>NC_087130.1:9307614-12030073 GCF_030705265.1 Helicoverpa armigera | reverse complement strand
AACCTGGCCTGGCCTGGCCTGGCCTGGCCTGGCCTGGCCTGCCTGGCCTGGCCTGGCCTGGCCTGGCCCCTGGCCTGGCCTGGCCTGGCCTGGCCTGGCCTGGCCTGGCCTGGCCTGGCCTGGCCTGTGGCCTGGCCCCTGTGGCCTGGCCTGGCCTGTGGCCTGGCCTGGCCTGGCCTGGCCTGGCCTGGCCTGGCCTGGCCTGGCCTGGCCTGGCCTGGCCTGGCCTGGCCTGGCCTGGCCTGGCCTGGCCTGGCCTGGCCTGGCCTGGCCTGGCCTGGCCTGGCCTGGCCTGGCCTGGCCTGGCCTGGCCTGGCCTGGCCTGGCCTGGCCTGGCCTGAGCCTGGCCTGGCCTGGGCCTGGCCTGGCCTGGCCTGGCCTGGCCTGGCCTGGCCTGGCTGGCCTGGCCTGGCCTGGCCTGGCCTGGCCTGGCCTGGCCTGGCCTGGCCTGGCCTGGCCTGGCCTGGCCTGGCCTGGCCTGGCCTGGCCTGGCCTGGCCTGGCCTGGCCTGGCCTGGCCTGGCCTGGCCTGGCCTGGCCTGCCTGGCCTGGCCTGGCCTGGCCTGGCCTGGCCTGGCCTGGCCTGGCCTGGCCTGGCCTGGCCTGGCCTGGCCTGGCCTCAGCCTGGCCTGGCCTGGCCTGGCCTGGCCTGGCCTGGCCTGGCCTGGCCTGGCCTGGCCTGGCCTGGCCTGGCCTGGCCTGGCCTGGCCTGGCCTGGCCTGGCCTGGCCTGGCCTGCCTGGCCTGGCCTGGCCTGGCCTGGCCTGGCCTGGCCTGGCCTGGCCTGGCCTGGCCTGGCCTGGCCTGGCCTGGCCTGGCCTGGCCTGGCCTGGCCTGGCCTGGCCTGGCCTGGCCTGGCCTGGCCTGGCCTGGCCTGGCCTGGCCTGGCCTGGCCTGGCCTGGCCTGGCCTGGCCTGGCCTGGCCTGGCCTGGCCTGGCCTGGCCTGGCCTGGCCTGGCCTGGCCTGGCCTGGCCTGGCCTGGCCTGGCCTGGCCTGGCCTGGCCCTGGCCTGGCCTGGCCTGGCCTGGCCTGGCCTGGCCTGGCCTGGCCTGGCCTGGCCTGGCCTGGCCTGGCCTGGCCTGGCCTGGCCTGGCCTGGCCTGGCCTGGCCTGGCCTGGCCTGGCCTGGCCTGGCCTGGCCTGGCCTGGCCTGGCCTGGCCTGGCCTGGCCTGGCCTGGCCTGGCCTGGCCTGGCCTGGCCTGGCCTGGCCTGGCCTGGCCTGGCCTGGCCTGGCCTGGCCTGGCCTGGCCTGGCCTGGCCTGGCCTGGCCTGGCCTGGCCTGGCCTGGCCTGGCCTGGCCTGGCCTGGCCTGGCCTGGCCTGGCCTGGCCTGGCCTGGCCTGGCCTGGCCTGGCCTGGCCTGGCCTGGCCTGGCCTGGCCTGGCCTGGCCTGGCCTGGCCTGGCCTGGCCTGGCCTGGCCTGGCCTGGCCTGGCCTGGCCTGGCCTGGCCTGGCCTGGCCTGGCCTGGCCTGGCCTGGCCTGGCCTGGCCTGGCCTGGCCTGGCCTGGCCTGGCCTGGCCTGGCCTGGCCTGGCCTGGCCTGGCCTGGCCTGGCCTGGCCTGGCCTGGCCTGGCCTGGCCTGGCCTGGCCTGGCCTGGCCTGGCCTGGCCTGGCCTGGCCTGGCCTGGCCTGGCCTGGCCTGGCCTGGCCTGGCCTGGCCTGGCCTGGCCTGGCCTGGCCTGGCCTGGCCTGGCCTGGCCTGGCCTGGCCTGGCCTGGCCTGGCCTGGCCTGGCTGGCCTGGCCTGGCCTGGCCTGGCCTGGCCTGGCCTGGCCTGGCCTGGCCTGGCCTGGCCTGGCCTGGCCTGGCCTGGCCTGGCCTGGCCTGGCCTGGCCTGGCCTGGCCTGGCCTGGCCTGGCCTGGCCTGGCCTGGCCTGGCCTGGCCTGGCCTGGCCTGGCCTGGCCTGGCCTGGCCTGGCCTGGCCTGGCCTGGCCTGGCCTGGCCTGGCCTGGCCTGGCCTGGCCTGGCCTGGCCTGGCCTGGCCTGGCCTGGCCTGGCCTGGCCTGGCCTGGCCTGGCCTGGCCTGGCCTGGCCTGGCCTGGCCTGGCCTGGCCTGGCCTGGCCTGGCCTGGCCTGGCCTGGCCTGGCCTGGCCTGGCCTGGCCTGGCCTGGCCTGGCCTGGCCTGGCCTGGCCTGGCCTGGCCTGGCCTGGCCTGGCCTGGCCTGGCCTGGCCTGGCCTGGCCTGGCCTGGCCTGGCCTGGCCTGGCCTGGCCTGGCCTGGCCTGGCCTGGCCTGGCCCTGGCCTGGCCTGGCCTGGCCTGGCCTGGCCTGGCCTGGCCTGGCCTGGCCTGGCCTGGCCTGGCCTGGCCTGGCCTGGCCTGGCCTGGCCTGGCCTGGCCTGGCCTGGCCTGGCCTGGCCTGGCCTGGCCTGGCCTGGCCTGGCCTGGCCTGGCCTGGCCTGGCCTGGCCCAAACCTGGCCTGGCCTGGCCTGGCCTGGCCTGGCCTGGCCTGGCCTGGCCTGGCCTGGCCTAACCTGGCCTACAACCTGGCCTGGCCTGGCCTGGCCTAACCTAACCTGGCCTGGCCTGGCCTAACCTGGCCTAACCTGGCCTGGCCTAACCTAACCTAACCTAACCTAACCTAACCTAACCTAACCTAACCTAACCTAACCTAACCTAACCTAACCTAACCTAACCTAACCTAACCTAACCTAACCTAACCTAACCTAACCTAACCTAACCTAACCTAACCTAACCTAACCTAACCTAACCTAACCTAACCTAACCTAACCTAACCTTTTTTTTTTTCTCGAAATCCTCATGGACTTCCTCCGCCTGGGGAGAGGCGGAGGGGTGTGCCGGACTCTTACCGGCTAAAACCCCCCTGTGTCCTCCTTACGTGGGCGGGGCCGCGGGAATCCAAATTCTTCCGCAGCCCCGCACTGGTGCTGGCCGCCTTGCGGGCCTCGCCTCGGGCACGGGGGTGAGGTGTTAAACTCCCCGTGCAACGCCTCAGAGGCGCGCGTCGACACCCGCGCGCCTCCGCCTCGGGTCCGTTGAATAGGGGGGGACTTCCCCAAGTCCTTCGCCCCTGGACCCGTTCATGGGGGCGGAAGAGGGCGTTGTCTGCCCTCCTCCGGCGCCCAGCGCCTGCTGCGGGCGGGATCGGCAGTTGAAATCTCCCTCTCCCGTTCCGCAGCTTCCTTCTGCGACATCACGTCCTCGCAGAAGGACACCACTGCGTCCCACGACTCTGCGCTGCCGACCATCTTCCGTACCACGGCCGGCAGCGACAGATCGCCTCCTACTTTGTGATGGCAACACACTGAACGAACGGTGCTCCGTGCAACACCGAGCGTCCCGGCTCCCTGCCTATGCGACACAGGTACTTGCCGAAGCAGCCGTGCCCCGACAGCACCTGCGTCACCCTGAACGACAGGGAGCCGTGCCTTCTCCCGAGCCAGTCGTCGAGCACTGGCCGGATCGCCTCGACGGTGGCGAGGCCGGCGGTAGGGCGCAGAAGCCTCTGCCGCCATTCCGCCACCAAGACCTGACGGAGCTCTGCTCGGCGCTGCGCTATCTGCCGCTGCACCGGCCTCGAGTCCCGTGCCCGCTCTTCCTCGCGCCACCGATACAGCGACGCGAGTACTTTAGCCTCTAGGTCCCAGGGCGGGGATCCGGCCAGGACGCAAGCCGCCTCGTAGGAAATCGTGCGATACCCGCGGACGACTCTGACGGCCATCGCCCTCTGCGGTCTGCGCAGAATGGCTAGAGTGCTGGCCGCCAGGTCCATCGCCCACACAGGGGCCCCATATAGGGCCATGGACCGCACGATTCCCACGTACAACCGCCTACAGGCGGCGCTCGGGCCCCCCATGTTAGGAAGCAACGTTGACAGCGCGCCCGCTGCACCCATCAGCTTGGGCACCAGCCGCCGGAAGTGGGGGCCGAATTCCCATCGGCTGTCGAGCACCAATCCCAGATACTTCATGGTGGACTCGACAGCTATCCGGGCTCCACCGACCACGATGTGTGATCCCGACGGCGGCGCGCGTCGGGGGCCATGAAACACCATGGCCTCCGACTTGTTGAGGGCCACCTCCAGGCCCAGGCGCCGGATGCGGTTCACCACCTGTGACACCGCAGCCGTGGCTATCAACGCTGCTTCCTGTGCGAGCTCCCCCGGGCAGTGACAAGCGTGTCGTCCGCATAACACGTCAAGTCGGCGCCCGACGGGAGTTCGCCTCTCAGCACCCAATCGTAACCGATGTTCCACAGGAGCGGCCCCAGCACCGATCCCTGTGGAACACCGCACGTCATGAGGTGCCGACCGGCACCGTCATGTCCCCGATATGTGACGCATCTACCTTCTAGGTAGGCCCCTACTGTGCGACGGAGGTAGGGAGGCACGCGGTGATATCTCAGTGCCTCCCGAATACAGCTCCAGGGCAGGGTGTTGAACGCGTTGGAGATGTCCAAAGACACCGCCAACACCACCCCACCCGGGACACCGTCTCCTCCGCCAGGGCTCTCACGCGCATTATGGCGTCTACGGTGGAGCGCCCGCGACGAAAACCAAACTGGTTGTCGTCCAGGTCCGGCCCTCTCTGCACAAGTGGCTGACGAGGCGATCTGCGATGACACGCTCAAAGAGTTTGCCCGCCTCGTCGAGCAGCACTATGGGCCGGTACGCGGACGGCGAGTCCGCGGGCGCCCTCCTTCCTGAGCAGGACCAGCCTCCCTCCTTCACACACTGGGAAACTGACCCTGCTCGAGACATGCCGTGAAGAGCCCTCTCAGCTGGGGCTCTAGCTCCTTCAGAGCCAGGACGAGAGCTCGGCCAGGAACTCCGTCGGGTCCGGGCGCCGTGTTCTTAGCCCGGAGCCGCGACACGGCCGCTCTCGTCTCTGCTTGCGTCACCTCGGGGACATCGGTGCTCTCCTCTTCGGGAGAGTCTGTGGCCGAGGGTGAAGCCATCGTCGGGGGAACGTGTCCCTCGCTCAGGGAAGAGCGCCAATACGACCGCCCCTAGCAGCTGGGGCTGCATGCTCTGCACCAGTGGAGGCGCCCATGCACGCAGCTTGCCCCGTACCCAACGGTAGGGGCGGCCCCACGGATCCCGATCCAGGGACCCCAGCAGCTCCTCCCTGGCACGCGACTTAGAATCGCCGATGGCCAGCCACAGAGTCTCCTTGGACGCGCTGTACACCTCATACAGCGCGTCCTCCTCGGCGGAAACCCGTCGACGTCGTCTCCGGTATCGTGTGTACTGGCGGCGAGCCGCAACGCACGCGATGCGCAACTGCGCAATCTCGGCGGTCCACCAGTACACCTGGCGCCTTGCGGACTGTTGGCGGACGCGGGGCATGGACGCGTCGCAGATCTGCGTCATCGCCCCGCGAAACCGCAGCGCCACCGCTTCGACGTCGACGGGGCCGTCCGTCGCCGACTCCCAAATCCAGGACTGGACTAAGGCAGCTTCCTCGAGCAGTTCCTTGTCGATGCACTTGCGCCCAGCGCGGGCGTCGTTGATCGGGGCTGTTGGATGGCGGCCGCTCGCGGTCTGGGCAGAGACGTCGAACCGGATATACCTGTGGTCCGACAGCGTCTCCACCTCCACGGCGACACGCCAGTCGCGGACTCGGCTGGCGACAGAGGGGCTAGCGAACGAGACGTCCACTATCGACCCGCCCGCTGCCGCACGCACGTGTATTCCGAGCCCCGATTCAGGACGACCAGACCGGTCGTCACCGCCCACTCTTCCAGCACCTCGCCCCGAGGGTCAGTGACCGGAGATCCCCACGCCGATGACTTGGCGTTGAGATCCCCGAGCACCAGAACGGGCGAGGGTGATGGCGGCCTACGACGGCGCCCAACTCGACAAGGAAACCCTCGAAGTCGGCGAGACTCTTGTTGGGGAGAAATACGCCCCCACAATGACGATGCCGCCGAGACCGCAGCAACCCAGCCACGGCCCCGAGACGGGTCGGTCAGAGTCCCGCCAATAATGGCCACCAAACCGTCAGCGCACCCCAGCCAGTTGTCACGGGCGGGGATGAAGTACGGCTCGGCGACCACAGCCACGTCAATCGACCACTCTGCCATGCTCTGGAGGAGAAGATCCTGAGCTCTGGCACAGTGGTTGATGTTGCCCTGGAGAAATGGAGGTGCCCTATTATTGACACTCCATTCCCTCGGCAACGGTCCTGGGCCGGGAGTCGGCCGCGGAGCTACTGGCCTGCGGGGTGGCGAGGTTTCCCCGGCAGGCTTAGAGCTCCTCTTCTTTTTCTTGGCCTTGCTGGCAGGCGCGCCACAGGCCCCTCCGCCCACTTTGTGTCCCGCTGGCTTCCCCACAGCCGAACACAAGCAGCAGTTTGGCGCCGCGGAACACTGGGCCGCCTTGTGGCCGGGCTGACCGCAACGATAACAGAGGTCGCTGCGGTCAATCTCGGCGGTGCATTTTGCCCGGACGTGCCCCTTCTCCAGGCACCGGAAGCACCGCAAAGCCCGGGGCTGCAGGAGTTTCACCCTCGCTGCAACCCAGCCAACCAGCAATCTGCCACTATCGGCGATCTTTTTCGCCGACGCTACAGGGCACCGAACCCAGACTACGCCGAGTCCGGTAGCGTCAACGCGTATGTCGCCGGCCCGCACCTTGTCCGGCGGACACTCTCCGCCACGAGCAACGGCCGCCGCCACCTCCTCAACCTAACCTAACCTAACCTAACCTAACCTAACCTAACCTAACCTAACCTAACCTAACCTAACCTAACCTAACCTAACCTAACCTAACCTAACCTAACCTGCCTAACCCCCCAACCTAACCTAACCTAACCTAACCTGGCCTAACCCAACCTAACCTCCTAACCTAACCCAACCTAACCTGGCCTAACCTAACCTGGCCTAACCTAACCTGGCAACCTAACCTAACCTGGCCTGGCCTGGCCTGGCCTAACCTAACCAACCTGGCCTGGCCTAACCTAACCCTGGCCTAACCTGGCCTGGCCTGGCCAACCTAACCTGGCCAACCCAACCTAACCTGGCCTGGCCTAACCTGGCCTGGCCTAACCTGGCCTGGCCTGGCCTCCTGGCCTGGCCTAACCTGGCCTGGCCTGGCCTGGCCTGGCCTGGCCTGGCCCACCTGGCCTGGCCTGGCCTAACCTGGCCTGGCCTGGCCTGGCTCCAACCTGGCCTGGCCTGGCCTGGCCTCAACCTGGCCTGGCCTAACCTGGCCTGGCCTGGCCTCCTGGCCTGGCCTAACCTGGCCTGGCCTGGCCTGGCCTAACCTGACCTAAACCTAACCTGGCCCTCCTGGCCTGGCCAACCCCTGGCCTGGCCTGGCCTGACCAACCTGGCCCAACCCCTGGCCTAACCTGGCCTAACCTAACCAACCTAACCTCCTGGCCAACCCTAACCTAACCAACCTAACCTAACCTAAACCTAACCTAAACCTAACCTAACCTAACCAACCTAACCTAACCTAACCTAACCTAACCTAACCTAACCTAACCTAACCTAACCTAACCTAACCTAACCTAACCTAACCTAACCTAACCTAACCTAACCTAACCTAACCTAACCTAACCTAACCTAACCTAACCTAACCTAACCTAACCTAACCTAACCTAACCTAACCTAACCTTTTTTTTTTTTTTTTTTTTTTTTCTCGGGGGGAAATCCTCATGGACTTCCTCCGCCTGGGGAGAGGCGGAGGGGTGTGCCGGACTCTTACCGGCTAAAACCCCCCTGTGTCCTCCTTACACGTGGGCGCGGGGCCGCGGGAATCCAAATTCTTCCGCAGCCCCGCACTGGTGCTGGCCGCCTTGCGGGCCTCGCCTCGGGCACGGGGTGAGGTGTTAAACTCCCCGTGCAACGCCTCAGAGGCGCGCGTCGACACCCGCGCGCCTCCGCCTCGGGTCCGTTGAATAGGGGGCGGGGACTTCCCCAAGTCCTTCGCCCCTGGACCCGTTCATGGGGGCGGAAGTTGTCTGCCCTCCTCCGGCGCCCGGAGCGCCTGCTGCGGGCGGGATCGGCAGTTGAAATCTCCTCTCCCGTTCCGCAGCTTCCTTCTGCGACATCACGTCCTCGCAGAAGGACACCACTGCGTCCCACGACTCTGCGCTGCCGACCATCTTCCGTACCACGGCCGGCAGCGACAGATCGCCTCCTACTTCATTTGTGAGGACACGGCGCTGCTCCTCCCAAGCAACACACTGAACGAACGTGTGTTGCGCCGTGTCCTCCGCCATGGACGCAGTGGTGGCACCGAGCGTCCGGCTCCTGCCTATGCGACACAGGTACTTGCCGAAGCAGCCGTGCCCCGACAGCACCTGCGTCACCCTGAACGACAGGGAGCCGTGCCTTCTCCCGAGCCAGTCGTCGAGCACTGGCCGGATCGCCTCGACGGTGGCGAGGCCGGCGGTAGGGCGCAGAAGCCTCTGCCGCCATTCCGCCACCAAGACCTGACGGAGCTCTGCTCGGCGCTGCGCTATCTGCCGCTGCACCGGCCTCGAGTCCCGTGCCCGCTCTTCCTCGCGCCACCGATACAGCGACGCGAGTACTTTAGCCTCTAGGTCCCAGGGCGGGGATCCGGCCAGGACGCAAGCCGCCTCGTAGGAAATCGTGCGATACCCGCGGACGACTCTGACGGCCATCGCCCTCTGCGGTCTGCGCAGAATGGCTAGAGTGCTGGCCGCCAGGTCCATCGCCCACAGGGGCCCCATATAGGGCCATGGACCGCACGATTCCCACGTACAACCGCCTACAGGCGGCGCTCGGGCCCCCCATGTTAGGAAGCAACGTTGACAGCGCGCCCGCTGCACCCATCAGCTTGGGCACCAGCCGCCGGAAGTGGGGGCCGAATTCCCATCGGCTGTCGAGCACCAATCCCAGATACTTCATGGTGGTCTCGACAGCTATCCGGGCTCCACCGACCACGATGTGTGATCCCGACGGCGGCGCGCGTCGGGGGCCATGAAACACCATGGCCTCCGACTTGTTGAGGGCCACCTCCAGGCCCAGGCGCCGGATGCGGTTCACCACCTGTGACACCGCAGCCGTGGCTATCAACGCTGCTTCCTGTGCGAGCTCCCCGGGCAGTGACAAGCGTGTCGTCCGCATAACACGTCAAGTCGGCGCCCGACGGGAGTTCGCCTCTCAGCACCCATCGTAACCGATGTTCCACAGGAGCGGCCCCAGCACCGATCCCTGTGGAACACCGCACGTCATGAGGTGCCGACCGGCACCGTCATGTCCCCGATATGTGACGCATCTACCTTCTAGGTAGGCCCCTACTGTGCGACGGAGGTAGGGAGGCACGCGGTGATATCTCAGTGCCTCCCGAATACAGCTCCAGGGCAGGGTGTTGAACGCGTTGGAGATGTCTAAAGACACCGCCAACACCACCCCACCCTGGGACACCGTCTCCTCCGCCAGGGCTCTCACGCGCATTATGGCGTCTACGGTGGAGCGCCCGCGACGAAAACCAAACTGGTTGTCGTCCAGGTCCGGCCCTCTCTGCACAAGTGGCTGACGAGGCGATCTGCGATGACACGCTCAAAGAGTTTGCCCGCCTCGTCGAGCAGCACTATGGGCCGGTACGCGGACGGCGAGTCCGCGGGGCGCCCTCCTTCCTGAGCAGGACCAGCCTCCCTCCTTCCACACACTGGGAAACTGACCCTGCTCGAGACATGCCGTGAAGAGCCCTCTCAGCTGGGGCTCTAGCTCCTTCAGAGCCAGGACGAGAGCTCGGCCAGGAACTCCGTCGGGTCCGGGCGCCGTGTTCTTAGCCCGGAGCCGCGACACGGCCGCTCTCGTCTCTGCTTGCGTCACCTCGGGGACATCGGTGCTCTCCTCTTCGGGAGAGTCTGTGGCCGAGGGTGAAGCCATCGTCGGGGGAACGTGTCCCGCTCGCTCAGGGAAGAGCGCCAATACGACCGCCCCTAGCAGCTGGGGCTGCATGCTCTGCACCAGTGGAGGCGCCCATGCACGCAGCTTGCCCCGTACCCAACGGTAGGGGCGGCCCCACGGATCCCGATCCAGGGACCCCAGCAGCTCCTCCCTGGCACGCGACTTAGAATCGCCGATGGCCAGCCACAGAGTCTCCTTGGACGCGCTGTACACCTCATACAGCGCGTCCTCCCGGAAACCCGTCGACGTCGTCTCCGGTATCGTGTGTACTGGCGGCGAGCCGCAACGCACGCGATGCGCAACTGCGCAATCTCGGCGGTCCACCAGTACACCTGGCGCCTTGCGGACTGTTGGCGGACGCGGGGCATGGACGCGTCGCAGATCTGCGTCATCGCCCCGCGAAACCGCAGCGCCACCGCTTCGACGTCGATGGGGCCGTCCGTCGCCGACTCCCAAATCCAGGACTGGACTAAGGCAGCTTCCTCGAGCAGTTCCTTGTCGATGCACTTAAGCGCCCAGCGCGGGCCGTCGTTGATCGGGGCTGTTGGATGGCGGCCGCTCGCGGTCTGGGCAGAGACGTCGAACCGGATATACCTGTGGTCCGACAGCGTCTCCACCTCCACGGCGACACGCCAGTCGCGGACTCGGCTGGCGACAGAGGGCTAGCGAACGAGACGTCCACTATCGACCCGCCCGCTGCCGCACGCACGTGTATTCCGAGCCCCGATTCAGGACGACCAGACCGGTCGTCACCGCCCACTCTTCCAGCACCTCGCCCCGAGGGTCAGTGACCGGAGATCCCCACGCCGATGACTTGGCGTTGAGATCCCCGAGCACCAGAACGGGGCGAGGGTGATGGCGGCCTACGACGGCGCCCAACTCGACAAGGAAACCTTCGAAGTCGGCGAGACTCTTGTTGGGGGAGAAATACGCCCCCACAATGACGATGCCGCCCGAGACCGCAGCAACCCAGCCACGGCCCCGAGACGGGTCGGTCAGAGTCCCGCCAATAATGGCCACCAAACCGTCAGCGCACCCCAGCCAGTTGTCACGGGCGGGGATGAAGTACGGCTCGGCGACCACAGCCACGTCAATCGACCACTCTGCCATGCTCTGGAGGAGAAGATCCTGAGCTCTGGCACAGTGGTTGATGTTGCCCTGGAGGAAATGGAGGTGCCCTATTATTGACACTCCATTCCCTCGGCAACGGTCCTGGGCCGGAGTCGGCCGCGGAGCTACTGGCCTGCGGGGTGGCGAGGTTTCCCCGGCAGGCTTAGAGCTCCTCTTCTTTTCTTGGCCTTGCTGGCAGGCGCGCCACAGGCCCTCCGCCCACTTTGTGTCCCGCTGGCTTCCCCACAGCCGAACACAAGCAGCAGTTTGGCGCCGCGGAACACTGGGCCGCCTTGTGGCCGGGCTGACCGCAACGATAACAGAGGTCGCTGCGGTCAATCTCGGCGGTGCATTTTGCCCGGACGTGCCCCTTCTCCAGGCACCGGAAGCACCGCAAAGCCCGGGCTGCAGGAGTTTCACCCTCGCTGCAACCCAGCCAACCAGCAATCTGCCACTATCGGCGATCTTTTCGCCGACGCTACAGGGCACCGAACCCAGACTACGCCGAGTCCGGTAGCGTCAACGCGTATGTCGCCGGCCCGCACCTTGTCCGGCGGACACTCCGCCACGAGCAACGGCCGCCGCCACCTCCTCAGAGGTCACGGAGTCGTCCAGGCCAGCAATCCGCACTTCTGCGGTTTTCATTGGCCTGGAGACCCGGACGTCCTCTGGTTGAGGACCTCCTTCATTTTGGCGGCCAGAGCGTCCGCCTTCTCGACGCTGTCGCTCGCAGCACCAGCCACCTCAAACAGCCGCGCACCCGTGGCAGCCTGCCTGAGGGTGACGGACTGGAGGCCAAGATCTGCCAATTTTATCTTGGCCTTGGCCTCGGCAATCACCGACTGGTACGTAACGCCGCGCTCCGCAGCTCCGGGCTGGAGCGTTAGCGTAACAGCCTCAGAACGAGGCGCACGTATCGCCGGCGCATTGCGACCGCCGGTCTTTTTGGCAGTCCGTCGCGCAGGCTGCGCAACTGCGGCGCGCGCTGCTGCTGGTGCCGCGGCCTTTTTGGCGGCTTTGCGGGCCTTCTTGCGGCCCACGACTTTCGCCCAGGTCTCACCCTTGGACCCGGCAGTCGTGGGCTAACCTAACCTAACCTAACCTAACCTTTTTTTTTTTCGGGGAAATCCTCATGGACTTCCTCCGCCTGGGGAGAGGCGGAGGGGTGTGCCGGACTCTTACCGGCTAAAACCCCCCTGTGTCCTCCTTACACGTGGGCGCGGGGCCGCGGGAATCCAAATTCTTCCGCAGCCCCGCACTGGTGCTGGCCCGCCTTGCGGGCCTCGCCTCGGGCACGGGGGGGGTGAGGTGTTAAACTCCCCCGTGCAACGCCTCAGAGGCGCGCGTCGACACCCGCGCGCGCCTCCGCCTCGGGTCCGTTGAATAGGGGGCGGGGACTTCCCCAAGTCCTTCGCCCCTGGACCCGTTCATGGGGGGCGGAAGAGGGCGTTGTCTGCCCTCCTCCGGCGCCCGGAGCGCCTGCTGCGGGCGGGATCGGCAGTTGAAATCTCCCTCTCCCGTTCCGCAGCTTCCTTCTGCGACATCACGTCCTCGCAGAAGGACACCACTGCGTCCCACGACTCTGCGCTGCCGACCATCTTCCGTACCACGGCCGGCAGCGACAGATCGCCTCCTACTTCATTTGTGAGGACACGGCGCTGCTCCTCCCAAGCAACACACTGAACGAACGTGTGTTGCGCCGTGTCCTCCCGCCATGGACGCAGTGGTGGCACCGAGCGTCCGGCTCCTGCCTATGCGACACAGGTACTTGCCGAAGCAGCCGTGCCCCGACAGCACCTGCGTCACCCTGAACGACAGGGAGCCGTGCCTTCTCCCGAGCCAGTCGTCGAGCACTGGCCGGATCGCCTCGACGGTGGCGAGGCCGGCGGTAGGGCGCAGAAGCCTCTGCCGCCATTCCGCCACCAAGACCTGACGGAGCTCTGCTCGGCGCTGCGCTATCTGCCGCTGCACCGGCCTCGAGTCCCCGCTCTTCCTCGCGCCACCGATACAGCGACGCGAGTACTTTAGCCTCTAGGTCCCAGGGCGGGGATCCGGCCAGGACGCAAGCCGCCTCGTAGGAAATCGTGCGATACCCGCGGACGACTCTGACGGCCATCGCCCTCTGCGGTCTGCGCAGAATGGCTAGAGTGCTGGCCGCCAGGTCCATCGCCCACACAGGGGCCCCATATAGGCCATGGACCGCACGATTCCCACGTACAACCGCCTACAGGCGGCGCTCGAGCCCCATGTTAGGAAGCAACGTTGACAGCGCGCCCGCTGCACCCATCAGCTTGGGCACCAGCCGCCGGAAGTGGGGGCCGAATTCCCATCGGCTGTCGAGCACCAATCCCAGATACTTCATGGTGGACTCGACAGCTATCCGGGCTCCACCGACCACGATGTGTGATCCCGACGGCGGCGCGCGTCGGGGGCCATGAAACACCATGGCCTCCGACTTGTTGAGGGCCACCTCCAGGCCCAGGCGCCGGATGCGGTTCACCACCTGTGACACCGCAGCCGTGGCTATCAACGCTGCTTCCTGTGCGAGCTCCCCGGGCAGTGACAAGCGTGTCGTCCGCATAACACGTCAAGTCGGCGCCCGACGGGAGTTCGCCTCTCAGCACAACCGATGTTCCACAGGAGCGGCCCCAGCACCGATCCCTGTGGAACACCGCACGTCATGAGGTGCCGACCGGCACCGTCATGTCCCCGATATGTGACGCATCTACCTTCTAGGTAGGCCCCTACTGTGCGACGGAGGTAGGCACGCGGTGATATCTCAGTGCCTCCCGAATACAGCTCCAGGGCAGGGTGTTGAACGCGTTGGAGATGTCTAAAGACACCGCCAACACCACCCCACCCCGGGACACCGTCTCCTCCGCCAGGGCTCTCACGCGCATTATGGCGTCTACGGTGGAGCGCCCGCGACGAAAACCAAACTGGTTGTCGTCCAGGTCCGGCCCCTCTGCACAAGTGGCTGACGAGGCGATCTGCGATGACACGCTCAAAGAGTTTGCCCGCCTCGTCGAGCAGCACTATGGGCCGGTACGCGGACGGCGAGTCCGCGGGCGCCCTCCTTCCTGAGCAGGACCAGCCTCCCTCCTTCCACACACTGGGAAACTGACCCTGCTCGAGACATGCCGTGAAGAGCCCTCTCAGCTGGGGCTCTAGCTCCTTCAGAGCCAGGACGAGAGCTCGGCCAGGAACTCCGTCGGGTCCGGGCGCCGTGTTCTTAGCCCGGAGCCGCGACACGGCCGCTCTCGTCTCTGCTTGCGTCACCTCGGGGACATCGGTGCTCTCCTCTTCGGGAGAGTCTGTGGCCGAGGGTGAAGCCATCGTCGGGGGAACGTGTCCCGCTCGCTCAGGGAAGAGCGCCAATACGACCGCCCCTAGCAGCTGGGGCTGCATGCTCTGCACCAGTGGAGGCGCCCATGCACGCAGCTTGCCCCGTACCCAACGGTAGGGCGGCCCCACGGATCCCGATCCAGGGACCCCAGCAGCTCCTCCCTGGCACGCGACTTAGAATCGCCGATGGCCAGCCACAGAGTCTCCTTGGACGCGCTGTACACCTCATACAGCGCGTCCTCCTCGGCGGAAACCCGTCGACGTCGTCTCCGGTATCGTGTGTACTGGCGGCGAGCCGCAACGCACGCGATGCGCAACTGCGCAATCTCGGCGGTCCACCAGTACACCTGGCGCCTTGCGGACTGTTGGCGGACGCGGGCATGGACGCGTCGCAGATCTGCGTCATCGCCCGCGAAACCGCAGCGCCACCGCTTCGACGTCGACGGGGCCGTCCGTCGCCGACTCCCAAATCCAGGACTGGACTAAGGCAGCTTCCTCGAGCAGTTCCTTGTCGATGCACTTAAGCGCCCAGCGCGGGCCGTCGTTGATCGGGGCTGTTGGATGGCGGCCGCTCGCGGTCTGGGCAGAGACGTCGAACCGGATATACCTGTGGTCCGACAGCGTCTCCACCTCCACGGCGACACGCCAGTCGCGGACTCGGCTGGCGACAGAGGGCTAGCGAACGAGACGTCCACTATCGACCCGCCCGCTGCCGCACGCACGTGTATTCCGAGCCCCGATTCAGGACGACCAGACCGGTCGTCACCGCCCACTTCCAGCACCTCGCCCCGAGGGTCAGTGACCGGAGATCCCCACGCCGATGACTTGGCGTTGAGATCCCCGAGCACCAGAACGGGCGAGGGTGATGGCGGCCTACGACGGCGCCCAACTCGACAAGGAAACCCTCGAAGTCGGCGAGACTCTTGTTGGGGAGAAATACGCCCCCAATGACGATGCCGCCCGAGACCGCAGCAACCCAGCCACGGCCCCGAGACGGGTCGGTCAGAGTCCCGCCAATAATGGCCACCAAACCGTCAGCGCACCCCAGCCAGTTGTCACGGGCGGGGATGAAGTACGGCTCGGCGACCACAGCCACGTCAATCGACCACTCTGCCATGCTCTGGAGGAGAAGATCCTGAGCTCTGGCACAGTGGTTGATGTTGCCCTGGAGGAAATGGAGGTGCCCTATTATTGACACTCCATTCCCTCGGCAACGGTCCTGGGCCGGAGTCGGCCGCGGAGCTACTGGCCTGCGGGGTGGCGAGGTTTCCCCGGCAGGCTTAGAGCTCCTCTTCTTTTTCTTGGCCTTGCTGGCAGGCGCGCCACAGGCCCCTCCGCCCACTTTGTGTCCCGCTGGCTTCCCCACAGCCGAACACAAGCAGCAGTTTGGCGCCGCGGAACACTGGGCCGCCTTGTGGCCGGGCTGACCGCAACGATAACAGAGGTCGCTGCGGTCAATCTCGGCGGTGCATTTTGCCCGGACGTGCCCCTTCTCCAGGCACCGGAAGCACCGCAAAGCCCGGGGCTGCAGGAGTTTCACCCTCGCTGCAACCCAGCCAACCAGCAATCTGCCACTATCGGCGATCTTTTCGCCGACGCTACAGGGCACCGAACCCAGACTACGCCGAGTCCGGTAGCGTCAACGCGTATGTCGCCGGCCCGCACCTTGTCCGGCGGACACTCTCCGCCACGAGCAACGGCCGCCGCCACCTCCTCAGAGGTCACGGAGTCGTCCAGGCCAGCAATCCGCACTTCTGCGGTTTTCATTGGCCTGGAGACCCGGACGTCCTCTGGGTTGAGGACCTCCTTCATTTTGGCGGCCAGAGCGTCCGCCTTCTCGACGCTGTCGCTCGCAGCACCAGCCACCTCAAACAGCCGCGCACCCGTGGCAGCCTGCCTGAGGGTGACGGACTGGAGGCCAAGATCTGCCAATTTTATCTTGGCCTTGGCCTCGGCAATCACCGACTGGTACGTAACGCCGCGCTCCGCAGCTCCGGGCTGGAGCGTTAGCGTAACAGCCTCAGAACGAGGCGCACGTATCGCCGGCGCATTGCGACCGCCGGTCTTTTTGGCAGTCCGTCGCGCAGGCTGCGCAACTGCGGCGCGCGCTGCTGCTGGTGCCGCGGCCTTTGGCGGCTTTGCGGGCTTCTTGCGGCCCACGACTTTCGCCCAGGTCTCACCCTTGGACCCGGCAGTCGTGGGCTGAACACTCGACGGGGTTCCCTCCACGGGCTTTTCAACACCCTCCGCGGGCTTCCCCTTTTGAGGCGCAGGTCTCGGCGGCTCCTCCGTCCTCCGTTTGTCCGCCGCTAATGTCGGCCGGAGGATTGGCTCCTGCGGAAGGCGCCGAGAGATGGCCTCGATGCGAGCGTTCATCATGCTCCCGCACTGGAGCATGCAGAGCCGAACAATGCGCTCGACCTCATCGTCGGTGTGCGCGCTTGTCGGTCCCGGTGCGGGAGTGGGAGTGGGAGTCGCCATGGGCGGAGTGGCGACGGCGGCAGATTGTGGCTGCTGCTGCTCGCTCAGCGCAGCCACTTGCCGCCGGAGATCCTCCAGATCTCTTCGGAGGCGGCTGTTCTCCTCCTGCAACTTAGTGACCTCGTCTGAGGCCGTTCGGTTGAGGAGGTCTCCAACCGCCTCCTTGATGTCGGCGGCTGCCTCCTTGAGGGCGCGGGTGAATGTGCCCTTCAGGTTGCCGGACTGCGTGGCAACCTTCAGGACGACATCCACGCCGCCCAACACTTGTTGGCTTAACGCCACCGCCGACATCTCCCCAACCTAACCTTTTTTTTTTTTCTCGGGGAAATCTCATGGACTTCCTCCGCCTGGGAGAGGCGGAGGGTGTGCCGGACTCTTACCGGCTAAAACCCCCTGTGTCCTCCTTACGTGGGCGCGGGGCCGCGGGAATCCAAATTCTTCCGCAGCCCCGCACTGGTGCTGGCCCGCCTTGCGGGCCTCGCCTCGGGCACGGGGGTGTTAAACTCCCCGTGCAACGCCTCAGAGGCGCGCGTCGACACCCGCGCGCGCCTCCGCCTCGGGTCCGTTGAATAGGGGCGGGGACTTCCCCAAGTCCTTCGCCCTGGACCCGTTCATGGGGGCGGAAGAGGGCGTTGTCTGCCCTCCTCCGGCGCCCGGAGCGCCTGCGGGCGGGATCGGCAGTTGAAATCTCCCTCTCGTTCCGCAGCTTCCTTCTGCGACATCACGTCCTCGCAGAAGGACACCACTGCGTCCCACGACTCTGCGCTGCCGACCATCTTCCGTACCACGGCCGGCAGCGACAGATCGCCTCCTACTTCATTTGTGAGGACACGGCGCTGCTCCTCCCAAGCAACACACTGAACGAACGTGTGTTGCGCCGTGTCCTCCCGCCATGGACGCAGTGGTGGCACCGAGCGTCCGGCTCCCTGCCTATGCGACACAGGTACTTGCCGAAGCAGCCGTGCCCCGACAGCACCTGCGTCACCCTGAACGACAGGGAGCCGTGCCTTCTCCCGAGCCAGTCGTCGAGCACTGGCCGGATCGCCTCGACGGTGGCGAGGCCGGCGGTAGGGCGCAGAAGCCTCTGCCGCCATTCCGCCACCAAGACCTGACGGAGCTCTGCTCGGCGCTGCGCTATCTGCCGCTGCACCGGCCTCGAGTCCCGTGCCCGCTCTTCCTCGCGCCACCGATACAGCGACGCGAGTACTTTAGCCTCTAGGTCCCAGGGCGGGGATCCGGCCAGGACGCAAGCCGCCTCGTAGGAAATCGTGCGATACCCGCGGACGACTCTGACGGCCATCGCCCTCTGCGGTCTGCGCAGAATGGCTAGAGTGCTGGCCGCCAGGTCCATCGCCCACACAGGGGCCCCATATAGGGCCATGGACCGCACGATTCCCACGTACAACCGCCTACAGGCGGCGCTCGGGCCCCCCATGTTAGGAAGCAACGTTGACAGCGCGCCCGCTGCACCCATCAGCTTGGGCACCAGCCGCCGGAAGTGGGGGCCGAATTCCCATCGGCTGTCGAGCACCAATCCCAGATACTTCATGGTGGACTCGACAGCTATCCGGGCTCCACCGACCACGATGTGTGATCCCGACGGCGGCGCGCGTCGGGGGCCATGAAACACCATGGCCTCCGACTTGTTGAGGGCCACCTCCAGGCCCAGGCGCCGGATGCGGTTCACCACCTGTGACACCGCAGCCGTGGCTATCAACGCTGCTTCCCTGTGCGAGCTCCCCCGGGCAGTGACAAGCGTGTCGTCCGCATAACACGTCAAGTCGGCGCCCGACGGGAGTTCGCCTCTCAGCACCCAATCGTAACCGATGTTCCACAGGAGCGGCCCCAGCACCGATCCCTGTGGAACCTAACCTTTTTTTCTCGGGGAAATCCTCATGGACTTCCTCCGCCTGGGAGAGGCGGAGGGTGTGCCGGACTCTTACCGGCTAAAACCCCCTGTGTCCTCCTTACGTGGGCGCGGGGCCGCGGGAATCCAAATTCTTCCGCAGCCCCGCACTGGTGCTGGCCCGCCTTGCGGGCCTCGCCTCGGGCACGGGGGTGGTGTTAAACTCCCCGTGCAACGCCTCAGAGGCGCGCGTCGACACCCGCGCGCGCCTCCGCCTCGGGTCCGTTGAATAGGGGCGGGGACTTCCCCAGTCCTTCGCCCCTGGACCCGTTCATGGGGGCGGAAGAGGGCGTTGTCTGCCCTCCTCCGGCGCCCGGAGCGCCTGCTGCGGGCGGGATCGGCAGTTGAAATCTCCCTCCCCGTTCCGCAGCTTCCTTCTGCGACATCACGTCCTCGCAGAAGGACACCACTGCGTCCCACGACTCTGCGCTGCCGACCATCTTCCGTACCACGGCCGGCAGCGACAGATCGCCTCCTACTTCATTTGTGAGGACACGGCGCTGCTCCTCCCAAGCAACACACTGAACGAACGTGTGTTGCGCCGTGTCCTCCCCGCCATGGACGCAGTGGTGGCACCGAGCGTCCGGCTCCTGCCTATGCGACACAGGTACTTGCCGAAGCAGCCGTGCCCCGACAGCACCTGCGTCACCCTGAACGACAGGGAGCCGTGCCTTCTCCCGAGCCAGTCGTCGAGCACTGGCCGGATCGCCTCGACGGTGGCGAGGCCGGCGGTAGGGCGCAGAAGCCTCTGCCGCCATTCCGCCACCAAGACCTGACGGAGCTCTGCTCGGCGCTGCGCTATCTGCCGCTGCACCGGCCTCGAGTCCCGTGCCCTCTTCCTCGCGCCACCGATACAGCGACGCGAGTACTTTAGCCTCTAGGTCCCAGGGCGGGGATCCGGCCAGGACGCAAGCCGCCTCGTAGGAAATCGTGCGATACCCGCGGACGACTCTGACGGCCATCGCCCTCTGCGGTCTGCGCAGAATGGCTAGAGTGCTGGCCGCCAGGTCCATCGCCCACAGGGGCCCCATATAGGCCATGGACCGCACGATTCCCACGTACAACCGCCTACAGGCGGCGCTCGGGCCCCATGTTAGGAAGCAACGTTGACAGCGCGCCCGCTGCACCCATCAGCTTGGGCACCAGCCGCCGGAAGTGGGGGCCGAATTCCCATCGGCTGTCGAGCACCAATCCCAGATACTTCATGGTGGACTCGACAGCTATCCGGGCTCCACCGACCACGATGTGTGATCCCGACGGCGGCGCGCGTCGGGGGCCATGAAACACCATGGCCTCCGACTTGTTGAGGGCCACCTCCAGGCCCAGGCGCCGGATGCGGTTCACCACCTGTGACACCGCAGCCGTGGCTATCAACGCTGCTTCCCTGTGCGAGCTCCCCCGGGCAGTGACAAGCGTGTCGTCCGCATAACACGTCAAGTCGGCGCCCGACGGGAGTTCGCCTCTCAGCACCCAATCGTAACCGATGTTCCACAGGAGCGGCCCCAGCACCGATCCCTGTGGAACACCGCACGTCATGAGGTGCCGACCGGCACCGTCATGTCCCCGATATGTGACGCATCTACCTTCTAGGTAGGCCCCTACTGTGCGACGGAGGTAGGGAGGCACGCGGTGATATCTCAGTGCCTCCCGAATACAGCTCCAGGGCAGGGTGTTGAACGCGTTGGAGATGTCTAAAGACACCGCCAACACCACCCCACCCTGGGACACCGTCTCCTCCGCCAGGGCTCTCACGCGCATTATGGCGTCTACGGTGGAGCGCCCGCGACGAAAACCAAATTGGTTGTCGTCCAGGTCCGGCCCCTCTCTGCACAAGTGGCTGACGAGGCGATCTGCGATGACACGCTCAAAGAGTTTGCCCGCCTCGTCGAGCAGCACTATGGGCCGGTACGCGGACGGCGAGTCCGCGGGCGCCCTTCCTGAGCAGGACCAGCCTCCCTCCTTCCACACACTGGGAAACTGACCCTGCTCGAGACATGCCGTGAAGAGCCCTCTCAGCTGGGGCTCTAGCTCCTTCAGAGCCAGGACGAGAGCTCGGCCAGGAACTCCGTCGGGTCCGGGCGCCGTGTTCTTAGCCCGGAGCCGCGACACGGCCGCTCTCGTCTCTGCTTGCGTCACCTCGGGGACATCGGTGCTCTCCTCTTCGGGAGAGTCTGTGGCCGAGGGTGAAGCCATCGTCGGGGGAACGTGTCCCGCTCGCTCAGGGAAGAGCGCCAATACTGTGGAACCTAACCTAACCTAACCTAACCGATAACTTTTTCAAAAGGAGACCGATTTTGATGCGGTTTTTTGCGTATAATAGCTACAACAGGCTTGTAAGCACACGATAACCCTTCAAACGCGACATCGAAGCGGTGTGACCCGATTTTTTGACACCCCCACCCTTCTCGACCTGTAAAAAACACAAAATTAATTATCTATCAAAATTCTGACTAGATTTTTTCATTGTAAAAATTTTATTAAATACTTACCACTCCGACCTGTCTTCCTGACTGCATTTTGCACGATTTTGGGTAGGTTTGGACGTCGAAATTAAATATTTTCTATTAAAAAACACTAAATTTTACAGTTTTTCTAGCAAAATTTTCAAAATTTCTAGGAAAGCCTATTCTAGTTTCTGGACAGCTGGCTAGGGCTCGCCGAGACGCGTCTTTTGACGTATCGCACGTCCCTCTACGCCGCACCAAACGTCAAAAAATTCGCGAAACATCCGTTTCCATACAAATAGTAGACGCCCGAAATCCACCTAAGGCCCTATAAAAACACTAGTAAGTACTCCTGATAACTTTTTCAAAAGGAGACCGATTTTGATGCGGTTTTTTGCGTATAATAGCTACAACAGGCTTGTAAGCACGCGATAACCCTTCAAACGCGACATCGAAGCGGTGTGACCCGATTTTGACACCCCACCCTTCTCGACCTGTAAAACACAAAATTAATTATCTATCAAAATTCTGACTAGATTTTTTCATTGTAAAAATTTTATTAAATACTTACCACTCCGACCTGTCTTCCTGACTGCATTTTGCACGATTTTGGGTAGGTTTGGACGTCGAAATTAAATATTTTCTATTAAAAAACACTAAATTTTACAGTTTTTCTAGCAAAATTTTCAAAATTTCTAGGAAAGCCTATTCTAGTTTCTGGACAGCTGGCTAGGGCTCGCCGAGACGCGTCTTTTGACGTATCGCACGTCCCTCTACGCCGCACCAAACGTCAAAATTCGCGAAACATCCGTTTCCATACAAATAGTAGACGCCCGAAATCCACCTAAGGCCCTATAAAAACACTAGTAAGTACTCCTGATAACTTTTTCAAAAGGAGACCGATTTTGATGCGGTTTTTTGCGTATAATAGCTACAACAGGCTTGTAAGCACGCGATAACCCTTCAAACGCGACATCGAAGCGGTGTGACCCGATTTTTGACACCCCACCCTTCTCGACCTGTAAAAACACAAAATTAATTATCTATCAAAATTCTGACTAGATTTTTCATTGTAAAATTTTATTAAATACTTACCACTCCGACCTGTCTTCCTGACTGCATTTTGCACGATTTTGGGTAGGTTTGGACGTCGAAATTAAATATTTTCTATTAAAAAACACTAAATTTTACAGTTTTTCTAGCAAAATTTTCAAAATTTCTAGGAAAGCCTATTCTAGTTTCTAGACAGCTGGCTAGGGCTCGCCGAGACGCGTCTTTTGACGTATCGCACGTCCCTCTACGCCGCACCAAACGTCAAAAAATTCGCGAAACATCCGTTTCCATACAAATAGTAGACGCCCGAAATCCACCTAAGGCCCTATAAAAACACTAGTAAGTACTCCTGATAACTTTTTCAAAAGGAGACCGATTTTGATGCGGTTTTTTGCGTATAATAGCTACAACAGGCTTGTAAGCACGCGATAACCCTTCAAACGCGACATCGAAGCGGTGTGACCCGATTTTTTGACACCCCCACCCTTCTCGACCTGTAAAAAACACAAAATTAATTATCTATCAAAATTCTGACTAGATTTTTTCATTGTAAAAATTTTATTAAATACTTACCACTCCGACCTGTCTTCCTGACTGCATTTTGCACGATTTTGGGTAGGTTTGGACGTCGAAATTAAATATTTTCTATTAAAAAACACTAAATTTTACAGTTTTTCTAGCAAAATTTTCAAAATTTCTAGGAAAGCCTATTCTAGTTTCTGGACAGCTGGCTAGGGCTCGCCGAGACGCGTCTTTTGACGTATCGCACGTCCCTCTACGCCGCACCAAACGTCAAAAAATTCGCGAAACATCCGTTTCCATACAAATAGTAGACGCCCGAAATCCACCTAAGGCCCTATAAAAACACTAGTAAGTACTCCTGATAACTTTTCAAAGGAGACCGATTTTGATGCGGTTTTGCGTATAATAGCTACAACAGGCTTGTAAGCACGCGATAACCCTTCAAACGCGACATCGAAGCGGTGTGACCCGATTTTGACACCCCACCCTTCTCGACCTGTAAAAACACAAAATTAATTATCTATCAAAATTCTGACTAGATTTTTTCATTGTAAAATTTTATTAAATACTTACCACTCCGACCTGTCTTCCTGACTGCATTTTGCACGATTTTGGGTAGGTTTGGACGTCGAAATTAAATATTTTCTATTAAAAAACACTAAATTTTACAGTTTTTCTAGCAAAATTTTCAAAATTTCTAGGAAAGCCTATTCTAGTTTCTGGACAGCTGGCTAGGGCTCGCCGAGACGCGTCTTTTGACGTATCGCACGTCCCTCTACGCCGCACCAAACGTCAAAAAATTCGCGAAACATCCGTTTCCATATAAATAGTAGACGCCCGAAATCCACCTAAGGCCCTATAAAAACACTAGTAAGTACTCCTGATAACTTTTTCAAAAGGAGACCGATTTTGATGCGGTTTTTTGCGTATAATAGCTACAACAGGCTTGTAAGCACGCGATAACCCTTCAAACGCGACATCGAAGCGGTGTGACCCGATTTTTTGACACCCCACCCTTCTCGACCTGTAAAAACACAAAATTAATTATCTATCAAAATTCTGACTAGATTTTTCATTGTAAAATTTTATTAAATACTTACCACTCCGACCTGTCTTCCTGACTGCATTTTGCACGATTTTGGGTAGGTTTGGACGTCGAAATTAAATATTTTCTATTAAAAAACACTAAATTTTACAGTTTTTCTAGCAAAATTTTCAAAATTTCTAGGAAAGCCTATTCTAGTTTCTGGACAGCTGGCTAGGGCTCGCCGAGACGCGTCTTTTGACGTATCGCACGTCCCTCTACGCCGCACCAAACGTCAAAAAATTCGCGAAACATCCGTTTCCATACAAATAGTAGACGCCCGAAATCCACCTAAGGCCCTATAAAAACACTAGTAAGTACTCCTGATAACTTTTTCAAAAGGAGACCGATTTTGATGCGGTTTTTTGCGTATAATAGCTACAACAGGCTTGTAAGCACGCGATAACCCTTCAAACGCGACATCGAAACGGTGTGACCCGATTTTTTGACACCCCCACCCTTCTCGACCTGTAAAAAACACAAAATTAATTATCTATCAAAATTCTGACTAGATTTTTTCATTGTAAAAATTTTATTAAATACTTACCACTCCGACCTGTCTTCCTGACTGCATTTTGCACGATTTTGGGTAGGTTTGGACGTCGAAATTAAATATTTTCTATTAAAAAACACTAAATTTTAATTTGGAAGCAGGAATCATAGGGGGCAAATGCTCGTCAACTTCCTCGAACGTGAGGGGCTCTTTTTGATGAACTCTTTTTTCAAAAAGCAGCCCCAAAGGAAGTGGACGTGGCAAAGCCCCGACACTATGACTAAAAATGAGATTGACTTCATCATGACGAACAAGAAGCACATATTCAGAGACGTCTCCGTGATCAATAGGTTTAATACCGGTAGCGATCACCGACTTGTCCGAGGCTCTCTGAATATCAACTTCAAGGCTGAACGTTTCCGTCTGATGAAGGCCAGGCTCCGACCAACACTGCTCCAAACCATGACAGGATCTGAAACGCTCCAGTCAAATTTGGAGAACCGATTTGCCGCCGTGGAAACCACAACAGACGTTAACCAGAACCACGAAAATGTGGTTCGGATCCTCAGGGAGGAAGGTTCGAGATTCTGTAACATGCAGCGTAAGGGCAAGAAATCAAAGCTTTCGGAAGAGACATTAGGGCTTATGAAGAGACGACGTGAAAACCCACCTGTCACTTCGTTAGCTAAGCGGGCTCTAAACCAAGAGATCAACAAGCACGTACGACGCGACCTCCGGTGCTCCAATACTCTTGACATTGAAAGAGCAATTGAGCTGAATCGGGGGTCAAAGGTGTTCGTACAATCTCTTGGAAGAAGCCACTTGACGAAGCTGACCACAACAAGTGGAGAAGTCGTTTCTTCGGTGCCGGCAGTCCTTTCGGAAGTGGAAAATTTCTATGGCCGGTTATACGCATCGCATGCATCTCGACCTGATCCCGGAAATGAGGATTCTAGAGCCACATTAACGCGCCATTTCACCGAAGACCTGCCAGAAGTCAGCAGTGGCGAAATCGAGATCGCTCTGAGACAGCTCAAAATGGAAAAGCCCTGGCGAGGATGGCATTACAACAGAGCTATTAAAAGCAGGAGGAAAGCCCGTACTGGGGAGCTCCAGAAGCTTTTAATGCCGTCCTGTTTGAAGGAGAACTCCAGAGGCGTGGAGTAGGAGTGTTGTCGTCCTGTTCTTCAAAAAGGGAGACAAAACCCAGTTGAAGAACTATCGACCCATTTCCCTCCTAAGCCACGTATATAAGCTGTTCTCAAGAGTGATCACGAACCGACTTGCGCGAAGACTCGACGAATTCCAACCACCGGAGCAGGCTGGGTTTCGGAGCGGATACGGCACCATAGACCACATCCACACAGTGCGGCAGATTATACAGAAGACCGAAGAGTATAATCAGCCCCTGTGTCTAGCATTTGTGGACTATGAGAAGGCCTTTGACTCGGTTGAAATCTGGTCTGTTCTGGAGTCCCTGCAGCGTTGTCAAGTAGATTGGCGATACATCCAAGTGATGAGATGTCTCTACGAAGCCGCTACAATGTCCGTCCAAGTACAAAATCAGCAAACTAGGCCCATACCGTTGCATCGAGGAGTGAGACAAGGGATGTTATTTCCCGAAACTGTTCACTAATGCAATGGAGGATATGTTCAAGACGCTGAATTGGAATGGACGTGGCATCAACATCAATGGCGAACACATCTCTCACTTGCGATTTGCTGACGATATCGTCATCATGGCAGAAACGCTGCAGGACCTACAACAAATGCTGAACGACCTGGCTGAATCTTCTCTACGCATCGGCCTACGGATGAACTTGGACAAAACCAAGGTCATGTTCAATGAACATGTTCTACCGGAACCGATTGCGATACACGGCGCCGTTCTCGAAGTTGTTCGGAAATATGTATACCTCGGGCAGACATTGCAGTTAGGTAGAAACAACTTTGAGGACGAGGTGAATAGGAGAATTCAGTTGGGTTGGGCTGCATTTGGGAAGCTACGTCGAGTCCTAACATCGTCGATCCCACAGTGCCTAAAGACGAAAGTCTTCAATCAGTGCGTCCTACCTGTCATGACTTACGGAGCCGAAACGTGGACACTGACGGTACGGCTGGTCCACAAGTTTAAAGTCGCTCAGCGGGCTATGGAAAGGGCTATGCTTGGCATTTCTCTGAGGGATCGCATCAGAAATGAGGTAATCCGTCAGAGAACCAAGGTCATCGACATAGCCCACCGAATCAGCAAGCTGAAGTGGCAGTGGGCTGGCCATATTAGCCGAAGAACCGATAACCGTTGGGGTAAACGAGTTCTAGAGTGGAGACCACGACTCGGCAAGCGTAGTGTAGGACGTCCTCAGGCACGGTGGAGTGATGACTTGCGCAAGACGGCTGGCAGGAGCTGGATGCGAGTAGCCGAAAATCGATCTCAGTGGCGTGCACTTGGAGAGGCCTATGTCCAGCAGTGGACTGCGATAGGCTGATGATGATGATGAAATTTTACAGTTTTTCTAGCAAAATTTTCAAAATTTCTAGGAAAGCCTATTCTAGTTTCTGGACAGCTGGCTAGGGCTCGCCGAGACGCGTCTTTTGACGTATCGCACGTCCCTCTACGCCGCACCAAACGTCAAAAAATTCGCGAAACATCCGTTTCCATACAAATAGTAGACGCCCGAAATCCACCTAAGGCCCTATAAAAACACTAGTAAGTACTCCTGATAACTTTTCAAAGGAGACCGATTTTGATGCGGTTTTTTGCGTATAATAGCTACAACAGGCTTGTAAGCACGCGATAACCCTTCAAACGCGACATCGAAGCGGTGTGACCCGATTTTTTGACACCCCCACCCTTCTCGACCTGTAAAAAACACAAAATTAATTATCTATCAAAATTCTGACTAGATTTTTTCATTGTAAAAATTTTATTAAATACTTACCACTCCGACCTGTCTTCCTGACTGCATTTTGCACGATTTTGGGTAGGTTTGGACGTCGAAATTAAATATTTTCTATTAAAAAACACTAAATTTTACAGTTTTTCTAGCAAAATTTTCAAAATTTCTAGGAAAGCCTATTCTAGTTTCTGGACAGCTGGCTAGGGCTCGCCGAGACGCGTCTTTTGACGTATCGCACGTCCCTCTACGCCGCACCAAACGTCAAAAAATGCCCCACCCACCCACCCGCCCTTTAGTCGCAAGTAAGAGCGTGAAAAATTTACTATAGGAAAGGGAAGGACTTTGGGACAAATTTCTCGAAAAATATTTTTTGACGGATTTGGCATTCAAGCCATACTCCCTTTCGGAAAATACTAATTTTGGTGTAATCGGGGCTCCTAAACTCGAATAAATCGACTTTTGTGCAGGTTTTAGGGCCAATCTAAGCAGGAAAAGTTATCATTTATTTAGTGGCTCTCAACCTCACAAATTGACTGGGGACCAACCCCCTGACAAAATATTACTTAACGCCGTGCAACGAGTCTTTTGACCGCTGCACCTAGCTTTAGAATATATTTAAAAATCAAATTTTGAAAAATATAGACCTGGTTTATTACCACAATTTATGACTTATTATTATAATATATACTTTATGACTATTGCTGACGAATATTGATTTACATTATTACTTTCTTTTATTTATTTGACCTATCCCCCCTTTACAGGGATTTAATTCATTGTATTTACCCTTCCCCTGACCATGTTCGGCATGAGAACTCCAGTGGCGAAGAAGCTCAAGGCCAGAGTAGAGAGGTCGGAATCGGGAAGCTCAATAGTAGCTGAGGCAGGACCATCAGTTTGTCACAGTCCTGAAGAGCGGGAGGCTGAGATAGTCAGCGAGGCCCGCCCTCAGAAAACACCTTCACCTCAGCCAAAGTCCCCGAAAAGATCTCCACCTAAGCTCAGGCCCAAAACAATCCTCCCACAAGAGTCACGGCCAGAGCAAACAATAATCCTGTCATCGCCACCTTCTCAAACAACACAGCCAACTCGGTACATGAACAGGATGACCGAAGCCAAAGCCTGCCTCTCAAAAGTAAAAATGCAGGTGGTGAGCTCTCGTAACTTAAAAAAGGAAATCGCCTATGAGATCACCAAGGCAGCCGAGAGACTCTACCACCTCGTCAAGGAGGCAGGGGCAGATAAGGAAACAAGTGCCGAGTTGGAAAACACAACGGAATCCATCCCACCTCAACAGACACCTCGCCAGGAATTTCCGACAGAGCTTATGAATCAGCTCATGGATTCGCTCCAGAGCCACAACCGGGCCCTGGAGGACTGCAAACAGCACACGCAGGCTCTGTCGGAACAACTTAAAGAGGCGCCACGCTACGTGGCTGGCCAGGGACCGACGTTCGCAGAGATCGCCGCAACCTCAAAAATACAATTCCGAGAGCCACTGCACTCGGTGATCGTGTCATCCACCAGCGATCAAGACACCGGTGAAGTGGTCATCGAGAAGCTGAGGACGGCGGTCGATGCAAAAAATGAGGGCACGAGGGTCGAACGGCTGAGGAAGGCAAGGGACCGGAAGGTAGTCGTGGGCTTTGGATCCCGGGAGGAAATGACGAGGGCGACGGAGAGGATCAAGAGAGCGGGTAACCTGATGGTGGAAGAAGTGAAGAACAAGGACCCGCTCATAATCATCAAGGACGTCCTCTCCTGTCACTCGGACGAGGAGGTCATCCAGGCAATAAAATGCCAAAATCACCACCTGATTGGGGACGTACCTGCGGAGGATGCTAGAATGGGCATCAAATACCGTCGCAGGACGAGAAATCCCCACACGTGCCACATCATTCTGCAGGTGTCCCCAGCGTTATGGCAGAGGCTGACATCGGCGGGAAGACTGCACATCGACCTGCAGAGGGTGCGTGTACTGGACCAGTCACCTCTGGTGCAGTGCACGCGCTGCCTGCGCTACGGTCATACTCGAAAGATGTGCACGGAAACAGCCGATGTCTGCATTCATTGCGGAGACCTCCACCTCCGAGCTGACTGCCCCTCCAGACAAGCAGCCGAACCTCCCAAATGCCGCAACTGCCTTCTGGCGAAAATGCCCAAAGTCGACCATAACGCCTTCGACAGCGAGTGCCCCGTCCGAATGAAGTGGGATGCACTATCCCGTCTGTCAGTAGCCTACTGCTAAGGTTGAGCCTACCGCACCTGGAATCAGCCAGCGAGCAAATCGACCCCGACCTGACCCAGAGTACTCGGTCATCCAGACAAACCTCCAGAGGAAAAACCTAGCCACACAAGAACTGCTCATTGAGGCTGGCGACAGGAAAGTTGCTCTGGCGTTGCTCCAGGAGCCGTATGTGGGCGGGATCCGGAAGATGCGAGACTACCACGGAGTGAGAATCTTCCAGAGCGCCGACCAAGGAGAAGGAACTGTAAAGTCGGCAATAGCCGTCTTCAACCACGACCTAGACGTGCTGCAGTGTCCAGAACTTACCACCAACAACATCACGGTGGTAAGGATCCGTACTCGCGCCTGGGAGATTGCGGTGGTCTCATTCTACTTTGAACCGGACCAGCCCATAGAGCCATACTTGGAGCAACTAAGGCGGATCCGAGAGGAAATGGGTCACCTAAATATAATAGTCGGGGGCGATGCGAACGCAAAGAGCACCTGGTGGGGTAGCTCAATCATCGACAGCAGGGGGGAAGAAGTTGCTGGCAGCTTCGAGGACATGGGCTTGCAGGTACTCAACACCGGCAATACTCCGACCTTCGACACCATCAGAGGAGGAAAGCAGTTCACCAGCTTCGTTGACCTCACAGCCTGCTCGGAAGGACTCCTTGGTCTAATTGAGGACTGGAGAGTCGAGAGCGGCATTACGAGCTCGGACCACAACGGTATAGTTTTCAAAATTAAATTAGAAAAATCAAAAGGTATAAATATCAACAGGCAAACTAGAATATTCAACACCAAAAAAGCCAATTGGAGTCAATTTCGTGAGAAATTGGCCCAATGGAAGAAGAACATCAAATCAATATTATAGAAATAAACAAAATCAATAACATAACATCTTTAGACCAGTTCATTCAAAATTATATTAATAACATCATTAAAACAAGTCGGGATACAATACCTAAAATTAAAAATAGTAGATTAGTCAACTTACCGTGGTGGTCAACCGAGCTCGTCGAGATGAAGAAAGAGGTCAACACCAGGAAACACCGCATACGTTGCGCTGCACCGATCCGGAGACAAAAGGTCGTTGATGAGTACCTGCAAGCAAAAGAAAAATATGAGCTAGAAGCCAAAAGGGCACAGGTGCAGAGTTGGAAGGGGTTCTGCGAGAAACAGGATGGGGAGGGCGTATGGGAGGGGATTTATAGGGTCATCGGTCGCACCGCTAGGAGATGTGAGGATGTGCCCCTGGTCAAGGACGGATTGCCACTGAGCCCAGAAAACTCCGCGCGGCTCCTGGCGGAGACCTTCTACCCCGTGGACTCGGAAGAGGGCGAAACCGAGGACCACCGCCGTACTCGTGAAGCTGCCGATCGTTCGAACGTGTGGTCGCATGATGAACACCATGACCCACCGTTCACGCTACAGGAACTTAAAAAGGCGGTGGATAGCTTCAACCCGAAAAAAGCTCCCGGGGCAGATGGTCTCACTGCCGATATCTGTGCTCAAGCCATCTTCCGCGATCCGGGGATCTTCCTCGCTCTGGCCAATAAATGTCTGGAGCAGGGACACTTCCCCGGAGCCTGGAAGGAGGCAACAGTGGTGATCCTCCGAAAACCAGGGAAGGACACCCACACCGCCCCGAAGTCTTACAGGCCCATCGGCCTATTACCTGTCCTGGGCAAAATCCTAGAAAAGTTGATGGTAGCTCGTCTCAAATGGCATCTAATCCCGCGGCTTAGTACTCGCCAGTTTGGCTTCATGCCACAAAAAAGCACCGAGGACTCCCTCTACACCATGATGCAACATATCAAGGAAAAGTTAAATGACAAAAAACTGATCACTGTTGTCTCTCTTGATATAGAGGGAGCCTTCGATAGCGCATGGTGGCCGGCCATCAGGACCAGACTGGCTGAGGAAAAGTGCCCGGTAAACATAAGAAGGATGATAGACAGCTACCTCAACGACAGGTGTGTCCGGGTCAGATATGCCGGAGCGGAATGCCGCAGGGACACAAACAAGGGGTGTGTGCAAGGGTCGATCGGAGGCCCTATCCTTTGGAATCTGGTGCTGGATCCCTTGCTCAAAGGTCTCGAACAGCGAGGCGACTACTGTCAGGCGTTCGCTGACGACGTCGTCCTCATTTTCAGCGGGGATACGGCACTCGAAATCCAGAGACGTGCCAATGCCGCCCTCGAGTATGTTCGGGGGTGGGGCATCAGAAATAAGCTGAAATTTGCGCCACACAAAACATGCGCTATGGTCGTAACCAGGAAGCTAAAGTACGATGTCCCCCTCCTGAGCATGGGCGGGGTCGCCATTGGCATGTCTCAAGAAATCAAGATACTGGGGCTAACCGTGGACCACAAGCTCACCTTCAACACGCACGTCGCAAATGTTTGTAAGAAGGCCATCAACATCTACAAACAATTGGCCAGAGCGGCAAAGGTGAGCTGGGGACTACACCCCGAAGTGATCCGCAGCATCTACACGGCGGCGGTGGAGCCGGTGATCCTTTACGCGGCCAGTGCCTGGGCGCCAGCAGCCAAGAAAGTCGGTGTGCAAAAGCACCTAAACTCGGTCCAGCGAGGGTTCGCTCAGAAGCTGTGTGGAGCCTACCGCACCGTCTCACTGCATTCGGCACTTGTGCTGGCGGGGTTGCTCCCGCTCGACCTTAGAATACAGGAAGCAGCCGCGCTGTACGAAATGAAAAAGGGAGTGACCTCGCTGGCTGGTCGTGAGGTGGAACGGGTGGTAGCGTTCGCAGATACGCCGCACCCGGCGAAACATACGGCCATGGGGTTCGTGAGTTTGGTAGACCAGTCACATGTGGAAACCCACAACAGCCAGGAGATACGGTTCTTCACAGACGGCAGCAAGATCGAGGGCAAGGTCGGCGCAGCACTCTCCCTTTGGGATAGAGAGGCCGAGATCAAGTCCTCGAAACTCAGTCTGCCGTCCTGCTGTACTGTCTACCAGGCAGAACTCCTGGCCATATGCGTAGCCACCAGGCAAATACTGCGGCGCCGGGAGGGCACTTTTGGCATATACAGCGACTCGAAAGCAGCCCTGCAAACGGTCACCAACCAGAGTGCCCTCCACGCCCTGGCAGTGGAAGCAAGGGCGAACCTCAGTGTGGCTTTATCCCAGGGCAAAGTTACATCCTTGTTCTGGGTAAAGGCACACGCTGGACTGGAGGGGAATGAGCGCGCCGACCACCTGGCCAAGGAAGCGGCTTTAAAGAACAAAACCAGGCCAGATTACGACCTCTGCCCGGTTTCATTCGTCAAGCGGCAGATCCGATTGGAGTCGCTGGGCGAATGGAATCGGAGATACGGAAACGGAGCAACAGCGGGGGTCACAAAGATCTTCCTGCCGGACGCTGCGGACGCGTACAGGATCGTCAGAAAAATTCTGCCACGTGGGGTAATAACACAAGTGTTGACGGGGCACGGCGGGTTCTCCGAATACTTGCACCGCTTCAAGTGTAAGGAGAACCCATCGTGCATCTGCGACCCCAGTGCGATCGAGTCTGTCCCCCATATCATCCTAGAATGCCCTATCTTCTCGCGAGAACGGTGGACACTGGAACAGGAGTTAGACATAGAGCTGAGCCTACAAAATATTTGCCACATAATGAATAAACGGAAGGTTCGAGAAAAATTTTTAGAGTATGCCGAAACAATTGCAAATAAAATCATACGTAGGAACAAAGAAGCCTGACCCATGCTTCCACCTTATTAGAAGTAATATGGCCTGGTAAGCATGGGGTACACAATAAGATCGCCAACTTATTACATATGCATATATACACAAATATACTTTTTACATTATTATATTATTTAAATTATTTATTTTATACAATTATACACAAATATTTACCATTTTATTTATACAACTATATACAAAAATTTATAATCTAATATATACAAATAATGAAACTATACTATAAACAACTATACACAAAACTGACAATGTATTATATACAAAACTGAGATGTTATTATGCATAAATACTGGGACTATATGATATCTACAGAATACACATGAACTACTTTATAAAGCTATATACAACTATGTAAATATATATCAATATTTATTATATATAAATATATACAAAATACGATCTAAGATTCCACGTATCACCAAATAAAAACCTAAGATAAAACATAAGACAAAAAGACTTAACAGGTCCCTGATCACGTCAGGGGAACAAGGGACGGCAGGAGTGGGTTTTAGCCGGTAAGAGTCCGGCACTACCCCTCGGGGTGTCCATGAGGATTTCCCACTCCTGCCACAAAAAAAAACCTAACCTAACCTAACCTAACCTAACCTAACCTAACCAAAACTAACCCAACCTAACCCAAAACTAACCCAACCTAACCCAAAACTAACCCAAAACTAACCCAACCTAACCCAAAACTAACCCAACCTAACCTAACCCAAAACTAACCTAACCTAACCAAACCTTCACCACTTCCTATACCGTATATAAAATATGAAAAATATCATTCAAAATTATACACATAAATTTATATAAAAATAAAAAACAAGTCAATATATAAGCATGTTGGCTAGCACACACCTTGCCCATAACTACCTATTACTTAAGCAGCTACAATAAAGAAGTGTTAACAAAGAATGAATGCAATTAGGATTTACCTCTTGAGTGTTGCGTTGTATGTTTAAGATACTATCGAAAATGAACTAAGAGACAGCAACTGCATAACATAGAGAACAGAAGAGGACAATTTTTGGATACCTCTGTCACCACTAGTAAACACATCGTGGACGGGAAGGTCGAAAAAAGTGGGGGGAGGGCTCGCTCGAGGTATAACTTTACTAAGTAAATTATGGAGAAGCTGAGGCGGTAACTTATAGGGATATTAGAGAATTGGCACTCGATAGGCGAAAATGGAGGAAGCTACAACGACAAGGCATTCAAATGATAGGTGAGGGCTTTATTTATGTTTACTAAGCGGGATGGATGGAGATTATTTTATGATTTCGTGTGCAATCAGAGCGATGCCTGTAAGTGGTCCAAGCTCGCTCGCTTGCAGACAGGTGCAGCGGGCGGTGCGCGCGCAGCGGGCGGGCGCGGGGCGGGGCGGCGCGGCGGGCGCCGGGCCTGCAGTGTGGCGCGGCGTTACGTCACGGGAGCTCGTCCGCCGCCACTCGCGCCCCGCGCCCCGGCCGCGCGCTACAGTGCAGTGACTGATAGGATGAGTGCGCGCAGGTAGCCCGAGTGCCGCGTAGACCCCACCTGCTGGTGCTCTACTACTCTAGCCGACATGAATGACTGCCCACACTTCCATGGATAGTATGTACTTTGTAAAACTTCCACTTTTATTAGAAATGCACCTAATGTTAACCTAAGATCTAATTCATAGTGCTTCCAGTAGCTCACGAAATTATAGAATATGTACGTCCAGCAATAATGTACGCACATTCAAGATTGATTATGTAGCACGTATCATAGAATATGACAACAAAAGGAGAGTCGAGTAAGATAAGGTCCGGGCCGCTGAGCCCGGGCGCCGTCAGTCGCGCGGCACACGTGCGCGGCGCTCGTGGCTGCGACGTGGCGGACGTGTGGCCCACACACCACCCACCATTATGCTCCTCTAGGACGGAAACTTTTTACTGCATTTAATCAGTTAGTGTGAAACCTGTGCTAAAATATTTTTAGGTTAGTTAGTTGAGAAAGTGAGTGTAAAAGTGCATTTTTGTGGTGAAGATTAAATCAAAACAATGATACCTAATGGTACGTAACCTTATCAGGATAAGTTTAATTTCTGCTATTGATTTTCATGATTGACCTCGCAACGAACAGAGCAATATGTACAATATTAATGGTATGTAATAAAATACACGTGAAGTGCGCGCACGCCTGCCACAGTGTCGCGAGGTGTCGTGCTAGTGTACTATGTGGTGACGTTACCAAACACCCGCTACCTTCGTCAAGAGTTGGTCGCAGCGTCTAGTCTGTGACTGCAAGGGAAGATGTCGACGTTGCCAGAGTGATAGTGTATATAGGAACTCATTAGGCTGTGACCGTGTGCGTGTCGTGGGCAGTGCAGGCCGCATCACAACAGGTGGTGCGCCGCGCTGGCTGCATCACCATGTTGCTGCACTGCTTCAGGCTGTGGGCTCCTGGCGATGGATGTCAAACTTCATTTTGTTTACTAGTGGTTGCCCCCGACTTCGTACGTGGTTTTTATAAGTTGTAAAATGGATGTAGTATGTCAACCTTAAGAGTACCCATAAACTGCAAACTTTAAATCGGTCGATAGTTTGAGCGAACTTCTAAATCAGTATCCTAAGAAGATAAATGATGATGGTAGTAAGTACATAAAAACAATCAGAGTTTTGGGCGGTATCAGACCGACTTATAACTTTGATTGAATTCACGATTTTCTTAAAGAAATTTTTTTTTGGCATCTGATCATCTATCGGTCGACTATCGTTTAGTTTGCAGTACAGTTTGCAGTCTGAGAAATAGCATATGGCATAATATCGGGTGTTTCGTACCTAATCACATTCAATCAAACACGTTAAGATTAATATTCATTATGTCGATTAGCACAAAGAAAAAAAAAAGCAAAAATAATGCGAGAGTTAGAGCACCATTTATGAGTCAGTCATTACAAACAACGGAAATTCTCCCTTGAAAACTGACAGCTGTCAATTGGTCAAAACATTCGATACTCCTAACTTTATCTCTGCTTTAGGGTCCGTCTGCGGGTTTTTCGAAAGAGATACCGCGGCCCTGGTACATAAAAGGCCTATGACGGAACACGACGGTTTTTAGTCAGTAAGAGTCTGACACTCCCTCACCGCTGCTAACCCACAGCAGGGGGGGTCATTTGATGATTTTTAAAGGCGTTAAAAAAAAGGTCCGTTCAGATAGACCGGCTCGGAGAGCATCGGCGCGCATTTTTCTTTTCACACAGACCGGAGTCGGCTCCGCAGCCGATCGGAGCGTGAGATGCAATTGGAGCTAAACGTCTGCCGCCGGTCAGCTTCTCTTATTATTTTACACCGCGCGCCTTCGAGCATTCTTAATGTCAAAAGCTGTGCACATGCAAAAATAAACCTTACTACAAATACTTACTAAGTGCTCGATTTTCAACGTGTTAAGAATTTATGTATACGTGTGAATAAGGTTAAACAACGGCTGGCGCGATCGCTGCTGGTTTGCTGTTAGGGCTCGAAGATTTTTCCTGAACCCTGATAACTGAGGAGATGAAAAACTGGATTGCCTTTTAGTAAACCCATCGAGTTTGGGCTCGTTGAATTTATCTTGATTAGTTCTCTTCATGTTTGCAATTGACGAGGACCTGAGGCCGGAAATGGGATATGGCGGATGAAACCCTGCAATGCCGGAATGAAATGGATAAACCGATTTATATTTCTGCTCAAAATCGAATCTGTCCAATTCTCCCAGGGCCAGTTTGGCATGATTATTAAGCAGCTTCGATCCAGATCCCACAAGCGACCGACCGACCGAGATCGACCCCATCTTAAAATAAAAGGAATTAAAAATTTAAACATAACACCCGACCCAAAAAAAGTACACAATTATTATGACATGAAAAATTGTAAACCCTAACAAAAAAGTGCTAACCAACTAAGCATGTCAGACTATCTATTCGGAAGATGATGCCATTTTTTTGTGAAATTTTGTTAAATTTTGGCGTGTCGGGGGACCGAACGAAATCGACCTTGGACGCCATTATTATACCTACTACACTGTTCTTTTCAATTACCGGTCAATTATGTTTTTAATCAACTAGGTACTTGTGATCCTTTATTTGTGTAAGAATACACTGAAATATTAATATTTCATCATCATCATCATAACCACTTTCCATCATCATAACCAACGTCATTATCATAAAGCACAGTTGTTATCACCCTTATCATCATTACCATCTTCTGTCAACCATCATCATCATGGCCATAGAAGTCATCACTATCACCTTTTCTCTGTCACCATCATCATCGCCACAATGACCAATCACTACTATTATCAGCACTGCAATAGTAATCACCACTCGTAGGTACAAATACTTCGTGTTTATGTCAATGTTGCAGCGCCCATTCAAACGACGTCAGCGCAAGTGACTAACTTGCGGGTGTTATGATATCTTACTACTTGAATTTATTCAATCCCTACCTACTATAAATGCGAAAGTAACTCTATCTGTCTGTTACGCTTTCACGACGTTTGAAGAGTTCTCTTGGAAACACGATATAACCAAACTTGACGCGGGCGAAGCCGCGGGCGGAAGCTAGTTAATTATGAATTTTGATTGACTGAACTGATTTAGATGAAATAAAGACTAAGTTATAGCCCAAAATGCGTATTTTTTTACATAATATAAACGTTGTTAGTATCGATTTTGTAGATTTTACTTGATGCGCACACAAACAAGCAGATAAACAGGGATAATTCCAAAAATGCTAGAACATGGTGTTTTTTTTTTCTATATTTTCTATGTACAAAAATGACTTCTTCAGATGTATTATTTGTATAGATATTGTAGTGTGTCCTAGTATTCATAAAGGTAAGAGTAGAAAGTCGAGGCCAACATAAGGGTGAATGTCAATTACAACATTGTTAATGCAAATAAGCATCAGGCGCTCAGACGCAGGATGAGCGGTGCTAATGTCATACTTGTTATTCGACACTTATCCTATATGAAAGAAATGGCTGTACTATTTGCAAGTTATTTAATTTCCGCGAAAAACAATATGGAAGCAGACCCCAACATACTTAGTTGGGAAAAAGGCTCGGAGGATGATGATGATGAAATACACAATAATTTACAATTAATTAATATACACAACACGATCAATATCTTTAAATTATTGTGACCTAACTATGAGAGCAACAAAACAGATGTAATTAATATCAAGTCTCTCGGAGCAATCGTTTCGTCGTAAAAAGTTATTGAGATCTCATACCTAGGAGCCAAGTTCTGTTCTAAATCAGTAGTTATGATTAAATGATAATTATAGTGAGTTGGCATTGAGCACAACATCAGAGTTTATAGATGTATTTGTAGAATGTGTGAGGTTTCATATGTCGTATTGGTGGGGGAGGTGGGTAGTAGACCACCGCTGGGCTCTACGGAGGACCGTAGCGGTTGCGGGAAAATAAATTGGTCAATGAATAGGCGAACCGAGACACAGTATGAGTGAAGCTAAGGGCGTTGGTGAAGGGAAAATGGACTTGCATGTGCTGGATAGTGGTCGCAGGCCTGCGATACTGTTCCACTACGGGTAGGTTTGATGCACTGTCACTCACGATTAGTTCTTGTGTGCGCCGGATACACTACCACTGATTTAAATGCGATTTTTGAGTCGAAGCGGTGCGGTTATTTAATTATTTCTACATAAAAATGTGGAGCGTTGTTGCGGCGATTCGAAAAGTTTTTGGAATGTAACGGCGCAGCGGCGGGAGCGTTTCGGCTGTAGGCGCGCCGCGATCGTGTGTGCGGCGCGGCGTATTTCCCTTTCCGTGTTCAACTGGCGACATCGGTCTCGCGAAATCCACACGCTTTTGTTTTACTACGGAATCCTACGATCCCTTGTTCAATTCGCGTCAACAGAGCACGCTTTTGCGATCAAGCAACGTTAAAAGAAGTTTTACAAAACAGTGTGTAATTTAGTTGAACACGGTGTTTTAACCTGTCTATTCGAAACAAATCCGTACTGATTTAGCGCTTTCGTAAATGTTCGGGATAAATCGTGCGGGCCGAAGCAGGCGAGAGCGCCCGAAGTTGGATTCGCGCGCGCTCTTCTCATTGCAATTTGTTATTGTTTGTTACTGTCATCAAAAACCAGTTAACCAGAAGTGGTAGAAATTCAGTTCGGCCGTTCTGTTAAAAATAAACGTGCACTAATATCGTTGTGAACATAGACCAAAACGAACGTTCAGCAAAATAGTCTTGTCGATGTTTTTTTTTTTGTTATTTTTGTGCTGATAATAAATGTTTCATTAATTGTATTGTATGTAATATTTCATTGAAATCATATTGAGTTAATAAATACAACCTACTGTCTACTATTGATACCGATTCAACACGCTCTTGAAGACTCAAACAGTCTAAGAGTCAAGTCAAAAAATTATAAATTTAAAAAACCCCCGACCCAAAAAAAGTACGCAATAATTATGACAAAAGGTTAAAAACGCTAAACCCTATAAAAAGCAAAAAATAACTTTTAACACTACGTAAACTAAATTTTGTCGTGTCGGGGGACCGCTCTAATTCATTACTTTAGATACGTGTTTTTTTTTAAACGAATGTTGTAATTAGGTAGGTATCATTTGATTTATGTAAGTATTTATGAAGGTAAAAAGCGGTCCCCCGACACGTCAAAATTTAGTTTACGTAGTGTTAAAAGTTATTTTTGCTTTTTATAGGGTTTAGCGTTTTTAACCTTTTGTCATAATTATTGCGTACTTTTTTTGGGTCGGGGGTTTTTTAAATTTATAATTTTATTTTATTTCATGCTTTTTAAAGGAGCTCCTTAATTTTTCCTTCTTTCATTTAATTTATTTTATCTTAAGATGGGGTCGCTATATGCAATCTCGGCCATAGGAAGCTGTTTAACAATCCTCATGACAAACTGGCTCTGGGAGAATTGCACAGATTGAGAAACAATAAAAATTAACCTTTGGACATTCTAGATTTTAAGCAAAAATGTAAATCGGTTTATCCGTTTCATTCCGGCATTCCAGGGTTTCATCCGCCACATCCCATTTCCAGCATCAGGTTCTCGTCAATCAGAAACATGAAGAGAACTCGTCAAGACAAATTCAACGAGCCCAAACTCGATGGGTTTACTAAAAGGCAGTTCAGGGTTACGTCTCCTACCTTCGTGCCCTAACAGCAGACCAGCTCAGTGGTTCCAAAAGACATTAGTGTTTCAAATTTCAGATCCCACATATACTAGCAAGTAAACTGAGCGTCTAACATTCCTATCACATCTAGCTAACGAGCTGATGACCTTGAAGACCTGAACCGATTTCCACCAAACATAGCTAAGAACACTCCCGACTGACATACCTTTTAAACAAAAAAAACCGCATTACAATCGGATCATCCGTTTGGGAGCTACGATGCCACATACACACACACACACACACACACACACACACACAGACACGTCAAACTTATAACACCCCGTCGTTTTTGCGTCGGGGGTTAAAAAGTGTTCGGTTCAACTGCACACGATTTTGTTAAACCTTTCCCAGCGCCACTTGATCGCAAAAGCATGCTCAGTTGACGCGAATTGAACAAGGGATCGTAGGATTCCGTAGTAAAACAAAAGCGTGTGGATTTCGCGAGACCGATGTCGCCAGTTGAACACGGAAAGGGAAATACGCTGCGGCGCGTGTCTTCCATCTCTTTCTGGTATATTGTAGCGGGATAGGAGAGAAAGGGAAGGATAGCAAACTCATACTGTGCGGTTGCAAAAGAATGAAACGATAGATAACAGACGTTCGGAAACTAATCTATACTTATAATAAAACTGTAGAGAGCTCAATTCTGTACATTAAATATATCGGGTGTGTCGTTCACAATCACATTAAATCGTATCACATATACTTTATGATATTCTATGGCGAATTGTAAAAAAAATAACCTAATCCATTCAGTGGTTTAACCACAGGAGTCATTTTTCGTTTTTATAATTTACAACATCATGTGTAAAGCAGTGATAAAGTTAGGAGTATCGTATGTTTTGATCAGTTGACAGCTGTCAGTTTTCAAGGGAGAATTTCAGTTGTTTGTAATGGCTGACTTTTATATGGTGTTCTAATTTTTGCACATTTTTATTCCATTTACTTTGTTTGAAAAAAACATTTTTTTATTTTTACGTATTTTTCTTTTATCTTTGTGTTAATCGACATATATTAACCAGTATATTAACACATTTCATTTAATGTGATTATGAACGACACACCCGATATACATATGTCGCAGATTCAAACGGATTTGAATCCACGTGTTGATGATGTTCGTCCGCCATCTTAATATTTCTCGGTCAGTGCGCACACCCGGCGCCGGCGACGTCTCAGGAGCAAGAGAGCGAGCTCCATCGACATTCACACTACTGACAGATTGAAATGACACAGACAACTGTCACTGTCAAACATCAATATGAAGCTCACAACATTCAGTCTAGTGTTGCTACTCGAAAAATAAATCATTATTCATTCTCCGACACATATGTATAAGACAATTATAGTGGGAATCTTCGAAAAAATAAACGATGTGTTGCTCTGAAAAAACAAAGTTTTATTTTAACATAAGTTAACACTTTTTAACCACTTAAACAAAAGATATCAGGTTTACAATCCTACCTGAAAAAACAAAGAAACGACATTAAAAGTTTATTATTTCACTTGTCGATTCCTCTTCCACCAAAGTATAATAGTTTATTGTTTACGTTCACTTAGGCTCACTATCGCCATATTTCAAAACCTGCTCTGCTTTATCCACAGTAGTTCACAGTACCGCCATGACACTAGTATTTACAGTAACGCCCTCTAATGATAATGAAGATAAACAGGAACTGTTTTATACACAGAAAAATAGCTAAAAAAATCTAATTTCTTTACATAATATATTTCCAAAATATTTATCTATGAGGGGGTGATTAGTGCTCGATACTGATGCTAAAAATGCAATCAGTAAAATTTTTGTCTGTCTGTTTGTCTGTCTGTGTGTCTGTCTGTATGCTCGTTATGGAAACAAAAACTACTAGTCGACGGATTTTAATGAAACTTGGCACAAATATTTTATACTCCTGGTCAGGTTATAGGATACTTTTCATCACGCTACGATTAATAGGAGCAGAGATCAGAGAATTTGTATTTTATACATGTACCAAGATGAAGACGACATATTTACGTTCGAAGATAATATAATACTTACCTACCTAGTAGGCATTCTTGCTTACCTACTTAGTGTTGAAACTGAAGTTGTTTCAGGCCTACTAATACCTTAATAGGTGGATGCTGAAGGCATTTTAGCGTTCTAAAAGCGATGGTATATAAAAACGTAATTGAATAGGTAGTGTGGTGCGCAGGCGGCGCAGGCGGCGGGCAGTGAGCGGCATGTGGCGCAGCGCGGCGCTGGCGGCGCTGGTGCTGCTGGGCGCGCGCGGCGCCGCGGGCGGCTGCGGCGTGGCGCAGTTCGCGTGCCGCAGCGGCGCCTGCGTGCGCCTGGACGCGTACTGCGACGGCGAGGCGCAGTGCGCGGACGGCAGCGACGAACCGCTGCACTGCACCGTGTGCAACCGCACGTACTACGGCCGCGTGGGCGTGGCGTACGCGCTGGCGGTGCGCTCGGCGCCGCGCGCGCCCTTCCTGTGCCACCTGACGTTCACGGCGGGCGGCGCGGCGCACGGCGACCTGGTGCAGCTGGCCTTCGACGAGTTCCGCGTGGGGCGCTACGAGCCGGGCGCGCTGGACGGCTGCCCCGACGGGTACATGCAGCTGTCGGAGCTGGGCCGCCCCTTCACCGGTGGCTCGTGGTGCGGCGAGGCGGACGGCGCCGCGCTCTACTACAGCGAGACCGCCACCGTCACCGTCTCCGTCAAGCTGTTCCGCGCGAGGCTCGGCGAGTCCTTCGGCTTTCGGTTGCGTTACAAGTTCTTGGCCCAACGGGATGCCGTCGTCAGGTGAGTGCTGCACTTAAGGGTCGATCGGAATGATCTCTGTGGAAATAGCCAGTACAGCAGTATGGCGATGCTGTGTCAGGTTCGGCGCGATGGAGGCACCGCTGGAGCGAGGCGCGGTGTCGCCGGGCACCTACTGCACGCGCACCTACGAGGAGTGCCACCGCAAGCCCTGCCGCCTGCAGAGCCCCAACTACCCCGGGATGTACCCCAGGTATCGCTGGTCTTCACTTGCAATTCACTGAGATCACATCGTGATGGTCTCTATTAACATGTTACGTCGTTGCCAGGAACGTCACCTGCTACTGGAGTCTGCGTCAGAAGGATATTCCTACGTGTAAGCACGCGATGATCTCTGTGCGACAAGAATATTCTCACAAAATGCAAATCAAGCGTTCGATATCAATGGCGAGGTGAGTACGCGTCGGTGGCGGGTGGCAGCCGCGACCGGCGCCGTGCTCACGTTGTGGTGTCCGCAGCCTCAACAAGACGGGGCGCGTGGTGCGCGCGTGGCGCGAGTGCACGGGCGAGCGCGACCGCCTCATCTTCTACGACGGCGCGTCCACGGACGACCCGGTGCTGGTGGAGTACTGCGGCGGCGACTGGCTGCCGCGCGTCACGTCCCGCGGCCCCGAGATGCTGGTGGCCTTCCACTCGTCGCCTTTCAGCGCGCCGCTGCGCCCCCCCGCGCCCGCCGCCCCGCTGCGCGGCTTCGAGCTCGACGTCGACGTCGTGTTCGCCGACTCCGACTCGCTAGACTACGCAAGGTAACATATTTCCCACCGTCGCGTCGTGGTCTTTCCCGGCCGTACATATGCATGATAAAGTATTATGTTTGAGTAAATTAATTATATCATTATATTCTTAATACATTGTTAATCGAAGGGTTTGTCGTTTTTAATGGTATAACAACAGAGAGGCGCGTCGTTGCGAGTTTCATGTGAAAGCATCCTCTTCTGAGGAGGAAACGAACTCAACAGCGGCGGGCAGCGGGCGCGGCCGGCGCGGCAAGCTGCGAGCACCCGCGCACACGCTGCCTCCCAACACCACCTGCACCTGGACCTTCCACGGCCGCCCAGGTACCCTCCCCGCTGCTGTCATCCATCGTGTGTAGCGCGAGCGTGTGACTGCTCACGTCTGTGCTCTGTGCAGGTGATCTCGTGTGGATCTACTTCTCGAGCTTCACGCAATACTCGCTAGTGGAGCCTCGGCGTGCCGAGAGCGGCGAGCGCGACGAGGAGAGCGGCGCCACCCCACGCACCGCGCTCGCGGCCGTCGGGGCCCGCGCGCGGCCGGCGCTGGGCGGGGCCCCCGGCGCCTGCGCCGTGGAGCTGCGCATCTGGGACGGCGGCGGGGCGGAGGAGGCGGGCGCGCGCGCGCTGGGCCGCTACTGCGACACGGCGCCGGCGCTGTGCGCTCGCGCCGCGCTCGCCAACGCCACGCGCTCGCCGCGTCCCTGCGCTCCCCCTGACGGCTACGTGTCAGCCGCGCCACTGTTGTCCATGGCGGCCACCTCGCTCCCCGGCACTGCCACTCATCCACTGGAATTCGCTCTCCATTATGAATTTGTGGACGCGCGGCTGGAGGGCGTGCCGTTGGCGGACGACGGGCGGCGGGCGCGGTCGGTGCCGCGCGAGTGCGCGCGCCTGCTGAGCGCGCCGGGCGCGTTCGCGTCGCCGCGCAACGCGCTGTGGTTCGGGCGCGGCGGCGCGCGGCGGCTGCGCTGCGTGTACCGGCTGCAGGCGGAGGGCGCGCGCGTGGCGCTGGAGCTGCAGGCGGCGGTGTTCGGGCGCGAGCCGCGCTGCAGCACGCGCGCCGACCCGCTCACCGGCCGCCTCGTGTGCGCGCCCGACCCGCCCGAGCCGCGCCCGGACGACGCCGACCTCGCAGACGACTCGCTCCTCGACTTCGACGGCGAAGACGATGCTCCGCTGCGAGTTCCGCATCTACGAATCTATGAATCCCCTTGGCCTGGATACAGAGTAAGGAATAACTTAGTTCACGAACATGCTCTAGAGTAATGTCTCGGTATTGGGTCGCAGACATAAGGTGTATTGGCGCGCAGGTGCCGGTGGCGTGCGTGTGCGACAACAGCAGCGCGCCGCTGCGCGTGGTGTCGGGCGGGCCGGCGCTGGAGCTGGAGCTGGTGGCGCGCGCGCTGCTGCCGGCCGAGGACCAGCGCCACGTGCACTTCCGCGGCGCCTGGGAGCGCGCGCCCGCGCCCGCGCACTGCGCCGCGCGCCGCCGCCTGCAGCCGCCCGGCACCAGGGTGCAGCTCGTCTACCCTTACAGGTCTTTCATCAATTAGATGTTTTGTAATTGGAACACCTGGAGATCTCAATAAATGGGTAGAGTCGCAATAGCACATCGGATATTAAGTGTGGGTATTTGGACTGGCAGTGGCAACAGAATGTCTGAGTGCGGTGAGACACCGTTTCTCCTGGAGGCGAGGGGCAACCGCTCGGTGTTCCTGCGCGTGTGGGGCGAAGAACTGCCGCTGACGGGCGCGGGGGCGGCGGGCGAGGCGCCGCCGTGCGCCACCAGCAACCGCGTGCTGGTGTACGAGGCGGCGTCGCGGCGCCTGGTGCGCGCGCTGTGCCCGGGCGGGCCGCACGCCGTGCAGCTGTTCTCGGGCTCGTGGTGGGGGCGCGGCGCGGGCGCGCTGCTGGTGGTGTGGGCGGCGCGCGAGCCGGGCCGCGCGCGCTTCGCGTGGATGGAGGTGTGGCGCGCGGGGCCGGCGCCGCGGGCGCTGGCGCCGGGCGAGGCGTGGCCCAACGCCAGCGCGGCCTGTGCGCACCGTGCGCGGCGCTGGGCGCGTGCATGGCGCGCGCTGTGGTGCGACGGCGAGAGCGACTGCCCGGGCGGCGGCGACGAGGCGGGCGCGATGCGGGCTGCTAGGCGCGCGCGCGGCGGCGGCGGCGCGGCGGCGGCGGCGGCGGCGGCGGCGGCGCTGGCGCTGCTGCTGGCGCTGCGGCGGCGGCGGCGCGCGGGCGCGGACAAGCAGCTGCTGGGCGCGCTGGCGGCGGGCCGGCGCCTCACGGAGGAGCTGCTGTTCGACGCGTCGCGCGCGTCGTCGGCGGCGTCGTCCTGACGGCGCGAGCGCTCCGTCGAGTACATCCACGTGGACCGCGAGACCACGGTGTGACGGAGCGCTGCCGGACGTTGCGCGGGCGCTGCTCGCTGTGTGATACTGTGCACTGGTTCTCCTGTTCGGTTGTTCGGTTTGGTTGGTTGCGTTGCGGTCGCTCGGTGCGGACGTGTGACGTGTTGCGTGTGACAGGGCGGACATCGCTGGGTTGTGAGGGTTGGTCCGCCGCACTGGTGGCCGCGGTACTATAGTACGGTTGCGTTGTGAGCGGGACTCAATCGTGCCATGTGCGCAAGCGCACGGACGAGGTTCTCCTTCACGTGTATATTGATTTGAGTTGACATATATTTTATTGACGAACTGTCCCGTCCCTCGTTTCACTTAAGTTATGAAGCTAAAATAAACACATAGTTCAAATCTAAGAACATAAACTTGTTGTTTTACTCTTGCTTCCCTGATGGTACGCGATCCCCGTTAGCTGGACGGCAGTGGCGTTGTATGTAAGTACAGTGTACACAGGGCCTGCCGGGGTCGCAGGATTTTTCGAAAGATTTACCGCGGCCCCAGAACACACTAAGGTCCAGAAAAAATATGGTGAGTTTTAATGAGTGAGAGTCTGACTCCCTGACGCTGCACCCACACCGGGAGGCATTTGCATTTTTGCGATTTCATACCACAAAAAAGGTCCGAAACACTGGAGGGAGACACGTCAAATAAAACCAAATTTGAAACAGTACGGCAGACGTATTGTTTATACTATAGTCACTTACAAAAAATATACATATATAAAAATGTTATATTTTCATCTAAAGAGGTAAGTATGTTCGAATTAGTCAAACCACAATGTTGGCGCCTGTTCAATGCTACCTTTGACCATTGATTCAGCATTCCGCGCGGCCTACTTTAAATATTGTTATAGTTGCATCTTACACGCATAGAATACTAAGATATTTGTACATTTGTGTGTGTTAAGAAAAAGTAGTACATAAGCTGTAATATTCATAAATAAATCAGATTAGAATTTATTCTGGTCTCATTACCCCTCACTGTGGCCAAGACACCTTCAGCCATCTCTGATCAGTCCTGTGAGTCTGCTAGACTGGCAGTGAGTTCATCATTCACCCTCACCTGGAATTCCTACCCACTGTCCGTCTGTTACCTTAGGTCTCTTGGTGCAGACATCCTGTACTTATTTATATATTTATTTATTAATAATTATATGGTAGGTTAGGGCTGTAGGGCTTATAGGGCTTAGGGTCGTAGGGACTGTACGGCTTATAGGTCTTAGTTTAGGTTCCTTTAATTTACCATATAGTCATGTACAGCCGTAACCTTTAATTAGGGGTGGTTGTACAGCGCCTTTGCAAGAGCACAAAAACCCTTTAGTCAAAATAGCGATAAATATGAATAAACAAAAATGTTCGCAGTGTGCTGTATGAATCTCGTACTACAAACATTACATGCGCGGCACGGGAATAGATAATTCTAAGTTCATATGGATAATTATAGCTCATAAGCATTAACTAACGCTGACTTTAACTATAAACAAGGTTATAGTGAGCTAACCTAAAAAGATAGACATGTGCTGTCGCTTACTTTTTTTGAACTTTTAAAGGAGAACAATTCTATCATAAATGATTTTTTGCGAAACTTTAACCGTTTACTCAGCGCACGCAGCGTAAGCTCTCTCAATAGGAAAAATAGCTCCCGATTTTGAAACATTCTTCATTGGTGCTCCGCTACTTTTGGTCTTAGCGTGATAATGCCTAGCCTATAGCCTTCCTCGATAAATGGGCTATCTAACATTTAATAATAATTTTTCAAATCGGACCAGTAGTTCCTGAGATTAGCGCGTTCAAGCAAAGAAACAAACACTTCAGCCTTATAATATCAGTATGATAAAAGTGGTCCTTCCCTTGTTTCCAATTGACGATCAGTCGTCGAGAGTTGACATGATTGACTCATGCAATAGTACACCATGTCGTTTATTTTACCCCTCATCCTCCCAGTAGCACCCAGTGTATTTAGACAGACCGTGGTTCTAGCTTAGCCAGATCGTAGCAATATTGTAGCCACAGCATACCACTGTTGTAGCCAGATCGTAGCACTATTGTAGCTAGTGCGTAGCACTGTTGTAGCCAGAGCGTAGCACTGTTGTAGCCAAAGCGTAGCACTGTAGTAGCCAGAGCGTAGCACTGTTGCAGCCACCGCGTAGCACTGTTGTAGCCAAAGCGTAGCACTGTTGTAGCCACAGCGCGAGCGTAGCAAAGTGTAGCTTGGGCGTGGTTCTGCTGTAGTCATAGCGTAGTTCTAAAGCACTGTTGACTGTATATGCGAAGCATAGAAATTATGAGATGTAAAATATGTAATAAATTAGTACATGATACTTTAAAATAAACGAAATCTATACAGGAATTATGTAATTTTATCCAGTGCGCAAACTTTGTCAACTTATAGTTAAATAAGTTTTATAGATACGAATATTTTTATCGAAAGATGTTTATTTTGTAACCGATTGTACGGTCACAGTCGTCATAGTAGGCACGGCGGCAACGCGAAACCGGTTTACTGACGCGAGCGCTGCTCCAAGCGCGTAAGAATAGTTGGTATCCATATTTTTCTGATTTTAGGGCGGACAATAGAATGAAATATTTTTTTTACTGATGATGCAGATTGTTCTGTTAATGATTCTGGACCACCAGCTTTTTTTGTGCACTGCTTAAAATTCATTCCTGTATAATGTAATAAATTCAACTCAAAGTACGTTTATTCATGATTTCATATATTGATATATTGATTAGATATTATGTCACTTACTTTACTACATTGTCTACTTTTAACCCATGTTCGTGAAGTAGTTTAAACAGGTCGCAGGTGACACCACACACCGAGGGTGAAAGTCTGAAGAATCTCTTATGATGTTTATTTTTGGTTTCTGAAACTACTGAAAAGATTTTAAAACTTTCACTGTTGGGGAGCTACCGAGTCTCCAGGACACAAGCTGTATTTATATTCGGGAAGTAGTTTAGACATGGTGAGATATGAGTTGTGCATATGTGTGTGTTTGATCAGTACTAGCGGCGGGCACGCGGGGACAGTTGACACATCGCATTAGCAATCAGCGGCGCGCACTGTACTCCGCGCCGCCCGTCGCCTCCGTCGCCGCTCTGCTTCCAATCTCACTTACATATTTATGTGATCTACACCAAATTGCATATTCAAATCATGTGAACAAAACACCCCTAATTATTATAATAACATTACAATTATAAATGAACGCGGCTACCGGGCAGGTAACGTGGACACACGGCAGTAACAAACTCCTGCTCGCACCACTCTACACCATACCTACTAAATGTTGATATAAAACAAGTCGTGTTGGTTGTTAATAACTCAAGAACGACTTAACCAATTTCACTGAGAATTGGTCGGGAGGCAGCTTAGAACGGAAAGTAATTTTGTACGGTTTACGTACACTCGTGACGCGACATCGAGCTGAGTAAGCATATCGGTCGATTCACTTAGTTCGCAATAATTATTAAAACTAGCTTTAGTGTGTGTGTAACAGCCAACGTAAAACGGTCGTATCTGTGAGAATCATTAAAACCTACTATTAACTGTACTTGGTGGATAATAAACCTTACATAACTAAGTGAAGGGTATTCATTCATCACCACACTCAACAATCTACTCAACTCAACTTACTCAACTCAACTAACGGTAATGTACGGGCCCACTAAACTCGTACAAATTTCTTTAAATTCTTACAATTAATATACTTATGCTAAACATAAATGCTTTATTGCTTATGCTAAACATTAAACAATCATAAAAGGTTTTCAAAGAGGCTGAAAAACAGCACTTCGTTCGTCGACTTCGTTTGTGGTTCCAAACGACAGAATTACATCATTCAGCCCCAAAACCGCCTTCTCTTCACCACTTAATTCTATTATGGATAGTAAAGATTATTCAAGATAAAAATGCTTGAAAACTGCTGGTCCTGCTCCATAGGACACACCGACAGTATCAGGTTATTGTGAATTAAAATTACACCAGCTAAGTAGTAAAATTTTGTTCTTCTTTTGATTGTTTGTTTGTAACTTAGTACCAAAATATAAACCAATTTGTAAAGGTAGCATTTTAATTTTGTCATTTTATACTCATATTTTTTTATTTGATGATGATATTCGCATGTTATTATCGTACGTATCAATCAATACACACAAACTGTAATACTTATTATGTTTTAAAAAGAGTAACCTTGGAGTTCCTTGCCCGTTCTTCCCCAAAGGAAGCTACTTTTGGAATGGAACTAGAATCAAACCTATTTATAATTTTTGACGTTCGTAAGTGCTTGTAAAGGCCTAAATGAAAAAATGATTTGACTTTGACTTTATGGTTTGGCGAAAACAGCGAACGTTACAGTCTGCACACTTTTGCTGCTATATTAAATTGTATACTACCTACATAATAATAAATATGTGTGAGGCTGCTGGCGCGCTCCGGTTATTAGAGCGAGATGATTTAATGAGCGCGCTCACCGGCACGACGACGCGGCACGGCGCGGCATGACGTGACACGGCGCGGCACGACGTGACACGGCGCGGCACGGCGCGGCACGGCGCTGTGCGGTGCAACACGTCAGCAACACGCGCCGCGACATCGCGTGCCGTACACTGTCAGAACGATGTCTCACGCGCCCAATGTTAGAATGCAGAATCAGCTCGTTTGTTATGGTTGCATTTATTTCTCGTATATGTGTGACTAAGACAGAGCTCGCCGACGCTTGTCGCCGATTGAATTATCGCGTTGTAAGCAGATAAAAAATATAATAGAGCAGCGCATAGCGTCGTGGAGCGGTGAGGACGGCCAATTTAACGGCTGAAGTGTGCCGGGGCGAGCGCGGGGTGCGGAGCGGGCGGGGGGAGGGGGGGGGGGATGCTCGCCGCCGGGAGCCGCGATATTTAGATAATTTCACGCGCCACTTGAGCGGCTCAAAGAGCGCGGCGTCTGTCGCCGGCCACAGCGACATGTCAGCCCCGCCGCCCCCCGCACCCCGTGCCTCACGCCCCGCCGCCCGCAGGTCTTACACACACCCACAACTCCTGGCTTCTCACTACCCCTGGGTTACGTCTGCCTCAGAGAGCTGTATAAACGTCAACCGGGACTCTGCTGTGGTCATTACGACTCACCAGTCGCCATCCAAGGGCCGCTGCTTAACGTAAAATGGTTTATACACATAAAAGGTATTTCTTTGAGGGGAAATCGTATATGTCTGGACCCTAATTCTAGAATTATCAGGAGACTGAATTAAATTACTTATATAAACTGTATACCTAATAGGTATTCTGATTACCTATCTAGTGCCTGTGTGTCGACACTTGGTTACTGTCCTGGTTGCATCCACTTCCCATGATTGGTCTGTGTCCTGGTACTGGTACTTATGTTTTTGTTTCGATCGTTAGTTTTTGACAGAAGCTTATTAGTCATCCCGGGGAAATCCTTTCTCCAATATGTATTAAGTATAGAAAAGACGTTCTTTATTAAGTATAGAATACGTGAGTCGCGTTTTTATTTATTCGCCAAATATATACATAGTTTAGCTCTAGTAGTGGAATTCGATATTAAAACAAAGGAGATAGATGCGGCCAGGGCGCGCGGTGAGGGGCAGAGATACGCAAACATTTCATAAAGGCATACGCGCATAAGTGCCAGATAAACAGACGTTTTTATTGGCAAAGAGGGGCGCGGCGGTGCGGGGGGGGGGATACACTTCGCGCTGCCTGCTTCCCGCAGTCGGTGCAGCCCCGCGACCTCATCGATGCTTTGGTTGCAGAGCAGCCTTCTAAGACGTGATCACGTTTGATAGTAACGAGTGTCTCATAGTTGAGAAGTACGAGCTATTATATATTTGAGCCGATGTTTTGCACAAATACAATAGTGACTAGTGTGGCACGGGCGCGACGTGCGGCGTGAGGCGTGTGTGCAGTATCCGCATCCCGCCGCCTTTAACTTCTATAATATTTCATAGATCATACATATATTATACTCAAACTAAGCCTTCGTTCTATTTAGTAGTAGTTCCCATGGGACGCGGGCAAAGCCCCTGACGCAAGCTATCCTGACATAAGTATATCTGTGGGCCATTATTGAATTTGAATAAACTTAAACTACTCGTGTTCATTGAGTTATGGTTAAAGGAGACTGCGTTGTGTTCCAAAATGCGATTACTCTAATTCAGCTTGTTTGACAATTTATTATGTTAATGAGAGAGGCAGGCGGAGCGCGTCGTGTAAATCATCTCGTCACTTATCGCACTGTATGTAGTCGTCAAGCTCGACACACGCGATTGTAATGTAGGCCTTACATCAGCCTTAAACAATATTCATTTTCTCCTGTTTAAAAATAATACAAAGGTTCAATGTTTTTAAACAAGTTAGTTAACAATATTAAAGTCAACAGGCCACAAGGTAAGAATAAGTAGACTCGGTAAGCTGCGTATGGCATGAGTTGCGCTGACCGCGATGCGGCCTCGCGGCGTGTCACACGACGAGCCGGTGCTACACGGCGCGCGGCCCGGATCCACATTGTGTGGGTAAATAGGCCACAATTCCATTTGACGGCAACAACGAGGGGCAATTTATAAACACGGCGATGCGAGCGCCGCGCGAACAATGCCGCCCCGCGCACTAATCAGCCGCCGCGCACACACACACACGCGCACACATACGCGCACACACGCGAGCCGGCACTAGCCGTGGTGCTTCAGCTCCACCCAGACCAATACACGGCATTTCTTCATTTTTTTAAGTACTCACAGAATGGAGGTTAAGGAATGCGGAACAAGCAAGCTAATTATAAGTTCTAAGTATATCTTATTTGTACAAAATTTTTAATCGTTTTTTACCGATGTCATAAAATTATAAATTTAAAAAACCCCCGACCCAAAAAAAGTACGCAATAATTATGACAAAAGGTTAAAAACGCTAAACCCTATAAAAAGCAAAAAATAACTTTTAACACTACGTAAACTAAATTTTGTCGTGTCGGGGGACCGCTCTAATTCATTACTTTAGATACGTGTTTTTTTTTAAACGAATGTTGTAATTAGGTAGGTATCATTTGATTTATGTAAGTATTTATGAAGGTAAAAAGCGGTCCCCCGACACGTCAAAATTTAGTTTACGTAGTGTTAAAAGTTATTTTTGCTTTTATAGGGTTTAGCGTTTTAACCTTTGTCATAATTATTGCGTACTTTTTGGGTCGGGGTTTTTAATTTATAATTTTATTTTATTTCATGCTTTTAAAGGAGCTCCTTAATTTTTCCTTCTTTCATTTAATTTATTTTATCTTAAGATGGGGTCGCTATATGCAATCTCGGCCATAGGAAGCTGTTTAACAATCCTCATGACAAACTGGCTCTGGGAGAATTGCACAGATTGAGAAACAATAAAAATTAACCTTTGGACATTCTAGATTTTAAGCAAAAATGTAAATCGGTTTATCCGTTTCATTCCGGCATTCCAGGGTTTCATCCGCCACATCCCATTTCCAGCATCAGGTTCTCGTCAATCAGAAACATGAAGAGAACTCGTCAAGACAAATTCAACGAGCCCAAACTCGATGGGTTTACTAAAAGGCAGTTCAGGGTTACGTCTCCTACCTTCGTGCCCTAACAGCAGACCAGCTCAGTGGTTCCAAAAGACATTAGTGTTTCAAATTTCAGATCCCACATATACTAGCAAGTAAACTGAGCGTCTAACATTCCTATCACATCTAGCTAACGAGCTGATGACCTTGAAGACCTGAACCGATTTCCACCAAACATAGCTAAGAACACTCCCGACTGACATACCTTTTAAACAAAAAAAACCGCATTACAATCGGATCATCCGTTTGGGAGCTACGATGCCACATACACACACACACACACACACACACACACACACACACACACAGACACGTCAAACTTATAACACCCCGTCGTTTTTGCGTCGGGGGTTAAAAAATCATGAAATGACCCCTCCCGATGTGGGTTAGCAGCGGTGAGGGAGTGTCAGACTCTTACTGAATAAAAACCGTCGTGTTCCGTCGTAGGCCTTTTATGTACCAGGGCCGCGGTATCTCTTTCGAACAACCCACAGTTAGGGATCGGTCTTGGGTAGAATCCCTAATTGAGCACTGCCTCTTCTGGTCATGGGATGCAGGGGGTTGAGAGAAACACGGTGTTCGGATACCTGATATATTTCGCGTAAACCCCCGGATCGAACCGTTCACTCGGACCAGTGCGCAGTAACTGTCCGTGCCTCGCATACCTGACTCTCTCACACGTTTTTGCTTACCTTGCACTCTACCATACATATTTACATGTGTCCCTAAACTTCCATTCATCTTCATATTGCTTTATGAGCGCATACCAAGTATCGGCCGACTAAAACCTTGCGATGTGCGCGTAGTCTTCGGGACATAGAAGAATTTAATTTGAAATTGCGGATGATTTTGTATGAATGTCAGATAGTGCGGCATGCAAGTTGTGCGAGCTACATACAGGAGCGATGAGAGCGAGTACACTTGTACGCGAGCGAGCGCAGAGTCGACAGTTCATCATCGAATTAGCCGCAGTTCATACAAGAGGAGCCGCGAGTGCGTGCGCGACCCGCTCCCGTCCTTAATTTAATTTGCAAGTTTAATTAATTTGAACCTTTTGAGAGCGGCGCGCTAAAGCCGTGCATAATTGATGCGGCAGGTAGCGGCTCGCGCCGCGGCTCTGCTCGCGACAACTTGCTGAATTAACTAACAACACTATTTGTACGGAACCAAATGTAATTACGCGGCCGTCGTTTCGCTCGCAAAAAGTTAAAGCAATTCCGTGGAGCGGCGCTGCCCTCATAACAATTTCATTTGTGGGCCGGCGCAGTGCGCGCCGCGCTTTACAATACATCTCATTACTATCAAGAGGTCACAATCTCGTTAGACGCCGCTTAAACTTAAACTTATTACATAACTAGCGACTCGTTTCGGCTTTGCCTGGTGTACATTAAACACCTAAAGCTCATGACTTGTTCAAGAAGAGATGCAAGTAAATATTGTTTGTTATGAGCAGTGTTCCTTGAGTACCTCGAGCGTTTTCTGTTCGAGGCGACACATAACGAGCTTCGCACAAAACTATCGGATAAGTATACCTACTCATGAATGTTGCGACGTCATAAGTGACGCGAGGTGTCCTCAAGAGCGCGATGAGAACATCGCATGACCGCTCGCGTGCTAGTACCCCCTGCCCGCGCCACTGATCCTGCTGTAACACTCATTACACAGGTGCCGGCGCTGAAGAAGCAGCTCATCATTTCAGAATCTATACTAATATTATAAAGCTGAAGAGTTTGTTTATTTGTTTACTTGAACGCGCTAATCTGAGGAACTACTGGTCCGATTTGAAAAATTCTTTCAGTGTTAGATAGCCCATTTATCGAGGATATACTTTTTATCCGGGTTCGTGCAGAGGTTCCCACGGGATGCGGGTGAAACCGCTGGCAGAAGCTAGTAATAAATAAAGTTTGTGTATCTATCTTCATAGCTAGACACGATTCTTTGCGTAGGCTTGTAAGGTAATTGTTTGTTATGGCTGCATCCTTCATTGTATAAAAGCTAATGCGAAGTTGCGTCAACATCAATAAAACATAATTGTGAAGTGTATACTCGCGAGAGTTTAAACATTCTCAAACTTATTGTTGTAAGTATAACATATTATATCGGCGGCTGTCAGGAGTTGGCGGCGCGAGGCTCGGGAGGCGCGGGAGCGGACGCCGCGTTCGCAATGCATACTTATATGTTATGTACCTATTTACTGAGCATAAAAACATTCGGGAAAGTGCGAGCCTTTTCCCAACTATGTTGAGGTCAGCTTCCAGTCTAACCGGATGTAGCTGAGTACCAGTGCTTTACAAGGAGCGACTGCCCTATCTGACCCCCTCAACCCAGTTATCCGGGACCTGAGTGACACTATCTATCCTGCCGAGTTGGTCGTGAGCGCAGGCCAACGCCGTCCCAGCAACATAGCCAATAAACTTCATACTAAATATACTTGCAGGAACTTGGTATATAATATCAATTGTAATAACGAACATAATTTTATTTTTATTAATATTAATTTAATATTTTGCCCACTTATTGGCCTACTAAAATTCCTTGCAGACGAAGTTTCGATAAAACAAACATGCTCAAGAAAAGTAGCGAGTGTAATAGCAGCTAGTGCCTGATGTACCAGTCTGTGGCTGAACGTGATCACTCACGCCGGACGGCGGGGCGGCGGAGGCTAATTGGCTGGAGATGAGGCGCTGCCTGCTTACAAATTAAAAGATGTTAGTAAAGCTCCGGGTGAAAAGTGTCGCTTCCGCGCGGTGTGGCGGTTATCGTCTGACCGTCGAGTTACGTTTCAAGAGGAACGTGAATCCCATCACACAGCTGTGTAATGGGATTAACGTTCATCTCACTCGGAGAGAGATGACTATTTTGAGCCAGCCATGACCAATGTAAATATGTGGCGCTTGATGGACAGAAACTAAATTGACCCAAGGCAATATTAGATTAGGAGCTCTCTGCAAATTAAACGGATTTGGGTAGCGAGCGGTCGAGCCGCCTAGCAAGTTGTTCGTCAGCGTTTACCCAGTTATCTAGTCACAAATAGAGCGCCTGTCAGTCGGAGGATCGGCGCGGGGGCGCGGGCGCGCGGGGGGCGTCAATTATAAATTAGTGGAGCGGAGGGCGCGCGGGGGGCGGCGGGGGATGTTTGCTAAGATAATTGTGTGGCTTACCGTCGTGCTCGCCACACTCGACTGCGATCACACGCCGTAGGATTGTCGGTAGCGTGCCTTGATATAGAACGGTTGAACGTCAATTATTGGAAAAAGGACGATATTGGTCCTGGACCGACGCACGGCCGGCGCAGGGCACGGGGAGTGGGGGCTCGCCAATCAAGGGCATTAATTGTGCGCTGTCTCAACTCTGCCCTCACCTGCAACTCCATTTAACGTTCGAGGCACTTGTCACTTATGTGCCGCGCGTCGCCGTACCGCCAGTCGCGTGGCCACACAAGGTATTAGTTATCGGCAATAGTTGCACCAAACAACAAATGGTCAATTCAATCAAAGTTCTTAGTCGGTCTGATACCGAACAAATGTCTAATCGTTGTCACGTGAGTACTTCTGTTGATCTTCATACTGATTTATGAGCAAAATTCAACTATCGGCCGACTAAATCTTTGTACATCCTAATCCTAACTAATATTATAAATGTGAAAGTAACTCTGTCTGTCTGTCTTTTCTTCACGAATAAACTACTGAACCGATTTGTGTAAAATTTGGTACGGACATAGTTTGGAACTTGAGAAAGGACATAGGATAGTTTTTATTACAACAAAATATATATATATATAATATATATCGCATATAGCGCCATCTATTGGTCAAACCAAAAATCTGCTGGAAGTCACTATTCTACGCGAATTACATAGTTTAGAGTTCCTTACAAGCCGAGTATTCTGCAATGAATGAAGCCAATGATGAACTGAAACATCATCAGACATCTAAATGTCTGTTTTTACTAGGTTTCAGTTCTTTGAGAGTTTCTTTGAAGGTCAGATAGGCAGTCGCTTCTTGTAAAGCACTGGTACTCAGCTGAATCCGGTTAGACTGGAAGCCGACCCCAACATAGTTTGGGAAAAGGCTCGGAGGATGATGAGTTCTTTGAGAGTTTCGGGTCAGGTCGATGACATGCTATTTCAATAGGTGTATCCCCTCTTAAAACTACATATAAACAACATCTCTCAGGAGAACTACTACGCGGCGACTACGCCGTAGCAGACAGCAATGCTACGAAAGCTACGCCGTCGTAGCAAATCATCATCGTCGACTCCGCGTGACAACGCACGTACGAACTGTACGAAGCGAACGGGGTCGACCGGACAAACTGCCTCCAGTGTACAGTGAATGTGCTAACCATCACCTCAACCTTCAATCAACGTCTACTATAGTACCTACTGCTTCGAGACATTTTGAAACTCTAACGAACATATTCTCATATATTTTGATGGGTTAAATACCTAATTGTTAATGTAACTGAATATGAATGCACTCAGTGCTATGAACGTACTGGGTCACCACTAGCGATGTAACCCCTCCCCCCGGAGCAGGCAGCGCGCGCCCAATGGTCCGGCAAATAGCAGATTTGTGTAATCCCACTGAACACCTACACCTGTACTACACTATCAGCTTGGAGCGTACGTACAGCACGCGCGGGTAGATGACGTTAGCGATTGTGTTCCCAGCGCATGCTGACGTCTGCCGCCGAGCAGTATGACGTGAGCTGCTCCGGGATACTGCAGCGCTGCACTGATAATGTCTGAGACACAGAATGATACGGTGACGCGAGAGCGTACAGGGCAGCGAGTGCGCGGCCTCATGTCTCGTGCTCGCTCACTTCATAACCTACTAATATTATAATTCTACTAATATTATAAATGTAAAAGTTTGTGAGAATGTATAGATGTATGTTTGTTATTCTCTCATGCAAAAACGGCTGAACCGATTTGATTGAAATTTGGTATGTACCTAGATAGGTAATACCCTGGATTACCACATAGGCTATTCTTTATCAACACACCACGCGGGTGAAGCCGGAGCTGAAGCAAGTAGTTTATAAATCAAACGCAACATTGATCATCTCGTTGCGGGCAAGACGCTAAAAATAGTTGTTTATGGTGATTTTTACTGTGTTCGTTTGTTCCTTTGACGTGTGTGCTGATTTTGTTATGATTAATTAGTATTGGACAGCCATTGAAATAAATTGTTATCGGGAGATAGCAATGCCACACTTCGCGGAAGATTTTAATAAAAATAAACATGAACTCGTTCCTCCGGCGCGTATTAATCGCGCCCTCGTCACCCCACGCCCCGCACCCCTCGCCCCGCGCCCCTCGTCCCTCCTTCCCCGTTTATGTGTGTGTGTGATAACAACACTACATATATCAGCCGCTGACCGTTTGCAAACTTGTTTCTTATAAACACTTTGGACAACTTCACACGAGTGTAACATTCGCCTTATTTGAAAACATTCAAATAGAGTATCTGACATGCCACATCTACACAACGTGGTGCGACGCTTAGTAAGATTTCTGTAATATATTTATATTCATAAGTAAGGAAGTCGTGGTGGTCTAGTGGGTAAAGAACCAACCTCTCAAGTATGAGGACGTGGGTTTGATTCCAGGTTAGGCAAGTACTAATGCAACTTTTCTAAGTTTGTATGTACTTTCTAAGTATACATATCTTAGACACCCATGACTGTATATCAAATAGCACGTTAAACTATAGGTCCCGGCTGTTATTCAACATCCTTGGCAGTCGTTCTGGGTAGTTAGAAGCCAGTAAATCTGACACCAGTCTAACCAAGGAGAAGGTCGGATAGGCAGTCGCTCCTTCTAAAGCGCTGGTACTTAGTTGAATCCGGTTAGAGTGGAAGCCGGCCGAAAGATAGTTGGGAAAGGCTCGGGTGATGGAGATGGATTTATATTTATAAGTAAACATGTGCGACTACTCAGCAGAGTGCGGCACAAAGCGCGCGGCTCCGCGCGGACGCGCGTGTCGACACTCGCGGGACATAGAGTATCACAAGTAAATGTTTTCGTACAGCCGCTATCCATAAGTGGGAACACATGGCAAGCTTGGTACCCCGTGTCAACTTTTCACAGTCTCAAACAATGACTCGAACAAACATTATTTAGTCAATAAGAGAATAGTAACACGGAGTGCACAAACACGCGTATGTTCAGTTACCCCGGAACAACGACATAATATGATCACAAGGCTCCTACAAATTGCGGTAACAGGAAAACGGAATGTGCGACGCGCGTCCATTTACTGGTAAATTGGATTCACCTTCAATATAGGAAGTATAGCATTATGTAGAAGTGCAACACCTGAGCAGCGCGCGCGCCGCGGGTCGCTCGCGTCCGCAACGCTTCAGCTGGGTGCAGGTCAGGTCCCTGCCCAGGGACCCCCGTCATGTATCCTGTGTGGACCAAATATAAATATTATGTATAAAGTAGAATCATCTCGCTTGATAGTTATATGTTCTTTGTGTGAGGAGTGATTATTTCCAAACATCGCAAACTTTAATTCGACTCTTTATGATCCTGGATTCCATTTCAGGGAAAGTGTTATTGACTTTTTCAAGGAATGCTCAATAGCACCCCGGGGGCTTCGAATCTTGTCCGGAAATTGTCAATAGGCTTGCGTCCATTACGTGTGTACCGCGCGGACGAGTAGCGCGGGCGAGTGGTGCGGGCGAGTAGCGCGTTCGAGTAGCGCGGGCGAGTAGCGCGGGCTTGATATTATAACTGGTTTAAAAGTAGATTACAACTTGCAATGAGATACATAATAAGCAGACCTTACTTCCCAATAATATGAGGTGATATAAAATCCTCTCGTAGGATATAATTAATATCGCAATTATCTGTCAACTTAATTGCCCCCTAGTGGTCAGTGGCAATTGATGGGCACTGCCAATGATAGCTATTGGCAATTGAGACCGCTATCCATCAAACTAGAGTGCAATTTTATTGACCGACCAATTATCAGCTGGATTTAATGGCGAGTATCGTGGATCTAACACGATTATACATCTATTAGGATCACTTCACACTTATGTCAATTCTATCGTCGTGTTGTTCGTGATGAGCTCAGTTCTGAAAGTGAAATGTCTGCGAGTTCACAAGGGGCCGCACTAGTCGTCGCCCGCGGCGCCGTCCGCAAAAACGGTTGCTTTCAAATGTTACCTTTAGTTGGTCTGCTGTCAGACTGAGCTATTATAGACCTTGTTTAATTATAAATACCTGGTGCTGAGCTGCTGCTTCATGATGCTGTATACAGTTACAGAACATGTAACACTGTGTAGGTCCCCCCTCCTCCCCCGGCACACTGCACCCCGCACCCCGCACCCCGCACGCCGCCGCAGAACAAGTGGGCTGTTTGTAGAGCGCAAACAATGCACGCGGGCGAGCTAGTGAGTTGTCAATACACCGCGCATACACCGCCACACTCGTCCAACGCAGCGCACACTGCCTTCTACAGGAACGAACACAATATCCATAGTTTTGTAACAAACTGTTTCATGTGAACCGTGAAGTATTAACGAGTGCAACAGCTAGTGCGTAAATCTGCGGCAGCTAGGCTCGGCTCGATGCCGATGATGATGATAATAATAGTAATTACATCTATGTTAGCTGTAGTACCCGCCCCCCCCCCCGCGCCGCACGGTGCTGCACCCTTGTGCTCCTTGGAACTAGTATTAGGTACCTACTGTAGAATTCTTTAGAAATGGCGCCCGTATTGCCCTATGAATACTAAATAGTCTGCTGCAGTGGAGTGTTGTTTGAGGAGTTCCGCAAGGCTCGTCACCACTCACTGTGACCAGCAACACAAGAGAAGCACGGATACTAGCTATAACTAAATTACACAAACTTGTGATTTCTACCTATACTTATACATATTCATACGAGTAGCTGATTGTTGAGGAATCGCAAACAGTCGGTGATTGGTTGAATCAAATTAAAATTGGTTCTTTGGTAAATAAAACGTTGTTAAAATACAACTGAAAGTAATTATAACGTGTTCACCGAACAAACACCGCGGGACAAGTTCCACGACCGATGTTTGAGTTTGCCTTCACACTCGACTGGCAAGTTTAGCGTTACTTCCAATTAAAAGTTGACAAATATGTAGTACCTACCTGGCAACTGGCTTGTACACGTGTGCACGTACACGCCCACAAACCTGTCGTCGAATATTCCTAATGAGATCAGTTGGCGATGTGGAACACACCCGCGAAAGCAAACAGTCGGCCGAGCGTCGCGAGCCGCGGAGAGCGCTGCCATGTCCCACGCTTATCTGTTCCTTCACCTACGTCAGGTCATTGTATTATTATATGTTGCCCATATTGTTCTCTTTGAACTACTTCAACGCTCAGTATGATAGGTATCTAGACTTTTTATTGACTTTGGCTGATGCACTGTCTGTTTCCTGCGGTTTCTCTCGCATGTAGAGAGAGCTAGTTACATCCTTTATCTCATCATAAAGGGCACGCGCACTTTCCTATTTATAAATATAGCAGCGGATGTTCGTGTGATGATATTAACTAAACCCGTATAATGATCATTATTGGAAGCACAATGTCGAGAGCGCGCCGGACCGCGGCCACAGCACGCCGCTGAGTATCGAGTGCTGCTCGTTAGCCGACCTCATCGGGGGAGGTCGCGATGTTATCACAACAACGGCGACGGCATATTCGCGAGCTGCAAGCCGTGTCGTTTTGTTAACAGCTCACTACCGCCTGCTACTGGCTAGTCTCAAGTTTGTTCCTACAACTTGTTTGTTACAGTTTTGTATAAATCATTGAATTAGCAGGTAGCTATCGATTATCGCGTCATCTTCATTTGCAGAACGGGCTTGAGCAAACGGAGCGAGCCTTCCCCCCTACCCCCGGCGCCCTGCGTCCGTCTCCCTGACAAAGTTAGCGACGTGACCGCAATAAGTCGCACCTCGCACCCGCGCCGCTTCGACGCCGCGCCGCACCGCACCGCCTCGATGCCGCACCGCACCGCGCCGCACCGCACCGCGCCGTACCGCGATTCGTTTATAAATGGAGTCGTCATGTAAAAGCCCGCACTTTATGAAGAAATTGTTGCGAAATACTACCGAGCGAATGTTGTAAAAATTAACGGTTAATTAAGCAAGCGCTGGAACGGCCGAGCAATTAATTCAGGCTGAAAGGAGTTATTGTAACACAAGCGAACAATTTAATTCCACAGTACGAAGTCAATTACTGAACAATTATTTTATATTACATTACATAGACAATAGGCTGTCCAAAATCTTTGAGGATAATCCCAGTGCGATGGTGTCCACCTGACCCCCGCGCCCCGCACCCCGCGCCCCGCGCCCCTCACCCCGCAGCTCGGCGCCGCTCACGTCCGCAATTTATTCGGACAACATTATATTCGGCGCTCGCGATAAAAACTCCGAGCATTGTGCACACATGTGCCGTCACCCGGCGTCGGCCGCCACGCACCGCCCTTCTCATAGAAAACTTGTCGCGTTATGTGTGTAGTCGGACTACGAGAGATACCCTTCACTGATTTATTGGAGCCGGACGGTACACATCTGTGACCAATGCGGTACTTGTGCCTAAATCATTATTATCTTAGCCTTTTCCCGCCCGGTATGACGTGACCGACAAACTAAATAATATTTGTTCTCACATACACAAACTGCGGATATCGTCATAGTTCTGAAGTTTATTGTTGACAACTCATTAAACATGCCAGCAATGCTCGAGTGCGCAGTGCAGACGCGATCTCCTATTATCTGCGGCTTAGAGTCAAAGTCAAAGTATTTATTTGCACATGAATACAGTAGGTTCATAAAGTGTTACAAAATGTCAGTGTGTTCAGTTATCCCTCGATCTGTAGCTCGATGAGAGCGAGCTCGCCAGTCGCGCAAGTCGTCTAACGTGCCGACTAATTGTGCTAACATCAAAAACAAACTAAACTGCTTGCGATCAAAGAAAGATCAAAGTCATGTAACCTCATCGGAACTTCTAAATAGCTTTAGTAGTACAGCAATAAAGCGGATATAACTGAAACTGTGTGTAAACTACGAGTTGATATAATATTTATAAGTGGCGGCGTGCGCTAACCCGCCACATAAATAACGATGAATTGTCTCACCGCCACCGCGCCCGCCACCGCGCCCGCCACTGCGCCCGCTACCGCCACCGCGCCCGCCACTGCGGCCGCTACCGCCACCGCGCCCGCCACTGCGCCCGCTACCGCCACCGCGCCCGCCATCGCGCCCGCCACCGCGCGTCCAGTAGCAGGGACAATCTGAGTCGGTACGAACAGCGTTCTCTATACTCTATGAAGCGCATTAAAATAAAGTTTTTAATTCAATTTAACGTGTGAAGTTAGCGGTGTGAAGTCACTGATCCTTCACGCTACAGACAGGGTAGGCAGGGCAGGTGGCTGGCGGTACACGAGCGGTACACAATCAACACTTGCTGAGACGACATTAAATAAAGAAATGGAGCGTGTTGTACATTTATCACGGCATAGGAATAGAGCGGACAGTGCTAGAACGGTTACTCAGCAGCAAACGATATCGCTTCCACGAACATATATGATCAATGTGCCCCCCGCCCCCCCGCACGGCGCGTGCAGTGAGCGCCCCGCGGTGTCGCCCGCTCGCGGTCGCTTCCTGCACTTCTTTTTCTAATATAGGTATATTGTAACCGTGATGGTGGATGCAGCATTGAATGGAACCTACGTGATGTTATCTATCATTGTAATGGATGTACATACAATTAAATGGAAATATATAAGCTGCACATGAGTACCATCTGTTCTCATACCAGGTTTCACTAAAATCAGTTCAGCGGTTTACTTTGAACAAACACACATTCATTATATTAGTTGGAATTTAAATGAAATTATACTGGGAAGATCTCCAAATTGTGTTGCAATAGACACATTCACTACGAGACATCGGCATCGGTCGTGCTACAAATTAAAACTAAATAAGTTCAAAAACAAATGTTATAATGATACGAACATGTAAACCATAGACAAGCATATGTATTCTGTGAAAAGACAACATCCAACACATGTCAGTGTTTGAACTTTCATTTGAATAGAATATCCTGCAGTTTAGCATAAATAGCTGAGCTATTTGCGTGTAACGCTACGACGGCTACGTGGGTTACGGCGGCTACGGCGTAGCGGTGTTGTCGTAGCACTCGGAGACGCGTGCCCCGGGCGGTTACTTCATAACTTTGCTCTTGTGCTTAAGATGTTCTCTTTGCACATTTTACTTAATTAAAGGATAATATTTGTCCAAGGAGCAGTTTGTGGTCTGTAATGTTATCATATCACGTTAACACAAGACGAAAATCGGCCTTTTAGTAATTTTCTGTAGATCATTTCATATTGTTGAAATCGTGGATTGTAGTAATAGAAAATATATTATGAACCTACAATCAATGAGTACGTATTTTAAAATATGTAATCAAATTATTACGAGACCATTCTCCATAAAGAATGATGACGATGGGAAAGACGGACTGACGAACAGCGGTCAAGCAGCAGAGGTCAGCGAGCACACGAGCACGCGAGCATGCGAGCACGCGAGCACGTCGCTCTCACTCAGAGACACGACACCGACAGAGCCGGCCCCTGGCGATTGTCCTCACAAGTACTGCACAGATCGGAATACAACTGTTTGCTATTTATCCGCATAACCCGAGAGATGTGCCGCGCGCACGAGCGCGGGAGTGCAGTCGATGCATCGCCTGCATATTGCATGTAATTAGCGGCGAGCACACACTCGAGCTTGCAACATAACGATATGTTTTGTATTGTCTGGTAAGAGAGCCAACTACTCAAATATTAATTAATGTCCACATCTTGCTTAAACACATCCATAACAAAGTAATAGATACTTTGCGTTGTCATTGACAGCAGTATTTGTTACATCAACGTACACAAATGCCTGTTATTGAGCTGAAGCTGGCTCTCACGCTCACGTGTGCGAGCGCACTCGCGCGGCGTGTGCGTGGTGCGCGCGAGGTGCACCTGCAGCGTCACGCGGCGACAACACGACAGCCTCCTGATGAACACAGACCTCTGTGTTGATGACAACCATTCACTTGTTTGACTTCTGATCTGATTCCAGATGTATTGTACCGACTGGATGTTCTAGTTCCGCCTGCAATATGACGGGACGCCACCCGACGACCTGACTTACGGCGCCGCTGCCACTTCCAATCGTCTGTTTGGCTGATCGGATATGAATCTTTTGCTCGACGGTTACAAGGTTGAGATTTCCTTGCATCCTTTGTGAATATCTTGCCAAAAACCGGTGCAAGATTACAAAGCTTCGCTGGCAATGGGAGAGAGATTTCGATCAGTCGCCGGGCGCCGCCCCCGAGACCGACTTCCATGGAACTGCACTATTTCAGACATTCATGCTCGTACGTACAATGTAGCTCGGTTTTATATGAATTTGTCTTCTTTAAGTAAATAGTCGACTAAAACCGGTTTATTTCTGCGAAGACAATACACTTACGCTAACCTCGTTCCGCTTGGAACTTCTGGATACTTACATTGACTTGTTTTGATATTTTATGATCGATATTTTTAGGGTTCTGTACCCAAAGGGTAAAACCGGACCCTATTGTTTTCGCTGCTCTGTCACCAGGCTGTATGTATGCACAAATACTGAAAACTAGAATAAAAATAAATATTTCGTGGGGCTTCCATACAACAAACGTGTTTTTTTTGGTCGTTTAAAGGTAGAATTCCGTGGGTAGCGGCTGACGCAGCCGCGCGCGGCCTACGACAGTCGTCGGCCGCGCGCGACAATAGTCAACATATGAAAATGTATGGCGCCGCTGCCGAGGCCAGCGACAGTCGCGCGCGGCCGACGAATTTCGTAAGCCGCGCGCGGCATTGTCTTGAAATTAGTCGATTTTGTTCGTCCGTTCCCTCTAGTCGAAGTGCTAATTGATATCCTTGAAGAAGAAGAGGATGACGTGTTGCTGTGGCTGTATTATGAAAATAGATTACCAATCTACCCTATCTTTAAAAAGTAGAAATGATGAAGGATACTACCAAATACTGATTCAAAAGCATTTGTATTGTAATGAAAACAAAAGGTAGTTTTGCCGAATAAATAAAAAACAATTCAATTCTGGTTTTACTAAAATTCTATAGATGTTATTAAGCGCTAGACCATGTTGAGATGCATACGGCCGCGCGCGGCTCACGAAATTCGTCGGCCGCGCGCGACTGTCGCTGGCCTCGGCAGCGGCGCCATACATTTTCATATGTTTGTGGTGGCCTTATCGTAGACTTGATCACTTCATGAAAAGATTTGACCATTTCATGAAATAGTCGCGTTTCATGAAATGTCTCACTGTCTATTGGCCACATCATGATGTGGCTTGGGCAAATCAATGATAAGAAATCGTTTCTCGATATGTGCAACTGAAAACTCGGCTTCTTCATGAAATGGTCAAAATTAATTGATCACATCGTAAAATAGTTATGTAAATGCACCCCTAGGGGCGCTGCCAGCGCTTTGTTTATGTTTGAAGATGGCGGCCGTTGAATGCAATAACAATGCTCGCAGCGAAAAATTTTGAATAACATCATCATTTACTTGGTATATTTAAAAATCCATACTAGCAAACATCATCGTATTTTTATGTAATTTTTTAGGTTATAAAACAAATCAAGAACAGTAGGGTGACCACGCGAAACAATTCCATGGACTATTACTGACTGTCAAAATATGACGTTATGGAAAATATATTAAAAAAAAAAATGTCGACGATCCTACTATCCGTATAATTCCAATGGAGAAGTATTTTCAAATATTAAAGGAAATTCATAAAACTGTTGGACACATAAAAGATAGGTTTTATGATGGCGTCCACGGCCGATTTCGGCCACGGCGGCTGTTCTCATTTTAAGGAGATCAGCCAGCTGCGCAGGACATATTACCTATATTGCACGAGCATTTGCGCAGACACAGGTGCACTCCCTAACTCTCAGAACCCGACACGGCATGGGCATGGATGGGACGGCAATCCGACACGACCGGAAGGAGATCAGGCGTAGGACCGTGCACATTTGCGTGCTCTCCGATGCACAATCACCAATTTCCAGGCTGTGGGCTGTTTCATGAAAGTCTCTAAAACCCACAAAGCGACTTCGGCCGGAATCGAACCCAAGACCTCGTGCTTAGCAGCTGCGCTTGCGATTGCTAGACCAACTAGGCAGTGAACCTACAGGTCACGTCATTATAGACTACGTGTGTTCTATTTTAAGATTCCTAAAATGTTACTAAAGTTCCTTTTTTATTTAAATAATAATGTATATCGGACATAAAGGACAATGAACAAGTTCTTACTCTTAATATTTGCAATTGAAGTTTTGAAAAAAAAAACCTAAGTTTTTTTGCCTCCTGACAATTTTGAGCTGTGAAAAATTTCACAACTACCAGATTTCATTAAATTAAACTCCAATGGGTCTACGCGAGTTTCCCCCAACCCAAAATATTTTGGATTTATATTAAATATTTTATGGATATCCTATTTTACCATAAGGCCAGACATGGATGACAAAATCGAGAAATGATGACGATTTAACGATCTGGTCAAATTAACATGAACATTTCATGAAACGCGACCATTTCATGAAATGCTCGAGTTTTTCATGAAGTGGTCAATTCTACGATATGGCTACGACATGTTGACTATTGTCGCGCGCGGCCGACGACTGTCGTAGGCCGCGCGCGGCTGCGTCAGCCGCTACCCACGGAATTCTACCTTAAATATATAATTGGTTTGGATGGTACGGAACCCTATGTGCGCGAGTCCGACTCGTACGTGGCCAGTTTTTTATGTTCATTACTGATAAAATACTTTTGCAGTTTTGGTGGTTTGACATACAGGAAGTAATTTTAAGCAGAGCAAAAAAAAACTGGTGGTCCAGAATCATTAACAGAACATATCTGCATCATCAGTATTTTTTTTTTTATCCGCTCTTAAATCAGCATAATATGGATAGGTACTAACTAATATAGAATATAATACGTATGTTAGTTAATGTATCTATGGGCCAATGCAGCATGAGAATAAACCGTTTTTTGATTTGATTTACAACCTGCAACAACACATGGTCGCCATTGCTATGGTTGCAGCGGCAGTGCGCAGCGCTGGTGGTGTTGAGGTCAGGAGGCGCATGTCGGCAGGGGAGCGGCGCTATGATCTATTCATACATAATGTTCTCAAATGTCCATATTTCGGCAGTTCCCGGCGGCGCCAGCATAAAGTTGCCATTACGCCTCCACGCAACATTTCGCGAGTCGGCCTCATAAATCTATGAATTTATAAAACGGCTCACAAAATATGCGAGTTAGTGTGGGGGTCACGTGGGCCCGCGCCGGCTCCAGCCGCTCGGAACTGGTTAAAACTGGTTCAAACCGGTTGATGTATAGTGCGGACGAGCTCGTACGTTCTAGCGCCAACTGTATTCATAGTGTCGTAAAAGTGTCGTTAATACCGCGTCCCATCGAATAGCGATCGGACAAAGTTTAGTGATGCCCGCGGCGCCGCCTGTGCCGGTGCAACCGACACCACTGTGATACGGCGAGCCAAACGAACTTACGTATTCCGCGGAGACGCGCACTGTGACAGCCCGCGGCACCACCCGCCGCAGAAGTGCCACTCCGGCGAGCCTCCAGCCTCACCACTCGACCAGTCGGATAGACGAGTTAGTATCTCCTGCAGCACGTCAGGGTGTTGCAGCGTCCAATGCTAGTCGGAGACGTGGCTGAACAGCTGAAAGACGTTTAATATGTGAGATATCGGTGGTATGTGGTGGATTGGCGCTTCTGGTCGGCTCTGAGACGTGGCTCGAGTGAATAAGACGTGTCTAAGAGCTCGGCATTCATATCTTCGCGGAATGCAAACATAAGGAGCGACGACGCCGCGACGCGCGCCGCCCGACGCACGCGGCGCGGTGCGGTGCGGTGCGGCGCGGTGCGGCGCGGTGCGGTGCGGTGCGGTGCTTTCGTATCGGTTTCATCATTGCAATCAATTTCATGTTCTAGTAGCGTGTATTAAGAACGTATATCTTTAATGCGTTTGGTAGCGTTATACAAAAAATTAAAGTAGGTTTGTATTCGTGTAGATATTATGGCCTGTGGAACTGTGTTTGCAGCAATTTGGTATACCTAAGTGACAAAAATTACAGCTTCTCTAAGCCCCGTTTCGTGCCTTCGGCTTCGGCGGACGTTTGTTTATTTATAAAAACGAAGGAAAATGATTTAAAAAAGCCTTTTTTATATAGGCCAAATCACAATTATTAGTCTAGGTATGCGGAGTGTAGATGTACTCATGTTCACAGCAGTACACTCGAGTCTCATATCTCTTGTATTGATACAAAATCAGTAACAAACCTTGGCGGTATGTGGGCACACCTTAGAGCAAATATTTATTTTAGAACATATTTACAATTCGCCGCTCTGCTCCGGTCCGGTCCGGTCGGCTCCGGTACACTCGGGTACAGTCCGGGCCAGTTATAAACAAGTGCTAACAATACGTACAAGTGTGATGCAGGACACGGTATGAGCTGTGCCGAGCACGTTGTGTTCTTGTAACCTCACGAGTGTAATGTCGACTCGCGGCTCAGCTGTGTGTGCGCACTATATATTAACTACAGTTAACTTTACGCTCAATTTCGGGGAAAGGATAACAACACACAAACTTCCACTACCTGAGTACTTAAAAGTTGTAAGTAGGAGCGCAAGCCGGGTCCGGTAATGAGCGCGGGTCGGTCCCCAGGGAGCTGCTTTTTCAAAATGTTCCTTAGAACACCTCCCCTTCCTCCCCCTACCTGCGCCCCCCAAATCAGATCGCGCGTCGCTAATGATTCGTCTCGCCCTGAGAGCTAGTGAACGAAGCTGAAGATAAGTCTGGAGAGCCCAGCAGACACGCCGGCGTGCAGTCGGGCAGCACCTCTGATATACCTGACCATTACATATGACATACTCATGCGTAACAATCATACTTTATCTTTTAATGGCAAAAATCATCAAATGACCCCTCCCGGTCTGGACTAGCAGCGGTGAGGGAGTGTCAGGCTTTTACTGACTAAAAATCTATCGTGTTTTTTGTAGTACTTTTATTAATTTATTTATTTAACCATTTATGTATACAGTGAGATTATAAAAGAAGTAAAGATAGCATAAAATAGTATAAAGGTACTGCTTATTTCTAACGAAATCACTTCCAGCAGACCCGTAGTAGGAGAGTTAGAATAAAGAGAAGTAGATAGACTGTGTAAAAGGACATACCTTAGGGCCTTAGTTTGTTAGTAAGGGTCTTTAGTGCATTAGGGCCTTTTATGTACCAGGGCCGCGGTAATTCTTTCGAACAATCTCGCAGCCCAAAAAAAAACCCTTTCCGTAACATTGTCGATTAATTAGCTCACACGTACACGCGACTCGCTTCCCTATTCTATTAATACAGTAACTTGTAAAAACTGTACTAAATAATTACCTACAGCGTAAAACAAACCTTTCAAAAGTAGTGTGTGCGTGCGGGACAGGCGAGTGCGGGGTGCGGGGTGCGGGACGCGGGGGAGGGGTGGGGGGAGGGGTGCTTACCCTTCGAGAGGCTTTTATTCGAAGCGTGCCGCCGTCCGCGCCACCGCGCACCCTCCCGCAGTAGGCTCACTCTGAACATGCTCGCCTGCTAGAAGCACCTCACTGATAAATATCACATTGAATGACGCCATAGTCACGGAGGACAAAATAACTAGGTCTTAGTAATAAGTATACTAATAAAAAGAACTTGATAAGCGTCACATTATATTTGACGGCGCTTCGATAAATCGTGGTGGTTCTCCAAAGAATGTTAGGTGCAATGGGAATCATCCAAGGAGTTTTATTGTAGGCTCATTGTACCTCTCGCTCTTGACACAACACTGAGCACTGGCAGCCTAGAAAGTAATGACAACCGTTCCTTTTGTTTCTAATGACAGTCAGATTGGTTCGGGCCCCAATCTATTTACTATACTCTATGGTTCGGGCTTTGGCGAATGGTGGTCACGTGATCTGTGGCGTGTCGATGGAGTTCTGTATTTCCTATTTTACATGATTATTGAGAATTATTGGATGTTAAGCTTTGAAGTGTGATTAAAGCGCTGATTGTATTGTAACAGTGAATTTTATTCTCCTCGCCCGATATACTCACGCCTACCATGACGATTCTATGACGAAACTGTAACACATTCCTAGTTCCTAACTCCTGATGTGGGGCCACTCCCTACATATTTATACAGGTAATAACAAACAACAAAACATAAATATTTTTCCTATCATTTCAATGAGCGAGTTTAATAAATAAGTGAGTTTGCCTAAGCTTTCGTGTACGTTTATGTTCTCTGGTTTGAGTACATTGGCGGCGAGTAGACCTTCTGCAGCGCGCGTGGTGGCGCGGCACACTGACACGGCGCGTCGAGCCCCGGACTGTGCCGCGCGTTATAATTAACTAATGACACCATTCCTCTAACCGATATGTTGTACAACACAACACCTATTTGTGCTCTGTTGACACGTTACCAACACTAATACACTTCAATATAAATATGTTGAAGTATGGCGAACAGAGGCGGCGACGTGCACGGGAACGGAGACGGTTAAAGGTCGCCACATTAACATTGTCCTGAATTTTACACTGTAACACGGTTTTGTACCGGCTTAACGTGTGAGAGCAGTTCATTACGGCCGGAAGCACATAATTGCAGAATCAATCTGAAGATTTGTTGTGGTTAACTCAAAGCCACCTATTACTTGTAAAAATACAGAAACCGTATCGTTTTGTTAACTGACGTTTAAATACCCTTAAAAGCAATGCTTACACAAGTTTTGCAGCACAACTAAATAGAGTATCAGTACTCGGGACATAGATGTCGACTGGCAGGAACCCAAACTACTGGCGTCCACCGGCTCAGCCAAATGTACATTATAACATTAACATTATTCACTTGTGCACGAAAATCAATCGATGCTAAATATAGCTCAGGTTGCACAGGTCCGCTTACAGGCGAGACTCCCTTCCGGCATCGAGTCGCGGCTCGCGTCATAAACAACATAACTTATCCGACATACTCGGGAGTAGAGCGCGAGATGTTGTGCTTCGCGTGTAAAAACTTGTGCAACTTATCACGAGCGTGTCAGCTGCGTGTCAGCCGCGTGTCAGCCGCGTGTCGCCGGTAGCTGGGGGCGGCACTCGCTGCTCACACAGCGTCCTGCTGGTCTGCTCGCAGTTATTGCTAAAAGCGAGCTCCAATCCGAATATATCATTAAAAACGTGTGCTCGTTGCTTGTGTAAGCGTTGCGTTAGGCATCGCACACGACTAGTAGAACTCGACATAACGTACTCTACACTCACATAGTTGAAACTAAACAAACGTATTGAACTGAACAATTTGTAGTAGATCCACATAAAAGTTCGATTAGATAACATGAACGAGGCCTGACGCATGATAAGCTCGCGTAAGATGAATGTTATTGGCTACAAAGCGGAGCCGTGAGGAGGATGTCGGAACACGTCTGCCCTCTCATTCCGACATAAAAACTAAATAGTATCTCATAAATCCGCTGAAGCCGGCGGATATAAAAATAGAGCAGCGGATATAACTGATTGCCGGGCGCCGGAGGGGGGCGGCGGGGGGGAGGGGGGCTGCACTATGTCAGTGCACTCGTCTTCATTCTAATGTGATCCTAGCAACTAATAATGATAACTGCGTTTAACTTGTGAGTTTGTTACTATTTCAGGAATGGCTCAGCCGATTGAGATAACATTCCGTGTAAAGATGAACCTACTTTTGATTTTATTTACTGCTCCGTTAAATATCGTCGGTACCAATATTTATTTATTTTAAATAATTTCTTAAGCACTACAGTAATACATATGGTTTAAAATGTGTATTCCCGATTACAATTTAAACATTTGCACTGGTAATGAGCATTTAGAATAACTGCTATTATTATATTATCGAAATTGTAACGTATTCATGAATGCGGACAGAATCTGAATAACAATATAATCAGCGGCCATTATTCATTAATTCATTACAATATCGTCGAACAAGTATGTCGTGCCGCTTGCCCATACACCGAGTGAGTACAATCACAGCTTACTATATTACTTCTATCAGTATCGCAGGACGCCCCCCTCGCCCCGTCGCCCCACCCCGGCGCCCCACACGAGAGCACACGCGGCCGGCAACTCGTTGTTTTTATCAAATATTGACGCTTGTATATTTTATTCAACGCTTGCTCGGATCGCTCCGTGCGCTTTGTGCGCTCCGAGTGCTCGCGGTGCTAGCGGTGCTCTGTAACGCCGGAAACATAGAGAAATCGATGCGAACAACAAAATGTTTTCCGCATCGCACTGAATCCCAGTGTTTTATTGTAGGAGGCGAGTTCCCGCCAGTAACGAGCGACCTCACTGCGCTCGCGAGCACACAGCGTGACGGCTGCTGCCTACTGATCATATACACCTCACTACAAACTCATATCTATACACGGATAAAACAATGTTTTAAACAACAGCTTTGAAATGATTACACTTGGATGCAGTGGCTCAAGCTACGTATGAGGCAATCAAAGTGTAATGTTCTATGATCTCAGCTGCAGCGAGCACAACAATGGCGGGTCCATTAGGCGCAGCATCCGCGCGGCGTGGCAAAGGTGTCTGCTTAAATAAATATCACCACTTAAGATTTGAGCCTCATCTCGAAGAAAACGCGCGATCCTCCGGCAATAGCGGCCCTACATAATGTATGAGCCGCTGAGCCCGGCCGAGCGACGCGCCTGCGTGCCGAATGCGACCTTACGGCGCTGGAGATAGGGTCGAGTGTCGGCTGCAGGCGGCGCGGGCGGTGTCCGCGCTCGAGCCGGGTGACTGATCGTTGCGTATTTATGAGCAATCGATGTTATTCATCGCGCGTGACGTCACGCCTCAGACTCGACCTAAAGTTTTAATGAATCATTCGCAATTAACGTCGCCTCCCATTCAAATGTAAAAATATGGTGAATTTATTCTCAGGTAATCAGAGCTCTTGTGTCCGCCGCCTCTCCGGAACAGCCTTTCATCGTTTAATTATCTAGACACACGGCAGTGTGTCCGCCAAGTTCGAGCAAAAAAAGCGACACACCGGCCGTGGGTTATATTACACGAACCATTTCGGGCCAAATTCGACCCCCCTGTAACTCAAAATCTATTTTATTTACGCATATCAAATTTCTAGTATCTGTTGAGACCCCCTCACTTATCTAAAATACAAAATTTCATTAATATACCTATTGTAGGTCTTGAGATATTGACGTCAGAAAATCGCTATCTATTTTTACTATACACTCACTGACTGATTCACTTATTCACTGACTCACTCATCAAAAACCTAGACCACTTCCAATGGTCGTATTGACTTGAAATTTGGCATGGAGGTAGGTCTTTATGTCAAGGTAAAGGGAAAAATCTGAAAATGGCCAAGTGTGAGTCGGTTTCAAAATAATGAAGGTGTTTTATACCCGGTGTAAATTTATACCCCTAAGGAACTAAAACGAACTAAATTTATCTATATTTATATAATATATCTTCGAATGGTACAAAGGTTTGTATTTAGTCAAAGTAAAGTAAAAATCTGAAAACGGCCAAGTGTGAATCACTTTCGAAAATAACGAATGTGTAACTTTGATCCACGAACATAATATATGATAACATGTCATGTCAGTCAGTTGGTAAATCTAGTCCATTTAGTTAATCTAGTTCATTTCTTTGTAAGAAACATAGTGCATATTAAAAAATCTAAAAAATTGTATAAATGAGACATTTCTTTAACTAACTTCATCATAAGAAAAAAATAAAATAAACAACCTTACAAAAATAAATGAAATCCCACCCAAAACAAAAATGTGAAAGACTGCCAAGTTCGATAATATGGGAATGCTTCGCCTATAAAAGAAGTGAGATCTGAATAAGTACCAAGTTCCATACACATACCTCAGTTAAAAATAGTTACTTTGTAATGATGATTACTTGGCAAGTTTTAATAGAAAATTAAATACTTGATTCATTGCGTTTAGTAGGTTTATAACAAGGTGTATGAAAACTTGCCAAGTAACATCATTAAAAAGTAACTATTTTTAACTGAGGTATGTGTATGTAACTTGGTACTTATTCAGATCTCACTTCTTTTATAGGCGAAGCATTCCCACATTATCGAACTTGGCAGTCTTTCACATTTTTGTTTTGGGTGGGATATTATTCAACTGCGATACTATAAAATGTTCTAATCCGACTTTAATATTGAAATTAACAAGTAATAGGCATTAGAATAAAACTCTGTTACTGTAGGCACTACCTGATGAACGAGTACAATAAATGCTGCTAAAATGTATTTTAGTAAGCATTATTTTATTACAGATATTCCATAACATAACGTGGTCTGCGTATAATGCAAGGCATGAAGTGACACACTACAGCTGCAGAACTTAACATATAGCTGCTCTTGTTATTAGCAAACTACGGCCACGACAAAAATATACACATACATAATGGATAATAACAAAACGCGTATACTGTCAGTCGTACAGCTAAAGCGAGTGTGAGTAGAGACGGAGTACTGGGGTATCGGTTAACTAATAGAGTAGATGAGGGCGCGATCACGTGTGCCGCTACACAACCACCTCGCACTCATTACGCACTCACACTCCTACTGAACGCGGAACGACTTCCAGCCGCTGCGACCGCGCGACGCTTCTACTAAGTCGCACGACTAATTAGTCGCACGCTGCTCACACTGCTAAAAAGCTCCGACGCATCACTTTTACTACGACGCGATAGCAATTCGTAGCGTCGTAGCCGTAGCGCTCTCGTAGCGATGACCTTGCGTAGCTCGTAGCACTTGCTACGATCAACGTTTGCGAGACGAAGCGGCTATTTTTACTTTAGTGTTGTATTGAAATATTGTCGCATGGTTGAATATAAAATGAATAACAATGTCTATTGTAACATATAAATTGTATTCTGTTACAAAATATTTGGTTTTATGTCTGTGTGTTTATTGAAGTATATTGGATGGAAGATATCTTTAACATAAAATGTTTGAGCGCGCTCCTAGCAATAAAACTATCTGAGTGAATTGTGTTCTTTATAAAACCCTTGGCTCGTAGAGAGTAACGTAAACCTTTTAAATAAACATTGCGAGAGCAGGAGCTTTGCTATTTAATTAATATATGTATTTGGAAGTGCATTATTTATAAAGTCGTACACAGACCTGTGTACCTTGTTAATATTAATGTGTGCACAACATTAACCGCAGTGTCGTTAGCACACCCTGTACACGCTCCACACACAGGGTGCGTCGGCGGCGAGCGTGCGGGGCCCGCGGGGTGCGGGGCCCGCGGGGTGCGGGGCCTGCGGGGTGCGGGAGGCAGGTGGACCGACCACGTTACATATTCATGCGCCTCGCCCGGCGCACTATGAATTATTCCGACACATTATAAAACTGAGCGACGTGTTCGAGAATTTGCAAAAACTCCACCGAACTTCTCCGAAGTGTCCCGAAGAGCTCCGAAACATCCCGACAAGCGACAACAACCTTCCCAGACTTGACGACACTCACTTTATGGTAATACACATTAAAACTCGCTTCCTTTGACATGACATTAGTCTGTGAAGTATGTGCGGCGTCCCCGGGGGACCCTGGTCACCGCCCGGACGGACACTTTGGCACACAGCTGCAGTTCACACATTGTTGGAGCTAAGTTTAGCAATCGTCGGGAGTCGCGACGCTTTCAATTTCAATACAATTGTGAGAGTATTGGAGTCAGCTGTCAAAGCGTACCGGTGCAGACCCCGCGTGACGTCCGCGCGAAGCCAAACTATGAAGCTTCTTATTGAACAAAAATATATAGTAAGTGATACTATTAGTGCATACTTATGTTACGGCTAGAGCCCGAAGTGCAGCTACACGTGGTTCTAGGCGGGCCCTCGGGAGTCTATATACTCCCTTATGTACTCCTTTATAAATGCGATGCAGGGACCATCTCGCAAATTTCATTAAGCCTGAACGAGATAGTAGAACAGGTAACAGTATTCAATGGTTTACAAGGAAATGTGTAAGTTACAGACAAGCAGAATAACAAATACGCAGCAACAGCGAGCGGGCTCCATTACTAGCTCAGCTCTGTGAGCGTGCGGGGAGGGAGCGGAACAGATTACCTGATCTTGAGCTCATGCGAGGCTTCCGAGATTACAGGATTTAGAGTTACAGATAAATTAGATATGAGCGCGGGAGGCAGGGGGGGGGGAGTTCGGAACACTTTTATGGCTAGTCAACTCCGAGATCAAAAATACACGAAACTGTCTTTCATTGATAATAATTGCGCCTGTAAGTTCAGCTACTTTAGCCTCAAAGGACCACCGCAGGCTTCTCATATGGCACATTTTGAGAGGATAAATTAATATTTTTCTAAACATTATAACGTATAGGTTACTTTTTAGGGTTCCGTACCCAAAGGGTAAAACGGGACCCTATTGTTTTCGCACCTCTGTCCGTCCGTCCGTCCGTCTGCACCAGGTTGTATCTCATGAACCGTGATAGTTAGAGAGTTGAAATTCTCACAGATGATGTATTTCTGTTGCCGCTATAACAACAAATACTGAAAACTAAAATAAAATAAATATTTTGGGGGGCTCCTATTACAGGATTAAAGTGATTTTTTTGCTCATTTTCTAAATAATGGTACGGAACGCATTTGTCCGGTTTTTATTATTTAGTCATGTTAGCTAGGTCTGCAAATACTCAAACGTAATAGTAAACAGTATAATGTTCGTAACAACAAGTCGTAGCACTGAAGCACGACGAGAGGAAAGCGCACGCAGCCGCACTGGCGCTCGCGTACACCAGCCGCGCGTCAGTGACGTGCGTCAGGCTTTACCTAGCATATTGTTATGTAAATAAAAACACCTACATTTTATTGAATATGATCTAAGTGGATGTTGCGAACACATAGCGACACTTTGCGGACGAGGCGAGGGCGAGGCGCGAGGCGTCACGATGTGCCGATATTGCGGCTCACGGCCGCGCTCGTAAATCTAAGAGGAAATAAAGAGTGACCCAGTTACAGCTGCAGTGGCTGGCGAGTGCACACTCACACTCGTCACACTGCGGGCACACCGCGACACTGTGTGCGGCGGTGCTGGTGAGCACTTGCAGTGTACAGCTGACGGTGTAGTGATCGTGCTGCGGACTCACTGTCAACTCTCATCATGATTTTGATCAGAATCTATTAATATTGGAACAGAGAGTCGGCTTATCGCTTTCCCACGCGAAATATAAATGTCAAGTGTGGGAAGTAGGTCGGTGGGCGGAGTCGCTAAATAATATCACCAGGTGTGTCAAGTGTCAGCGAGAACAATTCGATCATGATAAAAAAAACATTGCCTATAATATGTTGCCTATAATATGATAAGGTCGATCGTGGCTCACACTTGAAATAATTTTATTTGATTGCTTTTATTTAATTTGATAACATCCTCATGTAACATAAATGTATCACAGGCAGTGTACCGGCAGCACTGACACAACTTCAGTGATGATGAGCGCGGAGTGCGTCGCGAGCGCGGCCGCGATGCGAGTGCACATCACTAATAATTAGCGAAAGTATTCGCTCATGTTCGTGTCGTGTAAGGCGAGGAGACGCGGCAGTGCTCGCAGGGAGCGTATCAATACGGCGCGTCGCGACGCAGAGTCAACACGGCGCATGGCTCGCCCCCCGGCGCCACTCGGCTTTGAGAGCGCGACTCTTTCACGGCGGCCTCCGCGCCATGTTTTTATTACTCCCCTATTGCACCGCAATTAGAATTTAAAAGCAAGCTCGCTTACAGCTTACTGAAGGCGGACGCTAACGAAAAATACGTTCGTTGTAATTACTGCCTCACAGCCTTAGTTAGCGAATTCAAAGTGAATTTCACGAACCTACTAAATTGTACAGTTTTTCATTTAGTAAATTATGGGCTAGTAAGAACTAGTTTTAATCATTTTGTTATGGTAAATTAAGTATATTATAATCTTCAAGGATTTATGTAAACAAAAAACATTAAACAGCTAATCATTTTTAAATACCCTTCAACAATATATCACACGTTAGAGTTGAAATAAAAAAAAACAACACTTCTCGCTACACGTGTGCCCTAATAAAACATTAAATTTATAGTCGACGTGATTAATATACACATTGGTGCCCAGCCTTCTAGTGCTCACGGTGGCTGAGATTATCCTACAAGGGTTATAAGAGTTCCTAGATAACTACGGAACCCTAACTCTTGTAACGTTTTTAATTGTGCACGTTATTACATATTAATATCGATATAAATATCACAACGATATAACACAAAAAGTCATAATAATTTGTAAAATCGTCTTGAGCTCGTTTATGCTACGGTGCAGCAACACTGAGTAGCACCGAGCGTGTCTCGTCAATTTGTTCTCTAATCGTGATACTGAGTTGACAACGTTACAGTATAACAAGTTCCGTGTGATGAGCAGCACAGAGGCGAGCAGACAGCCGCGCCACAGCCACGCTCCGCGCCACAGCACGCGAGCGGTGACGTCACTACTTCAACTTATAATTGGCGCAGAGTTACTCGGATCTAATTAGCTGCCTCACTGCTCTGTTTTACAACTTAATCATTATTAAACCCACAGAACCTGATCATGTTTACCTTACAACTCCGACTTCAATGGAGCAGTTACGCAAATCTTGTAGAAGCCACGACTACCAGAACATGTTGGATGCTGTATTTAATTGATATTGAGATTAATTATCAATAGCATAGGAGCATAACAGCAAATACAGGATGTACTGAGCGCGCAGGAATGTGCTCCGCTGGGAAGTGCGGACGTGGGCAGCAGCTCGCCGAGTGACTCGCGCGACCGAACTATCAGCAAATCGCGAGTCACCACGTCAAATGAGCGGCACATCGAGTGTCCGCGAGTGCTCGCTGCGGCGCGCCACACTGAGGAAACGTTAACGCGCGCGTTATACTCACAAATCGATGCTACAATTATCAGTAATTACAAGTAATGGAGTTCTTCTGCAATAGGAGAACCTTAAGCAGTAGGTCACTCACAAGGTGCAGACTCAAGACTCCTACGTTACGAACGTCGCAGTTACAATATTTATTCACGACCACGATAAATATTTCCCGTCACTCAGTGAGTGAGTGCGTATCGGAAACACATTAAAACTGTATATGTATATTGGGCATACATTCGGCAGTACAGCTGAGCACAACCGAATGTAAGCCACTCGTAAAATGCACGTCCTTTACGACAAAAACGAGGCTTTCTGACACACAGTGAATTATTGAGATGACAGAGTGCGCGGGCGATGTGACGCGCGCGGGGCGGCGCGATGTTTCCCGCGTAGCCACACGCTACATATTTACTCAGGTTAAACTAGTAACTATACATTCTTAACAGAACGTTCATATAATTACAGACTCCATCTATTCGAGTTCGCTTGTCATAAAAACTAAAAGTAAAACCTTCGCCTCGTAAATAAACTGAAAGTGAATGATCGATTATAGGGGAAGTTATAATTTGTGTGTGCGGTGGTGTACAGCGAGTCACACGCTCGCTGCGTGTCAACCAACACAAGACAACACATGCGAGTGTTCGCCTCCCTCACTGTAATGTCTAATGTTTTACATCACACTTGTGGTATTTGCACTTGTTAATACTGCAGTTATTGGATTAAATCAAAATGAAAAACGGACGAGAGTTTGGACTTTAGTATCATTGTGGTATAATGTAGTACCTACCATCCACATATAGTAGTTAACTATTTAGGTATCTGTGTAATATTTAGCAGGTATTACGATGGTGCTGATCAGCATTGCTAGTCACGACGACGTATTGAAGGCTACCTGCGAATATCGCCCATTTAGGATATCGTGGAAAGTGTCGCATTATTGCGGCTAATATTACCGTAGTACCGACAGGGCGCGAGTCCCGGGGGCCTCGCGCCCTGTCGGGCGGCGACGGTATCAAATGAATGAGTACTTTTATGTGCAAGTTTATGTCATTGGCACTGTCACCTAGTCAGCCCTTATTTAAGGATCTATAAAGATCGTAAAGTGCCTAGTAGTGTGCAGTCCATATGTCGGGAAAAATTTGTCATTTTTGACTTGAATACGAAGATAATTATGGAGAGAACGTCATGGCTCAAGAACGGTCTGCGGCTAAGAGTGAATCAATGTGACATAGTCTGATGAAAGTTATTACATAGTGAGTGTCCCGCAGAGCAGTCAGTCGGTAGCGCCGCCTCATGGGATGCAGCACTCACTGATGCTCTTTGCAATTTACGCCGACGACAATCACAGCCGCCAGATATCCGCCCCCAGTTAACTCTCCAGTTCGTGAGACAAACTGTTTGCAGGAATTGCACGTTTGCTATTAAAGTACTTACGTATCTTCATACCCAGCTCATATAGTGACTGTTCTCAACTCATTGTTTAGGTCTTCTGAAAAAACGTTATCGATCATGTTTGAAGACAGCTCAATGTCATGAAACAATAAAGGCAGCTGTAACTCACATCGGAGTGCCTCACCGCATGCACCCGCGGCTGCAGTAATGCCCCGAGTATTTCCAAAGCACGTCGCACCGCAATCTATTCGCTCCTACAGATCTGAAACGAAAACCGCTAAGCTATTAGTCACTAGTCCAGGTATTACACCACACACACACACACACACATGAGGCATGTGTACATGCACAACAACACACAAACACACACAAAACATGCCAGTGGAAAATTTACGCGCGCAAACGACAAACCTTTGTGTAGAATTCAATTATAGGGCAAAAAGTGTGGCGGGACGTTCCGCAATGCATTCCCGATGAATTCGATACGCGCCGGCGGCCGGTACCTGTACACTACACCTACACACTACTGCACACAGTGGGTACCACTGGGCGGCTTTATTTGTCACCCACAGCGGCTTACTTTGTGCTCCATGTTTTAATAAAACAGCATGTCCACTGTCCACTGTGTATAACTGTAGATATCCTCCAAGCCTGCTAGCTAACTTTTGAAATAAATAATGACGTGGTACGTATCTGAGTCATCGGGAATATTAATTAAGTTAGATATTTAATATGGAATAAAACTAAAGCAATTTCATGTTATCAAGGGTGTCTTGTAATAAATGCGGTTAGTAAACGGCGTACAGGCGCAGAGAACACCTCGCACAGTTTAATATAAGTTAAGAACTCGAAGTCATAACGACGGTGTCACGAGCCACAATGCTCCGACACGCGAGCGACACGACGCGCGTGACGGGTCGGGGACGCGTCGCGCGCATGTCGGGGACGCGTCGCCGCACTTCGCAATAAACTCGGCAGTTCGTCACGGCGCGTGTCGCTGTGTGTTGTCTTTTGTCTCGAGCCACCGCCTGCTAAATCAAGTTTACATCCCAACTAGCTCCGCCAGCAGTCCCACCGCTTCCTAAGGGAACTACTGCACATAACAAAACTACAATATATGTTCTATAGCTATATGCTGCCAAGTTTATGGTAGTTAGTGGTTCGGACCGCGGTGCGAATCGCCTAAGTAAAACTTTTGTATGGGTATGGGGCCATTCGGACCGCAATATTTGTTTTTTTTTTTCGGTGCGAATAAAAGATATGGGGCATATCTAGGTCAATGTTTATAAAGGTCGATTCGGACTACGGAGCAAAATATTTGATACTTAAATTCATTTCAATTACATATGTAAGTATATTGAGATTACTTATTTGTACCTGACGATATGAAAATTGCCATCGTCTACCGAGCAGAAGTGTATTGAAAATAGTTATGTACTTGTTGAAGTTTACGTACACTCACACACTCAAGCTTCCGCCTTTACAAGAGTAGTTCGACATAACTTACTCATGTGTAAAGAACTTGCACACGTTAAAGTGCAAGTTATACTTCTGATTGTGGCGGTGGGACTGCTTCTACCTACTTGTCTCGACACAATTGATGATAGATACAAGTATTTATCTGTTCGTTAACACAATTAAGTATTTTATGATTAACATTTTAAAGTTAGGTTAGTAGGTATAGTTGCTAAGTAATAAGATGTATTGCGTGCACTGATTTATAAAATAATCCTCTATTTTCCACACACATGTAATCAGTATTACAAGATTCTATATAAGAACACGAAAATTGTTCACAATGTGAGTGTGACGCCGCGCCGCAAGCCGCGCTCCCCGTTCCCGGTACACGGTAACTTTGTTTCATAAGGACACTTGAACGAGCGCCGCCATTTCAATCACTGATTAATTGCACTCGAATCATTTGCTCGTTACCGATGTCACACACCTCGCGAACGTGCAAAATGTATGATTTAGGATAAGACATCTTTTTGATGTTAACATATCGTAAACATATCATGTGCGTGTGTATCATATCCCACCCAATACAAAAATGTGAAAGGCTGCCAAGTTCGATAATATGGGAATGCTTTGCCTATAAAAGATCTAAATAAGTAGCAAGTTCCATACATATATTATGACGCTTTATAATTGACGAAATGATTTAAAAATGTTATTAATAACAACCTTATCTTAAGCAGAATCCAAATCTATCCGTCACACACACACAAAGACACGCATTTACTTCTCCAAACCCTTTGAAGTAGTATATAGTAAGTACATAAATAATTTACGAAGTCACTTAAGGCGAAAACGTCGGCTCACCTTAAAACAATAAACTTGTGCGGCGAACCTAAATCTTGTAAGAAGTTACGGCGCTGGGACGCGCTCGCACTTACCATCCATCTTGCCCTTAACAGCGGCCGCGTGCGTCACGCCACCGCCACGCGCCCGCTACGCCGCCGCCACGCCGCCGCCACGCCTGTGCCAGGCGACACCGCACGGTAGCTACATGTGGCTAGTGACGCACAATGGTGAACCTTACAGCTTTACAAAGTGAACACTATCCACATAAAGTTCGCCACTGTTGTCGAGGAAAGCTGTGAAAAGTCTCCGTCAACGTTGAATTTAACTTAAACTCAATCATGTGTTAAGTGACCATCCGAATTCAATTTTTACAGATAATAATTGTCTCAGTGTAGGTAAGCACGCAGGCTATGTATGAGCCTTCTGTGTCGGTGCATCGCGCGGCAGTACCGAAACTGTTTAGACACGGTAAGTGGTGTGTACTGAACTCGAAAGCTATCTCAAAATGTTAATAGCGCTATAAAGTGTGTGTTCTTTGAGGTCGCCGCCGCCAGCGCGCTCTGAACGGTTTGAAAGTTGACGAGAAACCGCTTTGTTCGACGGTGATTACCGCCACACGTTAGCGGGGCCCGGGCGGAGAGGGGAGCGGGGGGGGCTGTCCAACTAATCCGAACGAAGCATTAATCAAAGAGAGATGACGAGCAAATTCACGGGCAATGTTATCATCCATCAGACACATCCGGAAGCTTTCCAATATAAGCACGCACATAGCATCGTTCAAAATAACATACGGTCTGGCCAGTGGCCAGCTCGAGTGAAGACATCGGCGGCGCCGGGTGGCAACACTAGTCGCCGGAACATTACCGTAACAGTATCGTGGTCCGGCGCTGCCTCTGTGAAACGGTTATGCAAAGTGGTGCTCGTACAAAAGGTAAACAATTTTGCATATATTTGAGGGAAATCGTCTCGGCGGCGCTCAAGGGAAGCTCAAAGTGTACTCGTGTATACATTCTGTGAGTCCAGCGGAGTGCACGAGCCCGGGAGACGTCCTCTGTGCCGCACTCGTGTGTACGCCGACTTCATATTACATAATGAAATATAAGAACCGGCTATCCCCTTGAGTGGCTCTTCTGAAAACCGATAACGATTTTAAGTAGGTTGAGTACGTGGATGATTTCATGTTAAGTTTATTAGGTCCCTTGTTGTTCCGCCGCTCGCACATTCGCACGGCGAGTTAAAGGGCGCCTCGGCCGTATCTGTACCTCATGTGATTATGTTTTGAATCTAGAGGATATATGAATGCGATGTAATGAGAAGTGTGTGTATATCAGTAGACACACGAGTGGTGTGTGGAGGCGAGGCGCGAGGCGAGGCAGTGAGGCGAGGCAGTGAGGCGCGCGACTCGCTCACAAATAATCAGCGTTTTGTACCGACTTCACGGCTATAAACCTGCCTCCCTGTTAATATTAATAAGTTAGACGCGACCCGCCAGCCCGCCACGTTCTAAACGAATACAGTAGCACTACTTCACACAACAATATTTAAGTATTCTAAAACATAAAAACCGTATTTGAACTACATTGTGCCTGATTATCGTGTATAATCCAAATCAAAAGATGACTGAATGTCACAAGGGGATACTTGGCGAGACTATTTATTTGGATATATAAGTACGAGTTATGGATTTGGCTTAGCATGAATAGGCAATACCATACTTCAGTAGGCACTTGTTCAGTGTTCGCGCTAGAATATCGAGAGCTACTACAAGTAGCGAGTGGTTCTTCTGCAATGGCGATGTTGAGATAAGCCGGAGATGGAGATTAAATCTGGTCGTGATGAGGAGCGCTCCGATCAGCTGCACGCACTCACACACACACTCGCACTCGACGCGATAACATACTAAACACGACCAAGCGAGGGTATTCACATTGTAACAAAAATAAAATAGGTTCATACTTAACACACGGTTATACTTTCAGCCGCAATCAGGTACATTTATGAGTAAAACCTTTGGAACTTTTAACATTAACTAAATAGGCGAAATCACTTGTATCCACTTAGCAATAGAAGAATTTTATGTAAATCAAGAAATGTATGATATAATAATATCAGCACGTAAGCTTTGAATAGACGTTTTTACATAAAATCGTGTGAGCATGACGCGCCGGCCCGCGTCACTACCCCCCCGGCGTGGTCGATGGCTCCCGCAAGACGCACAGTCTCCGCCGAGCCTCACTCACCATCACACCAACTTCAGGAGATCGTTTTTTCCAAGCGGTGTGTTTCCTCTCGTTTCCCAGTCAATGAATTTGAAATTAGGGTAACAGGTTATTTTGAGGCGCAGTGAGGTGAAGCGACGGAGCTCGCCCGCTTACAGTATCTGACTCGTTTATACGAGACCGGGTCACGACACGATTACATTGTGATAAGCCATCGGTTTACAACGGTATACAATTGTTGCTTACCTTCATTACAATCATAAAGGTACAGTGAATAGCTAGCATCTGTACAAGCAGTGGGATCGATCAGTCTCACTGCTCTCGTACACGGTCGGCCCGTCGATGGAATATTCCCGGTTGTATTTAAACTTTACTATTAAGTACAGTTCCCTGTGCCTTATACCTCCCCGCTTCTTCTAACTTTACCTAACAATTATAATAAGGGTAGTATTTAAACGCAAATCAAAAAATATCCTTTTTCTATGCAATAAGATTCCGAATTCCCATCAAAATTACTGATTGCACAGCAAAATATTCAACTCAAAATATCACTAAACACACTACAATTTATTTTCGCAGCGTACAGCGATTTTTCCTAAAGCAAAAGCTTTTTCATCAATGCACAGCTAATAATCTTAATGCACATTATACATGTTAACTCTTTTTCTTTTAAATATAGCTTCTATTTTTATATTATTTACAGCAGTTTTTCTGAATAAAACAGCTTTTTATTAGTCACAGTCATCTTATTATTTATTAATTACGGCATAATGAGATCAGCAAAAAAATATAAAATTAAATACAAAATTGTAATTTATTGAATTATTTATAAGCGTCCACGCTTCCTTTTTTGCCCAATAGGCAACATTTTTAGCTTCTGCAGGTGGCGCCACGTACTTGAGTCGGATCGCAAGTCCGATGATATGCTTGCACATACATACTATAGTTCTTAAAAAAAAATGGGGCTGGTGCATTGTCAGTCATTGTCAGTATTTCCTTTTAGCATACATTTCATATAAGTAGTCATTAAAAGGCTACTACTATAATATCATATTTCAGAATGTTTATAGTCAAAATCATCTTTTGGCATAGTTTTGGAATTTTTATTTTCCTGTAAGAAGCATGCAAACAAGCCTGAAGCATGCAAGCAGGCATGCAGCATGTAAGCAGGCATGCAATATGGAAGTAAGCATGCAACATGCAGCAAGCATGGCTTCTGTCACGGCTCCGGCGCTTCGTGGCTCCGGCGGTCCCATGCGAGCTTATCGTCGCAGATGGTTTTCACGCTCACCACCGCAGCTTCGGCTTACTGGCGCCTCGCCCCTCCGCGCCTACGCGGTTTTGAATTGCACTCTAGGGGTAGGCAAACAAGACTACGTGGAGTCGGTTTTGCAGCGATTCGTTTTCGTTACAAGCTTCAATTTTTAATACAATGTTTTTTAATTGAACTCTATCTTACTCGCTCGCGCCACTCTGCACTCCAGTGACGAAAAAGCGCGCGAAGCCGCGAACCTTTTCAGTTAATTTGTTCTGGTTTTAGAAATAATGAAATGTGACAGGATTTTTTTGTTATAATAATCATTAAATTGGCCGAGCATGGCTTCTTGAAAATTAAGACAAATATGATGAATAGGTTTTGTTGTACTTACTGGTTAATATGCGACTGGGATAGTTATTTTGCTATGAAATATGGAAAATTTGCTGTGCAGTCAGTATTAATGCTATGTATGTAGTATTTTTGTACAAGACTAAATTTAACTGTATTGCATTATAATAAAAAAAGCAATGTCATATTGATGTATCATTTCGAATTATCTGCAGTTTGAGTTTTGTTAAACATTTAGTTTATTTGTAGTGAAGTAAGTTATTTGATGTAAAAAAGAATATAAATGATGAGTATTTATTGATAGGCGATTATTTATTTGATATGCAATTTATAATATCCCTTAAAATAATGGGTTAATTTATATTGTTCTTCATAAGTACTATGATATGCAAATTAAAACTGTCAAATAATATAAACCTCAAATCAGCCCCAGATAAACTACATAAGCTTGAATACGCCAGTAGCGTGTCTCGATTAACTTCTTGCAATCAATCTCCAACTAGCGATTGAATTGGAGCTCACCTCTAAGAAGGGAAGCGGTTCTAATGCCTGACATACGATGAGTGCACAAAACAAACATGTGTATAATATTACATTGTATAGTGAGCTATTGCTTACAAAATGAATAAGTTAAAGTTAGTGAGTAATGACAATAATTGTAGCGGCAGGGCGTGGAGCCGCTAATCTGCAGAGCCAACACGTCCCGGCGCCTGCAGCTGCAGGTAGGCGCGCCCTTGTTATTTGTCGTCGGTACACAAATTAGTCGCTCGGCGACGAGGCGACGTTTTGTTGCCTCGCCCCCCTCCCCCCGCGCCGCCCCGCCCGCACCCCGCCCGCGCCCCGCGCGCTCCGATGTGCCAATTAACGTTGAACGGTGAAAAGATTTGCTTTTCCTTTAGATATTCGCAGGAGCAAGTTTTACAAGCCTACTGTGTTCGGATATCTTGGAATTAAATCTGCACGGTTTATTTTGTTCATTATTTTGAAGAAGGTTTGATCGTGGCAAAGTTCACAATTTGTTGGCGTCCCGATTCGAATGTTGTAAGAGCGGAAATGTAGGGAGGTACCGAACCGAGTTTGAGTTTGAACCGACCGAAAAATGTGAGCGTTATTATGTTTGAAGCGGCGTCCCGTAAATACGTTCGGGTGGCTGCAAACGTGATTACATCAGGAACCCTTCCGCAATTACGCGCCTGCCGACCCTTCAACATTTTTATAACAAACGGGAACATTCGTATTCCTCAACATAAAATACTGCTGAAGAATTCCCCCGGGGAAGTGAATAGTCGACGGAGCTGCTGCTTACCATAACAAAAGCAAAAGGTTCGGCGTTGGAGTCCCGGCGACCACAAAACCTCCGCCGGACAATACCCGGAGTGACGGCAGCCATCGCTCACTGTTCCGCAGCGGCGACACGAGCAGAAGCACCGCTACCCGGCACACCGCGCGTCACGCCGCCCGGCTGTCAACCACTCCGGTGCCACTCCGCCACGGAGCAGATTCCATGGTTTGTGCACTCAGCGATGTGAGAATCCGTGGAACTGATACATGGAAGTAAGGAAAGCAGGCCACAACCCGGAGTGGAGCTTCTATAGCTGTCTATAGTGTGAGGTTAGTTTTGTTTGCGCCGGCCCCTCCCCGCGCAGCGCGACCCTCGCTCGCCTCCAATCAATGTAACTGGCCGTCGGAAATTCCCTCGATAAGTCAGTCGAGATTGGAATTTATCGACGAAGTTGTCCTCTTCGTGCAGTTGTTCCTCTTGCAGGAGTTGAGCTCTGCTGGCTGAGCGACGCCGCCAGACTGATGTCTTGTGCCGCCGCCGACGTTTCAACTGGCCACACCTAAGAAAACGAATAAATAAAAAATGTACTTATCCTATAAAGCAGAATGCGAGGCTGATATATTTGGAGAAAATCAAATAAAGTTTACGATGAAGTCACGCCTGCGTTGCGTAAACTCGTAAAATGTAGAACAAGTGAGCGGCGACACAATACGTGGCAGATTGTCAGTACCGCGACACTGCCACGAGCCACGAGCCACGAACCACGCGCCACGAGCCACGCCGAACGCTGTTTATTTAATTCCATTGCAGGCTGAATATGTCGCCTCTGTGAAGCCGACGCGCTACAATATACACGATTTCTTTCGTATAAGTAGAGGTACTTATGTTTACTGAGACTCGTGTAGCACTTGTTGAACTGTAACTAATTATTCTGACATTGTATCATTAGCTAGAATGCACTCTGACATTTGAACACACAGCTGGCCCACAAATTCGTTTGGCAAGTTGCAGCGAGTACATTAGCTATATAATTAGAAACTTGCTTAATTGTACTAGCCGAGAGTGGCATTAGGCAAATACTACACGGATAGGGGTGTCGGAGGCGAGCGAGGGTGCCCCCGGGGGAGTGGCGGGGCGGGCAGGGGAGGGAGGGACGCAATTGAATAAAAGGTCAAACATTTACATGTCCCCGACTGCTGCCTTCTCAGTATATTTGTGTCATTTGCGAGACTTATATCGTGTTAAGATCATTATTCTTAACTTTGGGAATTTGGGAAGGCACATACTCGCGATGGAGAAATACAATAGATACGGAAAAGGTGCGGAATATAAAGAATATTCTTCTGTTTGCCGCAGTGTCTGGCAAATTGTATGCTACAATGAACACTAAAACGTTGATAAACCACAAAAACATCTTACAATAGCATTCAAGAAGAAGAACTCATGACATCAGAACACAATTGCGCCAGCACAGATAGAGTGCTCGGTCCACCAGTAGACTGCAGGTGAGAGTCGCGAGTAGTTCAGCGTAATAGGCGCAGACGTTCAGCTGCTCCGAGTAGTTCGCTTCAAAAATTGTGTTGTTATTCACCGAGTGGGTATTTGTGCTCGGAGCACACAATGGCGGACTTGCATTATTTTACGTTGTTTACAGCGCGCAGCAAGCACAGCACTATGTATAGCAAGTAAATTGTTGGACGCGGAACAATGGAACAGCTCTCCACTGCATCGGAGAGCATTCACTCAGCCTTTATTACGACCGGACATTATTTTAATAAGCTCGGTTCCCCAGAAGAGAATATAACCTATTTTATGGGAAGTATAATGTTCATTGGTAGCTGTACCTCGACGCGTCGTGACGGTTTTCCTCTCTGAATGAAGAAGTGCTCGTGTTCGGATCGGGTCCAGTTGTGCGTCGTTTGCATGTGAAGTGACACCGGTCAGTATATGAAAGTGGATCGTTTGTCGTGTTCGACGGAGGAGGCAATCTCCGGCGTCAGTGGGGTGTCAGGCGGCACTCGCTCGCGTCACTCGTCAGCTCCCGCACTACATGAATATAAATCAAGTCACATTCGATTTAAACTTTAGTGAATTTGGTGGCGGCGAGTGGCGATCGCGTCACTCGCGTCTTGTGAACGAAGTTGTTCCGGCGGCGACCAGCTCACTCACAGCAGAGCAGAGGAGGCGGGTGCAGGGTTGCACTGCTAATTCAATCTATACTAATATACTACTTGGTGTTGTTGTTTTATTTAGCGACAGAGTTTGGCAAGTGGTGCGTAAAGATAAGTGTAGCTCGTCAGTACCCGCATCTGAGTGACAACTCACAAAAATACTATGAACTATTCTCAACATTTTATTCCTGCGCTCTAATTAATGTCTAATAATCGAAAATCAATGTTTCAACTTCAGTTGCTTTCTTTTTATTTAATAGATCAAAGAACAAAAAATAGAATTAGTTTCTATTCTGCGATTGAGGTTGAAAATGTATTTCAGGATAACCATTTCTTGAATGACGTATGTAGGTATATATGCATTCAGCTTTTACATAAAAATGCTCGATAACAGCAACCTTTGTCAGAACTAAACTTGATAATAAAATCACATTAGAAGTTTGCGTGAAGTCAAAGCTCCTCTACAGGATTTCCTCAATCGACTTAAAAATGCAATTTGCCCAAAATTGTGGCGCGGACGGAAGGTGGCAATATTTTTAACTGTCTCTTTTACAACATAAAGGAAGCCATTAAAATATATTTTTATTCCTTGTTTAATTTGTAAAAGGCAGATCCACGGCGCATCATAACATTTTACAGGATTGCTCGTCATTCCCACAGAAGTACAGAATTGTTCACCAGAAGGATTCTACTGAGCGGAACATGGTCGTCATATTCAATGCTGATGTCGAACAATGTTAATAGGTGGTGATACTTAATAAGTGTCAGGCGGTCGGCGCGGTCGGCGCGGTCACCCGATGTTTCTGTAGCACTGGATGAGCATGTCTTGTCGTCATTATCTCAGCTAGATGCCTGTTTACTGGCCGAGTCGTCGGCAATCGCGCAACTCACTCTAGTCATACAAGTAGTCGACGCATTTTGATTCTGCGTGCAAAGCTTTTTAGAGAACATTGTCTTCTCGAAACTACGGCCCTCTGTCTACCCTTTATCAATCAGATTGACAGGTGAATAATGCGAGTTACTTAACTATATCCTTTTTTACCCAACTACCCATGTGTGGAAGTACGTGTACGAGTTTACGGACGGCACTGAACTGTTGTAAATGAGTCCTGCTGTATAAATAAGCGTGTGTGACATGAACGTGTGAATAACAAAACATGTCGGCTACCCGGCCGAGAGGCGGCCACACCTGATGACGTCACCGAGCGTACTTTAGCATTCCGCGTCATGTCTCCCACTACGAGTACTGGAACACACCACACTCTACGCTATGCTATATCAACAAGTATATTCTAGCAAAAGCTCCAGTTGGAGCTCCGTCTAATCATGAAATAATGTTACTATATCTTAAAAATAAACAAGTTTTGGTTCCCATTGTTTTAATTTGTTACCACCAGTAAGTATTTTCTATACTTATTATATGAAACTGAAGCTCAAATATAGAGTTCCTAGTTAATGTGATCACAAAGAGATAACATGTACCTACAGCGAGTGATCGCGTAGCAATAGCATGTAGTGTAGACGTCATACCTCTGAGACTGGCCACGTTCATTAGGAATCACTTTATTAGCTGTACCCGGATTTACTCACGAGCGGCCACAGAGACGCCACAGAGACGCCACAGAGACGCCACGGCGCAGCGACACGGCCACAGTTGCAGCCACAGGGACACGGTACACGATCAGTGTTTATTTAAGCAGCAGTTGTAAGTAAGAGGTGGGTTGTTAGCGAGGGCGATCAATAATGTAGGTGAGTCTGTGCGTCCGTCGGCCGACTCGTTACATGCACGGCGCGGGAGATGCGACTACCCTCTGACATCGCACTGCTAAGTACCGCTATTAATGCTCACTCCGCCGTAACACCTAACCTTGGATAATCATTCATTCATTTACAAGTACACTTCTTAATTTTAACACAGGAGGTATTTACATGATTGAGTTTAAGTATCTATCACTACACGGAATCCTTGTCGAGGAAAACATGAAACCAAAATAAATTATGGTTTTAATTTACACTTAATTAAATACCTTTTATAAAACTGCAAAGTTTGTCCGCTTTCTTGAACGCCCTAATCTCAGGAAAATACCTAGATAGTATACCTGTTGACGACGGCTTTCTGGGTGCGTCAAATAGGAAGCTGGAATATAAGTAAGTGTAAAAACAATGTACCTAAATGTATGTAATGTATGTACAAAATGTAAATTAATACATGCTTCATTAATACATCATGTCACATGGCATTTAAAATGTATTGATAGTCGCAAGGCGCTCCGTAATAAATAATAACAATCTATCTAGTCAATAGCAATGCGCTCGCAAGCCTCTGCCGCTAGTGCGCGGCGGTCGATGCCAGGAATGAGGGATCACTATACAATTTCCTATTATGAGCATAATAATGTACGAGTGTATTATGTGAACTCAACAACGGTATAATTTTATCGATAAAAACAAAATATTTGCTCAAGTGTTTGCCAGTATTAACTGAATAAGAGGTATCGCCGTTGGCAATAATAAAAACAATTTATCTGTTATTAACAGGCGCCGGGACGTGTGCCTACAGCTTATGTAATAATATTGTGATGTTACTCCAAACCCTTGAGTATAAAAACAAATAATTAAATAAATTAGGCGCATATGTTTCCTTCCTTTTTTAAGTCCAGTATCTGATTTAGCAAATGTTGTATTTCTTTAATTGAGAAAAAAAAACATGATAACAATTAATGGATACCTACGAATGTATGCGTAACATATAAATACAAAGTATTTGACCATAAACAACATACAAGAGCACGTCTCTAAACAACCGTTCAGGGCATAAAACCAATGTAGCCAATATAAAAACAGTCCAATAAAGGAATAACGGCCAACTATACCATCAGACATGAACCCCAAACAGCGACATAACAATAAAGAGCTTCATAAAGCGCGCACTACACGCGTCACGTGACGTCACGCCGCACGCACGCCGCACGCACGCCGCACGTCTGCCGCACGTCTGCCGCACGCACGCCGCACGCACACCGCACGCCACTGCAGGGCCCACGCGCTGCCCGCACGAGCGCCGGATATTCCCGTCTGACCAGTGAGGGGTACAACTTGCACAATGATTCAAACAGACTGACTGATATTCCTGAAGCCGTACACACCTCAATAAAGTCTAACGTAGTCCAATATGCCATCCATCCACCAAGTATCAATGATACGCGCTACAGCGCTGCAATAACGTTCTCGAGACGCATGTAACGCTTACAACCATGTAATACGCTGCGTACAGTTAATAGTGGAGCGATTTAGAATAATTAATCTCTTAATAAATTGGAGCTGTTTGAGTGCGGTGCGTGGCTTCCCGCCGTGAATAAGCTATTACCTCGTTATCCGACGATTTTACACAAAGCCGACTGAGGAATTACGCATAAATAGCGAGATACACTTAATGTAAGTACAATTACAACGCATGTCGGAAATGTAGCGGAAATTCTGTATCTACACACACATCCATTTCAATATTTGATGAAATATCTGCTACACCAAATGTAGATGTACTTAAGAGAATAACTTGTACCTAGGAACAGCGGCTAGTTGATCGAGGTCACACGCGGCTATTTGACTGGCTGCTAATGTGCGCGAACACATGGCGCCCGTCCGTCAGCGGCGTTCAGCCGATTGCTCACAACCCTCACTCAGCTGTAAATCCACTGAGAATTACTCCCACACACACACACACACACACTACGTACTTTCCTTTTCCTTTCTTATCAAGTGCTAAAGGTTCGACAAAACGTAGGGATCAGCTGCTTACAACTAAAATAGAAAAAGAATAGAATAAGATCAGAGTTTCAGATATAATGAAAAGCGTACAACAGGTAACTGAATAAAAACAATAAAGTATTGCCAGAAGCTGTCATACACGTAAATCGCGCTCGAGAAAACATATTGAAAATAAACACAAAACTAGGAATGACACTTTGACATTTCGAATAATATGAGAACGGCTTACCTCCAAAAACAACAAAATATATTCGAGTTGTCTAAATATAAAGTTCATGAACCACTGCGATTTTCAGCTAGGTAGATGTAAAAAGGTTGCAGCAGAGTGTTACACCATCGAAGCGATTTATTTGTCGCGGCGCGTCGCGTCACGTCGCGTCGCGTCGCTACAAATGTGATTTGCGACGTTGCGCACGGCGCCGCCGCCGCAGCCTCCGCGCAAACGTGATAAACTCGCGGCTCCCCGTACATGCAGCACCTCGCTAGATAATATCATGCACTAGTTGTTTCCCACGAGTTCGCCGCATCCCAAGAAGCCCTTCCTGTACGGGAATCAATATGTTTTGAAGGTTCTGTAAATGACTTGTTCTGAATTTTTTGTTCATAAATATTTTTATATTAAGTATGTACCTAAGTCTATTTATTTTATAAATGCATGTTTTCAGTGCCTACTAAGTAAAAAAAATATCAAAAGCTTTAAGTATAATTAAACTCTTATCTTCACAGTAGTGGCACTGAGCATGCAACTCCAATTTTCTCGTGAAATCACAATTAGTTCTTCTTATTTATTTATTTACTCCGCTTTTACTAACCCTCGTAGTCCCCTATGTATGTACTCCCTCATGTTTGTGAATTTTCATCGGTGTCGGTTGGATGTGCTCGGCGCCCGTAGGTACCTTCTTTCTGATATTCGTTCAATCAAACGCCAGAGTGAATTGAAGTCGCGCCACAGCGTGTGACGTCACGTGCCAGTCCACACTCACTATATGCTATAAATAAAACCTTTGATTAAATTAATTATCTATCTATACATAAGACAAATTCCCCCACTGCGTCTGTCTTTTTGCTATAAACTCAAACACGAATGCATCAATCTTCTAGCGTGATTCTCGAGGAATGTTTTAGTACATAATGTGTAAAGTTTTTGTAATGGTAGTAATGACGCCACTATGTGCAGCAGTGCTTACTGCCTCTAACAGCGTGCGTCGCTCGACTGCGACAGAGTGATCGTGTTCGATCATTATCTCCGCAAGTAACGAGATGAAGCTGTGACGTGCCGCCGCGGCATAATGACTACAGCTGCAGTTTATTGTCTAGTTACACAAAGTTGAATATTATCTCAGTACCATATAAATTCATTTTCTTTTAAGTCAAAGTCAAATCATTTATTTCATAAAGGCCTTTACAAGCACTTCTGAACGTCAAAGTCAAGTCATTCTGAAAATAATACGAAACTTCATAAATCCAACAGATTGTTGCGTGAAGATTGTTTTATTTCAGAGCAGACCCTGAAGAGCACCCGCGCGGCCTTGTGAGCTGAGTGAGCGTCTGAGCGACAGCTCGCGGCGGATAAACAAACAAAGTAGTGGAGTATCCGCGCGGATGATCTCACGCGTCACAAGCTGTGTGACGTCACCCGCCCCGCCTGATATACTGTACCTACTCACACCAGTACATATTGCCGACTAACTAGTTCTGACAACTGACCGATTGCTTGCCGCTACTTACTACTCCATACATATACCTATTGAAATACATATTAACAAGTATATACAAATGGAATTAATTAATTATTTTTATAATTTTAATTTAATTAAACTTCACCAAGAAATCAAGAACTCGAATCGTAAAAAAAATCTACCAAAGAACCCACATTTGCTCGTAAACCTATATAGTTTGTAAGCCCTTCTAACTAAATAAGTGAGTTTTTCATTGGACAGTCCCCCAACGATGATTGGTCAAATTATTATGCCTTGTCACTTCGTTGGTTAAGATGTTTCACCTAGTACCTTGGCAGTTTTGTTTTGGCTATGACGATTTAGTACAGCCACATACTTAATGTAACTACTAATCATCATCAGTAAAAATATTTGTCGATTCGTGTAAGTTTTAGAGTGAATGCTCGTAGTATACAGCGGTGGTGGTGAGACGCGCACGTGAGAGCGGACGAGGCATTAGTCCACGTCTCGCGGCGACGATCAATACGCTCACATACTTTCGCGTGCATCGCTGTTTATTGACTGATCAAATACTTAAGTGTGCACTTGCACCGTCCTTTATCTGGTTCATAAGCACCGAGAATATCTATCCACATCCAAGTAATGGGATGCTTAAAACTTTGAGCGGCCAATATCTGCGAGGTTGCAATAACGTATTAAACGTGTGGTCGCGTTATTAGCGGCATGTGCGGCGTGTCGGCCGCGTGACGCGCACACGCTGCCTGGCTGCCGCGTGGACGACGCGTGGCCGCCGCCGCTCCGTCGGTCGGACGCAATCTGCCCGCGCTATAAACATTTATTTCACTATAACATCTTATCGCTGCCGTTTCATATTATCGGTCGGCTTTATATTAAAACTTAAGTATGTAGTGCTCTTGTTTTGTCCCCTGACATTCACCAGGCGACCATTACTTTAAATTTTTAATAAAGTTATATGTTTGGAAAAATGGCTCAATCTGAATGAGCCTCTCTAAACAAAGCAACAAAGTAACAAACACATTAAAAGCCACCGCATTTTACCGTGTTCCCTAACATTCACATGTGCAAAGGTTAATAAAGAGCGCGTTACATGCATCCCATGCCGCGGCTGTTTGTCAGAACACTGCGTTACATTCAGAGCTTTTCATTTCACTGAACATACTGCTTCTTTTATTGCCGGCCGGAGGTTATTTGCTAAAAATGTTGGCGAGCTTCGAACAAACAAACTACTACCTCATAATGAAAATATCCCCAGAGTTACAGAGTAGCAGTAAATGAGTTACAGAGTAGATGGATATAGCGCCAGACATACGGACAGCTGCGAGCGGTTAGTATGTATGAGCTCGCACACGATGCTGGCGGTGGGGCTGGCGCTGCTGCAGGCGGCGGCGTGCCTGGACGTGCGCGTGGAGGGCGACCTGGCGCTGGAGCTGCACCTCGCCAACGAGAGCCGCGGCCGCCCGCGCTGGTTCCGCGTCGGCTGGGAGGCGCCCGCCAGCCAGGCGCACGACCTCAAGCTCAAGCTGCTGCAGACCAACCTCAACATGACTGCGGCGCCGGAGGTCGAGTGCCTCTACCAGTACCCCGAGAAGGAACAAGTCAACGCGCTGCTCAGCAACATGATGAACGAGCTCACTAAGGCAAGCCATTCTTTGCATCACCCAGTAATACATTTCAGAAGCGTATTTTTCGATTAAATGAAAGGTATCTATCTCTAAATCAAACTATAGAATGTCGTATAAAGTCAGCACTGGAAGTAAACCGGAGCTATTTTATCGATACACAAGAAATAAACCCAATACTTACTTTGGCACTGGTAACTTTCAATTTAAAATACTTGTTAGTAAAATTGTGAGTGGAACAGTTCCGCGCGGAGATTTATCTTTCAGTAGCTAGCGAGTTTATCTGCAGTATAATCTAGATTTATCCAGCGAACCAATCACGGTTTGTTTGAACATTACGTTGATTGATACTGGTCGGGATTAGTTTGCTCATATTTTGAACCAAAATCCTGAACCGAGTGGAATGTTGTAAAATTAATTTAATCGATTGCTGAGCGAAGACTTCGAGTGAATGCCGTGATATTGATGAATGCATAATACTATGTTAAAACTTTGTTTTGAGTTCTTTCGTATAGAGCAAGCATGGTGATTGACGCTTAATCCTCTGTGTCAGAAGTATGCCTGCGCCCAGCAGTGTGACAGACAAAAGGCTGATGGATGATATTGATGTTTTTAAGGATTCTTTTTATAGGTGTTCGTACGAGCCAATGACTTTATAAACGGCGTGGAGACGCGGCGCAAGGGGGAGAGCCAGCAGGAAGAAGACAGTTCGAAGGGAGACAGCCACGAGGAAGAAGACAGTTCGAAGGGACATTACAAGGGGGAAAAGCTAAAGGAATACTCTAAAAAAGAAGTCACTCCAGATATGAAAAAAGGTGCGAAAAAGGGAGGCAAGAAAGATGTTATTAAAAACGATGAGTCAAAAGAAAACGAGACGAGTGCAGTGACGCGTGCGGGGGACAGGCGGTTTAAGGTGGTCCACAAGAAGCAGAAAGAGTTTTTTGAGCTTATCTACACCAACATGACTGAAGAATACAGGTAATGCTGCTGATAGGGATGAAGGTGACATTTGTTAGATAGTGTGAGTTGATGAGGGTGTTACGGCTGCAGGAAGTTCTCTGCGTGGGCGGCGGAGCGCGTGCAGCGCGCCGGGCGCGACGCGTGCGCGCACCAGGACGAGGTGAAGCAGCTGTGGCGCGAGCTGCTCGCGCACGCGCTGCGCACGCTGGGCGCGGCGGCGCGGCGCACGGTGGCGGCGCAGCTGCGCGCGCGCCCGCACGCGCCGGGGCTGCGCGCCAGGCTCGACCAGTTCCTGGACCACGACCTGGGCAAGGTGCGCGCCGCGCAGCTCGGCATGCTCTGCGACACCTACCAGCTCTGCTACAACGATCTGCTCTGATATTGCTACTGCTCTAATACATGTTTTTACTAGTATTTAATTAAATAATCACTTTTAAGATCCCTCTCTCCTTTTAGCTGACCTCAAATAAAATTCGGATCCTACAATTAATAAAAATATAGGAATCCCACTGAACATTAACATGAATACCATTTTTTTTTATAATGATCTCGAAAGCAAAACATTTACAAAAACCTTTACCCTTAATTTATAATTTAGGAGCTTTTCCATTTCCTCAACGCAAGTAGCTATACATTTTCAATAATACCAACGTTATAATAAATAATATCTAACGATATTTAATTTCTTATCTCACGAACTGGTTAATAGCATTTTTACAGAAATTGGCGCACGTAGTAACATTAATTCGGCGGCAGGGCTCGGGTTCGCTTCCCGAGTAATAAACAGTGATGAATCGCGTGACCGGCGCCACGCGGCCGACGCTACAGAAGGCCTCGCGCGTGCTCAGGCAGGGCCAGCGTCCAACTCACACAATTGCCAGACATATTGTATAGTCGTTCTTGTTGTATCATCTGCGTATTTAACACCTAGTTTCTTGTTTTTCTTTATGACAGAGATTCGTACTGGAATATTCAGGACTGAAACAAGTTTAACTGTAGATAAATACTGAAGCGGTAGGTCCAACAGGACGACGAGCATTCTGCATGAAGTGGATCTTCTGTAAGGAGTGGCGAGTGTTCAGCGTGGGCAGCGGTCGTGGCTCGTTAGGCAAATGATTAATTTGTCGCAAGAAATAGTGGCGCTTCACGGCAACTTATTGCGGCACGACTGCCACGAGACGCCGCTAACGCTTTCATTATTACTACATTCTCTGGGTTTTATCTACACTAATATTATAAAAAGTAGAGATTTGATGGTTTGTTTCATATGACTTAAAATATATAACAATCTTAAAGCTCCCGAACGTCATTCATCTGTTTATCCGATCGACAAAGGATATATGAGGCCGGTAATTCTCAAATCAGTATTACATCAAATAAAAACATTACGTGCTTGATAAAATAATAATCTTCTCATTTATTTTCAAAGCTTTAATACTTATTCAATTAGTTTTAGGGACTTATTCAATTGTAAGTACTTATTAACATACAATAAAATATTAATAACAATCACTTCAACATAAAAGTTCCAACAAAAATACTTTTTATTGCATATTAATACATAATTTCGTGTTAAAATACACATAGATAGATATGTTGTAGTTATCCAGTCGAGCAGTGTGAGGCTGTGCGGAGTATTATTAGCGGGCAGCCTGGAGGCCGGCCAGGCGCAGTGACCCGCGCGCACACAGCCAGGTCACTCCGCCCCCAGCACCACATCTAAAGTTCATGCATACACTTATTATTAGTATAACTTATTATTATTGAGCTGACTCTCTTCTTCTTTCGCATTCGCTCTGGACGGTTCACTTGCGCGAGGGCTCAGGCTAGGAGTATCGCTGCAGGAAGTCGTGGTGGAACCTTCGGATGCTGTCCATCATGTGCTGGAACTCGTCGCGAGGATGCAGGATCGTGGTGCGGAAGTGGAACGTGCCCGGCAGCTGACCGAACCCGGTGCCCGGGATCACGCACACACCTATAACGTTACCACTCAGTTCATAATTGCTCAAACATTCCCCTTTAGTTTGGACTAAAACCACGTGTTCCGTTCAAAACGATAAATTATCAAAACCAGGCTAATGTAAAGTAGAACAAAGACTAATAAGATGTGAGCTGGAAGTACAAGGTTAACAATATGTATTTGCTATATTTATGTGAGACTCAGTGGGTATCGCGCCGCACCGACGCGGCCCGGGCGGCGGGCTGCAGCGACGCGGCGCGGTGAAGTAGTTGGACAAGTTGCACGTTAAGTATGCAACTAGTGAGTCGCGACACATTACGGCTCCTCCGCGCGGGAATTAACTAGTGTCAGCCATTAGCCCCCCTCGCCTGCTGCGCTAAACGTCATGTTTTGCTTGGGGTGTCACGGGGGACTGCAAGGGATTTTAACTGTCTTCAATAGTTTGACAACTTTATAATGGAAGGAGTACCCCTTGAGGCCCTCGGGGGTCACTAGTGTCATCTATGAAATATGACTATTATGATAATTTGGGAAATATGCCCTTAACAGCTATAGTTAGCTTTAGCTTATAGTTTGAGGGTTTTCAGAATCCTACCTGCGTTGTAGTTTGACGTAATATCATAAATAAGTACGGTAGGCACCTGTTTCCTCAAGCAGTCGCAGACAGTAGAACTCGTCGGGAGACATGTGCAGCTCGCGCGCCGCCGCCTGCGCCGCCTCCGGGATGCTCACACGAGGGTACGCAAACATGGAACCCTACACCATATCAATAAAAACTTTAGTTTTGGTTGTTTGTAGTACTGACCAGTAGTAGTTAAGCTCAAACTCACTACCAGATCAAAAGATTCAGTCGTTCAGACTACTCACATCAATAGGGTTGCAAAAGTATCCGGGAATGGAGTTGAAGGTCTCGTAGGCAGTTTGCGTCCTCTCGGCCAGCACCTGGCGGATGTCGCTGAGCTCCTGCGCGAACTGCGGGTAGGAGGGGTCGCCGGGCGCGGGGCGCTGCATGACGCAGTCGAGGATGCACTGGCCCAGCACGTTGGGGCACTGCATGACGGCGCGCGCCACGCGGAAGGCGGGCGCGGCGGCGGCGGCGCGCAGCTCCACGAAGCCGGCGCGCTGCCCGCACTCGGCCGCCCAGCCCTTCGAGCACGTCACGAAGCTCGCCAGCTCCATGCTGCTGTACGGCGCGCCCATCTCGTGCATCACCTGACACATCACAACCTGCTGTAGCTTCTGACACATCATCGACAGCCTCTTTCATTGTCTTGGCCCACTATTGGACATGCGACATTTATTCTATTGGCAAACGGCCTGACACATTTAACTTCTTTATCATTAAAACCGGTAGTTTAGACTATTTTTCAAGGTGGATTTCTTGTATATGTAAATCGTAAAATACTCAACAATTATGTTATTACCTTTTTGAAAGAGAAGAAGGGCTTGCTGACGATATTCTCCTGGTACACCTCGTCCGCCAGCAGGAACAGGTTGTGTTCGTACGCGAACTTCACGATTTGTTCCATGTTCTCACGAGTAAGCACCTGGAAGGGATGAGCTCTTTCATTTATTTATTTTCAGATATTCCTCAGACTTTTAACATAAAAATTATGGCTAATTCAGAGATAAGTTTATGAAGAACTACTAAGTTGAACTACACGTGAATATTAGTCGTTACATAAGGTAAGTCCGTCATCACGTCGACCACAAAGCAATAAATCAGAGCTATTTGTCGCGCTCGGTGTTTTCATATCCCATTTAGTGTCGCAATCATCTCGCTTTGCAATAGTTTCCAATATTTGTGATGGCGGCGGTCGATCAAATTGCGCTCGCTGCGCTCAATGGCGGCTGATTAATACATGTCACCACAAACTGCCGGCTAGCGCACATGTTCTATGAATGTCCCCTAAATATAGTTTGCACGAACATTTTTCGGTTTATTAATTGGGACGGTATTGTGCTCGTTCAATACAAATATTGGAAACATCACACGTTTGGATAATCCAATGTCGATTGCTATCTACCGCAAGACTTAGTCATTTAGATAGGAATTTCATTCCTTACTGCGATTGTTTTTCAAATATTGGAAAGGCATTTTTTCCCTTCTCCTGCAAACTTCTAATAACGAAGATAGTTAAAACTACCATAAAATACATTTCCTTTGCAGTCACCAGTCCGTTCTAAATCCTTAACATACCTACCTATCTGTAAGTATTTTTTTTGCTAATTGAAATGACGGAGAAATTCGTTTTTCTATGAACGCATGAATAAAGTGACCTGTCCGGTGGGGTTCCCGGGGTTGATGACGACGAGCGCGCGCACGGCGCAGTCCTGGCTGGCGCGACTCCAGCATCGCTGCAGCTCGTCCACGTCCAGCGCCCACTGCTGCTCCTCGGCCAGGAAGTACTCCGCCTGGCGCAGCCCCAGCTCCGCCAGCGTGCCCGAGAACAGCGGGTACTGCGGGATCGGGATCATCACCGCTGCCGAACAAACAAATGTACATCAAACACCATCGCATCCTTACCTAGGTACGGGAAGTAGTTGGCGGTTAACCGCAACAAATAGCTTGTATACATATAGAAACAATGCATTACCTACAGGTGTATACCTAATGAAAGATCGATTTTATGAAATGGATAAATATTATTATTATAAATAACATAATAATTTAATGCAAAACGATATAAAGTACCTATGGACATAAATAAACCGAACTGCAATTGGCTAGAAAATGGCACAGCAGCCATCGCGCTGCGGTCACACGGAGCGGCACATCTGTTCACGAATACTAATTTTAAAATAGATTGCTTTTGTTATACCGCATTCAGAATTATAACCCTAAACCTCTTAACCCTCGGCTGGCGGCGCGAGGGCTCGCACTCACAAGTGTCGCCACACGAACACCCACGGAACCATTTGTGAAGAAAGTCACGTTTACTGTAATTAAGTTTCGGGACTCACGTTCGCGTCTATTTATCTTTGTATTGAAGTAAGAATGACTGAACGATTCTTGAAGCATAATAACGACCTAATTTACTTTAGTAATAACACTAGTTATAAGCACAAGTGACTCATCGGATATGCGACCACAATACCTTAAAATAATATTGGCCTCCTAGCCGATTTACCTACCGATTAAGATAAATCCTGCGTAGCTGCACCTGATCACTATTCGGTGTTGGATTGCCGTCCCATCGGGAAATGCGAGTGAAGGAATAGAAAGTGCATCAGTATCTGAGCAAATGCTTGTGCTCTATAATAAATCCTGCGTAGCTTATGATAGCGTATGATATTCTTATCAGACAGCTACGCAGGATTTATTATAGAGCACAAGCATTTCAACACCGAATAGAGATCAGGTGCAGCACCAATATCTTCGCGCTCTCCGAAGCACTCTGTACTTCGGGCTGCTTTGTTAGTTTCTAAAACCCTCAAAATTTACCTCGACCCGGAAATCGAATCCGAGACCTAGTGCACAGCAGTCACGCTACGCGACAACTAGAGCAACGAGACAGATTGTCGCTGTTAAGTAAGGTGCACCAACAAATTAGATTCCCAACTCGAACAAGCAGTGTGTGTGAGTGTTTCATCATCGTCAGCTATTTTGATGCAGTTACCTGGTGGTTTCCCGTCGACGTCCTGCACGAACATGGTGAGCACGGCCTTGATGACGTCCGAGGCGCCGGAGCCGAGGTAGATGTCGTCTGCGCAGGCGCGCACGCCGTCCCGCGCGCTCAGGAACTGCGCCACGCGCGCGCGCACCACCTGCAGCCCCGCCGACGGCGAGTACGCGCCCACCGAGCTCTTGCTGACGATCATATAATGGGAAAATTGAGTTCTTCATTCTTACCATCTGTACTTAGCTGTGTCCCAAACAGTCATTTGCATCTTAAAGGAACTAATTAATTCAGATCTGAGCTCAGATTGAAATCTACCATTTATACTGGCAACTGCCCTAAGAGTCTATTCAATCGTAATAGTCACAGCGTCAAAGTGTCAGAGACAGATAGAGAGCTGCTGTCGTACTTTTACAAATAGCTCGGATGAAACTGTGGGACTGTGTAGGAATCACTGTCAGCATCCGTTCCATTTATCGTGCTTGTAAAGATATCCAGCGAACGTTTATTAGAGGCGCCGACACGATGACGTCACGCACAGGTGACGAAGGTTCAATAAACGTCCGCTTAATAAACTGCCAGCCGGGTGACCACTCGCTAATACTCAGCTAATTTACACAAGACATTGTTATGTGTTCCATTAAGCCAGGCCTAACTGTCGCCCTAATTAAGTATTCACTGATATAGGCACATGCTTTAAATGCTTCCGACCACTCCTACTTAAAAAATTCTGACCACTATTATGATCTCTCTATTACGCTTCAGTAAAATTTTCAGAGTATACACACAGACTAACATAATATAATAATCTACCGAGGATCGCAGTAGCGGTAACCCCCACTCTAATTATATAAGTAACTCGTAAAAGGCAGACGACACGGCCGATTAATTTTCCCAAACAGAGAGTACACGGTAACATAGATTAAGGGCATTAAAAACGAGTGAGGGCGACGCCGACGCAGCGCACACGTTCCATTTGCTATAATCCGAGCTGAAACAATAATATGATTGCGCCGCCCGTACGTGCCTTTTATTTGAGCATTCATATCAATTGGATTTGAAACGCTAATGCGCTGCCTGCCATAAACGTCGGAGCGAATCAATCTAAATCGAATATGGATGTCAATCAATCAATCATCGGAATCAATCAGTGCAGGTAGGTGTGTGTGTCTGCGTGTCGCGTGACGGGCAGGTGCTTCGGCTAATGACGTGTGTTGTGTAATTAGGAACTCATTAGCGAAGGATGGCGCGTGCCGCTGTACTCGTGTTCACTCGAGATTTATTCCCACGAGCTTGATTTATTTGTAGCTAACAGTCACGTGGCGAGGATTGTTATGAAACCTCTCAGGAAACCTTTTCAGAAATAAATGCGGTTCATACAAGACGAGGTAAAGTAATAATGTTTCACATAACAGTCTCAGGAATACGACAGCACATTAAGAGCCTTCCGAGAATAAAGCTCGCTCTCAAAGAATGGAATGTGTCCTGTTCATTAGTACTCCGCTTCAGAGTGAAGTAATTAAACAAACTTCAGCGTATTGAACAGGTTTAATGTTATTTTGTACTTTATGAGTCTAACTCGAGCTCGTCTCGTGCGGAGTCTACCACTTCGAATACTATATTTATTTATTTATTTATTTATTTAATGCTTCTGCACATTTCGTACAAGGCGGACTTAACGCCATAGGCGTTTTCTGCCAGTCTACCTTTGGGTGGTGGAGAAAAAGCTGTGGTAGGTGCAATGTTTTTGTTAAAAATATTGTCAACAAAGAACACAAAAATATATATATATTTACAATATATGAATAATAATAAATATACAGTATACATACATACTTAAATACATACATACTACAATACATACAATATTACATTTGCCAAGAGAGGCCAAGAAACAAATTAACAACAAAAAAAAAAGTAAAAAAAATTAAGAAAAAAAAACAACAAAAAAAAACTGTCTACAGTTGCGACTCTGCCAATTTCCTATGGATGTGGTCGCGTAATTTCTTTTTGAAGGAATAACGACTGTTGACCATCCTGATCTCCAGCGGTAGCTCATTCCAGAGAAGAATAGACTTAACAAAGAAGGAAGAATGAATAATATCTGAACGGTGAGCAGGGCAGTGAAGAAGACGATTATTAGAGGAGCGGAGATTTTTGTTGTGCTGTGAACACACATACTGAAAGTGGGAGGTTAAGTATGAAGGTGAAGATGGGGTAAATAGTATAGAAAAAAGAGTAGTTAAAGCCCTCATCACACGTCGTTGTCTTATCGGTAGCCATTTAAGTTGCGCTCGATACGCTGACACATGATCGTACTTGCGGAGATTAAAAACGAATCGAATGCAATTGTTGAGAAGCCGGTCAAGTTTATTGAGCAGATCTGCATTCAGGTCATAGTAGCAAACATCACCATAGTCAATTATGGGAAAGATTAAGGTTTGCATAAGCGTCGCCTTAACATTGAAAGGGAGAAAATTTTTCAAGCGATAGAGGAACCGTAGCGCGCTAGTAACTTTCTGACTGACAGCTGCAACCTGTGATTGCCAGTTTAGCGTGGAGTCAATGTGTAGGCCAAGATTTTTCACAGTGCAACCGTACGGAATGTTGATGCCGTTAAAAGCTAAAGGTGGCAAGCCAACACTATCAACTTTGCTCATAGTTCTCGAGCTCCCAATAATAATGGCTTGACATTTGGTAGGGTTAACCTCCACCCCAAACCTGTCAGACCAATTTTTCACTACTTCTAGATCAGAATTAATTAGATCAAGCGTATTAATCAAGTCCGTAGCTTTGGTGTGTCGATAAAGCTGCAAGTCATCAGCATAAAGATGATACGAACACTGAAGCTCGAGAGTGAGTAGATTTATAAATATCGAGAATAGAAGAGGTGAGAGTATGCCGCCTTGTGGAACGCCAGCATTCAAAGTACACCAAGTTGATGAGCCTTCATCCACCCGAACAGACTGCTGGCGATCCCGAAGATAAGAGGAAAACCAGTCTATTGATTCAGAAGAGACCATAAAATGGGATAGGATAGATAACAGGATGTCATGACTGACGGTATTGAATGCATTCGAAAAGTCGACTAGAACCAGCACTGTTAGGTTAGCGTCTTCCGTAGCACGTCTAATATCGCCAGTCACTTTAAGGAGGGCAGAGGAAGTGCTGTGGTGCTATACTACTTGACTTTTAGAAATGTCAGTTAAAATCAGTTTGTATAAAAATAGCATCTAACTACTACGTAAGTAAACGAAATGTGGTTTATCTAGAATAAAGTAGTAATAGTTAAAAGGAAAAAAATAAACCGTCACGATACAATTTTGGTTTTTTGATGTGTAAGTCTAGAGTAGGGTGTGTTTCGTATTTAGTTAGGTGTACTCACGTGCAGTCATCGAGTATCTCCTGCGCGCGCTGGCGCACGTCCTCCGGCACGGCGGCCGAGCTCGCCAGCGCCGGGCACGCCGCCAGCGCCTGCACCTGCACACACATGCTGTCACTCACAAAGCACTATGCCGAGGGATCACTACGCTTACCCTTATGGCGAGTACGTCAAATTCAAACATAAATAAAAGCATTATTCTCTTCCTAAAAGTAAATACATGATTCATCACTTTAATATATCCCAAAATATATGAGAAGACGTATTGAATGAATTGATCATCATTCCGCATAAAGCCGGGCACTTTCCGACGCCTTTTAGTTGAACAAAAATCCGTATCTCATTCGGATTCCATTTGTGTATAAACCGGCTCCCATATCCTCTATGCTAATACAATCATTAAACCCGAATTCCGATCCCATCGCATTTACATACAGAACCCTTTCCATTCCCTATAAGAATGCGTTGAGTCGTGAGCACTTACTCGGCGTGTATGTGTGGCGCCCGCTACACCCACGTGTGCTCATTAAACAATCTCTGCTCAATACACTGCGGCCCTTCAAACCAATTAACTGGTAATAAGCGAGCCCTGCGTGACCGCCACGCGTGGGCGGCGCGTGGGGGACTCGCCGGCCCTACAGCCCACGCTACATACTGATGAAACTTATTGACGGCTGATCGACTGCTTTCGAAACATAACGGATGTGTCGACATTGAGGAACTTACGAAACTCACAAGTTAAAGATAGCCACAAAGGGAATCAGTAGTGGATACATCGACTGAGTGAGCTTTTGATTTCTACGTATGAATGTCTGTACTGAAAATCGAATTGTTCATAATAATGTAAATGTCAAAATATGAAGTATATCTTTGTATAGGTACCTGTCGGATGAAGGTGATGGGCTTCTGTCCGAGCGCGTGGCAGTCTCCGATGTTGGCGCGCACCACGCGCTCGAACGGCTTCGGCACTCCCTGCCAACAATATTACATATTAACATATAGGTGTATTCCTATGCAATGTTATGCCTTAGCCTAACACGCTTTTGGTTGATAAATCTGCCTCCATTGTTAAGATTAGAACATAAACTTTATTCAAGTCCAAACTCTGGTAAGTGCGACGTTGTGAACCCCGCGATAACTGATAGCAGCAGTTATTTACATTGACAGAGCTGCTGTAAAAGTACGACGAATATAAATTAGAGTAAAGATCGTCCCTCGGCGGAGTCCCGCGGGGGCCGTCCACGACAACTCACGAATTATACCGATGGGAGTCGATTTAATATGGCGGCAATTACTCTCAGAGACAATCGCTCGGCTGCGATAAGTTGGGAAGGTTTGCGACACAAGTTGGAGAATATACGTGATTACGTCGCACCCAGCTCGCGCATCGATCCCGGCCCGGGCACGTGTTACCCGACTAATATAGCCTGACACCGGCCATACGTTGCTCAGTAATAGCAATCATCTGTGTAATTCATATAACATTGAATTATAACGAACATTATAGATAAACATCGCACATCAACTATTCATTTTCTTCACAAGATAATCAGTGGTTGTCATCGATAATGATCAACTTCTTTGAATGCTGTATCTATGTGGCTATTTTTTTTTAATTATATATTTTCTACATGACATGCATAGTAAAAATAAATAACACCAATCTTTCCTGTTGAAGCAAATACCTGGAGGTAGAATAAACAAAATAACGTTTGTCGATGTTTCCTATACAGACAATAAATAAGCCGGGGATCTCGTAACACGGCTATAAAACGAAATAAAGAAAATAAAACGTTTCGGTCCTTGGATCCCACTTCATACATGAGTAAAGCGTGGCCGGGTGACTGCCGTGTTTACGTGAAATCTGTGCCATCATAGTTCAGTAGTAGAGGCAGGTTGAGTAGTAAAAGTGACATTACACGCGCACACGACAGATAGCGTGGGGTTGCGCTACACCACACACTCGTGTCCTGTGATTAGTGGCCGCTGCGTCAATGGAGATAAACCTGAGGTCAATGCAACTGGCTGCAGATTGCATCGTGTTTGTCTAAACGTGCGCAGATACAAATACTAATGTATACAATAGTTGAGGTTGAAGACTCACCGCGTGCTACGTTAGAGGCAGGCTGTCGGCATTACTGCGTAATTGTCTATAGTCTACACACAATAGAGATAGTGAGGATCACAGAGCTTTCAAGCCTATAAATATTTTTTATCATGTCTTCGTCTCTTGCGTATGTATAGAATCAAATTACTTAATTAGCTTTGGCAGAAAAAAAACAGCCAAATATTTTGAAACGACTAAATACGAATTATCATTTTGTCAACCTCTAGTTAATATTGTGTACATGCAAGATATATTCATTAGTAGATACTCGTGATCACCGACATGTTCCGCGGGTACAATTATGCTTAATTTGGGTCGATTTTATCACGTTCGTCATTAGCATTTCCTTACGACGTGATTATGATGATGTAGTAAACAATGACATTGCAGTAAAAGTGAGTGGTTCAGCAGTCGCAGAAACATGCCATTATTGAGGAGAGATAGGAAAGTGCGCGGTAAGCGCGACGTGCGTCCTTTACATATGTAGATGTACCGGCGCGGTGCTATATGTGATCTGCGGCGCCGCGGCGTCTGGCGCATGCGACGCTCACTTGACCGATCATGTGCCAAGTGTCCTCATAGGGAAAACTTATGGAAATAAGCTAAACTTTCACGAAAAAACGTCTCATTCTGTTATTTTTATTTTCTCGTCAACGTTATCATTACCTACAGTTAAATTGGAAAAGCGAATTCATACAAATACAGATAGATATACTTAAGTAGGGTCTTTGTATAAAAACTGATGTCTTATAAAGGTAAAATACATTAACCTACATACATACGGAATAGCGATAATGGTCACAATTTAGCTATGGTTAACATTTTGGTGGAAAAATATCTTATTACAGAAGTTGTTCTTGCAAAGAAGGAAATATCGGCCGCAAGATAGTTCGCAGCATCCGTCTGGTTGCAATAAAAAGTTATCATTGGCGAAGCGGAGATGTGTCGGCGCGCGCCAAACGACGGGAGTAACGAACTGAGCTGGACAGCTGCCCAACACTGCCGGCATTAGTAGTGGCCAGTGTCCGTCGCCGCGTCCAGCGAAACGAGCAGCTCACTCGACCGATACCGATGTACACCTGAACCTGAGCATTAACCTCCTGAAACCTGCGATGTTGGTAAAACCATTCACCACAGTGTTTTAAATATGATTTGGTATTAAGTTAGCTTGTTTCAATTTGAAATTCTCTAAAAGAAAATTACATGTTACTTAAATGCCATAGAATATGTGGGTAGCGCGGGGCGGTGACGCAGGTGCAATCCTGCTGTTCGTAAGTTTGCAGTTGATTTATCTTAAAACCTTAACAAACATTGTGCCCGTATAAGGTTTTATGCAAGCCGTGTATACCCCTCTACTGTTCCGCATATTCGATCCGCATTATTGAATATTCCTCAAAGCATTGAATTTTACCAATCAAGGCTTTGGCTTCTGTTATGGAGATGAATGCTGTTTTTTACATAGGATTCTCTCAAACGAGCCTTTTGATTAGTGGCACAGTAAATATTCGGATGATGCAAATCGTTGCACACAAATGATCAGATAATATCCGTGTATCGCTTTGTTTACACGGTTTCAAAGCTCAACAATAATCGAGTGCGCGCCGCCCGCCGTGCCGCTGTCGGCGCGAAGCAAAAACCGCATTACGTAGCTGCCACACACAGGCTGCCCCCCCCCTCCGCCTCGAGCCTCGCCGCCTCCCACGCCCCCTGCACACCCTGAACTCCGGTTTTTGTGAACAGCCAGATAGGATAATGGAAATACACGGCACACAGGTGCTCGCCAGCCAACAGTTTTTGTAAGTCAGCCGCGGCTTGTCGCCGGTAATTGCTGCGCCGTGTGGAAGCTAGCCAGAGCGCACTCACTGCTGCTCACCACGACGCTGCTACAAGCATCAATGATATTACATATATTAAAATAAAGGAGATGCTTGTCGACCAGATAGAAAAATGTCGATGACTATACTTACTTACCGGGTAACACCACTTATCTACATTTAGTACGACGGCAGCTTATAAAAGTCGAGGTTACTTCAGAATGTAAGCTACCCTCTGAATGTGAACTATGCGGCTCTGAGAATGCTAAAAAGTAGTTTTACAGCTAAAATTGCAAGCGTCGAGTTTCGTTCGTTAGTTCCGACAATTTCTTTCAGAACACATGCACTGCTAGAGTGCAGGTTCTCTTTTTGCGTTACTTTTTATTCTTGTGAAATGCTGTGAAGTCGAAACCTGGGGGAAATACTGCGCTTGTTAGAATTCCTGCATTCCAGCTGGCGTGTGCCGCGGCCTAACTACATGCATGCTGTGTGCTCCTGTCTTATATTCAGGGCGAGTTTATGACCCGACATTTACGAGTGTTGTCATCAACTCATTCTCCTCACAATATGGAATAGCTCGCGTATAGCCAGTAGAGGTCACAGCCACTCCTGCAGAACAGATCGGTCTCCGCTCGACTGATCGGATTTCAATGCTCCTCGTTACAGAATGAAGTGCGATGATGGATGCCGTGCAATATGCAGCTACCACGTGTTCACACATATTCATGAATCCACTTGTGATTATTTCAACACAAATCACACCGCAATAATGTTATTTGTTAGCAGATATAAAAAAAAAAAAAAAAAATAAAATAAAATAAAAAAAAATAAACAAAAATACATTAGCAGATATACCTAATGCTAACTCGAACTATGTCACAAAGGGTTGTTTTACGAGCTCGTTCATGTATGAGTGATGCGTGTTATTGCGTTTGGTGAACCCGCGGCTGCCCGACACATGGCCGACGCATTAGTGCTATAGGTACGGAACGACACCTGGCTAACAGGGCGACACCGTTATGTGACCGAGTGACACTGGGACTTTTTGCATTTATGTGGTTTGTATCTACCAGCTATTCTGATACAACCGTACCTGTCTCATTACCCAGAATAATTGCTTTCTTCCCAAAACTAGGTACATACTTAATGCTTGTAAATTACACCTAGAAAAGTGTTTTAAAAATTTACGTAACTATAGCATTCGACAAAAAAACCTATTTATCAAGTTTCATACATTTCAAGATAGCTTTGATAGCTTTCACTTTCCTTAGAAAATAGAAAACCATTTGGAATGTTATCCCTATAAAAATAGCTGCGATATGGAGCCAATAAGTAAGAGAAATGTGTTAGGATTGAGCCCTTCGCCTGACAACACATTACTCGCCAGCCCCATGTAAATCAGCTGTAAGTACGCCCAGCTTCTGCCGCGCGCTGTTTACTACTCACTTGATATACGACTTGGCTATTCACAGAAACTCTACTCCGTACAAAAAATTAAAATATATTGTTACAGAAGAAATTACAACGGTCTTCTGAACAATCTTGAACCGATTGTCTGTAAGCACCTTCGTCAGCAATGCAAAATGAAGATTTTCGCGGGTATTTTCATCCGATGGCGGTGTAATATAAGTTGTCTTTCTGCGGCTAGTGACAGCGCGTCGCTTGTTGACGAGCGCCGCACAAACGGTTATTGCTAACAAATAACAGTGACGCTAGCTATAGGCTGCGCCGCGGCTCGGCTCGTCCTTGTTTTGATGTTATCCGCGAGAGGCGACTGACGTCACGGCAGTTACGTCAAACTTATCTACTGTTTACTGTTATGTGTTTTCTTTTGTTGGTTTCCGGAATGTTCAGAGTGCTCTCTGTAACAAATGGAACCCGCAGAGTACGTATTTAGTTATTTCTAATCTCCGATTTCCTTTTATCTGAACCCTCTTCTAGTTTCTATCTTTTTCAAGTACCTAATACTATTTCCGAATTGCATTATGTACAGTAGTACATAATAATACAATGCAAATGCAAATAATAATATAATGCAATAACAAGTACCTATGTTATTGAAATTTTAATGGCTCAAAGAAATATTCATAAAATGCGAGATTGTTGATTTCTCCGATAAGATAAAATAGTAATAAAATAACAAAATGGTAGTGAAACACGTGTAGCGTTTAATTTCACCAACTCTTGTAGATGAAAAGTTTCAGCATGCAGTGCATTAAAGAAAAGCAAGATCGAGCTGTGTATCGTGTCAGTAGGAAGCCGCTTCACTTGAGCAGCAACACTAACGACGTGTAAACTAGGCAGCCAGTGAGCTCTAATGTCTCAAAATAATAGCAGGCATTGTTCACGTGTTGTAGCGTGTTGTGTGTAGCGTGTAGCGTGTTGTGAGCGGCGCGGGATAACATTCCCTTTTGTGTCGTTATCGCGCCGGCGGCGGCGGCGGCTGCACGAGCCTTCAAATGTTCTTATTGCCCAACAACGCTTTACACTTGTATGCAGTGCTCAGCAGTTCACTTGTGAAACTATTTTTTATAAAACAGTTCCTACCTACCACCTATTACGATTATGGATAAATGCTTCTTAATAAACATTACATAACCGATTTCTTATCTAACTGACTCGTAGTACCTATCTAAGTGCCGACACTTAAGAGAGCAAAACCTAAATAATATCAGAGATACGAGAAGCATGACCTCAGGTCACAGTTGCGTAATAACAGGAAAAAGATTACTTAAACTAAGTATTGATATTAATTTACATTTCGAAGCATAAATAACAGATAATGAGTGGAGATCGATTACATTGCAAAGCTCTGTATGATACCTACCTACCCACAAATGAATCAAAGAGCACAATATGAGATAGGTGAAATGAAACCATCACACTATGGGGAAGTACAACTCGCTATAGGAGGAGCTATGTGGAGCACCCATTGTGAACAACTGTAGCCATTAGAGCCACACACACACACACGCGCCGCAGAGATACGAGCCAGTGCCGTCAACGTACTCTAATCGATCAGGTTAACCACATTTCATTAACCTTATTACTAATTACATTCTATAATGAGCTTGTTTCATTAATTAATTATCTGACTGGTGGCTTCACTAAGCAGTAACCGGGTTTTCCAAACGATCAATTTAGAACCGGGTTCTCCAAATGAACTATTTCGAAAAATCTGTTTGACTAGGTACGTGCTTAATTGAGCGTCATAATATTCAGTCATTCATCGACTTGACCTGTTCGTAGTTTGTATCGAATTGATGAGAGGCAGGCAACATCACTAGTCCCCGCGACCCTACCCGGTAGTGCGGGTAACAAGTAACAAACAGTGCGATAAATCTCCCTTATTGCTGAACACATGCGAGACAGCCCTGGACGAAAATATGTTTTTATTGCCCACCGCCAGCCCTGACGACCAACAACAGAGCAAAAAATAATCCTACATTCCCTTCGCACGACGAGGGAAAACAGAAGGCACACTTTACATGCTGCTAGGAAGGACTATTGATGATATTCTTCAATTTCAGACGCAGAAAGCTGCCCGCTGTCATTAAACTTGATGTCAGCGGGATCTACGAATATTAGAGGAGTTGGATGTAATTTGTCGAATGTACGAGCATTGTCATGAATATTTCGTTTCGTTTGAGTCCGTAGAAGTGGTCATTCTGGGCGAGGTGGCGGCGTGTCACCCCTTCCGCATTTCCCGCGGTATCATATTACATCACAGGATTCACAATGTTGCCAGTCGCGTTAATTTTGTTATTTTTCAGCTCAAATTGCCTGTTCACTAGTGTGTCACGGTGTTGCCTTGTAATCTGGGGTTTGGTAAAATAAACCAACAAATATTTTGGGGAGAGGTCTTCGCGGTTTCTTTTCGTTTCATGAATGCAGTTATCGGTTCATTTGTTTAGCCGTTTACGCTGTTGTGAGTTATTGTTTATCGCATAATGTGTGCAATGCTAGTCAATGCTCTGGTAACGAGTGTCGCCGCGTGGCGCTATATATAGCTGTGAACTTGCGTCACACGAGCTGGTACACTAACCCTGTTGGCAGATGAATAGGTACATCAGAGACTAGCCAACACTGTTATATTTTCTCAATTTATATTCAGTTCCTCCCCCATACCTCGCATCTTCCTCCAGCTAGGACGAAGGTCACAGCTAGTATAAACATACACCATTATACAAACAAATATGTTGTGACGAGCTGATAGCTCAATGGCAACAGTCCGAGGACACGAGAGCATTGTGGATGTCCTTGAGAAAACTATTTTCATTCTTCTAATCATTTTCTGTAGATAGGAAAAATAATATTTTATAGCTAAATTGTTTTCTCACTACAGAGTCAGACAATAAAATGTGTTTAAACCCCTGCAATTGGTGAACATTTTTTATCTGTCATAGGTACATATGCGTAACATACGCATGTCGTTAAAGGTAATGTCTCATTTAAGGGAACTAGCGGCGTCGGGCATCGGGCAGAAAGTAACAGCTCTTTATAAGGGAATCCAATAAGAAATAAACATATATCATTGGTGGGCACACGCGCCCCCGGGACCGACCCGACACACAGATTAACCCGTAGTAACCCGTACCTGGTGTTTTTATGACGGTCCCGGCGATCACACGATATATTTTTTGTATAGCGCCCAGTGCGACCTTTACTAAGGAAAGTGTTTAACTTAGTAACGCGTTTCCCGAGCATTATTGAAGGGAGTTAGTGAATGGTGACGGAGGTCTTAAAGTTTCACTGAACAGACGCGCTCGACGGTGAATCATAGATAAACTTGCGAGCGGCGAGCGCGAGTGGCGCAGTGGCGCAGTGGCTGTGGGTCGCGGGTTCGGTTAGTTCTCCGCTCGTCTCGCGCTTTCCAGCGCAAACGCAGCGTTTTGAAATTTTCGCGCTAATTATGACGCTTTGTGGTTTTTATTTTGTGACTAAATGGTTTATCTTTCTTTCTTATTTACTTATTTATTATTCTATCGTCCAATTTACTTGGGTTTGCAATACTTATTGCTTATGCTAAATAGTACAAGAAGTAATGAACCGAAACATGAGCGCAACGAGTTTTATCCGCTAATTTATTAGAAAACGGAACATAATTATGTACCTACAATATGTACATATGTACGTGCACTGGACTTATCGCTAAGTTATCGACATGTTTAATGTTCTGCCTAAACTAACCTAATACAAAAATTTAAAAAAACAGGAATTGAATAAGTACTCGATTATCGTGTTTTTTTTGATAAGCCTGACCTAAGACACATTCGACTGGAGTGATGAGCACGATTTAAATTAAAAAATTCTTATCTATTACCTAATACTGTGCGGTATACGAAAAGGACGAAAATTGCCCAAACAGATTAAGATAAAATAGGTAAAGGGTTAGTGGTAATCGTGAGAAAATTCAAGGTGGAAGATGATCTGCATCGGAAACTACCGCACGATGCCAGGGAAACAGAGCGTATTATTTAGCAACGTGCCGGAAAAATTCACAGTAAGTATGGATGGATTAGTTGTGCAATATAAAACCAACATTATAGGAACTTCTCTTGCTTGCTTCGATTTCAGCACGGAATATTAGACATTATAATTTATTCACAACTACTTGTGATTCTGTAGATATGCTTTATTAACGTTAGACCTTACTTAAAATTGTTTTTCCTCTTTCGGTTTGTAAAACACAATCTTTTTTTATTATTTAAATAATACATGTATTAATTATTGTATTGCTAAAAAAAGGAGTTAGTAAGATACTATTGTGTAGTATACATATAGGTGTAGATTCAATTATACATAAACAACAATGATATACTTCGCTAGAAGGAAATCATTTGTAACTTTCATAGAAAGTGAACAATATTTTCCACAGCCTATCAATTTCATTGACCGTGACGAATCAATTTCACGGACTTCACGTGCAATCTTACCTAAATGATAATGGCCGACCGTTACGAGCCCTTCAAACGATTTGTGATTCTAAATCATTAACATACCTAACTGTTCCTAATGTGTTTTTAGGAAATTATCACTTATAATACCACAAGAGCTTCATAATTATCTGGCATTTCCCTCAAGGTTCCCTGCAAACAAATAAAGTCGTCAAGTTTTTCAGGAAAAATCACTCGCGCTTCGCGCTCGTGATTTTTTAACCTGAAAAACTTGACTCCTTCATTTGTTTGCAACGAACCTATCGGGAAATACCCGATAATTATGAAGCTCGTGTGGTATTCGGGAGATTATTTTTCCGTCCCAAATGTCGGCCACAACCTGTCAGTTTGACGTAGCAACGACCAGAGAAAATATTCAAAAAATTTTCAGTATAATACCATGTAGGTTGTACCACGTGACGTCGAATGGTGCAATTCTATTGGTCGATATTTGGGTCGGAAAAATAATCAGAATAATATAAAATTAATTATCACTTCATGAAGCTCTCTGCTCGTTTGATGCAGAAAGCGGGGCTTCTAGGCACTGTTCGCAAGGTCGGGAGGTTACTCTCTACGGAGCCCTGACCGCGGGTAGCTTGGACCATGTTCCCGATGCCGTTGATACACTAGGCACTTATTGAAATTAAATATTTTTCAAGTTATTTTTTAACAATATTTTTTTTAAGTCGAGTTTTTTAAGTTGTATTAAAGTTTTGTTGTCGTAAGTCTTGTATGTAGGTAATAGTGTACCTACCTTCTGTATCTCCCTTTCGATCTGTATGGCCCTTTCTAGGATGGGTCCGCGCACTGCATACTTGATGTTCAGCAGGTTCTGGTTGATGTTCTCGGCAGTGAGACTGTTGTCCAGCTTCATCGTGACGCGGTGCACTAGTGTGGCGCTGCACAGTCCGGCGCACGCGCAGGCGACGCATACACAGCATGTACTGCCCAAGCGCACACACAGACCATATAATATAACCGTACCCCCGCGCGACACTCAGTTTAATCACTATTCACAATGCCACTTAATTTCTGCTCTGAAGGATAAAATGATATGACTTAGAATCTTGTTTTCACTCTTTCCAATAATTTGGCATTTAAAGACATAGATCCATTTTCTAAATCGAAATATGTCCAATTTCTTGTGACGTCTCGGTGGGTAATGTGATAAAAATAACTAAATAGATAAGTACCTGAGTTTTTAATTTAAATATTGATGATTATAGTAGGATTAGTTGTCATTTAATGCTAATTATATAACTAGCATTAGACCCGGGGCGACCTGACCGGGACGTTATGGCATGTAATTACTTGACCGTACTATATTATTGACTTTTGAGGGTACCTAGGTAAGCGAGATCATAACATAACATTTTCATGAACCGGTCTAAAATACGAGTTACTTCACAAATACACATTATTTTGAAAAAAATATAATTATATTTGAGTAAAGAAATCGATAGGTAATTTATTGTACCTACAGCGAGCATCCGTAATATGTGAGCATCATATTATCGAATGCAACACCGGTAGGATTTAATGATCTGCTGATGGCATAACGCCATTGTTGGTGTATCAGCCCCCGATGTTCACAGTGAAGCGTTTCCTCCGACACGCGGGAAATTGGTAATGTTCCCGGAGTCAGGACATCCCGCCATCGCAGATAAACCTTTACGTCAACCATAAACTTGCGTCAAATTATTTTATTGAACACCGTTGCTGTACTTGCGATAACAATACATATTTGGTGCAACTTTTGGTTAAAAAACTCTGGCGTAATTTGAATGAATCGAAATGTTCTTTTCTCACAAAAAGGACTATTTAGTTTCTTGTTACAGAAATGCTTAGGCAAAGCACAGCAGTTTCTAAACGATCCAAAATATAATTGGTTTATCTTTAAACGCCAGAACTTGGGGATTTTTTATTATAGCCGACATTTATAAATGAGGTTTTATGAACATTTCGCTTGCATTCTTCCAGCTCATTCGATGTGAGGCTATCCTGCGCCATCAGTCAGTCTGACAGGCGGGTTCGCGCACTTTATCAACTGCGGCTTTACTGAGGAGCCGCATTTTTAACCAAATCGCACGTGAAGCTAAACCCAGCACGAGCTCCCGCGATAAGTGCCCTCATTCCTCATTCTACGTCAACGTGAATTTTATCAATACCTCGATATTTTATTAGTGAATGCCATCAATGACGTGCTTAGATACAGTGTGCACAGACACGTGACCGCCGTTTCCTACTTTCTAGCTTTTGTTTTGCTTACTAGAGCTAGGAATTTGCACGAATATCAACAGATAGATAGTATATTGGGTTTAGCTGTAAGACGTGAGTTCCCGCGTTATCAGCGAGCGAGGTGATTCCCTGATACTGTTGACTTATTATATTGTAATTGCTACTTCGCTGCGATAAACTCAACGCTCTCGGTAGGATTTTGTAATTCCCTACACTTAGGAGAGTCTTTGAACGATATTAAGATGTATGAGAGTATTGATAATAGGGATTCACCACTTTTAGGCAACAGCGATAAGGAAAACCACAAAGTTTTCCTCGCTTTGTTGTATGGACCATAATTGATTATGCTGACTGCATCCACGGGGAGCCCCTCATGTTTTGGCAGACGTGACGTCACTAATTCTACAGAAATACTAGCAAAAACTAATACATACTAGACTGATAACAAAAACCACCGCTAGCTCTAACTTATCTGCTAAAGTGGAACGGATTCAGTAGTTTCCGGAAGTGAACCTGCTTTGATGGGAAAGCTTTTACTTCAGTCCGGTCAAAGCTTTCTTTGTACGTACCTACAACAAGGCTTCTCTCTATATTTTATTCTTAAATAGAATTCTTTCTAGCTATACCTATCTATCTACCTGCCTGTTTATTTTAAGCCCTTCTTGTAAAGAACAAACTTCGTAATAGTCTATAAAATAACGAAGGTTGTGCAGATGCTGGCTCTTTAGCTAAGAACCTGGAGCTTTTCCGACAGTATCGTGGCTGTAATTCCAGCGTAAAACGATATCACGAAAATAATACAAATACAGCCGTGTGAAGTGTGTACTCCTTAATGAATTCTTCATAAAAACATGTTGCGGATTGCGGTCCCTCTTGAGTCAAAGCCGTGAACAGGAATTTGTGTGTAATTCGTGCGGCGCCGAGTGCGCCGGTGCCTGCTCGAGTGTCGGGGAGCGGCTATCAGACATCGAGTGCCGCCTTCTCTGAGTGCGGCCTCGTCTCAAATAACATTATTGTATGTAATTATGAGGTTAATTTTAAAGTCAAGTGTAGAAAATCCAAGTAGTTTAAGCCAAGTGTTCAGCAAGCGCCTACTCAGGTATGTGGAGCAAAGCTTGCGAAAGGTCTACGTCCTGTAGTGGAGAAAACAATCTTGACCTGCTTAACTATTAAAAAACGGCGGCGGTGCGGGACGTACCTACGTGCCCTCTTACCTGCACAGCCAAGTACTTACTTACGTTACGTTATAGAATAATAATATAACCTTTACCTACCCAGTCAGGCAATTCTCGTAATTTCAAGTACTGACCCAAGTCGTAAATCTAAATAGGGTTCTAGCTTTCTTTCTCACTTCAGGCGACTTTAATCCATTTGCTTTCTATTTCAAGGAAATAAATGTAGGTGTGGGTTAAACCCAAAATATAAATGTTTGGTGTTGAATTAAGTTCTACAAATAAATACTGACAGACATGCCTAATTTTTAATAGGCAATGCCAACTGTATCCTATGAGTTTTCTCATAATACCTCTCTCGTAACTCTGCTGCAGGCACCCGAATGAAAACTATCACTGACCTAAGCGTTTGATTTGGTGTAGCGATAGATATATTACCTTGCATATAGGTACCTAAAAATTTAAATTCAATTCGGATATTTAACGTTCTGGGATTCACAACGCAAACGATTTCAATGTTTTGTTAGTTCAACTTGGGGTACAGTCGGAATAAATCATTAACGAATCGATCAGGCTGACCTACTCGCTCCACAACAGTTGAGAGAAACAGATTGAGTTTTGGCACGATTGCAGCCCGCTGAGAACCGAATGTTATTTTATAAAACGTACCTACTGGCGCCATCTGTAGGTACATACAACGTTCATATTTCTGTCGTCCTTCATCAGGCTGCCGGTCACTGCCCCGCCTGAGGTCCTCATACCCTGCTTTCTATACAAAGCTACCTCTGACGACTGAACTTAGATGGCATTCCTTCCTTCTGAAAGTGGTAGCGCACGGATTACAAGTAATAGCCGACAGATGGCGCCTGCACTATTTTAATTATTATACAGAATATGCAAATATGTAGTAATGGCTCAGCTTGCTGTCTGTTTTTATGGGGCCTTCTGAACAACAATATACTCCCTTATGTATCAAAGTCTATATCAAAATCGGCGCAGTTCATCGGTTATAAAAAAATCCGTCTGCAGGCCCGAATACCAGATTCTCAATTTCAGTCATATTGGGTGGATGTTGATGCAGCAAAAAAGGCATCAATTGCGCGACTACGACAGTAAGATCTCTGGCAAATAAAATAGTTGGTTGCCCTTTGATACTACTGACTGACCATGTACTTACTGCACGATGCAAGAAAGCCACTTTCTGTTGCCATGAGGACCACAAAAACTTTAACTGTTTAAAAGTTTCCTTTCAGTTAGCAGCAATCTAAAGAAGGTACAAATTAAAACTATATTGATTTTTGATACCTTTATTCGATTAATAACAACGCAATAACAATCACTTAACTACATGCAGTAACGCAATCACATCGCTTCACTCGCGCCCCTGCGCGGAATGTCACCTATTCACTGTACTTATTGCACTTTTGATAACGAATCGTTTCTAATTAAATTATGAGAAACCTAAGCTATATCCAAAAGCATTTTTTTGAGGTAAAAAAATAAGTTGATCGCCATAGTGTTGGTAGGTTTCCATTTAGAATGAATTTCATAAATTGTAATGTCTTTTCAAAACATTTTATACATAGGTACATCCAGAATTAGCATATAAATATTTATAGATAAATTAATAACAAAAAACAGGAAAAATTAAGCTTAAAGTTAATATATCCGACTTAACAACAAAACACGTTGTTACTTGATCACATATTGATTATTTAGTAGAAAAAAAAACAAGTATAGTTGTTGATAAAAAACAATATTGTACAAGAAACGTTGCGGGACCTGTGGCTAAAGGTTAAATGCCTAAACTGATCGAAAAATGTTCGATAAGTCTCAACAATGTGCCATCGATGTAGCTGTGTAGCAATGATCAACACATTTCCGAGTGCAAGCAACAGATTCGATCAATTTATTGTAATCTATGTCCCGCCTCGTCAATACATGCGAAGAAAACTTCGTGAGTAAAACAACAAAAAAGATTAGATGCAAGTAAAAGCATTCGCTTAGTATAATACAAAATAATAATATACAATAGTACCGCCTAGATATAATCGTTTGTGTGTAATACATAGAGTATCCAGTGCGACTAGTGGGCATGGCACGCGACGCCGAGTGACGTCGCTTACTCTGCAGCTAGCTAGTAAGTGTACATATTATGTAGCTAACTGTACTTATCAGTAACAGAATATTGTGTTATCCAGACATTAGAGCCTAGCCCTGCGGAGATTGGTGTCTCAATACATTCACTTACAAACAATACCAACTCTGTTCCCTACAGCGGGTGTGCAAATGTCACTCGCTGTAGTGAACAGTACTACTAGCTGAACATAACGCTATGTTTGCACATACTGACTGTTTGCTTAACGAGTTTGTAACTGCGATACAGGGCACAAACACTTTCGCTATACATATTTTAGTATTATTACATCACTTGATCAGATAATTATGATAGTACATAAATATTCCGTTTATACAAGCGAGACAAATATAATCCTTACATTACGATAAGGTAATAGCTGCACTACATTACAGTCACGGCATTTAGTTAAATCGCTATTACTTACTATAATAAACCAAATTATCAGATGATAAATATACGAGATATCGAGCATTATAGTTCGGCCGTTCAGAGAATGCGTTCCTGACACCTATCAGTTAGTCAGGACTAGTGATGGGCACAACATAACACTGAGTTCGTTACCGTTCCCCCAAAATAAACCGCCGCATTATTTTAAGATTATTTTCGTTTTAAATTGGCGGAATCATTTAAAATTTATATTTTAGTTATTTAAGTGGAAACCAAAAAAAGGTAATATTCATATAATAAAATCGTAAATCTCCAATTTGGCGACGTTACCAAACCGTCGCCAAGTGAGTTAGGCTCCATACATTTCAATACTAACTGCTTGGATACGTAGCCGGCGACGTCGCCATTGGCGTCCTAATGAGGCAGGGCACTTAGTCTTAGCGCACGAAACGACAACAAATGACTATTCAGCGTCACAAAATGACGGCCCATGATGCCATTTGGGGTTACCATTTTCAACCTAAATATAAAAATGCTACTTGCTTTCGCGCGTTCAGTTTGATCATGGTTTTATTTTTATATTTCATAAAAGTTATCCTATAGTCCATTATTTTCAAATTCTTAAAAAGAAAAACAAAACGTATTATTTTATATTATAAGTATAACTGTATAAGAACCATCAACCAGAACAGATTACGATACTTGCCTGTTATTTTTAGCACAGCACTACAAATATAAAGCGCTGACATAACCTTGTAATAGCGCAGTATAGATTTAGAAAAATATTGTTTACCAAGTTATTTGACACTCAATTTGGCACAAAATTACAACATTCATTGATTATTATTGATATAATAATGTTGTTTTAATGCTCAACAATTGTTAAAACGATAAACAACCAGCAAAAATATTTTTATCGTACTGCAACGCCATTACAAAGTTACCTCGTCAGTTCAATCGCGATGTGTCAGAAACGCATTCTCTGAGCGGCCGAACTATAAAAGCATAAAATATTTAATACAGAACCTATTGACGGCTTAGCTATAAATGTTTTCCATACAAAGCCAGTTAAAACGATTGAATGGCATTCGTCTCATGTTGCAATGGTACTTAGCTGCAGTCCATTGATTGGAAGCTAACCTTAAGTATAAAATGATTTCCCTACATCGCAGCTACAAACGAATCACAATAGGTAATACATTGAGTGCGGTGACTATCACTGCAGAGTGATGCCGACCGCGGCGTGATGCTGCTCGGCGCAGTTACGCGTACTCCTTGGTGAACTTCTGGTGGAAGGCCTGGAAGATGTCCAGCATCTCCTGCAGCAGCTGCGGCTGCGGCAGGATGGTGGTGCGGAAGTGGTACGTGCCGGGACGCTGCCCGAACCCGGACCCCGGGACCACGCAGATACCTGCACACATATGTTATACATTGTAGAACTAGAAGATGGATGTATGAGTAAAATAAATAGGACAGTAAAATGGTGCACAAGTGCAAACAAATGAAGACTTCTCCATATTTGGAAGTCGGTTATAAAGAGTATTAGAATATGTATAGTAAATGGATGAGTGTACCTGTCTCCTCCAGCAGTTTGAAGGCGTAGAAGACGTCGGGCAGCTGGTTGGCCGCCTTGGCCGCCTCGATGGCCTTGGGCGGCAGGTGGATGCTCGGGAACGCGTACATTGCACCCTGACATATATAATGTTATATGATTAAACTCAATCATACTGTTGGGAATGGAATCAAAACCAATAATGACATTCCCATACAAGCGAATAAGAAGAGCGTAAAAGTTTCAAAAGTGAGTGCAAACTTCTGTACGACTGTGCAACTGACCTGTACAACATTACAGGAGAAGCCCTCCATGCTGTTGAAGGTGTCGACGATCATCTTGGCTCGCTTGTCCAGCGACTGCAGCACGGCTGTCTTCTCCTTCAGCCACAGCTCGTACGACGGCTCGCCGGCCACGGGCGGACGAGCCTGAACAGAAGCATTGCAATTATAATTAGGTAGTGTCCATGAAAATCCTTTCACTATGTTAAAGATCATATATCCTAAGGAAAACATGACGTATTAGTACTTGACATGACGTACTTTTCAGTAGTTTTATAACTTTAATAAATAAAAGCAATCTCAGAAAGTCACAAGTGAGTACACTAGGAGATTTAATTTTTGAGAATTAAAAAAATTGTTCCTAATAATGTTCTAGATGGCATTATAATTACTAACTACATGAACATTATGTGAGGTTGATAAGATAATAATATCGGTCAGCGCTATTTAGTCATCATTCAGAAAAAGAGTGAAAAAGAAAATCCTTCATTGTACAAAAGTTTTCAAAAACAAATGAGTGTACTAACGACGCAATCCACGGCAGTCTGGCCGAGCGTGGTGGGGCAGAGCATGGCGGAGATGGCCTTGTAGAGGTTGGCCTGCACGTCGGGGTCGAGGTTGCAGAGCTCCATCCAGCCGCCGCGCAGCCCGCACTCGCCCATGTAGCCCTTGCTGATGGACATGAACGACGCCAGCTCCACCGTGTTGTACGGGGCACCCATCTCCGTCATCACCTGGGAATATCGTGCGTTTAATATTGTTTTAGGTATTCTACATCGAAATCTGATAAAAACATTTATTTTAAAAAATAAGTGTATATAGAGTAGGATTACATCCTGTATCCATGCGTCGCTTTATTATGCTAGTAAATTAAAAACTGATTCCATTAATATATAAATGGCAAATGTATGGCTTTGAAAAATGTTGTCTGCAAATAAACGGCAGTTTACGTCACAGCTTAAAACGTTATTAGAAGAGGTTAATGCTACTTTTAATCCGGTATCAGAAGCGGTCCAAACCGCAAGAAACAAATACATTGTATAGTAGTTTTAATTCCAGATTTTATCTCAATAATCTACGGTTTGAACATAATGTCATTAACGAACAGATTACATCTGAAAATGAAATACAAAAAAATAATCGGTTTGTTTCTGTTACTTTGGAATATCCATTATCACCCATAATGCACACATATTTAAAACAAACTACAATTGAGTATCATAAGAAGAAGTGTAAATCAAAACGCTTGTTTGAAGCAGAAGCATTATTTACGATAATCTTGATGTGAATATCGCGTGACTGAATGAGGAGATTATCGAGGATTTTCATCAGTATTTGCAAATAAAAAAATCATGTTATCAAAAGGTTTCAGTCAAAGCCATTTTAATGGTTTCTGAGTTTTAGTGATACAGTGGAAACATCTAGAAGTGAGTGTGTGTGTTACCTTCTTGAATGAGAAGAACTTGCTGTCCTTGTCGTAGACGTTGTCCTGGTAGACCTCGTCCGCGAACACGAACAGGCTGTGCTTGTGCGCGAACTTGATGATGCCCTCGATGTTCGCGCGGGTCAACACCTAAGCGATACATAGCAATATTGTTACTATACTCAATGCAACTTCATGACTAACTGGCTACTGAATATCAAGATAGGTACATTATATTTACACCGGAGCCTAAAATTTCAAAGCATAGTCTAGTCTGTCATTCAAGTGGCATGAAGAGTTTTTGAATCCGTGGATTAGTTAATTTTCTACTCAATTCGTCTCAAGTTGTCTGTAAAAGGTCGCTTTTGGGATAAGAAATATTTGTCCATTCTTCTTTGTAAAGAAAATATACCGTAAATTGTTTTGTCAGCTTAGTAAGCTAAGTAAAGAATTGTATTCAGTTAGGACGTTGAAATTGTGTAAGTCACCTGTCCAGTGGGGTTCCCGGGGTTGATGACGACGATGGCCCGCACGGCGTGGTCGCGACTCCCCTCGCTGTAGGCGCGCTCGAGCTCGGCCACGTCGAGCGCCCAGTTGGCGTCCTCGTTGAGGTAGTAGCCCACCTGCGCCAGCCCGTACTCCGCCAGCGACGCCGAGTACAGCGGGTACTGCGGGATCGGGATCAGCACGCCTGCGAACACACGTTAATACGTCACGGCCGCTCCCAGTCTAAACAGATCCAGCTGATTACCACCAACAACATAGGTGTCCCGACTGACTGCTATGCCTTTTGGGAGCCCTAGGCTTATGCAAAAAGAAGGACCCCATAGTGTGTAAAATTACTTAAATTACAGAAACAATAAATGACGATTTAAAATTTTCGCAGGCCTCAAAAGAAGTCCTCTGAAGGGTGGGCATTTGGAGGGCTGTCTTATGTTTTGGACCTTCGAAAATTGCTGATTAATAGCCTAATTTTAATAAACCTTTTTGAGTTTGAGTTCCAAAAGCATGTACTTAGGCTCTAAACAGACGAACTGCATTTCAACTGCAATAGGACTGCACTTACGATTTGCAGGTCTATTGCAATCGTATCAACTGCATTCAAACTACCCTTGAACTGCAATTTGCAGTTAGATTGCAGTTGAAATGCAGTCCGTCTGTCTAGAGCCTTAGGGAGCCGGCATGTATGTAAGCAGATGTAGTGTATCATAAACAAGTGCTAGGCGCCGCGATGCCTATATGTAGTTCTCGAATGACCGCTAAACAATTGATCGTGCTAGCTAGGCCATTGGCCATTAGTGTACTGTATCGTCCGCATTTAGATTTTCAACGGTTTACTAAGAATCGTATCGTATATTTAGAAAATAGTAACACCCGTGTAAATACCTCACTGAAGAACTGCTTATTACATACCCGCCTAAATTTTGTAAAAAACAACAAAATTATAATATGGACTTCCATAAACTATCGATATTTTAACGTAACGAACGTTATTTCTGTATACTCGTAAAACCAGATGCGTAAACACAATGAGAGGCAAATCGGGAGCCTCACTCATAATGAAGTCAACGTACAATGCGTTGTCTGCATTGTACCGTGGTTATCAAACAATCTACTTATCAGTCTGTAGTAATAGCACAATGTAGGTGTAATATCAGATGATAATGCAGAACAGTGACGTGTCTTCAAGGTCGCGTGCGGTTACTAGTGATTGCAGAATGTGTGTGAACACTGCATTACCGATATTCCGCTACACGAACATCAAAAGAATCTTGTTTACTTACGTGAGCAATAATTCAAGACCAAATATTAATAACTATAAGTAAATAAATTAAATCAATGGCACCTTATGAATTTCCTACCCTCTTATTATAAAAACTGCCGCGAGTAGTGGTTTAAACCAGACTGAAGACGTCTTGGTTTGTTACGGTACTTACGATAGTCTTTACATCCTTATTACAAAACGTAGACTAAGAGAAGACTGTTTAGTACTTCGATTTGTCTATGGTTCAAATAATATCCACAGATTATAAGCAACAAATATTTAAATCATTCGTTTAATCGTTCCGAATTCTATGCGCCGTTCCTTTTTACATTATTTTGTTAAGTCTATTTTGATGAATAAAAAAAAACTGTTACTTACCTATAAACCTACATAGGTGGTCCCGGTCATATTAGACTAAAATAAAAACGTGGGGCCCATTACCTAACTATTGCTGTAATACTTTCTTCTAGAGGTATAATAGGTGTGGATTTCTACTTACTATAATCGTAACTGGAGATTTTGACAATCAATAATCAGCCGTAGCGGCTTCACCAGCGAACGCCGAGCTCACGATCTACCAAAGTATAAAGATATGCTTTGCCATAGGTAGGATTTCAGAGGGCCCCCACGTTTTTATTTTAGTCTAATATGACCGGGACCACCTATGTAGGTTTATAGGTAAGTAACAGTTTTTTTTTATTTTCTAGTTTTCAGTGCACATAAGATAAAACCGTTTAACTTAAAAGTTTTTTTACCGATTTTTTATTTTCTAGTTTTTAGTATTTAATGAAAATGCCTACCGAATATTCCTCATTCTATTTATGGGTCAGCAGCGGTGAGGGAGTGCGAAACTCTTACTGACTAAAAACAGTTGTATTTCGTCGTAGGCCTGGCAGGTCTTAGCCCTGTTGGGCCCCGCTGGGGTTGCTGACAGTATTCTACTTGAGTAGCCCTTTCATTTGATACCCATATTGAGGGGGTTGTGCAAAAAATCAGTAATCCGCCATTTTGTACCGGCGGCCATCTTGGATTTACAATGTTATTGATATTAGTATATTATATTGTCATCGGAATCAAAGGTGTGTACCAAATTTCAGATCAATCTGACAACAGTAAGGTACTTAAATTTGAATTACTAAATTTGACCCAAGAAAGAATAAAACAAACAGGGTAAGCTAAATAAAACCGTTTAAAAATAAATAACTATGATAATAAAAAATATATCTCTGCAGTTGAAAATATTATTTTTTATTATTTAAAGGTAATTTTATATTTCTAGTATCTTTTAACGATATACATGATCCAATTATTCTCTTTTAAACAACTATCGAGTTTGCGCGTATAACGGAACGTCAGCGCGCGTATCCGAGTTATGATTTGTTTTTAGGTTAGAAATAATTTGGATTATTTTCATCCCGATTTAAATGATTAAATAAGACGTTGTGCATCTAATTAGAACCTCTTCAAAATTAAGTGCACAATAACTTACACACAGAATATCGTGTGCATTAAATTACTTACCAAAAGAAAATGAAACATTTGAAACAACATAAAAGTAGAAAATTATATTTTATTCCGATGTCTATTTATACAGTCAAATGCACTGATACATGTTGGACACTGTTCTTCATCACACAATCTTGTTCCCTTTCTCATCTACGCATTTTTGTACATTTTAGCAAGCTTCCAGTCTTTTACAAACATTGCATATTACTCTCAGAGATACGGCGTGCAAAACGCCAAAATAGTCTTGAATCTGTAAATAAACAGTAGACTGTATGATAATCTGATATATTTTCGGAGTTTCATCAAAATCTATGTGGTAGTTTATGCGTGGAACATAAACAAACATCCATAATAAAAACTTTAACTCTTATACAATTAATTAGGATGTTTTGGCAACCTACTTGCACTGTTTATGCTACTTACTTTATGGCGAGCCCAGTTGAGCATCATAGAATCATCCTGGATTATCATCATGCATTCAATTGACTATTATTTCGAAAAACGTAAATCGATATTTATATCGAAAATTGTCGTCAGGTAATTTGAAGAGATTTTGTCGATGACGCATTCTGTTGGGTCCCCGGACACTCTCAATAGTATTCTAACACATCCAAGTATTCCAAATCACACATATTTATATCCACTTTCGTTTTTTTCATCACAAAACAAATAACCTCAAAAGTAAATAATGTCGGAATTTGACGTTTGTCGACTAAGTACTGCAGTTAAACTAGGGGGCTCGATGGTTTATCTTTTGTACTACAGATAGTAATAGGACTTGCGATAAACTGCGTTTTGTAATAACGTTTTTTCAAGGTCGTACTTAAAGGTGGATTAAAGGTAGTACAAAAGCCGATACTTATTTGATACCGCGTTTTATAATAAGAGGGCTAGTGTACCACAAGGGTACATTCTGGACCCGACGTTGAAACTCTTTATTAGTACCTACTGCTCACATACAAAAGGGCAAATACTAAAGCAGTTCTCTGGCATTATTATGCATGGAGACATTGCACAGCAGAGGTAATGAATATGAGTAATTATTTAGACCTTGAGAGTTATTAGCAAACCGTTCCAGTTGCATGTAGGTAGGTACAACAAATACCTAGTCGGTGTGTTAAAGTTAATGGTACGGTACGGCACTCAGACTCAGTGCCATGTGACGTAACTAAGGCAGTTAACACAATTTTGGTCTAGAAATGACGTTGCAATTTTATTGTCTATTGTCACGAGTCAAGTCAAGAGTATCTACGACTCTTTGCAAATTACCATGACTTTGAAGATGAAGTTGTGTTTCGTTCTTCTTACTTAAAACAATTATATATTACTAGCTTTCGCCCGCGGTTTTACCCGCGTCACGTAGACGGATGGTGACAAAAACTATCCTAAAACCTTCTCCCGGGTCTAAGTTACTTCCTCTCTAATTTTCAGCCAAATCGGTCAAGCCGTTTTCATGTTAAGTATGTCGTGACTCGTGACAACGGAAACCGGGTTACATATATATATATGTATATACACATAGATTTACTCTTATTTTAATGAAATAATTAATGTTATTTTGTTATCATAACATAAAAATCAAGTTTCTTCAGTATTTCCACGAATTGGGGAACGGTAATTTACATACATATATATACATGAATGTTACCGATCTCGTTATCACAAACTAGTTTGTGCTAGCATGGCTGGAGTTTCGCGTATGAATTACTTGTAGACGACATTAGTACGCACCACGCACGGAATTCATTTAGATCAGTTATCATTTTCCTTATTTATAAATGCTATAAACAAATATTGCTTTCTGATAAATTTTGATAGTGAAAAAAGATTATTTAATGATAGGATTGCAATTATTTCACTGGTGTACATTTGACATCCGTTTTTTTATGATCTCTGACATCAAACCGCTATATCACTCAATATCTGTAAGGTTAGCCGATTGCATCAGCGCAGTGTAAATAAACCATGGTAGTGCCTCTGGTGAGTTCACGTAACTACACAAATAGTACGCTAGTGCATCGGAACCGTAAACAAACCTACTCTAACTGTTTATTTACAGTACCTTGACGTCATTACGTTACTGCACTATAATAGTGGAAAATTAATGCATAGAAATGCAGTACCCGAAATATGTATAGTCTTGATATAAAAATATGATAACAGTATATGACCTACGTTTCAGGTACAGGTATACATTGAGCTTTAGCCTTGAGCCAGAAAGCTCAAGCTTCAAGAATAACGTGGCACACTTGACGCATTGCACCAATGAGGGTTTTCTAAAATGGCAATCCACGAGATGGCAGCACCGAGTCGTCAGGTCCAATAACTGTCAAAGTGCTTATCTTTACTATGAATAGTGAACGATTTTAGTGTTTTTTTTATTTTATAATTAAAGCACTGCATTATTGTTTTACTATTGCGGTTGAGTAAATAAAAAAAACTAAATCATATTGTGTTAACAAATTTTTCAACAAGCTTTTCCTTAGTACCAGTGACTTTTGCACCTTCTCTCTTAGCTCAATTTTTAGTTCGGAAACCTTATTCTGACCGTAGTCCATAATAAAATCAATAACACTTCCAATATAACAGAATTTCAATAAACAATAAGTTCGGCACCTACAATTCCATACTATTTGACAGCTGTTTGGACCAGACGCATACGTGGCGCCACCCGGTGGCAGAAAAAATTTCAAAAACCCTCATTTCACCTGACTGCAAACTCTCAACTCACACTTTCAAGAACTAGGTACCTTCTAGGTACCTATTAAATAATATACTATGCATTAAATATCAAACTACACGACGTAATGAGCTGACCTGAAAAAGCTTTTGCGGAAATATAATATAATGGTGGCGCGAATCGATTGAAAGGTTAAAAGCAAGGCTTGGCGCTGTCGTTCCGTGGATGAGTGACCATCTTGTCTAAAGCAAGAAAGTCTGACAACCAATTTTACCAAGGGGTATCGGGTTGGCCCGGTAACTGGATTTAAGACGTCAGTAATAGGGCAGGAGGAAGAAAAAGATAGGCTCACTCCATATAAAACACTAATTTTCAGCAGCATCCGGTTATATCCGACTGGAAGACGACTCCAGCATAGTTAAGAAAGGGCCAAACACATTATATGTGTTCATACCGGAGTCCTTCCCGCCGACCTGGTTGCAGAGCAGCTGCAGGCAGTTCTTGATGCCGTTGGAGGCGCCGCCGGTGAGCACGATGTCCTGCCAGCGCGCCGCGTGGCCGTCGCGCCGCTCGATGTACTCCGCCACGTGGCGCCGGATCAGCTCGATGCCGTGCGACATCGTGTACGACCCCACGGAGCTACCGCTGGAATATGCCGTTGCCTCGTTAGCTTCATGAATAATTATAAGAACGTTGTGATGCCTAACAGAGCAGCAGAAAGGACACTAGCCGTGTGAGTAAAATATCTGTAACCGCTGATTATCTCAATGTCCTCTCTGTGTCGCCATGTTAGCAATATAGGTACTATTTTGTGGTTAATAACTCACCCGCAAGCATCTAGGATGGTCTGCGCCCTCTGCTTCACGTCGGCGGGGAACTGATCCGTCTTGATCAGCTCGGGTTGTACCACGCAAGCCAACACCTGGGAATATCATACTAACGTCAGCTATCTCGATAAAAAAAATACTGAAATTATACCAATGTGAACTGGCAAAGTAAATTACTAATAACTTCAAGCAACTCAGGTTTAATTAGAAAACCTAACTTACTCCCCTCAATAGCATGATAGTATAATCGGCAAACAATTAGCTGATAGATGCCGCACTTATCAATGAAAGTAAGAACACAAGTATAGCTTTATTTACTATTCTGCAGACACTAGAAACTGATGACAGAACCTGGTCACTGAACACTAACTATCGATAAGAAGCTAATTGCCTGTCGTTATCGCTGCGACACGAGGCTTACAATAAACAATCATAATTGCGGTCTTCAACTTCAAAAGGCCTCTGTTTATGCAAAACAGATCTATTGTCTAGAAACGACCCCAATTGCAAAAACCTTTTGAAAAAAAAACGATTGTGTGCGATATTAGTGCTGTTATCATTACCAAACATTCCCCTGCCTGACAAATCAGTGACAGTTGCAAACAATGGAAAACTTTATCGGCGATTACATCTCTTATCAATAGATCTCGTAATCTCGTTGCGCTCATTATCTGTCATCAATTAGCGAACATTTTCTTCATTAGACTGTCCATTATCACGGCATGCGGCATTTGACTTTAAGCATGTTTTTGCAAAATTAAAAGCTGGGAAGAATATCGCGTAAGTTAAAAGCTACTACTTCCTCTTACCTGTCTGATGAAGGTGATGGGCTGCTGCCCCATAGCGTGCGCATCTCCGATGTTAGCCTTGATGACGCGCTTGAACGGTTTCTGTGCGCCCTGGAGACAAACCACACCAATTAATATGTACCACAGCCAAGCTATCGAAACTTTCCGCCAATATTCAGATGAAGTTGACGACAGTGGGCGCTGTTGTCATAAATTCTATGTAGGTACGTAAGTTCATAAGCTTGGAGTTTGTGACGCTATTGGAAATGTATCTCGGCGAGTTAGATACTAAAAACAGAGAGATACAAAATATCAGCTACTCGTTAGTACAATTTTGGCCTAAACCACGACACAGCGTGGTGCGGTTATAAACTTCCTTAGCAAATGTAAATACCATAAGATTGGATTATCACCTACTTGAGCGTCTCTTCACTCTATTGCACCAAATAAAATACTTTACGACTTGAATGTTATTTAGATTAGCCAGTATCATTACTTTGGAACATGACGAGGCTACGAACAATGATTAACAGCATCAGACGTACTACGTTGGACAAGTCATTTGCAGTGTTGAAAATTATGCCAACTAGTCCTAACTTATCATAGCTATCTTCATAGGATTTCTACACTAGAAGAAAATGTTATTTAGTCTCGGTGGTCTCGGCAGTTATTTTGGAAAATACTCAGTCATTACAAGGCTCTCAAGAAACTATCGCAGAAGTTTATCAACAAAGTATTTGTTGACAATGAATAATATCGCGTCAGTTACGTGTGATCCCACAAAAAAAAGGTGATAACGGATTTTTTAATGCCGAGGTCTGCCAACAAGGGCCAGACAGATCGATACCCAGTTTAGAAGATAAGTCTTATGTAACTTTATATGTTAGACCTTTTGTGGCATAATTGATTGAACATCACCGTCTTTGTCTGAGTCCGTGCAGAGTTCGCTTTCGTCTCATTGAGCGTTGCACTTTGCACTGCCTACTTACAATTAATCATTACGATGGCAATGGCTATCTATCGCGAACCTTGAGTGCCACAATCATTGTTTACTACTTTGTCTTTCTTATATTTAGCAAAGGACACGTGCTCCAACTGATGGTTTATAAATTGCCAGGCAGACAAATGTTATGATTATGCATCGCGGTTGTGGTTAAAACTTGTTTCTATTATCGGTGTATGATGCAAGATGTATCGTCTACTTATTGTAAGATATTTCAACAAAACATGATATTCTTCTTATCATTATTTGTGCGCACTTTGTACTTACTCTATGAATGCCGCCTAATAAACATGTCCGACAATGAATTCGATGTTTAGGAAAACCTAATTATCCAAAACAGTTCAGTAGAGAGACTCTATTTAGTAAGTTGTGATGATTGAAAAAGATAGGTTCACGACTACTACTAGAATCGAGAATGGAATCCGTCGTACAACACTCTGCAAATACGTAGTTGTGGCGACTCCTGCGCATCTGACCTATTTTAAGGACAGTCACCAACACCACATGCATGATAGTTAACAACGAACTTCCGGCACTGAGCTAGTGTGCTCACCCATCCTAATATTCGCGACACTGCGATTGGAATTCACAATGCATACATCAACTAGGTATGTTTCTGCAGTATCTGTGGAGTGTTCCAAATCTCCCATCTTTCCATTTTCTTTAACGGCATTATCAGTTGCTAGCGATGAGGATTCATTTCTCAAAGGCATAGATGAAAAATAATCTCAATATTGTAGAACTCGCACAGGAAATACAGGCTTCACCGCCAACCGCGAGGCAGTACCGCGACCGCGCCCTTGAACGACCTTGGCGGTACAACTCTCGGTTAACGGAAAGGTATCCCCGTGTCAGTGTCACGTGTGACGGCAACACGCGTGTCTTACATTCGTTACCTCATACCTGTGCGCCAATCAACAGACCGCAACTTTTCACACGACAATGTTTGCAAAACCGCGTAACCGCAGACAGGTGGGAACAAAAACAACCCGTACAGTCAACATAGGGTCATTTCGCCTGTTCGCGTCCATAACCCAGTTCGCGTCCATTTTGCCGATCTCCTTTTAAAAATCCTCGAAAACAAGTCAATTAACACACTAATCAAACGAAAAGTCATTACCGCTAATACGTTAATGTATAAGAGGCACGCACAGAGTAAAATAAGGTGGACGCGAATTACTACATCGAATTTTACGAAACTTCCACTTTGCGTCCACAATGGACGCGAACTAAAACTATCCTCTATAATAATAAACCAAATTGCGTCCACTGTTTTCGTTAAATACTTGCTTATAAAAAATAATTAAAACATACTGTTTAATATTAATATATTAAACAGTACATTTTTTTATTAAGATATATACGTGGTTATAATTAAATTATCAACTGATATAAGTAATTTCATTTAAGATAAGTTCTACCGATACAGGAAAAAAGAAGGAAAAGACAACATACACAGAAGAAGATTTAAATAAAGCGTTAAATGTTATTCGAGAGAAGAATAAATCGATAAAAAATATGCAAAGAATATGCTACCTTGTCTGATAATTTATTGACTCAACAATTCTTTTAGTTGTATGTTTACACAAAATTATTAAATTGTTTTGTTAATTTAATATGAAAGGAAATCGATCTACGGATCGAAAACGCCTGGAAGAGCTACTGGTCCATGAAGGGAGAACTCCCTTTATGTCTGAAGCGGAAACTAGTCGACATGTGTATTCTGCCCATCCTAACCTACGGCGCTCAGACTTGGTCTTTGACCGAATCTCAAAAGTCCAGGCTAAAAGTATGCCAAAGGAGCATGGAGCGTAGCCTGCTCAGCATACGGCTTAGTGACCGGATACGCAACACCATTATCCGGTCCAAGATCCGGGCATAGTCGATGTGGGCAATAAGTCTGCAAAGTTGAAGTCGAATGCACCCGGACAAGTGGGCCAACATCACCACACACTGGATCCCTGAGGATGGAAGGTGACCGAGAGGGAGACTAAGAAAACGCTGGAGAGATGACTTGGACAGCTTCCTCTCGGACTGGCCACAAATAGCGATGGACAGAGAAAAATGGAAGGCTATGGGGGAGGCCTTTGCCCAGCAGTGGGACAGCATAGGCTAATAAAAAAAAAATATGGCCAAAAACTTAGTATAATCAAGGCGTATCTTAAGCATTCCCTGTGATTTTAGAGTAAAATTAACAGAACTGATTACTGTTTATTCTTCAAGTTGCAAAATTAATTGCCTAATTTTAAGTTACTTAAACCAATGTTGAGAAGAATTATTTTTATTTTTTAAAGTGAATTTTAAATGATGATAATGTTGATTTTTAATAATTAAGTTTATTGTTAAATAAAGAAATTGTTCAAATACAATCTTTCTTTATTAATTCTTAACAATTTCACCCCTATATTCCTTTTCAAAGCCGCTGGACGCGAACTGGACCATGGGTGGACGCGAATTGGATTTTGTGGACGCAAACTGGGTAAAACGCCTAATTCTGAGGTTTATCGATTTAAATAGAAAACGTAAGATATTTCTAATACAACTGAAAGTTAATCTTAAAATAGAGTATATAAGGAATACATTACACAAATTTGACATGGAAATGAGTGCTGGAGCATTTTTATTATCGCCGTCAAACTTGCCAACTGCACTAAATGGTCGCCAACAGGCGAAATGACCCTAGTTAATTGACGTTTACAAAACGGGGACAATAATTAGACAATGTACAGTTACTTACTACTGTTATGGTCTAGCAGCATAGGTAATGATAACGATTGCATGTGACTGTATATGTTTTGTCTAATAAGTATGAACAACTGATGATAATGGTGATACTCATGTCTTAATGTTCATAAATAACTATTTGTTCAATTGCGTTAACCAAATAATTAAACCATAAGTTATATTTCTTTGCTTTTAAAATCACTGACCGTGCCGTAAGTCAAGTTGCTGAAACCCTATCGAATGGTGTGCAATCGATATTACTGTGAATTATTAAATAGCCGCATTGTGGAACGACCCATATACCTACATGCAATAAACGGCCGAATTTGTACACTGACTGTTGATTGAAAATTATAAACAAAATTTTTTGTTACTTTTGTTTTACAAATAATAAAGACTGATTTTGAAAATGTAAAATTTTTTTGGTAACAAGTTGTTGTTAAGGCAACTGTAGCTGACTGCGTTTTACAGATATTTGAAATATTACAAGTAATTGTATTGTAGTAGGTACATAAAGATATAATATTTGTAGTTTTGGCCAAATTTCAAACTACCGATTTGCGTAGTGCACGCCGGTTGTGATTGTGACTAATGTGTTCCGTTACTCCAGTCACTGTACTGCAATTAATTTATAGTGGACATCTACTAGGTCATTTGTTGCTATAAGAAATTAATTGTCTGTATACTAATCAACCTAGTAATTAGGAAGTGAGTTTTTTTTGTAATTCTAATGGCACAATTTATTTAACAACAATGAAACATTGCTATCTCTCTCAGACAATTGATGGAACCGGATCACACATGAAAGCCGCCTCATTATAATAGATATGAAAGCATTGACAGCGAATGTTCTCATATCACATCAATATCAAAGTGCTATCAGTTCACTTTCATAAACATTATGTAAGTGATTGCATTAGCTTATCATCTCATTTAGTGTAGGTAATCATAATCTATTGCTTGTCGATAAGGTACGGCTATTTGAACAGGCCAGTTATTGCACATGTTTCCGTTGATTGGGTCTAGTAATATTTGATGTAAATTAATTAATGTCACTTTTCATTGTAATTTAGTGAATCAAGGAAGGGCTCTTAACCAAGGAAGGGACCTTTAAATTCAAAGGGCCTTACTACAAAAACTTTAAACCCTGTTTTACACTTGTCTAATAAAATTTTGGCTGCAAAATGAACCATATGTCAACGTCATAATTTGTCATTTTTTTAGACAAGGCATAAACTGACGTTTAAAAGTTTTTGTTGTAAGACGGCAAATGTTTAGAACTTGTTTGGACCTTTTGGGCAATGTTTCATAGTAGTAAAGTACATATACTGGGCTGTGTGTTCAATATAATTTGATAAAGAATAGAGTGATCTCATGTCTGCTGTATGCGGATTTTATTACCAAAATAATTGACTAGTGCGGCAGGTGAGAATGTGTAATTGGTTAATGTCTATACTTTGAACCCATCAAAAAGCTGAGTCTTAAAGATTGTCATCCAAGGTAACACATGTCCCACTGCTTGATGACAAGTAGAAATATTTTTGAGCCATTATTTAAGGTAAGACCGCGGTAATAATAAAAATATGAATAAACTAAACGGACATGTAATACAAGGTTTGTCAAATTATAATTTAAAGTTGTAAAGCAATTTGAACATTATAAAGATAAAATCATATATTTACTCTAACCTGACCTTGAAGACTCTTGAGTATTACAAACATAAATAAGCACATACAATTGAAGATTTAGAATCTATTGTAGAGTAAGTTGCTTAGAGCTATGAATGAAAACATCTTATTACAGTCACAGGTTCCTAAAACTATATTTCAAATATAAGAATTCTTGGATAAACATAATGTTTCTCATAAAATGCTTGGAAAACATTGTGCCGAAGTGAAATAACTATTTAGTGGCGACCACAACAGGATAACTAAATTCAATTGATGACTTAAGCTATTCAGTGGTACTGCACAGTCCACATTTAAAATATGAACATTGCTTTTGTGTAATGTTTCAAATATGCCAGTGTGTGCACACTTATTTCCAAGCCTTTACTTGACATTGGAATAGAATAGTCTTGACTCGCAAATTATATCACAATTTAAGTTATTATATAGACATTGTAAATGAAAATTAAACCCTTCCACAGTTGTCATACTATAGGTCCTTGTAACACTATGATATAGAGTTAACATGTGTTCACAGAGCTCAGTGTGCATTGTCTGGTGTTCTATATGGTAGAGTAAGTATACAAGCTAACACCAATATCATCATTTGGGAATGTTTACCCATAATATACCTTGAGTATATTCATACCCATTATTATTATACCCATGTATTGCAACTTTAACCAATCTACTCTTGCTCACTGGCCTTGTGTTACTTCATCAAAATCATGAACATGTCAATTTTAAATTATGACACAACTTTCACTCATGAATACTAAAATCAATAACTTTGTTGTACCTGTCAAAGCAGCTGACTAGTGGGCTGTGATTTAATCAAACTTGTTTTTGTTGCCAATATCCTTATAAATAGTAGGATTTTACTAAATAATATAGGATTACATACCTTTTCTAGCTCCTTTTCGATTTCACCGGCTCGAGCGACGAGAGGTCCGCGCACGGCATATTCCAATTTCTTGATGTTGGGATTTAGTGTTTCTAATGTGAGGGTTTTGTTCTGTGTGCTAGCCATGGTTCGGATAGTGGTGTGTCGTGGTTGCGACTGAACAGAGACTGCCTCGCTGAGCTCCGACCGCACTGCTGCGCCGGACAAAACGCGACTAGCGCGGCTTATCAACTTTATTTGAGACATGGTCGAGGTCGGTAATCAATTGAACTACTATATAAACGTCACCGTTGTTGCGCAGCGCAACAAATCTCGCAAAATACACTGATTAAAATGTAGAAAATTATGTAAGTCTTGATATATAATTATTGAGCACAATATTACACACGAGATGCACAACACAAACCGGTCGCGAGGTCCTTCACGCGAATGGTCCAATGAATCGATAGCACTCGGCACGGCAATTTATAAACAAAGATGTGAGTTCCACTGAAAGGCGAACCCGATACTGATTGTGTCGTATTAAATTAATAGGCTATAATATAACTGTTATACATGCTTATGTTACAGACGATAAACTTAAATTGGTGACCCCTGGTGTGACGATAGGTTATCAAATCAGTTTTATCTATCAGAGATAACTAACACAACAATTACTTGAAGAGATAAATAGTTCCGAATTTAATTACTTTAATTTCACAATAAAGAACCAGTGTGCGGAGCCATACTACCGCTCAAAATAAAGTAAAAGTATTAGATAACAGAGGTTACGTAAAGAATTTGAATCATGTAAAAACTAAATATATCGGCTATGTAAATAAAGAAATTTCGCTAGTCGGTCGTAGTCGCAAGTGCTGAGTGTTGCCAACTCAAGTATTTCGTTTCCCTCCCATTCCACCTCTTTTTGCCCGAAGCAAACTTCAAATAAAATAATATTCCACCAACCACCACATAATACAACTTTCACTGGGGGAATAAGAGATTTTCCAAATTTTCTTTTTCATCGTTTCCTAGCAGTTGCCTAGATGGCGCTGATCTTGATACGTTACTGAATGGAACGGAGCGTCATATCTAACGTCATAATTATTATAATTTTGAGGTCGTATAACGAAACGTACTTGTCATCAACAATAAAAAAAATGGAAAATAGGGAATAAAAATATGATAAACTGAGAAAAGAAGTTATAGGCGTTTCTTAGAAGAAAAAACTCCCGAGAAGAGCCTGGCAGTCTCTAAACAGACTCCGAACACGGGTAGGCCGGAGCAAAGATAACCGATCCAGGTGGGGTTTCGCGGGCGGGGCGGACCTTGAGTGCGAGTGCGGGGCTGCCGTGCAGACGATGTCCCACCTAATCGCATGTCCACTGTGCCCTGAAACCTGCTCGCGGGAGGACTTAATGAGCGCATCCGGCCGTGCTCTCGCTGTGGCGGAATATTGGGCTGACATAGTGTAGTCTCATATGACATGTCATCGACTCGAAAGAAGAAGAAGAAGAAGATAAACTAATTTGTGTAATAATACGCATGTGCAAAATTACAAAAAAAAATGTTTTACCTAAGTTAAGAGGCTGAATGTATCCAAAACACTCTCTTTCTCTCGCATACATAAATACGTACGAGAAAGAAAGAGAGAGAAGTCTGTTGATGCGACGTTCGTAACGTTCGTAACATACATATTTATTAATAGCTTTAAAATGAGTTGAGTAATCAAAAATCAAAATTATAGTTATCGGCACGGATATTGAGCTCTCGGTGGAAGAGTGGGGGTCGCTCTTTAATGTTACAAATTTTATCAATGTACGTTGATATAATAAATAATAGGTACAGATACATATTTTATCATCCCACCATCTCGGAAAGAGTAGTTTTACCCTTTGATATTCAGATCGCTCAGGCGCAAAAGCCGTTTTTATCCTTTAGAGCGGCAAAGTGATTTGAATTTAGAACATCATGCAATACTCCATTTGTGACAATCTTGATAAGACTTTTCAAACAAATACATATTAAACAAATAAAATACTGCTTAAAATTATTATTCAATTAATTAAGTAATTTTTATTATTGTTTTTACATAGATTTTTAACCTCGTTTCATTTTTAAACTGAGTTATCAAATAAATGAACTTTAATAGGCACTTCTTTTTAACTCGATACTCATATGCGCGCCATTTTGTTTTTTTGCATTTAGTAATTTCCTCGATGAGGTGGGATGAAAAGTTACGTGTTGCAATCGAGTGCAAAGATTTTTCACCTTGTGCTCTTTTGATTCCCTCGCTATCGCTCAGGATTCTAATTACTGAATTAAATTTGAAATTACATTTTAGAATCCTTCGCTTGCTCGGTCATCAAAATTGAGCACGCGGTTAAAAAGCAACTTTGCACTCTTGTATAACAAATAACTATTGTTGGAAGATCATTTTAGAGGTAAGTTTTCTAATTTTTTTTTATTGAGATAACTTTTCGAAAACTTATTTTGAAATTAACAGAGTTCTCATAAATATGTTCAAGATTAATATATATTTTTTTCGTCGTCAAAAACTGTATAGATCCGGCCAAAAAATTGTTTGAGACAAGCCAATTGCTGCATTCAGCCCGTTAACATTCGATATGAGGCGTAACCTCAGTCTGGAACAAAATATAACTTTTGACATGACTCTAACGCCGATAAAATGTTTTATTTTTACGTAAAGTGCGGGGTGATTTGTAGGATAAGTGTTGCCTATAATCATTTTTGGAAATAATCCCCGCAATCAAACTTTTGAACGATACCTATGTTTAAAAACAGATGTCGCTGTACTTTGAGCTTGTTAATGTCGCCCTGAGAATTTTTCTTCACTTGAAGAGCTAGTGGCTAAAGTCACAGCCGTGCGGATCAGTCGATGATAAGCTGTCGCTTGGCTCCGCAATCCATCCATCGCAATTCCACGAATGAAGCATTCAAAAACGCAGCAGCGCCAAACTTTTCGCTTTTTAGAAAAGTTTGTCTTATCGCAAAAAGGCACACAAAGTAGGTACCTACTTATGTGGCAAAAAATGTTTGTTCCTTGTACTGGGGACTCACATCACACAAAAACGGGAATATGTTTTCGTGTGATTTCTTACGCAAGTTCCTGTATTAGCCCGCGAAAGACGATTATTATTATGTAGTACCTATAGACTTTTCTTAATTCATATATCTATTTAATATAAATACTTCTTTATATTAGCAGAATATCTCGGACGTCACTGTCAAGAGATTCATAATTCTTTTGTCAAAAAATAAACAAAATAAATACATGATTTTGTAAGTCGGTTGATCTACACCCGTTCGTTTCATGTTTATATATATTTATATTTATTTTATTTAGAGTTTTCTTTTATTCAGATTTTTCTTTTATATATTGCGCATATTTAAACATAGTAGATTAGAAAAAAACTTTAAAATTAAAGTGTTGGCTGGATATATAAGCAGCTCGAGGTTCATTTTTTGGTGGAGGAGTAAGGTGACGCGAGGGTATTTGATTAGTTAAGTTGATTTACTTAGCATGTCACAAATAAAATTGATGAGCCGCGCCGGGCGCGTGGTCTCCGGCGCCACGGCGGAGCTCGGGGAGACCCTGGCGGTGCAGTCACAAGCGCGACACACCCCTATCAGGACCATGTGCTGCTCAAACGAGAAGACCCTCACTATGGAAAACCTAAATCCCAAGATTATAAAGCTGCAGTATGCAGTGCGTGGACCTCTTGTAGCACGAGCTGCAGTCATTAAAAAGGAACTTGAAAAGGTTAGTTACATACTTATTAAGAATATCATTAGGCATATCCTCATGTATTTTAGGTACCATTCAGTTGTGAATATTTCGTTAAGTTAAACTTTGTGTTGCTAGACTTAGATTTTGCGTTTTTAAATAGGGAGCGAAGAAGCCATTCAAGACTGTGATAAATGCAAATCTGGGAGATGCGCACGCTATGCAGCAGATACCCATCACCTTCATCAGACAGGTATTATATATGCTAGATTGAAAGACAAAGTACGCATTTTATCATAGGCGAAGTTTAGCGTTGATTAAAGGGTTAGTTGTAGGTCAACATGAACTGGCATTCTATTATGAATGCTTATACAAAGCGCGACAAAGGAACCGTGCGCTTTATGTAACCGATAATTATAATTTATTTAAGCAGCAATGTACTTCATGATATTTTAAATAAGGACAATAACAATAATGATAAGGTGCATATTTTGCGCAGGTCATTGCTTGTGCGGTTTACCCTGACCTGATAAAAACTGCAGACTTTCCAGACGATGTTAAAGAAAGAGCTCAGTCGATACTGAAAGCATGTGCTGGGTAAGTTGATTACAAGTATAATTCATTGAAAAACACTCAGTTTTTATGCCTACGTTGATAGATTCCTTAGAAAGGACTAGAGGATTAATCTGTAACGCTATCAAGCCGACGTAGAGCTACTTGTCATGATTTTCCAGTCAAAAGTCAGTGGGCGCATACTCATCATCGTACGGCATGGACATGATTCGAAACCACGTGGCGGAGTACATCGAGTGTCGAGACGGTCACCCCGCTAAATGGGAGAACGTCGTCCTGTGCGCCGGCGCATCCAGCGGCATCAAGCACTGCCTCGAACTGTTCTGCAACAAAGTCGACGGCAAGGACACCGGTCAGTGTATTGACTATTATTGTTTAGCCAACATAGTGCTTTTGCTTTCTTTCTTGCTCATATTTACCTATGGCTTTGTATCTACATATAATACCATTCAAACCATTTATTTAGCCACACATATATATATTATAATCATTGAAAAAGAACACAGAGTACCTATACAAAAAAAGACACAGTGTGGCAAAAAAAGGCAATTTTTAAGAAAGCTTATAGCTGTATGTAGAAAAAGGTTTACACATCCAAACCAAGATAAATAACAATAAACGTTGTAAGAGGTAGCATGACTGACATTACATTAGGTGGACAATAAGTACAGTAAGTTCAGGTTTGCAAGAATAGCTCAAGACGTGCGATGTATTCTAGGAGTGCTGATCCCGATCCCTCAGTACCCGCTGTACTCGGCAACATTGGCGGAGTACGGACTGGGACAGGTGGGCTACTACCTGGATGAGAACAATGGCTGGGTACTAGATGTGGCGGAGCTGGAGCGGGCTATGTGCGATGCTAGCGACAAGTATGCAGTACGAGCCCTCGTCGCCATCAACCCCGGGAACCCCACTGGGCAGGTCATTGTTCGCCATCATTATTTCCTATTTTCCAGCTACGTTGATGTCCGCTGTCTGTCAACCAGATGGAATTTATTACCATGAGGCTACTGAGGCAGCTGCCTATCGGTCGCCTCATGTAAACTCTGTAAAGTAATCTCGGCCCCATAAACCTATAAAAGTAACCCGCAAAACAACCACATCAAGAGTAACTTGACCTTCGATCCGTGCAGCTTTTACTTGGCCACGAGCTCCTTGCAGTAACTGCCAGGCGAATGCCAATTTGTGTCTCTCGTCAAAGGAGACCAACAGATTATATCATAACTTTATTTGGTCTTTTGCTGAACATGTCTTTCTCATTTATACCTTTTTTTTCAACAGGTGTTGAAACGAGAAAACATAGAAAAAATCATAAAGTTTGCCAAAGAGAATTCTTTGATGATATTCGCAGATGAAGTGTACCAGGACAACGTATACGCCAAGGGCAGCAAGTTCTATTCTTTCAAGAAGGTAAACAAATTATAATTAAATTATAATGAGAACTGACCTGATTTGAGTTCATATTTATTTTTTCTTTTTGACTTCACCTACCTGGAAAATAAATATATTTATAATCCGATTTCAGTATTCTAGGTAAAACAATATTAAACGCATTATATTCCCAGGTGATGACGGAGATGGGTGCCCCGTACAACACGGTGGAGCTGGCGTCGTTCATGTCCATCAGCAAGGGCTACATGGGCGAGTGCGGGCTGCGCGGCGGCTGGATGGAGCTCTGCAACCTCGACCCCGACGTGCAGGCCAACCTCTACAAGGCCATCTCCGCCATGCTCTGCCCAAGCACGATTGGACAGATTGTCGTCGATTGCATCGTAAGAACTACTACCAAAGCCACCTAGCGTTCCAAATATGTGAAACGCTTGTGACATGTTACATGAAATGACAGGCGCGGACGCCGGCTCCGGGTGACCCTTCCTACGAGCAGTTTGAGTGCGAGAAGTCCAACACGCTGGACTCGCTCGCCAAGAGAGCTAAGATGATCGTCGAAACCTTCAACAAGATGGAAGGCTTCAAGTGTAACGTTGTACAGGTCAGTGTATCAGTCACGTGACATCACGACGAGACGGTACACGCAACCAAAAAGCTTTATTGAAGTTCTCATTAATTACCCCTCATTTGATGTCCTCTTAGCCGATTATCGGCCATGGTGGCTGTTCTCTTATAAAGGAGTTTAGCCAACTGCGCAGGACATAGTAGACACAGGTACACTCACTATTCCTTCACTCTCATAGCCCGATTTGATAGTAAACATACACGACCAGAGAGAAATCAGTTTCAGGACCGATATTTACGTGCTCTCCTTTGCACGGGTGAATCAATCACTAACTTCCAGGCTTTTTTGTGAAAGTCTCTAAAACTCACAAAGCTATTTTGGCTCAACCCGGGAATTGAACCTGGGACCTCGTGCTCAGCAGCCGCGCTTGCGACAGCTACATAGACCAACGAGGCAGTCAAACCCCTCATTTACCTTTAACGCATCATCGGTCCTGATTTACTTGGGGTAGCTATTTTATGTATAGAGTTATTTATACCTTTACGTACTCAATTTGACTTGAGAAAGAAGGCACAGTGAGCGTGTGACGTGGTGCAGGGCGCGATGTACGCGTTCCCGCGCATCCAGCTGCCCAAGCGCGCCGTGGAGGAGGCGAAGAAGGCCGGCGTGCCCGCCGACGGCTTCTACGCCAAGCGCCTGCTCGAGGATACCGGTCACTAACTAATACTCATTACTATCGCACTCAGTGCTGCTCTACAAAAACTGCCACTATACACCTACACCACTACATTCCAAGTCAGCATGACGTGCATGCGTTTTTATTCTTACGTTATCATCACTTTTGCTCAAGTCGGAGGGGTGATTTCAGACTTTCTAAGCCCAGGCTTTTTGATGATGTTTTCCTTCACCTAAGTCATTGAGTCATTGATGTTCAAGATAGGCTTAGAAAGTACTTATAACTTATTCAAGTTATTTTTCTACCTGCGGCTGCTTGACATGGAATTGAACTCGCACTCATTGGGGTGCTTTAACCACAAGCCCTGTCATCTAGAATTTTCTACAGGTATCTGCATAATCCCCGGGTCTGGCTTCGGACAGAGTCCCGGCACATACCACTTCCGCACCACCATCCTGCCGCAGCCGAAGCTGCTGAAGGAGATGCTCGTCATCTTCCAGGCCTTCCACCAGAAGTTCACCAAGGAATACGCGTAAACGATTATCTTGTTCTCCTGATGAGAATATTTGTATAGATGAACGTAACCAGAAACACGTAGGTAGGTATTTTAACAGGTCGTGAGTTTTATACGTATTTGTCTATCTGACCGCACCAACCAGGTTATATTTTACATATTACCCCTTAGTGAGCCTGGTCAACGGAATACCACACCAACTTTTACTATAAATTTGTTAAAACATAAAAAAGTCAACTAGATACCTAATTGAAATAATCTAAAAAGTACGTTATGACGTTTAGGTTTAGTATCAGGGTTGACAATTATTGATTCCCGATTTCCTGATAAACGAATTCACGGTAAAATATATTATGCGAATATCGAGGGTTAACTAAGAAAAAATAACTATTTATGTGAATTTCCCGCTGTCAATAGCATCTCCCGTTGCGCTCTCGATGCACACTGACCACTTCATCGCATCAATTCTTGAGTTAAACTCTGGTGTACCATCACTTGAGCTATCGTCTAACGCCAGGCATTATTATAATGCCATTGTGAAATTATCCCGTTAAGATGTGGCTTCACCTATGGCCAATGTCCTTTATCGCGATAATGAATGGCATTTCCCGTTAGTATTGCCCCAGCAATTAAGATGTCACTCAAAAATTGAGAATTATGCTATTTCAAACTGTGACAAGATTTCTATTCCATATCTTGTTTCATGAGTCAAATATAACGTACTTTTTAAATTATTTCAATTTATTGTAAGTTGTGGGCATGAAGGTATCTCCACATGACCGCGGACTGATGAACGCTGCGGCACTAAATCATTATTTCGTGGATGCGGCTTCATGCAGTGACTTAGCCATGAGGTTCTTCCTGTTAGCGGCAATGCAATATTTTTCTCTAGATAAGTGGTCGTCACACTTCTATGATAATGTGTGGCATCACTGCGAGTACCTGCTGCCCACATACTTTTAGACTGTTTAGTAGACCACAAGTAAACAGATCTGACTTATTTAATATAAATTGTCAAAAGTGATTGTCCCAAAGATAAATCAATTTTATAATTTTTATTTATTTATACTGAATTATAGCTAGGAACAGGCGTGAAAACATATCTTTAATGAAATAGATGATAAATGTATTGCCTACATCGTATCTATAATGAAAATATGGGAATTATATTATATAAACTTACCATTGTTTTTCATTTTGACTGACTTCACAAACATTTCGAATAGACCCTTCAAAATTAACTTACACTCAGCATTTACTTTAATGATACCGTTGTCACAGTTCCAAAATCTCCATCAGGATTGAGGGGCCACTTTTTGTTTATGATTATACGAACTTACCGGTAAGTGAGTGAAGCTCTAACCTATGTAATTATACAAAGAGCTTTGTCCGAGGGATTAGCATAAGGTATACATGTAGTGACACATACTGTGTCGCATATTCGCACCATTGATTCGCACTGATTTTGAGGTCGTTTTTTTGTTATGTGGGTATCCTTACCTATCTTGCCCGAGCGCAGCACTCGTCATTTAGTTCGGAGCATCACCCCTGTCGCGTGTGCATACACTTATTACTAATGTTGATATTTGTATGACCATGGGATAGGCGGGCCTAATGGACCGGGTGCTAATCCCTCGGACAAAGCTCTTTGTATTATTAAGTATTAGCTGCCGGTGGTAACAGAGGCAGCATAAACGAGCGACCATAGACACCCCAACATTCAGCCGTGCAACTCTGCTTGGAGGATTCTTTTTTTCGAACGTCATTGTGACAGGACATGTTATAGTTTGACGGGATACGATTTTGCCGCGCTTTTGACCAATCTTAGTTGATTTTCATGTTAAAAAAATATTTCTTGTTATTTCCCCGTTAAACGAACCTGCTTCTGGTTTTTAAGATAAGATAGAACTTCACTTATAGGTAAGTTCGTTTAATCATTAATTTGATTATACTTGAGCTTTGTACTCAGATGAACTTTTTTATGTAGGTACTCCTCTCTTGTATACTCTGATGTACTCCTCTTACGGACTCTCTTATGAACTTCTCTTATTTACTCTTTTATATACTCACTTATGTGCTCTCTTATTTACTTCTCTTATGTACTCTCTTATGTGCTCTTTTATGTACACCTCTTATGTACTCCTCTAATTAACTCCCTTATGTACTCCTCTTATATACTCTCTTATGTACTCTCATATGTACTCCTCTTATGTACCTATATAAGACTCAAAATTACCAAATCTGATAAACCAATACTCATTTCGCGGCGGAAATTAGGAAATGCTCTCCGCTGCGCTTCCAGCGGCGGTTCTTTAGACAAGAAAAGTGAAGTACCTATACATATATAATATGAGCTTGACTTTCGTACGTATGTATTTATTTTGTGTCACACTTCTCCATATACTGACGAGGACGTGAAATAAAAAGTTATCGTATTTCATTATTAATTTATTTTTACACAATATTTTCATCAAGTAACCTCAGACGATTGTCTAATAGCTATAATAGTCCCGATATAAAAATATTTCCTCTCTTATCCGTAACATTGTAATATATTTATAATATTGACACGTTTATACTTTTTACACTATCAATTCGAATTCTTTAGTCATAATAACGTGATGCTTATTTTATTCACAGATCAATAATTTTACATAGTATAGTACATATTTATAATGTCTCAAATAAATATAATATGTATATAGAACATTACAATTTCGCCTATCAAAATGTACATCACAAGTGCGAACGTTCGTATTTATAATAACTACAGTTTGTAATGTAAACAAAGTGATGACAAAAACATATTTCATAATTAAAAACAACAGAAACATTATCTCACACGTTTATGGCAAATCGTCAGAGTCCCACAAAATTATAATATTTACTTTAATGATTAATAGACAATTATAAAACACAACATAGTTATTTTACATAGTCTTAAACGAAATAAATAAATTATTCTCTAATATAGTGTATTGCTTATTGTCAAATCAATTTAAAAGCCTATAAAATGGCGCTCTGGGCCTTTACCAACAACAATTCCTAGTTTCTTATTTATGTACTAATTATTCATTTATTACTAAGTCAACATCATTTATACAGATATTTAGGAATACAGTTATAGTTCGGGCCTGGAACGCTGAGCGCAACCAAATATTAGCTCGATCATATCCGAGTACACCTAGGCTGAAACGTTAGTCTTTAGTCTCGAACTACTGGAATGTACAAGTTCTACGCTACCTTTAGACATCTCTTCATACTATAACATACGTATCACGCTATGATATGGTTTATTTAGATTTAAAATTATATACTTTAGCACAAAATATTCAGAAGAGTAACAGATAACTTAAAAGGAAAATACTGACATATAAGTACGTCCAGAACTAGCTGGGATTGCTACAATAATAACTTTGTATAGAAGATACAACAGGAAACGTAACATAGACAGTGTAACATACATAGTTAGCGGAATATATCAGTAACATATATGAAAATAAATTATTAGCTAAAACTAGAAGGACGGATAGAACGGGGAAGATACAATAGACTTAAAAAAAGTTCCAGTCCGGCCGCGGCCGCGCGGAACACGCGGGACCGCGCGGCCGCGGTCCGGACCACTTAGTGTTACGTCATTTACAGTTTCATTAACTTTAGTTTTTTTACGAAGTAATTTAGCTAAGAATGATCTGGGCCATTGTTGCGTTCGTTATAAAACAATGCGCGCGGCAGTGCTGCGGGGCGCAGCAGCAGCGCGCGGGACGACGGCGGCGACAGCGGCCGGCGCGGCGGGCGCTAGCAGTGGTTGTCCTCGCGCACGAGCGCCGCGGTGTCGCGGCCGGTGTCGGCGGCGGGGTCCAGCGCGCGGCCCGCGCCCGCGCCCGCGCCGCGCGCCGCCGCGCCGCGCGTCTCCGTCGACGACGGCGAGATCACCGCCGACACCACCTTATCCTTCAACTCGTCTGGTACTTCGTAAATGCCGGCTGCATAAAAAAATAAACAACATTTCATTTATTTAGGTCAACGATTCGACTGGTAGCAGGAAACTCAAACATACAATGATTTTTGATGTTTTTCTTAGGTTAACTTGATTATGGATCGCGGTAACAATACAACCCAAAGTAATTTTTAGACGAAATTACAGCAGACTTATGATAGATAGAATTCATGAATAATTTTGTATTGTAAAGAGTAGGTAAGATTAGGCGATACGTGTAATAGAGCGTAGCACTCACGTATAGGCGGCTCGGGCTCCCCCTGCGCGACGGCGCGGGTGACGGCGTCGTACATGGGGTTGCTGAAGTCGCGGCCCTTGCGCGGCGCCTCCTCCAGCGTGTAGGCGGGCTCGCCGGCGCTGCCCACGCCGCCGAACTCCACGTTGGAGCCCTGCCGGAACGACACGCTCTGCGACGACGCCAGGCTGCTCAGCCCGCCGCCCTTACCGCTGCAATCATACAAGAAAAGTTCAGTAAAAAAAAATTAAGTGTCTCGACTTAGCGTACGAGGTTGTCGCCTTGTGCAATGTCGATTCTGTCGCGGGTAGGTCGATTATCACGGTCAAAACGGTGCAATTGCCGAAAGCCTTGAATGACATCTCAAGGAGAAGCTGTAGTTAGGCGCCTAGGGCGAGGTACTTATTCAGAATTAACTTAAAAAATATATATACCGACTATAAGGTGAAGGTTTCGAAGACTATAAAAGATCATAATAAGACTCACAAAGGTCGTTTCCTAATGACGAACCAGGCGGCGGCGCCGGCCAGCGCCAGCAGCAGCACGAGCAGCAGCGGCACGAGCACGGCGGCCGCGGTGCCGGCGCGCGCGGCGGCGCTGGCGGCGCTGGCGGCGCACAGCGGCGGCTGCAGCGGCGCGCGGCAGCGGCACGACAGCGCGCCCGCCGCGTCCCACGCGCACGTGCCGCCGTTCTCGCACGGGCACACGCGCGGCAGCGCGCGCGGCGCCTCCACGGCCGCGTCGCACTGCCGCTCGTGCGCCAGGCGCTTGGGCGGCGGCTGCAGCTCGGGGCACACGCAGCGCCGCCCGCCCGGCACGCGCAGGCACAGGTGCGAGCACGCCGCGCGCGAGCACTCGCCCGAGCCCGACGCGTTGTAGCGCCGCGGGTGGTACACTGTTACAAAAACACACAAATATATTCCAGACCTATTTATTTTAAAAGAAGGAAATGCTCAATAACGATCGTCTGTCCAAAATAATTCGACTCACCTTTCACAGCCGATGGGTTGACTAGATCCTTGGATATAACCGATGGCACTCCTCTTCCGAACTTGTCCTGTCTGACGAGTTCACCCGTGTCCCGGGTGACCCAGTACAGCGAGGACTCGAACACGTCCAGTGACAGCGGGTGCTTCAGCAGGTCGCCCTTCAGGATCACCTTCCTGTTAGAACCGTCGTGCCTCATCATCTCGATAGTGTTCAGTTTAGTGTCAGCCCAGTATATAGCGTGATCCATCAAATGGTCGATGGCCAAGCCAGTCGGATGTCTGATGTTTTCTGTGACAATCGGTCTCCTCTTTGAACCGTCCATCCAAGCTATTTCGATTTTAGGAGCGGAACCAGCGTCAGCCCAAAACATCCTTCCCATTTGAGGATCAAGAACCAGTGACGTGGGGCTTTCAATTCCCGCAGACACAATAGCTCTTCGGTATCTTCCATCAGTTCTTGCAACCATGACTCGTCCTCGAGGTTTCGACCCTGTCCTGTCGGTCTCCGTCCAGTACAGGTTATCTCCGACATAGTCTACTGCCAAAGCAGTCGGTTTTGAGTTACCCTTCATGTTGAGATCTTGGGCAAATCCACTCTTGACTTGTCCGTTCAGTGCGTTGAGCATGTAGGACCGCTTGATGGTCTTATCGTAACTGTCTGCCCAGAATATCATCTCTTGCTTAGGATCGTAGTCTATGGCTTCTATTCTCTTCTCGGCTGTGATGACGTCATACTCTCTGTCTTCCTTTTGTGCAAAGGCGTGTATTTCAGGTCCATTGGCGAATAGAAGAACAACGTCATCATCTACAACTTTGCATACTCCTGATAAGTTGTCTGCCAGTCTGTAAGTAAGCGATTTTTATTTTGGAGGAGTTACACAGTAGAAAAGTTTGCTAGAAAAGTATTAAATCGAGAAGTCGTTAAACTGGTATTTTTAAGGCCAGATTATATGATAGTATCAACAGGTTGAATTATTAGTACAAAGTGAGAGACTAACTTGAATCCTTCTGTGCAGTCGCAGCTGTAGCTGCCGTTGAGGTTGTTGCATATCTGCGAGCAGTGGTGCGTGCCGGCGGCGCACTCGTCCACGTCGACGCAGCGCTTCTTGTCCACGGGCGAGATGATCCAGCCCTGGAAGCACGTGCAGATGTAGCCGCCCGCGCCGCCGATCTGCGTCAGGTTCGTGCAGAAGTGCTCGCAACCTCCTGGGGAACAAAAGTTGCTGTGATGAGACCCGCTCGACAATACGATTGCCTTTCAATACCTTTAAGACTTGTTAACTATTTTGGCTAAACACGGAAAATATCAGGACGTTTTAGTGCAAATACGTTTTATTGTTTCAATACGTACAATGATTGAATGATTTAATGGAAGTTTATATTATTTACATTAAATGGTTTGTTATAAATACTTTTTAACAAACACGTTTCTCAAAATATCTATAATAATTATTGTCTTCCATTTTCAGAACAACGTTGACTTTCCAAGCTGAGTAGTACCTTTATCAAGATGCGAGCATGTGTGCGTGTGGTGGCAGCCGAGCTCGTCGGAGGCGTCGCCGCAGTCGTCGGCGAAGTCGCAGAGCTGCGTGCGGTCGACGCAGTGGCGGTTGGCGCACTGGAACTGCGCGTACGGGTCGCACGGCTTCACGCGCGCCGCACACAGCGTCATGTTGTTCTCGTCCGAGCCGTCGCCGCAGTTGTCAACTCCGTCGCATACTTGGTAGCTGTTGTGTGTTATCGTGGTTTAGAAACAGACTTTATTTTGGATTTGTTAAGGGTATTTTTGGATGCAGAAGTTAGTGTTATGAAAATATAAAAGCAAATAATGTAAAAAATTCTACACAAGAACCCTTCGCTTGCTTGGAACTTTAAATCTGTACTCGCAACAAACAACAACTTTGATCAATTGTAACTTTAAATTGTTAAGTATCACTTACCGAGGTACACATCTGTGGTTATCGCAGTGGAACCGTCTCAGCGTATCACAGTTGAAGTTGGTACATATGGAGGCAGCTTCATCGGAGCCGTCGCCGCAGTCGTCAGTACCGTCACACAGGTCTGACTGAGACACGCACAGGTTGTTCGCGCACTGGAATCTGTAATTTGGACAATTCGTAAGCAATCTAGTAAGAATATTTACCTAAATAATTAATAATATGATAGTAGGTATTGACAGTTACCTGCTCTCCGGGCAGTATCTGCCGCCAGGGTAGCGCGGTGGGCACCCGATCTCATCAGACAAGTCTCTGCAGTCTCTGTCGCCGTCACACCTGAAGTACGCAGCGATGCAGTGTCCGGACTTGCACTGGAAGGTTCCGTTCTTGCACTTGAAGCCGCCGCAGTCGGCTTCGTCGGTGTTGTCACCGCAGTCGTCCTCGTGGTCACAACGCCATCTCGATGAAATGCACTTTCCATTGCCGCACTTGAATTCTGATTCCGAACATTCTCTGTACTTATGTTGGCAAACCGTTTCCGACTCGTCGCTACCATCTCCGCAGTCGTCGGTGAAGTCGCACAGCCATTGTTTCGGTATACAGCGCTTGTTGTCGCATGTGAAGTCAGTCTCGGCACTGCAAGTGGGACAGTTCTCTGGTAATTCATCCGATCCATCTCTGCAGTCGTCTTTGCCGTCACAGAACAACCATTTCGGAATACATCTATAGTTCGCTTGTCCGGGACATCTTCTCCATCCAGTGGTACAGTTCTTTTGCCTACACATGTACGCTGGCTCATCAGAATCATCTCCGCAGTCGTTATCGAAATCGCACATCCATAATTTCGGGATACATCTTCCGTTCTTGCATGCGAATTCGGTGTCAGGATTACAAGGTCGGTTATGACACATTGCAGGGTCTTCGTCACTATTGTCCTTACAGTCTGTGTCGCCATCACACTTCCAACTGTCAAGTATACACCTGCCACTGGACTTGCACTTGAACTCGAGGAGCGGGCACTCGTGGGCGCACTCAGCCTCGTCACTTCCGTCTCCACAGTCGTCAGTACCGTCACAGATGGTGGCGGCAGGCGTGCAGTTGGTGTTCTTACACTGGAATGAGCCAGCTCTGCAATGACGAACAGGGCAAGTTTCAGGCTCATCAGAACCATCCATACAGTCTTTCTCGCCGTCACACTTCCAGAACCATGGAATACATTTCTCATCATGACCGTTGCATCTATGTTGACCGTCTGTGCAGTTGGCAATACATGTTTTCATATCTCTGGCTAAGTAGAATTGGTTCGGGCAAGCACACTTGAACGTTGTGGCGCCTTCTTCTCCGTAACCCTCGATGTTCAGGTAGCTGGATGCATGGGGCGGCGCTATCAGACACAGATGAGAGCACCCTCCGTTGTTATCTCCACAAGGGTTGGGATACGGCAGTTGTCTCAGTGGATGAACGACGTGAATATCATACGGTCTATGAGTGGTGTTTCTTAGTACAGTCAGATTTTCTCCCGAGTGTTTGTTTGCTTTGCTAATTGCTTTGAGATTCCAATCAGTCCAGAATATTTCGTCATCGAAGAGACTGAGAGCAAACACATGAGGTACTTTTGCACCAGATAATACGACATGCCTGTGCCTTCCTTCCAAATCAGCTGAACCGATGTAGTCCAAATGAGCATCAGCCCAGTAGATTCTGTCAGTGAAATAGTCTATTGTCAAAGCATTCGGCCAGGCGATGTCATCCTCCCAGTTCAGAATAGAAGTGAAATTGGACCCGTCCATACCCAATTTTCCTATGTAAGCCTGTAGATGCCACGATGTGAAGTAAAGGTAACCTGTTCCAGGGTGCACGACTATTGCTCTAGGGTCTGTTACGCCAGTTTTCAAAGTCTTTCTCCTAGTACCATCCAATTCTGACACATCCAAGTTTTTAGAATGTCTGTCAAGCCAGTAAAGTTTCCTTCCAATCCAATCAACGGCTATACCTTCAAGACCATGCGAGTCATGTCTGATAACCACTTCTTTTGTGGGACTGGGGTCGGTGTAGTTTGATCGGTAAATGGTCTTAGCGGAGACGTCAGCGAAATACATTCTCTGTTCTTTGAAGTCGAAGTCGATTGCGACGACGTTCATCAGATCTTGATGCATCAAGTTATATAAACTGGCGTCGGTGGACATGTTCCTCACGTAATACTTGTTCGTGAATATAATCCAGGCGGTGGTGTTATCCTTGCGCTTACAAGTGTGCTCATCAGGTTCTCTTTCATAATATTGGTCGTTACATTTACAATAGTAGGATCCAGGGGTGTTGGAGCAGTACTGCGAGCAAACTCCTGGCGTTTCTATACATTCGTCTATGTCTGCGCAAGCTTTACCATCCGCGAGCAGCTTGTAGCCTTGATTACAGTCGCAATAGTAGCCTGTTAGAGTGTCAATACATTTGTGGCCACATTGATTGATTTCTAGCTTAGCACATTCATCGATGTTACAATGAGGAGGTTCGTCAGAGTCGTCGGTACAATCAGACACTTTGTTGCAGACCAGTCTGTTATCGATGCACTGATCATTATTACATTTGAACTGGCCAGCAGGACATGTCTTATTCTCTTTAACACATCCAACTTCATCAGAATGATCACCACAATCATCTTCACCGTCACATCTGAAGTGGTTTCTAATACACTTGAAATTCTGACATTTAAACTCTTGATCGCTACATTGCTTGTATTGAGTGTTACAACGTTTACCTTCGTCAGAGCCGTCACCACAGTCGTTGTCGTGATCACACACCCAGCCTTCGTTGATACAGCGGCCGTTGTTACATTGGAATTGGTCTTCAGAGCAAGGTGTGGGTGTGGCGCAGTGATGGATGGTTGAGTTTTCATCAGCTCCATCAATACAATCTGGATCACCATCACAGATCCATTTCTTGGGAATACATTGCGCTCGTTGCCAGAATTTGTTTTCTTCACATGTGTATTCAGTTTCAGCATCACACTTGCGTTCATTGCACTGATGACGATCGTCTTCGTCACTGTTGTCCAGACAGTCGTTGTCACCATCGCAAATGTAGATTCTGGGTATGCAGTTTCCGTTGTCACAAGTGAAGAGGTCACCGAAGCACGTGCGGCCTTCTGAGCGGCAGTACTCTGGCGGCTCGTCAGCGCCGTCACCGCAGTCGTCGTCTCCGTCGCAATACCACGTGGCAGGGATGCATCGGTGGTTGGGACAACGGAAACTGTTTTGAGGACACGTTCTCTGGGCACAATGCAGTGGGTCTTCATCAGAATTGTCACCGCAGTCATTGTCACCATCGCAGAGCCAGTAGGGTTCAACGCAAATATTCGTCTTCTCGCATTTTAGATGGTTAGTCGGGCACGTTGTGTTCATCGGGCAACGTTCATGTGTCTCGTCCGATGTGATGTTGTCCTTACAATCGTTGATTCCGTTACAGACTTGCGACATTGGTATACAACGAGAGTTGAGGCACGTAAACTCGCCCTCAGCGCATGGTGGGTATACGCATCCTTCTTCATCAGATCCGTCTTTGCAATCATTTTCATGATCACATTTCCATGACTGGAAGATACACCTGCCATTGTTACAGCGGAACTCGCTAGGCGAACACGAGTGGTACGTGCAGTAGTTCTTGTCTTCATCTGAGTTATCCCCACAGTCGTCATCTCCGTCACATGACCACATCTTACTGATGCACTTGCCGTTGGCACAGAAGAACTTGCTAGGGTCACAGGTAATGTTCTTAGCCACACACATTCTGCCTTCGTTTACCAGTTTAGTGTTATCATCACACTTGCACTCGACAGTGTTGTTAGGTGCAGGGTGACAGCTGTGTGCGCAACCTCCATTGCTAATCTTACAGGGATTCACTTGACACTTTTGTCTGCTCGGACTGTAAATGTGAATGTCACGAGGCGAGTCTTCCAATCGCTTCACCATCTCTATCATGTTAGCACCAGTATGTTTTTCTGCTCTGTACACACCGCGAAGCTGAAGGTCAGTCCAGTAAATGTAGTTACCGAAAACGGTGATGGCGAATGGATAGATGGTTGCACTGATCAGAACTTCTCTATCAGAACCATCTAGCTTAGACCGTTCAATCTTCTCTCTGACAGCATCGGTCCAATATAACATGTTTTCATCAAAGTCAATGGTCAAGCCACTAGGTTGCGATAAGTCCTTGTCTATGATTGCCTTCTTCAATGATCCAGCCATGGTTGTTCTATAGATCTTTCCAGAAGTCCCAAATCTGCCCCAATCTGTATAGTATAGAGTTCCGTTGCATGGGTCAACAACAATAGCTCTCGGGCGTTCGACTCTAGCAATCATTACAAGCTCTGTACCATCGAGGTTCATGGCGTAAATGGAATTGTTAGAACTGTCTGTCCAGTAAACTTTCTTTTGCGTCCAGTCATAAGATATACCTTCAGGATTGATGCCCTTACTAATGATGTTCTGGATGGTCGATGGATCTGGGTTGTTAGCAGACATCCAGCCTATTCTAGCCCATGGCCTGATCTGAGTAAAGAACAGCTTATTGTCGGTGTAATCAAACTCTACACCTACAACATTTGTAAGGTTGACGACAGGTTTAAAAGGCACTCCTGTAGATTTCGGATCTAAGTTTATAGCTCGAATTTCAGTCCTTGTGGTGAATACCAGGTACTCCTCAACCACGTCACATTTCTTCGGATTCGAAGCAGAGATTTGTCCAGTTGCACAGTCACATCTATGAGTATATCCCTTGTTAGCTTCCGGTGGGTAACTGAAGCAAAGTTGATCACATCCACCATTGCCAAGCTTTCTGCAAGGGTTGTTTTCGTCCGTAGGCTGATTGTTCACATCAAATATAACAATATCTCTGAGCTTGGGAAGGTTTATTCTAACTTTCTCTGGCATGGACATATTGCCAGGCAATTTGGACGCTTTGTAGATAGTTTGCAAGTTTCTATCAACCCAGTAAACGCTACCCGTGTGTATCGCGATGCCCATAGGATTTGGTAAGTTTGATCTAATCAGTTGTCTATTACCACCATTGAAGGAGATCTTTTGGATTTGGTCCAGTTTAGAGTCAACCCAATAGACGTCATGAGTCAACATATCGATGGTCAGGTCTCTCGGGTTTGATATTCCAGAGCTCACTACGGTTTGCCAGTTGCTACCATCCAAATACGCCTTTCCAATTCGTGGGTACTGACCATAATCGATCCAGTATAACAGTCTCTTTAGAGGGTTCACAGCGAGTTCTCTTGGAGCATCCATTGTTGTTTTTACCAAGACCTTCCTATTCGAACCGTCAAGCCAGCACATTTCTACATAGTTTTCGTGAGGGAAGACGTTGGTGAAGTAGAGATTTCCAGCGACCCAGTCTACAGCTAACCCTCGGATGCCATTGCTGCCAATACCATCCTTAACAATGTGCTGTAGTTCCGTGCCATTTGGTCTGATGCGGAATATTCCGTTCCATTGTCCGCGGTTGAACTCCACCCAGTAAATGTAGTTTTCAGCGAAGTGTACATCTACATGCAGGATGTGGTGTCCAACACCAGTGACGGGTACCATGGCTTCGGCACTAGAGTCGATGCTGTACCCGCGGATGAGGTCCAGCTGTGATACTACCGCGAACGTCTTGTAAGGCACACAGTTCACTTCATTCTCCTTTCTGTAGCCAACAGAACAAGCGCAGACCCGGGACCCACCGTCTCCAGGGATACAGATCTGTTCGCAGCCTCCATTGCTCTGCGAGCATGGGTGGTGAACCATCTTCCTCTTTTGGAATATTGTAAACGACTTCAAGTCACTTTCATTGTCTAATATAGCCTTGATGTTATCGCCGTTGGGTAGGTCAGCCTTAATTATCTTTTCGTGAAGAGGATCCAAAGCATACAGTCTCGAATCCAGTACGGCGATTACTTTGGGATAGGAGATAGCGTTGGTCTCAGACAGTATGGTTTTCCTGTCATTACCCTCAGTGTTGACACTGTTGATGCTGGCCGGGAACTGAGTGCTGAAGTAGATGATCTTCTTCTCAATGTCAATGGTGACAGCTTCAGGTCGTTCGATGGTATCCACCAGAATAATGGGATTAGTGCCATCCATGTTGGCTTTGCCGATCTTCGCTGGAACTCCGAAGCCTCCTTCGTCGGACCAGTACATTTTTCTGTAAATAAAGTATAACATGAACATTATTGACATAGACATAAAACATTTAAATTGTGTTTTATTTATTTAAATTCCATTTACATATCTTTGTTTAAGCAGAAATATTCGAACACAAACAAAAAATAAGTTAATAAAATAATACAACTCACCCTTCAGTAGGATCCAAACAGATTCCTTTCGGTTTAGCAACAGATGCCTTGCTGCCATCGTTAGCCATCACAATAGACCGGTACTTCACTTTACCGTCCACTCTGACAAGTTCGATGTTACTGGCAACCCTGTTGGCCATGTACAAGTTTCTGCCGAGCCAGTCGAAGGCAATGGCCGATGGTGCCCCGACAATACCGGTATCAGATCCGAAGAACTCGACCTTATTACCACCACCGTAAGGCATACTGTAGATTGTGCAGTTTTCGTCATCATCGCTATCACCAGTTATGGACTGCAGCCAGTATAACATGTGGCCTTGACGGTCGTAGTCCAGTTGTACTCCACCTAAGAATAAAAAGTACGTATGTAACACATGATAAGATTTTGGTAGGAATATTTTCATTATACATACATATACTAGTGGCTATATACTAGTGATTTCGTGTTTCTTATTATACCTTGAATGCCAACAATGGGCGCGAGTTGTCCAGCGCGGCCGGATCCGTCCATCGATAAGTCAATGACTTGACTTCCCTTCAGTACCATCAGGTATGCAGACTCCTCTGCAACAAAAATAAATAATATAAAGTGCTAATGTTCACTAATAAATTCTATTAAACATCATTACTATTTCAATAGTAAAAAATCGTACCTTCTATACATTTTCCGTCAGGTAACAGCTTGAACCCGGGCTTGCACATACAAGTGTAGGCAACAGTCTTGTTTGGACTGAGCAGGCACAGATGTTGGCACGAATCCTTCTTACAGGGTGAAGTGTAGAGCGGCTGTAAGGACGGGTGATGCACGTGGATGGACAGCGGCTGCGATATCAGGTGAGACACCACTGTCTGGTTCGTTCCCTTGAATTTATGAGCCGACAGTACTCTGTTCAGTTGACGATCGGTCCAGTACAACGTATCTTCGAAAAGTGTCAGTGAGTGAGGGTGGAGGAGGTAGTGGCTACCGGCCAGGACCTGCTGTCTTCCTGTACCGTTGTAATAACAGAAGTCGATAAAATCTAATTTTGAATCAGCGAAGTACACTCTTTGTGTAGCTGTATCTAGTGTTAAACCATTAGGCCAGTAGATTTTCGTCGTAATAATAGCTGATCTCTGTGTACCATCCATTCCAACTCTTTCGATACGAGGGTTCTCTCCCCAGTCGGTCCAGAACAGCCATCTTGCATTTGGTGCTGGATCTAGACACATTCCTCTAGGCTGTGTGATGTTGCCGCTTAACAAAGCTGTCCTAGCTGAACCGTCTTCTTTGGCTACCTCGATAGTGTTCAGTTTGCTGTCTAGCCAGTAAATGTTACCTCCGACCCAGTCATAGGCAAGTCCCTCGACGAGGTCCAGTCCAGTGGATATGATGACCTGCGGCTCACTACCGCGGTCTAACCGGGAGATCTTCTTGAGTTTCATGTCCGACCAGAATATTGTTCCTGTGTGCATGTTAGAGGCGGTTGCGACTACATTTTCGACGTTAATTGGAACTCTTTCCAGGCCTTGTTCATTAAGATCTGCCACTAGGATGGAATGTCTATTGGAAATGATGAGGAAGGCGCTGGAGTGGTTGTTAGCCTTGCATGTGTGGTTATTCATGGTTAAGATGTAGCCGTCCATACAGGAGCATACGTAGGAACCCTTCGTGTTGGTGCATGTCTGCGAACAGAGACCTGGCGGATCACATTCGTTGATGTCCTTGCAGTTGGAGCCATCCACATCCAATTCCTCGCCAGGTGGACAAAGACACAGCGGTCCATTAGGAGTCTGTTTACATCCATTGGAACAGAGACCGTCTTGATGTTCACATTCAGCAAAATCACAGCTTGCACCTGTAATATAGCAATTAATCATTGATCAACTGATCACACTAAAATAAGGCACTTTGCTTTTGTAAATAAGTGTATATAAATAAATAAGTGTATACCTTCGTCAGCTCCATTCGGACAGTCAAACTTGGAATCACAAACTTGAGTGATGTTGACACAACGGCCTGTGACGCCGGGACATTGCCACTGGTCAGCGGGACACCTAGGATAACACAAATAGGCGCATTAGTATTATTAGCAGAGGGCGAGAGTTAAACAGCAGGTATCAGGACAAGTGGTACCTGAAGGCGGGTGGTTTGCAAGCATGCTCGAGCCCCTCGTCGGAGTTGTCTCCGCAGTCGTCGCGGCCGTCACAGACGTACGCCTTGAAGACGCAGCGTCCGTTTTGGCAGCGGAAGTAGTTGTGAGCGCACGACACCGCGCCGCAGCTCGCTGGCTCGTCTGACAGGTCCTCGCAGTCAGGCGTACCTAACAAATTCATATGATGTCTTTCAAACCATGTTTCGGCCACATCGGCTATTTTCGGAGATCGGTTATCTGTCCGGGAAATATTATAGTGCGCAGGTAGTCTCTCCCCGCACTGTCGCAGTACTCACCGTCACAGTACCAGGTGGTGGGGATGCAGATGCCGGAGGAGCGGCACTGGAACTGCTTGTCGGGCTGGCACTGGTGCGGCGCCAGGGACGGACAGCCCGCCTCGTCGCTGCCGTCGTTACAATCCGGGATGCCGTCGCATTTGTATGCTTCCTGATGACACAATACACGAACAAATATTGTAGTTTCACTTCAACAACACTCCCGCACATTCAGATTAAAATTAGCCTATGTGTTTTATCTAATGTACAACAGTACAAGCAGTAGTTTTTACATGAAATACTAGCAAACATCTACATACATTTTAGAATGTATATTTGAGTGTAATGATTTACCTGCACACACTGCTTGAGGTCTGCGCACTTGAACTGGCTGGCGAGGCAGGAGACGGGCGGGCAGTCGGCCTCGTCCTGCTTGTCGAAGCAGTCGTCGTCGCCGTCACACACCCACGACGCCGGGATACAGTGCCCCGTGCGCGGACATGTGAACTACAAGTCACAAATACATAATATAACTTACAGTAAACATGTCGACTACATCAAATGTTAGAAGACTAGCAATATCACCATGACAAAAAAAATATTTATAATTTTCCTGATGTGGTAGAAACATTTTTCTCACTGACCTGGAAGTATGCACAAGTCTTCTCGGCACAATGAGATCCTTCATCAGAACCGTCTCCACAGTCGTTCTCGGAGTCGCACTTCCAGGTGTTGGGCACACAGCGGCCGTTGTCGCACTGGAACTGTGAGGAGGAGCAGGTGACGTTGACGCAGCCGGTCTCGTCGGAGAAGTCGCCGCAGTCGTTCTCCGAGTCACACTTGAACGTCGCCGGGATGCAACGCCCAGACTTGCACATGAATTCTGATGCACTGCATGTTGTTTCTGCAATAAGTGGATAATAATTTAGAAACTGTTCTAAATGTTTGTCATCTTCATTAAGAATTGAAACTAAATCTTTACTTACTAGTACAGTTCTGTTCCTCGTCACTGTTGTCCAAACAATCGTCATCTCCATCACACACCCAAGAGTTGGGAATACATCTTTGGTTGTTACAGGTGAAATCCCAAGAATGAGGACATGCTTGCATGGGCGGTTCGGAGCTTGGATCAGGAATACAGCTGGTGCCATCAGGCGCCAGTTTCTCTCCATACGGACAACCACATTTGACGGTTAGAAGTTCCGTGTTGTTCCTAGGTACAGCGAAGCAAAGTTTTTGGCAGTTTCCATTGTCTCGTGCACAAGGCTGCATAGGATCTATCCTCTGGATTTCTTCGCTGTACACCTTGACACCATAAAGTCTGTTTGTTTGAGGTTCACGGACCATAATGTCTTCTTGTTCTCCAGTTAGTTTGTGTAACCTGACTATCGCGTCGAGTCTCCAGTCTGTGATGTACATGAACTCTTTGTGAATAACAATTGAGAATGGATGTCTGATGAGCCTGGAGTTAACAGTCTTGACGTCCGTTCCATCAAGTTTGGAATGTTGCACATGGTCGAGTAAGGCATCGCACCAGTACAGCCTGTCAGCGTCAAAGTCTATGGACAAGCCGTTAGGCCAGCCAAGAGTTACGTTCTCGAAGACCAACAAGTTGGTTCCGTCTGTGTATGCTCGGCTTATGTTGGCAGGCCGATCCCATTCCGAGAAGAAAATGAAACCTTTGTTTGGGTGTACTACGATAGCTCGCGGCCTCTTCAGGTCCTTCAGCAAAGTTCTCCTGTAAGTAACGTGTCTCGTCGACAGAACATTCAATGTTCCTTTCCTTGAGTCAATGTAGTACAGATTCTTGGAAGCCCAGTCTGCTGCTAGACCTTCCACTCCTTCATTCTGTGACGCAAGAACTATTTCCTTGGTCGTTCCATTTCTATGAACCCTGTATATCACATCTTGTAAAACATCTGAATAATAGATGTGCTCGTCTCGAGCATCGAAATCTAAACCTACAAATCTAGCTCTCTTAGAAACTACTGGCAGGATGGCGTCACTGAAACCTTCAATGACTGGGTTGAGAACCTTTCCCTTGATAAACCTCTGCTGGGAGTACATAAGGAACTCTTTAACAAGGTCGCAGTTCCGGAGGTCGGTCTCGAGCCGGTAGCCGATGTTGCAGGCGCAGCGGTAGCCGAGGCCGCCGTTCTGCAGCGCCGTCACGATGCACATCTGCGCGCAGCCGCCGTTGTTGGTGCCGCAAGGGTTGTTCACCGACGTCTGCTTCAGTGAGTGCACCACGGTGATGGCCTTGGGCTCCCTGATGTCCTTCATCTTGTAGATCGCTTGTATGCTGGAGGGTCCCTCATATTTGTTGACGGAGCTGATTCCTTGCTTGGTGTTATCCGACCAGTACACTCTATCTTCGATAAGCGCCAGTCTGGAGGGGCTAGGTACCTGTTGGCCTCTGAGCACCAGGAAACGATGGTTTCCATCATAGTCCACAGTTTCGATATAATCCAATAAGGAGTCACACCAAAACACTCTTCGCGCAATAATGTCCACAGCGATACCGGATGCTTTGTATGCTGCTTCGGAGACTATTGATTTTGCGTGGGTTCCGTCCATGTTTGCTCTGACGATCTGGAATGATCAGAACATAAATAAGAAATGGAAACATACTTTGAACGTTATGAACTACTCGTTTCGTAATTATTCTTATTACAAAGTTGGTGCTTAAGAATGTTCTTACCTGACTACTATCAGCAACGAACATCAACCCAAGTGTAGGATCAAGCGCGAGATCAGCGGGACTGGTCAGGTTCGATCCGAGCACCACAGCATGCCAGCGTCCATCCAACTCAAAGACGTCGACCTTCTGTCCGATAGCATCGGCGACGTACAGCTTGTCTCCCACCCAGTCCACCGCCAGCGCCACGGGTGCCCAGGAGCCGGCCACTGTGATGTCGGTGCCGGAGCCCAGCGAACTGCCTGAGCCAGCCGGACCACCCATGCTCAGTGGCTGTGAGTGGATCTGGAACACACATTACGTATGACATACAGATTAAAATTAAAAACTAAGAAAGTGTGTCTGGTCAAATAGGTAGTTTAATTTTTTGATCTCTTTATAGAAGATAGATAAAAATAGGCTGAATGATTTCAAGAAAAGGTCAAGCTGCAGGTAATGGACTCACCTTCCTCGTCTTAAGATCAGACCAGAAGAGCAGGTTCTTCCTGTAATGGTAGTCGAGGCCGGCGGCGGCGGTGGCGTTGGCGACGTGCACGGGCGCGCGGCCGTGCAGGTCCATGCGCAGCACGGCGGCCGCGTGCGCCAGCAGCAGCGCCGGCGCCGCGCCGCCCGCGCCCGCCGCGCAGCGCCCGCCGCCCGCCAGCGAGTAGCCCGGCGCGCACAGGCACTTGTATGCTAAGGAACCGAATAGACCACTGTTACCACATTGTTATGAATAAAGTACCCTTTTCATGGAAACAACACGCCCCTTAGTTGGGGATTTAGATTCTCTATAGCCTTAAAAAACACATGGTCATTATCAGAGTAGTCTCAAATCCGTTCTATGTCTTCTGAATAGGATGTGATATTGAAAATATGACTGATCTGATCGATAAAGTCTGGTCTGAAGAATCGAAAGCTAAGCCAGCTCCGGGATAGACTGAGCTAGTTATCATTCTCGGGATCACAGGGATATTATTTCAGTACCTACAAAACTAAATGATGAAAACCATAGTGATTTGAATTGACAAGTAGGTATAATGGATACAAACATCCAGGAGTGTTGATGCAGAGCTGGTGACAGTATCCCCACTCCTTGCACTCGTCTCGGTCGACGCAGGTGCGGTTGTCGGCAGAGAGCGCGAGGCCGGCCGCGCATGCGCACGCGCCGCCCGCGGGGGACGCCACGCACTTGTACTCGCACTCCAGCGCAGGACATGATGCAGTCGCTGAGAAAACACAATATATTTTGATTAAGTTATATGAACACTTGGAGTGAAAAACAGTAAATCAAGACTTGTCTGAAATATATGGAGTTTTAATAATACTTCTCAGGTTATAACCTACTAAGCCGACCCCAACATAGTTGGGAAAAGGGCTCGGAGGATGGAAGTAATAACCTAGTAAGTAGTACACCATTTTATATTTTCGAGATTGTGGCCGCATCTATCAGATACGGCCCAAAATTCACATTCATTCAATTCAGGTACAACAAGGAGTATACATATAGAGAGAGTAAGTATATAAGGGGAATCAGTAACAGAGTACACAATCATATAAGGGAGTAGGTACATAATGAAGGGAGAATATAAAGGGTAAATAAGTGATTTTGTGTGTAAGAATAACAAACACAAATTCCATTCTTACAAACTTTCGACTCACGTGGAGTATTCATCATGGGAATAAATCTGACAACACATTATAATCTTTTCGAGTTGCAAAGCAATAAAGAAAATGTCTTGAGCACCACTTTTGGTTATGAGCAATGAGCATTATCTCCTGGGCTCAGCTACAATGAGGTCGTGTGTAGTCACGATACACGCTCGGTAACAACGTCACGTACTTACATTCAACGAATTGCATATTTTGAGGTGACTGGATTTTAATTGAGTTACAGTCGTTTAAATAAAAGTTAAGTTTCAACCCTCAATAGAAGTACCGTCTGTTTTTATTATGGTTCGGACATTAATCCACGTGATAAAATTCTCTCTGAATGATCTCTTTGATAGCCACTGTATCGGAGCTCAAGATTCTTTCTTGAGTAATCTTATATATAAAAATCAATTGCTGTTCGTTAGTCTCACTAAAACTCGAGAATAGCTGGACCGATTTGGCTTATTTTGATTTTAAAATGTTTGTAGAGGTCCAGGGAAGGTTTAAACGATACGAAGTTTACGGGATCAGCTAGTAAGCAATAAAAACTATTGTCAGCACAAAATATTCCGCTTCCTTAATGTAATGAATACTCACAGCAAGCAGTCTCCTCATCAGCATTATCCTCGCAGTCCTTCTTTCCGTCGCAGAGCTGTGAGCGCGCGATGCACTTGTGCGCGCCGCCGGGCCCGCCCTTGGGGCACAGGTACTTGTTGTCAGGACACGCGATGGCCGTGCAGTTGGCCTCGTCAGACCCGTCGGAGCAGTCCTTGTAGCCGTCGCAGTGGTACGTCGCCGGGATGCACAGAGCGTTGCTGCAGCGGAACTGCCCTATGTGGCACGCTGGGAAACCTGGAATGAGGATATTTATACTTTAGAATTGCACTGTTAGTTGAACCTAGCAAAGAAACTTCCATTAAGTGATTTGAATTTGAACGTTAAGAGGTCTGTTATCTCTGACGTAGATTTAAAATACATTTTGACGAATTCAGAGCTTATTTCCCGATTCGTAATATATTTTCAGGTAGTATGCAGGCAGATGTTAAGTCTGTTAGGTTTTCAAACTCGTGTTATTAGTCAGCTGTACTTACTACAATGTGCTTCATCTGAATTATCTCCGCAGTCATCTTTGTGGTCGCACTTAACGGACGAGTCCACACACTTGTTCCCGGAGGCGCATCGGAACTGGTCCAGCCGACACGCTAGCGGCTGTCCAGGGCAGTCTTGTTCGTCACGGCCTGTTCTACAATCTAAATAACTGGAAAACAAAAGATATATTTAACATTTAACATTTTTCTCTTAATGAGGAACTATATCCCGCATGGGTAATAGAAAAGGTATGATGTTCCTCACCCGTCACATTTCTTTTCCTTAGGTATACAGGGTCCCTGTGCTGAGATCTTGCCAGGCCCGACGCCTTCCATCCCGCACTGGAAGTCGTCTGTCTGACATTTACGATATGCTGTAAAAAAACGTTTCCATTAGAGATCGAACTTCCATCCATTCCATCCTATCTCTCACACAAGTCAGATGTAGCACATAGGTACATTTTTCTTTAGTCAAAATCAGCTTATTCAAAACAAACCCTAATTGCCAACCAGAGCCATATAATTCCTATATAAACCTTGTCTCGGTAACTGGGTTGTTTGTCACAGCAGCGCGTTGCTTACGCAATGTTTGTTCGGCTCAGGCACACCTAGGCTCGCCACCAGCTAATCTAATCCTCTCCGTATTGGTAACGAGATGCAAAAACGCCCGTGTGCGCCTTTTTACGACAAAACCGTTCTCTAACGCAGTGGTGTCGAGCAGAAGTACAACTCAAGTAGACGGAGTAAGGGTGTATTGATATGCTCAGTTTCAGAAATAAGAGTCATTGAAAGTTGTCTGTTGTCGACTTCCCATGATCCCGTGAGTATCATATCCATAGTATTCTTCTGGTTAACCCTTTTGAAGGGCACTTATTATTGTTGCATCGAAAACTATTGAAATACTTAAGTTGAATACCTTTTTTCTACGAAGTATAATTTGGAGAAGGGACTGAACCGGTCAATAAAATATATGTAAGTACGGAATATTTCACGGCTGTGGAACTTCTGGTTTTGCACAATTTGTGTGTTGTTAGCCCGCCCTTGTCGAGATAATGCGATTTTCATATAAAGTTATGTAAAAATCCCGCGATAGAGGGCGCTCGGAGCGAGTGGCTCGACCGCGTCAAAGCCGATGCTGTTTATAAGAGAGTCTCGTAAGCCTTTCTAAACAGTTTTTTATGGAAGAGTGTGTCTCGGATATTGTAGGTGTACTATAAGACGCCTGTGTTACGTTTGTAAGTATCGTAAATAAATAATGCTTTGTTTGTACAGCGGTACAATATTGTGTTGGATTAAGAGGAATTATGATTAAAAATAGATTTTCCCACTTCACACTAAGGTTTTAATCAAGAAATTCTTAGTAAGGTTTTAATTAAGTCTTCATTATATATGTCACCGTAAGATTACAAACATCGTTAGATTACAATCTATCTCGAGAGATTGTAAACTGTCGAATTATTGTGAACTGTAACATCTGATTGCAAAGCTCTCCCTGATTGGTCAGTCTTTTTGTAAGATCGACCAATCACGACCAGCCGTTCTGTTGCCATGGAGTTCCCGTAGAGTTAGGAATGAATTTGTGTTTGAAGACAAACTACCTAATTGTTTAGTTTTTTTTTTTTTTTTATAAAAGTTTCTTATAATTTTCCAATTTCATTTAAATAAAACTACTTTTACGGATTTTTTCGCGGTCGGTTTTAAACGTCGGGATTAAATAATATAATATAACCGCGATAAAATCCGTAAAAGTAGTTTTATTTAAATGTCTAATATTCGCGTAAGTGTCAGAAATCAATATGTTTCCAATTTCAATTTGTGTTTGAAGAATAAATATTTCGTTACAATTTGCTCTCCATATGTCAGGAATATTAATTACATACTCGTACTAAATAACAAATACTTGAAGAATTTTTGAAGAGCATTTATTTTATTTAACTGACACCTCTATTTCATTCCTAACTCTACGGGAACTCCATGGGAACAGAACGGATTATTGGTCGATCTTACAAAAAGACTGACCAATCAGGGAGAGCTTTGCAATCAGATGTTACAGTTCACAATAATTCGACAGTTTACAATCTCTCGAGATAGATTGTAATCTAACGATGTTTGTAATCTTACGGTGACATATACACCCTTCATCGCTGGATCATAACCGTCACCGTGATCGTGTGCGAAGCCGCCACTAACATACCCATGCTTTCCCCGCATTCAGTACAAATGGCCCCGCATTACCGACACCATGGCGCATCCCATTCACAGTGCGACTCGCCATTCGCCGCGACTTAATTCCCACGTACGCGTTAACGATATCTTTCGGCCTGACCGCTATAAATATGAAGTGTCATGGCGCTGTGACACGTGTCCGACAGCGTCCGATGTTGTGTACGACAAGCTAGCAATATTTTAGGCTTTACTTAAAACCTTTCATGGAAACTTTTTGTTTAGCTTTAGTTTGCAAGCCAATGATTCACATATTTCAGGCGATTTCTTAAAATTACTATGAAATAAGTCGGCGGTTCCTCGCTAGATATAGGTACATATACTTATAAACGCTACGAATGATATAAGCGACTCAGCACTTTCTTGACTTAGTAATAAATCTTGAACTGTTACGATGACCTCGGTCATATATTTTCATTGATTTATGTATTAAGATTATACAGGGCTTCTGTACATATAACTTTAGCTGACTTATATTTTATGTTCTGGATTAAGTACCAGTCTAAATTAAAAAGAAGCAAAAGACAACAACAAAGTAACGACTAAAGTTTATACAATTTACTTATTTGTTGTGGCAACTTAAACATTAAATAAATAATTATCCCCATTTCTTTAATCCCTCCTTGAGCCGAGGTTCCAATATTCGTTAAATAAAATGCAAATGGAAGGCAAATAAAGCGGTTATTTTAGACTGGCTGCACTCAAAGACGATGCAAAAACTGCGCAATTTTGCATTCATAGAAGATTTTCTTTTACACTTTTGCAGACTTCCTCGAGAAATCACTTTGATTGTGAATATTGGACTTTTATCCTGCTTGCGGTATCAGGTCCGAGGGTTAAAAGTTATTTTGAAGAATGATTCAGAATTACGATTATTTCGAAATTGTATTGTTGCTTGTATATTTTCTTTCGACTCGTTATTTAAACGTTAATAAGAAACAAGAAAATTATCATTATGCAAACTTTAAAAGTATTTTTGTTACTTCGCTATATTATCATCTTTTTAATACCCTATTTATTTTATACCACAAAAAGCTTTCTAACATTTTGTTAGAGTGTCAGTATGTCCGTGTACACAGGTGTACGAACACGAAAGGCGTCAATCCGGGGCAATCGGCGCCTTCGCCTTCAATATAGTGTTAACCGGCTTTGTGGTGCCCCGGCAAGCCCCGGCAAGCCCCGGCAAACCCCGGCAAAGTCCCGGCAAGTCTCCGCAAGCGCCGCCGGGACACGGGGAACATGTGAAAGGATTACATAGACCGTTATACCTAGCGCACTGCACTCAAATGTTTCAAGAATTTATAGCTGCTTTAGAATTTTTATACAAATGCAGTTTTCTATACCAAACAGTTTTTGCAAAAAATCGAAAGCATTAGATGGAATACCGATATTCTCTTATTATTGGCTTTTTCCACACAGTTGATTATAATGGCTTCTGTCGAAGTACCTAATCGAGGTCCCAATTTCGGCCACTTTCAAATCGTGGGAAGCGTTCAATCGAAACTCATCGATCGATGTTATCGTCCGCGGATATTCTTATTTCCAAAGGAAATTGAAACATCGGTGGACGGCAGTACGAGCCAGTAATGTGATAGGATATCCTGATCAAACCAGTTGTTAGCGGTGTTTATGTACCGAACAACGCGGTTACATAAATAGGTTTAATTATATACCTAGTCCGCTGTGTATGTTTCTTGAGTAAGTTTCATGGGAAAAAAATAATCAAAGGGAAAGGAAAAGTTTTTACTGATTATTATTGCAGTATTAAGAAGACACTGAACTGAGACCATCCTCATACTGTCCTAAATAAAACCATGATCCCTGTATCGATTAAAAATACTAAGCAAATAAAAACGTAACTAAATCCATGAAGCAGCTACTTATAAAGTTTCCGTTCATAAATCTCCATCTGGCAGTGTGAAATGTTTACGTAGTAACAAAGCGACTCAAACAAAGTGTCCAAATAAAAAGAAAGAACGTTATAATCGCCGTCTATTAAAACTTCTCCATTGAGACGCCCACTCCGCGGCCACTCCGCGCGCCGCACATCGCGCGGTAACGTTGCGGTGTAAGCAGTAAGCATATTACAACTTTATTTTCATCTACAAGTGAAATAAATACTTTTTGAAGACGTTCGCGAAGATAAGGCTTTCAGAATTTATCGTTGGAAATATTTTGTTGAGGAAGTCGAAAAAAAGTTTATTTTCGACAGTTAAGTTTGAGGACATAATTGCAGAGACAATATTGAACATTTGTTGGTAGATCTAGATAGGTAATTGATATCTGACAAAAGAAAGTCTTGAATGTTGACATCAGAAATTGAGTGCTTGATAGGATGAATAACTTTATTATGTCTACTGGAGATAGATAGACACGACGTTGGGCCTTAAGCCGAAGTTAGAGAAGTGTTCAGGTGTCGGTGACGGTCCGGCAGGCAGAGGAAAGGGGTTTAATTAGCCAGGCGGGACAAGTTGCCGCGTGAGCCAGTCGACTGGAATTACTGCCATGGAGCACTTCGCTTTTAAAACTTTATTCAAATGCACTGACTTAATAGACGCTATTATGTTAACTGTAGAAAAACTGGACGTCAAGTTTTATATTCCTGCATCGCAATGTTCAAACTGTTACACTTTGTATTTCTACGAGAATTGGATTTAAATTGAATTTAATTATGCAGTTCCACATTTGGAAAAACTTGGAAGTTTCTGGATATGAAACCTGTCACAAGCAAACAAATTGCCTCTCGTTACATGGAGGCGCACATTTTGATATATTAATTGAAAGAAAATATTCGAGCCCTTTCTCAGATAGCGGAGCATCATCTAAAACTTGAGAGACAACAGATTTACATGAAAACAGGCACATCACAGATACGAACACCAAACAAAAACGCAATTTCCACACCATTAAAACTTGCCCACTTGTTGGGACTTTCCGCACTTGCAGCCAATTAACCAAGACCCCTGGAATCTCACGCAGTCACCTCGGCTTCACCCGCGATGCTCCCGCGAGGGGCGGCGAAGGGGTTCTAGACAAATTGGCCCTGGTACTTCGTTTACAAGAGTTCTCTTTAAAAGAAATGGGACGGTGTATTTTGGTGCCATGTTTATTTAAGTATTGCTCGGTAATAGATGGTACGTAGATGCGGGAATGCGAATGAAAATATTTTTCTTGTTACCCTCAAAGCGAGCGCAGTTACCGCGGGTTTGTGACGAGAGATGAGAGCGAAACGGAGGAAAATTAGCACATAGTTTAAAATTTTGCTACAACACCTTTTATGTTCTTTAAATATTTTGGCATTCAAACAAAGAAAGTTTCATCTCAAAGGACAGACCTGAGTCCACTGAGGTCGTGCAAAAGTGATCGAAAAACATAAATTGCATCTGTAAGGGAACAAATAAAGTGCATTAGATGACAGCGCGAGTCACCCGGGAGACGCCCGGGACCGGTTCGTACCCGTCACACACGTAAACCAGTTCCAACTTTTAATACGATCGCAATCGGATCCGAGTCGTACGCGTGCCGTCCAACTTGCTGATAACTTTTGTGAATAATTTCACGCCTGATTTACCTACATTAAAATATTGCTACGTCTATTTGGAGAAAAAAGAAAATTTTGGGTTACCAACTTTAATAAACTGTTAGATATTTGAATACGTAGTTTTTATTGATCCTCTATTGGATTGCTTACGGTATCATATTAGTTTACTTTATGAGACGTATTTAATTTAAAAAATAATGTGTTTAGGTAGTGTAGATGTTACCTCAGCTCATTAAACTTATCTTTGACAATTTAAAATTAAGATGTAACCTTCCCAGAAATCGATGCTAGCTTTATTTCTTAAGTCTCAGCTTTCAACTTTCTTAAAACACGGCGACTAAAACTTTAGTATTAGACAAGTTCACAAGAAACAACAATAAACGTATTAAAACTTCCTGAACTTAATTATCGAGACAAGGATTATTATGGAGTACAATATCTTGGATATTGTTTGGAGTAAATCCCTATTGTTGGTCAAGCTATGACGTGGACACACGAACATACCACATACTGGTGTAATATAGCGGTAATCCTTCACATACAATACCGGAGCATGTAGCTACCAGTGAATAAAGGTGACCACGACATGGATATGCAACGTTATCGACTATGATTCTCCTTTGACCTCTATTTTCACACGGCAGTAAAGTCTATGTGATGATTGAAGCTTGAGTTATTATATAGCACACGAGTTTTAAATGGTATATACCTACAAAAAATCGTATCTTTCTAGGCAAACGTCTTATAGGATTTCCTGCAATCCGACAATTTGAGTAAGCTAGCAGGCAGTGGATAGATGCGGGCTGCTCATGACCGGGATGGCAGGCCTTGCTGCCAGGCCTCTGCTGGGCCCCGCTGGGGTTTGAAGTCTGATGTCTGAGTTCTGCATTAGTTAGGGCAGGCCTGTTAACTGTAGAGGTAAGGTAAGACATAAGGGTGAGTACTCACTGCAGTCGGCCTCGTCGGTGCCGTCGACGCAGTCCACCTGCATGTCGCAGCGGTAGTGCGGCGGGATGCAGTACGTCTTGTTGAACACGTACTGTCCGCACGTCAGCTGCCCCGCCTCGCATTCCGGAGGAGCTGGGGAGGAAAACAACAAGTTTATTAATATGACACAAGGTAGGTATACTGAAAATAGTGTGATAAAGATGGGAATTACAAGTACTTATTATTTTTATAAATACCTAAATATCACGAGTGAAGTCGTATAGAAAATATCAATACATCTCCATGTATGAATCAGTCAGAAAGAGTCGCCTTAATAATTTTGTTGAGTACTTATTGGCAAGAATACTAGGGTAATCTAAGAAGTCAAGTATAACCACACACATCCCTCTTAAACTAGGCTCTCGAACAAAATCACTAATTTCAATAAACTGTAGCTTAACAAATCATTTAACCGCACCCGATTACACGTTATCACGGAGGCCTCGAACCCCACAGGTCTGCCTCACAAAGGTTACAATCTCGAGAGATTCAATCCCCTCATTAGAAGAAGGTTCCTGCAATCAACGTCCGCTATCAATCAACACGTGGGTGCTTAGGGAAAGGGTCAGAACTCAGAATATCTATTTCGTATTAACTATTTATTTAGGTAGTCTTTAAGTACGGGTTCTTTTCCGGGTTTTGTCGCAATATATAGTAACAAGTTTTCATATACAAATAAAAGTAAACCGCGGCCTTTCTTATGTTTATCTTCAAACAACATTTTATTTAAATCGGTTCAGTCGTTCTGTTCTTGGCGATAATACGTGACAGATAGGCGTAAATAGATACACAGTACTTAGGAAACAGATGAAGCATACGTATATTACCTTTACAACCTGATTACCTCCTAATACAAATCTAACTACAATACGTACTAAACGTCATCAATAAGCCTTCTGTCAGTAATCAGGTGAGGCGCCTCGCCGCCTCGGCCTCGTGCCTCGCCTCGAGGCGCGTGTATAATTGCGGCCGAGCAAATCGAGTTTACGCTCAAACGCTCAAATAGTTTGATTGAGCACTCGCATCGAAATGAGCTTGTCGCCACGCTGCACTCAATTTAACTTTATGTTGGCGAATCAACTTGGTTATATTAGTTAGTTGCCTTATTTATTACTGTTGAGCTAATTACAAAAAAAAACTAAAAAAATTGACCATGATATTGTATTCCCAGAATTAATTTGCAATAATGATTGACAATACCGTCACATGAACACTAAAACTCGATTACCTAACTAAAACTAATTACAACAGCTAAATTCGCAATACAAACTGCAATCAAACAGACAAAAGCATATTTGATTGCGTGCAGACAGCTTGTGAAATGCTGTGACGTCACTGGATAAGCTACAACTTATAAGATTATACACACTACTGGAAAGTAATCAAGCTACTGTATATTAGCACAGTAGGACTGTAGAGGGTCTTAACACAAAAAAAAACCGTGAAATAAATACTCAATAAGTATTTATTTTTACTTCTCATTGTCTAACAAAACTACGAATCGCTTTCACTGACTCGTGAACTACAAATCGAAAGACGTATAGTTCGTAGCAGTCTTGCTACGAGGTCGCTACGACGCGCTACGTCATTGCTACGCGCATACGATACATTCGTAGTATTGTTTACCGACTTCAAATTTTAATCGGATTGTAGCGGAACTTTTAAACAGGATTTTGTTTATTCAAGTATAATAATAATTTAAAATATTTCTCGGTTTCTCAGTAAACAATGCAAGCATATAAAATTGCACTTTCATAATATTACGTGCTAACATATTTCTGTAGTCTCACGATATATTGCCGTGGGCGATGTTTTTCTTGCAAGTTATAATAGAAGCTGCGAAGCCGTGTGTTCGTGTCAGCGGTAGTTACCCGGGTGGAGTCAACTAGCCGGATGCAGTCCACCCGGGAAATCTACAGATGGACGCGAAAAACTGCACCACCATTACTCACGTGCAGTAACGAGGAAAACTCGCTGTTCACGCCGCGATCAAACATGCGACTATTGTTATAACTTCTACGAAGTACTGGGAATATTTGTGTTAATAACAACATAGTGTCACTTCACTTTTTTCTTTTCGAACTGAATCTACTTTGATGAAACATTTTTATTTAGAAAGACAAAAATCTTTTATCATGACCAAACATTCTGTACATGGTTTTAGACAGTAACGTGTTTTCTAACTAAAACGAGCCAATAAAGAAATACTTTAATAAAAATTTAAATATTGTATGCATAGAATCTTTGAAATTTTCAAATAACATTAAGTCGACTGGTCTAGTAGCGGCGGGCGTGAACAGCGCGCTTTACCCGGCATGGGACAATTATTTCTGTTGAGTGCGTCTGTGCGACTGATTGATCGCGGCTGCGTTCATTGCGATTGTCTGGACGTGAATGCCAATTATCATCGCCGTGTTGCAGTTAATTACCACTCTTTTTGCATTCCAAGTTTTTTATTAAATTGGGGAGTTGTAGGATGAGGTATTTGGTGGCTGTTGGATACGTAAATAGAACTATTATATTTCAGGACATATTTCTAAACATGTCATGTGATATCAATATTTGGTGTTCCTCGTTCAGTACAGGTGCAGTTGATATGAAACTATATCCCATACAAAGAATATTCCTCACTCTAAGCTTTACTCCTAGCTTTATATCTATCTGCACTAGAGAAGAATAAAGGCACAGATGCGACAAAGCAATCGTCGGGCGTCGCGCGCGCCACATAAATACACACTTATCTCTCTCTCGTAAATATGTGATTTATTTTAAATTGTTTCCGATAGAGATCTGCTGGCGTGCGTCCACCTCCTCATGCGTCCAGATGCCAAGTGATGCTTAATGCTGATGCTCAGCATAGCCAAATCCTTGCGCTGGCAACACTGGCGGAGGAAATGCCTGACTTTGTGTTACTGGAAGAATGTTCTGTGATTGATGGAGATTGGGTCCCTGGCTGAGTTTAACTAATAGAAAAAAGTATCTTTTGTCATGTTATAATGAGAAACTGAGGTATAATAATGAGTGTTCCCGTTGCATTGATGGAGCTACTATATTTTATTCAGTAAACAAGCCTTCAGATAATTTATGCTCCGAAGCTAACATTTCAGCTCAACAATTTTTATTCCAGCTTCATTTTCAAAGAAAAATATATCACGAAAAAACTCCGTACGATAGAGACAAAATCTAGTGGAGTTTAGCATTAATCTAATAGTGAGTAGTAAAGAGTCGAGCTAACTGTCGCCCATCCATTGTGCGGTAACTGGCCAGTAACGAGTTCTCGGGAAAAACTGCGCACAAGATACATTGTCGCGCGGCGTCGCTCGCTTACTGCACACGTACTAGTGAAGCTTACTGATAACTGCACCGATGTGTCGAGTGGGTTTAATTCGTTTTTAATTGTATCAGTACTACATGATGAAAGTTCATACTGATACTTCCAAAGTATCTCGTTAGTCGACCGTTTTGAAATGCAACGAAAGGCATTTGGTTTGAAAAATTACAGCTTCATTGTTATTAATGGTACTGTTTTTCCGCATTTTAGATGCGATATGCATAGAACCTCAGTAGATCAATAGGTCAGTGTGTAGGATAGTGAAGATTATCAGAATAATGCGTCGATTAATGTCCCAGTGAACTAATCCGGTTTAAACTAGACTTAGCTAGAAATATAGCTGCGGCACTTCTCGTGAACTATCAATCAACAAGCTTAGCGTCAATCCTCTTGTAAACTATACCGAAATTTAATTATTTGCTAATTCATTATAACTGTAATCAATCAAGGGCCTAATCGAGTCGAAATTAATATTCAAAAGCCTCCAAATATTGCTTTAATAAAAAATTATAGCCTACACAGCAGTGTCATCGGTACTTCGAAAAATCTCACATTTGCCAAAGTTTACATTATTTTCAGCACAATGTTTTTCTTACAATGTTTTCAGCACTATCATCTATCTAACCAAGGGGTATCGGGTTGCCCGGGTAACTGGGTTGAGGAGGTCAGATAGGCAGTCGCTCCTTGTAAAGCACTGGTACTCAGCTGAATCCGGTTAGACTGGAAGCCGACTCCAACATGATTGGGAAAAAAGGCTCGGAGGAGTTTTCAGCACTATCAAGTTAACTCATTAATATGTCTAGTATTACCGCATAAAGCAAACAGTTTTCCCGAGCTCTAACCGTCTAACCCGCTGCAACAATTCGGCGCACGCGACGGATCGTGACGGGAATTAATGCCGCGTGCAGATTGTCCTAACGCCGTCATTATTAATAGCCACATAGGTCTGTGCATACTTTATACACTTTATACCGCTATATCGGAAATGATACAACCTCCTCTGTAGCACTGTTTCCAATTTTGTGCCATTAATTATTCTTTTTGTCAGCATTTTGGCCATTTCTGTTTTGTTTCGGCTTTCATTCAATCAGCAGTTTCAACTGCGCTCTAAATTCATTAAATATTGTACCCAAATAAAAAATTCTCTGTCCTACCTCAAGCTATTACAATGGTAGATAGTATCTTAATCGCTGCAGTCATTATCCCGTTATCAGACTTATAAAGAAACTTTAGGTACTTCTTACCTAGTTGTTATAAGAGTATAATTATTTAGCACAGTATGTATGACATACTCGTATGTACGTATGTGTATATGAAATACAATGATTATGCTAAGTAGTGGTAGAGCGATAGATAACACTGCAGTGACAAGTGTCACGCCGCTAGAACACGCAAATATTCGTGCCGGGAATTGATTAATTGCCGCCATTAATGATTCAAATGGCGTAATTACACCACTCTGATACAACCAAGTGTTCAGCTTCCACCAAGTGTTGGCATATCATATCATAATCTATCCGTTTTGATTGTAATGGAAGGAAATGTCACGTCATTAGAACATTCACGTCTTGCAATTCAAAAATTGAATCTTAGCAATATAATTAATAGAACTTCATTTGTTTTATCACGCAAGCGACTAAAGCGTGACTTATTCATATGAATTATTGGATTTTCCCAGTGGAATTTCCGTAGCAAAAGGCGCTTTAGTTCTATTAACAAGCACTTCAGTTTAACCTCCCAGTGTTAACCAGAATAATGTTATGCCTGTAGAACATTGATGTAAGTGTCACGCAGTTAGGACACAACAGATCACGCGACAAATTAATAGTGTTACAGCGTGATTATCGATGACGTGATGACGTGTCCTCGTTCAAGTACACGTCTTTGTGTGCCCGGCCGAGTGCACTGCACTGTACTTAACTGTCCCACTGTTACTGTCCTTGAGTGTAACGATTCAATTAGCTATACTGAACCTAATGTAATTGCTATGTGGAAAATTTAATTGTTATGAAGTGTAAATATTATTAGTCTATTTAACGCATGATTTCTGACCGTAATAATTTACACAAAACTAAGAACACAAGTTAGATGTTGTAATACAGTTTTGCTATTGACACTAAAACATTACGAAACTTGTAGCTCTTGGGAATAGATGTTCATAAAGTTTTTCTAAGAACAGTAGTTTTTGTACTCACGGGAATACAAAGTTCCTCTTTCATCTGGCATATCATATCATCAAAATAGACGAAACAAAGCCTACTATTGTCACGCATAACAGAATTTACTTAACACTTCGAGGAAATAAACCTTACTGGCCTCATCAGGGAATTATCAGAACTTCTTCGTTTTATAAAAGTTCTGACAGTTCTGAGTCACGTAGTAAAATCAATAGCACCGGTCTGACCACGGGGGCAGCTAGTGAGGTGAGGGTACTAAAACAAGAGGGTACTTCCTACGTGCTGTGAGGAACACGTGTAGGACACACGTGGACAGTTTGAACGATACGAGGTACACTCATGACATGAAAAGCTTTGTCAGTTCGCAAAGCTTTCTGTTGCAGATTAATATTACCTTTCGTTCTAAATTATTAAAGCATTCCACGTGGTCTGTTTATTAGTAATAATAACTTTTATTGGATGAGATTGTAACGATAAATACATAAATAATAACGTCTTCAATATCAACTTAAAAATCCGGAACCATCTTGTACATCACAACTTCTACTTAACAACATAGAAAACGTTATGAAAATATACCCATACATAAAGTATACGCAACTCGTCCACAAATCGTCGATAAATAAAATAAGGCTGTGTACTCACGGCACGACTGGAACTCGTCCTCTCCCTTCTCGCAGTCGCGCTGATAGTTGCACACCCACAGCGACGGGATGCACTTGCCCTCCGGACATCTGAACATGCCACTTGGACATATTGTGTCCCCTGTGGAGTAAAACACTTGTTTTATGACTTGTTTACTTCAATAATTAAGTAGAAGACAACCCGATTAAAATGTTTCTAAAATTAAAATTAAAACACACAGGAAATTCGTACAAGATTTAAATCTATTGATATAGCAAGAGCCCTCTAATACTAGTATACGTAAGTGCATAAAATAATCATAGGAAGTGAAATACGAAAATCGCATCAAAAATAAGAAATACATAATAAAGTCTAATCTAACCCAAAAACAAATAACTAATAAATAAAACTACAACACGCAATAACCATCTACATATACAGTACAAATTGTGGTTTAGACGCACGACACGGCGACAAATCGCGCGTGTGTGGCGCGCCTTACCCCAGCTGCTCAGGTAATGTAATCAGCTTACGTCAATTTGTCGTGTTACCGTCACAATGGAGTTACGCGCTGCACGTGATGCCGTGACGTACAGTGGAAACACACCCTTAGAGGAACGTTCGTTTTCGGTTGTTGTGCCTGCCATAAATTGTTTATAGGAACTGGTTCTTGGAAGGGTTGGTTTTGAAAGAAGTTGAGGTTTGCATAAGATGGTAAGTTCGAAAAGGCTTTTCCATTATCAGTGAATGCTGCCTCCAAAATCATTTTCCCAATAAATCGTGCTGATATCTACAGTTATCACCAATTTACTGAGACACTTTTGACAAGTCGCTGTTCCTAAAGAAAGTTGTGGTCAAATATTGTAAAGTTAAATGTTGAGAATGGAATTAAAGGACTTCTGAAGACAAGACTTTTAAAATCTGTTTCATCTCACTTTCTCCTTTGTGACATTATTTGGTAATTTGATACAACGTTATAATGACGACAAAAGTTTACCTTAAAGTAAAGCCTTCTGAAAGTATTGAGCATAAGTTCAAAGTTTGTTGTGAAAGAAGTAATTATTTGAAGTAAGCCCAACCCTATGTATAGCTACAATGCTAATAATATCTACTAAACAATGCAATAAGTTTTCTACTCACCATATAGATGAAACAAAAGACTAACTTTCCTAAGCACGTCATGTATGACACGAAGTTTCATTGGCTACTTCTCTAACTTATACATACATATCACATAGATATGGTTATTAAATGTTAGTTGGCGAGTCCCATGGTGTAAATCTATTTGTTAAGTTTTGTCCAGCACGGCTTAGGTACAATAATAATCCATTTCAAAGTAAAATTGTATTTAATGATCATTATTAGTGCAGGTATTTACTGAAATCCACAAGCGGAACGTACACCTCATTACTCGTAATTTCAGCGAACTATTTTATGAAAATCGGCATCCACGAAATCATCTAAGTACATTTAGGATTCACAAAGCCAGTAAGCGTAGCTTTTTCCCCACATAATCCCGACAAGATTGAAATACCGCATAGATGCAGAGGGTTATTCCCCGACTAGCCACATTTCGGGATTCCCGGCGCGGGCGGATAATTCCTCGCTCATCGCCGATGGAAACAACGCTGCTATTAATTAATGCGAGTGTCGATTTACTGGAACTAACGAGCTCACGTGAGGTGCTCACCGCCGCCAGAGGGGGGCCGGCCAGGAAGGGGGGTGGATAGTGCTGGACGTGTTGAAAACTACCTAACTGTATGATTTCGTTTCCTATATTTTGTATTGCTTGTTGGGTAGGATATGCAATAAAGGCAGTACTTTCGGATGTACATTTTAATAGACTTTAAACGATTACAAATAAGGCCATTTCCTAAATGAATTTATGCTAGAACAGAAACATTGAAATGAAACATCTATGTTCCATAAATTATGTTCAAAACACAGCCCTTATCCAGATTCAATTTGAAAACGATTATAATCAGGCAAGCCCAGTAAATACGTTTTGATGCCACGATATGCGTTCGCAAATTGGTGGTTTTCATATCGGCTTAGGTCGCTGATTACGGCAACGCTATTGGGTAATTAAATGGCAACACTGCTGGAGTTGCCACGTGCAATATTTTAGTTATTGAATGAGCGTTATTATCTGTTTGTGTGTAATACGATTTGGTATTGTGTTGGACAATACGGTGCAGTAAAAATGCGCTAATTATGTTCGGGAATATGATAGATTATGCTCAATTTCATCTTATGTTACAATTGTTGTTTGTGGACAGATCAAGTAAGCTTATTCTGGATTATAAAGAAACAGCTTAATGTTTTTATTAATTGAATAAAATATGCAGTTAACAAACAAGTCTTAAAACATCTTAAATGGCGATCTTAAAGACTCACTAAATTAAGTTAATTTAAGATAATTCTGTCGGAACAAAAGCACTCAAAACATGAAATAAAAATATAAAGGGCCAATGTTTACGAGACAGACGATAATTTACTTTGCCGAGTAGAACATAAACCGTCTGAATTATTATAAGATTTCGCGAACATTAAGACGAAATTAACTTGAATATAACAAAGTTGAGGATTTCTTACCAACTTGGTCCGAGTAAGAGATATCCCTATGTCCGAAGACTTTCCGCAGTTTTTGTACGCGGAAATTAATATCGCATTACAGCTATGTAATTTGGGAATATTAGATAGCATCGAGTCTGTTTTGTGTTTATTTTTCTCGTGCTGGCAGCTATTTCAGGAATGTCTAAATAAATTGCAGTTTAGTGATACATGTTATGGCTTGATTATTACTTAGGAGTATATCTAATATATCTAAGTATACCGCGAATATTGTGTTCAGTAAGATTGGGACATATATTTTGTTACATCTAACCTCAAACTTTTTAAATAATTCAGAAGCTTCAGCATCTTACTGCAGTACATAAAATCCTTAGAAAACCTCTCTCAATAACAGCTGAAACACAAATATTTAACTTGAAACTTGAATGTACAGCATTTTCCTGAAGCGGCCGCTTTACGAAGCTTATAAAGTGAACACGATACTGTTTAGTGCGTGTAACGGAACGCGTTCAGGGAATAATAATGGCCGACCTGGAGTGGAAGGCGGGAAACGTTACGGAGCCCCGCCATCACCAACGACCTCATAACAAGCGTTTTGGTTAAAGAAGAAAATTGACCCAGTAACATTATCTCGTCGTTGTACGCGGGTCAATGCTCGCCTGTCAATCCTATACCATTTATTTGTATCATGAGTACGTAACTGAATAAATTAATGGACGTTATTGCTGCCGACGTTTTGACAGCCACAACAAAAGCTTTCATGTCCATATCATGGCGTAGGTTTTAGGATACCGATACGGGATAAATGTTTTAAAATAAGGACCCATTTTTATTTTGAAGATAACTGTCACTTGCAAATTTTAGCCTACCAATAAATAATACCAACTAATAGTAATATTAGGCTTGCTACTACTATTTGGGCAGGGGATGTAAATCCACACGTCCGCAGAGGTCGCGGCGGCCAGCGTTGAATAATGGCGCCAATCTCACGCTGTTCGCGCCACGCAGATTTGAATTCAGAACGGAGAAAACACCGATTGATTTACAGCCAGTAACATTTTCTAACGGTTTTTAAAACGCGTGTTTTAAAAGATACAAAAAGTCCGCACAGGCTCCGGTATTTCAGGATTAGCTCAGTGATTTATGACTATGTAAAGCGGTATGTGGCTTCTATTCCAGTAAAAATATTTGATTACAATAACAAAAAAAGTTAGTCAAATATTTATCTAAAATTACAACTTTCTCCAAAAAGCCTCGAAGGTATAACTACAAATTATGTGAAGGTTAAAACATTCACCTCGGCGCAGTTCACGAAACCCGAGCTCAATATCTAACTTCCCGAAAGCATCATTGTAAAATAACTTGTAAAATATCGTTATTAAAACAGGTCTCGGCTAACACGGCCGTTATTGCTCTGGGGTCGATCCCGAGCCGACATTTATACTGAAACAATTCCCTCCCACTACTTGAAAATTAACTTCTTTACCGTCTCCCAACGTCGCACAGTTGTCTCCCAGTTAAATGAAATTCATTGTGCTGATTTCATTTTCTTATGCTTTTTTACAGTGCAGATTTTTCTTAGTCTCGAGCACTAAGAAAAATTTTATAAGAAGAGTCCTGAGTTTTAAAAACGGTTAATAAAAATTTATTATATAACGTGGAAGTAGCTACAACAAGTAAGTTTTCCAAGCACGTCTTGCATCATAATAACATCCGAATTTCCTGAACAAATAAGACCGAAATAGAGGCCAGCCAAAACAAATTTGGCGCGAAAGAAAAAACATTACTAATACATATCAATCGTTGTTACCTGATGTAATGAAGCGTCCCGACACGTATACACGCACACACGCGCAAGCACGTACACACACGTACGCCGCTCACGTACACACACGCCAGTAATAAAGTGTGTAATGCGGTACACAATTATGACACATGGTCGGCGAAATTGGTGTGTTCTAGCATTACGAGTCAAAGAACACTGTTTATTTGGAGTAAATTAGACACGATACTGACACGTTCCCATTTCGCCACGAAATGTGTACGACGACGTATGGAGCTTTTCTCAGAACATTCGCAGTCCGCGCGATATTATATGAACTGTTGTTGTACTTTTATTATGAGTTTCTGTCTTTATTACATCTGGATTATCTAGTTATCAGTGTTGTTCTCTATTCTACCTGACGGCCAAACTAATTATTAGGTACTAGCTGTGCAAATTGTGAACGATGAATTTCAACGAAAGACGCTTCTCGTTCCACAGCTAGTTACGTAGACAGTACTCGGTCATTAATTCAATAAGGCGAGTATCAATGTAAGTAGTGTCTATTTACCTTAACACCGGCATTTTGCTGGCTCGTTAGCTCGCCGGGACCAGCGCCATCTTTTATTCAACAGACCGATGAACGACTCAATGTGAACGAATGAACGGGCGCGGATTGACGAGCGTCACAACCCTACACAACTACCACTTACAGCTTGAATAAACCTTCTTTATTCGCTATTAAGGTCGGTTTTACTGTAAATTAAAACAGTAATAGGGTTGTCAATTTTGATGAGCGCGACTTGAAGTAGTTTTATTTATGTTTAGAGGAGCGTGAATGGGTGAATTGACTTTATGTGTCCCGTCTATTGAATTTCGTAAAGATGTAAATTGAGTCGCAGAAATCAGATGTGAGAACCAATTCAGCAATATGCATTTGAATAAGGGTTTTCGGACAGGTACTGGAATATCAGGATTATGGAAATTGTGGGTTGACTATGACTACCATTCCAACTGTGTATGGATTCACGAAAATTTTAAAGTTTAGAAAAGGCCGTTCTGTCCCACCAACTGCAAAAATAATAAAGAGTTCTCATGTACTTTCAAACCCCTTGAAACCGAAGCTTCTGAACAGCGTTGTAATCAGTAAGATAAAACATTATCTTGGCGAAAACTCCTGGGTTTTGTAACGCAGCCTGTGAGGGGAGATGTTTGAATCTTTTTATGGTATTCGCGATTGTTTGGTCGTTAATATCAACATAATATTTGGCAGAAAGTCTGTGAGCGTTACTGAACAAATGTTCGTCACGTTAAACGGTTTACGAGTGAGACATCAAACTTTTTATTGCGTGTTTACGTCGTCTTTAGGCAATTTTATTGCGACAGTGTTGCCAAATATATTATCTATTTTCCCTTACTTTTATTCCTACTACATAGTGCGACACGCTCAATAAAAGGACGCGTTTTACAGAAAAAGTATTCGAAATAGAAAGGAACATAGAAGTAAAACATACGATGGTCCTGATATTTCATCAATTATAATAAGTTTTAAGTTGAATCAAAATTAAAACTTGACAAGTACCTAATAGTTTAGAGACCAGACAGAATTCCAGTGGATATCAGATAGATAGACTAATATTACTATTATAATTCAATCACAAATTATACGATCTATTACTGGAATATTTATTCAAGACTGGCATTGAAACCATGAAATAACCTGCCGATCTGGTTGAGGAACAAAGTGTCATAAATACAAGCCCTTAAGGTTGATATTTCGTTTCATGACAATTATAGCTACTCTAGAAACTCTAAGTACTAATTCTATCTAAACAATTTGACAGACAAAGATTGTTCCTATCGTTTAGAAACAGAATAAGCTGACAGATGGAGCCACTTGAGATCACAAGTAGGCGTCCAAGCAAAATACAATTAGAGACTTAGCAGCCAGGATCTGAAGAGAGCAAACAATCCGAACAGAGCAAACTTATTGTGATTTCAACACTAAAATAGAATTCTAGGATCATTCTAGGATGGCTAATTAAATTCCGAATAGGTACTGATTTCATAGAACAATGACTTTGTGTAAAATTATACGCTAGATGTTAAACCAATGACAATTAGTTTAAGCACCAAGAATACGTTGCCTGAAAAAATCCCCGCCAGATCCTCCTACATAATCTTAATTCTCCTCAAAAAGAGTTTTTTCCAAACAAACTATTCTTTAACATCGAAGCAAAACGCGGAGAAAACTTTGACTTCTAAAACAGTCCCTAATTATATCGTTCGATTGAATAATCCGGTTAAGTGGGTCTCGTGCAGCGGTCGACGATAAGAATCGCGGGGACTCTAATTACCACTTTGCACTTAATGCCTTAAGTCCTGAGCTGCCGATGTCTATCGGGTCCTCCGAGCGATCGGTAACGACCCGGCTTTGTCTCAGATCCACATTAACTTTTCAGCTAGCTTCACCTAATTTACTTGCGAATAAATTAAACTATTTAGAAAAGTTTCATGATGAATAAAAAGTAGTTGGACTGTATTCTAAAATTGTACTTGAAACTTGCTCCGACTGGATACAGTTTGAATCTTTTTGAATGCAAAATAACAATATTTTCAAGAGAAATATATCGAAAGCACCGTACGGTCCTAGAAATAAAAACTCAAAAATATTGTAGAAGTGTTCAATTCGTCGCAGGCCCCCCGGCTAGCGACTGAACTGCGGTTCATTTCTACATATTTTCTCAAAAGAGTAGCTGAACATTATGGGATGCAGATTTTTGAAGATAAACTTTGGTTCAAAATTCAAATGTGGATACTTTGGCAAGTGCGATATTTTGTGTAACTGTCAGCGAGTCATATGGTGCGAGGGGCAGGCTGCGCTGATGGCGGCGCTCGTCACGCTGATAAATGAGCCGCGTGAACATTAAGGCGGCGCCACAGGTGGCGAGGAACTGCCGCTACCTGACGCCCGCAGCCACTCCTCGCGCGTACACTTTATTTATTCCTATTAATTAACTTTTCTATGAATAATTTTAACTATGCAGTGTTAAGTTTTACGGGGAAGTAGTTTTCATCAAATGGTTTTGTATTATCTCATGTAGGAGAGGACTCGGTTAAATCGATTTTTGAGCTAGAATAACGAAGCCATCAGGTTCAGTTTATAGCAACTTAAAAAATTGTACCAAGATTTTCTAACACGAATTTTCGGCTAGATTGTGAAATTTTTCGAAAAAGTCTAGTGCTGGATTTGCAGTTTATAGCTCAGAGGCACCAAATTTGCAGCACATTGACAGCATTCAGCGCATTTTCGAAGTAAAAGCCCGAGGGCGGAGGCTCCGCCATGTTGGCGGAAGTTCTGGAAACGCGGGAAGCGTTACCGGCTTCCGCGCCGACGCACTTCCGGCCTGCACTCGTTATTGCCAGCTGGTACAAGGGCGAAGGGTTATTACTCACGTTATAGTCTTCGGATCACTTTAATGTGTCGGACTCAAACGACTTCAAGTGTTTCCGTCAGCGAGCCACGTCACAGCGACATATCGATTCACCGTCGCATCAAGCGTATAGAAAAATTACTCAATTTTGGGTTCTGTTGTGATGTAGTGAATTCAGCAAAAGTATACAGACTGCTGTGAATAACAAAGGAAATAGCCATTTTAGTTAAAACTGAAAGAATCTCTCCCAACTAAAAATCTGGCAGCGTAAATTACCAACGAGAGAATTCTAAAATGTTTTGCTTACAGATTTAACAGTGTTTTTAAATGAAGGAAAAATGAATAAGTGTGCGTTGGTGGTCGCTCGTGGCTCGCGCCGAGCCGGCCAGCCGGGCAGCCGCGGCGCGTCGCCGGCGTCGCTAATTTATGCGATTGTTCAGCGTATCGCCCTGATTCCAACCGCGCCAAAAATAAATACTGCCTTTAAAGAGTTCATTCCTTTTAATTTATATCCCCCCGTTATGGCGGGGAGATTAAAATGCTCGTGTTAAGTAAATACTTTTGTTCCTGTAATTTTAAATTTAAATTCTTTTAATACTGCAGCCATTGCACGATTGAAGTTGGAATATAACTTTTGTGCTTACGTGGATATAAACGCGCAATTGCAAAAATAAGTCCTCAGTTATTTACTTGCAACTGAGACTTTTCTGTAAGTAGTAATAACTTAGGTACATCCAAGTTATTGCCTAGATTAAAACTTGAATCACCTCACAGCTGGTTACAATCGAGATGTAATCATACTTACAGAACTCGCTCAAACCGATCCGGATAGGTACCACCATTACCGGGAAATTCGCCTTGAAAATGAGCCCTAATTACTTAGACGGCTCAGTATTATCACTGACCTCAATTGTTTCCATCATTTCGCTCAAGGTATTTATAAAACTGTTTCTGTTAGCAAGTGTGGGTATCTCGGGAGCCCAGGTGTTTCAGATAAGGCCAGTAATAGAGCACATTATTTCCGAGTGCCGTTTCGCCAGACTGCCGAGTCTCGGTAGATAGTTGTGTGATATCAACAAAGATTTACAGAAATAATGAACTTGAGTAATTGAGTGTGATTATATGTATGATGCAGGTGCTTTGATGTAGTTTACCAGCATTTTATACAGACAGAAAGATGTACTTATTATGTAGCTGCCTCGTGTATGAGAATCTCAATAAAATGAGAGACAACATTAAAGAGAATGCAGAAATAACTCACTTCAATAAAATGAGAAATAAGTAGCGCTGGTTGCGTTACTCATATTGCACAGACATAATAATGTAAGAATGAGAAGTAATGGCGCCCAAACGTGGGACCGCTTCGCGCTACTAGGACACTCTCATTATTTTCGTATTAAGGCCTAACATATAAATTCGTAAGGTAATTTTCAAAATTCAACACGTTTTATTTGTTATTGGAGTATATTCGCGTACGAAATGTTGACATCGCAAATGGCGCCCAACGTGGGACTCGTACAACTGTAATGTATTGCTAGCAAATGTTGACAACGACAAATAACATTATGAAAATTGAAGCATCTTTTATTTCATTTGGCAAATGAGTAGCGTCAGCAGTTCAAGTGAATCTATACTGCTTAGTAATGTCCACGTAGCAGAAAAAGGTTCATATTCAGGCTTTCAGGGTCGATCTCATTACGAAGTTCAGGGCTGCAGACGCCCGCAGAGTCTCTATTTAAACAAAAATGTATGAAAATGTGAAAAATCTGCTAGATGAGTGTCGACGCGGCGTGTTATCAGGTGGCAGCCGGAGATGTCAGCCTTATCTGTGTTTCAATCCGCTCGAGTGCGGCCGAGTTATGATTTCGTTGTTCAGAAGCTCCGGGGGTGTGGTACTGGCGGGAAACACTCGCGGAATTGAAATAAATTACGAGAACATTGCGCTGTATAAGTAACTACAAAAATATGTTGATAACGAGCACCTTAACTTTCATCAAATTACTATTACAATTTATCACACAGATTCCAAGCTGGCTCTAAGAAGGATGTAGGTCACCGAAGTCTCGTACCAAATATTAGGTACAATGTTAAGGTCATATCATTTCTCAAAGGTAATTAATAAACAGTTCCTTATGTTACGTCAGGATGTAACTACTGAATGATGTTCACCCCGCTGTCTCTCGCACATTACACTGTGGCACACAAACACAGCGGTGAACAATCTCGCAGACAACAAAATAAATTGGCGTCTCGCGGGGATTGTTTTTAAATTTCGTTACACAAACACCCACTGTGTCGCACGCTATATGAGAACGAGACAAACTTATACAAAAGTAACTCTGCGAGAGTGAAACAGAGCATTTCTTTTGTAAATGACGTGTAGAAAGCGTCGGCGGAGTAATTCGCATGACAGTAGTTAGGCGCGGTGTCAGCGCTCACTCCCGGGACACGCTTTACAATTTGTTTTTGATTCACACTCATTGATACTTCCAGTGAATTTGCATCGCAAACGAAGGTAACGTTTGATGAACTTTGATGAACCCGCACAAACTCTCCTTTTGTTTGAAAAGTACGAGTTAATTCAGATACTTTAGTTAAAAGATTAGCAGATTATTCATGATCTTTTTTAGATTCCATCATAACATGGAGATTTACTAAATGAGATTGAACATCATTTACTTAATAATCTTCTCTGCGAGTGAAATACAGATTTTTTATTCGTTTTAAAAGTCTTTGAGGAGCGTGTCATAAGTTAATGATATCGGGCGTCTCGATAATTCGATCTGCGGTGAGGACGCGCTAAGTTCGCTCATCGATCACAAATTGAATCGCTCATTTAATAGCTCCACCAAGCGCCACAACGCAACGCCACGCCACGCCACGACGCGCCGCACCAAACTTACTTCATACTCTTCTACAAGACTTTCAATTTGCTTTGCAAGCGGGTAGGGGAAATTAAAATGTTCATCCTTTGTTGTTGCTATTAGATTGACTATTATCGAACTACAAACTAGTTAACTGTTAACTTTCCATAGAAGTTTATTTATTTCATTTCATGAAAGGAATAGTCCTCTGCCTAATAACTCAAAATATCAAGATAAAGAAAGAAGAAAGAAAGAAAGAAAAACCATTTATTATAGCAAACGACGCAAAAGCAATAAAACAAATAAAACTAATTACAGAACAAACAAACATTTAACTACGCTGCATTTGCGCCACCTTGCGAAAAAGGGACAGCGCTCAGCATAAATGCTGTGCCTCGCGCACGCAGGCACGAGACAACAGCGCTGACCCGCGTGTCCTTACCTCGGAAATTTAATAAGTTCCGAGACAACCCTGGACATGCTTAACTCTGTTTCGGCAAGGGACATCATTAAAAACATGAATACAAATTATAAAAAATATTACAAAAAAGTTTAACAAAAAAATAAAATAAAAACAAAAGTATTATTACAAAAAAAAAAAATACAAAAAAGACAGACAAAATTAATTAAAAAACAAAAACAACCAAACCATAGACAGCGCGGCGCTTTGTTGTGTTTTGTCTGTGGCGCGGCGCGGCAACGATAAGTGTGAAGTGTCAAATGTGTTGAGTTTATTTATTGTGAATACAGTGTATAGTAATAGATTGAGAAGTGATTGTGATGTAATGAAATGCAGTGTTTATGTTGTTGTTAAATATGTGTATCATGTTGTGATGCTGCGTATGGATGTGCTATTGTGTAAGAAAGACAACCCACTGACCGAAATTCGTTCATGTGGGGGTGTAAAACAAGTAGGCTATGGCTATCCGGTAACATAAGCGGGAGAACATACAGTACAATTTGTGCATAGCTTTCCATCGACACAAACCGAGGTAAGAAATGCTACAATTAACTAACTCTAAATAACCTACTATAGAAACAATGTCAATCAAAAATCCGAAAGAAAATAAGAATAATATAAAATAACCAGAAATTGCATTTATGTCAAAATTAATCAAATACTTATTGTTGCCTGTGAAACAGACAGGGGACAGCCAGACCCCGCCACAACAATGCAGGAGATCCAACCAACGACTGTGGGCCATAACCTATAAGGTGAGCAACAATCAGCTAACAATGTATAAAATCAGCAATGTAATCATTTGAACTACTGTAAGATATTTTCAGTGGCGATGTGAAACTGCTGAAGTTAGATGAGTATAAAGAACCCGAGCGCATCACTTACTTGTCGCTTTTTAAAGAATCCTCGTAATATGATGACATTCCACAAATTAAGTTTTAAACGAGCGCATTTTCTTCGTCATTAGCTTTAAAAAATATAGGAGATTTTTGAAGGAGACGTTAGTAAGTGTTTGAAAATGCTTTGAGCGCCAGTTCAAATGTTTTTATGAAGAATGTCTGCTACCTCAAAGTAAAGAATTGAGAACTTTAAACAAACAGGGTTTAGATTGTTTATACTGACAGTCGGTAAATACTTCACGAAAGATTTTGATACTGATAGAACTAAGAAAAGTTATACTGTAGAAGTGTAGGAATAGTTTCAAATAGCGTTATTTTGGTTGTCGTAATTGGTGAAAAGCAATGCACACGAAATAAAACTATTTGATATGAATCGGCAGCTGATTGCAAACGTTTGACTAATGAAAGTGTCGTGAATGCTCGCGACAGACGACTCTATATTAACAAAGTTTTAAATTACACATGTTTATTGCAAAACCAAACAGTTTCGTATAGGTTTTACATTTTTAATGAACGGTTGCAAATGGCAGCGTGTGCAGTGGTCGCCAAATAATCATACAGCACGAAGTTATCGATGTTGGTGAATAATTGCTACCTACGGACGTTCGGACAGCTTACTTTGTGTTGCTTAAATTTTTACTTAAAGCATTTATTTACATTTACTTGCAATACAACTCTAAACTATGTATTTAAGTATATCGTATTTGAATAATTTCAATTTGAAAAAGAGCTGAATAGGAAAACTTAATTTACATAAAAATATTGAAATAAAATTTAAGTGGCCATATGAATAATTTTCTCAATGAAGCCTCGCAAGACATAATGAGGTCAAAAATTTCAGCGCCTTTCAATAGACGGTCATTAAGAGTCATTGAACCTCCCTTACCTGCCCCTATCGGGTGCTAATGTAAAATTGAAAAGGGCCCATCAATAAAACTGACAATTTCTATCTATTATGGGCGACATTTCAGGCCATAACTCGACTCTAGCAACCCATCGCCGTAAATTAAGAGAGGGCTTGGACGAGAAAATACCCATAAAAAGTATTTAGATCGTCCTCCATATATCTTTACTAGGATGCTGTGACTTATGTCGCGGCTAAGTGTGTGTAAGCAGAGGAGGACAACATATATGAACTTACATATTATATTTTATACGACGGCATTATATTTCTTCAGATATTTCTAGAGAGATGAAGTAATGACTTGGTCTTAGCATATGTATGTGTGTGCAACTTAATAGATCAGGATCACAACACTATTCAGTGGTTCTAAATGAAATGAATCTCGGAATGCTTAGAGCTAATTATGCCACATCACAGCCTCGGCTTGCAGCAGTATCGAATTATGTTTGTTCCGTAGAAAACACCCATTTGATCTCGTGATGCCCAAAAACCACAATGTTTTGTGTGTTCTTTATGATAGACAGGGCGAGGTTATCTTCTAAAACGAATTCTACTTCCATCGACAGGTACACAATTTTACTATACCTAGTCAACAAATATTACCTACGCAAACTGTCAAAATAAATAGTGAATCTATCAAAACTGTAAGCAATTTTACATCGGCATCGAACCGCTCGCCTGTTTGTTTTAGGCGCATTTTCCCCACAGTTTCGGCTTGGTTCGCTCGTACCGACTGCACAGAGAGAGACCTTTCGCATGTAATACGCATGCTCTATTTATTCCGTCTACGAATTTATAAAGCCAGTTGAATATGTTCGGCTTGTTTGCGGTAAACATAACTCCGCAAATATTTTTGCGAAAATATCTCTTCAAGTAATAATTGGAAGTTTGTTTACATAACGCTGAAATAAAGTGTTGCTTCTGTTTCTAGGAATGTTTCTGTTATTACAGCTAATAAACATTTTATTACCATATTAATTGTGATGTATATTTTTCCGAAAAGGGGATTAATAAATGGGATTAAATTGATTTATACATAATCAAAATATGCCCATTTCCACGAATTTAATATGATTGTGCATATTAAAACAACACGTATTTTTTTATTTTCCATAGTTTTTCATACGCAAATATTTTAATCCTTAACTCACTTCAGTCAATCTCCATTTTTCGACTCAAAGGACCAAAGTGTGGTTGTAAAATTTGATACATTTCCGATGACCGACAAACTGCACGTCCGTGCACATGAAACACGGCACAGCACGATGCGGCACGGACACGGCACGAACACGACACGGTACGTGCCGTCGATGGTACGGCCAATATTTACTCGCCGAGTTAACCCTCTCACCGCTCATACTGGTCACTAAATTGATTTTGCACCAACCGATATATTTTTAATGTGTGCTGGTAAATTCCTGTTTTTATATGTATTTTGTGAGGTGTCTGATTAATTTGTATTGCAATTACAAGAAAATTGGTGGACCTACTGATTATTCAGAAAACAATTCTTACCTTCATAATGTAATAAAATTGAGTCCTTGCCTTTATTTTAATTATATTAATGTAAACATGAGAATTACAGGCACACATTCGTGCAGCTAATGGGTAACTGGGAGCATGTTCTGAAGTTCATTGTTACCCAGTGCACTACAATGGCACTAAGTAAAAAACTCCTAAGCCGGAGGTGCGATAAGGAACAAAAGGAACAATGTTCCCTAAGTAACACTTTATTATGTGGCGATTACGTGAGGGCCCAAGATAAGCCCCTACCTAAGGTCTGCATAAATTACGACACTTTTCGGCCACATAAATCTAAAGGCCTTAGTAATATTTCATTACCCTGATAAATTGTATATTGTTTATCAGACCGATGATTATACAAAATAAAATGAAAAAAAAACGCTCATGAATATTTTTCTACTTGGCCGATTGTTTGTTTCGCGAACGTTTCTAAATATTTATGACCTAAAATTTCAAAAGATAAGAACAAAATTGAAGTTGCGACTTAAATTATTGCTGTAGTTCTCACGGCCTTACAAACAAAAGATACCGCAATAAAATACTCTAACTACGTAATGGCTGATTTACATTGAGTCAGTGACTGACGTCAGTCCACTGACAAGTCAGTGCTGACCCGGCACTGCCATCGTGTAAATTGATTTGAAGTCAGTACAGTACCACTGACACTACATTGACTTCGTGTAAATAGCACGCGTCAGTTTTCGGCGCCTACACTGACGTCAGTTACTGACTCAATGTAAATCAGCCTTAACAATTACTTGAAAGATAAAAAAACTAGAAGATCTACACACACACTTAACATCACAGACAGAAAGAATAACTTAAACTAAGTAATAATACAAAGACACATAATAAGAGAGGAGAACACACAGTACGCTAGATATAAAAGTACCCCGACTACAAAAACAGTGGGAGTTTGTATTGAAACTCATTTGTATGTAGATATAAAACCAACAGGAACAAAAGTGCTGATGTCCGGAAGTTACAAACTCTTGTTACGTCTGTGTGCGTGGACACACTGACATCGTATTCAAATAGTTTTAGCATATCAAATGCGATGTATCAGTTTATTAAAAACCGTCGATAGTAACTTTTATATCTTTTCGCTATACTAAAACTACGTGAATAAAATCAATAACATTTTTGCTGCTAAATACTGGACGTAAACCAAATGAAAACTTACTTATTAATAAATAATTCAAAGATAAACTGCATACAGATGAAACAACTAAATACAGAGCAAACTCGCTATAGGAGGTATGGGATTAAAAGAAATAATATACTAATTTGATATTGAAATATTTATTCTATACTTTAAATGGTACTTGGAAGCAATACGTCCGTCTAACAAGATCCCGTGACGCAGTGTGTGTAGAGTTAAATAAACAGTAGATTGTTCAGATAGAACAAAGAACAATGTTATCGAAAGTTAGGGGTATTAGTTTTTGCTTTATATAATCCAACACGCCCCCTCAAAAATTAATCCCTAACTTTTAGTCATTCGTTAGTTTACTATACAGTATCTAGTCTACAATTCAACATTACAAAGTGAATACCAACTTATAAATACGACGTAACATATTATACTTCCAAGTAAGGTCTGGGACAACTGTACAATAATGGTCCAACATTTGCTGCACAGGATCAGGGAAAACCCAGAAAAACCTGATCAGACCATTTCATAATGAAATTGTACTTAAATTAAAACTTATTCTATACCCAATCCTTTTCTCAGTCTTATAAAAGACACGACTGGTAAAGGTTTTGTCAACAAGTCTGCCAACTGGTTACCTGTGGAAATATAATTTAATTTTATTACATTTTTCTCAACTTGTTCTCTAGAGAAATGATATTTTATATCTATGTGTTTGGACCTTTTATGACTTGTTGGATTATTAGCTATGCTAATACATCCGTTATTATCTTCATATAAAATAATGGGCTTATTAATTTTAAGTTTATGCTTTCTGCCAGAGACTTAAGCCATAATGCTTCTTTAACAGCTTCATATAAAGCCATATATTCGGATTCAGTAGACGAGACCGCTACTGATGTTTGTCTCTTTGTACACCATGTAATTGTATTTTGATCAAATAATTTAAACACATATCCAGTAGTGCTTTTCCTATCATTACAATCGTGGCCACCCCAATCTGAGTCGACATATCCACTTAGGATGTTATTGTAATTATTTCTTGTATATGTTAACTTCAAATCAATTGTGCCTTTGATATATCTTAAAACTCGCTTTAAGCATAACCACAATTCTTTATTGTTCTTATTTGTGTACCGACTTAAAATATTTACGCATGTACTTAAGTCCGGACGCGTACAAAGCATAATGTACATTAAACAACCGATCAGGTGACGGCATGGTGCGTCACACTTCTTATCAGCGTTAAGAGCTTCATAGTTTAATTTAAGCTCCATCGGTGTGTTTATAGGATTGCAATCACTCATATTAAATTTATTCAAAACGGTTTTAATGTAAGCACTTTGGTCTAAAGTAATTTTATCATGGTGTCTCTCTATTTTAATGCCCAAAAATAATTTGATATCGTGTAAGTCGGTCATTTCGAATTTAGTCATTAAATATGCTTTGAAATTATTCATTGTTTGCAAATCTGCACATGCTATAACTAAATCATCGACGTACAAGATTACGTAAATATTTTAGAAATGTCTCCTTTACCTTTCATATATATACACCTATCTACTGGGGAGTTCTGAAAACCTATTTCTTTGAGACATTGTTCAAATGTTTCGTACCAACATCTAGCTGATTGTTTTAAGCCATAAAGAGCTTTGTTTAATTTGCATACGTAATTATCTTTACATTTTACACCTTCAGGAACTTTCATGTAGATTTCTTCCTTTAGTGTACCATTTAGAAATGCTGTTTTACATCCATATGATGAATCAGTAAATTATATTGATTTGCGTAGCTAATTAAGAATCTAAAGCTTGCTATTCTAGCAACTGGTGCAAATGTTTCATTATAATCACTAAGATATTCTTGACTGAAACCTCTAGCGACAAGACGTGCCTTATATCTTGAAGGTTGACCTGAAACGTCATTTTTAATAGTGAATATCCATTTACAGTCTACAATATTTTTATTTAATGGTTTTGGTACTAATGTCCATGTATTATTTTTCTTAAGAGAATTGAGTTCTTCTCTGACTGCTTTTCCCACTGATTCCTATCGTTCAGAGATTTAATTTCATTTAATGATTTTGGTATATTACTTGTGATGGATAACGCACTATAGACATCATAGTCATTTTCATTATATGATTTACGCGAACATGTTTTCAGTCTTTCACTTCTTCGTAAATTTAAAATTCATCAGGTTTATCCTGATTTTTGTGTTTCAAACTACTCTCAGATTCATTTTCAGGTTCATTCGGTATTTCATGACTACCGATTTTTCGAATTTTACTTGTACTGCATTCATCAGATTGAGAGCTATCTGATTTAGGGCCAGAACTATGAGACTTATAAGACACTGATTTTGTTACGGAGTCATTATCAGTTTCGTCTTGGGAATATGTATTATTACTCCGTTCAGGTCGTAATGAAGGCCTAGATTCGATAAAATTAGTCTCATCAATTACAACGTCCCTTACAGTTTCATATTTTTCGAATTCTGTATTCCAAACTTTATAACCATTGGGTTCATAACCTACCAGTATTCCTTTCCACGACCTATTGTCAAATTTGTTTTACTGGTTTTATTATGAACATATACAGTTGAACCGAAAACTCTGAGATTTTTAACGCTTGGTTTCCTATCATGCCACATCTCGTATGGTGTCTTTGATTGACTTAAAGCTTTCGTAGGCGTAATATTTATTAAATAAACTGCAGTTAAAACTGCATTTCCCCAAAACGTTTTGATGCTTTAGTGCCATTTAACATAGCACGAGCTTTTTCTGTTATTGTGCGAACCATACGTTCTGCAACACCATTTAACTGTGGGGTCCTAGGAACTGTTAAATGATAGCTTATGCCTCTTTCTCTACAGTAGTTTTTCATTTCGGTGGATAAGTATTCACCACCGTTATCACTATAAAGATTTACTACTTTGAAATTGAATTTAGCCTCACTTTTAGCGACATAGTCTTTAAAAGCTGTAAACACTTCTGATTTGTAAGTTAACATATACACCACACAATAATGTGTGTATTCATCAACAAATAAAACAAAATAATTTCTGTTATCTATTGTTGGAGGTGTTATAGGACCACAAACATCTGAATGCACAATAAACAGAGGGCGTTTAATGTAACTTTTGTCTTTAACTTTATTAAAAGGCAGGCGAGTCTGCTTCCCATTTATGCATGCTTCACACAACTTATCATTTGGAGTTACGGTATTTATTTCATCTAAGTCATCAATCATATTATGACATTTTAACTGCAGGAATTTAGTTTTACTTATATGTCCTAGGCGTTGATGCCATAATTCATATTTATTTTCATTAACATAACATGCTTGGGAAGCGGATTCCCCTTTTATTACTGGTATTTTAAACTCTAGAACTATAAGATTATTCAATGTCTTACCTTTCATGATGATTTTACCTTCCTTTGTAATTTGTGTGCCTTTGTCATCAAATATTATGGTGAATCCTGCTTGCTGCATCTTTGATACCGATATTAAATTATATGGTACTTCGGCACAGAACAATACATTTGTAAGTATTCCTTGCACTCCTGTTTGACTGATAAGATTTATGTTTCCCCTTTTAGTTGCTGAAATAAATGTATTGTTTTTAGCTACTGAAATTTTTAAAGGAGGATTTAAACATTCAAACGATGTGAAGAGATCATCTCTATTTGTGATGTGATCAGACGCTCCTGAATCTAATAGGAATTTAATTGTCGAGTGGTCTTTTTCATAATGGTATGCGCTTGTCATGAACGCAAATCCTGAAAAAGAAGAATTCGAGGTCGTTCCCTCTTGCAGGGCAATAGTTTGGACTTGTCTTGTCCTTTCTGGGGCATTGTTTTGTATATTTGTCTGTCTTTTGAAATAGAAACAATCCTGTTTCTTGTGTCCTTTGCGTCCACAGTAATGACATTTCACAAATTTTTGTTTGTTTGTTTTCTTGAATGTTGTATTCTTCAAATAGTTTTGTTTTGTGCGATTGTATCTGTTTTATTATATTTTTCTTCAACATGGAGTATCTTTAAACTGGTATCACGACTCTCGTTTTTAATTTTACTTCGTGATCTAATAGTCTAGTTTTACAAAACCGAGAGTGATATTTTCTTCAGATAGTGTCTCAATTGCAGTGATAACGCCATCATATGTATTCGGGAGAGTAAGTAATAAATGAGCTACTTTGTCCGTTTCCTCTAATTTAGCTCCAGCAGCTGATAATTCTGTCAGCAGATCGTCAAATGTTGAGAAGTGTTTGATCAAGGGTATATCGGCTTTTAATTTTAATCCCAATAATTGTTTTCTCAGCGCTAATTGAGTTGCTACACTTTTCCTTTCATAGATCGCGTCAAAATGTTTAAAACTGCTTGAGCAGTCCCATTTTCATTAATATAATTAAGATATGAGTCCGCCAAATATTCGACTATAATACTTTTGGCTGCCTTATTATTCTTTTCCCACTCAGCGGATCGCGTTCCAGGAATTTCTTCGTCAATAACACTGAGCAAGTTTAACTCTGAAAGCAGTGTACGAATTCTAAATTTCCATACACTGTACTTTTCTCCATTAAAAGGCTTAATGTTTCTTTTCACTTTTTCCATTGTCACAACTTTATTTTTATTTACAACTATGCACTTTACTGTCACTACGCACTACTGAATGTTCTCACTACTAAATGTCCTTTTTCGCACTGGGCCCATAACCTATAGGAGGTATGGGATTAAAAGAAATAATATACTAATTTGATATTGAAATATTTATTCTATACTTTAAATGGTACTTGGAAGCAATACGTCCGTCTAACAAGATCCCGTGACGCAGTGTGTGTAGAGTTAAATAAACAGTAGATTGTTCAGATAGAACAAAGAACAATGTTATCGAAAGTTAGGGGTATTAGTTTTTGCTTTATATAATCCAACACTCGCAACGCAAAGTATAGTAACCCACTAGGTGTGCAGTAGAAAGGCTAAAGGATGCAAAAAGAAAGGCCCCGCTAGGAGCGACCCCAGTGACGTACCTTTGAAGCGAATCTTTTTAAGGAATTGCTTTGGCAGGCGAGGCTTCATGCGCCCCGTGCGCCCTGAAACATACGCAGCCGTTCAGGGATACGAACAATACTGGTTTTACATCATGTGGGAGGTAACCTTTACTAAATAATGTAGAAATAAAAGGAACCTTCTTCATATTTGCTATGTAGCTACTGTGATATTCTTGCATATAATCAGATTACAATGCTACATTTATTACAAAATATTACACTTATTCCAAGCTTAATATCGTTGTTTTATTAAAACCACAATGTTTTAATAAAAGCGTAATGGTACATTTATTTATATACATAAGTAAGTATTAAACGCCGAGCTGTCAAGAACATTAGATCGCTGAACATTAAAATAAAAACACAAAGCTCAGAGCTTTATCCCTTTCGTAAATATAACCTTTGTATTGTAAACAGAAGGTATTTTGTTTATTACAAACATACGTGAAACAAAATGGGAGATTTAAAATGGTGACGCTGAGCATTAAAACGTCAACTGGCAAAGATTAAACAGTAATGCCTTAAGCCGGAGGAATCGGAAGACAATTTCATTTTAATCTAATCGAGTCGAGCGCGAGATCGAATGCGCCTCGTGCCTCGTGCCTCGTCATAATCCGCGACTTAAAGATGGCACTCACTTGAGCCTTTGTTTGTGTTATATTTTGATTTCAGCAATCATGTTCCCTTTTCTTGTTTCAGCGCCGAGTACGTGGACTTCACCACATCTCAAGTAAGTCCGCTCTGGTTTTTGATAAAGACGAGAATTCCTTTTTAAATGTGAACGTGTGTCTCCTTGTAGGATTAGTTTACTCTTTTAGACAAACATAGATCCATAAAGTTGCATATTTTCACAGGAGTACTACATACATAAGTAATTGGGTGAATACATTATGTAAGACATTCCCAGCTGGGTTTCTACACCTGATAGTAAGGTAGACATTTTACAGCCGCGTAAAATCCTAGTTTAAGGTAAAGCTCGATGATCCCACTTAATATTAAAAAGGAGGTTCTACGTCACGCACCTAACGACGTGCCGAGACAAATTTTAATATAATTACACAATTTCATAAGCAATTTCCTTGTGAAAATTGAATTTATTTTTGCTTCGTCAACGTAACTTTATAATTCACGGCTTATTATGGAAATAAAAGGACCAAACTCGATTTGTTAATACTCGGCGTGTTAACATATAAATATTTGTTAAACAATGTTTTCATTAAATATTTGTGTTGAGAGCCTCGAATTTTTCGAGTACAATATTTTAATATTAAACGGTAGTTAGTATATAATAATATGACATATTCAGCGGCATTATGTAGATATATAAAAAATTATGCTTACGAACATCTTGTTAGGGAATCGGATTACGAGCCCCTCGGTAATAGCAACAATTTTCCGACATATTTCCATTTATTGCTGGGAATCATAGGATTTTTCCTTTTCCGAATTTGTATGTTGATTTCTTAGAATTTTGATCGATCTGTTTATTGGACAATAATCTTTACCGAGAACAATATACTTGAGTAGGTAGACGTCATTCTTTCTTCAAAGTTTCCTCAGAGCGACATGAAAATGAAATCAAATGGCACTTAATTATTAAAAGTAACTTTTTCTTTAGAAACGTTGGAGGAGCTCCACAATAGCTTCAGTGTGCAGATTAACTCGACGCGAAGTCTGAGATGAATAGCCTCGTGTTTAATTAATAAGCAAATAATTAAGCATTCAAATCCTGGCGTCGGAGAGATGGTATCGTTCAATATTAACGCGGCTGTCGAATTAGCGGCGTCTCGCCATGATGCGCTAATCTCCTCTCGTTTGTGACGTCACTACGTAGCATATCATCCGACATTGTTATTCCCAAATGTTGAGCATTCATTGTCGATCGCAGGTATTCACAGCATTTTAAACATAAAATAATCGAATGTTCCCAGTATGTTTAAAATGTTTAATATTTTAGGGATTCGTATAAACTTGTTGTTTGCCGATGCCGTTATTACCTATAACATTATATATATATATTCCAAGAATCCGTTTAATGTAATACATTCACATGCGGCTTTTATGTGAAATTCTTTTTGAAATATTTATTTTATTTTATTTTCTTTTTATTTTTTTCTTTCTTATGAAAATATATGAAACCGAGAATACGATACATTTATCGTATTATATTTTACTACATTCCGGTATTGAGTACATATTCACATTTTTTCAGCAAAACTCTGTAGTTTTAAATGCTACAAACGCTGTAAAATTTCGTGAGGTTGCGAACATGGCCGTACAGCAGTATAATGATGTTAACACTGCGTACCTTAGCACCGACGTTACATCCAGAATGTTCCACGTGGCTGTCGGTGACACAAATACTAAATAAAATGAATATTAAAGCACACAATATTTACATATTCGCCGCGGCTAGACTGGCTTGTCCTTTGAATTATTTGCCCATAAACTGTGACTCTGTGGCGCGTACCTGAAACAACATTGAGAATAACATTAGTGAACAGTCCGACGCTCCCTGCGCATATATTATATAAATAAAACCAAATGTTTGGGCCACTTTCGCCTTTCGAATTTGCAAAGTGTTGAATTTCATGAATTTCATCTTTAGCAAATTCCTGCCGAATATTCACATATACATATTTTAACATTTTATTCCGACATTAAAACTGTAATAAAATAGGAACAAGGGTTTTTTATTACATCTGAAAACCAGTGAGTTTCAAAAAGGCGTGTTTCAATTACGAGCGAAGATCTGGTAACAATACGAAGATAGTGGAAAACATAAAAGTGCAACAAGACGCAATATGACGACACTCGGCGACTGCTGGCCGCTGTCTGAGAGCAGCGATCACTCGACCTCCGCGAACAAATTACACTTTTGATACGACGGAATATTTCACTGCTATTTTAGTGAGATACTTCAAAAGCTAATCTTACTGAGGATATTTGAAGTTTGGTTTCATTTTAGATTTATTATGAATGTGAACTTTTTGATGTTCTAAGAATAGCAGACTCTTAAATAACGTACATAAAACACAGAGCAATGTCAAGGAGCGCCATCAGGGCAGCGATAAAGAGTGCCGGCAGATCGGTAGCCGTTCGACGTTTCCAGCACATTAGGTCCGCGGGAGAGCTTTCCGTTCAAACAAATATCGGAGGAGCTCACTAATACTGCTTCCAATGCATACGAACAAACAATTTAAATGCTCTCTACGAAAGTAGGTTACGTGAAGTGTGCAGCCGAGTGATATGTCAATATGTATGCGCCGTTACTGGTCGCGCAAATTAACTACCTCACCTTTTAAATATAAAATAATCATTCACATCGCAATACGGCCGGGAGCGAGAAATTATTGGGTATTAGGCGACTACGATGGACTAAAAGGATTACTATATCGCAGTATAAATTCTTGCTACTTATTCTGGCTTTATGTCTATTTTGGGCTATCAAAAGATCTGATTTATGTACATAAACATGAATCATCTAAAGCTTTAATGATTAACCATAATTTCCTTTCATTATTATTTAAGATGTAGATAATATTAACGGAAATACAAAAGCAACATTTCCTAAGCAATATAGCTTGTATCCGAATTTGGCACAGTCTGACCATGGTCCGAACAAATCAGACGGTTTCCAATAAGCATTCACTACAGCTAATACATTCACAAATCGGTACATGTTACAAAAAGGTTGGACCACACTAATGAATTGGGTTCCGAAATCCACTTTAAATTCTATTGGAAAATTCCGTGTTTCCCAAAGATTCGGAGGTTTTTTGCTAAAAAAGGGTACGTTTTATCAATTCGGGGCTGGTGAGGCGTTCTAATTATATTATGTAGATTGTCTGAGCTTGTAAACGGCCAGGCTGGTTGCTCTTACCTGTCAATATAAGCCCGTTTGCTTTATAATCATTTTTGGCTTTAGGTCTAACTGTTGCCTACGCAATATCTTATCCTTTTAGGCTTTGTCTGCAAAATAATTAAACTACTTAAAACTAACTTCAGATTTCAAGTTCTGAATCGTTCGCAGTGAAGTGTCTATCAAGTTTCCTGTAGCAGGACGCGGCTCAGACGCTCTTAATAATCTTAATAGTATTCGACGTCAGCACAAACTACATAAAGGCACATTTTTGGAGCGCATTTTAAAATAGGGCCTCGGTGACGTCACACGCGCCGTGCAATTACCGGCGCGCCAGCACCGCACGCCGTATGACGCGACACAATGTGAATTTGTTTACTGCAAGATTTTCTAGACTTATCGAAGATAGCTCTGGATATTGGGGTAATTTTAAGTAATTCTCGTCCTTTATTAAGAGAACTTAAACACACAATAAGAAACACTGAATATTTTAGTGTCTGCCCTGCATATAAACACAATGGCCTACCAGATTATTTTAAAACTCAATTACTAATTGATATTGTCATGCTATTGAAATTTTGCAATAATTCAATTCATAAATAGAATGAACTAGCACTAACGACACATCAAACCACGCCACAGTTTATACCTAAACGATAAATACGTAACATCGCAGTTCCGAATTCCATAACAACGGACATTTCTATCGAAGCAGCATTCGCTTATAAGCTGACATTAGCAGCGAACATAACTTGCATACATAGCATAATACATAAACTGGCTGTAAATAAATAATGTATGAAACATTTTAGTGATAGATCGCGCGTGCGGCGAGTCGTAAGCGTCGCTTCTGTACGTTTCATTACTCTGTGTTGCACGGTAATGACTGTTTCATGATGTATTGAGCTAAATTGTTAACGGGACTTATGAATGTTTGGAGCTGTTTATAATGTACTTAAGGTTTCATTATCTAGACACACGGCAGTGTGTCCGCCAAGTTCGAGCAAAAAAAGCGACACACCGGCCGTGGGTTATATTACACGAACCATTTCGGGCCAAATTCGACCCCCCTATAACTCAAAATCTATTTTATTTACGCATACTAAATTTCTAGTATCTGTTGAGACCCCCTCACTTATCTAAAATACAAAATTTCATTAATATACCTATTGTAGGTCTTGAGATATTGACGTCAGAAAATCGCTATTTTTACTATACACTCACTGACTGACTGACTGACTGACTTTCAAAAATCAAAATCACATCAAAAACCTAGACCACTTCCAATGGTCGTATTGACTTGAAATTTGGCATGGAGGTAGGTCTTTATGTCAAGGTAAAGGGAAAAATCTGAAAATGGCCAAGTGTGAGTCGGTTTCAAAATAATGAAGGTGTTTTATACCCGGTGTAAATTTATACCCCTAAGGAACTAAAACGAAATAAATTTATCTATATTTATATAATATATCTTCGAATGGTCGTACCGATCTGAAATTCGTTACAAAGGTTTGTATTAAGTCAAAGTAAAGTAAAAATCTGATCTGAAAACGACCAAGTGTGCGTCAGTTTCGAAAATAACGAATGTGTAACTTTGATCCACGAACATAATATATGATAACATGTCATGTCAGTCAGTTGGTAAATCTAGTCCATTTAGTTAATCTAGTTCATTTCTTTGTAAGAAGCATAAATCTGAAAGATAGTATAAATGAGACATTTCCTTAATTAATTTAATCATAAGAAAAAAATAAAATAATCAACCTTACAAAAATAAATGAAATCCCACCCAAAACAATAATGTGAAAGACTGCCAAGTTCGATAATATGGGAATGCTTCGCCTATAAAAGTGAGATCTGAATAAGTACCAAGTTCCATAGTTACATATACCTCAGTTCAAAATAGTTACTTTTTAATGATGTTACTTGGCAAGTTTTAATAGAAAATTAAATACTTGATTCATTGCGTTTAGTAGGTTTATAACAAGATGTGTGAAAACTTGCCAAGTAGCATCATTAAAAAGTAACTATTTTGAACTGAGGTATATGTAACTATGGAACTTGGTACTTATTCAGATCTCACTTCTTTTATAGGCGAAGCATTCCCATATTATCGAACTTGGCAGTCTTTCACATTATTGTTTTGGGTGGGATTTATTTTAAGAGTTAAGCATTAGATGTGATTCAAAAACAATTTGATTATTTCAGAAGAATAAGCGCTCACATTTTATTTAGCTCTTAAACAGCATGAAGTGTCAATATGAAAACAAAAAAGCACAAAACTGGACATTTGCAATAATTAGCATCCCTGTCGGAGAGAGCTATTTACATTTTTATGAGAGTGCACCGAACGTCTAAATGAAATGCGACGATGCACCGGACTGACGTATAAAAACATAATACTGCGCCATATTAGAATATTTTGCTCGGCGAACATTATTTTAATCTGTTTTTAGGAATGTGTTGATTGCAGGCGCCTTTTGTTTTAGACTTAATTAGCTATGGAACTGTCTGACTGCATATGTGAAGTGAGATGATTATTCTCGTGAAGACCGCCGATAGTAACGACTTTCAATACTCATATAAGAAACCGAATAGTGCTGGCTTAGTAATCTATTTAAAGGACCTTCTTTTTTCTACAAAACTTTATGAAATGCCAATTATTTAACTTCAAAGACATTAATATAAAAGGAACTTTAAGTCCATTTCAATTGCGTTCAGTAAAAAGGCTCACAATTTAAAGTCACAATGTTCGTGTAAAGCGGTACAAATAGGAATTTTCCCGAGGAGGCTGGTTGAAAGCAATCGCCGGATCGTCCCGCGAGGCGAGCGTCTATAATTGAGCCGCGTTCACCAGCCTGGACGATACCTCGGCATTATATGACGGAATGGCTTCCGAAGCGAACACACAGTTTTCCCGAACGACGATATAAGGACCAGTTATGTTTGTGGGTTTGGTCTTTTTAGAAGTGATCATATGTTGTGTTTCATCGCTTAATTATTTCAGAAAATTGCAGAGGTGGTTTGGAATGGCAACAAAAGATTTTTTTGCAACGAAAGATAAAGTTGAAAGAAATTCCTGCAGACAGAGAAGATAGTTTAAAAATAATATCATGTTATTTTTAACTTTGAACGCTTTCTACCGTTACCGTCCACATAGGGCACGTGGAATTAAACTATCACGTCTAGAGACACATTCCGCTAACGTTAATGACATTAAGAGGTGCTCTCGAGGATAAAAGAAGATTGCCGCCGCGATATTGCAGCCTCCCGTGCTGTAGCAGCGATGTTTCTTACTATGTAATAGGGTCTTAAGCCTTAGGATCAACATAGAAAGGATTATGGACCTCTTATAAAAGTGAATTGAACTCTAAGAGCCTGTGGTCTTATAGGACCATCGTATGTTATGGCAGGTAGTAAAATATTACTTGGCTTTATCGTGGAGATGGTTATCTACCTTTCTGGTATCTATCACTATAGTTTATGTTAACAATTCATACATTATCATAAAATATCACTTAGAATTATGATTCCTTTAGTCTCAAAAGTGACTTTTTGCAAAGCAAATACCATAGGTGTTATCATTGTTGAAACACGAGCCAAGTTAGTGGAAACGTTAACTGCCTCACGTATGTTTTATCGAATCACTTAGAAGTGGGCAGACAGACGGAACCGAAACAAAGCTCCTATCCGCTAAGAAACCAATAAATAAAATACTTCTGTAGGTACACTAAAGACTTATTTTGTGGCTATTTCCTTTGTTTCTAACGTTGGGTTTAACTCGCAGCAAAAAATAATGGCAGTGTGACTGACACTGCCATTATTTTTTAGGTTATTTATAAATTTACGAAGCGTGTTTATGAATTGTTCATTGAGGTCTAAAAGGTAGCATTTTGGACATGTAGATACATACATATATTTGAACAATAAGAGATGAGAGACGCCACACATTATCCAATTAAGCTCATTCCAAAAAATACAATTATTTTGATTAATTTATATTTTCTATCCCTATACTTTTCAATCACACTTGTTAATTTTACAAGCCAATGTACCAGGAGTACATATTATCTAGCAGATAGGCAACAAGCAAGTCACTAACATACCGGCGCATGCCGTGACATAGTGCAGCGGCCTGGTCGTGTCGTGTGTAAGCCCACGAATTATGTACACCGCCCATACGTTATTAACTAGAGTACAGGTAACTGGATTTAGATACTGAAATGTTTTTGCCTAACGAAGTATGGTGAGCTAGTTCAATGGTATAAATTCTCCAGCCCAGAAATAGAAAAAGGGAAAAAGGGGAAATTACACATATGTGTAATTTAAAACCAATACCAGGGGATTGTAAAATACAAGGCTAAAATTGCTTCAAGAAAATCACTTAACATGTAATCACCGATAACTCAGACCGCTGCCATAATTTGCATATTTATTTACTCAGCTGTGATCCAAGCTTCAAAGATCGGATTTTAATTTCCATTCTAAAGATAGAAAGCTCATCTGGAAGAACTAATTGAGTGTGAAACTGTCTCCAACAGATAGGGTTGGCGAAAATATCGACAATATTTATGGCTTATGGGGGATAGTATCGAGAATTTAACATATTCTATGGGAAGGAAAATTTATACCAGAGCGTTATGGAGACCGTGAACGATGGGATGGTCGATGCTATCTTTACTGTTAGTGGTGTATTTGTGAATAAACTTGCAGGTAAATGGCGTATTTACGTGCCATAGTAAAATGAAAGTGGAGAAGAGTTATAGTTATGGGGTTTTATGGTAACTATGAAGAGAACTGTTTAAAGGTTTTAATGTTTTGGTGTAAAAATCGAAATCGTAGTCCTATAAGTACATGTCTACTTCTACCCATAATAAAACAAAAATGATTTAGACACAAGACGTAGGTATTTCTAAGCACTTTTAACTTCACTCACAGTACCTCAGTACCTACCATCATACTCGGTATACTGCCATTATACCGAGGGGAGACGCGGAATAACTCAACCACTGTTGAAATATTCGCGTTCACTACAACAAAGTGCAGAATATATCGGAGGCACCATTACACGCAGTACTCGTGTTATGATGATTGTGGGAAAAACTAACAGCACTCAGTTGTGGAAGTGTGGACGTTTTTTGTCTGTTAGGATTTTTATTCACGAAAATATTACTGACGATACCGTTCCCAGGTGACTATGAAATAAAAGAAAACAAATAAATAGCAATCATATAATTTGAAAAAGTACAACATCGTTAGAAACCAATCATTTATGACGTTACATTTGACTTTCAAGCAAAAGTGCGGTCTAATCGTTTAAAAGTCACATTGAAGAATACCGATACGCGCACACATACAACGTATCTTAACTCCGAGATTGACTTCCAATTAAAACTTTGTTTAATTTCTTAAAATAACTCAAACACACAAAGTACACGTTACAGATGAGTTACTAAATTGTTGGTTAACAGCCGTTTAATGAACGCCCTGATAAATGGAGTAATGAGCCGAGTATTTATGAGTATTATAAAGAAGATAGCCCTTAGCGCAAGCTGGGCTTCCAGCCACTACTTTCAACCAGTCGTTAACATAAAAATGCTCCTGTAACCACACTAAGGTACAAAAAAATATGGATACTGAAAAAAACGTTGTTGAGGTATTAAAAACGTTCCTATGTAGATATTACAGAATCTACTATTCATACCATGTTTGGCTTCAAGAATCTCTTGTGAATATTGTCGCAATATTAGAAGTAGAAACATGTTGTGGTATTAAAAGTAGAGGTATATGAAGGCAAATACAAACAAGGGCCCAGATTTCTTCAGCTAGAATTGTTTGTAGTACCTAATACTGAGCTCAATCCTTACGAAAATAGGTACAAAGGCAATAATAACATATAGGATTTCCTAAAGAGTACTTACTCAAAGGTCTTGAATACTGAAAGCTTTTGGAAAAATATCAATATGTAAACCTATGTACTATTTTTGGTACAAAGCAATAGAAATAAAACTTAGCCTACGCTCTACACTTAGATCGAATTATGGAAAGTTGGGAACTACAATAATCTGTTATAATAAAAGCCGTCATTGTAGTGAGCGTCAGTCCGCGAGAAACACTTTAATTGGTTCACCCTGTTAAGAATTAAGTGTGCTTCGTCGGACATACTTCGACAAACTCCGGCGAACTTCGGCCAACTTCGGAAACGAGTTCGAAACTCGCTGGATTTAAAATATTTGCGCTATCTAGTGAACTATTTCCATGCTATCATCGCTTTTCCCCCGTGTCCCCTATATACGCGTACTAGCTGCGTCTCGTGACGTTGCTTGCATTTTACTTTGATTCTACTTACACTGAACTGCCTTAAATAGTTCTAGTCTGACACAGGATAGAATTAAAGTTTTAAAATGTATTGTTAACGTAACAAACAGACAATTTTATTTTTGCAGAGAATTTAACACGGAATTGATGTGGTTTAATACAGTTCTACCTAAGTGGCAATCTACATTCAAATAAAAATGTCTGCACAGAGTCGAGCCAATCAGTCTGCATAGGAAGGTCTGGGCTGCTAATCAAAATGTCGAATAATAATGGAAAGTTCAGTGCTCGATAAAATTTAATTTGCGATGGAGTCGTGGGATCGTGACTTACATCGACTTATTGCATTTTATAAAAGAAACGTTCGCACGAATGTGGTGTCTCGCGAATAACAGTTGCCGATCATGATTACGGAATCGCAAATCGAATGAAAGTCGAGCGAATTTCAGGATCGTTCGAATCCGTCCCAAAAGAGCGAACTAACACAAATCTAAGACATGTAAAAGAAATGGGGAACATTTGAACGGCGTGGAAGGGGCTGTAATTCACGTAAAATCGCTGGTCCCGGCTGATACATTCGATTCGTATACGATAAACAACAAAGTCGTTTCATTAGGATTCGGGCCGCGCCGCCCGCGACCAAAGGGTTCTCATTGAAATTCTCCGTGCTGCGTTTATATACGCCACTCTACTGGAATATCATTTGCTAATTAGCTAATTTAACACCATCGTAATTTCTCGTAACTGTATTCGTATAAAAATTTGCCTATTTGGCAACAAGGGACAAAACCAAAACACATTAGAATTCAAAATGTGTCACACACTAACGTTAGTTTGTCGGGGAAATACCTCAGATTATCTGTTAAAGCTCTATTAATAGCAGTTACATTATTATCAAGCTAGTCAAACATTGGAATTGCTGGTTTTGCATATAACTGTCCTTTAGTAACTGTTTCATTTTATTGTATCGGGTTGATGACTTATTAAGATAGGGTTTCAATGCAAAGCGTTTTATGTTTCCAAACTTTTAAATGGCAAAGTTAAGTTTAAAAGTAAGTTTTAATACCCAGACTAAACGTTTTGTTTATAAAATTGGTTTTGCAAAATAAAAAAAAATCCACAAGCTATTTCAATGCAAAAAATGCTTAGTTTTCAATTCAATCGTTATTTTTCATTAATAATTTTAAAATATAACAAAACTCATTAACCTCATATTCATCACTGCCCCGTTTACTCTCGGGCCAGTAAAAACAAACGCTCATCGAATAGTTCCCTCAGGACCAGCGCAGTTACGCAGAGATTTATCCCGAGCGCGAGTTACGAGTTACGACCGATTGACGCCTCTTACTGTGTACTTAACCTGATGTACTCGACTCGCGTAAACGCAGCATCGCTCGGAGGTAATGAAGCTATTGAATATTGCAGCGAATTATGAGCACAGCTAGAATAAAATCGACGCCAGTTAGCCTAACTAATTGGGAATCAGACGTTTTGTGTATTAGGGAAAGTTTTTAATCAAAATAAATCGCTATCTGGGAGTTTAAATAGGAACGTTTGTTGTTCATTTTAAAATCTGCGATGAATAACTTTAATTAGAGCAAAACTTCGCAAAAATAGTTGAGTGCGTTCACAAAGTTTTGGTTCAATTAATCGCTTGAAGTGAACTGATTAGTTTTGTTTAGTTGGCATTATCCGCAGCACTCGCTTTTGTTCTTAAAACTTGGCGCGCAGTGCTTAGGCACAAACTACGGGCTAAGTTCCGACCTAGAGTAAACTGCAGACCGAAGCTTGCACCTGAAAAATTCAGCTAAGTTTCAACTTAATAATCACGAGTCCTGAAACAAAGCTGTACTTAGCTGAAACTTTTACATTGATATTAATTAAGGAAGTTTTTATGTGGTTCCTAAGAAACGAAGTTATTATTTTATTTTATTGCTGTCTCGTTTATTATTTTCATTCTACAAGTACAGACAATTCTTTTCACTACGGAGTGAATGGTAACTTCAACGATTCAATCAAACAGTTTCCTATAGGAAATCATTATCATAAGAATCGCACGCAGAATACAATACATAAACAACAACATTGATTAATAATGTACAAGTGAATGTAATGTAAGTGAAATGTAGGTACATATACCTTATGTAAAAGTGAAACACTTCATTTAATACATTAGTCCACGCACAAGGAAATAAAGGCATAACAAAGGAGCGAATATTAAGCATAGATAGTTGCTTATAATCGACATACATAGGTACATTCCCATTATTCAATGGGCAATCATTTTTGACAATAAAATATTCCAAGCTGCCTTTTGTACGTCTACGAGGTAGAGCTCCATAACATCAAAAAATAATTTCCAATTAAGTTCCTTATTGATAGCAGCACTAATATAAAAATCCACCTCAAACAAAAGACGATAGTTTAGCTAAAATAATTCTATATTCAGAGCGATTGCACCTGAAGCGAAGAACTAATGTAACTCGCGTAATAACATCCATCTGCTAGAACCGGCGCCAGTCACATTTACTGCAGTTATGGATTGTGCACCACGCCTTATGTCGTAATATTAGAGGGTTGTAAGAATAGTTCTCATTCATAAAAGTAGTAGAAGACCAATTATGTTCTATTTGACCTGAAGGTAGACTGGTAGAGAACGCCTAAGGCGTTAAGTCCGCCATTTTACATTAACAAAAAGTATTAAATGAATAAACAAAATTCAAGCCAGCTTTAGAATTTATGTCAGAAAAAAAAAACGAGACGTCTTTTAAGATATATAAAGCAATTACCAGTTCTAACTATCTCATAGTGCTTAGGTAACATCAAGTAACATGGCCTAATACTAACTACTAATCGCCACATCTCCAAACCCGCCATTTGAAACAGATAACGATTCAATTGTGATTCAGATGAAGGTCACTAAATACTATCCCTCATTTTGTGGTCCATTTGGTTCATAACCGTCCCGCCCGGGTCGCGGGTCGCCCCAAAACGATTCCCGTTGAAATGCCATCGACTCCCGGGTGATTGATTGCACAAGCCATTTAAATATGTATATACAGGTGGGTGAAGGCATGGGCCTGATGTACTGTCAACCAGTTTTCGTTTTAAGTCTTTTGATGATAGAAACTCCCAAAAAATGTTCAACTAGGTTAACCAGGATGTGGTTTCCTAAAACCACGCTTTTATACAGAATGAACTCAAACATTTTTTGGTCAATATTTTAGTAAACGTATCTTCATCTAGGTAGGTACTTTTTACCCCAACTTTAGTTTGAAAGTAATTTTCAAATGATAATTACCCGTTGACACGATTATGATGTGTCCCACGCGCCTCATACACTACGTTTTAATTTAACGCCACTTCCAGTTTCTAAATCTCGTATTAATATGAAATATTTATATTTGATCGTACACAGGGGGAATGTCAAAACGTTCCGGGGGAAAGTTATATCATTACCAGGGACTCGAACGGATCAGTTTTTCGGTACGTACATACTCGTACATCATATATTTTCCAATGATATAGCTGTTTTTGATAACTTTTGTAATATTCCGTCGAGTTTTGTCTGAAACCAGTATGTTATTATTTTGTAGGTCACTCGTCCATTTTAATACTAGATTCCGCTCGCGGTTTCACCCATGTCCCGAGGGTACCTACTGCTTGAAGCGTATGAATAATATGTAGCCTTTATATTATAACCGACATTGCTGCTAAGTTTCATTAACATCGGAATATTCGTCTTTGTGTTGAAGAGTAACAAACATACATCATTACATACGCATCATAATATTTGTAGAATGTATGTTTCTCTATATGTACATACTCGTTTGTAGATAATTCAACACATAGAAATGGCACATTAGGCTAAAAAATGTCTCTAAAATATTTCCTACAGAGTTAATTGTAAATACATTTTTGTGAAGTGAAGTCGTGCCAAGAGTGAGAGGTGCGGAGAGGCAGTTAATAGCTCCACCACTTGCACAACTCTTGGGCAAATTGCTCCGAGTGCCATCCGGAGACAGAGGCGAACTGTACATAATGGGTATCGCTTATTGACGACTTTTATTGAAACTTATGAAATATATTTTGTTTATATAAAAGTGAAGCTTTGTACGTCTTACCATGGATAGAACTTAGAGCACTATACTTATTTTTAAGATCTACCTTTGTTTTACAAATAGTAAACACTTTGACTTTACTTTTACACAGAAAGTCTCAAAAGTTCCTTCACAAAGATATAAAAGTCAAATGAATTGGATCTCTCCATAAAATTAATGCTTGGATTGGCGTGATTCTAAACCCCTTTTAAAAGTCTTTATTCGGATTCTAGGTCCCACTCAGTTCTTTACAACAAAGGTAGCACTTTCAATCAACTTTTAGCCCCAAAGTCAATTTGCGAGTTGCAAAGCGCGTGAGCCGTCTGCGCATGCTCCGACAAATTGCTCAAAGTGCTGCCGATAGACAATCACCCGCCGACATTTTATCGCTCACCGTCGACATCGACTCCCATCCATAGTCACGATCTATATACACTTTATACTCTAACATTGTTAACAGTGGACGAGTGGGTTCAAAGTTTTTGTTTATCGCGACACACGGATATATCGGTCAAAGCGAATAGCTACACTAAAACAATTGTTGTTATATTTCAATGGAACAACTGTATTTTTGGACAAAAGTTTACAAAACAACGTTACATTTTGTTCAAAGCTGTTATTGTCTTGGTTTCCATTGCCAAAAGTGTTCGCGATGTCACGGCGCCATTTATGAATAAAATATTGTTCTCTCTGTTTCTTAAACGTAGAAAATATTAATACAAGTCTAGTAGATGCCTGCGACTTGTTCTCAATGTTCTCATTATACAACCGCCACTTCCAAAAGTTACGGTTGAACAAATGTTCACAAGTTCGGTCATCTCCGGCACAACGTCTTGGCGCAGACACCAACACTATGAATATTTCTCATCCATTAGTACATTTGCATAGGAAAGGATCATCAGCTATGCACATTCGAAATTATTGCTGTAATTTACCTGAAGTTTGAAAGTGGCGGGACCGAGAGTCGTGATTTGCAAAACCACTTCATTTGCAGCATGTACCTACCTATTAAAGACTGTTTACTTTGTTTTTTCTAGCATGGAAACAGCCCATCAGGTGCGTGTCAGTCCCTGTTCCCGCAAGCAATCAGCCCGCGGTCTGCAGCCAACAAAACAGCGCAGTGGAACGACAGCACTCATTAATTAACTTCAGCTTCTTTTAATCAGGATTTATCACGCATTAGGAAATCATTTATTTGAGAAAAGCTTTAAAAATGATGAATTTCATGACATTCAACACAAATATTACTTACCTTTCTAATGATATCGTACACACAAGCAAGCTTGAACTACTTATTACACAGCACGAGTATCAGACTAACAGCCAGTTGGAGCATTAGTAATTTACCTGAAACAATAGAAGACGAATTAATGAATCGTTTAGCCTAGATTACGACAAGCGGGCCTGACGAGATAAATAACTGGCTTAATAGGATAACACTACGTTTATTCATGCAGAAGTTCCACTGAATATTTATTGGCATTACAAATTTTTCGATCTGTTTTTTTCTAACTAACTATCGTATAGTTGTTCATGCTTTGTTATGTAGTTAAGTTTTAAACTAGATACTTAATATAGGAATAGTGTTTCACGCAAATAGGTTTTATATTTTATAAATGGGAAGACATATTTTCAAACAGTAACAAAGGAACACAATTTCCTATTTCGTTTTAAGGCTTGCTTTGATGTTACCTGCATAAATAACTTCGTTGCGAAGTGGATATTCTGTCTATTTTCGCATTTTGCGGTAAAGAGCCGGTAGGGCCATCATTTCCTTTATCTCATCTGGCTCATTGACAGCTAATTATGATGAATATCCCAATAATACGGGATAATAGTCCCGTTCCAACGAGATCTCGCCAATCATATTTGAATTACAAGAGAGTTAGATTACTTTGTTAATGATACCTGAATTTACAATTTAAAGGGCTTTTAGAACTTAATTTTACTTGTTTCGGAAATGACAAACACGGAAGATGATTCTTAAGATTTTGTTTGTTCTAAGTGCTGTATATTTTATGTTGTCTTGACTAGCTCTCATTGCAGTATCCTAAAGACTACGATATTAAAAGCTTTCTCCGTACCAAACAACAAAGCCAGACAATTAAGTATCGATACGTGCCCAATAAGATCTCACACCGCTCATTATAAGCTCGACAGCAGCTCTAAGTCGCGCCAATTTCATTAGTTCCCACACCTCCCGCAACGAGTCCGCATTACATGTCGCCACCGTCGCACCATGGCGTAATGACGTCACGACACCCTTACTTCTGCAGAACAAAGTTGTTTGGCAAGCAATAAGTCGGAACATGCCGTGAAAAGACTGTCATTTATAGTCTGTGCAGGTAATGAAAACTTGCTGGACTATTCGCGGACATAGAAATTGCGATTCAAAAAGAATTCTTTTCTTATTTTTCTTGGAGTTTAAAGTTTGGCTTGTAAGTTGGATCTCGCGAAAGTTGATAAATCTATCGAGCAATTATTTTTTTTAGCTCACAATGTACATCCACAGCTATAAGCAGCGCCTTTACAAAATATGCCTTTTACAATGGTCAAAAGTTTTTGTGACACTACAGAAGGTTGAATGTTAGTTTTTGATCCATGATCCAAATCAGATAGAAATAAGTTACATTATAAAATAGGGAAACCTGCCTCAATAGGACAATTCTATCCTGCCTCAAGAAGACACAATCAGCATACAATAACCGTAACAATATAAATTGAGGCATCATCCAAGCGGCGCGGCGCATAGCATTAGCAAGTTGTGCGGCAACTCCGCGCAGCCGGAGAACTTCGCAGAACGTGCGAGAACTAACGAATTTATAGCTTAGACCGTGATTCCAGATAAAGCTATTGTTTAGTGATACCGACGGATTTGCTAGCTGATGGAGCATTGTCGAATTTGCTAACGTATTGCATTCTGATGGGATGACTTATTGGAGAATTTCAGATAATACTGTCATTGGTGCTGACAGACAACAAATTAATTATCATGAGATGTTGTCATAGATAACTTGAAACCCTAGGATAATAATTTCAATACAATTTAAATGAATAATTAAATACGTCTCCACAAAGCAGAGGTTTATTATTTGTAACTAAAGGAATGAAATAGGAGTAATCAACGAGGAAGCCACATGTCACCATTACGATTTAATCAGTACTTCTGAATTGATCTGAGTGGGGTTTATAATAAGTTCTTTATAAGTACTGTAAACATTCAGGGAAAATATGTTTTTGTATGGTTTTAAGATATTTTCCTTCAATTTCCAAAGTACATTTTTGGTGTATTTACCGAACATGGTGAATTTCAAAAGATAAAGTTTGTTTCTTTAAAAATGTGTGTGTAACATGATTTGAATGTAACCATGTCATTGCTAACGCCTCGCTCTGCGCAGTCGAGTGAGCTAACGCGCTTGATATCATTATCGCCTCCAATGCATATTTAACGAGTTTTTACTTTGATTACAATCTGTGAAACGATGAAAAAGCCGCTCCGAAAGTGTTCAAGAAAACCTGTGTTCATCGAATTCTTAAGTAAGTAGCATTATATAAGTTCACGTATTTTTTTATTTAAATTACTATTAAAAAGTGACGTAAAGAGAAATTAAAATTAAACATCGAAAAACTCATCATCAATGTCTGTCATCTTATCAATATCTGCTACGGACACGTTTCATTAAACGCAATGTTCATTACCTAGCTTTATCAATAATTTATCTTCTTAAATATTTTTATGTTACTGTACCAACATATTTCCCAAACACACAGATTTGTTTCAACCATTACAACAACAAAACCTCATCAATAAGTTTGTTGAAGAAAATCCTCAGAATCCGAAGTAAAAGTAGTGCGTCTGACAGATAGACCGCTCCATCATTCCGCCTGTGTTCTAGTCTAGAAACCAATGCAATTTAAACTTGCCAGCGTTACTCTGAGGCTTAGAGTGTCTGTTGTCGGCTTACCGAGCCACGGAGGATTGTCTGGGATTCGATGCCCGGGTGAAGCGGTTTGTTTCACTCGCTTGCCTGCAGATTTTTGCTAGTTTGTGGGTTTTGGTAACGGTAATATGGTTAAAGCAATCGCCGACATTGTAGGTTCTTTAGGCGTTCTCTTTTATGTCTAAATTAAATAGATTTTTATTGGAACTTAACTATTGAGTTAAACAATCGGTGTGTATCACATCATCATATGACAGGGAAGTTTTTAAGGGAGGTGACCCCGTTGTGTATACAGAAAAATCTGGCTTTTGGTATCAGCTCATTGCTTTCTATCAATGAAAAACTTTTAGAATATGTATTGGAGTTCCCCTTACATTCATAAATACGCTTTAGTAACTTTATATAATATTAAACCAACAATTGAAAAGCGTCGAAAACCACAAATTAATTTCTCAGATAACTTGTAATACAAACATACGGAAATTAACGTTTGGCGCATACAACATACACTCTCTCTACATACACATAGCAAGTTAAGCCGGGAGTATGTAAGTGTAATACTAAGTTATTGGCTCGCCTCGCCTCATCGAGTTAAGTTAGCTAAGTACAACTTAACCCGTAACACAATCAGCCGCGTGCAGCTACCATTATCTGTAATTAGTGTGTTCTGACTTAGCTTTGTACTTAATTATAACTTAGTGTATTTCGCGCTCGGGGATTGGTGGGTTCCATTGATGCTTACATTGAAAGCTCTGAGTACTACGCCTTGTTAACAGTTATTGTTTTAGTGAATGAATCAGTTGCTTTTAAGTTATGCTCTATTAAAATTGAATTTATTTTAGGGCAAGCAACATTCGTAGGCTATTACAATTAGTCTTGGAATCATTATTCCATTACATAATATTTAAATAAAAAACAACAGTCAGAAAAATGTATCTGACTATTATATTAAGTTAGTTATTTCAAATTAAAATACGACTGCTAACTATTTGAAGAACAAGAGCCAAATAAATACTTAGCTGAAAACATTAAGCGATTCAAATAACACAACTATAGCGAGACGAAACACTGACAATTAAATGGTAATGTGTTTGTGAAGACGGCGCTACACTGTCTCTACATAGAGACTCTAGGTAGAGACTCTACATAGAGTCGTCTCTACGTAGAGCACCTACAGACGAACATCCGGCTTAGTGACGCTACGACCAGTCACTTGCACTTTATGCTGTGAGAATAAGTGCAACTTAAGTTTAATAGCTTCGGAGTTGGTTTATTGCGAAAGCGTCAAGTCGTTCGTGTGATTTGTGAGGAGACATTTGAAAGGGCAATTATTGTATGCATCTACAAAAGATCATGAAGAAAAAAATATGTGTCTGTATGACTGAACATAAATGAGTCAACATCATTCAATGAATGTAAAAGTCCATGTAACTGCATTTTCATTAAACTAAGAGTACCTACACTGCAAATTTTTAATCGGGTGATAGTTTGTTTGGGCTCATAAATCAGTATGAAGATGAACGACAGTAGGTATGCACATTACAAAGATCACCTATTTAGACGGTAAAAAACCGACTAAAAACTTCGAATGGGATCAATTATTTCTTTAAAAAAACAAATGCCACCCATGTTACTTCAAATATAAATATTAACAGAAAAATCCTATAGACAACTTTGTTTGTGTTTAAAGGCAAAACTCTTAACGCCCTGTATTGGGATCGTGACAGTGAAACCAGGCGACAGCTTAGTGAAGGGATGCCCCCGGCGCATGCTGCGAGGAACATGTAATAGGATGATGATATTATGGTGTGTTTATGGGGGCCATACAGTCAATAGGTCGACTAAAATGAAAGACAAAATACTTACAAGACAATATAGAAGCATAATAAAGCAACAGTGACTGCAGGGATTACACTGGGATTTTATCTATTTTTATTGCTGTCAAAAATCCTAGCTTTTTTGTAAGGTTGAAGGCAAAGAAATCATAAGAACAAAAAGAGCGTCATAAACTAGAGAACTTATACGAGGGCACAGGAGCACCTAAAAGACAATAAAGCTAAGACAACAAGCCTCATGCAATAAAACAATAAACACACGCAATAAACAATTGAACAACAAATGGTAATCAGCAGAGATCTGTCCCCACAATGCAGATCACCTGCATTTTCATATCGTTAATAATGAATGTCCTACCCGGGTGCCCGCCCGGCTGGCCACCCGGCTGGCTTGCCTACCCGGGCCGCCCGGCTGGCTTGCCTACCCGGGTCACCCGGCTGTCTGGTTTACATTGTAAATGAAGATATTTGCTTACAGGGGTAAGCGGACGATCAAATTAAGGGACTATCCAATGTTATACGTGTTCGGTTTAAACTGGACGAATTGCTGCCTATTTAATACAGCCTACCGGTAAAAACTGATTTGCTGAATGCAAATTAACTTTACCAACTCCCGCTTTTTGTAGTAGATGAGGAAAAAAACTGTTCTATTAAGTATCTATAGATATCTCCTAAACACTTTCTCTGAAAATCTCTAAGTGACAATTTACAATAAGTGACTTTACACATAAACAAAATAAAGTGAGCCTTCAACCGAAAAGCGTGGCTCACTCCACTTGCAGCTCCATTGAAAATAATTAAATGGCGGAAATCTTCGAGCTCTATTGAACATCACGTTTTCAATAAAGCGGGTGTACATCGGTTGGCGGTAATTTGCGCCAATCTGGCCAGGTTGCCGGCAACCAACCGACCAACAGGCCCCAACCAATTATGACAGCGTAATGACTTTTACGTCTATTTTCAATATCGTGTGTTGGCTTATAATTAGTGACGAAGAATTATACAACTATTTTTGCGTAAATTGGGAAAACCTTTCCTGCAGAAAAATTCTATATTTTTATTTATATATTGGCATCATACTCCCTTTTATATTTTGCTACATACACTATAATACTAGATTTCAGCTTCAGGTAACTCATTGAAAATTGCTCGTATGGCAAATATGAAGTCTTTAGTTCAATGTTCAGACGTTATTAGATATCCCGACTCGAAACTGTAGCATATGGACCAATAGACAGACCGCAGTGTGATGCGGTCTCTCTGTAGTTAATATACACTAACTAGACACGTTACTAGTGCACAACGTCCCCTGCCCGCCCCCGGGGCGCTCGCCGTGAAGGTACGTTACAAAAGCCAGCTAATTAAGTATTTGAACCGAAGCAAAAGCATTAATCCTAGCTTCTCTGATAAAATAATTAACATTACACTCGCTTCCGGCGGTACCTACTGTACAGCACGATACGAAAATCCAGACAGAAAATGTCTGTGAAATTGCAAGGCTTGGATAATCTAACTGAACAATATGTGTTATAACAATGTACCTTATAAGAAAACATGACATAATTAAATATGTATTAATTGCTGCCCGAAATTTAATTACAAATTATAAAAACCGATCATTGTTTCTACCACATGAGCTGCCGGTCCATTCAATAGTCATTATTGACCTTCTGTATTTACTTGTATGGGCACTATACACTCTGCCAGTATTGTAGGAACTGATGCAAAAAAGGGGTATAACAAGTTGAATTTTTCTTTCAAATTATTCACCTTTCATTATTTATTATGAAAAATATTACAGACGTTAACAACACTTTTTAAAATGTATATTTCTGTACATGGTACTACAATCACAAACAAATATTGAACGTTTCTCATTTAAAATGTAAGGCTTATAAATTAGGAACGTTCCCTGAATATTGTCAGTACTTAAAAATGTATAATTCATTAGTCTAAGTTCCTCAGTCTCAAGACACAAGTTCGAGCAATATTTCTGTGTCGTCACCGTCTCGACGATGTTCTATCTATATCTCCTCACACGACGCCCTCGGGAGGAACACACCGATATATCCAGCTCGAAACATTTATTTATTTCTATGGTTTTCTGTGTATTTACCTGGTTATACATGCAACAAAACAAGCTTCAGTTGTTGTGAATAACTGTCGTTTGCAAGTGTCCAGTCGCAGATTTTATTGTAGGATCGTGTTATAAAAATGTGATGCCTGACGATATAATAATATGCAAGTAGACACCTAACACGGAAAGTCTAAACCTAATTAATTACTACTCCACCGTTAAAAAGCATGTCCTAGATAACATAAGCGAACTCTCACCGCGATAACTTTTAACACAATTAAAAAATAACAAGTTTGCGTTATAGTAACATAGTTTAAGGAAATGCCAGTAGATGGCGCTTATTAAAAAAGCGGGTCACCTGCGCGTCAAGTTTCTTCATAAAACCTCGACTCAGCGGTTATAGTGAAACGCTTTGCTCATGACTCACACACTGACAAAACACCTGTCTATACTAACGCACACTACTGCACTTATGTCTGTACATAACACTTTAGTGTCGCCCGGGAATCGAACTTTGGTCCGTCATAAAATTTAAGGGCTTTACGTAACCCGCTTAAATCATGTTTATGATGGTAAGAATGTTTTCCTTTTTGTTGAGGAATCTCGCGTTGATGGAGTTTGGCAGGTCTATGGCAGGGTAGCAATAACTGTTTATAATATTTTGCTTGAATTTCATACACAATGGAAGTTCATTTACCTACTATGCAAAAACTGCAAAACTGTTGGCCAAAAACCCCAAACAAAATCATCACAGCATTCACCAAACAATATCTGAAATCTTAATACTACTAAGTTACCTGAGCTTAATATAAACCGGGCTAACGCGACATAAAGGCAGGGACACAGCAGCGGATCCGAGAGATATTAAAAATTCGACCAGAAACAAAGGCGGCTATAATTTAGCCGTAAGCCGGCGGCACCTAAATAAGTATCAAGTATAATACAGACGATAATACCGCGGTACGATGCAGCATTGATTAAGGGATTACTTCGTCCGAAGGGCTATCAACGGTTTAAGACTTATTTTAATCTGTGAGGAAAGTCAGGCGCTTTGATTTTCAGTGGATTGTGTGGGAAAATTGTGCTGAAAAATATTATGAAGTGGTGACTTGTTATATTCAGCAAGTTGTAGTTGTGATAAATAGTATGTGTATAAAGGGGTCTACACACCAAAGCCGCTGACCCGGCGGCACAGCCCGGCGGCACGACTGCCGCGGCATGTGGTGTTGTAGTAATTGTCAAATACTCTATGAAAGCCGGCGGCATGATTGTACAAAATACGGCCGGCGGGTTGGGCCGCCGGGCTGTGCCGCCGGCATCAGCGGCTTTGGTGTGTAGACACCTTTAGACTTTTTTAGTACCTACCTACAATCGATATATGAAGCGTTTTTAAATATGCCATTAGTTTAAGGTTACTGTTACAACATTACACTGGCGTGTTTATTTCAACAAATTATTTAAGCAAAATAAAATATCAATAAAACTGGCAATTAATTAAAATATCAATGTCTGCTGTAAATTGACGCAAATGCTTTGAACTAACACAGATGTGTAAACACAATTAAAAATAATTATTTAATACTCAGGATTTATGTAAAAGTCACACTTGAAACGAGTACACGGTACAGAGGTTTTATTTAGTCACGGAAACGTAATTTGGAAATGTTATTAAATAAGCAAACGAGATCTTACCTTAGTACCCAAAATAAGATTATAAGCGGAAGTTCTTTTCGTGTAAAAGTTAATACGATGCTTTGGGCGAAGTTTAAATTGGATAAAATTGGCGCGGTGCAGGGAGCATACTGTTAGCTTAGAAGACATTTCATGTTCTTGACTGGGCCACACATGGCTGGTCGCACTAACCTAACCTGGGTACCTGGGTCATAAAGTGAATATGGAAATATGTTTTACTGGCTTCAACTGTATATGGATAAAAAGTATACAGTCTGTCTGCTATACGTCGAAATCAATGCCGTAGCTTAGCGTGGAAAAATAACAAACTAGTAGAATTTTATTAGAATTAAAGGAAAGCGAACATTTTCAACAGAAAAACGTATTCGAATATTTAATTTTATCAATTTATGTTTAACATATAATTTTATTCTGACTCACAGAAGTTATTTCTGAACAAGTTTTCTACGTATATCTCAATAACTCTTTGTGGTTATTTCTAAGTCATTTGTGAAGCACCACCTACACGGGATTTATTTACGGAACTATCACGTGAAACTTATTTGAGGACATGAAAATAACTTCGTATGAACTTCTTCACTCACTTCGAAACGCTTTGAAAAGCCAATGAAAAATAAAAGAAAATCTATTAACTATCTGAAAATCTATCTTTGGCAATGAACTTGTTCGTTCTCCTTCCTCTATCATGTCAGTCAGGTTGTAAGACGTCAGTCAGGAGTCGAACCCCGGAGGTGTGAGTGTGAGGTGCACATCAACGAGGTGAGACGGGTGTTGTTTAGCATTCTGCCGCCGACAGGTGGTCTAAGTTAGTACGCTGTTGACCCACTTGTCACGCCCGACTCCATTGTACACACCCTTCATTTACGGAAGAATAATTAATTTGTAATATCCAGGTAATGGCAAATAATAGTGATTATTAAGGAATTTATAGGAACTTCTATAGTCTTCGGAAGTAAAGGGCAGAAGTTTTTATTGGAGAACTTTTAATTGGGTACTATTTTTTAAGTTCCGAGAATTGTTGCGGAGCTGAGAACGTAGCCCTAAGAACCAATAAAAGCGAAGAAAAATACTGCGTAGGTCAAAAGTGACAATATAGCTACAATTTAAACGATATCAAACAAAACGTGACCTCAAAACAGAAATTGGAAGCAAGTTCGCATTCTATCACCTTTTAACAGTATGAAATCGCAGCGAGCTCAGCAACACAAAACTGACAAACAAAGGCTTCGGCGCCGGAAGCGGACAATGGACACGTACACTTCCGGTGGCACGTTGCACTCTACAGATCCAGTTATCTCACTTGAGATACGGCTCTATTTGCCAAAGATATTGTTCTATTTGCGAGCACCCGATTGTTAATTGTTCGCAAATATTTGCTCCTCAGCGAGGAAATTGCGCGATATACTTTCAGTGTTTAAAGCCTTCCTAAGATCGGAGAAGTCAAAGCTGTGCAATGTGGACAGAAGCTGGAGAAATATTGTTTTACTTTTAAAGTTTGATCATCCATTTGTTGAAAGGTGTTCGCCATCTATTGCAAGCGCTCGTCCCCAAAGGTAACAACATACCTACATATATTTAGACCAAAACATCAATGTATTTCCGAACTTTTCCCGGAAAGTTCTCTTTCAAATATGAGTATCAAAACAGTATTCCGGGAAGCGTATCATGAGAGGTATCACATCATCGGCAGGTATTGTCTTCTCATGCAAATCAGACAGCGAGCCCACAGGTGCGGTCTGACGGCTTTGTTTCAACTCCTTTGAGGGCTGGCGTCCGTGGTGCCGTCAGGCTATGTGACGCAAATACGCAATGGATGCTGTAGTGAGGTTTTTGAAACTGCTTTAGGTGTTGTTGACATGTCATGTTGTTAACGGTCTGCAGTAGAGAAATAATGCGGTTTGAAAACTGTTCACAACCTTAATGGAATTGTTAGAAAATTCCACAACAGTTGAAACTAAATATTAAGTTTCCAAGCTCTTAGAAAACTTAGTAGAGAATTTAGAAGTTAGTGGAAATCCTAATGCAATTGCACAGTGACGAGTCGTTTCAAGTTATCTGCGATTGTTTGTGCAAGACAACAAGGCGACCAGACATTATATTATTTACAGAACTTTTACTTTTAAGCCCATTACATTAGTTCTCGTACATTATTGAGACAGTTCTGGAAACTTCGATAAATGTGATGCATAAAATTCCTTTGTACAGGAATATATTAGGGATTTGGTTGAATAATGAAGAGTCTATTGTTCATTAAGAACAAAGTCCCCATTAGTTAATCCGCTCGGAGTTTGTGAATTTGGACCGAGTTGCTTTGGGACTCTCTTTGTTAATGTCTCTATTTAATAATGTACGAATAAAATGTACACACTGTTTAGTGGGATGAGATAAATCACTACGATAATAAGTGCAAAAATATTTAATCGTATTTATCTTTGCTTTTGAGCATCAATGGCCAAATTATACAGGATCCTTTAAAACAAAATAAGACAACAAAAATATGGGATAAACGAAAAACCCCAAAGGACAGCAAAGCAATGACCTATATTATGTTATACATGTCGCTAACCTCAAAAACTTGTAAGTCAGATAAATAGTGCAAAGTGCGAAGAAGCAACAAGTGAGACAGAAACACACATTTGTCTCGGAGCAAATAAACTAAGGTGACATTATAGTCGGACCGAGTTTATAACAACTATTCGTCTCGGTCCGGCCCCAGACAATATAGACCAGGGATGGATTAAAGGGCCCCACTAAGTTCTGATGAAGACATTACTTAATTTAATATAGACATCGATGGTTTTCAAATTACATCGCAGAAGGATGATGAAGAAGGTTGTTTGAGAACCAAAAATAAACACACATTTTTCACTTAATAAAGTCTGTAGAATTCATAAGTGTCTGACTTAAACTAAGCTAAGAAATAAACATAACATATCACGAACAGATTCAGGACTGTAGTTACGTATTTCTAGAAACAGTCTCACCTTTACACAAATTATATTTCCCAAGTCCCATTTCCCCATTAAGTACTTAGACGGACACTAATGACGCACCCCAGGTCTTATCACCGTCACATCGGGCCCCAGTCCCAGTCCGTCCCTGTAGTACATTCAATACGGGACAGAATATACGAGGGCGCGTGAGTTCACAGAATTGTACGTTTGTACATGCGCTCCACTTTTGTCTTCTGCATGATTTACCTGTGTCCCTACGTGTTGGTACTAACCTTGGATGTTATCGAGTGTTGGTGTATTTTAGTTTTGTTGTAAGCCTTTTAAGGCTTTTAGACAGGTATAAAATCGGTTGTTTTGTTGTGTTTTTACGGATTTATGGGATGATTTGTACCTATAAAAGATCTCCTTCTCCACGTGGTTCACTTAATTAATTTCCAACCTCCTGTGGTCGTCTTTGCTTCTCTCTTATTTCTATATTTCATCTTAGAGCATTATTTCTTAATTTGAAGTTATCTCTCTCTCTTCAAAAATTCTTAAGAACAATATGAAAAAAAATGCTACATAACCCTTAATATTCGAGTTTCAAGGCGTCATCAGTCATCAGTGAACACAGCCTCCAGAGCTAGTAAATGAGGCTCCAATAATCAGCGGCAAGTATCGACGGCGACCGGAAATGAGGTGGCGCTGCGTCACACGTCGACGTCACTTCCGGTTCGACGCACGCGCCATTATCCGCCGTACTTACGGCTGCAGCGTTAATGCTTGTCTGTGATTGATCGAAGCTGCTTTGTGTGTATTTGTTTATAAGGTATTATGATGATTTAGTATAGTAGTCATTTGTAAAAGATTATTTTCTATTGATATTGTAATTTTGACGTTAAAGACTTTGGTCCTTAGGTACGGACGAAGATATTATTATTGAATGGCTTCTCGGGTTACTTACAATATTTTCCATTGAAGTTATATATGTCGCTCTATTTATTATACAATCACGATAATCGATTTAAAAATCGAGATGATATTTGGTATCGAAATATACAACCTACCGCAAGTCGAAATCTTAATTGAGCTATAGCAAATCAATTTCATGGTCACATTGCTGCAGCACATTTCAGCTGCACTTGACTAGAAAAAATGGGAATTTCCCAGTAGTTAAACTTAACATCGAATACGAGCCTCATAATGTACGTCCTTGATCATGTACCGTGACGGTGCCTGACAGTGGACAATGAGCCGCAATCTGCGCGAATTAGCGTGATAGCCTGATAACTGTCATCACGGTGTACAATGATAGGCTGCTATGTTTTCCCGTGAGACGAGGAGAAAATGTGGAGGAACTCTTTTGCGATGGTAGCTAAGAACTTGTTAGTACTAAGTTCTTATGCGGGAATTAAGTACTATGTTTTATTATTGATCAAAGTTGTTAACTAATAATATTAGGTACCAGAGAGAGAGATATTATGTTGCAGACAACTGATGAGTTTTGCGATAACATAAGCCAAAGAGGCTTTACACTAAACTTTTTAACTAAACTCGCAGGTTTTGTTTCAGACAAAAGTCGTGCACTTCTGCACAAAGACCTTCCTGCAATTGTAGCTATCTTATTGAAGATACAGATTGTAAAGTAGGTTTTAAAGATAACCAGCAAAATAATCGTGAAAATAACTTTCCAATAAACAAAGGAAATCTTATGGAAATGCAAACTGCTGACAATCACATCCGTGTGATCAGGCCACGTGAGCGGAAGCTGTTACCTGTTGTATCAATTACCGATAAACGTACAGATAAACATAGTGATTATTATCGTGTAACACGTAGGTTACCAGTGAGGTTACAGCTGAAATATTGTCGCGTCACGCTCCGGTGATACAGAATAAATACTATTAATATTTAAAATTGTAGGCTATAATGGTATTTGATAAATGTCATGAACAGTGCTGATTTTATTACATACCTACCTTTCCGTTCCCGGGATTTACCCGCGTCCCGTAGGAACTATTACCCGTATCGGAATAAAACATAGCCTATGTTTCTTGGGATTGGTCGAGCTTTCCAACAGTAAAATATTTTTTTCAAATCGGTTAACTAATCTCAGAGCTTTAGGTAAGTGTAGAAAAAGAATATCATAAAATGTTTCCTTTCTATTATAGACGTAAAGATAGACTATTTTATGAGTGAAGAGTTTTATAAATAAGTGTAAAGGCATTTCAAACAATATTTTCCGCTTCAGTCAATCAGAGAAACGCTAGGAATTTCCATTATTACGCAGTTATGGTAATGAATATCGCGACAACGTGTTGCACCCGCTGACTGCGATTACACCGCGAATGTCTTATGACGAGTATGTCATTCACGTGAAGAAAAGGATGTGGCATAGGGTCGAGAGGAGCCATAAGAGATGTTTATGTGCCACAATGAGTACAAGCAAAACTGATAGAGGACAAGTAAAATTCAGAGCGCATTTCGTAATCGTGCGCACTACAATTAAGATGCAACTGTTACATGAAGCAGCTACAAAATATGTACCTTTTATTTCCAAAACCTCGTTTACGAGAACCTAATACACTATGCAATAGCGAGACTGATTTTCCGGTTTTCCGCTTTAAACATTCTTAAGAAGTAGGAATGTATAAATTATAACAATGACTAGCCCTAGCACTACACTTAGGCTACATTAAGCATAATAATCCTGATTAAATAATCACGCTTACACAAACACTTTCAACGCACTTACAACACAAAAGCAGTGTTAGTAAAAAAGTAGTCGGTATTTCCCATAAAACCGTCTACAGTGCACGTGGACATGGTAATGAATGACAGGACAAAAGAATGCAATGCATGGCGTCGCCGGAATGGCTTCACCAGCGACTCCGCAAGACACGGCTATGTCTCGGCTGAAACATGGTGATGAGCGGCAGCGAGTTACAACCATAAGCGATAGCGATTTATGTACAATGGTTGCTTAGATGATGGATTTGTTTGATGAAAAGGTTTTCTATTTAAGTGGTACTTCGTAGAAGTTTATTCATATTGATAACTCAATTACATTTTTAGGAGTAGATAAGGAAAACTGGTGTTTCAATTAATAAAGTTTACGGAGTTCTAGGAATATCACAATTTCCTACAAGATTGGTAACTACTTATTACTTGTCACAAAGGAGGAATTAGTTCGCGAACGACGAAAATATGAAAAGTTTTAATTGATCGTGATTTTATAAATAGACTGTATCCGTCTTACCACAAAAACTTTTTAACGTCAGTTTAAGACTTGTCTAAAAAAATTACAAATTTTGACGTTGACATATGGTTCATTTTGCAGCCACAATTTTTTTAGACAAGTGTAAAACAGGCGTTTAAGTTTTTGTAGTAAGGCCATTTATGTTTTAGAATCAACGAAGTCCTCTTTCAAGAAGACAGAGTTCAGTCATAAAATAAAATTAATACTGCTGTATTTAGAGTATTTGACATTTCCCTATAAACCGCTACTTATTCTCCACTAAGCTCACTACCCTCGAAGTACAAGGAGCGAATATTAAAACCCATCCATGAAGAAAATGTTAGCAAAATGCGGTGTGGCGTCTTGAGTCGCGCAATTTTTAAAATTGTCCCGAGTACCTGAGTATAGCGAGTATCCGTCGATATGAACATGCGATGTTTGTCACTCGTATGCATGCAGCTTAATAGTTTTATAAGTAGACGTGCGCTACTGTTTGTTACGGTTCTTCTTATGCTAAACGTTTTCTTTGAAGGAGTTCATGTTTCTCGAAGGACTTTTTTTCATCGATTTGTCCATTGTCACGTCTGTGTAAGCCCTTATAAAGACAGAATTGGATAGCATTGTAACATGGTTTGATGCATGAAGCAATTTGAACACAAGCCAGTGAGATTAACACAAATATTTCTTCTAATCGGTTGCTAGACATACAATTTTGGAAAATCTAACCAAAAGGACGAATTAATCCATCCACTAAACAAACATCCCAACTACTAAAACACACGAATTTCTTTCCATCAAACACGAAACAGACCAGTACACAGTACACAGACCATAAATCATTTTCTTAGCCATGTGCAAAAAGTGCGGGTAGTAAGAAAAGTGCATTAGCGCCGCATCCGCCGGGAGCCGCGAATAAATCTGCTGCAGATGCGTCTAACATACACACAGACTTAGGAAACTGGAAGGAACTTGTGTATGATCTAGTTGACAGCAATAGGTACGTGTAGTGAGAAGGAAAAGTGTTTGTGTTAAAGTGCACGTCACTGATGTCTTATGCGTGTGTATTATGTGATGAAGAAATTAAATACCGTTGTTTTAGGTAATGCGAAAAATAAGGATGTATGTGGGTATGTTTGTTACTCTTTTACACTGAAACTACTGTATGGGTTCTGGTGAAATTTGGCTCATACTCAGAATAACACACAGGCTAGGCGTTTTTGTCCATATGCGAGAAGTAATTCCCTCAGCAATCGAGTGAAACCACGGGAATCAGATGTAACAAAATATTATAAATACGCAATTCCCTCTTGTACTCAGTTAATCGCAGTAACCGATACTGAAGGACGAAGGAAAATCAATTTCGTCGAGTGATTCAATTTACGCATAAAAATAATCCTTGACACACTTGAGTACGACAGCGATAGCAAAACAATCATTATCTCTACGGTTCATTAAACTTTCATATCAACAAACAAATGGAAAACCATGTTCCTAATCCTGTCACATAAAGCTTTATTGTATAGAAATTGTTCTGATAAGGGAATAAAATAAATGTAAAGTTTAGAAAATAAATGTGATAGAAATAAAAAAAAAAGATTATGCTTCCGAATTTAGAACCTCCTTTTTGGGTAGTCGGTTAAAAAGTGATCTAACCCGTTTTATAAATATGATTCACCTACTTTTTCGCTACAATTAATCAGTTTAAAATGGCGTTAACTAGAAACCTAACCGCAGGACCAAATATTACAAAAATTGGTCCTTACGACTTCCAGCAGCTTTAAAGCACTGTGCAGCGGTTACCCGGTTGTATCGGACACATCGCTGCAGCTGAGTTATTGTCATTCGGCAATACCATGCAATCCCATGGCAACACCATGTGGGTATCCAGCGCCGACAAACTGAAATATTGCTTTTTGTACGCGCAGATTAATAAACTGACGGCTCTCCGATTGTCAAGCATCACAATACAAGTGTGTTCGTCTGTTTTTATTAGTTTTCAAAAACTATGCTGGACTATTTATGATATTGTTGAAAGAGTTATTTCATCAGTAGTATACATTTTTCTACCTATGAGGTCGGCTTCCAGTCTAACTGGATGCTGCTGAGTACCAGCGTTTTATATGGACGACTGTCTATCTGACCTTAGTTACTTAGGCGATTCCATACACATCGGTAAAACTAACTAGTAACGACTTCCAATGGTGTCCCAAATACAATTAGTACCTAAAAATGTAACGTGCCTTCCGAAAGACGAAAGAACTTGTCATGACATAGATGGTCATCCATTATCCGGCCCACCAGGCCAAGCACTGCTTTACCTATGACCTGTGCAGTTCTTACTTAGCCACGAGTCCCACTCTAAATAAAGCATCAAGTTGCCACATACAGTAGCACATATAATTCATCTACCACAAATCCCACAATCAACTGACTAATGAACGTAACCAATCTCCTAATCCGAAATTCGGAAACGCAATCACCAACGTGCTAATCACATATGAGATCTGTAGCCAGAGCCAGCCGGGAGATGGACCACCGGGATGCGTCTCCGGCGAGACTGAATTATCTACGACGAGTAAGACGCCCAATAATTGGAAACTGGAATCAACTGTGCATTTTGATAGAATAGGAATTTTGAATAGGATAGATTTTGTGTAGTATTCAGTGTGAGTGAGGATATTTTCTTTGAAGAATAGGTTTTAAAACTGCTCCTATATCTTAAATACATGGTAATTTTTGAGTTTCACATAGATCCATAAATCAACTGCCAGTGATTTTACAACTGTCGACACTTTTATATGACAAAGCGCAGAAGGCACTCGCAATGAATTTTAAACTGCTATATTAATATACATTTAAAATTACAGTTCGTTACCCAAAAAGCTTTAAGAAAATTAACTACAAAGACTAATTGTATTCATTTCAAACTAAGCTCAAAATAAATAGACGCTATTTAACAAAAGTAAGTATTTTGACAGTCACTTACAAGTTAATGTTATTTGAGTAAAAATAATCCCAAAGGACCAAGTATTTTGAATAAGTATAAAAATATACATCTAGTAGAATCCTTTAAAGGGTGCAATTAATTGAATAAAAACTTTCTTCGCGAAGTAACCTTTGTGAAGAAAAAAATCTTTGAAAACTACAAAAGGAATAATAGAATTTGGCGCCATTATTATTCACGAAGGGGGGAAGTGAGTTAAGATGGCCGACTGTTTTAGTCTCGCTCATAATTGTACCTTTTTATTTATTACTTAAACTGACAGTTATGAGTGGAAAATAACATTTACAAATTATTCCATGAATTATATTTTATTCTTGTGAGCTATAATTATGTTCGCAAGGTCACTGATTCAAATTATATTATTTTTGCAATCATATCGTGTACTCGTTTACCCAGTACGTATGGGCACTTAGTTTCCTAAGAAAGCCTGTAGAAAGTCAGACAAAGTTTGGTACAAACAAACGACATTTTACAAATAGTGAGCACATAGTAGGATTTTCAAAATGCGAGTTAAACCGCTCAAAACCGCTACTTAGTACAAAATAGAGTTGATATGCTCTCCAAGGCTACTGGTTATAGGTACACTGTAATCCGACAAGTGAAAACTAATTTAATTTATGGCAAAACCTCAATAAGCGAGACGGCGATAAGCATTAAAATTGCTGAAGTATTTACGAAAATACAGCCATTAGCGCAAAACAAGAGAAATTCCATTACACTCATTGATATTCAGGCAAAATTATTCATCGACCTTTCTCATTAATATAAAATTTCACTTGTCGGGAATCAAACCGACGAAGCATCAATCCGGAACACGCCATTACGTCCACAAATTGGGGTCTAGTTGTTGACCCAAAGGTCCAAATAGATCTCATAAAGGTTGTGGAGATATATTGAGCATCGTTACGGGAGATTGGGGAGGCACAGGTTGTGGTCACGAGCGGCAAACCTGAGGTGTGCTGGTGATTGACCTTTGTGATGCTAATGCTGATAGGCGGAAAGTGGCAATTCTCAAATTTTTATACTGGTATTCTTTATTTGGATACATAAAGGCTATTTGCTGGTTCCCAAAGATTTCAGTAGCAAACTACTCGGGATTGCTTTCGCTCACGCATTACATATAAGCAGCCGGAAATATTGATGCACCCCACGCAATCCCAAAACAACAAGATTTTCCACATTCCATAACTAACAGATGGAATATAAAATTTCAAAAAAGCAAAAGAACATTCTAGATTGGTCACAGGCGAGCTCAAACAGAATTAGTTCCAGCAGTCATTGTCAAGAGCAAGGTCGCAGTTAGTTCGCGACAATACACACAGTTTTGCATAAATTATGCACGGAGCTAAAATCATTACTTAAGCACCGCCTATTACTCATTGTTGAAACATCTATTACGAATTCGGAGAGATTCACTATTGAATTAGCTGAATTTTTTTCGGTTTAAACTGGTTTGAACTTCATTTGAGTGAAGTACGGAGAAACCAAATGTACATTTCGGTTTGGAACTTTATACTCCCTCTGTAAATATAGGTCCTTTAGACATTCATTTATAACTCTCTGAAACCAATATTCTAAATGCGTACATTAATAAGTTGAAATCAAGTCAAACGCAAACAAGTCATAACGAAATTAATACGTAACCGACATCCAATTGGCAGATATTCAATTTACCTTGACATTGAGACGTGACCTTGAACTGGCGATGTTGAGAAAGGTTCAACCAGTTAAGTATATACGTACTTAGGTAACCTGTTTTCTTCTTTAGCAAAACAATATATATGTATCCTCATCATTGTATCCTCAAAGGACCTTAAAGTATCAGGAAAATACATAATTGGGAAATTCTCTAAACCGATTTTGGTCCTCTGATCCACGGGTTTTTCAGAGGAAAAGTATTAAAAAGATACTCAATTCTACGTGAATAAATTAAGTTTTTTACCTTTTTTAATGGGCGTCGTCGAATTCTCGCCTGTGAGGAAGAGGAAAATGGCGTTATATTGACTGTTCGTTAGTTTGTGTATCGACATCACCTGCCTATAGGCCTCCTAATGAAGGGACCAAGAGGGAAATTCAATTGGTTTGATCAGATTGACCAATTTATTGCACTTGACCCGACTTTGATTTGTAGATCACAGTAGATAATATTTGTTGTGAGAGCAGCCCTTCGCTAGACAATAGGACAGTCCACAGCTCTACACATTTATTCTTGTATCGTCTGACATTTTCCTGAAATGGGTTGTTCTATTCTTTGCTTAGAAACAGACTATATAAACAATTCCGTGTTTTTGAGAAATCTGTTGCTAATAGGAGAGCTCGATTGTTGTTTACTTTCGCACTTAAAATAATTCTTAAACATAAATAAATGTACTTCGATAAACGCTGCGACCCCAAAATCCTTTACAGCGACCTTGAGTTGTCGAATAATTTGGTTAGGCAATAAAGATGATTATTAATAACCTGCCGTGCCGATCGTTTATTTATACACGTTGAAGAAATAAACAAACTTTATAATACCCGAATGACGTCCGAAGACAAGGAAGTCGGTATTGTGCTCCTTTTGTACGTACCTGGAAAAGATAAAAAACAAGTTATTAGTTTACGTCTAATATTTCACACTAATGAGGAAAATAACAAATCATTATACACCTTAATGCGACAGCAGTCGGGTAAAAAACAGTGACAAGTACCGATAAATATTTGCAGCAGAATAATTTACGACTTCTATAAACGTTATTGCTTCTAGAGTATTATTAATTAATATAAAAATCCAATTAGCCCACACTGCATTGAGTTATATAATAGTTTTCAGAAATAACTAATTAAAGCTGCAGGCGTGAAATGAACAAATAAAAATACTTCAAAAATAACAACAGAATAGTAAAATATAAAGAAATCATATTCGCAACAGGTTTGATTTTCATTCATAGCAAACATTTTATTACCATTGGACATCCATTGATAACAGTCGTCTAATAAAGATGGCGACACTGTCAGATACTTGAGAGTAACATCAATCCAACTTATAGACTTACTTATATGTTTAGAGAATACCTTAGCTGTTGAACAGTATTGAATTCGTTTTAAAAGACATTGTACCAAATACATATATCTCTTTACTAGTTGGCAAATAATAAATGCGCTAAAAGGACAGTTGCAGATATACATAGGAAAAAAGAACATCCTAAAATCTAGGAAGTTACAAAAATAAAGAGACAACCGTAAATCATCTAGCTAGGAAATATTGTACAATCTACAGTAGCAAACAGGCTTTGACAGCGTCAGAGGCGGCAGTTAGAACAAGTCTGAGCGTCCAATTAGCTGGCGAGGGTTAGAAGCTCTAATTCCCTCCTAGTCAGTCGGAGCCGCATTAATATTCTGAATACATTGCCAGGACTTGTGTGACGACGGTTTTTATTTGATGAATCGTCAACTGTTGCAATTGCATTCTGCATTTGGTAGCTAGCTAGGTAGTTAATAAGAAATAGATAATTTCAAAGCTATCTTATTGAAAACAAAGTCATCCTGGGCCATGGGGTTTTCTAATAAAGCTAATACATAGACATTGATCTAATCGTCAGTAATTATTTTCTTAAAGTTTTAATTTAATTTTATATTAACGGAGCCTTGCTGTGCAATATTGCAAGCAGACCGTAATTCCTGAATTACTATCAATAGTTTCAAAACCTCTATCAAGATCTCGTTAAGATATAAAAGTATAATGACACATGTGGTCCTATCCCTTGAACAATAATTCTAGTATCGGCGTCAATCTCGCGCAGCCTCAGTGCCGTCTCCGTAACTTGCATAAATTATCCTCGCCAGTTAATTAAAACTTGATGCTCGTTCCGAAACAGTATGGCACTCACAAACTAATTGAAATCAAGTTCGGGAATATGTAAATATGTTACGTCTTGCAGTTCCGCTGGGATAGTTAACAACTCTATGTGCTAAGGGTACGATAATTAATTTCAGAGGATACTAACCTATACTATCAGATATAAAAACAATAAAATAACTTTAAAATCTAATGCCTAAACAAAAATACGAATGATCAAACAAAAAACGAAGACTAAAGCTGATAATAAAACCACACTTAAGATAAAAACCCAAGTTGATGAAATAAATATTCGGCGATAAGCAAAAACTGCAGGATATCGATGACCTTAAGAACAACCGTATTCAAAAAGTATATCGAGAAGTGTGTCATCAGCCTAATGTGGGGCATTACCGACTGACCGGGGAGACCCAGCTTTAAGATTCAGGTTTTTTGAATGTCAGACCCAATTTAAATGTGGTCAATAAACATAAAGACCCAAGATCTCGTGCTAAAAATACAACAAAAGGATTTTATGGTAATGATGTCAGTGAACATGAAATTGACTTTCGTTTTAAACTTTCTTTCATTTTAACTAAAACCACATGGTAACGCAATCTTTACCAGAAACTTGTCATTGTTTGTCGGTTAGATATGTTTCCAATAAAATATGTATGTTTGCTGGTTGAAATATCATTGACTACAATTGCCTTTAGAGTAACATAAAAAATAATAGAAAACCGGTCGCACTAGAAGCAGCCAGAGCTTCGATGGACAAATTATCAGTGAATCCCTCAAGGTCGAGAATTAACTAAAAATTAGACAAACAAGTTGTGATAAACAGAGGAACGATAGGTAACTGTACCTACTCGGTGTTCGAACGCATTCTTACGTCGCCTGGCACCGGCTGGTACGGCCGGTAACATCGCCGCACGACCGAAAACCTGCCCTACCACCTCTTAAATAAAGTCGGAAATCTCATACCTGCGATCCAAAGCAGGACTTGAATTGACATGTGTACGTACACTGAAAATGAACTTTAAAATTCTTACGATAAGATCTAAAAAGGAATGACCATGAGACGGGTTTACATAAGACTTCACACGCACACACCTTAACCAATTTCTATTTCGTTCGACATTCAACTTTGTAACTGTTCTATTAGCGTTGGTTTTCATGTGATGAGGAATGGTGTCAGTTCAACATTCAGGTGTCGCAGTTATTGAATTAACGCGCATGTGTGAACTAACGGTATTGGTGTGCGTGTCTGCGCAAGAGTTTACCTGTGACAGGACAAGCATTACTATTGTGACAGCAATGATTGATTTACACATGGGTTTCGTCTTGTACTATTTGTTAAAGTTCATCAAGTACATGGCGTAGGTTAATATGCAAGTCACTCGATATTAGTAAACAACAATCTACTAGGTACATCCGTACTAAAAGACCAAGAACAATCATAGGCATCCTCATAGCAGCAAGTTCCTGTAAATTGTACGATCATACATACGTCAAAAAAGCTCTTCAAATGGTATATTTGAAGGCATGAAGCGTTGACGAGAAATGACAAAAAGTTCTTTGAAGTAGAATTTTATATGTAAATTAGTAGGAGCGGAGTTTTTGTGTCGTTCGCTGTGTGAGAATGCAAATATCCGCGACGATCATCATTTTCTGTTTTTACGCGCGTTGTTTGTTGCTTTTAGCACTTTTTGCTCAATGCTAAAAATACAAAACTATCATTATTTTGACTTCTTAACTAATACTACAGAGGAAACATTTATTTGTAGCCTAAAAACTCCGAAACTTCTGTACCGATTGAAGAAAAATATTTCACTTATGGAAGCGACACTGTCCCCGAGTGAAATGGGCTATATTTTATCCGGGTACGAAAAGAAGTTTCCTTGGGACATGAGTTGAACCACGAGACACAGCTAGTCAGAATAAAAAGCGGCAGTGTAGAAAATTATCTGAATGGAAACTTCAAGAGAAAGTGAAAAGTGCCGAAGGCTGTATTTAGTTCAGGAATGTGATGAAAAATGTTCGGCATTCGTTAATGGTTAACGCCTTGATGAACTTGTTTTAAGTAATTCAAATATTTGGTAAAGAAAGCCAATAACTCGATAACACTATATCAAACTTTAACATTGTATTAAAACTAAGTGTTTTTACCAAAACACATTTCAGACCTAAACAAATAGGTCAAATCTTTTGGATTTTCCTGTACCATTTCTAAAGATAATTGTGAGAATTTTTACCTTATTTTTTAACCCCCGACGCAAAAACGACGGGGTGTTATAAGTTTGACGTGTCTGTGTGTGTGTGTGTGTGTGTGTGTGTGTGTGTGTGTGTGTATGTGGCATCGTAGCTCCCAAACGGATGATCCGATTGTAATGCGGTTTTTTTTGTTTAAAAGGTATGCCAGTCGGGAGTGTTCTTAGCTATGTTTAGTGGAAATCGGTTCAGGTCTTCAAGGTCATCAGCTCGTTTGCTAGGTGTGATAGGAATGTTACACGCTCAGTTTACTTGCAAGTATATGTGGGATCTGAAATTGGAAACACTAATGTCTTTTGGAACCACTGAGCTGGTCTGCTGTTAGGGCACGAAGGTAGGAGACGTAACCCTGAACTGCCTTTTAGTGAACCCATCGAGTTTGGGCTCGTTGAATTTGTCTTGACGAGTTCTCTTCATGTTTCTGATTGACGAGAACCTGATGCTGGAAATGGGATGTGGCGGATGAAACCCTGGAATGCAATGAAACGGATAAACCGATTTATATTTTTGCTGAAAATCTAGAATGTCCAAAGGTTAATCTTTATTGTTTCTCAATCTGTGCAATTCTCCCAGAGCCAGTTTGTCATGAAGATTGTTAAACAGCTTCCTTTGGCCGAGATCGCATATAACGACCCCATTTTAAGATAAAATAAATTAAATGAAAGAAGGAAAAATTAAGGAGCTCCTTTAAAAATCATGAAATAAAATTAAATTATAAATTTAAAAAAACCCCCGACCCAAAAAAAGTACGCAATAATTATGACAAAAGGTTAAAAACGCTAAACCCTATAAAAAGCAAAAAATAACTTTTAACACTAGGTAAACTAAATTTTGACGTGTCGGGGGACCGCTTTCTACCTTCATGAATACTTACATAAATCAAATGATACCTACCTAATTACAACATTCGTTTAAAAAAAAAAACACGTATCTAAAGTAATGAATTAGAGCGGTCCCCCGACACGACAAAATTTAGTTTACCTAGTGTTAAAAGTTATTTTTTGCTTTTTATAGTCATCTTAATCAAGAAGATACTAAATTATATTCGGATAGGATTCAAAATAAATGTATGCTTCTGGTTTACTTTTTGCACTGCTGGCCAAATCTCAAGGTCAAACGAATCACGTCATCACGTCTCGCTTAGTTTAATAACAATTGACGTTGTCAATTTTGATAATTGCATACACCAATGCATTTAGTCAGAGTAATCTTTGAAAACAGATTTCCTTATAACTCAACTTATGACTATTCTATTTTGTTCGTCACTGTACCTAACGACAAGTTCACATGTACTTAAATAAAAACATCTTCAACTTATTTACATAAGTTCCTTTAGTTATTTATAAATAATCAGATAAATAGCAGGTATATTCCATAGCATGGTGTTGGCGATCACGACTGGTCCAAGGCCCACAGGCTATGCTAATGCACCATAACACGACTCGTTTACCATAATCTTGAATATATCCAGATCAATATTAGCTGCATTTACATTTAAATCTGGCTTTTGATCTCAGTCCAATTGATTTTGGCTCTTTATTTTGTTTCAATTTCAAAAGGTGGTGAAGTTATCTAAATTATACTAAATCATCGATGTAAAATAACCCATTTAACGTCCATTTTACTGTCAACAGTCCCCAGTGTCCATAGTCAGTTAATATTGTGCAGCTATCAACCAATGAGCGTTGTGAATGATGTCGCGAACATTTCGACGCGTCAACGCGACAACTAATGTACGGCGTGATAATTGTCGTTACTGTTGTGTTGCATACACACTAGCTGGCTAAAACCTAGTATGAAAAAATAATAAATAATATTATGGGATAAGGGCAGGAGGATTATGATGCAAAAATATGTAATGATATGTCCTAAGTGGTAAAAGAAACTAACGGTTAAACCTCAGGAGGACACCAATGATTTAAGGAGAAGGCAAACATCTCGAGGAAACCCGGAGTAGAAAATCACATACCAGCATTGAGGACAATCTCTCTGTGAGAGGAGGTCTGTGCCCAGCAGTTGGCCGATAAAGACGCTCTATAAAGTATCAAAACCCAGAAAAAATCAACGATCCATCAAACTACTTATTAGAAGAACACAACACAACAGCATTCTACCTTCCTCCACAGTTGTCAATAACAACAAACTGTCCATCACTTCATTAAAGCCGGCAGGACTAGCGGACTGTCAATTACGCCGACACAACGACGCGCAACAAAAGAAGAGCGTATTATACGCAGACGCGTATTGTGAGCGCGTCTGCTGCTGATACGCGTATCAAATTATGAAACTGTGCAGGAGGCTGCAGTGTTTTGGTTTTGTTCTATTACTGACATGATATGACTTTGGAAACTGATGCCAATAAAATTTACGGTATCGAATCTCGGGAATCCAAATACCATGTTGTTGCTTGCCACTGTTGGAAATGAGAAGTTAGTAACACTGTGAAACGGCTCTAGAATTATCCATCTATCTATTAAGCTTTTGGTACACAACTAACTTTTAAAGTAATCTGTGATACAACCCAAAATTACTTCATTCAACATTTTTTCCGTGTCCTACTATGTAGTATCGTTTTTGTCATAAACAGCTCATATAATTCAGTCAGTATACAAGTTCCGTAACTCTGCTAAAGTGGCTAATGAATCGCGGGTCTGACGTTAACACGTTTATGATAATATTCTGATCCACGTGAGTTATGACGTCATTACACCCGTATGCAGATCAGAAGGGAACTGAAAGGGATACGAGAAATGTTACCCTCGGAATGAGCAAACCTTATTTGTACAGTGTAAATAAAATAATGCTTAAAAGTGAGTATCGGTTAGGGTATAAACTTCTAGTATATAGGGAAAAATTATTGTGTTGTTACCAGCTATGTTTAATTTTTTTATGATAACAAAAATATGTATCCAATGTCAATTTGCCTCGAAAAACTTTTCGCCCTCAAATTCCTAACCAAGCTCTCATAAAACATACGTATTACTTTTACTAGAATCCAAAATGGTTACTTTCATGAAAACCGCTTCGCAAAATACCAAAACATTATTTCTCTGATGGATTTCTTTAGAGGAAATTACAGGTACCTAATACAAGCTTTACAATAAAGATTGTCCAATACCATGCTACAGAGCTCCCCAAGATCTACTGGCCGATTGGAGCTCAACGTTGCAATATATAGCCATAGATATATTATGTACAAAGTAACTTAAGCCATGGCTTTGTCAGAAAAAGCTTAGGAGAGAGCCTTTAAGGTAGAAGTAAAATTATAAGTACTTCGGATTATATTGATAGCTTACTAGAGGAAAACTGGGGCAAATTTCAAAATGGAAGATGTCCTAAATTCCTCCTTAGAAATTAATGGTAGCCGTTCCAGTATGAATGGGATGTTAACAAACGTACGTGTAACACGAATGCAATCCATCTTTTAAACAATAAAGTGAAACCATAAACTATATCTCTGTCAATCACGCATTTACTCAATGGACTGGAAGGTTTCAAAACACAAGCGGATATCACCTTTATTGCTACTGACATAAAGTGCTTGATAACAACACAGGTGGTTTAGATACGCATGATATGGCAGCCCTAATGCGAAGTAAATTGGACGTTGTTTAAAAGAGATTACGGTATGTTTTTGTGTGTGCAATATAGTTCAAGGAGGTGAAGGCTCGGGTACCGTTGCTAGGTTACGGAGGTGCGAGGTCGTTGACCCGTGCGTACGCGCCGGCTCGTGGGAAATTGGTCTTTTGCCTTTCATTTAGTAAAGGGATTGTATGCAATGGTGTCTTCGAGTGTATCGTTAAGCTTTTATAAAATGATAATCAGTTTGTCTGTCCTTGCTTAACGATGCTAAATCAAGCTCTAACTGGACTTGTTGCCGTAAAAGGCAATAAAATAGAACCAGTCAGCATTAGTTAAGGACATTTAATTTTATCTCTAATCATAGAATGTAGTAACGAGCGTTTTATAGTAAGGTCTATTTATAAATAGCTCTACCGCAGTGCCAGTGATCTGTGATCTAAGGGTCAAAGGACCTCTTGCGGTAGTCAATAAAATTAAGCAAGTTCCAAACGTGAAGAATCAAGTCGAGAAACCACATAAATACCCAAACGATAGACTACAATAACTCACATTCATCACGGCGTCTTTACTCACAAAACCCTTGATTCCTTACATCGCAATACTTTAATCTGAGCTCGTTATGGGAAGCTTCTTATGGGCCCCATAAACATGCTCAAAGGAACTTTGTATCGCTTGTGAAAAGACTTCCGCGCCATTAGATACCCATGATATTATGTTCAGGAGTACTGATGAATACACAGATAAACTAAATGGGCTCTATTGTGTTAGTTATGCGCTATTACTTAATAGCAGAATAGGCAAGGCTTTGTTGATTATGTGGGGTAGAAGAGCAATTATGTACTTTTGTTGTAATAACCAAAATATTACAAATTATCATGACGATGTATAAAATAGCAACAAATCTTTGTTTTGGTCCTTAGATCCACTGGAGTTGGTCCTCCATAAATCTATCGTTTTCGTCCAATTTATTTTTGAAGTTATGACATACGACAACAGCTATATGGTTTAGAAGTTATATGTACTATCACAGCAAAAACGAAGAATTATTTGGTCCTACGAGGCGAGTTGAAAATAATGCTGAGCTTTATTTGCTTATCATATTGAATGAGAAGCCTTTCTGACAGCAATTTTAGATTTGATCTGCCGTACATTATGCTAAGACTGAAATGAAATCCAGCGTGAGCAGCAGTAGATAAGTCATAAAGGATGCAGCGAGCGCAGTGAGCGCAGTGAGCACATTGAGCGGCCGCCTGCGGGCCCACACTCAATGGGACTTTATTCCGCCCTCTTATGACGCGGCACGGGGTAAGTTATAAGCGTCAGCGGGTTAAAGCGAAATCTTGGTTCATAATAAGAAACCTGGAAATAAATTAGGTAAAGGGTCATTAATGGTAACGAAATCTCACACATAAATGTTTCTGTTTACCTTGGAGATTACACTTATTCAAAAGTTTCCACCAGTTCCAACAGTTTCCGCCAGCGGTTTTATACACGTCCCTTAGGAACTACTTCACGGACCCGAATTAAAAGTAGCCTATAACCTTCCTCAATAAATGGGCTATCTAACACTGAAACATGTTTGTCGAATCGGTCCAGTAGTTCCTGAGATAAGAGCGTTGAAACAAACAAACCCTTAAGCATTATAATATTAGTTTTCGCTTACACCCTTGCGCCACGACGGTCGCTCTTTCACAGCCTCTTTGTCAGTGTTTTGCAAGCTCTCGTGAAGGAGCGAGAAATAAATTATGTCACCCATTGACAACAGTAATGATCTTGTTTGAATATAAAGGAAAATATTTGACTACCTTCATCTCAGACTATTTGGGGAAAATGTTTAGATTTTTAAGGCTTTGTATTGATGGACAATGGATGGAAAAACCATTAGAGATTGATGGTTATATACAAACGAAATATTCAAAAAATATATGTTTAAACATCGCATTTCTAGCAATTTGTACATACAAAAATAGGGAACCATAATGAGCAGAAAAAAACGAATAATCTTAAGAGAATATTGCTAATACTAGACCAGAATTGCCTAACGAACAATATTGTACTAAAATAAAAAGAATTCAAAGGGTCATTGACCCCTCGACGTTACAGGAAAAGTTAGCAAAACTCCTGCAATCCGATGGTCCACCGCGTTTTAATTAAAAAGAACCTTCTGCGAGCCTTTTTGTTAAGTCCTACGCGAAAGAAATATTAATTAATATTTATATGTTAAATCAGTCTATTTCTAGTATTCCTTTTTTATTTAATGGTCATTATTTGTCTATTAAAAACAAACTAGCCATGGCTTTTTCAGGTTCTACACTTATTCGTTTCATAGGAGCCTGCAAAGGCCTTTTTGAAATAAAAACGTTTGACTTTGACTTTGAATTGTGTTTATCCCAAGCACTTAAATTGGTTCAGTAGTTTTGGTGTAAAAGACAAAAGACGGGCAAAGAGTTCCTTCTGCATTTATGATATCAGTAAGGATTAGTAATAAACAATACATCAACACTTTAAACAACAATCTAGGCTAAAAGAAAGTGAATATCATCAATACTCATGTATCAAATTAAAACCAGTATCCACAAAAAGAATTCACCACCCAATATAAAGTGCGAATTTATGACTCCTCATTAAATTTCATGTAACAAGGTCATTTTCATTACATAAAAATAAACGGGTCCATCTCATAATGTCTATGGGTACACCGCAATTTGAGCTCCAACATCCATCTCTTTCACACTTGGGGAATACAGGGAGTTCTATCCTTGTCTCTCGTTATTTTTTATAGGAGGTGCAAATGCATCGGGCGAGCTCGTTATGCGAACAGTTGATATTCTAGGTGCAGCTTATAAATCAGAGTTAGAACTACATGCAAAAATCGTTTATTTTTGCCATTTACAATAGTAATTTATTTTATGGCGCACAATTTCGTAATTTGCGAAAAATATATAAGAAATAGTCACGAAGAATAGATGTAAGATAGCTTCAGAATAAATATTAAAATGTGAAGACTTTTACTAATTAAGTAATTAAACTTCAACTAATTAAGTGAATACAATATTTGCATGTCTGTGATTGTAAAACCAGACATCGCTGCATTATTAATTGTAATAGGTACTGATATTATAACGTCCCAGGAAATGACATAATTTAACCAAATCCAAAACCAAATGGCTGAAAAAATTGAAATATGGCCTGGAGGTAGGAGGTAGGGGACAGCGTAGGAAAGACATATTTACTATTTACCCGTTCACAGAAACACATGCCGATTCTTCCGAGACGTGTGCAACCTCCGGAAACCGCTATTTATTAATAACCCCCTTAGCCTTTAAAATATGCTCCCCACTACCCATAGGTCGTCCACATCGAGACGAGCACTTCATTGCGATTCGTGCAATTATGCAAGAGTTGGTAATTAAAACTTGCATAGCATTGCCCGCGGCGGTCACTCTGGATAATTGCATTTGCAATTTAAAACTATTTGTGAGTAGAGCAGTGTTATGAACCGTGTGTCGTATTTGGGTTAGGGTGTCGGAATTAATGTGCTGTTGTTATAACAGATGTTCGAAGAAAAGCAAAGGAGATACTGTTGTTAGGAAAAATATTTAAACTTTGGAAGTAAGTTGGTTTTAAGTAACTTAGTGTAAACTTAGCCTTCAAACAGATAGCTGACAAAAAAGTTGCTCTATCTAATTATCTACGAGGTTATGTCTTACAATGGATTACACGTTTAATTTTGAGGAAAAGCCCCGTAAAAGAAAAGTTTGTTTTATCATATTTGATCTTATCTAAATATCTCCGTATAAAAAATAAGGATAACTTTATCTATTAATCGCACATGACTAAATGGCACGAATATTTTTTTAATCTTCTCTAAAATAATTATTTTCCTTATCCGCAAGTTTTCCTTTCCTTGTAAAGTCAAGCATGGTGAATATAATTATTATCAATTACCTCATTGCATACAGTGCTAATCACGCGAGTTCGCCCGCCGTTGAAGAGAAACAAAAACTTGCGACAGCGGTACGGTCCGCACAAAAAGTTAATGGCGCGTTTAATTGTCGTTTTTCCCGCCTCTCGACCTTGGCTAGTTTTTGTTGACGCTACTTTTGTTGTTTCTAAACGAGATGACTGTGTATGTTGTTAGTTTGTTAGGTAAATACGTGTGTTAACGTAAGTGTTATTATGCATTTCGTGTTTATTTTTAACTTCACAGGTTTCATCAATCTTTAGTCTGAAAGGTGTGCCATACAACAAAAAGTATAAATAACTAAAATATTTTTCTTAGTAAAATATCTAACATCTACGCATACAGCACAATTTGTTTTTATTTGATAAGGAAAACGTCTCTGAATTCGCATTCAATGTCGACGCGAAATTCGCAATAACTACGAACGTTTTGAAAAATAATATTTATAGAATAAAAAAACGTCACGACTAGGAATCCCTGACATTGCTGACATTGTAAAGTAAAAAATAAAGACTTGGTCAATAGAATTATTGATTATTTTAACATTTAAAACTACAGCCTAATTAAAATGATATTTTTTTTCGAGCATTTATAAAAGTTTATTTCATTCATGTGTAGTAAATAGGAGCCACTTTACTATGTCTACAATAACGTGTGTATAAATGCAAGTTGACCGACCACGGCACCACAGCGCGTGTCACAAAGCCCGGCCGCATGTCAGCCGACAGCCGGTAAATAATTCACAAAGTTAATTAATTGACACGTTTCGTCAAACACACACTTTTATATTTATATTAATTGATCGCTCTGTCCGCCGTGATTGCGTTAACCTGCTGCGGGAATTTGATTACCAACTGTGATAGGACTAATGATTTATTGCATTTGTTTGATGGACTATATTCGGTGTGAAATAACATCCTTTTAATATTATAATTTACAATTTTATCAACACAATCCCTCTGTGAAACTTTAATAGAGTTCCGAGAACTTTTTTAACAATTCAACGCACAATATTCGTAGAAAAACTGATTTATGTAAATAAATTGATCACTGAACTATTATGTCATTTTATACACAACAATCAAACGTAACCGCTAAACGAGTAGAGGATACATTTCCATCATATCAATATGTGGAATTTGACAACAATACACGTAACTGAATTGACATACAAAATGTAAATAAAATAAAAAAATCCGCTTTAGTTACAACTTCATATAACTCAAGATTTATTTAACAACGCTATGCACCTTTATAAGAACATTTGCAATCAGCGACAACTCCTAGTATGTCCTGCCACCCGGCGCCGCCCGAACAACGTCTTAATTAAACGGACTGTTTACTCAGAACTAACTAGCATTCAAATTGTCAGTTCAGCTGTTTAAACTCCGCAGGTAAGGAGCAATTCTTTAGAAGAGGTCTGATGGACCTACTCAATTTTTCAAAGTTTATTCAAGTGTTCTTTCTGAGAAAATGGGTGATAATTACGCCATTTGCTGAGGCAGCTTGAAAATTGCCAACCTGAGTTACGTCTATGCGCCTAATATTTGCAACTGTAAATTGCTTTTTTTAGAGAAGTCCTGGAATATTTTTCTATCACTAACTCGATATCGCCCGCGACTTTGTCTGACAGAACTGCGTTCTGCAGCTAAACAAAAAGTAGATTACCGTATGAACGGGTAACCAACAAACAAACTCACTTACGTATTTATGTGGATTAAGAACTTTTTACGTTGCTTCAGTGGAAGTAAACTTATTGGTGCACTGAATATCCCCAGTTAATTGCAGTATTCACTTTATTGTCTACTTGTATTCCTCAAGATGGCATACAGCAAAATGAAATATCTGACCATCCAACAGAAGTCCATTTCCTAAGTAATAACACTAAAATGATGAGCAGTGTCTCGGAACAAGCTAACGATAATTGCCTGCAGTTATCAAGGGGATGCATCTGTGCTGGGCGGCGCAGATATGCTGAGCGCCATCCATAGCGGTTTAGACGCGCCGGAGACGTCGCCAGGCAGGGTCGTAGCCAGCAAAGGAGACGCACCATTTATTTGTAACGTATTAATATTGCGTAGTGGATGTGTGAGTGTTATGGCTTGAGAGATGGTAGATGGTCGCCTCAATGGTACTGTATGGACAGAGGAAATAGCTTAAACTATTGGCAGTGCGTTTAGTTTGAGGTCGAAATAATATTTGCATTCGGTAATAATTGATAAGTGACAAACACCCAAGGCTTTCCAAAAATACACCATACTATAGATTTGTCAAAGTTTTTTTGATGAAGTAGGAGCAACTTTAATGCTGCTTCCAAATAATATAAAAATATCGACCCAAGAAAGTACTAACCACCGCAAATATTCCCATCAAATCCAATAAAATTCCTCAAACCATTACCGGTGACAGATTGTAGCGAAAATTCTTAATTTGTTCTCGTCACGTTGAAAACGGTTGAGCTCATAATTCCCTAGTGATAACGTGTGATTACGCGAAGACGCCAAATGAAAAAGCTGCCAGCTCCAATGATTTATAAGGGCGTTAATTTCCATATGAAATGCTAGGCCTAAACCGCGGCCTCGCTTGCTAAGCCGCACTGATAAATATCTTGGAAGAGGTTATCACTGATTTCAGTTTAATGTGCTTTTGGGAAGAGTTGTATTTACCCGACTGCACTATGAGGGTTGTGCGTTTAAAATCGCCATTTTGTATTTTAAACTTACATTATTTTACACTTATTTAGCTTGCTTATTTAGCTAAAACAATCTTGTTTATATATTACCTAATTCAATCTCAATAAATCGTTTACGGATATCCCTAGTTAAATAAAAACCAATATTTTCTCAGCAACTATTTATCATAAGATGGATCCCGGTAGGAATAAGTAATCATTCATAACGACTTTGTGGTCCTTTGAGACGAACTCGGATCATTACACAAAACACGATATAACCTGCAATACAGACACCTTTTACAAAAATGCACCTGAAATACAGGTACATAAGAGTCCTTTTTCCATGAATACATAGTTGGTAAAGTTCTGGAAAATACGAGAAATGACCAGTCGAAGATTTACCCAAGTCTATCGTGTGAAGTGACCGTCCCCCAACGGATGTCCAATCAATCCAATTGCTGGCCATCATCGGACAAACTTCCTGCCGAGGTGACAACCGGGTCAATGACAACATTCTACAACTTAGGACTTTGATTTGTAACTACAAGGGATTAGGGGAACTTTCTGGCAATTACCCTTTTGGCTGACGACTTGCAGTAATATACATATTAACACTCCTTGCCTGCTTATAATTAAAATAGCCTTAATTTACATTGTCATTTCATTAAGAAGAGCAATAACTTTTTTCAAAGAAAATAAAGTATTTGTAAATATTTGATCGCCATTTTTCCTAGAAGTATTCGTGACTTGTGCCAACATTATCATAAATCTCACTATTCTATATTAGAGGAACCTGATCTCGTAGACTCGGATTTCAAGTTCCATTTTCCCGATAGACGTAATTCATACTGAGTCCGTTTGGACACTCGCTTCACAACTATTATAAAGGGCTCCTCAAATAGTTTACCTTTGTTTGGAAATGATGACTTCATAAATTGAATTTAAACTTTTGTATCATAGATAACGAACCAACATTGACTGAAGTAATAAGAAGAATATAAAAATGCTGAATCATAAAGTGTCGTCAGATAGCTAGGGAAATTCTGCATTTGAGATACATCTCGTTACACAAATCATGATCAAGTAACTTGCCGACAATTCAGAGAGCAACGACCTTACCCAAAAGGACCAGATTGAGTAACACCCCCACATAACTACTCGTATTAGAATCACATAAACTAAATCTTATATTCGCGCTAGGAAAAACCTGAATAATTTCTCAACACACACTTCTAATACATTCAGTTATTCAGACAGCCTTGAAATGATGAAAATATACTTAAAATGTTAGGCAGGAGCCCGACAAAACATTCTGAGTGAGGTATTCAGCCCTGCCGTACAAATTACAATATTATCCGTTCTGCAGTACTCACATACCCTCGTTATTGTAATGTACATGTTTTGTGATAAAAACGAGAATTTGCGAATGTTACGATGAACTCGTATTATTACGGTTGGCTAAAATTACGGAATATTATGCTGAGTATTTCATGTAGATAGATACTTTATGTACCTTACATGGTTATTCGTATTTATGTGAGATTTTAGATTTCTCTTTGTCAAAATATAGTTATTTCTAAACTTCAATTATTTGACAATTCTGAACTATTTCTACCAAATTACAAGTTATTGTCCTCGACACAAAGGGCCTACATAAAGGCAAGATGAAAATGCACTATTGCAGTTTCTACAACATCACATATTCATGTTAGCAACATCTCAGCTAAGAGCATCTCAGTGCTTGTCTATAAGCATTAGGGAAGAAGCACAAAAGACGAGAGAACGGAAATTAAATCAATCAGCATCCGTCGGCAGCGTGATGGCGAGTGACGTCACTCGAGTATCTTTTATTCATCACCTCATTATCTGAGATAGCTCATGATGTGAGGGAACTTAAGGGTTAGATAGTTTCGTAAGTCTGCATCGAAGTTACAATAGCAACAATTACGAATTAAATGATTCTTTTGAAAGTTTATGATCATGTCCAGTTAATGTGTTTAATTTTATTTTATTTACGGGTTATTTTCGCACTAAGAACAAAAAGAACTTTCCTTAATTTTACGCTTTTAAAAACGCTAGCGCTCATTACAAAGTTGGTTACAAAATCCTCTTTACTGCGATGGGGTCATAAAAAACGCGTAAAACAAATCTAGCCACAAGAAAAGGTCGCCACTCTCGGCTCAAAGGACCAACCGCCGACCGACAGCCAGTAATTAGTATGTTTGCACTAAGACCAAGTCATAAGCGATAGCGGGAAACTACCAACCAATTAATTAGCTATACCATCGATATAATTAACTCTCGCTACATAACATATAAGTTCATCAAAATAATTTCAATTACTCAAATTGACACACATTTTCCGCATAAACTGAGGAATTAATCAATCTAATTAATTAGTTGCCTCCGAAATGTAACATTCAAAATTAATGTTAATTAAAATTTGTTGATATTTGTTGGGTAACGACCGTGCTTCCACTAAACATTGTTGAGATGTTACCGTTGAACATGCAAAGAATATTTAATTTATTGATCAAGAACACACTTCAATGTTATCCTATAGGAAAATCGCTCTGTAAAAGCATGAAAAATGTTATAATTGAGTAACACACGTGTGTGGGTGAGGTTAGTTCAAAGGGTGACCGCGACTGGCCCCGACCTTAGCTAGATAATTAGTGCGTTTACCGAACGATCAAGCCACGGGCGATTTACTAGCATGGTAAATAAACAGCTTTGCGTGTGGCAGAAGCACAGAAGTAGAGCGATTTTGTCGCAAATTAATGAGATATTAGAATTTTTATTCTCTGTAACTGATTTAATTTTACTCAGACTACTAAGCATAATTCTCAAATTTTAATTATACTTTGCAAATCCGAATACCAGTCCTGAAATTTTGACTAATCGCGTCAACCCGCTGAGCTCTCACCGCTCGCGTCTCCCGGGAGCAGGTATTTGAGTTGTGCGGCGTCGCAGTGCGCGGGACAAATCAAATATTTATCTGTATCCGCGGATCCGCTCGGCGCTGCATGTTCGCAATATTTACTCTATTACACACCTGCAGCGCTGTCAAGCGCTTCACCACACTTTATTTGAACGATACAACTTTTTACCACACTCATTTTCAAGCATTTAAAGCAAAGTAAGTTGGGAAATAGTCAGCTTATTTGCATTTATCAAATAACTTGTAAGTAACAGTTTCCAGGAACACATAACTCGTGTAAGATCTTAGTTACACGTGTCATTTTGGTGGACAGATTAGTGAGGATTTCACCCTACTTCCTTAAATATACTCGTATGTATTTATAAATATCTTATGCCATACAGTATCGATTTTGAGTAGGAATATTGTAAACATAATATTTTATACTAACCTGAGCTACTGACTATGATGCAAACATACAGGTAAGCTACGAAATATTCTGGTGCAGTTATTACACAAATTATGTAGTACAAATAGAAGATTAGCTATTGTTTACCTTAAAAACTGGTAAAATCTTAGTGAGTAATACGAGAGGGATATTTTATTAAAGTTCAGAGACATAACTGGTTTTAATTTCGTCGGAAAAATCCATTTGAATGGTTTCCTGTGCATCAGTTATAAATATTAATAAACATTGGATGAGTCCATGATTCACGCGGATACACTTTATTGATGTTGCGACAAACATGTTATTTATTGTGAAATAATGTTATATTTCGTCGAATTCTTGTTTTTTTGTGATGAATATTTATTTATCGTTTACAAGCTACATAATAACAATATATTTTTCGGTCCAAAGTGTAGCACAACACAGTTTTGGCTAAAATAGCCTTAAATAATAATAAGCATGTGGGCAATCGTAACCTTAACGCAATATAAATAGCTACAGTAAAGTAAATAGCAACAGTACCTTATCCAAGATAAATACCTAACTGAATAATAATGGTTGAGGTCTTAACCTTTATTCCCCCGGGATAATGCGAAAGAAATCGTATCGTTTAATGCAAATTTATGTAGATCTGTCATTATCAAGCTACTTTCCGTTAATCCTCCCGACAGGGCTCGGTTTAAATAATTCCAAAATTATTATTCATGCAGATTGTCGCACTTGTACTTTTGGGGGGAATGGGGGGCATTTTTACCCCCTGACTCCATGGCGTAGAACTTAGCACAAAGTACCTGAAACAAAAAAGTTTTCATTAGTTTAATTGCCATTTGGGCTGACAGAAATTTGAAACAAGTTAAGGTTTATTAAATTTTCGTATTAATGAACATTACGTTCTTTTGCAAATTTTTCTTTGAAAGCATGGTGCCGTACAAATAATCGGAAACGCACGTGATCACTTGTAATTTATTTTTGCAAAAATAAATCGTCACACAACAGGTAAACGTTGAAAATAATTTATTTAATTCTGTAGCTTCCTTAACAATTTTTCGAGAAAAAGACGAAAAACTAGGCAGTTTTCTGTGAAATACTATGAGATAGGTATTATCTTATAAATACCGTAATCGTTATAGCTGTAGTTGACAGGTGACCTTTATCTGTCCGAGAACAAATAACATTTCAGCAACGTTACGTGGGTTTTACGATGCTGTAACAGATGGACCGTGACTACTTCTAATAGATTCTCGAGAGCTCTTACCCTCGGTCCTTAAAGACCAGACTGTAAGCAACAGATTTTTGACATTCAATCTAAAACTAATCTCGAGTGTATACTTATTGAAATATGCTAACTCTTGAAGTAAAAAATCCTAATATGTATTTAGCCAATATAAGGACGTAATTGAATACAAAAGCTCACGTAAATAAATGTGTGTCCTATCAAAACTACAGAACTAAGTAGACATATAAAAAGTTCATACGCTCGATCAAGGTTGTGTCGTGTCACGTGGGTGCGAGCGAGACGCAACGCTAGACACGCTGCGCGCGCGCAAGGCACCGGCTGGCACCGCTTAATGACAAATCAGCAGGTTTACACACCCGACGCTACCGTCACCACAACCTTCTAACTAACACTTTTCATACAAAACAGTTAAAACCTTCGTTTTAATAGGCGCAAACCTAAGTTTGTAACCGTAAGTATATTGGCCGTAAATTACGTAAATAATCAGGAATTTAATCGGTTTTCAACAGATTCTACGTTGGATCTTATGTTAGTGCTGTTTTATATTTTGTAATGTCATGTTATTATGAAATTAAGAGGAAATTAGCTTTTCAATAGTAAGGTTCCATGTCGAATCTTTTATGCGATATTGAACCTATCTGCTAAACATAACTTTTGCAGGTCTATTGTAAATACTTGAAGTATGTGTGATATCGGTATTCAATCAGCATATTCACATAAAATTAATTGTTGTCTGGGAATCCCGGCTGACGTCTGATTTCATTAACAAGGAGTTGAATAAGATATTTATTATCTTCTGATAGACGCTTGTGTTTATTTTTTTCATTCGATTTTATTATAAGTAATCATCAATCTCTTTAAAAGGGCACAAAAACTACTGCTTCAGTATGGCGGTCGCGGAAATGTCTTAAAAAAAGTTATAAGAATATTAATTACAAAGGTTAAAGTGGTCGGTTATTAAAGTACAGTTGTCAACAAATAAAGTCAATACTTTTTAGTTTTTAGTCCATGTAGAACTTCCATGTAGAGGTTCTCATGAAACTTCAAAAGCTAGCCCTACGAAGAATAACCGGAAAAAATGTAAGTATAGTATTTATGTATGTGTAAAAGAGAGCATATAATATCTTTTTTAACCACATATTTTAATTGAGTGTATAATCACGCACTCCTACAAGAAATAAATCTGAGCAATTAATAGATTCATCAAGTTTGCGTTGCAATAATGAGGTGCATTTTAATGACGCGCCGTAATTACTTGTCGTCCGCCATTTGCATCTTAGAAAGAACTTGAAAAAATATGGCCAGTAATGGCGTGTTAAAAATTATTAATTTTATTGAGAACACTTCACTTATAGAGATCGCAGATTGTTACACTAAATTAACTAAGAAAGTAGACTTGGAAAAATCTTGAAACATTTTTAAGTTGAAGTTGAGAAATATGACAAATCTTCATAATCCACAAGGATGAAGATAGAAATTCGTCAATTGCGTACATCAAGTTCCCTCCATCTCTCGTCGTTGAACAATGGCAGTCAGTCATTAAGCGAAGTACAAATAAGAATTGAATGCTGCACAAAGGCCGATGAGAGAGATAATGTAAAGGGTAGTCGACAAAATTTAATGGAAATGTCACAGCCACTCCGCCGGTTATAGAAAATACCACTTAATAGGACCATTGAATTGCTTTTTGCAAATGCAAAGGGAGTGAAAATGTAACATGATTTCCACGTAATGAGCGAGGAAAGCGGTTAGCGAACAGAAAAGTTATGATCATGCAATTTGGAAATACTCTCCGCTTTCGTAAACCCATTTTCCATTCATTGTCAATTTGTGTAATAGATTAAATCGCTAGACTGAGCACTAAGATTAATTACGTAATATTAATCGCATACATAATAAATTAAAGGCTAAACAATGTCAGCGGGGTTCACTTACTGATGTATTAATAATGCTTCATTAACTATTCAGACACAACTCGATGAATACATTCATTAGTTAGAAAATCATATACATTTTTCTTCTTCAAATCGCACATAAATTCGTTTTAGTTCATGTTTTGCACACAATAAAGATTATCAAAGCTATAACAAAGTAAAACATTCAACAACTCGTACTAAACTACACAATAAACATCGCGGAACAATGCAGGAAGCGCCAACAAAATAGCTGAGAACTACTATTATATTCTCTAATAGTGTTCACACAAGTTCGCAGCTGCGGATCCCGGCCGATACGGTCGGTGACAGCCTTTATTTTGGGAATATTAGTGAATGAACAAGTCCCACGTTGGGCGCCAAATATACCGGTACAAGTTGCCAAATGTTTAGTTCCGTTCAGCCTAGTGTACTTGTGGCCAGTGGCCGCGGGATGTAGCGGTTTGGCAAAACGCTTTATACACTCCTTTAGAAACTCAAAAAGTAAACACACTAACACTTAATTCCTACTTCAAGAGCAATTTACCGTTAACTTTATAACTGCTGACTCTAAATGTTGGATCATCAAAATCTCCTACATTTTGGCAAGAGTCGGCAAAAACATCTTATGAAAATAAAGATAAACAAAGTGAAACGCACTTCGCAAAAAGTGGACCATTATTTTTTGCATAAAATTCCCATCGTTTGATAACGCGTAAAGTTTAGGATTGCGCCGTGACGTCGCTCGGTAAATTATGACATCTACGCAACTTTGATTTACGGGTCCTGTGGATATTCCACAGAGGACGCAAGCTTCAGAAGGACCACAATGTTTAGCAGAACACACATAAATAACCATACTAGAGAGGTAAAATTTATACGACTATAAAATCAGACGACTGTATTTGGATTTTACTCTCCCTAAACCTTCTAAACTAAACGTCTACCTCTAAACTGTCGAATTCAGTGTGTTTGTTCCACAGGATCCATTATATGGAGTTCAACTTCAGCTTTTTGATATTATCTAAGAATAGGTGCTTTGTGTAGTTGTTTAGACATGAAGTAGATCTTCTCTGTAGAATATATTTTTTGTGGTGTTCTTCCCTCGTCGGGGGAGCGTTTAGCTGACTTTATAAATAGCTGCTGTCCGTGTATACTGTTTTTCCCTGTTTATAAACGGGCATTGCAGTGAAACGGCTCTTTTTTTTTTCAGGAAAAATCTGCACATCATTTTGAATTCAGGTTTTTAATGAAGCATTTGAATATTGGAGTGAATATGAACCACGCTTCACGGTACTGGACTAAGTAGATTTATAGAATGCATCTGCAAGAATAATAGCTATGATAATTTTAATGTATGTACGTAATTTAATGAAAATGTTATTTAGACCACGTCTGAAATATTCGTCCCACTTTTGCTTTTATTTCAACCTTTTCAGATCTTAATAATTTTGAACTTTCATCATTGTCTACATATGTTAAACAGAACGAATTCGAACTTTTCTCTAATCGGAACGGTACATAACCAATCAAGACCCATTGATTCCCAAATCGATTGGTTAGCGTCGATAAACAAGCGTTTACTATCGGTAGCCATTACGACGTGCAGATCTTCTCATGACATTTAGCTGGGGTCGTCGACCTCGCCGACCGGTTGGCCGACTAGTCGGACGACCTGTCTACTGGCAGATAGGCTGTAGATTATGCTGTTGATGAGCCGGAATAATTAGCATACGTACTCGTACTTCTCATATTGACACTATTTTTATCACTTACTTAACCACTACAGTTTGATGAGTTACTAGTGATAATCTTCCCCGATGTTATAACTAGATTTAGAGGCTATTACTACAGTAATATTTACTAAGTGACAGCACAAAGCCATATTTCTTGAGCATCAAGATTAATGAGAAATGAGTTCTGAAAAACGAGGTTAGCTTGTAAGAAAGCCGTTAAGCTGGCCATCTGTCCCGGCTATAAAACATCGACTGCAACTGCTTTAGCCACATTTGATGTTACATACTTTTATAACAGCAAAGCTAATTACTTTAACAGACTAACTGTCCGACACACAGCAAGTAATATATCATCTTCTCACACAAAGGTAATATATTCATGTAATTTAGGTCTAGTCCCAAAAGAAAAATGGCTTCTATTTACAATAAAAGTATTTACTATTGCGTAAAGTTCTCCGTACACAGAATTGCTCAACAAAATTAATAAAAGTTGACGACAATACCTCTATTTCGTAAAGTATATTTCACGAATGTTATTTAAAAATTTTACAAGTGCTGTTTTAAAATGCACGTATGAATTTCAAGCAATCTGAATGGCCGTAAACTAAACTTAATGTAGGTAAGTTAGGTGATTTTGGTCTAAAACTGGTGTTTTTGCATACTTTAGCGCTTGTACAGTTATAACGAGTGTAGGAAGCAAATATGAAGTAGTCGAGTGGCGTCTGGCCGGTATTTCTTCTATTTTTATTTCCTTACAAATATTTTTGAGCGCTTTGCAAGTTTTGTGAAGAGCTCATATTGCGCGTGGCCAATTTTATTGCTTATAGTTTTGCAAAGTCATGCTTCTAAATACAGCTCACGAATTTTAAGTTGTCATAATAGTGTTAAAACTCTTATAATACCTCAAAAGAAACTGTTCTGATTTCTGCTCTTCTATCTACGTGCAGTTATGCTCCAAATCTCTCACGCGGTACAAAAACAGAGTAACCACAAAAACCGGTATAGGTTTCAAAACAAAGGCATCCAGGAACACCAGCGAGGTTGCAAAGCAGGTCAGTCAGACAAAAAGCAGCTCATCACAGTTCACGTGGCGGAGTGAAAGTGTTCCCACGGCTGCGTGCGCGCATACGACACGAGACGCGGCGCAAGCGCACAGCGAGCTGCGGCGAATTTCATGCAAAGAGCTCTTAATGGACCTATCGAATGACCTGCTTTGATACCAAAATTGATCATTTTGTGTCGACGAGACTGATTAACTTTAGGTACAAAATTAGCATATTACAAGACATGATTAGTTTCATAGTGTGCCAATTTCTGGCATATTTAAAAAGGGGATCTTGTATTCAAACTTTTTACCGTGTAAAACTATGAATGATGCAAAAATCGAATCTTTTCTTGAATCTACACAGTAAAAATGTGAACAGCTTTGCTTTTAAAGTCTTGTCGACTAATGGCTTATAACTTGATGAGCGCTGCAGTCGTGTCGCGCCGCTTTCCGGGTCATCCTCAATTCGGTTTGTGTGATTGTACCGTCACGCACCGCGCGCCGCCTAGCCTACCCACTACTTGCGCCAGTTTACGACAGCTCTAGTCTGTGAGAGCCAACGAACACTGCGAACTTTTAGTCGACCGATTGTTTGTTAGGGCTCATAAAACAGTATCAAGATGAATGGTAGTACACACATTACAAAGATCAGGTATTAAGCCATTATCAGACTGACTGCAAAACTTTCATGGGGTCAACTGTCGGCCGACTGTTCAGTCTTTAGTATACTCTAAGTTGAAACTGTCAGGCTGTACCTCTACATTACCTACTTTAAAATTTGACATTATACGCATTATTGCCATGTTTGTTCTGCGTATTTTCGCATATTTTCTATATTATCTACGGTGTTGTGGTGTCGCGTGATAGGTCGGAGGTGATATGACTGATCTGTGTGGCAGTTAGTTCATCTTGCACGGAGAAAGGTTTTTCTATGTGTAATTTGAAGAAAGTTGGATGATTATGATTGGAAATGGTTGTACGTGTATAACTCTCGTTGGGGATATTGGGATGTTGAAAGAGTATATTGGTTTGAAGGTATATTTTTTGCCATATGTGAGACTTATATAGTTGTTTTATTTATTTTATGGTTAGATGATTTTCTGAAGGTAAGTGGGTCGACTAATTTATATTGCTTGAATTTGTATCCGAGGAGACATGTCTAAGTACGATGCAACTTAATGTTATTGCGGATCATTTTCTCTCATTTCCATAGAATCCATAATGCATGACTTTCTATCGAGCTATGACCCTTAACCCTACGTGTGCCGGTGAAGGGAACCAACGAAGACGCCGCAGATGTTATTGCGAACATAAATAAGTTGAATGACGAAACTTACTGACAGATGGTTGCTTTATTATTATTGTTTAGTTTGCACACTAGAGACTACGTAATGGTTAAAGTAATCATTAACTTCGTGAAAACTTTACTTTAAATGTTAAAGAGACGGAAGATTTCTACGTAAAGTAGTGATAAAGAGGAGAGGTAAATCGAAAAGCTGTTTCCCCAGATTTTCGTTAGCCCAAATCCGTTTTATCAGACCGCGATTCCACTCGATCACACTCAGCTAGCAGCCAATTACACCCGACTAAAACAAACGTAGGCGCAATATAATAAACTCGTCCACAATAGCAAGTCATCGCGCGGGTGATTACGCTTTTGGCCGAAAATTCGCCCGAAATCGCATCGGCAATCGTTTCCGCGCGAAATAAATTCGCGATAGTCGTACGATGAAAAGCTCGGCCGATAATTGGCTGGTATCTGCGTAGGGCTGGCTCACGCCGGGAATTCCACGGCTGACGTGCGGGAATTTCGGTCGGATTCCCGCGATTAGTAACTTGTATTGCGATGGAAACTCGGCTAATCTATAACGTGATACGTGTACATGTGTTACAAAAACTCGATGTGTATTTGGATGGTAGGTCATTTGTGATTTTAGGGTACTTTATCAATCAATTAAAAAGGTTGAAAAATTATATCCTGTCACACTGTCCTTGTAAACAGCATAACTATGAAAATATATTAAGTTATGGAGATATTTGTGTTGTTAAAATAATGTGCGGTAAATGAATAACGTAAGCCCTAGAAATGTATTTGGACAATTGAGCTGCACGGGTCATATTCGATTGTCATCAGGTGAGAGCGATCAAAAGTACCCACCAGTGTCCGGAATTAAATGTGAAGCACTTAGTGGAGGGTTATAACACAGATTAACTTATGCATAGAAGGGGCAATTGTGATAAGGTGTCAAATGCTGCCCAAAAATGCCATACAGAGTGACATAATTAGGAGAAGATGCTCCTGTCTTGAGAAGACTCAATACTCAATTCTTTATATTATACGACTATAGAATATTTTTTCTTGCTTTTATAATATGATAATAACCTGAAACTAAGTATGTTGTAATATGGTCCAAAACCCCCGACCCAAAAAAAGTACGCAATAATTATGACATAAGGTTAAAAACGCTAAACCCTATAAAAAGCAAAAAATAACTTTTATCACTACGTAAACTAAATTTTGTCGTGTCGGGGGACCGCTCTAATTCATTACTTTAGATACGTGTTTTTTTTTAAACGAATGTTGAAATCAGGTAGGTATCATTTGCTTTATGTAAGTATTTATGAAGGTAAAAAGCGGTCCCCCGACACGTCAAAATTTAGTTTACGTAGTGATAAAAGTTATTTTTTGCTTTTTATAGGGTTTAGCGTTTTTAACCTTATGTCATAATTATTGCGTACTTTTTTTGGGTCGGGGGTTTTTTTAAATTTATAATTTAATTTTATTTCATGCTTTTTAAAGGAACTCCTTAATTTTTCCTTCTTTCATTTAATTTATTTTATCTTAAGATGGGGTCGCTATATGAGATGTCGAGATTTCGAGAAACAATAAAGATTAACCTTTGGACATTCTAGATTTTCAGCAAAAATATAAATCGGTTTATCCGTTTCATTCCGGCATTCCAGGGTTTCATCCGCCACATCCCATTTCCAGCATCAGGTTCTCGTCAATCAGAAACATGAAGAGAACTCGTCAAGACAAATTCAACGAGCCCAAACTCGATGGGTTTACCAAAAGGCAGTTCAGGGTTACGTCTCCTACCTCCGTGCCCTAACAGCAGACCAGCTCAGTGGTTCCAAAAGACATTAGTGTTTCAAATTTCAGATCCCACATATACTTGCAAGTAAACTGAGCGTGTAACATTCCTATCACATCTAGCAAACGAGCTGATGACCTTGAAGACCTGAACCGATTTCCACCAAACATAGCTAAGAACACTCCCGACTGACATACCTTTTAAACAAAAAAAACCGCATTACAATCGGATCATCCGTTTGGGAGCTACGATGCCACATACACACACACACACACACACACACACACACACACACACACAGACACGTCAAACTTATAACACCCCGTCGTTTTTGCGTCGGGGGTTAAAAATGCAATGCTGTAATCAATTAGTTTTTGTTATTTATACGACTCTATTCAGGGTATCAAGGCTAGAATTTTTTCATTGTACAGTCCAATTAGAGCGGTACGAACACGTTCCACAATTACTCATTACAATTCATTCGGTATTCGCAGTAGCAATTTTACCCGAAAATAACCAGAATTTAATAATTAAATTATTCTGCTTTATTTCTCTGTATTTGTCTCCTCACCTCTCATAACCAGTGTACAATTAAATATAAGTTAACACAATACGACAGTGCAATACAGTACAAAGTGGAGGCGAACGGAAAAGCTGATTGAATAAATTTTCACTATAAATAAATAAAACATTCGTTCGGTAGCGCCACTGACACGGAGTAGAGAAAGTAGTCCAACACGTGGACCATTCATACAATATCAAATAAATACATTTGACAGTTAACGTGCAATGGCCTAGTTTCACATGACATGTGGTTCAAAGCAAATACAAAAAAATAGTTAAAGGTCTCACGAATATTCATATTCGTGTGATCATTTTTATTGAAAGGGGGCAGAATGCACTTAACATGTACAAGTATGAATGAGTTTCATGGAAGATGAAAAAATTAAATGTGTTATAAACTCTGTCCCTTTGTCTGTAATTTTCATCTAATGATTATCCTACATACTTAATGACGATAATTATAGCATATTGCGGATTGGTACCTCCGTACTGAACTAAGTATTCCGTGGCAGTGTTAACACGATTTGGTTCATTAATTATTTCGGTTGGACAATTTTTCGGGCTGTTTGTTTAATTGACTAATTATTGCTTGCAAGTCTCGCCAATATTTGGCAACATACACTAGTATTTTGAGCAATGTAGCGAAAGTTCTGCGATGGGATTGACTAATGTAGCACACTGCAGTCATTACTTGCAATGTACACTCTAGGAAATAATATTTCACTACATCGCAAAAACCTATACTTTGATACTCTATTAATGAATGCTTCTATTTGAACAACCAGGTTTAGTCTAAACGAGATAATGACTACTCTACTCTTACATAGGTAAATAGCTCTATGTATATGGGTACATGTTCTTAACTATCTGCTTCATATAAAACTAAGATAAAATATAAGGAGCAGGTAGAGCACTCACCTCATGATGGTCTGGTTAGAAATAAATCAGAAAAATTCAAGAAACACGACACTTAAAAAGCTTTATCCTCCACAAACGCAATCCAAGAACTGTGGCTGCATACGGGAGATAGTTTATATCAGGGCTGTGCTAACAAAAGCCACTTAAACTATTCTTAAGAAACATGAATTTTAAAGACACATACCAATTTTTAAGAGAAATTACAGATAATTCAGACTGATATTAGGGATATAATTTCATTATAGACATCCATAGCCTTTTTCTAAATTGTGTTGGGTCGGCTTCCAGCATTGAAGGGATGTACTGAGTACCAGTATTTACATGGAACAACTTATCTGACCTTCACAAATCAGTCATAGGTTCTTTCAGTGATCAAACTACAATAACTGTCTGCTAATTCGTATTTTATCAGGTTAGATTCTGTTAGCAACACACTGAAGTTTACACACTTTTTATCACTTGACTCTTCCCATCAACATTATGACCTTGTCAGAGCTACATACAGTCATCATGCACGTGTCAGCGATTAGGTCCTGCACCACGACAGACAATAGCCAGCCCTGCAGTTCCATTACACTAATGCACTAACACAGTGGCTGCAGCATTATCCGGGTAAAACATCGCATTTTTCAGCGGAACCCGGCTCATATCACAGATGCTATCGTGAGATCTGTGCGCTGCGCATCACTGTTATAAGGTAAGTATAAGGTTCTGGGAAGTTTGAGTGAGCAAGTTTATGCTCAGTATTCTGATTGAATAACGGAAAAATAGGGATTGGGTTTTGGCAAGTTTTAAGCTACGAATACTCCATAACACCGGGTTATACCACTCTCTACAAGTCATTTGTTATGGCATTAAAATACACTTATTATTTGAGGATCTGAAAAAAGTATTTTACCTTACAATAGACTAGCTGATAAAATGTAGACAATGATGATTCAGCATACTTGTATTTTGAAATCGCTTCAATTTTGAGGTAATCCATAACAACCAATCAAAAATACAAATTAACTATTGAAATTGATTTTAGACCTAAAAGCCTACTTTCAGCGTCACGTTCACCTACATTTACAGTTCACTTTTCATTTGTTTTGTTGCAGTAACCTTGAAATTATTAAACGTACTGTCATTGACATTGAAACAAATTGTATGAAACCGTTCACAGAATACAGTGCAAATGATAATAGGGTATTACATGCATTTTTGAAATATATCTTAAATAAATTCTTTAGTCTTAATATATCTCTAAAAAACTTAAAATATTTTTTTTCTCACGTTATGTACGAATATAAATTAATTGTTTTATCATAATTTCAAATTTCGCGCGTATTTCGCGAAAACGCGGCACACAACGGACGCCATGATTGTTTTTGGTCATGACTTCATTACGTTAGTAAACAAACTACAGCTGTCAGTAATACATATTTTGATATGTATTGAAAATTTTAATAATGAGTAATTATGCTCCGTATCGTTGGTGTGTTGTTTCTGAATGTGAGAACACTAGTGTAAAAACACCAGACAAATTATGGATTCAAGTACCAGTGGATATAAATATGAGAAACACTTGGTTAAAAGTTGTTTACTACCGTAATGACGTCATAAGCATGGCGGCGACATTTCGTAGTGTTCAAAGACAGATAAAAAAACCTAAAAACTTTAAACTGCAATAAAAAATATATTTATGTACCTTACGAAGTGAAACTAACATTTCCCGATTGCTTTTCCTCTAAACAATCATTGTAATACACTTTTAATTTTTTTCTCATCTAGACTAAAATACCCTATTTGTGAAACAGATCCGGCTGTTTCTGCTGTGCTAGTCACGGTTAGATTTTGATGAAAACTAGGCTTCTTTGTGGCCCACAGGCCTGAAAACCTGAAAACGTTTAGAGTTTTATCTAAACTAGAATGTAAACGACATAATTTTTATAATTATATTTTCTAGAACAAAAAATAATCATAATTTTGCAGTAAGGAAAAAGAATAAGAATACAGTATCGAGAATAAGGAGCTCAAAAGTCTTAAATACTGTCTGAAACTTCAATTTATAAGGGACTATGTTAATGCATCGCGGTGGCCATCCGCCATTGTTGTAACAACTTATTCGCAAACAGTTCGCTTTAATTATAAATATGAATAGTTGAAAAGATACTTAGTTCGAGGCTTTACATAATATCTTATTTGAGAGGAACTTTTGGAAGTATTTAAGTTATATATTCATCCAAGTTTATTATGAACAAAAAGATCTCACTATTTCTCCCAAGTCGTTATCTGAACAAACCCGTTTCTCAAAAATATCAACACGGAACATAATATAAAGCTATAATATTACACGATATATTTCACAAAATCATGTTCAGTTCCAAGAATCGCAAAATTCGCAGCAGCTTATATTTTTCGCGAAAATTCTGTGCAAAAATTATTTATTCCGCGTCTTGTGGCACAGATGCCTCGCTGCCTTGTAATATCATATTAAGCACGACCACAAAACTTCGATACGCGACTGGGTTAAAAGTGCATCTTGCTGAAAGGGCGATCTATGGCATGGGCTCTCGCGAATCTCTTAGAGAATTCTTTAAGGAAATTAATATACTTACATTACCTTCCTTGTATATTTTTGAAAATATTATGTTTGTTCGCAAAAACATCCATAAATTCACAGTTAAAAGTGACATTCACCAGATAAATACACGTAACAAACATAAATTAGTGGTTCCCAAGTTTAGGCTAACAAAAACAAATAAGTCGTTCTTAGGGAATTGTGTACGTTTTTATAACAAGCTACCTAAATGTATCCTTGATCTCACTGATAAAAAGTTTAAGAATGTAGTTAAAAACATTTTGATTAAAAAGGCGTATTATAAAATTCAGGATTACATTAATGACAGTGATGCCTGGCGTTAAATTAATATTGTTTTTTCTTTTTCTCTGCACATGTGGCTTCCCCGGCGACCACGGGCACGGGAGTGCCTCCGCCCAGACCAGCCAAGCCCAAGCCAGCAAGACCCCAAATTGTATTATATAATATCTTGGTTATCCAATATATTTTTTCTTTGAATTGTATAAATTATTTTTCCAGTAACGATTGCACTAAAATTATTTTGTATAATTTATTATTACATTTTTAGCTCAATTTGGATTGTATAACATTCTCAGGACTAGATAGAAAACTGTATGTTTGTAATTATTTTTATTTTCTTTTAAAAAGAGTGTCCATGGAGTTTCTTGCCGGTTCTTCTCCATGAGACCAACTCTTTGGAACCGTGCACCTAACTTTGACGTTTCGAAAGAGCTTTCATAGGCCTATTTGAAATAAAAAAATTTGAGTTTGAGTTTGAGTTTGGGCATAAATAACTAGATACGTGCTGCACAAAGCCTGCACTGCAGACCTAGAGCAGCCCCGCGGGATTGTCTGCCAAAAGCGTGTTCTGGGATCGAGTGATATGGAGCTCAGACGATGACGTCCAAAATATTAGATTATAATACAAGAATTTATCGATTTTGTATAAGATTTGATAAAATTTAAACAGTTTTTAATATGCCTAGAAATGTTTTTAAAGTAAAGTGTTATTACTGCTTGCTTATACATAGACTCATAAAACTCGTACTACATAGTTATGTTATTTTAAAGAGTACGCAAATTTTAAAATATCCCGCTAGATACAAATAACATAGCAAAAGCAACATGGCTCCGTATACCAAGAACAGTATTGCATACGTGCGGAGAAATTTTACCAAAATTCCACGAATACATATATCTATGTATGGATGTGTGAAAACTGAAACATGTTTTATAATTAGAAAACCTTTTATATGTTCACGTAACGAAATGGATTTAAATAAGTTAGTATCGTACCGTGTCACACAAAGGAGCTTCGTTTATCGCGAGCCCGCGGTTACCCCGTAACCCCCGTTCTCGCGTGTTCCTTATATTTTATTATAATTAAATATTTGTACTTACGTTTTAGTATACTTTTGGTTATGTGTCACGCAATTAATTAACCAAGAACAAGGAAATGCGACACCTTTGAGACAGAATGATGTTAATTTCGTTTTCAAATCAGACGGCTGATGGAAATGGATGGGAGAAAACGAAAAGTTGTGCACGTGGTGACTCTCAATAAAGTAGGACATAAGCTAATGTTTCTAAAAACATCTCAAAAGACGAACTTTACGGAAATATTCAAGCTGAAGAATTTGTTTTTTTATTTTTGCGTGAACGCGCTAGTCTTGAACTTAGTATTGGTCAAATTTGAAAAAATCATTTCTGTGTTAGATAGCTCACTTTTCAAGATTTTTATCCGGGTGTACGAAATAGTTTCCATCTGACGCGACTGAAACCGCGAAGCTTGTCAGTTTTACATAAAAGTTTAGCAAGAATGAACGCTCAAAAGCAAATGTTTGTGCGAAGCCTGTAACTAAGCAAACTTACGTATAGGACTCGATGCACTAACAATACGCGTATCAAAGGCATTATATTACAGAGGAGCTCTCCCGGGACCCGCAGCGGTATTCTGGGAACCGTGTGTTTCCACTGGCTTCAGTAATTATTCCACTTAGATTTCTTGAAACTTGTTTCTGAGATAACAAGAATATTCGAAGTGTTTTGGGTGGTGGTGTAAGGAATACTTAGGTTAAACCATTAGAACGTGCTATTTTCCTTTGCATGAAGGTATTCGTAAGAACTTTAATTTTGTATGTTATCTACTCAGAAAATTGGATAGATGCTTAAATGCGTTACTCCGAAAACCGAAACTTCGCGTTTCTTACAACGTATGGAATCCGCCTTATTCTAGAACATTCGAAAATCTCTTTATTCTATAATATCAAAAGTGTACTTTTCTTCTTACAACGCAGCCATTATGCGATGTTTCCGAATACCGCCACAAAAACGACAATGGCGGCGCCACTACTGGCGGGAATTTTTCGCGCCAACAGTTTGATCACCGCACTATGTTGCACACTTGATTTTTTTCACAAAATGGCCGCCGCGATACACGCGGTTTTGTATGAGAATATTTTTATTTCAACCACAAGGACTGTTGGGGGTTTTGTGCGTACATTTGTGAGCGTTTAAGCTTAAGCACACTCAATGTTTTTGTCTAAGCGGGGTTTCATTACTTGATGGTGTTTTATTTTTTCTATGATAGGTTACATTCTATTACTGCATAAACCTATTATTTAACAAGAATGACAGTTTAAATAAATAAGTTTAAATATTTAAGAAATAGGCAAAACACTTCATGTAACTTATATAATCAGGTACTCATACAATGTATAATAAACAGCGATACAATATATAGATTCCCAGGAAGGCATAGACAATCAGCGGAGGGTCTCACGCGCTCGAGGAAATGGTACAATGGTACCAGGTCGGTACCTGTCTAAATATCTTACTGCTATGACTACTTCTAACTGCGCTTACGCATGTTATTAGCCTCGCACCATTGGATTACGTACATGATGTTATTTTTCGTACTCTAGAAGAAAGACATTAAATGTATTGAAAGTTTCTAGTTCAATTTATAATGTTACGAGCTTTCAAAATAATTTCTTTAGCCCAAAACAAACAAACTGCAGTTTGTTTGTCTTCTACCAAGTTAACATATTGAACAAAAACAATCTCCAAAAAGATCCAACATAATTATGATGGGAATCAATAAAGGAAAATGTCCCCAAAATACATCAATTGGGACAAAATATGGCGCTGACATGACACGCTCAATAAAACGCCAATATCTATGATAGTTAAGCCGATAACATACTATGTACCGACGCAGCCAAACCACTGACGTTCGCAAGAAAATCAGAAAGCGAAACAGTACAAATGAGGCTAACATCGAAATGTTTTATTTAGGTCTAGAATGGAAACAACATGGAGTATTCGTATTACTACATGGCTAGAAACTGAAAGAAAACAAAATGGACTATCTCCAAATCGTTTAAGGAAGATAAAATTGTAATTCGCTATTCGGCATTCGTTACAGTTTTCACCACAAGGCTTCAGAGAAATAACAAGGAAAAACTATGCAAGCAATAACATATTACTATACTAACAACTCCGTAGAAACAAGCAGGGGACCCCAATACCATTATAAAGTAAATCTGAATACAGCACAAAAACTTACGCAAGTAGTTTGAGCGATGTAACAAATCGGCCGTGTAATGAAACGTATGATGTATCACCGAACCTACCTGTAACAGATCTGAAACATTTGTTAGCTTCAGCCGCTTCAGGTATTGTCTCGATATTGCTAGCTTGTACCCAGTAACACCAATATTCGGGATGTGTTATTGTTTTCAAGACTACAGTAAGTGGAAAGGTTGTATCTAAATCGGATTATGGATCAAGTTAGGTTTTACATAATCTTCTGATGGTCGACTGTAAAAACGGGTTTCTTAAGCCAACAAGAGAACTAGGCAAATCCGTTTTGAAAATCAATTTGCTAAAACAACGACCACAGACACGATAAAAGAAATACCTCGGATTATTTTACTCGATCTAAATGATACATCAAACACTCAATCATCTCTCAAACTGTAAGAGGCAGTCCCAAAAAAGTAGGAGAACTCGGTAACGTTAGAGGGAACACAAAAAACAAAGGCTTGTGCTCAGTTATTGGTACATTTGTCGGTGCAGCGCTGCCGGCGACATACATAGAACTCGCATTAGTCCCAGCGTCTGCAAAAATATATATTTTATACTTGGAACACGATCGTTGGGACTTACAAACTGTGCAATGGGATTTGGAAGACATGCTCGGATCCGTTCGCCTTCGATTTATTTTGTCTTAAATATTCGCGGACTATCTTTCTGCTGGGGATTGGAAACTGTGGCTACATACAAACAAAATATTGGGAATAGCTGGATATATATCATCGGAGGATGAGGATGAGCTGGATATATATACGAGTGTACAGAGTAAGTAATCTATTGCTATATTGTTTACCTAATATGTATTGTTTATAACCAGTATTATCTTGGTAAAGTCTTGAAGGATACATCGCTATTATTGTATCTTTAACATATAGTGGGTTAAAAAAGTTTGTTATTGTTTATAATTTTCTCAACAACTTGGCTTGGAGAGTTCTGAAATAGAAGCTTCACTTATAGGCAACTTTTGTTTTTCAAGCAAACTCAAAATATTTACGTTACGTTAAAATTTTCCTGAAATCGTAAAGTTCATTATTCTAACCCATTTCAATTTTAATGAGAAAATATTTGCAGAGAATCTCGCCTGTGATAAAATTAAATATAATCATGAAGGAGCAAAGTTTTCGTATTTAAGAGAAATTAGTCATTATTTGGCAGAAGCATTTATTTGTAAAGGTTGGTGGTGACCGCAGGAGATACCTTCGGGGTAATTAATATAAAAACGTGGTTTCTGAAGAGAGTTATAAAGTGTGCTTGTGGCTACCTTACTCATCCCTAGGGGTCTATAAAAGACGGCGAATGGTATGAGGGCAAAACAATGAGCAAGAGATACCTAATTAGGTTTGTGTTGCGATTGAGCAATGTTTTTGATAATAAGGAACAAAGGAAAGGAATGTCATATATACACACATGTAAGTTTGATTAGCAGTAAAGTACTAAAATTATTAAACCGAATTGCAAAGCTGATCGGAATTCATGCATCGGAAGTTTGTGATTCTGAGCAGAATATTAGATTGATGTAAAGGTTTGAATGCTCCTGTGAAATTAAAATCTAGCTTTAGCCAGTCAAATTGTACAGCATTCCATAATGATATATCTGGACTCTCTACATTCGAGAATGTTTTGCATATTATGTCCACTTGCTATCAACAAAATTGCTAGCATTCTTCAATCCAATACAAAGTAATTCACATCCAGAAAACAGTAATAAAGAGGTAAACTCAACAAAACTCGTCTAACGAATGCACAAATGGGATTCCGAATGTATCTCACAGGAGTTATAAGCCGAGTTAATTGAAAACGGCATCGAGCGCAGTCCGCACTGGACGACGACGCGCCATTTCTATTTTGTCGTATTATACCACTAAAAAGTACTAAAAGGTTGTATGGAAAGGAGGGAAGTTATGGCAGTCCTTTGATTTCTATTTTGTAAAGCTTTATGAGTTGACTGTTCATTTGACGTCCGCTTTCAATGTTGGTCCTTCGGTACGAATGGAAAATATTTTATGTTTCTTTCTCGTACAATGATTACAATTTCATAACAGTTGAAAGTAACTAGATTTCCCATTAGAACACGGAGCAAATTAACGACTTGATGTGGTCCCCGATGGCAATATTTGATTGGAATCTGTGACATTTTAAAGATATTAATTAATTGGTCTAGTGATCTCTAAAAGATACTAGTTAAATATTCAAATTACGTAAATAAAGTCGAAATCTGCCATTTGGTACAAACCCAACCCCCAAATCTACCTTGAAACTTACAACAAAAACCGTTTCAGACAATTTCCCAAAACCATGTCCCAAAACAGTCTTTACAACTGGCAAGGTGTTTGAAATTTGAAATCTTTCCCTCACGGTTAACAGTTGGCAAGTCGACGAGAACTCACGGAGACTTATTATCAAGAGGTTTCGGCCATTTGCATAGAGCACGTGAGTTGGAGTTCACAGGTCGAGGCGTCCGGGAGTGGTTTACTTTACTACCGAGTGTTAGGACCACAGTGCAGCTGTCGATGAAGTTAAATTAACCTTGCCGGACATATGAGCTTTGTATATACTCTAATTGCGTTGTGAGAACATTAAGGGATGCCTAGCGGGCAGATGTTATAAAGTCAGTGGTTGTAAATATAGCTGGGGGATTGTTAGAAAGAGTTACCTTGGCATACAAAAGGCTGCAGAGGAAACAGGGTGGGCTTAGTCAGGAAAAGTCTGACACTCCCACACGCTTTTCCACCAGCGGGAGAAGTTTGATGATTTCCAATGCCAAGAAGTGGTAATAAATATTCTAAAAACACAACATAATGTTGTCCAAATGTTGTGTTTACTGTAAACAAATCAAAATATAGTAGTGGCGCACAAATCCGACGTGAGACGGGATCACGTCTCCCTAACAATGGTAATGCACAGCCGGCTTTGCTTCACCCGGAATTTAATTATATTAGCCAAATTGCCAGAATATTTGTGTTCACGTTAATGTGGGCTAATAACACTACCTGCGAGAACTGCTTGCGTTGGAAGCTGATTCGTAATGCTTTCAGCGTTTAGTAAGGCTCAAAGGACCGGAAAATATTGCATGTAATGACGATCATGTTTAGAATGTTTTACTACACAGTTACTTATTACATATTTTGGTTTTTCTGTAAAATTAATAACATTACGTTAGTTTTTATGTGTATCCAAGATGTTACGTTAGTTTTCGTATAAATCCGTCTTACTATTCCTGAATTTATTCTGAAGTCCTTAAGGTTTAGAAACGCTTGTATCCGTTTTAAATTTATTCGAGCGCGCAAATTTAATAGAGCTCCGTGTAAGACGCAGAAAGTGGGAAATTTGAGTAATTCCAAGATATTATTTCTTACTGAAGCTTAGTTTCAGGACGTAAATAAATTCTAAGCCATTGATAACAGGCGATTTTCCTTAAGATAATTTACAGACATTAAGATACTCATTTTCCTGTCTTTAATATGTCTGAGTAAGTCTTTTCATTAATTAGTATTGATATAATCATATCTATGGAATTAATTCTAAGCGCCTGATTTCAAGATAAAGAGATATTCGCACAAGAAAGCTAATTGCGGACATCAACACAACAGGAAAAAGGCTTGTTTTCTAGAAGCTGAAAATCCTAATTACAAGAAAAAACTTGTAACAGGATAACAAATAAACCACTGAGAACTATCTTAAACTAGCCAACTCCTTTAATTCTAACTGCAGGCCCTTTACCGGACTCGGTAATATTTAAACTTTAACACATTAAAGTAAAGTAAAACCGTGACATTTAGTAAATTAGTAGTCAAAGTTAGCGTGGGCACCGAGCGCTGATTTAAATAACTACTCCCTCATTTGTGCAATTTAGTTTAGGGCTAGTGATCACTGCGGTGTAACGTACCGTGATGCAACGTGTCACAGACCAACTTTATAGTTGGGATGTTGGGATAATGTCTGAGTTAACCAGATGTGAAAAAAAGTTTAAATATTCCAGCTGATGACAAAGTCAGAAATGCAAGTGTCTTTTTAGTCTGGAATGTCTCAGTTAGACGTCCCTACGTTACCAAAGATACCATTATTCGATACCAAAGCTGGAATCAGTTTTAAAAAACCTTAAGTACACGGTAAAATAATTCGTTTGATTAGTTATCTTCCTCGCCGACTCAGCTTCCCAGCTCCGCACAGTCGCGAGCTTTAAAAACAAACTTGAAATAATTCCGCGCAGTTAGCAAATGAGGGTAGTAAGACAGCAACAAATGGCGCCGCTTTGCAATGCCAATTTCATTATTGTTTAAACGTCCCAGATTTGATAAAATGCACCTTTGTGAGGTATTCTTCTTGCTTACTTCGCAATTAGCTATATTGTTTTCTGCCTCGTGCCTCATACTGTTTCGTTTAAAGGCTTTCCTTGTTTGTACTTTTATTTGTAGGGCCTATGAGTTCTGGTTATCTTTGAGTGTTTTGGTCACTTTAATGACCAATTAACTGCGAGTTTTTCTTAAGTCAACCGTTTTATTGCCTGCATGATCATCACAGCAAAACAATATTTAGGCAATAAGAAGTTTTAAATCTACACGTATTCTAAAATCCAGTCTTTCAGTACATAAAGCGCAGAAAACCCAGGACCACAGTGACCACAGAAGCTCACACGAGCCAAGTCCGATCCACTCTATAAACAAGAGTGGACTTGCGACAAACTTTTGCCGACACTTAATGTAAGTTTAAGCGCAACCGCGTGCGTGAAACTGCCCTAATCACAGTTTGAAGTCACCGCCGCCCGCGGTCAGGGGAGGGGGAGAATAACCATGCTGGTCATTTTGAGGGATAATAGTTCTACGTATATTTGATTTTGAGCCGTGATTAAGGTAAGGTATTATGTTGGGGTACTCATGGAACTGGTGTTAGGTGCATCAGTTTATTTATTTATTTATTTTATTTAATAGTTCATGTACACAGATACACACACAGAATACAGAAAAGAAGAAAGATAGAACATATAGTACATAGGCACAGCTTATTTCAAGAGAAATTTCTTCCAGCAGGCAGGCAGTTTACATACATCGAAAAATACATTTTTGGAAATCATTACTCGCTGGTGAAAACACCGTTTGCAATATTTATGGTGTAAGATTTTTTAAAAAGCAAAGTTAAAGCCAGACTTACATATCTACAATCGAATGTAATAAGACCACTGCACTTTTTATTACAAGCAAAAATGTTTAATTTGGACACAATAGTGTTGGCAGTGAGCCTAACTTACTACAAACTACTATTATTCGATACAAAACTTGGGCAGTTCAAGTTGGCAAGTTACGAAGGTCAGACGACCACCTGTGCTTAACGCGGGTTAATCTCGGGCCTACAACAGATGGACACGGTAATTAAGTTTCTACTTTATGTTACTGGCTTAATTTCTTTTTTTAACTAAATGAGGTTGAATTTCAAGATGGCTTGAAGGATATAAAAAGGGAAATTAAAATGTTCGTGGTCTGTGTGCTGTATTTTGGGAGACAACATTTTGTATTTACACAAAAATACAACACAACACGGTGACGCAAGACGTATTCTTAACACTACAAGACCCTTTTCTGAGACCCGAGCGTATAATACTCAAAATAATGAGGTCCAACTCAAAAACGAACAACATCGGTTCGGGAAACTGGTCCAAGTGCCAGTGAAAGTTGTACCTTTTTGTGAACCGCACCAAAAACTTGTTCTTTGCGTGTTTCACTCTTTTCCATAATTTTGTTTAATTCCGCCACTTTTACTTTGGACAGGAAACGGATGGGGTCCAGCGATAAATTATGAGGGCACTTGAATATCTTTAAAGCCCAAAAATGTGACCTACACGCATCTTGTTGACGATTTCTTTAGCAAATAAAAAACGAAGTAGCTACTGCTTTGTGTCCAGATGGAGTTCAGTCCTAACCAAACTAAAATGTCCTAAACAATTTGTAAACCCCAAACAGGTTGTGTCCGAAGTTCTCCGACAAAACCCGAAAGCAAAAACCGTGAACTACCGAAGAAGCCACTTGTAAGTTGGCATTGTACGAGCAAAAACTGACGGACGAACTACTTTGTGTAACTGTGGACTGTAGAAGTACCTAGCTATAGTAGTCCTGCCCACCCACCTCATAGAACGGGTTGAATTATAAGGGTCCCAAGTTTGTGGTCGCTCCTTACTGGAACAACTGCAAATACGTTTAAAATTAGAGGACTACACGGTAATTAAGGAGTTAGTTTAGAAAATAAATAAAACGTCCAAAAACGGGTTAATTTTAAAGGTCGCTAACGTAATTTAAGTACCTATGTATTTAACCTTTTTCAGCCTTTGAAGTATATACCACGTTAAAACTTAGGTTTAGATCAAATAAAAATAATTTAGTTTTTTACAGAATACTTTGTATTATTTCGTTACAAAAACATACGGAGACTTTTACATAAATTCCTTTATACGTTTGTACGTGCGGAGAATACTATAGAGAAAAAACATTTACAAACCGTGCACTAACATTACATTAGTAACATTTAAAAACCTAAATGTAAGTTAAAACCCCGCCTCATTAAGTCCCAAAGTCCAGCACTAATGTGAAGTAATCCCGGGAATATGGTGAGAGACCCCGGGACACCGCAGCGGGCGACGCGGCGTCGTTCGATTTGTCAAGAGTATCTGCGGTGCTGGTCCTTTGCTACGAATTTAGAGAACGTCGGGATTAAACCGTAGTTTTGTGTGTAGATTCTGTGTAGTTTTGTGGTGTATTGTATTGTTGGTTTTGTTTACATTACACTTTATAAAAGTAACGTTTCGTTATTGATATCTTTCGTATGTTGTGTAAACTTTAGGCGGTTCAAATGAGGATCAAATAAAACACTTAAACCACGTACGTGTTACACACATTAAACGTATAATAAGTAAAACCTACAAACCAAACTTCGAAACAAAATTTTCGGTCACATAAATCTCTTTAAATAAGTAGCTAGTGCTTCAATTAATGCAGCGCACTCGAGCTAATCCCGGGACACGGCGGCTAATTCCGGAGACCGCAGCCCGGGACGGCTCAGCCCTCGGTTTGGCGAGTGGCCCCGCGGTTTGAGGGTTGTTACTTATACTTTGCTACAGATTGCCGATCCTGGGTAGGTATTATACTCGAGTGATACTCGGCAATATTGTGAAGGAGGAAGCGTATTTCTTTGAGTTATCTTTCTTTTAAACATCATGTATTTTTTATCAGTTTAGTTTGTTAATGTCATCCTTGTAAATAGCAATTTAAAGCTTCATTAAAACAGAGTTCCAGCATTCATTGAACATCAGAATTCCCTATAATCCGTCATAATTAAACCGTGATATTCTCATAAACGGCGCTTTAACAGAAAATACATAAAAGCAATGCAGCGCTTTAAATTAAAAAGTTTTTAAAAGGAGATGCAATTGAGATGCGGTTGCGACGATCTGAATGGTTTATTGCGCACAAACGGACGGGGCCTCTGGATATTTTTATTTTTCCTAAGTAATTAAATAAAGTGTTTTGTTAAAACGTTTTGTGGCAAAAAATTGAGTCGGCAACGTGGAAATGTTGATGGAGTGGAAAGTTTTAATCGCTTTTACATCTTTGGGTTTTTGAACGACATGATGATGGATTATATTGTGCTGAAAGTGGGCTTAATATAATGCTTCGTTGATTGGTGAAAAATCCAATATTTACTTCTGTTAAAATATCCCGAATATTTGGATTACAACATTGTTAGTTAGACAATTGCTGCCTTGTCTGGATCTAACTCCCAAGTCGCTTGTCAGAACATTTTAGTAGCCAAACGTTTTAATTGCGTTCAACAAGGAACCTGTCTTCCCCATTATCTTAGTAGACAATGTCCAAAACTGTTTGCTAATACTTTGGAGAAATTTCTAGGATTTTCAAAATGTCTGAAGTAGTTGTTCATCAACTAATTCTAAACAAACTTGCACCTTAATCTGGGTAACAAACATAGAACTGTTTTACACTCTCCGCACCCGGTAAACTGTTTATCGACACGAGAACTTAGTTTACATTCTGATAAACTCCACTGGGCTTAGCACTAAACCACCCTGCTACGCCAAAACACACTTTAAACCAATTAAACAGAGTTCAGTTTTGATTGGCAAGACCTGTACAGGTATTTGGAAAACAATAGGTGATAAAAAGAGAAGTAAATATTATTAAGAACTGAAAATTTTCAGGAAATGAAACAAGGTTTTCATTTGCTGTTCATTTGATTCAGGTTATGTTGAAATTGTAATTAATTGTGCGTTCACCTTAGGAGCGGAAATATACTAACCGCACGGCTATTTATTTACAAAGTGGTTAGTTTTCATGTATAATACTGAAGTCTATAAGTATTCCTATGATAAAGGGAATTAACAAATAACAATAGGGTCAGCAAATTCGTTGTCAATCAATTATAGTTTATTACAGTAAGCGTGCGTGTCGGCTCACCACAATTGGCTGCCATTGTGGCATAAATCATATCGCTCGCCCTTTCACTGTTCATAACTAATTAGTAATTAAGTAACATGCGTGCCTATAGCTTATTCATGGTTTACGGGAACATACCTATGGTCATATAAGATGGATTGCTTGAATTTAACGTCATCTTAACGTAGCCCTTTACCAACTATGTTCTAGCCGGCTTCCAATCTCATCGAAAGCAGCTGGGTGCCAGCGTTTTACATGGAGCGATTGTCTATCTAACCTCTTGTTAGAGTTTCCTGGGTGGCATAATGCCATTGGTATGACTGGATTGCTTAAAATTAACGTCAATATAAATAGTGACTCCAACTTTAACTTAACATAAGTGGCATTTATTATTCCAGCCCTGAAGCGCGAATGGAAATTATCCAAAAACAACACACGCGCGACCTTTTCGACCCCAAAGTGATTAGAGGCGTTAAACCAAAATGGTGTTAATTGGAGCCGTGTAATCAAACGCGCCCATACAAACATTCCTGTAGCCCAGTGGCCAAATACCGGGAGATAGGCAAGTGAGGGGGTGACGGGGTGACAAGCCAGCCGATATTAATTGCTGGCTCCATGATCAGCTCCTGCACAAAGAACAGGGGAGGATTATCGGAAGGTGGATGTTTGATATTAAAGTTCCAGAATGTATTAAAGGACCAGATTTTAAAATCGGTCCTTTGAGCCGGTTTTATGAAAATGGCAATGTTAAGCTACGTGAGCGTTACGTCGGAAATATTGAAGTTTGTCCTCTAATATGTATAATATAATGAAGTCTATAAAAATTGTTCACTGGTTAGCTTAACAACACGCAATTTCACATTTACATACACTAACATAGATGTAAACAGAGTGGACAGAAGCGACACGAGGTAAAAACCCCGGCTACACACACACGTCACTAATTGACTCGATAATCCCGTCAATTGAAATGCTCCAACCCAGCGTTTGTTACGAACCACTTTCAGCATTGAATTTATCGCAGCAGTGTGCAACAATCTTTATTATTTACTGATACGATTATATATTTAAATCACTTGAAATTCGAAAAATTGATTTGAAAAATGCATTCATATTTCCTGTTTTTCCTTGTAAACCAAAAATATTCAATCCAATATTCTGTGTTCAATTCTTACCCGAATACCACAGCAATAATCCAAATGGATTTGCAAAAAATAACTACATACATACATATAGAAAAAACTTGCAACATACAAAGTTCGCGGAACCAACACCATCAGAGTACTTAAAACATACTCCACGGTTTATTTTTTAGTAAAATGGCCGACATTTTACGATCCTCGTTAGATGTAAAAACTTATATAAAGTAGAATGTATAAAAGCGGTAGATCTTGATTGTGCAGCAAATTGACATAATTGCTTCAGGATGCCTGACGGAGTAATTTGAAAATTAACATGAAACCGGTAGGCGAGGCAAATTACTGAGTTTGTGCTAGAACTTGTGAGTTTTATACCGCTGGGCAATTTGTGGGTAGGTATAAGAACTGTTATTTAACTGCTGTGGGGATATTTCCAATCTGTAAGTTCTACCAGATATGACAGTTCATATGATGAATTGCATACTGTGTTGACCATAATACCAAATAGCAATCATATACCTAACAAAAACCAGAAGACCCGTTTATTGTTTCCATGGCAACCAGCTAAAACACTTGTACATCAAAATCAACACAACAAATCCTTACGTAGCCAAAATAAAATGTTTCCTTCCATTTGTCCCCTAACGTTTGAGAGGCAGAAATCCTCAAAACAATATAAAAACGTAAAGTGTGCGTCAGTACGTCAGTATGTCACTCAGTATAGCTTTATAGGGCGGTGTCAGCGCGAGTGACACGTGGCGGCGCAATCAAATGTCGCTTCTGTTTTTGCATGTTTCATATTTTAAGCTTTGACATTCACGTTTATTTATTTGTTGTTGGAATGTTAGGATCGTCGATTGTTTTGCTTTGAGGTATATTTAAATCCCACCAAAAACATTAAATGTAAAAAAAGCCAATCCTCTACGCAATTCCTCCACCGTAAAAAGTTTTGAGATCACATAGAAGCCAAGTCCTGTTCAACTTTCTTTGTAATAATAAATCAATATTTTGTGACTATATCAATAGTTTCGTTCACTTTACAATAATATTGACTTGGCCATGAGCACAATAAACTATAAATATAATACAGCATATCTTGGTCTTGAGGTGAAAGTCAATCATGAAGTTTAATATCACAGAATTAAATACTTTTCGTTTTTTCAATTGTTAAAATTGACCGACAGTCAGTATCATCCAAAATCATGAACTGCACATTTACTATGGCGCATGTTTGGTCCATGGTGATCTCAAATTCCAATCAGTCCAATCGTAAAATCATGTCCATATAGAATGTATCAATTCAATGGTATTTACACATTATTTCAGGGAGCGACTATTAACTTGTGCTCATGGCCAAGACAATATTATTGTAATGTGAACAAAACTATTGATATAGTCACAAAATATTGATTTATTATTACAAAGAAAGTTGAACAGGACTTGGCTTCTATGTGATCTCAAAACTTTTTACGGTGGAGGAATTGCGTAGAGGATTGGCTTTTTTTACATTTAATGTTTTTGGTGGGATCTAATTTATTTTTTGTAGGTCTCCTTCTTCTCTAAGTATATAACAAATTAAATTAACTTACATGCAACTAACTAAATATATAACAAACTAAATATGTAGACCTAAACTAGCACGTAAACAACATTTTTTTTAAATAAATTAAACAATTTCGAAATTGTCGAATTTTTTAATCGAATATCTTTTAGAATAAAAGAGATTTATTTCAGAGGTAGATGGCGCTATCACATGAAATTGTTTTTTTTTTTAACTAAAAACCGTAGCGCGATTTAGACCAGGACATCGCCATCTATCGAGCGAGCTTGCAGTATTTATCGCACTGCATTAATATGAAAGATTTTATTATTATTCATTTTATTTTAACCTAGCTTTTTTATTCATATGTATGTATATTTAATACATAATAACAATATACCACACTACGTAACAATAAAACAAATAGTAACATTTTGTACATAAATAAATAACAAAGTTATCAATGCAGTCAAAATTCATACACAATGTTCTTGAAAAACTGCAAATATAAATTTGTTTCCTATTTTTTTATTAAGTTTTAAGGTTTTTATAATTTTCCCTTTATATGTAGCTAATAACCTATCTTGGTGCCAAATTTGAAGGTTCTAAGTTTGCTAGAAGTACCTTAGACTTTTGATGATCGGTCAGTGAGTGAGTCAGTGACAAAATGGTGTAACTTTGATCGCTCATAACTCGTAAACTATTTATTCAAATTTCTTGTAATTTTGGGACTGAGCTTGTTCTAATACTTACTCTTGGTCATCGAAAATCTAAACTCCTAGCTTTGTTCACATGGAAGATACAGGGGGCTGAAATAGCCGCGAAACGCTTCGAGAAAAGATGGTACGGCCGTGCCCGCTGTGCTCGAGTCTTGGCTGGGGCACTGCCGTGCCCTCAGATTCAGCTTGTAAACTTTGCAATGTGAATATTTTTTTGAAGTGTATATCCTTTACTGTCTGAAAGACGTGCCAGGTATTCTACTGAGTACTTTTTTAAAGATTTCTACTACAAAACTAATATCAAGCTGTTGATAAAATCCAAAGAGCTGTATTCTTAGACTAACTGCATATATTTGCCTAAACTGCCGATCAATAACCTAGTTAAACCCTAAACAAGAGTCTGTAAAGTACTAGATGTTGGCAAGCTTTTAACTGCTAACGTATACTAATGAACTCGTTCCTATGTTCGTATGTCTCTTAGCACTGATTAGCTCATGTTTAAGATGCAGTACAGAGCTTAGACTCTTTACAGCGAAATCCTAATGTACCTAAACTCTATCAAAGAAATAGTGTTGCAAATATCGAAAGAACAACTAGATTGTTTCGAGGAAAAAATACTTTTTACCGTAAGCTGTATTTAACTATATTTCCTCGTTTATCTATCCAATCACAACTATCACTATCAATTTAACAATTACATAATGTACTCAATAGAATTTCCCGAATACAACCCTTTTACCTAAGTAATTGAAACACCGATACGGCGCACGAATCCACTAGAACATTTACAAATAAATCAGCAGTGCTTCAAAAATACACTCCATTCACAATAGCATTTGCATTACAAAATAGACTTTAGTATTCAGACAATAAGAATGCTAATGTATTGACAAGTCCTCAAATAGTGCAACACACGTAGTGCTTAGGATGCGATTCATAAAAGGAACGTTTTATTTTAAAACTAGCTTTTGCCCGCGGCTTCGCTCGCGTTAAGAAGTACTATTATTAATTAGGTATGGTTTTTGCGGCATCCCTTATTTTATCACCCGTGGGGGTTGAATGGGGGTTGAATTAATCAAAATCGTATTTAAGCGAACGTCATCATAAAATTCTGATTCGTCATCAGGACTTCTTCATAAAATCTAAGAAGATGTATACAAACTTTCATCCCCTATTTCATCCCCTTAGGGATGGAATTTATCAAAATCCTTTCTTAAGGGTTGCCTACGCCATAGTAGCTTTATGCATGCAAAGTCTCAGTCCGATCGGTTTAAAATTGACAGTTTCATACAAACTTTCATCCCCTATTTTATCAACTTGGGGGTAGAATTGATCAAAATCCTTTCTTAGCGGATGCCTACGTCATAACATCTACCTGCATGCCAAATTTCAGCCCGATCCGTCCAGTGGTTTCAGCTGTGCGTTGATAGATCACTATGTCAGTCAGTCAGTCAGTCAGTCACTTTTGAGTTTTATATATTTAGATTCTCTTTTGGAAAAGTTGTGTAGGAGCTCGCTTCGAGGGTACCTCGTACTCTTGACAAAATATAGGAGCATACCAGCATACTGTATATCTCGCAAGTTAGATATGTACTTACCAATGCACATTAGAGACTTTTGGGTGCCTTAAAATCTCCTACGAAGTATTGTATGGTCTTCGAGTTCATCAAAAGTACAGTCGACTTACCTGCAACAAAATAGTTGAGAAAGTTTAAAAAATGCTATTGATAAGTCGAAATTTTTCATACTAGATACTAAAAATAAACAAAGCCGAAATATCGACCGGGTTGTTCGCACACCCTGCACCATAGGTTAAGACGGCCCTGCTTAGATGTGTTTCGGATGGCACGTTAAACTGTAGGTCCCGGTTGTCATTAGATATAGATAGAAATTATTATCCTTTTACTAAAGTTCATATAAATATTGAACTAAGAACAAAAATACACACTGTTTATTATTAGAGTCAAGAGAATAATCAGCCGTTTATATTTACTTATTGCATTCATAATTAGCTTGTGTAAATAACTCCAATGTATAATTAGTGATAAGATGTCGATAACCTCAAGATGTTTTATCAATGGTTCCTTTCAGGTAAGGAAAAGGTTATCTTTTGAACTATGTTTTTACACATACGTTAACTAATATTTTAGTGATCTCCAGTTTCAATGAGAAAGGAATACGCTTAACTAATTTGTATTCTGTATTTTCTTCCAACTGTGACGATGACAATGAAAAATCTATGACGATATATAAAAACAAAACTTAAACAAATAGCAACACAAAATAAGTTCAAGGGAAAACATTTTTCGAAAAATATTTTTCGGGTTTATAGCAAAACAAAGATTCCGTATGTAACAAAAACATGAAAACAAATAAAATTCCTTTTGAAAATTTTGCGTAGTGTTTTTCAAAGATTTTTACTTTCTCATGAAAATAAAATACAGCTGAAATATAGCTATAATAGCTATATTTGCTATAAAAATTGAGACACATAATATAATTTTCTGTAGTAAAGAAAAACATATTTTTTTAAAATGTGGTAAAATTATCCACATGTTCACAGATTGCTTCACGCAAACAAATCGTTATGAAGTAAATCATCATTAACTTGACCTTAATAATTTTTTACTTTGAAGGGAACCAAGAGAAAGTGACTGTAGTTCAACAGTAGGAGTCAATGGTTATTTCGTAGTTGTGTGTATAATCGTCATAACTTAAAGTTAGATAATTTATACTCAGTTTGGAGAAATTGGGTGTTTCAATATTAGGTATTTAAATTGCAAAGTAAGACTTTCTGAAACCCTTATGTGAACTTTAGGCTCTTAAATATAATATCCTAGGACAATCTATCTTAATTTATTTACTACCTACCCATATCATAAGACCTATTTCTACCTTTTCCAAAAAAATACAAAATAAAATTTCCCTATCAACCCTTCACGAAAGGTCTCAAATTTTCCCCTTTTGTGTCCCAAATCGATATAATTGTACCCTTCAATAATCGCTGCGCTCTCTCGATACAGGTATATCGACAATCCGATTAGGCGGCAAGGGGGCGACAATAGACTGCGATTAGTCGGAAACGGACCGGACGCGGGTCAAATCAAACATATTATTAGGGGTTTTTTAACCCTTCGAATGACGTGTTTCAGTTGCGAAAAATACAATTTCGTGTCTGAAAAGTAAGTGAAAATTAAAATAGAAAAATTCAGTAATCACACGCTAATACAAACACACGTATCTAACATTTGGTGACTAACTTCTTTATCGCCCATATTCTTTTTATCGAAATCAAAACCTTCAGCACCTAATTTTAGCTCATACTACGAGAATTCAATAATATTTACCTAACATACACAATATTCAATCATTTTAAGCCCTTGAAAGCACATGAATATGACGAAAATCATAAATTAATTTCACATTTCAATATTCAGTTCGTGGAAACCAGAATAATATTTATTGTGCTGAAATACCTACCGGTTACATTTCTCGTTAATTGAAGGCTTTTAACTTGAGCTATCAATTAAGCAAACGGGACATAAAATTACAAAAGAGTAGTGTAAAAATAGACTACTTAACTTGTAACTTAAGATCGATCGCTTGTGGAGAGAACATCCATAGAAGACGCCTTTAACAACTATATGTTTTCGTATCTATTCAGGAATTTTACATCAATGAAAAACTTCTCAGTTCGTCATCCATCTACAATTTCATTGCTAACCAGCCATCATCAAAGTTTCAGCATTCCCACTGACCTGTATTTAGTCGCAGTACACACGAGCAAATTGAATCACAGTTCAATTTCATGCATCGAGTGTTATCAATCTATCAATAAACCGCCATCTAGCCAGTGACAACAGTCCGCAGTGTGCACACGTCCTTATTTGAATAAACAGAACTAATACATAATCAGCGTCACACAGACCTTCATAATTATTGTGATGAACTCTATTTGTAATCAGAACGTGGCTTGCTAATTATGATTGATCAATCCGCTAGTTAAGTTGCGATTGACACGGATAAATTACCGTAGAATTTGCATGGAAGAGCAATTTTATTTGCATTCTGACCTAAAATTATACCTAAGAAATTTTTCAAATACTGAATTGTGGTATTGGTGTCAATAGTTCAAACTGACACTAAAATATGGATTGAAATGTAATTGATATGTCAAACAACAATTAATTGTGAAGATATTCGGTGAACTATATCAATCAAGAGGTCAATTGTTCGTAAAATATATCATAGGCAGTGTTTATTACATGTCGATGTTATGTCGGCAGATAACGCTTTGATTGAACTGTGTATTGTAATTAAATAACTAGCTGTATGCCGCAGCTTCACTTACTTTTCTGAAGTAACAACTTCGGACTTCCATGTGAAAACTAGCCTATTATCTCCACATTTCATCTCAAATAAATGTTCAGCAGTTTAAAACAGTAAATGTGACAAGCAAACTCACATCATTTTCTTTTTCTGTATGTCCGCAGTAAACTCAAAATTGCAGCATGGATTTCACCTATTGGTAGAGTAATTTATGACAAATGTTTAGGTAGGTATATTATTTACCCACCTGTATATATAATTTATACGCGTGATTTTATATAAATTTACCCACATGTACATACGCGTGATTGCATTCGCACAATGAGCGTGAGACGGCGCAGGTAACTTCTTAATGATGATTATATGCCTTTTATACTTGCTAATTACTTCGATTCGGATATATAAACGTCTGACTAATAAAACCAAGTTAAAGTAACAGATGGTTGAGGAATAAAATATGAATTTATCATATTATACTTGAACATTGATGCATTGAGGACGATAAGAAACTAAAGGTCAGCTGTCAAAATTATAACAATGAAGTAGTATTCTAAGATACGTAGTTGTAAGAAGTTCTTAGAACTTTAAAAGATAAAGTGATAGAAATGAGATAATTACAACAAAGGCTGGTTTTCAAAAGATTTTTAAGTTAGAACTAAGTATCGTTATCTCCTTATGACTAAAGGTTTAAAAATAATAATTAGTAAAGCTTTTTAGGAATAGCTCGGAATGCATTCAAAGATTTCGTTGTCCTTGAAAGAAGCATCAGTTTCGGACAAACTTAATACTTAATTAATTGTTTTGACCTATTGATAACGAAGAAATCTAATCATGAAGGTTTCACAGGTTTGCCTAGCCAAGTACTTTATCAAAGCGACAAGTCAGTCGTATTCATACTACATGAAATTCACAGTTCTGAGCAGATTATTTCCCTGCTGAGTTCAGGCCCATGGCTGGTCAGGTCGACAAGGCGATGACAAATGACTGCAGCACAGGATCCATCACCCATGCTTCATCACAGAATCGATTCTCACCCCTATTGTAAAAGTAATAGGGTCGATTGTTCCACTGACTCAGAGAATAGCGGACACTACAATTGATAGCTGGTCGGGACGCGGCGGGTTACAATTGTTTTGGTTTTTACTATTGTAGTGCTGTGTAGCTTTTTGTTGCCACGATATTTATGTCCCGTGCTCAAAGCGTTTGAATTCTAACTGGACATACAAAAAGCACTTTTTTAAAAGCCCTAAACTACTTCCACCTGATAGGCTTCGAAATTCACTATTCTTGCAACAATATTTGATGTGGGAGTTTAACTTTAGTTACTTTCGAGCTGTAACCAAAGCAATCCTTTGAAACACAGATCTTGGCAATAACCAACAAATAGCTGGAATAAAGCTGAGCGCACATAGACGCATGACCCATAAAGGCCGTGCACACTAAAAGAAGTCATAGAATTTAATAGGCAGTGCGTCATAACTTGTAATATGCTCGTACAGCATCAGAACGTCTTTATTTCACGGAGTTATGCTTCATGCACACCGCGCCACATAAAATCTGACAACACTGGTGACATTCGAGGAGACCACAGAAGGTTATAACCGAACCATAGCGCAGGAAGTACCCAGAAACCCTCACTTTACCAAGACCTCTTTCGGACCAACAACGTCTTCTAACCTTCGGATGCTTGAGGATCCTAAAAAGTTGGAGACTACTTGGGACACTGCTGTGTAGATATGAAAGGGAACAAATATAATGACCACCATAAAATGCTTTGATACCCTTAGTTTTGCAACCAGAAAAATCTACTGAACACCAGAAAAATAAAGTCTAAAAATGTAATAGTACCAGCTATTTTAGTCACGACTTCACTTTAAATTGTATTCGACCACCAAATTTAGTAAATGATCACCAACTCTTGACGACCAAATTAATGTATTATTTTTGCCTAAATAAGTCACTGTGATTGCCATAAAATGTAGGCTTATTATCAAATAAAGTATTATGATGCCATATTAAGTTATGTGTCCGGCTTGCAATGCATGCGTGAGTGTCAGTATGACGAGTGACAGGGGAAAATGGAAGAAAATGACTTATTGCGCCGACCCCAAGTAAAATTGGGAACAGGGCAGGAGAAAGAAGAAGAAGAATGTGTTTCTCAATACACTCCCTCGAAAACACACTCTTATCGCACTGTTTAGAGGCATGCAATAGACAATTTTCACAACATAGTGTACACAACATTACACCAACAATACACGCAACCCAACGCAATACACGGCTCATTGTTATGAGCTACTGTCATTGCATTGTACACCGGCATAGTTAGTGTCTCATTCTGCCTTCAACTTGTGAAAACAGAATTGAAGACGATAACGCTCGCCTACAACACACAATAACATTACAAATTACTCTGCCACCAATCAATTTTTCTGTAAAACCTTGACATTGCTGACCTACAAGATTGTACTATTTGATTGACCTATTTACAAATTCCCAACTTTGTATATGTTGTTTATGGTGCCGTGGGACGCCGGCTTAGAATTGCGCTCCCCCCAAATCATCCCGTGGGTGTCGTAAGAGGCGACTAAGGGACAAACCGGAGGTCGGGCAGCAGCGTCCTCCGCGTACTGCATACCCTCACTGCGATCGCCAACCCGCCTGCCAAGCGTGGCGATTAAAGGCAATTACCCCCCAATGAGAAGCACAGAAACCAGGCCCCCAGTCCCCGGCAGCTCCGCTATCCCTGGCGCGGGTAGCGGTCAAGGTAACGGCGGAGCAGGGGGTGCTAAGAATCTCCGGAAGAGATCCGGCTACCCACCCCCACGACGACTGGCCCTGGTAACACACAACATACGCACATTGAGGACTGACGAAAAGATCTGCGAGCTGGAAGAGGAGTTGAGCAAGTTACATTGGGACATTATAGGGTTATGCGAAGTCCGTAGAGAGGGAGAGGACACCGTAACCCTGAAGTCTGGTAACTTGCTCTACTACCGGGAGGGCGACCAAAAGTCCCAAGGTGGTGTCGGGTTTCTCGTTCACAAGTCCCTCGTAAACAACATAACAACCATCGACAGTGTGTCGAACAGGGTGATATACCTAATACTCAGAATATCCGAAAGATATTCGCTGAAGGTCATTCAGGTATACGCACCGACCTCGTCACACTCCGATGATGAGGTGGAGACTATGTATGAGGACGTAAGTAGGGCCATACATAGTTCCAAAACCCACTTCACTGTTGTTATGGGGGATTTTAACGCTAGGTTGGGCAAGAAAAGCGGTGATGAGTTGAGAGTGGGGCAATTTGGATATGGGCAACGGAACCCTAGGGGACAGAGGCTGGCTGACTTTCTGGAGAAAGAGGAACTCTTCATGATGAACTCTTTCTTCCAGAAGCCGCCTCACAGGAAATGGACCTGGTTGAGTCCCGATGGTTTCACGAGAAACGAGATAGACTTCTTCATGACCGACAAGAGACGGATATTCAGTGATGTCTCTGTGATCAACAGGGTAAAAACCGGAAGCGATCACCGAATCGTAAGAGCCTCACTGAATATCAATGTTAAACTTGAAAGGTCCAGTCTGATGAAGTCTACGCTCCGACCTACTCGGTCCCATATTCAAAACCCGGAAAGCTTTCAACTCGAGCTCTCTAATCGCCACACTTATGTTTTAGCCTAGCATTTTGCATAAATGTGTAATCAATATCTAATTGTTGCGAACCTTCCATATCTCATACTTTCCACTTTCTTTATTTAAAAATAAATAAAAAACTTACCCTCCATTTTGATAAAAAAATATAATCTTATAGTCCACTTCTATATTTTACAAATTTCATAAATCCCTATCCCTTTACAGTCTACTTCCTTTGTTCACTAACACACTCATCAACATCTTTAAAGCTATTTTTTCACTTTTTAGATACTAACAATACAACAATTAGAGATGATGACGCGCAGAGCCACAGTCAAAGACATGGAAGAAAAACTCAGAGCTACACTGAGGGAACTCGAGTCAACTAAAACCTTGTGCAAGCAGTTACTCCAAGAGAGAGATGACAGTGAAGTCGAAGTGAAGAACATAATCGACAAAAATACCTCCCTCAAGAGTGAGTTGGCCGAGCTGCACATACAGTACATGGATGTGCTCGACCAGCACACTCAGCTTCAACAAGAGATGTCCTCGTTCCATCAGTGCAGTGACACCCATGAAGTGGCTTTACAGCGCATCACAGAATTAGAACAGGAGTTATGTAATGCCCATAAGGCTATATCTATACTAGAATGTGGTAAGATTAGTGAACAGGTTACAAACACTTGCAACCTTTTTGATGAGTTAGTTGCCTGTAGGTCAAACAAGTTGCCTTGTAAGTTAGCTGAAACTATTGATTTGACTGGTGATGATACCATTCCAATATGTCCTGTAGTTATGAGTCATAACAAATTAAAAAAATATATTAAAATCAACAAGTTTATTAGACGGTCAAAGAGATATTTGAAAAAACAAAATCTCTTAAAATTAAACATTTTACTTAGAAAGGACCGTGTTAGCTTAACAAAGACACTAAGTTCCTGTACTGCTAAATTAGAATATTGTAAATCTATGTATGAGATGGAATCTCAGCAGCTTCAACAAGATTTAAAATACAAGGAGTCTTTGCTAAAGGATATTTTTAGTCAATATGAGTCTTCTCAAGAACAACTAAGCAAGCGGTTATTTGAGGCAGTGGAGCTGATGGACCTGGTGAAATCCAACACGGAGAGGTATGAGTCTCTGACAAATAGCCTTTCATGTGATGTTGCAAGCCAACCATCACCTTTAATACCATTGTCTGAAATATCTGTGCCTACACCTGCTATAGAGAATATTCATATACAAAAATTTAATACTTTGCTTTTCACAGATGCATTGGGTGCTGGCTTTGGAAAAATTTTACACAACTACCTTAGCCATCACTTTACCAATCACAGTTACCATGACATAACTTTTAAGCAAATTGTTGAGAAAATTGGCAGTACAAAATTAGATAGTAATTCTATAATAGTTCTGTTGTTAGGTAGTAGTTCTGGTACAACAAAAGAGGACATTGTGAAGGGTATTGACACCTTACTTAGTTTAAACATTGGAAAGTTAATGTTATGTGCTTTCCCTTATTCTGATAGTTTTTCAGAATACCAAAATAAGTGTATATTTAATTTAAATAATACATTACACATGTTGACATGTTGTCATAGTGACAAACTTTTATTTTTTGATACTAATAAGTTTATTAGTGATTTTACTTTGATTAAGGGAGCTATATCTGTTCCTGGTAGTTGTAGACATACTATTGCTATGTTGATAGCATATAATATTGACAATATTATATCTAATATAATGAAATGTAGGTTAGGGGACGAGGGTATGCTGTATAGTTATACTAACAGCACACTGATAGATTGTTGTATGATGACGTCATGTACGAAGGGGGGTCCACAAATACTATCTACCACCACTACCACCACCACCACCAATATGTTAGAACATTCTAATCATATTGAACACGCCGTTGGCATAGATTCTTCTATGCAAGTTATATCATTTGTGGAGAAAACTCCTGATATAAATAATTTAAACTAATTATTAAGACAACAGAAGATATTCCAGTATTTAATAATTTTAAAGATAGAAGCAAGTTATCTTCTGGCGACTTAGTTAATTACAAAAATCACAGAAATGAGCAACATATTTTAAAACTTTTCAATCAAAATATTCAGAGTTGCTCTTCTAAACTTCTTGAAATAGAATTAGTATTAGAACAAACCAAGTTTGATGTAATTTGTATTACAGAACATTGGCTGAAAGATTATCAAGTAGAATCTATAAATTTTGAGAATTATTGTGTAGCTAGTTACTTTAGCCGGAAATCCATGATACATGGTGGCTCCCTAATATTAGTCAAAAATCATATTAAATATAAAGTAAGAAAAGATATAGTTGATATGTCAGTGGAACATAATATTGAATTGTCCTGTGTTGAGCTAGATAAGCATGTGTTAGTGTGTGTCTACAGACCACCGCAACACCAGAATCTTTGTGTATTTGACTCTGTCATGGAAGATGTCTTGAAAAAAGTCAGTAGCAGTAGTAAGTCAGTCATCATATGTGGTGATTTCAATATTAATATTTTAGAAAATAATATTATAAGTTCGAGTTTTTTAAATCTTTTCAAATCATTTAATTTGCATAACGTTTTTGAAGAACCTACTAGGGTAACACCAACTACTGCTACTTGTATAGACAATATTTTTTGCAGCTGTGAGTACCTGCATAAGTCCATAGTGAATTACTTGCCATCTGATCACAGTGGACAAGTGATCACTTTCCACACTTACTCTCCACCAGAGAAAACAGAAATAAATTTTAGAGAATATACTTCAAAAAAAATCGATAAACTAAATCAGACTCTTGCTGATAAACTGTGTGTACATAGCTTCAATCTTAAAAATCCAAGTGATATTTATGCCGATTTTTTCTCTGTATTAAACGACCAATTCAACTTAGCTTTTCCAGTCAAAACTAAAATTATTAAATCTAAGTTCTTATTTAGTGACTGGGCAACCCCGGGTATTCGTAAAAGTAGAGAAAAGCTGTTTGAACTTTATGGTTTAAAGCCTTATAACGCCGATCCAAATTTCCGTGACCACGTCTCAAAATATTCAAAAATATTTAAAACCGTTTGTAGACAGGCAAAATCTATTCATATTAGAAATAAAATAAAATATGCTGATGATAAAATAAAAACTACTTGGACAGTAATTAACAACGAAACAGGGAGACGAAAAGTTCGAAAAACAGATTTAAGTCTAGAAACTGATAAAGGTCCCATCAGCAGTAACCTAGAAGTAGCTCAAGAGTTTGAAGCATTCTTCACTAAAATACCTTTCGAGACGACGAAAGCACTAAATTCTTCCACCACCGTGTCTATCGATCTACTCAAAAAACATGTTAAACCATGCTCTTTACTATTTAAATTTCAACATACCAGCCCCGAGGCTATTATTAAAGCCTTTAAAGATCTTAAAATAAAATCAACAGAAGATCTGTGGGGTATGTCTGTCAAGGTATGTAGGTCAATTATTGAAACAATTGCACCTTATTTAACTTACATATTTAATGTTAGCGTAGACCAAGGCGTGTTTCCTGACTTAATGAAACACAGCAAAGTAGTTCCTTTATTCAAATCGGGAAATAGTAAGGAAGCGAATAACTACAGACCCGTGTCTGTCTTACCGGTTCTCAGCAAGGTATTTGAAAAGTTGATGCTTGAACAGATGTTGCGCCATTTCAATAAAACTCCATCTTTCACAAAGAACAATACGGTTTCACTAAAGGTCGCTGTACAACCGATGCTGGTGTAACTTTGATCAAGCACATCTTTAAGGCTTGGGAGGAAGCTGAAGACTCTATTGGAATCTTCTGCGATCTCTCAAAAGCGTTTGACTGTGTAAATCACGAAACGCTTTTGCGAAAGCTAGAGCATTACGGAATAAGAGATACTTCTCTCCAGCTGTTAAAATCATATCTAAATGGTCGGCAACTTAAAGTTCAAGTAAACGGCGTAAATTCACGAGGTTCAGTGATGGCAATGGGCGTACCACAAGGTTCTATATTAGGTCCGTTCCTCTTTTAGTTTATATAAATGATTTGCCCTACTTATTTGATAATCAACCTAAAATGGTGTTGTTTGCCGATGACACTTCTCTTATTTTTAATATTGATCGACGTAGACGTACCTTAGACGACGTAAACAATTCCATTCTCCAGGTTCAAAATTGGTTCAACGCAAATAACTTGGCTCTTAATGAAAAAAAAACAAAATGCATTCGATTTTCATTGCCAAATGTAAAAAGTAGTGAATGTGACATTGTACTTAATAGTGAAAAACTAGAATTTATAAATCAAACAGTTTTCCTGGGAATCACTCTTGACAAAAAACTACAGTGGGGACCCCACATTACATCTCTTGCGGGTCGTCTTAGCTCGGCCGCCTATGCTATTAGAAAGATGAGGCAGCTAGCGGACGTAGAAACAGCTAGACTGGTATATTTTAGTTACTTCCACAGCATCATGTCGTACGGCATTCTGCTGTGGGGACGAGCTGCTGACATTGAATGCATATTTATCTTGCAAAAGCGCGCTGTCAGAGCTATGTACAACTTACGTAGTCGTGAATCTCTTAGGGAACTGTTTAAAAAAATTAATATCATGACCGTACCTTGCCAATTTATTTATGAAAATATCATGTATGTTAGGAAAAACTTACATTTGTTTGAAAAAATATGTGATAGACATAATTATAACACTAGAAATAAAAATAAGATAGCTATCCCGCAGTTTAGATTATCTAAAGTACATACATCTTTCATGGGATATTGTGTCAAATGTTATAATAAAATACCAGACAACATTCTGGAACTAAATGACATGCGGTTTAAAAGTCATATAAAAGCCACACTTTGTAAGCAAGCATATTATAAATTAGAAGATTACATTCAAGATAAAAATGCTTGGAAACATGCTGGTCCTGCTCCATAGGACATACTGACAATATCTAATTAATTAACAAATTAAAATTACACCAGCAAATAAAATTGTATTCATATTTTGATTATTTGTTTGTAACTTTGTACCAAAATATAAACCAATTTGTAAATGTGAACACCATGTAGCACTTTAATTGTCACTTTATCCTCATTTGTCTTTGCGATTCTACATGATCTTCGCATGCTTTTACTGTATGTATCAATACATACAAATTGTAATACTATATTTTTTTTAAAAAGAGTAACCATGGAGTTTCTTGCCCGTTCTTCTCCATAGGAAGCTACTTTTGGAATGGGCAACTAGAATCAAACTTAGTTATAATTTTGACGTTCATAAGTGCTTGTAAAGGCCTAAATGAAATAAATGATTTGACTTTGACTTGACTTTGACTTTTCTACCCTAGTGCAGGAAAAGGGTCCCCATAATGTTATTACATTTATTGTATCAGGCCGAACTTATTTTTTTGGAGTCAGTTTACTTAAACAGGATAGCAAGATGTAAAAACTTTGATTATCATTTTATATTAAAACGCTGGTATAATTTTGATGATCATTCACTACTTTTGGTGATCATTTACTACTTTTGGGATAACAATGATTTATTTGAACTCATTTTGCTTAAATAGGATAGCAGAATGTAAAAACTTTGGTTATCATTTTACTTTAAAATGGTGGTTTAATTTTGGTGATCATTTACTATTTTTGGCTTGCGCATGATTTATTTTGGAGTAATTTCACTTAAATAGGATAGCAAAGTGTTAAAACTTTGGTTATCGTTTTACATTAAAATGCGAGTTTCATTTTGGTGATCATTTACTATTTTTGTCTGCTATTTGTTACTATTTCTGGTGATCAGTTAAACATAAGCCGATATGAAATAGCCAAAAGGTCCGATAAGACTGGGAGGTGAAATATGGGTTTTCATTTCCTCGTTTTGTATGGCATCTAGGTGAATAAAAAAAAATTTTCGTAAGCTCAATCGAGTCTTTCGAAGTCGAAATAAATGGAAGATGACAACTAAATTATTCAGTCTGGTACGTACACATTAGGAAATTGCAAGTCCAATTTAATTGTTTGTAAGAACCTCGTGAAAGTTGACCTTCTGTATTGGTGTCCTAGTGAACAATACCTATCTCAAAGAAGCCACGAGTTTGGAACACGATAAGATCTAAAGTTCAGTAACTTTATAACAACGTGGCCGCGAGTGAAGTATGGGGATAAACTTGTAGTCACGCTCGTTTTTCCTTCAACCGGCAATTGAAATCCTGAGATATGTTTAGACATAAATCACGATCTAGGTTATCAAAATTTTGCTTATGTACCATCTTATTGAAATTATTAGTAACGACGTCTTTATGTAATGATGGGAAGAGGCGGTTTGGTATGTATATTTTGGTATACATAGGTATTTGGGGTTTACCGACATACTCGTATTATTTGAACTTAATAGATTGGTGACAGTCACAGTTGGACTTGAAATTGATAGCAGGGTGTTGCAATTTCAGAGATGACATAAAGGATAGGTACATCTTTATTATACAGGGACCTTAAAATTATTATAGGCTTCGTTTTCATATTCACAAGAATATATTTCATATTGTTTTTCTATGTAGTAATTAACGTACACTCGCTGATCATGACGTTAAATAGGAGTCAATGACAGTTCAGTGACTGCCGTGACGAATTAGCATCATTCAATATTGAAGGAAAATTCTTATTTTACTTCAACTTTATTAAATTCTATGAGTGAGGATACACGCGTTGCTCTTAATAATAAAAATGTTTTCTTGTTTCTGAGTATTTGTCTTTGTGTAACTTTATATTTTTCTTCGAATCAATTTTTCCTAGTTTTTTGTGGATTTTTTTGTATTTACACTGAAAACTGGAATTGTATCTCTGTTAAAGTCCAGAGGTGCTATTTTGAATTATTGAATGATTTTATAAAAAAATCAATCTTTGTTCTTACATTACAATTAACGTAAAGCAAACGTACAAAACGATACAAAATATGTATTATGTTATGTAAACTGTGATATTATTGAACGAATAAGGCACTCCGTTTATAAACAGATTGTAGTGGAAATTTTATATGAAATGATATACGATAATAATACATAAAAAATGCGACATTAAACGACGAAGAACGAAAGAGGATTTGCGAAAGAATCGAGACTAAAGAATCATAGTAAAGTGCAACCACTTAATCATAAGCTATGAGATACCCACCAATAAAATATGGTTAATTCTAACTTCTGAACGTTATTTTCATCTGATCCTTGTAGTAGAAAAAAACTAGCTTTAAACTGCTATTGTCACCCGCTACTAATTCTCAAACACTTATACCAAGACCTCCTATGCCCACTATACTTACAAATATCTCCTAGAGTCAGCATACCTCATCCATTTCACAAGCGATCAGTCATTTAGCAGCAATGATCGGTCATCCACTGAAGCCAGCTTCGACCATACATCAACCAGGTGTAAGCAACCCTTAATTATGTACCACTACCCACTAGATGAGCAACACTTGACGATCACTCGTCACGCAACCGTCTCGTTAGATACTCTGTATGTGTGTGTGTCTGTGTGTCTGTGTGTGTATGTGTGTGTCTGCTGGAATTCCTCGCCTCTCTGTTACTTTCACAACAAAGTTTACTGTTTGTTGTTTTAATGATGCAAAGTATGAAAATAATTTTGATGATATTACACTAGGTAGATGGGCTGTTTGGTGATCTAAAACACTACAATATTTAGAACTCGTCTCCCGCATGTAGAGGGAACTGCTTCTGGAAAAAAAAGCTAAGAATGTTTCACCTAAAAACATCCAGAAGTTTTAATACCTGAAAGAGGTTTTAATACCTGAAAGAGGAACAAAGAAACACACCTACAGAAGACATCCACATATAAATAATAGTAGATACGCATAAATATTTGTAGGACACTCTATCCAAGACAAAACCACTTACAAACTTTAACATTCACAGAAGACCCAGACAAAAGAAAATAACAAAAGAAAGACGCTTAATCATCAGCCAGTAATTGTCTCACACTGAACACACAGAGTTATCAGACAGACAGACAAACAGACGCACAGACAAACACGAACGCTATCAGTACAGCTCACATTACTGTTTATCTGTATTTGCATAAGAACGCATTCTTTGTCTTCAAACAATACTGCAATTATATCACAAAGAATGTTCAACGTTTCATTATGTTTAGGAAGTGTATGTATGAAGAAATTGTATTTATTCCTGTCATTAAGCTTGCTCAATGGTGGGTGTACTTCCCACAGAACGCCCACATTCTTCGCCTATTACGATGACTTAGCCATTTATCTGAATATAAGAAACTCCCGTAAATACCCAGGATTATTAGGCTCGCATAATACAACATTAGGCAGACATATCAACAACACAATGTCAAAGTATTCTAAAAAAATCTCCAGAAAATGATCAGCTTTTCTTTTCCAAAATATTCTTTTGACTATTTAGCCATAAATACCTACTGTCAAGATTATAATATTATTTCAAAAACTTTCACAGAAATACCATCAATTACCCGTATGACTAATCTACATACGTGCTTCTATATCTATCAGAGATACTCATAACATAATTTTCTCCCAAAATAAGGAAGCTGATTATAATACTATCATCATTATCTGCGCAGAAAACTTCTATCATTGTCACAGATACAAAAACAATTACTGTTTACGCTTCAAATGACGCGAAAGTAAGAAAAAACTTGAGAAATGTACCGTTCACTACACTGGAACGAAATCGGTCTATAACAAAGGTCTAGATCTGAAAAAAATCAGGCAACCATTAAATTCAGTCTAGATTCAGTTGTGCGAAAGTAAGTGCTATGAAACTAGGCTTAAATAAAGTAATCCGTGTATTTGTTTCGGTAATTAACTCAGAAACTGCTTGTCTAATTTAGCTGTAACTTTCTTTGTAGGCTTATGCCATTTAAATGCATTGACTTAAGATACATTATACTTGTTTCTTTATCATTATTGTACACAGCAAAATCTTTATAAATAAGTCCTATAATACCTGGATAATAATTTTGTAAACAAAATTAATGCTACTAATTGACTTTATAAATCCATCTACGCAATATGTCAGTCGCTAGATTAACTTATGAATATAAATACATAATTGATTACTAAATAAGATGGAAGCACAGCGTCTAATATATCAATAAAATGTTGTTTGAGTAAATCCTCTTAGCGCGCAAACTATGACGATGATGATAAATATTATTCCTACTAATACATAACTTATACTTTATACCACTAAGACTGTTAAACTTTCATTTAAGAAGAGAACTGTGGTATCCACAAGAATCGAGGCTTAAGAATCCAGGCAGACTAAGGCAATTTTATTTACTTGATAAATGTTGATACTTCTCTATGTTAAAAAGTAGGTACATTAAGTGCCATACAAAAGATAATATTATAGCATCATTTCGCTTATAATCAAGTTAGTGTAATGCATCTTCGTACTACACTAAAGGCTAATTAACTTGTAATGACAAATAAATTGCATCAACTTAGGCCCTCATCTAATTAGACTGAACCCTAATATCGACGTATCTTTCAGTAATAACCTCGGCATCAATGCGACGTAGATAACTGAACTAATCTCAGAGATCATTTAATTTGTGTCAGACACACACGACAGACATTTCATTAAATATAAGACTAACAAAATAATTAAGATGCGCGGATAGTATAAATTGGGTTCATGTCTGCGTGACAGGCAAGTGAGCAATCATTGAAGGAATGCATTGCTATGAAGATGACATAAATCTAAGATACCTAAAACAAATTAGGAATATTAAATTGACGTTATGATTGACGGAATATTATAGAAAGAAGGTCAGATCTCGCTAGATCCTCATTAAATTAAACAGTTACTGTCAATTATGTTGAGGTGTCGGTTTTTGTCCCCAATTAATTAACATTCTTTCTGAGGTTAACATTCGTCGTTTAACAAAGTGACCACTTATCCACGGCATGAAAGCAAGTATGAAAACCAAAAACCTTATATGAACTTAATAATTGCCTACAATTTCCCAATAAATATTAAAAGTACCTCAGTATTGGCAATTAATTGTAACATTTAAATACTCATTGAACACCTACGGCTCGTCGCTGAAATTAAATGAACATAATAATTTAATAAAACTATGAATAATCCAGTAATGGCTCGATTTACATAGGATATGAGGGACGCATCCGGCCGCTGCTGAATATTACTGCCTCTGCGGTTCACCGTCCACCCTGTTTGTACAAATACTGCAGTTTTACCCAAAATACGAGTTTATTTTAAAATGATTTTCATGACAATGTGACAGTAACTATTCTAGACTAGAACTGCAGTTTTCCCAAAGGTTCATATCATATCTAAAATACGAAGAGAAAGTTGTCTTTGCATAATTTCAGTCAACACGACTGAAATAAATAGTCATTTGCAAAAATATAGACAAGAGCTTCAATGTAATAAGTTCGTACCTAATTACTTTGCTAAGAATCAAGAATCTATTTTCCGCATTCACAAATGAAGTTGCTTCAAGCTTCAAAATCACCGGCATTTTTCAAACCATAAACGCTGAATGACCACACAACCTTTAAGCCGGTGCCAAATATTTTCCGTTTATAAACGTATTAACAAAATGGAGGCGCTATCACCGGATCAACTGACTGTGACCCACATCGCTGACCCGCTCCGAACAGCAAATAAAACCAAAGCTGGCCCAGCGACAACTGCTAACGGTACCTCCAGACGAACAAGTGACAGGCGACAGCGGTGTACGCACGAGACATTTGTAATTGCGCGTCGTAATGGCCCATGTGTGTGAGCTTTAATGCTCTCCATCAGGGAAGAGTGAAGAAAACTGCAAGAAAGTAGATGCATCATGTCATGAGAAAACCAATTATTATCGACCACTGGTCTTCAATAAGTAGCAGGTAATGTAAATATTTGAGAAAATTCAGTCATAGTGCACACATTAATATTTTGTAAGACTGATAATACAATTCACTTATCTTTCCCGAAGTTAATAGAAGAATTAATTGATAGTAATTGGATCTACAATCACTACAAGCTTACAACTTAACCCGCACCAATCGCAGTTAACGGTCCACGGCGCACGCGCACACTGATTCACTGCATCACATCTGTCTCTTTCACTCCCATGTTTAACCGGTACGAGGGAGAGAGACAGAGGAACAATCGCCATTGAAGTTGTGGGAGACAGCCCGTCAGACAGATTATATGCTGATTATGTGTTTAAACGATTAATTAAATGTTACAGCCTATTGTAATATCGTATTTAGGCTCTCCTAAACGGATATTCGATTAAGGCCGACAATTTTTGTGTGTTTTACACAATGTGATATTGAAATGAGTGAAATACATACAGTTGTCGGAAATGTACGGTACAGTTAGGTTGTGGGTGTCGGATGCTCATTTGAATATTATGAATGGGTAAAAGAACTTTTATAAGTTCTGTATGTGTTGGCAACGTCATCAACACATGAAATATGTCTTGAGATAACTTGTCATAAATGAGGTTACATTATTTCTTTAGTGTTATGAATACGAAAAATGTAGAAGTAAACTGACGCACTTTCTATATTCTTCAGTCAAATTCAGACTGCGGTTTAAACATTAATGTCGTATATTACTTACTTTGCGCCGCAGCGGCTGATTTCAGGATTGTTTCGATATAATTATTCCGCGATAAACACAAACCACAAAGCGAGCCATCAAGCACAGCCGTCATGTCAATGACAAAACATGGCGGCCATACTATAAACTGTCAAAGGATTATGGTGACCACATTAACGGACGGTGAGATTTTAAATAACTTATATTATTTACGGATTTACTCGTGTGTTTAAAAAATAGCTAACCTCATAAAAATTGGCTTATGCTCTTTTTCACTTTTTTCTTCGCCATCTGCCAAATAATATCTTGCCGCTAAAACCATAAACACTGATTACTTTGTTGATGTAGTAAGACAAATTTCGATTCCAAAACAAAATATTGCAGTAATCAAATCATGACAATATTTCCAGGAGCTTGGTTTCCTACAATAAGCACTTTCTACATACAACAAAATAACTTAATTACCTCAGTCTCTGGTCGATGCATTACCACTCGATACTGCTTATCCCTTCAATAAAATTCGTATGACGGTACTCATGCTGAAGTCTTCAAACCTTCAGGAAGTGGGTGAGGAGTGCTCTCGACTGTCCGTCACAGACCACTGGGTTTTACTGCTCATCGTTAAAGATACCACTTGGATATAGCTTTCGAAGATCTAAGTTATGTTTAAGTAATTTTTGACGCAAGCTATTATTGACAGCGAATTTGTGGTGTTTAAAAAAAGAAAAAAAGACGTGTGTTTGACAGTACTAAAAACAGATCGAATAGTAAAAACTTTTTTAACACAAACCTCCTTAATATTCCAAAGAAGGAGTTTTTAATTCGGCTGTTTTACCAACACAACTCTGTGTGAACTTTAAAATATAAATAAGAACTTAAAAAAAACTATTGTTATAAATTAATAATACACTGTTACACTTCTAAATAGCCTAGAAGTTTGTACCAAACAGTTCATATACACAGTCAACCCACATACACCCACGCACCGCGGCGTCTCTCGCTACTAATAAAGACATTATTTTTATAGAGCGCCATATTGAAACGCTGCCCATAATAGGTGGTCTTTAGCCGAAGATAGACTTACTGAGCTGTTCCCGTGGGTAGAAGTGTATTATGCTAAATAGGTGCATCTACAAAGGTGCACTAATGATTTCCTTTTCATAATGCAATGTTAATATCCTACTATTTAATATTATCAATGGGAAAGTTTATCTTACGGATGTTTGTTCCTCTCTCACGCAAGAACTACCGAATGGATTTTGATGAAACTTGGCAGTAATATAGCTTATATATCAGAATAATATATAGGTGATACGGTTGGCGGAAACTAGGTACCAATATATTAGAAGGTATAGTGGAATCACTTGGAACAGATGCACAGTGCGTAGTGATACAAATCGCTGATCACTGATACGCTGATTCTGAGCCGAATGCACAATTACCACTGTAAATTGGTTGCAGAAGGATAAGTCTATAGCCACCCAAGAGAGTGTCTTACTAACAATTAACTCTTCAACAGTTAACTGCTAAGTTACTGCTAAAAACTGCGTAATTAATACAAGCAGAAATGAGACTTTTTTATTACAAACTTAACCATCAATCACTAAGCCCAGACTCCACCAAGATTTTGAGAATTTTATATAATGAACCTAAGCAGCACAATGAAACCGCAGGCATGTATTTGTGTTTTAAACCTCAACGAGGAAATATTCATCCTTACTCTATCTGTACCTACCTGGGGTCTTCTCTGATACTTCTACATTACCCCTGTAAGGTGAGGATGTGCTGTCGCGAGCCACACTGCACAATTACACAGCTGGTCGACCAGGTAATCGCGCAGCGTTGTCTTCGCGTTCACCAAGATTCTATTGTACGCAGAATACTCATATCACCTGGATTGGTTCGATTTAATTAGACCTTAGAAATGAGACTCATTATACCTTAGCCGCATCATGTTAAACTAGGGACCGCTTATATGAATTTAAAGACTGTCTGATGAAGTCTTTTTCTGTTTCTACTGTTTAGATATTTAATATTAGCATCCAGTATTCCTGACACCCCCGGAAGGTAACCCTAGGCGTTTCACTAGAACATCCTCAAAGCCATATAACAGTGTGACAGTGGTATAAAATTATAGGCAGTAAAGGATACCTAACTACGTTTTACTTAACTTTAATCAATAGGGCGTAAACCCCATCTGTAGTACCCGTATTCAAAGTACTTACTACTCAATAAAAAAACGAAATATTCATAACGATAACATAACAGCGTACTCTGAAGAGTTCAATTTACTCTTCACATACAGAGAATAATCACAATAGCTAATCTTAGTGAATTACCATACAATATAGAAGAAAGACCGGTAAATCAACTGTGACTGTGACGTCATCACTGCTATAGAAAGTACGGCTTTATGACTTTGTTATATGTAGCAGATAAGTAAGATATGTTGGGGATTTAAATAGCGTAAATAAAGGCAGAAATCCACCTTAACAAATTCAAGAATTCTCAAGATATTTCAGTACACATATAAGGCAAACATTGGTACAAAACTTCAGGAGAATCGAGAAAACATAATACCTTTTTTCTTTACGACAAATTGTAGCCACACACTTACTGTCTCCCTGCTAATGCATAACATAAACAAAGATCCAAAAACCCGCGACACGCTGGAAGTGGCAACATTGATATGATTAGCATTCGCCGGGCGCGCCGAGTGACTGACCCAAAACAATGCGCTCTCAGTTAGCGGAGGCGACGCCCGATGTCTCTTTGTGTGGCACTCGCATCTTTGTCGCACTCATATATACTGATTAACGTATCTTAGAGGGACACAGAGCTTGATGAGAGTAAATAAATATATGCATTTTAGACATTCCGTGCAGAAGCAAAACAAAAAATGAGACCCCTAAAAATAACATCAATAATTTTTAACAATTGTATATTCAAAAAAATCCCAAGCCATTTGGACGATTAGGAATTGAAACATTCAGGCCTGGCATACCATTTAACAGAACTGTAAACGTGATGAAGCCATACTTCACCAAGCTCACCAGTTGGCCAAATAGGCACGTTTCCAAAAATCGTCAGGAGTTACAATCCACCACGTTGAGTGGGACATCAATCAGGGTCGACGTGTAATCTGATGCTGTCAGGTCCTGGCTACAGGCTTCGTTAACACGCTAAATATAGACCCCTGTGTGTCTTTGCTGATAAAGGCCCTTAGATTACTGATGAAACTTAAATAAGGGTATGTAAGATTGAATCTCGGAAACTGTTGTTACTGATAGACTAGAATATAGCCAAAGGTGTTAGGTTCACACAAACAATTAAGTATGTATTTATAAAGTATAAAGTTGCTTATGTAAAGCCGATTTTCAATTCCTAGACATTTTGAGAGAAGGTTCAGTTAAGAGATGAATATTATAGAAGAATAGTCATAATAGTTACAAGTAACAAAATGAAAATATTTTATTTGCAATTCCAAAATGCCATTGACACTAAAACGAAGTATCAGGTGAATTACATTTGTCCCCGTACAAGGTCATAAACTGCAAAACATTGACAGAATACTAAACACACGCTGAGATCATGCTTGACTCAGAATTTACGATGCACTTTTAAATTGTAATAACTTAAAGTATTTTGCTTTAGAAGTAAGTACACTCTTTCTCAAATTATTTCTGTCTGTGAGACGGCATAGACGTGTCTATTTTTAGGTCTAGACAGAACTTAAACTTTCAAGAATATTCTTGGGAGCTATCTATGGGCGTTAAACACTACTTTTAAGTTAACTTTTACTTCTAATTCAAGATTTATCATCTTCATCGCGTTTTATGGGTACTAAGGTAACCTTTCCAATTTTGTGACCATTCAGTTTCCCTTCGACAACTTTCTATCAATTACTTTAACGGCTCACGAAATGAAACCATGTGTTTTCACCAGTTATTATTTTATGATCTTTTATCTCTCATGTACTTTTAAATCTTTCACTGCACCTGTTTGCAGGGATTTTTTCTGCAACAAATAAAGTATAAAATCTTTGTGAAATATTTTAATATAAGCGTCTTAGAAGTTCAACGCCTTTAGAATATTTCTGTTTTGTAGAAGAAGATCTTATTGCATTTCTCTTATAGCTATTTAAAAAGTAAGCAAATTAGATACAGTGAGATTTGATTAAACTGTTCTTACATAAGTTTTTTTGCAGACAAAAGTGGATCTGTTCTTTATTGTAACAGATTCATTCATTTACAGAGGTCATTATTCTCTCTCCACACGATGAAAATAAATGTACACTTTAAAAAAAGTAATAATAAAAATGTTTGTCGTATTGCTGCTATTTACAGTCAATTTACATTGATCAGTTAGCACGTTGTGTGTGACACGTTGAGGAGTCGTTAACACATATGATGACATTCACACTTTCAAGTGATACTGGGAACACTATCAGGTAAATAAGGTTTAATAATGCAAGTCAAGATAAAAGTCATAGTTTACTAGCTTTTGCCCACGGTTCCACCCGTGTCCTAAAGGAACCTCCTGCGTCCAGATAACACGTAACTTACTTATGTTCTTTCTCAGACGCTAGACTTTTTGGGTACCAAAGAATCAATTCAGTGGTTTTTAAATATGTAATGGTAATAATGAACTACTAGCTAATCCTCCTAATCTATAACCATTACTACACTTTTCAATAAGTTCTATAGGATTGAAGAGTGTGCGTGGCGGGGCGCGGAGGGGTGTCAAATTTAAATAATGGCCGACAGGGACTAATCACTGAGAGAGGATGTGTCTACTGATATGTGGTACAAGTAATAAAATAAACGAGTATTTTGATAAAGGAAAATCATTGGAAATATGGAATCTTCTCATAAGGTTTAGATATGTTAAAAAATGTAAAGGGACGGCCTATTTAACTATTTAATAGGTTTTCACCCGTCGAGGTCCAGTCGAGACTACTGCTTACACCTTCAACAATCTATATAACCTTTACTTAAATAAACGGGCTAACCAATACTGAAAGAATTTTCCTGAGATTAGCAGGCACGCAAACAAAAAACTCTTCAGTTTTATAATATACCTAGAAAAGATACCCAGATTAATTACTTTGCGACATCCAGGACTATGTAGGGCGAATGTCACAGTCCAGTAGTAGACGTTTTTCTGCTGTATCTCCGCAGTATCCTATACCTTGTGCCCCCCATATCTCAGACACAGGCGTGTCCAATCCATCAGGGCTCACCACGCGGTGACAATCCCTTATGACTGTCGCGTCACATTGACAGCATAAATCTTGTGTTTTTTTCTTGTGGTGGCTTATTAGGCATTTTTGTGCATATGCAGATTTTTGAAAAAAAAATAATAGAGATCAAGATGCTGGTTGACATGACTGTGACTAAGATAATATAGATCCACTGTGTTTTGTTGAAATTAATAGCTTCCACCAGCAGCTTTATCTCTAAAGTGTAGACTTATTCGATAAATGCTATCTATGACTAAAACAATGTATCAAATCGGTCCAGTCATCCCTGATATTAGTGTACCTATATAAACAAACTAATTGGTATCAACCATTTTACAGATGATACTCATGGTTCTTCTTGTCAGGTTTTGTTTTTTAAATAATAATATTATTTGAAAAATATGCGGAATACCTACATATTCATATCAACAGTACAAACAAACTGTGCTTCAATAGTATCGAATTTCAACAGACGCCACTAAAAACAAAATCAAAGGAAGATACAAATATTCAAATAGCTTCCTATAGGAAAACCTTGGAATGTTCCAACAAATCGTCCGTCGAAAATAAATTAAAACGATTGCAGACTACGCAATGAGCTTGCACTGAAACAACGTAAATTGCACTTTAATAGGAAGCCATTAATCTTTCAACTTCCGATACTTCACGACCTTAGCCGACACCACAAAATCATATATCATGCATTTACTTGTATGTACGTCTATCCATGTATTCTCGTTGATTCTCGTGAACTGCTAAACCGGTTGTGATAAACGGCGTCTCTTGCAAATGTCGACAAATTGAACAGTGTAATAAAAACAGCAGTTAATGATGAATGTTAGTGTTAACTGACGAGTAATGGTAACATTAACATGTGTTCAATTTGAAGTTTATAGAACTGGTTATAAAGGGTTCCAGTCGTGGAATTGAGTTACATTTTTTAAGCGATAGAAATTCATGTGGACCTTTATTTACAAAAGTATATTTCAAACGTACTACACGTTTAAAATTAATTCTACCATACATCTTTTACCAAACAAGTATATATAATAAACACTGTTTCTATATGAATATTGCATAACACTTAATTCCCTGAAAAATAAAACTATAACAATTTCTTGCACAAGAAAAATCTTAAGTTACACATTTCTAAGTACTTATAATAATATCAACCTTCAATGGATAAATCCTTTCCACAGCGGTTCCCAAGAAAGAACGTTCAATTACCTGCAAAGAGAAATAAACTTTATTACAATAGCTGTAGAATTTAAATTCATGTGGGATATGTTGTACCACCATGTGCCAGGCTGTGACGCAATAGAATATTTACTAGTATTTAATTAATGCGGTAACGATGTACTGATTACCATAAATATCCGATTGAAGGAAAACTAATCGGTATGGTTTATCGATGTTTTATACAATTTTCTTTAAAACCTAAACAGATCTATAAAATACTAGGCTTTGAAAATTAAGTCCTACTTATAATTTCATGATAAAATTAAGCCAAATACTATGCTATTTTGGATTTCCTGAAGGCAAGAAACAACTACCTATCAACAACACTAATCTATACTTATTCGATTGTTTGAACGCGCTAATCTCAGGAGTTACTGGTCGTATTTGAAAAAATCTTCCAGTGTTAGATAGGGTCGTTCGTAGTGTCGCCCCACAAGCGATTGGCACCGCGGTGCCAATCGACGAAGTACAAATAGCCTATTTAACGTGAAAGGCTATAGGCAATTTTTATCCGGGTGAGCGGAGTAGTTCCCATGGAAGGCAGGTGAAATCGCCAATCGGCATTTAGTTTATAAATTAAATGACGTATAAATTAGCTGATATAAAAATTAAAACACATAAGCGGGCAACATTAGTTGTGTCCATTGTGAGTAGTCTAAATCCTCTTACGTCCATCCTTTGTTGTGGCATAATGGCGGCTTTCCTGCTTGTCCCGTAGTGAGCGTGAATATACACTACTATTATTATATTAACGTTAGTATATTAGTTTGTGTATTAAATACAGACAAACAAAAATGGAAATTGTGTCATGTAGGATTCTGCAAATAATTTTGAATACTAGGTTTGATTTTCTACAGATCTCTAAAGAGCATTTTTATGAAATATGCTTCATGCTTAAATGCGTTGATCCAAGAGAACCACCTATTATTTTTATTTACACTTTTATACGTAGTATGAACAGGATAGCTAAACTACAATAAAATACTCAATAAAAATACAAGTACCAAGTAAGATGCTTCACCTAGCAACATATACTTCAAGAAACTACAAATAAACCAAGAAACTTAATAACAGGTACAAGCCATATCTTCTTACATATCTACCGCTAATAAATAACAGCTAAACAGAAAAATATTCCTTCTATCGTCACGAACATAAAACCTATAAATATAATCTTCGTACAGCCAATACGTGACTGCTAGCTAACAAACTGATATAACTAGAAACTGAGGAAAAATGCACCTTTGCAGGCCTTGGCTTGCGACTACTTGCGAGGCTGGTCCTTTGTTCACGACGAGGAAATCGTCAGCTGGTTCCGCGTCAGACCCTTGAGATAACTGGACGAGCTCCTCAATTGCAGATAAGTGATTATTGAGCAATCATGCGGGTCGTAATTGTCATGTTATAGATGCTGAAATATAGGGATATAAATACAGTGTAATTGACAGATTGTAAACACAATACTCCTAGTTCAGTGGCAGTAAAATATTTTTTCTCGCATTGTTTTCATGTCATGATCTGTTGCGAAGATTTATGTCCATGTGCTAACTAGGTTAAGTACTTACATGACAAAGTAATGTTCGAATAACAATAGGTGAAACATCCTTTTAATGGTGTTACATAAAATGCAAATAATTATCGTGTAGTGAGAAACTGTCTGTAGTGCCTTGTTTTAATAATAACTTATTGTTTTCAGTGAAGGTTGAGTTACACTGCAGTGTAGATGAAAGGACCAAAATATGACCATTATTTGAGGAGCTTAGGACCAAAATCTAGGGCAACTTTTTAGGTATGGATTGCTTTCTATATGGAAAATTTTTCAAAGATTTAATAGAGACAGTTCTTCACAAAAGCTAGCAGATAACTTTTGCAGTATTCGACATTTTTTCGAAGCATCCGAGCAGGTGCAATATGTAGCTCTCGTCTTTATAACCCGTTGGCTGCGGAGTGCCGACACATCCGGGCCGTGCGCCGCGTACCTAATAGCACGTGAGGGTTGCACCTCCCGATATTCTGAACCTGGTGTAGTGGTGTAGGGCACGGTATCGATAGTAGTTAAGTTTGTCTGGAAATATGATAAGATTAGTGCAGGGTTAGGGGGGTTTAGAGCGTCGAGAAGAGCGTATTTATTGAATAATGCGAAGGAAGTATATTTTCTCCTCCCTTCTATCAACAGAGTTTGATGGCATAGAAAGGTCATGTAATTAAAAATACTGCTAATAAAAATGTCTTTAATGAACCTTGAATATTTTATAAATTTTTAAGATAAGCGTATTGTTAAAAAAATCTGTACATTGGTGTAAGCCGATTCTGAAATGTTACTCGTATTTTTAAAACAAAAAAGTTAGAGTACCTACGACGAATCCTTTACACAAAAATATTTATAACTAAAAGTCAGATCCACGAGTATTAAATCCCCGAATACAAACAGAAATTCTCAGAACAAATCCAAAAATCCACAAAAATAAATACAAAAAGGAAATTTTAAAAGACAAACACTTTATAAAAGCTACATTTAAACGTAGTCCGGAATACTTGTCGATGCGGTCGGAAGGACCGGACACGGCCGGTGTCCGGCGTTCCCGGATAATGTGTCGGACGGTTATCGAGCCCGGGTCACGTTTATATGTAACACTGGTGAATTTCAGGGGAAATTCCTGGCTAGGGTGCAATGAAGACTTCGCCTAGCCTCACCGACTTTAAAACGACTTTATTTTTAACCGACTTTAAAAACAGGAGCTGGTTCTGAATTCGTATGTTTTTGTGATTAAGTCTGCCCATATTTCAGTTTAACTTAAAATAAAAACTAGTGGTAATTTTGAATGGGAATAAAACTAATTTAAATCTGCGCAAGCCTAAAACGGTGCTTCAGGCGAATTAAATTTAGCACATGTTTGGACTGCAGTTTATTCATGCATGTATTTTCTAAATCACTGCACAGCTTAATAAAAAACACTCGTTTATAACACATATGTTATTTTAACAAACGTGTAAAATAAATATGGCGTAACGACACGTAGGACTAAATTGACAATAACTGGTCCTATTGTGTAACTTAGGACCAAAATCGTGATATAGTGTAGATTCAACATTAAAATGGGCCAGCTGAACAAGCAACAGTAAAGCAAATAGTACAAGTACCACATTAATAATAATATATAATTAATCTTCGCTATTCAGCCGACGTAATTATAAGATGGTAGATAGGCAACAATGTGGCTCGCTTCATGATTTATATCACACTGTGAACATGTGTGGCGGGTACTGATGAAATGTGGATGAGTTTTCCACGTATTTTAATCGGTTAAGATGCTGATGTCCCTTTAATTACTTTTTTATAATTATATGCTTCTCGTGATCCAAGGGCCGGCTTTTAATTCGCCCAACGTTTAAGTATTGCCATTCAACGTGGCAATGCCGCCAGCCTGTTGGGTACACGGCCGTATGACAGCGATGAGGATCAATTTTTCGGCGCCAGTTTAAAAATTATTTTTTATATAAATATAGATTTGTTAAAAAAAATAAGTTATTTACATACACAGAATATTTGAAGAACCACCTGGAAACTTAAAGTAGCTTGTATAATTCGTAAAGTTACACATATTTACTTAACCACTTTTACTTAACCGATCGGTTATCTAAGCACTTTCTAGAGCCCTGTTCGGTTCAACATGGGTTTAACTGGATTTTTTCGTGCGTATGCGCCTGCGCAGCGGAAGGCCGGCCACTCTTCCGTGACGCGGCTTCCGGTGGAGTCGATCGAGCACGGAGTGGCATACGTAAGTATTGATACCTACTAGTTATTTGTATTCTAGTGTGTTAATACTGACGCTGAGATTTATTTATTGAAGACAGACATGATGTAGATCAAATTAGTTTATGTGAATTTACGGCTATCGTCCTGAGGGATTACGAGAAGAGTGTAGTCTATAGTACTCGAAGCTTCAATTATCTTGTGACTAATCTTTTCCAAACTATATTGAAATTGGTTTCCTGTCCAACCATGTATCTGAGTACCAACCTTTGACATAGTATGACTATGCCTATATGACCTCCTCTTTCCTGTTACTCACTATTCATAAGATGGAATCTAGAAACTCATGCAGCAGTGTTACTAAAGAAATCTGGCAAACATTGCAAAATTACTAATTTAAAATTAAGTGATGCTGCCGTAAGTTTCAAACTTTTGGCTACAAGTTATCTTCCACAACACAACTTGGAAAACTTGTGTAACTTAATACAACTTGTTTCATCACCAAAAACTCCATTTTGTACTTAAAAATATAATTAGCATCCAAAAACTAGTAAGTAGTAGTAACTAGTAAAGTACTTGTGACATTGTACTGGAGTTTGGGTCAAATGTGAATGTACAGAGTCACTCGGAGTTCAATGACCTTGCTTTCAAAATCACCAAAGTATACATTTCCACCCAAAATCGGCTAACTGTAATTTTTTCCTTTCTAGAATTTTTAATCTAGAAAAAGTATGTTCATTACGTTAGCAATTTGGAAATTAGATTTGCTTAATCAATTTGGGAATCGCTGAGTATGGTCGACTACAAAGTTTCAATTTTAAACACGTTTTTTTAAATACGTTATGTTTGCATTGACGGCGTGGAAACTAGAAATACTGTTGTTTACGTAACCAACGGAAATCTATATTGCTTATAGCATCACTGTTAGTTCACTGTCTTGCTAAATGTACCGTTTCCACCAATCTATTGATGCGAATCAAAATGAGATATTATTTTTGAGATTTCATTTATCTCCTAATAAACAAAAGTTACAATCCAGATTTCCAAAAAGCAAACAAACTCAAAAACCTCGACTGAACTAAAAATTCAAATTGAAGGGAAACCCTTTCATCAGAAAGTTTCACAAAGACTTCGTAACAAAGGAATTTGTAATTTTCGTAAGGCCAGGCTTTGTTTGTACATTAAAAAAGCGATTGTGCCCGAATTAATATCGCTCGGACCCTGATCATATGGGATAAGCATGCATCGATGGTCAAAGCTATGGGGTGCAGTGCCAGTACTAGAGATTTGGGAACGTCAAAGCTTAACAAACTGTTTTTGAATGGGGATCTTTATTACTGGAAGCTAGTTATTTGAGCAACTGAGAAAGAAGTGTTGAGCTTCACTTGCTTGTCTATAAATTCCTTATTTTCTTTTATTCACTTTGCAAAACAGGTTACTTTCAGTTTCCAGGCAAAGCTCAAAGCTCAACAGTGAGAGGGAACAGAAAGAGAGAGAGGTCAGTGAAACATATCCTACACCTATAGGATATTTTGAAAAATGAACCACCGTTAGAAGTGACCAGAATCCTACCACAAGGAAATATCCCAAAATATGATGTGAAATCGCTATGATTAGAAACCCGCCCGTGTGGATTCACCGAAGTGAACACGGTGTACCTTACGTCTTATGCGAGACCCTCGCAAATTACTTCAATATTTGTACTCAATAACGACACGTTTAATATTCATATACACAGCAAACAAACAGTATTAGGTGCCTACTTAATGAAAAACTGTATTTTATTTTATGCATGGAATTAATTATTTCAAGACACCTTTTTTGAAAACCATCAAACAAGTCTTGCTTATAAATAATAAAGGCATAGATTTACTAAATTAGTAAATGGGGTTTTAGGTTTATTTTAGGTCTAAAAAGCTTGAAAACCAAAATAAACGTGAGTATTTTATATATGGGCGAAGATACAAGTATTTCGTCTGATCTACAAAAAATCCTAGTTACAGCTAACTGAATAAGTAATAACTTATCCACTACAAGAACTATGTCGTAGTCATAATCTGCACAATATTTCAAGGAAATTGATTCGAGTTGTTGTGACAAATTACTAGAGTTAACAATAAGCTGAAGTACCGTAAACTATGGATAATAACTTGCGCAGAAAATATGACAATACCATCAATGTCTGTCTATTACATGGATTACAAGTTATGGGCTTTTTCTTAACAATGACAAAGATGTAATCTTTCATACTTGAGATAATAATTGTCTAGTAAATGAATATTACAATAAATAAACATCTTGCTACAGTTTTATTTATTTACAAGACATGTATTTGTAAGACAGGGTAAGATTAATAGTTTTTTGATTGAGTAAAAACTTTTTCAATTTCACTCAATTTTCTCCCATAAAAGATACCTTGAGAAAATTCTGCTTTGCCAGCGTGAGGTCTTATTTTTCGGACATAAAGTCGCATGGAACTTGTAGATACTAACTTATTTTTTTTTAGATATGCTATTGAAAGTAAATAAGAGCGTATTATTAAATTATTATTATTAAATATATACCTCTATTGTTTATTTTTAAAGCCGTATTTCTTAATCAATACATCTCTAAGCTTCAACCGATATTTGAAACACGCCAATACAATATTGTCCTTAGTCTTACCAGCAATAGACCTACATCAATACGGCTAGCTACACACTACTCAGCAACATTTAATTACAGCTGTGTTGCTGCCAAATTGCTGCGCTCAGTGGCGCTCAGTAATTGCTGTTATCGCACAGTGTGTACTCGGCTTAAAATCGCTCGGCTATAGCCGCCGGTGTGCACAGCCTTTATAGGCCGTTGCCCACGATAAGCTCGGTTGATGGATTAAATGGATTAATCAATCAATTATTCGGGTGTTATATTGAACAGTGTGTAGACTAATTTACACATTTTCGGTATGGATGGAAATTTTAGTGATTGGTTTTCTAATTTCTATGGGTATAATGAATTGGCTATTAAGAAAATAAAAGCGAGAAAATTTATTTTTTTGTCCTCAAAAATTGGACAAAAGAATATATATTTTTAAAATTTTTCACAGTTCACGGATGTATAAGCCATAACTTCTTACGAAATACCAGTTCCGCAGCCTACCCCTACGAAACAACTAGCGAGAATAATCACTGAAGCAAGAAAACCACAACTATGTAACACTCATTATCATAAACACATCGCAGTTTTCTTAGAAAACGATGATTTCCACTCCTGCGCATCTGCATGACTTCATATTCACACATTTATTGAACTATGCTAATAATTTTATAATTAATTTATAATAAATTTATGTTTATAAAACGCAATAACTTGTTACTCGTGATGGCTTGACAATAAATGGTGAAACTTCCCGGCCCTGCATGGAAAACTGCATCGTTTGCAATAGTTTATTGCAACGTCAAAGTACAATTGTTTCCTGGTTATCTTATTATTGTTGGAAAATCATTGTTGCTTTGTTGTTTAGTTAGGCTCAACAAAAACGTTTAAGAGGACGAATTGGAATTTTTGGTGCCAAGGATGTCAATTTTTCTCAGTAAATACAAAACGGATCAAAATACAACTTGGTTACCTGAAAGTTCATGATATAAACCTTATTTTGTTAGTTGTAGAAACATGATTAGGTAACTTTTATAACAGAGAAAAATATATCAAACATACCTCTTTTTAAAAAGAGATTCACATATTATGGGCAAACGGGACCGATTAAAGCCTCTTAACTTTTTTAGTAGTTGAGTATATACATACTCTTTAAAATTGTAGAAGGATTTTTTATCAAATTATCATTTCTAAATAATAAAATTACAAAACCATTTTGTCGCTTACGACTTTTAGTTATAAGCTAGCGCGCGTATTGTTATCCTCGCCCCGCTCAGACGCTCCGACCCCTTTTGGCGCCTTAGATGCGCGTGCCGGTTATGGAATTATTGTTGACCAATTCCTCGCCTTAATAGGGAAGTAATAGATGTCCATTTCGAATTTGCTTAATTGCTTTAGGTATTCTATACTATGTAATTGCTTTGGGTAATTGATTTCTATTAAAGACAAGTAAGAATGTCCTGTATGATATCATAATCTGTGGTCAATAGGTCATAGTAATAATATAAAAGTATATAATGTCATCATCTGCCAAGCCTAATAACATTTTTTTTAAGTCGGTTTCCAGTCTAACCAAAAAAATTATACCGACTATGTAAATACTAGCTTCCGCCCGCAACTTCGTTCGCGTGGAATAGTGACTACCAGCAGATTTTTGATTTGACCAATAGATGGCGCTATATGTCCGGAATAATTTTATTTTTATTTTTTTTTGTAATAAAAACTATCCTATGTCCTTTCTCAAGTTTCAAACTATGTCCAAATTTGTACCAAATTTCACACAAATCGGTTCAGTAGTTTAGGCGTGAAGAAAAGACAGACAGACAGAGTTATTTTCGCATTTATAATATTAGTTTGGATTCAATGCCATTATTGCTCCTTCTTGACCAAGTACATAAAAAAACACAGTTAAAAATAAAATTATTTCAACCATTTTCTCTTTCAACAAACCATTTACTTCTACTCAACACACAAAACAACAATTCTAGAATATCCTTAAACAGTAGCAACTCCTGCAAGTGTTTAGCGTGAAATAATACGCAAATACAGAGAGCTGAGCAAACAACGCCGCGTGTTAATGTTAGTCGCACGTCCGTGCGTTTGTCGTGGACTTGCCCTGGAGAGCCGGTTACAAACAGGTTACTAGAATTATTATAATAACTAGGTTAATAAACGATGCTCTGGGTTCGTATTTAAGACCATAAAGTTTTCGAGTTATTCTTATAATACACTTAATTTAAATAAATATGTACATAGATAGTCATATTGTTAAACTGCAAAGTTTGCATGTTTGTTATGTTTACTTCTACAGGTCCGATTTGAAAAATAATTTCAATCTTAGATAGCCCATTGATCGCGGAATGCATATGGGTAACTTTTGAACGTGCACGACATTATGTAGTTTCCACCTCTAGAGGACACCTCATAATTAGGAATTAATTAGGGCATATACCTTCACTACTTCTGTTAGACTTCCACTAGAAACCTATTTACAGGCAGTAACATAATCTTTTACATAGCAGTAGCTGAGATGGTGACACCACCATAAAATTCAGCTACCAAATCAGTTGAAAAACGACAAAACCAAAACCACCACGGGCCTGCAGTCTCGACAAAGATAGCGATCGCTTAACGACAAAATTCGGTCGATAAGTCCTAACGATCCGATCGTAACGATTTTTGGTAGTCTCTACTGCCAAAACTATCGAGTGTCATCGCAAAGTTACCGAATATTTTCGGTAAGATAACGATTTATCGTTATGTCATAGAATTTCCTTGCGACAGTTTTTGACAGCCCGCTAAGTGATAGCTACTATCGATATCGTTCCTATATTTGTTTATTTTACGTCAGAAAATATTAAATAAATAGTAATTTAATAAATAATGGCTTCTGAATATTTAGCATGGGACTTAGTTGTGCTCGAGCACAGACGCGATGTGCTTATGGGTCGACAAATAGCACGAAACAAGCGAAACGATGAAAATCCCTTGGATTTGGAGGATGGCCAATTTCTTCAAATGTATAGAATTTCAAAGGAAATGTTTCACAGGCTACTAAGTGAACTGCGTCCATCTCTCCAAAGACGACGGCCTTACGGACTTTCTGTGGAGTCCCAAGTAAGTGTCTTTGCGACCTACCGTGCATAAATAATATTTCTATAATATATTTTTCTTATAACTAAGGTTGAACTTTTTAAATTTTCTTCTTATTAGATACTGACGGCACTCCGATTTTACGCATGTGGGTGCTACCAACAACCTGTTGGCTTGCAGTGGGGTTGTAGCATGAGCCAAAATCTGTTAGCCGAGTCATCCGGGCTGTAACTTCGGCAATAAATGAAAACTTTTAAGAAAATATATTAAATTTCCAATGACTCAAGGAGAACGCCATGCGGCAAAACAGAAATTTAGAAATGCCCCACAGCCATTCCCAGGGGTAATTGGAGCCATTGATTGCACCCATATAAAAATTTTAGCTCCTAAGACCAATGAGGAGTCTTATGTGAGTGGTCACCATGAGGGCCATTCATTAAATGTGCAAGCTGTAAGTTGACCTTCAGTTCTATAATATCTAAAAATATTGTTTGAAAAATATGTACTTACATATTTAATATATTACAGGTGTGTGACCCTGATCTTATTATTTTAAATATTAATGCTCGATGGCCAGGAGCGAGACATGATGCTCACATATGGGCAAATTCACCGGTGCGCTCAACAATGAAGCGACATTTTGAAAATGGGGACCGCCGTGCTTGGCTGCTTGGTAAATAAATGAACATTATAAATCTGCCTCGAAGAGGTTGCCCATTCGACTTCTGAAATTACTTTGTATTTTTAATCTTTTAGGTGATGATGGATATCCTCTGGAACCGTGGTTAATGACTCCCATAAAACATCAACAGCCTGGCACACCGGAATATAAATATACCGAAGCACACTGCTCAGCTAGGAACATCATAGAAAGATGCTTCGGTGTGCTAAAATCTGTGTTTAGATGTCTATCACACCAACGCCAGTTAATGTACGAACCCTATATGGCTGGCCTAATAATTAACGCATGTGCAGTGCTCCACAATATGCGGATAACATATAAATTACCGGAACCAGAGTCCACCACATCCATGCAGCTGGTGGATAATAGTAGATTCCATGATGATATGTTAGAAGTTACAGGTAACTTATGAACTGATTTTTTATTTTACTATGTATGTATACCTAACACCAATACATTTTATTTTTGTTATGCAGGTTCTGGGCGAGCTGTTGCAGAGCGCATAAGAAGAAGGCTAATTAACACTAGTTTCACATAATTATTATACTTTTTTCATTTATGTACTGTTTCAAATAAAAACATTTTATATCATTTATTATTTTTATTTATGTAATTATTTATTGCGTCAGCTATTTTGTTTCCGACTTTTACCAATTGCAGCGTCGCCTCGGCTTGTACCTTGGCTGCCTCAGCCTGCATCTTGGCAGCATCTGCTTGCGCTTGAGCAGCAGTTGCCAGCATCTAAAAAACGTTGGATTTACTGAATGTGTCTTAATGTTCTCTAGCATGCTAGTGTGTATAATAATTAAGAGGAAATTTACACTATAACACACCTTCATTGTAGCAGCATTTGCTTCTGCAACTGCTAGAAATTCTCGTCGAGCTGCACTATATTGCTCAGAAACACTTTGGCGAGGATTCAGATCTGAAAATACCCAAAATTATTGGTATTGTAGGAATTATTGGCTGACCCACCTGCAGAACTAATGTTTTATTATAAATAAAATTTAAGCTTACTCCTCTTTCTTCTGGGTCTCTGTCGCAGTGGTGGTGTTGATGATGCAACAGTTTCTGTCCTTCTGCCACGTACTGCTGGAATTATCAATTATAACACATTAAATAAAAATCAATGAAAATAAACATAGGTGAGCAAAATAACTGCAACTTACTCATTTGTAGTACTGGCGACTGAGGGGCATCTTGCACTTGTTCTTGGATGGGTGGTGGTGAAGAACCAGCCGTTGCTCTGCTGTCATTGATTGCTAAAATATTTTGTTAATTAATATTTTGGTAACATTAGTGTACAGATGTATACACATAATAAAATATATTATAGCAGTAACCAACTAGTTACTAAAAACTCCAACTTACTTGTTTCAGTCGGTAACAATTCCACAAAATCTCTAGCTGTAATAAAATAAATAGTAACATTAAAATTAAAATAATTATATTTTGAATTGAGTACCTATTAATTTAAAACTTACCCTGAGAATGAGGTAAGGTGAGAACCTCAGAGATTACCACCCCAGCCTCCATCTCATGTTGTAATAACTGTAAATAACAATAAAAGTATTTTTAGTGTTATCAACATTCAAAGATTGAGAATATTAAATTGTATTGAATACAATAATCACAACTTACATCTTCCTCTGGCATAGCGTCCGGGCAGTCTGTCCCAAAGGAATAATCTGCCCCAACTATTGAAATTATCCGGCTCTCGGCCTCGGTCAGGGAGCAGTGCTGACGCCTCGGTTGCCGGTACGTTTTGTTCTTTTTAATTTTGCCGCCTTACTGCAAGCGCGGCTTTTAAGTCTCTCCAAACCTACAATTAGAATAATTAACTCAAGTAAATAATAAAAAACTGACGTGGCATGTACATGCTTATAATTAAAACCAATTCAATCTTTGAAAAGACTTACCGTCATCCACTGCTCTGGTGTCTTTCTAGACCCGTTAGGAGATTATTGAGCTCCTCGGCAACCTCCCTCCAGCCCGTTTCGAAATTTTCCCGGCCCTGCAAGCCGGTAAATTTCCGCGTGTGCAAATATGGACGCGCTTCTAATATTGATAGTAGTGCATCAATTTGAGCGGGTGTAACACGAGGGCTACGCAGACGCTTACGCCTGAAACATTAAAGTAGTCATTATGTAAACACAGAATACTTCGGATGTATACAAAGTATTCAATTTAGTAAGTACCAAGAATAGGAATAAAAAATTCTCGTTGTAGATGTACTTACCTGACGCTCAAGCTGCTGGCACCCGGCAGGCCTGCGCCTGTTTCAATGACTTCACCGTCCATGAATAGTAATGAATACACCGTTCTCCTTTATTATTATTATAAATCAAACCAATGTTCAAGTGCACAAACAAACTTGACATTGACAGTTTGTTTATGTTCTATGTCTGTATTGCAAGTACGCAAACTATTAAGATCTTTAATATGTGTTTTCTTAAAAAACGGTATGTTTTACTTACACGGTTCGATGCAAAAAGTTTTAATATGATAAGGTTCATCTATTTTCTTTATAATTGTCAAAGGAAACAAAATTGGTTGTGCAAATCTTGTCTACCATTTCTCCCTATAATACAAGGATTTTTTTTACATGCAACATTTTAATACAAATTCACCGCACTATGAATACGGTTTTCGCTATCGTACCGACACGAATATGTCATGATAATTAGCGATGTTGCCCGCTATCTCGGCTGTCGAGACTTGCGTTTATCGTTACTGTCGTTATGGCAAGCGAATATTTTCGTTAATATTTAGCGACTGTCAGTTTGCGATCGAATCGCTATCTTATGTCGAGACTGCAGGCCCAGTCCAGCAACTAATAAAAGACTAACGCAATCAATGAATACCCGCGCCCGGGCTAACGAGATGTCCGCTGCACTTGTCCGGTTATCCGATATCCGGAGCCGCCCAACCGGATAATTTTCCGCAACTATTCAATAAGTAGAAGAGTCATTCTTTAATTCTGTAGCAAGACAAGTATTTTTACTATTTAAACTGGGTCGTTGCTGAAAATTTTAAACTTGATTATCACTCAGTCGAAAAAAAGCATTTTTATAATTAAATTAAATAATGTAAAACGAAAGGTGATTAGTATAAAATTTCAAGGTTACATTGTGACCGTCATCGTAATTAACATAAAAATAGCTATTTACTTAAATAACAGACAAGTGTTATAGAAACAATACCTCACTTTTCCAGTTGTGTTCATGAGTCATAATACCATGAATCTGATAAATTATATTATTTAGGTATTTAGGCAGTAAGCCATATCTTCTTTAGAATATGCTTCTTTTTAGCAGTGAACAACAGTATTATAATGATGAGAGATCAATAAGTACTTACACCAGCAAGATCTTACTTTTTTTTCATAAACTTACCTGCCATAACAATCTCAATTAAAACTACAAACTACTCAAAACTCATCCAGCGAAAAGCCATTTCCACAACCATCACAGCTGTTTTTACAGAAAACAGTCATCGCCCGTAAAACGACAGCTTCCCAATAAAAATAATTGTCGCCATTGCAAAGCCTCGGACAGACAAACGGACAATTACATAAGGTAAACGGGAACGCCTGCGAACGCCTGATAGCTGTAATGCGAGTGCAGCCGCTGTATGCGCTTATAGTTATAACTAGCATATTTATTGTACAAGGGATAATGTGGTGAAGCGGTATTTGGGTACGGGTTATTATTTTGGACGAGTGGAGTTTCGTATAGAAGTTACAACTGATAAATGTAGAATGTATTTATTGCTTTTTAAAAAACTAGCTTCTGTGAGTGGTTTCACGCGTGTCCTGTAGGAACTTCTCTGCGTACCCAGTATAAATACCAGCCTATTGCCTCCCTCGATCAATGGGCTATCTAATACTTGAAGAATTCTTCAAATCGGATCAAGATTAGTGCATTAGTGTGGATTATTTGCATGAGTATTGTTACTATACTTACTCTGTAACCCCGTCACTAAGGCGAATGACAAAGTTAAACAGCAATAAAATACATACTGGCATAACTTAAAAACTTACATTGGCTGCAGACAAATCTTGCCTACATAGTTCAGTAGAACCATCATTGGGGTGATAAACCGCGACCCAGTGCAACCATCGCTCTATCAAGACCACATCATTACAAAACCGTAGGTATGTTTCCGCTCGAGAATCCTCTATCATGCCAAAAAATTACAGTAATCGTCATTCCATAGTCCATATATGAAGTGAAACAATAATTTCAGAAATTAACTGTAATGGCTGGTTGGTGGTACCATTGTTTATGCGTCGCGTCGCCATTGCTTGCTATTCTCATGGTGTGGCTCAATCCCTCTATTTGGACTCCACACAATACGTTTCGTCATTGTGTGAGCAAATAAAAGCGTGTCAAACGTTTGAATTGAGTGAGCGTTTATGACTGAATATTTAAGTGAAGGAAGGAAACTTAAATTCGTCACTAATTGATAAGTTTGAACTAAAAATCTATATAATAAGTTAGACGAAAGCATCATCCCTCTATGTATTATTACAATTCAACAATTCGTAAACAGGAATAAATTAACACGAAATTACTACTAAAATCACGAAACAGAATAATAAACATTTGTTGCATTATGATGACTCATTATAACCAAAACAATGAGTGCAGTGTGTCAACAAAATAATTATAATTTAATGAATTTATACAATGTATACTGAAACACATTGATAAATATAATGTCAAGGTGCTTTTTCCTCAACATTATTGACTTGTAAATAATATAATTGCTTTTTTTTTAATCATAAACTAGCTTCTGTCAGCGAGGTTACCCGCATCCCGTGGAAACTTTTGCATGAACCTGGATAAAAAGTAGCTTACAGCCTTCCTCTATAAATGGGCTGACATTCTGAGATTAGTGCATTCAAGCACAAACTCTTCAGCTTTTATATATTTATGTAGAATGCTAATAAAGTAGCTATACCGATAATTATCAAATAAGTACCAGTAACGAAACTAATACACAACAAACTCGATAATTACTTCCTACATCAGACAATCGCTGCATCAGCAAAAAAACTGCACACCCATCCAAAACCCGGCCTTGACAATACGTGCCAGTAACTGGGTCGAACACAACGCTGACCGCTCATGTTATATTGTAAAGAATTATTTTATAAACACACGATGCATGTTTTAAAATAATACTCATTGTTTTTGGCTTAATTGCATTAAGTAATTAGTGAGTGAAATCAAAACGGAATATTTAATCAAATGTCTGAATTTATTGAAGACCTTATATTGATAGAAGATTTTTTTGATTCATGGAAAAATCATTAAAATGACTATCGGGGATGGAAACAGAAAGGAGGGTCAGATTTTATCAAAACCTTTTTGGAGCCCTGGTTTTCAATTCGTCGGGTATCCTTCTTAAAAATGATGTGACATAGAATATAATTTACCAACGATACTGTCGTTCTTCAGATATCAAAAAAATAAGATCAAAACAACAGACCAAAACATAAATAATAAGAAGTGTCCTTTTATTTTGCTATTACAAGCTTCAAACATCGCAGCTATAGCGTTTCAAATCAGCATTAGTTGCGGCTGAAATATCAATAACCTACTGTACTTACAAGTATTTGCTTCAGTGTAAAGGCTATTGTGTTTGTTTTGCTAGTTCGTCATGCAGTCTAGTAACCTTGCTTGTTTTTTCCTGTCCTTCTTCGTAAATTAAGGAACTATGATAGGTGTAAAAAGCCTTAATGTCATGTGTTCTTGAAGTACACTTTCTTCTGCTTTCTTCATAATAATTCTGTTGTGTATTTCATTCCTTATTTGAATTCCAGCACTTTAGACTTATCACCTCTAGTAAAAAATCGTGAACTAAAACCTCATTAGACTGTAATTCTTAAAACCAAGAGGCTGTTAACAATAAAGGTTCTAGTAGTTTCTTATCACAGCATCAGTTACTTATCAGACGACCCAGTTTCCATCGTCCATCTTAACGTCTCACTCTGACCTACCGTGACTGCCTGCCATTCGTAACTCAGTTCATTTGATCACGTTATTGCAACTGATATAATGATCGAGGTTGAATCATAAATACTTGATTAAGTAATAAGATGCATGTTCATTATTGATGTTTTGACCGAGATACGCTACTATTATATTGAGATAAAGGGTCAAATAGCTAGTTCTTACAGGTAACCATCATCTCCCGAGCCTTTTCCCAACTATGTTGGGTTCGGCTTCCAGTCTAACCGGATTCAGCTGAGTACATGTGTAAAACACATGTGGAAGACACAAAGGAGCTACTGCCAATCTGACCTCATCAACTCAGTAACCCGGGCATCTCATAGGTAACAAAAAAGACAGAAAATCTGACAACCAGTGACCAAGCAGTACCATATAACTCAGTGGGTATCTTACATTCAGCGGCCAATAAAGTATGTGATACTTTTAAATGACATAACTGATAAATTCCAATGACATAAGGATGGTATACAATCCTTCCAAAAGTAGGCATTTGCAATGCTATGCTGTGTTGTGACAGTGTCGTGGCAGTATCACACAATGGCAGCTGACAATGATCCGCGTGCATTAGCCGCCGTGCCGGGCCGTGCCAGGCTGCGCGCGCGCCGCACATAGGGCTGACACGAGGTGTTATAACTTCACAGGTGCAAAGGTATGGTGATTTATGTGATTGGTACCACTTTATTAGGTGCCTATGGTTCTTTGGAATGAAGATGCAAAACAGATATATTGAATGAAGGAAGTTCTGTCTAAACTAGGACCTTATAAAATACAAGTTAATATTTTATTCATCAAAAAGATAATTACATGTCTTCTGCTTCTATATGTGGTTAAACTTTTCCATGAATACTTTACATGTAATTAACAATTCAAGTTATTAAGGTAATGACTCATAATGAGCCACTAGCAACCCTACAACAACGGAGGCCGTTTTAAAAACACAACACATGTAGTTGTTTCTTTAGAAAAATAACCCGCGCCATTGAGACTCGACACTTGTGCACACAAATACCGAGCCAATGAAAGGTGAGCTTGAGGTTAAGCGACAATAACCCGGCGCGGAATGTGATGGGTGACCGAAGTATGCAAAACAATCATCTGGGCAAGAAGATATATGGAAACAGGTATAAAGATGATTAAAGAAACTATAGTCTAGCTTTGAAATATATAAAGTAGATATTTCTTGTACAGTGTATTTTCTAAGAAAACAATACATAAGTACTAGGTTATTTATTGAGGGCAGCCACTTGTGCAAATAAATGTAACATAGTTTAGAGACAATGTGCACGTTTGTATTAACATAGAGGTGAACACATGTTAACCGTAATACTGATTAGTAATAACTAATCAGTATTACGGTTACCTCAAGGTTAACTTGTTTTCAAAAATATTTTTATTTAAAAAGTCGTTTTCTCTAGAACAATTGGATCATTTGAAAATTCTTACTTACACAAATAGAAAGCTAAATTATCCCTTAGACAGCGGAACTAGCAGAAATATCAATCAAAATATACGCCGTTACTGTTTGGTTCAAGTCAACAACTAACCATACGAAGTTAACTGCAGAGTCGTGATAGGTTAAAGTATTTTCTAATTGGCTGGATCATGTTTGTTATTCGAAAGTTAAAATAACTGAGTTAAGTTTACGGAGTTTATTTTGCTACTTGTTACTTTGCTCTTTAATAATATGTGTTAATTACTAATATATTCTTATTGTTTAATGAGCTGGGAAAAAAAAATTGGTATAAAAACCTTACCTTACTTCTTTGAGAGTTTTATACCCACTTAATTATTATCCTTCGCAGTTATATTTTTACGATTCATTTCCAAATTTAGACCACCTGATAAGCATTGTTTATGCAACATGTAAGATATAATTGAATTCTTATACTTAACACACGAACTGCACTTATTTTTAAGGAGTTCATCCATACAGAGATCATGCAATCAATTAAATTCCAACACGATTCAATACTTGATCGATTGCATAACCCTGGAACTCACCTAAGAGTGATGAAGTATAATTATTTATCGAATAAATATCATAGTATTGTTATTTTATTGTATTTATAAATTACTATAATGATATACGCCTCTAGTCTTTTTGAAATGTCATGACAATATAATTAAGTCGTTATCGGAGTCCCTTGTAAGAAGTTATTTAGGCCTTGTTAAATTAAGATTTTATTCTGAGAGAAGGGAGTGTAGAGGAATCTCAAATCTTCCAACCTTAAAAAACAATAAACTATCTGAAGCTTATTTTAATTAAAAAGTTACTCATCAATAAAGTCTAGATAATTATCTCTCTTGATCCCAGCATCATTTTTTTATTCTTGACCTAGATTCTAGATTTTTTTATTGTGAGACAATAAATTACTAGTATTTATTACATCCTTGAACATACCCTTTCATTTTCTCTATGCTATAATAAGAATATTTATTTACTTGTTTTAATTATTATAGGAACTATAAATAATGATTGCCTTCAATAGGAAATTAGAGATTGTTATGTTTATTTATTGAATGTTTATAGTCATTGTTTATTATGGAATTTAAAATATCAAAATAATGGGTTGTTGTGAGTCTTCCACCATACAGCATGTCGATTCTATAAAATATCACAACTCACTTCGACATCACTCTCACTTCGACTTCGATCTAAAGGTGGAATTCCGTGGACGCGACAATAGTCAACCTATGAAAATGTATGGCACCGTTGCCGAGGCCCGTGACAGTCGCGCGCGGCCGACGAATTTCGTAAGCTGCTCGCGGCATTGTCAACAATTTAATTCTGGTTTTACTAAAATTCTATAGATGTTATTAAGCGCTAGACCATGTTGAGAAGCGTACGGCCGCGAGCGGCTCACGAAATTCGTCGTCCGCGCGCGACTGTCGCGGCCCTCGGCAGCGGTGCCATACATTTTCATAGGTTGACTTTTGTCGCGCGCGGCTGCGACAATCGCGACCCACGGAATTCTACCTTAAAGTTTCGTGATTGACATTGTCAAACTACACTAGCGCTTCACTATCGAGCGTGTTGACAAGTTGAACTAAATTAAAGTCGAGATTTTGACAGATCTGCCAAAATCTGTCTATCTATAGGGGAGGTAGGGGAGAGATGGGCAGTTGGGAGACATGATGAAATCAGAATAAAAGGGGGGTCCTTTTATTCTGATTTGATCATAGTTTTTTTTTATTGGGTAGTTTACGTTACCGACTGGTAACGGTGTTCATCCATAGACTTTCTGTCATTTCTGTGAGTTGTCAAGAACAAACACTCGTAAAAGTACTTAAATATTTTGTTGCGGTTTCGGATCGTTATAAAGAGAAAACTAATGAAAGGTATGTGTATTTTCTATTATTAATGATTGATTGTCAAAATCTCCAGTTACGATTATAGTAAGTCGATGCAATCCACACCTATTATACCTTTAGAAGAGAGTACTACAGCAATAGTTAATGGGCCCCACGTTTTTATTTTAGTCTAATATGACCGGGACCACATACGTAGGTTGACAGGTAAGTAACTATTTTTTATTATATTTTCTAGTTTTCAGTGCACATAAGATAAAACCGTTTTACTTAAGTTTTCTTACCGATTTTTTTTTTATAAGCTAAGTCAAAAGTGTCCAATGCTCCCTATGGTAGGGAGGCTTGGACATACCATGTAATGTATAATTTGTAAATTTTTGTTCTTCTTCTTCAGTGAAAATTTGTGAGGTTATAAATCTGCGCTAAAAATCCTTTATAGAATCTTGTTTCAGGTACCGTTGCCAACTTGATCTAGGGACTCCATATTTATCAGCTGTTAATTTTATTTTTTAACCTTTTGATACCTCTTGTATTGCTCGTTATATTAAATCTTTAAGAATTTCCCGTCGCAAACCATTCTTTTTAACCCCCGACGCAAAAACGACGGGGTGTTATAAGTTTGACGTGTCTGTGTGTGTGTGTGTGTATGTGGCATCGTAGCTCCCAAACGGATGATCCGATTGTAATGCGGTTTTTTTTGTTTAAAAGGAATGTCATTCGGGAGTGTTCTTAGCTATGTTTGGTGGAAATCGGTTCAGGTCTTCAAGGTCATCAGCTCGTTTGTTAGGTGTGATAGGAATGTTACACGCTCAGTTTACTTGCAAGCATATGTGGGATCTAAAATTTGAAATACTAATGTCTTCTGGAACCACTGAGCTGGTCTGCTGTTAGGACACGAAGATAGGAGACGTAACCCTGAACTGCCTTTTAGTAAACCTATCGAGTTTGGGCTCGTTTAATTTGTCTTGACTAGTTTTCTTCATGTTTCTAATTGACGAGAACCTAATGCTGGAAATGGGATGTGGCGGATGAAACCCTAGAATGATATATAACCCTGGATCAACAAAGGTCCATCTTTATTGTTTCTCAATCTGTGCAATTCTCCCAGAGCCAGTTTGTCATGAGGATTGTTAAACAGCTTCCTTTGGCTGAGATCGCATATAGCGAACCTATCATAAAAAGAAGGAAAAATTAAGGAGCTCCTTTAAAAAACCATGAAATAAAATAAAATTATAAATTTAAAAAAACCCCCGACCCAAAAAAGTACGCAATTATTATGACAAAATGTTATAAACGATAAACCCTATAAAAAGCAAAAAATAACTTTAAACACTACGTAAGTACCAACTAAAGCATGTCAGACTAAACAAAATTTTGACGTGTCGACGGTTTTATTTAAACCGTTTAAATATCTCGTAATGTTGAAACTGATTGTAATTTTTAGGATAGCTCTTTGATTTTATCTAGCCAAACATAAGAAATGGCAATAAAAGTTGATTATCTGTAAAATCTGATTTTTTATGCAATAAATGTGAAAAAGTGCCCATCCCTCCCCTACCTCCCCTAAAGTATGAACTGACATTACGAATCGAAGTGAAATGCGAGTTGTTGATCGAGTTTTATAGAATCGCAGTACAGAAGTATTGTCATTGATTTCTGGATAAGAAATAATGGTTATTTTAAAAACCCTTATTAAATATTTTTTAGTTCCACCGTCTCCTTCCGCCAACGAGCGGTTTCGTCCGGGTCCTATGGTAACTATAGCTTTCCTCGATAAATAGATTGTCTAGCACTAAAAGTATGTTCCAAATCAGACCAGAAGATTCTGAGATTAGCGCGTTCAAGCAAACAAACAAACTCTTCAGCTTTCTTATATCATGAGGAGACTGTCGTATATTCACCGCAAGACTGTCCTGTGTTACTCTGATTTACTACATGAAAACTGGCCACCAGAGCTCATTACATACACGTGCAGAACAGTGATCAGACCCCCAAACGATCGGCATGGGGTCTATAATTCATGGCGTGGCTCACCACATACTTCGCCAGCAGCCATGCTAATCACGTATTACATACATGGGTAAGTATTAATATGCGTTGTGGTAGTTTATTATGTGATGCAGTCTTTTGAACTATCCTATGGAGATTACATTTGATGTCATCAAATAAATGTTTTCAGAGGACGGTAAGTAACAGCCGCCGATTTCGTCCGCGGATGAGTACGTCATGCTCCCTTAGACGGCACTGCTTGCGGTAGCGTCGGCGGTCGGGTTGCCTCCCTCCCTCAAAGATGTGCGAGGGGGGCGATGGCTGATCCTCGCGTTATGCTCGTGAACGGGTGCTGCTTGTGGTGCCAGGTCGTCTTACTGACTACATATTAGTTTTTTTTTTTTGTTTTTATTTGTAAACTCTTTTTATTTTACATATGTTCTGGCTGAGCGGTCTAATTTACTAGTTTACATAAGAATAGCACATGTAGGTGGGCACTCCCTGATATTCTATTAAGTGTAAATAATTGGAGGCTATAATTTTCTGTTCATCAAACATATTCAATGCTTGAGTTAGTTAAGGTATGTAGGGTGAGTGCTAGCTAGCATGTGGTGTATAAATTATTTTTACTGTATTTTCCTCTATGGTAATATACAAATTAAATTGTATACAAATGTACATATCAAACAATGTTTAAGGTTCTTCTAACCTAACAGACAGACATGTGTTGCTGGGGAGTTTGTTGCGCCACTTCTTCTTCCCAGCAAAAACACATAGGAAGTGGTGAAGGGTGGGCGTTTTGGGGGTTGTCTTTTGTAAATTTATTTTTTTGACGTTCGAAAAGTGCTGTTTTGCAGCCAAGTTTGAATAAATGACTTTTGATTTTGATTTTGATTTTGGATGGGTTACCATCTTGTTATGACGAATTGTGGTGCTTGAGAGTTTGACTTAAAATGCATGCAATTTTTTCTTTGAGCACAAAAAAAAATTGGTATGTCACAAGAATTTGATCCTTCCTAGTTTCAATCGCCGGGGGTACAAACATAGTGACCGATCTTGACCACTAAATATTTAAGAGGGCTGCACCGCCCGGGAAAATATTTGCGCTTTAAATAATTCAACGACACGCTTGTGGACACGCTGTGTAATATACATGGTGTTTAGTTTGGTTGGCAGATTTAGGGAGGCAAGGCTGTTTATGAAGAATATTTTTATCCACATGTGTAAGCTAATGTAGATTTTTTTTACAAGTTTGTGTTCTAATCGTCTCTCCATTCTTATATCTTCATTAGTCATCTCATCCCAATAAATATTACAATAGTTATACGCTGATTACAATACTATGTAATTGCGTTCTGTCACTGTGGACATTCATAATTACAACCTACAACTATTCAATGTTTCATCCATCACAATACTTCCAGTGGGTGGTCCCATACTTCATAAGACATAACGGCGCCATATATCGTGACTAAACAAATAAACAAATGCTAAATCTCCATGTATTTGTACAAAGTGCGCAGGCGCAAGTCTCTGATTCGCTCGCGTGCTTGTGTCAGAGGTCGGCTAACAGTTGTTTCACGCTATGCTGTTCCCGCGGCGTCGCCCGCCATTATCGTAATCACGGACGCTTATATTGTTAACTTAATGCTTGCTGCTGCCTTTTGTGCTTTTATTGTTAACTATTTTGGGAGATTTTCTGACCCCAACTATTGTGAATGATGACGTTTGCAGTTTTCGTATAAACGTGAGATAGAAATTCGATGTGAACTAGAAAACAAATAAACATTTCCATTATAAAAATCTTAAAACAAGAAACGAAGATATAAATATATTCAGGAAGACGAATAATGAATATCCGCTTGGTTATTATTAGTTTTAATCTTCATAAATGCCCATAAGATGGAGAAACAATGGTGTTTTCGTTATGTACACAGAAAACATAGGAAGGTGAATAGTTATGATTATTGGTAAGTATTGTGACGAGACAATCGCTGGCCATCATGGATGACTGTACCGCCTAGACTAGAAAGGCTGTTTGGGCGAAACATATTTCTAAGTAGGTTCAAACATCACAATTGAGAATTGACCTTTTTGACAGGTCGGCTGAAAAGAGGTTGTGTCATGTGTAGCTTTTTTGTGTAGAGAAAAATTGCTAAGGCATTTCTTTTAGTTTTGTGACACTGGTTCTGGAGTTCTTTCTGTTCATATAGTGCAGTAATAATAGAACTCTCCACCAACATAAACCCACTGGTAATCATAAATTGTCAAGAAATTAGTTAAAAGACAAAGACAACATTCGTAATCATCCCTACATCATTAAAATTACAAACTTTTCCAGATCAATCCACTTCATTGTCCATGTTTCCGTAATATTCAACTCCTACGCGAGTTTGCAGCAACAATGGCGGCTTCGCCAGTTTTTTCAATGAGCCAAGTTTTTTCCATCAATCAACCCTTTGAAAGTTAAATTAGTCTGGCTCACAAGTGTCCAACTATTAACTATGGGGTTCGAAGCTCCTAACTTGTGTAATCTATACGTTTCTGTGGTAACCGAGATTTGCGATAATCCTCTACAGTTGGAAGTTACCAAGACGGGATCCTGAATTTGGAAACGCTTCTCAGATCTCGCTTAATGTGAAATAATAGTTACATTACAAGAAACTCCTCAATGTAATAAATGGCTTTTAAATTTTAAAAAACTATTATTGAATTGAACTACGTTTTATAGGTGAACACACAAGTTACATCCAGGAATAGTTATTTGACTCGCGTCCACTTCAGAGGGGTTTTACGAGTACAGAAAATTGAATTTGTGCCGTAAAACTTAAAACAAAACCATGAAGGTCTGCAGTGACCTAAAACAGGAGTAATATAAAGTCAAACTCAAGGATAACAGCATAGCATCGCGTTCACAGTGAAAACTGATTTGCAACAGATCCAACATATTACCATTTAGAACGTTAAACGAAGGATGCATACAAACGTAACCCCATGCCCTTGAAAGCCTATCAGCGCCATGGTAACTGCCGACGATTTTCCACCATGACCACCGAAGCATGCGAGTCAATGACCTACTCACACAACACTTTCATTTCGACTCCCATCCATTACCGGCTACCTTCACTCAGTATACACACATCCCCATACTTACTCAGCAATGTACGTGTAACACAGTGATGTTTCAATTATAAAAGTGGGGGATTTGCAGTGGTGGGGGGCGCGTTGACATTCTTCTGCGCGGGCGCATTGGTAAGCGGTCGTCGTTCGTCGCGAGGCTGTTTTTTGACATTGACAATGCACTGATAATGATGAGTTTATTGTGTGTTATGGTGGCTGAAGGTTATTTGAGCGCATGCGTAATATAATTACGCAGTTACTCATTATAAAATAAAATTGCTTTAGTGCGCACTATTTTTAGCCCAGTAGGTAGTCACTTTCTCCGGACGGCCTCAAAAAGTACCTAATACCGAATCGAAATAATAGTATGGTCATGTAACGATGAATCTACTGAATCTCTACAGTGCACCTTAACTTCTCATGATATGATCCATTGGTGCATTCAACTGTCTTCTGAAGGAAGCAGATGTAATGTTAATAAAAACATAGAATTACAACGAAATACATAGTATCCTTTTGTATCGAACATTGTTCACAAAAGGCAGCCATCAATCATACATGACAGCTATAATTACTTGTCTAGAGCCGATCGGCAATACTGCGCACACGCAAGTGGCGACGTAATCGCGTGCGCCGTAATCACAACTTTTCAATTAATTGCTCAACAAAGTTTCTGTTATGCAAAACTTTCATGAAATCAACTGATTCAATTCACTAAAGAAATTTCGCATTTTTTGCTGAAAAATTGTACGAGATTTTTCAGTGTTACCGAAGTGAAAGGAATTCAGTTTTCAGAAGTTTGTGTTACCTAACAGCTAGAGGAATAATGATTGATTTTAAAACTGAAAACTATACGGAAAAGTTACGTGTTCAATGTTATTTTTTAGTCTCACCTAGTCTGGGTTTTTATAAACCATTTTTGTAGCTGCATAAAAGCAAACTAGACAGATTCTATTGACGTAAGTAAAGGCAAAAACTTAGATTAGTTTCCTCATAACACATTCATATCGTCGGCGATGATATAATTGCTGTCTCATCTTAGATCTATTTAACTGACAGGCTTGAAAAAGTGTATGTAAAAAGATGTTACTCTTAAAAATATGACTGCCAAACATTTCCAAGCATTACTCTATTTTCTAACTAAAGTAGTGTAGAGTGTCTCGAATTACAAAGTATCATAATACCCTAACTAATCAACGACGAGTTCCTCCGCGCTTCGGTTAAATTGATGGGTCCTGGCTGATATTCGAAATTCTTTTGGCAGTCGTTACGAGTCAAAAAGTCTGTCAACCAGTCTTTCGAAGAGCTTGCCCTGGTACCTGTGTTGAGGAAGTTAGATAGGCAGTAGCTCCATGCAAAATACTAATTCCTAAATTCTCTATGTAGTGTTTCTTGTCCTATTCATCCTAGCATACTATCTAACATGTCCTACAAATTGGCGAGCAAACCCACAAGCAGAGCCTAGTCGGGCACTCGCCTAGCGGTTACACAAGTTCAAGGCAAATGCTTGCCAAACTGGTTCCGCCCTCTCCCTCCCTCCCCCCACGCGAGAGGGAGACGGCACTTGTTTAGATACCACGGTGGAAGGTTTTCAACTAACTCGTGGTAATTTGATGTAAAGTCTTCAGAGTCTTGGGTTACTGGTCATTAATTAAATGGTTGATATGGATTTACTTGCATTCTAACTGATTAGTTTGTATCGAGTGAGATAGGGAAATTAATTCCATGATTCTATCTACGCAACAATGATAGTGCAAAATTAAAATCACTACAACGTCAGCATCACACAGATTCATCAGCTCGATACAAAATTATATAATGCTGAACAAACTCGTATGATTTTCACCAAAGATAGTGTGTTAAAGGTAATGGTGATTTTAATAATATACTCGTGACAATTTCACACAAATCGCAAAAAAATATAAACCATTTAATTTTGTAACATAGTTGTATGTTCTAAGGCCAAAGATCCAACAGTTATAAGCAACTAGATGTAAGCTAGTTTCTGCTAAGCACCGTGTGTAATCGAGGTATGCCCTCCACATTATAAGGCTATTTAGTGCTCCAGCCTCCGCCCGCGGCTGCCATTATAGCTATCCATTTCTTCCTATTGATTTACTGCCCATACGAGGTTAAAAGTCTAGGTTAATAAACTGAGAAAATAGCCGTAATGCCCTTAATTCTTAAGAGGAAAAGTCAACACGAAATAGAGTAAGTAAAGTATTTATTTAATTAAAATAATTAACAATCAATAACTTACAATTTATTTCCAAGATGAAAACCAAACTAGGAATATAAAGCGGCCGACGTTAACAACTAGCTTTTAAATTACATTAGACAAGTATTTCATTTCTGAAGTAGCAAATTGTTATTTGTCAGCATTAAAATATTAATTCAAACAAGATAGTTGATATTTTAGATCTCATAAGTCGATCATAACCTTCCAGAAGAAACTGAACAACAGACAACAAAATGGCGCATATAAAATCGACGGCGGGGAAGACCCATTTTCGAAGCCAGGTAAATAATCCTAACTAGCAAAAAGTAGTTGCAAAAAAGCACACAAACAACAAAGTTTATTGTGTACTTTCATCGATCAGTTACGAAGTCTGAAACGTCAACCGTCTTACCACAAAAACTTTTAAACGTCAGTTTATGCCTTGTCTAAAAATATGTCAAATTATGACGTTGACATATGGTTCATTTTGCAGCCAAAATTTTATTAGACAAGTGTAAAACAGTGTTTAAAGTTTTTGTAGTAAGACCCCAAAAATCTCACTGAGATCTGAAACCATCTAGAGGTGTTGAACGCGTAAAAAAGCGCTGACGTTCGCTCGCTCAGGGCGGCGGAGAAAGTGCCTCGATTCATGTCTATTGTAATTTCGACCGCTTTTTCATAAAAACCACTCATCGAGGTAAAAGTTTTTCAAGCAAGTTTTTAATTCACTATCTCTGTAAAATAGTTTCGTTCAACACAGCGAGTTTATTGCTACATTCTTTGAGAATTAAAAGCTACTGAGTAAGATAAAGTTAATTTTTATACCGGAAAAACATTCATAAGACTTCTAGTAAACGCCAATTTTCTAGAAATAGGCACTTTTTTGTAATTCTATGAACCATGAAGTTTTCATTACAAAGCCTACTTTTACCGAGTGAGAGGTATCAAACGACCGTGAAATCAATTAACTTTAAACAGCAAAAAAATATCAATTGTTAATAAAATAATACTTACTAACCACGTAACCTAAATTCGCCGGATTGCGGTCAACCAACAATGCAACTTGACCAGTAAATGCAATTTTGTACTTTATTATCTGTACATTAAACTACAAATTGGTATGTGCCAATTTAGAAGTTGCGACTCGTATGAAATTTCAGAGTGATCAGCGTTTTGCAGACGGTGTGCTGTGTTTATACAATTAGCACTTTGTATCTTAGGTGTTAAGGTGTAATTTAGTTTTTTGTGTTGTGGTGTATTGTAGTGCCGGAAGAGAGCGATTGAGGGACAGCGCGTCGTCGAGTCGTCTTCCGCTGGTCAATGTCGGCGACACTCGGGAGTACTCACTACTAGCGATTGTATTGTGACGTCATCGTACTATAGCATTACTTACAGAAATACTACTGATAGCACAGGCTTTATCAGAGTTTAGATTGACCCTTGTTTACAGCACATCATAGGAAAAAATATCAAACAGGTATTCTTGGTATTTATTTAGAAAAAGTTTCAACCTAGCTGATTTTATAAAGGGGGAAGACTCTTAATTCAACAACATTATTTCACGTTTTCTTTAATCTAGTTTAGCAACACATGATTTATTTTACCTGTAAACCTATATTTATTATATTTTCCTTCACTATACCTTCTGTATAACATAAATGTTAGTATTCAGTGTTTGTAAAACTCCGAGTACATTGTACGAATAAACTCAGTATGTCATCTGTAGTCCATTAGATGTAATTTGTGGGTGTATCGGCCTGGAGGCGCGACCGAATATATTTTACTAAGAACTAGGTACTCATGCAAACATGATGTATGAAACTCAGTTATTGTAGACCTACCTATATAAATTTTGATATGAATTAATATTAGGATTAAAACAGATATTTATAAAGAAATAATTGTTAGCTTCAATTACAGCCTCGAAAATAAAAATACTCGAGTAGTTTATGCATAAAAAAAAACGTCCCACTTAGGTACATAGGTATACGTAAAAAAATCAGTGCCAGATAACATGTACAGAATAAATACATTCACAAATAGAAAAACCGCAATCATATTCAACAAACCAGTTTAACATTGATATTCAAAAAAACCCTATAGGAATAACCTTAGCAAATAGGCCTCTTAAAACAAATCACCATATAGCTGACGTCATGAGGTCAATGACCGTTACCATAGAGAACTGTAGTTTATGTCAAAATGACAACAAAATTGCTCCGCACTGCAGCCTGAGAGGTAGTTCCGTTTGGATTGCATTCTGATTGTGCATTTGACATTTAGCGCTGTAGGCGGATTGTCGTAGTAGGTAAGGTGCAATATTCGATGCTAATTGAGTCTGCTATGCCTTCAAAATTATGATGTACTTGTTGTTTCAGTAATTTCCAGATGTTTATGTCATTTATTCTTTAATATGTTGTTATAAACTTTATGAAAAAATTATGTAATTTTTTCGGGGCTATAAACATTCGAGATTGCTTAAATAACACTTATTGGACGGGAATAGTTTCTGCAGCGGATCAAATAAAAAGACTAACAAAATACACTGTCTAGATCAGAATAGAATACGATAGGTACCTAAATCCTTCAAACATGAAGATCTTAGTTTTAAAACGAAAAGTTCTATCACGTAGAAAGTTCTCGAAAATTGAACAGTCGTACTAGAAGACAGAGTTACATCCCCGAGTGAACTATCAAAAACAGACTGATGGGACATAAAACTACATTTTCGCAAGTAGCACTAAACTATCGACAGTTAAGCCGATGTTGGCATTTTTTTTATATAGAAATCTTGATTCGTATCAATGTTTTCACTCCTTAATTCCTGGTCTTTGTAATGTGCGTATTGCCGTTCATCTTCATACTGATTTATGAGCCAAAACAAACTATCGGCCGACTAAAAGTGTGCGAGTTCTCTTAATAAATAAAATATTATAAAAATAATTTTGATCGACTCTTGGTTGTTCAGTAAATAGCTTATTATCGGGAGCGTGGCAAAGTCAATGCAGTGGAAAAGATTTCAACGAGCGCCCGCAACTCACTTTTTGTACGAAACAGTTTTTATAACAACTTATTATAATTATATTCTTATAAATAAGGTGGTGTGGCTAGAAAAAAGTTATAAAATAAAGTCTTCAAAATATAGGAAAATTACTGAGTGTGGTTTTTCAAAGTCAGCTATCGGGTATGATTCGTCTTAAAGAAATGTAAAAAACTATAGTCACGTTCTGTGATAAGATTTTTTCGTGATACTTAAAAAAACTAACCTAACTTTGAGAATTCTTCCGGTATGATAAGGCTAAGTATATTCCGATTTCGTCAAATAAGTTTGAGTCCTCTTGTAGACAATTTTCTAATGGTTATTTGACAAAAACAGAACCTTCTCACCAACTCAACTAAGAGAAAATACTTCAAAGTCCACTTATTTCATTTTTTCCTCATTCCATAGATTTAAGGCTCCTAATTGAACAGTTATTTAATATTCACAAAAGACAGTAATACAAAAAACACGGCGGTTCAACGAACACAGCCGAACGCCATTCATTCCGCGATCACGTACCATAGACCATTGTCTATGGCTTTGTGATGCAAAGACTCCGTTGTTTTGTGCGACCAACATCGCTAATTATAGAAACTACTAACGTGTTTTATGTTATACGCAAAATTGTATTCAAAATGTCAGAACTTAGGTGTTTTCTTCAGCTATGTATTTGTTGATAAAGGCACAAAAATATTATATGCTATTTAATAAGTATCTCCGAATTACTAAGAATAACCGATGGAAAAGTAAAGTTTTTTGCCGAGTCCAATGTTCGAATACCTTCCTAGAACCATTTTTTGTTGTTTTCTATAAGTCCAAACAAAGTTAATTGGATATTGTACGATTGAAGTAAATACCTACTTAATTTTGATTTGAAAAAAGAATGACTACCATAGTATTCATAATGTAAAACCATTTTGAAAAGAGAACGAGCGCAAAAAAACAAGAACATCGTGAACACATTTCTGTTACCTATTCAAAAAACGTTCACGATATAATTCATTAAGCTAGTTCCTTAGCTTCATTAATATGAATATTAAATAAATAAGAACCAGTTCTTATTCTTGAAGTTATCACAAGAAACAGCTCCGAAGTTTACGAACACAACGGTTTCGTTAAACTTGCTAAGTAGGTTGGCCATCGCGACAAAATATCTCCGACATTCACCGTTAGCCTAGGCATCTTACAATCATTCACCGCCATAAATTATGTCAAAATGTGCAAAAAATATTTCACACGAATACGGACACAAGACGTTAAAAGAATAAAACTTTTTGACAACGAAACTTGTACAAAAATCTAAGTTGCGTTTGTAACTTCGCTAGGAGTATTTCGCCGGTGGCTGTGGTACATTCGAGTGGGTATTGTTTCTTGTAAACAGTTATGCGTGGTACTGACCTGATAAGTGTCTGGTGTCGATCTGTGCTGCGGCAGCCACCGCCAGCAGCAGCAGGCAGAACGCCTGCCGGGCGCTCCGCATGTTCACTGCACCACAAACCACATCAACACTTACAAGCACTCACAATAATATCAATAAACTCGCGTTTTATATTAGTTTAGTGGGACGTGAAGAAAGTTTAGTTCGCCTTGGAAAGTTTGGTGACGTGTCGGTGGGTGCCGCGACGACAGACGTGCGTGCGAGGCTAGCGCGGACTTGCGACTGACGCGACACGCGAGCCGGCCGGCGGCGCTCGGGGTGACTAGCTAAACAACACAAATTGCACTCAACTTCATTTTTCTTGAGAATTTTAAAACAAATAAATTCTTATAACTTTATCTACTTTTGTACACACATTCTTTTATAAAAGGATTACCTATGCATTTCAATTAATATTAATAGAGAATTGTATGGTAATGTTTATAGCACTAGCTAACATTCTGCTGAAGCTATGCATCAATTAAGTTATTGTTCTTTACCTGAATGATCATTTAGATACCTATTACAGAATGATAAATAAAATAAACGTAAACAATAAGATAACATAGATTTCTGATTTAGTTACCTTTATAATACTGATTTTCTGAAATAAATATAACACACATAAAAATAAGCAAATACCTATCTCTGCGACTCAATCATCTTAATAAAACAAATTCAAATTCGACATTAGTCAACCCGCTACTACAAAAAATCTCCTCAGTTCGCGCGTGTTATTTCAGCGCTAGCAACACTGTGACTCGCACAGGTGGTCGCAGGCACACAGGCACAGGGTTGCAGGTTGCAGGTAGCGGGTTTGTAAACACGGCACGGCGCACACTGGCTGCCCCCGAGGGCTCAGTGCGTGCCAGCCTTAGGTAGCATTGTTCCGATAACAGGGAGATCATAAACCTTTATGGTGTGTTTGTTACAAAAAATAAGCTTTTGTTTGTGATTGCTTTACGTGAGATATGATGCCGACTGCCGAGATAAACTGTGGGTATGTCTGTGTATGCACGGAATGACGTGTACCTAGGTACTTGCGTGTCCTTTTACTTATTCTAATGAGATAAGCAGGATCCTGTTGCGGTTTGAACAGTTTCCATCTTTGGCAGAATGTATTTGCATTTCTAGATTTCAGTTTGCAATTTAATAAAAGTGCTAGGTTCTTGAGTTCAACATTCATATCGACAAACTGTTGATCCGTGATGTTTACACTAGTCCACGTGTTTGCATTTTTTGGTGAAAGTTTTTAATAGAAGGTAATTCCAAAACTACCTATGATGGAATCAGATCAGTCGAACTTAATAAAGTCTAGTTTTCTGACATACCCAACAGATATTATACCTAACATTACATACTATCTTTAACAAAAAGGAAAACCACACATAAACATAGTAGGTATATGAGTATGTAGTTACAAGCAGACATCACAGCGACCGCCGCCATGCGCGTGCGCGTCCCTATTCGTGCTTATCTAGATGAACACCATAATAAGGTAATAATGCAAGTTCGTGTCAACACACCATCCCATGGTCAAGGCTGTTTTGGTAAACATTGTTATGGATGAAACTTCAGCATTCCTTTGTGGTTGTGGTGCATCATCATCTGCTTAGCCTTTTCCTAACTATATTGAAGCCGGCTGGTTCCAGCTAGTGGAGCAATACAGTGGAGCGGAATACCGAACACATAGGCACAGATTACTGAATAGTAACATAGGTACCTACCTATATTTACAATTACGTAATTCTTCGTGAGCCAAAGGGGAAAAGCTTGAGCTTAAACTTAAAATCTAAAACACCTCTTATTATAGGGACGATAGTAAAGCCAAAGCAATCGATAGTAAATGGTACTAACTAATATTTTTCCAATCTAGTTAGTACCATTTACGCGTCGTCTCGGTTTTTTACCGTTCATCATTAAATACTACATTTTGGAGTAGACAGTAGGCGAGTAAATAAGGAAGTACATTAGATAATGGAGTTCATGGGGTATATATAAAGTATATATTCCCTTATAGTAGGTACATAGGGGAGTTTATAGGGGTAGTGCACATGGGATTTTATAGGCGATATAAAGGGAGACAACATAAAGGATTGCCTTACTGCAATCGAGCTTGTAACAAATATAAAAAAAACATTAGTCCTCTTTTTTTGATGTCGATTAAAAATATCGACCGGCTGTAGGTGAACAAATGCGATATTTCAATGCATATTTAATCGGAATAAGATAAGAAGGAAAACTCGAAATAATAAAAAATAGAAGGAGGATGTAACAAACAAGGTTTCGTTGTTTCTTTCCTCGAAGCGATGTATTTTTATTCGCGTTTACTAAGAATGGAATAGAAATAAGTTGCGCTTTGTATCACAAGTTGAAGGAAGTTGGTAAGTAGGTACATACATATTACTCAAAATTGTTACAGTAGCCACGCTAAACTATACCTACCTACTGTCAATTATATTGTGATCATTAAAATGTAGGAGTAACTGAAGCAAACTTTACTAAAGTATATCGTAATAATCAAGAGGCACCTAATAGGAAACGACTGGTTATTGTGGTACCAAAGTGCAGGTTCATTCCCGGACGGGTAAACTCATAAAAAGGTACAAATAGAGAACTAGCACACAACTGTATTGAAAACAAACTTAAAACTAACTGCTTTAATAATAAAAATACTACGATATTTTTCTTGGGGTTATGCTGTTTTAGACCACTGTAGTTTTCCTTGTATCTTGATGGTGCCTGATTGTTAGTAATTGTTACTACCAAGCACGGATTATTTTGCATAGGGTTATTTTATTTACCTACTATTTGTTTTTATGTTTTAGAATTAATGATTAGTGTCATCTAATCAATTTAATTCATCATTTTAAACGATCTTGCCGCTCGAACCTAGTTTGTAGGAAAATTCGACAGTTTAACTTCCAATCTTGATGTCTATAAGAGCAATGTCTTGATGTCTAGCTCTCAGTTATGATGATTTTAGTCATAGTAAAAATAAGAGTTTTCATTTTTTTTTACGACCACACTTCTTTTGCTGGCAACGTTAAAAACAAAATGTGTTATCTGTCACTGTCATACGGCTACGAAACGTCAAGTCAAAACGCGTTCCAGGTTCAGCAAACGCTTCAAACTTATAATTTGCAACATGAACTACTCTTCGCATCTCACTTTCCCCCGTAGATAATGCAATCTCTCAGCATGTTAACAATTCTTAAAATGTCAGTTTGTATTTTGTATGAAGTCTGCATTGCTTTTGTTAAAAAAAGCGGACGACTTGCCATGAAGTGTTTTGTTCTTCTACAAAATGTTTTAATTTATTAATTCTGAGTGAAGCTGACTGAAAATCAGCTACAATGTCGGCAAACGAACAGCCGGATCTTTTATTTTTTGATACTTTCTCACACGACACCAGTGAGGTACAAACAAACAATTGTTGAGATACATCAATGTTTTACCGTAATCTAGTATAGGTTTATCACTATCTTTCATTTATACGTTTACAGGAGCTTAATTTAGACTTGGTGCAGTTTCCGAAGTCAGTTTATGTGAGGGAAATACGTATAATTCCGCTGGGAGCGCGGGTGGAGGGCGATTTCCCCGGCGGAGTGCGGCTTGGCGCCACCAATCCTACGAAGTTCCACATAGATTTCTTCGTGAATGACCTGAGTAAGCCTGGAGCGTCCACCTTCGAAGCTCTGGGCAGTCTGGACTACTGCCAGAATGGACAGATACATATGGAGTGCGGCAGTGGACTGGACCAACCCAGAATCCCCACTGATGGTCTTGTCCTTAGAGGTTAGTTTGTATTTAGTCATTTTGTATATGTGAAAATATTGAATGTAAAACTTTATTGTGGGTTAGTGTGTAGTGTTAACCTCATTGTGACAAATAAAACATTCATTTTTGTATTTTACTGAATACAAAATGTGGATTGGATGTTCTACATTTTGACCGGCAGCAGATGAATTACCACTTTTACTGTTTAAATTCTAGTCATAACTACTCAATAATCTTTATGCTACTGTTCAGTATTTTAGTGGTTGTAATTCGTACCTGCTGTGCACATCAACTCTGATTCAATCACTGATTCTAGTTATAATCCTCTGTGGGTTTTATAAATCATTCACCAAGTAGCATAAAGTGTGGCATGTGTTTGTTAAACACCCAGACGCACCCGAGGGAACAACCGCTATGGCAGTACATCTCTCGGGACATTGCTGATTCTGTGTTTTGATTTCATTTGAACTTATTTTAACTGGTTATATAAATGGGAAAGTATTGTTTATTTCTTATTATTTCATTGTATATGCCTGAACAAATTCAGTTTTGTTTTGCTTATTAAGATGGAACCATGCAGACAGTAAAGATCTTTTATGTTGTAAACATCTATATCATTAATAAGCATGTAAATGGTATTGGAATTGAGATAATTAATAAATTGCATTTGTTATTGTCACAAGAATGTCCTCACATATATTAATATTTAATCTAAATTACAGATATAGATATTTCAATCTAGCTGTGTAGAAGCTCTTCTGAGAATTATTTTAAGAATATTCTAAAACTAAAATTATCTAAAACTAATTTCTAATAAATGGTATTTCCAGGATGGTACACTACAATAACATTGGCTGTTTACGGCAACCTGACTCAAGTGCTGCCCGAGACACCAGTGGGAGTCAATCCTCCTCCCGTGGTGCAAAGACCAGTAGTTGCTCGTGAAGTACCCCCGGCTCCACCACCAGCTGTCCCTCAAAACCCTGAATGGACCCAAGAACCATCTGTTCCAATACCTGCTTATACTGGTAATGTAGCCACTCCCAACCCTGAAGCATACGGGCCCAGCAATTATCCTGAGAATTATGATCCTCAGATGTATAGGGGTGACTACTACAATCCCGAGCAACCTAAAGATCCTCGCACTTACCAGCACATTGAAGAGAATACTTGGGAGAAAAGAGAACTTAGCTGTGAGAGAGATCCAGAGAGGTTGCGTCATAGCCCGCATTCTATTGATCATGACAGGGATAGAGATAGACGGGATGTACGTAGTCGCAGGCGCTCTCTTGACAGGGGACACAGTCGGGAGCCATCCAGGCTTCGAGATAGGAGCAGGGAGATCGATAGAATGGATAGACTTAGATCTCGGTCTAGGAGCCGCGATAGAGACTACGTAGTTAAGGGAGAGTATCGTCCCCTCAGCCGCTCTAGATCACGAAGCATCGACAGAATGCGCGCCATATCCACCGACCGCGATCGCGACCGTGACTGGGACAGGGGAACATACAAGAAGGATGATTACCGCAGACATCGTGAACCATCTTACGATAGATCTCGCGGCGGGTCTTATGATAAAGAACCCGGTTCCTACGATCGTAGATCTCCTTACGATAAAAGAGCTCCCTCTTATGAAAGGAAGATCCCGTACGAGAAGCGTTTGTCTCCGTACGAAAAGCGAGCTTCGTCATACGAGAGGCGTGCCCCGTCATACGAGAAGCAGACTTCGTATGATAGGAAGCGCCATTCGCCCTACACTCGCATCAGGGGATCCAGCTACAGCAGTCGGTCTCCAAGTCGCGATGATCCCAGGAAGCGACCCAGGACTCCACCAGGCGAAAGTAGCCGACGACCATTGTCACCTCGAGAAGTGGAAGGGTCAAGTCCTATCAATTCTATCAGATCGGAGGAAGGTGCAGAGTATGATAGAAGTGGCAAGCAAATCCCAAGAGTTGACTTCTATCACCAGAGCTATCGTCATAAGACTTCAATTCGCAGTCCTTCTCAAGAAGCCGAAAATGCGGCATACGTGGAACAACAACATTCCAGTTTGGTTACTGTCCAAATTGTTGACAATGCCACTGCAAAGCCTATAGAATCACCAGTCAGAAACGCGGAGGAAGATAGATCTATGGATGGTGAACAATTTGAGCCTATTCTATCAGATGAGGATATATGTGATGACCTCGAAGGTCCGGCCTATATGGAAGTTGATTACGATGTCAATGATTATGTTGGCGTTGATGACATAATCAAATATTATAACCCCTTCAAGTGTGACTGGAATAAATATGAAAATGTAAACAAAGTACATTTGCTGGGCCCTACAAGGGAAGGCGTTAAGGATGTACTCAATGCGACATTTGACGAACTGTGTGATGCTAGTCCAGAACTCTTCAAGATCTCGGAAATGGCGAAGTCTAACAAGAAACTGGATCAGAAATACTTTGCGAACACATTCGCAGATATTGACAACACCGCCAGGGAGGAGTGGGTGCACCAGTGTGAACAGCTATACGTGTCCATCACGAACCTTTGTAAAAACACCGACATTATACTGAGAATCTTCAAGAATCCAAATCGGAATGACACGTCCGATGAATTTACCGAAATCTACTACTTATTGATAACCTACTGCAAAATTGGCTTGAACTTCGACTTCGCATTAGCTCAACAGCAGCCAACCTACAAAATAAGACACATGAAGTGTGGCATACGTCTTGCTGAAGCTCTAATGGGCCACAGACATAACGGGGAAGTCATGAAAATACTTTTATCAACTGGTATTGACATGCCCATGTTGCTATTAGAAATGTACACCAAAGAATACATGGCACTCAGTATTCGTCTGATGATTTTAAAATCTTTGAACGCTTGCTTATCTTCGAAGGAATCTATAGACCACTTCATGAAAGAGACAGTGTTCCCTAAGTTTGACAAGACTGACGATAGGAAGCCGAGGAATGGCTATCAGGCTTTGATAACGATGATGCAGACCAACCCTCTGGCGAGATTGAAGTTCTCCATCAGTGCACTTATAAAGAAGTTGAATATTTATGAACTGTTGGGCAAACTGCGTGATTTGGTCGTGAATTTCAGTAAATCTGGAAGTAATGATGACGCTGATCTCTCAGAAGCTGATGCACACTTTATAGTAAATTCTCTTGAAGAGGTTTTGTACATGTATCGTTCACAGTGTTTCCATTTATCACAGCCGAAGCGATTCCTACCAGTCTCTGCTCAGTTCGAGATCAGCAAAGAATGCTCTAACGAAACTCTTTTGGAATTCTTCAATATTCACCAAATTCTTGAAGTATGCTTATACTTGTTAACATGCCCTACGACTTGCAATAATCTCGTGGTTGTGAGCCCGATCCACGATTTGATCTACGAACTGATTCACTCGCAAAATGGTTTAAACTTCTTATACAAGAATTTGGAAATGAGTGGACTGTTGTTTAAAACTTTGACGTTGCCGTACAGCCAGCAGAATAATGAGGAGTTCCTTTACCCTCACGATTTGAGTAACTACAGTGATCTACAAATTTTGGGGTTAGAACTGGCATATAGATTGAAGGCTTTGTATTACTTGCAGTCGATCTGTGATCAGCAAGCAGGGAAAGCTGATGAGAATGAGCTTATTGATAGACTGCAATCCCTGTACTGTCTCAGTTTCGGTAGCATTGGGAGAACTGCTGTGCCAGATGTAATCGTGATGGGTGAAAACGCTGAATGCCTCATGGAAGTATTCGAAAATGACCTGAGAGCAAAGCCCAAGAACGAGTCGCCTTTGAAACAAAAGTCGCCAGCGAAAGGTTATGCTATTGAGTTGATAGTTTCAGCTGTAAGGTTTGCAGCCAATGTTCCATTTTTGAAGAAATATGGACAAAGACTGATCAATGTATCCAGGGAACATGACAGGTTTGAGCCTAGCGTATCCAGTGTGTTACAAGAGGTGATACCTTATCTGAAGCCTGTAGAGAAGACGACGGTATTATCCGGAGAAGACATGACCGAGTGTGTAGAAATACTTAAGGCTAGCTCTGAACATGCTCCGGATCTGCCAGGAGAACTGATGACGTGTTTAAGGATTTTAAGGCACTACTGCATATCGGACTTTGAAAATAACGTGACGATCGCTTGTGAGTCGGCGACAGAAGAGTATGTAGAACTCAAGTATAAGTATAATGTGCTTCAATTGTTCTCGTTGGATGGCGTGGCGCATCTGGCAGGAGTGCTCGACCGATTGGCCACACATTTTGACCAGCCAAGCATGCACACTTCTTTATTTGCATCTGTCAAAGGATTACAACTTGCTCAGCTATTGCTGCCTTGTTTGAGATTGCTGGATGCGATGTTGGCCAGAGTAGTTCGATGCCGAGGACCAAGATTCCGCGACTTGACCGCAGCTCCTGTGTTACTGAAGACATATGGAATTGCAAAAGCTTTCCCAGTAGGCTCGGTAGGCTACAGAACTGCAGCCAAGGCAGCAGAAGCCTCAGTAAGAGCATTGTTGGCTTACGCACAGCCGATAGCTGATGACGCTAACGACGGCGACTCCATCCGCCGAGGACCTTGGACATCGCTATGCTCCGAAGTGATTTCTTACATTACTACAGCTCCATACACCTTCGTTCCTGGACTACTAGTGTTCTCTGAACTGCTGCCTCTGCCGCTACCGATGCAGACTAAGACTCCTCCAACAGACCGCGAGTTGGCTGATGCTTCCAATGAGAGACGCCTGTGGTCGGCACACCTTCACGCGCTTTCCAACGATTTGACAGATATGATCCAAATAATTTGTATGTCTACGTATAGGCCTGTTGTTCACATGCTACGAAGGGTATGTGTGCAAATTGCAGACTTGGCTCCAAACACAGCTGCTACAGTCGCCAAGGCTGCTGTGGGGGCGGTCACTCGGGAGTTGAAGCCAGGAGAGGCGGCGACCGCCAGCGTGGCTAGAGTTTTAGGCTTTTTGGCATGTTTAGTTTCCCACGCGCCTGTCAAATGCGCTGTGCTACATTCCATGAACAGTGGCGGACCCAGAGCTGCCGACGTTCAGACGGCGCTCTGTTCAGTGCTAGGTCTTGCCAACGCGTCTAACGAACACGCTGCAGCGCAAGAATACGCGGCACATGCGTTAGCAGCGTTCTGTGACGCTGAGATCACTTTGACTCCTGTCAGTGGAACATCAGATATTATATTATCAAACTCCTTGCCTAATAAGGATGCATTGGCGGCTTTCTTGGACTCCACAGCCGACTGCCTCGAGTCTACAACTAAAACATGTTCAGTCGCATCGTCGATACTGAGAGCTTACTTCGTACTCACAGAACATGAGTATGGATTCCAGCAGTTCAGGAAATTCGTGTCAAAGAGGCGGGAGAGTCTTGGGAAGTTCTTCAAATGGGCTTTGGAAGGTCAGGGGGAAGATAAGGCGGAATGCTTGAGTTTGTACATAGATCTGATCAGGATCCTGAAGATGGAGGAAGGCGAGGGTCCAGTGGGACGGAAGACCATGCTCACGGTGGGAGAGATGGCCGACATGGTGGGCTTCTCACCTTCTGATGAAGAGCATCCTGTCTTGAAGTTGGATAAGATTTTGAGAGTGAGTGTTATGCTGATTATGTCACATCACCTTTATCTGACATTTTTGGTTCTAACGAAACTGTTTTTTTACTAGCACAAAGACATTCGTACTTGTAAAGCTGACGAAATAAGGTATATTTTTATATTTATTTGATGTGAAAATTAGGTTTCGTTAGAACCAATGTCTGCCTATGTACCATTTGCTAATACATAATGCAAACTATTGCTACCGTTTTACCCTTACTGCATGATCCTTACATACCATAGTAGTTGTATATTAAGAGTAGACTTTCCTTCCACAGCCAAGAGAACAACACAGCAATTTTAATCACCGTTTTCAGGAAAGAAACTCTGACGAAGACGCTCTTGCCAACGCCAGCTTTCTGGCCAGTCACCTTCAGAAGCTGAAGGGTCTTGAGGAACCGGCGACTCCGCCTGAGGTCCAAGAGGCGGGGCTGCCTCCGCCGGAGACCCTGGTGGCGCAGTTCCAGGCCAGGACCATATATGCTATTGGAGAAGCCAGCGATGAGAGACTGACCTCAAGTTATTGGCTCAATGTGCCGGCTGCGGGAGGGGAGGACGATGTCAATGATAGTGAGCTGGTGAGTACTGTGGTTCAATGTGATGAATATATTGTGGGATATTATTAAGATTAGACCAATTTTGTTACTTGAATATGCTCTTTGATATAAGGGAAGCGAGGAGACTCGCTTCTCTTGGAAACCACATAATTCTATGTGAAGTTCTTCATATAGTGTAAGTTCCAATCACCAAAGAATTATAGTGTGAATTCGGATCCAGTCTTTCACTGAGAAATTTTCAACTTTAAAGTCCAATAATATAAACCACATACAATTCTATCTATAAACTAGATTCGGTAAACTAACTTAACAGATAAATGGACCAGTTCAATCAAATGAGACAGTTTAATCAAGTTGTGTATGTCCGCAGGTATCGTGTGACCTGGTGTCGGTGGCGGCGGGCTACGTGTCCGGGGGCGGCGAGGCGCTGTGCGGCGCGGTGCGGCGGCTGGCGGGCTGTCTGCGCCCCAACGACGACAAGCCCAAGGACGACAAGCGACCGCCCGGTCAGTCAAACCTCCATCACAGTCAGGAATACTTATATCGATATACTCTTTATTATGTACACCAAAAAAACAAAATTAAAAATTTTGAAGTCGTTGACACAATGAGCGGTCTTATCGCTTAAAGTGATCTCTTACAGACAACATTTGAAAAAGACCATTAAATGACCATTTCCTATTATAGATAAGTCTTTGAATTCAAAATTGACAAGAAGTTCTTGGTAAAATCTTTATTGTAATTGCGGCTATCTAAAGTGTTCTTGTTTAAGCATAACAAAAAGCAAAAGCATTACAATTATTGGAACAGTTATCAATTTTCGGTACTTAAAGCGGCTAATTTAAGCTTCGTAAATTTTACAAGAAAAAAAGGAAATAATATGTTCTGTATGTTTCTAGTGGCGCTAACTCGCGTGCGTACAGAGGGCGGCGCGGACGCGTTCCGCTCGCGCCCCCCCAACACGTCGCGCCCCCCCTCGCTGCACGTCGACGACTTCACCGCGCTGCACCAGCCGTATACTGCAGCACAAGTCACCAGGTAACATGTCGCAGTTATTTGTTAACACTAAATATTAAATGTTGGGAAAATATTTTCCCAGTTCCTCAACAGTGCATGTCCAGGACATGTTCACTCGTCGACTGCTCCGAAGTGGGATGAAACTTTTGTTGTCACACAAAATGAACACTTAATACATCTCCAATATTTAATAAATTTGTTAACTAGTCTGTATCTGTGTCTGCTACTGTCTTACCTACTCTTACCTGTCTGGCCCTGGGCACTGACAGAAAAAAGAGACAGTGTGTCCAACTTTTTTACGTTCAAAAGTCTACCGATCGCGGTAGTATTTCCATATCAAAAATGTACCTACTTCCCCAAACGTCCTGCCCTCGGTTGGGCAATAGTTGGACCTATATTATTCTAATTTTAAAGCATCCTAACTTGTTGTTGCTGTGTACAGAGGCATGCGTCGCGGCATCGCGGTGTCGGACCGCGGGCGCTTCGCGTCGGCCGCGCCCATGCACGCGCACTACCGACATCTGTGAGTATACCCGCTCTACTACAGCATATATTTAGTGGACCTTATTTATCTTACGATAATGTTCAGTATTAGGACTACTCATAAACTGAACCCTATGTAAAATTTGGCAAGAGAATGGAAGAATTCAGGTTTGTTTTGATTGTTCCTGATTCCTGCCTCAATATTTTCCAATAAAACAATTACCTACAATATCTATTACTTTGTGTGCGAATGAATAGCAACATTACAATTAGATGGATGATGTTGCACTGTACGTTCCTATTGATAGAAAAGTAAAGGAAACCTGTAGCTTTTTTTTGTGGTTCAATTAAAAACCTTTCAAAACTCGATTATCATTCATTTATTGATCTGTATCAAATACTACACTTTTAACTTTACCAAAAAGAGTTAGATTAGTCAGAAGCAAGATAATCCCTATGCATATTGTATTGCTATATTGTATATCGTAGGCATTTTCGAAGTTTTATTTCCAGTGATATCACAATGTTGTAAGCAAATGATTAAATACAAACCTTACACGTCACAGTCGCGGTCGCGGCGCGTGGGAGATGGGAGCCTCACACTTCGGGCACTTCCCACCCGCCTCACAGTACATGATGGGTAAGTTGTCCAGTATATTTTGCTCCTTCTCAATATTTAAATACTTCTACAGTTCAATATTAGTAACCACTTTATAGGAAGAAACTGATCAATCGGGATTACATTTGAATGCGATTACATTTAAGACCTTTGCGAGTTATTACTTTATTGGTACCAGCATTGTAACATGAAATGTCTGTGTCCAGGCGGCATGGGTTGGGGCGGCGCGACGCGCATGTCGCGCGGGCCGCGGCACCGCTCGTTCCTGCGGTGACCGCCGCACCACGCCGCGCCGCACTACGCGCCCGCCGCGCCGCAGCACTACGCGCCACCCGCCGCACCGCAGCATTATGCGTCACCCGCCGCACAGCACTATATACCGCCGGCGACAAACACGAACATTATGTGCCCCAGTGGAAATTAAAAACCATTTCTTATCGTATTGTACTTGTAATACATATTTTAAGAGTTTGAAATACGCTCTTAAGACTCATTTTTGTGCTAAGAATAACTACATATTGATCCACATATTATTATACTCTGTGAATTTCTTACAGTTTCCATATAAATGTGTCACTTTTAATATTCTGATAGAACTAATCAGTAATTGGTGTTCTTATTCATCTCAGGATTTTAATAAATAGACAGTTGGAATATAATTTTGTTTTTCATTTCATTATCATAGTCAAATGGATTAATTAACAGCGCGTGTACACTTTTGGAAGTTACTGGCTATAACTTAAATGATAAAGGGGATTGAGCAAGTATGTTTGAAGCCAAGTCCAAATGTCTACCACGAACGAAACCTATATAATTAAATAATTCACTAAATGTAGAGTATACAAAGAAAACAATTTTAGAAAATTTAGAAACAAATCAACTTTATTATCAAGATGAAAAAGATCAAATCATATATTATAATATATAAGCTTAAGAAACAGATATGTAAACCGCGACAATCACAGTCCAGCACTAACATAACCCTTGCTTTATATACCTTACTGCAAAACAAAACAAACGTTCACTATACATATTATAAGTATATCATAATTTACATTATACATATCAAATAAAAACAAACTATCATTTTCGCGTTCCAACTAAAGAGTAACGTTGTAAAATTTATAATTATAAGTATTATTAATACTCCACCGAGAATTTCCCATAGCGTTTCGTTTACTATAATTGTCTTTGTTTTTTTACTTATTTTTGTTTAATCATTAAACGGTAAAACATCTCACTAGCATAAGTTTATATTTACAAGGCCCGCGGGCACAGTCAGTTCAGTATAAAATATCACTCGCACATGGCACGGGCGGCGCCGGGCCGCGGCACTAGTCTCCGGGGTGCTCGGGGCACGATCTGTTCACTTCGAACCATTGGTCTATACATCTGGAACACAATCAAAACAAAATAGGTTAATAAATCATACTGTAAACAACTTAGGTCTATGGGAAAAGTTACACAAGGTGAAATCAAGACAACACCTTACAATAACTATATGTATATAGTTGCCATTGAACATAACCTTTTTGCGTTCGAAGTTACCCTCATGCTCCTCCACCCCAAGCGTTACAAATCCAGCTACCACTGCACTATTGACCAACATAGACTACATAGATGTATGTCACAAGTCAAACGCAGTAGAGGTTCGTATCAGTCGACCTACATCGCTGAGGGGCTTATCGGCCCTTTGTCTAGGTACCCTTTGAGCCCTGTAGGAGCGCTCGAGAGCATACCCATCTTACCACAGAAGGGAGCTTACAAGCATTGTTGACTATGAAAGATATGCTTGCAGAGTCATTAGGGGTTTTTTACAAAAAGTATCCTATTCAATATAATAAAGCTTACAGAGATACACACAGTTTGATGGGCCCCCTGTCGATAGTTGCATTAGAAATGGCATCACATTTAAATGTATATTGTCAGAGCCGACTACAACATAGTAGTATCACAGGAGGTTGCATTAATGATATCTTCCACGTAAAAAAACATGGAAACTCTTAAATTAACCTATTCATAAAGCACGTTGGTAACAACACCAATATGTAAACTTGTTACGAAGAAATATGTATACCTACATATGTGCATGTTCCGAGTTCCCGTGCAGTATCAGTGATCAATGTAATGCTGCTATCAGCCGGGTATCCATCAGATAACGGACTGCTATCGGCGAATTGATTGTGAAATGTATCATTTTGCATTATCTACTCAACTATCACTTATAGTGTTGTATAACATGTGTTAGAGTTGTTACATGAATCATAAATATATTTATAGATTCTAGTTCTACCGTTCTACTAGAATTGATAACTTATTTTAAGGAAAAAAGTTTCGAGTGATTAAGTTACTTAATTGATATTTTTGTTTTCTAAAATAACCTCTAGGTAGCCTTGTTTTCTAATCTGTATATGTCATTTTCCCTCTTTTTACAACAAAATACCTAAATTAGTCAGAATCACATACAAAATATTCCTCAAAATAATTTAAGGAAAACAATATGACTGTGACACGTGTAACCCAAAAATTCCACTTTGAATTCCTTTGAAATTAATTTATTACTCATTAAGTAGGCTCAAATGCCTACTTTATTTTGTATATTGACAATTAAGAACGTATACGACAAAAAACATTATTAAAATGATCAATCATCTTTTCAAAAGAAGACATATTAACTACTGTTATAGGTTAGGCATTGTAAGTAACTGGATTAAACTAATATTTCATGGACAGATAAGATGCAAAGCAACTGTGATCTCAGAAAATGGCCTATGACTGCAAACACCCGCTCTTGAAAGATCCGGCTTACACAGCAACCTTTACAACGTTGCATAATATTCAGCTAATAACAATCAATTAAGTCGCAATGATTACATAAATGCTTGTAAACAAACAATGAGTTCCGCGTAACAATTAAAGCACGTTAATAGTCGTGAAGTGATTTAATCTGCGACATTCACTGACACACGACTATTACTCGATGACTTATCGTCTTTGTCATCAGAAACTAACTTGTACCTAACTGCGCAAAACGCTCACTGTTACGCGTGTGTAAAGTGTGACTGTAAATTTTAATTCATTCAATTAATTTATTATCATTTAACTATGGCCTTTTCTGACATTAGCAATATTGTCAACACGTGCCGTGCACTCATATTTTAATATAAAATGGGTTAATTAGGGCATTTCCTTTTATTGCCATACTAATAGTCACTCGTCATACCGCGTCACATTCCTTACGTCAAGCCTTTCCCGAGACAGCATCATTTGCCGAGCCTTTTCCTTTCTATATTGGAATCGGCTTTCAGTCTTAACGACCAGCTAAATACCAGTGTCTTACATGTAAAGACTAACTAGATGACCTCCTCCTGGGCAACCCTTGGTAAGACTGTTTGTGAGTCCTTCTAGCTTTTGTCTACCAGTTAGGGGATTCGTTCTGAAGTTATAAGATATTTAGGTAAATGAAGGATGTTCTTACCCCTTGTGGTAGATGCAAAGGCAGGGCAGGCGGGCGATGGTGTCTCCGGCGGACAGCTCCTCCAGGCAGATCACGCACTCGCCCTTCGAATCACTCAGCACATCCTCTGCAAACATTATACACCATTCATTAGATATTATGTACAAACAAATACTAAATTCCACAAAATTCGAATTAAAGAATTGATTTAAGTAATAATCTAACTGGCTGGATCTCTACATATTGAAAAACACGGAACCTTCAATGAATCAATAGATTTAAAACAAGCGGCTTTCTAAATACATAGGATGATTCGAGAAATACCGGGCAACAACAGGTAATATTGATCAACTAATAAAGATAAATTAACCGTAGAGCAAGAACAACTGAACATTCCATTAATTATCCAAGTTTAGTTTTAGTTCACAAAGTCTGCATATTTGAATGAACTTTCAGATGTACGAGTAAATTGTATTTCTAGTTGCTCTGCACGCTTTTCCCGACATTCAGTCTTAAATCTTTGAGTAGTTAAGTTTATATAATTTTCTCCGGCGTGTTACAGGGAAAATTATAATAATAGTAATTGTACGGGCGTTCAGGCAGTCTTGTTGGGTTGTGCATAAATAGTGAATGTTATACTTCACTCGGCCTGGCTTGTAATTACCGGGAAAGCTCCCGTTCTGGCTACTGCGATATTATTATATTTCCTCTATTTGTTGAGCAATGGCTTAACAAATTGCGTTTGCAATTTCTCGCAAACCTCTGGAGTTACCGTTGTTATTAAGCTTAGTGAGTAACTTAAATATTGGTTCCTCGAATCTACCTGTTTGTTTTGAGTATTTCTAATATTGGCTGTGCATAGCTATAAAATATGTAGGCTCTGATTAAAGGTTGGTAGGAATAAATACTTCTGACTCACTAGTCTTTCCAATTAAATAATCTAAAACTGACTAAGCTATGCAAATATGTGCATAATTGACTCAATTCAGAGAGATAGACTTTCAACAACTCGTAGACACTTGCACAAAGGTGAATCATGTTTAGTTTCCAAACTTTTACTATTAGCTTTACATTTAATTTACAATGGGTCTCGGCTATAAACCACAGACTGTAGTAGTTACTCTTAGAACATATATTCAGCCAGTACTATCTAGGTTTCTATATCATTTAGAAGTGATGTTATCTTTAATTAAAGGACTGGTATGTATAGAAGGTGTTACTAACCATTATAAGAGAGTCTTGGCCTGGTGAGACACATGACGAGATGGCACTCGATGTCGTCCGGCAACACAAACTTGCTGCACACCGGACATTTTATACCTGAAACATAATACAGACACATGTTAATACAATATCCAGGGTGCACATAAATATTAATGAGAAATACTGTCAGGCTGTATTCGAACTACTGTACCGTTTAAAATATACACAGATAGTCTAATCTAGAACCAGAACATAGGGCAATTTTTATACGGCTGACACAGCTCTGGGAAGCTAGTATTCTAAAAGTAATTAGAGTTTTCCTGCACTAAAAAATAAAACTTACGATGTAAAACCGAAGTACTAAATTGGATTAAAAAAAATTAAGTACTATTTCGGGGAGTAATTTACTCGAGTATAGATTAGACCTCATAGTAATCTAGCAGACAGGTAGACACTTTATAGTAATTTCCATAAGTAATAGTAAAGCTCTAACTCCACGAAAAACAAGTTCCAACAGATGATTAACGACACCATTTGAAACGTGCTAACGTTACTATCTAATCACATTAATGTATTGGCCGAACTAAAATTAACCTTCCAAGATCAAAGTAAATCACACGGCGACCAATAAAGTAATCCATCAGGTTTGTACATAAACAAACACGTTTGAATAATAAATAAGGAATTAGCGCGAACACGTAAATAATCTAAGCGTTATCCGCTTGATGTAAGTAACAAATATGGCGGGTCTGATATAAAATTCCGTGTGTCGTCAGTAATCCGCTGATGTAAGCCAATTTCACGCTTTACACTGCACCTACGTACTACGGCCACTTTGACTTCATAAATATTTTTTCAGCTAACGAAGTAAACACAGCTGACGATATGATGTCAAAGGTTGAGCTAATGGAAGTTAAAATCAGTAAGAAAGTTAAGTTCGAGGCATCTTAGATAGTAGGAAAGAAAAATCCATCAATCTTTTTGTTGCTGTCAAAAATAAATTATAAGATAACTGTATTTTCATTATGTGTGGAGAAACCTTTTTGTATATGCATGTATGGCTAGATGAAATCATGTGACGATAGATAATCTTATTAAACAGTTAAATACAAGTTCGCGTTTGATGACTCCACATATTATTGTGCCAATAACTACCAAAGATATAATAGTATAATGCAATACTAATAACATATCGAGTGGCCATAAAGTGGAGTATACAATTCATATAACGATATTATTGTCCTGGCATGCAATTAGGCACACTCCATGACTCAGCTTTAATCGTTATTCGTTAGTACCGAGTAGATAATCGGTAGTACGTGCGTTACGCTCAAATCGATATTATTTGTGTAGCTAAGTGATACTTCGATACGTTCCGATTGAAATATGAAAGTGTAATCGAAAACATCTGCTTGTTTGTGATGCAGATTCGTTGGTTCATCGAAATTTATAGTATTGCCACTTGAAATATGTATAAACCAAGGCTTTATTCATTTCAGTTCGTCTTATACACTTGGTTATTATGAATAAAACTTCCCATTCTTACTAACTGACGTAGCTGTATGACCACATTGCTGATATAATGCACGCGTGTCCAGTCACCAGTGAAATGGAACGTGTCTACGCGTGAAGGTGTGACGGCAGGATTCCGTCCGAGCGCCTCCATTGACACCACGACATCTCCAGACGTTTGTCGCGGGAGATTCGCGAATCTGTGCTAGTTACGCAACACACCAGTATCTAGAGCTCAGCAATTTGTGCAATTGACTAGTCTCTATAGTGACTGGCAAGTTGTGCTTGAAATATGTATTAAAGATTGTTCTTACGCAAGTAGGCAGCTATCTACTGGTGTAAAAGCTCATGCAAGAATGAAATGGAGCTAATAAAAGCGTTTATAATGATGATAGCACGCAAAAAGCTTGCTCTTATACCAGCAAGTGTATGGTCAATAAATCGACTTTAAGCCTCTTATTTTGACCTAAAGTGGGCTCCACAGCCTAATAATAATCCCCATCAACATTGCACATGCAAATTCAGAGTACTTCGATGGTCTATTGGTAACACGTCAATAACCACGCACTGTCTAGCATAAATACTCGGTGTTACCATAGAGTGAAGCATAGCTTAGAAGTACCACTGTCCACTATCGCCGTCTTTCAATGAAGAAATAATTGGAAAAGATCTTATTATTTTTGAACATTAAAGATGACTGGAAGTTATGATTTCCTGAACAATCAGGTGAATTCCATTTTGACTTATGTATTTGTACCCAAAAAGTGTAAACCTTCTGCATGTATTCATGTATCGTGAACGTTTTGCCTCGTCTGCGAGTGCACTAGACTGTGGGTAATAGTACTACGGGCTTAGCAGCTGGGGAGAGGGGACTTTTTTATTTAGAGACAATGGAAATACGTGGTTCTATCTACACTACACTAAGTAAAACCCAGCTTCTACTTTCATATACGAGTATTCTACCCTTGCACTATGAAATACTCCAAAAATCTATCCAAGTTAAATAACTTATTTAAATATCAAAAAGGACACCAATTTGTGGACCGTTCAAACTATTCTTGAAAGTGTAATCAAACTAACTCTAAATTATGCCGAAACTTACTTTATAAGTTACTCTGCTCAAGTTTAAGTGAGAGCAAACAAAGTTATCCAATGAAGTGACTTAGAAAATGCTTTTAAGATAGAGAAATATATTGGAAAATCGGCGGGATGTTTAGACAAAGAACTAGTGTATATTTGTGACGTCATAGAATATGAGCATTCCGTCGCTAGCACATGGTTGTTCACAACAATAACACGGCAACGGCTTGAACCCGCAGAGCGCGCAGTCCGGTCACGCGCGCCATAACTACGTGCTTTATGCTAAGTTTTACATCAAAAAATATAATGCTGCCGTGTGTGTCATGTTAAACAGATGTTAATAAAGGGTTTCCAAAACTATGTTTTATTTCAGACCCATTTACGGAAGGCAAAAGTCAAATCTTTGGCAATCGTATTGAATAACGATATAATTTACGACTTCCTTGGTCTCCTATCTTCTCTCGAAAAACACATTTAATTTCCTTACAGGTAAAAATAGAGTTAGAATTTCCTAGCTGCTATGTGCTCTAACTAATTGAAAGCAATTAACTGGCTTGTCGTAGCAGTGTGACAAAGTAACCAGTTCCCGACTGTTACACTACAATGCAGTATACGATTCAATGTAACTACCGCGTTGTAGCCGTTAGCAGTCTTGCACTTGTCGACGAAATGGATACTGGTCTTTTATACACGTCTTTAAAAGTAACTAGGACTAATCTTCGGAATCTAGATCTATATAATAGGACCATCTGGTCCTCAGACTCTGTCTTGTAGTTTTTATCAACACTATTTGGAATGAATAAATCACATTGATGAAAATCTTTCTGAAGATCAAATATTTAAGCTACCTAAGGTTTTTCTTCAATAGCAAACACTTTTAGTAAACCCGTAATGCGCCGAATAAAAAACAAACGAACTGACCCGTCCACAACATACTTCAGATGAACCAATTTACAGGGAGATTGCAAAAGTATTGCAATTTATTTTTAGGCAATTAAGCCTATTCTGGGCACAATTTTCTAAGCATTTTGACTTGACCAGCTTGGACTCTCTTTACGAATATTTTTTACTATTATCTCCTAACAGTTCTGTCTATATTTAAGTCTGTAATAATTTGACCATTTTGAAAACACGAAAATGATGATGCCAAATGATGGTGCCTGTGTGATTTTCCCTTGTAAGCCTTCTGAGTGTTCTCATGTGGTGTGTCTATCTGATCCGCAGTCCACACACGTTCGGCGGACACTGACGGCCGAGGCATTGTGCCTCTTACGGCCCGGCCCGGACTAACGACCGGCTGCAGCGCCCCACTCTTCAATTGATTATTGTTTTATATGTTTAGTGATCCACTCCATTCGTATTACTAATGTTCTACCAAAATATGTACCACCTAAGAGAGCTTTTAATCAAAAATCGTTTTATGTCCTTTTCTAAAATGCTGTCTGTAGTATTTTTTACGTAAGATTGACATGGAATTGGTATTTATATGTCTATTCATCTGGTTAGCCTTCAAGACGGCTAGATGGCTAAAAATAGCTCAAAAGGGTTCACTTCGTCTCGGCTGGTACTGAGGCAGTAATCGTGAAATTTAATAAAATGATTGTCTAAACAAACATTTTTGTAATAGATTAGAAATCATACCGACTAGGGAATTAGTTAACCAACATTTTTAATAGCACCTATTTTCAAAACAATAAGATTTCGATTCTCGTGACAAGTTACACAGAACTGTTGTCTTCGCAAGTTACATAAGCCGCCATCTCCGTAGTTTGGTGAAGTTGCAAGTACAACAACGTCGAGCACCCCTCGTCGCCTGCTAAACACTGAACACCTGGAGCGTCGATAACTAAAACAAATAACTTCACGGCACATAAATTGCTTTCGCAATGTTTGCGTAACAAGCCACTGAAATACATTACATACACGGAGAACACATCAGTGGCGGACTGTGGACAAGCCATACACAAACAGTATTCCTCATATAAAAACGTTCGCTTCACAAATGGATGTTGAGAAACAGCACGACAAACTTGGGTATGAATTATTTTGACAATATTTTGATTAGAAATCTTATCTTTGAAGGAAATTTTGGAGTCCTTAGTAATAGAAACGGGGTGATAATATATTTATAGTTTATAATTTTAGGCAGACTATTAACTGAAAATTACAACTTCTAATAAAGATCTGTTCTTTAATTTATTGTATAAACGAAAACTTTGATTGGTAGATTATTTTCAGACGCTATATTTATTGCTTCTGACGTAAGACATCGAAGTTTGCGATGACATCTATGAAGTTTCCCTACACATACACTGAAAGCATTTAAATATCCTGGATTGAACGAAAACGAAGCAAATACACTTGAACTAACAAATAACTCACTCCGCACATTCAATGTTTTTCTTCCAACTCCAGACTTAGTAAAATTAAATACGCTGCCAATGATGCCGAGAATAAAATTCTACGCCAAGACGAATTTTAAAGAAATGTTGTACTTTCAGATGTCCTCTGTTTATAACTCTGGCTCTGCTGACGATGATCCCGCTGAGCACAGGCTACATAGACTGCAGGATATCCTGCAGGAGATGCCACGAGAACACCGAGCACCCCTCCGTGCTGGAGGTCTACTGCGCCATGTGCGAGGAGTGCAAGCAGAGGCGGAGGGAAAGGTAAGCGCACAACAGACAACAGCTTTTATATTACACTATACTGAGTAAGTCAGAAGTAAATTCTTAATATTAGATGTAAAAACAGTTCTCAATTTCGAAGGATGGCGAATCGCACTCCTTCTAGAAGAATGACACCGACAACTGCTGCGCAATTGGTCAGAATGAGGGATGGCGTGTCCAACAGCGCCGAGGCGCGAGGCAAATATGTGCAGATATCGGGGAGCAAGGCATCCACAGCGCAATCAATAACTGAACAGGACTTGACCCAGACGTCGAAGCCGGTACAATCGCCACCAGTGCTGCATGTGCACCAGCATCCGAAACTCGCACAGAGAAATGCATACTACGGTCAAATGGGTAAGACAGCTGATGACTACCTAATTGAAGTTTGGAAAATGTTAGGAGTCAAGCTTTCAGATCTTTTCCCATCAAAGTTTCCCAAATAAACACCTGCAATAATTAACTGTTATTATTTGATCGCTATATCCTTATCCATTGTGTAATGATCAGACAGCGGGTACCCGGCGGGCTGCCCGACACCACCTATGTGCGAATCAGAGGAGCAGATACTGGTGTACCCGAGCCCGCCTCCCATCATGCCCAGCATGCCCAGCATGCCTGCCAGCACCACGACGACGACGACGACGACCACGCAGCCGACCCAGCCGCCGTGCCCGCCCGTGCACACCTGCAGGAAGAAGAAGCCGAGTATGCATGGCATGTCCTGCATGCCTTGCATGCCCATGTGCCCGTGCCCCATGTACCCGTACCCGCCGCAGCAGCAGCAGCTGCAGCAGCTGCAGCAGCCGCAGCAGCCGCAGCAGCCGCAGGCCGTGCTGAATCAACCCACCACGGCCGCCAGCAGTCAGGCAGGTCAGGATTACCACTACCTGTATGTCGGACTGCCAAAGAATGTCTTCAATACGAACTAGTCGTCTGTGTACATACTATAACATGGTTGTGCTACGTTAGTTTCATTGTACTTTTTTATGAGGTGGATGATAAAAGGTATTGTGTAACGATATTTCTATATTTTAATAAATAAACATAGTGGCTTTGTATTTATTTATTTCATGATTTCGACTTGGTGTTAGAAGTTTCTGTGTGAAACTCATTTTGGGCAGTGGTGCTTCTGCGATGTTTTTGCTTGCAGTGCCCGAGGACACGAACGTAACCATTACGTCTACGATAGTCGTATCGTGAGTCCCTGACCCGAAACTAGATAACCTATATGTTATGTCAACAGCTCATCAATTCATTTTGATACTTAAGAGTACTTGGCTACATTATATTGTGAACTCTACTAAATTTTATACATTATTTTTTATGATTCAGGTAGTGGCATTAATAAATTATACCTTTATTATATTCGATAAAATACACACATATACTAAAAAACACAGGAACTTATGCGGTATACTGGTGTTGTTGGTGTTTTTTGTCTTGTTGTACTTAGATTCTAACAAATGAATCCGTATCGTTAAATGTCAGGTGAAGTCCCCATGGCGTGACAAACCATACGTATTTTACGCGCGTTTGTATTTACGTCACAATGATTGGAACTGGTTCCGCAACTGTGTTATTAATGGATTCGGCAACTGCTTTATCAGATATAGTTTTAATTTTGTGACGTTTGGCGTACTAATATATTATCTAATTAAAAGACAACGAGTTTGTTTAAAGGCGTCAGGCTAGGAAAGTACTAGTACGATTTGACATTTTTAAATTGGTTTTGATATCTAATTCATGGGGGAAAGTTTGAGGCTATTCATATGTATATGTATGTGGCTATAAGGAGCTAAGTGAAAAGTGCTTTGTCATACATGACTGTTGTCCACAAAGAATCGATATGGATAGGATAAATGACTGCTGAAGGTTTATAACTAAGTATATTTTCGGACACAGTAATTTCAACAATAAATGAACAATTAATTCGTCGCTTTGCAGAAAAGCTTCCATAAGTATATTCATTACAGGTACAGAGTAAGGTTACTTAAAGGTCCGAGGACATATAGAGTCAAAACATACAGTAAATTCACTAATTAGGGTAATATATTCTGGGCCAGTGGTGGCTAATAGAATAAATTATTGAGCCAAAGCTTATTGAGGGGGAAAAGGACCTGAACATTTAATTACTACGAAGATAGTAGCCGTTGTAGAAATATGAGGCACTTAGTAGCCGAGCTAAATGGAGATGATAAAACTTCTACTACCCATAATTTGCTACCACAAGATAAGGAGGAAATGGAAAGGGCTGGGCACATGATAAGAACAAATTCCTTTACAGTATGAGAAAAATGGTAATTCCTCGCGCAACTGCTGCGACTCATATAAAACTCATCCTGCTTGACACAGTCACGTAAGTGGGCGCAAGTAGTGTGTGTCCTAGCCTAGGTCTAGCAGCCTGCAGCCAGTCGATCACTTGTTGAGTATCGCCATCGATCGCGGCGCTCGTGTGTCATCGGGAACACTCGGTATGTAGGTCACCATAGTTTCGGGATGATACGTCCTACTATAACTACTACACTGGATACAGTTTGGAACTATTGGTCACTGGCTAGCAGATAGGCCGTTTTACAAAAAACTATAGATATATGACACAGGTTTCAATCAAAGGCCAGTTTCCAGGAATAAATTCAAATGGTTATGAATTCAAAATTAAATAATACGAATACCAGAAACGTTGTTAATAATACAATGTTTATGTATTCTATTTGGTTAAGCGGTTTAATTAAAATAGCTAAAATATCATAAACTATTGGTTTTCCTTCATACATTGCATTTTCCTGTGGGCGGGGAATATAGTTTCCAATAAAATTGGCATACGGCAAACGAATATGACTATGAATTTTATTTGTACTTCCGATTAATCTACACTACAACCAGAATATTATCCCTAGACCAAAAAATAAATTAGCCGAGTAAGATATCATTGCAGGTGATTGGTAAAATACCAGGCAGGTCTTCAATACTATAAAAATGATATCGTGCCCCAGTCGACTCGCACAATACACTATAAACTATAAAACAATAACTTTAAAGGCAAACAATAGTCGTCAATAAAAAGTAATGCTCCGAGGTTCGTGAGCGGCGCTCGTAAGCGCCACCAGAGACGCTACACGCCTCGTCTTATATCTATCAATATCTTTACTACACCCTTATAACATAAACCTACTTTTAAATTCAAGAAACAAATTGATCGAATTCCTACAAACGTACTTGATACAGGACGACAGGCGTTCTAATTTCACACGTAATCGGAAGGACCCATCTGGGACAGGCGAAGCAACGCGACTTAACATGTATGTCGATAAGGAGGGACGCTGACTGATTGGATCTGGCTGCAAATTACCCGACCAAAGGCACATTGAGATGAACGCAATTATTGAATAAGTGAAAAAAAGTTCATTAAGAATTTGATTGAATACTAATCGATTTATAAAAAACTGAATGCGATTAGAATGTTCTGTAGACCAATCAATCACAAATTCGTAATTGTACTCAATAAATCGTGACAGAATATAGAGCACTCGTCCACAATGACCCGAATGGACAAAGTTTGAAATATATCAGTACATATTTACAAACGACGTACATGGACGAAGTTTTTTATTACTCTCTCCATCATTGTTTTGTGTGGATCGATATATTTGATCGAAGACAACGAACTATCAAACTGGGTGATCTTTATTATAAGTAACAATCATAAAATATTCTTTGATGATAACACCGACTCTAACATTACTCGCAGAGAAGTGGCAGGCTGTGGACGCAGTTGAATTTAAAATATACTTCTTCCTTTATGTCAGATAAGTTATTGGTGTCCATTTGGCCATCAAGTCAGTTTGCAAGCATGGATCTACATCAATTTGTATAGTATGGCATCATATCCCAACATGGCCGTCTTTATGTACCTCACAACTAACCATTTACATGTTATTGTTGGGCTACGGCGCGGGTACCTCGCCTCTAAATTTTCAATGGACGTTAAATTGATAACAAGGATCTTCGTACACAATGAAGGCTTTAGTATCAAACGCAAACTCGATAATTAATTAACAATTATTATTGAAAGGATTTTGTTTTTGTTACGGGAATTTTCCTCAATTTTCATTGTGCAGCGGAAAATAACTAACCACTGAAGTTTAAAATTGCTGATTTTATCTTGATTAATCACTTGTTTAATTAAAATGTAAAGTAGTACAGAGTTGAACAACACCATGGAATGCATACCATATAAAATCCTCCTGGGCGGGCGCCTTATTTGAGCACCATATGCGGAGTCCTGCTCAGCATCAGGCACACAGGTTCCTATTATAATACCCATCGCCACCATACCACTAGTCCGCACACACATCAGAAATTCACTATCACCTCATATTAAACATTACACTTGAGGACAAAAAAATGTCACACACATATTATTTTAAAAAGTCATCACTAAATGGGTACGATAAAGTTTGAATATAAAGTTGAGCAGTGGGACGTGCGTTCGGCGTAGATGTCAGAATGTAACTGGCTGTGGTTTGTTACCGGTGTGCTAGGTCGCGAGGTTCTCGTCACATTTGGCACGCAACTCGTGACGTCACGGCAGGCCAGCGCGCGTCACTTGCCCAGGACTACTTGGGCCATACCTGCCTTGAGCGTGCAAATAAGGCGATATTTATAGAGCCACTATACACAAGCGGAAAACTTGCCTGACTTTTACGTTTTTCTTTGCGTTGACAAAGGGTCCATAATTCACGACTTGGCATGACTATTTCTGGTTCTACTTGTACTCTTCGTAAGGTGACGTCAAGATGTTAATGAATGCTAATAGAAGAATTATTCGATATCGAGCTTAATGAAATCCTTATAGCGTTATTTGTATGCATAAGGATGTAATGAGACCAAAAATAATACATCAGATATACGGTTGGTGGCGTGTGTCGCAACATGATATGTCAGTCACGCGCCTGTGAGGGAACTTCTGACGGCAACTTAATGAAATGAAAGTGTCCCTGACTGTACTAATAAGATTCATAAGCGAATAACGCTCGTCCGGACGAAAATAGAAACGGATTTCAGTAATTTGATTTACGATGTAGGAACCGGACACAGCCATGGTTTACGTAAACCATGTAAACATGTGATGATGTTTTTATTTGTAACGAAAAAAACCGTTATTAGTAATTTCTTTGTATTGTTTTCGGTGTATTACGACATTGAGCATACGTCAGTCAAACAATATAAAACATGTAAGAGCTTGTCCACTACAATATTCTGACAATCATGGAATATAACGATTGACTACTTACATGAGTGTCAATGTTTGTACGCGTACAAATGTATGCTATTACCAACGTCAGGATCATAAACAAAACTTGTGCAAACAGCAAGGCAATGACATTAAAAGCGAAACGAATCATTTGTCTTTTCAACTTTTAAGTACCCAGTTGCGTAATACATATATTTTTCAGATTTTCACAATGGAAATAACAGCATCTGAATCAACAAAATATGAAGATTACATAATAAGCTTCAAAATGACTTGTAGATGACACTTAGTTGTATAACTAAGTAGGCACAATGGACGAGGGAGAGGCGAAGCTTGGTGAAAGCGGTAGTTAAACAGCCTCAAGCAGGAAAGGTTAGGTGTGAAGGCGTCGCGTGCAGCTAATGTCTGGTCGACCTGGCACAGATCTAATACCCCTGTTATTCAAACCGAGTAGCTCCAACAAAGTGTTTTAAGAAACTTGAATGCCATTCAAGTTTTCTATACAGAAGTAATGTTGAACGAATGTTGACAGACTTGTGTGACCTCGCTGCATGATGAAATGAAAACGTCTGCGCCAGTTACATGGACAATACTCCACACTTGAATGGCAGCCGAAACATGCAGAATACATGTGACGGATCCGAGAAGTTTTTGAGAGTCGTTTCATAACTGCACATTTTAAAGCCCATATTCATTTGCCAGTTCCTCCGTACATATTATATTACCCTATTACACTGTCAAGAATAGTCAAAGTTAAGTCATAAACACCCATTTATGTTGAAGTATATCTTAAGAATATGGGTAGGGGTATGTCAATCCTGAATGAATGGAGTTCAGGCAGTGTCTACCACTAAACATCCCAATATTAAATGGCATATTGGATCATTATAATCTGCAGTTTTGTTGAGCTCAATATAACTTAATGTAAAACCTTGTGCATTGAAGAAAAAAAAACCTTGTTAAATAATAATACAAAATGAGCGTTCAATTACTGGAAGCACTCGCTCGGTCTAGAAAGGCAGCAAATAAGCAGCAGGGCTCAGCCACGAGGCTTGTTATCTGCTATCAACTTGAGCACATAATGATCACCCTTAAGGGACCGCTGTCATTTGCGCAGCCGTCAATGAGGTACGTCGACACGCAACCGCTAGACCCAGCCTTTCACGGACAAACTACAAATAAACATAAAGAAAAACCCAGTATCTTAGCACTGTATTATGAAGGAATAAATGTTATTTATTTTTACATTATGTGGAGCAGAGACCATGTGGTTCATCCTCTCGTTGATTATAATAATAATTTATTTTTATAACCCTAATAGCTAAGCTGTGTTACAATTTGTCTCCATATTTTCTTGGCTTCCTTTTATGTGTTTTTATATGGCTTGGGAAGCTTGGCACCAGGAGCTATTTCAATTAAATCAGTGCTTAAAAATAATATACAAACATCTATTATGTATAAGCACAATTGAAAAAAGGCCTCTTTATACACAAAAGCCATTCAAATAATCTATTATGTAGAGAAGCAAAAGATGGTACGATGTAAAAAGTAATCAGTTGCGACGTAATTTCGGTTATAAATCTTCCGTATCAAACAATTACATTTTCATCTTTGAGCAAACGTAATTCGCCATCATTCATTCGGAAAGCACAATTGTATAACAAATAAAGACCATAAATAAAACGAATACACAAATGAAAATTGTATGCGTACATCGATCGGGCAGTTTTCATTGGCCTCAAGTGTACGAGGAAAGATGAATACGGAACCATTGGTGGAATGACGTGGCTGTCACGGGAAAGTTGGAACGATCAATCTGACCTAGGGAACCCTAAAAGGGACAAATTACTTCAATCTGGGAAGTAAATCAAAGTGATGCGGATTGTCTGAGTCTGGCAAAGTTGCGTTATATTCGTATCCGAGAGAATTAATATGTATGTTCTTTATGTACGAGTATCGCGAGGCAGATGCGGCTCTTGTGAGACTAAGTAATCACTTGCGGTAACTTAGTGGCGTGTTGCTACCAACTTAAGTTTAGGAGCTAATTCGAAAAGATAGCCAACATTAGTAAAATTAACTTGGAAAAATTACAGCACTATACGTGTGCATGTATGATCTTTCTACCTCTAGAATATCGTCATGTAAGCGTCGCAGCTAACACCGGTCCCGATATATGCACCAGTAAAATTTTATGGAAACTAAATTTGAATTGTATCGATAGTCGATAGAGTGAACGTTCGCATTGTTTCTCCAAGCGAAAACTTATCGATAGTGACGGGAATAGCACGAATAGAACCTTATTATATGTCATTGAACTGGCATCGTAAATATCTTGAATGAGGTGATTAGGTAGTTTGAATGTGGTGAATTATCTCGAGGAAAGCAAGAGATTCGTTAGTCGCAATTGTACTAGGTATAGCACAGCATGTCGGTGACGTCGCGACAAATTGCCGCCATTATCGCAATAGGGTATATTAATGTACGCTGTGTACGCCGGGGTGATTGTGGTCAACCTATCACTTAGATGTTTGCGTGGAAAGCGTCTCGTGATTATAATGGGTACCTCGGAAAATAACAGTCCACGCGACTCGAAGAGGGAAATAATACCAAGGATAATTTAGCTATATTTTACTGCGTTAGTAGTTCATGTGATGACGGCAAAATAATCGAGTTTGTCTCGACTCGTATAAGGAAAAAGGCGTGCCCTACCGGTACACAACGCTAAGACATTCAAAGTCACAAAAAGAATCTGTTTCATTCTTATTTTCCTTGTTGATTATACATTCAGTTTTATTTATATTTTTGACGACGCAAACTGATAATCGCGGAAGCAGATCTCAAAAACGTATTTTAAATAGATTTAAAATCAACTTCTTAAAGTATCTCAGAGTCCAAATAAACAAACATTTCTTCACAATTTTAGATAAAGTGACGTAGCTATGTCAATGAACGAACATCGGCCCATTTCCATAGTGACAGACACACAGACTCGTAAACAAGTGTGTTTGTACAATGACATGCGTACGAGTCACTCCCGGCTTAATATAGCCCGACCTTAAGGCCACTGAACCACTGGAGGGTCTGCGAATAAAGAACCATGAGATATGGTAATAACCTCACAATATTGCCTTCTGTCTGGCTGTTTATTGATTTATTTCGTCTGATGTCTAGCTAATCTAATATTAACACAAAAACAAATAAGATGAAAGAAAAATATATAGTGAAAGAGTCTGCGCTCTTTCATATGCAAACAAGACTTTAAAAAGGTCACCTATAAAGCCCTAAAATTCCTAAGTACAAAAGCAATTAACGAAAAAATATTTAAGCAGAACAAGGCCTAAGTATGAATATTAATTATAATCAACAAAGACGTAAAGGAAGAAAGTTTGTTAAAAGCATTTTAATTATAATTTTGTTAAAACCTAGGCTTAGGTGAGAATAAATACTGAAGAAATTATTCATAACTATGCAAAATATTTTCAGAAAACATAACCTTACAATTAGCCTATTGAAAGCAAGATTACCATGACCGAACACGCATAAGTCAAATCAAAAACAAATAAAAACCAAGTTCAGAGGTCGACTCTATACATTTCGGGAAGTCGGAAGTCATTACCACTTCACTACGGCCCAAATCTACATTTCGAACTTTCGATATTTACAATCATGTTTTCGCAAATATTTATAGCCAGCATTTCAGTAAAAAATGACTTTGAGATAAAAACCCGCATCATTAAAATTAAAAATGCCGGCTGCGTTTGCGTACGTGCTGAGTACTCCGCGGAAAGTTTGTTCAACAAGCCGAAACTAACAAGTTGTAGGTACGTAAGCCATCCCTTTTAACTAGGCAGGCATGGATCTCTGGAGTAATGGCACAAAAGTCCAATAACTCCTGGGTATTGATCAGCAGTTATTGCAATAGGAGAGCTGGCCAGCGGGCCGTGCGCTCGCGGGTCACTCGCTCCAATTAAAACATTTCAGATATCAACGCCTGCGTTTATAGGGGATGGATTTCGGGTTAATACTGCTTTGATTTTTTTCGTTGAGGAGCTAGACGAAATTCAGATCTCGGAAGTGGGACGGTTGCAAAGAACCATTAAGTACATACCATTAAACATGAGTCATCTGCGAGAAAAACAAGAGATTTCAGAAAAGCGAACGCAATCTAAAATAAAATTACGGTATTCCTCTCCAAAAGCACTCAATCCCTAAATCCGTCGCAAGCCAGTACAGATGTGTGAATGGCGCGACATTAAAACATGACACACGCCAGTTAGCGAGTCGACGTAATTGAAACACATCGGAGCACTCGCTAATGCGACTCATAGAATCCCGCAAAACGCTCGTACGACCGACTTCATTTCAGCGGCTTAACCAGCGGCGGCATGTAGGCCTCCGCTCACTTCGCTTCATATTATGTCATATTTCACAAAAGTTTTCGCGTTTTACACGTCAAATATAATTTGATGGGACCGCATTTTGAATCCTCTTGCGGTTTTATTAAATTTGTACGTTGTAAGTTTGTCTGATATGAAAGTTTCGTATCAGTGTGATTGGCTGGTTTATTTCATTTGGGCTTATATCTGATAAAAGGTTTTATACTAATTGGATGAGCCGATTTCATACAAGAACGTTGCGTACTTACTTTTATTTTATCGATCTTCACTGAAATAGAATTGAATAGAAGTTGCATCAGCTATTTCTATTTTAATGTTAAGAGAAATATGTTGGAGTGAAGTTTAAACTCAATTTTATGCTCGAGTAGAATGCGCAGCGCTATCGGTGCGCGTTGCTATCTTGCTTCACATTAGTTCAGCTCGAGGTTTTACCGTAAAGGAAGAAAACGGTAGAATTTTAAGCTTTGACTGCGGGTGAAATATTTTCAATGCTTTATCAAAAGTCTGTAAAAGGAAGCTAGTGCACACTACACAGAAGCTTTAGGAATAGTTCCGTAAGGAAATATTGCAGAAAATACCTTTATGCATTTAAACTTTAAGCGATTGAATTTATAGCATACAGAATTTGAAGTATGCGCTGTTAGGAATAAGGCATCAAAAAGATTTGATATTAACAAAAGTTAAAACAACTGTACACAGCTGAAAGCAAATATATAAAGCGAAGTAAGCAAAGCTCCCACAATGAGTAATGAGGATCTGGCCGCAAGTGATAGGTCCCTCGCTGTCAATACTCGAGGTTCCTCTGGCACCCCCTGCATGGAGGGATTACTTTGTTCCGGAACCCCTCCTGGTATTAATACGTCACTGGTATCATTTCACGGAGCAATTTCCTTGTGCCAGAGATACATAAGTATTTGGATTGCAAAAATATTCTATTTTTAGGCAGAGAACAGTGTTTGATTTCGTTTATTTTTATGTAAGTAGTTCAAAAAGCACTGTATCTTTTTTTAACTAGAATTAGGTAATAATTCGATTCTAAGATAATTCAGTTTAGCTTTGACAAAATATTTTCATAACATTTGAATAGTAACTAAATTATAATAAAGATAACATTAAATATTGAATCAAGCAAACGATCCTTTACATTAAATAAAAACGTCTAAACAACAAACATCTTTAGCCAAAATAATGGAATTTATAAAAACAAGGACAAAACATTTTGAAGCCGGTGCGGAAACTCACGAAGCCCTCAAAACTGGAGAGTTTAAACTGAAGTGAAACGGGAACAATCAGCATAATTAAACTGCCTTTACGCATTATTTCACCTGGCTTTTTAATTTGTCTCTTTATTTTTTGACCTTTACAAAGCCTTTCTATTAAATGGTTTAAAAATGGACACCAAATTGGTTTTAGAAAATCACCTACATTGTAATACCCTGTATTTCGGTTTGTAATTCCTAAAAGCCCAAACAATGATTGTGTTTTCGGAAAGGAATCCGGTTTTATTTCGGGAGCGGAATTGCGAGATCGTCATTTATCGGGTCATGGGGCTTAACGCCATCATTGGCACGCTATGAGAGGGCAACAGTCGCCAAATCACGATCCTTCTCTCCAAAGGGATCAGAGGCGACAATTGTACCAAATTCTTGCTACAAATCTAATTCAGTGCAAGGATAATGTAAAATGTCCAGGTATTAACGAAGTCCAGTTTCAAGTCCAGGTCAGAACAACAGAATTTTAACAATATCACCGAGGCCAGCGTTAACAATGTGGACTTTTAAAAATTGAATTACTATAACAAAAGCTGAAAGTGGAACGCGTCCATTAAAACGAGATTACCAAACACACTATTGTGAAAATACTGAAAAATAATCCAAATTTAATATTTTACTGGATAAAGCTATATTGTATGAAAACATAAGCGAAGTCACTGATGCTAGTTAAACCAGATGCAGATGAGTTATGGCACAAGGATATATAAGTTTTCAGACTAACCAAAGGTGTATAATAAATCTACAAAAAATATTATCTAAAGCCCGTACCAGGAGATAGTATCAGTAATGGTGAAGTCAAAGCGATCGATACAATCAAATTAGTATACACACGTATTATATTTATGGGTAGTGATAGGAAACATGCATATGTATGTGAAAGGGTAGCAGGCCCGATATGTATTGCAAGATTAGCAACTATGGTAGCACACATAGATAAATAATACTATAGAAATTGTTGCTCATGAGAATGGAATCTACGAACCAGTAGCAATTTATGTAGTTTTTTGAATAATTTCATAATCTTCGGATTAGGGCATGCAATTTCGGTAAAACAAAAATTACCGGTAAAAAATCGGTAATAAAAATATTTTTACCGGTAAACCGGTAAAACTGTAATTTCTGTATTTTTTTTTAAATGTGATATTATAACAATAAGATTGGGTGGTCTTAAAGCAAAAACTAAATAAATATGTAAAGTATAAGGTGGTAAACGTTTTTTGTGACGTGGGCCGTAACAAAAAACATGTCAGTACCATCCGTACGCGATGTCGCCGACAAAATGCAAGAGAAACGGCTGCGATGGTACGGACATGTAAAAAGGAGTGACACCTGAGGACATCGGTAGTGTGAATGTGATACCCAATCTCAATATACCCTGTCAAAGGCGCAAAGGCAGGCCGAAACCGTGGTGGTTGAGTGTCGTAATGAATGACATGAAAATCTGCGAACTCGAAGAGGAAGATGTCTATTCAGGAGGATAGAGCGAAGTGGAAGAAGGAAGATACGGAAAGCCGACCCCGTCATTAAAAATATATTTTTTTACGGTAATTCTTAACGTTTATCCCATGATAAACGTTAAGAATTACCGTAAAAAAATATATTTTTAATTGAGGTGAAAGCCCTTTTTTATGTTAAATCGTCAAATGACAGACTCTTTCTGTCTAAAACCCATGTTTTTTAGTAGGCGTTTTATGGACCAGAGTCGCGGTAACTCTTTCGAACAATCCCGCAGCCCCGGCAGGCCTTGGCCCTGCTGGGCCCCACTGGGTTTGCTGACATCTCCCTGAGGAGCCCGTGGAACAACGCCAAGCGCCCGCGGACACGGGTCTGTTGTCTATGCAGACGGTGGAACGATGAGCCACCCGAACTCAAAGCCCACAGACCGACGCCTATGGTGGCCGGGAGTTGTCTCTCGACCCTTGGCGCCCGTGGTGTCTTCCTGGTCCACTACAGCGGCTGGGATGAGAGGTGCTACTCGCAGTCGCTCCGCCGTCTCCTTCTCGAGCATGACTGCTTCCAGAAGGAGACGACGGCTTCTCATTCCCTCAAGCTCCGGACCATGGCTTGAACCAGGGAAGGACGCGAAAGGTCGCCGCTGCCTATTGCCTCGACGACAACACGGCGGTACCCTTCCCAAGCAGTGCACACCTGGACTGTGTGCTCCACCGTGTCCTCAGTGCTGTCCGCAAGGTGGTGAAGTAAAAGCTCTTGCTCAGTAAGGTCATAGAGTAGGTAAAATAAGCATTAGCTTCTTTGTACCTAGTATGAGCTGACAGCTATGAGGAAAAACAGAATAACCGAATGAATACAATTTGTTTAGATTTTATAAATTAAGATGAGAAAGAAGATTTGTATCTAACCTAGAGATAGTTAAGGACACACAAGTTTACTTTCCTAAAAAGAGAAAGAAGATTTGTATCTAACCTAGAGATAGTTAAGGACACACAAGTTCACTTTCCTAAAAAACACCAACTTTAAAACTCTTACAATACGTAATGTATGCAACATTACATTATATTAAAGGTACATAACAAAGATTTGACGTTAAATGAACAATTGCTATATTTTATCAGAAAAACGTAAAACCCGGTAAATTACCGGTTTCATATTATTTTTACCGGTAATTTAAAACTCGCAAAAATGGGCGATTTACCGGTAAAAACGAAACCGGTTAACCGGTATTGCATGCCCTACTTCGGATTGATCATGATTACATTTATGAGTTTCAAAAACCCCGGTTCTGTAAACACGTTAAACGGTTAATTTCCAGTGTTATTGTTGACTTGCATTTACAAAATCAACGTAAGATAAAATAAGCTTTAATTTATAAAACACTTCCTTAATAATTCATTTATATCAAGATGAATATCACTACAAGAAACATATAAAAAGACACAAGATTGTGTTACTCCGAGGTAAATGCGTTCCTTATTTTAATATTTTTCATGTCTTGGTAAAAAATCGAAAATGTCTGCCAGTTGTGTTGGGCACAAGGAACGATATAATATGTTCTTCAAAATAACTGGAAATTAATCTTCCATTGCTAGGTAATTAACGGTCTAATTGTGAGTCACGTATTTGTAAATAATTTCCAGGCTAGAATCTAGACGCTTTTTAGTTATTTCGAGCTCAGAAACTAGAAATCCTAGACTTCAGTCGTTTTGTTAGAGACAAATGGTAATTTGTTCTATCTGAAAATAACTTTAGTCCATTTAATGTAGAAACAAGTGACGTTTAAATATCTTTTTTGTCAGACATTACAGCATCACTTGACTGGCACTTGTAAAATATTCACAATTATTAAGTCACTCTTCATTTATTCGCTCTCGTCTCGGAGCGACAATATTTTAATAAAAATACCTTCTACGTTAGCTGAATAACATTCACTTTGTTTCATATACACATAACCTTTTATCCATTAGTGAAATAAAAAATACCGCAACTACTTTTAACCCAACGTACATTCAAAAGCAAAAAGTTTAGTTATTCATAAAATAACGAACCCTATTCACAAATATGGAAATTCATGAAAAAGGTTCGTTTTTTTTTTAATATTTCGCAGCGGTGTGTAGTGATAAAAGGCGGAAACTATCCGGCGCCGGATGCGGTCCCGCCCGCCCCCGCCGCGCTGCCGGAAGCGGAAATAAAGACACCGAACGACACCTTCGGGCAACGACCGACATACAGCCAGACTCCTATATGCGTACAACTTGTTACTCCGCCTGGGGAGTTTTTTTGCATATATTTTTTTTAAAGACTTCTGTGTAGGATCTCGTTATAGTCAAGCGTTTGTTTGCGGGGTATTTATTTTGTCACAATGTTATTTACTTATCGGGGTTGATACTAACCCTTGCGTTACTCAAATAATAATAAATACCAAAATGATCAGTTATTAGCACAAATCTATTGAGGTTATAGTGACGTACACCCAGCTGGGTCAACTAATAGGAATCAATGTATCCCGCATAGCCGGACACAGACTACCCCGAGTGGGGCTAATGGCCGCTGGCTGCAGGCTCTATCGCAGCTTAATTAAATCCACCGGCTAAGGGGCTTCACTTAAGCACCAACTTCACAGATACTTCAAACAAAAGTCCCCAGATGTGAACTTTACAGACGTTCAAAAGTGTTAAAACTACTACATTACCGGATCAGATGGTTCAGAAAAAAACTGACAGAACTTCTGCTGAGAACAAAGGAATAATATAAAAGAGCAGTCGTTTAGAACCGTGAGAAACTGAAGACTGACCTATTTTATTATATTAAGTTGAATTTAGTTTTCAAAGTGTAGAAACTTTAAGAGTAAAGAATAAATTTCACACCTAATGTGCAAAAAGATAAAATGTCATTGTGGATATTCACTGACTTATGGGAATGTTGAATTCTAATGCGATCATCTATGCTGAATAATTTCAAGCTAATAAAGTGGTAGAAAAATCACGAACAAAAAAATAAAACTCAAAATCTCGATAAATAAGACATTCAAAGGACCCGCTGTCCTGAAAAACTTCAAAACAATATGAAATACACACAAATCAGTTCTGAGAAATATTAATTTAGAAACTGGAATGTTCAGATTACACCTGCCTTTCCACAGCGTATTCAGACGTTTTTATTTTAAGGTTGTCTGAAGGAGATCGCCGATTGCGGTAGCCTGGCGTTTATATTGCTCTTAAATAATCATAATTTATAGCTTCCTTTCATTCGACGCATTACTAGTAAAGTACTTTATCTGTCAAAACAATTTTCCTCATTTAAGAAAACAGAATACATATAAAAGTGTCCATCGTTTGAAGCCGCGTACACAAACAACAAATGGTTTCGACTAAGCAACAATCAGATATTTATGCACCAATAAACCTCTACGGAATGAATATCGAAGATTTTACTGCAAATAAAAGTCGGGAGGACGCGTTCAGGAAATTCCTACAATAACACAACCAAACGAAAATTTCATGTATTTCTGTACCCTTCGCCAAGAATTCGCCTTGAGATACTTTTTTTAAGAAAATACTTCTTATACAATTTTCCACTGTGGGAGTTTTTAATTAAATATAATTGTGTTTGTTACGGCATGCTTTGTTTAAGGTCAGATCGACACTTAGCATTCATTTTGTTTAATAACGCTATAGTACGGGTAATATTAGTATTATTTAATAAAGTCAATCACGCCAAGTCGTGGAATTATTGACTGCACGCAATTCACGCATTCAACATTATAAGTTACATTGTTTAATGTTGAGCAAAAATTAATCAAAACTTATTCAAAACTCCTCAGGTGGAAAGCCTGTCTCTGTTTTGTTGCGGTGCCGCTTAATCTTAGTCATATTAGTGTATTCTCAGCTGAATAGTAGCTTTTATAACCTAACGTGGTGATTAATATGATTAGTACCTTTGTACCTGGCACTTAACTGTTCAACGATTCATGAAACCACAGTCAGTTAGATAACGTCAGTAAAATTGAACAGCACTGAGTGTTTATTATGAATGAGTAGAATCCGCGACACCTCGCCTGAGGGCTATTTGTATAGGAACAACATCAGTTATTGAAGATGTTTGTGTCGGAGGGCTCGAGTGCGGCGACGCGAGCGGCCGCGACTGGCGCCCGGCGGCGACTGCCGCGCGCCCCGGCACCCGGGAGCGTGGAAACCCCAGGAAACAACGAGGGTGCATTTATAAAATGAGCCTTTAACGGTGAAATATACGAACGAAACAAGACGCGTTTTTCTCTCCGAATAATATTTAATTAAAACAAAGGTGCAGTTAGCGGGAATTTACGGAATAATCACCGTCGAGGATTTATTTACCGCTTAATTAACTAGTTTGCTTCGTTTTGTTTCTTTCCCTGGTATTTGGGTCGAAAGCATTTTGTTTTTGGTATGCAATGAGTTAAATAGAAATGAAAATATCCGGGAAACTCTGTGCAACCGTTTCTAAAAAAATATGTCTGTTGAACGCACATTTAAGGCTTTTATCTCGACTGCGAAGAAAGGTTAAAGGAATACCTCCCGCGAACATAAACAACACAATGTTTTCGCAGTTCAGCCATATTTCTTCACTAAAGCTTTTCTCTGGGAGTTTTAATAGGCGCTGCTGTGAAGTTAGACATCGCTACATTTCGCGAGCGGTAAGTTTCAGCAATTAAACATGTGTTCGCATCATATTCCAGTAAAATTAGGCGTTGTTTGTAATTACCAGTAACATTCGGCAACCGTAAATAAACAACCTTTGAGCTTTAATTTTTCCTGGTAGCGTGAATCAGAGTTTTCTCTCGGAATTGAGACGTTGCACGCTCCCCCTTACGTATGCAATACAAATCTGACATGCTGATGACGTGGATGGTATTTCAAACGAACCTCACTTTCATGTGGTTGATATTTGACTAGAATGCCTCGAAGAGCAGTGGAGAATGGGACTAGGCTACTGAATGTTCGTGTTTGTCAAGTCAATATCAGTATCGTGTGACGAAATGCAACATAGAATCATGGATTTAAATCAGTCGCGCTCGCGGCTTTGATTCTATCGATAACTAAAACATGAAAGCACGATACGATCGGAACAAATACACGGTTTAGTTATCCAATTTACATTTATAACAAGCATTTCTAGAGCAGTTATATGGTATGATGTGGGAGCCATAATCCGGCGTTCGGTTCGACATGTCTGCAAACAAATTGGTTTGTTTGCGAACAGAACAACACGCGGAGTGTCGATGCGGTGACGTCATAGCACACATAACGCACACATCTACACACCACCCGGATAAGGTTGTCAAATGTACAGCCTATCTGATCAAGTCAAGGCATTTCAATTCAACTGCCCCTTTTCAATTTATTTGAGCACGGTACCTTGACATTTCCTCATCTCAATCATGATTATTGCTCCACATTTTTGCCAATATAATTTTCCTGTCGCCATGTTTGACCTCACTCTAAGTGAAATATTTCAGGAGCCTTTTACTGGTCAATAAAGGTGACCACTTGAACATTTATATACAAAGTATCGGATAAAACAGTCCAGAACATTCCCGAGGGAGGGTACAGCCGCTCAAATTGTCAATTAGCCGAGGAATTTGTTCACAAGTGGCAGCCCTAACCGAGGATAGATGCAAATATTTACTTAAACATCACATCTCTGAGCCATTAGCGAGACCAGACATAATTATTAGGCAAATACATAGTTAGGCAAAGATGTTACTATTTAGGACTGTGCCTACGAGAGTTTTGTTAGCAGAGCTAGTATTATTACTGTTAGATGTCGTGATTAGGGCTTTCAAATACCGGATTTTTTCAATTCCGGTATCAATACCGGTATTAGAAATTTCAATACCGTGATCACGTGATCACGGTATTGTCGGTCATGCAAATATTGCAATACTCCAAATATTAAAAGTCGTCGCTCCTTTATACGTCTTCGAAGTACTTTTGCAAGATTTTATCTTAAGTCATTAGCTTGACCATCTAACTTCGTCAACATAAATTTTACAAATTTCTAATACAGTTACTACTACACTGACACACAACTACTTTGACTACAGAAAGGCTGTTGTAAATAGTTTTTAATATTGTCAAATGGAATTCGTCTAATTCGAAATCGGAGTTTAATTTTAAATCGATTAAAACTTTTAAAACACAATCCTTTAGTTTCAAAAAGCGTCCAATCATAGCCCCGACCCTATGACAAAAAATGAGATTGACTTCATCATGACGAACAAGAAGCACATACTCAGAGACGTCTCCGTGATCAATAGGTTTAATACCGGTAGCGATCACCGACTTGTCCGAGGCTCTCTGAATATCAACTTCAAGGCCGAACGTTTCCGTCTGATGAAGGCCAGGCTCCGACCAACACTGCTCTAAACCATTTCAGGATCTGAAACGTTCCAGTCAAATTTGGAGAACCGATTTGCCGCCGTGGAAACCACAACAGACGTTAACCAGAACCACGAATAAGTGGTTCGGATCCTCAGGGAGGAAGGTTCGAGATTCTGTAACATGCAGCGTTAGGGCAAGAAATCAAAGCTTTCGGAAGAGACATTAGGGCTTATGAAGAAACGACATGAAAACCCACATGTCACTTCGTCAGCTAAGCGGGCTCTATACCAAGAGATCAACAAGCACGTACGACGCGACCTCCGGTGGTCCAATACTCTTGACATTGAAAGAGCAATTGAGCTGAATCGGGGTTCAAAGGTGTTCGTACAATCTCTTGGAAGAAGCCACTTGACGAAGCTGACTACAACAAGTGGAGAAGTCATTTCTTCGGTGCCGGCAGTCCTTTCGGAAGTGGAAAACTTCTATGGCCGGTTATACGCATCGCATGCATCTCGTTCTCGACCTGATCCTGGAAATGAGGATTCTAGAGCCACATTAACACGCCATTTCACCGAAGACCTGCCAGAAGTCAGCAGTGGCGAAATCGAGATCGCTCTGAGACAGCTCAAAAATGGAAAAGCCCCTGGCGAGGATGGCATTACAACAGAGCTTAAGCAGGAGGTAAGCCCGTACTGGGGGAGCTCCAGAAGCTTTTTAACGCCGTCCTGTTTGAAGGGAGAACTCCAGAGGCTTGGAGTAGGAGTGTTGTGGTCCTGTTCTTCAAAAAGGGAAACAAAACCCTGCTGAAGAACTATCGACCCATTTCCCTCCTAAGCCACGTATATAAGCTGTTCTCAAGAGTGATCACGAACCGACTTGCGCGAAGACTCGACGAATTCCAACCACCGGAGCAGGCTGGGTTTCGGAACGGATACGGCACCATAGACCACATCCACACAGTGCGGCAGATCGTACAGAAGATGGATGGATGGAGGGGTTGATTATACTCTCTAGCATTTGTGAACTATGAGAAGGCCTTTGAATCGGTTGAAATCTAGTCTGTTCTGGAGTCCCTGCAGCGTTGCCAAGTAGATTGGCGATACATCCTAGTGATGAGATGTCACTTTACTAAGTACTGACTAACAAAACAACAACGCCTTTTGGCTCGCTGGACCGACTAAGCCGATTGTTTAAGAAAGGTGCGGGCGTGGTATGCTGGAGATAAAAGTTGGCGCTTAATACACAAGTGTGAAGTGTGAGAATAATATTACGAGTACGTAGTTATTTATCTTATTTAATACAACTTCCTGCTACTTATTACAAATTACAACAAACCACAATAATTAAAATTATAAAAAGCTTGTAATACCGTAATCACGGTATTGGCTCGTCAATACCGGTATTGAAAAAAGACCAAAATATATCCGTGATCACGGTATTACGGGATCCCGTAATACCGGTATTGAAAGCCCTAGTCGTGATCCTAGTAGCGAAATTGTGGTTGAAGGTTTTCTCAATAATGGCGAAGTTAACACCGCATTACTCTTGCTAATAAATTGACAATGCGATAACACCTCTATATTTAACAGTACAAACTTATTTAATTGGATAGCAACGAAATAATCAATGTATTTTTTAAATATTATCGGAAATACCACATTTTACATTTGAATAAACTTATAAGACCAAAACAACAAGGAGGACAAACTTTTAATAAGCACGTATCAAAGGGTAGTCCATAAAACAGGGTGTAAGCCGTAAAGTCAACAAAGGCGAACAACAGAGAGGCAACATACTTAATTCTTTAACTATAAAGAGAGCCTTAAACTTTTTTAATAAGACTGCCGAATGACAACGAAACTCGGGACACAAAGTTAGATTATTTACAGATTTCCAAACGGGCGGGCAGCCTCGTAAATCCTGGGAGACTCAGAAGACAAATAAGTGGAAAACTTAAAAATAATGCGCTTCTGCGGAGGGAGAACGATGAACTGGCTCTATCAGCAGTTCCCTTCCCTGATTCAATTATGGCCTGTTTCGTAATGGCTGTTATTTTTCTCCGATTTTTGCAGAATTCAGTCGTTGTTTTTCAATTTAATGGTTCGGAAAAATGCGAGTGCTAGTGCTTTTAATAAAGCTGTGTTGATTACCAGTTTACCGATAAAGGTATTAATAGTTCTTCTTACTCGTTATTTTCGGAAATATTTCCCATTAAAATTGATGTTGTAAATTGAACCAGGACGTGGAAATCCATGTATACGGGAACATATAAAGCGCATACAAAGTGTTGAGTATTTGGGGCATGTTCGGAACAGTGAAAGGGCACGATCGATACACATTGCTGTTTCCTGTGCAATATTTCAGTTCTCATGCACCGACGTGTTATAGCCTAATTTCCTTTTAACATCTGTATTGTTCAATGTAGCTAGTTCTAGGGAACGAGTGAAAAGTTCTAAAAAGTTTATGTACTAATATTTCACTTGATTTTCCAAGGTTTTATTAACTAACTCTATTAATTCTAGTAAGTATTTTTAATGAAAACGCTATAGATACATAAGTCACAGGCACAGAAACAAGGCTTCGAGTAATCCTCCACGTTTCTGCAAGGCAGCGGCCTTGTTCATGATTTATCAGGCTTCCTCGCGTCAGGTGGTGCGATTATCAACTTAATTGCCAGCAGACTCCATTGCCCGACACCATGATTAATGGCCTCGACCACCTGGATGTAATCAACTGGAATAACTGACGCTAATCTCAACCTGTCTACTGGCGACTGTAATGTGCTGTGCCATTCCACATAAGCTTCCATTAATAGGTTTTTCCTTGAGATAAGAACTTTCTTGTTTGCTACGGAATGTAGGAATGAAGGTCAAAGAAACGTATGTTGGGATCACTTTATTAGCAAAAACACTGGAATGTTTGCGTGTTCAATTTGCTCATTAACGCAGAGTATGCACGTGACATTTATAACAGGACTCTAACTGTGTCAATGGCTGATGATGGTGCAGTCATTGAAAATTATACACTTAGTGCCAATGTGGCAGACACGCAGAATAACAAAACTATCCACTAAACTTACATTAGCGTGCGTCATAACATTGTACTTAATTTTGAAGTAATTGTCAACACCAATTCAGAGTACATAACGGTACAACTTTAACCACTTTAAAATTGGGAGCTAACTGTTTCAAAAATCTAGTGGGAATGTCAAAAGTTTGACAATATAGAGTGATAAGGGTCGCTGATGCATCAGAGTTACGTCAGCGGGGCATAGTTGCCGGGGAATGCAATATGCGAGCGTAGGGCTGGCACGGCGCGCCGGCGGCATGCCAAACTGTCGCCGTCACTTGCCAACCGCGCTGCCAGGGTTCGATACCCTGCTGAGCACGAGGGCTGTACGAGCTTCAGTTTCAGCCCCACTTTCAGATAAACTACTAGATGTATGGTTTCCACGGGTGAGTTCAGACGTTTAAGTATACTCTTGAAGTTCTTAATTGTATCTATTTCATTTTTGGCCACATTTCTCACAGCGATCTTTGGATTACATTTCCAAGAATTCCTGGCATTATAATAAAGAATTTAATTCTAACCGATGTCTCAAGGCAGATTTTTCTTGAAAGTCCCTATCTACAAAGACGTCAAGAGATTTAAATTGTCAATAAAGCGGGCTGTAAGGAACTTACATAATTAAGATGGATCGTCGGCGAACAGCTTTATTGCGGAGCAGTAATACGTTCAACTGCATGAGATATGGATGTCATTACATTAATCGTCTCATTACTTACGCTTCCTGTTCTCGACAGAGTAACTGGAAACTTACCTGCAACAAAATTATTTAAAAACATTAATTAAACGAACGGGTTCAAGAAAATGCGAATGAAAAAAAATATGCTCAGGTTTTCCCAAGTGTAGGCACTTGATATAACTTAAGTGTAATTAATTTGTTTTATACTGCAAATGGAACTAAAACACATACAATTTCGTGTATGATAAACGTGATTGTAATTAGTTCTGTCATACCGTAGTGTTTGGCATCTGTTATTACATTATCAGAGTTGTAGTGAAACTTGGCGCCTCCAGTGACGAACTTAGACTCGAAGTTCTACTCCTAGATGGCAAGGCGTTAGGTGAGCTATGCTAATGTTCACAACTTTACTTCAAACTTCCTCTTTATAATATAATATTAAACTTGCTTTAATAACGTAATATGTTTTATGGGAATTGTGGTGGTTTTATAGCACGATCGATGGTTATATTATGGGAACTAAAGCACTCTTGGCTGATCAACTGGTACACGCAAACTTTCCGGTCCTTGAAGTGGCAATAATGATATTATAATATTGAATAATTAATATTCAACAATTACACAAATAAATTGAAAATTTTGACCTTCATCCTAGAAAATATTGCCATATTATAATGAGATATTAGGTAAGCAACAGTACCTATTCTTGATTTTGTAAGCTCAGACTAAAATAACAATTCGTCTCGTACCAATAAAAAGTGACAGAATAAAACAAAACCGGCTTTAATTCTACAATTCGTAGTTAAGGAAAATACACGCATAAGTATATTAGCATGGTTATCACCAGATAATGATATGTTATTATCATTTAAAGACCCGGAACAGCATCGTTTAACGCGTTACGTGAGGGCGTTGAGATCTTACACGTTTCACATAAGAGGACAAAGGTACTGAATATTGTTTACATAAAACAATAGATATTTTTAAAAAGGAAAACAAGCGCCCATGTTAATATTAGAAATTCAAAACGAGCTCTTTAACTAGTTCTCAAATAACTTTGCCACTCCAAAATTGGCTATCAGTGACTTCACGGCAGTCAATATGGACGACGAAAACTTACTGCGCTGGCTTAGATTTCTATTTCAGAAAGGCTTATTTGATAAAAACTGTTAAAGAATAATTATTTCATATTAGCAAAAATTACTTGATCAACTGACTCTATGTAAGTATGTACTGGCAAAGATTACATGATCACCTAAACCTATGAATGTACATGTACAATGTATGTACTGGTATTGCCTAAAGATAGTCACAAGATTATTATTTCGATAAAACTATTACGACATATTAATATTTTTGCGTGACTCACGGTTCCGCTACGATTCATCACTTTATCCTCCTGATAACGCATAGGTATTTCCTTAACTGAATGAAAATATACATTCATTGATAAACCTTAACAGCTTATTGGTATTTATATACCTACGTTCTAACCAAATAAAATTGTTTTAATTTTTCAGTTCAGCCCTATGCACAAGAAACAGCAAGTTCACACCGTTACTACTTTTAGCATCAGTTCGAGGTTAAAAAACATCTATTTCTATGACTAGTCTGAGGCATTAAAATGGCTAGTATTTAGCTGATCCTATTTCGATCGCTTGACTTGTGGACCTGACCAATAGAGACAATTTATTTATATATTTTTATAATTTATTTTATATAGGTTTATATCTTTGCCAATTTATAAAGACACGCAACCTCAACTATTTATATAGATACATGTACTCTAAATGCACTTACAATATATTTAGTATTAATCTTATCAATATCAAAAAGGTAAAAAAAAACTTTATCCCGGTCGCAAAATCAGATTATTGTAACAGTTTTTCGGCACATTTTCCTTATAGATTTTCCTCAACAGTTTGTAGGTGTAGTTAATCTAAACTAGCATGTGCCGGCAACACCCAAGGGTTAAAAATAACTGCGAACGTGATGACTTACTCATTGGAGCTAACACAGGAGCGGCGTTAGGGGGGGAACACACGAGGTAGGTTTAAATGCATTTATCACCCACCCTTGTGCTGACGTATGTCAAACTAAACAAGACTGACCTGTGATATTTTTCAGTAAATGCCACTAGAATATTTTTGTCGCTGATTTAATCATCAAGCTGCTTTCGAAGTCACAGTCAAAAGTCTTTATTTTAATTAGGCTTTTGTAGGCTCTTATAAAAGTCAGACACTAGTAATTGCACGGTTCCAAAAAGTCCCATCAAGAAGAAGCGAGTAAAAAACTCAATTTTAATACAATAAGATGAAATTAACTGTTATTACTTTTGGTGTAACTGTATTAACTGTACTTTTATGATCATGCTTGGGTACCAAAAAACTACCGAATTCTAAACACACGCAACAGCAAAACGAAAATTAGAAACAGCAACTACATCTATCAAAATTTATACTGCACTTTATGCAGTGCGAAAGTATTGCATCTGGTGGGGGCATTATTTCAGCAGCAGTCAGCCATTACACATTGTATGCGAAGTCGATGCATTTGCGAATGACGTCAGCTATCGGATGTATGCCTGACAGGGTCGTTGCCTTGCCCAAGTGGGGTAAAAATTACTGCTCCACATTCATCTTTCACACTTACATTTATATCCTTTGTGGATGTTTTTATTGAATACCATTAAATTTTATAAAAGTGTGAAAGATCAATCATTACTTGTGAACCTGAATATTGCAAGAATTTCAAAGCTGTTCCTGAATACTTTTCAATGCACACATATGTCAATGCAAATGCACACAATGTCCTGATGACTCTTTCCAATAAGATATAGGCGATATCAACTTCTATGGCTTAGGTTTATACTCGGTCAGGTACTTGTTTATGATCTAAGATTTACCTAGAAGTATATTTTAGTAGCCCTTCTTCAAAAATGTGTAGTATACAAGTGAGAGGCAGTCGGTGGCAGGGTTTAAAGTGAGAAGTCTCGCTTGAGTTGCAGTGTAGCTAACTAAACATGTCGTATGTTTAGTTAGGAAATGCAACATTGCAGCATTCTACTTATAATTTTGCTCAGTAGTTTATCTTGAAAATTAAAAGACGTGTATTTTTTACCTGACGAAGCAAACTCGGTAGTTGGAGGTTTCTTTTTGGTTTCTCCTTTTAATAACATCTAAAATTAAAGGGCTTGTTAGTTTAAGACACGGTTATAAATAGTACTTTGTTCGTTGTAATCAACTGTATTTGTGTCCGTGATCCGTCGAATCAAAACAAAGCTGTATAATTGCTAACGAATGTTTTTCTCATTTACCAGAAACTAAAACAAAACCTGTTGTGACAATTTATGTATTTGTCCGAATCCAAAATGGCAAATTGAATTGGAGATACATCGTGTAAAATCGACCTCCATTTCAAGGGTCGCGATACAAAGAGAAAAATATTATTTACTACGAGACTAAGAGATACATTTTCAATAAAACCTACTTCGTCTCAAGGTATATTTGCTGATTTGTGTCTCAAAGGATAATCTGATATCTGAGCCTCTATCCATCGGTGTTTCTAAATTCAGTTTTCTTGGAAGCCGCGTGTAACGTCAAACATAGAATAAGCCGAGATTAAACGAACACTATTACGGTGTCATTACTTCATTAGTGAGATAATTAGGTAATTACGTTTATCTGTTAAGTCTTTAGCGATTACTTCGAGTTGACTTTGTTGACTACAATGGAAAATAACTATTAGTTGCGCGAACTTATTGTAGAGCGCCGAGCCATTCCAGTACTCACAGAGAAGATGCTATTTCTGTTTATTTTACTATTTATCTTGGGCGGAAAGCAATAATTCGAGCTCTCAAGAAAGTAGGTTTCGCTTCAGGTTTAAAAAAGTTTCGTGAATGTTTAAGATTGTTATTTCTCTCGTTTCCAACAAAAATAAACTTCTCGAGAGTTGCGACTGGCTTGTTGCAAGGAGTTCATAAAAAGTATAATTTTATGAATACCGGAGTCTGTGAACATTTTATCCGCATTTTGTTGAAAACAACTATTCAGAAGGTTTCACATAACATGACCTACTTGCCGAAAGTCACCGTTACAACAGTTATACGCGATTTGTGTGAATGTTTGCACATTCAATTATGCTTTCTTATCATTTCACTCCATTTTTAAAGCCAAAATGTAAGTCTAAGTAACACTATATAATCTCCATCATTTATTAGAATCGAGATAACCTTATATAATCTATCAAAACAACAGTTTCATTTCATGTTTACTTGCATTACAAATCACTCAAGAGATGCTCGCTTCGCTAAAGATATAACTGAAACAAATAAAAAAGGAGTAATACTTAACGATGACAGATCGCCATCTCGTCGTTTGCATCAACTTAACAAGAATAGATGGACTTCAAGCGATCTAACGACTTTCAACTGGAATGTATTCAACGACTTTCTATTAGGTGGAGTTGCTGAAGGTCTGTGTAAATACTCTTTAGTGAGCAGTTCATACAGAGCATTAAATAAGAGTTACAGTGAGTCGAGATGCAGCGCTCGCCGGCTTACGTAACATGCAGTCGACTGCAACATCACTGCACACTGACATTTCTAATAAATAACGTGACTATCACTAGTATTACTCTTTTCTCTACTAGATTTTCAGCTGGAAAATTGATGTTTTTTTTTTTGGTTTCATATTATATTATTGGTAACTTATCAATTATTGTATTTTCCTTCCTATACGGGTCAGAAAATAAGAACAAATTGTACTTTAGAACGTTAATGGTCAAGAGTGGATTGCCGTAAACTACACGTAAAGCCATTAAAACATGGATAGTTACACCGTTAACCGATTTTATCGTCCCAACGACCTGACTCCGCACTTATGTAATTCATGCCCCTACAGTCACGTATTCAGCGAAAAATAACATAAATCTGTAGCTCCACAGCTTCCCACTATTTTTATCGTACTATTTTCTACTTTTTAGATGAAAACTTTGTAATGTTTGTTCTATATGCATTGGAGTTCCATTACTGGAAGGCACAACTGTGCCTGGGACCGACGTTTGTAATTTGAAAGTATCTCGAGTGGTCCGCCGATGCAAGTGAGCAAAGATATTTGATCCTTTGAGAGTCGCCGCCATTGTGACATTACTGAAAGCAAAGTATTTGATAGAACGAACTCTGAAGTGTCCAATCGAGGAGAGTGCTGGAAAATTGGTTAAACTACTATTTCTAAGAACCGATATTTTATAAAGCACGACAGATTGTCACAAACACTACTGTAACACTAGGTCTCTCGTACTCCAAACGAACACTCAAAACACTCTACTTTGCTTTCAGCGCGCAATCTCATCAAAGGCTGCATATTTCATGAAACCATAACGTTTTTAGCTGACAAATAAAAACACATGTAGGTACACACACGGCAGACTAACAACGTAGTAATAGTGCGGAGTATAAAGCTGTATATTTGAGTGGTACATTTTTCTGTCCGCCAGTGCATCCGGGTCTGTTAGAACTAGGGATGACACTAAGTGGAAACTGGCAGACGGTGAAACAAAGGATGTGCACATATTGTGCTGTGCTGAAAGGAATTTGAAATCTACAATAAAACCATTGTACTTGTATCTATGTTTGTAATAGAAAATGCAGTTAAATAAATATTTATAATGTTAGCAAGAGGAATTTTAGAGTAAAACGACAATAATTTCATGCAAAATAATAACAGGCCATCAAAGATATGGCACATATGTATTTTTGAAAAGCAAAAAATACAATTCCTATTTCGAGGTTAATCCGAAATAGCTGAATAAGGCTTAATAAATTCCTTAACATAACTTTAGGCTCAGCATCAGATAAAGTAATGGAAATTTTGTATCAGCAAATATTTTTCTTGCGAGATAAAAATATAAATAAAGTTGCTTTAAGAGAGAACGTGAGGGATTTTTTAAAACTTTTTTGGAATATAGGTGTGTGTCAGCCCTAGCCCTGGGGCTCTATCCTCAAATTATGCAAGTACAGTGTAGTGCAGTTTAGTTATAGGGGCGTAGTATAGTGGCTTCACCTGGCGTCGCTCGCGATCGATACGTCGCGACGACCGGGAAGTGCTCCCGTCTGGGGCCGCACTAACTTTTAGTTTAATTCTCTCTAGATGTATGGAGCAATGCTTTTGTTATGACTGCGAGAGAACTCGTTAATATGAAAACTGTTTTTTCACCTGTCTGGATTTATAACGGAGTCCCCTATGTAGCGTCTAGGGGCTTAATGATTTGAATTGTCACTAATGTAACGACAGTACATCGACGTGTCTATTTGAATAGCAACTCGTATTTAGCGAAGCGTATATGCTTTTATTGTCAGAGTACATACAAAGAAGCGTCTCCTTTATTCCTAGAATATATCCGACGCGAGTGTAGTGTGTAGCTATCAATTGTCACTAAAACTGCGATACATTGGTATATATTGACGCCATCAACGTCACGAGGTGCGAACAATCCCCATCAATTTGCTAACAGGGCCCCGGTGGCCGCGGTTTCAATCGATTACACCATCGAGAAGCGTTTATCGAGTTAATCGATTTGAATAATGGCGAGAACAAATCGTTTTGTTCTGTCGCGATTCGATTTGAAGTAGTGCGCTTGTGCGTATTAGTTTGTTTTGCATTTCATTTGAATGGAATATAAACAACAGGTAAATTGCTATTTGTTTAATTATGCAGAATTCTGTCACCTGTAAACAGTTTCATTTCAAAACAGATTTATTTTTATAGCGATATCACAATGGATTAAGTCACTAATGGCATAGTTTAAAGTATGTAGTTATAGTTTTTGACCAATGATAAGAAATTAACTGGCAAATGGAAGAAAATGTTAGATATTTTCTTCCTTTTTAACACTACGCACACAAAAAGGCACAATAAACAAGTCAAACAGCATCGCAATGGAAAACTCTAGACACTAACAATTACAGTGCAGATAAAATCCTGTCGGGTAGCTATTAAGTATGATCATGGAATTGAGCGCGCTGATCAAATCGACTTGAACCGGACCCAATCGTGGTCAAGGTCCTGACTGATCCACAGCGAGGAGTTATATGATATTATTGTGAGATAAATAAGGATTTTTGTAGTTAATCCTTAAATATTAGACACTACTCTCTTTTGGGAAAGATCGGGAAATGTGGAAGCGAGATGGGGAAGCCTTTGCCTTTATAGGTTTGGTAATATTTTTGCAGTTATGATGGACAGGAACTTCAATGTTATTATACACATAGCCAATCCAAGTAGTTATGTAGTTCGATGACATCAGAAGTCGAGCATACTATTGGCCTTTTAAGACTTAATTTATATCTTTATCTAGCTCTTATCCAAACAAAGCTATAGACAAAAAAAAATTGACAGATGATTAAGAGTTCCTTATGAGGAATTAACCCAAAAAGTCGCCTCAGCCAGTTATAATAAAGCCATCAACTTGGTAATCACAATTACAGAGCAGATCGCACCGGATCGAGGTGACCGGGTTCGCGTCATATTCGGACAATGACAGCGACGCGAATGCGCACGCGCACAGGTAACGAAACGCGCGAATTTTAAGCTGAGAACGTTATGTTTTTGGATTGTGATTGTTTATATGTGTTTTTCATTCGGTCAATAAACATGAAGTTTGAAGAATAGATAAATACTTATTTAATTAATACATAAGATTGATTAGTTTTAGGCAATTTATTTTATCTCTTTTTCGGCCGGTATATTTTAAATTAGTAACACAGTACTTGGAGTAAACATTGTTCATCAATACATAATTTAATCTATCTATACATATAATTTTAATTAATTTACCTATACCTATATTTTTAAATGGTAGTTTGACTATGTCAAAAACCTCCGAAAAGCCTTTTTCTTGAATTTAGCAATTCCTCTTCACAATAACTCTAATTCTGGTACACCTATTTCTAGACCATTCAATAAATAACGCGGACACAAACCAATACCCATCTAATGGATAAAGGACAAACACAAAAGCCTACACGCCGCGGGGTTTCGCGGTAAAAATAACAAGGAAATTATACGTCTTGTTGGATCAAAGGTCTATGAACCGGGTTCAAAATCTTCAATAAATAAAATTGTTACAAAAGATTAACAACGAAAATGGGACTTTAAGAAAGAATCTCGACATGTAGAGGCGCAGATACTAACAGCATCTTAAGATGAATCCTTTTATTTTGGTATTTGAAGAATAATCTGAATAACCCATGGGCATCTGCTTACCCCGCCATCGAAACGAGGCGTGAAGCAAACGATGATGAATGATTTAATAAATTCGCGCCAGTCGTATAAATCACTCGGCCACCGTTACAAAGACGGTGAATTATACGGGCGAGGGTAATGTGCGGAACCGCCGAGGCTATCATCACAGTAAGAGGGAAACCCAAAATTATTGGGCAGTCGTCAATTTTCGTTCGCGAGGATACAAAAAATATTTTCGAAGACGTCTGAAATTGCAATTGAGTAAAATTAAATCAAATGCAACAGCTAATTCTTTGCTGAAAGTTATAGTGATCAACACGTTCGAAACATTGTTATTGAACGATAACAGCATACAACCACATTTAATTTAATTCCACATCAGGATTCAATCATATCCAGCACTTAACAATAATAAACTATTTATTATTACATTAAGGCCAGCAGTTTAAACCCATTAAGGGGGTAATTAATTCATTATAACATGATAATAGAGTTATCACTGACCGTGTGACATTGCGACACAGGTCGCGATGTCAGCCCGTATGTTTTCACAGCTAAGACGCCAAACAAACACGGGAAAGGGAGAATACGTTGAATTATTTCGTTCGTCGTTTTTCTTTCGTATAAAGAAAACATTTGGAGTCTCAGATGACGAATTAATCGGCTCTTAGGACTATGAAACATTGAAGACTATTTTTATATGTCTTACGTTTTTATCTCACGTTTTGGCACGATCAATTTTACTTTTATTTATTGTACAAGTCACTCGGTGTTTACTTCCATTCATCATACCTCTACGTTTTGCAACCAACCAGCTAATAATTTGTAGATTGTGGAAATATCATATTTTATTTACCAACACAATAATTATAGGGAAGCGTCGTGTTTGGTTAATTAATTAATTCATGTATTTATTAGCAATTTAAATACGGCGACACATTGCGACCCAATTATAACTGAACAAACAATTGTCGGAATAATGAATGTATCACTTTGGAGTTACTGCTAATTACTACCTACCTGATTTTAGAGGTATGAAAGACGTTCATAGCCGTAACCATGCCTAGAATTTTGAAGGTATATTCTGGTAATCAAAACTTATCTTTTTGCAACATTAAAACGTATTGTAAAATATTTTGCAAAGCTTTGCTATAGGTATAGATATAAATAAATTATAATCTTCGATATGCAGGTAAATTATCTAAAGTTACGATACAAAATTCAATCAATCATTAAATCAGTTCTCTTACCCGTACGTCAGCACAAAATCACTACATAATGTATGGGAAAGTAAAAATAAAATCTGTTGTAAATAAAAGCAGTAAGCTTACAATGTCTAAGTTTTATCTCACTGGAGCAGGAAGCCGGTTAATGGCTAGTCAACGCGAAATAAACGTAGTTCAGTGCGTTTCACAGCTCACTGGGCCGGGTCACGTCAATGACATTCTATCGAAAACTAGGCAAATTGATTTTCTAGAAAAAACTTCACTGACACTACTAGTACTTATTTATCAATTCTTCTAAATGGTTAATTCATTAGCTTTTGTTTAACGACACATATAAATCTTTTAAACATAGTAAATATGTCATTATTTTACCAGTTTACAAAAACCATTCCACAAAATTACTTTAAGTGCATCTAAACTAAAGCACTATACGACATTAACAAAAAGTTAAGTACATATGAAAATTGCGGGTACATCGTTAGGGACGAGTGGTGGGGATAGACTGTTAGATAAAGTCATTAATATTAGAGACTCGTTCGCGAGCGCTCGTGTCTCGGGCGTGCTGCCGGATTAGCATTCACAAAAAACCTTCAGAATACTAATAACAACTAAACAAGTTGCTAACTTTACATTAAGTATTTGTTTGACGTTTTGGCAGATTATATGTAGAAAATATAATATGTCAAATAGAAGTAAACTTAAATCCTTATTTTTAAGAGTAAAGTAATTTTTATACATAGGTTATTTTTAGTAGGTTTGTTTAAATACCTATATTAATGATTCATAGATTAATTTAGAGATAAATAAAAGCAAACCATGTAGTACCTATTATTTAAAGGATGCTAAACCCACAAATACTTATATGTGAGATAAGCTAAAGTACATAATCCTCTATCAGTCAGTTTGCCACCAAAACATGATTGATATGTTCGTGAATTTATCGACGTCTGATTTATTTGTATTAGATAAACATTTTGAGTCAGTTCGCGTCATAAATATTGATTATTGAATCATTCTTTTTAGTCTAAATATAGTGCATTTAGAGGGCATGGTTAGACATACAGACTAGAAACAGAAAACCAGCATGAAAAATGCTAAAATTTGGATTCACGGGTACATATTACTGTCAAGGTTACATTAATTGTGGGTCCCATAACTCTGGTTAACTCCAAACTGCATTTATTTACAAATATAAAATCCTGGGGTCGCTACCGGTCGGCATTGTATTGAAATGAAATGTATTTCAATTGTACTGCGTAATTCGAAACGAAACGAATACTATTGAGTATTTTTCTGTATATTTTTTACTTTAAAGAACACTCCAATTTTGCTTTTGAAGTATTTAATAGTCGATGGTATTAATTAAAATTCAACCAGTAACATGAATATCGGAATATTCTTGTTATCGTTCAGTGTAAATAGTATGTATGTCAATTCATTCATTAATTAATTCGCAGTAACTGATATAAATCTGATTATTAAGTACTTAGGCTCCCTTGACACACTATTTTGAACCCTAATTGCTCCAACAGTAAAATAATTAAATCCCAGGATATGGGTAAAACCGCGTGAAATATTTAATAGGTATTAATTTAATTTATCCGCTTTGTCTTACCTATGGTCTATGATTATGGCAATGAGAAAAATATGAGATCATCATTGTGTGGGACAGTGGGTTACTAAGTTAGTCATCAAATTATGGGTCATTATCTCAGCAGGTATTATTATGATGGTACCATGAGTTTGCTAACCATTTACTAATTATTTTATTTTCTTCTTGTCATGTTACCAATTGTGCTAGGGGTTTTCCTTGGTCTTCCAATCCACCCTGCTATACGTCATTCTAGCATTATTTTCTTCCTTCTTCACGGTTCACCTATCCTTCTCCATTCATCCACAATCACAACTTCTTTGTTGCCGGTTTTCAAATTCAAAGATTTCCTTAAAGTTGAATATTTCTAAAGATTTCAGACATTGTGCCTTTAAAACAAACCTCTCTATGTAATAGTGATAATGTGATGTAACAAGAAGATCAATAGACATTCCAGTGCCATTTCATATAAATAGGCGTATGACATTATCATGGTATTTGTAAAGTTCCTCAAACAACAAAGAAGGACAAGAAGCATTGTTATATGGACACTTATGTTGCTTTATAGCACTGTTATAATATTTCAATACATTGAATATGTTTTGTATATGTATAAGACTTCAATCAATTTCAAGGATTCCGTCCGTGTCAATATTTATATTCTCTGCTACTTAGCTTGCTTTATAAATTTCTTCACTGTCACTTGCCTTGCCAATTTATTACTCACTCAGAAATTAACGACCCGCAGACATAACTTACCTGCAAACAAAATATAATATCATTAGTAAAAAGTAAATTGATCTATTAAAAACACAGAATAATCTAGAACTCTAACAATGTCTGTTTAACAATGCTAAACAAAAAACTATTCAAGTCCCACGATTGAATACATTACGACCTCTGTGCAAACAACACAAGTAAATTGTATGAATAACAAACACACTACATTTATCTTAGTAATTTGAAAAAAATGTCACTTTATACTTCACAATACGGTCAAGGATTGTTCTACGTGGTAACACACGTAGACTACAATAATTGTTTTAAATACTGCATTAAGTCTAAGAACAAGTTTTTTTTTATCTTAATAACGAATTAAACAGAGAGCCCAGACTGTAGATGACATAAAAAGATGTGCTAAATAAATGGTCACGAGGATATAAAACCAGTTTTTAAAAGAAGTAAAGAAAATACCAATAAAAAGTAAACATGATCTTATAAATCAGAATATCGCGACTCAGACTACGACTCATTAGATTAAAATTGCCTGCTCTCTTTATAAACAAAAACCTGACCATGGCATATTTTTAACCAATTCAAAATGACGTAATTCGTTAGCTGTTCCACAGTCCAAATACTCAAATGATCCAGGAAAAACGATTAAAAAGCAAATCCTCGATAATTGCTTCACTTGACTCAGACAGAACTATCGTAGTCTGGAAAATGGCGACTGGATTTAATAAATCCCTACGGAGAAATTTATAATTCCAAAGGTCTAACTTTATCTTGTTCATTCGACAAAAGGTTAATCTATTTTGAGCGAAATCTGAAATCTATTCTAGTATATTGAAGTGTGTAGGTAATACATATTGGAATTTGGGTCTCTTTATCTATACTTGGGTTATCACGTATCTTATAAGTGTACGGAATGTACCGATGTCTGGCTTTATATACTTAGAAGTCTATGTTATTGCATCACACATCGTATGTTCTGTACATAGTGTAAGATAAAACATATGGTTAAGGACCTAAATTCACTACTAGAAAGGATTTTTAGTGGTGATATACAATTGTGCAATTCGTTACTTTCAACACAAACCATATGTTAAAGTGCGCTTGCAAGCACTAGACTAGTCGTCATAATCATCCTAATAGAACTCAAAGGCGTTACTAAGTTATGTAAATCCATAATCAAGTTTCAATCTATATTCAAATAATATAGGAGCCAATGTCCCCTTACTGTTATCACAGCTGCAATATCACTAGATATACCAGTTTCAGAACCAGCTCGCAACTAAACTGCTTCTGCGACAGGTTTCATTGCACCAATCTAGTTTATATTGAGCAATGTTTAATAACACACCTCTTCTGTCACAAGAAACTACGCCTAACAAGAAAATATTAGGACCTTTCTAGTAATATTAGATCAAGGACTAAGTGCTGAGACTAACGAGGGAACTCTAATATGGATTACGTAGACCGAGCTAGGTATAATCAATAGGATCCCTAATGAAGCGTGCTATAAAATACGACCTGTTTAATTAACGTAGTGGTTTGTTATTCAAACCGTTTAATAGTCATAGAGTTTATATTCCTAAGCTTTTTAAACGTGATCACATTTTACTATTGGCATTTATTTTACCACATAATTGTGCAAGTCTCATGTATGAGAAGAATTTATTTTCATTAACCCGTCGCAAATCCCAGATTCTAGATAATAGCTGTTGCAGCTGAATAGGTTTATCGCAAAAAGGAAATCAACTATTCAATAGAAAACCAATTACAAAACGATTGCGCTATCTTGATGAAAACCAATAACAAAACCAGGCACTACATACAAACTATAGTCCAGTTTCCAATGAATTTATCGACTGGAAGTCATAAATTGTGATCCAATCTCTGTGAGCTGCGGTGAGCCCGGACCAGCCAGCTACACAGGCTAGCCAAATGGTCCCACTTCGTATATAACTCTTCAAAAGATAAACGGAATATAATTAAGACCGGAGAACCGGTTGCATAAAGCAGTTTCTTCAAAGAGTTGCTAAGTGCAATTAATTCACAACAACTTGCAACTTTCAACGAAGATGCTGAAGTTGTGTGTTTTGACTTTCAGCTTCCTCTAAAGATGTAATATTGATTATTTTTCCGACCCAAACATCGACCAATAGAATTGCACCATTCGACGTCACGTGGTACAACCTACATGGTATTATACTGAAAATTTTTTGAATATTTTCTCTGGTCGTTGCTACGTCAAACTGACAGGTTGTGGCCGACATTTGGGACGGAAAAATAATCTCCCGAATACCACACGAGCTTCATAATTATCTGGCATTTGGATAATTTTGAAGCTCTTGTGGTATTATAAGTGATTATAACATTGCCCAGTATTTATTAATAAATACTTACTTGAATATTAAGCTTCTTAAGGTTACGACACAGAAAGAACTCATCTTTGCCATTCTTTTATACATATTTCATCTAGTGTACCTATGGCCCAATAATTTATATCATCTTAACCCTCAGTGAACAATTTATGACAATCAAATGGGCAATCATTAAACTGGCCAATATGAAAGGCACCAAGTTCTGTGTTCGGATAAAATATTACAAAGGTAAACTTATGTTAATATAATAGCAATACCTAAAAGGGGGCGTTGTGAATTATGATCAATAAGCGATAGTGCACAATAGCGCAGTTAGTTGCGCAACTGTGACGTCACTAGGTACCAGCTGAGAGTATATGTCAATATGGTGATATCACGCACATCGTCTCAGCACGGTCATTTGAGTTCACTCATCAAAGGATATAATGTCATCTACCTATACATAGATGACTTGATGAGAGGCAGCTGATAGTATCCATAACTTAAGTCAACATGCAAATATTTTTTGTTAACTTTACAACTTCAATAACTTTCAAGAACAATATTGTTTGAAAAAAAAAACAGATGTATAGTATGGTACAAAAAAATCTGTAGTTACAGTTCAGTTTTAGCTCGATTGTTCACCCCAAATGGTATACGTAACACTTCAATCACGTCCGCAACATTTTGAACGTTACAAGTAACCATTATCTAATAACAGTATTAAGTGGTTAACCATTCTACAATAATACAGTTTAGCACAATATTTTGGCACTGCCGTTAGTGCCAAAATATCACGTACGGAAGTCTGAAAGGGGATTGCCAAAAACCTGGCAAACATACAGCATTGCTGTCCCACTGACGTTTCCGGTTCATCATTGTACGGATATAGCCGGTTCAATGGCCGACCCACTAATAGTGTGATTACCTGCGACTGAGCTGCTGAAATGGTAATGAACTGTAAATTGGATTTACTGATCCGATGTCGGGTTTAAAGAGCAATAAATCGTCTTTTGCAATTTCTGTTGTGACAATATTGAGGATACACTGATGTTTGGAAATATACGCGTAGATGTCTATTTAACTAAATGGTAAATGCAGCTATTAAGAATTTTGTATCTTCTTAGTAACAGTAACACAATTCATGTTTACAATTGCACTGTACATAAATATGTATATCATCTCTCATTGTGTTCCTATTTCCGCGGTTTTCACGTTCCTCGCAAGGGAAACAAAAGCGTAAACACACAGATAGGAATCTGTGAGAAATACTAGTAACGGCGTGTCGCTACGTGCATTACTCACGTCCCTTGGGGCACAGCCATATATTACGTCGCCTCGCATCGCACAAACTGTTTCACCGATCCCTCACGTCACTCTTTCGTATTAGATGGAACATCGCATATCAAAATGTCACAACTTCCACTCCCTCCTTGTTTATACGACACCTAATTTATTGACGATCCCTTAAGAGGAAGTGTCGTATCGGGTTTGTGTGTAGGTACTGAATATGTATGTGTGTGCTCGATATTATCGGATGAGCATTCTCAGGAGAACTGAAATCAAGCAAGACGAATATACATCTGTTTTAGCATCCATTTTGTGATATTGCCTAACTGTAAATTATCCTAATTATAGACGAGATTGGTACTTGGCTTACTGAATATAGTAAATAACCCTAGGCAGAAATAGCAAAAATTAATGGGAGAAAGGGAGCTGCCATTTCCCTTAGACACCACATCATTATGGAGGGCTCAGAGCTCGTAATCACGACGCTCAGGCATAGAGGCAGTGTTGCCATATCATTAGCGAGTGAAGCCGAAGCATAGACTACGGTCGTTAAGCTAACACCTGCCTCTGTCATCGTGATACTGAGATTATCGAAACACCTGTGGTCGAAGATAAACAAGATATATTTGTTATGTTTGCTAATATTAAAAACATAATAATTTAGTAGATTCCAGAAGTTAATCATAAAGAAATCACTACAGTTGTAGGTACATCTTTTATCTATCATAAGACATCCTCCAAAATTTAACATGATAATGTAGTGGCGTATCGAAAATGACGATTTAATATTGATAGACGAATAAATGACTCGACTTTGAAAACATGTTGACCAAATGACCCTAAATCCTAAATACTTTTTTTAAGGACATTTACTTCTACGAAGATAGCTATAACACCCACTTGACTTTCAAAAAGCTAGATAATGAAACAAAACAAATATGTACAAAGCAGGCTTTATCTGGTGACCATCAAATACTTGAAGAAAACTAAAACAAATGCATTCCGCCATATTGTTGTGAAGTAGCGTCAACGGACTGTCAAGGCAGCCATTACGTGCCGTCGAACTAGCTTATCTCGTTGGACACTCTTTTTTATCTGAGTTATTTAAATGATGTATTTGTTTTGCTACTTCCTTTTAGTTCATAACGACCCATTTACTAATTAAACAATATGGGGAACTAGGCTTGTTAATTGGACATGAGGGCAGCAGTTTACGAGTGGTCTTTTTTCCGTGAAATGGTTATACTGCCCCCGCATATTTCGATGTTATTACTTTGACTGATCCATATGTATGATAGTATTGTTTGGAATAATCTAGATCATTTTATTTAGGTAAATAGGTAGTTGTATTTCAATTTATCTCTCTCAGGGAGAAACTACACAATTTCTCTAGTTGAGCCTATCAATCAAGCATCACTCACTGAGCTAGAAGACAATTTCTATCTTACATTTACAGGCAAAATTAACGTTGTTAGACTTTCTAAAACTATGCGCGTGATCTCTTGTTGCGTAAGTAAATGATCCTTTCTATGTAATGTGAAAGCGCTGGATGATGGTCAATCTTTCAATAGTACTGATTACCATTGGCGAATTAATGTCTGATAACCAAAAGCAAAAGCAATAATATCTGCAAGATTAGGTACTAAAATATAAAATCAAAAACTATTTGAAGAAAGATAACAACGCTATTCAAATAAGAAATTTATCGCAGCAGACCTTCACAATGGAATTGAAAAATATGTTTACTTATTTTTTGCTTATCTCCGAATGAATGGCAGTGGATTTTCCGCCGGAATAATAGAGCTGCCTTCATTATTAATACTATCTGTAAGACGTATCTTTAATAATAAAACATCAGAGATATGGCTATCGACAGATGTCTATTGTAAAATTCCAATTCACTTATATGACCTCTGAGAGGCTTTATTTTAGCCAGAGAGCATCAGGGCAGACGTCTATTAATAGCCCCAAGCTAATGTCAATGACTCCGATAATATCACGTCTGGACAATTAGTCGTGCTAATTACATAAACAGTCGTAGGTATAATGCTCATTTATCGCTACAACCCTTACTGGTACTAGGGTAATAATAGTCTTTTCAAGTATAATTAGGACAGAAACGACAACCCTGAAATGCCTGTCTAATTGACATAATCACATAGTTGGGTTCTAATCACCTTGTCGACTTATTAACACTATTTCTGCTGTATTGAAACTCCTTAATCTGAGTTGGGTCGTTTACGAGGTAGTCGTAGTGTTGAAAGTTTATGTTTCTAATTCAATTTAATTAAATGGTCAGTCAAAGAAAGCCATTAAATATTTAGCTGAAAGCTAATGGGAAAGTGAATGTCGATGAAAATTGGACAAGTCTTGTAATAAAACATATCTTTTATAGCATGATGAAGAGAAATACGTGTTGAAAATTTGACACCGCACATTTTCCCACACAAAGAGCAGACAATGACATGCCTTCTTTCATCCCAAAAATAAGAAACTACGCAATTCAATAAAGTGTGTCAGTGAGGTCGTAGTCCCAGATTGAATATTACACTATCTTCCACATTATTATCGCGATATCTTATCAATAAGACGAATAATAACACCTGCGTTATCAACGTTTCGTGTTCCGTCTTTAGATAAATTTGTTTGTCTATTTACATATATAAATAGGTTTTTGTAAGAAGTCTAATGATAAAAGATAGTGGGTACCACCCGAAGTGCTTGCTGAATTACCCGAAGATGCCTGACGTCATTAATGTTTTGTATAGTACTGGGTCAGGAGACGACCGGTCTAGTAGTAATAACATCTATGTATAAGATTCAACAATGTATGGAGAAAAGAATAAATTATGAGCAGCTATTGTAAAGAGAATGAATGTAGCTCGTAACTTTCCGATCATAGCGAATGCAGAGCTATAACTTCGCTACTGAACGAACTTTGATCCTACTTTCTTATGAAACTAGTGTAGTTGGTAGTTTAGAATTCGCCGTTTTCATTAGAAGTCTCATTATTGGCCAATTTACCTATTTACCGGAAACGTTTGTGTCTATCATCATTAACATCATCATCATTCATGATATGGCAGCCCAATATAAAAACACAACTTCATACAAAGGCCTAAACAAAAGATCATTCGTGTTTGAGATGATATCTCGATGCCCTATTGTATCAGATGGACGTTCGCACGACGGACGTGATTAACGCACACTCAAAACAAACAGGAGGATCCAATGGTCTGAAGGACGATTGTCTAGACTTTAGACAACCTATCAGGTTACCTGATCTAGTTCGCTATCTGGGCTAAGAGTTCCTTATAAGGACTGCAAATAAATTGCTCTACTTTGAAACTTCTTACAGCAAGATTAGGTTAGATGCATTTCTGCCAAACGGTCATATATTAAAGTAAATATTTATGGACTAAGCTGTGAACTGAAATTGTTTGTACATTTAGATTAAATCAAAGTTAAAAGCGTAGAATCACGATAGCCATTGAAATACGTGTTCCATAAGGGTAGAAAGCAGGAGCTTTTCTAACCACTTGCTTCAATTTGTACGCGTCTGTAGCTTTCTCCAGCTGTTCAAAGCTTCTATACGAGTGTACGTGCTCTGGAGCACTATTGTGAACAACCTGTTCATTTCCGACAGCTTCGCTGGCTTCTACCTGCGCAGCATTCACTTCCCGCATAACACTCTCCTTTTCATATGCGCTACGAACAATTTAGAATCTTAATTGAAATCCTTTAAGCTATTGTACAAACATATTTGATTTTTGAAGGATTTGCCTTTCTGTGATTTTCAAGTCTTAGTATAAACTAGAAAGAACGTGGAGGTTCATCACAACAGGTTGACTGACCTCTAGTAATGGCCCTGTCCAACCGCGATGTTGTTACTTTGCTAGAACCGTGACGAGTAACCGCAAAACCAAATAGTACGCCAAAGGAAACCTGAACCAGATAGTCCGATTTCTGCGAAAACCTTTTGCTGTAGAATTCTGGACATTTTGCCTCTGCATGTTGTAGAACGTTGGCGAACCCACATTTGGGAATTGTATAAATACGTGGAAATGTTTTGCGCAAACTGGATTATTCGCGAGTGGCCCAACTAAGTGCGAACCGCACTCAACCGGTATCTGCATTGAATAAGTGCCGCCGCCATTTTGTGTCATGCGAGATGTGAGTGGAACTGTTTATAACTCAGCATTACATCCTGAATATACGAAAGGATTTGCAACCACCAATCACAGAGATAACTTCGTAGTAGTCAAAAAATGAAAATGCAGACTTTGGTTGCCCAAAAATTTACATGAATTTTGTATGTATTAAAACTTGTATGAATTATACAATTTTGTTAATGTTTTTATTTGAATAAACGGATACTGAATTTATACACTGTTGTGATGACCTCGAACGCAGCGAAAACAACGTTTAAAATTACGAATATTTTCAGCAAAACGTCTTCTCAAATACGATCCCAAAATAATACACTCGAATGGCCTTCTGTTAACCAGTCACCACTCGTTCAGAATTCTAATTTTATCAAATTTTGGTAGCCATTAGAAATGTTGAGGAAAATCATCTTCACTAGTTCCTATCTTAGAAAACTACTTAAGCTTTGTTAGGAAAATGTATTTTGTTCTAACCAACATTTCTGGAAAGTTAAAAACTTTCTCACATTTCTTATCCGTTGGCCTCCGAGTTTAATTTTGTGCAAAACGTCGAGTGTTCGCGTTGTAAATTAAAACCGAATATTGTTTGTTTGCCGGGGAGCGGTTCGCCTTGAGCTGCGCCGGCGCCGGTCGACCTCAGCCACACTTCAGTACACAGCGCGCGAATTCAACCTTTTTATTGCGTTGTCAACGAGACGTGATTCAGAGAATGAGACATTTACTAACGGACACAAGTATCCATGGTGACAATGTACATTCGGTAATCACGAATCGGTAATTGATTCTATTACTTTGTTATTTGAACAAATAAAGAAATCTGTTTACAGTTTTTGAAGTACGTAATGTCAGAGCCCCGAGCGTATCTCAATGCCAATCAGTAATCGGCCACAATCACAAGGCGGCTGGACAATCAGTAGAAAAAGTATTTTTAAATACACTCAATCAGTTTACAAACTACACAATTGAAGTACGTCAGAACATGTACTTTTCCATTCCCCAAGGATAAACAAAAATACATCAGAACGAAACTGATCAACGCCGCCGTATTGCAATGTTAGACTCGAAAATTAATCAACAGTAATGGGTGCACTTTATTATCTAATTACTGCAATAGTTTTAATTCCGAGTAAAGTATGGGTGCCACAACAAACATGTGAGGCGGCGGTTAAAAAGATAAGTGCGACGCGGCGACGTCGTCGGTGCGTCGCATCCGGCGCGCGCGCAGTTGATTCAGTCCCGAACAAAGAATATAAACAACGACGGTTGATACATTGTGTTGCTTTTTGTGCCTCATTGAGAGATCGCGACAAATTATTAAACGATTTACTTTGTAGGTATGTTATATTGTCATGTTGAATCAGGATGCTTTCTTTTATTTAAATCTTTGCTGTATACCATGTATTGTTTTAGTTAATAATAATATAACAAAGAAAATACAACGCACTCGGAATATAACCGTCCTCGTACACGTACAATCATGATGACAGTCATTATGCAATACATAATTAGTTCATGCTCAGGGTGGACGATGATGCTACGAGTAGGTGCAATCACTACGAGACGTGTGCAACTCATGCATTATAATAAACTAATTATACGTGAAGACAAATTGCAATTTGATTGTATTTTAATCGTATCACAAACCATCTCTGAAACAGACACCACTTTATTTCAAGAGCTACATCTTCACTTTTAATTTTAGCGTAGCGAGATATCGACTACGCAAGAACTACACGTCGTCTACGCTAGGCCTACGCAGAATCTAAGCAGTTACTGCGCGGACTACGCGAGGACTACGATGCACCGTAGCATCTTCGTAGCATGTATGCAGGGTCTACGAGCTTAGAAAACGCGTAGTCGTAAGATAGTGGCGTTATCTAGAGTCCGCCATAATGGACTATTTACAATTTGATTAGTGAAGTGATTAGCAAGCTAAAATTAGAGACACTGATCACTTACAAGTGCTCAGTATACTCAGACTATTTGTTACAATCTATGTACTTAGACATATCAGTCTTATTGGTCGTGCTGTGATTTAATTAAGTCAATAAAACATTCGTTAGGTCTCACTCAGACGGTTATTAGTCCCCAGTTATCAATTTAGATCTCTTGCTACCTGTAAGCCAAAGAATCTTTTTATAAAATTGTCTTGTCTCATTTGAGATGGGTAGCATTCACGTCATTTGAAAACGGGTTTCCCACAAAACCTAAACTTATTGTAGTTGTGCGGTCACCTTGGTTTTTAGAGCACAAACATGACCTGCAGGTGGGCACTACCTGGCTTTTTTATTAGTGTCGTTCGGTTTTTGACCTAAGTTTTTTAGTTCCATTAGCTTTGGGATTGAAGAATCAATTTAAGGTGTCAATAACCTGAAGCTTATGTAGATGTCTTGACTTTTTGTAAAAAGGATAAGAAATGAGAACAAGTTTTTTATATTCAAAAGTTTTTGATTTTCAAGAACATTTCAAGGTTTAGTGGACAAATGAGGATTGGCAAAGCTATTGAAAGACAAGAAAAGCAATGTAATCATTGAACGATGTTTAAAACATTTCAATATACAAACAAACTGATTATGAATATCACAAAAAATTACAGAAAAAAATGGAGACTACCGTCTTCGTTATAAAAAGGTTTTACCCATAATACTGTGTGATTAATTACATAAATAACTTAATAAAATCTTGTTATTTTATAACAAAAGTATAAAACATAACAACACGAGTATAAAATACACAAGGAAACAACAATGCATATTTATTCCTGTATTTTCCTACTTCAGGAATGGAATTAATAACTTAACGTAGGTAATTGATATGTAAAAGCAATTAAGGTTATATACCTACGGATTAAATAGGCTATCACATTCAATGACTTTATTAAAGTCCCCGTTTTATTTTCGATCATCCTTGGACAAGTTTTAAGAGATTGGAAATTAAGATTGCTCAGCTATTTGTTTCAATGTTAAAACGGTTTTATTTTTTTGTACCTAAATCAGAAAATTAGGCCAGTGTTAACAGAAGAACGTTGTTGCTGTAGCTGTTAGATAATGTACTAACTTAACTCCTAGGTTCAAACCAAAGTGAACGCGACAGAAGAAAGTGACCGCAGTGTGACAGCGAAATTACCGGTCTGCACTAAACCGGCGAATAAACCGGTTTGCAAGCCGGTCCGGCAAATAGTCGCGAGTCTATCTAAAGTATTGTGAAACAAGACAACTGGTTCGCGTTAAATCATTGCTATCAATGTGTTATACAACCGCAGATAATCTCGGTGACGGTCGGGTCATTATACATACATACATATGTATAGATGTGACGTATTCTAATTATATTTACAGATACAGATAAAATTGTCTGTTTGAATTTAATTTTCTAGTGTGGTATATCTGCAACTCTTAACAAAGGAAAAGCTAAAAAAAACTACAGGTATTTTCAACTTGTATGAAAAGCACAAGTAAGGCTGAGTTAGCAAAGATCTTAATCAGATTTCAAGTCGTTCAAAACAGGTATGAGTAATATTTTTATTTTAGCACCTGTGTAGAAAATTCTTCTCAATATGAGAGAGAGGAATAAAAACAATATAAAGTGCAATAAACTCGGATAAACAATAAAATGCGATAAACTATCTCGTGTATCTTAGAACTGGAATTTTTGTGTAAAAGCATTGTTTAAAAATAAATCTATTTTGTTTTTCTTTCTAAACATCTAAATAACTGAAGAAATATATGATTTAAAAAATACGATCCTTTTAGCTAATCGAATTTATGGAGGTAAAAATTAATGTTAAAAATATGCATTGCAGAGTAATTGAATAATTTAAATGCAAACTAGATTTGAGTAGAATAAATAAATTAAACAAAAAATAAATATTTAAACTAAACAATTCTTATAATTGAATGCCAACAACAAATGTAAAATGCATAACTATTAGTAGTTAACTTGACCTGTTTGCCATTCTGCACATTAATACAAGTATTAGTTAATTTTATAATTCTTCTTAGTAATAAAGCGAACTGTCCAAAAAACTTAAAAAAAAAACCGTTTCAATTAAAAGATGTGTTTATCATTAAAATGTAAATAAAAATGACAGTTAACTTCGTTATCAAACATAACATTGTTATTATAATTATTTAACTGTAACCGTTCTTTTGGGGAACTTTTGTTATTTAAATAAGTCTGTTATTTTAATGTGCCTCGTGTTTTTTAATCGCTGAACAGAGCACTTTAATGTACAAAGTAGTACTTAGGATTAGTCGGTTTTGATAAAGTTATTACTAAGATAAATATACATTGTATTAATTATATTTGTAGATAACATTACTTTCTAGAAATACAAAATTAATCCTTGATGGCAAGAGGGCCATATCTTGTAGATTTCATAACAAACGATAAGAAATGCATACATCATGAGTACAATGAAAGTGTCACAAACACACTTATCAATTACAACGAAGAAAAAACAACTTTATTACTCAGAGATAAGATAGGGGGCGAGCGCAAAAAATAAGTTGTTTTTGTTCGCGCGATAACACCACAATACGCAATCAAAGTAACATACGTTTGTTGAGACAAGCACGTAATTAAACTAAGTGTTCGTTAAGATATTGATAATTTATTACACTTCATAATTAAATTTATTTATTTTACATTACGATAAACTCAGTTTAACTTATGCTTTTTTAAAGATGATGAACTTTATGAAACCAAGACAATATTGTTTAGCTGCTTCATACCAAAACTCAAGTTTGACATCTTTACAATCCTTAAAACTTACAGGCGTGAAAATGAAGTATTTCATCAGTTAGACGCAGAATCTGACGCAACGAAAGACAACAACCATATCCTGGACGTAGATAATACCGACGTGATTAATGGACACTTCACATATAAGAGAATCTATAATAATAACACATGAAACATCCTTAAGTACTGTCGCAATAGTCTTTAACGTCATTCCGGTACTTTCCTTTGAGAATACTGACTAATCATCTAGCTTAGTAGTGACGTCACAATAGTTTTTCTCATAACAGTATTATATTATGAAGGTTTTAATTTTCTGCTCCGATTTTTACAGCTTTGACGCAAGGCTGAAATTATTATTACCGACATTGAAGACGAAGGAAGAATTAAAATTAATCAGCGATTTAACTTCTCATGTATCTTCATTAACCTATTGATAGGAAACTAGAATTAACTTAGAATTCGACAACTTAACAAAACCCGAAATAATCTGAATCTAGACAATTTTTAGAACATTCGGCTCCTAGAATGGCCGACAGACTTTGACCCTAGGATAAGTATGTTATCTATTTAGTACATCAGTAGAGGATAAAACCAAAAAAAATGTAATGAAGAATAAATTAATGTGAAGTAGATGCCAAGTTTTATGAAGTTCTGTGCCATGCCAACGCTTTACCACTAAGACCAACATTAAAAGAACATATCGTCACTTTTATAACAATAGAAATAGTTCTCACATTAATAAAAGGGCTTTAAAAGGACTAAAGCGATTTTGAAGAACATTATTAGAGAAATGAAAAAAACCGAATTGACTGCTTTTGACAAGTCGATTGAAACTAAGAAAATTTTCGGATTTACCTCAAAGAGGTCATACGTATTTGTTTGACTTTATTTCAATACAAGAAACTGGTGGAAACAACTCGTAACGCTAACAATACGTATGAATATGTAACAGGACATTAATTATACATAAGCATTATGGAGAAAGTGTCCGTTTGTCCCCTAATAGCAGACCTTGACTCTTTGGCTTTTGTCAACTTTCTAGAAATGTGTTTGATTGAACTTTACTTAATGATTCACAAACAAAACATCACATTAATTGATAGGCCTTCGAAGAACTTCGAAGAGAACAAATACAAATCGTTGAAGAAGATATAGATAATACGTAAATGAGAATGTACCCATGCTTGTTCTTGCTATAAATAAGTAGAGAATATAACAGGACTGTTAGGTTCAGGACCCATACACAGTCTTTACTTACATTTGTGACCAAATGGTCTCTAACATTCAGTTTTAAATTCTGTTGTCATTGCCTTTTGGACACAATTGCAATAACAGATTTGGGTCCATTTAAGGTAATGCCACTTGTTTGGTGAAATGGCTTATTCGTTTAGATACCATTAGTTTTCTAATTAAGTATAGAATTTTACTAAATAAGGTGACAAAGACAAGTCCTGTCCAACCTTAGCATACTCATTTCATTTGGCATTTGACTTCTTAGCCCAGCTCACATCAGAATGGGCTATTCAATATCAATAATGTGCATGTTCAGGTTGCAGTGGGCTCCTTTGTCGCATTCTGATATTCAATACAAAGCCAGGACAGAGCGTTGTCACTGCAATAGCTATAATAACATAACAGCACTCGGCTCGCCGTCAGCCACTCCAACAATAACAAACAAGACAATTGACATACCTATTTCTTTTCTGGTATAATGCCTCTGCTCATCATTGTGAGAATTCGTCGTTCCGAACGCCTGACCCATCTTTATATCACAGCACTGAGATCACAAATAGAAAAATAATAGAAAACTTGACAATCAGCTGATTAGACGGTACGTAATGATGCGTTAGTACGCATGCGCGGGCTCATATCACGGCAACGTGCGCGCCCCGCGGCGTCTCATACAACACTGGAGTCAGTGCTAAGGCTCGCGGCGTGCAAGCGAGACACACTACCTGTGACCGATAAGCTCCTTGTTGACCTACATGCAGCCGCAGTGCGCGCGAACGAGACGACGATACTTCAAGTTGCACAGATGCACGCAGATACGGTCTGTTTACATTCTGGGTAAGCGCAAAATGGCTACCGGCCGAACGTCTCAATTCGCAGACAACTTGCGAAAACAAACTTGTACACTGTGTTCTGCTTAGTATCAGCCAAACACTAAACAGAAATTATCATCAACACTACAGCACTTCTAAACAGAAATAATCCTTAGAACTTTCCTCTAAACAAAAGAGAAAAGCAAGTTTGCTTCAGTCAGTTCAGAAAGTCAGTGCAAAGTTTTCCTGTTAAAAACTTTAAAAAGAGTTAATTCTCTTAAATGGCTCACGGATTAATTTGAAATGGTTTAAAAATAACTACAACGGCTATACAAGAACTGCCAAATAATAGATAAATCGATTTAAAACTGCATCAGACAAGTCAAAACCATTTAAATCAAAGTAAAAATAACCGAGCGTAACGTAGCAGTAGAGTTAGTGTATCTAATTATAATTACAAATTAGACTTAAGGTCAACGGTACTCTTTGACTTGGCACTGAGCCTCGAATTTCGTAACTTAGTGATAAAGTGAACTTTATGGCTTGGTCTGGCATAGTTATTGCAAATTAGGGACTGGAAGCCGAGCTCTTGCATACAGAAACGAAGATCTCTCGTTAGAAGATAATTTTACTCGGTGAGATGACTGCTATTCAAGAAAGCCAGATGTAAACATTGATAGTTTTACCTGAATTTCCAAAATCAGTAATATCCTATTTTATATTAGAAGAAAAATCTTTGATTCGGTGTCAATCACCTCATGATGAAGTCTAATCACTTCCCACACCACACCCTTCACAAAGATGAGTTAATGGACCTATCGAAGAAATACCCTTGACATATTTGGAATGACGTCAAATAAATTAGAATGAACAATGCCAGTATATCGAAACCTGCCTATTATAGCAAACGCAATAGTGAATTGAGCTGGGTTAAAATATACAATAGTTGTGAGAAAAAGTGTGAGTAATTAATGACTCATTGTGATCTCACTTACGAATATTCCACTTTTGCGGTAAGACTACCGAAAAATAACTTATGAATTCATAATGACTAACTGTACACCGAGGGGTGAACACGCAGGATCTATGAATGTTGTAGAAAAAAGTGTACTTTTCAAATCAAAGCCATAGAAATAATTATTAGTTCTTACATAAACAACTTCATACAACAATCCTAATAAATACCAGCTAATGACGATATTGATACAACAGGTGAAAGTCATCAAGCTAATGGCGGGGGCACACGCGAGGATATGCTGGTGAGTGCACACTGCACAACTGCAGTGAGGTTACATAACACGGCCGTCAGTGCAACCTACTCCTAAAGCAAACAGCCAGAGTGCTGGATCGCGTTACTGGTGCTATTGAACCGTTTGTGGAACGAGATCGTAGTTGAGGTTACCCTAGATTTCCAAAATGTTCAACATTTTGGAGTGAGGCTGATCTTATCAGGCTTGAAGGGCTTTTAACCTGCGAGAAAGTTGCGAATAAAAATAGACCAAGAGAACAGAAACTATAATGTAGAAAAAAAACTGATTGTTAGTACGATATTTAGTGCCAAGGCGTCAAAATACTTGATCACGTTTACCACACCCAAAGATGTAAATAAAATATCCAAATACAACAAAAATAAAATATGTAAATAGCATTCAGCAAGAACGTTTCAAGGGAAATAGTTTCAGAAATACATATCGTAATGAGGACATACGGTTATGTAAACAGGCCCTTTCAGGGAAACCTCAATTTGTATCGAATCGACTTCTGGGGATAATATTCGATAGCATGTCTCGTCTTATCAAGATGGAAGACCCGGCAGCCATTTATGCTAATAAAGATAAGTAAATTTCTGGTATAGTTATTTAATTCTAGTAGCATACGACAGCAAATTCTTGTAGTTACTTCCTAGTTTAATAATTTGCAGAGATTTTCCGCACTAAACAAGGGACAAAGACAGTTGAAGCGTTGCCTGCTCACGGTACTGATAAGGACGGCCCTGACGCGACGCATGTGGAAATGCTACGAACGAATTGCGCAGCGTTTCACTCGTCAACAGCACCGACATTTGCATCAACCAACGCAAAATGTTTGACACTTACCACTAAATAAACATACTGAGATGAATCGCTTCATCACTCATGGTAAAGTCAGATGTTTTTAAAATTCTGTATGTATAATAAAAACTTGGTATTCCTGCTGTTTTCTTTACTTCACATAGAGCGAGACACATACTTGAGCAAACGTTTAGTGGCGTGTTTTCATCATGTTCATGGGAACCTATTGTTTTTCTAATATTTTACACGTGGCTGTACGTAACAATATGTTTTGTTACATTGACATATATTCTAGCGATAGACAAGAACATCCATACAAATAATTTACCCGCTTATGTCGTCTGTTGACATCTCGTTGACGTATTGTGACATGTAGTCATCCTCATTGATGTTAATTGCTGAAGTGTCGCTCGTATTTTGCCTACATTTTTCATTACTCAAAAAGTTTATATCTAAGTGAATTCAAAATCATGTAATATATCAAAAAGTTTATTTATATCTAATTGAATGCAAAATCATGTAATATATTAAAACCAGGAACTTATTTTTAGAGTTTTTAATATTAATTACGATGTTTTTTTTCTTAAGAGGGCTATCATAAATTTTCGCGAATTTAATTATTTTTTCTTGAAAGTAAGAACATACAATGACAAAGTGAAGTCTGTTTTCATTGATATTTTACCTACTACCAGTTTTATGGCACATCTGTTTCTGCACGATTTTCTTAATCCATAATTTAAGATGGCGGGCGGGAACAAATTAATGCATATTTGTAAAATTGAATTATAAATGAAAAGTATGATATACAAGCGTTGTAATAGCATGAACAGCGTGTAATTTTACTAACTTGACTCTCGAATAGTTTATATGTGTAAGTTTATACCTTGATATGTATTTTCTATTTTATAATTGTCGTTTCATAGACATCCATCTGACGCAGGCGTCAAAATCGCTCTGATTTGCCATTTTGGGCACTGCATAGTCTGCACTGCACTTCAGTGTGGTAAGCTTTTTGTTCGGAACGTTCTATCTAGTACGTAGTACATATATATCGATGTTTTGTTATGGTTCTTATTGTCATCGCTTCATTTAGTGGAGAGTACTGTAAGTGCAGAAGTACCTACGTCACAAGTGATAGTGATTATCAAATTACTTGAAGCTGATAATAGAAATAGATAATTATTATTGATAGTCCTGGTCCAGTCTGTTCCGGTAAGTCTACTAAATATCTTATCTTCTCTCACTATACCAGCTGATATATTAACCGTTATTTAGATTGAGTACATTATGACTACTAGACGCTTCTTAGAACTAAGGCTTCATTGGTACCAGATAAAAATAAAGCGAAAATAATGATGTCATCAAGGTGATGACTTTCAAGAAGCGACCTGATTGTTAAGTAATTGTTATTCTAGAACTTTCAGTTACACCACAAACAACTGCTGCCTTCACCACATTCCTAGTTAAGTTAAGCAACCGCATAACGAATTTAACCTTAACAGTATTACAATATTTACTTCACACCAAGCTACCTCTACCGGAGGCCCGAAACGTTGGCTAGATAACTTAATACAGAAATAAGTTGCCCTTCAAATATTATTCAGTCAAGTGTGACCTAGTTTCTTGTGATTCATGGCAACCCCTGCCTTAAGTCTAGCGGGGTAAATGCCAAAGTCGTGTGCATCCGTCTTGTCTATACATGGCATTTGAAACCGTATTAAAGACGGTTAATACTGTGAATCATTAATCCTCTTGATAGAAAACCTTTTATATTATTTGCTTGTCATCTGACGCTGAAAGAGCCAACTTAAACTTAATCATAAGACTGGCCGAAGACGTGAAAGGACTTGTATTCTATACATTGGCTTTTGGTTATTGAAATACTGAGATAGCATTATAATAAGTTGGTGATACATACTATAACTATTAGTTCTTAGGAAGGGTTCTAGACATAATACTGTTTAGCTTTACGACATTTTTATTCATTCCTATATGGATTATGAAAGAGTAACAATCGAAGGCTATGAAAGCTACTCAATTGTTACACAATTTGGCATCTATTTTAAATGGAAGCCAGTCAAACCACGAGGTCTACCATAATTTTAACCGTCACCAATGAACTTGTTCTCATAATCAATGAGGTCCGATCACCAAACGTCGCCATATCCCGATCACCTACATAAATGTCAAACAAATCAATTACCGCATAGGTGCTAACTTCACCGCACCGTTCCGTTTACCCTTCGTATATGAGAAGCATGTTAGTGCACTCGTTCCCTCAAGGACCAATGATCAGACAAGTGTCATCAACCCGGACGACTCTCTCTTTGTGCTAAAACTGCGCTGTGACTAATCTTTCTGGGAATCCAATGTGATTGCTGACCAACTTATATTAGGAGTGTAAAATTTTATAGGCTATGTTAATTTCATTTCGCCAATTCCTTGTTTGAATGGTGCCAACAGAATACTACCCATGTAGTCCTTCTTCTGTCGGCCCATCTCTTTGACTGGAATGTACATATTTAAACTTTAATAAGCACAGAAAACTTTAAGTGGGTGTTTCTGAATTTATAAACAGAAAGATCAGAGTATCTAGCCTCCTATCCTGTACAATTGCAAAAAACACATTTCTCTGGTTTATTACGAATGACAAACAGACATCATCTATATGATTAAGTGGATACTGTTAACCACGGCCATCTGCAACACCAGAGGCAACGCAGATGCATTGTTATGACAAAAACAAAAGCCAGATCACACTGGACCACAGAACTCTTGCAGAAGATATTATTAATGACGGTTCCTAAAACTTAATAAGTGAACTCTTACAATATTGCTTCAGGTTACGAAGATATTACATCAGAAACCACTTAATGAGATGTATTGTAAAAATTAGTCATGTCTTGAATAATCATGAAATCATAAAGCAGGTAATACGTTTAAGATAACAGAAGTGGTGACTAACTTAAGGAATATGATAAGTATTTGATCAGAAGATTAATTTTCGCACTAGCTAGAGAAACCGATTTATCTACGAACTTGGTATCTATTAGTTTAAACATATCTGAAATTAGATTTGAAGATAGTAGAGGAAATCAATTTGTTTGTATATTCAAGAAGAACTATAGACCCGTACCGTGGAAAACCTCCTTTCAAGAATGGGCCTAATTTTCTTTCAATTTCAGTTTTCTAGAACATCCAAGTGTTTTTAAACAAGTTTGAACGTCCTGTTGTAAGTAAACAAGTCGGACTTACTATTTGTTTTTATGAAAACCTCGTCGCGTTGCTGATTGTTCTCGAAAGTCACGTCTACGAACTAGTCTTACCTGAAACAAATAAATATTGTAATTTAGTAAATTACCGTCATAAAGCATAGTCAAAATAGGTACATGGTTTACATACAATTTAGAAATACTACGTCTCGAGTAAAAAATTAAAATCGTAAGGTAAATGAAACTTGAAATGAAATTATAATCCATATTTGTGCAGAGAGTGCCTGATAATTATGTAAGTAGCAACGAGTTGCATATTATTGATATGAGTTTGTCTGTAGGCGCTTGAACAAAACACCTAACATTAAAGATCTCATCTATTTATAATTTTCCTCTTTAACATAGACATATTAGACATATGTATACAGGTTTAGGAGACTTTATTTGTTTATGTTGAATTAAAGATACGAACATAAACACTCTTCATTCGAAAAAAGTATTAAGTATTTCTGACGAGGCGGTCCTAAAAACTAGTAGGAGGAAGTCATAAACATTGTTAAAGCATTGTCAACAAATTATTATTCAGGGTTCATGAAAAGTATGAAAACAAAATTAAAACAGCTCATCATTATTCGAGACGCGCAGCGCCATCTAGCGGTAAACATCGGAACATCTTATTTACTACATACGTTTTGACTTTCAGAGTTTATTTTCAAAGAATATTGCATTATTATGATATATTTTTATAACAGAAGCGTTTAATCAGCAGTATAATATCTGAGGGAAAAATATACAGGTAACTAATACTCGTAAATAATACGTATTCAAGCATTATTTCTGGGCTGCCTCCCCTATTGCTCCACCTTGGGTCCGGCGGAGTAAATTTTCACTTTTCCCTGTGTGGCCTTGGAAATAAATCTCGCTAAAAGGGGTGCACGAACTCATTAATCTCGTGTTTCCCCATCTAAATCGCGCCTCGAGTGCTCTATGTAACGCAATGGATGCTGGCGCGAGAGCTAATTCTGTTGTTTGACGTGCAACTAACTAGATATACTAGTAAACGTATTTAATGATAGCTTTGTGAATGATATAGATTGAACTCTACATACATAGTTCCTTTTAAAACCTGCCTAAAGCAAGCCTGGCTAAAACAGTCTTGTAAAGCAAAGCCTGTACGATACCAGGGACCAGTCAATGCTCACTATAGCTCACCGTTGTATCTCCTAAATCACATCTATGAAGAGGCTACTATTTTATAAAGCAAAAGGCATCAATTTACCAACACAATCTGCTCCTATTTACTAAAAAATCAATAAACCTAACTCTCATAACGAAGCTGCAACTACCAGAGCAGCGTTGCAAAATAAAATTAAGGCCTACACGCTATGCAGCCCAGCAAATCTATTTAAGAAATATTTGCTCAGCCATATTCCCTGTAAAGGCAATCTGACATACATACATCGTGATTTACATCGCAGTATTTAATTAAACATCCGGCTCCTAATGAAATGCAGCGCCTATCTCAGACGTTATGCAATGTTTCAACTAGCGCTTATTGAATTTATTTCTAGGTTCGCTCGGGATTTTTACTCCTCCGGATATTATTCACATTCCTTTACGTTGAACTTGATCTGTTTACGATTTTAGCAGTAAACACTAGAATATTAGCTGGAAAATTGGCTGGTTAAATACAGCTGTTTAGTTACTTATTGCTTTTAGATAGTTTTGCATGTCCATGACTACCTGTGTCGCTCTCACACGTTAAGGATTGCAATAATAATAGTAAGACCACAGATTATATAATAGTTACTACGTAACAGATAAATCACTCCATACAAAAAAGTCCATACCTACTGTTATAAGCACCTACAAGTTCCCAAACTACCTACAAATTCATAGCTGCGTTAGAAAATGAACCTTAAAAGCTCCAGCGCTCGATTGTTATTTCAATGCGATAGCGCACAGTTCAGTGACCGCGACCGTGCCGATAGCGAGCGTAGGGTTGCCTCTTACAATTAAATTGGGAAACAAAGTTACGCTTAGGGTCAATTCACACTGAAAGAGCAGCGGCCGGCAGCGGCCGTAAGAGCACGGAAAATGTAAGAGCGCGGCGCGATGCGGCGCCGCGCGGCGCCGCGCGGCCCGCCGCGCTCACGCTCAATCCCTTGCAATTACGGCCGCTGCCGGCCGCTGCCGGCCGCTGCCGGCCGCTGCTCTTTCAGTGTGAATTGACCCTTATTTGTAACTGACTTCCCAAATCAATGGAGGTGCCCAACTACTTTTCGAGCACAGATCACGCAAGTATTCTATACTTACCTACTACCCCTGGCACAACAACGCTGACCGCTGATACATACCTACTTACCCAAAATTGGTTTCTGCGCAGCGATATATGCAATGTTCCAAGCCACCATTTAGTTGGACGAAAACTATACCTACTTATACTCGAAATGTTTTTAGCTACAAAACTCGGTAATCATTGCATGTATAACTAAGTAGAAGGTATAAGTATCTATAATTTAAGTATCTAAAGTAAGTCGCTTATTTTTAAAATGACAAAGAAGATAAGTATTTTTACTTTTAAAAATAGAAACCTATGTATATTCATATATAGGTATAAAATATTTCTAAATGCCCATACATATATAATAGGAAACCTTTATATTTTCCTACAATAGCCACATACACCTACACAAATCAAAATAGTTGTTCAGTTTATTAGATAATTTTAAAAACCAAATAAAAAATAAACAGTAACTGACCTACATCTCTAGGTAAACGGAAAAACGTAAGCTTTATATTTTTTCTTTTACTTGATCTGCAACCAAGCACAGCACATAACTGGCCAGAGGTCGTCATGTTAACAAATAAAAATAATAAACATAAAACGCGCGCGTCGCGAGCGGCTGTCGGAAGCCCTGTGCCGCGTGGGGCTACCGGTAACCCAGCGAGCGGTAGGCATTTATCGCGCGCAAGTACGTCGAGTGACAGAGGCCTGGTAAGACCAACATTCACCTTATGCACCTTGGTCACTAAGATTCTCTATCAATCAAAGCAATAGTTAAGACAGAAGCAAGGAAATACATAAATCAATGTATTAACTTTTATTTGAATTTGTAAATCTAGTAGGAGCATGTCAATGACACCCCATTTGACGTCACGATGAAAATACTAGAAGTGGCAGATGATATGAAATATGTTTGAGAATTAAAATAAATGTCAGACACAAATCAAAGTCTTTATTTATTTATTTATTTATTTAACTTTATGCAATCATAAAATTACAAAGGCGGACTTAATGCCATGGGCATTCTCTCCAGTCAACCTTAAGGTGATGCAGAGATAACATGGTAGGTGCATTACTTACTTAGAAAGACATGTTATAAGACAACTAGAGATTAACATTTTAATAGAATACTAAAATAGACGTAAGTAGGTACATAAATATTATTACAAATATATAACATACAAAAGATTAAAAAAAAAAATATATATATAATAATATATATACCTATATATAAACATATATCTATATAATACATATACTAGCATATAATATTCCAATGATTATCATAATGGTGATTCTTCTAGCAATTTATTAAGCAGTAACTTCCGCACGGCACTTTTAAATGATTGCTTACTGGTGGACTTTTTGGTCTTTCTCTCAACAGAAGCAGGAAATAACTAGCTGATTATATGACTGTAGTGTTAGCAATATTTTTCCATCTTTCTTGAGAAAAACATGTAACAGAAATATTAGGTATTAAAGCAGGAAGTAATTGTGAAAAGAGCGTGCAGTGCAGTAAAGAAAATGTTAGTTTTGCTACATTGTGTATTATAAAAATAACCGCACGTGTTCTGGCTATAATTTTCTACGCGATAACAAAGTTTTTCATGACGAGTGAGGAAAACCCGAGCGTTATCAAAAGAGGGCGCTACAAGCATTCTTATTGTGCATTTTCTGTTTTAAGAATATCGTAGGTATTGTAAAAAACTATTTGTGGATTCTTTTATTCTTGGTGTAAGTCAGGTTTCCAAAAGTTTTAATTTCAATGAAAATTACCGCCAAATAAACACAGACCTAATTATTTTTTCAGGATATCTAAAGCCGTCAGACCACAAAAGTGGCGACTGGCTTTCAAAAAATCATGATGATGATTTATAGCCTAATAGGGGAGGCCTATACCCAGTGGGCGATTCAGGCTGAAGGATAGTAGGCGCAAGTCAAACCTATATGAATCGCTGTAACGAAACCATAGCGACTTCTAATTCGACGCCAACACCATCTAGTTGCGAAATAGGAACTAAATGTAAGAAAATTTTCTTTGAAGGAAAATCTAATCAAATATTTTTACTCATATTTTTCACGGATAAGCTGATAAATTAGTCACAGATTTATTTAGGCTAAAAAGTTGGTTAGATTTAAATCATATGTAGTCATTAGATTTAACTCATAACTCTCGCTGTTGAAGTTTTAACATATAGCTACGCAAGTTCACGCTATACATTAGCGAGGACGACAAGCAATTTGAAATCGCAATAAATCATCTAATTGCGAGTGTTTGCGAGACAAAGGAACAAACAAACGTTCACTACAATCGCCTACACAAACGTCGGAAACATATCGTCGCGAGTTCATTGACATAAAGCCGGTTTACTAAACATACCATTTTAATAAAATACACATGAATTTATAAATAAACTTTGAAATTATCATCGATATTATAAAGGCTTAAAAACGACATGTTTGCTTAGCAACGCCAGCTTGGGAAAAATATTCCGTCTATGATTTTTGGACTAATCCTATTACTGTGATCGTAGATTCTGTTATTTTATATCCATTCTTGTCAAATATAAGCCCTAAAATAAATGTTTCATCATCATTTGCGTTGCCTTTTTCCAAACTATATAGTGATTGGCTTCTAGTTTAAGCAAATAAAAGTTTACCCAGAGCGGCTGCCTATCGTACCTCTTAAACCCAATTAAGTGGATAACTCTTTAGTCTCTCACTGACCATTAACAGTTTAAAGATGCAAAGGCAGTCAATTATAACCGCAGTAAGCACATCGTTACCCCACGTGCAGACAAAGAGTGCATGGTGCTATTAATAGCGAACCGCCCCCCGTGTCACACGGCCACTGACCAGGCCTTGGGAGTATTTGTGGCGCCATGGTCCACCACTTGTGGAGCATAGCGGGAGATTCTGATTAATAAGCTCACCAGATTGCATTTCTGTTAAGATGAGGAGAAAAGGAAGGCTAAGGGATACCTTACACCATGGAGAAGCTACTGTAAACTAGTACTACTTGGATAAAAATATTTTTGGAGTAATGTGTCCTTGTTCGACGTAAAGAAGTGTATGCTCAAGGTACAAATATAGCATCACGGATGATCACTTAAAAAACTTGTTTTGTCAAACGTCGTCCTACCTGAGTTCAACTGTTGAAACCTGTCCGTGCTTAGTATTCTAAGTTTTACATCAAAGAGACCACTTCAAGTACCGATTACGACTGTACATGAATGTGCTTAGAATTTTAACGAAGCACTCCACACTTTATTACTTTGATAGATTACCTATGGCCTTCGAAAACTTAACTTTGGGTTTATAGACTTGAGGTTTTGATGAAGAAAGGACAGATATGACGTCACTAACCTGACTGTAACTAGCACGAAGTTGACCTGAATTCCTAAAGACCATGACCGGCCACTGTGGAAGTAAACTATTGTCTACTATTACTTGTAAGTACAATCCGCGACCTTTTGGTGGAATCCTTTGGTGTCGTCAACCTGTTCAGAAAACAGAAAGACGTGTGTTTCCTTATAAAAGAGGAAGCAAGAAAGCCCTTTTCATTGTACTTGTATTTTTTTCTCTCTCCGCAGAAAATAAACAGGACATAACACACACAATAACATTAGCAGTCGTCGGATATTCCGCACGAAGTGTCCTTGTATGATCGGGGAGTAAAACGAACAAATCAAATGTAGCGTTCGACTAAATTCGCATTTGCATTGCAAAGCGTTTGGAACAACTCGGCTAAAATGTGTTACAAGTGGAGAAACAAAACATTGTAATTTCCGGGATACTTGAGAGGAGTATCTTAAGTAACAAAGGGAATCAAAATTGTGTGTGGCTCTTGAAGAAGATTTTATTATTACATCTTCCTGTTTTCATACGATATTTCGTTATTTATTCTCTTTGACGTACTTTTAGCAGCCTGTTTTTGCTATGGATATGGATACGTATAGAAAGTAATCGACGAATTGTGAAATACAACATCTGGATAACATTGCATGTATGCAATACGTAAACTGCTTCCAACTGTTATTACGAGCTCTGACATCCGACTTGTGTTTTGCTAATTCTTATTATTTCACGTAGAAAAACAGTGTAACTGCAGGCTTAAGAAACTGTGAAAGAAACTTAATTTTTATGATATTCCTACGAATAATGTTGGCAAACTGTCAACAAACGATTACTGCGGCAGAGATACATCTAAGCGTTGCCGCATTAGATACAACGTTGGGATCGGATCAAAAACATTTCTCATTAACAAAACTGAGTAATAGACCACGTCAAGCCGAGTGTGGTCATCGGCAGAAAAACACTAAAATAAAATCCCGACATAAGTCGAGTTAAATTCAAAACACAGACGAAAACGTGGCGAAAATACAGATTCGAACATTATAGATCCATAAATCATTGGAGAATATTATTATAAGTTCAGAGAAACATCGTGCAGATTTGATAGTTTAACATTTAGTTTGTTTTCATTCGAATGCGGGTCACGCGGGCATAAAAACCAACTTTAAACACTGGTACAACTTGTACCATTCGTCCAATACGTAGTCATACATAGTCGTTCACTCACGTCAACACGGAATCTCCTAGTGATTGCTATTTTTAAAACATGTTTTTATGACGTTCATTGAAGGCACATCCGTTGGCATAGCAACCCACATTAACACACTAAACTACAACTTGCTCAAACTAGGATTGTAAAGCCCAGAGCACCCACGTCATGAAACGCCAGCGTTAATTTTTAATGAAATCGACAGAAACTAAAATAGTATCACTTAAAATTCAAGAAACGAAAAATCTGTAAGTCGAGCCACGTCTACGTATCTATAACATTATCTGCGTAAAATTGGCGTCGTGTTAAAATAACTACGCCGCCACAAGGTCACTGCCTGCCTAAACATGGCTGAAGATTGATTCTAAACAAAACAAATGAATTTACTCAATAATTAATAACGTGCTATCTTTACATGGAAAATATTTGGAACACTCTTTCGTAGGACTGATGAATAGGCCGTTTGATCGCCTCGAAATACGATGAATAATTTATTACGTACTGGTAGAAGCAATACCTGTTCATCTATTTAAAAACCTGTAGCGAAAGCACCATACGAACATGTACAACAGTGTTGACATACCGAATAAGCTAAAAAAAAACAATACAGACACATCGAAAGACAGAGCATACGATGTATCTGTAGCGAGTAAACAGGAGAAAATATTGAAAGGTACTCGTATTCCAGGAGTCAATATATGCAACTTATGAATAAACAAACACGAATCCGTCTGAGATTCGGCAGCATCCAATCTCGAGCGGAGACTTTACGACAGTCGGTGCACTCGTAAAATGCCATAGTCTAGTTGAGCTTCAGAAACATATTAATGAATCAAAAGGTTTCATACAAAAACTTTAGGGGAAACATAGCCTGACATTCGCAGACAGTTTCATTAAAAAAACTTTTATAAGTTTTGCCAAGAGACATATTTGTTAAGCAAAAGCGTCGTTACAATTCTGAAGTTCACCAAGACATCAGTAAAAGGTTGTTTACAACATTCGAAAAAAGTGTCATTGATAAAAATAGGTAGCAATTAGGAAAAGAACATCAATTAGGTGTGATAGCCGGGTCATGTAGTAATGTACGTCAGTCCAACATTATAACCATTGAGAACAAGAACACATGAAACAAAGGTTGAAATACACACAGAATACGTCCCGTTCCTTGAAACGTACATGCAAAGGAATTCCTTATTTCGCATGTCATCGATACAACAAAGAAGTCAGTCACAATAAAATCACTGACACAGTGAACAAAACAAACAATAAGTGTTGACATCATTCTCTTTGAAAATTCATTGAACAACCCCGAAAATATATTGCTACAATACTGCCAGGTTTGCTAAAACTTACACTAATTAGTTCTCGCTTTGATTAATGATTTGTTTGTTGTTGACATTTGAATAACTATCTGGATTTTATTTACAGTTTCTAGGTTTGCGTTTTCCAAGTAATGTGGGTGTAATAAGGACATATTATCGTTGTCGGCTTTTAGTTTTTAATCTCATTAGTCGCTTGTGCGGCTTCGTCGTGCGTAATCAGGATTCTTGCGGTTTGTCCCACCGTAGCTTGCGAAATACAAGTGAAATGGGTGTATTCAATAAACCACTTCTACTGATTAAATTTAAGAGTTTGTTGCTACAAAAATCACGCCCAAAGAAAGTGCTTAATAAAAGCAAAAATCATGATGACTGTGATAATAACAAGGTGTTCTACAGCGCATTACAGATAAGAAGAATCAGCTGGCGAAAACAACGGACTTACCTATACAAATGAATGTAATCCTATATGTGTAACTACTGAGTACCTACGTCACTGCAGTCCGCAGCGGTTAAGTGCTGTCAAAACTTGGCGCCGAGACCGATGAGCAGACAAGCTTCGGAAGCTATCACTTTGATAGATTTGTTGAAAAAGTTACAGATGACAAGTGGAAAACCTTTTAAAATCGATTATATTACGACCCAAATAATATAAAGGCCTTCATGCGAAGTTTGCGCTACATTGTATTACAAATCATCTTTTCCTAACATCATGGGTGGAGAATTGTTGTGCCGCTGTGTGTTAAAAAATATAGCCATAAAACTGAGACGAGGCATATAAGATGCCATATTCATCCCACGCGTTACTTTATTTTCCTAAATTATAGCTTTGTTTATAAACGTGCTTGATATTGTACACCTTTACAGGTTTGAAGATTTCTTGAACACGGTACAGCATTCGGCAGGAAAATCTTCCCTTATAAATAATCTTATGTTTTGTCGTCATAACAAAATGAACTGTTGGACCTAACTCAAGAGAAGAATTACCAGTGCAGTCTGCCATACTAAATTATAATGTCCAGCAGCTAAACTTAACGAGAATGAAACACAAATTGTAGTGCAGTAAAAAATAGCCATTTCACGAAATGCAGGCGTTGACAAATGATAGGAGACGGAATTTTCGCGAAGAATAACTGCGTAATGCAGTTGCTTTTTTTCAGTAGAACTAGCGTACGATCCGTCATCAGGTATCGTGTGGGAGTAAACTGTAGACAGGTGACCTCTATTACGTCAAATGAGCAAATGACAGTTTTATCGTGACATCTTCAAACACTGGTATTTCCACGACAGGGTAGCAAAATTCCTAAAAACCATAACTGTAATCAAACTTAAAACCCTACTTCCGACAGCATGTAATTATGAATATTAAGGCTAAAAGCCAACTAAGTAAAGTCAGTCCCTAGAGCGTTATTAAATGAGTGTCGACGACCTGAGGATATAGAACAGTGCCAACTGCAACTATCGTTCCTTTATACTGTCCAGATGATGGTTTGGCTTACTGAAACACGTCTTTCACCACCTTCCCATCATTAGGGAGTATTTCAGCATTTTGTTCCCCTAATGAGGCTATGCTATTAATTAACCTATATTGATGTATTATCCAGTTCAGAGATTGCATTCATCCGGCCATTTAGCGCGGCAAGCGTGGCCGCTGTTGGAACAATGCGTTGCAGTAAAAATAGCTGGTTAGCCCCAATACACAAGGCCGAATGCGCTTTATTTTAGCTGGAAAGCGACACGAACTAAGAAAAACAAAAAAAAATGTCAGAAAGCTTATATACGAGATTTAAAGTAGAACTCGTACGTAAACAAGGATCAGGGTCGTTCTTCAATACTAATAAAAGGAGAAATCATGAGAACAAGTCTTTCAACCAGCCCAAATTGAATAAAATCGTCCAAAGCACATAACTGAACATTCCTCCATAAACCTCGTTAATAAAACTAACTACAAGTTTGTAAAGACAATAAAAAATACCATCATAAACTTTGAACTCATTTATTGTTTCTATTATTTGTTCAATAGAGCCCGTCTCGCCGTTATTGAATTTATCACTCAGCATCGGCATCGGCAGTCAGACCGCAACATTTTTACTCCGACATAATTCAGTTTTAGAGCAAGATTCGAACAGTCCTAGCCAATTCCAAGTTCAAGGTCGCCGGGCTGCGAGTGTCAAGGTCACGATTAGGCGTATGAAAAATATAGGGGCTTATGTAACACCGATGTATTTGATCAGTTAAGTCTATTTGTAAGGCTCTTCTATGGCTGCCATGTTTAGACATTTTATCAAGCAAAGCTCTTTTATGAGTTTCGCGAGGATCCAATTTGTGGGTTTGTAATGGTATGGTTTCTGTTTTTAAATTTTTGAATTTCTAAATCCTTTTTAGGTTACGCATATTATATTTCTTCCAACTTCTCCATATAGAATGTGGAAAACATGCAATCAAGATTATTTGAAATGATATGCAGCACACTGACAACAAAGATTTCTAACACAATGAGAGCAGATGGCGCGAACAAACAAGAAGAGCCCGAAGGATGCTCTCACAAGCTTTGTTTGTTTAAACAAGTTACGTGATTTTAATCCAAATTACAGTAACTCAAGGATGTGGGGTTGTTTTCTATTAATTATTACATTATTTATAGCTGAAAGCGTTTGCATGCGCCGTACATGCCTGATTACTGGAAATAAGGCCGATATTTGCATATGCGTGTCTACGTGGGCTAAGTCTCAAGTTTGTTCGATTTGTCGGTATTTATAGTTTAACGGTACTGCAGGGCTGATGTTACTTGATGACAGACTTAGCAACTTGCCATTGCTATCGGTATTTTATGCGGACTTTGGACTAGTTTTGTGTTGGCAGGTTTAGTGGCATCTAAAGGTCTTGTTGGAACATTAAACTTTGTTCGTAGTCCAATTGAGATTGTAAAGAACAAGTTTCTAAATAACATAATGAAACCTTTAGAACTTCTCCTTGTTAATTTTCTTTTATCACTACAATTCCCAGGTTCCTGAGAGAAATACCTCTGGTGTTATGATCGGCCACTCGGCGTATGATTCAGGGGAGCGTCAATTTGAGGCCATTAGGAGCGCCCACGCAGTCTCTTTGTGGTTATTGACTCTACGCGACACCGGCTTCTGTCGCGATACTAATCCACATGGAAATTACTGGCTTTGTTGTCTTTTCTTTAAAAGAAATTAAACATTTTCGAGAACCAGTTGATATCATAGACCACCAAAAAGAAGGTACAACTTAAGAATTTGAGCAGAAAATAACAGTATGATGAATAGAAAACTATGAAGACAGTAATAAGGAAAACTCTAAATGAAACAGTTCTGGCGAAACAAGATAATATTTATTTTACATTCATTTATCAATTTGTTTTATAAACTTCCTAATGTTATTATCTCAGTCCTACTTGCCTTACATAATTGCGTTTATTGTTTTAACAGTATCATAATCTGTGGTCATTATCGATTGTTTTTTTTATTATTCTTACTATTCGCCTTGACCTTTTTATCGGTTCCTACATTAATAAATTCAACTGGTTTTGACCACATGTAGCAAAATCCATGCGAACGAATGAGGCCTCATACTAGCTGATCGGTCTACGTCATACACATCGCGAGCACAACAAAAAGGCTAATAAAGTTATCATCACCAAGATCTGGGAGCCTCAACATCTGACACATTGCGTAACTGATCCGGAATACGAAGAACGTCCCACATCTGCTGACCTTCGCACCAGAAAATATATATTAAAAAATTAACGTTTTAAGACCTACGCACGGATGGCTTTAAGTCCGGCAACTGAACTCGTAAATCAAACAAAACACTAGATATAATAATTACTGTTACAGACGTTTTTATATAAATCGCTGCGGAACCGGCGGCGTTTGCGTCAAGTAATAAATTGCAATTTGGCTGTATACCAAAACAGTGTAAGTGATGTGTCTAACTCTATTAGCGGATTGATACGAGATGTTTTACTAGATTGCAACTTTACAGCAGTAGTTTTCCATAAAGATCTTCAAATAAGAACATTAATACTGTCTGCTAGCCACTTATTAGGATAAAGACTGGAATATTTATCGAGCCATTATATTTAACTAAGTCTACATAAGAAGATAGAAGAGGAATTACTAGTATTATATCACACTAAAAGCCGCATCAATGCTCATGATTTAACATCAAGACTCAGCAGTCACCATTCCTTGCGCGTGTAACTTGTCAAGTTCGATAGAATAAGAACGTGACTTTCATCTAAATTCCTTGTAACTGAGAACTTGAAATGCATCCACCAACCGATAATATTCTAAGACCTGCTGCCAGATCTGCATACAGTGTTCCTTTTGTCCGCACGATTTATTACCTTACCTAAAACGGCTTAAAATGTATGTGCCTATAAAGGCTATATACTAAGAATATTTCTTTACTAGGTGCTGTTAGAGTATTAGGTATCCGTTTGGTAAAAGCATTTATTTCCAAACCATACATGAAATGCGCATGAAATGCCTCAGTAGTACAGGTGCAACATCAAAGACAATGAATGGCAATAAAAAGCGGAACACATCGGCGCCAGTTGGTTCAATAACCCATTCATATCGACTGTAACGCTCATAAGAGTACTAAATCGATCGATGTACCGATCATCATAGTCATAACACACATTCATCGATGCATAATTTTGCGGCTAAAAACACAACCAATGACGTCAATCCACTAGACAAACCTACGACGTTCAGGAAGTTATACATTTTCTTTAATAGTGTGATCAGATCAAGATTTAAAATAAATCGCAGTTTTAACTAATGTAGAACGCAAAAGGGACACACAAAGGGTTTTGGCCGCTGAATTGTACAAGGACAACATCCTTATTATCTGCGCCTAAGCGACACCAAACAAAGGCTTCATTGCATCAGGATCACAACGGACATGTGTTTGCTCGGGATAATTAACAATTCTGTCAGTGCGTACACAAGCGGAACAAAAACAACCAATACAAGATATTCTCTCAAATAATTGGACCGATCCAATTTTGTACATGCTGATAGAAAATAACATTCGTATTACCAATCACTTTCCAGAGGATCCATTACAAGGAACAGAGGAAACGAACTTACTTATTTTGGAAATTGATACATTTTTGTGGGTCGAAGATAATATTCCAGATGTTTTCAATTTCTGAATAAATCTTTAATATTATTTACTCCAGCGATAAGGCTACCTTATTTTGAATCCAGTAATAAGTCCAAAATGGTAATTAAGACGAATTCTCAAATTGAATTACATAAATCAGTTCTTAAATGAGCTGTGTGATCGTATGTGATCTAAATTAAAATTAGCCACGTATAAAATTCGAATAAAACGACGTCTTTAATTTATAGGACGGTTAAATGGGGCGAGCCTATGTCATTGCCAAGGTTAGTTTCTTCTTGAATTTACTACAAGACATATCTTACGACTACTTATGAAATATCGCGGCAGCTGATGATGTTCCAAGGATGTTTTTTGTATGCCCTAACGGACGAAACATATACGAGAGTTTGAAAGGATAAAAAATCAATTGAAGCGACTTCAAACAAACCAAACGGCCTGCAGGGGCGTTACTGAATCAAAGCAGGATCAATCTCCAAGCTCAGTGCGACATCAAAGATTTGGCATAACTTGTAGCTAAGCCGCAGTGGATTATTTGATCTATTGTTGTACCATTTTAGCTTGTTTTTTATGAGTTGCCAAAATTAAATGGCAGTCTTCAAGTGAAGAGTTATTGGCGTAAAAGTAAAGACTGGTAAATCCACAGACTTTTTGGCGGATATGAACAAAAAGCAGGAAAAAGTTATCATCTAAAATCTACACCAAGCATTTTCTGTACCTAAGTGTCGATAAAAACCTTTAATCTGACTAAAGTCAGTACTATAGACCGCGATAGTGTATACCTATACATAGCAGAGAGCGATACAACCGGGTAGCTTTAGGGTAAAACTACTCGGTAACTGAACAACTCTCATGCACAACTGTTAACGAGACGAGCTAAAAATACCGCGGCGACACGACGGGACCGGCCTTCGGGGCAATTTTTTTATAAACCGGTATTGTAATGCGATTATACGATGAAATTCTGTCAATTTCTTCAATACTTAAGGAATAACAAACTCTCATACCCTCGAGCACTTCGAAAAGGACATAAAAAAGAAGTTTCAAAATTTTTTGTTATTTTAATACACTAACTCGCCTTAGAGTGGATATTTTATTCATTCAGATAAGCTTATCTCCATTTGATTTGATGAACTTAACAGGAAAAAGTTCCAACTACGTTACAACGGTAAAAAAACTGTTGAATGAAAGTCAAATAAGGAAAAACCGGCATAACTAATAGATAAGTTATAAGCTATGTACAAGGTCTACAAAACAGCAATCCGGAAACATGATGTAAATATAGAAAACGAAAAACTGAACAACTCACGCGTACCACGTGTGAAGGACTAATAAATTGTTGCGAATAATCGGAATACAAACACAATTGGTAAACGGAGTGTTCTGGAGTCTGTCCAATTAATTAACTATGAGGTTATGCGAATTGCAAGCGAAGATACCGGCGAAGCTGACTGGCAGTAAATAAATGAGGAAAAGGCAACTGAATTAAGTATAATCAGAAATGATCGAAGAGTTACGGAAACAGACATTGCTTTAAATAAATCCAACCAACAAGGACCAGAATAAGTCATACTTTTTCTCCGGATCGTCAATTTCATGTAACCCACCCCGGAAGATTCGCGAAGACTAATGAACCTGATCAGTTATTGCGCAAAGGCACACGTGACCAATCTAAATGCAGAACTTTTAATTCCTGGCGAGTGCACAGGCCTGGGTTCAGAGACCGAGTCGTGGAGAGGAGTTAAATCCCGCCGTGATAAACACGGGAACTGGCGGGCTTCCAACGGGAATCGAACGGCACCCACAGGGGAACTCGCCCACAATAAACATTGAACCATAGTCTTTATGGTCAAAATGGAATTGGTGAAATAGGATGCAAAAGTTAGTAGTTACGGGTTATCTCTGTTTTGGTGTTATTTTGAATTTAAATTGCGGGATTGGCAAATCCGAAATACTTGGTCTACAAAACAAAGAACATTCAACAAGTTATTTCCTACGACTGAAGAATCCTCTGAAAATTAACCAACAATTCTTCTGTTATATTTAAAATATTCCTAGATTTTCACTTTAATACATCACAGGAAATAAATATACGAGTAGGTGTTATTGAACTTGATTGTTAATTCTGGACATCCGGAGAAAAATCTGACGAATTTAGAACGCTTTCGTTTATAATTTTCTTTAAATAGCTTTCCACGAACACTTTTCCCAGTACAGATTTGATCTGTTTTATTTTTAAATCAGCTCTTTGATTTTCATCGTAAAAATGTTTCCATTCCTGATGATGTTTCAGGAACATTAACTTGATAATTTATTTGAAAAGACAAATGTTTCTTTAGGACCAATTTTCATGAAAAGGAATGACTTCTTCATTATTTTCATATGCAGCTCAAGTTTCAGTAGCATCCTATGTAAATTTTCAGTAATATCGACATGTGCCAATAGCGGCACAGAGAGATGCGCGTACGCACTATTTAAAGCGGATGTAGGGCAAGTCAGTGGGACGGCCGCGTCCAGCCTAGTGCCAAATATCGGCCAGGTGGCAACCGCACACGGGGATTTCTATTTTGGATCTTACTACAGCGTTTGGGCAGAATTAGTTTTATATAACAAAATATATGAATGGATCATTAATAGCTGCTTATTTTTGGCCATTGCGTACTACACCTGAAGCTCAACTAGCATTGATTGTTGGAAGTCTATCGCTTGCACATTTAGCCAGTTCATTGTCTCTCTTCCATTCCACTAATCCTTATGCACAAATTGGAAGTTTTTGTCGCTGCAGTCTGAATGAAGCGAAATTTAATTGTTCCTCTGCATTCATAAATCAATTCATGCCTAGTCTAAAGCTATGTCTGACCTAGTTTTATTGTTAGCGCATATAGGACATCGCTGGTACTAACTATACCAGTATTTGGAACACACGGATGTTTAACTTACGCTCACAAATAACGGTTGCAGTTAAAATACATATTGGAACAGCTTTTAAATGTGTAATGGGAAATTATTACATCAGCTTCCATTGCGCGTAGTTTGGATTTATTATGGAAACAAATGAACCTAGGCTCCATACAACCACGGATATTGTAATTAAGACAGACACATATGGACAATTGTTTATTGAAGGTAAGAGCACATCTCCAGCAACTAACGATGAGGCAATTAGTCAAAAACATGCTAAACACAATGAATTAGTTCCCGACACGAGATAGTGTAACAGCTCAATCAGTTAGCACCCAAACGCGAGCGTTCCAGCTAATTAGCCACAATCACGCGGTGAGGAGTTCCGACACGCTGATTCACTTTTTACACTTAACTCCGTGCCAATCAATGTGTACACTAATTTGGCAATTTTCTGGAACAATTCAATTTCTCAATTTCAATTGTGTTGGGAATTGTATTGTAGTAGTATAGAATTGAAAGAGTTGACACCAATAAGGAATGATGACAAAATAGGACCAATATCTCACATCTAAACAAATGAAACGCTACCTCATGAATTAGATCTCGATTTCAGAAGTAAGAATAAAAATCAAATTGTGTTTCAACGAATAAAAAAAAATCTGCTTCGTTCATTTTAATCTGTATTTTTTCAGAACTGGCTCTGCAAGACCATAACTTTGTTAGAAGCAACTCAAACGATTATAGCAAAAGAATGGGTTCCGCAGACAACGTGCTAGGCGTCTCATGACACCCCTGGGATCAATAGGGGGCGATATTCATAGCCGGCACGTGTGTGTTTAGGCGGATAACGTGTTGTTCCACAGATACTACGGCAAATAGAAAGGAAACATGCTTTGCAAAGCCTTCGACGCCCTTCCTGATTCACATCCACCAGGATTTCCCGGATTGGTTCCTTGAAAGTATTGTTTGATATATGCGTGTGGCACATCCCCTTTTTGTTTAAAGATCAGCACCTTTAACCAGTTAATTCACCGCTGGTCAGTCCATTCTCCTGTTTATAATGAAAAGCTCTCAACTGGTCGAAATCGTGTTCAGTAACTTTATGTAAAACAGAAAGCCAAACAAAAACGACATTCAGTGCTATCTAGTTAATTTGGATGCCAACCCAATGTTTGTAAATCAAGATAATGTTATTTGCATATAGAGTAATTTCTTTGTTTGCCGCAGTATGAAGAAAATTACTGGATGATGCAATTTCCTTTTACGACAGAAGAACTTCGAAAGCCACTTGTGCTTAAACTTGTGTCTCCCAGTTGGCCACGTGTGGAACATTACCTGATGGTTTATGGCCTGCAATGATGCACAACCGTCTGCTCCTACATTTACGAGCTCATACTTCACTTCTTCTTTATGACATAAGACGATAAAGGAAAACTTTTATTATTTAACTTATTACAGACCAATACAGGAAAATATATTTTTTATGTTTACGCTTTTGTTTGCGAATTTGGAAAATGAGGTTAAGACGCAAAAGATCCTCGTAAAAGATAATATAGACGCGAATGTTATTGCAAACAGTTTTATTCTCAAGTGGCCCGATTTGAAAACGTTTTCATTCTATGTAGGCCTGTTCTATTGTGGCTAATTTGGCTTGAGGTTCTGAGTTCTAGACACACGGCAGTGTGTCCGCCAAGTTCGAGCAAAAAAGGCGACACACCGGCCGTGGGTTATATTACACGAACCATTTCGGGCCAAATTCGACCCCCCTGTAACTCAAAATCTATTTTATTTACGCATATCAAATTTCTAGTATCTGTTGAGACCCCCTCACTTATCTAAAATACAAAATTTCATTAATATACCTATTGTAGGTCTTGAGATATTGACGTCAGAAAATCGCTATTTTTACTATACACTCACTGACTGATTCACTGATTCACTGATTCACTGACTCACTCATCAAAAACCTAGACCACTTCCAATGGTCGTATTGACTTGAAATTTGGCATGGAGGTAGGTCTTTATGTCAAGGTAAAGGGAAAAATCTGAAAATGGCCAAGTGTGAGTCGGTTTCAAAATAATGAAGGTGTTTTATACCCGGTGTAAATTTATACCCCTAAGGAACTAAAACGAACTAAATTTATCTATATTTATATAATATATCTTCGAATGGTACAAAGGTTTGTATTTAGTCAAAGTAAAGTAAAAATCTGAAAACGGCCAAGTGTGAATCACTTTCGAAAATAACGAATGTGTAACTTTGATCCACGAACATAATATATGATAACATGTCATGTCAGTCAGTTGGTAAATCTAGTCATAGTTAATCTAGTTCATTTCTTTGTAAGAAACATAGTGCATATAAAAAAATCTAAAAGAAAGTATAAATGAGACATTTCTTTAACTAACTTCATCATAAGAAAAAAATAAAATAAACAACCTTACAAAAATAAATGAAATCCCACCCAAAACAAAAATGTGAAAGATTGCCAAGTTCGATAATATGGGAATGCTTCGCCTATAAAAGAAGTGAGATCTGAATAAGTACCAAGTTCCATACACATACCTCAGTTAAAAATAGTTACTTTTTAATGATGATTACTTGGCAAGTTTTAATAGAAAATTAAATACTTGATTCATTGCGTTTAGTAGGTTTATAACAAGGTGTATGAAAACTTGCCAAGTAACATCATTAAAAAGTAACTATTTTTAACTGAGGTATGTGTATGGAACTTGGTACTTATTCAGATCTCACTGCTTTTATAGGCGAAGCATTCCCATATTATCGAACTTGGCAGTCTTTCACATTTTTGTTTTGGGTGGGTCTAGTATATCTTCCCATGGGTGCCAGAAAAGACTCTATTTAGCAGGAGGGAAAGTAGTTATTAATTTCTACAGAGAAGGTTTCAAGGCAAAATTAATGTCCCAATTTTCTTCTATTCCAACGTTTTATACTAATGAGAAATACAGCTGATTGATAGACAGCTCTCCACTTTTTGGCTTAATAAAAACAATATTTTTATTTTTCATGAAAAAAAGTGAAAGCTGTCTGAATCGGTGTCGCGTAAACATTACGATAGCGGATAGGATAATAAATGGAACATTATTGCGGCAACTTCCTCGGGAGAACTGCCACATTTCCACTAGGGAAGCGACTCTGCGGATATAGACCGACTCGCGGATACAGATACGAGAATCGCGCCGCGAACGTAAACGACGGTGTAATCGGTTTTATATCATTGTTTTTACTTCTTTTCACCTCACTTTTTTATGATACAAAACCGTATTATTTGTGAATGTATTCCAAAAGTTTTTCTGAAGGTGTCAAATTGTACAACTTCAGATTGAAGTCACCTAATTTACCACCTCAGACACAAGGATGCTCAACTCTCGTTCTCTTGCCTTTGTAAATGAAAGCTAAAGAACAAATAACACACAGGTGAATCACCTTTGTTTTTCAGCTTCAAAATTAGTAGTTCAAGTAATTCCCACAGCGCACAGATGTACAGCTTGACGTTTAGAATAAATCGCAGGAGTTAATTTATAGCGACGGGTTGTGCTACAGAACGTATAGTCAGTCTAGTTCTCACGTAGTAATTCTTGAGCTTGCAAGGATAACAAATAACAGATCCACTGCTTTATTGCTAGAATTGTGTGGAAAATGAAAGTCATCTCAAGTCATAACAATGCTAAAGAATAAACTGAAAGCTCATGTCATTTTCTTTTTCATATTTTTATGATATAACCGCGGAAAAGTTTAAACCATTAAACGATTATAAATTGCGGATATCTAGTTGTTTACAAGTGCGGTAACAGCCCTAGTTTCGTCGAAATCGTAAATATTAAAATTAATATCTTAGCGGAGTGACGCGCTATTTGATTTAGCTTTTACGACAAATCGAGATCAGACGCTAGTCAAATGTCAGACTTATTTAAAGTCTGGACGTCTCTCATATACAGTGTGTTTACATACGCAGTCTGACTATAGTGGGGGTCGCACCATATATTTTAATAGTGGACATATTAATGGCCCATATCAAAATCTGTCTTAGGTATATTCATGGCTTTATGGAAATACTAATATTCAGATTATTGTTTTCATATGTATATTAAAATTATGGTAATGATGCATTTCAGTACTAATAAGTTTGCGAAAACGCGACTTTATGAGAGCATTTAAAATGTTTATGGTATTTTAGAATTCTCCTTATTTTCCATCATTGGTATAATTACACAACGCAATTAGCGATACGATAGATTGTAAAGCACATAAAATATCAACTATTTAAAGCAGTACGAATATTCCCTCAACTTCCTTACAGTTACCGATGTAAAGCGCGACATAAAAACCGACCAGTGTAATTTTAAACAGGATAGTACAAAGTACATTAAGCTCACTATTCAGGAACAGCGTCCTAGAACTTCACTACGCAAAAAGGGCAAGGAATGCTTAAATTAGTGCTCACAAAAACCATAAAAATGTTCAAAGGTTGCTCCCTAACTTGACTACCTGAAAAGGCAGATAGAGGGCACGCATTTAAAAAAAAAACAAATGAACTAGGTACCTACGTCGTTTAATAAACGTTATAACCTTTACGAAGATATTTCTAGTAGATAAATGTCCCTTTGGAAGAGTTTAGCTTCGGTTTTTGCAGCTTTTTCCAGACAAATTCGCCAGAATCCAATAATTAATTGCTCCTTGGAAAATAAATTTGAAAAAATGTTAATTATTATTTGCAGACGCTCCTAAAGCTCGGTAATTTATACATGTCTGTAAAGTTGTACGATTTGCACAGAATTAATTATGTTTTGAGTAACATTCGTCTGTGGCTCGAAAGCTCTAGGTCGTGTCGAAGAATGCTTGTTTGCAGACACATCGCCTAGCTCCAGATCTCGTGTGTCTGACATAATTATGTCAAAGCGTACTTGTCGCACTATTCTGACAACTACACTATTTATAGCACGCCTTACAGCTACATGATTTATTAACTAAACATCGTGAAGCTAAATAATATCAGTCTACGAATCTCTAAATTGTTTGTTATCTCTTAAATTACAATTGATGCCTAGATAAAAGTTAATAAAAGTAGGAAAATCTAAGCTCAATATTAGCGGGCCCACTTCAGCACATAGATCCGATAAACTATAGTATTAAATGCAAACATGTGTTATCAAACTTTTTTTATCTGGATCAGTGCAAGTTTCCGTTCAAAAAATTCGTTATCGAAGAGGAAAACTATTACAATAAAGGGCACAGGAAAAACAGCAAAAGTGGACATTCGTAACTAACATCCCTATCATAAGGAAAACTAACAAAGAGATTATAGTCAGCCTGCCTCGTGACGATATGCACGAGGAAATAACACGAAAATAAGTATTTTTTTTAAGTTTTCCGATATCACTAGAGAATATGGTATTAGTCGCACACACGTTAGTAACACACGCACCTTGCGCTGTGCCGGCGTTTTCATACTTCGATTTGAGCTTAGCGGCAGTCGCACGCGCATCCGATCTGACAGTGTCAGTGGCTGTCGAGCTCGTGGTGGTCGTTCTGAACGACAGAGTCGTGGAGAACGTGGACGAGAAGGAGGACCCGAGCCCAAGGCCGAGGGTGGTGCGGTAGCGACGTCTGTACATAGTGGTGGCGATGTGAACGCTGCGGTAGTCCGAACGCGACTGAACGACGAAAGCGCGTGCGCCCCAACCCGGAAAAGCGGCCGCGATTTATTATAGTACGAGAAAGTCGCTCCCAGACGCGTAGACGCACGGGAGTTAATAGTGATGTTTCTGTCACGCCTGCTCCCTCGGGAGGTGGGCAGGAACGCTGATATCCCACTAACATGACAAGTGACTCTGTCTGCTCATCATGGCTGAGGTGAATAAACTATTTTAATAGTTTAGCGTCTATCATGCCAGAAATATCTCGCGTGACGCCAGGAGGCCACTGCGATGTTTATCGATATTATTTCGATGCTCTCGAGCCTGCGTGCAAGTCACTGGTGCGGTGCGCCATTCAGGATATCGACTCAATAAAGATCCTCCACATTTTTTTCTTTAAATTGATTCTCCACAAAACTTTCATATTGAAAGCTTTCATTCAAGGAAAATGCAATTCAAATTCAAACATGTTCATACATGAAATTAGCTTATCTTTTATCACACTAAGGCCGCTGCCTCGAATTTTGCGGGCAGCGGGGCGGCAGCGGCGGCGGCGCGGGCGGTCACCGTTTTGAATGGAGCTCACCGCTCGTTGCCCGCTCCCCGCGCCGCTGTATTCGAGGGCCGGTCCATTTGATTATACGCGTAAGATCCTGCCGCTCCCTCGCCGCCGCCGCTGCCGCCCCGCTGCCCGCAAAATTCGAGGCAGCGGCCTAACATACTCAATGACTCATGAAAATTGAGGTGATGACTACAATCCAACCGAAAAAGCAAGTCAGTGCACACGCCCTTATTTCACACTTGAGCTTTGATTAGCATTGAATGAATTAAAATAATAATACCTAGTAGGCTATTACTTAATAAATGTAATCAAAATATCAAATAATGTATCGCCTGTAATTCCCAATTATGTATTAATAAAGATATGTCAAAATCGCGAAGGTTAAAAAACGTTTATCAAATAGTAATTTGTTTTTTCCTTATATCATAGACTAACCGTTTTCCTGTGATTTCACTGCTTCCTGAGAAAACTACAGTCAGTACTGGAATAAAATATAGCCTATGTTTCTTGGGAAGAGTGTAGCTTTTCTAACAGTGAAAGAAATTTTAAAGTCAGTCCAGAATTTTTTATGTTTGCATTACAAACCAACAAAAACATAAAAAAAAACATTATAATATTAGTATAAGTATAGACATGAAAATAGAATACCAAAGTTTACACGGGGCAACACCTGTGAAATACATAGTAAAAGCCACAGGCAATAACAACAGTAATTTACAATTCTATTGTCACTCATTAGCCAACAAATTGTGAAAAACAATTCATTTTCTATTCGTGTAATCGGTACTTCTCTTTTCTGCTGTGAATGTGAAGGTCAGTGGTCATAAAAATAAATTAAAGACACAATTGCTTACTTCAAGCAGTTATCTTACCTAATTTTTGCAAAACCCAAAAAGAGGGTAGTGATAAAATTATAACCAAACAATGTAATTATTGCTTTTTATTTTGGGTGAAAACAAATTTAGCATGTATATTTTGGTGTTTTCCGGTGATATTTTTTCAACAGCCCTTCATATATTATACTACTAACTGTTTTCAAGTGTGTCATTCAAAAGATATTATTATAATTTAATTCATCTTTCATCTTACTACATTCTGTATTGTTCAATTCTAACTGCTCAATATTACTATTACCATTTTGTGCTAGAATAACTGTCACAGTTGACCTTGGTATCTCATGAATGACAATTATATTGGAAACATGTTCAGACAAGATGAATCACTACCCACACATTAATAAAAGACTAGCAATAATAAAAATCATACATAAGTTTTTATATTTCAAGTATGACTTGCAAGTAAGTTGCTATTGGAGTCTGCTTAAAGTGATCTATGGTGATTTCATATTAGGTCCCAGTTAGAAAATAAGTTCCAATAGTTTTCCAGTTGGGTTTTTAAATTATTAAATCCTGACCACTCTCATCATAGTCGAATTAAAATTAAATACAAAAAATTATGTTCTTTTGCAGGTTCCTACTATTTATTTACCAAAACTGGCCTAGAATATTTCAAGTTATAAAAGTGTTACTTATCAGTATTCAGTTCACACATTCAATTGTAGACACAGAACATTTTGTGTCCAGAAATAGACCTTATCTATTACAGAGAACATGCTAATAAGCTGAGCAAACAATGCTCTCTTATGAAAACATATCATTTATCTCTCAAATGTGCCACTTGGCGCTCAAAGCAGTTCCATTAAATAATGTAACATATACCCACAATGTATGGAATACACATTGTCTCATGTACTTACACTTCATTCAACTAATTAATGATGATTGTCAACATAAACAATATATTTTACTAAGCTTAACCACTTCATTGACTAAAAACACTAGGGATTACCTAACAATAGATAAGGCTGGCAACTACTGGTGGAAAGGGATGTGTGTGTGTACTCACCGTTTATTGACCAGATATGTGAGGGCAGGGAGTGCGCGGCGTACACCCTGCCGAGCGCGAGCGACGTGCCCGCCACGGGGCCCGCCTCCTCGTTGGAGCTGGAGTCTGTGTCGGGGCTGGCGGCAGCAGACGCCTCATAGCTCTGCGAGTTCGGTGGGATCGCGATCGCTTCGTGAGACGCATGCAGGTCCGGCACGGAAGACAGTGACCTGGCGCGCTGGCGGTCGTTTGATACTTGTATCCCTGGTATCGCTCTCAGGAGGCTGAACCCGGCGCTGCCCGACACCACCTCCGAGCTGGAGCTCGTGGAGAATGTCCTCGTACGCGGACTCTGCCCCCCGTTCGCCGTACTTGCCTTTGCGCCCATCGCGACTCCGTTACGCAAAATTCACACCTGTCACGCACTAAAACCAAGAATCACGAGCACACGCGGGACGCGACGACCGCGCCGGCGGAAGACATCGTACGACACACAGAAATTGGATAACTTTATGCTAAAAAAATAACACGGCAACGACAAACACAAGTATGTTGCAAAATTGTAAACAGCCTTTGCATGTGCCCTGCTGCAAAATTTTGACAGGTGTATCTTTTTTTATTGAAGTGAAGTTAGAACGGGTGTTCTGCGCCACTATCGTTCAAAAACAATCACGAGTTTATTCTATTCAGAATGGAATAAAAACGATTTACCCGAATGTATTTAGCTAAAATAAATGCAATTTTTCCTAAATTATTGAAATAATCAGAAAGTTATGAGGTGGGAACTTTTGAATGTAATAAAGAAGGTGTATTTTTCTTGATTCATTAAAATACTTCGTTCAACACCAACTCATATAAAGTTTCGTAATATTTCGTAGTGTTTTCATCACAGCGAGCGCGTACTACGAGTAATCGCGCACTCGATTTTATCCCAAATGTTAAAGTAACTATCTGTCTGTCCGGCTCTTACGCCAAAACTATATCTACTCTTTTTATCTGATTGTGTTGTGGGTAGATTACACACGTGGCACAGATTACTAGTAGTAGTTCCCACTGAACGCTGCTGGAAAGTGGAGCTCAGCTGGTCTAAGACAACGGACAGTAATTAAAAATCACTGACATATAGGTGCATGACGAGCCTATCATGAACTTACAACATTCTGTTTAACTAACCAGCTTAAAAGTTTTTTTAAAGTTAAAAGTCTTATAGAGTTAGGAAATGAATAATAAAGAAACTGAACACGGTATGAGAGACTTTGGATTAGGGATCCTGTTATCATTTAACAACGCGTGTGAAAGCGTTTTGGTTCTTCAGCAATCAATACCATCACAGTCATTATTTAACAGCGCGAGCAGCTGAAGCTCCCTCGACTTAGCTTGTAGTTTTAAATTAATTTTCATATTATGTATTCTACTATTTTTTGTCAGGAATAGTGGCTGTGGTTGAATAGGATAGCTGGCTAGATCTAAACTTGTAAGATGACGTTACATAGTGAACCATGATCTATCTTGGGACAATGCGGGAGGATCTTGATTTCATAGACTCATCCACCTTTTTCCTCTTATTGTCCTGTTACCATATTATAATTCTCAGTAGTGGGTTTAAAGGTGAGCAGGAGTAAAACCGAATACCTTAGTATTTCGGGACCCATGACCATAACCCTAGCCGGCATGCCCCTACCAGTTTGCTCCGACTTCCTGTACCTTGGTTCACTCGTCCAAAGTGACGGTGAGGTGAACAGGGATGTTACGCATCGGATCAATACTGGATGGATGAAGTGGCGACAGGTAACTAGCGCTATTTGTGACCCGAGGATGCCCCTCAAACTGAAGGGCAAAATTTACAAATCCGTCATTAGACCTGTCGTCCTGTATGGATCGGAGTGTTGGGCATTGAAAAAGAGGGATGAGAAGAGAGTGCATGTAACATAAATGAGAATGCTGAGATGGATGTGTGGTGTTACAAGAATGGATAAAGTGAGGAATGATTACATTAGAGAAAGTCTGAAAGTAGCGCCAGTTACAGAAAAGATGAGAAGTAGAAGATTGTCGTGGTATGGACATGTAATGAGGAGGGATGATACGCATGCAACAAAGTGTGTGCTAAGTATGAATGTAGATGGATGGCGAGGAAGAGGAAGACCTAAGAAAAGATGGATGGATTGCCTGAAAGATGATATAAATAGGAAGGGAGTGAGTGTCAGTATGACGAGTGACAGGGGAAAATGGAAGAAAATGACATATTGCGCCGACCCCAAGTAAAATTTGGGAACAGGGCAGGAGAAAGAAAGACCATATTATAATTCTCATCAAACAAGGAAGTTTTAAGTTATTTCTTAAATGTCTGGGAACCACCACTGCATATTTATCGATAACTTGGAAGATTGAGGATCTCTAATTTGGATATGACATCTCCGGTCTGTCAATCTTGTGACAGTGCCAAACAAATGTCAATTACAACTTTCAATTCAAAGCATTCCAAAACATTTCGTAATATTTAGAGCATGTGCATTCAACTATCCTTTTCTATCTAATTGAAATTGTATCTCGGTATCTTACTTTTCAATTTCAACACGTCACTGACGGATGAGATACAAGTGGCTTGTTGTCAAATAATTTGTGATCGATGACGAATTATTAAAACTCGTGTAAATGAGATTTTAATTAAAAGAAACACATCATAATTTTACATTGTAAACTGTAGTAATTGAAATAACAAATATGAATAATCCAGGAATGAATTCGGCGACTGTAAGTTGTTTTAAATTCGTATTCCAACTATATTTTGATAACATGACTGAAAGCAGCGATTGACTTTAACTTTCATAACATTCCCAGTTTTATTTGAGTTTTGATCATTATCATGAGCATCTAAACTAAGTCATTGCCCCATTGCCCGTTAATGATATTAATTGTCTCGATAGCTGTTTTGATTTGCGTATGATTTCGTAGTGAGGATTTTTTGTTGTTGTCTGATGATTGCCTAGTGATTGGCTTTGCACGGCTTGAGCTGATGTAGTGTTGTAACCGCGCTACTTACAGCCAGGTGTGCCGCAGGTGCCGCTGCTGGATGACGACACCATCGCCTTCGGAGAAGAGGATAATGCTAACAAACAGTTTGTGTAAGTGATCTTACTATACCAGCTGTTGTTACTTGTTAAAAGTTGTTTTCTAGGAATCTTTAATTAAACTATAGTATCAGTTCATAAAATTAGTACAATAAGACTACAGTATTAATTATACTTACTGAAAGAGCCCATCTCTCTCACACTAGTAGTAAAGTACAGAAGATGATTACATTGTGTTTTCCTTCATCAACCTATTAAGGAAAGAAGGCTTTTCCACTCCTTATTACAATACCTTTTCAGAATTGAACCAGACAATAGAACAGCTAATTCAAATGTAGTTATGGTTCCTTGTAAAACTATTATCATATTTCTGATTGTGTAACCAATACATGAACATCAACAAATTCCAGCCACCCGTATATAGTGTTCTTCCACTTGGTGTTCCGCTGCTCAGCCATAGTGGTCTACATGCTCTGCGGATGGTTCTCCGACTCCTTCATAGCCAGCTTTGTTCTTGTCATCTTGCTGCTGTCAGCTGACTTCTGGACAGTCAAGAATATAAGTGGTATGTATTGCTTATTACAAACAAAGCAGTAGAAGGAATTATCCAAATTCCTTTTTTTTAAGCTACAAAAAACTTTCAGAGTTCTAAAAGAGCAACTTTTGATTGTACAATGTGTTACTTCTGAATAAAAAATAAAAAAACAATTTGTAATTTAAACCTATATGGTAAATCAAGTACTTATTTAATTTTTAAAATCTTATACCACTTTAATTATAACATAGTGTTGCTCCTGCATTGCATTTACATTATAATAAAAAAAAATTACAAGTTGAATTTCCCTGTTTTCAGGTCGGCTCCTAGTTGGGTTGCGATGGTGGAACTATGTGGACGATGATGGCAAGTCTCACTGGGTGTTCGAGACAAAACAGGTAAATGTGAGTGTTTGGTCTTATTTAATTGCTATTACTAACCTTAAAAATAACAATAAACATATTTAACTAAGTTACCTACTAACATTATTTATGTCTAAAAACTGGAATAGGTATTGATATTGTTTTTTTTATAAATTTTCAGAATCGAGTGAATCAAAATGAGAGCCGTCTGTTCTGGATGGGGCTGATCCTGTGCCCTCTCATCTGGTCAACATTCTTCATCTTCTGTCTCTTTGGACTTAAATTCAAATGGATGGTATGTAACAATGAGGATAATCCCTGCTCTGTAAATCCAAATTACCATTATTAAGAGCCATTGTCATATGTTAAATGTGAGAATCAGATTAGCAATGTAAGACAGTATAAACGTTTTAACATTTTGATCAACACAAGTGATTAATGCTATCAGTGAGCTTATCGCGTCACGGCCGGTTACTTGTCAATGAGAGCATTTCAATGTATTGTATTGAGTAGGTAATGTTATTAATGTATTGTGCCAATCACCAGTCAAATATTTACGATCAATCTTTTAAACATTATTGAAGTTCTGAACTTAAGACTGCAACAAATCATAATTGATATAATTCAGAATCTTATGTAGCACTTTGGAGTTACTATATTTCGTGAAAATTCACCACGGGCTTAAAACGTAACTAGCAAAATCGATATAAATATCTATTAAAGATACCCTGTTTAATATAATAGGTTGCGTAAACTTGGTTGTTAATTCGACGGTTTTAACCGTTGGTATGCTGAGAACGCGAATTTGAACGAGAGCGATTTATAGACAAAATCAAAAATAAAAATTCGTTTATTCAAACTTGGCTGCAAAGCACTTTTCGAAAGTCAGAAATTTACAAAAGACAGCCCCCAAAACGCCCACCCTTCACCACTTCCTATGTCACATATATTCTCAGTAGTAGTTATGGAACTATTTCTCAAGCATTCTAATGAATTTTATTCTTCTTTCCAGCTTCTAGTCCTCATCGCACTAACCCTAACTGGGGCCAACCTGTACGGCTACATCAAGTGCAAGTTTGGCGCCAAAGAGAACCTCAAGTCTGCCACCACGGAGTTCGTGAAGAAACAGCTGTTCCAAAACGCTACGACCTTCATGTTCACGCAGCCTGCGCCGCCTACCACTGGCAACACTGGCGTCGTGTAAAATGTACTCTATGGGCTTGTACGAAGAATAATATAGGAGAATGATTCATACAATATTTATTTTCTAACTAGCTTTCTCCCGCGGTTTCACTCGCGTCCCGATCTGACTGATTCCCGTAGCCAGATGGTGGCAAAAACGTCCTATGTTCTTTTCCCGGGTCTAAGCTATCTCCCCTCTTATATTCGGCTTAGACAGGTAGAAATGTTTAACTAACACGACTTTCATTACGTTTTAACAGGTGTTCTGTATGTTTAAATACAAACTGTTTAATATTTTGCATAAAGCCAAGTTATAAAAGAATGCATGCAAACACCTGCATGTAACATTAAAGTTAACAAATGAAAAATATATGTTGTATGAAACTGATTCTAAATATCGATTGCAGAGCTGTGTACAAGCTTTCTACAGTAGGATATAGTTTTTAAATGATTTCGTGATATAATTTTATATTACGCGTATGTTCCTTAGTGTATTTATTTGTTTGTAGTTGTCAGTATTTCTGTCCAAGTCAGGTTTATATAAAATAATAATCAGATAGTTATATCGAATTTAAAATGTGTACTATAAAAACGAGTTTATATTTTGGGTAGTCAGAATCTTGTCATTTTAGCATCAATATTTATAAAACATCTGTTATTCCCTAATAATTGAAACGATTAACACAAATAAAAAATTGGAAATGTCAGAGATATATATTAACGTGAGTGGAAATACTCCATTTGCATTTTACTCTTTGGTTTGGAATACATGAGTAAATAATATTTGAGCAGTTGTTACAAACTTTGTGTTGTTTACGTTCAACCAAGAAATGTGTAAACAAGAATCAAGTGATTTATATGAATTATCGCACAATGTATTAATTCACATGCTTGCTTTAAAATGCATTTGTCAAATATTTTTCTCGCCAGCTTTTTATTGTTATAAAATTATAACTTTTCAAGTTCATCGCAGTTTACAAGAAATCATTGGTGCAAAAACAGTTTCATAATAGTTATCTCTTCCTCTGTATGTGTTTGCACTTAATTCAAATCATTTTTCTTCAGAAGTATCGATTTTAACAATTTTATTAATGTTGTAATTGGAATATCTGATTGTACATTGTTGAAGGCCCAATAGTTTTATTATATTGTATATAATTATTTTAAGATAATCAATAAATTATATTAAATTATATTTTCTATTTTATTTCATTGCTATTCAGACCTGACATTTGTGTTTGTGCCTAACATCACATAGAAAGTACTTGCTTGAATTACTTCCTGCACCTGGATGAAGAGTAGCCCGTCTTTTCTTTGGTTCTAGCTAGATGATCTGTCTATTTTTCATAAATCAGTTTAGTATTTTTGCGTGAAAGCAGGATAGTTACTTCTATGTTAGTAATTAATGTACAAGAATATTTCTCTAAGGCAATAAATTAAAACATTACACTATATTATTCCATTGTATAATTTTAATAATATTAAATTTTACTGTTTTATTTTACTTGAATACTTGTACAAAAAGATATTGCTCCAGGTGAGGCTCGAACTCACAACCCCGGCATTACTCACACGCTTACTGTCTTATAAGTACCGTGCGCTAACCAATTGCGCCACTGGAGCTATGGTAACACGGTCGAAAAATCGGGTGTGTATCTACAGCGCCACTAAAGTCAAGCGATGTTCTTTTTTGTGATTATCAAACGTCAAATCAGTCGTTCACATACATTTTTATATAGGGTTGTTGTTCAAACATTTTTCGTGGCATTTGCTCGATCTAGAAATTATCGTTTAATTTGGTGGAAGTTAAAAATTTTAAGCCTCAGCGTACATTTATCAATAAAATATATGTGAAATACTTTGACAATTGCAAAATTCCTTTGAAAAATACATAAACAAAATGGAAACGTCACATGGTTTGTTGTGATTAGTTGAAGTGTATTTCCATGGTTAATCTCATAACAATCACGTTCTAAAGGCTACTAAAGAAGTGATACATTACTCAGTGTTTTGATTGAACTGTGGTTTGTGCTGTGTTGTGTCTAATGCGCCGACAAAATGAATTGGTTCGACACGTCAGGCCTTACGACCCTCGCTAAGAACGCTCTGAAGGAGGCTCAGAAGACTATTGACAAGGCTTTGGATATTCAGGATGAGAGTGGAGACGAGCTAGAGGAGGAGTCTACACCGCAAACCAGCGCCAAGTCATCGCCAGGTCACAGTAACACTTTACAAAAAGACAATTCGGATTTCTTTTCTTCCTGGGGTCTGACTGTCAGTGCGGAGAGTGAACAGAATGATCCTATCAAGGAGCAGCCCGTCGTCACCGAGAGTCCCTCCAAGTCGACGTCTCAGAGCATCTGGGGCTCATTTGCTGGCTCGTTCTTTGAACAACCTAAAGAAGACGACCCTGCAATCGTGAGACCACCTAAAGCTAAGTCTATGAACGTTATTTCTGATACCAAGTATGGTAGCCATGATGACTTGTTCTCTAAGAGTCAGTTGATCATGTCAGATAGTGAGGCATTAGATCACAGAATCACAAAATCTTTAAAAGATGAACTGCCTAAAGGGAATGACAGGCGAGATTCAGCAAAGTCACAGAGGTTGTCACTCGTGTCCAGTAGGAATAGTTCTGACTCAGTGGAAGTGTTGTCTCAGAGCATGAAGACAACTCCTGACTCTGAAGCGTCTGTACATTCCATATCACAGAGCAGTAGTACCGGCCAGAAACATAACTCAGAGTCTGTAGAAATATTGCCTGATAGTCTGGTTAGCCCTAGCTCCATTGAGTGCCTTGGTTTTGATAGTTATTCTAGTGAAAGAAACAGCAGCTCGTCCTCCCTCTGCCTGTCTCCTGGAGACTTGAGTGACAAGAAGTCTACTCCCATAGGTGATAAGACTGAGAAAGCTGAAACTGCTGATAGTGTCAGCTTAGTTGCTGATGACGATGAGGATACTATGTCATACAACTCCATATCAGAATGTACTGCACCCACTGTGTTAGATACTGATGACAAATCTGTGAGCCCTTTTCCTAAGCTAGTCAAGCCTGATGCAAGTAGGAAAGTTATTGAAAAAGAATTTATACATTTGGAGCAAGCTATTCTGCCACAGAGGATGCAAATTAGTGAGAATTCTTCAAATGATGGCTCTTGGTCAGACAGAACGCTAAACGCTGACAATGACAGTATTAACTTAGATGTAACTGCAGAAGAACAGAAAAAAGACCAAGAAGACATTCTTATTGATAAACTAAGTGATTCATCATCATTCTATAATGTCAATGTTTCTAATGACATGCTGAGATCAGAAAGTTCAGCATTTGTCAATGTTGAGAAGCAACAGTGCAATGAATCTAGTAGTAGCTCTTCTCAGAAAGATGGCAGTGTGAAAGAAAGGACCTCTCCGATAAGTTCTGATAGCAAAAGTGATTTAGTGAAGATAGGGTCTGACCGAACTTCAGGGCACACATCTGGGGATGAACTTGAAACTGCTACATCTTCAGATATAGAAATCATTCCAAGCCCTAATGGGGATGGGCATGGCTTTAGAAACAGTCCTGCTAAATATGCTTTTAAACAGTCAAAGTTTGATGGCACTACTTCTCCAAACCTAGTAGACTTGGTGTTAGGAAAGTCCTTAGCTACTAAGATAAGGGGTCATAACCGGGAGTTATCAGAAGCTTCAGTCCAGAGTAACACAAGTGATGAGAGCCAGGGTTCAGAGAACGAGAGACTGATGCGGAGGCTATGTGAGATGGCAGAACTGTTGGAAGCAAGAGAAAACAGGCTATTAGAGATGAGCAGAAATAATGCAGATCTGGCAGAGAATAATGCTGACCTGAAGAGTCAGGTGGAGTCGTTGATATCCAAGCATGAGGGTGGCGATATTAATACCATCACAGAAGATTACACTCAGAGAATGTCAGCACTGGAGAAGAAGTTTCAACAGGCGATCAGAGAAAAGGTTTGAATTTATGTCTTTCCTGTACTATCTACTTATTATCTAATTAACAAAACCAATGCAATGCCAATATTGATTGACAATGAAGATTACTCTGATAAGCCGCAATACTAGATTCACATTATATTGTAAAGATTTCCTTTTTGAAAACAATAATTTTAATCCCCATTTGGACACATAGATTAAGTTTAATATTTATTTTTTCAGGATCAGCTACGTAAGCAGCTAGACACATTCAAGTCAGAGTCGACCGCTCGCAAGAACTCCTCGGAGCTGGAGAACAGCCTGAAGGAGAAGGACGAGGTGATAGCCCAGTTGCAGGAGGAGGGAGAGAAGTTGGCGCGCCAGCAGCTGCAGCACTCCAATATCATCAAGAAGCTGAGGGCCAAGGAGAAGGACAATGAACAGGTCATTAAGGGCTTGAGGTGAGGAAAAATGGGACATGTTATACATACATACACGTTTTTAGGGTTCCGTAGCCAAAATGGCAAAAACGGAACCCTTATAGTTTCGTCATGTCCGTCTGTCCGTCTGTCCGTCTGTCCGTCTGTCACAGCCGATTTACTCGGAAACTATAAGTACTACAGTGATGAAATTTGATGGGAATATGTGTTGTATGAACCGCTACAAAAATATGACACTAAATAGTAAAAAAAAGAATTGGGGGTGGGGCCCCCCATACATGTAACTGAGGGATGAAATTTTTTTTTTCGATGTACATACCCGTGTGGGGTATCAATGGAAAGGTCTTTTAAAATGATATAAAGTTTTCTAAAAAACATTTTTCTTAAAGTGAACGGTTTTTGAGATATCAGCTCTCAAAGTCGTAAAAAGTATGTCCCCCCCCCTCTATTTTTATAACTATGGGGTATAAAATTCTAAAAAAAATAGAGGTGATGCATGCTAATTAACTCTTTCAACGATTTTTGGTTTGATCAAAGTATCTCTTATAGTTTTTGAGATAGGTTGATTTAACTGTAATTTACGGAACCCTTCGTGCACGAGTCCGACTCGCACTTGGCCGGTTTTTGTACTTACAACTTGTAGATTTGTGCAATAAAATGAATTGATTTATATTGCAAGTATGTGATGAAATGATTAGTTGTGCATTCAGTCCTTTGCATATAGATAATGATTCCATGCATTATTTTAAATTGTATTACAAAAGCCAAAGAAAATACATAGGTACTCAATTTTTGATAGATGGTTTAAGAGCAATCCATATTTATAATTACTGTTATGGGAAACTGATATCAAAATATGTATTGTTTGTTTTCAGAGATAAAATAGCAGAGCAGACCACGGAACTAGACAGGCTGAAGAGATCAATGGCAGCTAAGGAGGAGTTGGAAGTCAGCCAGATTGAGGCTGTGTACCGCCTCACCACTGCTAATAAGAAACTTGAGACTGAACTTATGGAGGTACCATTTATTTACTTAATAGTTTATGTACACAGTTATGTATTGAACACAGACAAGAAGAGAAATAGAGCAAATAGTACAAAGCCACAACTTATTTCATAAGAAATCTCTTTAACAGGCCCATTATACCAAAACATCAGAAAAATTGTCATTTTTGTGGTTGATATAATTCTGATGTACTTTAAAATGCACTCGTTCATAAGATAATGTTATTTGATCTAGAAATAAAATGCATATTTAATGATAATGTTGTCAATTAGTTGCTAATTATTGTTTGTCATAAATATTGTAAATAGCTCGGATTTTGAAATAAATAATGATATTATTCTTATTAAGTATTCAATTGTATTTGTATTTAGGATAATTTTTAATTAAAACTGTTGCAGTAGGCTGGAAGGCTGTAAAATGTCCATGTGTTCATTTTATGTTGTGCTTATCGCGCGCGAGAGTTCTTATCAGTTGTGCAATGCGACACCGACCAACAACAAACAAAAGAAATTATTTTCTTTTAACATGAGTTCTGAATATTGAGAATAAAAATTAATAGCAGGGGAAATATTCATAATTCTAAAGAAGCAGCATGTCGTTATGTAACTTATATTCGACGTGAAATGTTTGGTTTGCACTCTAAGCATGCCTCAAAGAGCAATTATGTACAAATACAAAGTTTCAATTTTACTCAATAACATCAAAAATCCTCATATCATCCCCTGACAAATATATATCATAAACATGTACTTGTACACGTTACAGACAAAAAGTCTGCTAGATGACACAACCCACAAGTTGGAAGGCAGCCGGCTGTCGCTCGACAGTGCTCGGCGCGAGCTGACTGAGCTGCAGCGCACCAGTGCCGAGCTGGCGCGACGCTCGGCGGGACACGAGCAGGCGCAAGACGAGCAGCGCAGGGCCCAGCATGAGCTGCAGCAAGCCCGCGCTGAGCTGCAGCAGCTTAGAGCTGATATGGTTAACGGTTAGTCGCTCCGCTAACAAAAGGAGGGGTTGCACGTAAATGTAACGATAAATCATGTAAATGATTAGTCTTAAATTGCCTTTTAAGTTTCTTAAGTAAATCCAACAGTTTTTACCTCATAAAAAATAAATATTAAATAAGTTTTAAAAAATGCCTTATTTTAATTTCTTCAGAGGAAAATAAATGGGTGGCGCGTGAGCAAGTGCTGCGGCAGGAGCTGCGCGAGATGCGCGAGGCGTGGTCCGCCGTCGAGAGCAGCAGCGACGCCGGCGCCGGAGACATCCCCGCCGCCGCCGTGCTGCAGCAGCTGGCCCAGCTCCAGCGAGCCGCCCTGCAGCGCGACCAGCACCACGCGCACGTGCTGCGCCAGCGCGCCCAGCAGCACGGTGAGTACCGGCGACATGTCCGCCGCCGCAGCTCCAGCGCGACCAGCACCACGCGCACGTGTCGCGTCACGTACTCACACATGTCGAGGACACAGTTGCCGAAGAGAGCTTTGACCAGTTGCCGCAAAATCACAATAGAATGCATTTCCCTTATGTACTCCCCTAAATACTCTGTTATCTTCCATCTTCCCCCCACAGCGGAGACGGAGCGTGCCCTAGCCGCGTCAGTGGAGCGCGAGCAAGTCTCTCGCGAGGAGTGCGGCGCGCTGCAGCAGCGCCTGGCGCACGTGGACGCGGCGCTGCAGGCCGCGCGGGAGGACCTGCAGCACGCGGCGCGGCGCGAGGAGGAACTCGTCGCCAGGCTGCAGAGGGCAGAGGATGAACTTACTCTGTAAGTGCCATACATATAGGAACCCACTGCAATTTAGTTTGGCAATGCGTGATAAAAACTACAGATGCTGTGAGTCCAAAATATGACCACTAGACAGACGTAACCGTCCCTTATATATTAAAGGCTGATTTTAACAACAAAACCCGCGACATTAAAAAAAATTCTTAAGGAATCTGTTTCATCAAATAGAACTAAGGCAAATTAATTTGATAAGTTATTCTGTTTCAATTAATTGATAGAAATTGACAATGACATCAAAATGATGTTCTACAGATATAAATATATGCTCAGGAGACAAAAATATCAAATATTGTAACATAAAGTTTAATTTACTATTGCTATGAACAGTAAGAGCCAAGAACTGGAGACGTTACGGACTCACTACGAGTCCCGGCTGTCTGAGCTGCAGCAGCAACTGACGGAGACGGAACAACTCCTGGCCAACGAGAGGGACGCGCTCGACACCGAGAAGAAGAGAAATGCTATACTACAGGTATTGTGTTATTAATCATCTGCCAATGGTTACATGTACTGCAACTGTTTTTCTTGACGGTTTTTTTTTTTTTTTTTTTTTCAAATCAGTTTATTTTTCATCTCCACAAATTACAACAAGTTATAGAGTTGACAAGACAAATTGACGGAAAATTAGTAATTTGTGGGAGATCTGGAGTCTAAACTAAGCCGAAGCCTGTACTATAGATCTCCAGGCCCCCCATTTAACAACATTATAACAACTGTCAACATGTGAAACACTTTTTATGTGTCTGTGTGATTGTGTGTATATGTGTGACAGGGTGTGTATGTGTGTGTGTGTGTGTGTGTGTGTGTGTGTGTGTGTGTGTGTGTGTGTGTGTGTGTGTGTATGTCTATGTGATGGTGTATACTGTATGGTGTGTACTAATTATAGTAATGTAATAGTGCAAAAGAAACCTCATTTTATGTTTGGACCTCAAGGATTTTTTCAGTTTCGGAGTAATTAAGGGTCTGCAACCATTTATAAATTTTATTTTTGCTTTCCATTATGGAATTATTGGAGAAAGGAATTATTTTATTAACTTTGTTTAACAACATAGCACCACGGTAAAGAAAAAATCTTTGTGCAAATGAGGTGTTCATAGCAGCCGTCTCACAAACCGCATGCTTTCTTCTAGTCTGAGCTATGTGTTTTTTTCTGTTCTCTGGTAAGTCACTCAGTTTGTGAAGTATAGTTTGCAAAATGTAAATTTGGCGCACAGTGAGGACTTGCGCTTCTTGGTATAAATTAGAAGTAGGGAATAGCCGAGGTTTTGATAAGCTCACTTTTAGTATCAATCTTTGCGCTCTTTCCAGGGTTATAATTTTTGATTTGCAAGCTCCTCCCCAAGTAGTAATGCAATAAGATATAATTGACTGCGCCAAGGCCTCGTATACCAACTTTATAGTTTTACTGTCTGCCACGTCACGCAGAGATTTAAAAATATATGTTAGTTTTCGGATTCTATTAGATATCGCATGTATGTGGTTTTCAAAATTTAAGTTGGCGTCAATTTCGATTCCGAGATATTTAATACATTTAGTAGGTAAAATTTTGGGACATGTACAGCTTGGGATAGGAGGAAAATTACATTTGTGGGCATATATGTTATTGGTAAGATCTGCCATTTCTCTTCGATTTTGAATAGAAAACACAATAAATTTGGTTTTGTCGCCATTTAGAGTAAGGTAGTGTGACGATAGCCAGTGACAGATTTTATTAAAACCATCCTGTGCAAAGCTAAAGAGTTCCTCCCATGAATCCGCAAAGAAGGTTACCGATGTATCATCTGCATAAGAAGAAATGCGGCAATTTTTAATATTAAGAGTGCAGAGCTCGTTTATGTAGCAGAGGAAGAGCGTTGGCCCGAGAATACTGCCTTGAGGCACACCGAATGTTATTGGAAGTTCATCACTGATGTTGTCACCGATTTTTACGCATTGGGATCTATTGTGTAGATAATCAGATAACATAGCTAGTGGGGTGCCTCTAATACCTAGTGCCTCCAGTGTCTCTACAAGACAGGTGACAGAAACAGTGTCAAAGGCCTTAGCGAGATCGAGGAAGATTGTTAAACATTTCTTTTTATTGTCAAGCTTATTAACCAGAAAGTTAACAAGATCAAGAACAGCATTATTAGTTGAGCGGCCTGATCTAAAACCGTATTGCGAGTTCGAGAGTAGATTGCCATCTTCCAGGTATTTAGTAAGCCTGCTATTTATTATGCGTTCAAATAATTTCGATATAGAGGTTAATATTGCAATCGGTCTATAGTTACTGACACTGCCCCTATCACCCGTCTTGTATATTGGGTGTACTACAGCTCTTTTCAAAGAATCCGGGAAGACCCCAACCTCAAAGCAGCGATTTATCAAATTAGTAAGCACGGGAGTAATTGACTTGCAGGTCTTTTTAAGAATATCGGCGCCGATTTGATCCCAGCCTGGAGCGCAGTCACTTTTTAAAAGCTGTATCGTTCTTTCGACTTCTTCATGGTCGGTTTGTAGGAGAACAAAAGATTTAAGGGGAGGTTCTGTAGTTTTCTTAAATTTTGGGAATCGAGTAGCCATTATTTTGTCAGATAGACGTTTGCCGATATTGGAGAAGTATTCATTAGTTTTGTTAACAGACTCTTTGGGATTTTCAGCAATTTTTAAAAGTTGAAGTGGTTGTTCATTTTTGTTTTTGTTGTTAGTAATTGTTTTAATGGTGGACCAAAGTCTTTTTGAATTATTTTTAGACATCAATAATTGACTTCTCTCATACTGTTTCTTAAGTTTTTTTAATAAGTTGTTGCAATAGTTACGGTATCTTAAGTACGATATTTTTAATATTTCATTATTTGTGTTTAATTTTAATTTTTTATGCATCCGATCCCTAGTGCGTATACAACGTAATATACCAACACTTATCCATGGTTTTATTGTAAATTTACTTCTAGGTGTTAATCGCCTTATCGAGGTGTTTGCAACTAAAAGTTGCATTATGGAAATGAACTTGCTCACTGCGATATGTAAATTAGGTTCTTGATAAACTTCCACAAAATTATAATTTTCGCAATCGGTTTTTAATTTTTCTGTGTCAATTTTAAAGATCGTTTTTAGTTTTGTTGATTTATTAAAAGTTATGTCAGTTTTTAGGCAAAATAAGACAGATTCATGGTCCGTAATACTGGTTCCCAGGGTAAATGTGAACGCACTTAATTTCGTTTTCAGTAGCACATGGTCCAAACATGATTTTCCCCTAGTTGCTGTGTTGATGGCAGGAAGTAGTCCATGATAGGTAATTGTGTCCATGTATGCCGTGTTGGTGGGGCTCATTTTAATTAGATCAATATTTATGTCTCCAACTATGATAATGTTTTTGAAAGACGAAAAACCATCTAACAGTGCATTTAAGGATTCAATGAATGTATCTGGTTTTCTAAAACTTGGCGGTCTATAAATCGCAATCAATATTGTGTGGTTTTGTATCTTAATTGTCAGGCAATTTGCTTCAGAAAGGGAAGGCTCCTCTACAGTACATTCAAGGTTACTATTAGTGTAAACTACGAGACCGTCATTTTGATTGAAGTTGTCATTTGTTTTGAAAGCATTATATCCCTCCAGCAAAGGTAAGTTGACGACATGGGATAACCAACATTCAGACAACACTAAAATGTCACAGGAGAGTTTTAGCCGTTTAAGAAGAACTTGAAATTCCTGGAAGTTGCATGATAGGCTGCGGATATTCTGTTGTAAAATATTTAGGTATCGAGTAGGATGGTGAAGATATCCAATACATTCCTCTGGTTCACAAGAAACATGTGTAGAAATACTAAACTGGTCAATGTTTTGTATTAAATTATCTGTAGTATCGAATGAAGCATATAATTACTACTAGTAAAATAACAATGCAGCTTATATTTATTGCTTTAACTTGAAAGTAAAGGTAATAGTCACAATTGTTGAATACGTATAGAATAAAGACATCCACTATTTGTAATGAGAAAAAATATATATATAATATTGTATTGATGTGTGTTGAGGTGAAGATTGTGTGTGTGTTTATTGTGTAAAATTGCGAGTATGCTCGAAGAGTGTAACGTGTTTGTGTGAGAGTGTAGGCAGACACATGCATGTACTTTATAGAAATTACATATAAGTATATACAGCCACTATAGTAGCATGAAATATTACCAACATGATAATTAGTTTTTAAATTTATACAATAACACTTTATAAAAAGGAGCAAGGACGATAGTCATTGCAACTTTAGTGCAGACAAATCTTCTTCACAGGAAATTAACTTGGATTGGTCACCTTCGTTCTGACGAATAAATACCCTTCCGTACGAAGTCCAACAGCCCGCGTAGTTGAAACTTTTTACAGATTGGCGTGCCAAGAAATATAAGCGCCTTCCATTAGCAGTAAGAGATTCCGATATGAAAATAGGTTTAGTTTCACCAGTTAGTTTCAAATGTCCAGTGTTCAGTTTCTCTTTGCTTTCTTTATTGAAAGTTTTCGAGGCTTTCATGATATTTTCTTTTAGTGTGGTCGCTGAAAATTCCACAATTACTGGGGCCGTTCTGTTCTTCGACATTTTTGGTCTGAAAATGTTTTTTATATCGGACTCTTGAACTTCAATCTTCAGAGCGTCACCTAAGTTTTTAACCATACTGACTAGAGTAGATTTATTTTCAGCTTGTTGAGATGGCACATTTTTGAGCTCCAAAGTTGACGCTTTTGCATTCCGTTCAAGTAGTTCTACTTTTTGTTCTAATAATTTGATTTGCTTTTTGAACGCAGTATTTTCTGATTTTGTTTGCTTAAGTTCTTGCAAAATTTCGTCGTATTTAGCTGACATCATCTCAATAGAGGTTTTAATTTCCGTATTTTGCATGATCATTTTAGTCATTTCAGTTTCCAATTTCATAGCTTGGTCTTTTTGTTGTTGCTGTACTTTTGCTAACATTTCCTTTATGTCGGTTAAGGCGGAGTCTTCAAATTTACGTTTCATACGGCGTGTAATGTTTATTTGTCCTCCGCAGCCAGGATCAGAGCCGACACAGTCGGATGCGGAGTCAGACTCCTGTGTTAAAATACTCGGTAATAGTAGTGATTGTTTTCCTTCAGGCGGGGTGCGCTGAGTAGCCATAATATTTACGAAATAGTTCAAGAATTTCTTGTGGTACCAGGATAGCAGCGAGCTGTGGTAGTGTTTTCGGTGTAATACACCGCACAATGTGTGAGAATACCCGTCCTTATCTCTCCTAGCAGGGGCACGCAAAGACGACGAAGGAGGCGTCTTACTCGCACAAAGGGGTCAAGCGTTCTGGTCACCGATCGACGCTTTAGTACAAAAGTGCCGACCGTCCAGTGTAAGGAGACCTCTCAGTTTAAGTATGTAAAGGATTACTCACACGTGGGATTCTATGTGTGCTGCACGTTGGCGTCTTACACTTGATGCTTTCTTGCGCCCTAGTACTTCGTAGTTTATTTTGTGAATTATTTACGTAAAAATCGAATATTTAAATAGTATAATTAAAAATAATAATTGACACAGTGGACACGTCTTGACGCTTTCGCGATCCGAAGGGAAGGGAATAAAAAGTTTTGAAAAATAAAAAGCTATTTTATGTTTTTGTGAAGGCTTTAGTATATGTCCTTACTAAATATTATATAAATCGTTAGTAAATTGTCGTAAAAGATGAGACACGCTTAAATTAGCTTCATTTGTATGTAACTATATATGTAAGAAATTCTTGGAATCTTAATTTGACCCGGCCTTGGATTAGGATGAAATTTTGCACACACTCGAGTTTTGATACATGACTAGCATATTTTTTTGTTTTTAAAACTATTTTAGTACCAATTATGTCTTTCGTATTTATGATTTCATTTCGTATATTCGATACTAATATGTATTTGTCTATATGTATCAGGAACAGGTATCAAGTCGCGGCGACATGTCCCCTCCGCATTCCGTCGCCTCTGACTCGCTCTCCGCATCGCTCTGGCATTCCGTGAGTACTATACTACTTCCTAAACATTATATTAAAAATTTATTTAAATCAATAATGTTACATTATGTGTTAGGAAAGGTCATAGAATACCGCTGCCTTGCAGGATGATCGTGTATTGAATATCGAGTTCAATACATATTTTAATTAGTTGTGGGTTTTCTTATAAATGTTGTCATATAATTCTGTAGTGTTAAGAGCATCATGGTTGTGTTCCAGGAGGCGGGCGGCGAGGGTTGCGCGACGCCGCCGGGCGGGTCGGCGCTGGCGGTGGAGGACGCGCTGGCGCAGCTCACGCGCCGCGACGGCGAACTGCGCGCACTGGCGGCGCAGCGAGACGCGCTGCTCAGCGAGCGGACACACCTCACCAGGCATCTGGCGCGGCTGCAGGCACAGCTCGACACCGCACAGGTACCTGCGCCACAACGACATAATCCGATAGCGTTTAAGTCGAAATAGGCCCGAGCAAATCGGGTCCTTCTAGCAACGAACGAAATTGAGACCCAGATTCCAACAAATCACAAGTTTTTAAACAACCAATAGAATTTCGTCATTCAGACATCTTAAAAATTCTTCAGAAATTCCGTTGATGGTTAAAAAAACTTCGCCACATTGCTCCGTTGGTATCTGGGCCACAAGTGCTGTCATTCTGTTAGTATCAGGCTAACAAGTTGTCCGTTGTCACAGAGTGTGCAGGAGCAGTACGACGCGCTGCTGCAGATGTACGGCGAGAAGGAGGAGCAGCTGGCGGAGCTGCGGCTCGACCTGCACGACGTCACGCAGCTCTACAAGCAGCAGCTCGACGAGCTCATCGCGCTCAAACAGAAGCGATAGCCGCCGCCGTGTACACTGCCGCCTCGCGGCCAGGGACGACACGGCACGGACAAGAAATAGGCAACTAATAAAAATACTCTTTTGCAAATAAACTGGCACGCGAAATCTTGGTTTTATCGACTTTATGTATATAGTTCAAAAGGTTTTAATGACTGGGGTATGGTACTAGCAGCAAAAGGGTTAGCGTTAGAGTTATACAGTGGTTAAAACCAAGATTTCGCAAAAGTGACAGTTTTTTTTGCAAACCGTTTATAAATAGAGTTTAATGTTAAAATAATAAAAATCTGCTACCAATTTAAACTGTATGTCGATACTGTTAAGTTCTATTTTTATTTGTTGCCTAAAATTACCGTTCCGTGCCGTCGATGGACTCGAGGCCTTATTCTGACATATTCTGTACACTAGCGACATCTATAGCTAAGTGATGAAAAAATATTGGGAATAACGTTTTGGTCTTGAAAGCAACATAGAAAAATCATTTAGGAAATTACTCTTATCAGGCGAACGACAATAACACCAATCATTATCTTTTATTAAATTTTAGAGAAAACAAGAAACTTCATGCAAATATTCTGTGGAATTATTTGCACATACTACGACCATTTTATTGAGTTCCATTTCAATGTAATGCAAACCGAATATGTAATGGATAACTCAGTGAAGATGAAAACCTGTTTTGTGTTCCATAAAAGCATATCAGTATATTATTAAACAACAGCAAAATTCATACTGCGATTGAGGCTTATCGGTAAAGGTTTAGACAAAATTAATTAAATTATTTATAGATGTGGTGCTATAATATACCGGGCGGTATCTGCAATTGTTTGCTTGTTTTACAAAATTAAGTATATTATGAAAATATTTTGCCAAAAGCATACTAAGCTACTCGTTGCTGTTTTCATCTCTCAGCTTCATAATTTAGAAGTATAGACATTACGAAAACTTGTATGAGGGGCAATTTCATCTGACTTTATAGTGATAATGAATTAATATAGATGGCGCTATTAGGGGGTTTTATAGTAGTGTACCCGCACACTGCAGAATAAAAATAGTCAGCCGACAGCTAGCCCTATGGTTGGTATGAAAATCATGAATTCAAACAAAGTTTTTAGACAGGCTGATAACGGCGAAATAACTGATAGTTTTTCATACGTTTCTGTACTTATCAAGCGGCCAATCAAACTGTCGTCCGACTGAACATTCTGCAGTGTGCGGGTACTCATTAAATTATGTATAGTGTAAGTATGTAAGTCGCGCTCGCGGTATTTCTCTAGATATTTTGCTTCCGTCTTGAGATATTATATTTGCCAAACGTTGAACGTTCCTTTTTATATTTCGATCTTGTCATATTAATATAATGTCACCTAAATGCTCTATAAATATAATATATTCTAAAAGTATATTGATATAATTATTTAACATGGTTTATAATTATATAATTATTATTGCACATAAATGTCATTAATTATTGTGTACAATATAGTTTTAAATTCTTCGTGACTTGTTGGAATGTTTTAAAGACTTCGGGAAAAGATTTAGGAAGACAAACTATTTCGTGTACTAACTATAATAATTTAGGACTATTCGTAACATCGGCTGGACCTTTTAATTTGAGGCGAATTTCAGACCAAAAAGATCTACAATAAAATACTCAAGTTGTCGTAAAATTCTCTCGTGAAATTATTTGTCTTCCTAAAGTGGAAAGAATCCCAGCTGCACTTGGGAAGTGTGAAGTTAATGTTTGCAGCACTAGTTGTGTGGAGTGCTTCTTGTGATACCTGCGCGGGACTGTACTAAAGTATTCTTTATTTATAGCTAGGGGATTATGGGCGTGTTTATTATAGATATATTGCAAGGGACGTGAAGTATAGCAGACAGTTGTGCAGAGGCTACAAAGCAAGCTGCTTTATAAGTGGAACAGTTGATTAAAGATAATATACCTATCACAAAATTATATCCAGCCTTGTCGGATGTGATAAATAACGGTTTGTAGCCAACTGTGAGCTGTATTTCACGTAGACTAGAATGTACTTTTAAGTCATATTATAGCGCATTACCCCATCTAATGAACAGGTTCAAATTGTAAGTTCCTTCACAATACAGTTTAACCCACATGTGTTTATTGTTATGTAAATAAATATAAACTGCCAATTATAACGAGTGACTTTTATCTTATCCTGCAATAAAAGTTATGAATATCAGAGGTGTTTCACACTATATTGCTTTTTACAATTTTAGCAAGTAACTAAGGAGTTTGGGAAAGGAATAGTTAACAAATAAAACATCATGTTCTACATACACCATTTATTTTAATATGAAGCGATACAAGCACACGGTCGGCGGATGCATCGTAATGATTAGACCATAGACTACAATATGGATATCTATGACAGGTCGAACTAAACGCGCCTTCAGAACGCGGACACAACATCGAGAAACTAACATTCAATTTATCTATGAGCGAAATTTACTATTGCTCGCTGGAAACTATGACAGTACATATTATTAAATATTCTATATCTATGGGGACACTTAACGCTAAAGCCTCTCCCATAGTTTATTCCACATCTTGTGTTGGGTAGGGTCTAACATTTACTATGAAAAACATGGTCTAAATCATGATGTTACAGTATTCAGTGTAGAATCGAATGCATCCGCCGTTACAAGCACACATAGACACGTCCGTATAGACGCCACACACACAGACACACATGAAGGTTACATAATGCGGTACGCGATACATAATATTATATGTTATTATGTACTCATCACTTGTAAAAATATTGTAGGGCCACATTTTTGTCTGGAATCCTAAAGATTGTCAGAAAAAAAAAATATATTCAACATTTTTAATTTAATATAATGTCGATAAATGTGTCGATCATCAATTTGATGTCCATTATTCTTCAGTATCAGTGAATTTTGAATTGACTACAGCGATACGATACAAATAAAAAAAAAACATGCAAATAATTACTTTCATCTCGTCATACAAATTATTATTGCGGCCTACGTTGGGAAAATACTTCAGACGCCACCAAGTTACAACATATTTTATACTGTCAGTAAAAGAAAGTATGGATCTACATAAGTATAATTTTAGTTCTCAAAAAAAAAACTAGGTATCGTTTTATTACAATAATCTGGTCTTCCACATATCATCACGATTCAGCACTTAGTGTAACCATGACAAACGAGTGCACAGGTAGCTAAGCGTTGTTGATCATAATGAAAACTGCAAAGCAGATAAATATTAGGATGACAGTAAGGTGATTTTTTTATACATCAGATAAGTTGAATTTACTAGTCTGTTACATTGAGAGAATTTGGCAATTATCTTAAAAGATTAAGTTCTTGGATGTCACAAATCTCATCTTATTGTTACTATTGACTTGATTTTGTCTGGTTTATGACACTTTAGTTGGTGGCGCCTGATTAATTTAACATTATAATTTTTACAAGAAATGAGTACCACTAAATTAATGTCTACATTAAGATACATTTATGCGTTAGAATATAGAATATCGAAATATTGTTTATAAATGTTAACATGAACAGGATTATTTGAGAGCTAGCGAGTTTCGTGCAAAACTCCTACTTCTGTATTTATTCTGGTTTCTATTTGAACGGCCTATTACTTGGAATATAAGTCTAAAGTTATAATTTATACCAATTCAGCTATGGTGAGGATGCTACGGTTTAATATTTAATGCAACTATGATTGCATGCTGTATGGGATCTACATCTTAAATGACATTACAATTACGTCCAGAGACAAAAAATGAATAGATTAGTGTTGCCATTCTGCACACTTCGTTGCGTTGTTATCAATATTTTTTTTTGGATTTTTTAAGTATTTTTTTATATTAAAAGTTATCATAGATGAGCTACAAATGAATTTTGTACGCCAATGATGTCACTAACGTGAGAAGTTTCTCGCCTTGACTCCATCATGTTTATAGAGATAAACACAGTAATCGCACGAGTGCGAGAGAGACATTACTTAAGTTAACGCGAAATGTTGACGAGCGAGCATGTAGCGTGTAACAACGAGTCGTTGTATATATAGACTACATGAGATGACGAGCTGCGTTACATTTCTGACACGATACAACGAGATGCCGCGCGGGGCATGTCCGTCACAGTCGCGGGTCGCGGCGCCAGCTCGCCGGGTCGCGGGTCGCCGGTCGCCACGTCGCGCTGCTCTTACAACTACGCCGAGTATTATCAGTCGGAGACGCCGCCCCTCGGCCGGGCGGCGCCGGCCTGACAGTTGTTCCGTGTACCCGGGGTCGGGCTCGGCTCGGTTTGTTCTGAGCCGCCGAGTGTCGCGCACGTGTCCAGGACACGCTGCGTTACAAACGAAAACGAACAAAAAAGATAAAACTAGTAAAAAACGTGGTACCAAAAGTGAGGCTTAAACGAGTTATTCCGTCCCTCTGTGCGGCCCGTGCGGCCTTTACGGCCTGGGCGGCGGGGGGCGGTGCCGGGGGCGGGGCCGGCTGTCGGGGGGCGGGGCAGCGCCGGGCGGCGCGGGGGGAGGGCTCACACCCACGCCATCCAGCCCTCGTACATCATGCACAGGTTCCCACTGCAAACTGCTTCCTTGATCATGTGCTCCACCTGTAGATACATGTCAGTTAGCCGATGTGTGACCTCAGTTAAATGGTGTCAGTATATATGACATTGTGTATGTCAGTATGTGTGTCATTGTGTATGTCAGTATGTATGTATGTCATGTGTGAGTGTATGTGTACCTGGTCGTGCAGCGCGTGCCGGCGCTGCGAGAGTGCGTCGTCGCGTCCCTCCAGCTTCAGCCGCACGCGCTTCCACACGCCCGCGCCCACCGCGTTGCGCTCGCCTCCTGAAACATTCAATATTTGCATTATTCATTTTAAACTATTTGTTATCCCTTAACAAGTATAAAATAAAGCTACATGACTCAACTGACATGGAAAGATGATCATCCTTGTGTCATAACAGTTTCTGTATCATCAGTCACGTTAAATAATAAGTCCTGGCTGTGATATGAACAGGCGCCAGTACATCAGGCTACTACAAATACAACAATATACTGACCCTGCCTGATGGCGTTGGTCTTGCCGGGCGCGGCGAGGGCCTGCTGGCGCGTCAGCTTGCGGGCGCCCGATTCCGACACCCAGTTGCTGTGTAGTCTGCAAACAAAATATCATTCATTATATACTAGTCTAATGACTAAATACTTAAATGTTAAACTTGAAGTCGTAGTTACGTAAATTGCTGCGAGAGAAGGACTAAGGATGGGTTGCACCATTCGGCTATAACAACGATAACCAAATCAAAGTCATGATTCGGTTACCCATGGTAAGATGGTGCAATCCACTCGAATTAACATTATGTTATATATTACAGTTGAATTATAATGGACAATTTACTGTTCTGACGACATCTTGCATACCTTATACCTTGAAGATGTAAATTTTTTATTGATGAATTTATTTATTGCGTCACAAAATACCCGATTAGTGCTCACAGTTTTTCCATGATTAAAAAATATTTTTTCATTATTTGTAAATAATGGGATAACAATACATACTGTAAGAGCGCATCATGGTGCTGCGCTAGTCCGTCGAGCAGCGCGGCGGCGGCGTCCCGAGCCTCGCTGACCGCTACCTCGTGGTCGCGGGTCGTCCACAGCGCTTGTATCTGATCCGATATTGTCTTCTCTTGAGATAAGAACTCTGAGGCTAGGTTGTTGCCCTGGAAAATGAATAAAATAAATTTTGTAAATATATCAACGATTGGATTGATTAAATGCCAGATCGTTCGTCCACCAGTAATCCTCTCCTATCCTAAGCAAAGGCAAAGGTTAAATTGGTAAGTAGAGAATGCAGGTTGCTGATGATAGAGCAAACTGGCGAATCTTGGAGAAGTTCTTTGTACAGCAGTGGGTGTTTTTCGGTTAACAAGATGATGAGAACCATTCATTATTCAAAATAAAAAGTGATATATCGTTTTTGTGTTGGTTTGGTTTTGCTTTTAATTTTTAGATTCTTTAAGACTGGTGTTAGACTTATTGGTTTTTGTCTATTTGTAACAGCTAGGACGAGATGATGAATGATAGTTGGGAGATACAGTTTAAAATGTTTTCTAAAACATTGTAATTGATGTCAAAGATATAATTAGAAAGAAAAATTGCATTGTTGCTTGGCCTGATCTGGGATTGAACCTACACGCTTATATTTGAGAGGTTGTGGTTCCACTAGGCTACCACGAGTTTCCCTTCTTCTTAGAGTTAACTGTATTAAATAGATAAGATAATCAATAAACTGTATAAATAATGAATGCTAGATAATGTCTACATTTGGTAAAGGAACCAAATCTCTGTATCATACCTCATGCGCTTGCGCGAGTGTGAGCAGCGACTGGCGCACATCCTGCATGAGGTGCGCGCGCGCGGCGGCCGGCGCCGACGCACGCTCGGCAGCGGCCCGGCGAGCCTCGCCCGCCGTGCGCACGCGCTGGCGCCGGGAGCTGGACTCCGCGCTCAGCTGGGAGATCATCTCGCGGAGGAGCGCTGATACGTTGTCTACCTGTGAGGGGAGAATATGTTTGTTAAATGTTGTTACGTATTTGGCTAATAACATAATTAAAAAAATTGTAACAAATTGTGTTAAAACACTTTATTGATTCACTATGAAAACGACAAATAATATGAAACTCGAAAGTTCATAAAAATAGACAATTTTACGATCAGTTTCAATTCTACTAGTTACTGATAATCTCTAATAGCCTTTTAAGAACTTATCTGACAGACGAATAATAACTTTCTGTTTTACAGGTCTCGAATCATCTAGCAATTAATAAATACAACCCATATCTGACAGACAACATGAACCATCGAACAAATAACTAACACTATCGATAAATCAGTGAACATAAATCTAACATTTAGTCAAGCAAACATTTTAACTATACTTTTACACAATAAAAAAGCTATGAATTATCTTACCCATTGTGTGTCAATATTTCCTTCAGGATGTAACATCTCCATAAGTGACTCTTCAACTGGAGATACTTTCAAAGAATATTTCTGTGCCAGTGTGCATGCCTGAAATCAAACAATAATCCAATATGAATGATATAATTATCAAATATTATAGTGTAGTTAAAAACTTCTACTATATAATATTTTTTTGCTTAGTGTCAAAAACTACAACTTGAAATCTTGTATGAATACCATCGAACAATAGAGGTTCGATTAACATATTACAGCTAAATTCAGTAGCAATATTGTTGTCACATAGTTTCAGAATAATTACTCAATATATCCCATATAAAAATACAAACGAGCCTAATATAACATGAAGAACGTTGGGAGCCCATCATCTTCTTTCTTCTTCCGAGTCTTTTTTCCCAACTATATTGTGGTCGCCTTCCAATCTAACCAGATGCAGCTACGTAGCAGTGTTTTACAACATGTAGTGTATCAGCCTACCTTCTCCCAATGATGCAGCGCAGTCAGCACAGCATGGTGCTGCCGGCCCCTGGCGCGAGCTGGTCGCTGTGCAGCCGCCGCTCTCGCGTGCTGCGCCAGCGCGGCGGCGGCGGCGGTGAGGCGCTGGGCGCGGGTGTATCAGCCTACCTTCTCCCAATGATGCAGCGCAGTCAGCACAGCATGGTGCTGCCGGCCCCTGGCGCGAGCTGGTCGCTGTGCAGCCGCCGCTCTCGCGTGCTGCGCCAGCGCGGCGGCGGCGGCGGTGAGGCGCTGGGCGCGGGTGCTGGCGGCGGCGCCGGCGCGGGCCAGCCCGACGGCGACGCCGGAGAGAGCCGGGTTCGCTCCTGCGCCCCATTTGACTCTGTAACACGTTGTAAATTGTGTTAAGTTGGATGTTGATGGTTATTTTGTTAGTTCGGCAGTGTTCCCGCATCGAACGCGTAGTTTCGTGGTGGTATAATGTGGTACCTCTGATGTGCGGCAGTGAGCAGGGCTCCGGCCTTGCTGCTGGCGGCCGACAGGCGTTCCACTGCGTTCGACAGCTCGCGCGACCGACGCAGCAGCGCTGCCCCTGACTCTTGGCTGCTGCCTAGCACCTATATGTAAAGAGTGTCATTTAAAAACATTTTGACCAACGACAATATAAAAATGAAAAATATTTTTATGATGGCCGTAAAATTTTTCTCCAATTTTGCATTCACATTATTGCACAAAAATGTAGCTCGTTTAACTTAATAATAACAATGTTACGAAAACCAACTTTTACTAGTCGGAACAAAAGTAAAAATGCTTTATATGGAAGTAAACTTCTGCGGTAACCGACCTCAGCATGCAAATGCGAGTGCGCAGCATGCGTGAGCCTGGCTCTGTGCGCGGCGGCCGCCCTGCGCGCGTGCGCGGCGAGTGCCCGCGCGGCTCTCTGCACGCGCGCGCGGGCGGCCTGCAGCGCGCGTGCGAGGGCGGCGCCGCGCTCGGCGGCGGGGCTGCGGCGCCGCGCCTTCTCGCACAGGGATTCTAGGGACACGCTCCATGATGCTCCTGTGGGATGTGTTGACGATTTCAATCATGTATTCATCTTACAAAAATCATACAAAACACGACCTCAATGGCGCTATGGGTCACCATGCCGGACTACCGAACATTATTCTTGCTCATCATTATTGAATTCTATGTACGTCTTTATCGTTAATCAAATTTGTAGTGAATTGCAGGAATTCCCTTGAGGTAGACTGACCGATCTCCTTCTGCTCGACCTCGGCGTGCAGGTCGAGGCGGGCGCGGCGCAGCAGCAGACACAGCACTGCACCTGCGACATGATGTACTGACCGATCTCCTTCTGCTCGATCTCAGCGTGCAGGTCGAGGCGGGCGCGGCGCAGCAGCAGACACAGCACTGCACCTGCGACATGATGTACTGACCGATCTCCTTCTGCTCGACCTCAGCGTGCAGGTCGAGGCGGGCGCGGCGCAGCAGCAGACACAGCACTGCACCTGCGACATGATGTACTGACCGATCTCCTTCTGCTCGACCTCAGCGTGCAGGTCGAGGCGGGCGCGGCGCAGCAGCAGACACAGCACGGCCGCCAGCGCCTTCGAGTGCACTCCCAGCACGCAGCGCGACACGTACTCCGCACTGAACCTGCAACATAGCAATTACTAATTACAGCTACATTCAAAACCACCATCTTAGGCCTTCTAACAAATTCACTGACTGAGAGACAAGGATACGCAAGGCTATTGTGTCATAAAATATATAACCTAAGAGAGAGAAGTAAAATCAATCTGCCAATCGAAGACTTATCATCCCTATATTTTCTTGACAACGACGAATACATTAGCATGCGCAGTATTGAAATACATAGATCCTAAGTTGTATTGAAGATATGAGTTCCTACACGTCTTCATACAAGAAGCAATTATTTCAAGTCAGTTTCCCTGTTCCTTCTCCAAAAGCTTCTTGGAAAGGGGCTTTACAGACCCTCAACAGGAACGTATAAAGCTACAATAGACTTACCTCCTGACAGGCTTACAGAGCGCGGCATCATCGAACAGCGAGGGCGGGCCGTTGGCCTTGAATGCGCACGCGCACTGCGCCACCATCGCGAACACCTCCGCGATGCTCTGCACGCGACGCACTAGGAAGATGTCTTCTAGCACAGCTCGGAGAACCGGGCTTTGGAGTGCCGCCTGGAAGAAACATACAAGCATTTCCTCATCGATATATTTTAAACTAAACTCGGTGATATCATAAAAAAATAATCTTTCTCTGACGCTGAAATTACCTAATGTTGGATCCAAAGGCAGCATAGCTTGTTTACAAAAATAAAAATAGTTATCTGCTGAAATGCCAAAAATTGCGCCCTTCTGCCGATCTGCCTTTTTGAAAAGTAAATAAGAAATTATGACAGTATGAATGTGTACTCACCGACATATGCATAGACTCGCTAATATGATCAATCTTCCTCCACGCAGGTGGGATAGGTATAGCCAGATGATCAGCCAGCTCTCTAGCGCGCAGCTCCACAGCCGCAAACAGCCCGTTGAAGCCCATCAGCAGCATGCGTCCGGCTGATTGACCTTCAGCTTCTGATGTTGATGCTGAGAGGAGGGCTTCGTAACGAGCTCGGACCTCTGCGGCTAGTAGGGGGGCACCACTCGCTGGAGACTGAAATATTAAACAAGAAAAGTTTTATCATGTTCTGTAGTGTTTAAAAAATTGATGATTAAGAGACTTACCTCCATATCCATAACCAAATATCTAAGGTGCATCTCCAACTGCGTCAACAGCTCGTTGAGAGGCACCGGCGAGTTCATGATGACAGCATTGAGCTCATTGATCATCAGCAGCACCGAGGGGTCTTCAGAGTGCACTTTCTTCAACGCTTCGGGTAATATGATGGTGCTGAAGTTGTAGTTCAGTTGCACCAAGTCGGCTAGAAGTAGGTTTGCGTTCCGGACGCATTCCACAGCGACCGGCATGGCGGCATCTTCAGCCGATGCTGATTGTAGCGGCAGTAATGAGAGGAGCTCTACTGCCTGCATGGATAAAGCACTCATATCATCCAAGAACCATTCGCCTTCTCTGGATGTCAAGTCTACAAGGCAGTCTCCTGCACTCTGAGCTCCATTCTCCAACATCAAGTATCTTCTATTCAGGTTGCAGAGCATGCCAATCACCACACATTCCAATGCAGCTCCTGCACCTTCTTCAGTCCTCACCCAGTTGCTTATGTTAGTCTTCGCCTCTCTGTAGGCTTCCTGAGCCAGAGCTAAAGCATCAGGACCGCCTTCTAATTGCAGTCTCTCTATAGCCTTGTTCAAGTTAGCGTTGGCTTCAGCATTCATGTTCTGTAAGCGGTAATTGTAGTTGATGATCTGTTGTGATGTGTCATCCTTGTTGTTGTCGACGCTGATCTGTGCCGTCACTTGGCTGGCCACTTCTCGGCACACTTCGGGAGACTTGCTCTCGAGCGCGGCGGCGAGGCACTTCCTGAACATGACCACGCGGTGGTACTCCGTGTGGCTCTGCGGGTAGTACTGCGACACCGCCACATATTGTGACAGGAGCTCCAGGCACGATCTCACGAGATGATGTGTCTGCTTCATGCTTTGGTACAGCTCAGTCTCAGCTTGTTCACATTGAGACAACATGGCGCCCTGTCCAGCATTCGTCAAAAACTCTTTTATATGTTCGAATATCGGTTGCTCCTCCTCCTCGTTTGATCCGGAGAATTCTTGTACCCACGCCATGAGTTGTGGCCCATTGATTGCTTCGGTCGTACTCGCGAAACTTTCGATCTGAGTATCGAAATCCTTCAGTATCTTCACTAACATTTTCATGGAGTCCTCCACTGCGTTCTTGGCTTGTTTGTAAGATGTGTATTTCTGAGAAATGGCGTATAATGGATGATTGTTAAGATTGGGTCCATAAGCTTCTATTTCCTTGATCAATGCCATCTGCTGGTGACAGTCTTGCAGTCTTGTCTCAACTGACTTCAACTCATCGTTTTCTTTCAGCCAGTCTTCTGCACATTGCTTTATGTCGGGTAGCACGGCTAGAAATTGTTCGCTGAAACAAATATCGGGCAATGAATAAACACTTCGGGCGGTTATTAATATTAAACGAGGCATATTGAACGCGTACAATTAATAATTCAGAGAAAACGGGAAGCGTGTTGCGTTGACTCGTCTTTTAGTTGAACACGAACAGAATTGACGGGAAACAGTAGGTGGTGAGCATGACAAGTATTACGCGGAAACATGTGTAGCACTCAAGAAAAGAGATGTTATAGAATGTTTTGTATTCTTTGTGAGAAACTCTGTATAACAACATGTACGTAGTGCTGTTATTGCGCGGTGATAAATGACCCCGAGAGAATTGTAACGTAAGCAATTCGTCTAGCTGTAAAGACGGAATAGTTCAAGGTTGTCCATGCATCAAGGATCTAAGTAATTAAGCCGGCCACTAACGGGCACATTAGTAGCGACGAAACGCTATCGTGTCAGATTAATATGAGACTAATAAATAGCTGCTACACTAACGACACGATTTAAATACATTCCGTATCTGTGGCAATTTGCTATTTCGTTAATGTTTACATATTTATGAGACATTTACTAATGAACTGTAATTACTGTTCGAGGTGATTTAATTCCACTCCCACATTATTTTGATTGGAGAAATGCTTCGGGAGAATTTTCTTTACAAAGTAACGTTAAATTGTAAATGGAAGACAAAATATGGTTACATATTTATTATTAAATTATCAGGAGGTTGTTAATGTACTACGTTGCTCTGCTTTGATAACACCGAACACATGATGAATTTGTAATTTCCTTTCAGATACGTGTTACGTTAAATTAAATTATATAAAATTCGAAATAGTAATACTTCTTTACAAGGCAAATAGCGCAATAATTTTGTTTTGATTGAATAATAACGATATATCTGTTTTGACGGGCCAGTGAGCTATAATGTTATTCATTCATCATAAACAATACTACACAAATATTGACGGCCAGTGTATCGACGGCCTCGATCATATTTATCGCTTTGTGCCCGATGAGTTTCAGTTTATTAGTGAGTCACTTTTAAACTGACTTTATAAATAGGGACGGGATATATCGGCATCTCAGGGCTTCGAAGAAAATTAATATTGAAAAGCTAGTTATTTTTTGTAGCTAGTCTCGTCTTGTCGGCGATGGTCGATAGTCAATCATTTACGTTCGTGGAACGACGGTTGTTATAGTAATTTATAGCCATCATTCCGATTGAAAGATTGAAATGAATAGTGGTCGTTCTTTTAGACCTCACTACTTTTAATATAGCATGGAAAGAGCAGTAAAATATTTTGTTTATTTGTAGAAATTACACCAATCTATCAGTATTAACTTTCAGTATGTTTCGAAACCATGAATCACACATCTTTTATGCCAATATAAATAAATGCATACTGAACGTACCGCGGCCACAGCACAGATAATGTACCTACTATATTGATTATACAACGTAAATCTACGATGAGCATAGTACACACGACGTAACAAAAGCGATGCAACCCGGGCGGCAAACATATAGCGCACATAGGTCTTGTATTGTGAGGCGTCTTTATGAGGCAAACCTGATAATGGCTAGACTGGATAGTGTGAATAGAGAGCAGCGAACACAAAGGTTCCGAGATCACTGATAACGTTGATGTTATTTTGGAGTTTACTAGTTTTTGGAGTGATAGACTCTCCTAACTTAATGAAATAATACTTTATGACAGCTTTGCCTAGCGAAATAATACTTAATAACAGCTATGTCTAGCGAAATAATGAATTTAAAATGAGGGCAACACTACGACCAAAATATCGAGCTTCTTATGTCCAAGATTTCTTTTCGGAAAATGTTGTCAGCAGACCATATTATATGAAGTGATGCTCAGTTGATGGCGATAACTTCACTGCTACATAACTTCAACAATCGAGACTCGAGATTCTACCAGTCTTACGCCCGGTTTCACTGGTCACCGATAAAGTACCTGTTAGTTATCCGATACTTCTAAAGCTTCCTCTTGATAGGGTATCAATTCTTTCCAAATTACCATCAAAATAATTCATTAAACTGTACTCACGTGACTTCATTAAAGTGATGCTTCAACTCGTGCGCCCTCACAGCCATCATGGCGACGGCTGCGCGCACGTCGCGCGCGGTGGTGCGGCGCTTGCCCCCCCCACCGGCGGATCCGCCCCACTCCACCAGCGGGTCGTATACGAAGGCTTCGAGGAGTGTCAGCAGTGTCTCGCGTCCGCGTCTCATCGTGCGGAGGACGTGTTCGCAGGCTAGCCGGAATATACCCTGGAAAAGATGAGGAGGATTAGTTGAGAGACAAAAAAAACCATAGATTTTACATTGATTTCATGTAATTACTAGCTTCCTACGATCTTGTGTAATCTGTATAAAGCTCAATTTTTGTTGATTTATCATGCTCATCTTGATGTTCGACACGTGAGTGGCATGATTTTAGAAAATCAAGTGTGCACTTAACACTGTGGATCTTATTAATAGACACTGATTAAAATTACAATAAAAATAACAAAGGAACCATATACATTTTTGTAGGTTTAAACTAGGAATAACTTTACTCCAAGTTTATTAATAAGGAGGTACAGAACTTACTAATGCAATAGCAAGTAAATCAAATGTTTTAACAAGTCTTAAGAATCAAGTTTCCCAACAAATGCAATAGGTAATTCGCGGTAGTAATAACCTTTCGCTGAGTGTTAGCCCGCGGCCGCCTAGTTTGACCCAATTCACTCGTCGTCTCTTAGCGAGACATAAATACCTAATCGAATGCAATTCGCTTACATTTGAAATCAGCTAATAGAATATAATAATATATAGTCATTTACCGATTTAATACACCTGATAATTAGGCAAATTTTCGCAGAAACATGTGTGTATTTGTAGCATTGTTTACTTTCAATTAAAATTGTAATTAGTGCTTACAGGAAGGTAATTTGGTACACAATTTGAAATCCTCTGTTAACATTAGAACGCGTATTTCAATCGTATTGTAGTGAGTTTAACATAGTGGTTAGTAGTTCTAGATTCGGTTAACGTAATGCGTGTGAGACGCTTCGTAGTAACTTGTTATGAGTTCTCGTAGTTGAAATGATTATACATATTATAACTAAGTTGTGTAATGTGCTGCAGTTACATAAAGATCGAGAATGTATGAGTTATATGCTGTATTGCGAAATTAGTTGTGGTTATGAATCGTAAAGAATATCTTGTTTGACTTACAAGAAATTTCAACGTCATAAGTAAGCCTTAAGCTATATGTAACACTTTTAAAAAGTTGTGTAAATAAGTGTGTATACCTATTTGAGAAAGTGACTACTTCTTTCAAGATTTCAACTGTAGGTATCCCAATGGATGAAAAAAACAAATTTCATCAATTTCATTTCAAAATCAATTCGCCTAGCTCCCAGTTATTAAATGTATATGCACTATACACTTGTATTGCATATTAAAGGGCGCGTGAACCGTCGCACAGAATGCAAGTGCTTACAAAGGCGCACTCATTCCGCCCCGAATATACCAGATGCTGGAGAAGCTAGCGTTGTTACTGCATATTTAACGTGGCTGTAAGAACTGTTGATGAAGGCTTTATGTTCAGTAATACTTGAGAAAAGTCCAGTTAGAATGGAAGCCGATCCTAACATAGTTGGGGAAAGGCTAGGCAGATGATGACTCAAGAAAAGTTTTAATGGACAGAACTGCTAACACGGTTACCTAATTACAGCTTCATATAAAAAAAAAAACTACTTTTATCGCGGTTATATTAATATTATTTCATCTCCTCTCTCATCAGGATCCTTTACAGCATCCATGGTCACAAGCAGACAGCTACATAAGTAAAGTGCTGATATATTTCCAATACGAACTTATAAATAACCCCAGTAATAGCAATGTTATCATCACTACGAAATAACTTATATTCGTCCAGACACGTTTTTGTTGAACCTCGCGTCGAAGTCAAGGTAATCGCTGTTCGGGACTATATTAATAGCAGTTAGGAGTTAGGACTAAATCTGTGTATTATATGTACTGTATATTACGCACATAAATCGCTTTATGAGCTTTTGTTAAAGTATTATCATATGAGTTTGAAACTGATATTCAATATAGTAATGGTGTATGGTTATAGTTTAAATTGTAGGAATATTGAACAAAGCAAATTAGATACAGCATACTTCAGGCTTGTATTTTGCATTTATTCCGGCATGTTAAACATATGAAATCCTTATCTAAATACCGATCAAGAAATGTCAAACAAATAAAGCTATAAACACACGACTGCTGAAATCGTAATAGAATTCCACAACAGACTCCAATTTACAACAAGTGTGACTTCAAATAGTTTGCTTTTTCTTTGAACATTTTCACTAGCATCCAGTCAGATTCTACAGTGAAGAGAAGTATCTATCCTGCGCTACGCTAACAACGCAGCCTGAATACTTAATGTAAAACAAGTACTGGGATACCAAATGAAATGAATAAATACATTATCCAGTACATACAATAAATATTTACAGGAACACTGAAATACAAAGCTGTAAATCGAATCCGACTAACAAAGACAGACCTAACGATTGCAACATGATAACTCGTAGCCACGTAGCGGTGCTACGAGTTACGGCGTAGCGTCGTAGCGCCGTAGCAGCGTAGACTTGTAGCCTTGGATCTTAGTAAGTTGGGACGATATGGCAAGAATGGTATTAAAAGAATTTTACTGCCGAAACTTTGATGCTACTATCTTACGTCGTGAGAATATTAACGACTGCCGGTTGAGATTTTTTCCCGGGCGCTGGTGTTATGCGTAGGCATTTTCTTGGTTTGATAAAAAAAGCGACAAAAACCGTTTCGAGTTTCGTTTTTCGTATTGGCGTCCATGCTAATGCAGCTAGCACATTCTACGGGTAAATGATGATATAACAATACATAATATAGCATGGCCTTGCACAATATAGAACAAGTCAAAACCCTTTTTTTTTTGGGTTTACAATGTTTTCAAAACCTTAAGGTGCGGTTTAAGTACGTATTTTGTGTCCAGTGATTTGTATCGTCTAAGGAGGTCGTCCATCGGTAATACAAGTGGAGTGGTCTCGGCGTCGCGTTACGTCGACACTACCCGAGACTGTCGCTTGTTGCACTCATGTACTTGCACTGTTTGTATGTTTGCTTATTTATTTGATGATGTGAGAATACTCTCGAGTATTCCCAAGGGAGGCACATCAAACGAACAATTAAAAAAAATGTCTCTCATAAAAACGCAAATTATAAGCCGAAAAAAATCCAATTCCAGTGCTCTGTTTCAGAACATTTATTTATCGAAAATACCTAGGTACAAAGGTGATTAATAACATACATAACGCTACCGTTGGCCTACATACATATTGTATGAGTACGCCATATTTTGTTGAATATTATTCACATTGAGCCGGCCCCGAGCGACTTCATCTAAATAAATACATTAATGACGAACACCCAATTTTTGTGTCACATAACGTGTCAATATGTGGAGCACTCACTAACCTATATACTACGACATGAATATGGATTTTAAATTAATGGAGTACTAATCTTAAGTTAGGTAACGAGTCTAGTTTAATTTGTAGCTATTATTTGATCAGTCATATACATTGGTATCTTAATAGGATCTTGAGGATTCTTTTTTTATGTGACGAAAGTATTTTTATTTAAATAAGAATATGTACACTATATATACACAAACTTAAATTACTTTAATAAAAATAAAATACCATATACAAAAATAAAAACATATTTACCTCAAAAAAACATTGATTAGGCGTCCAAGTATTAGTATATTGAGATTATTGAAATTATTTTCATTAGATGTTTTGTGCTTAAGAAAAGTTTGTCATGTATTCATTATTTTTTTAGAGCCACACTACATGTCTCTCTTCCTTACATCCTCTTCAATATATATTTGTATGTAGACACGAAATACCCATGACCGTTGCTTTTTTATGGCGCATCAAAGTTGTGAGCTTGACTTGCCCTCGCCACACAAACATTACGACATGGCAGGTATAAGGGGGTAAGCAGTACATTATGCCGTACTTATCTGGCAGTGACGAGGGACTGGCGTAGTAGCGGGGACTGACAAACTGAGGTGTGTATCATATGGTTACGGAAATGTAAAAAGGTGTTGCTTTTCCTTTTCTCGGTTAAAATAATTTAGAGATATTTGAGCTTGTAGTGGTTTTATTTATGTATACATGTTGAATCATTTAAGACTCTTAAAATACTATCAGGGACACCAACACCTTTTCTAAGCTTGCGTACAGACTAGACCCTAGAAAACTGTAGCTGCTTTCTTTTAAACATAGGAACAGTTCTTGTACTGAAGATTCACCTTCATACCCTTTACTTTTGTAATTTTCTGTACCTGTAATATTACATGATATAATATTCTGAAATACATGTGAGCAAGGTAGGAAGGACAGTCATCAGTTGTACCCGGGATGGTAACGTTCGGCCGGGGACATCACGGACCTCACGCCGGCCGGCACAGAGCGACACTTTGCAGGACAACAGACATACACACGCACAACTCACATGTTAATAATATATTACGTGGAAGATTTGCTACATACACTTCAAATTCTTTTGAAAGAAAATAAAAAGTTACAAGACTATTTCCTGCTTACGTGAGTAGCTAAACACATATTGAATTTTGTTTAGCAACTGAATAATCTTCTCAAATAATGTATGTAGTTTTAGATTCCGCAATTTTAACTGTAACTAGGAAGCTCAAAAAAAAAAAATAAACACAAAAAAAAATAAACGTCATATTTTCAAGAAGTGGGAAATTACATTGAGTAAGAGCAAGAACTTTGTCCGTAGTTGCCAAGTCGCCAAATACCAATGTGCCGTTGACTTTACACGCTGAAATGTGTAGTTCAGTAGAATTTCCTCACAGAAATGCTTTAGATTAAATTTCTCTTGTAAGGTTAATATTTGAAATGTGAAAACGCAGCTAAATAATTAACTAGGGCGAGCGTACGTAGCCGGAGCAAGTTTGTCTTGTGTCGAACTAAGTTTATTTCGACATTGTTTAAGATATTGTTCACCACCTACTTATGTGTAAGGCTGGGTACTCACTACGAGTGGTTAGACACGTAAGTTCTATTTAAAACTATATTGTAGTTCAATAACTTTCAGCACGAAAAAATCTCAACTCTTGCTCCGAAAAAGAATGATAGTCTACGATTACAATCGCCAGACTAAAATAAATTAACGAAATTACTAAACGCGTGATTAACTAATCACTATTTAACATCTGTATAACACACGAATAGCAGTACATAGTCGTGTGAGTACAATTAAGGGAGCTAATTACCGGTCAAAGGCACGCCGCCATGTTTTATTCAGACGGCTCGCCTTTGTAAGAATGTTTGCGCCCTTTGAGACTGATGATATCTATTTGCATATGGTTATAATATTGGAGTACTCAGATCTGTGTATAATGTGGTATAGCGAGTAAGAGTTTTGGTTATGTTTAATCTTAGACATTAATCTAGAACTATCAAGAATATTTGGAGGGAGATAATTTAATTTAATTTTGGAAAAGTCACAATTTTAATAATACTATCATTTTTTTATACTTACCATCTGATGCAAATTCCGTTTTGTTTAAAATCATTATATGTTTCTAAAACTACTTAAAAACACTACACCAACTTATCAGTACTCCAGACGAATTAACCTATTATAAACCCACCAGATGTCTGATCGTGGCTAAGACAAGTCAAGTGCGAGTCGGTAAGCAGTTGGCGTTAGTTTTTAACTCGGGGCTCCGGACCCCGGTCTCCGGGGCTCCGGGGCTCGCGGGACGACACTTCATTAAAAGTTGTGCGGCGCGTTCAAAAATATCTCGCCTCGAGATATTGCCCCAATTCCGGCAGACGCTGATGAATCGCGAGCTCTCTGATATAAGAAGAATTATACTGTGATTTCGTGATGGGGGCGGACAAAATTATATTTAAGGAAAAAGGGATTTTTTAAATTAGAATATAGGTTGGTAACATTTGAATAGTATTCAACATGTATAAATGCTCTGCAAAAAATACAAGAAAAAATCTACAGTAAAAATAATATTACGTCGTAATCTGTCCCTCATATTACTCGTAACTCAAACACGAACTGGAATCCACAAAGGAAATTGAAAATTTTCTTGTTCTGAGATTTTCTATTCCAAGATTAAACCAGTTTCAAGCACCGAATGAAATAAAATGCCCAACTTTCACACTATGTCACGGAAACCTGGAATTACTTGCACTTGACTTGCATTATTGCACACAATGGCTCATTTCAAGGCAGATTTTTGCAATCAAATCTATCATATAACAGATTTAAAGCCCTAACTTGAGAATTGTTAAGTATCTAACTCACATATAAAAGGTTAAAAGACAATATGAAGGTTAAAGTTCTAAAGACATGAAATATTAATGAGAAGTTAAGTTTGTCGAAAGCTCCTCTGAGCGAGGGTCGCAGCCACGATGCAATATTCATACAATCTGCCACCAGCTAATAATCACGGAGAGAGACAATTTTGTCGCAAACTGATGCTCGAATAAAACGCACAATTATGCAGATTAATTCCAATAAGGATATTTTTCTTCTTCTATATAAAATGCGGGTCATTAGGAGCAATAAATCAAGCGTCGATTCATTTCCTTCGTGAAAGGTTTTTGCAAAGTTTAGACTTCATTGTGTAACTGGAACCTTTGGGGTTATAAATAATTTTTGCTCTCCAATTTTCACCTAGATATTAAGTAACAAAATGGTTTTGGAAAGTTAACACTGAAAAATACAAGAGCTATAGAACACAAGTTACTTGTATTTCCGTACACACATATGTCCTCAAATACCTTCGAAGTAATATTTAGTAGGTTAGTAACAAATAGATGAATGATGAGTTACTGTCGCGTGTCACACACGCACGCGGGGACTTTGTCTTCAGCTGTCACGTCATATGAGGGAATTATATCGCATGTGTATTGAATACTGTTTGACAGACTTCAAATTGATAAATGTGACATATCTGACTTGATATTCTTCTCTATATTTAGGTTAAGTGACTAATGAAAGAAAATCTGGCTTTGGTTGTTTGAACTGACAACAAAGTAACTATTAAATAACTGATGCGATTTAAGTTAAAAAAAACTTAGAAAAACAATAATTTTGATAAAAATTCTTATCTTAACTGCCATTTTTATCGTGCACCATATCATCTGAGATTTGAACGAGATCCAATTTATCGAAAGCAATATAACGCCTATTAAGGTTCAAAATAAACTTCAAAAACTTGGATTGAATTGGAAATTAATTCTACGAAGATACAACTCGTTAGGATTTCTATGTAAAAGCGTGTTCGTGTAAAATTGATTTGATTAGGATTATACATTCCGTTGACTCGGCCTTTCTATTAAAAAGGAACCTTACAATTTATTGGAAGATTAAATGAAAGCTGTTGAGAGGATTTCCTCCAAAATATGGCAAGTAATAAACATTCCATTGAGTTTCAAGCATGTCTTTTTCTATAGATAAAATAAAATGTAGGTATTATACCATACGTAAAAATCTACATCACATGTAAATGAGCATGCTTACAAATCTAGTTTACAAAATAGTAGTTATGAATAAACAAGTATTAGGAGGCTAGAAAACGTACGAATTTAGATAAGTATAAGGCACTAACAGCCTTACTTATAAAAATCAACAAATCATCTTCTAAGCATTGTTTTAAGTAATTACTACTTAAAGCCTTAAGTAGTGATTAAATTATTTTGACCTATAAACGTTGCTTAAGCATGTCTTAAGTAATGAACAGATAATGACATAAAAACATACTAATTTCTCAACACTACCGGAATGTTGGTAGCTTAAAAAAATATTTGTCATCAAAACGTTGTGTAATGGCAACAATGGCATCCGTAAAATATAAAATTAAAAAGTTGAGCTGTCAATAAACCGGAAATGAAAAATCAGCTGGTAAGAATCCAGCCATTTTGATAATTAGCGGGTTAAACAAGGGTGTGAGGCTACTTAATTTGACAGCTCATTTAAGACATTGCTAAGAAAATGATTTATTTCAGCCACGTTTATAAGTAAGATTTTTTCTTAAACATCTCTTAAGTATAACTTATTATTTTATAAGTAAGGCTGATAATGTATTTCTTTCAGAAAGAGGATCAGAAGCGATTTAGACCATAAACGATTAGGATTTGTTTTTGAAACCAATAAATATCTTTGTCTTTACATTACTCTTGAATTTGAGTAACATTGAAGACTTGTAACAAGTTTCTTTGCTTGTTTTCAAGTTAATCAGCATCTTATTTATTTGAAATTATAGTTGGATGAAGCTGCTTCACAAGATATACATTTTAAGCATGAATTAAAAATGTAGAAGAAATTATATTTTACCACAGCGTACCGATTCAACATTCACATTACAAGAACATCCTGTTTCTACTATTCTCTACAATATTCTAAGAAGCATCAAACGTCTTTCATACCAATAAGACATATTTCAAGACATTAAGTTGTCTACAGGCATCATTCAAGCACGTAGACAGCACACGATATACAGCGCGTCATGTATGCGAAGGCGCAATTTGAGCGTGTCACCGACGACGTGATAAGTAACGTTCCTTGCACCGCGTCACAGCCTCATTATAACTGACAGCCTACCAATACCACAGCCTACAATATCCTCCTTTACAAATTACAGTAACATATGTATTCTATAGTAAACAGTTGTAAAGTTACCTACTTAGGTTCGTAAAAATATCACTAACACACGCATGTGCGTCGATGAGCTTTTATTGGTGCTATCGGTGCTATTCATACTGAGTGTCGTGCATCGAACACATGCGTGTATGAGTGACATTGTTACGAATGTAGCTTCACAACTGCTTACGTGAGAATATAACTAAACTGTGGTAATATGCAGGGAGAGCGAATACCAATTTCACGTTAAAACCAAAGAATTTTAAACAGAAAAACTAAGTTTAGTTCACTCAGTTAGTCCATCGTTTGAACCAATACATGTCAGTGCTACGCGGCTACATGCTACGAGCGTAGCTACGTCACCGTAGCCCGTAGCAACCGTAGACGGGCTACGAAATTATGTTAGATCTCTTTTAGAATACATAATGGCTGTGCCTTTGAGTTCTATAACTAGGTTTCTGTATGAATTTGGGAAATTCCTTTTGACGTTGTTTGAATCACAGTTTCAGTGAGTTATAGTAGCTTCTCTTATTGCTTGTTTTGATGAGTTATTTCAGCTAGATGTAACTAGTTTTCTAAATATGCTTGATTCAACATAATATGTCGGAATCACAGTGTTTGCGATCCGCTTTACCGATGCGATCTGACATTAATCAGATTATGTGAGCCCGTTTTATAATGGTGGGAGGCGAGGTCTGAAAGGGAGCTGATCTAGATACCCATCGCGCTCATTATATGTGCGTCTTTGTGCGACACAAGGCTGAGTCGAGCTGCTGATAACAGCCTAATACGTCTTAATGCTGATATAGCGAATACTGAAGCATATGGCCTTAGCGTATGTGGGTTATACACTCATTGATAGGCTGGTGGATCCTTCCGTACGTAGACTGTCACATTTGTTTAAATAAATCTTAATGTTAATCTATGAATATTTTGTTTGATGTTTTTAGCGCTAGTGATATAATAATATTTATGTAAATATTAGACAAATATAAATTAAAAGTCGGCCAGTTCAAAATCAACAGAAATTTTTATCAACTACTTACGTGAGCGAACTCACGACGAGAACATAATGTATCCATAACACGACTGTTTGTCCGTCTGTGTGCTCATAAAGTGCTACATACAAACATTACAGCGGGCTATATGTCCGTAAGTGTGTAAAGTTTTAAGTTTCTGGGTCAGCGCCGCTTCTGATTTATTTTAGTGTCGAGCCTCTGGGCTATGGCGCTATGGCCGCAGTTTGGGGCGATATTCCAGCTGTTATCATAAACCAGTGTGTAGTTGTAACCTATGGAAATGTTTTGTGGTTACGTCAACAAATAAAAGTAGATTTTAATTTTGAAGCGTGGTATCGACTGGAGTTGATAGAACACAGGATAGAAATACATTATGTTATACTAAATACTGAAGTTTTTTTTCTATAGGGAATTTTTTGACCATTGTTCTTTAGGAGATAAGGCTATTTCAATGACAAGTTCCAAATCTGAATTCAAGATACTATAAAAAATATTCGATATTTTTATAATATCGTAATGGAAGTTTAACACATATTTCCAGCTTATTGGTTGCTATATTGAAACCGCTAATTAATTCGTCCAATATGGTGGCTAGCACCGAAATATAGTTGTGAACAGTTTGTCCGAAACTTCTGAGTAAGTACGTAATATAGGGGGTAAGTTGTGGTCAGCCGTGCACGACGCAAGTAAGGTGGAACCATGGAAAATAAAATGATTAGCGGAGTTGTCATAACGTAACATCTTCTAAGAAACTAGCGCGTCAAAATGCGGATGTTCGGGAGACGAGGAATGAGGGAGGAGCGACGTCTTCTTTGGAACCCGCTCATTTATTTCGAAATAAAATCAATCGAGACCAATCTTTGACAGATTGGTTTAGGTGCCTACCGTACGTTAGGTTTGACCTAGAAGAAGGCGCCTGACCTACCTTCCTTATGGCAACTCCGCTTATATTTCCTTCTTCCGTAGGCGGAACGTATATAGGTAAGTGTTATTCTTGTGTTTGTGTGTTTGTTCGGCTGAGTAATTCCTTGATGAATGAACGACGTAAACGATTGGACTCTTAGTTAATTCGCTCGAGTTGTTACTTAGTACGGATGTTGTTAACCGCGTTTATGTGGGGGCTCGTACATCCTTGATATACTAATTTTATAGTGTAATGTATGTAGGGAAACATTTAAGTTTTTTTACTACCCGATCTTCATCACATGCAATCTTTTCTTATCAGATAAGGTAGCTTTTAGTAGGGTGTAAATTACCTTTTACTTTATCCTCAGAGACATCTTGCCAAATACAATTTAAATCTATATCAACATGAAAATTCCTCGCGACAAGAACACCATAATACTTAATACCTTCCACAAATCGTAGTAATTAATTACTAGTATCGAATTAATGAATAGTATTTACCGTTACGTTCGCAGCTTGTTATCCACGAGGAGAGGCGCGCTAATGAAAACACTCGGAGTATTGTAACTCCATATCTCGGTGCTTAACTTGCGAGTGCTATCGGAAAACCATTGCCAAGTGCGGCTTTAATTGTACTATTGATTAATTTATATTGCCAAGTACGGCGTTAATTGTGTTATTGATTTAATTTGTATTTGGTGTTGGTTTGTCTGTTTTGTTGTATTGTGAAATTTGTTTTGGTCCCGATTAAATCAGACAGCGAGTTGTTTTGACAACGGTAGGCAGTAAGACAGCGAAAGTGGTTCACCCTACACGTAAAAAAATGCCGGCTACATAAAAAACCGTTGCCCATTTTGTCTTACATGGACCACTAAAACCAATCAAAATATCACAAAAACAATACAAACAAAACATCAACATATTCGATTCATAGCCACAGGGCTGCATAGCATTTAACTGCACCCTTTGGATATGCGTTGCTATCGAATAGCCCCGCACGCCGCACGCCGCAATTTGAATATGCAATATTATTCAGTATACAGTTGCGGCGACGCTGCTTTTGATCCAGAGGTTTTGAATGTATTGAACTGGTATTAAATATGTACATTAATCAGATGGTGCTAACAAACTTGTAATGCCGCGTGAAATATGCGTGCATTGTCGGGCATTGTATTACTTGATATTAATCGTCTATCCTATTGCCAGTATCGCAAATATGTATACTTATTTAAACCGGTCAATTATGGAATCAGGCGTTACTTTGCGGAAATTCCTGCCAATAAATGTTATAAAGATATAGTGTTAATTTCGCGAGACAGTTTACCGAACCTACTTGACAAGTGTTTCACCCCTCATCCTCAGGAGCATCATCAGGAGATGTTGAATTGTCGGAAAATACGCTCCTATTATCTCGCGGAATTATCACTAAATATTTTTTCTAAAATTTTGAATTCAAAGTGGTACATAATATACAAACAATGTGAAGAGCCATAAAACATTTTCCGCACTTCTTCTAAAGAGATTAACCTAAATGCAACATTAAGCGGTGATAAAGCAGTAAAGAAGTAACATAGTAATGAGACAAAGTGCAGTAAAGCCTTATGCAGTAAGTTAACGAGTTCATTGTTCGCGTTAGATGCAGCGAGTGCAGCAGACTAGCACGTGGCTGCATTAGTCTTCACTTGCAGTTAATGTGGCGGATCATGTAATTGTAGACTGCTATAACTTGTTATTAGAAACCGCGGGGAAGATAATTGTTACATTGTGTGAAAAGTTATTAAGGATGTTTTTGCAGTCGGTATAATTACATTTACTATAGATACTGCAGATAAGAATTTCGAGAAGTATTTTGAATCGAGAAATCTCTGCCGTCATTAATACACTCAATAAGTATTTTGATTTAGTTTAAATTAAACTTAACATTTCACAAATATTTCCATCACATCTTTTAACTTAAAAGTACAGAACTGCATGTCGCTCTTCCCTCCTTATATATTTCGTCAATAACACGGGTTCTTTAACCTTCGCATATCCTAACCATAAATCAAGATAATAGCTTCAACACATATCTAGTTGAAACTCAGTCCAAGATAAAGCTACAATAATTGCTTATAGTTTCAGCAGAGAACAGCAATTCTGAGCACCAGGCAGGTGTTCGCAATAGCTCGCTTGTAGGAAAACTGATCAACTTTTAAAACTTCCACACCGTTTCTTACAAGTTAATATTTACAAATTACGAAGAACAATGGAAACTTTTTCATATTACCTGATAAAGTTAAAAATATGAATCTTAAAGAATTTCATACACACCTGGACAAATAATAGGGAACAATATAATTGCCATCAATTCATACAGAACAGAATATATCGCGTCACAAATTCTAATTCAAAAGAAAACGCCCGGTATTGAAATCGCGAAGAAAATTAGCAATTCGTCCTAAGAAAGACGTCTGTCTGCGTACAATCTGTAATTGATCAAAGAAAGCAATTACACAACACGGCATTGTGAGCGGGACAACAATGTACAATGGCGCTCAGGTGTTCCGCTCAATTGTCATGTACGTGTACAGACCTATCACGAATATCATATTAAATTGCTTTTGACAGGCATGTCAAAGGAATCGCGAGAACGTAGGCGTGATGATAACGAACATTGATAGGAAATAAAGAATTCGATCTTCGACAGAGACATTAATTTTCACTGAATCAAAAAAAGTCCAACAAGGCAAAATTTATGTATTCAGTAAAACCTGTTTCTGAGTACTCAATCCCTTCAATGTCAATACAGCTATGAATAGTATTGGTGATTCAATCATAGCATAACATTACTGCAATATCAATCTTCGTAACAGCATCTACTCGCGAGTAGTACATCTCCGACCATGTTCGAGATTACATCACGAACACAGATATATTCTGCATATAGCTGCACCGCCGACCCGCTTGCAATCGTCCCGGTACACGTAGCGTATTGAATTCGAAGCCTTATGGGACGACGAATGAAAATTGATATGTTAATAAGACTGAATTAAATATTAATAAAAGACAAATTTGAATTATGCCGCAGTAAGATAATAAAATAGTTTTGGTAGTTATAAAGATTTTACTACTGACCCAAATTCCCTGCACTCAAGTGTAGTCCTATTTAATTTAGTGGGCAGTAATAATATGTATGGCTGTTTAGGTGTTTGTTTACATCAAGCACAAATAGTATTAAGTAATCTCGGTTTATGTTTACGATCGGGAATAAAGCGAAGCTACTTACATTCCACAGATTTAATTAATTTATTTCTTTGTTGTTAACTTTATTATCATTTTCGTTTGTATTTTAGGACTACAAAGAAACGGCTTTCTGAGTAGGTAAGTACGCATTTTTAATACCAACAACTCGAGGTGATTTACAAAAAAAAAATATATTTTAAAATAAAATAGCAACACAAGGATACACAAAAAAATTGTATTTCTAAAAAGAGGGAGAAAGAAAATGAGTTGATGATCACAAATGAAAGAGCGAAGTTTTTTATTTAAGTTAATGACATATTTTCTACAGCGGCTCGGTAAATAGAGAGCGGACTTAGTTAATTGGACACCATTAGGGACATTTGACCTGTCCACAGGGTTGTCACAAACAAAAATCTTATAAGTCAAAGCCACATTTAACTTACTCACTGATTAGACATGTTTGTCATGTATTAAGGTGTTGACTGACAGGGTTAAATTATTATGTACTCAACTATGTGCTTCGTTATTTAATCACCAACCGCCTTATACCTTTATGCCAACTTATTGACACTCGTATGTGCTTATATACTTTCCCTAAATATTCGTGTAGTTTAGACTCCGGGTAGTACTTTTAAGTAAATTCATAGAAAAAAAAAATTTTCGCGTAATTTCATTCTGTGTGTCAAAGCTTTGACAGCTCTAAGCTATATGTCTCTAGAAAACGAAATCCCTAGAAATTGGGTATCTAGGGCGGGTGTCAGCCCTACGCATAGGCAAGTACAGAGACGACTTAATGACGGACGAGGTAATTAAAAGTTGTAAAGTACACTTTAAGGGTATGTCGTGCCTTTTGCCTCCATTCCGAGGTGGACGCTGGTTTTTTTTCTTATTTGTACTGTACACGGAATTTTGCGACTAGACAGAGTAGACAGAGTAGGCTGAAAATCAGAGCTTTTGGAAGGTCGTGTTTACAAAAGCCAGTTTCCAGTGCTAGGAAGGATACAATTGTGGTTTATTTCAGTTTATATCTATGCAAAATATATCAGTCCCCATCCTTTCTTGGTCGTTGGAAACTTATCGAGGTATATGAACGTTAGGGCAGTCACATTGTAGACCGTATCTTTATGTGTTAAACTTGATGTATTCAGGATGTCTCGCCTATGAAAGTTATATCTTCACCGAAGCCATAAATATCATAATGACACTTTTACGAACAAATTCTTTTATCAATAGTGTCTGAATGTTCAGTAGCGCCATTTTATCGAATGATATTAAAATTCATGTAGATATCAAAGGTGTCATAATAAGTTTGCTGCCATACGATATTGGAATTGTGACAGTTTTGTAAGCAGCAATGTCACTGAAAAGAATTATTAATAGCCGAAATGATACCAAATTGTTGTTTTATTTATAACGAGGGAGCTGTCATTTTAAATTCATATGGTCGAGCCAATGCACTCATACTGTTATTGTATTGCAAAATTGTTTGAACATTTTTGCTTAGTAATTCTAGGCTATTAAAAACTTGGCACGTAGCAATTAATCTTTGACAAATAATTATTATCAGACCTTGAGCAGGCAAGATACTGCATAATCTTTTAAACAACAGCCTCGCTTGAGTCCTAGAAGAATGAATAAGTTTCCTCCTCAAATACGAACAAATACATCTATAATATTAATACATCTTTAATGTACAGTACAATACATTACAGAGATTCAATGTACAGATAGTGCTTCGGAAATGATTGTCCGCGTCAATATCCTGCGCGCGTATCGTATCGCTCGCGTCGGTCGCGCGCTCAATTATACACACAGTACACACCTTGTTATAAATAAGCTGATTAATTCATATGGATGGTTATGTGAAACTGTGTTGATGATAATGTTTTCGATATCATTGGTTTTTAAGGAAGACATTTACTACTGTGATGTTTTAGATTGCCCTTCAAACCATCTCTTATGTTTAACTTAACTGAAAATTTTGACATCAGAGCTTTGTCAGGTGATCGAACTTACTCTCCATAAGAAACTCCATAGTAAGAAGACCTTAAATTAAGACACTAACATAGCATCGTTTTCAATGTAGACCAAACAAGACATACACTAAGTACACACAATCATAAAAAGAACAGAGTTGTTTTTAAATTTTCAAGTTTAATTTCATTTAAATTGCATCTAAGTCACAACAATTTAATACTTTATCCACTTGAACTGCACTTGACCAACTCATCAAAAATTCAAATATCCAATGACAATGTGATCTAAAAAACATTAATATTGTAACAATCGATAACACGATGAGCAACACTTCACTCGAGAGGTCGCCTAGGTAATTGATTTTTAACTCGATTTAATCGAACAAAGCGGACACTCGATTGTGGAATGAAAACATCGATTTGTTGCAGTACTTTGTCACTGGAAATTATTTATTACAAAACCTGTGTAGCGAGTGCAAAATAACCAAAAAATATTTATAGTGGTACTGAATTTTTTGTACTGATTGACAGAACTGTCAACTGCACCAAAAACGATCAGACCATAATTTTAAATTCTGCCTTCATTGATGCGTCAATCATTGTCGATGAATCAGAAAACATATTATACTCTTATATTCTTTTGATTTAAAATTATAGTGGAAAGTGACCCTTTTATTTTTGTAGAGATAATATACTTAAACATCAAGAAAACCAATTCAATTATTAAAATACGGAAACAACAACATTTGCATGGAAAAGCGATAACAGTCGATATTTGTCCTAAATTGCTCCATTAAAACACCCATAATCGTACACTTGATACTAGTAACTAAGGTAAAAAATTGTAAGGTCATAAAACAACAAGTACACAACTCTTGACAAATTAGAGTGTTCTACACTGCAGACATATCAAGGACTAATTGAAGTAACTACCGAGTATGTGGAAACGATTAGATACTTCTATATTTTACTATTACAGTATTAAATGTAAAATTTTGAGGTCAGTGTCTGCTTAAATCTGTAGTGTAGCTTAACAAATTCCAATGACATTTGAAATTAAAAGAGTATTATTACGATCTTGAGATTTGTAAGTGCAACTATATTTTCTACTTATTTAATTTTCAAGTATTTATTTAATTATGCTCGAGTGAAGTGCAACGAAAATTGACCTTTACTTAATATGAAAATACTACTTGTAGTGTATCAAGCGTCTCAAGCACTTTTTTTTTTCAAATTAAGCTTGAGGATTGTTTTTAATAAATAATTTAAGGAATACGATAAATAATTAAATTACCTGCCAAAGCAAAGTGTGAGCTTAAAAGCAACGAGTCCCACGTGGGGCGCCACTTGGCTCTATGCCTTTCCTGGCTGTTGGTCCTAAGTTCCGTAACGCACCGGCGAACACATTCATTTGTTTCATAAAACTTTACGTACTTCTACTAACAGTACACTTAGGAATTGTGATATATTCATTAGTTTCAAGAATAGAGAACGTATGAGTTTATTTGTGTAGAGGTAGGTAGTCTAAGTTTTTGAAAAAAAAATATCCAGCAATCTGTTCAATACTTTATCACTTGTTAGCAACAATGTTACAAGAAACTCAAACATGTTTCTTTGGTAACAAAAAAATAAACAGCAAAGTTTATATTACCCAACAATATTGAACCTTCGAACAACATCAAGGTCTCCCAACAAAAACTGAAATTGTGTAACGTTACGCAATTTCATCAATATCCTACACCCTGCCATCTAAAATTTTAATTAAAGTTATTCGAACGTTCTAGACTACGTATATAAGCATCATCGGCTTAACGTGAACCACATAACCTGTTTCCACTTTTTCACTCGTACGGAGTAAGGAAACATGAGCGGAGATCCCAATATACAGGTTTATTACATATAGGTCAGGCGCTTTCTTATAACTAATATAGGTACAGTAGGCATGACCTAGACGATCAGTTACGAGTGAACTAACGAGGCGTTCAAGTTTTTTTAACCATTTTTGGTACTACAAAAAATAGTCAGGTCTAATGGGGTCTACACACCAAAGCCGCTGACCCGGCGGCACAGCCCGGCGGCACGACTGCCGCGGCATGTGGTGTTCTAGTAATTGTCAAATACTCTATGAAAGCCGGCGGCATGATTGTACAAAATACGGCCGGCGGGTTGGGCCGCCGGGCTGTGCCGCCGGCATCAGCGGCTTTGGTGTGTAGACACCTTAAGAAAGGCATATCCCACCCAAAACAATAATGTGAAAAACTGCCAAGTTCGATAATATGGGAATGCTTCGCCTATAAAAGAAGTGAGATCTGAATAATTACCAAGTTCCATAGTTACATATACCTCAGTTCAAAATAGTTACTTTTTAATGATGCTACTTGGCAAGTTTTCACACACCTTGTTATAAACCTACTAAACGCAATGAATCAAGTATTTAATTTTCTATTAAAACTTGCCAAGTAACATCATTAAAAAGTAACTATTTTGAACTGAGGTATATGTAACTATGGAACTTGGTAATTATTCAGATCTCACTTCTTTTATAGGCGAAGCATTCCCATATTATCGAACTTGGCAGTCTTTCACATTATTGTTTTGGGTGGGATTTCATTTATTTTTGTATGTTGATTATTTTATTTTTTTCTTATGATTAAGTTAGTTAAGGAAATGTCTCATTTATACTATCTTTCAGATTTATGCTTCTTTCAAAGAAATGAACTAGATTAACTAAATGGACTAGATTTACCAACTGACTGATATGACATGTTATCATATATTATGTTCGTGGATCAAAGTTACACATTCGTTATTTTCGAAACTGACGCACATTTGGTCGTTTTCAGATCAGATTTTTACTTTACTTTGACCTAATACAAACCTTTGTAACGAATTTCAGATCGGTACGACCATTCGAAGATATATTATATACACTCAGCGGCACGGAATTTGGCCCAAACAATCACAAGTAGATATCAGCCCAGATAGCTGTTGTAACTTCTAATTTCATATGACATATTGTCAGTCCTTTCGTATTTGTTAATTTAAATACAGAAAAATGTGTGTCTGTTTAACTTTTATAACACTAGAAACAGATTCCGTTGTTGGAACACAAAGCAGAAAGTTAAGTTTAAATTCAGATAGAAATTGCCGAAGTACTAACACGTTCCAAAAAAAAATAATGATTATGATCGTTTTTTGTTTCTCTTTTTTTCACATTTTGATCTGAAAATTACCCTTACAGCAGCTCAAGTTGCTCAAGTAGAGTTGCTAAGACGTCAAGGGCGTACGCAGTGGAAGATGGTTGAAACTTTAAGTGCACCGCGTACAAGTGAAAGATATGCATAGAAAATGCATGACCAGACTGGCCTTTACACAAGAAGACCAGAAAGTGGGGGTGTAAGGTGTTCGTCGGCGCACGACGACCGATTTATCGTACGTGCAATAATGAAAAATGGGTTTCTCACTGCGTTAGAGATACGCCAGCCTTTGCAAACAGCAAGAGAAGTCAACGTCCATAAGTGCACAATAAGAAGAAGGATAGAGGAACGGGATCTGCGTGCTGGAAGACCAACTCGAGGCCCGGAACTTCTCCCGCACCATCGCGTAGCCAGACTTAGGTATGCAAGAGAACATGCAAATTGGACGCATGACTAATGGAGTAAAATTTTATGGACCGATGAATGCAGAGTCGTCTTAAGAGCTCCAGACGGCCGTGAACGTGAATGGGGAAAGCGCTGAGAATGGTTTCTTCCCACCACTACCAAGCAAACAGTCGGTTTTCATGGTGGGTCCATCTTGGTTTGCCGAGGCAGAAGTTTAGAAGCCCGTACTGAATTATTGGCTGTCGAAAGTCGTCTGACAACAGTGCGGTATATTGAAGAGATCCTTCCAAATCATGTTTTACCCTGTCAGGGATTTATAGGAAGTGAAGAATTTCGTATAATGCAGGACAATGCTCAACCTCACACAGTTCTTTGAGTAACCGATTACTTGTTCGAGGTCGGTATTCAAAAATTGGACTGGCCTGCAAGAAACCCAGCCATGAATCCTGTAGAACATGTCTGGAACATGCTTAAAAGACAGGTCCAAGCAAGTCGTAACTCACCACGGACTTTCAGTGAACTGAAAACTGCGCTGGTAGCTGCCTGGGAGGAGATCTCTCAGGTGGAGATAAAAAACACGATCCAGAGCATGCCAGATCGTATGCAGGCAGTCATCAGATCAAGAGGAAGAAACATCCATTACTAAAATTCGATAACTTTCTGTTTTGTTAAAAATGTTGAATTTAAAAGTTTTTGGTGATTATTGCGGTAAAGGACTCTGTTTTCTAACTCAATGAAACTTAATGATAATTCTCACAATTCTGTTGTCTGTTAGTCATTTTCTTTTGGAAAATGAGTAAATTAAACAATTTTAAAATAAAAATTCTGATTTTTCATTTAAATAATGGTTATAAGACCCAAATGTGCTTGGGCCAGATTCCGTGCCGCTGAGTGTAAATATAGATAAATTTATTTCGTTTTAGTTCCTTAGGGGTATAAATTTACACCGGGTATAAAACACCTTCATTATTTTGAAACCGACTCACACTTGGCCATTTTCAGATATTTCCCTTTACCTTGACATAAAGACCTACCTCCATGCCAAATTTCAAGTCAATACGACCATTGGAAGTGGTCTAGGTTTTTGATGAGTGAGTCAGTCAGTCAGTCAGTCAGTGAGTGTATAGTAAAAATAGCGATTTTCTAACGTCAATATCTCAAGACCTATATAATAGGTATATTAATGAAATTTTGTATTTTAGATAAGTGAGTAAATATCGTAAATAAAATAGATTTTGAGTTATAGTGTGGTCGAATTCGGCCCGAAATGGTTCGTGTAATATAACCCACGGCCGGGGTGTGTCGCTTTTTTTGCTCGAACTTGGCGGACACACTGCCGGGTGTCTAGATAAGGGCGAAAGCAGTAACGTTGTCCCCCGCACACCCGCAATTTGGCGCGCGTCTTTCTTAGATTTTCCGTTATGACACCTCCACTAGTCAGTTAGTTCTCCGTGACTCGTACAGTCAAATAACTAGAAATAATTTCGTTGTACCCACATGTGCAGCGGTTTGAAATGACCTTGACTCGCATACAGGGCACGTAATTATATTACAGTTACGGAGGGCATTAGTAATGGCTGAGCTGGTCGGAGCGACGGGTGCATTATGCAACCTGCTATGCATGTGTATGTATGCATTTTAGTTTAAAAGTTGGAACTAAGTGACAGCGCTGTATAGCATTAGGGTTATATGTTTTGGGGGACTTTAGTGTTTCTTTTTCATGAGAGATTTTCTGCTATTAAGTAAATGGGTATTGAGTGGCGAGATGGCAACCTAATGACAATTTGTCAAATAGTACTAAGATTTGTAGTCGTGCCGTGTGTTTTGTAGATTATGAATGAAAAACATTAGGATAATAGATACATTAGGCAACCTAGATAAGTCTACATTAATTTCAAATTGTAATATTACAAAATTACTCTGCGATCAAACAGCGAGTGCTGGTTTTATTCAGTATTTGTGAATCATAAATGTAGCTTGATTAAAATTAACACGAGAGCGTTTCGTTAAGCCGGCTGTGATGAATTACGTGAAATAATCTCCGGCTTAGCAACACAGTTAATGATACGTTTTAAGTTGTATCACGTTAGTGTTTGCCTTGATTATTTTGGTAACCTCTTGTCATCCCAATGTCCAAAGGGCTTGTGAGCAGAACTAGAATCGTACTAATTTTAGACACATAAATCGCGACTAGACCAAATGTTCCGAAGAAATATTAAATTCAAACCCATTATCAAAAAGGTTTTTATACATTACATTAACGGCCGAGACTTAATGCAAAATAAGAATAATATTTTTCAAAATTACCATCAAAGCCCATCTAAAAACTATCTCCAACACAACACAACGTTCCTTACATCCCTGAGTATTTCTGACAGTTCAGCAGCTGCAGCGCTCGATCGATCATCGCCAATATCCGAAGCGGAACGCAAGGACAGCTGCAGCGCTTCAATTAATGAAATATAGCCACACACGGCATGTTTAATGAAAGGCTTTACGGATTTTGATACTGTAACCGTTTTTAACTTTATTTTGGGTCATGTTTGGGTGAATTATTTTTTGGGAGAATGTTCAACTGGTAGATTTGTTAGTAGGTTAAACAAATACTTATACTCAAGTATAATATCGTTAGTTGTTTTATTGAGTTCAAGAATGAGTCCCTAGAATTCAAATTGGATTGAACCTTGCTGTTTAAAATACACTTGCTAGGTCAAATTCTCAAAATAACCTTTTAATCTAGGGCCTACCTATTCTAAAGCTAAAGGAGTTAAATAAAACAGTATTTTAGATTAAAATCTTCCACAGAGCAATAGTTGGGCAAAGTTGCGATCACTGTATAAAACCACCGATAGACGCTTTAATTTACTGTAGGTCACCTAGTAAGTACCCATTACAAAGAATCCTATTTAAATAGTTTTTGGTTTGATCGCATTCGATTTCGCTACGGTCTTGATTTTAAAGATTTTGTAATATACGCGTATAAAGGGAAAAGCCGTCATTATAATAAAAAATTTGCACCTTATAAACTTCACGGTACACACAATGACAATAATTGCACATTCTTGGTGCACGAGCACAAGAGCACAAAGCTGAAAACAAAATGTCGTCGTTATTCTTTGCCTTTGGGTTTACTTCAATAATGCACGGCACGTGTTCGACAATTGCCGCGCCGCTGCAGCTTGCAAGCTGCACGCTGTAATCATAGTCGGTTTGACATTGTCATAATACATGATTATAGCGTTCGGGACTGAGAGACTGAATAAGACCAATTACGTGTTCAAAAGAGTCGCAACTGAAATTTTTAGATCGCTTGTGGTAACCGTTGACTGTAAGAATTTTGTATGGTCTTCATCTCTTTGTTTGATTAACGTTTATTTTAGTCTATTCTTCTCTCTAAGCTACGCCACTAACAATGCCTAAGGCTTTGATTATAGGACAGCTTAGTTCAGATACCTGAGTGTGTACCTGAGAGCCGATAGGATGGAGTTACGCCAGAGTGACCCAGTAACACTATTACCAGATGCGTGGTGCACTGGCCATAAGAGCTCCTCCGATTAATTAAACGATATCGGCTTCAATCAGTCAATCAATCAGCTCAGCCAGGCTCCGGATGAGCTCTTATTGCAGTTAAGAGGATTATTTACCACAACGTTTGATGTTTAAACACATTGCTAGCCTGACTAGCGTTTGGCACGTGACTCTAGATATCAGTTTCCAAATCAATCATTGCCTTATTGGCAGATAGAATACAATAGCAACAACACTTTTCCAGGTAATATACTTAGATTAGACGTTCAAGTGTAAGCAAAGGATATTTTGTACACGCCGCCAGAAGGCACATTTGTTGCTACCGTACTATCTTTCCCGTGTACGAGGAAGCTTAGTCTGTCCAAAACTTTATGTTTTCGTGTACTTGTATAAAGGTAAAAGGTAATGCGTGTAGTTACTCGCGGCTCAAGTGTAAGGCGACTCGGAACGGGTCCCGCAGGTGTTGTTCCGTTCCTCCGAGCGGTAATAAGATACGCGCACTTTCACTATAAACTTACTGAGAATATTATTTGTGACATTACTATTTAATGTTATGAGGATGTATGATATCTTCTTGTTTTTACTTACTCTATAAATTGTTAACACTTAAATAATACTATTTTCTATTATCTAGCTATCGGGATTTAAATATCCCTGACCAGAGTTTCAGAGCAATATACGTTATGCATTTGCTTACTCGCGTGCAACCTACGATCTACATTTATAGAACTACTTCTGAATAAGCCACTTATAATCCCATTAAAACATAATTGTTTATATAAAAAGAAAATTGCTGTTATAAATGAAAGTCTGTTTACTTTTCACGAGAGATTAAATGTATGTTAACAAGGCAAGTTATACCTACTTATACATATTTATTTGTTACATATGGAACTATGTAAAGCTATTTCAGCAATATATAAAATAAAACAAATGAGCTGTAATCCCTACAGATCCACCATAGAACCCCATTACTTCATACCCCATTTATTATTACAGGTTAGCTTAAACAAAGTATGAGTACTTTCAGCGTTTCCAAAACGTTTCAATTCACTTAATTGAACGTACGGTTTCGCGTAATGGTTACGCGAAACATCGAAAGGGGAATTGTCACGGTAGAGGTGGAAACGAAAAGGAACGCTACACTAGTGTCAAAATCAGCACATGCTAGCAATAACTGAATTTTTGATAATTGAAACATGTAAGGTGGTAACTAAGAAAGTAGGAAGGTAGGTTGTTGAAGATTAAGCAAAATGACGAACTTTTGGGAGGCCTTTGTTCAGCAGTGGACATTTTTCGACTGAAACGACAAAGTATGAAGTTCCTTATACAATATTTTCTAGCTATCGAGCAGAAAAAATCTAAGCTTAGATATTTAATAGTGGACTAATTAATGTGCCTAAATAGGTTGATGACATTTGACACATTTCGGACCAGATTTTTTCAATGGTAATTTTCTTTAGGTACAGGATTTTTCCCTGAATGGTACTTCTGAGCATGTCCTGTTTTGCAACATTATGCAATCGTCAGCAGTTGATGGTGGAAAGCAATTACAGTTTCGGGTGTTCCCCCCCCACCCCCTCTCTGTATAATTGGGGATAAAAAATGTAGTGAGACCGAATTTGTTGAATTTTGTAAATCGGTGTTAGTTTCTATGGTGATGTGATTGGTATGATCGTCTAGCTAGAACGTTAGTGACTAACAATATCCGTAAATAATTAGGCTTGAGCTGTAACACAAAAATACACGTGAACAATAAAATCCCCACAATCAAAATGCAGTATATACAGTCATCAATTGCGTTGCATAACACCGCCAGCTACGGAACACACAATTTGTCAGTTCAAGTGCAGATTACATTGCAGGCCAAGGTCGCTCGGGGCACGTGCACCGGTGCACTGGCCACTCAATATCACCCCACTACTTGTGAACCTAGACAAAGTATCTTAAGGAAATGTTCACAGAGACATCCCAAGAATAAAGGTATAAAAAAAGCAAAAAGCTTTGCCATTTTCATCGTACTGAAGTTTATAATGAGGGCCAACAAATTCAAATAGAAGGTGTTCTCACAATAGAGAAAGGAACCAATAAGTATGTTAAATTGTAAAGAAAACTGCGTCAATGGAAAGGAAACAAACGTATTAGAAAAAGTTTTCTGTTTGGGTACATTTTCAGTGGCACTCAAGGCCTCGGTGAGCACGTGTAAGATCTCTTTCGCACGAGCCGATTTGTCGCACTTATTCGGTCAATACATTTCGCGTGACACGTCAACGTGGCAAAAATCCTGTTGTGCTGTGCCAAATGCCAACATTTGAAACGGCAGCTATCGGTAGGTATGATGGAAAACCCGAGCGGAAATCCGTTAGTGTGAAAGTTCTGTAAGATTATTCTGTAGGCTGCAGCCGAGTGTGACGGATAAGAGGAACGGGGACAAGCGAGTACTGTCTAACATAACACAACTATCTGCATCTGAAGTAAGGAAAAATACGAACACATGCTATTCAAATATTAAGGTAGATACGGATTGTTTATCCTGTTGTACATTATACAGGTATAATTGATTACATATTTCATAACACACGAAAACCAACTTCCTTGTAAAACTCAATTTCCTTCCATTTTGTGGTAATACGTGCTTACATAAATATTAAGAAATCTCTTCAAAATGTACGGCTGAATTAATTCCCCATACTTGAGCGTCTCGCGAAGAATAAGTCTTACAATATGAATGGCCGGGGGTGAGCAGAGGCCGTACTTATGCGGGCGTAGTTCGCTGAGAGCAAAGTTCCATAGGATACTCCAAACTTCTGCCTCGGGACGGTGAAACATGTGTCAGGATGCATTTTGGGAACGACAGTTTTAAGCACATACTATATAACAGTGGTTCTTAACCTTTTTGACATGAGGGACCACTTTAACTAAAGTTTGTCTTGCCGGGGACCACCTCATCGGTTTACCTAAATTAGCACTCATTTCTTTATTATTTATCTAAAATCTGAATTTTTGGGTCAGTTCTACTCAAAGCTAAACGCATGTCGGCAGTTGTGTAGGTAAGCAAATGCAAATAAAGAAAAACTTGGCTATGTAGTTTTCAAATGCGCGAGCGAAGCGAGCGCGAAATTTTATCGGACTTAAATCAAATATTTTTGTTTGTTGACAAATGCAAAAATAAGGGCATATTATGTAGTTTCTGAATACACGAGCGAAGCGAGCGCAAAATGTTTATCGGACTTAAAACAAAAACTACGTAAAAGTTTGCCCAAACGTACTTAACGTGTTGTTTGTTGACAAATGCAAAAACAAGGGACATAAATTAGTTCGTTAATACGCAAGCGAAGCGAGCGCGAAATTTTATCGGACTTAAACCAAATATTTCGTAAAATTTAGCCCAAACGTACTTAACTTTTTGTTTGTTGACAAATGCCAAAATAAGGGCATATAGTTTCTGAATACGCGAGCGAAGCGAGCGCGAAATTTTAATTATTTTTTAAGACCCAAAACCAAAATTACGTAAAATGTTGCCCAAACATACATTTCCATGAATGGGGGGACTAGGTACGACACACCCGATATACGTCCACGTGAAAATCCCTGCTCGCAATTATAAGTCGATAAAAATTAAGTTAGATAACGTATAGCAACGTCGCGAAGCTAAGCTTCGCGGACCACTTGGAATGCCTCCAGGGACCACCAGTGGTCCGCGGACCACCGGTTAAGAACCACTGCTATATAATAAATATACAATATATTTTAAAGAAAAAACTTTGGCCTAAATCCAGTACAAATACAATCAGCGTCGGCTAACTTTCAGTTGAAACGCTTTTACTTATCAGCTGCCGAATAAAGCTAGATAATTATATTGAGCGTCAAACTCGGCCAGAAACCACTTAAAGGCCTTCGTTTTGGGATATAATCGGCCGAGCGTCTGCCGAATATTAGAGGATTAAACGCCGAATATTCGGCCTCGCTCGAAATTCAACTGATTTATTCATGGAGAAAATTGTCAAAACTACATTGATATATTGCTTGTCCATTAGTGATCGTTCAGTTGAGCTATTTATTTGAACGACGAATTAAAATTAATAGGCTTCATTCGAGCCGAAAGCTTAATAAATATTATTTTATTTTTCATTGTCGGATGTGGGACGATTTCATGTAGGTACAGATAAAATCGTTGATGTTTTATGAATTATGAAACAAGTATCTCATGATTAATTCTCTATGTCAGATTATACGATATCTTATTAATATTAAGGTCGGTGTTTGAATCAAATCAGCAAAGGTTATGAAAAGAGCAATATTAATCAATCTCTGAACACAATCAGAGCGCCAACGCGTTAACGAAACTCAAACGGCATTAGAGCAATTTTTGCTCGAAATCGGAGAAGAGGCAACCTCTAAATTGGCAATAACCGTCACGGACTATGAATAAAGTGGCGTTTCGCAGTGCATCCCCCGGGGCGCGCATATCGGACGCCCATTTCCAATTTGCCATCGTTATTTCACCGGGAACTCTTGCAATTGTTCCAGTCCAATAATTTTTATATTAAAATATGCAATCAGTGACCGCGGAAACCTGTGCCAATAACCAACTATAATGTACTCGTGTGTATGTTTATCTTATGTCGGCAAATATGATGGGAAAACAAATGATTATATCAACCGAATGACAGGATAAATAACACGTTACATACTAGGAAATGTTTGGGGAAGCCGAAACAGACATAATGGACAGTTACGGGCAAGTAGAAGGTACATACGATACAAAATAAGATAGCAAGCTTCAAGATAAGTAGACAGAAAACGTGAAGATTTTTGAGCATATCGTTCCACAACAGTATAGGTTCTTGAGAAATGAATGACAGAAAGAAGCTTTCCGCTGTACAAGACTGTTGAAATTGTCATATTTTCGCGATTATTCGAGCCCAAATATTTTTATCAACTAATACTTCTTCGTGTTTTGTGATATAACGGTGAAAACAATCGGGGCGACGTTATTATGATTGATTCGCGGATACATTAGCCGCGTAATGCGCATCTGAGGAGCTGTCGGCTGTCTGGTGACACTTCGACAATACGGCGCCGCTCCACCGATGTACTACATTATAATCTTATGAATAAATGTGTTTATTTGCGTTACGTATTCATGGGGTTTCTTCGGCGATGAAGGTTTAATGGGTTGAGTGATGGTGATGGAAATGGTGGTAAGGAAAGCTAGGTTTTAAAGCGTCCTAAAGCTTTTCGACAAGAAATAAGATATTTTACATATTCTACCAATAAAACAAGACGGACTTCTTTCAAACCGCATAGGAACTGTAAAGTCTTCGAAAATGGGTTCGTAACCAAGAAAATAGTGTGCGAAAAGGCCCGTGTTTGTTAGGTAAGAGTAATAAATTTTGAAGCACAGTAATGTGCTGCAAACTGCGCCCGGGGCTCCACCTGGCGCTTCCACTGAGTTACTGTCACCAGGCGGGAAATGGACGATTTGGTTTTAAAACTAGATGGTGTGGTTAGAATGACAAGATTGACAATTTATGAAGAACTGAGAACATTATCAACGAATGAATCGAACAAGACATTGAGATAACGCAAAAGTAAAGCCACATCCGCATTCATCCGCATTGATAACCTCGTCTTTTTTAAGAACTCGTTTAAAAAGAGTGTGATGATTTGGATCTCAATAAGGTAGTCGGTAAAGCTGGAAATGTTATGTTACGTTCCCTAGTGATGAATAAAAAATAGCTATAAAATAATATTTACATGCAAAAGGCGCTTCCCCGCATACATTGCGGATAGGAACTGACCAGTATGTTGGTTGAGTTTCTATGTAAATGTCACTGAACCACACAAGGCGATGACGCTAAAGAAATAGCTCACTTTATTCAAAAAACTACTGTTTGTAAAACTAAACTGTAATAAATAGTCTTTAAAAAATTACAGAAGTAATTACACTCACATTAACAGCACAGTCAACAAAAACACTACTATTACAAGTAACAATTAAAACTAATGTTTGTGATGTAAACCCCGACCGGGAGCAAGCAGTAACTTCAATTAAACTTAACAGTAGTTTTAATTTTAGTTCAAACGGAGCCAAGTTTGCTAGCAAACTGCCAAGTTTAGTCAGGTGGAAGTTACAGGAAAATTTTGCATATATTTCATATCGGCCGGTGTGATAATACTTCATGATATTAATAAGGTTGATATTCAAGTGCTGTGCTTTTTCATAACATCACGAAAACCTGAATCCTGTTTCCCCACCTAGTAATCAATTCTTTATTAGAAAAATATATGCCACTCAGACTGTCCGTTCAATTTGTAGAGAAAATAAAAATCATAGATGTCGTCCACTAAAGTCAACTTTAAACATATTTCTATTCAGAATTCCTCCGTCCTGATCATGGAATTCTCTCAATATTCGGAGCGGTTCCGCAGATTTGAATAATGTCGTCTGATTGTCTCCCGGTTACCTCTGTGCACTTAATTTTCCTTTCCAAGCTTGATTTGAGGGTCGGAAGCGAACAGTTTTGATAATCAGCACACGTGCTGTTCTGGTCACGTTAGTTTTGATTTACATTCGTGTATTACGTTAACTAAATTCCCAGAATTTCACACGTTTGTCAAGGAATATTTATGCACTATAACATGTCCTCTTTCCGCAATATTCTTCAATCTGTATTCATTAAACTTTCAAACGTAACAAGTAAACCGATACTTGCATTTGTAATATGTAGTTAGTTCCTAATACCCAACCATCTTATATTTCTTTTATCGCGTCAAATAACAGAATAGTCTCAAGGCCAACAGACATAAGTCAGCACATACCACCACCCAGCGGACTGGAGACCAGCATTGGGCTCATTAGCGGCCACTCGACCCGCTTGCGGCCGCCACTTGCAGCCGATCGATTGTCTCAGCCACTACAATTATAACTATGTTCCTTACATGCTTGTCAATTTCAGGGACGGTGTTAGTGTAAGTCCATTATTAAGTATGTATTGATTGGTTATACAATTACTTTATTAAGTCGATATGGTCTAAACAGAATATAGGCCATATTTCCATTCCATTCCCTTTAAAGCTTATCAGTGAAAATAAATGTAAATGGTATGTACTACTATTAATTAACCGGGTGTAAAGTCCGGATTCGTGTGTGGTATCATCGTGTAATTAATGACGTAGTTTATCCTTACTAATATTTTATGGTAAATGGGAAAGTGAGTTTGGAACATATTGATATGTTTGGCATGGGAATAAATGGTACCTGGACTTTTCATCCAAGTGGGGCGCAGATCTCATGGAATTGGTGGGAATTCTTCGTATAAAAGCTAGCGTGTATGTGCATACTATGTGCGAATAAAGATATCAAACTTAGCTATTACACTGATAAAGTTATTCTATTACAGTAACTGACCATGACCTAGTTTTTCCGATATAGAAAATTGAATATACAGTGCCTATACAATCAGTGGAATTGGACTTGGAAATGTAACATGTAGACTGCCTGTAAGTAATCAATTTACTTTAGTACTATGTAAATACGAATAGAAATAAAGTTAAACAAAACCTGTTTTAGACGACTTTTTTGTTACTATAAAAGTTTAGAACAAGGCGTCATGTTAGTTATAAGGATTTAGAACTGTTTACTTAGCCTTAGCAGGAATTTGGCATCGAGGGTATCGGACCATCGCAATAAAGTATGCAGTTTGATCTCGTATTTATTTTTAATCACATTGGAAACTTGGACTAGTCTTAAACTGGTTGGATTTTATATTTGCCAGAAATGTATATTTTAAAGTTTCAATTGAAAGATTTCATCACCCGAGTTAAGCATACATGCCATATAAAACTAGCTAGTTACATCAATATGATTAACTGGAGCATCATGTAAGATATAGTAGGAGGGGGGGGGGAAGGCCACCAGGGAGCGAAGCTATTACTGCCGACATGACCGAGGACAGCCGCAGAACAGATACTAGTATGCGCTCACATCAGGCTAAGTGCTTTTGAGAATCGGATATTATGACTATTACGATGCTGTATTTAAGAACAGCAAACTTATAAAACTGTATTATCACAATTAATAATTCAAGAGTAAAGCTTTGTAAATATCTACATACATAACTATGAATCCTATTCTTTAGCAACGCAATTTAAAATCATTTTTCAAAACTTTCATCTTAGCAAAAGTTAGAAGAACATAGTAAGGTAAACTAAACTTTGTTAATGTACTGGCCGTACCGTTCTTGGAAGTTATCATTAATTCATCTTAATACCACGAATAGAGATTATAAGCGACGTAATTGTAGTTACACTATCATCCCCGGAGGCCATAGCTCCGTCTTAATAATACATGGCTAATTTACATGTGGACCTTCAGAGTTAAGAGGCAGGAACCCCAAGAGTAAACGCTGACCGATGTAACTGACTCACGGATAAGGGATCTTACGAAACATTTCCTTGAACGCCCAAACAAGGACATTTCTTGCCCTCGAGCCATAAGTTAATAAGATAAATTAGTAAAATAAGCATTAGTAGATAATTTATTTTTAATCCAACAAAAATGGAGCTGTTTCATTAATTGCCGCGCAAAATAACGCTATAACAACAACAGGGTTCTTATGGCATACACATGGTAAGTATAAATAACTGAAAGAAGCCCTGGCAGGTAACTAACTCACAAAACTAAACTTCCAAGTGTTGTTTTGCCAAAATCGATACAAGGAAACACATGAAAAAAGCCTAACAATTTCCTAAAGCACTTCACACGTACATAGTTAACAATAACAAATTAGGCAGTTTTCCTCAAACGAAAACCACTAAACAAAGCGACTCATGCTTAATTCAATTCTTGAAGAAGACCGATTCGCGGTGCGGTTATCAGCAAATGCGTTTGCCTTATTTATGTTCTGGCTGATGCATGTTGATGATATTATTATGCTTAAAGCCATGTTCGATTGAGCGGTATGTGAAGCTTATGTGACGTCCATAATTTACCGTTATAATCTCATTAGTATTTTAAACTATGAACGGTAATTAATAAGATTGCTTAAAGATTGTAGAATAATGATAAAAAATAATGATTGGTTGGTGAAATTGAGGAATAGGATTTAGAAAATTACAAAGACTTGAAACAAGACTGCAAGTTAAAACTGCAATAAGGTCTGCAGCAAACACTAGTGTAATATAGGGCGGCGCACAAAAGCCCGAGTATCTGGTGTTTGCAGCCCGCCAGCCAATTCAGAGGTATCATCGTTTCCACATCAATGGAGCCTTCTTCCACTCCCAATAGATCTCAGACTTACTGGATCTCGTTTAACTTTCTATTGGATTCTATTATAAGCCTTAACTGTGTCAGTTTCGACTTTAAAATTAATATATTGTACTAACTTTTGATGATATTTCTTCGAGGAAACAGCGACATTAAGCTTAGGAAGAAATCTGTTTGTAATCCGATCCATGACAAATTGCTAAGTCTCGTAATAAGTATTTTTTACAAGGGATTTATTGCCGGCTATTGACATAGTAACTGCCAAATATTGCCCATGTGATAAGCATGTCCGCATTCTTCTTAAGGCATTAATCGTGAAAACATTTTCATTACAATACCGCTTCCTATTTAATATGTAGAAAGACGTGTAATAGAGCCCAAAACGATGTTAATAAAGAATGTTTATGAGCAATATATTTTTCCGTTAAATATTCATTGAGCGATCCAGGCACGTTCATGTTATCTACTACAATTTTTATATTAATATACAAAATAAACTTACACAATGCCGACTCCGTTTTTCAATGTTACGTGTATGGAAGTTTGATCACTTACCTGAAACAAAATAATTGAAATAATTAAACTCAGATAACACTAACGCAAGTATCTTACACAGCAGAAAATTATCTAACTGGGTATGTCATAGTACAAATTGTCTTGAAACAACAAACAATAATATCTAGCAAACAAACCTCACTTATAATTACCATACAAAACAGGGAAAACAATGTAGTCGCATAAACACAAAACTACCCGCATGTAATATTCACACGCGTGGACAAAAATACTAGGTTTATTCGAGAACGCTCGTTTGGTTAAACAAATAAACCGGTTGCATCATTGTTATTCACACGCTTCCCCGGTGCCGCGGGGCTACCATTAAAAACAAGTTACCACAACACAGCCCGTTGCATACCCGGGAAAAACTTATACCGTATTTTGAAAACAGTTTAACGCTACTAGCAAATAAATAGTAAATGTTTTCAGATAAAAGTTGATATTTCAGTGTTTTTGACTAATCCGTACTGAAACATGAATTGTGAACATGTTGAAACTTTCGGCATGTTGATTTATCATCCGCAAAGACAATAATCGAAAATACACAAAAAGCTGCTATAAAAATAGATGTAGTAAAGCCCATCAATAACAGTAAAACTGAATACAAAAAATACTAGGTTATATTTCACGTTTTATGTATGTAAAACACTGAATGTGCGCATATAAACCCGCATACTCGTATTATGTATCGTCACGGTCGTTTCCCCCGAGCATTTCAGGCTCGAAATTTTAAGCGATGCCTAGAACCAACATACGAATAGGGAGCTTAATTCTACCTACTTTTAGTGCCAGACAGTGTAATCCACTTTAAACGATATGAAGTAAATGTACATCTAGAACGTACAATGGAACGTTTTGTTTCATATTACTAAGCTCTGTAAGAGATACTGAATCGCTAACTTCAGTTGAAATAAGTCGGTAAGCTTTATCATAACCCTATAAACATCACGGCGGGCGTACTGAAGCCGTGCTTAAAATTTCAACTGAGCCGAAATTGTCACTCAGACATTCACATCACGTAAGTTTTACTGTCCACCCGCGTTCTGGGACTTGTAATTCAAATCATCCTAAGTGCCGGGAACCATATAGTGGCAAATAGAAAATTCTCGAACCTCCTGAGGCCCATTGGTGGACGAGACCCAAGAATCGAACGAGATATTGCAATGAAATGCAATAATAAAAGACGAGTCCGAAAGTAAAAACATTTGATGGCGCCCACCGTGGGACACACAACAGTGGCGAGCGCCTCGCTTGATGAAAATTTGTATTGCACGTGCTATTATTTTTTACGTTCGTTGAAATAATCGTAAAAGATGTTATAAAACACTTTTTATTTTCATCAAAAATGTTGATATACATACGCAGAAAAAAAATTGTTTAGATTATTATTTATGAATAGATTTTATTTATCTTGTCACTCAATTACTTTTACTATTTTTTTAATAATCACAACGTCAAATCAAACACGATTCAATGGTTCTTGAAAGATACTATAATTAGATACCAAGTAAAATTTCTAGTCACTGCTATCAAACAAAGTGTCAAATATCTTTAAATAAATATTGGTTCTACGCCCTAGCTTGCTCGTCATCTTTGACATTGAAATATTTGGAACGACTCATTCGATCCGAACAAGCCGAAGCATGGAAAGCAATAACCATTTATTTTGGCGCCCAACGTGGGCCCGGGCGCAAATGAAACTCCTACATACAAACTGTTAGCATACAGGTACTGAGATAACACGGCGCCTCTGAATATGTAAATGCGTGTATTCTGCCTACTTTGGCTGTCTACTTGAAATGATTACTCGCATAATATGTGCCATTGTTGCTCGATTTAACCTGTCTTATGTGACTAATTGAAGTTCAGAACTACAGTCATACAAAGCTGAAGTATATTACATCTGTACTCATTAACACATTTTAGGAATAAATACAACAGCAATTAAACACACCATAAATGCAGTTACCATATACGAAATATTTAAACAAAACGTCAACGGGTTGGGTTGTGATAGCTTTCAAGTTTAACCAAAATACCTCATTCACTAAAAGCATAATAATAGCATTTGCCGCGAATTTTGACGAGAATATGAAACACTCTCCATTAACTGGCAACACAAACTAACGAGTTTATGAGAGACAAATACTCAGTTTCAAGCGTTTGAGGAGCATAATGAGCGTTTAAACACGGCCTGAGGGACTCCACTCGTTTACGACTTCATTAAGCAAATTATGAACGATAAATGAGATTTCAGCTTAATGTTTGCCTACTACCTACACAAAAAATACAGCTATGGAAAAAGACTAAAAAATTTCGTCGCAGAAGTTAAATAACTGCCAAAAATTGTTTCGTGCCTACAGGTCCCGTAAAACAAATATATCCAGCACCAGATATTTTATAAGCTAGAGATTAGGACACTAAACTACAAAACATACGAACACAAAATGTTGATAAACACGTAAAGTTGGATAGGCCATAAAGCGCGCATGTACCGACCAAGATAAATATGTGCTGAAATGATTTGCGTAAGCCCATGTCTGTTTAGGACGAGCTAAACAAAGGGATCGCAACGGCTATTCAGCAAATAACTGACGGTAATATTATAAGCTTAGTTTTAGATTTTAGTAACAATACCTATGCTTATTAATATACAGGTCGAAAATAAATATGTGGTTTAAGCTCATTCATTACACTCATTTTATTTTTAACTAGCCGTTTTCCCGCGGTTTCACCCGCGTCCTGTGGGAGCTACTGCCCGCACCGGGATAAAATATAGCCTATGTTACTCGCAGATAATATAGCTTTCTAATGGTGAAAGAATATTTAAAATCGGTCCAGTAGTTTTTGAGTTTATCCATTACAACCAAACAAACAAAGTTTTCCTCTTTATAATATTAGTATAGATAGTATAGATAACAAAATAAAATCTACCCACAAACCATACCGTGAAAATCCATAGAACCTATAGAGCTTGACAGACAGACAAATCTTGTTCATAATATTAGTATGAATCCGAAAATAAACAGATGTGTTTAGAGCTCATTTATACCTACTATACTTACAAATAGTATTGAGAAAGAGACCTAGATTCGTGATCCGTATATCAACACATGAATATAACAGTTTGATTCACGTACGCCATATAACAATAATCCAGAACTTCTTGCGACGTGTAACACCAGCTTATGTAGACTGGTGAATTTTGGAATATGTACCACGCTTGTGATAGAATCATCCATATTTGCAAATGGGAGACAAAGAACTTGATATTTAGATGACATAGTTAAAGTCTGATTTAAATTTTTGGACATGCTAGCTTTAAGTATGTATGTTTTTGCACATATCCTGAATACTATTCAATAATAATGATAATTGGTACATGTTTAACAAAAACAATTTACCTACGCGTGTGAACCCAACAATTTGGTTTGTTACTAATGTTTATTTGCTAAATATTTTTGTTTACTTTATAATGTTTTGTAGTCATTATTTATTGTAACAGTATATAAGTAATTGTAGCTGTTTCCAAGCCATAAAATATTAACTACAACAAAATTTACTTCTACCACAAAATTAAAACATGAATATTTTACTTAAATTTTTGTACAAACCAAATATTCTATTATTCTCCAGTATTTGGTGAAACTCTATTTTGTAAAAAGAAAAACAGAAGACTATTCTTTTAGGAAAAAAATATTATAGCCTATCTTCTCAAATGCCAGAATCGACAGTTCTAAAAAATTAAAGCCTATCGAGTTCCCTGTAACTGTCCCCCCCATACATTTGCCTCAGTTCGAGAAAACATTTGCGTATAAATCTCAGTCGGAATGCGACAGGACAACGGTTGCAATAAACGTGCCCCCGGAGACGTACACTTTGATCCGGGTACCGGGAGTATGTGGCCGAAAGTCGGACCAGGCCGAATCACGGGCATTTCGTATTCAAATCTATTCACAAACATCATATGGGCATTTCAGGCAGAAACGTAAACTTCGTGCGAAACAAAGAGGAAGCCTTGAAATATGCATCGTCAACTGGGAACTGTTAGCGGGAGTAATTCTTTGTCTTTCATGTTTCAGAAAGGAGACAGATTCAGATCGTACATTATAAATGTTACACATAAACTTTAAAATATTTCTGAGTAGATATTAAGTCAGTAACAGACAACTGACAGGCGACATGACATGTGACAGCACCTATCGAAGTTTCCAGATCATTAAACACGTTTGTAACACGATTGACCCTCAGAGTTAGCATGCACCCACATTTAAAATGGATCAATCAAAAAGCACTTCCCATCACATATGTATTACTATTTGATGATATCTCTATTGGAGTATATTTTCAAATTCTTAGTGGAGTGTGTGAGCATCGTTTATATTACGGTAAAAAATATACACCCGTGATCAAAATATAAATGAAGGGCTGTACATCTCTGCTTACTCCTCAGGGATCACGGACGTGACTTAGATATGTGATACTTTTACATCTGAAAGCGATACATACGTTATATGTAACGCGTTTTATCTGTCCGTCCGTATATTTAGAACACACTTCACATTTTAGCCCGCGGCTCTCGCGTATGATAATAAATATTCGTAATTTGCAATTGAAATAAATTCTATTTACTGTTGTAACGGGTGTGCAATTTATTAGTGCTATGCGGTACTGCAGCGTTGTGTCGAGCCGACTGTCTGTTGTACCGACTGGACACCGCGATTGCGAAAGCAAAAGCTAATTGTAATCTCGACTCGCAAATCCTTCATCATACTGACATCGCATGCTCATACTCAGTAAACTACAATTCAAAGGGATTTATTCAGAAGGCTAACACACCGTGCCAAAAATCTTAACAATAGAAATCGTTAACCCTGATATTGAAATCTGCGTGAAATAGACCTTCTGTATTCGCCTAGTCTCACGAGTGCCGACGTGCCACCGAGCCGTAACGCAACCACATTAGCCTCACAGTTACCCCGTGATATATCTGCACTATATTGTTCATTAGAAAGCTGCACCCATGCATCCTATAAACCTTGCGTGCCGAGCTGTTTCATCAACTTTACATATAAATGAAAACAGTGCAGCACAACGTTACTTAAAAAGAAAGCTTTAAGAAAATATTGTATTATTATTTCGAAAATAGAAAAGCAAGCTTATAATTCAATTTAAGCTCAAGCCTTGTATTTATACACGGAAGTAAGATCGGATTAGATTTGAACTTAAATATTTATAGGATAATTTGTATCGTTAGACGTGGATTACTTTTGCTCATTGGTAGCACATTATTCAACATCCATTTAGTTGGAGCTTAGGACGATAAAGCTGTTTAGTTTGTTTACAATTTGTTTATGTTCAGAGTCTATAGAACTCCGACAAATTATAAAAAATCATATCAAAATTGCTTTCAGAAATCCGTCGGCAAATCGATGTTATGCATCAACCTACACGACTCGGTTCCAGCCGAAGTATTCTCAGTGGCACGTAATAATTATATACCCGCGATATAAGCCGAGCATTCGCTAAATATGCACAGTTTTGCCCTCAAATGCCAACTGCCTATTACTGCAGGCTCTACTGGCGCGACTAATTAGTGCACGCGGCTCGGCTTGTGTTCGATATTATTTGAAATCTACGATGTTTGTCGATTTGCTAGCGTGTTCCAGGCCATTTGCAAAACCCAACCGAATGTTAAGTTCACCCACTAAAAATACTTTTAATAATTACTTTAACTGATTATAAAGACGTGGTGACATTATGTTTACTTATCCGCAATTTGTGGCTCCCCGCGAAAGTGCCAACAAAATAGCATATAATTATTATGATTACGTTGAAGCCAGCTTGAATTCATATTTGCAGTATATTATGAAAGCCGCCATTATGATAACAACTGAGACCACAATAGCAGCAACACGGCACATTTGCACAAACATTTTCAGCGCCGAATACCGCCATTGACAATTTAATGAGGCTGCGTTTTAATTAATCGATTGTAGTGTAGGGCGTGAGATCGATGTGTTAATACTAGCTAGACCAACAGTGATTGAGATACGATTGTAATCGGACAAGTTGTAAGTGAATGGTTACAATTTAGATACAATGATTCATATCCCGTGTAGGCAGAACTATAGCTGCAATTTTCTGAAGTAAATAAGCATAATTGGAAACCATGTCACGCTTAGCAGGTTACATTGATACCTAGATACCTTCCATGATGATTCTCATAAGAAGTTTCGCGAATCAGTGATATATACCATTATTGTATTGGTAGAACCCATAAAGAATTCTTCTGTTGATAAGCTTGCTGCTACGTACTTCTTCGAAATTCCCATACTAGTTCATATATGTCCTACATATAGTAAATACCTAATAGATAAATATGCCAAGCCTATTAACTTACTCCTCAAGGGTATCCTGCCTCAGGCGACGTCTATTCCCAAATGATAAGTAGGTTACATGGAAACCATTATATTTGGAGTCACGTCTCCCGAAATAGAACGGTTTGAAGGCTGCGTGGTTGTGGTTACGACAACCATGCTCCAGTTTTATGGTGTAGTGGAAATTTCCCAAAATAGACACAGATTTATGTGGTCGTAAATGTTTACTTTAATGGAGTTGCTAACTGCTTGAAGAGTGAAAAGTTACCTTATATTTTTTTAAGTCCTTATATTGTGCGTATAGTCTTGGAATGTTGTGAAGATCTATGCATATTTCCCATCCAGATACTATGATCCTATAACGATACGATTTCACAGAACATGATACCCATAAATTAGCAAGAGAAATCCAGCATGAATATATGAATACATAAAACCCAAATAAAGTTTTTGACTGTATGTAAATAAAACTGTTTCCCCTTCACAAAAGCTATATTCGCTAATCCTTAGTCAACACCAGTTAATTCACTCTATCACACTGTCCAGCGGCCATTTTTCCTCCCATTTGCATAACGGTTAACCTGACAATGATCGTGGTGACAGCCACGCATAAATACGAATACATTACTTGTATCATCGTCCGGATCGGACGGACGGTTCGGACGTCGGACGCGGACCCGGACGTCGGACACGAGCGTCCTCTTAATTTGCATTTTAATTTGCTAGCACGTCGTTAATATACAGATGTGTAAAAACAGCCGCCGACGGTTATTGCTGTGTACTGAAATTATTAATTGCATGGTCCTTATGGGTCGCGTTAAGCTGGCTTATTCCAGTCCGGGTGACCTAACATGACCCGAGTTAGTAATTCCGACAACTCTCGCGCCCAAAACCACGCGACTGCTTTTCGGAACTTGGTCTGATGCACTTAGGGTGACCTACTTGAAGTCTCGTTTGTATTGTAAACTAACTAAAGTTAGGTAGTATACGGCAGCCATAAACTACAGAACAGCACGTCCTTTGGTTCCTTGCATAAATCCATCTGAAGATGAGAACCCACAACACCAATGAAACTCAGTTTTGGTTTAAAAATCTTTCTTAATCTGTTGTCCGAAACCACAAATACGCGGCTGTGTATTCAAGCCTGGAATGCATCTGCACCGCAAGCTCGGAGGCTCTCGAACGCTCCTTGCATCACAGCTGGATTCCTGCCTCCACCGCGCCGCACACAATTTGCGCCCAAAACTATAATGGCGCTTCACACACGATCGCACTCGTGCAGCGAGTGGCGGCATATTGGATCGCTGCGTCTCAATTTAAATGTGCTTTCATAACCAGATGCACTATTCAATGTGTGTGATAATGATGTATTTGGGCGTAGTCGAGAATTTTCAGATTCGTACCTACAGAGCTTAATTTAATGAACGCTATTCTTCATTAGAGCGTAAACAAATAAATCATCATATTCGGCCTGTCTACCTCTGCCGAAGCAATACCTAGTCTTTAAAGCTTTTGTGAGTTACTAGCAACATAATGAAACATTTTCGGAGCACATTACCGATCCTGACGTATTTGATTGCTCCCACAACTCTTTAGCGCTGTCCCATTTGTCCGGCGATATTTTACACAGAGTACATATTTGTTCCGACCTAGTGTTCATTTGAGCTTCAAACGAGCTACAATTTGGTGGCAAACGGATGTACGGCAAATAGGTTTGTATTGTACGTGTTGTTGTGACCTTGGAGCTATATTTAGTTGAAAATATCGGGCTTTGGAATACGTGGGCAGGCCGCGGGTACTGAATGCGCGCTCGTACACTTACATAACTGGATTAAAGTGTGAAGCTGGACTGTTATGTGACTTGAACGTTTATTTTAGTCATGAAAGCGGATTAAACGCGTTGTTAATTAATGTTTATGAACTCTAGACATACATAACTTATTACCGAATCGGATCTTTAAAATCTGATACAGAAACTTAACCCAAACCGATTTAGATACCGATTCGAAAACATTAAGCTACATTATCGATAGCCCTTTTAACCTACTAAATCACAATATCGAACAAAGTCCAAAGCCTAACTGAAAGTTATTAGGCACACGCACCCCCAAAAGTGGCACATAAGGTCAGCTGATCAGTGGCAAGGCTGGCGCGTCCTCCCGCGGCAGACCTTGGCCGGCGCTGGCGGGCTGCCAAAGGTCTGGCCACTTTCACCTCGATCGATCTGAGGATGGCCCACATCGAGGCTTATTGCGTCGGCTAACAAGTGCAAGTTCACTTGGTATTGGTGCGTGCCAGGCTGCCAGCTGCTGCAGCGGTTTATGATAATGTTTGAATGGCGGTTTGTTTATGAGCCGTAAAGTTTAAATATTTCTTTATTGTTTATTTGGGGTTGAAAATGAGTTTTGACAATGTGATGTAATAAATCATTGGTATCCCTCTGAACCATCCTTTACGCTATAATTGGTTCACATATTTCACAATGTATTAAGTTAAAAGCTGAGTACCTATTTCCAAAAGCTTTACGCGAAACACATTCTAAAGTTTCATAGTGCGAGTTCTTGTACAAATAAATTCATTTTATTACAAAAGCAGCCCAATATCCCAGCGGCGTGTAAATCACTTGAACTTCTTCCTACGTGAGTTAGAAAATTCTGCAGAACAGATAGATAGCACACATTTCCATGCACGCCAGCATTACTAGCATTTTTCAATCGTCAGACACTCCCGTCTACATCTAAATTCCGATCGAGTCTGCCCTGCAAGGTTATCAAGTGATCAAACAAAATGTTATTGAATATCTATTTCAGGCAGCTTTTAAAATGAACTTTCAAGAACAAAGACAGCACTGCGCGACCTTCCCAATATAAAGGAATGGAAGAAAAAACTGTGTTGAAAAGATGTTTAATTTTAATTGGATTGCGAAGCGCGGCAATTTGCATAGCTAATATTATGAAACAAAAGTGGTAAGTAAAGACAGCGGAATTGCGTACAATCTGTCTGCGAGGCGTGAGCTGGCGCGAACATTCAGTGTCACGGAGCCACCGACCAACGACACGAGATAATTCTACGAATTTGCATTTTAATCACTGCGTCGCCAGCCCACTGATGGACAAAGAAAAATGCTTGAATTTATATAGTAAACTTTGCATAATTAACATGTGACACCATGACAGACTGCGAATGATCTAAGAAACACGTAACCATCATTACAACCAGTTAGCAAAATGTCCTTTCTACGTAATTTGTTCTGCATTTGTTTCAATGAATGTATTGTTGACGCCAGAAGCGGCGAACACTCCAACTCAACAACTTTGTCACGGAATACCTTACATTTAATAAGAATTTCGTAAAGTAAGTCGTTTCAAAACGGTCGCATACTTCATTTTGATTTATAACACTCCACTAAATTTTTCGTGTGAAACTGTAAGAATAATAGAATTTATAAAAGTTGTTCTTGGTCTCGGTTATGAAGAACACAAATTATGTTTTTCTGAATTTGCCTTAACATTGAACTAAGGCACATTTATAGGAATAGTCACTCTGTAATTTCCAGAAAATCCCTTTATCCTCTCTAAATTCCGCAAAACAAAGGAATTTGAGACAATTTCAGAAAAAAAGTGTACAAAAAGGTAAGAATATTAGGCGGTATTTCCTAACAATGCCAGGCAGAAAATTTCGTACAAAATCTGTGTCGGAGTGAAACACTCGTGTAATTACAGGCCCTCTCAATATGACGTAATTCCCTCTCAGACCTTCATTCTGACGCCTCACAAATCTCTCCTAGAATGTGTTTTATGTAACTGTGGGAAAATTTTACGTTCTTACGTCTTTCCTGAAGAAAAGCATGTGTCTTTGAGAGCATGTTGTCCATTACTTGCAAAGGAAAGAATAAGGCAGCGTATGTAGTACATCTATTGTTACAAAACTTTATAAAACTACAACATGTAATGCTAGTATCAAAAGATACTCGGGCAAACCCATTTAACAATATTTGGAGCAAACTTTTGCTAGGATCACAAAGTTCCAAGTTGGAAAAGGACGCACAACGCAGGGATCAGGCCGAAAGGGTCATCGATCAAAAACACGTCACTTTCGGGAAATACTTTTAGCGAAACATTTCTCTCCGATTGGTCTGACTAACGGTGTCATAACACATCAGAAAGGTCCGCGGGAGTTCTGCAACTTAGGAATTAGTTCCAGTAACCTTTTCCTAGTAATCTTTCTTCAAGACATATATTAGCCGAACTTTATCGAAATTGATTGATTGTCTATGATAATGAGATAACGATGTAACTACATAGGTATATTATATTATATATTTCTCGTTTCTCATGACATCAATCATGGATTACCTACTGGTGTCCTGAGAGAAAGTGTACCTACTTAACTACCAAAATCTGGACGTTTCGAAATGGAATGTTTTACGAAGTCTGAATATATCGGAAAGGTCGGCAGTATCTCGGTACTGTATGTTTCGACAGGCTCCGAGCCATATCTGGTCGCATCTCGCCAGATGTTCTGCGAATTGGGTCAATGTTCTGACAGCCGTATTGACTTGTGCATACTTGGTTTCTGCACTATTGATGTGTTCTATTTTTAGCTTGGCTTGAGGAAATATTGCAGTTGGATTTGAGTACGAGTTTTGACAGGGTCAAAAATATTGTTATATTTTTTTTTGGGGTCGCTGCAGCGTACCTTTTTTTTCCGTAACCTTCCTATTAATCGACATCTCCCTTTTACTCGTGTTAGCTTTATATAAGCCAGTTCTATTCATAACATACTTTTAAGATCCGTTTTCCTCTCCATTTTCAAACCTCTAGAGAACAAAGCTGCCAAAAGCAAAATGAATTAAGTTTCCTAGAACCAACATTTCATTAAAATTTAGTAAGGCACTTTACACATTCACTTCTCCGTGACTGAAATAAAATTCATATAATGCTTTATTTAAATCCCCGCCTACCTTGGGTGTCACGTTATGATCTCTGAGTTGACCTTCAACCTTCATGTTTTCCAGTTGGGCGGTGAAATATTAACGAGTTTGTTACCGTACGGTCGTCAGTCAGTCTCTCGGGTTAATAAGCGGACACCTCGGCCGGCCGGGATTGGAACCGGCGACCCGGTGCCTTGATTGCCTATTAGCATCACTACGCCTCCATTAGATTATGAAACACGTGACGGGACTTGTTTTGATGGCTCTATTACAATTTCTCCATTATTCATTAAACATGAATTTTCTGTTATCTCACAAATTGTAAGCAGAACTTAGTGTGGAACTGTTACCCTGTGAAACACGTTATCAACTACTTCGGAGTAATAAATCGCGACACGACTTGCTACTTCACTTTACGACTTAAATTATAGGAAACACTCCCTTACTCTTCCTCCCGTTTAATGTCACTGAGTTGTATTTTTCAAGGCTTCATTAGGTAACAAAAAGTAGTTTCATTTACACGCAATGGACTAATGTCCCATCTGAATTCACGTAAATCTACTACTAACTTCATCTACATTTATATAATAAATAGGATTTATTTTGTTTGTTTGTACACTAAAGGCTCCGAAACTTCGGAAACGATTAGATAAAATTCTGTCAACATACGCTATATTTTATTCCGGTACTTCTCACGGAGTGGGACCGCGGGAAATCGGCTAGTTGTTAATAACTAGGAGTGTAATCGGCGGCCCGATACCCCATTAACGTCAAGTTGGCAAATGATTTGTATTGCCCATGTAATCGTGTGCAGTCGACCAGCCGACGACCTGCCAGTTAAGGTAAACGCGGGTGAAGTCGTCATGCCCCAATAGTCGTCAGTTAATCTAAAAACTTTGATAATTTTTTTCTACATAACTTAAAATGGGCCGGTTTATATGTCAACATATTGTTGATACCATATCGCACAATTGAAATGACAACACGGGATTTTAACAGTCATGGCATCGGAGATATGTTATTCGAAACGTGTGTGCTATAACAAAATCGTTTTTTCGTAAAGTTCAGCTGTCAAAAGTGAAACTCAGCACGTGGTTTTGTGTTTCGATTTAAATAGCTCCAGTGGGGTCTGTGGTATGTTTCTTTGTTTAAATAGATAGTTAAGTTTATTTGCTAACGATGTAATGTGTAATTTGGAATACTTTTAACATAGAAGATCTATTTTTTTAATGTGACATCTATTGGTACTTTAAAACTCCCATTTGACCCAAAACCCGTCAATTTTAGAATTATTATGACGAGTACTGGGACATGCTCAAAAGTTGCACCTAAACTCGTTATAACGAGGATATTTTGTGTTTTACAGTACAAAATGCGAATAAATAGCTAATAACGGGACTTTTACAAAATTGTTAACTCTCTAGAACAAACATATTTAAGGTTTAGACTACATTTGTTGATGAAACTGCGTTTCTTTTAAGCTTTTTCTTAGGGGTATATTTTACTATGCTGGTTTTTGATGCACGTACACAGTCATGTTATTTGATTCAATTAATTTGTTTCTTAATGGTTAAATCCCCTGTTTTCTATAAGTATGCACTTATTCATTGGCCGCTGTAGGACTCCGCCATTCGATTAAGATCAACTGCTTTGGCTACAAGTAGGTCTACCACTTGCCTTTGTTTCTACGACGCTTGGATTACAATTTGTGGCAAGCAAAAATTGAATGTTCTTACACTATGCTTTTTTGTTCGAAATAACTGCAAGTCGTCACGCGTCAAGTCCTCTCTTTGAGGAGCAGCTCGGGAGGAGTCATGGCGCCCTCACGTATCGCATGACGCAGGTCCTCACCGGACACGGTTGTTTCGGGAGGTACCTGCATCGAATCGGTCGTGAGGAGGCGCCCTGGTGTCACCACTGTGTGGACAGCCCCGAGGACACGGTAGACCACACAGTCCAGGAGTGCCCTGCGTGTGAAGGGCACCGCCGGGTCCTCGTCGAGGCTTTGGGCGGCGGCGACCTCTCGCGTCCGGCCCTAGTTCAGGCCATGGTCCGGGGCGAGGGGAATGCGATGCCGTCGCCTCCTTCTGCGAAGCGGTCATGCTCGAGAAGGAGGAGGCGGAACGCCAGAGAGTTCGCACCTCTCAACCCGGCCGCCGCGCAGGACCAGGTAGACACCATGGGCACCGGGTGTCGCGAGATGACTCCCGGCCACCGTATGCGTGGGTCTGTGGGCGGTGAGTTCGGGTGGCTCATCGTCCCTCTGTCTGCTTAGACGACAGACCCGTGTCGACGGCGCGCGTTGTTCCACGCGCTCCTCAAAGAGATGTCAGCAACCCCAGTGGGGCCCAGCAGGGCCAAGGCCTGCCGGGCCTGCGGGTTGTTCGAAAGAGATACCGCGGCCCTGATACATAAAAGGCCTAAGACGGAACACGACGGTTTTAAGTCAGTAAGAGTCTGACATTCCCTCACCGCTGCTAACCCACAGCGGGAGGGGTCATTTGATGATTTTTGACGTCGTTAAAAAAAAGGACAATCCCCGGTTCTGTGCTAAACTATTGCTAACTATGGAGGAAAACTACTTGGGCTATTGCGTTGGGATTTTAGTGGATTAGGATATAGGGAACTATAGGAACTATGGCACCTGCCGATGATAATGTATAAAATACGTGTTAAAATGGCAGGTGATGGCTCTCCAGCTCACTTACTGGGCCCCCAGGAATCAGTCACTGAATAGGAACAAGAGGGCAACTGGGACATGAGCGGCTGAAGGGTGAGGATACCTCAGCGGACTTTAAACGAAAATCACGAGCTCCCTGCGGGTCCAGGATCACCGGCCCACTCGCCGCTTACCACGAGGCACCTACCCTCTGAGCAGAGCTGCTAACCCTGCTCTAGCGACTCCACTCTGACCGGCCGGTGAAGGCAAGCCAAGAGGCGGGAGACCTATCCCCCGTCATGCTTCACTCCGGCAGGCCGGAGATGGGGGACAGTATACTCTCCCTGAAGCACTCGGATATATAGCCCCGCGGGGTCGCTACTCCCCGTCATCCGCCTCAGATGCCCTATTATTGGGTTTGAACGCTTAGTTGTAATCATAATTTCGCATGCGCTAAGCAGTTCAGAAGTTTTGATGAATGACAACCTTACCTACATATTTATGAATGTTAGTAATATAAATGAATGTGGCTTTTATGTTTTGTGAAACCTGATTATTTTACAATTTCAATATTTTAATAGTAATTATTTTACTCGTGCTACATATGCACATGACTGCATGGTTATTATGATTAAGAAAATATAACATTAATTTTATAGACTGATTTTGTGATTCCAAGCGTTTGATTTTAGGAATATAAATTAAAATGCAACTATGTATCTGTTTTATTGAATACCTGCTCTTCTAACAGATTGTAACCTGCTATTCTAATTAGGGATTTGGTTTTCTATCTATCTGTATGTTTCAAAGGCAAAAGTATGCTTAAAAAATTCAAGCACAAAAAAATGTACATAACTTGAACTTTATGTTCAAGAATATAGAGTTCATATTAGCACTAAAAGTTGACGAGTACTGGGAATATTTGACGAGTATCGGTACAAATCAGACGACTACTGGTACAAATCGGACTTTTTTTACTTATTCCTTAATAAATACATAAACCCATCAAAATAATTAAAAAACATTGGTTACTTAGAATAACGAATAAATTATCTATCACATCATGCAAAAATTTTCATTTTCTATTAAATATTTAACACACAGTAGAGCTTCAAAGTCAGTGATTTCCGAAATCCGACGACTATTGGTACGTTTACCTTACGGGTTATTGCTACTTATTGATTAACATGCTATGTGAAATAACAGTCATAATAACGGGAATAGATTTATGAATTTCTTTTTACTGTATTTTGAAAGTCGGAATTCAGACCATCCGCTACTTACTTATTTTAAGTCGCATTTACATAATTGACATAATCGGGCTTATAGAGGACTCCGTAATAAAATAAAAAGGTTCATTAAACATTGCTATTTAAAGTTCTCAAGTCACAAACATAATTCAAAGTATCCCACCTTCCAAACAACATCCTTTAACAGAATTTAATCAAGGCAAACCTCGTCCAAGTCATAATGTGTGGTCAAAACTAATATCTGTTGGTTACGTCTAGACAGGTCGGCAGTTAGCGGGTACTTCCACAATTACCATAGTTTACCCCCATCAGTCAGTCACAGCTGTTTAATGTGCTCTTAGCTTTGATGTCAGTTACCCGGGTAACGAGAATGTTTCGCGTAGTTAGTAAAAACTGTCGGTTACGAACGTGTTATGAGTTCTGTGAGTTAAGCCCGGAGTGATAATTAAGCTTTATGATTTCAAAGGTGAATGTTACGTGAGTGAGTGTTACGTTGTTGAGGAAAATTTATGATTGGGCTTTTAGCTTTTGTTGCGTAAGCTATATAGAGGTTTTGTATAATAACAATCAACGGTGTTAATAAAAATAACTCAACATGTCAGATAAAACAATGTTTTCTAGACAATGGAAAATAAGCTCAGACTATCGGATGATTTCGGCAAAAAAGCGTCTCAAAAGGATAATCCGGTTATAATCATGAACATATTTTAGCCATCGAAAAGATAAAGCTAAAAACCAATATAAACGAAAGCAGGATAAAGGGAACCACCGGAAAATGAACACAATAAGTTTCTGAAATGAGGCACAATTTGGAAATAAGTGTCTATTATGAAATCCAGGTTGTTATACTCTGAGCTGGGGATACCGAGTCTGAATTAGCTCAGACTTGGGATTACTTTACGCAACGTTACGCCTAGTAAGTATACTGAAGGAAATTAGTTCCCAAATAAACTTAGAAGTGGTTTCTGAGAAGAGAGATAACTCGGTCATTCGCTAGATATTTCGCGAACCTTGAGAGTTTTCATGTATGTGGGTGACTGTCTGTTCTATTAGATCTATATTAATACAATATTTTGCTGTAGCACACTCAGGAACTTTGAAGAAAGTAGTACTTACTGAATTACGTAGAAAACATTCAATTATTATAAGAGTTAAGGTACAACCACAACATTTGAATACTAACAAAACTCTACACAGTAGCTACACTTATGTAAATGGGTGCCAAAAGCAACTCGAATGAAAAAAAAGCAAACATTTCCCCCATGAACTTTGTTGCGAACAAAACAGAAAAAATAAACGCTATCAGAGTGAACGCTGTGAAATGTACGTGAATGTATTTGTGTGAGAACAGAACAATGGCGACACGCGGCGACTACGTAACGACAACGCAACGACACGGCCCTTTCAAACGAACACCCAGCTACTATTGTGATAGAAAAAACACATTGAAAAGGAAAGTATTGGTAACAAAATAATGCACGTGTTTCTAACACCAGCTCATAAATGTTCTCCCGAGCACGTGCTCGAACGGGCCTTTATAATCAACGGTCGTAAAAAATCTATTATCGTCGAGTTGACTAACTGATTAGCTAGCGATGTTGTTATTATTGCCTATAACCCCTTATCGCGTTCATAAAAGGGGTGGTTTATTCACCATATACATCACAACAGCAACGCCGATATTATGTGAACTGAGTTCGAATGTTAATCGAAAAAGTTTTAGGCTTTTGTCTTCCAGTAGAATAGTCGCTAACAATTTAAAAGATAGTTGGCCGTTTGTGATTTGTCCAAGTTATCCGAATTGGTAGTCCAATCGCCTTTTCATAATGGAGTTCGGAATAATGATGTCGTCGGAATTAGGTTAATTACTCGCGAGCGAATACCTACTTAGCATTATGAGCACAATCTTAACAACAGATCTTGTCTCACGCCTGTTAGATAGCTCTCTACTGTTCTGTGATGATAAAAACAAATGTTCGTTCATCTGTATTTAAAATACAGATCACAAATTCAACGGAAGACGAGATAAAGCAAAATATAGACCGTAAATATGTACACAGACAATAAACAATTTTGACTTCAACTTATGTCAATAAATATCGGTTTCATTTCACAGATGTGCCGATTGCATAATCACAGAAAACACAATTCGAGATCAAAATGAGCCAATAAATCCAGCTAGTAATTTGCGTATTAATCAGACATAATTGGTTGTCTAGGAACCCGCTCAATAGTCACAACTAATCTACGTATCAGTCTGTCTGTCTGACACGGGAGAGCATGTCTATTAAATGCAATTAATTGCATATATTGACAAGACAACTATTGCAGACAATGCAGGTCCATTTTAACGCAAATCTTAATTGTTACATAAAAGGTTAGTTCAATAACCATCAGTGCTCGCGCCGCCACGTAGTTTTAAAACTTTAAAAGTGAGATTAAAATAAAGTTTCAAGTTTAAACGTGATCAACTCATTAGTAAACAGTTCGTTAAAAGTTATTGCACAAATTGCTGATATTTACATTTTATAATACTTAAAAGCTCAAACTATTATCTTTGTGTCACGGTTCAGCATAAGAACCTTTACAAACTTGAGACCTTGTGCAAACATCTTTTTGTTAAACTTTACAGATATTATTTGTTGAGGATAATGTGAAAATCTGTAAGACAGCAACTTCAAAGACTTGAAGCATTAGAACTTCAAACAGCTGTACTGGACCCCTATAAGATTTGATTAAACAAAGTCTGCAGTGACGATTATACAAAGTTAGGCCTACAGAAACCCAATATTGCGGGAGGTGTTTCATCTGAAATCATAACATAAAACAGTATCCGAGTTCAAAGGCAACTAACTAGCTGCGCAATAAGAAACAATTGTCCGTCAGGTTTTCACGCCTTACGTACAATTCATGTCCCGAGCTTAGCCGAACGATCCCGAATCTCCCCGAATGTTTCGCGGTAACTTAGCATTATAATCTCTCTTTGTTCCGGATTTTGACGGGGTTCTTCACTGTGGAAAATTAGTGAACATTTCTCTTCTATTTGGGCACAATTAGCAATTTGCTTTTTTGAGATAAAATTATTCTTACTGTGGTTTGATGGATTGTTGGCAACTTTTGACACTTTTTGAGATGAATTGTGTGCAAACAATTGGGTTAACGAAGTTAGGGACACAATTCAAAGGATTAGTAACTTTTAATTGAAAAATAAGGCTTTATACTTATTATCATATCGTAACAATATAGCAAGTTTCCATTACACAACTAACTGAATAGCTAACGATAGCAGAGCGGACGACAGCGCTCCAATTGAATATTGCATCGGGAGTGAAAGCTGTAGCGCGCCCCGCGGGCCCGCTTCCGCAGTGCATGCAGACGAGAACTATTGTAATTGTACCGGGTCTTGTTAATAAATGATGAATACTGATGCTGCTCTTAACTCGGGAGGACGATACAATTGTATTGAATAAAACAGTTTGTATGAATCGGATTAGAACGCAGCCCACAGGTTAGTCGAGAATATAAACGGTATTATAAATCAATACTTTTTAGGCGTTTCTAAATAAATAAAGAAAAACTGGTCAAGTGTGAGTAAGAGTTTCTATTGCATATAATAAAACATCATGCGTTATGTTTACAACATTGCATGACATTGTACAATGTATTGTTCCTGGAAATGCATCGCAAAATACGCTAATCCTCAAAATGTGTGGGGGACGATAACCTTCACTGATATCAGCCGATATTAGCGTATTTAATTTTAGCTAATACGGTGACAACATCGTAAACCTTGTTTTTCATTCAATACTCGAACAAAATAGAAAATAACCAACATGATAATTAGAAAAAGGAAATACACATAACTACAAGCAGAAATACGAAATAACGAAAAACAGAACTTTACACATTTGAATGCTTACATGAAAATCTTTTTTTCTTTGAGCTTTTGTTCCTAAAAATCCATGTTATTAAAATAATACTGATACAGTGCTCCACCCACAAAGCCTACAAAGTACAAAGGCTGCAATATCCTCGAGCAGGCTGCAGCAGAGGCAGTATTATTCAAAAGAAATGCAATTATGAATGCACCCGCTCCCCCTTTGTTTCGACACACAATCGTCTCGGAGGCGTGCTGCTACTGACGGGCCGTGATTTCCTTGCAACTGCTTAAGAAACTAAAGACTTGGATATTGTATTGTTTCAATATATTTAACTATTTTTTTAAATAACACAACATAATCTATACAACATTTTTTTTTGTTTTGGATGTTAATGGCTCCGAAACAACTGAACCGATTGGAAAAAATCTTACACTGTTGGAAAGCTTCACTATTCTTGAGTATCATAGGCTTTATTTTATCTATGTAAAAATACTAATAACGATTTCATTTTCCAGGTGCGGGCAGTAGTTACCACGGGAAAACAGCTATACAATACGAAGGAACGAGTAACACTCACACTATAATTTCGGTCAAGGTAAGACATAAAAATGTCATCAGCGTTAAATGGTCCGCTAAATGCCAATATGCAACTAGATCATATCACCTTTACTTGTAATCTACTGATGCATTTCAGGGTCTCTGAAGCTATCATGATCTATTCATCAGCAAAGTATATGAAACACAAGTAATATACATCCCCACAACTTATGGCTTGTGTCCTAATTAACACCATTCACAAATTAAATACTAGTAGACGTTGCAAAATAACTGCCTTCGCACACAGTATAATTTGAACAAATTCCATTAATTAGTAAGCTGAACAAACAGAAGATCTGCGTGCGGATTACATAGTCTGGCTTGTTACCATTATATTCGAATTCATTCGGATTTGCCTTATTTGAAGATGTACGGAAACCAAGTTCTAGACATTTAATAATCCAAAATTCATACTTCAGTCTTTCAGTGATATGTAAATGTACAAAAAGTAGTTAAAAATATGAAACTGTGGAATTGAGTCCATTACTGAAATGATCATTTCAAAACGTTGTGTCACTGTCCTTACCTGAGGACAGCCCCAAAGTTGGTAAGTAGGCACAAAGTGTATTCAAATAGGGGCTCCTAACTCAGACACTTACAACTTTCCGCTAAGTTCCTCTGAGACAAGCTTAAAATGTTCAATGCAAAAGTAATAGATGGTACGAATTTATTTATCTTCTTCGTAAAGTATTTGTACAAATTCGTTTTTTTTGTGGTTTAAATGTGTAAGCAGTAATCCACTGCAACATTTAGGTCACGACAAAATCAACAAAGAATGAAGGGTTGATCGATAGACGGACTACAAAGTGATCTTGCTAGCTTTAAGTTAACCCTTTGAAGTATGGAAACCTAAAAACTAGAAAAACTATTCAACTAAAATACTATCTTGAATTCCTGTTCAGGCTTTTAAACGTCGTCGTGTAAAGAAAAAACTACCGTACCTTTACAGTAATACATCGCGATTAAGTCCCGATTGTGTATAAATAATTCCACCACTGCCCGTGGAATCTTCACATAAATGGAGTCGAAGACACTGCCCCCAGGCAATAATTTCGTCCCCCGACTGAGCCCCCACATTTCATATTCAGAGCTTGCGCCTGTAAAACACTTGGGCACTCGCGAATATTTCACTCAGCTCTAAGTGAATAAGTAAACAAATCTATACGAGATTGTTTACTCGATATGGACAGACTATTGGTTTTTTATATATTATGTATCTTTGAGAAACAATCATTTTATGATTAGGTGTCCACCACTACGAAATATGTGTGTTATTTATAATCTACATGATCTGGTTTGTGTTAGAAAGCTTCCATATATGAAGAAAGATTTTGCAAATTACAAATTATAGCCTTCTAAAGTTCGGTTATATAAAAAAGTATTTATCATACATATTTAAGTATATAGAGTACTGAGTACAATATGAAAAAAACGCATATTCAATAACAGTGCAAAACATTTGGAAACTTAAAATGAAAATCACAGACATCCATGACTCACCTACCAACAAAAGATGGGTATAACCTCCCATAAAATCTGCCATAATCCCCATACGAGTGCAGTCCACGTGCACTGTAACGTCAGTGCATCATCGTGCACGGAGCTCTCGAGTGGACGGTGACGTCATCACGACCATGAAGTATGTGCGTGATACGTTCAGAGTATGTTATGTACTGCGGATTCAACTGAATGCTGGTTTTTAATATTGGTTGACTTAAAATTAAATATATATTTTTTTGGAGGTGACTACAAGTTTGTCTGATGCTGGCTAGTGAAATTCTCGCCCATTCGCCAATCATAGAAAAAGACAAAACAGAATCTCAACATACCTAAAATATTTATTTTATATCAAAAGAGACAATGTTCGAGAAACAAATCAATCAATACTCGGTTTGTCCCCGATGTATTTATATAACAATTACAGCGAGCACTCGAGGCACCTAAATAAACCTGCATGTGTACACAGATAAGATAGCTGCCACATTATCGGTTGGTTATCGTTTACCACTGCAATTACTACAAGAAAAACACTCTACGAACATTTTACTAACTACATCATCCCGTTGAACAAACAAACAGTAGTGAATTTCAAATGTGTATAAACTAAGTCTTAGCACTACATAGTAAAAGCCGCGTAGTATCTCGTAGACACGCTACGAATTTTCGTAGCGCTACAAACTACGAGCTGCAACGCGAGCTAAATTATTAACTATTATTAATTTATATAAGGCATATCCTGCATTACGCAGAATTATAATATAACACTATATAAAATAGTTTTAAATGGTTTTTGAAGGCATGAGTCGCAAATTGTTTTGTATGACAAAAGTCCACATGTTGCGTCTACTAAATCCCCATAATACCTACTTCATATTGTAGCCTTTACTAAGAGGATAAGGCTCGTATCGAAACAGGGACGGGACACTAGAAGCATCAAGATTACTTGAACGTCCGGTGGACAAAACTCTGTTTAACAAATAAAGGCACTCACTATCAACGCCATTAAACCGCTCACAAAATTCTAGCAAAACATTAATTTGTACTGGTTGGTAAATAAAATGAAAAACAAATAGAACCGTTGAATTCTTTAGAATTAATTCAACATCCAATCGGGACAATCTGTTGGTTTTCGATACGTTGGATCTATTGTCCGATGGTGAAATCGCTCAACCGAGTTAATTGTTCACGGAATAAAATAATAAACTGCGCTGCCAACGGCAAATTCTATTCACAGTATTTTTTTCACTCACTTTTTCATTTATATACAGTAACACTAGTTGTTTCTCGCCGTTTCACCTGCATCCCGACGTATAATAGCCAAATTAACAAACTGACGAAGTTCATTGCAGGTTTCCATTTAAATAAAATGTGCAACACCACTTTTCATTTATTTCAATCATAAGCGAGAGGAACAAAAATAATCAAAAGCACCTCTTACACATACATACACACACAGACACATACATGCAGCAGCTAGAGGTATAATCCCCCGAGATAAAAGAGCCGCTGGCCAGTACCACGTGATTAGGGCGGTCGCGGTGCACTCAAAGCCACCCTCGCGGTAAATTGCAGCCCTGAAAGGCTACGTTTGAAGGCTAAGGTGCACTTATATTGTGGGGGTGAAGTTTTTACTCTGTGTCGAATGTGAAGATAAATTAGTGAGGTGTTCTGTCGTTATCTACCACCCCAAGCCGCAAATAATTATTTGGGACAAGTATAGTATAACAGTGTAGTATCTTCATAAAAATTCGCATGGAGAATACACGTGGCAAGCGGACTGAAGAAGGTCAAACTATAGATCATTAAAAAAGTTAGTTTATCGAACACATCCGACGCAACTTCTAATTTTATTTAGTTCGATTACGAAATCGAATACGTAAAGTTAGTATCTGAGTTAAGCTTAATTCGTTCCGTATACGTAAAGCGTAACTGTTAGAGAAAGAAATGATCTGATACAACCTAAAGTTTTTGTTATCTTTAGCCATAGTAGATTTAGAAGTTAAATGCCTACATTTGTACATTCCAAACAAAAAATCCCTCACCTTTTTGAGGTTCATCGCAATCCAAAACAACGGCCTAACAACAAAACTTAAACCGACAAATCCAATTGAAAACACGGGTCAAATCAAACCAGGTGGACTACAGGAGTAAGTACATTAACCGTGAATAATTGAGCATCAAACGGCAAGTTAATTGCATGATGACGATTGCAAACTGCATTAGTCCATTCATGAAATACTCACTGAAATACCAGGAATTTGCTAAACAGCAATAAAGCCTGTTTAATGTATTTAAAACACTATGATGCAGCTCTTTGATATAATTAATAAAATAATGTGAATTGGAATGGCATAATAATAATACAACATTATGGGCTGTATTCTAAACATAGGTGTGAAGACAAAAAATAGAATAGAAAATAAACTCCATTCATGAAACAAATAAGTTACAACGTACGTGTGTAAAAGGAAATGATTAAAAATACTGCAGAAACAATTACTTTGATAGATTCAAAACAAACCAGAAAACTGTGTTCACGGTAGAAATATTAAAAGGCAAATTCCAAAGTATGAACTAGATGAGAGAAGTATTCGGCGCGCGGGAGAGAATTGAAGAACTTTCATTGTTATAGGATACTGGATAACCAGTACGAATGCTCAAAGAGATTTATTACAAAACTACAATAGCACGATCCAGAAAACTTTGGCCTTTATTTCGTTTTGCTTATTTCCTGGGAAACAAACGACTGCTTTCAAGCCTCGGTCTAACAGGAACTTTTCTGATCATTGATATAATGACACATCTACAAAAAGGTTAGTTATTATTACATTTATAGAGACCATCGTGAACAATTTGTTGGGTACCGAAATAGAAGCCGCTGTATACTATAACAAATCTTACTTTGAAATACGGTTATTATTTAGAAGTCCTGCAACACCTGGCCAGTCTACTCCAAGAATACATAACAACAATATTTAGTGGAACAACTGGCGATACAGGCGCGCGTCAAACTTGTCTTAAAGCTAATATTTATGTAGGAAGGTCAGAGAAGGTTGTAGCTTGAGCCAAACTTAACAATTGTGTAACAACTTGTAACTACGTATTGAAGGACCGTGAACTGTAATTTTATATGAGTTTTTCCTACTTTTGTAATCCCCACCTAATAGCAGGATAGAGTCAAATAAGTACAAGGTATGAACCTATGAAAACGGCTCCAAAGAGGAGATCAAAACGAGGCTTATCAGCAAAGAATGTTTTATAAATCTATTTTTCTTACTAAGTAAAGCACCCGACTAGATGAAGTGCAGAGAAACTGTGAAAACGTTTCTAAGTTATACTTTTAAAATATCTCCAAAAGATGAAGCCTACCAGTTAGAACCTACACTAATATCTAAGCAATAAAACAAAAGCGGCTCGCCAACAAATCTACATAGTAAAACAGAGCGCAGACAAGAAAAACATCTCCAGGGTTGTTTTGCAGGAAACTCGTTATCTTTATTGGGGGTTATATTGAGCGGTCCGAAGGGGTTGCACGCCAAGATATGGCTAGGTGTGCCGTACGAGAGAAACCTACGAAGGTTGATGACTTGCCCAAGGCTTTTAAAGGTCAGCTGTTTGTCGTTAAATAAACTCAGCTGAGGTAAACGTACTGAAAACGTCTGGGCATGGCTTTTTATTTTCACGTTATGTACTGCTGGAATGTGTGTGAATAACTTATGTAATGTGAACAGCTTAAAGTTTCATTCTGATACGGACGGAATTGCTATTTCATAGTGAAGGTCTAAATTACTTACACTATTTTGCGATAGCGAGCACTGAATAAAAATAGAAAAGTCTGAAACGAGTCAATTTGTTCCAAATCGATTTCAATATTGTGAATAGTTAAATTTAAAATGAAATAACATGGCTGGCCAAGGGCAGGATATCAATAAGACAGACAATGTTAGTGCAGATTGTAGCGGCACCTCCCGCCGTGCATATTCAATGGAGCTCAGCCTCCGTAATGTTACGAATTCATAGCCGCCGGAATGTCTGCGATCGATACCAGCACTTGGATTTTCGATCTGACGTCATAGCCTGAAAAAATGTTCTAACCTACATTTATACTTCACCAACATTTTGCCGAGTCACGCTCCATGACTGAACCGTACATAATGTCAGAGGAAAACTAGCGAACGTTCGAGAGCCCCCATAATATGATAAACAATACCTTATCAAACAAGGAAACAATGAATTTACCTGAATCTGATATCCATCCTATCAGCATTGTATCCCTAAACCATAAACGTTCAAAAAGCGCTATAAATAACGTTTCCAATTACGAAGGCCATTGTTACTTCATAGCCTAAGTAATCACTACGCAGTATAATGAAAACATATATTGCGGGTAGGAAAAAATCTAGGATAAAAGCGGCATCGGAGCGGACAAAAAGGCCGGCGGCAATGTTTCAACTGCGAGGGATGAACCCAGAGCCTGGAAATAAGACAGATATGCCGCAGGTTAACTCAAAACTCTAGTTATTGAGTTTGTTTAATGTTTGAAGCAACAGTCTCTGTTATCCAGAGGTTTATTTATAGTTGAAGAAGCAACAAAATTATTTCATTTTCAGGAACTCAACTTCTTCTTATTGAAACAGACAATTCGTATAATATTGGTTTAGTATTACATTTATGTAATCCAAACTTTAGTTACTTCAGCGTACATTATGTCTGACTTCTATTAGGATCTTCAAGTATCAACAAAAAACGTAATCGTTGTCCCTACAATATACCAGTCATATTACATGCAGTTAACAGCCTACATCTCATATACTCTGATCTTCATGCGTGCATGTATGATAGCAAAAACGAGCAAATCAGCCAGTGCTAACGAGAGGAGCGCCGCTGAATACCAACCACTGTATAACGTAGGTCATTCCACAAATTATTATCTCTCGCTAGTTTATCTTGGCAAAAGAAAAATCTGAAAAACCATTTCCATTTAGATAGCTATCTGGAATATTATGTATGTTTTTTCGTGAGGGTTACAATGAGGGCTTATCTGTACTGTATCGAAATTTGTTTCATGTACTATGCAATCATATCGACACCCTTGGTTATCAAGTTCCCTCGGCCGTGACGAATTTTGTAAAGATTCGGAGTGGATTAGAAAAGCTTTTTTGTAAAACAAAATTTTAGGAAAAAGTAATAATTAAATTAAATATTCAGTAGCTGTGTCTTCACCTTTGTCGAGCCGTAGCTTGAATCCAATGCTCAAATTATACTTAATCCGATTTCGCATAAAAAACGTGTACTTTTCCACTTTTTAACAAAACACCGGTCTAATTTAAAATTCCGTATTTGTACCGAGCAGGGAAACCACAGGGGCGACATAGTTAGGTTTATTTTTGTACAAAATATTTTCGCAAAGCATATTGTAGGCTGTACCAACAGCTCGGGACGCAAACTTGGCGGGAACAAACGCAAAGTAAACCGCTAACTGGCGCACGTGGAACTTGCCAGATTTCACCGGTTTGTACGCGGTTACCGGCTAATTTTGCTGCAAGAATTTAATGTTTAAAGCTCTGTACTAGGATATTAGCGGCAGCTGCGGTCCATATGCATAATGCGACTCGTGTTTGGATAGGGACAGGAAAATTCTATGCCGAGTATTACGAATTAAAATGTCGTCACTGAAAAGACATTGAAATGCTCGAATGCAAGTGAATGCCCTTCACGTACAGCCTACATTGAGCTCGACAAATGAGACGTTATTCAATTCGCACGATCCGTTTAAGTAAACGCGCGTCACGTCAAATGTATCGTAAGCGTATCTTGCTATTCAGCGCCACAATGAGCGGTTATCTGCTTACGCCCAAATTTGTATTTGTAAGCAGGTTTACTCAATAATTTACGAAAAGCCATTAAACCTAACCCACGTTGGTGGTTCGCATCTCATTTAATGTAGCAACACAATAAATACTGAGATCAAAAGACCTACCGTAACGACCGAAAGGTATTTTGATGAGAACGGCGCGGGGCGGACCGTAAACAGCCATTTGATGGCGATTAGGGCGGGCGCCCGCCTTCCGGTGAGACAATATTGTGTAAAAAACACCCTCATCCGGTTTTATGATGGAAAAATTAAATGGCAACCAAATTAAATTTGTCTAGAGAAAACCTGGGTAAAATGTTAGGAAAAACAACTTTGGCAGACTCTTGTCAATAAAATGCAGCCATAACGAGCGACAATTCGTATTATGCGAATCTTTATCCCTAAATAAGGAGGCTGTTAATACGGCAGTAAAATAGAATGTATGCGCCTGACGCATACACACGCAATTCGCAATTCTGAAATGGGTCAGGAGGTTCTAATGCGGCCCGCAGTTTTTCACTGCGAAAGCACGATTATCATACCTACTTGTATTTCTTATTCAAAACAAACTGCTCAGAAAATAAACCGGCCAAGTGCGAGTCGGACTCGCGCACCGAGGGTTCCGTACAAATCCTGTATAGATAAAAAGCGAGTCTCGCGCCAACCGTTCAGTTTAGAACAATCATAGTTACGGTAATTTCGTGAGAGTCAAAATAGTTAATATTTTTTATTTTATAATTTAACTAAAATAGTAGGCCAGTACCTTGTAAAAGTTATTTTATTAAAGTTATTTATATACAACATTTTATAGTCATCATTCAGAAATCTGATTGAAAATAACTAATTATGTCTTAAAGGTCATTGGGCATATCTCACCCGCTTTGTAAAAAGTGGCGGACATGAATCAAAGTAGTTTTAAATCTTGGAGAATATTATGACGTTTCTTTGAATATAAATATTTTATTAAAACTCCATGGAGACGAATGTCCAGGATCGTTTGAAAAATATAAAAGACAAGCAGTTTCAGAGGATTGTACAGGTTGCAATGCTAGTTTTTATTGTTAAAGACTTTTCATAAAGAAGGAAGATGCCAATTCGGATAACCAGGATCTGATGAGGATTTGGAAATCCTGAGAAATCGAGGGCAACTCTTGAATATTGTACGCACGCATCGAGTCAAAACCAGACATGTGAGGTGTATTTTTGAGGGTACTTGTAAACAGTGAAGGTTTGGAGCTGATTTGATTATGGAGACGACAGAGAGTTGAGGGAACTCCTGAACGGTATGTTGCAACTACCACGTGTTTGGGCTTATTTTATTCGTATTGGCGAAGACTTTCCACATAGATAGGTTTAACTGCCATTGTGGGATCGATAGCAAAGATCAGATATAGTTATGGGAACTCCTTTACAATTTATAACGTAACCTTGTGTTGGAGCTTATTTTATTTTAGGAGATGAGAATTCACTACTAATGGGATCTTTTATTATTTTAAACATACATAGAGTTCTCTCAACTTTCTCACGTCTCCATCATCAGGTAAGCTCTAAACTTCACTGTTTGATAGTATCACCAGATCATCATCTGCCTAGCCTTTTCCCAACTATGTTGGGGTCGGCTTCCAGTCTAACCGGATGCAGCTGAGTACCAGGGTTTTACAAGGAGCGACTGCCTATCTGACCTCCTCAACCCAGTTACCTGGGCAACCCGATACCCCTTGGTAAGACCGGTTGTCAGACTTTCTTGCTTCTGACTACCCGTAACGACTACCAAAGATGTTTAAATGGCAGCCGGGACCTACAGTTTATCGTGCCATCCGAAACACGGAAGAACTCATTTTGACAAGATGGTCACCCATCCACGGACCGACCGCGCCAAGCGTTGCTTAACCTTATGATCGATCGATCCGCGCGGCTTTGACTTAGCCACGAGCTCTTCTATAGTATCACCAGATATACATCTGAGAATCAAGTTTTAATCCTATGCATGCCTACAATTTCTGATAGTTGCCCTCGATTTCTCAGGATTTCCATCATCAGATCCTGACCTGATGACAATGGAAATAAACGGCGAGTATACTCTTTCACTACAAAGAAATGATTTCTCAAATCCGTCAAACTTGGTCGTTTAAATTCCCCATTGAAATGAAGAAAATATTTGATGTTTACACCTGATTTTCTCTAGATTCCCATGGTTCACATAGATGCGACTAATGCCATAGTAAATCAGAGCCTTTATCATTATACTGTGCTATATTTCGTTCGTATCCGCCGTGGGTATGGTTTCCATACTAAGGTGCCCAATGACCTTTGAATGGTTTAAAAATTTTCACAGTTTAGAGGCAATTATATATAAGAAGTGTTTGATATGAATTTCAACTTTAATATCTCTACGCGTTCATGTAAAAAAGGGTAGGTAGTAAGTTTATAATTATTAAAAAAATATTTTATGTCGTGTAAGCAAAAATAATATTTTAATACTTTATGTAACTTCAAATTTATCATTTTCGCAATTTTTCCTTTATCTGTACTATATAACGCTGCTTCGTGCCGAATTTCAAGATTCTGAGTTCACGGGAAATACCTTGTAGGTTTTGATTCCCTAGCGTGTGACGGAAATTCGTCTAAGGTGTCGGTATAACTGCTGTATCTTTTAATCGCGTTAACTTAGAAGTTTGATTTTTTCACTGCCTAAAGGGACAATAGACCTAGGTATTTGGTATAAATTTCAATTTGATACCTTTATTCGTTCGTGAGAAAAAAGGTAGTAAGTTTCATTTTATTAAAATATTTTTTTTATATTAATATAACTAAAAAAATGAGATTTTCGCAATTTTTCCTATATTTGCATTATATGACAATGCTTCATGCCAAATTTTAAGACTCTGAGTTTACGGGAAGTATCCTGTAGGTTTTGATTCCTTTGCGAGTGTCTAAAATTTGTTGAAAATATCGACATAATTGGCTGTATCTTTTGATTGGCTTGGCTCAAAAGTTTGATATTTTCAGAGCTTAAAGGGACAATAGACCTGAGTATTTCATGTGAATTTCAGCTTGATACGTCTACGCGTTCTTAAGATAAAGGGTCTTGACAGACAGACAGACAGACAGACAGACGGACAACAAAGTGATCCTATAAGGGTTCCGTTTTTTTCCTTTTGAGGTACGGAACCCTAAAAACGTCTCTTAAAGGGGTCATTGACCGAAGATTTCCCACGACAATAAACAAATGAGCGTTACTCACTCATGACAACACAAAGATCTCGCTCCCTGATGGCATTACAACACAAATCTCCTACACGAACCACTGAGCTCGAAGTAAATACCCATAAAGTTGAGAAAAACTGTGTAATATTTGTTGTTCGCCTTAAAAAGATATTGGAGCCCATACCGTAATGTAACTGACATCGATAAGTTTGCTAAAGGGCACGTAGCGCTCACGCTTACATATTTCACTTGCGAAAAAGCGCGGAAACTTGTCCAAAAACTCAATAAACAGATTGGAACTCATAACATTTTTATGGTAGGCACACAGAAATACTGTGCAGCTACATAAACAGTTGTTATCGTCTTTTATGACGGTTTGCCGATCCCATCATAAAGATATGGCGTCGTAATAAATTCGTTCGCTCGCTGGTGGTAGCTCTCTGTGACCAATACACGGTACATTAGAAAGGCTTCCGACCTTTTAATTGCCAACCTGCAGCTGTCAATCAATATTAATAAAACATTATTGATACTGTATCTATTTGATATTAGTGTAACATCTGCTGTCATGGTAAGAAGATGTGTAGTAAATACTCGTCGTATTTAAGAGCACGGCAAACCTGCTTTTCGAATTTTCTCTAACTACAAAACGCCTTTACATATACCCATTTGCTTAAACACCACAAGTCCTGTAAGCAAATAAATAAACAAGGAACTGTACACAGCTTACTACAGAACAAAGCCTTTCTTAAAAGTTCGCCGCAACACTTAGTTGCTGGCTTCGGGAAGCCGTTCAAAGATTTTCAGCCACCATTTTACAATGGAAACCATGTCAAATATATTTCCACGCTTGCCTCGGCAAGTCGAACCGAACATGAGCATAATAGAGCCTTCGGATATTCTGAATATTTCGCAGCACGTGCAGCCTAATATAGGTCAATTTGCAATGACAATTTGCTTCAACTTCGTGGCTGAAGACAGATCAAGACAAGAATGTTTAACGCTGAGTGAAATACGGATATAATCCATTGTGAAATTCAGGAGTTACTGTACTATAACAAGACTTACATCAGAACCATACACACAACGTTCAGAATTTAATATGTAGGTGGTGCTAAATAACTCCCGTTTTGGTAGTAACAGTATAATTCGCAAAACCTCTTTCACGAAAATCATTATCTAAGCTGTACGATAATTTCACGTCAGCTACTTCTAAAGTACAAGTACATAAAAAACACCTTTTAAAGGCAAAAAATTTTCGGTACATTCAGATAACTGAATATTGGGTAGCAACAAGGAACCAATTCTGTCCAAACCAGTCCCATGCGGCTAGTAAAACGCCAAAAAGCGAGCATGGCATTTGGTTCATGCCATTGACATTGCCTGTAACGGTTGGCAGCCTGCCAAGGGCGCACACCATGGCCGCTGGAGGTCGCTGTCTTACCATACCCCATACACTACCACCCTGTCATGGGAATATAAACTCTATTGTCTTAAGCAGAAGGGTCATGCTAGCAGCATTTTATTATGGCTCAACGAATCGCGGCTTACTAAGCAAGTTTTTAACAGTCTCCGGTAGACATGTGGAGTTTATAGTCCAGTTTATTCGGTTCAGTGGCTGAATGGCATCCGTCGGAGTGCGAACACGTGCCCGTTATGATCTGTACTCACTTGTTTCAGTAAATGTTCAGCACTTGGGACACTCGCTGATCTTAATTAGAAACTTGCTACATGACCACGTTTTTAATTTTACGACTATTTATACTTATAGCGATTAAACTGCCAGTTAAATGTTGGTCTATAACTAAAAGTAGCGGTTACCAAAGATTTCATATTAGCACTGGCTCCCAGCCAGCACTAATTTCAGCTAACTTGATGTATGGTTTCTACAAGACCAGTTCAAGAAGTTATGTGCATTGTTAAGTCAAACCTGGTCTTGAAACATGCATCCGACTTCGGCTTATGATGGTGTTGAGTATAATAACTGGAACTTACCTGAAACAAATTAAGAAAGTAAATTATAGTATACTAACAAAATGAAATAGTAGATGTATTTCGCTGTCGTCACAACAGCATAGTATGCAATTTGGGAGCAGCCAATTATTCGTGATAAGGAATATGAAATGAGTGCGGCACGTGACCTAACAGCCCTCGGCTACAATATGCGGCCGGAGCACAAAAACGCTATTCCAATTACTCCGACTCACTAGAACAAACATAATCCAGCACGGGGCGCACTTTACTCATATTTTTTCGCTCCAGCATTGTCCCCGGTAAATATTCATAAGGCATGTCTCAGGTATTCTCTTATTCTGCCAATTTATATTCTTCTTGGAAAAACGTACTACTAATACATGATTATGATAGATACGTTTGTTTATGATAGATCAACTGTACCGAATTAATACTCGTGACTCCGCCGAGATTCCTTACAGAATACAATTTTCGTTTCCCTACATAAACAAAGTTAATATTACATCAACATCGTGGAAACCCTCTTGACAATAGTAATGAATGATAAATTGAATGTATGTGAAACAATTCGTGTAGGTACATGTGTAAGGGAATGTTAGGAGTGCCGAAGTTCCAGTTCGGTGTTTAAGTAAAGCAATCAGGCTAGCGACGTTAAGCGCATAGTTGCGGCGTGGTCCGCGGCGGACGTATGCTGAGGCGCCATTCTCCGGCACAACTGACTTAAGTTCGCTCTTGACCTATTATGGTGACACTTGGCAACATAAGTGGACCACGCTCTGTGGAGCACACTTTTTATCTCTGTGAGACGGAGCCAAAGGATAGTGACGCTATTTGTTATGGCGGAATATTTATGTTCTCTGCGTGGTTCTTTTCAAGTTTAAGTTCAAGCCGAGCACTTCGCTTATTCCTTACAAATGTTACTTTCTCGTATTTTGCACAAAACATGCGCTAATATTTGAGAGAAAATGTAAATGGCGAATAAGATAGCAAGATACGCATGTGGAATAAAATATTAATCACTTTCTGGCACAAGTTTATCCGCTTTTGACAAATGAAATATTATCCGACTCATCTAGGTCACAAAAGAAACATGCCCAAAAAGCATTTGCAGCTTTTTGTAGCAGTGAGAAGTAAATAAATGTACATACTAATGCATATACGATAAGAAAACTATTGATTTTCTGGAGAAGGTTATATTCTGCTGAGTTCTCTCTTACATATCAAAGCCTTCTAAGATGAGCTCATAAATCCATGTGTGTATAATTATGATGTGTGACATAAGGGAGTAATCAGCCGAGCGAGGGAGTGCTCTTGACATTAACATCGGCCGCGCTGGCCTGCAGCCAGGGCGCGCCTGCCAACACCCACAGATGCTCCACTACGCGATATATTAACGTAAATTGATAAAACATAGTAACATGAGATGAATGGAAGCGTATTGTGAACGTAAATATGACTAACTGTCGTTTTGAACACCTGTGCTAGGAGACTTGCCAAATATAATGTTATAAAAGTTTTAAGCGCTGATTTTAATATTAAATAACGGCATGTAAAGCTAAACCATTAACCAACAGTATGGAAATTAGCAAGTTTTCTTCTGTAAAATAAACCGCAGTGCTAATAACGTTACCCAATTAAAACTACCTCCTTAGTGAGAAATTGTATGTAAATTTAATTTACTTTTCTACAAAAAAAGTACGTTCTTTTCTTTTATAAATTACAGTGGTCAGCGAAGCTTGTCCGTTGAGTTATAAAATGAGGAGGTTTTCCTTCTACAATATATGAGTTGATTTAACTGAGTCTATACGAGCTTCCTGTGACCATACGGGCGATCGCGTTACTTCTCTTAATAGGCTATCCCATTAAAAACATTAAATGTAAAAGAAGCCAATCCTCTACGCAGTTCCTCCACCGTAAAAAGTTTTGAGATCGCATAGAAGCCAAGTCCTGTTCAACTTTAATTGTAATAATAAATCAACATTTTGTGACTATATCAATTAAATAGTTTTGTTCACATTACAATAATATTGACTTGGCCATGAGCACAATAAACTACAAATATAATACGGCATATCTTGGAGAGGTGAAAGTCAAACATGGAGTTTAATATCACAGAATTAAATACATTTAGTTTATTCAATCGTTACTAAATGACAGTCAGTATCATCCATCACTGAACTGCACATGTACTATGGCGGATGTTTAGTCCATGGTGATCTCAAATTCTAAGTCTTTTAAGTCCTTGTCTAAGTTCTTCAGTGCACAATCAGTCCAATCGTAAAATCATGTCCATATAGAATTTATCAATTCAATGGTATTTACACATTATTACAAGGAGCGACTTTTAACTTGTGCTCATGGCCAAGACAATATTATTGTAAAATGAACAAAACTATTTAATTGATATAGTCACAAAATGTTGATTTATTATTACAATTAAAGTTGAACAGGACTTGGCTTCTATGCGATCTCAAAACTTTTTACGGTGGAGGAACTGCGTAGAGGATTGGCTTCTTTTACATTTAATGTTTTTAATGGGATCTAATTTATTTTTTGTAGGTCTCTTTCTTCTCTAAGTATCTCTTTCTTCTATAGTATATAACAAATTAAATTAACTTACATGCAACTAACTAAATATATAACAAACTAAATATGTACACCTAGTTAGCACGTAAACAACATTTTTTAAAAATAAACTAATAATTTTCGAAATTGTCGAATTTTTGAATCAAATATCTTTTAGAACAAAAGAGATTTATTTCAGAGGTAGATGGCGCTATCACATGTAATTATTTGATTTTATTAGTACTACTTATACTAAGCTATGTAACGAAACCATAGCGCGATTTAGACCAGGACAACGCCATCTATCGAGCGAGCATGCAGTATGTATCGCACTGCATCAATATGAAAGATTTTATCATTGTTCATTTCATTTTAACCTAGCTTTTTTATTCATATGTATGTATATTTAATACATAATAACAATATACCACACTACGTAACAATAAAACAAATAGTAACATTTTGTACATAAATAAATAACAAAGTTATCAATGCAGTCAAAATTCATACACAATGTTCTTGAAAAACCGCAAATATAAATTTGTTTCCTATTTTTTTATTAAGTTTTAAGGTTTTTATAATTTTCCCTTTATATGTAGCTAGTAACCTATCTTGGTGCCAAATTTGAAGGTTCTAAGTTTGCTAGAAGTACCTTAGACTTTTGATGATCGGTCAGTGAGTGAGTCAGTGACAAAATGGTGTAACTTTGATCGCTCATAACTCGTAAACTATTTATTCAAATGTCTTGTAATTTTGAGACTGAGCTTGTTCTAATACTTACTCTTGGTCATCGAAAACCTAAACTCATAGCTTTGTTTACATGGAAGTTACAGGGGGCTGAAATAGCCGCGAAACGCTTCGAGAAAAGATGGTACGGCCGTGCCCGCTTTGCTCGAGTCTTGGCTGGGGCACTGCCGTGCCCTCAGATTTGTCTACATCATTAATCTCCTTTAACAATGCTATCTTTACACAACACGTCTAACAGGAAAACTAAATAAATGGAAACCGTCTTCTTAGAAGTAAATCTAGCCAAACAACGCTTTGTTCCACCACTAACAAAGATTTATTAACTCCGGGCGAAATACTTTGAAGCTAATTAGAGTATTAGATCATCGCGATTGTAGACAAAAGAGCGCTAATATTGTAAGTTCCAGCCGCGCCTGGGCTAACCTGATGACGTATTCGCGCCTTCTTTACTATACTACGTAAGACTAACTTTGGCCTCCATTGGGATACGTTTTTTTTTTTCAATCAATAAAGACGCTATGTCAAATGAAGACAATCATCTCCATATTGTGGATACAATGCCAGATTGCCAATAGTAATATTCCATCGAAAGTTAACGACTGGAACTTAACAGAACACACAAAAATAACTCCAACTATTTTATAGCCAGATTTTATTGAACCACCAAAAATTTTAGTTATTCGCTATAAAAACACCTGTAAAACCAACGTTTGAGAAAACTTGTGTCTGAATGTAGTACGAAGAATAAATTATTCAGGTACGGATAAGTTTTGATTACAGACACAACCTTGACTTGTCTGTGTGTAGTTCGCGAGGATAAAAACTATATACAGCTGTAAATGTATTAATAGATTCCGCCTGAAAGTTATATATTCTTGCTTGGTAGCACGTGAACCTTAAACCGAACATATACTTTAGCATACAACATTCAATTTTAGAGTTCAAAGTGGTTGTTTTTCTGAAGTCATGATAAGAACGTTGAAAGTCAGAAAATTACCCTACAGCATGTAACATGTCTGTAGAACATTTTATCAGTCTTATTTACTTCGTAAAGCAAATGCAATAATTTCCTCAATCCTTAACCCTGTATCGGGGGGTTCGTAAGCAAAAACCGCTGACGAGAAATAAAAACGCAAGTAATTGGAGCTTATAGATGTTTTTGTCGCGAAGGCCATGACACGCCACGTTTGGCCTTGAAGATATAAACAGGGAGACCTTGCCCCAAGATCCTATAATCGACGGCTAAAGATAAAGAGCTAAGTTTAGATTGCTAATCTAGAAATGTTCGAAGCTTTCTTTGTATGGAAATAAAATAAAATTCTCAAAGAGAAATTTCATGGTGCCTAAAAACCTCTTCAAAATATCGCAACGATCCTGTGCAAACACTTATTAATTGTCTTTTATTTGAAGTACCATGACACAGTTTTCCCTTAGACAAGCAGTATGAACACATTCATTTAAATTCACGGTGTAGGCACCATGATATCATCAAAGTAAGATATTCTGAATGTCAAAATTTCGCTTTGTTTCGAGGCTTCCAGGCTCCTTTGTGGTGACTGTTTATTCAGGACTCGCAAATTTTTGGCTCACTCTTTATGTTTTAGTTCTTTTTCTCCCAACCTTCGTGTTTGGTGTCTTATCTATACTCCTTAAACGAATTGAAGTTAAGAAGGCACAAAAGATAATATCTAAATTGTTACATAAACTAGGTGTTAAATCATCAACCTTCGAACTTTAGCAAAAATCTTCTTGTTCGAGTATTAGGTGTTCATTGATCGGGAACAGCACTATATTCCGCGCACGTGGCGGAGATTGATGAGTGCACAAATAGTGTTGCAGCACGATCCACTGCGCTGACGATTAACGGGAATTTTTCAATGTTCCCGCTATTTGTAGACTGCGTGGGATTGCGGAATAGGAAAAATTTCCCAAAGAGAGTAAAGTTCAACCAATGGGATGGACAAATCAATTATAGAGTAAACTATTGGAGAAAAATTATTTTGAAATTCACGTGTTTCCATCAGTAAAATGGATACATAAACCCTATATCAGACTGAACAGTCTACATGAGCTGCTTTCCCTATCGCTAAATTGAGTCGTACGAGTGCAGTTTTATCAGCTTACAACATATTACACTACAAATTCCCAGCCACCAGTGCTTTGGCCCCGCATACGTTTTTATAATTGCTTTACCCGCCAGAGTGTTTTACGCGTACATATTAATGTGCTTTTTGTGAGCAAATTACATCCAGCACTTTGAAAAAAACTACTGAAACAAGTTGAATAATGAGTGTGTAATATTGTTCGCGGGACAAAGGCTAACTGAGTTTACTTAAGTAATGAACAAAGTGCAAGCTGAAAGTTTCAGGTGCAATATTTAGGAGGCGGGTCACCAAACCGAAGCTGAGCTACTTACAGACTGACCTACATCTGTGGCCTTTTCGATAGTTGACACCTCAACAGCCAAAGGTCACAAGATCCGCTTTAAATAATAGAAGATATTTCGGTAGGCTGGCTTCGTGATTAGTTAGACTTAATATAGAAGTTTGACTTTCATTTATAATTAAGTACTTGCTTGCAGTGTTGCTTGTATGAAACAAAACTACATACGAGCCCAACTGGCGAAAGTTCGCAGGCTTTACTTTTGAATAAACTTACGATTGTGCACAGAATAAATGTCAAATTTTATATCCACCGTTATAACAAGCTACTAAACATCAAAATGACAGAATGAACTGCAAATATAAAATCTCACGTTCACCTTTGACCAACTGAAGAAAAGTCCCCACTCGGGCGAAAATAGAACAGGCTTGGTATCGGAGAAGGTCTACGACTACAAATAGACAAATCACCGCGTTATCTAAGACGCTAGTCAAGATAAACGGCCCACTGATAATCCAAATGGATGCAACACTGACACCCGACAACTGACATTACTATCAGCTAAGCTCCATAGTTTATTGCTAACATGTTTTAGGGGTACAAAACACAAATACACCTTAGTTTTTTGGACGACCGTGACACTTAATTGACGTACAAATTCATACCTGTTAGTAGAACCAATATGGCAACTGGATAGCTTTTAGCCAACATGTTGTATTCAGTTTTCAGTCAACACACACCGCGTCAGTTTACTCAACTAATGAAACTCAGGGAAGAGTAAAAATCCGAGGCGACAGTGTACACGGAATTCACTTAGAACTAACTGCTGCACGGTGTGGCTAACTTGGGAATAAACCTCGTGTACTGCACCACCCGGGAGTAACAACAAACTTTATAGTAAACAACGTTAAAAAACTATTGAAGATATTTTCCCGGAGGATAAAAGCTTTAAAATTGTATAACAGAAGTGAAACTTTAGTATAGTCTGTATATACAGCAATACTCCCATATATTAAATAGCCCATAAAAATTAAATTAAGCAATAAGTAGCTATCATTTTTCCCAAAATAGACCTCTAACCATAACTCAACAAATGTCACGACAAACATAAACTAACACCAATATAAACATTCAAATCGATTCGATTTTCAGAAGATAAAAATAAGCGATCCCGTCTTATCGATAAACACTTGATCAATATAACCGATCTGAAGACACACTTGTGTACCAAAATAACTATTGTTCGACTCGACAATTCTATTTAAATCTTATTGCTTGTTACCACATTTTTTGCCATAAAACATCAAACTTTTGTAACAATGCTAACTGAACAGATAAAAATTGCTATGATTACAAAATAAATGATATTGCTCTAAATAGGAAATGTAAAGCCGCGAAACTTTCAGGCGTGCACAATGGCGACCTAAAATAAAAGTGTCAAATATTTCAAAAGCGAACACAAAGCGTGTCATTTGGGTAGTATTCTTTCATTACTCCGTTCTCTGCGGAATTCTGTTTAAATACCAAAAAATCCTGCATTTGAGGTGACAAAGAACTATAAGTGTTGCGGAAAAAATATGTCCGCTAAGGAGTCGTGAATAATTGACATAAACCATATATGTAGTTATTTGTCCACAGTTTAATAAAGTTAATAATCCTAATATATTTTAAAATTTACATAAATAACCTGTAGTTACCCAGCTTTGGTATAACATAACCATAATTGATAGGAACCATTATTTACTACAAATGTACACAGCTGTTTAATAAAATATTTATTTTTCCTATTTGTAATCAAAACACTTACTGTCTTACCACAAAAACTTTTAAACGTCAGTTTATGCCTTGTCTAAAAAAAATGTCAAATTATGGCGTTGATATATGGTTCATTTTGGAGCCACAATTTTATTAGACAAGTGTAAAACAGGGTTTAAAGTTTTTGTAGTAAGGCCACTAGTGTTAAAACTAGTCTAATAAAATTTTCGCATTGGATGTCCTCTCCTATTACTACGGAGTCAAAGTGTATTGCCCAAAATATATTCGTAGTACAATAGGATAATGTTAGTTAGCGTAATCTGCGCTGCACGACACCTCGCGACAATTTATGTGCCGCCGGACGCACGGGATTAAACTCTCCGGGAACAACGAGCAAAAAGGAATTCTGCTCGATACTGCCCGTGCTTTATTAGCTGAAAATGTTGCTGAAAACACATGTGGATAACGTATACAAAGATCGTTGATTACCTTCGATAAAGACATGTTTAAAATGGAATGTTGAATTATTTTAGCAGACTCGTTCAAATTCATGTTTAATTTAGAAAGGATGTAAGAATGAGTGCGAGGCAGGTAACACAGGCGGTGAGGCAAACGTACCATGAAGTGTAAGCTCGTCAGCTTGGCAAACACCGCTAAATTGGCTAACGTAGCCGCCTATTTTGTTTCAGATAAACCGTGAGCCGCTCTCACTGAATGCAGCAATTTTATATCGCTTTCCAGCAGTTGAATACTAAAGTTTTTTAATGTATAGAAAAAGTACTCTATGTAACTGCACTAGCACGGATAAAATGACACTGCTACGCGACTGCTCAAATACATACACGATATTAGAAAATTAAAGTATTAATAATTATTGTTTTAATTTGTAAGCATCAATTAAAATAATTTAGTTTTAACGTAGTTCGCTGGTGTGACAACTCGGGCCGCAATATAAATACAACTCAAGTCGAGGAAAGCCTTACAATAGCGGCTGCAATTAAAGCAGTTTCAAAACCATTACTGTATTTTTTGCAGCCGGAGAACTTCAGTAAACAATGAAGCTCCAAACGGTGGGAATATAAAAATGGTGCGCTTGGTTTTAGCTTCTTTTTTGCAAGTCAACAGTAGATTGAACCGGCGAGCGCTGAAACTTTGATGTAGTCATAGATTCGCACGGGAAAACCCACGATTATACTAAACCCCAGATAACAATTGAAACGAAAACGCTCAGAACTATCAGAAAAGTTTTTTCCTGAGAACTTCGGGAAACAACAATACAATTACAATCAAAATCATATGTTAGACTATAGCAAAACTTCTGTCATTTCAGTAACAACAATATTAACTTTAAGAATGATGGGCGTAATCACCGAAAACCATTACGCTAACTTGGACAAACTCCGCGTGACAGGCGTTCCTATATCATCATTACACAGTACGTGGGACTGGGAAAGCCGCGTATATCACCCACTAATCCGCATCAAATACATATTTGTAGCAGACTAACCACAAAAAAACCATGACCTTTGCCACTGGTGTTTGTTCACTAATGCCTTCAAAGACCTCGAATTTCGTGTTTGGAAGCCGGCGGCGGAGACCGCGGCCGTTAGTTGCGTGCCGACCGCCGACGCGAGCGTACGTCACCACGAACACTCCCTGCACCCCCGGAGAGGACCCCCACACGAAAAAGTTGCATCTAGTGAACAAACACAGTTCGAGTGCCAGTGTTGTTGTATTATGCAGGAGCGTGATGTTTGCATAGCATTCCGTAGCAGGCCACTTTGGTAGTCTGTTCGCGCCAATGGCAGTATCGTCGAGGAGGTAAATATTGACGCTAGACGATGGCCGGCTCCGGCAAGTCCTCGCGACCACGGTCCGCTGCCAGATAAGTATTTGCTGAGCGTTCGAACCGCGTCCATTCCATTTCCCCGCGATTTCATTTGCATATTTGCATGATCATTGAAAACAAATACGGTTCGGACACGTTCTTTCAAATAATCCTCAGCACAGCAAACATGAGAGATTTTCGAGTTTCGCGGACATACGTGAAATCCTCGCAGTTTGTTGTTAATAAATGCATTTCTAAGATAATATCGAACATTTAGAATTTAGTACGTCGTTTAAAAGCTGTTTCTGGTTTGGTCGCGTCCCATATGTAAATGCGAGATCGTACGCCGGACCGATCGGAACCGTGCACGGCGTGTGCTCTGCTCGCCAACAAAATATATCAATTAAAGTACTCTTTTATATTTCACTGTTAAAGTTCCAGACGAGCTTACGTAAGCTTTCGTCGGACTCCCCGCCCCCACTTATGTAACTACCCGATTTGGAAGGAACTTTATCTTTTTCAGATTCAATTTTAGGGAATATTGAAATATCTATCCCACAGACCTACATCTTACTGTTGTTTCCGCATAGTCACGAGAAAATCGTCGAGCGCGGTGTTACTACGCGTTCACTTGAATCAAATCTTTTCATTTAAAAGCTATTGTTTGTTTTAAACAGTGGGGAATTGAGTTTGGCGTGAATAGGCTTCGGAAGACTTATTTCGGTAAATAGGTCGGTGCAACCTTGTTACTTGGTGTTATTGTTGCACCGCGAGGCTGGTGCACTATGACGTGCTGAGCCAGACATTCGCTGCACGCGAGCTCATGGCGCTAATGCAATCCCATTGCGCCCTTGATCGAGTATCTGTGCAGCATTATCAATGAACATTGCAATGGATTCTAACTGCCTATTAATGCTCCGCCTGCCAAATATATCTGTTGAATTACTCGAACAATTGAGATGAACGACGCCGCGATGAATCTGCCACGACAGCCAAACTTTACCTTCGTTTGAAGATGAACTCAAGTCTGGGATTATCCGAGATCTCGCTTTGAGGAAAGCAAAGATTCAAAGATAGTGCTCATTGAATTTAACCCTCTCACCAGTGTTTGTACAAGTTTCAGATAAGCAATCGAATTAACATTCGCGGATAGTGAAAGTGATAACTCAGGCTTCCAGTGTTCGTAATCCAGGCGCTTTGAAAGGGTTACGTTTGATGATGCCATTAACCGGTAAATCTCGGTAGATTTGAGTGTTATTATCAGCTGCGTTCGTTTACGACCTTCCTGTCTGATGCCAACGTTGCGTTTTAAACGCTAAATAAAATTATCCTTTATGTAGGCTATTACAGGATAATGGAATTAAATAAATATTAAATGGGCAGTAATAAAGTTAAAGCTTTTCGCCTCGGGGAGCAGTAGGCAGGTAAATTCTATATCTTCCTACGGATAAATTACTTTACAGTAAAGAATTAAAAGAAGGAAAGTTCACAGGCAAACAATCCGGCCAGCGTTAACTGAGGCTCAACGGTCGATAAGAAGCTTGGAATTATCTATTCCATTACACCGGATGGCCTATATCAATATTGCCCTGGGGAGAGCTTTCTGTGTGAACTCGTGTAATTTCACTTACAATTTAGGTAGGTGGCCCTGCGAGCGTTGACCGCGCTCGCAGTACATACGTACAGTATCGTAAACATGTAGCGTAACTACCGCACACCTCGTCATTTTATTGGGTAAAAATATAAGCGAAGGAGTTTTCAGGGGCCATAAACATTGATCAGTACCAATTTGTGCCCCGTGCAAAGTTTCGCAGTATATTTTGGGCAGTAGACGCCCTAAAGCAATAAGCCATTTTATTTCTAAGACACACATAAATCTTTAGAGAGACCATTTAAGTTGTGGTGATTGGTGGCCAGATAGTCAACATTTTTGAGTACATACATTATGATTTCACGGAGTTATGAAGTCAAATAAAGTGTAAGAAGGGTTGGCTCCCCTGAGGTCAGTCATGAAACAACATTCCTCTTGATTTAGATTTACGTGATACGAGTGACAACTATACACTTATACTTGATAGCTTTCATATATTAGCATTATTAAATAATATCTTATCAATAGATATGATACGGATGGAAAAACAACATTATATGTATGAACTATTTTTATCATACCTAACAATTATTGGGAATCAATTAGTCTGTTATTATTAATTATTGCGGAAAAATACAATGTTGCATTACTAAGTATATGTTGCTATATATGGAGATCTTTAAATAACTGCAATTTATGGCAATATAGGAAAACCACCGCACCCGATGTAGGTGGAATATGCGTTCAGTGGCAATTTGATGAGAAATAGGCAATATCTGCGGGAGGGTCGAAAACCCATTATCGAGTAGGTCAACAGTGAACACTAACGCTTCTGGATTGGACGCTTACGACCATTCTATGATTGAATTCTGTGCCGACTCTTCCGATGGATGGAGAAAAATCAACTATCGATACAGAATTGACAATTCAATCGAACATTCTGACCACGTTTTGGGATCGAATCGTTTTCCTATACAGGTTTGACCGAGTTCTTTGTAAGTGAATACTACCCTTTTAGCACGATTCATAAAGCACTTGTAAAAAGTTAGATTAACCATGCGACTTAAACGCTCCGGTTGAAAAATGTAGCAAGTGGAATTAAACAAGCTTATAATAATAAGATTATTTTCACGGCTCTGAACTCCTACCATTAGCGGCATCAAGTGTCGCCGCCCTGGTACAAGCTTATCTGAAGCAAACTTTATGAGTACCAGCATATACACGGCTACACGAACACTCGCTATAATTTACGATAAAACATAGCTAAGGAAGTACTATTGAATAGATAATGTGCTGATAATGTAGATTAATAACGACAGATAATGATAACACGTTTCAAGTAGCGCATGCACAATGGGCTGTACACTTTACGAGCGGAGAAAGTGGCTAGAGCAGTATGTATGAGGTAGTTACATAGTCGGAAAAATTCTAAAGAAACAGAGGAGATTAATGATAACAAGATAACCTTCAATTTGTCTAGCGCAAGAATATAAAATTCCACTTAAAATATCCGCTGAAAGATAAAAAAATAATAAAAAAATGCTAGGGATAGTGGAAAGTTCATTTTGTAAAGCTTCATCACTAATTTCGATCTCGGCTAGACATATTATGGGCTGGGCAAATCCATATCGCTTGGAACTTGACCTACAAAATTAATAAAAAGCTTTTCAAGTGCCTTGGAACATCGCGATGTTATAAGTAATGTTAGTTCGATAAGATTTTGTTAGAAAAAGGGCCTTATATTTTAACCGTGGAACTGTCTGGAGCATAGCCCAGTGGTTACAAGTATGAGCGGTACATACACAATTAGAAAAAGGTGGAATTGTTGTTGTATCGTGATAAAATAAAAAGTTAATACCACAGCAATTAAACGCAGCCAGTCATTTCGGGTAATTTGGGGACCGACGCGGATAATGTCGTTACGCACGATACCGCCTCTTGATAAACATCAATATTTGCTTGTTTCAAGTGCTTTTATTATTCAATTATAAGTTTACAGTGATATTTTATTGAAATAAGATAAGACCCTGCACGGTTGATGGACAGTAAAGTCGGACAAACAGTAAAGTTTAAATGTAAGAGTGGATCTGATACTGACGCCTACTTCACAATACGACCACATCGCGACATAAACTCCAAGTGATCTTTTGTGCTGACTAAGATTGTGCCGACAATGACAAACCGTATACCCTTAAATGCCTTCTTTTATGTTCGTACCTTTTGAGTAAAGAATGTTAAACCTCTGGGTGTGGACGAAGGAGCATCTTGAATAGAGCCCTTCAGTTTTATGATAGTGATGCGCTGAAACTTCAACAGTACAGCGACATGTAGGTTTGTGTAATAGGAATTATCTGTATGTCGAACCTTCAGGCAATATCGATGAATTTTGTGAGTTTAGAAATTCATTAGTGTTGCTTTACCGAGTAGGTATCAGAAACAAAAGCTTTATAATGTACATAATAATATGTTCCACAACATTACATTTAATAGTTAATGAGCGTTACACGCTAACAATACTTTTCTAGAAATTGGTCGGTCACCATTAATTATGGAAATTAAACCGGAAGCTTTGTGCACGAAATCCATGAAACACATAAAAATAAAATTGTAAACACAAAGTCAAGGAAGTCTGTTGAGTTCAAGGATACAATGGGAACATGTAATTTACTAGAAGAAGACAGTAAAATATTTAAGTGTAGTCTGTAGCCTGTAGCACGTAGGTTGTGTTGGTCGGCGTATCCGAGCGCAGCTACTCAACAACTCTCAACAAAGCGAACTTCACTCAAGAAACAATGAAACTTATGAATAAAATATCGCACCACCTTTGAGCTACAGGCCACCTTGTTTACTTATTTAGAGGAATTCACTAAATAAACTTCTTCATATATAAATAAAACGAAGTCTAGATAGTCTCTGATAAGGAACTTTTTCTTGTCGAAGAAAGGCAAAGCTTTTAAATCCATCAGTGGCATATGACTCGTGTGCCAGACGTCAATAAAAAAGGGTTCGATAAATGCGAAGGTCTGAACACACGGCACAGAGCCTCACACACTTCATAAACGTAGGTATAACATAACTGTGGGTCAGTCGTGAAACATTCAGTTGAACCATATCAAAATTTAAGGCTGGCTGAACTAAAGAAAAATTAAGCCTTTCATTATTACAGATAATACAATAAAAAGCTTTCTTGAAGCGCTGTCCATCACAATGTTATTCGCTTTCAGGGTAATGTACACACTGACCGGCGCACCCTTAGCACACAATGTAAGTTTTATCACTATAATAAAGACGGGGTGGATCTTAAAGGGTAGTCTCGCGACTGGGACCACTATTATTGTCAAACAACAACATAAAATCTTTTAGGACATTGGTAATGAGAAAAAAGTGGACACGGCTGAGAGAATTACAATCGTTACTGTCTGCAACTCTAATTGGGTACTATTTACATTGAATGTCTGGAAAACTCTACGTACAGTCAACTGCAGGTCAGTGGTAACAGTTTTATAGGAAAATCGTACTTATTACTATTGAGTTAAGGTGCATGACAGTTACCACTGACGTGCGGTCTACCGTACAAGTGATATCTCGAGAAAATGTGTAGAAACTCGCTTTCATCTATGAGATGGCTCAATAAAATTGAGATAAACAAATTACCGGTACTTCAAAAACTTCTCGGTTGTACGCAGAAGTTTGTCCTGATTGTATCAATTTCACCATTCTGTCATGTTAGTGAGAAACAGAGGCGCGCATCAAACGAGCACAACCGGACTTCGCTTTGATGTTTTGTCAATTCATTTCGGCATTAACGAAGCGAACTATGTCTGCACAAATAAAGAATCTTGTTGCTGTCTCGGGGGCGTTAACGCAATTTCCTATAATCTCTCAAGAGACTCGTGTCAATATATCACTTCTAAATTGCTTTATATAGAACATTGAAAATAAAACTCGGTATTATATTAGCACCAGAAGGATTTGTTTGGCGCGTTACGATCTAACGAAGTTATTCCTTTATTTTTTGTCGAGACTTGAATTTGAGACAGTGTGGGATAAGTATAGCGTCAAAAACAACTCCAATTATAAATAAATGTAATAAAATTTGCCAAAAAATACCGCGGTTCGCCTTCAATTGTTGCCTCAATAAAGTCCAAAAATGGTATTGAACTCTCAAAAATTTTCCGCGTTCAAAACTAGTCAACCAAACAGGCGACAAATTGATTGTGGTTAAGTGTTTAAAGTAAGCAAATCGTCGGGAATTAGCGGCTCTCATCTAATCAATTAAGGATGTTAATGAAAAGCGCCGCTTAGCCTTCCAAATATTGTGTGAGATCGCGCTTGTCACACGGAGCTGAGATCATTCGGCTAATTGCAACAGACCATACTACCGCCGATGTTACACGTCTTGAGTCTATTAAAGCTTAGCTGTTCACGGTGTTTGTAAATTGATTTATCTTTGCGCCGCTATAAGGTTAATCTGGGCAACATGCGACGGTAGTAGACGCATGGCAAGAAAACGTGATATCAATTCTATAAATTCGCAAAAAAAAAATGGTATTTTTAATAAACTTAACTTCAATAGAATTTCTGCAGCAAAACTGCAAACAAAGTTGTGAAGGCAAAGAACAATCAGAGATGTCGAGCGACACACTCGCACCGCCTCTCCAGTGTACTCTGCTGTAAGGCAAAGATATTGAGTGAAGTATCGCGACGTGTTGAGGACAGACACGAACTACACTTTAAACTTAGTCGTAATCAGTACGATAACCTGCTGGACCCTCAGAATACCTCCAGGATAGTTTCCAGTCTGTAAAATGACTTGTTAATTCGATTGCCGTTTGTTTTTCGCTCCTTTTGTACTTAAAACGTTTAGAAGCTTTTTTTATTTAAAAAGGTATTTCCCTTTGTTCCAATTTTAGAATATAATTTGATTCTACCAGCAATAAAAATATCCACGCCTTTTAACTTGCTCTATATTAAATTCTAAAAGTCAACAACGTTTAGCCGAAGCTCCAAAGCCTATAAAAACAAACCTCAGCACATAAAAAAATTACTTTTTGGTTAACAATTTAGATAGCACGATATAATATCTTGATATGTCATCTAATAGCATTGGTGGAACAGGGTTGCGAAAGGGCGAAGGTTTATGCACCGGGCGACGACCTTTCGTTCACCCTACCTACCCCATGTTGGACGTAACGATGGACACATTTGTCCCGCGCACACCGTCCATCAAATACATGGGAAGCACTATAATCAAGCAGAGTTATCATCTAAATAACGACATCGTTAAAATCTAACTCTTTGAAAATAAATACGTATTGCTCGAGGGGCTTTTCATGCGAAATTAACTAAATAAAAAATTCAATCAAGTCGGATATTTTTCCTATTCAAATTACAAAAGCCCCGAACTAGCTTCAATCAAAGGACGTTTTAATTAAGTTACAAAAAAAAGTTCTTAATTAATAAGACTTTTGTGTTCACTGATGGAGAAAATACTACAAAGAGTTTTGGTACTCAGCCAGTAGAAATGTAATCACAGAAACTGATTCGGTCGGATGTCAGACGTAACGCCAAATATCAAGTTCAACCCGTACAAAATATTCAATTTGCAATATTGTTTGTTTCGGTGATGATGTCAAGTTATTTTAGCGAGGAGACTTTTGGGCACGGATCTTAGCACCCATGTTTTGTAACAACATCCACTGCCAAAACTGGTTTATGGACATAATGACGTCACTAATACGCAGATTTTTCTATATTTGCACGCATTGTGCAAGTGTCAGACGCCTATTTAGGAGTTTTCACAATACAAGCGTTCATGGAGTCAATAATGTCGTAATTTTAGCGTTTATTCTGTTTTTAACGAAGCGGAGATTATGTGAAGTCGACCTCGGCTTTACATCCGGCTTTGGTCAAATAGACAATGTACGGCGCACGTGTTGGGCAACTTTCTCTGTTTGTCGCGATGTTCACGTGCGAGATATGAGCACTCGTGACTGCTATCAGTAATGTTCAGGTTGGCTGCATCGCCAGTTTCCTCCCGCGCTGATGTCTTCCACTTGAGAGCTGCAGTTACAGCTCCTCACGTTCAGGGGACAACGACCCATATTTTTATCGAGGCCAGTAGCTCTGCCAATGTTTTGATTTTAAGTTTGTTTTATTCCGCCATTCACTTATTTCGTTCTAATAGGTTTATGAATAAACCTTATTCTGCGGAAGCAGTATTGCGTTTTTACATTTCCATTTTGTTTTTTCTATTTCAAACATCGTGCTAGCCATTTCATGTAATTTAAAATGTTACGTGATAAAGTTTTCAGGCCTTCAAATGAAGCTGGAACTGCCAAGTACGAGTATAAATCAAAGTTATTTGACAACTGAGATTTTCCAATAATAGGGGCATTTTCCTTTCCGCGCTCTTCGGAACGCGAACAACGAACGTCCGCACGAAACTTTCTTAGTCTTCGCATTATGTTGTGTTACACAACCCAATTGTTGAAAAAATATTTGTGCCTGTCTAGCTCAATATTGGTAGATGTTATATTTTATATCCGTTCGTTCATACAGTAGAAGAAATTCTTTAATATGCGTTGTTTTGTTCTAGTACAGCTAATCAATGAGTCACAAACGTCACAGTTATCTCTTGCCCCCTGACCACGTCACTCGATAAGCCGCGGTAGTAATTCAAAGATCACAATTTCTAAACAGATAGTTTGCAACCTCTGAATGTTTATTTCCAAAGTTATTGGCTCCCCCAGTCGGCCACATAGTACCCCTGTAATAGAAACAATATTGCTATCTTGATTGAATTGTGACCAGTAATAGCCGGACCATTTGTCTTCATTTTTGACCTTTACCGAATCGAATCGGAGTTTACCCGAGATAGTAAATGTTTTGTGGTAGTTTCTATCTGTGTGTTGTTTACGTTTATATCGTGTATTTGGAACACAGTGATGGAGATTGCGCGTATGTACAACTGTTTGAGTGTCGATATCAAGGCCCTTAGGTGACGGGTAAGTGTTTGATGTTGCTTTATTTGTTTAAAACGTTGCATTATTTAATAGACATTTGTTAATACAACATTCACAGCCCACTATTGATACGTCACAAGCATGTTATATTGCAGACCTTACCCTGGTATTTACTTAAACACACACTACATTGTAATAGAAGAAACTACTATTTAGAGAAGGTTTTAATAACGGTCATTCGTTCGATAGTTCTATAATTATATACGATAGTGGCATTGAAGTACGCTAATGTAAGTCCTCATTCCGAACAAAAATACACATTAATTAAAATCGAAATGTAACGAAAAATTGAGCAATTAAAATAGTTGTTACAATGTTTAGTAAATCGAAGTGCAGAGGTCGCACGCGACGCTCGCACGCCACGTTACGTAAAGGACGATCGTAGATATAAACACAAAAATTTACTAATCGACTCAGCCACTACTCTAGCAGTCTCTGCTATTTTCTCGATTAACTTTTTCTGTGTCCCTGAACAACTTTACGGCATTCAATTACTTACGGTGAGAGTGCGTTAATCGATTTAAGGTGACTGTACCGTTTGAAAGTTTAATGATAATGAATTACATCGGAGTCCTCGCGTGTTTATTTGTTTGTTGTGATAGTGTAAACACGTACCTCGCTTCAATAATATCGGACGATGTGATATATTGTCGTAGGACAGTAACAAATTATCTCAATTTAATTTCCCTCCCCTAAACAGAGCACAAGGTAAAACTTGAGCGTCAGGCAATAAATAACGTGGGAGTCCCGCGAGTGAAATGACTTGTAACGTGTGAGCAATATGGCGGTTGGCGCCAAATGGCTAAATATTCACAAACGCGCCTGTAAAACAACTCAATCAACGCGTTAGCTCGTTAAACATGTCATGCCATATTAATTATTCGTAGTCGGTTACCTGCGCATACGATAGTCATGGAAATTAGGATGGTTTTATTATTTATCAGATCATTTTTGATGTGATCGTTAATTATTGCCTTGAAGTGAACATCAAAGACGGCAATTAAATAGTGTGGTATAAATTCACGCGTAATTTCGAATAAACTATCATTGGGGAAAATCTTCATACGTTCGCAAATAAGTTGAGTGTTCTTAGTGCCCTTATATGCCCTTATATATATAAAGGGAGCAGCAGCTACACTCGGCGCTGTTTACCGACTAAATCTACTTAAGCTCGCTACCCAGCTGTAAAGTGGGTCCATTAGGCGTGGGATCCGATCAGATCGGATCATAATCGAAGCCCACATCGGGTCCATGAGCCACACAAACGACATTAGTCACGGCGACCGCAGCGCATGCTAATGTTCTAGGCATTGGCAAAGGGCATTCTAGTAGCCCTGTCTGTCTGTGACCGGAATACTATCTCCATCACGCATTCGTATGTCGGCCCCCATCATGTTCTATCTATGGTCTATTCTAGATGTGTCTTCACTGGTCGCTATGTTGTAATACTTACAAATACCTATCTTGTTGGTAATCAAAAATATTTTGTTGCCCTCGTAAATAGAAATTGTTTTAGTTAGGAGTTACGCAAGTAAGCCTTCTTTGATTCGATCTTTGATTAGATTTTTCCATTCCAAGATTTCTAGAAACAACGACTAGAAGGAGGAATTCATTGCCCTGCTATTCGTTTCCATAAATAGATTTACCGCCTTGTGCAATAGATTCAGATATAATTATTCTGATGAATAATAGTAAAACGAGAGCACCGATTCAATCAAAACACTAGAGCTGAAAGCATTAACGTATTCTCGGAGATATCCATAAATAATGTAACGCCAGAAACTAATCCAATACGTATAGTACAGTTTGCGCGTGTCGGACGCGTGCGATGCGCACTAAAATCACACGTGAATAAATCCATCCATCCAATCTGTGTATCGAAATGATCGCAAATTGCTATCTGGTGTCGGTCATCGTGGCCACACAAAGGATTGCAACCAAATTGTAAAACCGCGTTTGACATTTCATTCATCAAAACATTGTTTGGGTTTACTGAGCAATTACGTAGCCAGCAACCGTTCTGTCACATCACAATCTGATTTTGATTCGCTGCTCTCTTATTTCATTAAAGCGTTCATCAATGACATCGAACCGAGATTCGATTTCCAATCTGGATTCCAAATTGATCGTTTTATTAATAAATGTCAATGAATTGTCGTAATAAGGCTGTCGAACCCGAATCTGCGTAAGGATCGATTCCGTGCAAGAATTCTAAAGCCGTTTCCGCGTCGGAGGAAATTTACGAATACTACCGCGTAGCTACTTCGTTATTTGTACGAACATAAATTGTCATCAAATGGACGCCGGCACCGATTGCACTTAAACGAAACGGAATAAATGGGACCGCTATAATTTTATTACTTTTTAATACAGGCGCCCAATTAAATGTATAATTCAGACTTTTATAGTTCTTTGTAAAATATTTTTAAAGGTTACCTTATTCGAGCTTCTTTACTTGTATAATATCAACAGATTTCTCTGTACAAAAATATATTAGCGCTAAAAAGATCAGCAAAATGGTGTTGATAAATTAAAATTAATGGAGTCTGTTTTGATCCGCGCCCATTTGTAATTCAGATGGCTGTGTCGCCGGTCGGTTCAGATGAGGCGAATGTAATTGACATTGTCAGTACCAGCCAAGTTAAATATTTCATTACAGAATTACACGCCTACTGAATAAAGTTTTAAAGAGACTTCAAAAAAATGAAAAACTATAAACAATCCAGTAAAATATGTGTATGCAATTGTTTTAATTGAAGCATTTTCTGCACACTTTCCAATGTCGTACTCCGAAGTTTCTTGCAAGCAATAAAACCTGACTGTGACGATCAGTCACACTCGCTGTTCGGAATCATTTATCGAGTTAGCAACTTACAAAGTTGCACGTGAATAAGTAACTTGGCTCCGAAGGACGCTACCTTCAAACATTACCGATTATAATTGTTACAAAACAGGCGCGAGTTTATGACCCACGTGGCCTTCGACGTCTGGAAATAATTCATTTATAGCGAGCCGGCAATCGATTAGGGCGCCGACAGACAAAGCTCGTCTCATACTGTGCTACATAAATAATTCAACGGCGGCACCGGGAGCGCCAACTTCCGACGCTCTCGCAGGCGATCCCTTGAAAAACTTCATAATGTGATTTAGAGAGGCGTGCGAAGTGGAGCCGCTCCTAGCGAGTAATTTGTGTGGCGACGCGCCTCTGCATACTGAGCGCCACCGCCGGCGCATTATTTGTGCACGCCGCTATGCATTTACAAGGACCCACGTGCACCCCGCCCACTCGCCCCTGCACATGCTCTAAATACTAACTAAACTAATATGCACATTTTGTTCCAGGTGTCCGGAATCTTCAGCGTAGTGCAAATAAAATGTGCCACAAGTGCAAAAGGGAAAAGACCTCTGTGCATATATCTAGTGTGTCGCGACCGCGAGTGACGTGTGAGGGTAACAGCTAAGAGAATGTGCGCGTGAGTGAGACACGACGTCGGACTACTCGGAGTGGGGGGCGCTGGCGACCGCGGCCAGCGATGGTATGGACGTTGTATTGGGGAATGAGAGCGACTGGGGGTGGAACGCGACCGAGGAGGGGGAGAGTGCGAACCTCTACAACTACTGGGCATGGAGCATCGTGGACGGCTCGCTGATGCTGCTCATAGTGAGCGGCAACACGCTCACCATCCTGGCGGTGACGCTGAGCCGCCGGCTGTCGTCGCTCGTGTCCAACCAGTTCGTGCTCAACCTGGCCATATCCGACCTCATGGTGGGCTTGACGCTACCCTACCACCTGGTCTTCTACCTGAACGATGACTTCGGCACGATCAAATGGTCGTGCCTGATGCGGTTCATTCTAATAATCCTAGCGTGTCTCGCGTCCATTTACAACATCATAGCGATAGCTGTAGACAGGTAAGTGGAATGCCCTCTGTTTCAGTTTTATTTCAAAGAAATCTTTTCACTATAAATAGAAACTTCAATGTCGTGGTTCTGTCACGGCATGTAAACTTCCATAAAAGAATTGAATAAACCGTGATTGTTTGTTGTAGAATTGCAAAGTTATATGAATTGGTATGTTCCTCTTTGCAGGTACATAGCAATAGTGCACCCGCTGCACTACAGCCGGTACATGACGAAGCTGGTGACGCGGCTGCTGATGAGCGCCACGTGGTCGGTCGCCGTCTGCATCAGCTGCATACCCATGTTCTGGAACGACTGGCACGAGGGTGTCGCTTGCGAAATGAACATGGTACGTACAACTCACATGTAGACATTATATTATCGATCAGATCAGAAGTTCAAATATCTTTATGACCAAATTCATGACAGGGAAACATCTAAAAAAAGCTATCCTACAGCGCAATGATCTTGATAGTAAAATATTACAATACACGATAACAGTTAAAAAAGTATATAAATATCTCCATTCTCCGGGGATGAATACTCTGTCAACACATTTCGTAATAAGAAAACATTATCTGAAATTCATAGTGGAAACGAAGTGGTATGCTCGGGGCACGTTCCTCAAGCAAACCCACTAAAATATAAATAGTAATACACTTCGTTTCTGCGAACAATATTATGTTACGATACGTACTTATTCACCGGAGACTATGCATTAAACAAAAGCTTATTAATTTAATTATTCACCAAAATGAATTCTTACATACATTATTGGTAAAATTAAGATTCTGCGCGAAATAATATCGATATGTTATTTTATGAACTGGAATATAAAAATGATATCGGACCCCACAAATTAGTATTTTTTATGGCCCATTAGCAATATTTGTAAACATATTCATTAAAAGGGTGCACAAACAAACTGCTCCTTGCCGATAACAGCTTCAAGATAAAGTAATTACTAAACTCATTAAAAACTGGATTGTTCGGGTATAAACCTTTGAACGGCATGTAACTATAGTCTTTGAACTCTAAACGAATGTTCATAGTGCGTGGAAAAAATACCCGGATGCGACCTTTGTATCTCAGTTAATTTAGCGTTCTTAAATACAAGCACATACATATTTCATACTCAAATATTTGAACGATCAACTCACTTTATTGGCCAAATCCAATCATTTAAAAAGAATTTTAATGTACACGGTCAAATATAAGAAACGTGAGATTACTAACTAAACAAGATCAAAAATGCCGATTGTCAAAAATAGACGAGCACATATTCCTTCTATGAATTCTATGAATTAAAGAGATGATAATGGACTGTTTATTGTTTTTCCAGGTGGTGCCCAAGAACTACACGACGAGCATCCTGGCGCCGATGTTCTCTCTCATCTGGATGGTGATGTTCATCCTGTATTGGCGGATATGGCGCGAGGCCACCTGCCACGCGCGCCGCATGCGGGCCAACACCTGCTGCCCCACCGGAGCCAACGATTGGAAGAGCATACAGGTGAGCACATTTCTTGAGCAAAATACGAATGATTCAGGACGAAGTAAAAAAGTAAAGGATGTCCAAGAAAGTAAGGTCCGTTGTAAAAGAGTCCGTCAAAAAATATTTAACTTTATATACGAAATAAATATCCAATTAATCCTAACACAAGATTTTTTTACTAACAGGTGGTGCTCCTAGTACTAGGATCATTCTCAATATGCTGGATGCCGTTCGTGGTGGTGGCGTGTGCCCAGACGCTGCCGATTATGCCGCTGCACAACCACATCGCGTACCGGCTCACCTCCTCCCTGGCCATGTCCAACTCGGGCATCAACCCCCTCATCTACGCGTGGAAGAACGCCGGCTTCCGTGCCGCATTCGCTAAGCTACTGCGGTGCAAGAGACCAGACACCTCGGAGTACCGAGGCTCCCCGGCTCCGGAAAGAAAACGCGGTTCGGTGGCCCTTCGAGAGGGTTCCATAACGCGGTCGAGTGCGCCCAGCGGGCTGTCAAGCCTGGGCGGGCGGCCGGCGCGGTTGCTGTATATCGAGCACGAGTCGGACACGTCGCGCTGCCGCATCATCGAGAACGCGGGCTACGTGGAGGCAGAGCGCGGGGACGCCAACCCCTCGTACGCGCCCGACGCGCCCACGCCCGTGCATCGGCCCGCGGCGCCCGCGCGCGCAGACATAGTGTAGTGTACAAACGATCATTAGACGTTTTGTGGGAAACGTGAAACGCTTCTAGTATTTAAAGTTGTTAGTGACTGTAGGTACCCCTTTCGCATTTAGGTACCTGTTCGAATCTACGCTCAAGTTTTTAAAAGCTTTATTGTTGAATTTTTATTGAGAGATTATAATGAGTTCCCTGCCATAATGATGTTTTAATATGAGGTTCTCTGTCAAATAAAGATGTTTAAATGATATAAATAATAATTAAAAGATGTTCTATGTAATATTAAACTGTCAATAACGTGTATTATTTATTTCATCCTTGTTTTTACTTGGTGATATTATTTCAACTGCCACAACGTCCGGTAGGACTCACAACGCCATCTATGACGTAAACCCTGAAGTATGTGAAGCATGAAACCGCCTGAAAGACGAGGAATTCACGTATTATACCACAGATGGCGCTCAGTGACAGTATATGTGCCAGCAGAAAATACACAACATGAATATGCAAAACTCGAATAATTTGCATAATTGCTAAATAAACGAAATAGTCAATCAAAAAACATAGCAAAAAAATCTTTGGAAGTACAAATTGAACGCTGAGATATTGGATGAATTGATTCTTATAAATATTTATAAGTTGGTGAATAAAGTAAATATCGCAACCTGTTAGTGATAACGCGGACAAATAGCAGTAAATATATTCCTGTTTCTGTACATTGTGCAATCTAAAGAGGTCAGCGATGGACGAGAATCACGCCGACTCGACTCGTTGCATTATTATCACTAGCATTCAGACAACGTTTGAATTTGTTAATTATTTAAAACTATATTATTAATTGGTGTTATCTGAGCGATATCGAGCTATTAGGTTAATGGCACCATTCTCACTGGACGCTTGATATTGGGCATTCGCTCGCGTGTGTAAGAATAAGGAAAGATTAAAACTACCGTAACGTGACCGAAACTGCTTCAGACTTGGTGTTCAAGTGTTTTCATTGCTTTGCATATCATTTGCATTGAAAACGTGAGAAAAATTTCTATACTCGTTCTTAAATACAATACAAGGCACATAACATGGCAAGGATTTGGGTTATTTATTAAGTGTGAGCTTGCACATAGTGCACTAAATAATACAAAAGGTGAACCCTTGTATTGCTTATATACCTGTTTTAATCTAACGATTCTTGCCAAGTTACGTGCCGTAAACTGAACATGTTGAAGAATATTATCTTTCTGGACTCGCAAGACCTACTAATTGGTTAAAATCAAAATCTCATTAATTTAAACGTCGCGTCGTGACAAAGAAAGTTAATATTTAAATCACATGCTAAATACTTCGGTATTTATGTGTCACTCTTTATATCTCATAAATCAATGTTTATGCGCGTGCATATAATAGTATCGCTACGGTTTGTTATAATAAATATTTCAGTGCGAATTTCAACGTGTTAACAATCGATTTTGCTTGCGATACCTGCGACTTTTTTACGTATCTGCGTTATTTACAAAAGTAAGAGAATGTGACTCACTGGCGGTGGATACGAAAATATCCGTTTCATAAATAAATAATCGTAACGATACCTGAAGAATACGATTTTAAATAAAGATAACACATAAAGGCTGGCAAATTCTTAATGACAAAAAAGAACACGACAAAATGTTGTCAAACTAGATAATAAACTAGGAAACTCACCTCGACTCCTGTGACGCCCAGCGCCGTCACCAAGTTGGGTGTCATCCGGAACGGCACCTTCTCCGGCACGCGCAGCGTCTTGCCTTTCTCGAAGCACACGTTATAGTCTATATGCACCACCTCGCCCGACGTGAGGTCCACCAACACATTGTCCAAGTGCCTGTCGCCCAGACCGATTATGTACCCTATCGTGCTCATCACGGCCACCGAGTAGCTGTACCGGCGCGTCATCTGCCACCACTGCTCCGGACTCACACTGCTGCACCACAGCTCACGCCACAGCAGGTCGCGCGGAGTCTCCGCTGACAACTCCTGCAGAACTTGCTTCAGGATTGACACTGGCCATTCTTTTCTGTTTTCCGTTGAAATACCCGCTTCTTTCAAAAGAGGATTCAACTTGTTGTAAAATAATTCGGAAGGTCGCAACACGTTAACGGTCTTATTGGTTCTAGCAGATAGAATGGCAGCTTCACGATTTTGCCAGCGTTTGTACAATGCAAACAGTGGTGTCACGTTATCCACCCAGCTGATTAGTCCCGAACGCGGACCTAAGGGTATCACCGAGTAATGGCGCGCTCGATAAGTCTGATTATCATTGTTTTCCGAGTCTCTGGCCATCATTGTATTGGTAATAGATAGCAGCTGCATAATTCTCTCGTCCAAATGAAGATCTTCTAATCCCTTGAACAAGTACGTATAAGCCTTCCCGTCTGACCCGTAGAACACTAATTTCTTTGGTCTTGTCTTTGTTGGGAGAATAGCTACATTGTTTTCAACCGATTTTATAGTAACTCTAACGGCTCTCTGATTCGTATGTACTCCTGGCATAGTAATCACTGTATTTTTAAGCTCTGCCAATACAGGGCTGATATCTGACATCCTCAAAATGTATGGAGATCTTTTGTTCACTTTTTGTTGAAGTTTTATTTGTAGTTGTTTCAAGGGCGCCCACGACTCTTGTGGCTTATCTGGGTTCGTGGGGTTCTTCAACTTGTCTATAACATCCGTGATAAGAGACTGGAATTTATTTTGGAATGATAGTTCATGTGGCGTCTCTGGTTTAGCTGAAGTTACATGATAGAGTTGCTCTAAGACATACACGATTGGCTCGAAGATAATACGATGTTTTTCTTTGATCAGCTTTTCTTTATCTTCTGCGGATAAATGCGAATTATTTTTGACCTTAGCAACTTCGATTTCTAATTGTGTCAGTCGCTTCGTAAACTCTGAGTGATGTTGGACCAATGTACCGAGGCACAACTCATCCCAAAGCAAATTAATTCTTTGCAATTCTTTGACTAACAGTTTAACTTGCAGAATCGTTTTCGGGGCTTGTTTTGCTAGAGTTTCAACCATATCAAGGAAACAAGAATTAAGCTCATTATTGATAACTTTGTCGCTAGCGGCATCATCTATTTCGAGATTATCTTCACCGCTTTCAGCGTCATTAGACATAAACGTCCGTGCAACATTTAGCTCCATCAAATCATTCTGTTCATTTTCGACAGCTCCAACGACTGCTGGAAACGTGATCAGATGTGGCGTGTCCTCTGCCAGTCTGCACAATAGATCAGATACACATTTTCTCACATACGTTTCAGGGTGGTTGAGACGCGAAAATAACTGCGGAATAATTACTTTCCAAGGTTGGGTAGGTGTGTTTGCTAATCCAGATTCCAATACAGTTTGCAATTCCATTGCATGTTTTACGATTAAACGTAAAAGTCTCAACGTAGCATTAACAACAGCGTTTTCTCCGCTGTGATTTATGTAGTCTGATGCACATATAAGCTGTAGGAATTTAAAGTAAGCATCTGCCGAAAGTTCAAAGTAAGAAAATACACGTTTTTGTGCTTGACGCCAAATATCCACCAACAAAGCAAGGTGCTCAGGAAAAGCGTTGCTTAAAGATGGTACAGTGCGCAGTTGGCTCTCTATCATTTCAGATGTATTTATTTCATTCCAATCAATATCTTCATCGTCACAAGTAGCTTTTGTCTTTGACAGTATTTCACAGACCGCCTCAAAGTCTTGCGGTGAGCATCCAATCATAACGCTCTCAATTTGTAACTTATCATTTTCTGTCAATTGCTCTCGGGTTTTAGAACTGAATTCTACCATTTTCCGACCCCACCTAAAGCACCAAGCTGCAAAACTAGCCCATGCTTTAGCCAGCCCTGGGCATTGGTTGACGCCAAATTGCAGAAGTTTTCCGACGGCGGAGTCTGACACAGGAATAACATTCTCTGATATGTTGTTGTCTACTAAACCGATTTCTGGTAGAGCTGAAACCAACTTCAATAGGGGTGAATCCACATCCAATATATTTTCCGTTTCACTTTGGACCCATTTTGAAAGTGTGAGAAGTAATCTAGTACTCTTTTCCCTCAGTTCATAACTTTGCTCGCCCATAGCTAATCTTTGAGAAAACCCAAATGAAATACTTGCACAAAGATTAACTGCTCGTACTTTAGTTTCTTCTTTCGCGTATGTCAACTTACAAAGTTCAGCTAAAGCAGTGGCGTTATTAAGAGTCCAAATCTCGAGATCATAGGTATTAGTTGACATTAGCAGTGCTTCACTTAAATCTTCTAGGTTATTAATGTTTCCTAAACACATTTGGAAAGCTGAATTTTGCTTGAAATGTTTCAGTAGTTCTCTCTTTGCCATCATCAAGTTTGAGTTCTTCCTTGCACTTTTTATAACATCCAAACGAAGGCATTCTGCGAAGAAAATATTTTCTTCTGTCAGGTTTAGTTTTGTGAAATATTGATTCCACCATAATATTCGGCTCAAATTCTTGAATTCAGTTCCGTACTTATACTCTTTCACAGTTGATGGTTTAAATGGATTAGAAATCGCCTTCCCATTCTTGACAATGTTGCATAGCCCATGATTAGCCAGTTGTAATACAGCAACTTCTTTTAAAAAGTGTACGGCATTGGTCCTGGAAAATTCTTCTGCTTGTGATTTGAGTAAGAGGTCACATTGTTTTAATGTATCCTCATATTTGTCATTATATTCACTGTTATACATCTGCACTGCAGTGCACACTAACGTCGATTCTATTTTATTTAATAAACCTTGGTAGGAGCAGGTGTTCTTCGGTAAGCTATTGGCTTCAATATCAAGAATATCCCAGCTAGTGAATTCTGGTGGAATTTCTGAAGAATCTTCGAAAAACTTCAATGATGAAAAGGAGCACCACTGTGAACTATTCGCATGAGACTGTTCATTGTCTTTCCATTCTTGCATATCATCCCAGCTTTGTATGTGTTTGTAACTTTCCATTATCTGGTCGTCAATAAATCTTTTACTCCTTGTGTCGACTTGCGCTGTTGATGATTCGCTATCTTTTGCCTCATCATTAGGTTTTAAGTTATTTAGTTTTTTATAGAACTCTATAGCTAGTTCATGTCTAGAGTTTGCCTGTTCGGCGGCTCCTTTTAGCCAAAGAAATTTCATATCAAAGTTTTGTTTTATCCAGACATACAATCCGTGCAAAACCTCTGGCTCTTCAATTTGTATAAGGGCTCGTGCAATACTAATAGCAAAGAATTCTATGTCAGTATTCGAGTTGGGATTAGCAGCAGCATTTTGCAATATGAGAGAAGCATGGTAAATAGCAGCGCCAAAATGTCCAGCGTACAGACTAACGACGAGCGCAGCAGGACGCACTCTCGTGAGCCACTCTCGACACGTAGGCCAGTTCGTATGGAAGAAGGTTCGAACAGGTTTTGCAACAGCTGGTAATACTGTGGCGGTACCTTCTGCCGCGTTATAAATGTATTTTTCTAAGAACATCATGAACTCTGTTATCCAACGCGTCCTCGTCTGTTCTGAAGTAGTAACTTCGACTAGCGTCTGTTGATCACTACCAATGTATTTCGTGTCGTGAGATGATATTTCTCTAGCTATTCCCTTCAAGGCTCCCTCTATTCGCATGAATGTTTCTTGTGGTTTGCCCAGAATAGTCCTTAATTTCAAAGACACACAAGTTTGAGCCAGTTCTGAAAGCGCCCAGCCAACACAGATAGACGAAAAGCTGGTAGCACATTGTCGGAAGAACAATAAATTATTTTCGTCAATATCGGACGTTTGCAATGGCCACGATGTCAAAAACGCATCCACTAATGCTTTCTTGTCCTCAATTGTATGCTGGAGAAGACAGTTCATTATAATTTTGAAATGTTGATTAGAGAGATTACAAAAGGATCCTCGCATTAGGTATTCTTTAAAAGAATTAGCCTTAGTATCACTATTAAGCACATTCAGGCTCATCTTTCTGGCAGTAAACACTTTTACCACTTGTTTGTCTAATTCCAGTTGAACAATGTCCCATGGCAATTCAAATAGTACATCTTTGCAAACATTTGACAATGTTTTATTTTGGTTATCAATATGTAAAATACAAAGTACTGCTATTGTTTTCAAAACCAAAACATTCCATGTGAGAGTTTTATTTTTAAGTAAATGTTGGGAATTCTTCATAACAAGCAAAACTACATCTTCATCGAATTGATATGCCAGTGTTAGCATATTGGTAGTTAATACCACGAAGCCCTTGGACATGCTCACAATGGGTAAATACTTATCCAGCTGACAAAATATATCAGATATCCAATTGAGAACCAAAATTAAAGTTCCTTTTGGAGTTTCTTCATCTAAGACCATACTTAATGTATTGAGGATAACGGCTAAGTGGCCAGATGTGGGGCTGGAACTCGACACGTCTCCGAGACTAAGGTTTGATAGGCCAAATATGTCATTAGCTCTTTGCTGTGTATTTGTAACCAAGTCGCTTGAAGCAATGAAGTGATTATTCTTTTTGCAATGCGAATAAAGTAAATATAGGACAGAATATTGAAGAGCTGGTTTTTCTTTAATTAGATTTATTTCATGGGGACACATCTTTATAGCCAACAGTTCTAGTATGCTTGGTTGTAATGCCCACATTCCAATTATAGAGTTACTAGCATTTGCTAGATCTGACAAACATTGTAAATAGAATATCACATTTTTATCTGCATCATCAATGTGCACGTTTTCATGATATTCTGGTATTATTATTTGTACATCTGGCAATATAACCGAATAGGAATTCTGAATATCTGTCAAGACATATTTATATGTTTCTTGTAAAAGTGGAATATTCTTCAAGTTTAGCAAGTTACTGTACACTGACATCACACTGTTTAAAATCAGAGAGCTATCTGAGTAGCGCAGCGGACGCAATAGTGATTCAGGCCCAATCGTTTGAGATATGAACTCTACAGGTAGGTTTGAAGAGATTTCCTTGATCACTGTAGATACTAACTCAATAACACTCAGGCTCACGCTTTCTTCTCCGCGCAAGAAGTGAGTCATCTCTTTTGAAATCAATGCAAATAAAGCAGGGGAGCAAGATGAGGATTTAGATTGTAAATATTTTAATAGTAAAGCAATGCATTCATTACCTGCCAATATCAGATCAGCATCTGCGTCATCCTTCAGGGTTTTAGTTAAAACTTGTAGAATTTTAGTAAATGCTTCAGTTAGAAATGACCATGACACAATTTGTGTGACAGTAGGACTCAAAAGTGTTCCCAAACTTTTGACAACAGTGTTGAAGACATTGAGAAATGATGTGATCTTCTGCATACAATCTTCAGGTGTAGTCACATCATTTTGTTTTTCTGTACGATTTGGATCCATGTCTGTAGAATATGCCACCATGTCTTCTACAAATTGGTTCAGTAGATTCACTGAAAATCCAACATCAGCTTGCCAGTGGCGACTCAGTTTGAACAATGATTGTAGCGCAAAGTCTTTGATCCTCTTAGGCTGAGCATTATCAACATGCCAACCAACCAGTATATCCACAGTGTCCACAAAATGGTTTGCAAAGTGTTCCGGATATGAATTTGACATGACAATCATGGCATTTATAGCAGACATGAAGACATCAGCTGAGTCTGTGCCTTCAATGACAGTCTGAAGCCTGTCCAGAGTCAATTCAGCAAAATCAGTCAAATGAGGTGTTTGGTAATCCAGTTGAAAAGTCTCTGTAAATGATAGAATCAGATAATGTTTAATAGTTGAGTTGTGCACAGCAAAGGTAGCTGCAATCCAATCCAGATGTTTTCGAAAGTCAGGGCCCATGACGTAGCCGATTCTCCCAAGAACTATTGATGCACCTTCCTTTGTCTCAGGCCCAGGGGCATCATAGAGCACATCCAGGAGTGATTCCACTAATATGTCGTAAGAACGGCGTATGTACCGCGAGTTCTCCGGCAACATGATGGCGTCCTGAAGTTTGCTACATATGACAAGCGATTTTTCCATGTCCACCTCGGCACACAGTCGACGCAGCAACTTGGAGATTCGCGGATCTTCCGGGAGATTGACGACCAACTCTGATCGTTCATAGAACTTGTTGCTGTTGTTTCCTTGCGACCAGGTGTCGTTGGAGGACTGGTTTAGCGATTCGTGATATTTATAGGAATTATCGAGGGGTTCACGATCACCGCGGGGCGGGAATCCGCCGCGGCCTCTGCCCCCGCGCCCACCGCCTCGCGACGGCCTGAACTCGGTGACACGACCGCGGGACCGATACCTGCCATCTCTGGACGGCCCCCCAAAAGATGAGGATGCATCATACGCACCAACATAACCTCTGACCTTATCGTCCGTGTTTTCTTGTCCAATTTCGTCCCTTTCTGGAGCGTCGATACCCTCCGTTCCCTTCGGGTTTTTTACTTTACTATTTGCAGTGGTGGATATCATCACTAGAAATTTTGTCAAACACGTAATTGTAACCACACATGGCCGTAAAATTACGACAAAATACGGGCAAAACAGACACTCTCCGCCAACAGTCACTGTATATCATAGACAAAATAGTAAATCTGTCACGACTGTCACTGTTGTTGTTGAGTCTGTCAACTTCTGTCAATATGCGGGCATAGAGTATATGTAGAGTCTAGTAATTTCAAAACGAAGCAATGTTTGGTTCGTATTAAAGGTTAATATGGATAAAGATTTAGACTAAGGCTTTAAGGTTTTCACAAATTAACATCCATTTATTGTATGTGTAATAAATTCGGGAACATGAAACAATAAATAGACTGAGATCATTTGTACCCAAATTCAAATTTAAATTGTTCGGATTTTGAACGACGAATGCAATTGTCAATTCGTACAAAACATAACCTCATCGAATTGAATAAACATGTTGAATTGAACGTTGTTATTTTTCTGATAACTAGTGAAATATTAAGATATCCTATTGAATTACACAAATTCTTAAAACCTTTAAAATGAAGGCCACGAAACGTGTTCAAGATTTTAAATGTAAGCTGTTTTTGAGATTACTAATATTTTGTTCACCTACTTATTTTACTTTAGGTTTAATACAAAGTTTCTCTTTACAGGTTTACCTCTTAAGTTAACCGCAGATTCAGAGGCACCGCACACAATTTATATGAAGGAACACATAGTAAGAGAACACACAAAAGACAAACCTCAGGGTCGTACACTGCTAGTAGTGAACGTGCCTCCATACGCTGACGAGAAAGGTTTGGTGAACGCATTCAGAGAAGCTGGCTCTGTGCAGTCAGTGCAACTGTGCCTCAAACCCTCAACTGCCGATGTCAAAGTTATTAACAGGTTCATACCTGAACCAAATACCACCACATTTAGAGCAGCATACATAGTTTTCAAAAAGGTGGCAGAATTAGACAAAGCTTTAAAGTTAACCAAACTACAGCCCCTGAACTCTGAAGATCATCAAGTTAAAGTTGGAATGAAAAAGTGGATAGATGAGTATAACAGTCGCATAGTATTGCCTAAAACACTGAAAGAAAACATTGAAATATTCATGAAACAGTTTGACGAAAATGCCCAGAAAGCAGAAAAGAAAGAGAAGGAGTTAGAACAAGAAGATGATGAGGGCTGGGTCACAGTCACCAAGAGAGGCAAAGTGCAGAGCTTTGCAAGAACTGAGAAAGTAGAAAACAAGATAATGCAGAAGGAAGAGAAGAATAAGAAGCGGAAAGAGTTGAAGAACTTCTACACCTTCCAAATAAGAGAATCTAAAATGAAACATATTGTATCACTCAGGCAGAAGTTTGAAGAAGATAAGAAGAAAATAGCGCAGATCAAACAGAGTCGTAGATTTAAACCATTTTGAAATAAATCATAATTAATTATCACAGTATTTTATTTACAGTATACATATCTAACTTATCAGATAAAGTTTTAGTTACAAATACTTTAAAATTGATACACTGTAATTGGCCACCACAAAATTATACATGCATAACATAATTGTACTATTTTCATTATACAGTAAATAACTTCTTGATAACCAGTATCAACAACAACTTCGGTACTAATATGCTTCCATTTAATTTCCACAAAAGGTCTGTAATGCAAGCACTACACAAGTGTCTTTAAGTTTTGAAGAACTTCTCAATGTTCAAACTGAGTGTGAGCACATGTCAGATAGTTTGTTGGTGAGTCTTTATGATGATGCGTAGCAGTCGGTTCTCTGGTAAGGTGTCCAACGCTGCAAGGAGGTTGCTCATGTTGCCATAGACACAGCCATTTGCAAGAGCCACTTGTACTGCTTGCCCAATCCTGTCTAAGGAATCCTGTAAATAACAAAATATTAAGATAAAGAGAATACTATTGAGCAATAAATTAATATCCTTCTCATTATTATAGTAATACCAACCTGTAATTTAGTGTCAGTCTGTAACTTGCCACCTCTTTTGAGCACACCATGAGCATACCCCTGCACTATGGGCGCCAGTGCAGCCAAGTGTTGTGCATTCACTGCAGTGGGAGGGCCGTGCGTACGTCTCCCAGCTCGCAAGCTATGCAGCACACCAAGATGCAGCTTTATGTATAACTCACACTCAGTGAGAGGTTTGTTTGTCACAGTCTTTATAATTGCTCTGTCATTTTCACCTTCCAGTTTAATTTTCTTCACTGGTACTGGTACTTCTACCATTTCAGCGTCTAGAAAGTACAATTTTAAATTAGAGCTTCATTTGATACATCTTTTGTTTTATAAGTGAACAGAATTATTGTTCTATGCAGAACGTTGATGTAAATTCTTACCATCATCAATATAAAGTGGAGCAAGGGCACACCAGTGTATGAGGCCAGCCAGGGGTGTCACAGCAGCCATAGGTATGGAGCCACTGGGCAATGCTGCAGGGTTCAATTGTGCTGACATGCACAGAGTGGGGTTTGAGTAAACCTGAAAATAATAAAATTACTTTTGGTTATTTCAGTCTAGAAATACTTATTGATGTATTCTATATTGTGTCTTTTTTTCAACATAGTGGTCTCAGCATAGGACTTACCCAAGCTGTTATCACTTCCAAAAGGTTCTTAGGGGGCAGTTTTGTGGAGCCCTGAGCATCATGCATATACAATTCAGTCACTGCAGTGATGAAGTTCGACACAAACTGTGGAGCTGTGTTTGCCAGGGACCTTAGGGCTAGTTGGTTTGAAGTGTTTAAATAGAAATGGTCTCTGATGACATTCTCAACCAGCTGAAGGGATTGTGATGATGAACACCCCATTTGCTGAAGCCAAACTCCAACAGCCAGTAAAACCTGAAAAGTAAAATGATTATAAGTATATCATGCAGAAGTCATATAGTAAGATTTTATGTGGCGTGGATATAAGGAATCTCTAGAAATTCAAAACTCACTGGAGTACTTGATGCAGAGACTGCCATGCTGGCAAGGATACTCAGTATTTTCAACCTTCTTTGACTCTCCATGCCTCCAAACAGGGACAGAAACACTGTATTCTTAGTTGTCTCATTTGTACAGGCGGACAGATAGTCACATATTATGTCAATCAGCTGTAGATCTTGTAGAGGTGTGAGGCCCGCGCCTCGGCGGCCACCGCGCCGGTCTGACTCGCAGAACACGAACTCTGATATGATATCCATCGCTATATCTAGCTGCTTGCTTGATGGAGCCGCCCGGCCCACCAGCAATTGTTCTGAAAGAAATATCAAATGTCATGAAGTAATAAGTATACAAAAAGGTCAATAATAACTAAAACCAAAATTAGTAGAAAGCAGGTAGTTAGTTTTAAGATACGAGATGTGTACAAAATGCAGTATAAATAAATACGTCTTTGTTGGTTATTTCTCCACTTACCAATTCTGATAAGAGCTTCCCTAGCACAGGTAGGAAACTCGAATTTCCTTAAAGCATGTTTTAAATCTGATACAGACATCTTTAAGTATTGCTTTTTATTATTATATTATAAAAAGTAATTAAAACCTCGAAGCAAACTTTGACAATGACAAAATAATGCAGGGGTGACAATCTTAATAGTGGCAAACGAGAAAACGTATCATTATAGGTCTGCAAAATGAAGTGAGACAGTAAATACATTGAGGTCCTTACATGGAAGTGTCATTTTAATTTGGTAGTATTATAATGTAAGATATTAAAGAAACTGAAATATAGATGGCGTTATTTGTAATGACGATGATGCGCGATTGCGTAGTAGTTATGCTTAGGTGTGTAAGAGGGCGCTATCACATCTTTTATTGGTTCTACTCTTACCCTATCTTTTTTTTCAGCTAAAATAAAAAAATAAATAATAAAAATTTTGAGTTGCATATTGAAGCAATTACTAAAATTTAATGTTTATTATCAATTAGCCAGAAATAAAATAAAATTCAAGAATTTATTTTCTACTGGCAACATTAAATCCATTTTCTACATGCAACATTATGCAAAAATTGTCAATCAAACAAATTTGGCTGCCGGTTTGCGCTGAAGTGCTTTTCGGTGTCTTGTTTGTTTTTCCAGATTTTATCCCTATTAGTGCTTTATCCACCTAAGTCCGTTAAGTTGAGCCTCTGCTCCTTCGGCCGTGTCGATTTTGTGCTTGAGGTGATCGAAATCTTGTGAATTTTGTGCTTGAGATAGGACTCGTTGACCCGTTTTGTGATAATTAATATTTATCATGTCTAATAGAAAGTGTTGTGTTCCCGGATGTACAAATGGCTTAGGTAAGCATTTATCAACATCCTTAAAACAAATAGTCGTCATTTTGTCACGACTCCACTGAATTCTAACTTGTTACCCTTTTTCAGACACTACGGGTATTTACATAAATTCCCTAATCCAGATAAGGATAGGCAGCTATTTAATACATGGGTCTTTCATATTGGTGGTGACATTTTGCAACTTGAAAATAACCATATTTTCAAATACCGCCGCGTCTGTAATGATCATTTCGAACCAAAATATTGGTGCCGGAATAACCGACTTGCCAAAGGAGCTGTACCTACAAAAAACATGCCAGGTTAGTTTTAGTAAAATACCCAAATTAAGGTACCTGTTTACCTTAAAGAGTACCTAAGTCTCAAATTTCTAGAGTTGATGTTAGAAAGAAATAAACAGTCATGTTATTTGAGTTTAAAGTAAACTTTCCAAATCACAAAATGAAAAGCTGCAGTAAGTCTAAAACATCTGAATAGAGATTTCTTTGGAGCCACAATTTCTGTATGTACGCAGTATGTCATACAAGAGTTTCTATATTACATTTCAAAATTTACTATATTTATAATTCATATTATTTTATCGTTGTTTACAGGATTATCTTGCTCGAAATTCAGCATTGAAAAAAGAGCACTAAGACCTCTTCAGATTTCAGGACCGTCTACATCAAAAGGTATATTTTATCATATACATATAAACAAGCAATTCATTTTTATACATACATACATACATTTACATTACGTATGTACTAGCTTCCACTTGCGGCTTCGTCCGCATGGTGTATTGATAAAAAGTGGCCTATGTCTTAATCCAGGGTATCACCTATCTACATACCAAATTTCAACCAAATCGGTCCAGCCATTTTTGAGTGAAGTTATTTCAAAGATCATTTATTCCTACAAATTAGGCTGAAATTGAGTAACTTGAATGTCACATTTACCAAAAATCCTTTGCTATTTTAATTTGTTGTAATACTTAAATAGCACTGCATTACACAATTTTGGTACCCTCTTGACTGAATGAATAGGTAATGAATCATAGATCAAATGTTCCAAACATAATATGTGGTATCCATAACGTCTAGTTTTCAAGGTACATGTCAATTATGATTTCTACTACTCTCACTTAGGCATACAAAACCATTACCATGTCTGAAATAATTTACTTTTGTATTACTTTGTTTTGTTTAATACTTGTTTCTTTTCAATAATGTCAACATATTTGTGCATAATATGCGGCACCCATGCGGACAGCATATAGTGTAATTGATAGATAGACACTAGCAATAAATGATGTAATAATAACATATACTAATCACTGAATATTATTATTTACAGAACCTGCGCATCTACATATACACTCACAAGGTTCAATTGAAGATGTACAAATGAAAGAGAATCTTGGTGAGTGATCCTACATACAAGCATTTAATCAGCAATTATTTTACACATATTCTGTCCTGGAACTCCTTCATGCGCCCGGATAAAATGTAGCCTCTCTCGATAAATGTGCTAATTTACCTTAAAATCATCTTAAATTGAATTATTTTTGTTGTTCCTGAGTTATAATTTTGCAAACAATTAAAGTAAACTAGCCTCTCTATAAACCTATCCCTTAAGACAAGAGTGATTGATGAAATACAGTTTGTTAAATTACATTTATATGTCATATGCATAAGTCCTAAAATGTTAACATCCTTATCACTACATAGTATAAAACAAAGTCGCTTTTTCTGTCATGTGTCATGTTGTATGTCCCTATGAACGCTCAAATCTTTAAAACTACGCAACGGATTTTGATGCGGTTTTTTGTAATAGGTAGAGTGATTCAAGAGGAAGGTTTTATGTATAATAACATACATTAAATACTGGGAAATACTGTTATCCCGTGCGAAGCCGGGGCGGGTCGCTAGTTGATATTATAAACTATATAAAAGAAAAGTAACTTTGTCTAGTAGTGGGCTGGCTTTAATTAATTCAATATGATTCAAATAATGGTTACTCAATATGAACTGCTACATTCATGATGATGGTAATGATCATCAGCTTAATTGGTTTGTATATAATAGGCACACATTTCTTACCAAATATGTTAATGACCTTTCAGATCCTGTCACTTCAGAATCTCAGTCTGTACACAGTGATAGACAGCCTCATAGTGAAGAAGAAAATGTTGAGGTGGTGAAAGATCTTGGTAAGCAACACAATTGTAATCAAACTTAATAACTTCAAAGCTGAGTTTGCTTGTTACACTCACTATCATGGTTTATTAACTAGGTACTGATTTATAGATTTAATACATATTTCAATCATGGGATACTTTCACACACAACTAGCTTTGATGCTATCTCACTCATATGTACTCTTAAATTCTGCAATTTTTATTCATATGATTCTTATTATTTTTTCAGTGCATCGCAAAGTTAAATGTGTTAGTAAGAAGGCGGTAAAACAGGTTGCTGTTACGAAAACTGAGCGTGCTCTGTATCAGAAAATGCTGCAAGTTGGTGTGAAACTCAGCAAATGCCGTAGCAAGGTTAAAAAGCAGGCAATCAAGATCAAGGCCCTGCAAAATATTACTACAAACCCTCAATTTTTAGAAACTCTAGACAAAATGTCTAGCACATCAAAATTTTAACTTTGCTGCAGTTCAGGGAGCACAAAAGGAAAAAAAGGCCGGCGTTTCACATTAGAGGAAAAATTGTAGCTTTGACTATCCTCAAGCAAAGCCCAAAAGGATACAGATTCCTGAGGAAAATCTTTATCCTGCCATCACGCCAAATTTTAATAAAATTAATTAATATGGCAGATATAAATGCTGGTATCAATAAAAATTTGATGGCACAAATAAAAAGCCACACTTAAAATGAAACCAGAGCACAAATTATGTGTGGTTCTTTTGACGAAATGTCACTAAAACCGAATGTGGCATACAATGAAAGGAAGGACAGAGTGAGTGGGTTTGTAACCAATGGGCAAGAGACACTGCCTGAGTATGCAGATCATGCGCAGGTATTTATGATAAGAGGACTTATAAAAAATTATAAGCAACCCGTTGCATACACATTTTCTCAGTCTGCCACAAAGGGACCAGAACTGGCAAAACAATTAAAGGCTGTCATCACAGAACTACAAAATGCTGGTCTTAATGTGGTAGCAACAGTGTGCGACCAAGGAACAAATAATGTTAACTGCATTAAATTCTTGTTACAAGAAACAAGAGGTATTCTGTTAAGAAAATCAGAAGAACCTGAGGGAAATATTATTTTAATAAATAAACAGGAAATCATTCCCTTGTATGACCCACCTCACTTAATGAAATGTATAAGAAATAATTTAATAACGAAAAATCTACTATATAAAAAAGACAACAAAATGCTAATGGCAAAGTGGGAACACATAACTGCACTGCACCAAGAAAACCCAGGCTACAAAGGCATAAGACTGGTGCCAAAATTAACAGACTCCCACTGCATTCCCAGTAAAATTCCACGGATGAAAGTTAAATTTGCTACGCAACTATTCAGCCAAACTGTAGCATCAAATATGGGCTACCTAGCAGGTAAATAAACTTTATTACATAATGTTTTCACATTGCATTATTTTATCGATACTTATATATTATAAAGCTGAAGATTTTTTTGTTTGTATGTTTTCTTAACCATGCTAATCTGAAGAACCAATCCAATCACCAAGGTCGATCAGGTCTAATTTGAAATAATCTTTCACCGTTAGATAGCTCATTTATTGAGGAAGACTAAAAGTGACTTTTAATCTGGGTGCGCGAAGTAGCTTTCACGGGATGCGGTAGAACCGCGGGCGGAAGATTGTATAGTAAAAGTTTTCACAAATTAAAACTGCTCCCAGTTCAGATTTAATAATAACAAGTTTCTTATTGATGACTAGATGCCATAGTAGCCAGTGTATCTGCCTGCCACAGGAGGTCGCGGGTTCGATTCCCGCATAAGTCAAACATTTATGTGTGTGGGTGTTTCTACATATGTACACTATGTTATGTTATTTATAAAATATTTATATTTATATAAGTTCATTTATTGGTTGTCTGCTGTACCCAAATTACAAGCAAGCAATGCTTTGTTTGGGACTAGATTGCGTTGTAAGAACGTGTGAGGAATATTTATTAATATTTTTTTCTTATTTTTGCAGAAAAGGAATAATCTCTCAAGATGCGCAAAATACAGCGGACGTCATCTTGTTTTGACAAACTTTTGACTCCATTAACGGAAGCTTCGGGAAAAGGAAGCACAGTAAACCACTGCTGGGACCTGCGACGCCGAACTCAATACATCACAAAACATGGATGGAGGCAAAATATTTTTAAAAATATGAAATTTGTGAATGTAAAACCTCGAATGTGGAGTATGTTCCCACCTTAAGTAACTGGGTATGGACACTAGAAGGAATAGAACTGCTTTTAAAAAATTGCTGCGAAGTACGGAGTGACATCGGTTTGGTTGCGGCATCTGAATCAGGATCCAATAGAAAATTTTTTGGATCGATAAGGAGTCAAGGATGCCGCAACGTAAACCCTACTCCAGATGGATTTGAAGCAGCATTTAGCAGCCTTTAATAAACAGCCTATCTAGTGTCCATGCCCCAGGGACAAATTGTGAGGCAGATAATTGCCACGCTTTGCATGAAGTTCTCATCACAAGCGGGGCCTGCAAAGAACAAATAAATTGTGAGCTCTCTGAGATTCCGGACATTGAATTTACAGCCCTTGAAGACAAAAGCGACCCCGTATAATTGGGGGCTACAATATGTTAGCGGTTATTTTATTAAAACCGCTAAGAAGAAAGTCTTCAAGGGTTGTAGTGAATGTAAAAAATTTAATGTCCGATCAGGAACACGATTATTTAAAATATAGAGAGTATGCTAATAAAAATGGCTTTGCAGTCCCAGCGACTCTCTCTTAAATTGTGTTTCGAATCTGCAGGATATAAATTACACAATAATTAAAAATGTTTGGAAAAAAATATTTAAAAGATTTCATCAAAACATTAATATTTATACATTTGAAATTCGATTTCATAAAATGTGAAATTCATAAAGAAAAATTAATAGACTTTTAATCAATATATCCTGCAGATTCTTTATTTACAATTACTGTAAAGATATTAATAAAATATTAATAAATAGGAGAGAGTGTGATGATGATACGGATTCCTATAAGCTAAAAGCGAAAAAATTATACATGAAATGTTTTAAAAGAAAAAAATAAATTATATTAAAGGTTATCAGTGTTTTATTTATTGAAAAACATCTTATAAATATTAAACAAAAAGAAACAAAAATCTACCTAGACCCAGTAACCACTGCTTTATGTAGCTATATGTATATATATTGACAAATAGTTTCTTAAACCTGCGTTCAGAAGGCGCCACTTGTCTTACTTAGTTTGGTAGTCGAGTTGGACCTCTATTTCATAATATAAAAAGTACTCTGTGAAATAATGTGAACCAATTTTCTGTGATCGTGGTTTCTCTTTCTATACTACTAGATAAACAGAGATAAGATTCTTTTATGCTAAACATCGCAGATTTTGAGTACCTGGAACATTTTGAATTCTTGCTGAAGTTGGTTTTATTCGATAGCTGATAAGAAGCTCAAAATTGTTATATTCGACGAAAACCGTGGTTACTATTTTTTAATGAAAGTAAGATGCACCTAGTGTAGAAAAAAATAATTTAATTACGTTAATAACGTTTTGAATGGTTGTAAGTTTTATTCATTCTTTTGTTCTAAATTATCTGTATCATAGCTACTGCCGCTGGCGGCCTCTGTCTGTCATTCAGCTGTCATTTTGCGTGTGATTTGCGATCGGTCGTCGTTTGATGTTGCTAAACGAATATCCTTTATTTCTAACTAATAAGTGAAAATAGTCTAATAAAACATGGAAGTCATAGTTGCTAATGTCGACCATATTAAATTTGATATAGATTATGCTTTGGAAGAACAGTATGGGGCACTACCGTTACCATTCCCAGGAATGGACAGTGAGTTGTTATTCTACCAGTAAACAGTCCAAAATCAAATCCTTGGCACAAGTTTAACCACGATGTTGAATTATTTCCTTATTTCCAGAGTCGACCGCAGCAGTATGTGAATTTTTCAGCCAGCCCGGAGGTTGTGGCAATGGCCCTCAATGTCCGTACAGACACGTCCGAGGGGATCGCACGGTGGTCTGCAAGCATTGGCTCAGAGGGCTTTGCAAGAAAGGCGACCAGTGCGAGTTCCTTCACGAGTACGACATGTCCAAGATGCCTGAATGTTACTTCTATGCCAGATTCAATGCATGCCACAACAAAGAATGTCCATTCCTTCACATAGATCCTGAAAGTAAAATTAAGGATTGCCCATGGTATGTATTTATTTAAGCTACATTTCACAGGCTTATAAATTGGTAATATATATTTTACTTAAATCAAATAAAATGATTTTTCCAGGTATGACCGAGGTTTCTGCCGGCACGGTCCTCACTGCCGACACCGGCACGTGCGGCGAGTGCTCTGCATGAACTACTTGTCTGGCTTCTGTCCTGATGGCTCCTCCTGCAAGTACATGCATCCTCGGTTTGAGCTTCCCGCCCCTCCCGAACAAACGAAGGATGCCAAGAGACTACCCGTGTGTCATTACTGCTCTGAGGCTGGACACAAAGCTTCATCTTGCAATAAAATACCAGCTGAGGTGTGTATTCTAAGCAATTTTTGTTTACCGACTTTGGTACAAAATTGTTCATATACAATTTGACATACAATTTAATTCATCTCTAATCATGATGATAAGAGATCCTCCTGCCCTTATCCCAATTTTATTTGGGGTGGCGGTCTCCGATATTATATATTTTATAATTTATTTACACACTGTTAATAAAAATAAGAAAGGGCATAATACAATTTAGTACAAAGGTACTGCTTATTTGAAAAGAAATTCTTACCAGTAGACCAGTTCGAGTTTGAGTTAGAATAAATAATTCATTTCAGAATTGATTTCACCAACTTTGCAACCCTTTGCTTACCTATTGGTCTCATTTCTGCTTTATTTAAATATTTCTATAATTAAATTACAGCAAAGAGAAGCTGCCCAGAGACAGGAAGAGGCCAGATATCGCGCCCTTGGCTACGTCAAACCAGCGGAAAATGACGACAACAATGCTCAAAGACTGCAGAGGATTGTCCACAAACCTCTTGAAGAGGTCACATGCTTCAAATGTGGCACTAAAGGACATTATGCCAACAAGTGCCCCAAGGGACATCTCGCTTTCCTGTCTAGCCAGTCCAACCAGAACAATATGAACACATTCAAAAAACCCAACTAGTACAGATATGTGAAGCCCTCATTAGAGAGGCTTCAGTGACAGACTATACATTAAAAATAAGTTATGTGAAAATTAAAATATTAGAGTGCAACTCAAACTTACAACAATATCCCACATTGCATGTTATTCATTACTATTTACCTTTGTATATTATGTTCTTCATTCAATGTAATAGAGCTTTTAAAAATGCAGTAAAAATGTATATATAGGCATGAACTCCAAAGCGATTGCAGATTAGCGTTCATGCTCGGTTTTGTAAACTCACTGCCTTTTCTGAAGGTTACGGCTACTACTTTCGAGGGTTTTCACAAAGTTTTTAAACATCCAATAGAATTTCCCCACACAGGGCGGATACTGCCAAATGGGCGGAGAACGAGATGCTTGAATAACGAAATTCCATTGGTTGTTAAATATAAAATTCTGCTAGTCTAGTTTTATAAATAAGTAAATAAACTATTGCAGTCTTTCGTAACACGTATTTATGATGTGTAGTCAAGGACACCACTTCTGAGTGCCTAGTGCGAGTTTTGCAAGTTAACTTTCTCGATGCGTAAATTATCATACAACTTAATTACGTAGGATTCATTTTTGACATGTTTATTTCATAAAGGCTGTCATCGGCACTTGGTCGTACTATAAACGCGCTCACTTGCGAAATAGTAAACGTCATTATCCGGTAAAATGAATGAACGTGCTATATTCTAATCATGTCATGTAGCATATGACTCTTTACTTCAGCCAGGTTATAATTACGTATCGAGCGCGTAAACTTACAAAACTCGGAATCAGCACTCTGTTGTAAATAAAGCAAATGCGTAGATATTACTACATATACCCGTGACCCATAGATGCATGCATATACAATAAAAATTTAGGACCATATTCCAAATGCGACGATTGGTAGGGGGAAAATATTTTAGTTTTATGAATGTATGGTATAAATTTTCGAAGTGAACCCAAGACAATAAAACTTACTTTGGGGTATATTATTTTCGATCCAATGACAAGATAATGGCCCATATTAATATCTTTTCTTAACTTACCACAGTAAAACACCAAAAAATCTTTTTAATTTCCCGCTACCATTTGAAGCTGTGGGCAGTAGGCTAAGTTTAATCTTGGACGCCACTGGCTTTTACCGGTGCTCGTTTAGTAGTAATCTATATACATAAATATATTTATTTTTATTTTCTTGCACTTATGCTCAAACTGTGTTGCACCTACCACTTCTGTTTCACCACCACCCTAAGGTAGACTGGCAGAGAACGCCTAAGGCGTTAAGTCCGCCGTTGTACAATGTGCATAAAGTATTTTAAATAAATAAATAAATAATCTGTGGTTTAGTACGCGACTATATTAGAAAACGATAAAGTTGTGCATCGTGATTTGAGTCAATATAATATTATTGTTTTGTTTGTGTTGGGTTTTGGTTAATAAATTATAACTGAGAATTACATCTTTACTCGCAATAAACAAGTATAGATAGACACCTACAGTTATTTTTGCAATTTGTGACCGGGGCACCCGAGCAGGGCACACAGTTTTTTTTTTTTATGAATTCTTTGTTGAGATTAGGATTAAGTGCCTAATAGAGCGCGATCTCGATGCGAACGCAAAGCGGCGCGGCGCGAACATTAAATTCGCGTAGTAAATCGCACCACACCACCGCTCCGAATTCGCGTTCAGATCGCTCACTGGACACACCCTTAGAATTTGTACCCTACGCCTAATATTATCCTTCGTCATGAGGCATGACTAATACATATTATTACCCCGACAATATAACTTAGAATTATTTTTAATAAATCATTAGTCGAAAGTTATATCTTTTATTATCCCTTACCATATACCAAAAGGTTCTTTCACATTCGGCAAAGGCAGACGTGGCCTGCGCGAGCACCGCAAACTCAACCAGGAGAAAGTGGTCTATTCAGCCGTTCGAAGCTCAAATGTTTTCTATGTACCGAAAGTCAAACACATTTTGTTATGAATTCATAATAAATTACACACAATGCATCGGAATCATAGCATTGGCCATTTTTATTTTCTTTTTCGTATGAACTTATTGCGAATAAAAATAGCCTCTTTTTAATTTTATTGGATTGCCACCCTGAATTTCTGAACTGAACAGTCCTGTCAAAAGTGTCAAAGTCGCAACGCACCGCACGCATTGTCGCATCGCGTCTTTACTCGTATTTGTGATAACTTATTATTTCTCTGTTTACAGTAAGTAAACCGAGTTCTAGCAATACTTCAACGGTTTCAAGTTTTTCCTGTCCGACAAGGTCCTCAGTGAAGCGAGAAATCGCCGAGAGGTTGAGAAATAAATCAACGCTCGGAAAAAAGAGATAAGCAACATGGTAAGCACGTGTACTTTTTCTCTGATATAGTTTTAAATAATTCAGTTTCAGGCAAATTCCCATGGTTTTCACTTAAGGTATAAAATTAATAATATTTGTATTTACGTTAGAGTAAGGTCAAAAATAACAACACGTTGTGAATTTGAGGTTATGTTTACAATGCCACCTTCAATTAGGTTATTTATTTTTTTGCAGGGCGACTCAGAGGCAGCAGTTAACCCTAAAGCATACCCACTCGCGGACGCCGCTCTCACGGCCAAGATCTTGAACTTGGTGCAGCAAGCCGCCAACTACAAGCAGCTTCGTAAGGGCGCCAATGAAGCGACCAAGACATTGAACAGGGGACTCTCCGAGTTCATCATAATGGCGGCAGATGCCGAGCCATTGGAAATTGTGCTACACATTCCTATCCTCTGTGAGGACAAAAATGTACCTTATGTATTTGTTAGGTCTAAGCAGGCTCTGGGTAGAGCATGTGGTGTCTCCCGGCCGATCATCTCTTGTTCTATTACTATCAATGAAGGTTCTCAGTTGAAACCGCAAATTCAGAGCATTCAACAAGAAATTGAAAGACTCTTAGTTTAAGTGATGTGTGTGTAAAAGTGCTATTTTTAATAATACAAATTGTATTTAAAAATTACATGGATAACATTTTTGTAAAATCCATAAAATACAAAAACTACTAACCTAATATTGTCTTTCATTATCTTCATCTTCATGTCATAAGTATACCTAAAAGTACTTATAGTAATGCAGAATGTCTGTAAAATGTCAAAATGTATGTTATTCATATCACAGAAAGCAGAGGAGGACCAACATTAACCAACATGGTTAATTTTGTGTCTTTAATGAAAAAAACTCACTATATGTATGTATGTATAATAATCATTGTATTAAAATAAAGCATCATATACATTAATTTGGACCTAAAGCTAGAACAACAACTTCAATCATACAAATAACTTCTTGATCCTGAGGTTCCAGTTATCTTCCCATCTAGTCTGTCTGAACACAGCTATCTCTTTGCGCATTCTCTCTGCTATCTTGTTCTGTTCGGTGTTGTTGGGGAACCCTTCAAACCAACGAACTAAATCTTTGAACAGTTCATTGCTTGATCTAAATGTGTACCCATTAACTCCATTTTCAACAAGCTCATCGAGGCTGAAAACAAACAAATAGTTTTAAGATAAATGAGAGTTACTTCAGGCAAAACACTTAAGTGTAAAATGATGTATCATCACTACCTACCAAAGAAAATCAAAAGCACATACAGGGAGTCCAGCTCCATACATATCAACTATCTTCATAGGCAGGTCTAAGCCTGAGGAACTTGTATGGAGACACACGCCAAGGTCTGCACTGCCCACCATTTTGGGGTAGTCTGCAGCATCAAGCCATGGTGTGAACACCTGGATGTTCTGCCATTTCCTTCTTGCTATCTCCTTTAAATATTTCTCCTTCTCTGGACCCTTGCCAGTGATTACACAGATCAGCTTGGGCAGATTTTCTGCTATTTCACAAGCTGATTCATACACTGAAAATAATAACATTTTGTTAAATACATAATGCAATGCATTCTTCATTAGATCATAGATATCCATAACTGATTAATAAATATAAAAACATGAAAAAAACAGACTAACTCTGTAAAGCCTCCATTAGTAACCCGAAGTCTTCATCTGGTGTCCAGCTAGTACTGCTGAACAGTAGGCCTGGTCTATCAGGCAGCGGTTGCACTTGCCCATCAGACGAACAAGTGAACAGTGTCTTCACAATGTCCTGTTGATGGGGATCATTGAGCTGCTCCCGACCCTGGCCTCCAAATTCAGGGAATGTCTTGCTTAGCTGCAGGAACCAATCATGTTTCTCTTGTAGTGAGAGTGGCTTGAATATTTTTGGTGGTCTATCATAAAGCACTATTGCATTGCTAAAACCAAATATTTCATGCATTTCAATTTTAGTATATTTTTTTAATTCTCAAGTAACTTCAAAAGTTTACAATCACACTCATCAAACATAATATTGTGAGATAGATCTGAAATTATCTTAAAGTTGGTAGATAATATCACACTATTATCAGATTTTGGGATGCGAAAAGGCTATCACAACAAAATATAAAATGTGACACTTACTGAACATTCCAATTCATTAACAAATCTTCCTTCATAGAATAAGTTACACATATACTGTTATCTGCTGACTGACCAAAGAACTTCTCTATGAATCTTGCAAATCTTACTATGTAGTGATCAGGCGTTAGAGACATCGCCATTATAGAATACGCATAGTTGTGCCAGTCTATTATGTACTTTGCTTTCGTGAATAAGCAGTATATCCGACATACAGGCAGTGTGGGGATAGCTGGAGGGTTCTGACACAGCACGAAGTGGCATTTGCCCGTGATGACCAATGTTAAAAGTAAGCTTATCGTCTGCCATATCGCTTTGGCCACATATCTCACTATCGCAGGACCACTAAGATTTATTGAGCGTAGTTTCGTGATAGTAATGTGAGGGTGCTCCAGGATTTCTGTGAGAGGTTGCGAATCTAAGTACCCAATTATATTCACATCCAATCCATTATTTGCAAGAGATAACGCATGATATTGCATACGTGGACTTCTGCCGATATCGCCCAAAACTACGACTTTGACAATTTTTCTATCTTGTTGTGCTGCCATTGTACCACGGTAAAAGTTCGCACAATTACTAGTTTTAGCAACATTTATTACACCTCATAACTTGGGAAGTTTGTGGCACTTTTGCACTACAACCGGTGATTAATATTCGGGTTGTTTTCAAATATTTACTTTTTGTGCACCGCACAACAGACAGATGAAAATGACATTGATAGATGTGGTGATGACAGACATCCACAGGTGACATCAGCTTCAGCACAGAGTATTTTCAAGTTACTGTGCATTCATACGGATTTTATTTATTTTATGTATAAATGAAACAAATAAAAGCAGTTTTTCACGATGAAATAATAATTCATAGTTTAATTCAAGAGGAAACAAAACATAATTTGAATCTTCTGAAAAGGGCAAGTGACCATGTTATGTCAAAAACAGCTGTATTTTGAATGTCAAACCGGTGGCTAATGCTTTATTTTTTTGTATGTATCGTTTTAAGAGGTTTTTAGATTTAAGTAATTCGTGCCTGTTATAGGAACTTGTTGAAGGTAACAGATTGAGGAAAAATTATAACATATCCACTATTTATTCAGCATCTTACGTAAATCAACATGTCTAAAGTGCTAATGATTCGACATTTACCAGCTGCACTATCGTTTCAAGATAAAGAACAGCTCCTGAGACATTTTGGAGCTGACAAAGTGTGGGAGACGAGATCCAAACGTAATTACATATTTGCGTCATTTAGTAGTATAGAGAAAGCAAAAGCATCACTAAACCGTCTTCACCAGCTCGAAATAGCTCACAGGCGTCTTGTAGTGGAGTACTCAACAGAGAAGGCACCAGTTACTGATGACAAGCCTGAGACAGAACAAAATTCAGACACCACAAAAGTAATAAAGCAGTTCCTCAAAGTTTTGAATGCATGGAATCCATCTATAGACTTCTATCAGCCTCCACCCATACATTTAAGCTACAAATACCCAGATATCAATCCTGCCATAGCTATAAATATAATTCATGCACTATTTACTCACAAACCATTTTACACACAGACCTTGCATTTGATGAACAAAATGTGTCTAGATGTGCCATTCCAAGATAATGACAAATGTATGGAATTTTTCAAAGAAACATATCGGCACATGTTTGTGGGTGATATACAGTTACCACCTCCAGCTGTGAGTGACCCCGAGTCAGAAATATCCAGCGCTGAGGATGAGCACAAAGAACAGACTGTCAGAAAACTGGTCACAAGGAAAAGGAAATTGCCTGTGCCTAAGCACAATCCATTGAAATTACCCCCCACAGTGCCAGCAGCAAAATCAAAGAAAACTGTAGTTAGTCAAGAGGAAGTATTTGAAACTATTGTACAAATTCAGGAACCAAAGAAAATACAGCTCAATGTTCACCAAGATGCCTTACAAAAGCCTACAGAAGAACCAGAAGTTATAGGGGAACTTGGTAAGTTCCAGAAAGAGGAACAGCCAGCTGAAGAGGAAAAGAAGCCTGAGGAGCCAGAACAACCTATTATCAGCAAAAAGGAGTTATTACGAAACAGGATATCATACAAAGATATGAAGATTTTACCAGTCTTCAAAAACTATCACCCTGGGCAGCCATCCATGAGATTGTATATAAAAAATTTGGCTAAGACTGTGACTGAACAAGATGTAACAAGTATATATAAGCGTTATGTCGAAGGATTGACTGACGAAGAGCTCACTGGGTTTGATGTGAGGGTCATGCAGGAAGGCAGGATGAAGGGACAAGCATTTGTCACATTCCCCTCAGTGAGGATAGCAGAAACAGCTTTAAATGAAACTAATGGTTATTTGCTGAAGGAAAAACCCATGGTTGTACAGTTTGCTAGAGCTGCTAATAAAAAAACTATAGAATAGACTTGTGTTTGAAACATTCCTACCTACTCTGTTCACACTACTCAGCATTTTGACCATTAGCTTTTCTCAGGATAAATAATATTTTTTTTATCGCATAAATAAAAATGCCATGTAAAATTAAAATTATATTTGCATTAATTCAATTGCATAAGATAAAGAATCTGAATCATTTTCAATCATTTTACCACTCAGCAGCTTATTTATTAGGGGTAATACCTCACTGACAGAATGTAATTGTTTTATCAGGTCCAATACAAGGTTCAGGGAATTCTGCAGCACTGATGTTACTTTCTCATCTTTTGTCATCAAAAACTGTTGGTAGAAAGCATCCATTAGCAAAATGTACCAATCAAAAAGTTTGCTTTCATACTCAGTGTCCAAGTTTTTCTCTGAATTTACAAGAACATGTGCCATGTATGTCATGAGGAATAATGTATCATCCACACCAAGGCCACTCCTCAAAGGAGGTATAATCAATGCATCACTGAATGATATTTGCAGAGTGTAGTTTAGTAACTCAAACTTAGCTCTGTGCACTATCTGCTCCATCTTGCTGGAGTGCTCCCCAGAACATAATTTGGAGAATTCTTCAACATCAGTGACATCTATATTGTTTGGGTTAACTAACTTGATGGCATACTTGAGTACTGCTACAAGAGTAGTCTCTGGAATGTCTTTGAACTGCTTGAGTATTCTGTAAACAGCTCTAAAGTCATCCTTTTCTAAGAGTGGTGGTACAGCATTGTGACAAATACTCCTTTCTGTGAGACCCAATTTTATTAGATCTTTTGTTTCATCATTTACTGGGAACTGAGGTTCTGTTGGGGAATCCCAGTTAGCAATCTCCATGCCCTCATCCTGAACAACTTCATGGGATCCTAATAAACTTGATAAGTTTCTCTTTGCTTCTAGGACATATGGCAACATGCCAATGTGGTTAGAAGCTTCTAGAATGATTCTTCCATGGTAGCAATATAACTTGGCACCTTCGGAATACATCTTCATGGGGTACTTGCATGTCCCCACTCCCAGCACAATGTTGTAAGCGATAATGATGGCTCCATCTTGCTCTGTATTACTTCCAAACACTATGAGGTGTTCCTTGCCCATCCAGGTTATGGAGACACTGGACAGTGTAGATACCCAGGGTACTGTGCCTATTGTTTTCCAATCTTTAAAGTTGTATATGGTCATTTTTCCATCACTCCCTGGAAAAAACATAGTCAAATTAATTTAGCATCTACAGTACATTGATTTTTATACAATAACCAGCTAGAGTACTTACACAATATGTACACAGCATTTTTCTCCTCAGTACAAATATATTTCCCAACAACATACACATCCTCTGGTCTTGTAACTTTGGTCCTCGTCAACTTAGACCTGTCCATGTCTCCTAGCTCATCTCGTAGAGGACAGTTTATTATTTCATAGTGATCCTTATTGTTCTTTACTATGTAGCATACAAAGTCTGTCTTGTTGACAGTGAAGCAAGCTGTGTCAACTATTGTGTCAGTGTCTTTCAGCAGTGATTTACTTTCATAAGTCTTTCTGTTGTCGAGGGCATATGGTAGCGATGCACAGTTGCCATTGGCGAACACTATGAGGGGTGACTGCTTGTTTCTGGGTATAACTTTTAAGATGTTCAGGGGGAACTGCAAATAAATAAATAATTATTGAGATTTTTTTTTATTGTTCTGTTTTTTTATGTGATAAAATAATCTATAGAGTTTTTAGTCATGTATACGTTAAATAAAGAATGAAGCTTTAAATTACCTTAAATTTCTTAATTTTATCCAAATTTTCTGATTCCTCTTTCCATGTTTTGATGGTGTTCTTATTGAATACACCAACATAACTCTCCTGTTCTTTGTCATAGATTACGGCTGATGTTATGTGATCTTTTGATGTCCATCCACCAACTTGCTTTTGGTCTGAAAGCTAATAAAATATGGATTTTAAACACAAACATAACCTTTACAAAACTCCAATTATTTACAATTTGATATAATTGTGTGGTTTGTTTAAGAAAATAATTATAAATCAGCTGAGAAGAGTTTGAGATTATGCAAGAAGTAAGAAACAATATTTACTTGATATTTATTCACAACATTTCGTCCCAAAGTCACAATAACGTGTTCGTCTTCTTTATCTTCTGAAACGCCGAGAAAGCTTTTCTGATCTATTAATGGGCACAGAACGTAATAATTATGTAGCTTGGCCATTACTGCAAATGAGTATTAGCACGGTATAATCCTTTTAATTGAGAAAACCTCGTGTTCCAAGTTAAAAACAAACTAAAACCACACACGGCACACACACGAAGAAAATTCGCTGTCAACTTGATTTTGTCAAAGAAAATTATATATTCTGTGGTGGAGTTGTTCCAGAGATTGTTATAAGTAAACTCAGCATTTTTAGCATTAATTTGACGTACACGGGATGTCACAGTGACAAAAGCGGCAAAGTTCAGAAACATTCGAAAATAATAATTTTCGTCGTTTTCTTTAGAAAGCCGGCCTGAGTCTATAATTCTTTCTATATTTTAATAAGTGAGAGAAAAGGAATAAAAAAAATATTTACCTAAACACCAAATTAGGACGAGACTTAAGCGTATTGTTTAATGGCTGTTCTAGAAAATCAACATTGGCAAAATAGAAAATTCATGATCAGAGTTCAAGGTTATTGTTATTGAAGTTTGGCTCTTATCGTTCACATTTATTACATCATCACCGCTGCTACAACATTAATTCGTTGACGCAGACGTGCACGTTCGATTCACTTATTTTGTGGCAGTGATCCAGTGCGCACGAACATGTCGACAGCCGGGAAAGTTATCAAATGTCAAGCTGCCGTCGCATGGGAGGCCGGCAAGCCGCTGTCGATCGAAGAGATCGAAGTGGACCCACCTAAAGCCGGCGAAGTGCGCGTCAAGATCATCGCGACTGGAGTGTGCCACACAGATGCGTACACGCTCTCCGGCAAGGACCCCGAGGGCGTGTTCCCCGTGGTGCTGGGGCACGAGGGCGGCGGCATCGTCGAGAGCGTCGGCGAGGGCGTCACCTCCGTCAAGCCCGGAGACCACGTCGTGCCCCTGTACGTGCCGCAGTGCAACACATGTAAGTTCTGCCTGAACCCCAAGACTAACCTCTGCCAGAAGGTGCGCATCACACAAGGCCAGGGCGTCATGCCCGACGGCACGCGCCGCTTCCGCTGCAAGGGACAGGAACTCTACCACTTCATGGGATGCTCTACATTCAGTGAATACACAGTTGTTCTAGAAATATCTCTGTGTAAAGTAAATGATGCAGCAGCATTAGACAAAGTTTGCCTGCTGGGTTGTGGAGTACCCACTGGCTACGGAGCTGCCCTCAACACTGCCAAGGTGGAGCCAGGATCAAACTGTGCTATCTTTGGTCTGGGAGCAGTTGGTCTAGCTGTTGCACTGGGATGTAAGGCTGCTGGAGCCAAACGCATCATTGGAGTGGACATCAACCCTGACAAGTTTGAAGTGGCCAAGAAGTTTGGAGTCAATGAGTTTGTGAACCCCAAGGATTATGACAAACCTATTCAGCAGGTCCTTGTTGACTTGACTGATGGAGGTCTAGATTACACTTTTGAATGCATTGGTAACATTAACACGATGAGAGCTGCTCTAGAAGCATGCCACAAGGGTTGGGGTGTCTCAGTCATTATTGGTGTAGCTGCTGCAGGTGAAGAGATCAGTACTCGCCCATTCCAGCTTGTCACTGGTCGCACCTGGAAGGGAACAGCTTTCGGAGGCTACAAGAGCCGTGAGAGTGTGCCTAAACTTGTAGATGAGTACTTGGCAAACAAACTTCCCCTGGATGCATTTGTCACCCACACGGTGCCCCTGAAGGAGATCAATGAGGCTTTCCACCTGATGCATGTAGGCAAATCTATCCGTGCTGTTGTACAGTTGTAATTTTAAGGAAAACTATATATTTTTATAAGCATTTATGTTATTGTCATTGTTATACTGCATTTTACGAGAAGTGATAAACATGTGAAACATGTTCCCCAATATTTATGTGAAAATAAACAGAGTTCAAACAAATAGTATTTGTTTTTTGTATTTTTCATCCATATTAGTATGTTACTGAAACCTATGTAATATTCTAAAGGCTGGTTATCTACTCTGGGCTTACTATTACTTGGTTTACTAAAACCATAACTAATCCATATATTTGGGTAACTAGGTTAAAATCATAAGTATGTTACTGCACTAATTATAAAGGTGCTTGTGAAATGGGCACTTATCAACAATATTATCTTGAGTATCAAGTATTCAGGATTAATTTGACGAGTTATACCTACTACTTATTATAACATCAAGTTACGTATTCAATTGTTATTGTACATACACATACCTACTGATGTATTTAAATTCAAGTTACAATAGCTGTATAATAGTCATTCTGCTTTTATTAATAGTCTTCTTGTTTGTTAATTATCAATTCAAAGAGCGTCCGGTCGTTTGTATCGGCAGAGTACCTACCTAAGTATGTTTTTATATGGTCTCATGCCAGTACATCTATCTCAATGCTATTGTTCGAGTTGCGATATTACATCTCATGCACCCAGTTTTTTACTCGACTACGCAAAAGAGTTTGACTTATGATGGACAATTGCTAACTTTGTAAAATAACCCTTCTCGCACAGTTTAAACAAGGTACTAAAATGTTAATTAATATTTCAAAGTTCAAATTACTTATAAAGTCGTTTGCTTCTACTGAGTTCGGTCAACTTTTTACTTTAGGTACGACGCGCAACAAACAAAAAATTTATAGTCGTCGAGATAGATATTTATTTATACACAGTATATCTTCACAAAATATTTCATCTAAATCTGATCAGCCACTGTAAGTTAATTAAACAAACTATGAGTGTAGTAAAGTAGGAATAGTTGGTTAGTTACAGTGGTCCTAGGTTGGTAAGTTATTCCTCATATGATCTGTACCTATGTAACTTAATTTATTTAATTGTGTTGATAAACTGTGGCGATTACAGGAGTGTAAGCTATTTCTTAAAGTCCTCAGCTCCAAGAAGTTTTTCGCACCAAATGAAGTAACGCACATTCACCATGAACTTGTAAAATTCCCCATAAATTAATTTCGTGAAACTGTAATAACATTTTCTGTATCTAATCTCCCTCATTACTTATGATAAACAACATCACGAAATATTTTAAACGGCGGCCTTGACTATCACTAAGGTATTAACGAGTTGAATTAAGACAGGTACGTGAAAAACATTTCCTTGTCTTTTTCTTTGACTAAAAACTTCATAGATTTGCCCAGGTAACTGTTTTCCTTGAAAGGCAAGGCATGCTTGCAGCAAAATGATTTTATCGCAAGCGCGTTTAAGCTAGCAATTTCTTCAGCTTTGGAAATCAGTAAATGTAGATAACTATAAGCAGTGGTGGAAAATCGAGCGCCAGCAGAAACCAAGAAAGTCAAGTTGATTATTGTCCTGTCGTTTAGTACAAAGTCAGTAATTCGCAGTTTTAATTTGTGTGCCCATAAGATTGTTAGGTACGCGACTTCTTTTTATTGTGTGACGTACACAATAAAAGAGTCATTAGTGCTAACAAGGTCGACCTTTCGATCAATTAAGTAATAAGTAAAACAAATAACTCAAAATAACATTTGTCTATATTCATAACAAAATATACATTGCATTACTTAATTAGGTAACTAATCAACATTTTTACAAACATTCACGTATTTACAATTTACACAATAATTTCCACTAATTACAGAAACATTGTTATAATAATTATACATATTTTGTCAAAATTATTACACCTATAAAATTTTAATGATAAACAATGAAAGATAGTGTACTCTTGCAGATACCATCTTTGTCATAGTTTTATGAAAATGTTAACACAAGTAATATTAATTTTAAATTATGAATTTCCATTAAATATATTAGGTATTTATTCCATTGGACAAATGCGAGGAATTCAACTAAACACTATTAAAAATTACAGTGAATATAAACATATAAATAAATAATAATAAAACAAAGCAGGATACATCGAGATTATTCGGCAACATATTAGAGTTTAGAGTGGCAATCATCATGAGAACCGCCAACTGCATAATATATTTTTGATACATACACAATCTTGCACGTTAATGATGTCGCCATTTGAAGATAATAATGGTTCTAACAAAGGTGTAAACAAGATTATAGTTATTAACATGAGTGAACATCGTTAATCTCATTGAGTATCCGGGGCGATTGTCTTCTCTGGCGGTTCAGAAGTAATCTGCTTGTAGTACTCCACGTAACTGTCGCATTGCTCCCCTGAAACAATACCTCGTTGTTATACAATCATTCAATATAGCATTTTATTATTTAGCTTAGATTAGTAGCTGTCTCCACAATCCCACCTACACACAATATTTTATCCCAAACTTTACAATTCACATTCTTATTAATGTCATGATTTTCGTTCGCCCTTTCGATAAATGATCTCCCATATATCTAATCATTTAAAGAACTCCAAAGAGACGGAGGTAGAAGACAGACTTCTAAAAATACTTCTTAATAACTTTCGAGACTATTGGAAGGAGCATTAACATGCCCAAAACTTTGTTATGCTGTTTCATCTACCTGCATGTGCGAATCACGCCGGGTACGAAAACTAGTATTCATATTGTTCTAGTAACACATTTGTTAACATGTAGCTTATCGCGTACATAAAGCAGAGTTTATCTGAAGCAACCCCATGACATTAATGTGACATCGAATGGTGTTGATAACTTATCGGCTCGATACTGACGTAAACACCATGATAATGATGTGTTTTTCTTTTTACTAAACTGGTTTGGACCGATTTTATAAATTGCTATCACTAGCGGCGGATCCAGCTGACAAAAAAGTTGTGGGCATTTGATGTAGCTGAAAACTCACATTCGTTCACTTTCAATAAATTCAGATATAATAGGGAGTTAAGGGGGTGTACATTAGAGATAATATAGGGGGAAATGAGAGTATATGGGAGAAAACATAAGAAAGTAAATAAAGAAGAACTTAAGGAAGTAACATTAGGGGAGTATGTAGGTTAGTACATAAGTGGAGGACATATTTATAAGGAAGAACATGAGAGAGTAGATAAGGAGTCAATAGAAGTAGGACATAAGGGATTATATAAGGAAGTACATAAGCTATTTAGTAAGAGGCGTACTTAAGCAAGTATAGTAGGGAGACACTTGACACATTTTACTAAATAGTACTTCTAGTTACCTTTCAAGAAGTGTGGAGATCCTCTAGTCCGCTCATTCCTGTTCTGCAGCGCGTGGTATATCGCGGTGAAGGCGGTGGGCCTACCGTGAGCCTGTGCATGCGCCCGCGCCGCCGCCAGCAGCTTGCGCGGCGGGAGGGACAGCCAGGTGGCGCCGGCCTGCCGCGCGGCCCCGGCGGCACCTACCGGCTCTTCCCAACTCAGCAGGACTTCTACAACTTCCTAGTAAGAGAATATTTTTTTGTCAGTAAAAGTATACAGCTAACAGTATAGTGTATTAAATAAAAAATAAATAAAACGCTGCATTGAAAAATGACTTCTATGGAAATGACTAATTTGCCTTACGCAGATGTATTCACAAATATCACAATCTCTATCTAAATCTGATACACCTATTGTAAAAAGGTAAAACGTCCATTACAGTAACTAAAACAACAGACGGTCGAATTCTTTTAAAATGGCCTATATGACGCGGCATAGCATACATCCGACAATTTGCTTCGGATCGCTTCTCATTGGCGTAGATTTGGCCACGTAGGATGCCCTTATAAACTTAAACTCACCTCATAAGCCTTCAACCGCCACAGCATATCCAAAGCCAGCTGTGCAGCCGCAGGGTCAAGATGCCCCAGCGACAGCAGCGCGCAGGCGAGAGCCCTCGCATCTCCCAGCGCCCCGCGCCGCAGCGCCGCGCGTAACCGTGCCGCACTGCCCCGCGTTACAAGTGCGCGGACCATTAGTTCAGAGGTCACTGGTTGGATGACCAGCGAGTTGCGGCAGAGGGAAGCGACGTATGCTGTTACTACCTGTGTGGGGGAGAAATAGTTCAAAAGACGGTCAGCAAGCTTTTTATTTATTCAGTCATTTAAAAGTTCCATAAAAACTTGACAAAGGAAAAAAATACGTTGCTAAAATGACAGCAAAACTTGTCTATAACTTAATGAGAATGAATGTAATAAAGTATATAAGGGGAATACATAAGAGGAGTATATAAGGGGAGTACATAAGGAGAGTTCATAAGGAAGTTGAAAGTTGAAGACTTCGTAACGGAAATTTCATCAGTACTTCAAGAAAGCCTGCAAAAGTGGCTGAAAAAGAGGGAAAATACATTATTTCTACACAACAATGTAGAAGACAGACTATGAATGTTTTCTTTATTTAAAGACCATGAGATGAAGTTACAGCGTCACACCTAATTACGCGGAACTGCTGCGTGTGCTGTGGCGCGGGGGACTGACCCGCCGTGTTACACTCACCTGCACGAGGAACTGGTCGGCGGCGTGCTGCTGCAGCAGCGCGCAGGCGTCGGCTGCGACACCAGCACGCGGAACTGCTGCGTGTGCTGTGGCGCGGGGGACTGACCCGCCGTGTTACACTCACCTGCACGAGGAACTGGTCGGCGGCGTGCTGCTGCAGCAGCGCGCAGGCGTCGGGCTGCGACACCAGCACGCGGAACTGCTGCGTGTGCTGTGGCGCGGGGGACTGACCCGCCGTGTTACACTCACCTGCACGAGGAACTGGTCGGCGGCGTGCTGCTGCAGCAGCGCGCAGGCGTCGGGCTGCGACACCAGCACGCGGAACTGCTGCGTGTGCTGTGGCGCGGGGGACTGACCCGCCGTGTTACACTCACCTGCACGAGGAACTGGTCGGCGGCGTGCTGCTGCAGCAGCGCGCAGGCGTCGGGCTGCGACACCAGCACGCGGAACTGCTGCGTGTGCTGTGGCGCGGGGGACTGACCCGCCGTGTTTCGAGCCACTTCTAGTTCCGCCCACTTTCTAGAAAATCACGGGAAGACCATTAGGCAAATACCAAGAATAATAGTGGACAATTCAGAGAAGACCTAAAAGTACAATCTTTGAACTGGCTACAGTGATCCTTATCAATCTATGTTGGTATGGTATTAGTCGAAAGAACATTTACTGACTTTAACCCCCCACCAACGCGTCACGAGCTGGTTGAGCAGCCGGTAGATAGCAGCACTGGCACTGTGTTCACCAGCAGGGACAGTACATCATACCTGTAGAGCGCGTGTATCTCGTCGAAGACGTGCGACAGCTGCGCGAGGTAGCAGCCGGCCTGCGTCACGAGCTGGTTGAGCAGCCGGTAGATAGCAGCACTGGCACTGTGTTCACCAGCAGGGACAGTACATCATACCTGTAGAGCGCGTGTATCTCGTCGAAGACGTGCGACAGCTGCGCGAGGTAGCAGCCGGCCTGCGTCACGAGCTGGTTGAGCAGCCGGTAGATGGCGTCTCGTCCGTCTGTCCGCCGCAGTAGTACGGCCACTATCTTCGCTAGCTCATCTTTTGGGAGCTGTAACACGAATTTTTTTTTATTTGAAATGCTTTTCGGCCAAAAGTTTTTGCGGGGCATAACATGTCGGTATGTAGTCCGGCTGGAACACCACCCACGTGTCCGAGTCTGTGTGTGCGTCATGTTAGTGAGGATATGTTACCTCATGCGCCAGTCCGGAGGGCACGAGGCGCACGCGCCACAGACAGCCGAGGCGCGCGTCGATGATGTAGTCCGGCTGGAACACCACCCACGTGTCCGAGTCTGTGCGTAGCGTTAAGGCAATTTATGCCTTCAAAAGTTAACGACAGAATTTCAGCAGGTAAACATTTAGGTAAATGTCAAAAAGCACGACAAAAACCGCACCAAAAAATTCTATCTAGTTGCAATAACATTTTTTTCAAAAGGATACACATAGGACAGAGCATGTCCCCGACTAGCGCGGGCTTCATGCTGACTCCGGGCACGACGGGTATGTGTATGATGCAGTTGTTCTCCGCCCGCGACTCCTCCATAATGTCGAATATTTGAGAAGATTGGGAAGCCTGCAATGTTAAGTCAATGTTACTGTTCGCGCCATAACACTTTGCTACAGACCTACCTTTGTCTTTTGAGCCATTTTAAAATTATAACTTACAATGATCATCAGATCATGATCTGAAACCCTTCTGGAAGCAATATAATAGTTACCTGATGATGCACGACGATCAGATCGTCGACCACGTTGACGGCGAACCTGCCGACCAGCCCTGTCTTCAGCACATGTGTGCTGTGGAGGCCCGCAGGGCCCGTGATGGGCATCAGCCATACCTGGTCAACATTAGTTTATTAGATGAAGTAAAGCCGTATTGTGAAGGGTCTTTACATACTATGATGTTAAGAGTTCCATTTTTGGATCATAGAGGATTTTATACACATAATAATATTGGCTCCTTGTGTGGTCCAACTATTTCTCGCAGCTGGATTAAAAGTCTATTGGATGTAGTAAGACTGAACAAAGTCAGTTACCTCAGTGGGTCCAGGAGCGGAGACGGTGGCACAGTGTCCGTGCCTGAACACGGCGCACCAGGTCGCCTCGCACAGCCGCAGGATGAACACGTCGCGCTCCACTACTGGTCTTGTAGCCTCCACTACAATTTGTATTTATGTTATACGCTACACACCTACATTTTAGGTTGCTTACATAAAACTGTGGAAAAAGGCAGGTCACTGCCATGTACTTAACATATACCTTTGGATCAATAAATAAAAACAAATGTTCTTGATCATTAGGTAGTATCATTTAATTATTGTAGAAATAGCAATCTGTTTAATGAATTACATAATTCTAGATTTTTCCTAACTATGTTAGGGTGGGATTCAAGACTAACCCGATGCAGCGTAGTACCAGTGTTTAACATGGATTGACCACCTGTCTGACCTTGGCCTTATATTTGATTGATTTATGTGACTGTTATTTAGCCACAATCTGTTCAATGAATCACACAGTTTAATATTTAATTTGTAAGAACATAATAAACACCCTTCCTTACACTCTAGTTTCTGCAGCTTGGTGATGGTGGAGTTGTTGAGAGAGAAGGGCTGTAGCAGCAGCCCGTTGTTGCCGGCCAGCAGCACGATGTTGCTTTGAGAGCACCATGAGAACCATGCACAGCTGCCAAAGATAAATAGAATGGCTTTAGGAGACTAAAAATTTATTATTCTGTAGGTATATTTGGTTTGTGGGACAGTAGTTAGGGAAAGAGTTATGTTGTATTGTACCTGAAAGAAGTGTTTTTTAAACTCTTCAACTGTTTCTTCTCTGGCAAAACTTGTAGTAATTCAATGCCATGGTCCGTTATAAAGGTAATCTCATTTACTTTGGGCCAAACAAAACCCAATATCTTTGCATTCTTCCATTTACATGTGTGTGAGTATTCAACATTAGTAGGGGCCAAGTCTTTGAAGTTCACGAATTCTACAGTAGCATTCTGAGTGTCTTGGTTTCTCTGTATTGCAAGTATTTTCAGATCTGGTGAGAATTTTATTGATATTATTGGTCCTCGGTCTTCCATACGGAATGAAGTGGATTTTGATTCGTCCATGCCATTGACCGTGACGCCTGTAACGCCCCCAGATCTAACTGTAAAAACCTAGAAAACAAAAAATGGTGAAGTATTAGTCATAACAGAATGTTCCTCAAAATGACTTTTGAGCTGGTTAAAAAGATTTTTATGATTGACAAAGCTGTTGACATTATAATAGGATTATCTAAGAGTTAATTACGGTCTACTAATCACGACCGAATACGAATTAGTAATAGAAACAAGAAAATTCATGGTCATTACCTGTCCATTACTGTCGTCGAAAAATACATTCGTGACTGGACTATCGGCGTCAAAACGTTTTGGCTGGTCGGAGAGAGCCAAACAGTACTCGTCGCTGCCATCTAAACAAAATCGTGCCATGTTTTGAACATAATAAACTTTCGTTTGAATTAACTCACAAAACTTTCGTCTTTGTTGTGAAACGGTGACAGTGACATAATCTTCTGACAGTTAATGTCATGCCTCGCCATCTGTCGGATTAAAATATTCTGATCTAACTTAACGGCTTTTCGCTAGGTATGTGAGGCTTTCATTCATATGAGTTGTTGTGTTTATTTAAAACTATGCACTCTACTACACTAATTATTTTGTATTTCATAGTTTACTGAATTTATTTATTCAAGTTAGCCAACAATTGTTTACACCTTAATATTATAAAACCTACATAAAAAAGTTACACAAATATAAAATTTTCTTACAGACAGACTAACACCTCGTGACACCTTTCGTTACATTTAAGCTCTTTTAAAATAAGTTACATACAAATTATAACTTGATTCGAATGTAAAGTTACACCTAATATTAAAAAAAAAGGTAATGAAAAAGAGTTACAATAGCTACTTATAGACAAAATACCATAAATTAGGTTTCCACAGCAACCAATGGCGGTAACAACAAACGAGAGTGTGATATCGTGATTGTAAATACTACAGAAAATATAACATTATGAATGAAAATATAGAACTGAGTAATTTTACTGCCGATGATTCCCTTGAGAACGATATCCAAGAGTATCACGAGATAAAACAAGACACGACACTTGATGATATTGAGACTTCGTTTTCTTCAAAACAGTCACCGAAACATTTGAATGAATATGATTTTTTTACGCAGATAGATGTTAAAACGGAACCTAAGAAAAATTTTAAGAAGAAAAAGGGTAAGAAAAAAGATAAGCCATCTAATTTGATGGACTTGATAAGTTCAGAGATAGCCGCGTCCGTTGTGCCGGTGACCGACAATGTGGTGTCTTTAGTAGATGTTTCTAAGGAACGCCAAAATAGTTTTTTGAGAACGGATTCTAAATTCACTCCATTTCAGAAACCTAAAACATTCATTGTGGATGCTGAAAACGGGTAAGTTTTTTTCACCAAATAAAATAAAATTAAACTAATTACCTGATAACATGTCCCTTTAAGGTATCTTATAAATCTTTATCATTTTTGCAAGTAGGTAACTGCAATTATAATGAAACCATTTATTTCACTTTCATACATTGTAGGTGGGCTCCTAAAGCCAAAGCTGCTTACTTGAGCCCCATATTTCCAAGAATACTGGAGAATGCTGTGTCTGACGACTCTCCGATTGCAGTAGAATATGTCGAACCACGTGCATTCGATGACGTCGTGGCCAAACACACTGAAAGAGATAAAGATGACTCCATCAAGTTTTTAGACATAACAATAAAAAATATAACACCTAAACATCACCATTCCTTCACATTAGAAAAACTACTTTGTGTCAAAGTTGTAGAATATTATAATGAATACATTTATATTCAGAGAGTTCTTAAAGATCTCGCTAAAGACATTAAAGTAAGTAGAGATACAAAAGACAACCTTAAGATAGATTTAATGAAAGTTAGTCCTAGTAAAAAATACGATGTACGGTTCGATAAAACACTGAGAAATTACACAGAAAAGTTACTCAAGCTGAAAGAAAAATATAAAGAATCACTCAAAGCAAAGAAAGAAGCCACTCATAAAATAATATCGCTATGGGCAGATGTAGAAATGTTAAGAGAGAGGCGTGAATGTATTGACACACCTTACAATTTGGAGTTAAATCAAATTATTTTAGATGAAACTGAATACGAGAAAGAATGGAATGATGTATTCAACACAGAATATACAGATACTCTTGACCAAATTGAATATGACTTCGTGACTAGGTACTTGGAGTATAAAGAAGCTAAGAACGAGCAAAATACAAATACAGATAAAAAACTTTCTAAGCCAAAATTACAATTTGATGAAGACAAAATAAAAAGCGAAGTTGAAATGTTCGTTAATACTGTTTTAACTAAAAGTACAGTAGAATTGTATCTGAAAAAAGACGAATCTATTATAACAGATTTTGAACAGCAGGGTCAGCGATTTCCGAAAACTAATTATAACTTTTTAATGTATGTGGACGATGTTTTTGTATGCGAATCTGAAAATTATTCTAGTGATGATATGTTTTGTGCGGAATTTACCGAGAGTTTCTCCGTGCAGATTCTTGCAAAGAATAAAAGTATAAGGATTGTTTTACTAGAAAATGGTACAAAGGTTTCGGATTTTACAATTACTTTGCAAGAGGTAAGAAAAACCAACGAAAATGCCGAATTTGTGGCTGAAAGTCTAATTCGCGAGGAAATAGTTGAATCGAATTTGAAATATGTAGGCAGTGGTGTAAGTATGAAAGAAATAGCTCACGCAAATAAAGTGAGACTTAAAAGTAGCAATTTATTCAAAGGAAAGTTATTTACGAACTACGAAATAAACATGAAAGTTGGTTGGAACGACAAGCTAGATCAGAATAAGTCTCAAGCTGTTAAATCTTCAATGGAATTAGGGAAAAGAATTAAAAGACTGTTGCATGGTATTGAGAAACCGAATTTAGACGTATTATTAGACGTTATCAGTAAAATATATGAGAAAGATGTAACTGACGAAAATATGATAGAGACAATTACGAAACTATGCCAAATGGAAGTGCAAGATGACGACACCTTTCCTCTGGAAGATAATAATCCAGAGATTACACGGCTGAAGTTGCTTCACTTGAGGAATATTGGAGGTTTTACTGGTATCGACAAGAAATTGGTTCCACTCCACGCAAGTCAAATAACTACAGATCAACTGAACTGTCTCCAAAAGACGAACGAAAAGGAGTTCGATATGGACTATCTCAATAACGCAGAAATGGAGATGGATCCTATCGAGTTGCAAAGGTTTATTGGAGCGAAGTATGTTCAAAAGTTAAACAGAAATATGTTGCGAAGTCTGAACGAGTATCTACTTCAGAAGACACATAAAGATGTCGTTAAGGAATTTAATTTTAGTTTCAGGTCGGTACCATGAAAATTTTTCCCCTATCCTTTTTCTTGACCATCATCTGATTTGAGCTTTTCCTTGTTAATTTTTCCATTACAGAAGTTTATTTTCCAACCAGTCTAACGTAGGGGTCCTTGCAACGGCCTCAAACTCTACGAAACAGCAGATTTTGAGGGAGTCTTTGGGCAAAGATCAGGAGATTCATGTGACTGTAATAAGAGCTTTCAATCTGCTTGACCGAACTGCTGCGGTTCTTGACGAGATAGCTGAAGATGATGAAATGATTGCAGGTGACTTTGGAAATTACTTATTATCTGTTACAAAATATTACGACTCAATGCTCCAGTTTCTTCAGGATTCATTTACTGGACAATGGCTTTTCTTTCATCGACTTCTCAAAAAGGAGGAGGTTCTCAATTCGGATCTTTGTATGTTTTTGTTGCAGGTTTCAAAGTGCGATCTCTAAGGCCTTTCGTTCGGGTGAACTACAGAGGCACATCTGCTCAGACCGTTACCGCCATTGGCTGTCATCCGTCTTGGAATCACACCCTCAAAATCAATACCAAGTCAGTAACATAATAATGATGCCAATTTGCATCAAGAACACTATAGTATACACTACTAGTACCTTAAGACAGGCATAATTAATTTGGTAACTGCGGAAAGATCCTAATATAATTGCTCATCACTTCCAGACTTGAGCCTTTATCTTCAGTCCATATCAACATCTACGACGAGTACAAAGCCAACATAGTGGAAGGTTTCTCCGAAGAGGAACATTCTAACAAGACCGTTCACTATCGCTACTATAACAAATGGTTGGGGACTTTGGAGGTACCGCTGTATGCGGTGTTGAGTCTGGGCACGGTAAGTATTCTGGAAATCTGGACAATAAACAACCATGTAATGGCGGAAGTTGAGTAAGAGGCTGAAAGTGTGAAAACACCTAAGAGAAATAGGACAGCAATTGCACAAAAATTGTCAGGCTAGCAAACTCTGATAACTGGATTTTTAGAATGCAAGAGGCCAGGCATCGCTTTTCCAGCAAAAAACTCGTCGAGTTTAGGTTTATACCAAGGATAGCAGATAGGACCTATTTTCGTTATGGACTTATTTATAACAGTTAAACTGAGGGGTGTGTCATATCAAAGACAGGATGATTGTAGTCTCGTTAAGAGTGTCGCGAGGAAGCGTGATTCATGCTCAATCCAGTGTAATTGAGAGTAACGTCCTGGCAACGCATTCGCGGATGACGCCAGCTGGCGCGATGGGCGTGTCGCTGACGTACGATCCAACACGACTTATTGACATGCACCGGATTCTACGGCGTAGGAATAGCACGATAATCACACAACTCAATAATGTACTCATAAATCCATTTGAATATTTAGCAAGTCTATTTGACAGGTGCGAATTTTTTTCAACTAGTTTATGTTAACTTTGATCTCTAATCCAAACGATTAATGACTTGAAAAGTTGGATGAGATATTCCTAGGTCCAGAGATTCACACATGACTTATTGGCTCAACTCTGTATTTGCATCTAACGGCAACTACTTATCCCATTTACATAGATAGCATGCCAACTGGATGACTGCAGCACGTGCGCGAGTTGCCAAATTATCCAACTAAATACAATTTGTGTTAGCTCAAATATTGACATAACCGATGTTCATGTAACGATCACGTTTCCAGCTCCGGGGCACATTCAAGATCACGACCCCGCCGCTCTTGTTTGGTTACGAAACCCACCAAACGAAGGAGTCAACATCGCTAATCCCAGAAATAACGCAACTCATGAAAAAACACACCACTTTCATAACATTAGAAATAACGACCAGCCTATCGCATTTGGGAGGATTGCACGCTTATAACCAGCCGCTACCAAGCTCAATAGAAGACGATTATTTGATCAAACATTTGAACAATTTCGTAACTGAATACACAAACGAATTTCCGATGAGGAATATTTCGTTGACTTTTATAGATAGCGCGGGTAGGAACAAATGCGTCACGCAGTTTCTACAGCCAATACCTTTGCCAGAAAAGGACTTCATTCCCAAGAATCCGAGAGGAGACTCGGCTATATCGAAGTCTTCTGGGTTTTCTAAGAGTTCGTCATCAAGCGGGAAGAGAAGAGAAAGAGAGCTGGATGTTGATGGCATGAGTCATGAGGAAAAGGAGTCAATATACAGCGCTCGCGAAGGAGACAACCTGTCAAAAATGATGAATGCGTGTATGCGGTACGTGTCTTTGATCCCCAGCTATGAAGTGACGGAGACTCATGCTGTCACATTGTTGGGACTCGTTAGTATATTTCATTATATTGCATGTAGTTATTTTTGCTACCGAAGCAAATGAACTCTAGAAGCTTGTTTTATTTTACAGGAACTTCTAAAAGTACTTCACGGTTCACCTCTAGACCACACGATACTCCTAGCGAGCTACTTCATATACCTCGGCATTAAATGCTGGGTGGCAATAGGTCTTGGTCTTCCCCGAGGCCAGAGCAGCTTCGTACTATTTAAATACGACCTGACAACACGTAGGATAGTACTGGAAAGTGATCAGCTGTTCAGAAGCAGGGGGTTTCTGAACAAAGGTGATGGGTACACATGGTATGTGTGTGACGCAAGCAGTGGGGAACGTCATGAACTTAGAGACGTCGGCTGTCCCATGAAGACTGTCGACTATGTGTTTGATAACGAAAATGTGAGTAAAGGCTCTTCAGCGAAAACTTATTAGTTGAACAGAATAATGGAATGTAACTTTTCCAGATATGGGTCAACGTTCAAGCGTCTCAAGATTGCGAAAATATGGGGTTTGATTTCACCAAGTCTTCTGAATGGCAAGCTGTAAGTATACAAATGGATCAGCCTAGTTATAAGCAAAGACACGTCGTGGTTTTATGAAATTTTGAATCCAAGTAACGACCTTGACGCTTTCATCTTAAGGTCCATTTTACTACACAGGTGTTTGACAAAAGTGTGTTCGTGATGAAGCAGCCAGTGGTTACAGATAGCACGCTCTACTCGCCCCCACCGAGTGTGGAGGGGTTGAGGGTTGCTCTTGAGAACAAGATTAAGATGAAGGTTCAGAAGTGGAGATCACACATGAAGACTATTTGGAACAGGTAATAAGAACTTTCTAGTCAAGTAATCATGGGACTAACGCAAACAGATAAATCTCGACAATGAGAGAAAATGGACAGTAAATTCAATCTCAAATCATATACTGTCTCTGATTTTTACCGTAATTCTATGTATATCAGGTATTGCAGTACGCTGTTACGCGACATGTTGCTACAATGGGAGTATTGGGTATTCTTTCCGACTGGTCCTAAGCCAGTCTTCAGTCAGAAGCTGAAACACTTAATGGCGACATTTAAGGTAAGGCTTTAGACCTCTAGCTAGTCTTTTTTTATAACTTTCATATTACAAGACTGCAAACTTGAGTGTTTTTTCAGATATTTGGCTTCCCCCTAAACATGTCGTACGTGAACACAAAATCGGTGATATCAGCCGTCAAGTCTACTGGCCTGCACCTGACAGACGATCCTAATGTGGAGTTTGCGCTCGGTGTCGAGGTGTGTGCCTACCCTAATAATGTCATTAGTATCTGGGTATTCCTCGCCAGCATTAGCAGAATGTAGATAAGTCAGTGTGGTGTTTTTGTGAAATAAACCGATTTACAAAATGACGACCTCTTGTTTTCTAGAAAGACTATGCAGGTATTGTGCATACCCTGTGTCACACACTGACGTGTTTTGACTTCCAGCTATTTGATTAATATAATAAAATGCGTCAAACAGTTTCCGCAGAAGTCTAAAAGCGGATCAGTCCGCGCCGCTTCGCAAGGTAAATATTTGGGTAACCACCGTCCACCAAACAAAAACTTTACAGAAGAGCAATATAAAAGTTTATTTTAAAACTAAACATTTCATCAGGACTATAAAACCAGATTTTAATTTAAATAAAAAATAGAGCTTGTATGTCTTTTCGTTTTAATGCTAACAAAATAAAATTAACATTTATTCCATTGTAGTATAAAAATATACGTAAAAATAGAAAAAAGGAGATGTTATACGTGTTGTGGGGTCGCGGTCGTTTGAAGCCCAACGCGACGCAGCGCGCTGCCGCGGCTAGATTCAGTTCCGGGCTGCCTTAACCTAGCGGCCGAGCCGAGCCTAGCTGCCGGGGTCGTCGGGCTTGCTCTGTTTGGAGCGGCGCAGCTGCTGGATGTAGTGGCGCTGGATGGGCTTGTGCAGGGCCAGCTGCGCCAGCGCGTCGTCTATGGAGAACCACTGCCGCTTGCGACCCATCAGCCGCGAGTCCTCCCACTCCGCCAGCTCCTGGGTCACCGTCATCACGTACACTTCTGTTCGGTGTTTGTGCTCTCGGTTCTGGAATTAAACAAACACTAACTTTAACTAAATCCTCAGCGATTAAAATCTGGATCGTCTTTAAGAACAGATTTGAAAGATCTCAGACATACAATACAAGATTAGAAATCTTGCCAATAAAGCTTAGATTGAATCGAGTAATTCATTCGCCTAACACGTTAGGTTCAAAGAGTTCACAAAGATAACGAGACTTTTATGTACGATTTTAGTGAACAAAGCGCTGGCCACGACCGCAGAACATGATCCCCCACACGGCGCGGCCCTGGCTATGTTTGACATAGGCCCAGCCAATGTAACTTTACACACAGGTAGCTTTGCACAGCGATTGTCGGGGATCAAATGACGTCACCGCACTTATTTTCTCCGAGTAATGAAACCTGTTTGATCCAAGTGCTACAAAAACAGCAGCTGGTACTTGATATCGAACGAATCTAGTTTGTAAACAATAGAACTGCGGCATGACGTAAATAAAACCAATCAAGCGATCTTAATTAATTTTATGACAAAGTAATTGCTTACGTAATTAGCGGCACTGGTTAACGCGTGATAAGTAAGTCAGGAGTTCACTTGGATGAGTTAAATCATAAGCTTTATTGTATAAATAATCCGAGCGGGATGCCACCGATGTTATTCATATTTGCGATTGAGTATTCATAAGCTATTGTGGTTCGAATGTAGCTACAGATTAACCTTACGAGTATACATAATATATAAAGGTTATCACTAGGCAACAGGCTAGCTTAACTAGCCAAGCTCTCCTAATCACTTAAGATGAGGAATAGCTTGAGAGAGAGCTAATGTTTCACAGTTTAATTTTGGTAAATACATAATATAGCAACCCATTTTACTCATAATGGCAATTTACTGGTTATAAATGTGACAGAAGTACCAGTAAATTAAAACGACTACCGTAATATCGAAGGTGAATTAACGGTCGAACGTAACAATGTAAATAACAAGTCTTATCTCAGGGAAATTCATAGACCGTTAGTCAAGGGATAAAATTCGTAAAGCTCGCCAATGTTGCGCACATTGTCTTTGGACGTTCATAAACATTCTTATCTATAATTGGAACATTTCATTGTTTTATTCATTTCCGTAATGATTCAAAGAAAAATAAACAATGAGGTTTAGTTCATTGCCTGCGATTTAGCTATTTGTGTTTGGCAGCATTTGATAGACTGAATTTTGTAAGCAATGAACTAGCTTTCAGAAATCGGGAGACTTGAATAGATGTCCGAGTTAGGTATCCCGGAAAGGCATCCCAGGAACTTGTCTGGCAGGCTAATATTTATACTACGGAAATTATAGTATTGACGAAATATGTAATTTAAAACTTACTCCTAACAAATATTTATTTTATTTGACACTCGTCAGCTCCAGGGACCATCGCATTTGATACTTTTTACAGGTTTATGAGTAAGTTTCAGTATTCACGAAAATTAATTTGTGGAAACCTAAAAACATCCTCTCGTAGGTATACAAATGGCGAGTTTCGTTTTAAGAAATAATCGATCGTGAATTTGAATAAAATGTGATGTAGTATGTGGTCCGTTGTCCATTTTATCTATTTTCCAAAATATATATTTTAAAATCATATCTTACGTTATAGGAGTTCGTTTATAATTCTATTAGTCTAGATAAGTCTAAACCCTGACTCAGGCCTTGAAATACATTCATTGGATTTAGAAGGGGACTCAAAATAAATGCGGCCCGATTATGACAAATTCTGAGACAAATATAGTACATTCGATACTAAAGTACAGTTTTTATCGTTCCGTCTGACAATTAGTCATGGGCTTCCGTGCTGTATTTTGTTTGAATTGCTAAGTATCTAACTATCCAACTTTTACTTGGGAACCTTGGCAATTTCTATTTATGGGTTCAGAGAGGTAGAATTAAAACTATGAGGTAAATGGGGTCAAAAGGAGATTCTACACATCATAAAATTGAGTCATTGTTGAAATATTCGCCAATATCCTACTGGTTCACCATAATAAAGCCATAACATTTCCTTATAAAACACCGGATCGTTTCATAGCAAACTGCTACATTGTCTGCGAAACTAATTTAGATAGGGTAAACAATAACGTGTTTACTTTCTGTTATGATGAAGCGGTATTATTTAGAACAAGTTATTAGCAAGTCCCTTGTATTGTTGGATAATTATACTGGCTAAGCAAAGTTGGAACATTTTGTACACAAAACAAAAACCCCTTCAGTTATTGTGGTGATCGAAACATCGAGACCTCTATAACCAACATTACAAGTTAGGGTTGTTAAAACGTTATTACTAAATGCAGATTAAAAGAAAGGCTTAAATCTGATTCTGGCATAAAAGTCAAAGTATTTATTTGCATCAACGATAACAATAAAGCTATTAACGATTTCACGGCTTATAATTCACAGATTGATACGCCCTTCAATCACTTTCTTTTGATGGACATTTGCGCCATGAACACGAGACTGAAACGTGTTTGGACAATATTTTGCACATGTGCGTCATAAGAAGGATACAGAATTACTTTTATCAACGTTATTAAACTGATATGGACACTGACGGGTTGTAATGCTATCTATTTTCTCACGGAGAAGAGTTGCATCGAACTTGAACACTGTTTGGGAATGACCAATTAGGTTTTTATAATGCAAGTTGTTGACGATGGGTAACAAATATAGGACATGCACGGAGGATCCGATTGGAGTTCCTGCGAACTGAGGCAAGCATTTGGAACATCTAGGGCTAAAAAAAACACGAGAAGATTACCTAAACATGGCAAAGAGTGTGCCTATTATTAAAGCCTATGCCAACCACATTGGCCTACTTAAGTCTCGGAATTTTAAAGGCTTCGAGGTTAACCCGTAGCACGCTGGGGCTGATTGATCGATCAGGGTTTGCTAGAAAATCTTGGAAACAGTAGCTTTTGTTACGATATAACGATTTACCGTCGGACGCCTCTGATGAGTGTAGTCCGTGAAGAGAGAAAAAATGTGATTAATGAAAGTAGCGCCAAGGCATAGTGGAATGCAATTGTTTGCACCTGCCGCCTGGGTGCCGTTCTTTTGTCGATAATTAAATGAGCTAAGCCTGTTGCTAGAATTCTAGCACCTGTTGTCGACCTTGGAGGTCTGTCCGGTAATAAAAATAATTGGAATTTGTTGGCCCTATATTCATTTTATCTAGTGTAGGGACACCATGGGAAAAAGTTTGTTTGAGGAAGCGTTTCGGCCGATATGATAATAATGTTATCATTAGTTTGTACATGAAATTAATTTACCATATTTAGAAGTAGGGCATGAAAACCGCAACCAGATAAATCTATGCTTACATAAATACCCGCCTAACGAGATTCGGGTAAAGTAGGTTTATTAGCCAAATTTTATTAGGCATCAATAATTTGCGTGCGACCCTCGAACGAGTTAGATACAAGCTCTTTCTTTGGCTCCACTCCTAATGGCCTATTGTGTAATATGTTTATAAACAGAAACGGTACTGTGAAATAAATGTAAAGACATGTTTATGTACAGTATTGTTTTTTTGATAAATTCCATTACCGTTTTTTGTACTCTCTTGTTTTTGTTATTGCAACAATGGGTAATTTTTTGTTATTGCTTTTTGAGTAACTGAATAAAATACCGATGTATAGAAAAGTCATACTTGAGATAAATAAATGGTAGATAAATTCTGTTTACTAAATATTTAATAGATGATATGTATTGAAGTTTCTATTGTATTTTATTGATATTGTATCATGATTCTTTATTGCTGTGGACATTAGGATGTAGACAGATTTTTCATTATTGTTAGTCTTGTTTTATATAACTTTACCTCATTACCTCATTCATATTAGAAATCCAAAAATTAGTAAGGGGCTTGCTTACTTATCCAAGGATAGCCTTTAGTATCGTAGGGAGGTTTATTACAGACCACTTTGTTTATTTTACATCTATTGTAAAGGGTGATTTTTTTGCTGGTATCTTTTTGGCAACACTGTTTTTGGTAGATCACGCGTGAATCGTGTCTTGTGTCATTGTGAAACTTGTTCAGTATGGTCTATAATTTAACCATGAATCAACTTACGAACGAACAACGCTTGCAAATTATTGAATTTTACTATCAAAGACGACAATGGCCGAAATGTTACTGTGAATGGCGGGCGTTACCGTGTGATGATTGGCGATTTTTTTTTTGCCCAAAGTGGAAGAATTGGACATGCCTGACACGTGGTACCAACAAGACGGTGCCACATGCCACACGGCACGCGAAACAATGGCCTAATTGAGAGCAGGCTTCGGTGAACAGTTTAACTCACGTTTTGGGCTCGTCAATTGGCCGCCTAGATCGTGTGATCTAACGCCTTTGGACTATTTTTTGTGGAGCCAGCAACGATTGACGCACTGGGAGCCAATATTGAAGCATTTATTCGTAATATACCGGCTGATATGTTGGAGAGAGTGCCGAAATTGGGCCTTGCGAATGAGCCATCTAAACCGGAGCCGCGGCCAGCATTTGCATGAAATCATCTTCAAACATTAAATTATATTGATCGTTCCATCGATTCCAATAAAGATTTCATCAAATTTTTCAAGTATTTTGTGCTTTTTTTGAAAATCAAATCCTAAACCTCTTAAAAAATCACCCGTTATAATAACACGGGAACTGAAAATAAAATAATTAATACTTTCATGCGTGTTAATGTGTTACTCATCAATTAGCTATTTTAATGGAGTGCAGAAATTCATTCCGTAAATAAGTTTTATTTTTAAATACATTTTATTACTACCAGTGTAATTACACACCTCACCAAAATTATTTACACCTTTTCCGTACTAACAATCTCTTTTTAGGCTTATAGACGGCTACGACAAGACCATATTGGCCTTACACAAACATAAATATCTGTTTTACACTTGTCTAAAAAAATTGTGGCTGCAAAATGAACAATATGTCAACATCATAATCTGTCATTTTTTTAGACAAGTCTTAAACTGACGTTTAAAAGTTTTTGTGGTAAGACGGCATGAGTTTCTTGTCTACTATGAAATCCCTAAAAAAAAAATTATCAATGAATAACCATTGATAACGTTACTTTAAATCTTGTTTGCTAATGTTCCAGTAATTCTGACTTTCTTTTACAATTCTAAACACTAAAACTAAACAGGCCTTTCCAATGGTTTAAAATAAACATTAATTCTTAAAATTCAATCTTAGGGAAATAAAATTCATTTTTATCAATATGAGACAGCATTGGTAAATTATTTATTATATTCGCACTATACCAGTTAGCCTAAATTCTTTTAAATATTTTAACTATAGAACAGTCCTTTAACAAAAAAATCCTCCTATTTATACTTTTTTTTAGTTAATAATGTTATTTTTTTGGATAATAATTCTGGGACAACTAAATGAAGATGTAAGCTTTCATAGTCTATATAAGAATTTTATGTGTATCATGCTTATTCACTATTTACGGGATTAACCTATAATCTTGAATAACAGACTAAGTATGGTGACTATTAATGTTGCAAATATCATATTAGTTCATCTATTTAAGTCATACAAGAATGTTATTATCATATAAACACTAGTGACTAAGCTCAGATGTAACAGGTTCTGTCACAATTCAGATATCATGTGAGATAAACTGAGAAATTGACCTTTCATCTCATTACCATATGTTTCATCACTACCACAACATGCTAGGATGACTATTATATGGCTTCATATACTCACAGCTGTGATTTGGCATTCGAATATACACTGTCATCAGGTTTACAGCCTCCGAATGACATTTCGTCGTGTAAATAACATGTATTCGGTGTTTGGTTTGTGCTCACCTCGAATACTCCGAGACATCGGCCGAGTTTGCCGATGACGCCGGCCTCCTCGAGCACCTCGCGCATTGCGGTCACCGAGGGCTCCTCTTCGGGCTCGACGCCGCCGCCGGGCACGATCCAGTTGTCCGGCCGTCGCGACGATGTCACCAGGAGCACCTACACAACACAACGCAAACACACCTGCTTTACAACCAGTTCACAGCTCTAGACGCACCGAAACAACAGAAATACAACGCTAACCTCTGTTTCGGCGTCAGAACGAACGCAGATACACGCCGCGCGACGTCTAAATCCCTCGTCGTCGTAAATCCGAATCGAATTAGGCTTCTCCTTCACCATTTTTACATTAAACACGTAAACACGAACTAAACAGACGATCACAAACGAAAAGCTGACATCAAATATAAAGAAAAACTATCAACTGAACGTAATTTTTTAATGATCAACAAACGCCATAACCGAAGTATCCTATGTTGAACGTATCCATTTTCTACTAATAAAGTTACACAACGTACATGTAAAATGAAACTATAATAACAATAACGCTACAATTAGAGCAATATTTCAGCTAAAACTAGCTTTTGATCGCGTATTTCAAGCCCATGTTGAATGGTGCCTGACGTATTCTTTCTTTGCGAAAATCGAAATAGTTTTTGGAAAGCAATAGGGAGTCTATCAGCTGACAGCCGGAAGTCGGAAACGGTATTGCCTTATAATTCGATTTTATTTCCCGAATGTTGCTATTGTTTGATAATCTAAGGGCATATTTTTTCAAGGATACAGGATTCAAGGTCAATTATTCCATTGTTGACTGAGTAACAAGGAATAATATTTTATTTTTCTGAACTTTAGATCCAATAGTTGTTTTTTTATGTTGTAAAAATCAAAATATGTCACCTTAAATATTTTTTTTTATTCATGTGTATATACCTACGTATCCTAAAATTATATTTAATATTCAATTCTGTAGCGAAACTAGTTAGTATCTACAGTTATTCAATTATAAAAAAAAACAAGGTCAGGTGAGCTAAAGATTCATTGACCTTTATTTGGCCTTTGCTCTTTGGGACACTTTAGTCGATTATTAAACTGGGTTCTGTGATCAATCATACATCCCTAAATTCTTGCCCATCACTAATTTGCTCTATAGTCTGTGGTTACATCAGTGTTGATGACAGTTATTTATTTAAATTTGCGGTTTTTAGTTATTTTTCAGGTACCATGGGTAAGTTAATCCAATTAATTACAAACAATAAGGGTACATTTCCAATTAAGGGTTTAGAATAATTCTTTAATCCAGTATAAAATGACTAGTAAATATCACAATTTACCTAGACATCATCAGTTGATAGATTTGAATTTAGCATTTGAATTGTTTGTAAATGAAGCGTCGTATTCCTGATTTCAGACAAGAGTTTCGACTTCAGCAGACTGCTGAAGAATCACGAGAAGAAGCACAAGAGCAGACCGTCACAGTTCGGCAGCGTAGCTGGCGGGGTGTGTTTCCACTAATTTGTAATAAAAACCGTAAATTGTAGTTATCATCATGCATGAGGTTGAACCGTCCTGTAAAGTAGGTATACCGCGGTGCATTCATATAGCTGCACTTTGTTTTTGCTGTTAGTGTAATTATGGATTTTTTTGGAGTATATTCTGCATGCCAATTGAGGGTCAATTTTTTTCCCTAAGTGAGAATGATTAGTTTTGCATGACTTCTAGAGTTGTAGTTATTATTATTAGTTATCATTGGGGACATGGCACATAGATCAATTGACTAGTTTGTTATGTTTTCTTACATTATTTATTGCGTTAAAATTCTGCATTACCTCATACTGCATACAAACAAAGGTTGCTTTATGAATGCACCATCTTAATCTAATTGGATGCTGTTTTCAATCTATTAATTAGTCTGATATTGTTTTTCAGGTCCAGAAAAGGCTTGAGCACAACCTAAAATATAGGAAGAGCAACCGTCTGTCAGTCTTTGATAACTTGAGAAACTTGGCAAAATGCGACAGTCCGGTACCTATGCCCAAGGTACAGTCGAAGGTAGAGCACAGGAGACAGCAGCTGGAGAAATGGAAGGAGGAGAAGGACAAGAAGAAAAAGGAAGCAGCGGCACAGAAGAAGAAGCCATTCCTAGTGGGAGTGTCACACGCACCAATCAAGTTTGTGCCTCCACCGCCGGCCCCCAGACCCATGCCCAGCACTTCTGGCAGAGTGACACGCTCCCAGTCCGCTAGGTGCAGTGTCAAACCTAAGGACACCAAGGAGACCAAAGCAGCCTCTCAGTCCTTTGCACCAAAAAATGCTTCATTTAGGCCACCTGAAATAAAAACATTGACTAAACTGCCAAACTTGGCACCACCAAAGACTAGGAAGGATAAAAAACAACAACAAAATATTACTTTTGACCCGGTGTTACCAACTGAGATGCAAACTAGCAAACAAACAAGATCTAAGGCTACTAAACAGAGTGTGGTAGAAACTAAACCTGTACGTAAGCAAGCAGAGAAACCAACCAAAGGAAAAGTCACCAAACCTGCTCCAAAAACTAATAAACTACCATCACTGCAGAGTAGTTCCTCAAGTGAGATAGAGTCTAGCAAGGAAATGTCACCCATTTTGATGACCAAGGTGTTGAGGAAGTCGTTGCCAGCTCCAAGCTCCCCTCAGGTGACAGCTAAGACACCCAGGAAGTCTGTAGACAGTTATACTCCTAACAGACCTGTGCCTAGGAGTGAGTCCAGCTCAGAGGAACGGCTGCGGTCTCCCAAGTCCTTGGATGACGTTCCCATGACTCCTGAACAGATAGCGGAAGAGGCTAAGAACATCAGTCCTTGTGTGACCATGTCTCGAGGCAAGGATAATGCACGGAAGGAGATGAAAAAGAAAATGGATGAGGGTATGTATCACCATCAGTCTACAGTTTGTTTCCACCAAAGTCTTTATATGAAGGATATTTAATTGATGTGGTCTGGGCCACTTTAAACCAATTGAATCAATAAGCTGTAAACAATTTGTTTTAGAATATTTATACTTTAGTTAACAAAGCTTGCTTGTTTTCTCTAATAAAATCTAGTGTCTGATTGTTCTGTAACAGTTATAAATATTAAATCTTATGTTTATGTATTTACAAAACCAGGTCTACTGGATGAGGACAACAGCCACATAGAGAGTGTGGACCACTTCAGGAGACAGCTGGCCTCGGAGATCAAGCGCATGACAGAGATGTGTGAAACCTGGGACAAGATCTCTGAGCAGACAGTGCTGCCGGAGACTGTGCAGGTAAACTTGTCTTGATATGTTGTTAGTTACTTTGAAAAATTTTTTGGTCTAATATATGATTTTTTAAGCTATACAAAGATTTACAACAGTATATAAACTAAGGGTAATTTCAGTAGCACGGAACATAATAATATTTTTTATGTTCCATTAAAAATTTTTAAGTATTATATTCCATTTGAGTAGAGTTAGTTATCTAAACATAAACAATCTTGATAAGACATATAAAATGTCAGTTTAAAAATAATAAGTCGCAAAAAATCCATGCAAATAGAATAATAACTTTTGCTTAATCAATTGAATCATTATTTTAAGCACTTGTTTATTTATTTAACATGCATTTGTGTTAAAAGTCCTATCGAGATTTAAGTAGTTTACCATTAGTTAGTGCCTACTCAAATTTGGTATAAATGGATGGAGAATCAAAGTAATTTATATTTTTGACTTTCATAAGTGCTTGTAAGGCCTAAATGATGTGACTTTGACTTTGTTACTTGTGTGTGCAGGAGGCAGTGCTGTCGGCAGTGGGTCAGGCGCGGCTGCTGATGACGCAGAAGCTGCAGCAGTTCGCGTCGCTGGTGGAGCGCTGCGCGCGGCCGGAGCCCGGCGTGGCGCTCGTCACGCCCGCTGACCTGCACGGCTTCTGGGATATGGTGTTTATGCAGGTAACATACTATTTATAGGATAAAAAAATGTAGTTTTTCAACTTCATTATAACATTCGTGCTGTGAAAATTCGGCCTTATGTATAAACTATTAGGGCAGTAATAGTATTAGTTTACAGCCTATGAGTGTCACTTCAAAAAACTGAATATACCTATAGGTCCTATTCTGAGATTAAAACCCTTGAATCTATTACAAGTACTGCTTGAAACAACTATACTCCATTTGAATAGGCACTTAATTAAAGGTAAGCTTGATAGGATTTTTTATTTGATTATGTAATTGGCTTTTGAGTAAAAAAAGTTTTGAGTAAAAAGTGGTTTATCTTTAATTAAGTGCCTATACAAATGGAGTATACATACAGTTCAAAACGATTATCGTATATTTAACTTCATTAAGATAATCTTTCGTTTTGTTTTTAAGTCTCAAAACATGGTGGTGTACAATCCTCCAAGGAACTCCAAAAAGATTCATGTGCATACTTCAAATGGAAATTTAACTGTACCTATTTTGATCCATAGGTGGAGAACGTAGACATGCGTTTCAAGAAGTTGGAAGAGCTGCGCCTGTGCGGCTGGGTGGAGGACAAGCCTATTGAGGCTAAGAAGAAGGTGGTGAAGGGCCCTGCCCAAGCCAAGAAAGTGGCCAAGCCTGCCGGTGGACCTAGCCGACTCAGGGAGATGATTGCTGGTAAGGAAATGTAGGATTATATATAAGGGCTATGTTGATAAATATTGGAACTATGTATGCAACCTCAGAAAGCGAAATCCGAATGATCATGTATAATGTCCACTTTATCATGTTTTCAACAGCCCAGCAACTGAACTTTCCATACTGTTGTAATTGTAACAAAACAGAGATGTTTTGAGTAATTACGATTTGTATTTTCTACAACATTTAGTAATACTTTACTTCAACACAATGCCTTATCTTCTAAATACAGCTGCAAGAAAAGCCAAGAAGGAGCAAGAAGAAGCTAAGCCAGCAACCCTCCAGCCACCTACCGAGGACAGCAAGACATTCGAGGCCGGGTTCTTCAGCGTGCGGTCACCCGTGCGGTCCCCCGCGCCCTCACCCGCGTTGTCGCCCTCACAGCGCACTCCGGGGAGCAAGACCAGCTTGCTGAAAGCTGTGTTGTCCAGTGAGGCTAAGAAATCGGCTAGCAAGGTATGTCTGTGAATTAGAAGATGCTATTTGGAATAATAAAGTATTATTTATTTGAATAAAAGATGGTATTAACAACGAAAAAAAGAAAGATGCATAACTTAACTAAACATAGAGAATAGTAGAAAATGTACAGCTGTGAATGTCTTTAATATTTAAAATTGCAGATTTTACCTTGAAGGCTATCCTAAATACTATTTTGTAAAATCATTTCAGAATTCCACATCGTTTGCGATGTTGCGTGCGTCTGTATTTGGCAAGAATATGGAGTGTGATGGATTCTCTTTACTACCAGTAAGTCTTAAGAACATTTATAAAATCTTTGCCTTTAAGTTTGATATTCACAGATCTACTAAAACTTCATTAATTTCACAGCAAACCCCAGTACCAGTGACACCAATCAACTTATACGCGACCCCCGGACGTAGTATACTCAAAGGCGCCAACACGGAGACCAAAAAATCTACCAGAAAGTCCATCAAAATGGTTTTGTTCAACCGTTCAGACACCGAATTACAAGACGTGTCTTACCACACCCCAGACAGCGAGGCTAACGAACAGAGACCTGATGACATACATACAGACAGTGGCATTTCTTCCATGGATTTGGAGAAAGTGGAAAATAAAGAAAATTCTAGAAGGAAGTCAAAGTTGGTTAGGCAGGATGCGGAAGATAGAAGTCCAGTTGTCACTCGCAGCAGGCGCAAGTCCTTAAACACGACGGTAGAGGGCGACGCTGTCACGCCAAGAAGGTCGTCTCGCAAGAAGGTGCTGCACGATTCAGAAGATAATGTCGTTGAAGAAAAGGCTAAAAGGTCTTCTAGAAGACGGAAGAGTGGTGTGCAAGCATAGTTTGTATATGACCTTTAAAAGTGTTGCCATATTGTGTAAAACGGCTCTTCAATTTTCTGAAATGCGTTGATGCCTGATTGGGCAAGAAACATTGAGATTAATTTGTAGTCCAGTTAATATGTAGCGTAATTTGTGCTCAATTCTTTGTTAATAGAGATGATAGTGCTATTGACAGTGAAAGGCTTTGTATATCTTTCTTTTTTTCTTCTAAAATACAATTATTGGTCCTTGTTTAGTTGACAAAAATGTCATCAATCTTAAATGAACTAAATATTCGCTTTATAATAAGGATGATCAAAGCCATTCTTACAGGGAAGTCAACAATGAGTCCAGTGTTGCCATGTTTTAAATAAAATTGGCCCAATTTATACATAAAGGGATTGAAGATTATGCCCATAAGAGGCCAAACTGTTATTTTTGTGTTATTAGTATTTGTAGATTATTCTGATATTCCATTAGTGTTTAATGTTTGCTACAGTTGTGTTGTGAGTGATCTGAGTAATAATTCCATACGTAATAAAGATTAGCCAAAGGAATATTCGCCATAATTACTAAACTATTAGTAATCATAAGGTTTCACTTCATATTAGTTTTGTGTTAAAAATACTTGTATTGTCTATTTTAGTGAAATATTGATAAAGATCATGATTAGTTATTACATTAATTTTATGCCTGTTTTTAGGAAATTATGCCAATTTGTTTAATTAATATTCAATTATGTAGTTTGTGTAGATTTAATCATTTGTTTTTAGTTTCTTTTTGTGAGGCAGTCGCGGGAAAGTGCCTTTTATTGAAAAGCAAGTATGCCTCTTCCAATTCCTCTTATAATCTTAGATTACAGTCATTGTAAACATAATAATTATAAGTTAATTGTTGTCCAAGTTAACAGGCAGTATTACTGAGGCATACTTGCGAGGTTTCCAATACAACAGTGTAACCAGTGCCTTGAAACGTTAAATATCGTTATTTATTGAACTTGTGAGTACCGAGGCTGCCTCGGGTGAGTTAAGTTTCATAATGTCGACTGTGTGAATGACATCAGACTTGACAACAAGTCTGATGTCGTGATTATTGTACAATATTAGTATACAAGAGTTTTTAATAATAATTCTGGTTTTATTTTTAAATTACTACCGCGGAATACCCGCAGTAATTCGCTTACCTAATCTAAGCAAATACCTTTATAATATAATCTTTATATATAATCCTTTTTATGACCCGATAATAGTCAAAACTAATACACGAAGGGGTACAGAGCTAAGCCATAGCTCTGTGTCCCTTCTTAATTAACCGTCAAATCCGTAGCGGACCCCAATCGGGGTCTGAACATCAATGTCACCGTAAGCTCGGTTTAGACCCCAATCGGGGTCTGCGAATCAGTCAAACACTTTTCTAATTATTTACGCTCATATTTATTTTCTTTCCAATCAAACCGCATTTGTGAGTACTAAATAAAATAACTAAATAAATTTAAATTATTTTTACGCATTCAAACCTTTCATATTTAGCATCCCGTTAGAAATATACCTTTTTAAAATCCAATCGTAATTACCGGGAATTCTGATCGAACTCGCCATGATTGTTTACATAAGTTGTTTTTTTTTTAATTTGAAGACGCATAGACAAGATAGCGACGGTGATAGAAGTTTTGCATCGAATGATCCGATTCGTTAAAATAAAGAATCGATTTAATAATTTTATATTATTTGATATTATAATATTACTAAATTGCACTTTTGTATACTTACTATAATCTGAAAATAAATTAGGAAAAGTAAAATGACTTAATTTATTTTGAAAAAAATACTAGCAAATCAGTGGTAGAAAATACGTTGTAGCCGGAATAAAAAAAATCTTCGGTTTTTAGGGTTTCTGAAGACGGCAAATGAAGACTTATTTATTTCTTCGGGTGTTTTATGTGCAGGATTCCTGTAGACCTGCCAAACTTAATGGCGATTCGTTACTTCCAACTTTTTAACTGAGCGGCAAAGCTATTTGACGAGAGCTGTAGTTAGGTGTAGTTATCGCAAAATTTTATGACGATTTTATTGTTTGAAAAGACAAATAGGTAGTTGGAAGTGCTACTCGCTGTTCATCGAAAGCTGGTCCAAGATGGAAAGATGGCCGGAAAGATGTTTCCCTGGTAGCACTATTCAACAGTGAAGGTTTGGAGCTGACCTGATGATGGAGACGAGAGAAGTTCGGTTGTCGAGTTCCCTCGACCTTCTAAACCTTTACTGTTTCATAGTGTTATCAGACATACATCTGAGTGTCTATGCTTACAATTTTCGAGAGTTGCCCTCGATTTCTCAAGGTTTCCATCATCAGATCCTGGACCTAATAACAAATATGGGGAATATACCCTTTCGACCAAAAACAAACATCGAAATTGGGAACCACCTCCTTTTTTGGGATGCGGTTAAAAATATTTGGTGACTTTAAAATCAATCAATTATTATTATTGTTTCTCATCATCAAATAATTACACGACTTTGGTAGTTACAAATTGCATTATATTTCAGAACGCCTGCTTACCCTCCGCCGAAACAAAAATCTTAGAATTGTTGAGAAATAATATAAGAATAAATTAAAATTCCGTAATAGGTAATAAAAATTCAATTAAAGTTAAAAATTATTACGAATGACGCAACACCAAAATAAATAATACATAAAAAAATTTAATGCTAAAAACTTTCATAAAACTTAAATATCTTTTTTCTTAACAACAAAAACAAATTGAACCTATAATTTAAAATTAATAAATAAATTTGAAATAAGTTGCTATTAAAAAAAATATATATATAAAATTGGTATTCGATTATTTATAATAAATATCCGATTTAGGTATCGAATGCACACCGCTGATTGAAAAAAAAAATACTCTATTCCAAACTCTACTTCTTGTCTGTCTGTGACTTTGATCTTGTAAATTGTTCATTTTTATTGTGTATTTTATGTGCTGATTTTTTAGTTATTGAACATAAATAAGTGCACGAAATGTGTTGCAACGGATTGAAAATGTTATAAATATGACGTTTGTGTTGTGTTTGAGAAAGTGATGCGATTATTTATTGGTAAGTTTTCACCAAATTTGAAATCTCTAACTTTTTGATAGACTTAAAAACACCGTAATTATTATCTAGTTCATTTCATTTTTTCAGTTCATTTCAGTTCTAGTTCAGTTCATTCAGGTCAAATTTTGACCTTCGCACGTTGTTGTCAAATAAGTGAGCTCTAAAGTTATAGTTAAAATACTTCTGATCAGGCATTACGGACTTAGAATTCATGTGTTGAAAGTTAGTACAAATTTTTGACTTCCATTTCGCGATTCAAAATATCCCGCCGAATCAACGGTAAAGTCATTATGTCAAAATCTTGTCGAGCAGAGGGGTTAAAGTTATTCTCAACAACAGGAGGAAAAAAATCTGCAAAAGCTACTAACACAAACCCACTAAAAGAGCATTTGAAAAACATCCAGCTTAATCCCCAACAAAGCTTACGTGAGCTGCGTTAGCTCGCCAAGTGCAGGACGTAACTAACCGGAGTTATCCGTTGGCCCACTACACTGACACATTAAGCGCCATGCCAACTCGTTATCGCGACAACGCCGCCATTCCCAATAAAAACTAGAACGAGCTTAGAATTTGTCTATTGTTCCTCATTTGAATAGCCTGTGTTTATTGTGGCCTGTGCCTTCTTGCTACAGATTAATATTAGGGGTTAAAGTATGAAATTGCCGTTTTATTCTAGTAGGTTTTTGAATTGCCATAGAGTCTTCATGGTTTGAGGTTTTCGAATGGAACTTTTTTCACGTGGTTTCTGTGATGTTCTTCTTTTAAAAAATGTGAAACATTTGATTATCGATGTTCAATTGTTTTTGTTATTCAACTTAAACAAGAAAGATGGATACTGCGAAAATTTGAGTAATTTTTGAATATGAGTTCCGACGCGGGATTGAACGGCAGAAACAGCCCGCAATATCAATGCTGCATTTGAAGAGGTGTCTGCTAAAGAACGCGCCGTGCGATTTTGGATTAAACGCTTTCGTGGTGGAAACTTCGACTTGAAGAACGAGCCATGAGAAAGACCGCCTGACAGGTGATTAACGAGAAATTAAGAGAGACGGTGAACGCCGATCCTAGTCAAACTACCCAGATACCCAGCCGAACACCGAATAATGTTGAAAAAATTAGCAGTAAAACAGCCACGACTCATGAATCGACCTTCACCGCTATTGCTCCATGACAACGCGAGGCCTCATACAGCAAAATAAACCGTTTTAACTCTTCAGGAACTGCAGTTGGAAACTATTCGTCTTCCTCCATATTCGCCAGACCTTGCTCTAACGGACGACCATTTTTTTTTGTGATTTGGACAATTATCTACGTCACAAGAAGTTTCTTCCCAGGAGGCAGAACAAATTCTTTCACACTGTTTGTGCAGTCTAGATCCTCAGAGTTCTATCGTAAAGGCATAAATGACCTTCTTATTAGATGACCGCAATGTATAGATAATAATGGCAACTATTTTGATTAAATAAGTTTGTTAAAAATTAAAAAAAAATACAATTTAGGTTTTCAGTACAAATCGGCAATTTCATACTTTAACCCCTATTATTAAGTTTATAAAATAATTAATTACCACAAGGTCTTCACACTAATTAGACACCTAATACCATCTAATAGGTAAGCGTAAATCTTGATTTTATCCCAACATTAACTGTAAGATTAATTAATAGTCCTTAATCAGCACCGAACGTTCGTTAGGCTTCATCTTAACGAAAATCTCAAACAATTTCCCGACACTTGATGTTTCAAGAGGACCATAATTAAAACGGACAATTAAAAATGGCAGAAAAGGTTGAGATAATAATAACAATTAAATTACTCGTTGGTTGTTAAACCGGGAATAACAATGGGTCAGATTAAGTAAATCTATGCAAATTCAGACTGGGCGGAAGACAGTAATAGGGGGTAATTTGGGTGCTCTCGCTGGCACCCGTGATAATGGTGAGCGCGCGAAATTGCTGCTTTTAGGGGAAGTCCGGGACACTTGAACCACTTTTCATATAAAATATCATAATTATTTGTTTATTGGGTTTAGAGAATCGATTATACACTTATGCGATGCCTTACTTTAGTAGGTATATTTGTGCTTAATTATATTGCTAATAAATGCGCTAGAAAAATGTTATTGGCATTTTACTAAAAAATGAAAGATGAGTCAAGTCTCCCTTCCAACAGGGACACTTGAACCGAGGTATGGGGAGAGTTGACCATATGATTTTTGTGGAAAATAAAAATCATTTTCGGCTTCAATCATAGTTTTAATATCTTGCGTATTCTATAATTAACGTAACAAAATGTAAAATTGTTTCAAAATAAACATAATCACAATAGTAACTTTTTATGATAACATTTGGCATACATACCAGTCTTAATATAGTTTTGAATTATATCTTCTTCAGAAATAATTATCTTAACAAAATAAACAAACAGTCATACTGATGATATTATTATAATCTTTGTAATAAATCAGTCTATATTAACTTTTATTAAAACAATTAACTATCTTCTAATCAGCCAACTGCATTGCTTGTTTTCTTGTGAAACCATAATGCATTTTACTGCATGTCAACAAATAATTGACAAGAAGCTTTTCCTCGGCCGTTGTAAATACCTGTGATGCTTTATATTGGCTGTTTTTTTCTTCAAATTCATTTGTTTTAGCTTCATCTAATTTATATCGCCTCAAAGTAATTCTATCTATGCCATACTTATTTGAAGTTTGTCGAATAGAAGCGCCTCCCTAAATTTCATATATGGCATTTTGCAATTCCATGATTGTGAGTTTTTTTCGTTTGCGAGCATTTTCAGGAGGCTTGTATTGAAAGGGCATCGTACAAGTTGGCACTGCAAATACAATAAATTATATAAAGACAGAAAAAAAATAATTAAGTAGGTATAATTTCCCTGCACAGGGAGACATGAACCATTGAGCAAGTCTCCCGCAACCACTCTGGTGCAACTCTCCCGCTCACACTAATTCCCCATTTAGGTTATGACAAAGAAAAACCTTAGATCGTAGAGAAAAAACACTAAGCATACGTCAAACTACATTTGTTTGGCAATATAATAATAGCAACACACAATACGTACCTCGATAAATATGACAGCAATCACAAAACTACTTAAAACAAGAAAAAACACTCCGCAGCAACCAAAACACGTTTTACATTGTCACTGACGAACCACACCACTAAGATGCAAAATGACTGCATACTTATGGTTGGCCTCTTGAGTGCGACCAATGAACGCTTTGACGTTTCGTTCGCGATAAATTCAAATACAATTTTGAAAGGTGGTTCAACTCTCCCACCTGGGCAAGTCTCCCGGTTTTCCCCTAAATATTATTGTCATAGAGTTTATTGTTTATGTAATTAGAGATGAAGGGAGGCTGCGAGCGTCCGCTAGCGAGCGTGACCAAATTACAACCAAAATTGACGGTAGCGTTTGTCGAAAGCGGCAAATGTCTGTCTACCATTTGTGTACCGCTATCATGACACTTCATATACAGGGGCGGCTCAGCCCTGGATGCCGATGTTTTTTTAACAGACTTATAAATGGAGGTTTTTAGTTTGTACAGAATACTTGAATACTTACTTAGGTACTGTGGTTAAATAAACGCATGAATAATCAACGAATAAGGGTAATCTGTAAGTATTTTTGTTCGCCCTTAATTACAATCGATGACCAATCTCCATTCCTCGACATTCATTTTAATCCTGAATTAAATAAACGTGTCACAGTTTCTGAGATTTCAAGTGAGAATATGCAAATACCGTTGGTTAAATGTAGGCGCGCCATTTATTATGTTATCTCGTAATTACCTGAAGGCTTAAAAAATCCGTTAAAATTTGTCTCATGTCAGCGTTGTAAAGACGCGAATATTTCTCGCAAATAAAAGTAAAAACATGTGCATTTCGCGTGCGCTGCCGAGAGTAACGACGATGTATGTTAGTGATGGGCTGAGTACAATATCGATATGATGCTTGTATTATTATTTATTTGATTTTGAAAAATTTTAGATAATGCCTTCTTGATTACCAATCCTGCCTATTTGAATTCCTACGAAACATTATTCCGCAGAAGCCCGATTATGTGCTAAATTAACTACCTACAGAAGACAGAGACATGCTTGAAGAATAGAATGTTGAAATATAGAGTTTTCTATTCTCGGGTACAAAGTTTCCCTCATGCTCCAGATAAATATTTTCTCTTTTCCTTTTATCGATACCATGCATGGACAGTACATCCCTCGTCGTCATCCGTCGTCTCGCGGCTGCAGCAAGAATGTTATTTCACTTAATTTCGCCGTGACACGCGCCACGTTAGCCAATGTGGATGATGTAATAACATTTTTTGGATTGTTTTTAAGAAACCTTATTTGAGGAATGTCGCATGCTGCATGGCTTTTGACTCCTGCAATTCATTTTGTGGGAAAATCTGGTTTTATTAAGGGCAATGAACCTGAATATTTCAGAGTAAAATTATCGACTACTTAAATGTCTGCAAAACCTTATCTTAGTAAGCGATCATGCAAAATGGAGCAGAAAAACATAACAGCTATTAACTCTCACCCTTTACTTATTAGCCTAAGACGATACATCTTCATTCATCAACGACTATCTATTTCCCCATGCAACCTTCTCGGTAATGAACTCGACGACCTCCGAGGGTAAGAGGCTGCTACTCATTATTTTGCCCCGACGGTGGGGCGCAAAAAATAGTTTGTATAGGTAGTATTGCAAAGCATGGCGCGCGCTGCGATGCGAATAATCCACTAGTAATATAAACAGTGTCTCTTCTCTACGCGTCGGTTAGGGGACATTGGGGTGTCTGCGTTGTAGCGTTGAAAGGGATATTTACTGATCTGGAAAGTTTGTTGAATTTTATTTGAGCTTTAGGTGAAAATTTCATAAAGAGGTCAGGTATTAATATAGGTAGGGATGATACCTCCCGTATCTTTGTCACAGTTAACAAGTGATGCTAACTAAAACTGTAATGTTCACATACAAAGGATGTAGGCATAAAAAAAAAAATAGAAGAAATCTCTTAGTTATGTCTCAAGTTTTCCACATTCATGGACATACTCCTCTGGCTAAGAGAGTGAGTTTATTAAAAATTGGATTTGTTGATAGCTTGGCGTGGCACGCGGCGCTCCCTCACACCGGCACATTATTGTTATTATTTTATTATTACCCCATAGGCGGGGACCCATGGCTTTCTCTATGGGTAAATATTTTGTTTTTATTAGACGCTAGGATCCGATTTCTTTTCTTGGAAAAAAGTTGGTAAGTACAAGACAACACGGTTTTATAGGTACTGTTTTACTATTCTGAAATACGATTTTATTTTTATTTATATGAATTTCAGCTAGTTCAAATACACATTGTAGGACTACTTAATACCTTACTGTTTATTTGAAACCAACACTGAACGTGGTAATTAATTTTAATTGAAGTAGGTACGTGTTTCACTCAGGTTGCTTTCTGAAAATTAAATAAGAGACTTTGTACAAATACGGACAAAATAATGGAGCAAACGTCCAGTTCTCGCTACTTTATAAATGAATTTAATCCTAAATCTGTTAATTTCCACTCCTGAAAGCAACGTTAACTTTCCATTAGTTGTCATCATCTATCTATTTGAAGGCGAACTCGAACTTGCAATCCACGCCTCCGCTTTCCGAATACGGATTAGGGAAACAATTTACAATTTAATTAGCATTTAGCCATTAAAGCTGTGCAGTTCCCGGACAAGATGCGTATTTGTAAATTAGATCGGAAATTCGGAACTTGTTTAATCTCGTTTGTGACCCTTCACCCTTTACCCGGAGGCATGTCGACCTAAAATATTGCTGACATTTTTCAGGGACTTAGCTCTCTACCCACCCCTCGTGATGACTGTGATGAGGGATAGTTATAACGAGATGTGTTTGTTTGCCAGCCGAAGGGGCGGTGAATTAATTTTGTTAAAATTTTCAACTTGATATATTAGAGTGGGTGTAAACGAAATTTTACGGCCACCAGTTTAGGTTTTAATTATGTCCGATAGAGAGTAGGTAATTTATTAGATTGAAATTCTGTTATATTAAATGTTATTTTTGGAAACAAATTAGTTGACGGAATATACCATGAATACAGAAATACCCAGAATTTGATTATTTGATTCGACGCACAGCTGAAGGATGGGCCCTATAAAGGGTTTGTGGCTGAATGTAGACCGCCGTTATTAAATAAGTTTCTATATAAGTTCACCGCTGGATTAATTTGCTTTACATTAACAAGGTTTCCATTCGAGAGTATTTTGGGACCTACATACGTACATGAATCTACTTTTCTCATTACTAAATATTGGCCACCAAGTTAGAAATCCATTAAAACTTATCTCTATGGATAGACTATAATTTCCTATACAATTACAATGAAATTAAACTCTAGCACAGCTTCATCAACTGTTACAATACAAGTTTGAAGCCCGGGTGGTCTCGGCGCGTCATCATCTGCGCGCACGCAGCGTCGCCAATCGTTTAGACGCGCCGGTCATTTGTACCGAGACGGTAACGCTGGGGGTTTTTAGGGTTCCGTAGCCAAAATGGCAAAAACGGAACCCTTATAGTTTCGTCATGTCCGTCTGTCCGTCTGTCCGTCTGTCCGTCTGTCACAGCCGATTTACTCGGAAACTATAAGTACTACAGTGATGAAATTTGATGGGAATATGTGTTGTATGAACCGCTACAAAAATATGACACTAAATAGTAAAAAAAAGAATTGGGGGTGGGGCCCCCCATACATGTAACTGAGGGACGAAATTTTTTTTTTCGATGTACATACCCGTGTGGGGTATCAATGGAAAGGTCTTTTAAAATGATATAAAGTTTTCTAAAAAACATTTTTCTTAAAGTGAACGGTTTTTGAGATATCAGCTCTCAAAGTCGTAAAAAGTATGTCCCCCCCCCTCTATTTTTATAACTACGGGGTATAAAATTCTAAAAAAAATAGAGGTGATGCATGCTAATTAACTCTTTCAACGATTTTTGGTTTGATCAAAGTATCTCTTATAGTTTTTGAGATAGGTTGATTTAACTGTAATTTACGGAACCCTTCGTGCACGAGTCCGACTCGCACTTGGCCGGTTTTTACTTTGAAAATAATTTGAAGGAAGTAATCTGAGAAAGGAAATTAATTCGAGAGTGAGATACTTTTTTTGGTTTTGTGTTGACCAATGTTACCTACTTTGATAAAAAAATTACTAGGTATATGTAGTCGTATTGAAACCACTTACGCATCCTACACCTATCTAATCAGAGCTTTTATGTAAATTATGTAAACGGAAAGGTATGATCTTTCATAAGAATTTGCAATCTATTAACAGTCTACACCATAATTTTGACTTAAAAAGAACGTAATATTTTTATTGTGACAAATTAAAAAATTTACTCAGGTGTTTACCGATAATATAGCAGAAATAATGCCAGCTCTATTACTTTAATAACACTATGGTCTCGATCTCTAAGCAACCTTTTCATTCATACATAATACACTATTCTATACAGGCTTTGTTTCTGTATATCTATGTCAGCGTCCGATGTTCCACTTCCCGTCCGTCCGTCCGGCTCGTGTCCGGCTGACAAATCAATCGACGGCTCATGACTGATGGCCGCCCATCGGGCTCCATCGAATGAGATTTGCATCGATTGATCGCCGATTGAAGAGATACTGTCGTTTATATCGATATGTAACAGATCGTAACATGCTTAAGACTTCTCAGTCATTTGTTGTTACGAGTCAACAAAATATAAATAATGTATTTGTAAAACACAAGTATGCAGAACAAAATACATAGGTATAGGTATTATACTGTAATGTAAGGTGTTAAAAAATACAACGACCTTCTTGTTTTTCTGCAAAATATATATGTAACGTTCAGATTCCAATGGATTACCCCAAAGTTGGAGCATCTCTGTTTTAGTGTATATTATGGCTTGTAGTATCGATTTATTTTGTACGTATTCCTAACTTTAAAATGGAACTTTTTCACATTAACTACTCCATTAAATCCCACCTACGAAATCTCAAAAATAGCTCCAAGCGACTCTAATCTTGTACACAAACTAACATTGATAGATAACATACTAGCAAACCCTAATTCTCGACAGCATACTTCCAGGTAGGCCACCTATTTGCCAAGCCTATAATCCCATCCATAGCTCAATAAACGCGTTTCCGGCACTACAAAGGTATCTGAACATATCGTACTAACGTCACTGGCAGCGAGCCCTGGGATTCGCGGAACTTTTCGTTTGTCACGCTGCGGTACCCACTACTTGCGCCTACGTACGTGTAACGTGTACCGATATGTTAATTTACTTGGCAGCTTCATTTTATTAAAAGCGTTTGAGAGAAGAAGTTGTTTTGAACGAATTTGTTGAAAGCAAACAAAGCAAACACTGCGTAGTATGGACATTATTGGACATAATTATTTTGTCTAGTTCTAAGCTGTGATGAATGGACATAATTATTTTGTCTATTTGTTCTTATGTGATTCAATCTTTGAACCATTTTGCTACTTCTTCAGTTTGGCTAGATAAATCAACCGTATGTAAGATCCATTCTCAATAAGAGTCTATAAGAGCCTTAAACCCTTGTTACTGCATAATTCAATAACATCATTAGACGGGCACAGGTTACTACCAGGTCGGAAGTACCTTTCAATAACCTCGTTTAAGCCAATTTAACACGAACAGCCCGTTGAGTCACCTTTATCTAGATATCCAGATTGAAGTCTATGTGAAGTATTCGCTGTGAGAATAATAGTTTAATTCAAACGCTCGATGATTTAATACGATTGAATTCGTGTCCGAATTATTTAAATATTTGCCTTATCGCTGTACTGATTTAGTTAGTACAAGCCCTTTGGCGCGGTAATTGTAGTTTATGTGGTAAACCGTCAATGTCTTTTTTTTCAATGCAAATATTTATTCAATAATAAATTAAATACATACCTAAGTTATTTTTCCCGCAACTTAAAACTTTATTTCGATCATTTTCATATTTATAATAACCCAATTGAGTCTCTGGTGATGATATCCGAACGACAATACTAGCTACCGCAGCGCCCATTGGTTCGTATTTGGTTCGTATCGAGTGTTCTAGAAGATACTCGCAACAGGCTAGCAGTGTTGCGTCTGGCCACCGCCAAGGACGGACGTAGTACTTCTCCCGCCGCCATTCGCATTGTGTCGAATACACACCGTTACGCGTCATTATTTCCCTATATGTGATTTCCTGAAGATTCTCGTGCAATAATTGAACCTGCTGCTAGAAGACATTGCGGACTTATAGTGCAGTGCTGATTTCACGAGTTTTAACCAGTCCACCGGTGGATGAACCTAGATTTAGCTCGCCGGACGGCAGCCCTTACCGCGACCACGCGCCCTGGAACGAGGCATCTTCACATCTCGCTGGTTCTAAGTGAGGTCCCTGGATTCACAAGGTACGTGGGCTTTATTGCTGCAAATAGTTGTAGTGGGTATTGGTGGCTAACGGAATATCATCGGCAGGGATTTAATTGAATTACGATTTGAGTTTCACCGCCATATTGTTTTTCCCACATTCGATTTTCAAGATTTGAAATCACCGCTCCCGCATCCCGCACTTCTCTTTTCTTTCTTCATTCCACCTTTTGAAGTCCCAATTAAATCCATTATTTTTTTATTATTTTTCCCCGATGAGGCTATTTACACGCCTCATCATTATGTTATAATTTAGTTTTTGGGTGTCTAGTACGAAAAGGTTTTGATTAAACGCGCTAATCTCAGGAAAATGTTCGATTTGAAAAAATATTTCTATGTTACTTTGCCCGTTTATCAACGAAAGTTTTTTCCGGGTGTGGAAATTGCTCAAGGAAGTTCCGTGAGATAAGAAGTAGATTTAAATGTAGACATAGTTTCACCCTTATATGTTTATTTTATCCGAATTTACACCAATCAAAGCAGAAACATTCACAGATCCTACATAACAGATTTCGTCAACACCAGCCTATTTACTCACCAATTTTCTCCTACTTTATGAGGACAGACATCTAGAATTGTGCACAATTGCATTCGTGCGTCAATTCGTGTGCATAATAGTATTAATTGTGCATAACTCGGTCACTTGTCTGGCTACATCAGGACATGGTACAATTTCTCCCGGGCAATTGCAATTGTCACAGCTAGTTTCGCTGACACCCGCTGATGAGCTTATTTGCACAAGTTTCTGGTTCAGTTAGAAATAACTAGATAAGTGATGTTGCCAATTAATGTATTTAAGACTTTGTTATGATTGTGATGTAGTAGTTAATTGTAGTGTAGCGTGCCAGAGCGTGCCGTACAAATATTTGGCATGATTCTGTCTGGTTATGTTTTGCCATTTTCTAAATTGGGTCGGTAACAAACAAACTTATAGTTTCTATATTTACTTGCTACGCCGCGTGATTCCATAGGTAGTTTCAGCGTGAAAGTCGATCACTAAGATCAGGACATTACTTTCTATTAAACACAGATTTAAAAAAGACAGGTAATAATAGGAAGGTACCCAAACTCCAGGAATCCATTTGTCGTGGCATATTGATCCCGTTTGACATGAATTGCCATGTCATTGGAATATAAGGAGAGGAGCAACCAAATCCTACGTCTAAAGGTGAGACTTTTGATATGACATGTTCAACGAGGCGTAGGTATTCCGTCCCGGAATGCTCACGGGGAAAAGGTACGTGATAGATATTTTTTTCTGAAAGAAGGTAAGTATATTTTTAATCTTATTTTATATCTTTAATCAATAAAGATACTTTGACTTTGACTTTGACTCTTTGTCTTAATGTTTTGCACTGCGTTGTCAATAGAGGTTTCTTAAATAAAACTGAAAAATAATATATTGAGCCAAGAACTAAACACGCTTAGCTATATTTGCAGTCTCATAATATTATGTAGGTAACACTTGCGTCAAACAAGTTTCACAAAAAAAAAAACTCATATTCTAAATACTAGCGAGACGAGAGAAACCGGTGAAACACCTCAATGACCTCCAAACCTTAAATTTTCAACATTAATCGTACAACCGAAATACATACTGAAAACGTATATTCTTCACACAAACAGCTAGTTTACAAGTAAATCCCTCGGCTGAACCCGTAGAGCGCCTGTCAGGGTGCTCAGGGCTCAGGGTCCGACGTATGATAACGGTATCAGAACATTATCTTTCTACAAGCCCTTATTGAACGTGCTCCTAATAATTTATGGACTCCGAAAATATATTTTGTGAAGTTTTTTTGCTGGCGGAAAATATCTTTTTGTTTTTTGATGTTCCTGAAAGAAAGAAAATTGAACACGTTTCGTTTTAATGTTCGCACTTCATATGACTCTGATTAATTATCAGTTTAGATAGCTCAACGTACATAGCTACCTGAGAGAAAGTCATATCGATCTTTAACCGACTTCTTCGTGTGCAATTTAATAAGCAAACATTTTTTCAGCCATCGGGAAAACAATTTTTATTTTTTTACCAGGCTGAGCACGCCATTGTCTTAGATTATGTCCTAAAGTCTGTATCTCCAACTCGGGGCTGTGGGATTGTTCGCCAAGAAGAATTACTGCGGCCCTGGTACATAAAAGGCCTACGAAGGAACATGAGAGGTTTTAGTCAGTTAGAGTCTGACACGCGGGAGGAGTCATTTGATGATTTCCCATAAAATAAAAGTCTATATCCCACCTATCAACATTGATGGAACATGGTACACAGTATCGACCGCTAGATGTCGCTGCGTGGCAGTGAGTGGCGTTACCACTCTCGTGCTCACCGCACAATGAACATCGCACCGCGGAACTAAGCCATCTGTCACACTGTAAGATATAAGGAAATATATATTTTTGATATTATTTTGGAAGCATGGCTAATTGAAGCAGCTAGCACAATTTTATAAAGATCTCTGATGCATCCCAAGGCCAATATTGATCTATTTCTATAATTTATTTTGCTCCTTAAGAAAGTAGGTATCTCGTTGGTATAAGAAAATATAATAATCTTCTGTACAGGTAGAAAGATCAATAATAAATGCTGTAACTGTATAACGTATTAGGGGTAGAAGATTAGTGACTGACCCTGACCGTAATACTGATCTTACAAAGGTCTGTTTCTTGGTAAGGTGATCAATACCACTCACAACAAAGTACTACCAGCAAATTATTACATGGATGACGATTTCTTCAGCTAAATCTAAATCAAAGCAATAGCAACAAAGCAATAGCTAAATCTACATAATTATTATTTCATCGATCATAAAAGTTCGTCATATAGCATGTCAAAGCTACATCGCTTAGCACACAGTATGCAGCAGCCGTAAGCACTTCTCGTGGCATCACGCCACAGTAATTAAGTCGCTTCAGACGGCAGCTAATAGTACTGTGCGACTAATAACTTGTAACTGCATTGTCCTCCACATGCATCGTCTGGTAGGCACTTGCATGGGCTGCATGGGTTTTTGATAACGTTGGCTATAATAGCTGTACTTATTGATACATATTTTGAATACCTATGTAAGTTAGATATATTCAATGATTGCCAGAATCATACTCGCTGCTATGTAGGTACAGAACAGAAAATATTGTCATTGATACTCTCTACATAGAAGCCTGCACTATTAAATGTATCCCAGTTCTCAGGTTGTCGCATCGTTCCGCTGAAATCTTGCAAGGACTATTTATATTTTGATTGCGTGTATAGACACTTTCATAACAAAAGCTTAGCTATAGCTGACTACAAAGATAAGCCCTAACTTTTGTTATTTCAGCACTAATTAGTGTCATCTCTTTCTACAAGGCCAAATGAATTTTGTAAAAACAAGTACGTATAAATCAGACGAACATAGAAGGATAACGTATAGCATTGGTTTAAATCATAAATCTCGCCACTGGCTCTATAAATTCATTAATACCAATAGGGAGCTAGCCAGAATTCATTCTTTAAATTTATTGGCGCCTGCGCTGGAAGGCGGTACATTTGATAATGTGATGAACTAGATATTAAGGTTAATCGTCGTGAAATTGCTGTTAATGTTCTCGATAATGGGTTTAAATTAGGATTTGGAACATCGTACTGAGACGTTCGACGATCGTTACTTGGTTTCAGGAGATGTAGAGATCGGGAAGAATTTGGCAGAATTTTTGAAGGGGAAATAAAACTTTAGAACGGAGCAGTTATTTCAGGCCGTTGCTACATCCTTCCGATGGTATTTTAATTCTCTACGTCACTGATAATACCAGGAAAAAAACCAATAATCATGAATGCTGAACGTAGCCGAGTAATAACATCCAGGGAACTCTAACTCGCTTCGTTACCGCATGAACTCGCATACTTAGATAGATAGATATACTTTATTAGGTAGGTACACCAACTTTACATTTTTGATCTTAATCTAGTTAAAGTAGGTGACATATTGGGCGGTCTTATTGCTAAGAGCGATCTCTTCCAGACAACCTTAGGATGGATTGAGACGAGAAGGAAAACTTACTTCTACCTACTTGTATTTTGTAGTATTGTTGACTTTGAGCAGCCAAACAAATACGCGGTGTGTCCATCATCACAGCTCATGCCATACTTGACCACTGACGTATGTGTGTCACTCCGGACTTCACGCGCATTCCTCGCGTAACACAGGTGGCGCCACCTGCCGTCAGTGCTAGAATACTACTCACGTTACAAAACAACATGTAGAATATTGGGAACTGCCGTAATTTTGTGACTTTCCTTTGTAGACCGATCGGTGGACAAATTTGAGAATGACACTTGAGCTTGATACGTTATTGAATCTGCAGCCTGTTTGATTCAATACACCTAGTCATAGACGCTAGGTACTGTTCTAAGAATCATAAATCAAGTTAAATAGTAAACAAATTAAGCCTTATTTAGAAACTGGATTATAGTCGTATTTATTTACTGCCTAATATCCACGATAAGTCACAGTGCTCCATAGATCATATAATACATAAATTATGCGACGAAGTTAAGCTCTGAAGGAATTCGATCTATTTCCTGAAATATTTCTGTGTCACCGAAATGTTTAATGTTCTTTAAAAGGGTACCAGTTCTAAAACAATAAATGACCAATTGTAAGGATTTAAGGAACTTTGGTAACCAGTGCTTACTGTTGTTATCTTGAGGGTGTTAACATTTACTTGGCTTGCTAACTTTTATTTATTTCCTGGCCATCGTAGCGACAGATTCCCACATCCATTATTTCTAAGCTCACAATAGTGATTACTGGAAGAGTTTAATTATAAATAAATTCTGCAAACAATGGCGACGTCGTCAGAATTAAGATTTCGTTGTAATAATAAACTGGCGTTTGGAGAAACCTGACCTTGTTCGCAGTACGAGCTTAATATAATCTGATTTAATGAAACACGCCATGTTTTACAAATATGTTTTCCTGGTTTTTACAGTATATTTTTAACCGTCTTTTTAGTAACATACTCAATATCTGATTTTGTTGATAAATATATAATTGTGAGTATCCAGCAATAGCTGCAACGAATGGTAGCGATTAGGTAGCAACTTTCTATATGTATTTAGACTGGATCGGTGAGGAGGGACAGCGATGCTGACGGTCACAATAAAGTGAATGAACAATGAATGTCAATATCGAAACACGTTTATCGATAACTGTTCCTACACGCTGTATCAAAAATTCCCGAAGACGCTAATTGTAATTGATCATTTAGTGCATTTAATAGCTCCATTTTTTATTCCCGCAAAAAACCAGAAGTGGCTATAATGAAGATGTCTTTAGTGCTTGTAATGATCCTTAATAGTCCTGAGGAGGGGGGGCGTGGCAGTCCATTAGCCTGATGGGTTCCGGCAACTGGATCATGTCACGTGTCTTGCAGTATCATCATGGATGCAGAAGTGATCTGCACTATTGAGCCTAATTAGTATTATGAGGAAATATGGCTCAGCCTTTTCTGGTGTACATCATTCTGTAGCTTGTGCATCAGGATAACATAGGTATAGGGGTACCAGGAATCGGAGTTTCCAATTTCATTTAAAAATACATTTTGTGGATTGTACTACTAGGCTTTGAATACCTTCTAAAAGTTACATATTTGCCTATCATGCAAAATTAAATTCGGTTTTTCATTCCTGCAAAATTATAATCTTCTTTAATAAGTGCCTAGCTCCCTCATGTCAGAATAAACAACATTTTTCAGCCCAAAACATTTTGGACAGCCCGTCTTGAACAATATAAAAACCTTCATATAAAAAGACAGGTCCCCAAAACACTTCGCTTTCCACTTTCGTGCCTACAGCAATAACCTTCAGGACTCAGGACAAACAAGGCAGGTCTTCAGCCAGTCTAGACTGAAGGTAGCCGGCAAATCTGCCGTGTATGCCGGTCACGTGCCGGTAATGCACTCGGCACGGTGCCGCTCCGGTAGCTACTGTTTACTTACTGCCAAATCATTTTAATGGGGATGCGAGGGTGTAGAATTGTACCTACATGGGTTTGTGTGTATGTAGCTGTCTTAGACTCGAGAAAGTTTTAGGGCAATAAAGTCCTTGGTGGTTTGGTGGTTTAGATGTAGGTAGATATTTTGTGTATTTTATGAATTACGTTATGTATAGAGGAGGTGTTCTTTTTATTGGGGGTAAGCACAAAATTATCTCTTCAATCATATTCCTCCTTTGAAAACTTTCGGCTTTGGTTGCATAATAAGGGATGTTGATTTCAGGAATAAAAGAAACCAAATGAAATGTGTTGATGGTGTGTCCTGCTAACTGTCTACACCGGCATTATCATGTTTCTAAATGAGTCCAGGTTTCATTACTATATTCAGCTGGATGCGAGCAGCTGAAAATCGATCTCAGTGGCGTGCACTTGGAGAGGCCTATGTCCAGCAGTGGACTGCTATAGGCTGATGATGATGATGATGATGATTCTTCCTTCAGCAATTGATCAATTCAAATGAACATAACTTTGCCAATTCAGCCAAGCATTGACTACTTGCCTATAATATTACTACAACCACCCAAAAAACACATAATCAGAATCCCATTTCTAAGACATATGTTCCCCAAATCACCGATATAAACAGGAGGCATTATGTAAAGTGAATCGCAGCTGTTCCGATGCTATGAATAATTCAGGGCTCGTGTCCCGATGTGGTCCATCCGACTTCGGGAGACCTATTCAACGGGTTAAGAATTAAGGACAGTTTAGTTTATCGTTAGGCTGAGGGTTGAGGGATGAAGGTTCTTTTGATAGGCTGGTGAAATGGTTCAGTTGGGGGATGGTTCTTGTGAATTCTGCGGAATGTCCTGTCGCGATCTCAATCATGTGATTTGAAATTACATGTATATACAAATGTTTTGGGTTTTTTCGAGCTAGCGTTTACGGTTGTAAAAAGACATCATGGCGAACTCCACTGATTACGGTTTCTTGAATGTAAAGCTACCGAAATGGAAATAAGATTGTCCCATTAGAATTAAGGTAGGTATCTGATCCGTAATCTAAAAATACATTTGTTGATGTCTTTGTTGCGAACATAAACACTGCCTTTGTTACAATAATGATACACTATAGATTATATAGGTATTAGGTAGTTGCTATCTTTGTTCTGAAACCATTCATCGCATTACACACCACAAACATGAATTTCCCTTCCACATCTTTGGCTCCAACATCTAATTTAAGTTGAAAGCCGCGGGCAGTAGCTAGTGCAACGGTACTAGTAGCACACCCCGACTGCGCTCGAACTTGCAGGCTGGGGAAGTGCAACCGCGTGCAATTTCCGCCCGTCGCTCACAGCGCCCTGCGAATTAAACTATTAATATAGAATTACCAGATTGTTATTAGTAGTGATGTGGAGGTAGGCGGTTTAATTGTACTAAAATATTACTATTGTGAGGTTTTATATATGATTGCGGCTTTAGGACGAAAGAAAGGCCGAAAACTGGACATATCAAAAGAACGTACCTAATTGTAGCGGTACCACATATTACTATAATAGTTACTATGTGCGCTACACCTAAATAATTTGGGTACAACTACTTACTAAATATTGTAAACAAGTTCCTTCCCGCGATATTACTTTTATGCTAGTAAAAATTACTACGATTTGAATACACAGACCAACATTGGTTGGTCATGTCATCTTCATTTTAGAACCTAAAGCTAAGATAATTATATGCAAAAACAGAATAACAGAAAACAGTAATAAATTACACCATAACAAATTAATTACAAAAACACCATTGAAATAGTAAACATTATAAATATGTGCGCAGCGAAGAATGTCGGATTGTGCGTAACAACGGGGTAGCAACCCTCTGTTAATTAAATGTTTTCAATGGCCACGCGGGGGTGGAGGGTGATACCGGAGGGGAGGCGAGGGGGGAGGTAATCCTTCACAATTTGTCACGACATTTGATATCGTATTTATTGCGAAAGAGACTCAATAAAAAGGTTAGAGCAGGTTAAACAAATGAGTTTACTAAAGGGGTGACTTGTACAAGGGGCAATATGATGCTAAACGGATAATTTGTATGTATACTGAGAGTTACAGTAGCATATCTAGTATTTTTCGAAGTAGAATCTGAGTAAAAGGTATCCTTTTCCATTTAGTTTAAAACCAGAACCCCTCTTTTCGGACAGTCGTAGCCGAGTAAAAGGCACACTTTCATGTATTCTTCATCATCATCATCAGCCTATCGCAGTCCACTGCTGGACATAGGTCTCTCCAAGTGCACGCCACTGAGATCGATTTTCGGCTTCTCGCATCCAGCTCCTGCCAGCCGTCTTGCGCATGTATTCTTAATTCTACTGATTATAATTTAATCCTCAAGTTAGTATTCGTCCTGCAATACTGCTGAGATTTAATGTGATCATGCATCACTGAAGAAACATGTCCCCAGAGATTTGTCCGAGCGGAAAACAACAAGATTCTCATCCCTCGAGGGAGAGCAAGTTAATCTCTTACACTTTCCATTTAATCTTATCTTTGTGTTTAGTTATTTTTGTCTTGAGAAGAAATAGATTGTTTCATTTGAAGCTGATTGTGATACAGGACACGTCGCTTCCAGGTAATGATGGAATTAATAAATAATGTTATTGTGATGGCGGATACTTTAAGGTCACTTTGGGAATTAATTTTGGGGATCTACGATATCCTTAACATTGTGTTGTTTATTATTTAGTACCTCATACTAAGTTGTTGTACCAATAAAAGAGTTTCTTGTGGAGTAAGGAAGAAACTGGTCCTCCTATTTGGGTAAAAATGATAACAGTTGCTACCTAGTTTTGTGTGACAAAACTATAGTGCACTGCGTACATGTTTAGCAATACATGTTTTAATTAAAGTGAATAGTTAACATTTTGCAGGTGCGTGAGCATGTATATTATGGTTATACGGTTAGAACCAATTTTACTAAAATAGGTTAACAGAACTATCGCGATTGTTAACTGATTTTACTATTTAGTTATTACCTATTTAAACTGTCGTAAAATATTGGCCAAGTAAAGTGATACATAAACTATTCTTAACAAATACTAAAACCTACGTCTCAATAATAATTCTTTGGATTAAATTACATAGTGGTTGTAGCAATAAAATTGTAGTACAAGTGTAGTATTGCAAATATTTCCCTGTTGGTAATATTTCGCGAGGTGCCGTGGGAGTCCAATGGTGCACCTTTTTAGGTTATATAGGTGCAATAGGTTTATGTTCGTACATTGTCTAATAGACCGAATAGGTTTGACTATTTAGTTTCCGTTATCGTAAAACTTATGCGGTTTATGGGGATTTTTGTTTAGTGTTTAAGTGAAAAGTTTGTTAGAACACAGAAACGAACAAGAAAAGTGGACTTTAATGAGTATCAGCTAACTAACTTAGAAGCACTTATGAATTGGCACAAGAATAAGCTCGTTTGTCCTCAGAGACCAACATGGAGAAAAATAACTAGAATTAAAAAGGTTTAGAAGATATGGTTCTCGTATTTAACTGTTATGATTATACAAGATTTCATGAACATACATATATGTATGTGGTAAAAAATCTTCCACATGCAAGGCATAAGAAAATATCTATACACTGATCACTTCCAGTACTGGTAAAGCGAACATAAAACTGATAAAGACGACTATCTTAACTTCCTCAAGATGGAAACTGATTCAGTTACAGTAAAACGTGGTTGAAATCAGAGGTATCTCGCGTTATCAGTAATTGGACGTGTTCGCGTGATAACGAGACGGACAGACAGACGGACAACTGTTAGGGGCGCAGTAAAAACTCAATCAGGAACACACCTAGTTTGGTCGGATGATCTTTATAGAGGACGACACGATTTGTGCTGTACGATTGTAGTTGATATGCTTCTTTGTAAGCCTGATTGTAACTACAAATATTTGTGGAGAATTAGATGTGAACTTTAAACCATAATAAGACCAAAGTTGGGTTTTAGATCAAAGTTTGACATTGGATGTTTTCCCACAGAAAAGGCCACTCGCTTAAGTTTAGAGAGTAAAAACAGAGTCCGATAAATTAAACAATTTCGTAAGTCTACTGAATGGTAGTTTTCATAAATTACACAGACCTTTATTATTCTTTCAAAAACTGACATTGACAGATCTCTATATTCCCATGAGCACCTGCTGCCACATTAGCAGTCGTCGCCACTAAACAAAACCGTTTTATTCGACCACTTTATTCCAAGTTAGTTTTAAGGTCCATAAAATTTACAACCAGTCCCGATAAGGAGTCGGGCCGGTGTTTGTCCAGATTTATCATCTCATAAATAAACATAACATGTTACAATTATACGAAAACCTCGCTATGATGTATTTGAAGACAAATTAGTCTCGTTTGTAAATTATTCCGGCCGTAACTTTGGGAACTAAACGATAACTGTCTTGTTTTAAAGAAAGTGATGATTTGTGATTTAGAGGTTAGTTATGGCTTAATAAGATTTTGGGAGGTTTCCGTTTAGCGAAAACGTCAGCGTGTAACCACTTGATTTACGTAGGTACTGTAGTTTATTTAAACTCGCATAATTAGAACTGTTTGTTCATACCCAAGTGGATTAATGTTTTATCTGGAAATTAGTATACAGCGCATTCAATTTTTTTTGTTAATTTCCATGTATAGGGATAAGTTTTTTAAGGTCTTGTAATATCTCGGTATAATTAAAATCGTTATTTTTTCGAGCATCCCATTATAATAATGTAATAATAATCAGAAATCCGTCGCAGCGTGTTAAATATTTTTATTTCCGCGTTAACCCAATTTAGTTGAATTATTCGGGTTATGAAGATGAGTTGTAGTCGTTTTGTCACACTATATTTACGGCGGCTTTCGAAAAGTATGCGCGCGCGCAGACCGACGTGATCAGTGTCCCAGCTGATTCGCGTGACACTGCGCAGCACTGAGATAAGTGTCAGCTAGAGTTCCGTATATGTTGATCCCATTTAGTTGTTCACACGCTAATTGCTGTTAGTAAAATTATATGTGTAATGTATCAACTTGAATAGGAAAAAAATATAAAAGTGATGATAAATTTAATTAAATATTTGTTAACAAATAGGCCTATAAATGTATGCCCATAGCCCATAGCTGTAAATAAGGAGCCTGCGGATCTCCAAAACAAAAAATAAATAAAAATAAAACACACATATTCAATTCATGTTAATAACTTATTCAGTATGCAGATTAAATCATAAATACTATCATGTGGCTAATTATTGTGAATACCGGACTGTCTTATGATTACGAGCAGAAGTGACTTTATTAAAATGTTCGTAAATTAAGTTATGATTGTCATTATTAACAGTACAGTTAAAAAAAAGATGTTCTTCATGACTTCATAATCATGAATTGTTCGTGGTCAAATAATATCAATTACCGAAGTCGTTATAGCATATTATGAGATCAAACTTTTTTTAACGACGTAAAAAATCATCAAATGACCCCTCCCGCTGTGGGTTAGCAGCGGTGAGGGAGTGTCAGACTCTTACTGACTAAAAGCCGTCGTGTTCCGTCGTAGGCCTTCTTATGTGCTGGGGCCGCGGTACCTCTTTCGAACAACCCGCAGATGAGATCAAACCTGGATTTAAAACTCTGGAATCGCCAACCGCCTTGGGCAAGCTTGGTAAATAACGCAAGTTCCTTCTCCGTCTGAGAGGATGCTAGTGTCCTGCAGTGGGACAATATAAACACTGATGATGTAGGTTTATCAGTATTTTATAACTCCCCACGGGGAGTTTCTCGGTCACTTTGGTGTTCTTCGATACTAGGAACTAGAATTTAAGGAAGGAACGACCGTTTCTCGAGGTTGCCCTCAGGCCTCAGGGCTACGCAACAAATTAAGCAACCACGTGCCCAATAAAACAAGTTGATTTATGATATTATGATCACTATTCAACACCTTACCTTGGCTAACTTTGTTTAATAGTTTGTCCATACATAGTCACCCGATATAAATACTTCATGCCCACATACGCATTATTACAACGATCGGGCCGACACTTAGTTATATAGCTAGCCATCAAAAACACCTACAAAGTTAATGAGACCCTCTACATCTTAAGTATTGGTATATCATTGGACGTTCAAAGCGCCGACAGACAGACAGACAAACATTACTTACACACCTATCAAAAGAATCATAGAACCTTATTACAAAGCTGCAAGGTCGAAAATACAATGAAAGGTTGGGGTTCTAGCTGTAAGTGTATCTTGGCACGTCAATCCTCGGGTACAGACGTCAAATCAGTGATCGTTGAGTTGAAGTACTCCAGCTGATGACTCTACATTTGTTTTGTTGACTGTACTTCAAATTATTTGTGTGTGAATTTGCTTGAAGTGGGCTAAATTGTATTAGCATTGCTTGTGCCTGAGTTTTGCTGGTTATCTGTTTATTTGAAATGGAAGGAAATGGAAACGAGCCACATATTCCCTTATTAGCTACTTTGGTCTGTGATTTCACCTACATCGATTTCAAAGCTATGATAGAAAAGCTTAAAAATTATCAATGGACAGATATTGCTTCCTTATAATAAAGCTGAAGCGTTTGTCTGTTTGTTGAAAATATATTTCAGTGTTATAGCCCATTCATCAAGCAACGCCGCATTTTATCCGGCTGAACGTATACTAACTTACAGAGCAATACAAAGTGTTAATGCAAACTTTTTCAGCATTCAGCAGCTTACCTTTCTACTTGCGTAAATAGCCGTGTTCCTCACACGTGATATTTCGGTCGCGCACCTGATTGGCTGCAGCTTGGCTCTGCGCCAGCGCATGTACAGCTGCTAATAGCCAATTATGTGTTTCTGAACGATTCGACGCCGTGCTGACGTGGCCGAAGAGATTTCGTGGGAAGCTCATGTAGGATTAATAATGGCGTCTAGGCGAAGGAGATCAACCAGCTGTGCAGGACATAGTGCACAAGCATTTGCGCAGACACAGCTGCACTCACTATTCCTTCACTCTCATAGCGCGATGGGACGGCAATCCGACACGACCGGAGAGAGATCAGGCGCAGGACCGACTGCTTACCGTTACGATGCAATTGTCTAGTAATTTAGTTTTGTATTATTATTAGTAATTTAGTACAATTGTTTAGTCTTGTGATGGATAAGCCATTGAAGTTCACAAAGAACAATGGGTACTTGTACGAAACTTACAATCTATTTCTTTTAAGAAAGAAAGCCCGCTTAGAACAAACAATGCTTGGATTTTATGGAAACCTAATATTTACCTGCAATTCAACTTGATTTGCCATCGTACTTAGTTGCATCCTAGAAAGAGATAGCGTTAGCGAAGGTATCTTCCTCTCTGTCCAATCAGGAGAACAATGATATCAAATAGTTGCAGACCACAGTTTCAGACATTCATCTTATACCGTTAGTCTATAGGACAAGAAGTCACAGAAGGTCCACTTCATACACATAATTAAATTATCATCACCTCCCAAGCCTTTTCCCTACTATGTTGGGGTCGGCGTCCAGTCTAACTGGATGCAGTTGAGTACCAGTATGTCACGTGGAGCGATTGTCTTTCTGACGTCCTTAACCCGTTTAGTTACCCGGGCAAGCCGTACGGTAATTCTTCATTGCGTTTGTCGTTTTGTGACTTTGTGAGTAATAAGCAAAAGCACGAGTAGGATTTTATCTCATTTCAGTATGGAATTAAATATTTAGTTTAATTTCTGTTGTTCCTGCATTGTGGATAGCGTTAGAGTGTGCTCGAATTACCGGCTGATTGTGACTGGGCGCGTGACAGACTTGTCTGCAGTCATGTTATTCACTTCTACGACTCTATTTCATAGTAATAATGGCCAGTGATCGATCTATACAGATATTGCAGGAAATTACTAGAGGATGAAACTGAAACAATACATACTCATGTTTATTTCAAGAATTGTTGTATTATGCTATTTGCAATAAGGCTTTCAAATAGTAAAAAATAAACCAGAAACAACCAAATCCTATTAAGTTTTGCAATCTTAGATATTGCAATATGTGTTGCTACTTAGCACCCACGTTGTTACATTAGAAGTTAACTTTCCTTCCCGGTAACCATCAGCATCCATAGGTAGGTACTTACGTTTAAATTAACAATATTTACGGCAGTATTAAAAGATAGTATTAGTTTCTCAAGTCTAAATTCGTAACACGCTGATGGCAATATGCACTTAAATACATACCCATTTCTTAATGTGTATGAAGGTGTTGAAGAAAATGCGAAGGATTGAATACCTTTTAAAAAAATCATTTTGATTTTGTTTTGTTATTTGCTCGTAAATGCCGTGATGGCCAAGTGATAAAGGCACCTGTTTCTCAAGCATGAGTATGCGGGTCGAATCCTGGTCATAGAAAAAAAATGCTATACCTATTAGTAATTACCTATTCTAGGTATGCACTACACCTAACTGGATTCAAAATGTTCAGATTATTTATATAGGAACGTACCTACATTTCAGCAATAACGTAAATAACAGTAGGCAATATTAACAGGCTCGTTAGCGCCTTCCCGCAGATAGGCGAACCCGGGCGGCTACCCTAGTTATCGGGTAAGGGAAGCAAGGGGATGTGAGCTGAATACTGAGCAGTACCGTCATTACCAGTCTTAATGTTATGTATACTTGGCTCTATTGATTGGGTTGGATGGGTTTCTGGTATTTTCGGTCGAAGGTTCGATTAGTTATATTATCTAATTGATGAAGGCTTTGGTATTATTATAGATTCATGCATAATACCTACTAGATCTGTCTCAAAATGTCATCAGTGGTATCTACAAACAAGCTCTTTTAGATCCCTATATTCTTATTTATTTATTTTTAACAGCTTCCATTTTTTGCTATAATTTAAACTTAATTACATGGATAGCTAATAATAGCAATCCATAGGAGATAGCTTCTTCATTCTTTCCCATAATATATGTACATGCCTACTTATTCCAATTATTGTAGGTGGGGCAATCTTATGGGGTATCATGTTTTTCAGATTCCCTTTTATTACCATGCCCATCACAAGAATTCTGCAGATATACAAATAAAACAGTTGCTATATTATACCCTCTAAAAGTCTAAATCCACCTTTGAGTAACACCCACTATTCACCATAACAGCTCAATTCAACAACCACAGACCACCATAAGCCTCCAGTATCCAGATAGGCAAGTTTACCATGAACTATAAAAACTAGCAGCCAATGAAGTATCGATGATTATCATAACATGAAGTTATTGAATGCACCTTGTGCGATACTCGAGTTGTATCTACATGCCTTACCTGAATATTCTTTGAACTATACACGGATGTAGGAATCGGTAATGGTTGTGGCAAATGGATTTGTACAGTATTGATACCTTAACAGTAACTTTAAAATTAAATTACCTCATTAGCACACGATGTAATGAAGGTTTATCAGATAGGTATATTCTTCGACTTCTAAATTGCAGCTAGTCTTGGAATGGGCAGATTTCACTGAAGAGTTTCGTACGGAATACTTATTCTTTTTCAAATTATGCCCATTAAGACACACCAGCCATAAAGATTACTTTACATAGAGATTGTTTTTAATTTTAAGGGTTTATTGTTTGGTGATTTATTTACTTAAACATTAACATTATTAACGGTATCATTCACTGGCACCATATCCCCTTATTTTTCAATCCTAGTTTCCCTCATCAAGAAGAAGCATCATAGCCACAGGCACGCGTCCATACGCGCACCGTGCGAGCGGCGCGGCTCACAAGTGTCGCGGCGCGGGCGCACATCTTCCGCATAGCTTGTTTTTACTCACAAGCCGAGAGATCTTGCTCACAGGATTAGTGAAGAACTGATACTGGGAGAAAGGAGGCTGTATTCTGGAGAAGTTTCGGAGGCTATTAGTTTAGGGGTGTTTGACTAATTACAAAGGTAAGGTTGGTAAGGGGTTCTAGATTATTTGTTGCAGTTTTCTTTTCAGGAAGTTAGTTTGTCTGTTCTGTGTGTCTCTGAAAACAACGACAATATTTATTCAAGGTCGTCTGTTGGGTGTTCTAATTTAGCACTTTTTGGTGTCGATAAGAAAATTCATAGAAAATATCGAATATTGTCAATTAGTCCAGGACCCTCACTGACTCAAACCACGCTGCGTTCCTCCTTTTGCCTACCGCAGGGCACGGCAGCCTCTTACGCATTTGTTCCCACCCTCGACCAGACTTGGCCAGGCCAACTCCAGACATTCCTGCCTTGTCATTACTTTAAATAACAAAGTTTTGAGCTCGACGCGAAGGAATGTCAACAAGCGATGATTACACCCTTCGGTAGGTCCTTATTTTTTCTTCTCGACCTTAAATCGATAAGTATGGAGTCCTGCAGATAATGTTGTGGTATGTGTTGGTAGATTTATGGTAGGTTTCCTTATCTGTTATCAGGAACCAGAATAGCATTGTTTTTGTGCAGTGTTAGTGGTTTCTTCGCTATTTTTTAGACCCTCTAAGAAATTCTTCAGGATCATATTTTTCGGTGTTACTTTCTACAATGCAAATATGTATGCTAACAGGTCTTTTATGAGCTTGGCCGATATAATGTGTTGTACCTGATACTAAAATTGCGTTTAAAAATTATGAAAGGTGCGACAAAACGATTGAGAGATTGGCTCTATGGGGTGCAATTTAACGTATTTTTATAACCTTAGTTAATCACCTAGGTATGCTCAGTATCCCCAACATCAATAACCTTACAACACAGTAATCCTAGCAGCAGAATATCAGTCGGAACAAGAGTGACGTGTCTCCGGCGTCGATAAGTAATTGTCCACTAAGCAGGCAGCGACTGCTATTCCGTTTTTGTGTCCGTTCGCCCGCCACCGTAAATGTCCTGCGGTTTGTATAGAGTTGGGAGTGGGTAGAGGCGGCACGGTGATTTAAATGTTGCTATGAATTTGGTATATCACTAGACTTTGCTTTGGTGCAGTTAGGTAGTAAATATCTTTATGGAAATATAGATAGATAACAAATCAAAAGTATTTAATTCTGCATATTAAGTTATCTGCAGTTAATAATTAATTTCAAAAAGCCCTACGATTTTAGTATAGCTTAATAGATCGTGATAACCAATGTGTCTCTACGGACTCTAACTAGACTACTACACTATGTAGATTAAAACTGCACCGCATTGGCACAGCCCAAGATAAGACAGCAGTCGAGGTTAAATAAGGTCAAAAATAACAGACACAAAATATTCTTAAGCTATCTAACCACTCTCTACTCTATGTCCGTGTAGTCCATACAGGGGTAATGGCAGCGATTAGTCGCCATTGGGCGCGACTTTTTGTGCGACTATCCGTCAGATCGCATCGGACGGCCTCGTATCGCCAGTTATGTTATTACACTTGCTAAATGCAGTTGTTCAGGCTTTACAGGATAGCTACATGGTGTTGCTAGGGGAATGTTGTATGTGTTCTATGGTATTGCATAGAAATTAATTGGTGTAGTGACTTATTTAAGCTCAATTCTGCGAAGGTGTGTTCTGAATGGGGATGGTATTCATAACTTGATTGCTATGTCTGGTATTCTGGTTACTCATAAGCTAAAAGAAGTAGTTATTACATTACATAAAATGATTCTGAAGAATTATATTCTTAAAAAGTTAATAGCATAATTCATTAACTACCGGCTTTTATCCCAAGTTGATGATATGCCTAATAAGTACGAAATTAATACCAACTACTGCATGTACTACATTTATTAAAAGCGTTCTAACATAACAAACTATTCTATCTAGCCAACCCAACAATACATCTAAATTGACTAACATAACACATGAATTGACCAACACACCTTTCAACCGCCACATAAAACGCAACAAACATTTCTAGGAGTGGTCCTTGCATCTCTGATCTGATGCATCCATTCTTACAATTGCATGCGATGCATTGTTCTCGTCGCGTCACGCGTGGCATTTGCGTAATCATACGCTGCGATACTCAGATACTCTGCTAATCATTGTGCCTCATGAATATGTGGCTGATTGAAAATATAGGCCGGAATCTATAGACGGGATTGGGTAATATGAAAGTGGTTCAAACTCTTGAAATTATAACTTTGTATGTATTTAAATGTAATAGGTCGAATAAGATGCCGTAGCCAGTACTACAGACGATTCTATTGTCCGTTCTAATTGTTTGTTGATTGAGAACTAAATGATTGAGAACTTAACATATATATTAAAGCCTTAGATTATACTAATTGGGGAGTTCGTTCCACTACTTATTTCTTCTTCTTTTTAACCTTTTTTTTTAGAGGCTTAAACGCTGCTGCGGAAGTTTATTATATTGTAGTTTATTATAGTTTACATATTGTAAAATTTTAACTACGAACATCATCCAACTTTAAATAAATGAATTTTATCTTTGAAAAAAACTTTTTTACAAAAAAATTAAACCGACTTCCAAAAACACTAAAAAGTAAAAAAAAACGAATTTTAGGTGCATCGGCCTAGAAGTCGGTGTCTAATGGATGTTACTAAGTTAATTTTGCCACCGACTTCTAGGCCGATGCACCTAAAATTCGTTTTTTTTTTTACTTTTTAGTGTTTTTGGAAGTCGGTTTAATTTTTTTGTAAAAAAGTTTTTTATTTACAACTTTTCAGTGATACGAATAGTTGTCACTATCCATATATGTGGAAAGTTCTCATCAATACAAGGAATATAAGCCCAAAAACGAGGTATTTTACATTATTTTATTATATTCAGTTGTCGAATTCCCTCGACCTTCTCTGGTCTCCATCATCAGGTCAGCTCCAAACCTGCACTGTTGCAAAGGTCTCGTCAATACAAATAATATAAGCCCAAACACGAGGTAGTTTACATATTCAGTTGTCGAGTTCCCTCGACCCTCTCTGGTCTCCATCATCAGGTCAGCTTCAAACCTTCACTGTTGAATAGTGCTTTCAGGCATGCACCTGAATGTCAAGTTTTTACCCTAAGTATGCCTACAACTTTCGAAGGTTGCCCTCGATTTCTCAGGGTTTCCATCATCAGATCCTGACCTGACGATGGGACCAAATGATAAGCATACCCTTTCAAATAAAAAAAGAATTTTTGAAATCGGTCCAGGCGTCTTTGAGAAATCGAGTAACAAACATAAAAAAAAAAAAAAAAAAATACAGCCGAATTGAGAACCTCCTCCTTTTTTTGAAGTCGGTTGAAAAATAACTCGGCATTTCTTATATGAAAACTATTGCAAGATTGAGAACTAGACGTATGATTTGTATGCATCGACCATGTTTTACAATACACGTTAGTTCTCTAGTGCTCACGTACCTAAGTTGTAAGCTATTGATGTGCCAATGCGCTTATTGAATATTGTAGTCGAGGAACGATGTATTATGTTCAGACGTTACGCGCTTACAATGGCTGTTTTGCCTATAAGAAAATATAGGTTTGTATGTAAATCGTCATAACATTAAGCCTGTACAACCTGGCTGCGTAAGGTTTTTATCGGAAATTTTGAGCATGGCCATGATCGTAAGACCGACTTTTCTCAACGATGTTTATGAAATCCTAAGTTTGTATATGGAACCTTCTTCTAATAACCATTCCCAATTTGTATGCTTGATCTGAAAAGTGATTCTATAATGTAGGTAATGTGTTATTGTTTTTCGTATTTACATAAATAATACTGTTTAAACTAAAGAAAAGTAGTTCAGAATTCAGCAACCTTCAGGTTTATTTATCCAAGTAGGTATACAATCTTTAAAGTAAGGAAGAAAGAAAGTGAACAGGGAACTTCATCTTACTAAAACCCACACTAATACACGAACCCCATACAACCCAAACTACAAACAAGAAAAATATCCCCACTAGCTTTTTTAACCACATAAAACAAAAAGTTCCTCCAAGAAAAACGCCATAAATCGTGCAAATCTCTCGACCATTAAATATGGGGCCCATAAAAATATAGGGGGATGGTCAGGGAAGTAGGAAATGAGTAATTAAGCCTTTGGAAGATAGCGTAACTAAGTCATCTGGACACTCAAGCGCAGTGTAATGAAATTATGCACGTCCGGAATGCAATTCTTTTTGTAATTAGTCGGGTAGTTGCGGAATTTTATGTGCGAGCAGTTTGTCGGCAATTTTTATACTGTTTGGTTTTTTTTATTCGTTGAGTGGTGTTTTCAGGTGTGTAAATGTCATGAAAAGGTACTGTAATTAGGTGTGAGTTATCAATTTATTGCTATCATTACGAATTTAACACGGGTGTTATTGTCAGCCATAGAATACCGATATTTCCCCAGTAGATTTAGTTACTAGCTACAGTGCAGTTACTTTACAAAAAATAAATACCAATGTTCATACAAAATTACCATTTTACCAAAACGTAGACAAACCCGCGGGCATGTTGCCAGTTCGCTCCAAAAACTCGTTCACAAAACAAAACCGTTTTAAAATACAAACAAATGACCGAGTGAGTGAAAGGTATTTAATTACTCAATTAAGTGAACGTCGGCGGATAATGAATGAATGATTGATGAACATATTCGCAACACCCATGATATGTAGGTACCTACTATTAAAAAGAACAAATATGTCTAACTTGTGATTAGGATATTATTAATTACTGTGTAGAAAATTCGTTTCTCTCGGTTTCACTTGTGTCTGGTTAATTATTACTGAAACGAAGTGAAAATAAGAGTATTAAAGATACTGTAGTTATTGCGTTTCTGTTGAAAAATTAGTTAAGTAACACGTACCTCCAAAAATGCTTTTTATTTTAAACGTTAACGATTTCCTGTAAAAAATGAATTGTTTGTTCCAATTTTTCCCGTACAGGTAAAACTTATTCTTTCAGGGAACTCGTTTTTTTCAGTAATGAACTGGTTGGTTTTCAGGCAGCTTATCGGCTGAAGCTTACCATTGCTTGTGAAGAGCTTTCAGCTTTAATCTGAAGTGTAAGCTCGAGGCGTTACGATGCGGCCTATATTGTAACTAATTGGAAACTTTCCATACTTGGCTATTCTTGTATTAACATAATAATTAAGTCATTATAACGATAATATTATAATGACTGTCCGTTCACTATCATTAAAAATAAAAAAAATGTTTGAGTATATTTGGGAGTAGGTACACTTTTTTATTTATTTAACAAAACGGGGAAAATTTCTAAAGATCTTATTGATAAAATCCGGAAACAAATAAAAATATAGTCAAATTTTAAGAGGGCGTTGAGGAAATCATTTTGTGTGTAGATGACATGTTTATTTACTTAGGGATCATTAACATATGGGTACAAGAACACCTATTCTCCACTGACGGTATAAATCTCAAATCATAATAGCAAATTATCCAACCCTAAAATTATAATTAACAGCCGACAAAAAACAAATCGGCAGAACAAGCAAACATAATGAAGTCAGTCTTTATACGACTGCAAACAAAACGATTCAGTAGCGGGGGTAACACTCGGGGGTAACAGCTCGGGGGCTCGGGGGTCAGGGGTAAGCGGGTTATGAATTAGTCTCAGGTACAGCGCTGGGTGCGTGGAGTGCCGCATTCTTACACACGCACAATAAACGTCTGGCGCAGGTCTGCGTCCCTATTGCGCTTCCCTAACGTCCCTATTGCGCTTTATCAATTTACTATAGACATGATAGCTAATGTAGAGGTAGATAGCCCAATAAAAACAGCAGACATAATAGCACAGATTACTATAATAGTTACAATAGTACGGTAATGTAAAGATATATTGCAACAATCTCCTAAACAGCGAGTGATTACAGATAACAAGAGTGCCAATCACTGCAGACAGCACTCAGACCTGAGAGCGCTCGTTGATGTCGTTTGTACAACAGAGGTAATTTATACCTATCTGCCTATCTAATCAAATCACACACGATATTAAAAATAGTAAACTTTCACTGTGCGGTGCGCGCGGCGGCCGAGGCGAGCGCCTCCGCGGCAAAGCTCTCAAAGCTCCGCGCCCCTTCAGTCCGCCGGCGGCAGTCGACCGGCGAGTACGTGCCGCCCGTGACGCCCTCCCGCGGAAACTTTACGCGAGTGCAGTGACAGTGAGTGAGCATGCCCGCCCGCGCCGTGGCCCTCCTAGCCACCGCGGCCCTCGCGCTCGCCGCCACCCCGCCCGACCCCTGCATGGAGGATGGCCGCCCGCGCCGCTGCATCCCCGACTTCGTCAACGCTGCTTTCGGGGCCCCCGTGGTCGCCTCCTCCATTTGCGGAAGACGAGGACCCGAGCGTCTCTGTGATCCTCCCGGCGATCAGCCCCCCGAAAATTCTTGCAGAGTATGCGATGCCGCTAGATCTGATCGCCGACACCCGCCGACTCATCTCACCGACCTGAACAACCCCAACGACGTGACGTGCTGGCGATCCGCGCCGATCCCGCCGACCTCGTACGACTCGCCACCCGACAACGTCTCGCTGACTCTATCACTGGGCAAGAAGTATGAGCTAACTTACGTGAGTCTGCAGTTCTGTCCGAAAGCCGCTCGTCCTGACTCCGTCGCTATCTACAAGAGCGCGGACAACGGCGTCACCTGGCAACCCTTCCAGTTCTACTCGAGTCAGTGCAGGCGAGTGTACGGTCGGCAGAACAAGGCGACCGTTACTGCTGCTAACGAGCAAGAGGCCAGGTGCTCTGACAGTCACAGGTTGACTGGGGAGAGCTCTGGAGGAGCTCGTCTTGCGTTCAGTACTCTGGAAGGTCGGCCCAGCGCTGCTAACTTTGACATTTCGCCTGTGCTGCAAGACTGGGTGACGGCGACGGACGTGCGGGTGGTGTTCAACCGGCTGCACATGGTGAGCGAGGGCGACGAGGTGGATAGCAAGAAGCAGGCGGCGCCGGGCGCGCAGCATTACGCGGTGTCGGACTTCGCGGTGGGCGGGCGCTGCAAGTGCAACGGGCACGCGTCGCGCTGCGTGCCGCTGAAGGGCGAGGCTGCCGGCGGCGTGACGCAGCTCACCTGCGAGTGCAAGCACAACACGGCGGGCCGCGACTGCGAGCGCTGCAAGCCCTTCCACTTCGACCGGCCCTGGGGACGCGCCACCGCCAGGGACGCCAACGAGTGCAAAGGTCAGAACACTATCAATCCTTACACATATTTCATCATTTAGTTTCACCCCACATCCTTGTGCCATTCTTTCATGTCTCAAAAACTTCTTCTAAATATCGTTTCGTAGATCTGCTAAGTCTAAGTAATTAACATTCTCGTTTTCAAACAATTACATGATTTGCTTATTTTTTGTGGCCGTCTGTTTGTTTTATGAGTGTCCAATCAAAGTTATTTCCGTTCGTAATCACTCTTAAAAGTATACAATAATTATACTTGAGTAATTAAGTTCTACGTGGTAACTTCTAGAGAAAAAAAAGTTGATTTTGTTAATGGTGATACCGAAATTCTTGTTAAGGACTTTGGCAAATAAGTTGAAGAATTTAAAAAAGAATAAAGTAAAACTGATTCTAGTTTAGTAAAATAAAATGTTACAAGTAAGGAAGATTACATTCGCCTACACAACATAATGTAAGGCCTGCGTTTAACTAAATAGCTTTGCCTTCATATTATGGACTTCGGAATACCTATATCGTGCAATCTTTATTGAAACTTACATTGTGACAGAAACTAGATATTTATTTTCATTTTCAATGTATTTTATATTCTTCGTTCTATCTTGCTTTATCTTTGTCATAATAATTCTGATTAATTTTCGTACTTCAGTTACTTAAGATTGTTTCATAGAAATCTCATAAGCAAATAAAGATACAGTTTTTATGCTAATAATTTGTTGATTCCCATTTATAATTTGTTTCCAATCATTGCTGCCACAATTAAGATTAATAGTTCTTCTTTAGTTGCCTTTCTATCAAAGTTCACTTTATTATCATGGCATGTTTTACAAGTAGTAATAAGTGTACAAGTAGAAGGAGTAGTGTGTGCTTACAAGTAGATATTAAGATCTTATTAACAAAATATTTGGAACAATTATATGGACCCAAAATTAATGTTGCTACAAAATATTTTCGACCGTCCCAATTTTTGACATCATGAGCTCAAAAAACCTTTTCCACATGATACACTACTTTCTTAACGCGAGATATTGAACCCGTTCCCTTCCGACATAACTGCTGGTTAAACTAATTGATTTATTGCACGGCATAGCTGTCAGTTAATTAACATTTATGACTTATAAATTTTTATTCTGAGCGATGCAAGCGTATCGCATCCATCAGAGATTGATGGCCGTCAACTCTGAGAATACCATATTAGAAAATTAGAACATCATCATCATCATCCTCCTGCCCTTATCCCAATTTTATTTGGGGTCGGCGCAGCATGTTTTCTTCTTCCATACGCTTCTATCTGTCGTCATCTCACAAGTAACATTCTTTCTTACCATATCTACTTTCACACAATCCATCCATCGTTTCTTTGGTCTTCCTCTTCCACTATATCCGTCCACGTTCATACTCATTACCTTCCTCACAACATGACTCTCATTCCTCCGCATCACATGCCCATACCACGACAGCCGGTTTCCACGCAGTTTTTTTTATTACCATTTATTAATACCATATTAGAAAATTAGAACGCGAATGGAAAATTATGTTTTGAAATAATGGCTTGTTTTTTGTGATGAAATTAGGTAGGTACATGTTTATTGAATGGGTATTGAAAAAGATGGTTGAAGAAAGATGTTTTTGAAGTTGTTCATTAGTATAGAAAGTAGGTTTCGTGGGAAAAAATACTGCAATATCAGTTGCGAAGTTCTCAGAAAAAGCTACCGCAGCCTATTTAATTATTCTGTAGAGATAGCAAGAATGTCTTACTCATAAAACATTTTTTCTTGTAACAATAGCTTTCTAACTAGTTTGTCACGTATCTTGAATTTTCGTCCTCACCTAATTACCCATCCATTTGGTACCACAATGTGGAGCTAAAAAACTCTGCCTTGATAATAGTGCTGCGCCCACGCACCCACCTCTATGATTTGTGGTCCACAAACGCATATTATCATAAATTTACCAACTCTACTTTAAAAGACGTCTCAAGGATTTTTTTTCGTGTTATTATGAACTAAAAGTAATGGGTATGACTTATTTAGAATTTTATGTAGATCGTTAATTTCTTTTTGGTTATTTTTATCGATTATTTTGGTACTGAATGGATTTGTTGAATAAGCGACTTTCGTTTTCGGAAGTTTTTACAGTGTAAGGTGTTCTTACATAAACTACTTAAGTGACAAATAATTGCTCAACATATTTTTTAAATGGCTACAAAAGTATGCGGACTTACCAACACTATTTTCGCAACCTAAGTTTATACTTTTAGAAAAGGAAACACCATTTTAATATGCCCACAGATTTTGGACATCAAATATTTTCTATCATACTTTCAAGCGACAATATAGGCCAAAAACAAGTTTACAAAAATGACATAGAAATAGAAATAAAGCCATAAAACCACAGTGTGGTGTAATAAAGGCCATTCCCAGCCATTTGACTATCGCGACGGACATTCAGAAGCACCCACATGTAGCATAGATATATAAATAACGACTTTATACTATTTCAATAAAACGATAGTAGTTTCGATGGGAAGACTTGATAAATTAAGCCTTGTATGAAAGTTTTATGAGTAGGTGAAGCTGTGGTAGGTATTTTTTTGTAGAAAAATGTTGGGAAAACGCAATAACTTTTCTATTGAAACCAACATTGTATATTTGGATGGACAAATAGAGATAGTGCTGAGGATTGGGACGTCAGAGTATATTGTCGTACGGGACAACGGTATGTTGCGGATCTGGATTTGCGGCACAAATATTACTTAAGATGTAAAATCAAACTATTGCTCTTCCCGAGTACAAATTCAAGCTAGTCTGTTACATATTAATAAAATACTCTGAGATACTACATTGACGATCACTATACAACCAAAGAAAACATAACCTTCGCTTGCACCATCAAAGAAGCAAGAATTTGCAAAAGGTAATAATGAAATCTGCGTCAAATATTTCATTATCCTCATACGATTTAAAGTTCTAACTTCATACTTCAGACTGTCAAACCAATAAGGATCCTTCTGATTTCCTCCAAAGTACAGACAATAAAAAGTACAAGAATTAGGATGGATGCCACGTGATCGGCGTTACGATAATGTTACTTTATTGTGATAGTTTAGTGTTAAATGTGCTGTTTGTCTCGGAATTCTTGTTTATGGCTTTATACCCCGGTGTAGGGTTGACACCTTAGCCTTTATGAACTGTGAAATTGATTTAAACCTTTTAAATACGACTTGTGGCACCTTATTAAAAAACGTGGTCTTCAAAAAGTATCAGCTTTAGCTATTACCTACTAGGCTTACATCATCATGCGTGCTGAACCTAGCATTAAAGACGGTACTTTTTGGGGGCCGCTTTTTATAATAAGGTGGGTGTAGTTTTTCTGTGTGTTAGAGAGGATAGTACAGGCACTTGGTCTCAAGTCTCCTCTTATTGCGTGGCTTAGTATCTTAACATACTCGCACTTCTCCAAAAGACAGGCATTTCACTCGGACATTATGACGTGAAAGGAAGTCCGTTAAAAGTCCATCCTTTGAAAGTGGTCACTGTAATCTTTTTGGCCCTTCTTTTGACCACGAAATGGTTTTTGCTTCAAACATTTTGTAAGCGAAACTATCGACAACCACTATCTAGGAATGTATACCGCAACTGCTACAAAAAATCTTCTGACTAGAACGTTTGAAAGATATGGAAAGGCTAGTCAGGTACTTACTGATATATCGGTTTCAACCAGTAAGGCAAAGGCTTCGCTGAATTTAGCAAGAAATCATTTTAATCTTTCAATTCAATTTTTTGGGTTGTTTTTCTTTAAAAAATGTCTGTGTTTCGAGTAATATAGTCTTGAAAGATTTTCATACTTTCTATTGTGTTCATCTTTTAGTGTAACACTTCAAACATTGAATGTGTACTTTAACACGAGGACGCATCGTGGTGCCATGGCTCAGCAGTAATTATTTGAATCACTCAGCTGTCAGTAGTAAAAAGATGGTTTAAAAAAACAGTTTAGGGTAAAACACAAATAAATAACAGTTTACCAAACCAACTTTAGCCTTAATCCAAGAAAATCGCGATACCAAATACAAAACTGTCTTGCAAGTTGCAATAATATTGAGAATTCTAACTATCTTATTACTGTCACCACAAAAACTAGTCGGGCCAACCCTATCAGTTCCCGTGATTGATAATATCAAGTTATTTGTCCACATATGTGACTGCGGCTTGTTTTATAGCCTTAGGAAGTGATAAAAACCATGTATTTGATTACCAATAGCTTATTTCCTTTGAGGACTGGGTTAGACATAATCGGGTGTCATTGTTTAACTGCTTATTACAATAACCGATCCAACGATTGCGGATTTAATTTTGATATTAGCTTCATATAAATTACTATATAGCTGTGTTGACGAGGTTTCACCCGCGTCTCGCGGAAACTACTGCCCATACTGGATAAAATATAGCCTATGTTACTCACTGAAAATGTAGCTTTCTAATGGTGAAAGAATTTTGGTTCAATAGTTTTTGAGTTTATCCAAAACAAAGTTTTTCTCTTTATAATATTAGTATAGATGTCAAACAATCTCTAATCGAAAAACAACAGATGGGTCAGTTATTATATTCCGCAGTTAATTGTTCTCTGTTTAGTTCGGTTATGCGGGCTTGTGGTTCCGTGAAGTTTATTAAGAGTTTATATTATTGCTGTTTTATGTTAGTCATTTGCATGAGACTCTTGAAAGTTGTTTTGTGATGAATAGAGATGCATGGTTAATTTATTGTTCAACAATAATTTTGTCTATAGGCTTATCTACCATATCTAACAGGTAAAATTCTCGTCCAATGTGCTTAAACAGCATAATCTATGTTCCAAATTTTATGTCACTGAACCATCCTTGTCTTTTATTTCTTCAAAATCAGATCAGAGAAAATCACTAGGTAAAGGTAAGATAAGAATCTAAAAACTGAAAACCTAGTTCTAGCCACTTATAGCCTATAATAAAGGCTACACTCAATTTTAACCGAAGATATGGCGATACAACGTAGTTTGGCTGGCTAGAACGGGCTTTCGGGCTTTACCCGTAACGTATACAAATCAACAAACCTTAGTCACCGGCCCTACACTGGCTGTCATAAAAACAGACACATCGCAGCTAATTTAGTCACCAAAACATAGTAAAAAAAGTTCGTAGATAAGCGAGTATTTACGGCCCACTGTTTATCCGGAGCTATCTAGTCGAGTTGGCAGCGCCTCAACGGGCGAGCTACTGGCGCGAGTCACTGGCGCGAGGCACTACAGTCAGCGATAAATGTAATTGGCTACGTTACAGTTGTAGTTTTGTGTGTTTACATTTGAATGACATAGTAGGATGTAGATGTTTTTTAAAGTACTTTAGGTCGTAGTCCTGTAGGTACCTGTTTACGTAGAAATATTTTAATTAATCTTGCTGTGAGAAAAAGTTTATCTCTACTGAAAGTGATAAAAAAAACGCATGAAAATAGCTTGTGTAGTTTTGAAGATTCGACAGAAAAAGCGACTTTATACTATACTAGCTTCTGCCCGCAACTTCGTTCGCGTGGAATAGTGACTACCAGCAGATTTTTGATTTGACCAATAGATGGCGCTATATGTCCGGAATAATTTTATTTTTATTTTCTTTGTAATAAAAACTATCCTATGTCCTTTCTCAAGTTTCAAACTATGTCTGTACCAAATTTCACACAAATCGGTTCAGTAGTTTAGGCGTGAAGAAAAGACAGACAGACAGAGTTACTCCCGCATTTATAATATTAGTTTGGCTGTATATGTAGTGATGATACTATGTTGTTTTATTTTTTTTAAGCTAAGTTGCTGTTACATCCACATGCATAAACCTTTAAGTGTGCCAATAAATAAAGAACAGCGACAAGATTACAGATTGTAAATCAGCTAACTTCACTTCAACCCTGTCAGCAATACTTAATTCAAGCGCACTAATTATGGCACGGACCATTTTTTATGCACTCTCCAAGCTTTAGTTCCGTGTTCAAGAGTCCAGCAGTTCCCAGCATCATAGCAACTATATCATAAGACACATTCAATAAATCTAACCTTCCGTGTAATATTTCTTCTACGTTTTTATAAATCAACTAGTCTATACTTTATTTATTGAGCTAAGTACTAAAATTTAAATTGTAATTTTCTTTAAAAGGATCGAGACAGTATCTTCGAGTTGTATTGCATTTATTAGCTTAGAGTACCCACACACTGCAAACTTTTAGTCGGCCGATAGTTTGTTTGGGCTAAATCAGTATGAAGATGAATGGTAGTACGCACATTGCAAAGATCAGGTATTTAGCCGGTATCACACCGACTGAAAACTTTGATTGGGATCAAGATTTTCTTTGAAAAATATTTTTGCCAACTATCGCGTCAACTGTCGGCCGACTGTTTAGTCTTCAGTGTACTTTAACTGTACCGTTTAGGAGTAATAGTTCGTTTGTCCATATATGTTTAGGCATCGTTCAGACCAAACGTATTGTCGGCCGCTGACTGTGAGCGCGCGTTACGCAGTTTATTGCTTTTCCATATATATTGAAATTATCGTTCACACCGAACCGACTATACGCTGTTACGTCGTCTGTTGTAGCTGACTCTCAGTGGCCGATTATTTTACTACGCGACTATGCACGGCGGACGCGGATTGGCTACGCGGACGCAGTTGCCGAATAGCGCCGCTCCGCCGCGTACGCACCGCCGCGCCTCGACACAGCACGTCGATAATTAGTGTCCCTTTTATATAAACTTAAACGTATTGAAGATAGTAACTCATCGAATGTTTTACTGTCATACGAAAATATTTCTTGAACTTATTTGGATAAAGTCTATATTCGAAATATAAAGTATAAAATTGACCAAGAAAATATCTCTTCAAATTTAAGGGATGTACCCACAATCTCTTCTTTTTATTATTGTCGTCTTCGCAAATGGCAACTATCTGAATGCGCATCATTTAATTGAAATATCAGTAAAACGTCTGATTTGAAAAAAATAAATTACGCTAGTTTTATCGTTTATAAAATACTACGAGCAACTTCAAATACTGAGCCCTTTTATGTGTAGAATAAATAGTCAGCCGCTCAGCGTACGCATCTAGTGTGAACCTACAAGAGCCTATTCTTTTGTTCACACATGTAGCGCATCGTACGCTATAGCCTATTGTCGGCTTGGTGAGTACGCGTACTGCAGATTGAGTCGACGTTCACACTGGGGCAGACAGTGAGTATACTCACAGTCAGCGGCGGACAATACGTTTGGTGTGAACAATCCCTTAGAGATCGCCTACTTGATATTGCAGTAGTAAGTTGTAGTCCTTATGGAAATTACAAGAATAAACTACGCTACAAAAAGGTGATACTGAAAATTGGTCTCTAGAAATGGTCATTAAATAGAGATGTTGTGTATGGATAGATAATCATGTTTTTCTTTGATAACCACTTTTCCTTTAAGAGCAATAGGTAAAAAAAATCACATCAAGTTAAACATGAAAAAATATATTTTAATAGAAGGAAAACCTAAGTTATATATTTCATGAGGACCAAATAAGTTACCCGATGAACAATTCTAACTACTGTTTTAAAGACCAATACAATACTCCACTCCTTGGATCCGGGCAACTACCTTTTGCCATCTCAGAAAGATCTGCAATAGGTCCGTATGAAATAAATATTTTTTTTTCTCTTAAAAGTGCTGCTATCATTACAGCCAGAGCATAGATTAAAGAACACAGTTATCTAAACCGTCTGTATTTATTTACTCTGTGGCTCGAGTGCAACACGAGGTAATGCTTGACCCAGTACAGATCATGGGCTTTCGAGTGTCGCGTCTGGTTATTAAGTGCATATCTACGCTTAAATCATGAATATATGAATAGGTTTTGTGAAGTTGTGTTTATGTACTGTGGAACTTATGAAAAAAAACTTCATGAAATTGCTTGAAAACCCAGTAGTTTTCAACGGTTTCTACGCATGAGATAATCTGACTGTTTATTATCCTGCTAAGGCCTCTTTTCATGCAGTAGGTAAAAGTTAACCATATAAACTTAATCTTCACCTAAATCCAAGTTTTCTTAAGATAGGTTTCCAATATATACAATTTAAAACCCAATACAGTTTTGGCGATTTCAGGCTTTTTTAGACCAAGTTTCGTCAATCATCACGACCTTCATCACTATCTTTTGATTCTTAAATCTATTTGCCACTACGTGGCATAGTACTGTGCCACTATTTATGCCTGATAATAATTATCGACTCGCCAGGAAGAAGTCCTTAAATAAAAATAAAAAAAACTATTTTCTAACGTTCGCCAAAGGTATAGAACTAACCAGTCCAGTTAGTAACCCAGGCTCCGTTATTTGCGCTGAGCTGATCTCCGACCCAACACGTCGCTACCACGGCTTTGAGTGATGCCGACACGGTTATATTCGTCCCGGGGTTAGCTCACCCAGTTAGATATAAACTAGCGCCAGTTATCATGTTAATATTGACCTTCATAATGCTGGTTTCAATCTGAAAAGGCTTTAAAAGAGGTTGAATTATAGATACTGGATACAATGAAGACTGGTAGATAGATACCTTGCCATATAAAAAAAATCTTTTTTTGCTGAGATTAAGAACTATTTCCACATACTTAAAAAGTTGTAAATATTAAAATCAGGAAACAAAATCTGAACTCACACCTGAATTTTGTTTATTTACGTTATTCTGCAACAAGAATTTCTCCTAAACAAACACAAACAAGTTTGCACAAAAACTCACTCCCGGAACTGGTGTTCTGTTGGAATCGAACCACACGCAGCGAATATCCGTTACATACAATATAACATTAGTCAATTGTATTGGTTAAATCAGCGGGACATTTACTAGTAACCAACTTAAACTCTCCCACAAGTAATTCTTCGGAAATCTTAAATATTCAACCTCAGGTACAGACCAACATAATTTTATTACCGCCATTGTTTTTGTAAACCCATTGTACAGTATTTACGACAAAAAAGATTTAGCATAGTGGGCGGTCAAAACTTTAACAACACATCAATTACATTGACAGTTCGAAAACAAACTTACTTTTACTACTCTAGCTTAAATATCTCAATCGATTTCCAAACTAATGACTAGCGTAATAAGGGTGATGAGTTTTTCGGAAGGGTGAAGCTAAGTTTGTGAAAATTGGTGACATAAGGACAAATGTCAGTTTTGTTTGAATTATTTCAGAAGTTAAATGCTTGAATATTGTGTCGGTTATAATCTGAATGCTGACAATGATTCATTTGGAATCGTTACGGCTGATGATGATTACTGCCGTCATTAAGAATATTAATGGTTCATGTGTTGGTACTTACTGTTTGTTTGTTGTGTGGGTTTTTTCATTCAAGACTTCTGAGTAATACAGAGCTCCTTTCATAAACTCGGAGAACTGAAAAATGTCACTACCATAAATATTTTTTAGGTCTTAATTATACCTAAATAATTTGTAACTGTCGATCGGACAAAAGATTGCAAGCCGTTTTTATTTTATGCGTCAAAATGAAGGCAGAGCGACATGACACATGCTAGGAAGTGTTTAAACTAAACGAACAAAAAACTAAAGATATTCAAGAACTAACTGCATTTCGGTAGTCTTCCTATTAAGTTAAATTGTTTTACTGTAGAAAACACCGTCTTTCGTTGTTCTTTCTAAACAAATTTGACAGGAGGAGACAGAATAAGCATTAGTTTTCGATGAAGTCAGTATCAAACAGAGATGAAATGTAAAAACAAATGATGGACAATTTTAAGTGTAAAAATAACAAAAGAAGCAATAAACTATCTCCGCGAAATAAAGCTGATTACTATGTAAACAGGCATCGTTTGTCAAACAGAATAACTTGTAACTAGCTCATTGGCCATTGGGCTCGGAATGCAACTTTATTGGAAACTTGGGGACCAGCCAACTATGCTCGCGTTTATTTTATTTCACAGATAATGTTTCTATGCTAATGTGGACATGAAAAATGCATGAATAGAGCGGTTTGTTTGAACGGAAGATAAGTTCTTGTAATAGGTTATTGTAGTGGATTGTAATGGCCATTTTAATGGAATTTTACTACTTTGAAATGTTATTGTGTGATTTCTCTAGAAAGCATTTTATTGAGACTTATTTGGTTCATAGAGATACGAGAGTATGCACAATATTTCTTGCTGAGTTACCTACCTATCTGTTTTAAATTATAATTTATTTTCAATGTTTATTTTATTTACTAAGTACAGGTGCAGATAACAAGGTAACAAGCATTCTCACTTAAACAATAAATAATTCTTAAATATTTCTCCGATAACTTCCTGACATTCCCATACCAACACATATTTTCTCACCACAACCACATTGCTTAACATAAGAAACAAGTTTTCAATGAAAACAAACACTTTATTTCACTTTTCTTTCAAAACAGCACTTAAGTCATTTCCTTTAGAATTATGTATGCAGACACGCGATAGTTCAATTACTAGACAACCAGTTTAAAAAGACCCTTCATTTGTCCCCCTTTGTACTGAGAACCAAACAGTTAAAACTTCCTGATGGGTCAACATAATTTGGTAGATAGAAGCTTATTATGTTAAGCTGTTCTCAAAATATGAAATTGTTAAGTTGCTTGTCGATCTAATAGTTATATGCCTTTATGATGATAATGGAACCCTCATTATACGTAGTTAGAGTTGGATGAAAGTTAAGCTTTTATATTTTTTTGTGTGCACGAAAATGTGTTTTGATCTCCACTTTAGGTGTGTTTATAAGCTTGTTTGTATGGGTGTAAGCTTTCTTTCGTCATGTATGAATAAAAGTTTTGCTTATAATAAGTTTCTTGTCTCTCTTCTGATCAAAAGAGTATTTGTTATGGAAAGATTTCGAGCATTGATTGGAAACTGCTATCGTTTTGTTATAAAATTAATGTAAAAATTCGAATTTAAAATATCGGTTACCTACTCGTGCTGTAAATTACTTACCACAAGATAACCTTAAACAAATGAACACGCTGTTGTAATAATGATTCATAATAAACGTCGCGGTTGTTCACCGCTAAATGACTGCCTAGGTGTCACAGCCTTGCCAGCCACATAAAAACTAATATAATAATGTCATTAAGTTGGCAACTCCTGGCTGGCGGGTCACTGCTAACCAGCGCTGACCTCCGACCCCGCACGAGCAAAGCTTCACACTTTATACTGATAAATATGCCTTCATTCCACCACCTCAAGATAAATCCCCACAAACGAACATTGCGACAGAATCTAATAATTTCTGTGTAAACATTTAACTATTAGTTATTAAAATCTGAATACAATAATGCTGTATATCAATTATTCATGTCCGCTTGCATAGGTTTAACATTAATTTACGCTCTTGTGAAAAATTGTTGGACATGCAGCTAAGTAATTGACTATTCTTGCGTAAATATTACTATCATGTAAATTAAGATAGCATACATGGTCTAAAATTGTTGACTAAACAATTACGCGGCAGGCAAATGGTTCAAATGCGCATGCTTAGAGAGTGTAATCCGGATTATCCGTCTGCCAGCTTTTTGAGGATGTACCGGGTAAAATTCATCTTGTTATTAAATTAAATCTCCCTAATTACTCTCACTGAGTTCATCATTAATATAAATGGAGGGCAGTGCTAAAAAAAGGTTGTAAATTACGGGAAACATAAGTGCTTAATCCCAGGCAATACTTAGAATATCTAAGCTAGGTTTATCCTTAGGATAATGTTTCAGAAGCATCTTGCATTAAGGCGAACTTTTGGCGACCTAGTTTCTACAACAGTTATAAATGCTTTTAGTCAAGTAAAACCAAAATATTTGCCCCGGATGAACAAGACGCCAGTCTATTCATAGATTACATTATTATGGAAATAGGTCTATCCGTATTGAACAACGAGATAATTTAAAAATGCCTTGTTCAGACCGCGCCGTTAGAATTTAAGCCGCCATGATGGATGATGGCCGATGACAGTAATGACAGTTAAATGCGTTCGGATATTCTTCTAATAATATGTCATTAGCTCAACTTAAGGCTGTATATGTGTTGACGTGTGCTTATTAAAAACTTGTTGCCAAGTTTTTGTTTGGTGTTGATGATTAGGGATTGAAAAGTGCGTTTAGTTTCTTGCCTATACTGTTGTTATTTCAGAATGTATGTCAATGAAGTTTAGTCTAAAAATTCGCCTTGAAGGTGAAAAGTATCATTAAAATCCAGACTTCTTAAAAAGTGTCGCATAATACTAAAAATATTTTCCTTATTGCACGTGCTTCTAAAGTTTGAAATAGCTTTGAGGAAGCTGTGAAAGTCGCAGTCATTATACAGTTTTTAACGTCACATTTGTTTAAAATAACGATACGTTTAGTTCGAATATCAGTCATAAAACCGTCGCTGTAATAATAACTAACGTTTAGTATGGCGCGGTGTAGTGTTGCCAGAAATGGGGCGACTTATTCTGGGATATTGAACTTTAATAGTTTCTAAGCTCTATGAATTTAGCTTTCTAACATGCACTATTCAAATCGCTTAGAGGACAAATTTCAATGCATAATTATTTTCGTTCAATATTTACTAACAATTTTGTATAACATATGTATGCTAGTGTTAAGGTATTTATCTATGGGCCGATTTGATTTGATAAATGTAGTTCACTATTGTTTTACAATTTTGAAAACAACTTCCATAAATCCACTTCATCATTATCTACTTGGCTATAGCCGATTCAAGTAGGTTTTAAATTTTAAAAGTAACTGGATTTAAGAAGTTAACTATTCCATACATGCTGTTGGATTGATACGTCCAAAATTTTGGCATGATTAATATTAGATGCTTCATATAGAATCTAATTTACCCCACCTCAGGAAGTTAACAGTCAAACACCACAAAGTCACAACAAAATCCAGGTTCCCTTGTCCGCGCACCCGCGTCCACCTGGTCACTCTAACCGCCGTTCTATTTTAACCTGGCGTTAAACGCGCGGTTAAAGCTAGATTTATGGCGCACTGTAACAGGACTCTTTGCTTTTTTTCAACGGCCGTCAATGGAAACGTTTGTTGCCAGTTATGTAATTCGAAATACGAATCTGTTTTGAGAATAAAGACTTTGTTTGTTTCTGGTTTTATGTTTGAACTTGGAACAACAGGTGGTTTTGTTATAGGTGAGCTGTTTTGTTTTCGGTATGTAGAAATATGAAGAGTAAAATATGTTAAGTGAGGTCCCTTTGAAGAATTTAACTTTGAAGAATTCAAAATTCATGTGATGGGAGGTTAAGTTTAGTCTGTGTAGGTATGTATTTTTTTTTTCTCAAAACGTTTTGAAGCTAAATAAATAAAGTTGGTCCTGCGTAGGGTCTATTCAGGTGCTAATCCATCATAGCTTTCAAAGCTTCTGCACTCAAATAATTTCATATTCTTTACCCCAGTTTAGAATAAAAAAAAATAATTTCTATACATTAATCCCTAAAAAAAACTTTTCAAAAATTATTTTCTGAAAACTAGGAAATCTAACTTACACATCGTACTTTCGTCCATGCCTATAACAAGATCTACCGTTGTCTCACAAATGACTGCAATTTGTTCTATTTCAGGCAGCCGCCATTCCGACTCGCCTACATAGGATCTAAATTGGCCTTTCGCCAAAATAAGTATGTTTCCGAATTGTCAAACAAATACTGTATTTAGATGAATGCTTCAGATCACAAATTGAAATGTTTCAGCTTATTTGTGTTCAGTTCAGATGTAGGGTAACGACGGGACTGAAATTCCTGTCAATAATATAAACGTGTCAATGGAGTCATTAAGATATGAATGTAGTTTCAACTTAAGTATGTTTGTGTCTATTAAACATAGATAGGATTTTACATCGAGTATTTTGTTATCTGCATTAAATATGAATTTTAACTAATACCACGTCTTAAAACTAACGGTTTACGTATTTACCCGTTGTTAACAAAGTACAGTGGGTTGACGGACGGCATACTGTCACGGTGCGACTACCACGGAGGTGGATATTTGTCCAGTCCCGTCGTAAGCACTACATTACGTAGACATGCAACAGATGACGACAATGGCCACCGTCCCTCCGCACGCATTCATTAGCTTAACAACATTAATACCCGCCATTCAACAGCTGCGTATCGCTACAATTCAATTACTACAAATTAAGTCGTGCATCAAAACTTTACGCAGATGTACGCCTTTTGCAACATTCACACCCCCGACCTGCAGCCATTATTACCAACACAACAATGCGAAATGGCCGTCCAACTGTCATCCGATTCCAATTCGCGCGCTTTCTATACAAAATGTACGACTTCATTGTACGCAAAAATTTTGGGGATCTCGTAAATACAGCAGATAATTTGATGTATGAATAGAGTTAATTATGGCATTTATTTATTGTATCCGTTTCATTGCACGCGGGGGTGGCACTGCCCCTGTTTTTATTAGCAATATGCGCCCTAAACTTTACGGTTTCCACTGGGATGAGTTTAGCCATGTTGATTTATTTCTTTTGCGACGTATGAAAACATTATTTTTTGTCTATGGCACGCACACAAAGGAGGTTACGAGAAAGGTTGGATTTTATTGAGGTTATGTTAAAATTGGCGGAAAATACTTTTTTTGTATCGTCCGTGACGATTGTAAACACGTAGAATTCAGTACGATTCAAAAGGGGGATTTGGCTGTTCAGAAAAGTAAAGCGAATTCTTTTGTGAAACAAGATTAACCGAAGTTAAGGCGAAGTCGGCGCGTTAGATAATTCGCATCAGAATTTGCCTTTAAAAAGCTCGTTTATCTTGCAGACGTTAATTTATTTAATAAATCAGTTTGGACGATGGCGGGGCTGCCATTAGTCAAACAGAGCGGGCTGAGATTCAATACGGGGATTGGTGGGGGCTGGCGAGTGGCGGGAACTACAAATGACGGCGTATGACGGAGATGGATGGCGGCGCGCCCGCTCGCCGACAGACGTTTAACTTAATATAACGACACAATGCTAAGTACGTGTAATTGGAAAACTTGCGGGACAACTGTGTTTATTGATACCGCTGTCCCACTGTGGGAGACACTGGGAATTACTTAATAGAGGCACTCTATTCGTAATCTGATGTTGATTTATACATTTCTGAATGCTTTAGTGATTCTATAATTTCATTTGAGACAGTGTTCTGTAAAGTTATTAAAACTTGGTTCACTAATAATATCTTAATAAACTCTGGAGCTTTGCCTTCGTAACTTTTCTAAACTTCATAAAACAAACATTTTTGCCACGATATGATTAAATACGATAGCATTGCGGAAACTCAATTTTTCACTTTGAACCATTGCTTGTGTTTTTACTTACAAAAATACGTAAAAGTTGTAATAAGATGAAAAAAGTTTGCAGCTTTCTATCACTGGGAACCGCTGTTCCCAAGTATTAGGTATTATTAGTTTATGAATAATATCAGAGGCCTATAAAGTAATTTTATTACAATTTATTAGGCACGCGTGTCAGGCTTTTTATAGAAATGTTCTTAGTATATTTTCTTACGCCAGAGAGAAAGCTTTCAAGTATCAAATGTGAATAGATTCGATTCACAGATGACTAATGGTTTGTCGAAACACACCGCTGTTTCATCTTCGTGTCCTGGTCTCGTAATGGCCACCACCACATAAAGCGGTAGAGGAAACATTTTTCACGGCGATTTCTTTCATTATGTCACTTTCATCGGTCAATAACATTAATATAAAATATTTTTGTAATCCTTCGACCGTCGCCTTAAGGGCACGTCGCGTGTGACGCGCACACGCATACCCCGCGCGGATTAGCGCGACATAATGCCGCGGAACTTCCTCCGACAGTACTTCCCCTTAATGAACCGACCCAACACTCGTAATTACGACTTTATTACGTTACCCCTAAAGGTTAATTTTAATTGTTTTCATTTACATAAAGTTGCGTTAAAAAAATAAGCTTAGTGTAGGTTTAGGTGAAAGTAGATCGTATTAACACGGAGTAGGGTGGACTTTTGTTTGTTTAAGATTAAATAAACATAGTGGATGGGACCGAACTCGTGTCTACGCATAATATCATTGGCACACACTCTTATTGGTGATGATTTGTCAACTTTACCGCGCACATTTGATTTTGAACTTTACTTTTAGGTACCGAAGGTTGTTTTTTCAGAAATGTGTTGTGAAAACTTTGTTTTCTTTGAGCGCAGTTGTAAAAAGTCCATTCACGCTGTGATGTTGGCAGTATGGGCAGGAAATTATTATAATTTTGCCTTCACGAGAACGTTGCTTGAATTTTAAGTTGTATTAAAATGTCGGCTAACTTGATTGTCGTGTTTTCTTTAGCTCATATCTGTGGTAATGCAGACATTTCGAGTATTTCACAAATGTTGGTCAATCTTTGGCTCGCACGTAATAATATCTGACAAGAACATCCATAAATTTTAAGTTATGATATTTATTTAACTGTCATAAAATGAGCCTTCATCACTAAGGGATTGTTCACACCAAACGTATTGTCCGCCGCTGACTGTGAGTATACTCACTGTCTGCCCCAGTGTGAACGTCGACTCAATCTGCAGTACGCGTACTCACCAAGCCGACAATAGGCTATAGCGTACGATGCGCTACATGTGTGAACAAAAGAATAGGCTCTTGTAGGTTCACACTAGATGCGTACGCTGAGCGGCTGACTATTCTACACATAAAAGGGCTCAGTATTTGAAGTTGCTCGTAATATTTTATAAACGATAAAACTAGCGTAATTTATTTTTTTCAAATCAGACGTTTTACTGATATTTCAATTAAATGATGCGCATTCAGATAGTTGCCATTTGCGAAGCTCTAGAGGAAGACGAAAATAATAAAAAGAAGAGATTGTGGGTACATCCCTTAAATTTGAAGAGATGTTTTCTTGGTCAATTTCATACTTTATATTTCGAATATAGACTTTATCCAAATAAGTTCAAGAAATATTTACGTATGACAGTAAAACATTCGATGAGTTACTATCTTTAATACTTTTAAGTTTATATAAAAGGGACACTAATTATCGACGTGCTGTACCGAGGCGCGGCGGTGCGTACGCGGCGGAGCGGCGCTATTCGGCAACTGCGTCCGCGTAGCCAATCCGCGTCCGCCGTGCATAGTCGCGTAGTAAAATAATCGGCCACTGAGAGTCAGCTACAACAGACGACGTAACAGCGTATAGTCGGTTCGGTGTGAACGACAATTTCAATATATATGGAAAAGCAATAAACTGCGTAACGCGCGCTCACAGTCAGCGGCCGACAATACGTTTGGTCTGAACGATGCCTTATTTAAGAAAACATAAAGAATCAAGATAAATGTATTCTGTTCTGTTATTGTCTTTAGATTTTAGAAACACCCAAAACATCAAAGAAATTCAAATGACAGCAACTTAACACATTTTCTATTCCCAAAAAAGTTTAATTAAGTCACATTTACAGGTTGCAATCTTGTTCGTTCCTGAGATTTGTACACACAAACTGACACTCACTTTCCCCAATGAATGGATCTCGTTAATTTTCCAAGGGAAGTCGGAATGAATAAATCATGACGTCACTACCGGTGCGACTCATTTCAGGATTTTCAGGTACTCACGTAAATTATTTTCTTTTCTGTAGATTTCTCTTGGACGGTATGCTAATCTTATTTATTTTTTAAGTTTAACGTACCTAGGCGGAAGACTTTTATTTCATGTTTTAAGGTAGATAATTTAAATAACTTTAATTTATTTTTTTATGTCGTAGGTACAGTACATATACATACGTACATACAAAATGTCAAAGTTCAGTAGGTTCAACAATAAATTCAATTACATGCCACCTTAACTACTTATTCAATTGAGGAAAACCTTCATAATTTTATACAACCACGTACCTTTAACACAATAAAGCTAACGTACTCGTATCACGACAAAACAATTATTTCATAATCTATCATAATTCCATTGATACCAGCAAATACTATATTTACTACAGCGTGTACCTATCTCAGCTACAAATTATCTTGTCACAATTATTATTAATGCCGGCAACAATATAATATTACAATTTACGATAATCCTATACCAGGCTATTTATTAACTGACTTATTGTCAAATAAACTGTTAAATCAGATAACAGTTACAGTTCCGAGTTATTAAGTTATTATGCTAATTTTAGCGATACTCGTGTATTTATTGGAAATCAATGTTTTGTGTCAAAATGGCGGACACTGAAAATTATTTATAATAACTGATATTGATGAGAATTTATCAGTTCTTTGACTGAGCCACTAAATAAGGGATCGATTGCTATGGTAAAATAATCCATGGGTGTCAAATAACACAATCACAAGAGGTTTACAACATCCTTTTCACATAATTTCTTTCAAAACAGACTTCACATTGGACACAAATATATTTACGTTTTTCAAAACATCATGAACACGACAGCCCTTTGAAAGTCCAGGTTTCACAACATAAGCCTGTTTCCCTTTTCTGCCTAGACACAGAAGCCCTATGTGGGATTATCCATAGATAAAAAATCGCACAGTGGGCTAATCCTTCCATACGTCCGTCATGGATAAATCCGTAAGTTTGTGAACGAATAAAAAGGCATATTTGTCCTTTTTGCTAGCTTGTAATACTGGTATTTCAATAGCCGTATTGTGTAGAAACGAAACAAAAGCTATCGGAACTTTTGGTTGCGCAATGTACAACTTTAAAGGTATTTTGACTAGGATTTGTTTGTAAACTGGTTCAAGTTTACTACAGTTTCAATCGGTCCTAAAGTACCTACGTTTTAAACATTCTTGCAATATTTTCAAATAGCTTAATGACTTTAAGAATTCTTCTTATGAATTATTTTTGTCTCTTGATGTATCTAGAAAGTATCACTTTCAATACATCTCCTTACTTTTCATGAAATACAGGAAGATTTTCATTTAATTGTCCCTACATAAGCAAACAGACGAACCAAATAACAGAAATGTCCTTTACATCGTAATAAGGAACTTTTATAATTTCATGGTTCGGAATGGCGCCGGAGCGATAAAATGCCGGTCGAATGTAAGTTCCAATTACTGGAGATTCCGCCGGGCGTCCATAACGCGTATATTATTAATTTATTCATAGGACTGTGACTGTTACTAACTAGCTGCATTTTAGTGGCCCTCGTAGATGCACTTAAGAGATGAGACATACGGGTATGAGGAGCGTGGAGCATTTGTGATTTAGTCACATTTTGATTAGCATTCAGACTTACGGGATCAGAAAAAATAATAATAGCCAAGCGGCTAGGAAGCACAGGTTTCGTAAGTTTGAATTAGAAATATTGTACAGAACAAACTAAATATGGAGATGGAAGTTAGTTAAAAGGCTTTGTCAGAGTTTTTCTTTATTACACTAATGAAGAAACAAGATAATGAGTTAGTACAATAACACAGCATACCTATGATGTAACTCAAGCTAAATTGTTCATTCTTCCGTCCCGTGTGTGACTATCAGCAGGGTGTCTTCATCGCTTGGCAGTGTAAAACACATTGTCACCTCGCCACCGTCGGTAACTGTCGCCTTAACTTAACTACTAAACTACTAACTGCTAGTTAACTTGAATACTTATTACCTACAGTTTATAACTATAAGATTTTTCACAGCAACTTTGTACGCGAAGAATGCTATAAAAATGTCTAGTTACGTTAATGTTATCATTGTTGGAGTCTAGTGTACCAATTTGGATCATTTGTGGTCATTTAAACTGCAGTAAAATGCCGTACTTTCAAACCAATTTGAGGTTATTTTAGTACAATTGACTTTCATGATAATGTTCCCCAATTTCTTCACGTTCTCACGTCAGTAGCTATTATTCTGTTTTACGACTAGAAGGGCTTAAGTACGCAAGATTTAGCTCAGAGTGAGTTTTGAAATATGTACTTTCAACAGTGATATGATTTCCTGATGTTTCTTAAGCCTACTGGGCTGCTGCCCCTGGCAGGCTTATGTCGTAACTTCCCAGAACTTACAAACCAGTTTTTATGTTATTCCGTAGATAATAATTTGCTTTCAAATCAATGTAAAACTCCCGGTCCCGGAAAGAGAGCAAAAAGTATTTTGACAAGCTGTCAATGGCTTCCGTTTGTATTTTTTTGGGATTTGTCGATAGCCATTTGGACTAATCGTTTATGCAGTAGCCAAATGTATGAGCCAGTAGAGTTGTACCTACAGCAAAATCATTTAATAATAAAGCAACAAACTTATATGTTATGTACATATGTATGTATGTAATGGGGTATATGTATAGCCTTTACTCGATTAACCCCATGAAAAACTCAACTTTTTACTACATACTTTATAACTCCAAGAAACAATAACAAAATCCCAATTCCTCCTCGTCATTCATCTCCACCAAACATCCCGTTACGTATACAACTCTCCACAGGCGGGTATCATGTCTGTTTTGTCAGCCATCAAGCTCCTCCAAGCTGTTTGCGCTCACTATCTGAGACTGCAGCCGCTCTGTACAAACCGACGGACAAACATACGAGCATACAAACATACAGACAGCTTATTGGGTCAATAGTTTGCAGATGTGCAGGTATGAACAGGTGCAGGAGTTTCGAGTTTGACCCCGTTTTGTATGTGATGTCTAAACAGTTCGGTTGTTGATCATGATTTGTTAATTTTGTTATGGATGTAACTGTAATTTAGAATTGAATTAGAGAGTATGACGCTTATATTGTTAGCTTGAAATTCTAGGATTGCTTTTTAATTAATGATTAAACGAACTTACCTGTGAGTGAAGTTCTATCATAATTATGTGAGGTGTTTCGTTCGAAGAGATTAGATTAAAACACATGTAGTCACACACACAATGTCGCCACTATGCACTCAGTTTAAAGAAAAAAATAATAAAAAAATAAAATATTGTGGGTAGACTGCACTTCCCTATAGAATATTCCGTTCGGTTCGTCATTTAGTTCAGAGATAAGACAATATGCTATCGATTTCACAATTTTGAGGGTAAATTTAGGGAGGGCGGGACTCTAATCTCTTCGAACGAAACACCTCACATAATTATGATAGAACTTCACTCACAGGTAAGTTCGTTTAATCATTAATTATGCTTCAGTGTTTCGTTCTCGAGATTAGATTAAAACACATGTAGATATTGAGAGAAAGAAGAAATTGTGAAATGGATAGGAAGACAGGTGAATCCATAATTTTATTGGAAGAACCAAAAAACCGATTCATTGTCTAATCTTTTTATTAACAATGAAAGGTACACAATTAACAACGATTTATTCATATCGCAACTTAATATCGTTTTAAAGATAGATTATTTAATTATACAATCAAAAAATAGGGAATAATTTATGAATTATCCTCAATTAGGATACTCCTAGCAAATGTTTCTCTGGGAGCATTTGAAACTGATCTATTATAAAATTTTCCAAAAGTTGAAGATGTGCCAGACCATCCGGCAGTTTTCCTTATTAAATCTAAATTGACGCCCATAATATGAGCTCGGGAAGTACTGGCGTGCCTGGTACTATGAGCGGAAAAATGGAAACGTCAATTCCACAGGTCTCTAAAGTACTCTTTATCCACCTACTTAATGTTTGAGCACCAACTTTACCATGTGGTTTTTTGGTGCTAATAAAGAGAAAGGTATGATTATGACGTAATTGTTCAGTTACATGTAAGTAATCAATTAGTAACTTAGCAGGACATACTTCGGGTCTTTCCCTAAAGTATGGTAGGACAAGCATTGGCTGTTTTGATTTAACACTGGATGTTTTTATTAAATCAGGAATTTTAATATGAATTTCATTGGATGAATAACTAATATTCTCGATTTTAATTTTTGATAGGGTTTGAACTCTGTGAGCTGTAACAAGTGCCAATATAGTAATCAATTTCCTTGTAATTTTATCTAAAGGTAAATTATCGTTAGGCACCCAGCTAGCCAATGCTTCTATAACTAATGAGGTATCCCAGGTCGAATCGTATTTGGGTAAGGGTGGCCGAAGTCTAAATAACCCTTTGAAGAATCTCTTTACCCGATCATCTTCACTGATTTGATGACCAATGATTAAAGACAAAGCCGATCTGCAACTGTTCAGAGTACCATATTGAGCACCGGATTGAAAAAGCTCAGTAAAAAAATAAATAATTTTTGGGATAGAGGCCTCATAAATATTAACATTGTTGGCTTTACAAAATAAATGCCATTTCTTCAAACAAGTGTCATATTGTTTGATGGAATTTTCCGATAGTGATGCCAACATGATGTGAACAGATGCAGGAGGAATACTTCTTCTCAGTAGAGATTCCCGCACAAGACTCCGGCAACCAGGGTAATCTGCTGGTGTATCTGACGGTTGCTGGAATGAGAAATTATCAATCCTTGAGAAGCATGAAATGTCAAAGGTTGGCTCTCTAGGAGCTTATTAAATAAGGGATACCACGGCTGTGATGGCCACGCAGGGACGACTAGTATTCCTCTAGCTTTATCACTAATGATCTTTCTCAATGTTTTGAGAATGATTGAGAATGGGGGAAAACCGTAAAAATACCATTTAGACCAACATAAAGAAATGCTTTAATGCTATATGCGTCAGGGTCTTTGTGCCATGACACGTAATTAGGGCATTTTTTATTTATACGGCTGGCAAACATATCTATATTAGGCTGACCAAAGCATTCTACAATTTTTTGAAAGGCACTGTCTGCTAGTTCCCATTCAATGTCGGGGTGGACTCGTCGCGATTCAGCATCGGCAATGCTGTTCTCAACTGATGGGATATATAAAGCAGAAATGAACAGATTACGAGCCTCACACCATTGCCATATTTCTTTGGTAAGTTTGGTTAAATGCGGAAACTGCACGCCTCCCATGCGATTAATATATGAAATCGCTGTAGTATTGTCAATTCGTAGAATGATTTGACAGCCGAATAATTTTTTAGCAAAAATTTTAAACCCAATGAATGCAGCCATTAATTCTAAATAATTAATATGTTCATTTCTTTCTTCCTGGCTCCAACTACCGCTTGCCGTTTCTCCCGCACAGGCTACACCCCATCCCGTAGTTGAGGCGTCAGACTGAATTTCTAATTTATGTTCATCAAATTTAATTTTACAGACGGAGTTATCGATAGAATTTATTCATTTTTTATCTTCTGACGTTTTTCAGGAGGTAAACAGATTTCCATTGTGTTTGAATTTATAACAAATCCTAAAAATCTACAGGCGTTACTTGGAATCATACAACTTTTTGATTCGTTAATAATAAAGCCCAAAGAACAAAGTAATTGTTTTGTAGTAGTCACATTATCATAACAATCGTTATACGAATGTGATATAAGACATAGATCGTCTAAATATATTGTTGACAAATAACCAGCACAACGCAGTAATTTGACAACTGGTTTCATAATTTTTAATGTGTCGGCTAGCTCTTGTCCAAAAAGAAGATTGTCAATTTTGGTCAGTTGCATCTGATCTTTTAATTCTTTCTTCAAGACAGCAAGAATGAAGTTACGTCTAGTGATAGAATCATTATGTTGGCAGTCGCACAAAATGCGCCCTGCGTCCACGAGTAATTTTAGTATATTAGGATCTTTTGTTTCTTTTGATAAAAGAATAGTAATAGCTTCACTTAGACATGCGATAGCACTGCCTAACTGTTTCTGTTTCGCCTGCATAGCTTTGTCCCGCTTCACTATGACGTCCGTGACAGCAGCTTTAATCTCAGGATTAAGAGACGGTGCGTCAATCAGCTTACAGTTAGCTGGAGGTAAGTGAGATTCTAAAAGCTCCTTGCGGAGTTCTTTCGTCAAACCAGAAGTGGCTATGTGTTCATAACGAGTGGCTAGGTCCTTCTGGATATCCTTACCAAAACTCGTAGTGGTTAACGGATCTGTTCCTAATATTTGCAGGACAGTTTCATCTAAATCCGGTTGATGATCCTCAATCTCAATTATTCCGGCTTCAACAGCCGTCGATTGGGGAGGAGGTTCTTGTGTAACCTCAGGTATATTTGATGCGCTGGTTGATGGTACCGGCTCATCTAGATCTACTACTGGATATGCAGGATTCTCCAAATCCATAAATTTGTCATCTGTAATCAGATTTTATAACTTGCTATAATTATCATTCCCGTAAGGAAAACTAATTAGGTAGCTTATTTGTAGTGCAAAAAATAACGCACTAAATAAGTAGATAGTAATGGAAGGAACTTCCGATTATCATAATTAATTAACGGTAGGTAGGTAAGTACCTGAACAGGTAATGTTTTATTCGTCATGAGAGGTACTTGGACGAAAAAACACAAAACGTGGGTAAGATGAACTCGTAGACGTTACATCGTGAACCCAATTTAAGTAAGAAACATAGTTTGATAAAATATGTAACTACAATTAGGTAAATACCTAAACAGGTAACCAATTTAATGTGTATGTACACAAGTACGGATACAGCGGGTAAGATGAACTCTAAACGTTGCATCGTGAACCCGAGTTTAAAACGGATAAGTTGCAACTCATACGTTGTAACGTTTATCCATGTAAAATTTGCAGAATAAACCTTACCTTGTGGTCTTTTCTTCTTTTCGGCATTTTGAACACAAAAAACCTAAAACTGCCGATAAAAATAACACTGACACGATTAATAATGCAAAGTGGCGGAGCACTGAAATGTGAATGACGAACCGAACGGAATATTCTATAGGGAAGTGCAGTCTACCCACAATATTTTATTTTTTTATTATTTTTTTCTTTAAACTGAGTGCATAGTGGCGACATTGTGTGTGTGACTACATGTGTTTTAATCTAATCTCGAGAACGAAACACTGAAGCATAATAACGTGTATAGAAAAATCACCAGCCTGTAACAAAAATAAGGTAGCTGAGAATGTGAACAGTACAGTTGCAACATTTTTCCTCGAACACGCTAGTTGATAGACCTATAAACACGGATAGAAAAATGTTGTGTTTTACTATAAGAGCATAAACCTACCCTCAATATAGGATATCCATCTCGATGCATCATTCTATAGAATACAAGGGGACGTGAGGACTTTCGGAAGATAAGGGTTTACCTGAAGCACTCGTCAACGAAAAATATCAGCATTATTCATCCTCACGTATTATTATTTATTACTTAAACATTGTTGAAAATCTCCGGACAGTATGAGCACGGCACACACTGTTGGTAGACATTTTATGAATATTCACGGCGCGAAAGTGTGACCAAACCAGAAAGAGGCGTCACAATGGACTGGTATTTTTGTTAGGGCCTATCTTGGTAACTAAATAGATTTGGAAAATAGTTAGGGTATTAAAAAGCTATTTTACAAAACGATAACTTTGGTTGTGTTTGAAACTGTTGTTATTTGGCTAGAGCTGTTGCGGAATGGTTATGCACTTTCATGAACAAAATACCATCAGACACGTGCCAGGTCAAATTACTGTCTTCAGAATAATAGGTCATCATTATCAGTCTATATAATTTTCTCTCCTCTCTTGAACACAGGCCTTCTCTTATGTTTACCATATTATGGCTCATTCCTCAGCATGATACATACAGATTTTCACAGATCATCACTCAATCTTGCCAAAGTTAAAGTAGCATCTTTGACACAAATTCTAACTAAATAGGCAAACAAATATATCTACCACGATATGACTGTTAGTGTAAACAATATTTAAGTGTTTGCAGCCATCTTATATGCATATTGAGTGCTAAAATGACTCACTAATAGTTGTTAAGTTGTTACTCTAAGTAAAATGATAGGTTTGTCAAGAGTCTGTTAAGTTATCAACTTTCTAGCTTTTCTCTCTCATATAATGTATGTATTTAAATTAATGAGTTAACGGGTTTTCAGTGCTAAAAAGCTTTGTCATTTCAGATACTTCTATACCCTCTTAAAATATCGTAGATATTCTATTTGTATTTGTGTCATTATATTTTGCGAATTATACGCGATTTTGGCATTGCTGTGTCACGTACCTCTTTGTTTTGTAAATAGTATTTGCCCATGTGTGACTAAGTTGTAAAAACTTATTACGAAGAAAATTTTGCCTTAAAAATTTTTGATGCTTTTTTGTGTTGAAAGCTGTTAAAAAGTAATTTCAAAAATTACAGACGGCTCTTCTCTTAAAACTTTCCAAATCAGGTGTCACTAAAACTTTTCTCGTGCAAATTACTAATTGAATCTAGACGCCATCCATCCGTGTATCCCAACCCGTTTATAAAGAACAGGAAGATATATTTCCACATAGAAACTCCTTACAAATGCATCGATTACTCGTCCATACAAACTGGAGAGACGCAATAAATCCTATTTATTTATTACCTCAACTTATACATTATTTATCTACTTACTTAATCATAAGTTTTCCAAGTGAAATTGTATCGAATGTCCTGTATCGTGCTGGTCTTAACATGTCCTGTTTTACGAAATTAAGTGTTGCTAATTTTAAAATACTAGTTCTGAACTCTGCACCATCTGCTTAACTTTTGCAAACAACACTTGAATTTTCAGGTTTTTTATACTCTGTAGCAATTGCTAAATGTCATTTTTGACAATTTGACAATTATAGGTAAGATATTGTATTTTTGCTTTATGCTCCAAAGACACCATGCATTTTATCTTGATTGAAAAGCTATTATAATCAAGATATTTTCATACCTACTCGTAGTTTATTTTCAATAATCCATCTTCATGATGAGACCACATTTTCCTTCTAAATCCTTTGCTTTGATGTCTTCTAAATATAAATATAATATTCGAGTTTCTTATACATACAAAGATATATAAGGAAATAAAAGATTACATTTATACATCTTCGTATTTTCCGCAACATAACGTTGAGGTTAGGGAAAGGGCCTGCCTTGTTTCCTGGCAAATAATAGGCCATTTATATTTTTCCCTACGGGGCTGTAGAGGTCAAGATGCAGTGAATTCGTTTGTGCTAATGATGATATATCACAACTATCACGAATTGTACGGATAGATTTCCATTTTAGTCGTTAGTAGGGAAATAGAAAAATTGAGCACAGATTTTTATATTCCACGCCTGTTTGTACCTACTTTAGTAATTAATTTAGATACGTAGATGTTATAATACGTTTTCCATTAACTTCTAATGAAGTGAAAATAACTTTGCAGTTGAGTATTGCGTACAAAATTCAGCTCAAAAGTCGAAACAATTACATTTACCAGTCCATCTTAAATAGTAATTTAGACTGTTTCTTACAAATACTTAAACATAACTTAAAAAGTGAAACCCAACTTAGGTCCATATTCCTTTATAAACTGAGTGAAAGTGGAACTTGAACAAAAGCATTACGTGTCTGTTGCATTATAATGTCACCCGAATTGGCCAAATATGTCACAAGACAGAACACCTTATTTGGCACAAGGTTAACTTAGATCAAAAGATTGCACTAGTTTTGGAGTTTAGGAGCCATTTTCAAGGTTATGTAAACAGTTGTATAAGAGTTTATGTCTAACATTTTCATATGACGGTTCCTTAAGCAAATAAATTAATATTTAATTGATCATTAGCCCTCAGTAAATGTTAGTGCTCGTTAGATAGTCATTTCAACTAATATTAGCTTTGAGATTTAGCGATACCTTCCATTCCCAAGTTTTGGTGCTAAATATATGTATAAGTAGTTACATCCGTGTACTGTCATTTAACATCCTTGGCAGTCGTTACGGGTAGTCAGAGCCAGTAAGTCTGACACCAGTCTAACCAGGGGGTATCGGGTTGCCCGGGTAACTGGGTTGAGGAGGTCAGGCAGGGCAGTCGCTTCTTGTAAAGCACTGGTACTCAGCTGAATCCGGTTAGACTGGAAGCCGACCCCAACATAGTTTGGGAAAAGGCTCGGAGGATGATGATCCGTGTACTTAGTAAGTGAGCATGATGATTATCGTAGATTTAGGACCCCATTACGTTCCATATCTATTTTGTCTCCAAAAATAATATATAACTTTATGACTTTGTTAATCCAGTAGTCGTTTAAAAAAATATTTTGATTACCTACTCGTCTTAACTAATGGGGTATATAAAATGCATTTTTTTTAATTGAATTTTCTTCATATTTTAGTTTCCATATAAAGAGCAATCGCTTCCTAAATAATAATATGACAAAAATATAAAATTGCAAACAGTCTATTACAATGTAGCATTTGTTGATACCACGTAGCCTCTCGCGTTGTTCATCGTAAACAGACTACAGACAGTATCACCGGCAGTCGTCCAAGGTTTATCGCTTCTAGCTCAGCCAGAAATGGAAAAACTACGACCTATGTGTGGCAGAATAAAACTGGAATACTCGTAAATGTGCAAACGTGTTTAGTTCATCATGGAAAGTTGCATTTTCTATTTAAAATTGGGATATTTTCTTAGTTATTTGAGACTTGGTAACTAAATAAGAACAAGGTTTCAGAAACTTTGAAAGATTATAAAAAAATAAAGTTTTCGTAATACATGCTTTCAAAAGCTGTTTTTTTTATTCAAATAAAGTTGTTGCAAGATAATGTTGTGATTTGAGCATCGAAATGTATTTTAAAATTCCTAGAAATGAAGAATTTAGAAAAAATACTCACAAGAAATAAATAGAAATAAGATTAAATAACTTCTTTAACATAAAAACTAATTAATACTAGCCATTCGTATCATTTATCTCAATATTCTTTCCGCACTATCAAGTTAATGGCAACACTCATTTGATATCGGCTTGTCAATGCAAATGTTGCCATTAGCAGTTCCCAGCACTACATATCCTTTACTTTATGAGATAGTAACACTGGATGAGATAATACGGTAGTACAAGTGAAGGGGTTGTAGAGATATTTACCTAAGTTATTTATCGAGTTTTCAGTAAATGGTAGGAGAGCTAGATACAGCCAAAACACATAAGATAGGAAGTGGTTTTGGGCAATTTGGGGTTAAATTTTTTTTTTTGCACCAAGTTTGAATAAATGAATTTGGGTTTGTATATCTGAGTTTCCAAGATATCGTATCTGAAATGAGTGCTAAGAGGAGAGATTCCCTTCGATTATTTAATTTATTTGACTTCATTGTATTAATTTTTAGCTATTTTAAAGTAAGGTATTTGAAATGCGTTTAATCAAAAAAATCTCCAAAGACTCAAAACAAGTTCCTAACTTGAAATCGTTCTGTAACTCGAACCTCCATGAATCTTCTTCCTCGAGAGAAACACATGTATTCTCTCCAGCGTTATTTAACAGAGGACAAGCCATAAAGTGGTGTAACTCCCACGCTAGGATCGCTATCTGTGCTCGCGCACCCGACTCACACCTCGCTTCAATTCGCGTACTTTGCACTAGCATTAGTTTTTTTTAGTTATTTAAGAAAGAATATGTGTAGGTCATTTAGGCTTGGATAGGAATTGCACAGAATTTTTTTTCGACACATTATTTTGTTGGTAAATTGTCTTTTTTCCACATAAAATCTATCTAGGTATATCTAATAAACATTATATTAGATGGAAGCAATGTTTAATAAAATAAGTTGTTGTTTTAAATATTTATTGTATGACGTGTTTAATTTTTATAAAAATCGAAAGAAACGGATTAAAATCTGACCTGAGATTAAACTGCATTTGACAAAACAAAATCCTATTGTTTTTGAACGCTCATCAAGTCTTTATTCAATGACTACCTCGAATCAATGAATTAACCCTACAAATTAATGCCTACTGAATCCAATTTTCTGTGATTACGCAACGGCGCCAAGACACGGGAAAACCCAGTATTCTCTCAGTATAAATCATTAAGTGACATGTAATATTAAACAGTTGTAACCACGTTGTTGTTGTTGTTGTTGTTGTTGTTACAGCCTTTTTTATCGTCCCACTGCTGGGCACAGGCCTCCTCTCACATGGAGAAGGATTGAGCATTAATCACCACGCTTGCTCAATGCGGGTTGGTGATTTCAGACTTTATAGTCCAGGTTTCCTCAAGATGTTTTCCTTCACCTTTTTATCAGCCATTGGTGTCTAAGTATACTTAGAAAGTACATACAAACTTAGAAAAGTTGCATTGGTACTTGCCCGACCTGGGATCGAACCCGCGCCCTCATACTCGAGAGGTTGGTCTTTGCCCACTAGGCCACCACGGCACTAGGTAACCACGTACAATCACTTAAGTTATTCACACTTTGTTTTAACTAAATTTATTGTTTCTTGTTACAGGTAATTAAACTTTCCTATTGGCGCGCGGTGGGAATCTTAATATCGTATGTGCGTATGACGGAGATCAAGTTTACTGTTTAACGAAAGCTCTTAATGACTCATTAGCTGGTGTTTGTTTTAATGTTACGTGTATTATTCAAATTGTTAAAATGGTTTCGTAATATTATTGATGTTTCGACGTATTGGAGATGTAGCCAAGTTGATGCTTTGCCTGAAAACCGACCTTGTGAAAATGCTCTTACATTGAAGTTTCTTCGCAAATTGTGGCTTAAAAGTGGCGTAAGTATATTAGGCATTATTTATGCTATTGTTGCATTCGAACGTTTTAAAACAAGCAACGGTGTATTACCCAGTATCTAATTTGTTACTATTATTGAACAAGCTCGGCCCGTCAATCTGCATGATTATCCGCTCGTAAAGATACGATACAACTTATGTTCGCTCCAATAATCCACTAAATAACCAAACAGCTCGCCCTTGACTTGTTTTTGTTGTACAGTTAAAATAAACTTAGTTTACCACTCAATAGTTACGTTATTACAAAACTACTCGATAATTAGTGAACTCCTACGTAGTGTTGCGAGACTCAAGTACCATCACTAATTGTTTACGGTATTAAAACAACTATCGATAGGAAAATCGTTTAAAATTCACCTTTATTTGTCTAACAATAAGTAGCACATTGTACAGAAAATCTACGGTCGTTAAGCCGTTTTTCACGAGTTATCCGACAATAATGCACATAGGTTATGGTAAAATTATTACGAAATAATTTGCTTGAAATAAACACAAAGCCTTGAGCTACCGTTGTTGTGAGAATGAAGACTTACTTAGATACAAAATTGCTTTGAGATTACTGTTCTTAAATGCCATTATTTTTTTGCTATATCTAATAAGTAAAATAATGGGTTTACAGCTCAATATAATTCACGTGCTTTGATTAAAAACAAAATCAAACCAAAGCAATATAAATAAAAATTACGACCGCAAACGACTCCCACCTCACAATTTTACTACTGGCAACACATTTAACTCACACTCATTAGAAACAGCTGTAAAATAAATAATAAAAAACAAAATTGCCAAACGCCATTAATGTATAAATAACTGGCAACTAATTACGAATGCAAGCTAGCGCCATTTCTCACGACTATCGCGGAGAAACGCGACGTCGTCGATAGAAGGTGTCGACGTTCAATAAAAAAACAAAAACTATCGATAATTTTTCCCCGCACTAACTCAATTTGACGTAAGTTTTGAGCGGAGCGATTAGAAGACATGGTATATAGGTACAGACAATTTATTGAAATATCAGAAGAAACACCACGTGTGTCATAAATTGAAAATAGCTAGCTGATATCGGAAACTAATGGTTTTAATTAATTTGTAGTGATTCTTTACTTCTGAAATCAAGTCCGGTGAAACATTTTGCGTTGTAAATTATTCTGTTTAAGGTATTTCATTATCTCTTTACATTGATTACAGAAACAGTTGGACCACATTATCTACAAAAGTTATGTTCGCACTGAAGTCCGAGATTTACTACATTATAAAAGTAAACTAGAATTTCACTTTATTTCCTTATTAGCGCTAACGAATTACCTAATACTGATACAAATTAAATCGAACAACCGTAATATTTCCTTACACAGTTATCCAGTCTATAAAAGCACATATTTTATTATAATTCGAGACACATATTTAGTGGTTTGAATAATAAATAAGGCGTAAATGTATTCATCGCCTCAGTATGGCAAAATCGCCGCAATTTTATAGTTTGGCCCCACCCTCTCCGCAGGGGTCCTCTAATTTATTTGAAGGCTCTATTACTAGACACCGAGTGGTCAGATAGGCTTTTTATTTATATTCTTTATTTCCGCCCGCGGCTTCGCCCGCGTGGAATTCGGTTCACCCCTCCCGCTGTGGGTTAGCAGCGGTGAGGGAGTGTCAGACTCTTACTGACTAAAATCGTCGTGTTCCGTCCTAGGCCTTTTATATACCAGGGCCGCGGTACCTCTTTCGAACAACCCGCAGCCGCGGCTGGCCCTGGCGCTACTGGGCCCGCGGCGAACCTTAACATCGCGATACAGAAAAGCACAACGCCATCTATCGAGCTATCGGGAAGCTCGCGATTGAACAATGAGCTACAGGTTAAAGCGCGAGATATCATTGCAATTCTTACGTATCTTAAAAAAAACAACGTCACCACGTTTTAAAAAGCTATCATTCCACTTCTTACGTATTTTAAAAACACATCGTTACCACGTTTTAAAAACACCCAGCGCCATCTATCGCATACCTCAAGAACTAAATAACTTAACTAATACTTATACCAATTAATAATTCGTTGAATTATAGTTATTTCAGGATAAGTAGATGTAAAAAAAACAGTTAAGACGATAAAACAAATTGTACGTCATCTCTCGGGAATTCCTCATTTTCGAGGATTCATTATCGTATCATTTAGCTTCTAAATTTATATGTTCATATTCGTTTGCAATATATAAGTAGATGTAAAAAAAAAACAGTTTAGACGATTAAACAAATTGTACATCATCCCTCGGGAATTCCTCATTTTCGGGGATTCATTATCGTATCATTTAGCTACAACGACACACAGCGCCATCTACAATCCATCCATCAAGCAAACAATATTTTTGTTTAACCTCGGGAATATCTATTTTTTTCGGGATAAAAAGTACCCTATTATTTAATCCGGACTTCTAACTTTACGTCTGCAAAATTTCAAAGGAATCGGTTCAGTAGTTACGGCGTGAAAGCGGAACAAACAAACAAACAAACAAACAAACAAACTCACTTTCCGATTTATAATATTAGTAAGGATACACATAGTCATACACACGTATTTACATATAGATATACTGCATTCAGGTGAGATCGTTTTGCTGTTGTTATGCAGATTACATTGCTCTATCGTTTGTTGTGATCTTTTTACGATGTAGAATTATGAAAAATACAGATATTCACAGACGTGCTATTCTTACAAGTCGGTGGGTGTTTCTCTTAAGTGTTTTTAGTTTGTTGCTCGTCTATCAGTTCAGCCCACGTCTGTATGTTTATGGTGTCTAACACAACGTTTTGACAGCTTATAATGGCTTTATTGGCCATATTTTAAATTTCTTTCGGTGTACAAATGTGTGTTTGTAATGGTCGTAAATGATGAGTGGTTCGGGTCACTGAGTTACGGTTGCTTATAATACCTTTACTTCTGAATCATATAAACAGAATTTCAAAATAAATAATATTAGATGCCTTATTTACAAATATGAATCTTACGTTCTTCTTTCACTCGGTTCAAGTGATTTGCTCAAAGAAAGTTACATGTATCTCTAGGTTCTCTATAAACTAGAACTTAGGTACTTATAGTCCAGTCACTCGCGTCAGCTCTTTAATCCGACTAGCTATATATTGCATGCACCTACCAGTACGGCTTCTATTGCATTCGATGTCACATTATAAACAGATTACTGACGATTAGATAAAATTTTAAAGTCCAAGTTTAATGGTCCCTGAACTTACTTGCTTTTTATTCAATACAATATATTTTTTTTTATAAATATGATTTGGATGTTGGTGACTCTTTCAAGCAAAAATATAGAACGGTCATAACAAAAACTTTACAGTAATTGGTATACATAGCCCTATCAACATCATCAGAATAAAATTATATTCAGGTGCAATAGTTTTCCGTCGGGATACCGCGGGGAACAACTGTTTTTTTTTTCAGGTTTTAACTTACCTAAAGACAATTGTAAAAATACGTAAATTACCTCTGCCTAATCTTGTCGTGATGATTATATACATACCTACCTAATTTGTAATTAATTTCCTACAATCAACAGTCGGTATTTGCACTAAATACGTACCTAATTAATAACCCATCTCACACGTACTTAGCGTGAACATAATGTACTGTATATAGTCATAACGTAATATATAATGCTTATTGCATTATCATTGTATGTACCTACATATGTACATGTATATGAATAGGTAATTAGCAAGTCCCAGCGATTGTTTCAATCTGAATTCATTAATTAATATCTAAACTAGATTTGCCGGTTCTATTTTCGTTCTAATTCAAGAGTTGATTATGAAAATTAATTAGGAGTTAAGTTTAATGGGCAGCCCTTTTCTTGAAAATTGTAATTATATTTCCTTGAGTTTAACACGTGGAATTTATTTATAGCTGAAATCTTTTAGATAATTTGCTTTGGTTATTAAAAATCTTTATTCCGATGGTTGACTTTTAGAGGATGCCTTGTGGCATTGAGTCCGTCAGTGTACTATTTTTTGGACATGAAGTTTTTTTACCCATTATACCCTTTAATTAAAACATACTGACAGACACACATAGAGTATTATTTTATAATTTAAATTGCTAATTCAGAACACTATTTTTTATTCTTAGCAGTAACTGAAAATTAACCTAACTATGTCATCGCTATATTAATGTATTTTATTTTCTGGCGCAAAATTCAGCCATATTGGAAATAAGACACTGTTTGTCAGTTTCAGTGGGGTGAGCAGTCACACGTGAAGTCAAGGTGACACACAAGGCTAGTGCTTAGGTTACAATTAGGGTTAAGGTGGGCAAGTTAGGTACAAACATATGGATTTAAGTACTTAATTATATAGATATCTAGTGGTTTATTTGTTTTTAATAACTTAACAATAGTAAATAGGCACCTGAACTGTACTCCTCTTCATTTTAAATCTCACAGCGTAATCGTCATCAGTGAAATTACGTACTGAATCTTCATAAAATCCTTTCATACGCCGAGTAACAGGAACAACTCCGGGACACACAAGGCTAGTGCTTAGGTTACAATTAGGGTTAAGGTGGGCTAAATATAATATGGGATAATATTTTAGGTCGGGAATAGTTAGTCATCTTTGCACGCATGGATGTATGTATAAAGTAAAGAAAAAACTATTTTTATCGATTTTTCAGCCTTTTTAAATATATTTCAATTACTTATTATTTTATTTTATATCTTAATATCTTATTTTATGTAGTGTACCAAGTAGGACCAGTTGATAAAAGAGTTCCTTTTAAAGAGGACTTTTAGGAAGTTAAGTTAACGGTTAAGTTAGGCAGCGTTTGAGACTAACTAGGTATATACTAGGCTATGACAACAATGAAAAGCGTAGTCATCTTTTGAATTACACGTTTGTATAATCTCAATTACCCCAATAAAGATCGATACTCTAGGAATATCTAGTGTTTTGAGTATAATTATATTCTGTAACGAGGTAACGAGGTGCAAGGCGATGTTGTGTCTATAATAATGACATAATGAGCGATAATCGCGTGATAACTGGGTGAGAATCGAGAAAGGCTATCGTTATTGTAAGTGTGGTTTAAATTATTATTATGCTGTTTAACTTTTAGAAGCTGTAAGAGTTGTGTATTTTATAGCGATGATGGCATAGGATGAAAAGATTGCAATTAGTTTAATTTATAAGTAGGGTTTGGACTATAAACATACAAACGAGTAGGAAAACTTAACTGAGGTCGATATAGGTTTGTAGATAGATAGGTCAGATAACAGAGTGTTAAAATAATAACAACCAGTACAATAAATAAACCCTCATATATTTACATCATCACATAATTCAAGAACCAGCCCCATTTACTCGTACCGCTAGCAATAGCCCATAATTTCATCAATAGAGCAGGCCTTGAGGCAGCACTCGTCCACCGGGCCGCGCTTGCCGCGCACGCCAGCCAGCACGTGGTGCGCCGGCGGCCACCAGCCGCGCTTGTCCAGCTCGGGCCAGCACAGCGTCGCGATCGCCTCCGACAGCTGCCGGCCGCACAGCACGGCGCGCCCGCCCGCCGCCTGCGAGTCCGCGCTCACCAGCACCAGCGAGACTACTACCAGCAGCTTCAACATTGTCAAGGCGTCACGATATACTGTACTAACAGATGTAACTACACCGATGTATCGGGGATGAATGTGCCCTTCCCTTAGGGTGCTTACCTTTTATACCTGGTGTTTGCTGATTAATATGCACATCCCATTGACACCTAACAATGTAGGTTGTACACTTCCCACTCTTTCCTTGAAACTTAAAGGAATTTTACTTTGAATTTTGTTGGCATGTCCTACACTCAAGTCTGTACGAGTTTACATGTACCAAAGCGATTTTGTATAGAGCTCCTGGAACATTGTGCTGTCTGAAAGCCGTTCATTGTGTTTTGTAGAAATGACTCGCATTTCTTCGTCCATAAAATAACGAGACGCGTACCATAGAGATTTACGTTGGCATGCTTCTTGGTAAAGTGTTTCTCTAATATAGATAGAATATATAGCACATATTATTTACTACACGAGCACGTTACATAAAGAGCAAAAACAAAAAAAATAGACAAATGATGTATAGCATGGAACTCTGCTCAGTACCTGCAATCACAGCACTGACTTTCAGCTGGCTCCTGACAGTTGAGCAATTTCACGCGCACACGTACACGTAGACAAGTAGAGAATGACAAAAATTAAGACAGCAGTACTTCGTTAAAGAAAAATCACACATGATTTCAAATAGAACCTACAGTGCGTAGCAACAACCGCGTAGGCAAACAAGCTGAAAATATCTTCCTTTCGATAGGCTTCCAAAATTTATTTTTTGTGTGACAAGTTGACAACAACAACGCCACGAGACATGTCTACCACGTGTAGGAAGCATCTCCTACACAATCAGGTAGCTGAGACGTAGCTGAATATTAATGAGCAAACCCTAAGTATAAAAGGGTGCCACCCTAAGAGAAAGGCACATTCATCCCCGATACATCGGTGTAGTTACATCTGTTAGTACAGTATATCGTGACGCCTTGACAATGTTGAAGCTGCTGGTAGTAGTCTCGCTGGTGCTGGTGAGCGCGGACTCGCAGGCGGCGGGCGGGCGCGCCGTGCTGTGCGGCCGGCAGCTGTCGGAGGCGATCGCGACGCTGTGCTGGCCCGAGCTGGACAAGCGCGGCTGGTGGCCGCCGGCGCACCACGTGCTGGCTGGCGTGCGCGGCAAGCGCGGCCCGGTGGACGAGTGCTGCCTCAAGGCCTGCTCTATTGATGAACTTATGGGATATTGCTAGCGGTACGAGTAAAGGCTGGTTGTTGATTATGTGATGATGTAAATATATGATGAGGCTTATTGTTTAATTGGTATTTTACTTATTTAACACCCTCAACAATAAAAGAGTTACTATTATCATGTTTATCTATTTCTGAGATACATACCTATGCCATCAATCCTTATCAATCGATGGCTTTTAAAGTTTCCGTAGGAATTACCTAAACAACTATTCTGATAATAAATGCATATAAACGCAGGATATACATAAAGTCTAAGACCCAGCAGTTCCTGGCGTCTTAACGTCTAACGCAATAGCAAAAATTAATTGGATTTATCTGGTGTTAATATTATAATCTGTGTAAGCCTAGCTCATAACTTAGCAGCTTTGCCGTTAATTATTTACCGCGTTAATAACTTGCGCAAACTGACAGCCGATAAGATACCTGCCTATTCATTAGTTACGCGTTTTATTTTACATCTACTATAAAACTAATCAGAATTTACATACTGCTTATAATTTTTTCATACCTTTAGAAATGTGAAAAATATCCAATCATACTTGTTTTATTTTCAACTAGCTGATCCGCGAACTTCGTATCGCTTAAACCTTCCTTGGACCTCTACAAAGATTTTAAAACCAAAAAAGCCAAATTAGTTAAGCCATTCCCCAGTTTTAGTCAGACTAACGAACAGCAATTTATTTTCATAGATTACTTTGACACCCATTTCCCACTTAACCATCCGACATATTATATAGATTGGCCAAGACGAGCCAAACGAATCGTAGCCTACCTTTCCGCATAAATATTTCAAAGAGAAATATCTACGAGATTTGAATAATTCACCCTAAATTCAGTTTCTTTGCCAAATTATGTCTCAACAATATAAAGTACCTAAGTTATTCAGCGGCTAATCAAATTCTTCTGATTGTGCAATAAATTGAAAATACTGAATTTATGTTCACTGAAAGCTATTTTAGTATTCTATAACTGTAGTAGGTACGTCGACGGTACGTCCTATAAGCGATTTTGATGCGAACGAGAAGCGACGCGGCGCGATTTCCTTTGAAGTTATTCAAGTAGTCAACGTAACGATGTGCACATCGTGTATCTGTCACGTTGCTTCTGATCGCTTCGGATTCGCAAGTCGCCTACGCAGGGCGCACCCTTTCTACTGTTAATGATTAAAGGATTTCATTCATGTTAGCCTACTGCTTTAATCATTAATTTATTTCCAAAGCCATCGTGTATCATATCTTATCTCTTCAGTAGCTCATTCAAGTGTGTGATGACGTCATAACGTAGCTCCTGTATGTAAATAATTGACGTACTGATATTTAGGTATTTTCAGATGTAATTAAGTTGATGTGTATAAAAAAATAATGTGAACATTTTCTTTGAGAGTCACATTTTGGACGTCTTTTATTATTTTTTAAGTCTGCAATAAATCATTTCTACGTTTGAAATCTTTTATGTAGAGGCTTATTATGACTTGCCAATTAATACAATGTACAATAACATTCACGTCGATAATAAAACGGCAATTTTTATTAGTATCGAGAATTTACGATTGTCCATCTGGGTGGTACGGTCAGCAGGTTAAGTGCGGCCGTAAATCAGCCAGATAAAACCATATTCAATGGCTGCTTTGTTAATTGTAAAGCGATTTAATTGATTCAGTTCTGATAGGATTTCTTTGAACAAGAGTCTGCGGAATCAGGTCACAGTTTTGCTATCTGTACTTGTGTTTGTGTGGTTTATTGAGAGTTTGCTGAAAGATGGAGTATTTTGAGTCTGTTGGTTGTTGGATTATTGCGATATTTGCTACTACTTTAGGCTTGCGAAACACATTCACTCTTGGTGCTGAATTATATTGCTTTTTGGTAGGACCAAAAACACGTAGACATCCCTGCGAATACAAAAGGGTGATCTAATAAATTTTCGTCTGTCTATGTCAACAGTTCTCTTTACATAAGTTTCCCAGAAATTCTCAATAGAATGCCAAAAGAGTACTTAGGAGGCCTAACATTCAGACATTAGAAAGGCACACAACTAATTGCTAATTATATTTCTAAAGCTCAGAGAATAGACCTCAAAGTTATTAAACCTCACACAAGTTCCAATTACATACATACCACACATTAGCCACCATACACACCCAGAGATTTACAATCAGTATAAATTAAGAGTAGTTATTAGAAGGGTTTATCTGTTTATCAGCCGATCGGCCGATAGCGGCTGTTAAGTGGCTGCATTGTCTCACCGTTTATAAACGATGCTGGTGCTGATAATCTGAGATTTATAGCTAGATACTGTATGTGGGCGGTACCTATGGATTAAGGATGCTGGATTAACGAACTTTTTGGTCTTATTGTGGGGATGTTGAAAAGTCCTTTATGTAGTATGGTAATTATGGATGTATTATCTTTTAAAAGTGAATTGATGCCTACTAGTATTAACTCATAGTTTCAGTCGACATGAGGTATATCTATGTAACTGAATTGAATTAAAGTTTTTATGATATTATCTATACTAATATAATAAAGAGGAAAACTTTGTTTGTTTGTTTTTTTGGTTGTAATGAATAGGCTCAAAAACTACTGGACAGTTTTTAAAAATTCTTTCACCATTCGAAAGCCACATTATCCACGAGTAACATAGGCTATATTTTATCCCGGTACGGGCAGTAGTTACCACGGGACGCGGGTGAAACCGCGGGAAAACGGCTAGTATGTATATAAAACACACAGACCTATCAATGTTTGTCGCTTACATTCCATCGAAACAATTCCTTCAAGACGATGTTAAAAAGCTTGATGTAAACTTTTCAATAATCTTAGACGCAAAACGATGTACTGTGCTTTAAGTTAACCTGCAAATCTATCAAGCAATAATTGTTACATATTATATTTCCCCTAAAACTACCCAACACAATGAACACAAAATTAACCCTATAAAATACCTACTTAATATCTACCTACAGACATATGCCCATACATCATACAAGCCTAGTAAAGCTGGCTCGATCTACTTAATGATTGAGAACACACGAACGCATTAGCCGCGCGTCCGATCCCATCATATTGCTATTGAAAGTCACTCCTCGTGACTCGCGCACCGAATTATGCATTTGTTGTGTGGTGCAAGGGATAGGCGGTATGAGGACTATGACGATAGAATGTTTTTTTGTGTTGATGATTTTTTTTCGATAGTAAAATAGTGTTATGATAGGTAACTCGTCTTACGATCTGATCTCGAACTTTATTTTACCTTTGCTTTTCCTGTTAATTTATAAAATCTATGGGTGTATTTTTCAATCGTTTTTTGCAAGGATTTATTCTCATTATATTACATATAATTCTAAGATATTGTCCTAATGGTCACCATTTCCCCTAGTGTCAAATATAAAAATTGACTGAAAATTATGGTTAAAAACGCTACTGCTTAGAACTTGTATATTAGGTCGCGGCATTAAGTGCAGTGCTGCTCTAGGCGGTATCACACCTCAGCCGATCCCTGCATTATCGACACGCAGCCTCTTCCCCGTATTGATTGAAAATAATATCTAATTATATCCAGCCAACCATCGTGCCCACAATAAAAGAAAGAAATAAACCTTTGTTGTTTTAAAACTTTCCGTGTATGGCTTCAGGGAATCTTTCAAATAAATGCTCACTTAACAAACAAAACCGCCCGCAGAAGCACGTTCATATATTTCTCACGGTAATGCAAAAGTAGGCACAAGCAATAACATTAAACACACAACGGGCAACAAATCATACAAATTAAATTTCAACAACTTGACACAACAATTACGAGCACAAACATTAATTTCCGCAACAAGTTAAACAAAATAAATTACAGAAAAAAGACGTCGTCGCTAGAAGCAAATACGTTACATTCCGCGGCCGCTGCGCCCACAATTATAATTGCCTTAACCGCTACACGTTATAAATCTTTCACTAAGATGGAGATTAGGCTGTTTGTAATAAAAATAAACATTCCCCTGCTATGGAACGCGATGATAGTATGACAAATTAATCGGAACGCGCTCGACGCTTTGTAATAATTTGAAAATAGAACGTCGCGTGGCTGAGCCGCGTCTGGCATGGCGGCAATGGCGGCAACGGCCTAACCACGTGTAATAATAGATTAGTGTTATTAATTTCAGTTGGAAACACTCATTCATGACGCTTTTTGTAGCAGACATGATCAGAATTTGTGAGGAAAAACATGTTTTGTAGAGTTCGCGTCACGCGTCGTGTCAAATGATGTTGGTGACAGATACACGAGTCTGGGCTAAATTCGAAGAGATTACCTAATATTTTTCGATGTTTTTTTTTTCTTAGAAGTGAAAATCTCTACAATTTCGATAACTTCTCTGTTTATTTTACTACGGTATAAACTTGCAATTTCCTTGTTCTAGCGATAGTTTACTAAGAGAGTGAACAATGCGACTCTTCAATATCGTCATTAACTAAAGGCGTAAAATGACACAGCACAGACACACCTTTTTACATTATATTTATCGTGAAAGCTGTAGTAAATAATGTACATACTAAATAGGATTTTCCTCTATAAATAATGCAATAGCTAAGTTTGTATTTGAGTTTAATTTTTTTTTAATTCTTATGAATTATTTTCAATAAGTGTAGAATTTACTTTGCAATTTTAAAACATACACGACGATTTTTTTGACATCCATAATTTTCTTGAAATAGAAAAATACTTTAAATTATTTGCAATTAAAACCGCCTACAATAGCTCTCTTTTTTTCTACCAATTCCACAAAAATAGGGACAAACTAACAGTTTGGAGCATAGTTTCCTCTTAACTTTTGAGTTTATTTTATTTACCAATGATTTTAGGTCGCATTTATTTAAATAACCGTTGAGTACTATTCCCAACCTAGAGTTATACAAAATACATACTTTACATAAATGCATCTCAAAATCATGTAAGTTCTTACCTAAACGTGCGATTTCAAAAGTCAAAGTTAAGTTTAACTAATTCAAGTTTGTTTTCACTGCAATGCCACCATTAACACTTCGCACACTTAACATATAAACATACTAAATTAATTACTTTTCGAACAGTTTAAAAGCGATTTCTGTACGCAGTTGAAGTTATTAATATTGTTATGTCAAAGTAGTATTTACGTGTGAAGCTCGCGAGTTATGGCGTATTGTGCAAGCGGTACAATGGAGAAGTAACCTCGACGTCAGGAAGGAATGTCAGGATCGTGTGTTGGCTAATAACTGTATTTGCAGGGGAAATGAAAGAAATGTGGGCTTTTGAGCTTTTAAAATGTACTTATATCCGTATATCGTAGAGCATTAGTACAAGTTATATGATTATTGAAAGATCTTGTAACAACAGCCTTCGGATAAATGTATAAATTAATGCATCTCCAGCAGCTTTTGCATAAAACTAGTTATTTATATTTTTCGCAAATGATGCTGAAATATTTTCATTTCAGCTTCAAGCTTCAATACGTGACTATAACCTGCTCCGCAACATAAACTTAGTGCAGCAGTATTTCTATAAACGCCTTCAACGAGGCGTGGCACAAAATAATAAATTCACGACGTTAAGTACCCCATATAACTATAAACTATAAAACTCGTTGCATCATTAAAAACCTATTGAAAACCACCGCTAAATCATAATTACGTAGTTTTACATTGCTTCGTAACCGTCCGAGTGATCTGACCTCTATTAACCTTATCTAGTCGATAGCCGGCGGAATATAGTTAGGAAATACTAGGAAGACGCCAAATTAGTTTAGCATTAGTAAGCAGTACTGGGAAACTTGAACGTGGGATAAATTAGCTTCAGAAGTTCTACTTTGTTACACAGTCTCAGCAAGCAGAGCTATGTTTTAGCTGACTATGGAAAAGGAAGTTTGTCTCAAACCTAGATTTCGTTACTTGCGATAATTGAATTAAAAAGTGACTGCAAATTCAATGAAAATGAGGATGAAAGCTTTAAAGCGCTTTCACATGACATATTCCGAGAGACGAAAGCCTGTCGCCCGGTTTCACCATTTGGACTGGTAGTTGACAATTGTTTAATGTCACCCGCATTATCCGCTCGGAAAAAGCTGAGCGGAAAATCCACTTGTGAGAAAACACTTCTAGGTTACATAGCGCATAGGTTTATAGAACAAACTTCCTGTTAATAATCTCCACCTTCTGTTTCCTTCACTTTGCACCAAAACGGACACACACAGCCAGACAAATTGAATTTATCAGTGCATTGTAAGCGAGACAAATGGCGTTTTTATTGAAGACGTCGGGGCTGATGCAAAATAATGTAATGTCATCGCTATGATTTTAATATCAGTGGAGCATTATGTCGGCCGCACTGACATACTTAGTCAGCTCGTTTTACTTGGGACATGCGAATTAATACAATCACTGCTCTGTGAGAGAGAAATGCGTCATGCATTCGTTTGTGAGGATATTTTTCAGCATGTAATATGTATTAGGTAAAGTCATATTGGTCTTCTGCAGGGCCTATGTGATCGTGGCAAGATTATTGTTTTGATGGATTCGTATCTTGTCCTTTTCTTTTGGGAGATCAAATGATGTCCGTGATGGGTCCACAGTGAGGGAGTGTCGGGCTTTTAGTGACTAAAAGCCACCTTGGTACGTCCCTGTGGCTTCGTTTATGATGTTCCTGGAGACCTTGGTGTATCCGGGCAGCAAGAATAAGATAAGGAATTGTTCATAGATGTTACTTATTCTTCTTTTTGATTTTGTTGCTTAGGAACCCACAATGTGAAATTACACAACGTAGTTAAGGTAAATTGCTCTTTAATCAGCGACAAAGCAAAAGGCAATTTGTCAACGGACTTACTGCAATACATTCAATTTTTAACTCAATCCCCCTTTACCCTTTCTCAATACATCATGAAGATTGAAGACATCGAAAGCAAACGCTTTTCCCGATGAACTGTGAACCCTTGTTACATCATATTGGTTGGTTATCAGTTGCCCAACAGTGAGCGATGCTGCGTGCCTCTGCTATCCGTCAATACCCGGCGATTCATCTCGCCTTATCTATAATGTATTCTACCTCAGCCTTTGTATGTATTGTTCCCAAAGACCCGATAAGTGGATCTCGGTCTAATGTTTGTAAACAGGTGATCGATTCAATCGTTCGTGATCGGTTTAATCAATGTTTGTGTGTTTGCATGTGTGCGTGGCTGTGTTGTGTTGTGCTGTCGAAGGATCAACAGTTTGGTTGAATGGTAAATGGTTGGTATCTTGTGTCTTTGTCAGTACTGTTTTAGTATCACAATTACAAAGATTGGTCTTGTAAGATTAAATCAGGATGGTACTTCTGTCCTCTGTGATATTTTACGCCATAAAAGTAAAAGGGAAATGAGTCACTATGATACTACATTATCCATTAAAATGCGTTAACACCCTCTTACTCAGAAAGGGAGAGCACAACACCAAACATTAACAACTTTCCAAGTAAACAGCAATAATATGACGTCACTGAATACAAAATGGCGACAATTACTAATTAGGAACTAGTCTTGTAGTCACGAGTCTTAGATCTACAATAGATAGTAAAATATATCTCGGAATATTATGCGATTACTTCACATTACTAGCTCAATTCTTAGAGCATTTTATCAACTGGACACGTCATAACTATAAATGAGTATGCGAAAAAGACTGCTAATTTACGTATATGTAATGTAACAAATTTTGATAGCAGATCACTCATGAATTTTCGATCACATCTATAAAATCAAAATCTTCACTTGGATGCCTGCCGAGGCTGCGGGATTGTTCGAAAGAGTTACCGCGGCACTGGTACATACATAAAGGGCTTAAGAAATAACATGGTGGGGTTTAGTCAGTTAGAGTCTGACACTGGGTCATTTCATGATTTCCCATCAGTGATGCATATTGGTATGAGTAGCTGAAAGCTGGTACCTTTAGCAGAGAGGAAGGCATATCAATGGAATCTCCGGCTGCTTAAAGGCTCTAGGGCTAAATAACAAACGCAAAAACAAAACACGACACAGAATCTAATAAACCAAGCTTCCATTACCACTGAATCGTGATCTTCCACGAATCGTGAACCGAGAATCGAGAATGTGGAATCGAGTTGCGAAACACTTGACAATATCGAGTTGGTTTGTGAACGATAATCGATATAATGAGAGGGGAATGCAATCGATAGCGAATGTTTAATGCACAGGGTGTGCGGTTACGAGGAGTTTTACTTAGTTAAAGCTTAAGGGAATTCACAGGTTTTCTGGGTATTTAGGCTGTAAAAAGGTATCACGAACATTTTTACCAACTACAGTGTTGAAAATAAGAATATATCAAAGTGCACATGGAAAAGTGTTTTTGATGTTATTTCTTATGATTTTTCTTTAACAGATAATAAGGTATTTCCATCCCATTATTACTTATCAACTTAGGATATTTATGGAAACCGGCATAATTCCCTGGAATTCATTCGCCTATCAATTTTATTTTCGATAATCTCAAAATACCAGCACCTACAAAGTATGCATAACACACCATCTTTTCGAAGACACACAACTTAACTCCAAAAATCTAAATTCCGTTCCATTTTCACAACCATTAAATTTAATAACCCCCATAATTTCGTCACTGTTTATTAACCCTTCGCGTACCCGTAGACTGCAGACTGCAGACTAAATAGTCGGCCGATAGTTGACTGACTGGCCAATTTTTTAAAGAAGATGTTGTTTCCGATTCAAGTTTTCAGTCAGTCTCATACCGGATAAATACCTTTTTTATTTGATGGGAAATCATCAAATAAACCCCTCCCTTGTGGGTGCAGCGTGAGAGAGTGTGTAATACTCTTACTGACTAAAATCCACCAAGTTCCTTCTTAAACCCTCTATGTACCAGGGCCGCGGTAACTTGAACAATCTCAATCTCGCAGCCCCGTGACCGGCTAAATACCTGATTTGTGTAATGCGTACCATATTCACCTTCATACTGATTTGTGAGATTAAAGACACTATCGTCCGACTAAAAGTTTGCAGTGTGTAGCTCTTACGAAGTTAGTAAAATCAAAGGCCAATAAAACGGAACGTTATTGCAGGGTTGATCGTCCAAGTTTGCAGAGAGCTTCAGATAAATGAATTTGTGCTTTGTACTGGCGCGCACAGCGGTTGTCATGCGATACTGTTGTGGCCGGCCCTGGTGGCGTTCGAGCGTTTGAGTTCAGGGTTTTGCCACTAAATAGATACAGTTTTTATTCTGTACTATTTTCCTTACTTGGAAAGTGTTTAATCTCTTAAAGATTGAGTTTTTTTTCTGAATGATGTGAAATCTACAGAATTTTGTGTGCTTTAGCTTTTATTCGAATTAGTGGAATTTTAACAAAGTATTACATGACAAAAATCACATCAACATTACCTTTTATTTATACTGAAATAGTTGTACAAATAATTAAAAAAAACAATATCACTTTTACATAGTCCTAACAGAAACTATCAAACTAATACTTCTGTAACCGACGATACATTGACAGCCCGCGGCGTCCACTGATCCAGACGTTTCATTAGTATCCCAACACTATTGACCAGTCTTACTTGACCCCCGAGCATCCAGCGACCTTCCTCTCTCCACCCTTCAAGTCAAACACCACGCGGGGGTCGGGAGGTCAACCAACCCTGGCCAATAATTTGTACCCGCGTAATTCTGCACTAGTAGTTCCTGTCAGTTTGTTTGACGGAATTTGCATAGTTATTAGCCCCGGCGTTGTTTACTTTATAGTGTATATTTGTTTAAGCCTCATTTACAAAGGGGAGCTTTTTAATTATTTCAGGATTTGCAGTTAAAGCGGGATTAATGTTAAATGTAATGTTTGATGCTTTATTTTAATTTTAAATATGTGCTTATTGTGCAGCGGGGATTGGAAACTCTTTGAAGGATTCAATTTAAAGGCAAGTGGAATGGGGATATTTGTTGATGTATTTAAATTGTGTACGAATGGGTATTTTTTTCAGTAGTCAATATTTGCTATGGAGATGAAAGGACTCGTTCAATCATTTAAATAATCTGATAGGTATAGGAAAAAAGTTACATTAAAACTTATCTAGAAATGTTTTCATTAATTTTTAAATACGTTTTTTAAGTGTCTTCTAAAATAAAACAAATAATATAAACAGACTATAAAAACTATCAAATAAAACACAATAAAGTATTATTCAACATTTACAATATAATAATTGTACATTGTATGTAGATGTGTGTGTCTGGGCCTATTGTCCTGTCCGCTAGGCTAGGTTACGTTAGTAGACAGCTAGACTTTGTCGCTTTTTGTTTTATTTTACAACCTAAGTATATCTGGTGTCAGGGTGGTATTATGTTTAAAACAGTTTTGCGCGCAATTGTACCATGTAAGTTTAAAATAAAAAATATATATAAAAATGTCTCAACTCAACCAACAATATATAAGAAAAAAGTGGAGCTTTTGACTAGTGAAAGGATTAATGCAATTAGAATGATAGTTACCAAAGTAAAAAAGGATGATACAAATGGAAATACACTCAAAATAAACTGAAGATTATTATGTCATTATCAATTAGCTTATGTTCACTCCAAACCTTGCTAAACGAAGATAGTTCAATCAAAACATCCAAGCTTCACATTAGTTAACGTAACCACTAACTTCGTTCAACTTTAACATCAAGTACCATTCGCCCAAACTGTAAGATCATATAATTAAGCAAACATGTACAAACTCCTCACATAGTTCAACTAAGCACCCATGTCCAACAGTTCTGCGTTTTCCAAGTTTTGCCAACGTTTCGGACAGGGACGGATTGTGGTTTGGTCAGGGTCCTGTAATATGGCCCCTTGTATTTGTCTAGGGGCTCTGCAATCGATATGATTGTGTCCTGCAAAAGTCTTACAAAACAGTACAAAAAAACTACAAAAGTATGACATCTGGAAGTGAGTAGTTCATTTATAATTTATAGATATCTGTGTTCTTTTTGTTTCAAAATTATAAGTCTGCTTTGAAAAATGAGTTGTAAAATATATACCTGTTGATGTAAATATGTATATAAATGGCTATATACACCTTGAAGTCCGGAATGTTTAAGATTAATCGCATTGTTGTTGGTACTCAAATATCTTGTGGCCTGTTTGTTACTTACCTAGGGACCCCTATTAGGGTAAAGTACTCCCCTGTAACTCGCTACCAGCCTGAAACCCGATACAGTCTGAACTCACTGACCGAATGTTCTGGTACGTGAACACACTTCCTGGGACATAGGGACTGTCCCTTTTATGTACAGACATGCTTCGTAAGCACAGAGATTAATGCTTGCAAATTGTTGTAGTCTTACTGTAAAGGAAATGTTTTTATATGCGAGTGTGTGTGTAGTTGTTGGCTGTGTGGGAATGGAATTTGGTTGTGAAAATATAGTCTGGGACTATTTTTGATCTTACTTTAAAAAAGAAATAGGTAATGTAACAACTACATGTAAGTAGCATGCTAAGTAAGTACTCTACGCGAACCAATTTCAATACTAGATTCATGAATGTTATTTTTTTTTAACTTTTGTAGCGTTATTGTTTATAATTTAATTGTAGGTATTAAAAATAACAAGCTACCAAGTAACTTAAGTAAGTTCTAATAATTCATATAGATTGCCAATCTTGATTCCTAGCTGCTTCAATGGTAAAGGGTATTTGCTAAGTTCATCGGGTGCCCTCTGACGATCGTTGCTATGGTAATGACTGTATTATCGACTCCTGAGATCCGAATCTGCATCTCTGTTACCTATATCATCGCTTAGAAATTATGTAGGTATCTGTAATTAATTGAAAATTATGTCAATGTTAAGCATGTGGTGGCTGCGTGAACCTACATCTTTGACTGTCTTGATGGGTAGTCAATATAGATAGTCCTAACAATAGGTATATTATGCATAGGTAACAGTTTGAGAACATGAGATAGGCTCTATGTAATACTTTTGTACTCAGCTGCACCCGTTTAGATAACTGAAGAGAAAAAACTCGTTTCTGGGATTATGAAACTCGTGGCCTATCAAAGTGGCCAAAACTGTGGGTAAAACTCAACACTCAAATGATGAAACATTGTAACAATATTTCAGTACTACATACTTTTATCTAAATAATGAAACATAGCTGCAGCAGCATTTTCCATTATATTGCGACCAAAATATTTTTATTAAAGTTACAGCGATATTCACTGCGAATGCATGAACATAGTTTTCCGTTTTAGAAATATGTTGAAATAAATCTGCCAAGTACTAATAGAAATGCCGTCTGGCTGTCTTTACGGAGATGTTGCAGAGAAATTATCTGCGCTCTTTGGAATGTGAAAAATTTCTGGGTGTAACTGAGATTCTAGCTAGTCTTAACGTATTTGGGTTTTCAAGTTTGACGGTTGAATAGGTAAGGTATGCAACAAAAGTCCATCAAATCAATCAAAATTACTTAAACAATACATGTAATGTAAAAGCTGCGTTTAGCAACTTTTATAATTCTCATGTCCAGTATATTTAGTTCTGTAGTTACTGTGGTTTTCAGGTAGGTATTTTGTTTCTCAAGTGTAGTAATGGAATGTTATTGCTGACCTTACCTAATTCAACAGCATGAAGTATGCATTACGTAGAAACCATGGTAGTAAATGTAATATGTAAAATCTACATACATTACAATACATGAGTGAGTTAGGTATAAACTGACTGAAAAAGAATACAATAAAGCTGAACGAATTTCCCTGAAAACGCGTGTAATGGGCTGATTAATATTTTTTTTTCTAATTTAGTATGATATTATAGATTACCCACTCAAATTGACAAATTATTCCAGTTTTGTTGGTCATGAGAGACATTTCAGCAGAAAAATATTCTAGCTAATAAAATAACGGAGGTACTTCCTATTCCCTTCAGGTCCTATCCTCATTATCTTGCGACATTCTACCAGCAGTGTCATTAACCCTCCTAATATTCCTGGGCCGCCTATAATGGTCCAATAACTTAATTAAGTGGAGATTTCCTTCGCAGAAGAGTCGCATGCGCCCACTGTGGAGGGGCCCGTAAAATTAATTAGCTTAAGTAATTTATTTTGTTAATTTATTGCCAGAGGAAGAATGTAAGGTTCTGTTATGAGTTTAATAGCAATTCTAATTGTTCGCTTTTGTTTACTGTTTGTGTGACTGGATTTTTTTCTGGGGTCAACGTCCGATTATATTATTTTAGACCAATAATTTAAAACTTTTACTAACGCTTAGATAACTACTCCTAAGTCTTAGTAGTAGGATTTGTTTGAGAATGGAATAATTCTATTTTTCTTTTCATTTTCGTTCCAAACTCCTTCTCTTTATACCTTAGCATTAAAACACAATAAATAAGAACATCACAAATACCCTAAATCTTACACTGAACAGTTATACTATCACTATTACAATCAATCTAACATTTTATTGATATTCAGTTTATCTACTAGAAAGCGTAGAATTCTATCTATGCGACGCGCGCCGGCGCTTGCGCAGGTGACGTCACAGTGACAGGTGGCGCGATCAATCACACAGTAATCCGGGAAGCTGGGTCTATAAGCTATGGAACAAGTTAGTTATAGATTTGTGTGTAGGTTAAGTTATTGTAGGTTTGCTATTTACTTGCATTTAAATGTTTCTGATGATGGACCTCTTCAAGTCTGTAGCCAACAAACAAATTATTAAATTCGTTATTGGAGGTAATTCTTACGAAGAGAAATACCTCCAAACAAACAAACGCTAGCTGCAAAAGCTAGGTATGCGTATATGATTTCCCATTAATAAGATATATGTAGTGTTTTATGACTTTAAAGTGGAAAACCTTCGTGAAAAACTTCGTGTAATGTACAACACTTGTTTTAGGAACATAAACACACATGACAAATTTTCACCCAAACCAGGAACAAACTTATTTGTCAAATGCCGGAATTAAACGCGCGACATGACAGCATAAATCCTGAATCAAATTCCAAAGCCGTTCAGCACCTCTAAACAAACAGTAGGTACATATTTCCTATCTATAATCTTGTCAGCACATCGTGATACGTGTATTAATTATTAATTATCAATACATCTATGCTAATAAATAAAATTAGAGAGTCTGTGTGTAATATTATAATGACCGACGAGTCTTTCCTTAAACGGTTGAACGAAACAAATGTATTGCAATTTTTACTGTCTGTTTGGCCTAGCTAATCTCTAAAATAGCTGGACCGATTTTGACAGGGTTTTCACTGGCAGATAGCTGATATAATAAGGACGAACTATTAGGCCACTTTTTAACTGCTAAGGCTTATATTTAGTACAAAAAAAGCTGATATGACAAGGTGCAGCTTGGAATAGTTCTTACCAAGGTACAAGACGTAATTATCTTTAAACGCGGGTGAAACCGCAGTTAACACCTAGTTTAATATATCCGACAATGAATGCTCGCCTGTTGACACGCCTCGGTATCCGACAGTCGGCGCGGCTAACCCGACAGATGTATTAATTAACATGTCATTATCTACGGCTACACTGATATCATGTTGATTGCTATCTAATTCGATTCCTGCGAATACTTAATTGGTGTACGTATTAGTTGTGGTTATGTTGTAGTATTGATTATGAATTACGTGTTATGGTTTAAGTATGAGTCGTATCTAAAAAACGCAACAAAGTTAGATTCTTCGGCAGTAGGTAGGTATTTCATAACATACTGAAAGTACATAGATGGGTACATGGGATTTTCTCCCACTGTTTAAGTTTCATTTTCTTGTTCAATGGACCATGCTGTTATTTTGTTTGTTTGCACCCTAAAGACTCTGAAACTACTAAACTTAGTTGGAAAATATTTCTATGCCGTGAAGCTACATCTCCGAGTGGCATAAGCAATATTCTGTCTATACGGTACGGAATTAGTTTCCAAGGGACGCGGATCACTCCGCAAGATACAACTATTATGTTTGTTAAAATACTTCTCCACAAATAGTCCTTGAGACATTCGTTATTCAAAGTGCTGTAATCGTATTCGCCTTAACACCAACTATCTTGAAATTCGCGGTTCCTAAATTAAAGTTAAAACTTGATAACATTACAGTTACATTATATCTTTAATACAATTTAGTTCCTTCAATCACTTACCTTTGTCGCTCGCGACTCAAGCCACCTGAACCATATCGCATTGTAATTTCGTACGTTCAATCAATCCGACACGCCGACACCCGGCTTCTGATCCGACATCCGACACCGAATCGTATCCGACGATGTGACTAATTACCGCTTTGAAATAGGCGTGTAATGTATTTAGTTGTAGTGGTAACTGGGCTTCTGCGCCTACGATAGGTAATAATGACCTACATTAATAGAGTAGATTAGAAACTTAGTATAAGTTTTATGATAGTCTGGATGCGTGCAGTTTCAGAAGTGAAATTAGGTAAAAATCATGTAAGGTATCACACTATTGTAGTTTATTGTATGACATAAAACATTAAAATGATCTGTTTATCATTAGGTATCCTATTTAGAGAATATTTGAACCAGTGAAAGTAGTTTCTATCGTCAATTGATAAAACAATGTCAGCATTTATTTTAGTTTTAAACACATTGGAAAAATGTTTACTAAGTTATCTTGTTTTACACAAAAAAAAAATATACAGCAATTGTAAGCACGTAGAAGTTTTATGTTTTTCATAAAAAGCTTTCTCCACCACAACCTAGGTATATCTTACACACATTCGACCTTTATTTACGAGTGTTTCTTGGCGTGACAACAACTGTTTACATTGTCTGAACAAAAAGAAAATGTCTGGATACAGCAATATGTCTGGACGAGCCAATTCAACTCCCCAGCCTGTCGTTAAATGGTAATTTAGGACCTAATGAGCTTTGCGCTGTTTAATAATAAATAAATCGGTTTATTGTCAATAAATGCCGAGTTATAGGATGCTGTCTGGAATTAGTTTCTTTACTTCAACGCCTTATCGTAGTTTAGAGTTTTATTTAAATTGCCCTATGGTAAAGCAATTTTATTTAGATAGCTGTATCATATAATATTTATTTCTACTCTTGTAATAAGGCTACCAAACGTATTTCGATCCAAACGCGTCACCAATCATTGCATTTCTTTAAGTTCTTCATCGCAATCCTCCAAAAATATGAAACTACACGAAAACTCAATTACCTACAACAATAAATGCCCCAAAACCTAACAAGTCGTTTTCAAAGTGCCATCAAATGTCAGTGTATTGGCACATAACTATTGTGCGGTATATCGCTCCTCTCGTAATTGGTGCTGCAGTAAACGTCATCGTATATCGTTTACCGAGAGCGTTGATAGCCTGGGCCGACTGTACGACTTGTACGAGAGTGTTGGTATCGTGGTCGCACTGTACCCCGCTTCGCAGAGGTGAGGTTAGGCCCTGTGTGGGCCGCGCTTTATTGCTATTGCAAGCTGTTACATCGTTATGGACTTCATAAGGAGTGATTAGGATCTAAAAGGGATCTACAGTAATTTGCGTACTAATAAATATAAACGGATATGGATCGGGAGCCTGAGAAGATATAAGAAAGTATTAAAGTCCGGAATGTTTTATTTTTTGTTGAAATTTTCTCCTTGTAGATTTTTATGGGCTGCGATGTTTGTTCGGCTAAGCGCAGGAGACAGAAACACATTAAAAGATCCCGCTCCAAAAGCAGACGATCTCAAATCACAAGTTACAGCATTAGCTTTACGACATAGATGCACATAAAAACTCCCTAAAGAAATAACCAAACGTCCATAGGTATAATTTACAGCGGGCTCTAGATCGGGTGCAGTTTCTAAATAAAGCGAATTTACTGGCGCAGTAAAATCTATTATTCCTCGTGCTGGCTCGGGGTGTAAATTAATATTATTCGCTTCTTATTCTCTCCTCGCATCCGTTTTATACCGTTGCGGCAGAAAGGTCATGAGATCCCGCACTGGTTTGGACCGACTAATATTTTCTGGTTTGCAGAGTAGCAGTTTAGTCCAAGATTCCGTGTAATGGTTTTCTTGGCTTAGCTCTCGCAATATTTTATTATGCTAGTTCCCGAGCGTAAAGCAAAGCTACATTTCTGACTTACTTTAAGTTTTCTACTTTATCTTCCGCGCAGTAAATATCTCTTTTAAATCTATAAAATTAAATCCTTTATAACTTCAGTTTGCAAGTCGAGCCAGTTGGAGAGTAATAACAAAATCTAATATTCCTCCGTTGTCTGGCGTAAATGAATATTATTCACTTTAGTTGTTTTATGTGGGTGTCTGTGCGGAGCTTGTAAGATGCTCAGTCTAGCTTTGTCGGCGATATTGTCGCAGTTGCGACTTAAGAAATGTTGTGCGACTATTACTTGGCTATTGTTGATTGATAGTCGTTTTACGATGCACTGGGATTCATAATGTGCATGAATTTACCATAGCTATGCGATTTTACGTGACCATACATCTAATAGAATCAATTCTTATTCTGACGCTTGTATTGTAGTCTAGCACCGTTTTATCCACTTCCTTCCCAAAGAAATGAACAAATATTCAAAATGACTTCGTTTTCGAAAGGAATAGTATTCTTAAAATTATTACGACTCACTCAATATCTAATAGCAGGTAGTTACACCGCCATGTTGGTGTTGTTATTTTTTTTGGCTTCCTTCGAGTCGCCGGTTCTCAATGGACGACGATTTACGGCAGACATCGTGGCAACAAAAAGAACCTTTTTTTTTTCAAAATACGACGAGTCATTCATGAAGATGACCTTAAAGGTCTTATGTTCAAATCAATTTCAAAGAATTTCGAACTTTATTGCTGTAGTTTAAAAGTGCAGTTTTGATTGATTACAATTTTGTATTTATTCAGTTTTTTTTTGTAAAAGTTTGTTTAGGACCATTTAGTTCGATGTATCGATGCGTTAATTTTTTTCTGGTAGTTGACAAAATTATTTGCGGTTAAAACGAGAAAGGACATTTAAAATGGAAATTCATTTTGGGATTAGGATTGTAAATTAAATCCCCTACCTTTCTTTGGTGGACGGTTTAGTGGTTAGTTTCAATTGAAAATAATGTTCTTCTATAAGTTTATTTATCATTGCCCTTATTTTTTCCTAAATTGTGTGTGGCACAAGGACTTTTTTATTATTGACATATTATTTATGACCTTTAAAATGATTTACTTATAAGAACTGTTGTGATTTACTGAGAGCAAAATTTTAGGGGCAATTTTAGGGACTTTTTCAGTGTTAAGTCATTGCTGGGTCCGGTGGCAACAGTGCACAATGCTGACCCTCCCGGGTTTCAAAAAGTGGGGATTCATTTCAGAGCAAAAGACGTAGTTCAGGCCTTTAGAGATATGTCAGGAGGAAAGTCCCCAGGACATGACGGACTCAGTGTTGAACATCTAAAACATGCCGGGCCTCACATCGCAAGGGTTCTGGCTGTGTTCTACTCGCTGTGTGTGAGCCATTCTTACCTACCGGCGGACTTTATGAAAACTGTGGTGGTGCCTATAGTGAAAAATAAAACGGGAGACCTTAGTGACAAAAGTAACTATAGGCCTATTTCTCTTGCCACCGTGATAGCAAAAGTGTTTGACAGTTTGCTTAACACACAGTTGAATAAATTCGTGGTAATACATGATAACCAGTTTGGGTTTCGCCCTCGCCTATCAACTGAAAGTGCCATACTGTGTCTTAAGCAGACTGTCAAGTACTATACAAATCGTAAAACCCCAGTGTACGCGTGCTTCCTCGACCTGTCAAAGGCATTTGACCGTGTGGAGTACAGGTTGCTGTGGGATAAGCTGAAAAGCATAAATGTGCCACTAGAACTCGTCAGCGTGTTCCAATACTGGTATGCTCAGCAGACCAATAATGTCAGATGGGCGGGGGTAATGTCGGATTCGTTCCAGCTTGAGTGCGGCGTCAGGCAAGGTGGCTTAACATCTCCGACCCTATTTAATGTGTACATTAACGGTCTGATTGTTGCACTCAGTAGTCAACATGTTGGTTGTCACATTGATGGTGTTTGTGTAAATAATCTCAGTTATGCGGACGACATGGTGCTGCTGAGTGCATCAATCTGTGGACTGAGAAAGTTAATACAGACTTGTGAGGAATATGCCTGTGGTCATGGTTTAATGTACAATGTTAAAAAAAGTCAGTATATGATCTTTGAGACAGCGGGTGCGAGATGCCCAGTAAACATACCTCCTGTGAAACTTAGCGGTGTTGCTCTGGAACGAGTTAAACAGTTTAAATACCTTGGGCATATCGTAACTGTTAGTCTTGGAGATCATGCTGACATGGAAAGGGAGCGGAGGGCATTGTCTGTTAAAGCGAATATGGTCGCTCGCAGATTTGCGAGGTGCTCACGCGAGGTCAAAGTGACACTCTTCAGAGCGTACTGTACTTCGCTGTACACGTGCAGTCTGTGGGCGCACTATACTAGCAGAGACTACAGTGCCATCCGCGTCCAATACAATAATGCATTCAGGGCAGTTGTGGGATTGCCCCGATACTGTAGCGCCTCGGGTATGTTCACAGAATCGCGCACCGATGGCTTTCAAGCTACTATGCGCAAACGCGCGGCATCCCTAGTGCGCAGAGTGCGGGCCAGTGCCAACACTATTTTGGCGATGATCGGGGATAGGCTAGACTGCCCTTTCATAAAACACTGTTCTGACAGGCATGTAACTGTGCGAATGCCAAACAGAAAATTTTAATTTTATTTCATTTTATTTTATTTTATTGTATTTTATTTCATTTTATTTTATTTTATTTCATTTTATTTTAATTTTGTAATTGTGATGTATAATTGATTTATTAATATTGTTTGATTGTATGTATAAGTTAATTATTAATATTGTTTGTGTGAATTTCTGATATGGGTGAATTTGCCTGAAATAAATGACATTTTATTTATTTTATTTAATATAAAACACTTACATACTTCGCAGACATGTATATTTCTATTCCGCTCTCCCTAAAACGAAAATGCCAAAATTACAATCCCTGGGCAAAGCAAGCGCTTTTCATTACCCCGGCTTTATTCGACAAAGGAAACACAAAACATACAGCCTACTAGTCTTTTTTCGTCAGTTCAGTTCAGACCATGGAGAACAAAATTACTATTGGAGGTGTCGTAACGGAAAATCTCCTAAGAAAGTAGCGCTCTAAAATACGGGTGTGTGGGGAACGAAGAACGTTACTGTCTTCGCTCTTATACGCTTTCTTTGTACCCGATCATTTTTTGAATTACCAAAAGGACAGATGTCCAAAAGAACCCAAACGCCTCATTAGTTCACTGGTAACTGATCGTTTTGGGCATTACCTTGCGTATTTGACCTAAAAGAAGGCGTCTGACCTACCTGCATTAAAGCATCTCTGCTCATCATTCATACTCCGTGTTTCAGACAAAAATAAAAGATTCCAATCCACATGTTAATTACAAACTAACATTGTTTTACAGTTGTAAACATTGCTGAGCCATAACACGCTTACATTGTTGATACGCGTAAATATTTGTGTGTTTGTGTGTCTGTCCGTCTGTGAGGGCTTTCTCCCGGTTTGCTTGGAGTTAGGCTATTTGGGATTACGGTTACGAGGGTGTAATGTTAGGGAGTTTATGATTTTCATTACAGATTGGGTTGAAGCTAGTTGGTATTAAAAGTAGGCAGGGTTGCTAGTATTGTTTTAAGACCATGGAACTTTACATTGGAATTCATTGATTCATTTCTGTTCTGTGGGCTGTAAAAATATTTATTTTATCTATCGAGCTTTCTTCATGGTTCTTGTCTATAACTTTTCCACCCCGAAAGTCAGCCACACCATAGTTTTTGTTTATAGATTTTGACAATTGACTCTGTCCCTTGTAAACGACTTCAGAGTTACTTAAAAAGAGCTAAATGTAAATGCAGTTTCAAGTTCACAGCCAACGTTTATTCCGTAAAACATTTAACTTAAACTGAGATACATTATCTAATCTTCATCTTCTAATAAATCACAGCTTAATTCCCTGTCTTCACAGCAGTAATTCGTCATTCCAAATCTGTAATTGTAACGGTCGTCGATCACAAACAATGGCGGAGTCAAGATGGCGACTTTGAACATGCTTATGGTTTATGGTTCTTTGTTAGTCGAGTACGTTATACTGACGACTGTTTGTTTTGTGTATGTCGCCGAAATTACACTTGCAAGTCTGGTTAATGTTGTGACGTTTTAAGTATTGAGCTTGGCGTCTATAGTAGGTACCGTAAAATACGGTTTTGGTCATTTTGGTACTCAAATTCGTGCTGATCCATGATATACAGTTAAGTACTTCTTAATATTTTTTTAATAGAAATTCGGCATAAAGAAGCGGAAAAGTCACTTGCTTTCCGCCAAGCAAGTAGCTGGCATACCAATATTTTAAGAATAAGAGCAAATCATGCACAAGAAAAGGAAGAGTTTTTGATTTGATCTGCACCACCTGTAACCCATTCCTTTGCAAGTTAACAAAAGAAAAATACATTTCCAAAGAATTAGTTTTGCCCCAAATATTGTGTCCATCACTTAACACAATGACTAAGCAGCATCCTTACAACGGAACGCATCAAGTGCAGTAACCAGATGCAACTCATCAATATTGCTTCAGTTATGTTAGCAGCTCTTAAACTCTGTTAATTTACCATTAGCTGCACAAATGTTTACTTAAACACTAAGTTTACACTTGTAACGTTGTACGTTATATTTTGAATATTTAAAAATACTAGACTTGCTATATCTCGGCCGCGCGCGGCGAGCCGTGAGCCGTTGACGGGTGACGGAAACCGGTTCGGCGAACTATCCCTCCTATGAGGCGACGCGAGCAGAGCCGGCGGTCAATCGCGAGACGGTCACTAGCACGACGCCGCGAGCCGATACAGTCTACTACTACTACTGGTCTATGTACATCTTTAACTCGCGATTTTATTGCAAATAATTTAACCGTTAATAAACTATTGTGCTTTTAAAATAACTTTTAAAGTCAGTGTATACCCCAGATCGGGTGAGTGTTGCAAAATATTGCTTATTATGTGCATCTAGAAAAGTTATACGTGAGTACGTGACGTGTCGTAGGATGACTTGCTAATTTCATTGTGCATTCATTATGTTATATCATGCTACGATCACGCCTTTGTTGCTGTTCTTGTGGAATATTACCTATAGCCTATGTACTTATTGCCATAACGCTTTTAAAAAAATATATCATGTGGTATTTGACCTTACATGACCGGTGCACTTTGACCGTGTCATGAGGGCCACGCCCTACAATTATTTTTCCATATTCTTCTTTTCAAATAATTTCTTATAGTGTCTACCTATTTATTCATTTCATTAACTTCATTTAAACTAGTGCTTTGCTTTTTAAATCATGCAAATACTTTCATCCTCTCATACTTTCATTTCACTTGCATTCAGATTACATTTTGTTAGCTGTAATTATAATTTGTCACGCTGCCTAGGCTGCCTCATCTCGATGCTATTTAGTGCTTGATCACTGCTTTCCATCTAGTTAGGTAGTGAGTAAGTGGAAATCGGGATGTTGCAGTCGTGGCTGGAATATAACCGGACCGTAACTAAGACGGAACATAACGGACATTCCAGGGTTCAAGTACCTGACTACCTCCAGTGCACCTACCGTAGTGCACCTACCCTAAGTGCACCTACCTACGCGCCTGTCTACCTACGTGCCTGTGTCTACCTACGTGCTTGTGTCTACCTACGTGCCGCGCCTATCTACGTGTCCTGCATCTACCTGCGCGTCCGGCATCTACTAGCGCGCTGCACACTTACCCCGCCTGACCGCTGCCGAGCTGCCTGACTATACAGGGTAGTAGTGTTCTATAGCGGGCCAGAACTTAACGCGTGCTCGATTATTCTACACCCACTCCCGGCTCTGCCGATCTTTTTGTAAAATATAGACTTATACCATTTACCTACTAAATTTCTTTTTTTATTTTCTCACCTTCTAGTCTACCTACCACTAAACCAAAACGTTACTGTGGCGCCCAATAAAGGTAGAATATATCGAGCCGTGTTTAGTTCTTGTTTGCTAAGCATTTTGTAGTTGTCCTGGTGTTGGTTGTCTGTCAGTTGTGTTGAATTTAATCACAGCCTGCCAAATGTGAATCTACCCACATATTAAAAAAAAATTCTCTCTAATATTTAAAATTAACCGTCCAATTTTACTTGACCTACCGTCAATATTTTTCTACCCCCAAATTTTATTTTTTTCTTCACATTTAAATTCAAAGTTACATACCTTAAATATATTTTCACATATGGTTAGACTGACCACAAACGTGCTGATTTTGCATCCGAATTGTTTTGTCTTTATTATTTTTGTCTTTATTTTGCAACACACTCCTTCTCTGCGGTTTTAATTTTTTATCATGTCTTACCCTATTAAGTTTTTATCGCTACAAAAAGCTGAACTGGACTATGAAATTACTGTTCGTGGTGATACTGGGGGAGATTCAGTTAGCGAAATTCGTAAACTGATAGTTAAATTACCTCCTATAGTACAAATAACAAACTTATAATTTTAATCGTAACTATTCTAAACACTATAATCACTACACTAAACCTAAATTTATTTCTAATAGAACCCACAAGACAGTCGCAATTTATACGTTAATAAAATGGTACATAAAGTATTTTAAACTATTAAATTAATTAACTATAAAGTATAACTTAAACTAATTTTATCGGAATGTTACTACGGCTAGGTAAAATAATTAAAATTGTTGATAATTAAACTTCGTTGATTATAGCTAAATATATTTTATTTTAAACAAATTTTTAAAAAAATCAACTAAAACTAAATGCACTACATGTAACTAAAACTAATACATAATATAAACTAAACTAAATAATGTAAACTAAAATACTAAACTAAATAACGTAAGCTACACCCACTTACTACTACTACCCATAACTATTGCTTTTCTATTTTTCAATTATTGGTCTACCCCAATAGTTTATATGATGATGGTCTACCCCATGCATCGTATTACTACCATATTAAATATATTATGACTATCGGCCCTACACCGATGGTTATAAACGAACTTGATCGTGGTTCTACCCCATAGATCCCTTCTGTATGCTAAAGGCCCTACACCTTTGGTATTCTACGGAGCGGTGCAACTCCTTAAATAAGCCTTTGCAAGAGCGGTTGATTACTCTATAAGTAAGCCTTAAAATCAAAAATATAACTTATCTATTTATCCTTTCTAATATTCAATCTATCAATTAATAGTTATGTGTAGTTAGTAATCGCTCGATTTCAGCTTTATCCTCTACCAGCCATGACTGAACTGGGTGAGTGTTCTGTGCACTATAGGCAGAATACTCAGGTCGAAAGGACGCTGACGCACAGATGTCTATAAATGTGATGTCGGCTATTTAATGTAAGGAAGAATGAAAAGTGAGGGATGATTACATTATGAATGAAGACGAATGAAAGAGAAACTCAGATCAGTTGTTAGCAAGAGCGAAAGCAGCGGATTTTTCCTAGGAAAAATCCTACGCTAAAAAGGGGGGTACTGTAACGTTGTACGTTATATTTTGAATATTTAAAAATACTAGACTTGCTATATCTCGGCCGCGCGCGGCGAGCCGTGAGCCGTTGACGGGTGACGGAAACCGGTTCGGCGAACTATCCCTCCTATGAGGCGACGCGAGCAGAGCCGGCGGTCAATCGCGAGACGGTCACTAGCACGACGCCGCGAGCCGATACAGTCTACTACTACTACTGGTCTATGTACATCTTTAACTCGCGATTTTATTGCAAATAATTTAACCGTTAATAAACTATTGTGCTTTTAAAATAACTTTTAAAGTCAGTGTATACCCCAGATCGGGTGAGTGTTGCAAAATATTGCTTATTATGTGCATCTAGAAAAGTTATACGTGAGTACGTGACGTGTCGTAGGATGACTTGCTAATTTCATTGTGCATTCATTATGTTATATCATGCTACGATCACGCCTTTGTTGCTGTTCTTGTGGAATATTACCTATAGCCTATGTACTTATTGCCATAACGCTTTTAAAAATATATCATGTGGTATTTGACCTTACATGACCGGTGCACTTTGACCGTGTCATGAGGGCCACGCCCTACAATTATTTTTCCATATTCTTCTTTTCAAATAATTTCTTATAGTGTCTACCTATTTATTCATTTCATTAACTTCATTTAAACTAGTGCTTTGCTTTTTAAATCATGCAAATACTTTCATCCTCTCATACTTTCATTTCACTTGCATTCAGATTACATTTTGTTAGCTGTAATTATAATTTGTCACGCTGCCTAGGCTGCCTCATCTCGATGCTATTTAGTGCTTGATCACTGCTTTCCATCTAGTTAGGTAGTGAGTAAGTGGAAATCGGGATGTTGCAGTCGTGGCTGGAATATAACCGGACCGTAACTAAGACGGAACATAACGGACATTCCAGGGTTCAAGTACCTGACTACCTCCAGTGCACCTACCGTAGTGCACCTACCCTAAGTGCACCTACCTACGCGCCTGTCTACCTACGTGCCTGTGTCTACCTACGTGCTTGTGTCTACCTACGTGCCGCGCCTATCTACGTGTCCTGCATCTACCTGCGCGTCCGGCATCTACTAGCGCGCTGCACACTTACCCCGCCTGACCGCTGCCGAGCTGCCTGACTATACAGGGTAGTAGTGTTCTATAGCGGGCCAGAACTTAACGCGTGCTCGATTATTCTACACCCACTCCCGGCTCTGCCGATCTTTTTGTAAAATATAGACTTTATACCATTTACTAAATTCCTTCTTTTATTATTCACCTTCTAGACTACCTACCACCACACTAAACGTTACTTTAGATTAAATTTTTGCTAATACGTTACTTTATTTTAGATTGTTGCTAATATTTGTTATAGAACACTAACTTAGCTTCGTGTTTGTTTGCCTTGCATGTTTTCAACAGTACATTTCTATGTCCGGGAGTTGGCGCGAAAATTGTAGAGCTGTCAAATAAGTTGTAGCTGTCACTGTCATATAGTTTTGGTGTTGCTATAATTCAAAATTTTCATAAAAAATATTACAAGGAAGACATCATTATGTAAGGAAATACATATTTTCTTTGACATAATTTTGGCTTGCTTTGACAAACCGTACAGAGGGTGAAGTAACTTTTTGACAACCTATCCATCATATTTCTGACTCCACAACTATCAAATATGGCCGGCATACTAAAATCAATAGCATACACATTAACATAGTGATTACAAACAACCGAATAGATCAAATTATAATTCAATTATTCCGGTGTAATTACAATAAAATGGTCATTAGTCTCGCCTGTTCCTATCAATGGAAAACCAACTTTATGTAGTTGAAATAAGCTAGAAAATTAAATGAATGTATGGTCTATTGTGAAGAATGACGGATGTCTAAATAATAGGTAAGCACAGATGTGCTATTTGTGTAGTGGATTATTGTTCTGTAATTATGGTTATAATTTTGTCATTTTGATTGTTGTACTGTGTAGGTAGAAGTACAAATTACCTGGCATATGGTCAACCACTACTGATGAGGTCAAGAGGTTCATGTCTGGCTTCTACAAATATAAAAAGCGTCGTTTTGCTTACAGACGCACCGGTAACTTTGTATTCTTATTTCAGGGCAATCTAAATAAAAAGAATCGTAAAACTCACCTCAACTAAATACGAGTTTATTATTCTTATGGGCCACTTTTCTTTATATCCTATGGGTACTAACAATACATTGTATTTACCAGCTCATTATTTTTGTTACAGGTACTTATTTTGTTTGTCTCGAGCTAACTGCAAGTCTGCACTAACTGTAAGTGTACACACTACTGCATAAGTTAAATTCAATGCATTCTGGTACAGTATATCTTTACTAATAAATAGAGTGAGTTCGTTTGTTAATTTTGCTTTCGGCTACACTGATTGAGATGAAGTTAGCAAGTATATATACATATCCCACCCAAAACAAAAATGTGAAATATTGCCAAGTTCGATAATATGGGAATGCTTCGCCTATAAAAGAAGTGAGATCTGAATAAGTACCAAGTTCCATACACATACCTCGGTTAAAAATAGTTACTTTTTGATGATGTTATTTGGCAAGTTTTCAAACACCTTGTTATAAACCTACTAATCGCAATAAATCAAGTATTAAAAGTAATTTTCTATTAAAACTTGCCAAGTAATATCATTAAAAAGTAACTATTTTTAACTGAGGTATGTGTATGGAACTTGGTACTTATTCAGATCTCACTTCTTTTATAGGCGAAGCATTCCCATATTATCGAACTTGGCAATATTTCACATTTTTGTTTTGGGTGGGATTTCATTTATTTTTGTAAGGTTGTTTATTTTATTTTTTTATTATGATTGAGTTAAAGAAATGTCTCATTTATACTATCTTTTAGATTTTTTAATATGCACTATGTTTTTTACAAAGAAATGAACTAGATTAACTAAATGGACTAGATTTACCAACTGACTGACATGACATGTTATCATATATTATGTTCGTGGATCAAAGTTACACATTCGTTATTTTCGAAAGTGATTCACACTTGGCCGTTTTCAGATTTTTACTTTACTTTGACTAAATACAAACCTTGGTACCATTCGAAGATATATTATATAAATATAGATAAATTTAGTTCATTTTAGTTCCTTAGGGGTATAAATTTACACCGGGTATAAAACACCTTCATTATTTTAAAACCGACTCACACTTGGCCATTTTCAGATTTTTCCCTTTACCTTGACATAAAGACCTACCTCCATGCCAAATTTCAAGTCAATACGACCATTGGAAGTGGTCTAGGTTTTTGATGAGTGAGTCAGTGAATCAGTCAGTCAGTGAGTGTATAGTAAAAATAGCGATTTTCTGACGTCAATATCTCAAGACCTACAATAGGTATATTAATGAAATTTTGTATTTTAGATAAGTGAGGGGGTCTCAACAGATACTAGAAATTTGATATGCGTAAATAAAATAGATTTTGAGTTACAGGGGGGTCGAATTTGGCCCGAAATGGTTCGTGTAATATAACCCACGGCCGGTGTGTCGCTTTTTTTGCTCGAACTTGGCGGACACACTGCCGTGTGTCTAGATAGGTGGTACCCTGGAGATGGACTGCTTTAATCCAGGGGGCATGAATGAAGTCGGGTATAGAAGACTATCTTCCATTAGTGTTTTTACCCGCGTCACGGTGGAACTGCTCCGTGCAGCAGAAAAAAATGTCCAAAGCCCAAGCCTTCCTCAATCTCTATGTAATATTTTTTATTCCTAGCGATGGCGAGATAAAAAAAAATAAACAAAGTGTTCAGCTTTATATAGTTAGTATTGAATACGGTTTCATGTATGTACATTATATGTATGTAAAACGTTTGTATGCCTACCGAAATACTAACTTCCGCACAGTAAATTACAAAATTATAGCTTCAATTATTGCTCAATCATTGGTTTTAGTAATTTACCGAATTATTGAACATTAATTTGTTTGTTTATTTCCTTATTTACTTTTCCAGTTAGTTATGACCCACCCAAAACAAAAATGTGAAAGACTGCCAAGTTCGATAATATGGGAATGCTTCGCCTATAAAAGAAGTGAGATCTGAATAAGTACCAAGTTTCATACACATACCTCAGTTAAAAATAGTTACTTTTTAATGATGTTACTTGGCAAGTTTTCATACACCTTGTTATAAACCTACTAAACGCAATGAATCAAGTATTTAATTTTCTATTAAAACTTGCCAAGTAATCATCATTAAAAAGTAACTATTTTTAACTGAGGTATGTGTATGAAACTTGGTACTTATTCAGATCTCACTTCTTTTATAGGCGAAGCATTCCCATATTATCGAACTTGGCAGTCTTTCACATTTTTGTTTTGGGTGGGATTTCATTTATTTTTGTAAGGCTGTTTATTTTATTTTTTTCTTATGATTAAGTTAGTTAAGTAAATGTCTCATTTATACTATCTTTCAGATTTTTAAATATGCACTATGCTTCTTACAAAGAAATGAACTAGATTAACTAAATGGACTAGATTTACCAACTGACTGACATGACATGTTATCATATATTATGTTCGAGGATCAAAGTTACACATTCGTTATTTTCGAAAGTGACTCACACTTGGCCGTTTTCAGATTTTTACTTTGACTAAATACAAACCTTTGTAACGAATTTCAGATCGGTACGACCATTCGAAGATATATTATATAGATATAGATAAATTTAGTTCGTTTTAGTTCCTTAGGGGTATTTTACACTGGGTATTTTACACCTTCATTATTTTGAAACCGACTCACACTTGGCCATTTTCAGATTTTTTCCTTTACCTTGACATAAAGACCTACCTCCATGCCAAATTTCAAGTCAATACGACCGTTGAAAGTGGTCTAGGTTTTTGATGAGTGAGTCAGTCAATCAGTCAGTCAGTCAGTGAGTGTATAGTAAAAATAGCGATTTTCTGACGTCAATATCTCAAGACCTACAATAGGTATATTAATGAAATTTTGTATTTTAGATAAGTGAGGGGGTCTCAACAGATACTAGAAATTTGATATGCGTAAATAAAATAGATTTTGAGTTACAGGGGGGTCGAATTTGGCCCGAAATGGTTCGTGTAATATAACCCACGGCCGGTGTGTCGCTTTTTTTGCTCGAACTTGGCGGACACACTGCCGTGTGTCTAGATAATTGCAAAATAATTAATCGGAATTTCAACGAATTTAACGCGATGATTGGCAAATAGGGTAAATTAATGATTAAATAGTGGTTTTTATTATTTATTTCTGTGAATTAATTGTAAAATGTAATTAAAAGCTTCGGTAGTATGCAATATTGTAGAGTTGCAGTAAAAACATTTAGGATTATAACTGGTACTTTGTGTATTTACTATTTACTGTACCTATTTCAGAAATTAAGTATGGTTAAAACTGTTTAGATACTCATAGAGTATTTGTCTTCGTAGAAAAATATCAAGAAAGAAATAAATAAACTTTATTTCTGAACCAATTTACAGGCCGAAAAAATTAACCAAAAATGTTCAGTTCAATTTCGGGTGCACCCATAAACGTCAGTGGCACTTATAATTTCGCGCGTCACAGAGTAAAAAGAGCAAAAAGTCTCGCATATTCGTTCGCTGGAAGATTGCGACATTATCGAGATAATAACTGTAGACTGTGGCTGTAGCTGAACTGTAGATTCCTGTTGCGTGTAATAACGTGACTTGCGCCCGCGCCTGTAACGATGGCAAAAAAAATATATTAATTATTATGAAAGAAAATGGATCAGGTTGCCCGAAATGTCTTGTTTTGCATTGTATTGTTTAGTTTAATTAGTAAATGAAAATAAAAACTAGAAAGTAGATTCTTACATTTCTTTTGTTCGGGGTGTTTTTTCATATCAATTGAAAGAGCTTTTAAAACTTCTGTTGAGCATGATTTTAAACTGAATAGTTAAAATTTTCTACTGTGCCATATCTAGACTAATCAAATATTTAGCAGGTCTCGTATCATCCAATGAAAAATAAAAGAAGAAGACCAAATCAGTAGGATTTGATTGAGGTTGCATTCCTAAAAGTCCTCTTTTTAGGTAGCAATATTTTATCAGGCAGATAATTGGCATGCTACCAACGCCTAATTTGGGTTTGATCAAACATTCTTAACAATCAGGTATTAATTATGAAAAAAAAGGAATAACTCTTGTTAGAAACCAATTTAATGTCTAAGGTAAATAATTTGTGGACGTTACTTTCCGGTCGACCGGCCGCGGTCACAATGACCATCTTGCCGACTCGTCATTACATTATTGGCAAAAACTATAATAACCCATTGTTTTTGAGCTAACAATCGCGCCGCAGGGGTATTTTCGACCCAATTGTAATTTCATCCAAAGCTAATTTAGGGTTACAGAACTTGATTCCTGATGATATCCAAGCATTCTTTTGCGCGAATTATTATGATGAATCGATGTTTGTGTGTGTGAGCTTATGATCGCTTGTGTTTGTAAGTGTGTGTGTGTGTTTGTAATATGTATTTTTATGAAACGTTGATTGATGGCTTGATGTTCAATGTTATTAAAGTCATATGTAAAAGAGCCGTAGATGTGTTAATCTGTGTGATGAATGAGAGACACATTTTATCTAAGTTAAGATCTATCATACCTTTGAATGGGAAATAGAATTACATTTAAACATAGCGTATGTACTTCATACATCCATTACAATTCTTATAGCCAGTAGCCTATCAAAAACTTATCTGACAGAAAAACGATATCTTTTGGTTTTATAGGTTCAAATAAATAAAAAAATTGCAATATCTAGCATACATAACAAAACAGCCTACATATATAGCAGAATGCATTAACTAACCTAAAAACCTAGTAACCTATGAAACCTTGGACATTTACAGACTACACTAAATAATAAATTCCCTTTAAATTATCGTCACTTACGCTTAAACATGAAGCCTGTCCAAAACGGAGGTTTGTCAAGTTTTTGTAAGGTCACCGACGCGACGCTCGGCTGACGGCTGACGGTGGCCAGGCTCACAGCGTGTAGGTGTCCTGGGAACTGAGGAATGGCGTGAATATGTGTGGTCCAAGTTGTAGGTGAAGGGAGTTTTGAAAGATTTGTAACTAGGTTGCAGTTTGGGATAAAGGCTTGTCTTAAAGAGTGCTAATTCATCGGTTTTACCCGAGAATGACATGATAAAGGGTAAAAGCTAATGAAACAACTTAACTAAACAGTGCTTATTTATTTCTTGCCCGTTACTCTCTACTTACCCAAACTATTTTAGATTATACGGAAATTACATAAATCTAAGATTTTTTTATAATTTTTATATTATAAAAAAATAAGCGTGACATGCTGCTGCGTATATCTACATGAGTTGAGCAAAAAAAGGTACCTAATTTATCACAATTTAAAATGGAGGGATGAAAGTAATCCCAGTCCTAACTAATATCTAAGCCTGTCAGATTGTATGATATCAAACTTATGATAAATATTCATTACAGAGCTTGTTTCATTCTATATGCGTATAAGAAGTACGAGGGAATATTGTTCGGTGTGAAAATACTGCCCTTTGGGAAATCTATTAAATGTTCTGTCTTTGCATACCAGATGAGGAGGATCATACTTTTTAGATTTACTGATGTAGCTGTATAGGGAAAATGTAAAGATTGCAAACAAGCAATATTGTTCTTAATGCTACTGTTTCTTTGAAAACGTAATTATTTTGAACTACAATAATTAATAACAATAGTAGGACCGATAAATATGGGGTATTCTTTGCGCAGCATAGGGACAGCTACGGTTGAAAAAAAAAAAGTTAACAGTCCAGCTGTTTTGTGAGTACATGATCAATAATATTATTTACAGAAGAATCAATCCAAAAACAAGTCGATTTGATTTCCACTGAAGATAATTTACCGCTACCGCCTATCTTTCGATCTGTACCTGCATGCTGTCAGTTTGACAGGTGTCATTCCACTTGCGCGCCAAATTCACCAGCTTTTTGTTTTTTTTTCTTTTGCATGTGTAGATTCTTGAAGATAACTTTCTTTTAGGTTCTTATTTATGTAAGACATATGAAGAGTTTTAGTTATTCAGGTACTGAATGTAAAAGTCACTGAATCTATTCTCTATTTTTACCCGACTGCCAAAGAAGGAGGGTAATGTTTTTCGAGTGTATGTAAGTATGTAAGTATGTATGTATGTCTGTTCCTTTGTGACCTCCTGTAGCCTAAACGGCTTGATGGATTTTGAAGTATGAGGTATCGTTAGATTTGTCTTGATTACGGGAGTGTCATAGGATACATTTTATCCTAAAAGTCCCACGGGATATTTTTTCTAAATTTCCCTTTAAAAAAATATGTATGCGGTATCATTAGATTCATTTCAATCACGGGAGTAATTAATATAGGATATTCTTTATTCTTTATTGTACACAAAAACATTTAAAAGACACACACAACACAGAGAAGACATGTACAAAGGCGAGCTTAACCCAGAACTGGGTTCTCTAACAGCAAACCTTAGAGCGATAGAGAGATGCGATAGGGAAGAGAAAATTTAAAGTGCACAACATTAAACAAAACAGAGATGAAATTACATAACATAAAATACAAAATATATACTGAATATAATTTATAAATATTGATGGAAAGCATCGCAGGCGGGGACCACCTTGACCGCCACCAACGAAAATTCTGCTAAATGGTGCACAACCCAAATGACTATGAATGAGCCTCTGTTGGTCCCCGCCTGCGATGCTTTCCATCAATATTTATAAATTATATTCAGTAAAGTTGTATTGATCAATATTATTGTGGGGCTTGTTTTACTCTTTTTTTAGTGTGCAGTCGGGTATTTTGTTTTTTTAATAATAATTCTCTCCTTAAAATATGTGATTCTACAAGGACCGTTCGTTAAACGATTCATAGAAGTTTAATAAAGTATTAAACAGGTGAAAGTTTGTTTATTTTAAAAGGCTCGGTCTCACACTATAACATAATACCCCCACGTTGCCTGTCATGACTGTATTTACGACTGTAACACCAACAGATAAGGTCCCAGCACCAAATAAATAAATACAGACTTGTGGGATCGCCATAAAATGGACAAACTACCGTAGAGAGTTTCTACCAAATTCTGATTTGGGTTTAATATTCAGAAGTTTTATAAAATTAAGTTTCTAATTAAAACTAAGATTTTAACCAATGTAGACGAACTATCACTTTGCTGTAACACACAAGTTGTTAGAATATATCCTTAGAATTTAATTTGATATTGTAACATTAATTTTTAAGTGAGTAATAGTTTAAAAATACTTTTGGTGTGTAAAAATGACGATATTTTTTAAATGATAGTTTTTATTTTACGTGAAGCAATCTAATCTACAGCTTTTTTCTCCCTATTATTTTTGCCTAAAACTACCATTGCAACTAAGTAAGTTCGCAGTAGATTTTCTGCAAATATTCCTGTAACATGCCACCAAAAGATATGCAACGGCGATCAATTCTGAGTTATTGAATATGAACGCTTGCTCACGGAAATTGTGGGTTCTTTTACTGGTGGCCATTTACAAGGGTTTATGAAGATAGGACACGTACTTGAGGCTTGGTCAGAATAAATCGTTATTTAGGGTCCTTTGAATATTATGGCTGTCACTGCTGTCGTAAATGTTTAGGGGCTGATCGAATTGAGTCGTTCTCGAATATGATTTTAAAATATTATCTTGGTTTAGGATGTCGAATGGTAGTATATCTTGGTAAGTAACTAAGACGTCGACTAATCATTGCGAGACATTGTATTTCTGGCATTGTAGGGGTCGTAATTAGCAATAAGAATCAGATTTTTTATGATAGGTATTTTATTTCACAGTATTGTTTTATTGATTTCTAGCTTTCTGAATTATTTCTCCAAAAAACAAGTTGTCGATAAAATTCTAAACTGTTTCCAATGCCTCAAAATGAGTCCTTGATAGATAAAAAATAAATTGAATTACCAAACCATTCCCTTGGGAACTTCGTACGAGTTATTCCAACGCTGCGCCCGCGCCGCTCGTCCTACACTTGACGTCACTAAATCTGTCACCGTGGTACAGTGTTGCCACACACTGAGTAACGATATAATTGTACCGTGGTATGTATGTGTAGTATTTATTGGGTAATGAAGTATATACTTGCTTGAAAAATAATATTTTTGTTAGCTAGCAAGCTACCTAAACCATAAATGGTATATTTTTCTGTTCGGAGTAATGAATCATAAAGAACGGTTCCCATTTATAGGAATTTATTTCCTAAGGAATATGAATAATATCATAACATTACTTGCCTTGTTTGAAATGGATGAGCAGATTAAGGAGCTATTTGATAACAAATAAGTTGCGTGCACGACACAATTTTTGGAAATGACCTATCTGCCCCTGCAAGGAAAGACAATTTGGAATATGTCAAACCAAATCTGACAGATTGTTGACATTTCCCGCCCTTTATCGACGCCATGACACATAGATTTATATGTTTATTATTGAATTCATTGTTATGTTTACCCCTCAATTTCCAAAAATCTATAACACACGAAACTTTCTAATACCTCCAACGTGGAACAAAAAGCTTTCAACTAACGTAGTCCTTTAATTTTCACTTTATAAATTATAGCGGCTACTGCGCATGCGTGCGACGTGTCATTAGCACCCTATAAAGTGGCTGTGTAAACACGGCGGGGGCTAAATGCGACCACAGACTGCAGTTAATTTTGTCCCCAAAAACAAGTATAGGTTTAGTATCGGAATTTGATGATATATTTTGGTTGGAATGCAGATTTTTTTGGTAGGGACACTTAGCTAGTTAGGTTAACATAACCAAATCTAGTTCATCTTAACCAATTGTAAATGTGAAAGTAACTGAAAAAAAATACATTTATTCACGCCGTTAAGTAAGACACATAGGCAAAACAAAAATTATAGTAAAAACTGTAAATAAACAACTACAACAAGAAAACTCTGTCTTTGTGTTACCAAATTACGCTAAAACGGCTAAACAAATCGATGTGATATTTTTCGCAGACTTAGGTGATAGCTAGAGAGGCTATTCTGTATGGTTTTATTCGATTCGATATTTTAAGCCACAGACAAGTCTAGCCTTTAAGTAAATAGGTAACCTATATCCGACTTCAGGTCAAGTTTAATAGCTTTATGCCAAGAACTAGGCTAAGCGGCCTGGCTGTAAACTACAGATAAGAACTATAGGGTCGTGTTTGGAATATTAATTTTTATAACGATGTTTAATAAACCTTTGTTTTTTAATTTTCTTTAGATTTATTTAATTTGTGTCATTTTAACTCTAGATATATGATTGATTAATGTCGTTTTTGGAATGCCAGGTCACGCTAAGAATTTGCATTTATAAATAAGCGCTTACTTTACCACTATATTCTTGAAGATTGGAGCTGTCATATCGCTACGAAGGATGATTTTTTTAAAACTGAACTACAAATGCGCGGTAGAGACGTCAGCTTCACAAATACAAATACTCAAACAAATAAACTGCACTGATTTGAGCAGTTGAAATCATTATGATAATCGACATAATTTAGTATAGCAAAGCATAGCTTCGCATGCAGGTCATATTCAGAAGCTGCATCACTAAAATACAAGTCTATTCTCTATAGTTGTCACTCACAACTCGAGCGGAATACTAAAATGCTAAAATATTTACCTCCAACTTTTCCTCACAAACTGCAAAGCTCTTAAATAAAGAATAACTCAAAATAAATCGTCTTCGAGTTATATTTCACAAAGCCACTAACATACATCAGATTTTCAGTCAATTAGTCGATTATTCATTGTATCGAGTTACAAAAAAAAGTATGTCATGCACGGCATTAAACATTCGTTAACTGGCATAAAATACTTCATTACCCGCGGCCGCCATTTAAAAAGCGAGACGAGTCCGTTTCGCGCCCTTTTTGTTTATTTTTTAAAAAGATTCTTTTTCATCGAGTGATTGATGTTGTGCACGGGTCGCGGGAAGGATGCATCCTGCAAAAACCTGCTGTATTAAATAACAATTTTTCACTTTGATAAATTTCTGGGCGCGCTTTAAATCCTTATTTTTATGAAGCTTTTTGTATATCAAAATTCTGATCGAGTGAACGAGTTGAAACGAACAAAAACACTAACAGGCAATTGTTTCGAGTAAATACTGTTTATTTTTAAATGCAGTTAAACGTATATTTTTGCCATATAAACAGAATCGTTTGAGAAATACTTAGAATCGAAAGTTCCGTTCGATCGCGGAATCGATCAATCGATAATTTTATAAATAGTGCGCCTTTGATGTGTCGACTGGCGCGATTGGATCAAAGCATTATATATTAGTGTCTGTTTGTCTGTATGTTGTTAGCTCGTCGACAAGACATGTTTTATGGACTTTCTTTACTAATTTATTGATGTAAATCGAACGTACCGGTGGAGGTATGCGAGAGATAAGCCCGCGATTGTCAATCTAGACATCGCATATGTAAAACGTTAGTGAGCTAGCAATAGCGAGGCTTCCGATGCGTCTGGGCACGGCTTTACCTTGTATAGCGTTTAATGTTAAAGCGAACATAATTGGAAATCAGTTTCAACAAGGTTTATGCGAGTAAGAAATGAATTTATTGCACTGCCGCGTTGTTTCACGAAACAAAATACACTAAAAGATAAAAACAATAAATTCACGTCAGTGCTTTATTCACACATGACACGCTTCACTGTCAGAAAAACACACGGTGTCACAAGTTTACCGTGTCATTCTTTATCGCGACTTCACACTGTCTGCGCAGACCGAATATGTCATAAAAGTGAAAAAATCTACAGGAACGCTTGAAGGGCCGCAGCAAGTCGCGCGTTATCGCGGCAATTAATCGCGCGGCCGGTCGTATCGCGCGACAAATCGGTTGCACGACCGACGACCAGCGCGTTTTATGATTTCATTTTGTCGATGTGATGTCATTTGACACTCTCGAGACGTGGACTGGTTTGGGGTTAAGTTTTTTTTTGTATTGTGCATTGGGGGTTACTTAATTCTTGTATTACTTAGAAGGTGTTCTAGTAGTTGGAGTCAATAAAGGTCTATTGAAAGAATTATCAGTAAGGTATATTATGTAACAAAGTTCGTTTGAATGTTCATTTAACAGTGTATTATAAAAGTGGCTTAAAGCTTTTAGTTAGCAAGTGTTAGAATATAATCCTCTTAAAAGATATCAAAGACAGTTTTGAACGGAACCCAGGACCATAAAATGAAGAAGTTATAAAACATAAATACTTTAAAACTGCGAAAACGATTAAATGAAATCATAAAAATAGTGTTATTAGTGTGTAATCCGATTAACATGGCAATAAACTGCTATGAAATAACAACAAAACATTATATAGGCGTTTTATCGCTGTCATTTTAACCGATAGTTAAATCTAAGCTCGTGTTACTGTTGACCGCATTGACTGCGCAATTATGCTAAGTAAACAAACTTAATTTATTTAAAGTAGATTGTAAAGATAAACGCCTTTTACCTAATACAGTCTATGAAGGTTTTATCATAGCATTTAAATAAAATAGCTGGCTGCTTGACGCAACATTGAAAAAAAAGAAATAAATTAAAAATAAAACTTTAATGGCATCAACATTTTTTTCGACGAAAAGTTGCCAGCTACACTTTTCTGTATCTGCACAATACACCAAAGAGGTTTGTAATAAATAAGTTTAAAAATCTTAGGTCAAGAATTTACGATCTTGCAAAACGATAAAATACTGCTGCATAGCCGTAGGCAATCTGTGCATCAACCCGCATGCCTTATTTTTAATTCATCTCAAAAAAGAACCATGAATAAGTGTAACATGCTTCATACAAATCACGAAATTAAAATAAATCCGTACGTAGTCTTAAAATAAACCTGTGAACGGACGCGAATTAATTTTGCGATCACTGTCAACAGGTGCCATGCATAACTTACGACAAATCCTTATAAGTGTCCCAGTCCACGGTACAACATACACTAAATTATTGTGTTGATTTGTTGGTTGAGATTCAACGTTTCTTGGGCAAAATAATAGGATTACTTTATGGGCACAATATTTATTCAATGATTTAAGAGTGTTTGTTTTAGACTCAAGTTGGTAAATTATACTTCAGAAGCCCGAGAAACACACAGTTCTTTGACAAAAAGATTGCACAAAAGAACAATAATTATTGAAAACTAACAGTTTTTTCAGCAGTGTAAATGTAATCCAAAGTTTTTTTTTTTGTTCTCAACCACATCTAAAGCTACTACGTCAAACCACAGATTTTACTTTCCCGCGAATATACATAATTCCCCAAGAGAAACCGAGTCTTACAGAAATCCTTTACGTGCAGTCATCCTTCCCACTAAACTTTGGATTCAACATAGATGTGAAACGTCAGAACATTTGACAGACGGTGTGCGATCGCAAAGGGCTTCAGAAGTCGTGTTCCCTTTAACATTTCTGACAATAACTAGTCTGTGTTGACGCCGTGATAAGAATGTGTTATAATTTGTCGAACGCTTTGAACTTGATTTACAAGCGCAAAAGGCACAATTTACTACATTCCTAGTTCAGATGACAGTTTTATTTGTTTGTTTTGAATACGCGTTTATGTGTCAATTAATTTTAGTGTTTTAGAAATTAGAGAGTTGCATAACTGTGGATTTTTTGGGAGATTGATGTGATGATATTATTTACAACATCAAAACAGTGATTCTTTTTTTTTGTTTTGACGTAAAGAATATTTCCGGGATTCTTTCAACATTTAAAAATTAATAAACTTACGCCTACCTCAAAGTTTACACAACACTTTATTTATGAAATTAGCATCAAAAAACACTAATTGAGCAGCTTACAACACGTATATGTCTCGTGAGTGGCGACCCTAAGCGTCAGTTTTGATCAAATAGTTGATAAGCTGAAGCTCCGTAGTTTGTAAACTACTATGTTTATGCCCCGGCGCTGCTTGCAAACGACTCGTAAACTGTGATGTTTACGTGCTCGCAATTAGAACGCTTGATGTTGAGAAAGTTTCTGACGACAATTTATTTGTTCTAATTTGCTGTATTTTTGGCTGCCGCGAGGTAATTTTGTTTGACAAAGTTTTAATATGAGTTGTGGTTCGTGGAGATCGCAGTTTCTTATTACGATTACTACAACTTACGGGGATTATTGTGGCAGTAAGTAGGTTACTAGTTTAAGTGTTTGCACCTGATTTAACACTCAAGTGCTACTATGGATTGAGATTCAAACAATCAAATGCCAATATATCTTCCAAACAAGATTTTGTAGACTATGTTCAGTCCCAAACTTAACCATAATAAGCTAGTTATTCAAACAATGTAAACAAACCTATTTCCCAGACACGAATCACGACATACTAATACAAAGAGGCATTATAATCACATAAATCATACAAACTAATAAGGGACCATCATGGCGGACTTTGTGACAGTATTTACGTAAATAATGGCGGCCAAACGGACCACGCAATTACAAGCTCGTTTCCCGCGCAATTTCACAAAACAAGATGGAAGACGAGACTTTCGGTTTATTGTTGCCTTATTTGCGTTTTTTGATCGTTTGGTTTGTTTTTAGTGTTATAATTATTGTTTGGAATTGTGGCCAGGAAGTTGAGTTTTCCGGAAAATAGATGTTTCTTTTTTTTTCAAGATTATTTAAGGTATTTTTTGGAGTTATTCGACTAGCTATATGAAGAAGGTTTGCCGCAACTGCAACCCGTGTAATTTATTTGCTGTAGTTTGTTATTATATAAATATAAAATGAAGACCACATATAGAAAAGCAATACATGTCTAGGTAGGTTGGTAAGTATTGAAAAAAGATAATTGATTTTGTAAAAACGTTGGCTTGTAAGCTCAAATCCTTTGTTCGTGCAAATTCAGTAACACACAAAATCACTTCTTATTACTAACCAACGTACCAAACTAGGAGTTACGAATAAGCAATTACAACGCAGCTATTTCTGCCAAAGCATTGTAACAACAATTTTAGTGCTTACTTAATCGCAGTTCGCAAACTTTTAGTCGGCCGATAGTTTGTTTCATAAATCAGTACAACGATGAATGGTACGCAAATAACAAAGATCAGTTATCAGTTATAGTCGGTATCAGGTAGACTGGCTGAAAACTTTGACTGCAATCAAGATTTTCTTTAAAAAAAGTTGGCCACCATCGGTTCAAATGTCGGCCGACTGTTTAGTCTGCAGTCGACTTGTACTTTTAGTGCCAACTTAATTGCACCTTAAGGCGTTTCAGATTTACCAAATACGCAATGTTTTATGTTTAACAGTACTGCTAGGCTTGTAAGGAAACGCCTGTAAATAAACTATCAAGTAGGTCGAATTGTCTTAAATGGGAGAAACAAATTAATTCGTGGTACGTGGGTGTGTGTATATGGAGCTATAGTTAAATGATAGCTGTTTACTGTGTCTGTGTATGCAGAAATGTAAGTACAGCTGTCTCATCATGATTTATGGTGGACGTGATGGATTTTGGTATTGCGAGGAATCCTTTCACTGGATATGTAAGTCAATAAATTCAGCAAAAAGTTAAGGAATAATACTGGAAAGTGCATTATTTAAATTCATGAGAAAAACGACTATTCTAATAAATCTTATTCTTTAGATGCAACTTCATAATTTTCATAAAATATCAAATTGACTACCTATTCTAGTTAATATCGATTTGTAAAAACAAGTAGATACCTTTCAAGAAATATGTAGGTGCAAGGTGGTAACTAGTAACTACATGGTTATTATCTAGGATCTAATCAGATGTATGTGATGGCAATACTTTTAGCGGATGTTTAATTTGATAGTGATTACATATTAATGGTGTGCAGCTAGTGTTGGGCATCGCTGTCATCGCGGATATTCCACCTGTCATTACGGCGTGGCGGGAAAACTAGGGAGTGCAAGTTTTAGGCGGTCGCGGGAAAGTCAATTAACCCTTTTACAGAATTTATATAAATTCTATCCTGGTGACTAATAATTTGATGATTCATGGCTTAAAGAACATCCGCTATGACACCAGCTTTCGTCCAAAAAAAGAAACGCATCCTAAACGGTTCGTACCTTTAAGAGCTATAGTACCACAGATTGACACACAGTCAGACAGATATACAGACAGACATGTAGCGGTCGGTTTTGCGTCGGTTATTAAAAAAGATAAAGATGTGAAAACGAGCTGTTTATTAAAAATAGGACGGTAAATGAAACTTGAACTGAAGAGAAAGTTTGAAACTTCAGAAAATCTTGTGGTACGGCTTCCGAGTTTTCTTCTACAGCTCTGCTTTCAAGATCCGTTTTATAATGAAAAGGTTTTCATTTCACATTTATTTTTATCACAAAGAATAGTCATGAAAACATTATAAATGACACCACAAACTTGTAAAGTTGTAGCTTCAGATTTACCAGTATATATAACATAGTGATACTAATCTCTAGAACACAAGAATCATACCTATTTGAAGTTTCCACAAAACAAATGTCAAAACAGCTGGCTCTTATAACTCGCGCAGTTTTAAACAAAATCGTTGACAGTATGACAAATGGGTGCACGTCGCTTAGCGTGGCGTCGAGCGTCACGCCATCGCTGCCCGCGATCGAAGGGACACTGCCCTGCCCTAGTGGCCGATGTGACGATACTACGTTGTGTATGTGAGTTTTGGACACAAAAAATTATATAATTAGTAAACCTACAGTGCTTGCTACTAACACCTACAGTGATGACGACAAAAACGAAGATTTTGTTCATATTCATATTCATATTCATATTATTTATTTGCATTCCACAATGTATAAAATATAAATGTATAAATTTTGGTTTTGACTTCACAAAATATACTTAAAAATGAAAAAAATAAAATATAAAGGCACTACCTATAATATATATTTATTTAACCGAGTCAATATTAAAGGGTATTGTGTCTAAAATCTGTCTTTAATGTCGTGTATATCAATGCTGGTTCTAGTGTCGACTAAAGACACACATTAACAAAATGGAGAAATACAAAATGTTAAAAGAACAATATTTTCAATGACTGAATGAATTCATAGTGAATTTTAAATGCAAGCGTTTCTGTTACCAAATTTTTTTGGACACCACTTCGTGCTGACTCGGATCATAAACACGAAAATATATGGATTGGCAACTTGCATGCATAAATTCATGCTGGCCACTATGGAACGTGCTGCGTACGGAGTTTACATATTCATGTTGCGATGTAGGCTGGTGTTTGTACTTGACTGTCCTTTTTGAAGGACTTCGTCGTAGCCTACATTTGACTCCATTTGGTTCAATGTGGAGGATGCGACTTGTAAGTTTACGTGTAAGGTCGATGATACATGACATGCACTAATTTATGCCCAATGGGTATTTCGTCACAGCTTAATGTAATCCTAACTACTTGCAAGATCTAGATGATATAGAAACTTTTTTGCAAAGTCTCCTTTTTCAGAGATTTAGCTCGAGTTAAATGCTTTTATTTAATTTACTTGTACCTTAGTATATTTTTTGTTTGTCTTCAACCATTATTTTTTTCGTGCATAAAAGATTCTTCTTTACTTGCACAGTTCAAGTCGTTTTAAGTAGTTAGTTTTTCTAGTTTTCTATTATTGTTTTTGCAAATGTCTTCACAAACAATATATTTCAAGCTAATCTTCCTAAGGGCTTAGAGAAAGCCTTAATGTGTCCCCCGAGAGTCTCCCGGAGTTAACTTGACTTACAGCTATTTAGTTTACAATTACTTTAAGTGCTTTTGTTAGAATAAAGCGGATACAGAAGCCTTTAATAGTTTTCTGCGGTAGCCTTATAATAGCAAGGAGAGTTCTTCTTTTTAAGGGTTCCTACCAGGCTCTGAGTATTTATACATACAACATGGAATATAGAATTATTAATAAACACCTATTCACAAAATAACAAATGACTCTCAAACTTTGGTGAGCATTTGTCTGCTTACTAAAGCCCAACTTGCCTTCAGATCACTTGAATGTGGAAACCCCAAAACAATTTGGCCGAGCTTTCGGGACCTCATGAGGCATCCTGAAACGTATGTTCCACATAATTAACATAATAATAACCCCATAATTTAGCACAAAATTACCTTTTTACCGAACATAATTTTTAACGCCATTTAAAACCTTCCATTATCTTAACAAGTACATCAGACATTTTTATATTCCTCGTCGGCTCGTTAATTATACACAAATTGTCCGCCTGTGTTTCGGTTATTAATGGCTTTAGCCGGACAATGTGCGTAACGACCGGAATATTAATGCATTCGCCAATGCACTTTAATCATAACCGTGTTATACGGAATTATGAGTTCATGCGCATTTTGTATGGTGGCTAACGGTGATTTATTTTGAACTAGCGGTGTATACAACTTTGCTTGCCTTGCCCCGTGAGAACAAATTTTTGCACTCGAGTAAAAGGAAGCTTATAGCCATTCTAATGTACAAGCTATACTATTGCATAGTTTCGTTTTTACGTGAAACTCTAAATTGTGACGTGACTAACTAGATAAAACTTAGCTAAAAATCTTAAAAGGCAATTCTAAACTAACAATCCATGAATCCATTTAATTTTTTGGCATCACAGAACAACTCTTTTGACGATCCCCAAGCGGCTACACACGCAATAATATCCAGAAATCATTGCAACCAGGCTGGGCTTAAAAGAGTGGAAACAAAACGAATCATCCACACTAAAGGGTTGAAACGTGGCCGAAACTCTCCCGGCTTCCAATCACGCCACTAGGATCCAATCCCCATGAATAAAAACAAAAAAATCTTCAACTATACTGTTCTGTAAAGGGTTTTTTTGAAAAAGGAGGTATCGAGTTCACTTGCTAGAGTTTCCGAAATACGATTATCGATTTTTGTTTCGTCACTAACGAGTTTAATTCTCGTTTGGATCCCAAAGCTGGGGAGATTTATGTATATTTCTTTGTTATAGGCTGAGTTAGTGAGTGGTTATATTACAATGGAATGGACATGCTTTGCTATGAGATTTAAGAGTGGTAGTTACTTAGATAAAGGTGTCCTGAGATAATCTGGTTTGTTGTTGATTTTGAGCAATATTTAAGCAATTCAATAGATGCTGTTTGTAATTTAAAATAATAAAAAATGCTTATTGTTTGGTAAACCTTCTAGCAGAATATGCTGAACCAATCTTACTGTAACAGCACCTTGTGTACCATGTAAATATTTAATTTGAAGATTCAATGGTTATATTTTTCTAAAGCTAAAATGTTACTTGGTGACTACATTTAAGTAGTGAGTGAGTCCGACTTTTAGACCGTTTTATAAAAACACACGCAAGTTTTATCAACGCGTTGCAATACCACTAACAACGACCCCTAACGTTTTCACGCACAATTTTTCAATTCCCCCTAGCTTTTACAAAAACATGGTGCGATATTAATATCAGACAGACGTATTATTGTTTGTGCAGTGGCAAACGATTTGCACTGGTCAGCCATTGATGTTTGTAATAAAACAACTGTGGTGGGTAAAACCGCGGGTATTCAATATGTGAGCGATGTGTTACTGTTTTTATTACATAGTAGCTGATAGAAAAACAAATGAATTTTAGTGTAGCTTGAAAATGCGATCAGAAGCACTTACGACATTATATTGCATTTGTTGCTGTTATGGTCTACTTATTGCATCCATTATTAATTTTGTGTACATATTTAAAAGCTATATGCCATCGCCATTACCTTTTTACCATTATCATTTACACAAGGATTTATCAATGGTTAAGAAATCGTTTCAAAAGACTACACTAAAGCTTTAGGACTCACTCTAGCGAACAAAGCCTTAGTAATTTTAGTAATTTTCCTTTGAAGCTTTAGAATAATCATATTTAATCTTTAATATTATTGTTTCAGGTATGTCGCTACATATTTGCTTCAATAACACTTTGGTAAGAGCAGCACACAGTCTTGATGAAATACCTATTTTAAGTGGGTATAGCAAGCTTACGGCCTACTTTAGGTTATCAAACACTAAAAAACCTGAGAATTCTTTTATTTAAACCTTTATTTTGAAACTCCAGCCTTGTTTAGTATGCACTCGAGCACCACAGGTATAGCTATACATATGATCGGCACCGCAGTCGGTGGGGCGTGATCCTAATTCAATAACATTCAATTAAGGCCTGCAATTAGAAACCGGCCCTAAGGTGGTGAGCGACCGGGATCTATTTAGCTGGATAAGGAATATTGTTGTTGGTACAAGTATTAAAGTTAAAATTGTTTAATGGGTGATTGAAAAGCTATGATTATTTTTATTTCTGTTTTTGATTGTGTTAATGGTTTGGACAAAAATTAATGTATTTGTGGAAAATACGGATTTTTTTATTTAATTACTGTAAAGTTACTAATTTAATAAAATAGGCAGTATTCTTTATGTCATTTGATAGTTAAAATTGTCAGTTTTCTTAACGTGCTGGTACATAATTCGTTAATTTAAATTAATCATTGTTTCCGTGCTAGGAACAAGCAATAAGGAGGTATCGCTTTGCTATCGTTTTGCTATACAGTTAATTTCGCAGTGCAACTAAATCCGCATAAAAATAAAATAAGTTAACCAAATCCCACCGATTCTTTTCCACCTTTACTACAATCTAAGTAGTCGTCCACTAAGATCTCCGTAACAAATTGTTGTGTCATGTTTTGTGTTATTTAAGCGCTATCTACACGCGAGCTGCTGTACACCGTACACCGTAATGTCTAGTGTCTGACACTGGTAGATCTCTATCGGTGTCAGGGAATTTACAAGGAGTAAGAGAAAAAGTGTCAGTGTTATGGAGTTTAGTTTTAGTAGTGTTTTTAGAAATTGGAATGGTTTTGATATGGTCGTAATAGCGGGTTTAAATATGAAGTTCTTTTTGATTTTTTACCTTATTTGTTTAATAACAAATATGAATAGTGATATTAGGAAATATTCTTGATGTTAGTAGACTTTAAAGTATTTTTTGGTGTCCTTGTCCAAGAGCTATTGAAATGTTTCTCATTTTTAATGCTAATTAGATATGACTTTTACACAACATCCTATTAAAAAAATATATAAATATATAGGTACACTCAATATATATTATTTCTGTAGGAGTGTCTAAACGTTACTGTTTTCAATACCTTTGATTTATAAATACCTGACCTTTAAATCTACCTCTGGCACCAATCCTGCGCACCGTACAAGCAATGTTGCCAGCTATTAACAACAATAATTAATTAATAAACATGCAACATTCACCAACAGGTTACGAGCACCTCACTAACCTAGATCCAAAGCGAACTAGACTGAGTCTATGCCCGACCAGAGACACTAATCCATAGATTTAATCCGTAGGATAAGATCTACAACGTGTAAATAAGTGTAAAGTGTGTCTATGGTTTCGAAACATGCTAATGGGTGAACTTATTGGATTTATTTGATGGGTATAAGTGATTTATTGAGCGATGATAGCTTGGTCATATAATTTGTCTTCATACAAGTGTTGGTTGGGGTATCGAAGATAAAAATTAACATAGACCGTTGGTAAAATGTATTCTGTAGTGTAGAGCCCTTTAAATGCGTATTATCGGTTAAGTTTTTCCACGCGGCGTCGCTTATTTTGGACGAGCAAACAATTGAAAACAATCTGTGCGAAAAAGGAGACAGATTTTTTGCTACTCGGAAAGTGTCGCGTAGAGGAAAATCTATCGTTCGACCTTGAGCAGGAAGTTCGATGTCCCCTGTTTATTGTACTAGCACTAAAAACATGCATAAAAAGTACAGAAACACCAAAAATATAACTGTAACAAGTTTGTTAGTGTTATTGTAAACATTGGCGAAGAGATCAAAGCTACATTTGATATAACTTTTAGCTCTTTGAATCTTATAGTCAAAACATGTGTAGAAAACTATTAATCTTAGAAGTTAGTTTGCAAAAACAAACAGTTATTATGACATGAACTAGACATAAATCGGGATATTTTTAATTCGACTGTCAGTTATTAAGAAAGTCACATAATCTTATAATCTTTCTATGATCCTCAGCAAGGCATCGTAAATAAATCGTTATGGAAATGAAATTCATGTCACAATTTTTGGCGGCTTGGACCTTTGAAAGAGATTCTGCGCAGTAACCATTTAAAGGATGAGCCTGAGGACAGCGGAAAAGTGCCTGGTTCATAACCACATATGCATATTAACTAGGAAAATTGTTAGCCGCCATTAAGTTTGGCGAGAACTAAATTACGGGCTTTCGATTATACCTCTATGTCTTTACCATCTTTCAAAAGTTCCGTTAACATATTACAGCATACATTTTCCCCAAAAAACTTCCAAGAGCCCCTTCTTTCACCAGAAACCATATAAGCGGAGGACACGAATACGTTTGCATATCAATAATAACGGGACTGATGTTTTTATGTCTTGTTTGCGCGCGCGCAGCCGCCCGGTGGCGGAGATCAGCGATAGCGCGGTATGGACGAAGCTTGGTAAAATGGAGTTTTCTGTGGTGCTATGTAATTTGATGACTACGTCAGGGTTTTTGAATTTGTACCTAAAAAGTCAGACTCTTAAAGGAGTTACAAAATTTTGACTTTGAATACGAAATAGTTGCCATCATCTCCCGAACCTTGTTCCCAACTATGTTGGAACTATGTCGGGGCCGGCTTCCAGTCTCACCGGGTTTAGCTAAGTACTAGTGTTTGAATATAGATTAGTAGTAATTAATGGTAATATTGGTTATAGCAGGTAAAATCTAATAGGCCAGAAAAATACCTAATGACATCACAAAAGTTAAATTATATTATGGCGGTAATAGAATCATTAGTTTCAAGGAATTCCCAATTTAATTATCATAACCCTCATAAAAAAGAACATCTCCATAACGAAAGCTTTTAAAATATTTTGTCATCACTGACATCTAAATAATGTCTATAGAATAGTTAATATCAAGTCCCAAATCAGTGGGGAGGACATTTTTTGTTTGTACCGCAAAGGTATCAAATATGTTATCTTAATCATCACAGGTATCATTTACCCCAACAACCCTGATATTCGGATAAGGGTAGCTTCATAAACTGTGTGACGACTTTTTTAAACCATTCTGTAAGGACTGATCAGATTCTTATCGATATCAATCTTTTAATAAAATGATCGCTATTAAAATCCCACTAAAAAGGCTAAGATTGTTTCCCAAGAAGACTTCTCTTCACTGGTTAATTTGATGAAAAATGAATGCCATTGTGACTTTCCCAAGAACGGTGTGAAAATTGATTTACATTTTGTCCACAAAACTGTTAAAAATATCTCCTATTAACATCTCAAGCAAGGAAATTGATTTTCCGTTTCCAAATTAAATTTTCTAAAACTAAACACAAACCAAAATTTTGCCCAAAAACCCATCGATGTGCGCTCAATCGGAAACTCAGCGTCCATTCAAGCGTCAGATGAAGTTTTTTTAAAACAATAAATATAAAAAACAAAAGCAATGTTGCCATCCGGTTACGGCGGAATATTTACAATGAGTCGAGTCGGCCATCGGCTGGTTCGATTGTCTCGATTCTCGATTTATTTTTATTCGATTCTTGTCTCCAGTTCAGCGAGTGGGAATGCGTGAAGCATTCTCCGAGTTTATATTTAATGTCCACGTTTATTTGGGAAGCAAATTGGGCTTTCGTTCTTAAATTAAGACATCGCTTTCTCATTTGTATTAATGTTTATCCTTCATGTTCATCGTCGTCATTCTTTTATTTGGAATCACACATCATAAATACTTATCAAGTCATCTCAAAATAAGCGCATAATTTATCAAAAAATAATCCGTTGTGTTTGCTTTAACTTTTTTTTTTCATTCGTCTCCTTTTAATGACACTAGTTATTCGAATGACAAATTAAATAGAACAACACTATATTGCTTTCAAATTAATTGCTCAATAAATAACGTAATCAGTAATTACTACTCTTATCAGCTTTAACTCAGTCATTAAGATCTTATCGGATAAGTAAAGGGTAAACGATCTCAAATTAACTGTAAGTTCGTTAGCATGAGTTTAGTCGTTCCATATAAAACTTGTGACACAAGATTCAACTTTCACAAACTCTGTACTGTCATTGTTATGGCTACCAACTTTGTTTCCACTAAACGTTACACCCATTTCATTAGAAACTTTATTACGGAACAGTAGCGAACAGACTTGTAATCTAACTGTTTTCTAATTGAAAACTCAAGCTGCCTGTTACATTCCTTGAGCGCTGGACATTATACATTTTTACGACGGCACCTTTATAGAACCGGCGCATGCTTTTCTCTACAACTTTAATTATGTCAGCATGACAAAGGATATTGTGCTCTCCTACTTACAGAATAAGAGCTTAATGAATTACATTTGTATGGTTGTCCGTCGGCGTTTTTGATTAGCCACCTTTGTACAGCAAGAATTGTTTTAATCTCGAAACTTCATTACAGTGAGGAGTTAAAAAATGAACACCTGAAACGGTAGTGTTTTATCAAGAAAGTCATTAAGGTGGCAATTAACCGGTGTAATCTGTTCTACTTCATTACTTTGAGTGCCTCATTCACAACCTTTGTAGCTTTGTTCAAAAGAATAGACTCAGAGCCTGCGAGTGTTTAAGTTTTGTTGTTTCTGATGTAATGTAAGTAATTTCATTTATTGAACGTCTACAAAAAGATTTAAATGAAAAATGTATAAAAATGAATGCAAATATTTTTAAGGCCTGTACAAAAATCAACAAGACCATTGTATTTTTCTCAAAGTAGCGAACTGTAAAATTATACATGATACCTTAAAGATAGCCCTCAGAGCGGTCACGTTTAAACAACCCACATCGCTTCCACATTCCGGCGGCCATTCTTCCAAACTTTTCACACAATGCACCAATATTTTTGCATTTACATCGTGACAAAGAACGATAGCTTTATAAGCGCGGCTGGTGCCTCCAGGGGCTGTCCATGTCGTTATTTATACAATAGCTTGGAAGATTTCTAGGTGTTTCTTGTAAAGTATCGACAAGCAATTTTCTCGAAGCTTGAGACATCAGGTGCGGTTCGGATGGCTTGTCTGTTGAAGTGTAACGATGCACTTATTGTTATCAAAATGACGCTGTGCTTCTTCGGAAATTGTCGGAGAAGATGAAGATTTTTAATCTTCGTGAAATATTGAAAACCAGTACACCTGAAAAATAAAAAAGATAAACTTTTATGTTTGAAATTCTATTTAGAGTGGTAAGTTGTATCAAAGGTTTTTATTTATAAAATTTTCAGGGGACTTTAAGCAGACTTCTTATAAGATGCGTAACACGAATTTTCATTACTTAATCCACAATCTATAAGAAAACAAAACAGAAACAAAATAAAAGTCGGTTCCTATAACCCGCTACGCCTTCCCCCATATCATTTTACACCAGATATTAGTCGGCGTAAAGTTTTGTAACGGAGCGTGCCTCAGGGCAGTATCCTAGGCCCAGTACCTCATGCAATCATATCATCTGCGGCCAGCAATCACCAGTCGTTTTGTTTGCTTGCACTCTCGCCTCGGGACCGAATTATTTACTAGGATATACAAGACTTTCTGCTTATGTAATTTTCTGCTGCAAATACTGCTATTAGTGCTAATTTTATTGAGTTTCCTTTCATCATCAATCATGGTACTAATCCATCAAGTAAACAGGTAATCAATGTTGAAAATTAATGTACGTTAAAGTGTGTTCATCAATAAATTATTACCTAACTAGACGTGAAGCAACACTAGGTACCACCATTTATACTACATAATATCGACGTTATTATTTATTCATAGCTTTTCAAAATCTACAACTCAAGAATATCCGCGTCTATAAATAAATCGTTCCTGCCTTCGTCTATAAATCTCAGTATATTTTTCCTGAAGCCGTTCTTCCGCAGCTCGCTCGTAAGGATTAACTCGGGCGCGTCGCCCGGGGCCGCAGCGATTGGGCAAGCGGCCCACGAGCTCGGGGTAATTACACCAGTTTGCATGTCAGGGGATCTTCAACGATCTGATCTGGGCTCTGTACCACTACTTGTATGGCAAGATTGTTTGAAAGATTCCTTGTATCATGTTTCTTTATTTTGTGAGGTTCTTCATTTTTGACGTAAGGCTGAAAAAAAAACCTCAGTTCCCATGGCAATTTTCAATTTTGCAGAAACAAATGCTGCTTGCATCTTTAATGTTAAACTTTAAATTATATGATTGTATCGTTCCAACCCAGTTTCATTTTCACGTCGGTAAGTAACTTGTGGAGCGGTTTATTATTTCCCGATAGACACAAAACTTTAGCTCTCAAGTTTGTGTGCATTTTCCTCGCGGCGTAAAATAGCGAGTGATGCAAAGTTGCCGACTCGCCGGCTTGGCGCGTTGCCGCCGATTGTTAGAACTTGTGTCTACTTCTGCGAACCTGAATGGCTTTTGTAGTTTTCATTGTCCAATAACTCTTCTATTGGACAGTCAATAAAAAACTACTGCTTACGCTGCTGTGTCATTGAATCTATTTGTGTTTTGAAGGTATAAATAAGCTGCGATCTAAAATTAATTTACTCCATTAATTACATTACCAAAAGGCTACTTTGTATCAATAAATCAATTTCACAAACGAATGGCTCAAATTAATATTCATAATAAGCCATTTGCGAACGCCACCCACTTAATGCTTGCAATGGCAGCCATATTTAAATCCTGCAAACAGACAATGTTTCAATTTAAATAATAAATAAAATCGATGCCACCGGCCATTTGTGATTGTGAAATATTGCTCGGTCGACATCGCGGCTAAAATTACTGATGCACTGAGATAAAAATATTGTAAATTACCCTATGATTAAGCAGATGTTTATAGATTATTAATTATTACAAATATACCGACTTGGAAATGATAATCACCCACGCAGACTTCAGTTTTAGTGACGAAGGAAATAAACGTCCTAAAGATACTGTTAGCGTCTTTCGTGAAAATAGTATATAACATGTTTCACCCGATTTAGGTGTCTACATGTAAAGGTGCTAACGTCTTGTCGTGCGTTGCAGTCGTTTGAAGATTAGTTCACCTAGTAGGCTGTTGGACACACTTTCATTGCTCTACTTCGACGAAACGGTTCCAAACACCACACGCTTTTATCTAAATAGCCAGTGACATGGTGAAACTTCCTTAGGTTTAAGATGCAAGGAGTTCCTATGTAAGACTACATTTTGCTCGCGACTTCATTTGCGTCCTGAGGGAACCTAACACCAGCACTCGAATAAAAATTAGTCTGTATCGTCATGTTCCTGCCCTTATCCCAATTTTATTTCGGATCGGTGCAGAATATTTTCTTCCATACTTTTCATTCTGCCGTCATCTCACAAGTAACACTCTTTCTAACCATGTCGACTTTCACGAATGACATCTCACATCAAAATCAATTACGCAGCACCACTCTTCAAGTAAAATAGACAAGCACGCATCTCATCTTCATTTCATATTTATTATAAGTTATTATTCAATGCCCCAAGCTTTCTCATTTCCATCCATCAGCGTGCAATCTTTAATCTGCCGGGTAGTGTACGACCGTTAATATATCATAAAACACCCACTCCCTATGAATTATGAACGATATTTTTAATACGTAGCTTTAAAACGTATAAAATGTTCTGTAAAGTGCATTAATTTAGGTATTACTGTTGCCTTTTTATATTAATTTTGCGTCGGTAGCTTGCGGCTATCAGATCTATGTGAGGGAATAAGTTGCGCTTACAAAGATCAGATTTAATTCGTAAATTACATTTGCAGTTTGCAAACCCTTTTGACTGTGAAGAGCAATTTACTGTCTGAAAAAAGAACGTATATCTCTTTAATTCTAAAATGTTGAATTTGAAGCTTTTAACATGTTTAAAGTACCAATAGGTAATTTTAGTCATAAGCGTAAGCATCCATATGGAGCATTTCTTCAATAACACAAAACTGACATAAGTCTGTTTACAATCAGAAATGCTCGTTTTTCTGATAAGATCTCTCTTTTGTCCAAATGTTTCATTTATTGAAACAATCAACAACTGCTGAAAGAGCAACGAATGAGTTTCATTTCAGTAGGTAAATAAATAGTCTGGAAGCGCCATCACAGACATAAAACTCGAAAATACTTTTCTGCGATATGTTTTTTTGTGACGAAAATAAGTTTAGCGTTTCCCGGAAAAATATATCTAAAATCTGTTCCGCAAATTAATCATTAAGATATGTTTCAGTATTAATGAGACTTTTCGTCGTGATTAATTATTATTTCAGAATCAAATGTTAAAAATAAAGTGACGCAGAGTGCCACCAGCAAACTTCACTTTCGGATATCTCACCTCTATTTCCGTAGAGCCCAAAATATCGAGAGTACGATAAAAATATTAAAATTTACGTTTATTATCACGTGTGCTATAAATACTGGTTATAATTTCATGAATCACCCGCTTGAGCAGGGGTTGCTATTTCAGAAAAAAGCGTTACAAAACGGAATTAATGTTATCGCAAGCAATTTCATCATGGCGGGGATCGTTATTTAAAAAATAAAAGAGCTCAAACCCTTACAACATTTTAATGACATTTCTTGGTAAATGGGAAAACGAGTAATTTTGTTTGAACAAAAGTGGCAACCCTCATTTAGTCCTAAGAGTCCATGACATCTGGCAGGCCACCAACGCAATCGAGCATTACATTTTCTCAACGAGATTTCCACGCTTCATTCATGCGGGCCGTACCTAAAAAGTGTCAGGAGACCGCGCCATTGCGCCATTCATCCTAACCTAATTTCGTTTGCAACGCTATCTGCCTGTTAGGCTGTTAACGTAGTTTTTATGTATGCTCGTTAATTAAGCGTGAATTCTAGATATAGTGCATCAATTTTAATGGCGCACAATGAGGATAAAGGCGCATCATTCACTATAGACGATTTAAGTATTTTGATTCGATGCTTTTTTATTTAAATCTATATTTATAAACAACCAGCTTTATCTTTTTGTTGTTGTTAAATAGCAATTTATTTTCCACTACAAGATTTAACTTTCTGAAAGCGCTACTGGTATGTAAGTTTCTCTCGTAGTCAATCGAAACTTCGTGTAAACATATGTCCAATTATTGTCCACTGAACAATACAGAAAATAAATTAAGTGAAACTGAACGTCTCGCAGTAATAGACAAACTTAAAAACCATAGACAATCTACGTAGAGATATTTTCGTTTCCCGCCCTCGCATCGTAAGCGCCGCTTAAAAATGACAGTTCAAATTACGCGACGCGCATGCGCTGAACAATTAATGAGCTCATTTCGCGCGCTTTTTATTTATCGTTCGGATATTAGTCCAAGCTCAAAAGGAACCGGTGTCATAATTTGTACTTACATGCACGTTGATCATTATTATTTTGTATTGCGTGTCGTGTTTTTCTTAGAAAGTTTTACTTGTAACTTTAAACGATTTCAAGAACTTATTACCTATATTAATGTTCTGTCTTGTTTGTTTCAGGTAAAACATCGTCAAGTCGTTATTAAGATCGTGAAGAAATGTTAAGTAAAACCATTATTTTCTGTCACATAATTTTGGAATCTTTTCATGTTGGGTTTTAATTTAATTGAAAACTCTCAAAAGATGGCATTTGAAAATTTATTATCAGACGGGGCCCTATTTATCTAAAGCTCGAAGTAATTTCCGCGAAAAAAGCAAAACAAAATTACTTTTCGTTACTCATCTTCGTTGAATCTCCCCGTTGCAAGTTTTAAGTGAATTAGAAATGTAACTTTGTTGGAAAGTTTTTACAAAAGTGAAGTTTTGCGGTGCGTGCTCTCTGCGTGGCGAATCCGGCCGAGACGGAACGAATAAAACAATGACCCGCCCGGCCTTGCATCTCAGGGTTACCACTTGTCAAAATAAAAATAATTTCGCTAAAATTACTTTGCCGTCAAATAAGTTTAAGCCTACATCTGGCTGTTGAACAATGGATTTTAACTCACGGTATGTTCTAAGTTATTGTTACTCACATTTAACAAAGTAAGTGCTATTTTTTGCAGTTAATTTTGAGACGTGCACGGAAATTGATTTTCTATTTTATGACAGCACTTTAAACACTAGTTAGAAAACAATTTCACATGAAATGGAACGATATTCTCTCAACCCTAAATACTAACATCAATAAATATAAAGTTTACAACTCTGTGAATGTATTTTCTAGATATTATTGCGAACAATAAAATAGACTGAAAAATGTTATGACAAGCTTTCACGTGGGAATGAAACCTTGTTTATGGTTTAAAAAGTAAAGCATCGTTTAGTTCGCGGTACTAAACGATCTATTTGTCCAGTAATATGTTTTAGTGCGTTCGCAAAGTGGCCGTGTGAAATGATGTTTGTAGAATTCCTAAACAATTTTGATGCCTTTCGACTCAAATAAATAAAATAAGTTTAAAGTATGATGACTGTTTTAAACCGACTTCTCAAAAAGAGGAGGTTATGTATGTTTATTTATTTTACACGGTAGCCTTTACAAAAAGTCGGATATTCATGAATAATTTTAGCAATGAAAATTGACAATAGGAAAGCATAACTTGAGAACAAACTTTAACAAAGGATAGTAATTTTCAATAAACAAATACTAACTTAATCGTGTTCCTTTTAAATTAATAAATTAACAGTGTCTTAAGGAAGAAACTACCTCTACATAACAAGACAAACAGACGGCATTTATAGTGTATTTTGCTTCCAAAATCGGACCAAGATGGCGTCTTTTTGGCGGGAACTTGCAACAGATCCTTATCGACCTTCAAACGACGAATGAGAGGCAAATGACAACATTAAACGGAATTATTGCAACATTATTTTGTAAGGAATTCTTCTTAGCGATTTAAGAAGAACTGCTGAAATTATGAAATATTGTTGCGACGGCGTTATGACTTGAACTTTTTTGGAAATCACTGCGATATTAAGCGTACTTACACATTTATAATATTTTAATTGAGACGTGCCGAGGAGAGAGCAAATTGGCCGCGGCCATCTTTACATTTCTGCCGAAAGTTTTTCTTGTCCAAACGAATCACGGCGTGTGCGTTGTCTATGCATAACTTCTGGTCTCACCATTGGCTCGCCCGACGGCGGCGTTCCGTCGCACGAACAATGATAATAAAGTTGACGATTGTTAGTGTGGTAACATACTCCCGGCCTTGAAAGCGTCAGGTTTCAAAGTTGAATGACGCCTCTCTCCTTGGCTTGATTTGTAGTATTAATTGTCGGTTAGAGGAAGCGGGCAGATCTTGGAAAATGCCCGCCTTACTACGCCGTCTTGTTTGCGTATATCGGCAACACGAGATATACCGTCCTTCCCAGGGTAGGTTTTCAGTATTCTTCCTAAGCTCCACTTCAACGGTGGCAGATTGTCATCCTTAAGAAGGACAAGCGTGTTCTCTTTTAGGTCATTTTTATGTTCCTGCCACTTGCTCCTGGTCTGCAGCTCTGACACATATTCTTTGGACCAGCGCCTCCAAAAGTGCTGCCGTATTTGCTCAACCCTCTGATATCGGGTGAGTCGGTGTTCAGGAACATCGTGGACGTCGGCAGGCACAGGCGCAGTCAGTGGACGGCCAACCAAAAAATGAGCAGGAGTAAGGGGGAGAAGGTCAAGAGGATCGGTGGACATGGGAGTTAAAGGACGTGAGTTTAAAATAGCTTCAATTTGCGTTAAAACCGTAGTGTACTCTTCAAACGTGAGATGTGCATTGCCAACTACACGACGGAGGTGATGCTTACAACTCTTAACGCCAGCTTCCCATAAGCCTCCAAAGTGGCTAGCATAAAATGGAATCATTTTAAATTTAATAGTCTGCGAAGTTGCGTATTCTTTAATGTCATCAGAACAATCATTTAAGAATTTTGAAAATTCGTTCATTAAACCTACAAAGTTCTCGCCATTGTCAGAAAAGATCTCAATCGGTTTACCACGCCGCGAGATAAACCGCTTGAGAGCCAACATGTAACCATCGGATGAGAGATCGCTTACAAGTTCCAGATGGACAGCACGCGTAACGAAGCATATAAATAAACAAATGTAGGATTTTTGAACCCTTGCTCCTCTACCCTTACGGTTCAACGTGAACACCGGTCCCGCATAATCCACGCCGCACCGTATAAATGGATAACCAGGGTCGAGACGTTCTTGAGGCAAATTACCCATGATCGGAGTAACCGTGGTCGCGCGTAAACGTGCACACTTCACGCATTTGTGCACTACACATTTTGCGAGATTGCGACCGGCAATCGGCCACCAAGATTCCCTTATTGTAAATAACAATAGCTGAGGCGCAGCATGCATGGTACGGAGATGTTCATGCCGAAAGAGGAGCACGGTAAACCAATGTTTCGCAGATAATAAAATTGGATGTTTTTTGTTAAAATTAAAATTTTCAGAATTTTGTATTCGTCCACCTACTCTTATCAAATTGTTTTGTCAAGAAATAAATTTAACTTAAGCAATTGCGCATTTTTCTTTATAACCCTTTTGTTACTAAGCGACTCGCAAACATCGGGAAAAGATTCTTGTTGACTCAATTTAGCCAAAGCAAGTTCCGCATATTCGAGCTCCGTGACGGTTAATAAGCCCGTTCGCCTATTATTTCTATTGCGCGTATTATAAATAAATCGAAATAAATAAGCAGCAGAACGCTTCAATCTTAAATATTGAGAAAACTTGGAAAATGGAAATAAACTGTCATCAATTGACTGATTAACTATGTGACAAAGAACATTAGACTTTAACTCGGGCAACTCTGAGTCGCAATTTACGTTATTATTACTTGATATATTTTTTATTTCAAAGTCTATATTGTGTAAAAATTGTGGGCCGTCCCACCATAATGATGAAGAACTAAGTGTATCTAAGTATACTCCTCGCGACACTAAGTCCGCAGGATTATCTTTGCCAGAGACATGTCTCCATGGGTGCTCCTTGGTTAGGTCATGGATCTCTGCCGTTCTATTCTGGACGTATGTTTTTAGTAAATTAGGAGGCATACCTAACCATCCTAGAACAACGGTGGAATCAGTCCAGAAAACGACATTATTGACTGTAGAACGTAGAGAGCCAATGACTTTGGAATATAATCGCGCTCCTAATAACGCGCCACACAACTCCAACCTAGGTATAGTTGTGGGTTTTGTAGGTGCGACCTTACCCTTAGCGCATAACAAGCGCACCGTAACGACAGATTCACTATTAATAGTGCGGACGTACACACAGGCACCATACGCTACCTGCGAGGCGTCAGTAAATATATGTAGTTCAGTATGTATTGGGTCACAACACATAACATATCGCGGTATACGTAGATTGCCAAGCGAAGATAAGTTGCTAGTAAACCGGTTCCAGACATAAGCTACGTCACTAGGAACAGGTTCGTCCCAATCTAGTTTTAATAACCAACATTTTTGTAACAATGTCTTGGCTATTGTTATAAACGGGCTTATTAACCCCAACGGATCAAAAATCTGGGCTGCGTGCGATAAAATAATGCGTTTACTAATAATAATTGAGTCTGATTTTATTTGCGAATAGTAGTTCAATTCGTCTGACGCATTATTCCAACCAATACCTAAAGTTTTGTTCTGAGTGTTATCGCCAGTTGCGAGTCGCTTAGTAACATTCTGCACATCATTAGGGTTCGCGCGGTCAAAGTTAAAAACCCATTTACGTAAAATAAAACATGCAGACTGTAACACGTGACTAGTGCCCTCGCAAATTGCGTTTAAATCATGGATATTGTTCGCTCCGCAAATTAAGTCATCTACGTAAAAGTTATTTTTAATCGTCTCTGCAACATACGGAAGCTCGCAGTCTTCGGCTAATTGTTTTAAACATCGACAACTAAGAAATGGTGCCGACGCGGTGCCATAAGTTACGGTATTTAATTTATATATTTTTAACGGTTCTGACGGATCGTCGCGCCACACGATAAGCTGCAAATCACGTTGATTATTATCTATTAGGACCTGGCGGTACATTTTTTCGACGTCTGCACAGGCCACGTATTTATTTTCGCGAAATTTAAGTAAAATTGAAATTAAATCACCTTGAATGGCGGAACCAACCATCTGTATTTGATTTAAAGAAATACCCGAACTTGATACCATTCCTGCATCAAAAACGACACGCAATTTAGTAGTAGTAGCGTTTTCACGAAACACTCCGTGGTGAGGTAAAAAATAATGCGGTGTACTATACGTTTGAACAAGACTCATGTGACCTAAGTCAATGTATTCGTGTATGAAATCACTATACATTTGTTTATACTTGGCATTACGTAGTAATTTCTTTTCTAACGAGTAAAACCGGTTTTCGGCCTGAGTACGAGTGTCGCCCAAGCAATCAGGCGAACGCTTGAATGGCACTCGCACACAGAAGCGCCCGTCAGCAAGTCGCTTTGTTGTTTTGGTAAAATGTTCTTCGCATGCGAGTTCCTCGTCGGTGCCGATATTATTATTATTCACGGTCACCTCCTCTATTTCCCAAAATTTGCGTAAAGATTGATCTAATGAACAATCATCATCAGATATTGATGACTGTGTAAAATTACATGAAACATTTTTAATAGGTGGATTATTTAAACATTGAATTGAACCAGACACGACCCAACCTAGCTTTGTATTCTGAAGGTAAGGGCCGTTTGTAAGTCGCATTTTACCTTCACAAATAACCTCCCAAAACAAATCCGCACCTATCAACATATCTATCTGTTGACTATCGTAAAACTTTGGATCAGCTAAAGTGATATTGTCCGGTATACTGAAATGATTTATATTCAAAGTTGTTGTAGGTAACTTTGATGATATTTGCGGGAGAATTAAACACTGAACACGCGAAGTGAAACTTCCATTTCGTGACCGAAACTCAATAGTACAGGATTGCGAACACTGTGTTATTAAGTTTCCGACACCATGTATATTTTGAGTGGACTGTATAATTTTAGGTTTTAATTTCTTTATGAAAAATTGCGAAACAAATGAACGTTCACTTCCGCTATCCAGTATAACGCGCGCTTTATGGTATTCACCCGATTGGCCACGTACATCAACAATGGCAGTTGATAATAAGACAACTTTAGTCACGTTGTTACAGCCCGCCTGAATATTGTGTACTTGTAACGAGTTACTATGTGTTATATTACTAGTGTCAAGTTCTGAATTGCTAACAGCTGATTGCTCACTAGATGTCATTGACCTTTTATCCTTACAGTTAGCAACCTCACAAATTAATGAATTGTGTTTTTTATCACACTTTCTACACGGACCAAAGACACAAGTACCTACAGAATGGCCGGAACGCATACAGTTTATACACAAATTCTTGTCTTTAATTATTTTAATCTATCTTCCGCACTTAAATCAAGAAAACTTTGACAAGAATACAAAGGGTGTTTTTCATTACACATTAAACAATTTTTATAGAACTTTGTAGACTTAGATTGTGATTTATTGTTAGATTTATTAGTAACTACATTACAATGAACTTTAGATGTGGAAATATTATTTGTTTGTTTTTTATTTTCAAATCCACTGGTTGTATTTATTTTGCTATGTGATACTATGAGAGTCTCTAATATTTCAGCTTTATTCCTAAGAAACTGTAATAAATCTTCCAATTTAATTATTGACTTTGAATTATTACCAGTGTTTAAATTAATTCTATGTTCCTCCCAGTCACGCTCCGTGATGGGGTCTAATTTGGAAACTACAATATATATAATTAATGTATCCCAGTGCTCAGTTGGTTCACCTAATAGTTTTAATGCACGGAGATTTTTCAAAATATTGTCAATTAGTTTTCTTAATAACACCGGAGATTCTTTTGTTAATGCTTGAATTGTGAACATGGACTTTACATGATTGTGAACCAATTGCCTAGTATTATCAAACCTATTGATTAACAATTCCCATGCAATGTTATAATTGTCAGCGGAGAACTCCAATGATTCTATTACAGCTTTAGCGCTTCCTTTAAGTGCGGATTTCAGGTAGTGAAACTTTTGAATTTGTGTTATACTGCGACAATTGTGAACTAGTGACAAAAATGTGTCCCTGAACTCTAGCCACTGCTCATAAGCTCCATCAAAGTTAGGAATTGTGATGGTTGGTAACTTTATTTTAGCAGTACTGTTGCTCGGCAAATCTTGCAGAGATCCCTCATCAGAGCCTGCCATGCTTCTGACAAGGGCAAGAACCTTGTAGTATTCTTGCTCAAACTCTTCGCGCGATTCGAGCTGCATGTCAATTTCTGACTCAGAACAGATATCTTCTATCTTACCTTGAACTTCATTAAAATCTAACAAGATATTTTGAGCACCTGTGACGCGTAATTTTAGCTCTTCTTGCTGTTGAAATGACAAGTTCACGTTTTGAAACGAAGATACATATTTTTTGAAATTAGTAAGCCGACATCTTGTCGATGCACGCTTCTTTTTTAAATCTTTTAGCATTTTATCCATTTTATCTGATGATTCCATTTTAGCTTGATAAATAAATGTATTCGGTACTCACGGTATCCAGCGGTTACTTAGCTAACAGGCGTTCCTTATGCGGGCGAGCTGAAGCGTATGCGCATCACCCCACACCGTGCAAGCTTGACATGCGAAAATTTTATAAACACAATGGAAGAAGAACCGAAAATCAGATTGGAAAAGGGATAGGAATTAAATGCAAAAGGAATAGGATAAGTTGGCACGTCTCACTTCGCAGCACACGTTACGCCAAGCCACCACACCACGTGCGTCCATACAACACTTTTCGTAAATATTGTTCTTTCGCGTACGATCCGACGAAGAAGGTCCACTTATTATGTTGCGACGGCGTTATGACTTGAACTTTTTTGGAAATCACTGCGATATTAAGCGTACTTACACATTTATAATATTTTAATTGAGACGTGCCGAGGAGAGAGCAAATTGGCCGCGGCCATCTTTACATTTCTGCCGAAAGTTTTTCTTGTCCAAACGAATCACGGCGTGTGCGTTGTCTATGCATAACTTCTGGTCTCACCATTGGCTCGCCCGACGGCGGCGTTCCGTCGCACGAACAATGATAATAAAGTTGACGATTGTTAGTGTGGTAACAAATATTTTCCTCACATTTTTTGGCAAAGGAATTTTAAATTACGTCACAGTTTGCGCAGAAAAAGGTTTGTCACGGCAGTTTAAAATAATATAATTTAATCATCTTTATGAGTACCTAACTGGTTCCATCCAACTTGCAAATGGCAGTCCAACAGCAAAAAAGTCTGAAACATTTTTTGTTGAACCCTAAAAACAAAATAACTGAATAAAACACCCGAAATCACTTTATCAAAGGAATGCGATGACAAACAGACTCACGTCCACCCTTGCGGTGTAAATGTTATGGGCCATGTGATTAATTCGGGCATTATTTATAATGCCCGAGCATTATGAATAATGTCTAGCTTTATCAGGCCAAGTGATTAATAACTATCTTATCTTCATTATTTATCACATTGCACGGGCATTATTATATTGCTACATGATAGTTGGGCAATTTGATAATAAAGCTATATTTTATGTGTTGCGAGGGTGGCAGTTGTTCTAATAAATAAATCCTGTTACTTGCTACATATTTTATGATTATTGTTTTAAATTATATGTTCTATTTTAATGGGAAATTGTAAGTCTAGCCACAAAACTATTAATTGGACAATTGTCATCTAATTTACTAACTCGGCCTCGTTTTTCTTGATCTCATTTTTCTTGGCTCTTTTTTTTATGGTAGAATTTAATTTGGATTCAAAGCATTGTATTAAAAACTGAACTTAGTGACGAAAACGAATCGCTGCAAAACCGACTCCACGTAGTCTTGTCTGCCCTACCCCTAGAGTGCAATTCAAAACCGCGTAGGCACGATGGGGCGAGGCGGCCTGCGAGCTGAGGCGCAGGTAGTTGAAGCGCTCGCCGCCGCGGCTTAGGCTGGCCGGCTGTGCCGGCCAGCAAGCCGAAGCTGCGGTGGTGAGCGTGAAAACCATCTGCGACGATAAGCTCGCATGGGACCGCCGGAGCCCCGCAGCGCCGGAGCCGTGACAGAAGCCATGCTTACTGCATGTTGCATGCTTACTTATATGCTCTGTCAATTGATATGGGATGTGTTATATTTAGTTCATTTTAAGTTAAATGTCAATAACAGTAAAAAAATGAAATTAAATATGTTTGTATTACTTTGCCCAAAAGGTCACGGGCAATCTGTATAGTGCCCGGTCAATTTGATTGTTTGAGTAATTATTATCAAATTGCACTCTCATATTGGGCATTATTCATAATGACCGGGCATTATGTATACTGCCCAATTTATCACTTGGTCCATAACATAAATATACCGTAATGGCTGGGGGTAGACACCCCGGGCTTGGCCACGGAGGGTACATTTAAAATATTTCATCTTTAAAATAAAAACCGTGTCCCGCCCCCGGCTAGTCGGTATCTGCCTTCAGTTACAATGGGACATACAAACATATAGCTTCATCTTCTTTAATACAGTTTACAATGCGTCTGGCTTCTGACATATTTTATAATGCAAAATGCTACAAATAAACCTTTTGTTTTCCAAAATTGCTTTGTTAAAACAATGGGTTGTTGTTAGAACAATTAACTGGTAAATGAAAGTTGTATCAAGCTGTTTGAGTATGAAAAATAACGTAAATACCTTTGTGTAGCTAAATGATTTACCCTCGTGTAGACACTCAAAACGGGTAGATAGAGTCAATTAAAATTGCAAGATTTAAATTCTTTGTAGATTTCGAAATATGTACTTCTTTAAAACTTTTAAAACCTATTTATAGTGAAGATCTAACAATGTACCAAAGGAAGAATATCAAAGTCAAACGTATAGCATTTAATAAGTGGCCCCCAATAATGATATCTGATGATAAGACCTTTAACGCATAACGTCTTTCCTAACTACCAAAGGGTCTCAGGGAATAGATAGGTCAAGTAATCTCTCCTCCCCTCGCAGTAACAGGAGCTACGTTACATTATGCACCCCTTGATTACTTATCTGAGAACAGAGAAAGATAACAATTGTTCTAATGTTTTGCCTTTTGCTGCGAAAAGGACCCTGCTTACTTCTTTCGTTGTAAGGTGTATTTGCTTTTCTGTTTCAATTGCCATCCATCTTGTAAGACAATACAAAGTTAGAAATTAAACGTAACTTATGAACATGATTGATCTGAAAATCCTTTTTTTTTAAATTACATGAATTATTTACTGTTGTCGGCTTGTTAAACTCGTCTAGACTAGTGGGTGGGATCCCTTGCTACCTCAATAAATCATTAATGTAGAAAAATACTGTATTATCCAAAAATACTTTTGACATTTATCATAAGGGACTTGGTATTTCCACGTCAGTGAAACTGTGTCGCCTAGCAATGATCGAGCACGTGTTTTCGGAGAAGCTGAAACTCGTAATATCCCGTGAATTTGGCTCTGACATTCATCCAGTAATTTGTCAAGATTACTGTCAGCGGGACAAATTATTGCAGATTTACTTTGCAAAGCTAATTTTGGATAAACAGCTGGGAAATGCAGAAGCAATTAGGGTACAATGGTACAACAATGTTATTTCAATAACTCATCTCCGGGTTGTTATTGAGGAAGAACGTAAAAGGGATTGGTCGCCGTATCCTGTTTCTCATAATCTTTGTTGCTGTAAGGTGTGTAAGGTTGCAATAAACATTCTAATTTATGACTGTATTCAGTCACTAAGAACAATGTCCGCAAAATTTCACCTGGCTTGCACCGGTCAGGGTTTAAGAAAGACAGATTGTATAAAATAAGCTGCCATGGTTGTGTAACGTAGCGTAAAGAACATCGATGCCGCAATATCGATATTTCGAGTGTCAAGCTTACCCCAGTTCGACAAAAGATTCGCACTTTATCCCCGCACTTCTTAAGAAAACAATATTAATTCAGCGAAGAAGCATTATTCGGAACGCGACGCCTGCGCATTGAATCCGCCACTTTATCAAGATAACTGTCGTCGTGAGTAATTTTCACTGATACGCGAACGACGTTGATCAATCGATTTTTGTACACGAATCGATACCGCCGGTGAATCGGATCGCATCGAATCGAACTTTGGCGTAACGTCTTGATTTATTCGAGTGCTCCGTGATCTTATGGCGCATTATGGCCTGTGTAAAGGTCAGAGTATTTCCGTTTCTTTATTTGTCGATGTGGCTTATCTCACGACAAATGGGCGAGATTCTGCGAATTCAGACGTGTGTTGTTTTATCGTTGACGCGTTGTCGTAATTTCTGAATTTTTATGGAGTCTTCCAACAACTGCAGTACACCCGTCACTTTTGTGGCGTGATTCATCATCAAGCAAATTGTACGCAAATCTGCTGATCAGATAAGCTGTATACTTGTCCTGTTTTCTATTTACTTAATTTATATTCCCCGAATGAAGCGCACATAAACAAAAGCCCGGCTAATATCAAGCGCAAACACGCAACCCTTTCCGCTAATCCTTAACGCTCAACAGATGTATAATTACTAATTAAATAATTAATTACAAACGGTATCCTGTTCGGGTGTAATTCGTAGCGAATTGAACCCTTTCACCCCAGCTTGGGGGGCGGAGTATTTGATCCACTCCACTTGGTACAAATAACTTTGATACTCGATGATAGCATACTATTGTTTGAATAATTACTTTTGTATATCGTTTGTCGATTGTTTTGTCGGTTCGTGAAATTGGAGGAATTTGATTGTTGTTCTTAATTAGATCTCAATTTACATAAGTCTGAATTGGTTTGATAGCATTAGTGCTTCTGTCTTCGTATAATAAGCACAAGATTTACGCATTTTCAAGTGTCTAGAGAATTAAAAGAATAAAATATAGGTAGACTACGATAATTATAACGTATGTTTTTTCTTCACGTAATACAATTTTGGTCATTATTTCGAAACAAGAAAAAACAGCTTTTTTGCTAATGTCCAAATAGTAATCGTTTCTATGCGTACGAGTCAGTCCATAACAGTTATGTCCTACCCTCCAGGCTAACCGACCATGTAACGCGTCCCTTGATACCTCTCACAGTACTATAAACATATTTCTACCCATTTCTACCAGTTTCTACCACACTTTTATAGCAGCTAGTGGCAAAATAAATTGCCACTTAGGTTAAACCTCACTTTACTATTAAATGTAACACGGCTTAGTATTATTATGTACTATTATTATTCCTGCGGGATTTTAAGAAAATGGAACGACCCTTTTAGAGTTATTTCTAGTTTATTTTTCGCCTTTCATTCTTGTTTAGCTTCTAGTTTTCTGTGAAGGACGTCGCCTGAGCTAATGCAAAGTAGTAACTTTTCTTAATATGTAGTTTAGTACAAAATGGCTGTATTTAAACGCAACCTCAGTATTTTGTTACTACTTTGCATTAGCATTATTCACTACTAAATTCATCACTGTATATTAAAATTTCGAAAGTAACTCTGCGAAAGTAAAGTGAACTCTAAACTAGAGCCTGGAAAAGGATATCTAGACTATATTTTACTCGTGTTTGGGAAGGAGTTCTCTCAGAACGCGGGGAACTGCTAGTGCTTAATAATGAATTGCTTAAACTCGTACATAATCTATTCTGGATTGTCCTTTCAAAAAGTATCCCTTTAAGATTTTTATGAAATATAATCTAAATCAGTTCGACCTAAAAACTCTACTAAAGAAACACATAATACCATAAACAATGAACTAAGACAACCTAAACAATATATACAGCATCTCCAATCAATATAATTAAAGAAGCATCAGCACAGACAGACAGACAGGTCCCAGACCGCAGCACGCTTTGAGTTAACCCCTCACTGCGCGCGGGCGAGACTCGGTCGAGTACAGACAGTAATGGTGGCTGTAATGAGGTTCCTGTAATGACATTTGCAAAACATTTTTTTGGTGTTTACATAGATTTGGAACGGGGAATATAACCTAAACAATACACAGTGCATCTCCAATCAATATAATGACAGAAGCATCAGCGCAGACAGTGAGACAGGGGCCAGACCGCAGCACGCTTTGAGTTAACCCCTCACTGCGCGCGGGCGAGACCCGGTTGAGTATAAACCGTAACGATGGCTGTAATGAGGTTCCTGTAATGACATTTCTAGTAACGTGTTTGGGTGATTACTATATTTTTGAAAGAAGAATGTAACCTAAACAATACACACAGCATCTCCAATCAATATAATGACACAAGCATCACCACAGACAGTGAGACAGACCCCAGACCGCAGCACGCTTTGAGTTAACCCCTCACTGCGCGCGGGTGAGACTCGGTCGAGTATACACGGTAACGACGACTGTAATGAGGTTCCCGTAATTAAATTCGTACAGATTTTTTGGGTTTTTACAACAATGTTGAATGAAATGTTTTGGAATCCCAAAAGTTATTTACAGGTACAAATATCTATGTACAAGTCGTTAGCTCAATCCCAAAATAAGATACAAAGCTTCATAGTTCAAGTACCTAAGCCTTCTTTTTGGTGGCTGCATGTCTCCGGGAATACGTGATTCATAACCTATTTACTATCCAAGACAACATTACATCCCTACATCATTAACCAAATCAAAGGCCTATCCTAGCCCCAGCCACATTGCGCCACAGCATTCTCTCGTAGTCTAAAGCTTGCTATCACAATGTTTGTCTGTAATGGCGCAAGCGACATTTGTGAACCCCTTGCAGTAACGAGCGAGATAGTAATGACATACGGCGGGAATTTAATGGTGGCCTGTTTTTTTTATGCAATTTATGATGAAGAATATTTTTTTCAGGTGTTTTGACGTATTTCTTGGTATTTGCAAACACGAGAAGAACCGTATTACCGTAGTACCGTAACTGTACCGTAAAAAATATTTTAAATATAGGCATAAAGAGTCAGCGATTTACACAGGGGTTTTTCCTTGTAGTGAACTAAATTGCTTTTTCAAGAACTTTAAAATTACACCAAACTTGCACTGAACAAAGATCAAGTGACAACAGCCAAGTCGCTAGAGAATTATAGTTATCTGTAACTGTCAACTTGAATTCACAATATATACTGAGAAATTGCCAAAACATTCGAACCCCACTACAAATGAAATGAAATGAAATGAAATTGTTTATTTTGCAAGTTGGACATTACATCACTTTTACACGTCATTTTAAGAACGCTGAGGCCGGCATTTCCTAACTGACTGATCCCTGAGAAGAAACGCCGAAACAAACTCAAGGGTCATAGTCTCTTTTTAAGTCCAAACATGTTATAATCAAATAATATTATGTGTGAGTGTCACCATGTACGCGGTCTGGAATGGCCTTTTGAGGAAAGAGCCACATCAGGCTGGAGCTGACCAGTCCCAACAGACGGCACGCATGCATCAGTCGTCGTGTAGCTCAACCATATCTTAGGGAGCTCAACGACCTGTCACACGACGATACCAGATCTGCAGAACATTTGCGTAGGCCATCCAAAACTACTCAAACCCGCCAGACAGTATTTATGTTATAAGAATATATAATGTTGCTCGCATACACGATACTCACATTTACAATAATAATAATAAATTTAAAAAAAAAATACAATTATAACATATAAATGTCAATAAAAAGAATGTCATTAATAAAATGTTATCTGATGATAATAATATTTAAATGTCAAAAGTAACAATTCACAGGCATTTAAAAAGATATCACTCACTCACAACATTTGATCCTATTACTGTAACCCTATGAACTGCACCAAATTATTCATTCGTGAACAGACCAATCCTTGCATAAGACACGTCAAATCATTATGGAGTTTACACCTGTTCTCTCCCAAGCGTCACGGCGCTCATTACGGGGGTTAAGTCATTTATTTCGTACACCGTGCGCGGTGGAGGGTTAGTTCTCGCACACTACAAACTTTTAGTCGGCCGATAGTTTGTTTTGGACTCGAAAATGAGTATGAAGATGAATGTTAGTACGCAAAAATATGATTGGAGATAAGATTTTCATTATATTTGCAAGTAGCAGTCTGCTACAAAACCTAAACTGCCAAACTTTACTAAAACTAGACTAAATAGTCAGCCGACAGTTGGCCTGAAGAAAGGAAAAAGTAGGTAAAAAAAATGTTTTCAGAAAATCGTAAATCCTATCAAAGTTTTCAGTCGGTCTATTCGTCGTTTCGGGAATTTACGTATTACCATTCATCGTCATACTGATTTGTAAGCGCAAACAAACTCGGCCGACTAAAAGTTTGCAGTGTGCTTAGCGTGATGAAATTTTCATGTTTACGATTGTAGTTACATATTAGGATTTATATGCTATTTGATGTAGGGTTGGAGTAGTAAAGCGCGAATTTATAATGCGTTTATTACGCGTAATGTTTATGAGATTCGCATGTGTTAACAGGCATACAGCATACATAACACAGGAATACAATTTAGGGGTCGAAATGACTGTGTATATTCTGTAGCAATTTTCTCAAAGCCTTTTATGAAATGAAAATGCGTAGGAAAAACTGCTTTTGTGTGCTTTTTGGACCGATTAAAGCTGAAAATATTTTCAACCCAAAAAAATAAGTTTGCTTTGCTACATCACAGTTTTACCCTTTCCTCTCAGAGTTTTTTTTTTGTTTTAGCAAATAACTCTGTGAAGCCTGTGAATGCTCGTTTACCTACCCTACCTACTAGCTTAGTTGGAAGGCCCAAAAGGTGTGCTTGTAATGTGTTCATTCATCCTAACTCCATCACCAAGTAAGATTAAAAAAAAATACAATTATTTTCCTTGATAAACGCTACATTTTCTAAGATCAATCGATTAAAAGCGCATCACACACGACTACACCCCGCGGCAATCCAATCTATAATAAAGTCACATTAACGTGACTAGCACGGCCGCCCACTCCCGCGCAGCTGACGGATCGCTTCCGACGCATGCGCGGTGCGGCCGCGTGTTAGCCAATCAGAAGAAATGTTGCCATACCACTGATAAGATAGAGATAGCTCTGTCGTTGGCTATGCGTAATTGGGAGGTTTAATTAAATCAAAGTAATTTTATAGGCTTCGGGCGGTTTTGATGTGTTTTTTGTTACTTATTGGTCAATGTGCATATCATTTTCGTATGTTATGCTTGGCCAGTTTGTTTGTCAAGTCCTGGTGTCATCAATTGTATTTGTGAACTATAATTATGGTCTTGAGCTTCTTTAGTAGCGATATACTAAGTTTGCAGGTACCATGTGCACCAAATGGAACTTTAAGTCAATATCCATCAGCATCATAATTATACTAACCACAGAAACATCCTAATAACCTAACATTGCACAACAATGCGGTCTCAATACTGTAAACAATCTATTTAATTTGAATAATAACCACGACGAACATTATCTGAGTTACCCGTAATTACGCGGCTAGGGTTGTCACTCGATATCTAAGCTAGCCGCAGTTTATCTACAAATGTACTCGAGAAGTATCTAAGAGTACCCATAGATTGCAAAGTTTTAGTCGCCCGATAGCTTGTTCGGCTTCATAAAGCTGCGTAGAAATGAATGGTAATATGCACATAATAACGATCCAGTCTAACCAAGGAGTATCGGATTGCTCGGGTAACTGGGTTGAGGAGCTCTGATAGAAGACAGTCAAGATTGTATAACATTCTCAGGACTAGATAGAAAACTGTTTGAAAGTAATAAATTTTATTTCTTTTAAAAAGAGTGTCCATGGAGTTTCTTGCCGCTTCTTCTCCATGAGACCAACTCTTTGGAATCGTGTCGTGCACCTAACTTTGACGTTTCGAAAGAACTTTCAAAGGCCTATTTGAAATAAAAAAAATTGAGTTTGAGTTTGAGTTTGACTGGTACTCAGCTGCATCCGATTAAGCTGGAAGACGATCTCAACTTTTTGGGAAAAAAGGATCGGGAGATGTTGCCAATAATAACGATCAGATATTTTTCCAGTATCAAACTGACTAAAAACTTTGATTGATACGATTTTCATAAATATTTTGGGCTTTTGGGTCAACTATCGGGCGACTGTTCAGTCTTCAGTGTGCGGGGTTCTCTAAAGTAACCGCAGTTTATCTACAAGTGTACTCGAGAGGTATCTTACAACTGCCACCTGGCACCTTGTTAGTTTTGTAATGTTATATCTTGTACACTTGTACTGATTAATTTTCTGTGTTACGTGATAGGTACGAGATTTTAGTTGTAAAATCTGTTTGTTATTTGAAGTAGATTATACCTGGTAATGAGGTTCTTAAGATATCCTTATTGTGTAAACAAAACATAAAAACCGATTTATTAAAGACAGAAGCTAAATATAAATCCTAGCTACATTTCATTCCTATTTTGGTCTAGGTGTTCCCAATCCCAACTTGTCGGTATCCAAATTTTATTCGGGGTTGGTACAATATAAATAATTAGGAACTTTCATTACTTCGTTTTTTCCAGGATTATCAGGCAACAATATCCTTAAACTTAATCCTCGCGCCATCCCTAATTACAGTGTCGATCGCAAACTTGATTACAAGTTAATTGGCTGGCCACAAAGGCGGGCGCACACGGGCGACCAGCGACTGCTAATGACGACTAATCGCTGCGACTGCACACGTGCGTCACGGTCGCCTCGGGCGTCGCGATTAATTGAAATCGTGTAATTCGACCGGTATGAAGCGTAATACCTTGTTTGTTTATTGGCTGCGGATGATATAAATCGCAGCGATTAATCGTCGGTATGGGTGCTGTCTGGAGTGCGCTTTATTGGTCGTGTTTGATGTGCGGTTATTAGTCGCATCATTGATTCTGTGCGGTGTCTTAGGTTGCAGTTACTTTGCTGGTTTTTATGGAAGTTGCTTTTCAAAGTTTTACATGTATGCATGATTGCATTCTACGGTCTAATATTTGCATCCTACTTACAATTACCTACGTTAAATACAAGATTGAGCTTAAACTAATTGATTGCAGAAACCATAACGTTCTCTCAGGATATTAATTCACATAGGAAATGGGTAATTAACGTTCGTAGTTAAAATATAGTAACTTAGGACATGGTAACTTAGGTAATTACATAGAATTCACATTAGGTGGCCATTGCTGCCAAATTACATTTCTGCGTTCCAATGTAAAGGAACTTTAGATCAAGCAAATCTGATATCATTTGTAGTTTTTCATCACACTAATATTAAAAACCTGAAGGTTGTATCTATCCATATATTTTACTTTTTCGTGATTTTAATGAAACTTGAATTTAACTGAACTTACCTATTTATTATCTATCTGGGTGCAAGAAGTAGGTTGACATAATTTACGGGAAGTATTCGATCTTCTGCTCTGACCATTTGCAACTAGCCGAGCCTCCGGCTATTTTTCCATGAAATGACATAAGAAAAATGACTAGTAATTAATATAAATATTGACTGCATAAACCTGTAACATAAACACGACGGTAATTAACCGCAACATTTGTTTAAGTAAATAAATAAATTGTGATAATTTATTTAATTTGGTTCTGTAATCACCGTCGCGAATCGGCCGCGACCTTAATTGCAGTCTAGGGCTGTGTCTATCATCATTTTAAGTTATGTTATAGGAAATCGTATATCGTGTTTTACATACATAAGTTCCTATATTAAACTAGTCATTTTAGCTTAAGAATAATTTCGTAATTTAAAAATAACGGCGTCAGTGTACTTTAGTAGCTCAGTCGGATCTTTCTTCCTTTTACTTGACTATTTGTTTATTTTTTTGGGAAATCGTCGAATTACTCCCGTTGTGAGTTAGCAGCATGAGGGCGTGATTTGATGATTTCAGACCCTTACTGACTAAAACATATCATGTTCCTTCGTAGGCCTTTTTTGTACCAGGGCCGCGGTAACTCTTTCGAACAATCCGGCAGTCCTACTACAACTACTTTGTGACTTTTTCTACATTACAAAATACCCTAATTTCACGTTTCAATTTCGCTCCATTACTCATTTCACTCATCACAACAAAAACGCAGTAAGTACAGTAAGACTGAAAATAATCAAAATACTGAGAAAAGCCACGGAACGAGCGCGTTTTTACTGCCAACTCAATTAGCTGGGTTTACGACATTTTTCAGTTTATTTCAGCGGACCACACGCGCTATGCTGTAAACTTATTTACATGTTTTACTGTTCTTCACGCTTTTACTGACAACGAAACTTGGTACACGTTAAGCATAATATTAGTAGTAGTAGGTACACTAAAAGTTAACAATAGAGGATGTTTTAAAAACCATAATTCTTAAAGATATGGTTGTTAGTCACGGTCATGTATTGAGAAGTCCTTTAAACAATTAGGTTTGCTAATTTTCATTCATAGCTCGCATTGTGTTCTTATTTTCACATCGAATTGCTTTTTACATAGCAATTACCACATGGCATTGAGTGCCTACCACCCCGGATCGTCGCGGTAAACAAAAGAAAAACGCTTAAGAATCTAGGAAACGAATTAAGTAGGTAGACACCCTTTGCTGGATCAATCGACAAAAACAATATGCCTATGATATAATCGAAGATGCCGTTATATTCCAAATTATGTATATTTCCAAAGATCTTAAAGCCTACACAAACTTATCCTCTTATTCCCGAATTCCGTAGAATAACCTCCCTTGTATAGTAATAGCGAGCGGTAACGTGTAATGGAACGTAAGCGCGAACATTTGTACAGAGGCCCTAACATGAATATGGAACTGTTGGTTTTATCAACTTTAACGCTGTGTAGCTGAAGCTAGGGCTGGCAAATGGCGGATATTGTTCTATTTTTAAGAGAAAAAAATATAGGTGTATCTAAAGAATCCGAATAAAAAGTAGCCTTCCTTGATAGATGGGCACTTGTACGTACATAGTTCCTGAGAATAGCGCGTTCAATCAGCCAAATGAACAAAGTATTCGGCATTAGGATATTAGATTTTTCATGTATTATTTACATTGATATAAACATAGAGTTTCGAATTTCGGATATACTGTGCATGACCGTTCTATCTGCGCGTTTGGTTAATTTATCCCGTCTTGGTTAAAAGATACATATCTGTTGTACTATTTCTTTATATAGTAATAACCTCTTATTTATTTTATGATATCACACCCCTTCATATCTTAGAAACAAGCACCCAAGCAACTCATAACCAAAAACGCGTTAATCGTAACAGTTACAACACACAATAACGTTATTCGCGATAACGTTATTCTATTGTTACGGCAACGTTTCGCGCCGAGTTAAAGGTTCCCTTGGGGTTATCTGCACCATATTGTTACATCCTTACGCCTCTTCACACGTTGGTGCAAACCTTGGTTAGTATTGGTCCTAATACCTGCCCCAATGTTGGTGATTCCTTGTGTATGACATCTCATCGTCGTATGCCTTCCCCATAGATTTTCAAAAGGATTAGCCACATCATCAGTGAAGCCTTTTTCCAAACAATGTTGGGGTTGGCTTCCAGTCTTGACCAGTGTTTCACAGGGACTGACAGCCTCAATCCAGTTATCCCGATCACCCAATAAGGCTTAATAAAACTGGTTGTCAGACTTTCTTGCTCCTAACTGAGATGCCTTATGACTGCCAAAGATGTTGAAATGACAGCCTTTATCCGCCAATTTCTGAAACAATGAAGACTGTGTGACAAAACGGTCACCCATCCTAGGACCGACAGTGGACTACACACATATTGGTGCGAACATTGCCACCAACATTTGACGCTATTGTTTCTCCTCAACGATATCAGATAATAAGTAATTTGAAATCAACTAAGTTTCTAAATGTATTTCGATTTCATTCGCTATTGTATTAGAACTTTGGGAAACTAATATTATAGTAATATCAGTCTCGAATGGTAATATGGTTCTGTACAAAAGAGTTTTCATTGTTTTGGGAACAATGTGATTTTGGTAATAGCTTTGTTTTGGAAAGTTTCATTTTAATGGAGCTATTTGAACTGGACCTGTAGAATTTTGTATGATAATGTGACTCGAAAAGTTGTTATCTGATTCTTTTGCAAATAGTATAGGATTTGTTTTGATATTGTTCAGTTTACGACTGAAGATGTGGTCCAATCTAGTCGTGTAGCTTCGATTATAAAATAGGATAAAATTATTACCTCCATGAATGTTCAGTTAAGCAATTCGAAAATCGTACCAATAGTCTTATTTAGCTATTATTCTTACATGAAATAGTTTATTCCTTATGCTCATTATATTGATCGTTAACTGGACACAGCCAAAGGCAATGCATAGCAAGCCCATTAAAAAAAAGTAAGATCAAAACGATTATAAAATGCATCAAACTTTTACCACCTTAACTCTTTCCAATACCAGTACCCATCTACCTATCTCCTTAGTTGCAGTGCAACCGAGAATTCCGACACTTTCACCATTGACCTCCGGGCGTCGGTCATTTGTCAAAACGTCTAGAGACTCATGTCTCTATTACGAGTTACATTGTGAGGATACAGGTTCTATTACCGGTAATCGCGTGTAATATAAACATCTAAAGATATTAGTTACGACTCGTTAGATATTGATACCAATAGAAAACGGTAGACGGAACTAATTTGAAAGTACCTGTTTCATTCATTAATGTTTTTTTTTGGTTTTGTTTAGACGATAAGAGCAACGTTCTGATCAATGTATTTTTTATCACATGTCTTTTTAGAGAGTCAAAATTATTTGTACCTATATTAGCGCCCGCCAGCGGTTTTTCCGCATTGATAAATAGGCGAACACTGATATTAGCCTTTTCATCAAGATAGAACAATTTTTCAAAGCTGTCCAGTATTTCCTGACATTCATGGCAGCTTTATGAATGTCCATTTTTGACTAGTCATCAATGGTTTTTTCGAGATCAGGTTTATAATTATTTTATTGTAACTACATAAAATGAAACACATACATAGTTGGATCCACTTTTGGAGTGAAAGTAGATCTAAGATTTTTTTGCATTTGCAAACTAGATTCTAACAATAATTGGCGTGTATCAAAAGTTCGTGTTTCCAAGCCATTGATTCAGAAAGGAATCGGCATAGAAAGTTGTAGCATTTAGCGTGAAATGCAACGATTGCTTTTACGATTGAAAGACAATCCGCTTTCTAATTATATTTTGACCTTGTTCATATTTTTCAAAATCATCGAAACTGTCTGAAACTACTGACTGCATCAGAATTAGATTATAGTCTAAGTAAATAGCTATAGAGTAAGATATTTAACGTTTTTTAGTTATATATCAAGCATAGATATTAAAAAAAACACACACAATTATAGTTTTGTTTTCAAGGCGTAGGTACTTTTACGGATGTTCATCATTTCCAAATTCTAGGCCGGGCAACCACATAACTGAGATAAGCAAACAAACAACATTTTAAACAAACAAAATATGCAATAAAAATCACTAGGTACTGACACGCGACAGCCCTAACGATCGAAAAGATCGATCGACCACGAAAAGCCGAATCAGCTCAGCGCAATCAATTGAAACAATTTGAGCATTAAATACGACAGCGCGATACGCCGATACGCCTCGCCGCCAATACGCCGATACGCCGATACGCTGATACGTCGGTACGCCGCAACCGCCGTGATTGATAACAGTAGGCCGGCCAAATGGAATATAAATTGTATTCAAATCTAGCAGTTAGTATTCGATAAAATACGAGCTTTTGACTAACATTGTGTTATGAATGTTTTCCGGAAATTGTGCCGTATTTTGCGGGCGTTATTTTCTGAATACACTCCTGTTTCACTTCCTGTTTAAATGCTGTTCTATAAGTTTGATTAAAATAATATTGCTAAACTAAGCAGAACAAATAATAACAAGAACAGTTCAAGTAATAAGTACTAGATAACTTAGAAAAGTACGCATATCTACGAGTATGTACTGGATGTAAGTAAATGTACTTACATACTCGTATATAATGTACTGATGTACTCGTATTGGTACATAAACCGTTTTCATGTTTATACTTTTCTTTTGTAAATTCACATACATCATAGAACACCATGACAGAAATAAGATAGTTAACCATCAAATGTATACGTCCCGTTTTGTTCCCTGCTATATGTATACCATCTCGTCTCATGGACGTTCCGTTATGAGTATAATGTCTATTTATTTCATTGTTTCGTTATTTTGTTGCAATTCTCTTCATGTGTGGTGATGTTTATTATGATTTGAGGCTTTGTATTGTTAATTGTATTACTGTAGTTAAAATTAACTACTTAGTGGTTAAAGTTATGAAGTTCTGTGTGTGAATGACTGTATGAAAGTAGTGTTTCATAACTACATATTAAAATTGAATTGGTATTAAAATGTGGGTCCAGTAAATGAGTTTGTATAATTTAACCATGCAATGTTTGCAGTTTCGATATGGTGGATAAGTCTGAATGATATGGTAAGAATGAATGTTACATGTTAGTTAGAACACGGCAGATAGAAGAAAACATGCTAAGCCAGCCCCAATTAAATTTAGATAAGGATAGGAGGATGATGAAGATACAAATCTTATTCTTAAAAGATGATGATTTTTGAATGACAACCGAAAAAGCAAATTATGTATGGTTTCTTTAAATTATGGGTGGGTGGGTGAGTTCTCTTTACTTTATACCTATATAAGTATGTATAAATAAAGAACAGTTGATCCTATCCTTAAAGTTCCAAAGTTGATCTAAGCTTTTTTTAATAATCTAAGCTATCGAACCTATCCTGAATTACTTCCCCCGATACATTGAGCCAATGTAACAAACTCAGCAGATGCATTTTCCCTGTACACAAGTAAGTCACAGCTCACACCTAAATCTATTTAAAGCTTTCCCGCGCGCCTGTACTTTACGAGCTCGTAAAGTCGCGAGATCACCTGCGCGCGCGCCGGACGCTCGCGTGCTGAAGTGACTTTGTTTTTTGGATTGGTTTTATTTTTTTAATTGAATTCGTCGGTTATTGTTTTGTTTTTAAGAAATTAAAAGAAGTTCAACAATTAGAGAAAAACGTAGTTGAAAACTTATTTGTCGTTTAGTAAGTAGATAACCAGGAAAGTTAGTATATAGATAGGGTAGAGCCTATTTGATACCCAGGTAGGCAGATTTTATTGAGATTTCTGGAAATCACAACAAAATCTTATAGAAAAGCAGACATTATGTCATCGTAAAATTAATTCATTTTGTATGAATCACATTTTATCATTATATTTGTGCCACATAATTCAAATATAAAAACTTTGTTGCAAATAAGTAGGTACAAAAGATCTTATAACTAGGTATGTTCTTGGAATTTAACTGTCTGCCTTAACAGCATTGCAATTTATCGAAAAAAAACCTAGAAATATGTGTTACGCACAATCTAAAGTCAACTTAAAATTCCCCTTCAAAAGCTCTCAAAACACAAAGCACAAAGCCCACAAAACCACACAACAAAAGCATCAAGCATCGATTATCACCGTAATCAGTGCGCGCATAATGAAATTATCACTTTAGCGCGCGACTGTACGTTAGCACCTGCCCACGCGCAGCCCGACTCATAAACACTAGCGCGCGCGACTGTAGCGGGGGCTCAGTGACAGCGATTAGCGGGTGATATAGTTTTGAGAAAATTCTATGACGGTCGGCAACTTAATTCAGAGCACAACCTATAACAAAAAAAAAATGAATTAGTGAGATTCGTGTAGACAAAGAATTTGGTGAGAGCCAAAATTGACAGAATTTACACTTTTGTGAAGAAAAGACATTGAAAGATATTGTATTGCTATTAGTACATCATTATTTTTTTTTTAATAAGTAAAATAGCAGAACGATAGCCACGCGAATTACTTCGACTCGGTCGGATTATGGGCATGAGTTCTTAAACAAACATCAGAGGACGCTTCTAGTGGAACAGGTCAAATTAAATATAAAAAATACAAAACCCTAAAATTTATCACAAGATGTGGTAGAATTCAAGAAAATCTACACATTTCCACAAACATCCGCCCCTCTCTCACTGTTCCCCCACATGTACAGCTTTAGTGTAGCACCATGTCGGACGCCACGCTCCGAATAGTAACGGTGTTCGATGCACTACACGGCACTATCGCGTTACTGGACACCTACATCCACGCCCCGTGTCATACGTCAGCTGCCGCTTCCTTGTACCTGGACATGGGTGTACATGACGATGGACATAGGGAGTATTGATGGCTAACTCAGCATAAATTCAGGCATCTTCCTTGGACAATAATCTTTGGTCTACAATATTCGCCTTGCTCACTGACAGAGAAATAATAAGACAATAACTTGAAATACCTACGTTACTAAACTACTAACATATACAGCTGTTATTTATAATAGTAACGGTGTTCCGTGCAGTACAGGGCACTATCGCGTTACTGGACACCTACATCCACACCTCGTGTCATACGTCAGCTGCCGCTTCCTTGTACCTGGACATGAGTGTACAGCGCGATGGACACAAGGGTGTATTGATGGCTATGGCAACAGTTGAAGACATACATTCAGGCAGCTTTCTTAGACAATAATGTATGGTCTACAAGACTAGACTAGCCTTGCTCGTTGATAGAGAAATGGTAAGACAATAACTGAAATACACACAAATAAAGTAAAGTTAATCGCATTTTTGACTTTTTTAAGGATTTTTACCTAAATATAGATAACTTAGAATAAGGAATAACTTTATTTGCTAGAGATTCAGAAAACACATTTTCACAAGCTCGGTTCTAAAAATCTTATTTCGCTAAGGAACACAAAAAACTCCTGTTACTCTTTTTACGTTCAAACCATAAATTAGTTCTAGAGCATTTCAAATACTTCCTACTTCGTCCCACTTTTGTCTTAATATGTAACTAAAATGGCAATTCGCGAGTTAACAATGCTCTGACCGTAACGTCCGTAACTCATCTGCGCTCACAGGAAGCGGTTTCTGCATAAAGTTTAAAACAATAGTTACTGGCAGTTTCATTTTGTATGCTAACTGGACTTTATTTACCTATTTAATAAGTTCGTCATCTGCCTAGCTTTTTCACAACTATGTAATGAAGGGGTCGGTGTCCAGTCTTATCGGATGCAGACAGTATTTTACATAGCACGACGTGCTTAAAAGTTACAATTTTTACCTTTCCGTGTACCTACTTAATTTTATCCCTTTTTGGCCTATAAAGACCGAATCGTAAAGTCCTAGTAAAAGATAAAACGGTAACCTTATAAAATACATTTTATTACGCTAATTATCTCGCGCCTATCCTTGTTACTCCAAATTGCTTATTACTCGTAATAACAGCTTATTACGGAGATTGTTACCGCGTTATTTAAGGCTTAAGACTTAAGGTTCCTTCGGCCCATAATCACGGACTTATGGTTTGAAACAATTGGTCCTTTCAACCTTCTCGCCTTCAAACCATGACGGGATTGATTGAAAATTCCAAATTAATGTGTGAATAGTTCGCGCTTTTGTTCAATACGTGCTAATTTTCGAAAATGTGTGGAGTACGTGACTTTCTTAATTGGAAAGTCTACGTTTATTTTTTAACAGGGCCTTTTTGTGCTTTTAAGTACCTGCGCAATGAAAATTAAGTATGTAGCTAATTTACACACTGGCAGGCAATTCGTATTCGATTAATTCATTTCAACGTTTCTGATCTGGCCAACTACTCGTAAACCTGCATTTACCTGAAAATTAACTCACAGTAACTTAAGTAAAGACTTTTAGAAGAATCGCAATACACATAAAAACGCCCTAGAAGTTGAATCAACGAATAAAAAATACAAAAAATCTATCAGTCTCGTTATTATGCTCATAAAACGAACAGTACTGAACATTTCAAAACACGAGCACAAAAAAATAATAATGTGCGCCCCTCCGAATATTCCTTTTTGAAATTCTCCGTGAGACTTAACCCCAGAGCACACAGTTGTAAAACACACATAATTTACCTGTCTGTAGGCGGGTGCAGGCTGTGTACACAGGCCCTAACGAAGCGCCGTGACTCGATTTCCTAACAGAGAGCACCATAATCCCGTTACCCTCTGATTTCCCAAAGAAAAGAGGAATTTTCTGAGATTTATTGAAATCATTTTGTACAGTTTTCTTTTAAGAAGATTCAGTTTAAATGTGTTTTAATATTTTAAGTGCCAATTTGTTTCCTAATTGCAAGTCCCTATATACTCCCTATATAGGTACATCCCTATATACTATATCATCATCATCCCTATATACTAGCAATAATGCTTATCGTCTATTAGGGTTGAAATAGTATTGTCTATGTATGTTTCATTAAATAAGCACATAGCTAGTAGGCCAGCACAACACCTCTCAGTGAAAATTATATAATCATAGACTAGAAGCAAGAAAGACAATCTAAAACATTTTAACTAACGGAGTAGCAATTTTTCATATTTTCCAAGAAAGGCCAAAACCACATATTTATTTAGGCAAAAAACAAAACAACACAATATAGCAATATGAAATAATACCGAGCACAAACAAATACAATTGTCATATTATACCATTTCGTCAATATAACCTCAGCTATTGACTCAAGTCGCTATGTTTGTGGTGAATCCCATAGAGGGTATAATATCGACTGGTCAGGGGTTCCTCGGAAAACAAGGGGAGCCTGAGGGCACCACAGGTTTAAGAGATTACTCTTACTGCAGATTACCAAGCGTGGAAAATCGTGAAATCTGGGAGCATTCTTGCGCGAAGAGGAATCGGATTTTATGAGCTCAAACTTTGATTTTTGAGACGTAGAGGGATAGTTCTCACTGGATGCTTGTGAAACCACTGTAGGAAGCTAGTGTTCAGATTATATTGGTAATACTCATCTTTGATTTATATAATAAATTCAATCAACCAATTGAAGACTACGAATATGTACTCTAAATAAATAAATCACTTTCTCAATAAAACGTTCTCTCATAAAAATATCCGCAATTTAATGTAAACAGCAACACATACACGCCACCGTTTAAAAATCATTAAAAACTCATATTGACTTTACTTCCCTTTTGAGAGCTGTAATAATAAATACCGGAACGTAACGTTTTTAAGCAAACTCGCAACATTGGCTTAAAAAAACAACATCTAATAACATGATTCCAAGGAATTGGAAACGCGGATATGAATGTAATGATATTTGCTCTGTCTGTTTCGCGTGGTGCAAGTTATAAACTTTCTGATAAAAAGGAAAATTCCTTAGTTTTGTCTATAGTCTCTATATGTATGTATGTGTCTGTAGTCTGTATCTAAGTACCTATGTAACTTCACCACTACACTTCACTTTTATAGTCACCACTTTAAAACGGACTGTAACTCACTGTTCGAAAATGCAATCAATAATTTGATTTAGGCAGACGTATTATGATTTTGTCTCAAAATGATCACGCAAAAGCTGTCATTCATCTAAATACTTTCTTATAATGAAAACTGTTGACATTTTGCAATCTGTTTAACACTTTTAGCACGAGCACACACTATGTTTATTAAATACTGTCAACATTAATATAAAATCATATTTACTCGTAAAATAATAGCAGCTTTTCCAACCACCCAACTCGGATGAGTCACGCTCATCGCTCATCACTTAAGTAACATCCTGTAGTTAATTTCTGTTTGGGAGTTCCCCTTTGATGTGAAGAGGTAGCATATTAAATTCTCTTAGTCCACGGACCCCGATCAAAGCGCTTAATTATTTTAATGTGAATTGCACACATAATTTCGACAGAATTCGTGTATTTTCGCCCGCCATATTTTTCATAGCGTGTTCGCAGAGGTGACGAATTAAATGGCGCTAATTTTTTTCTGGAAATTATGTTTGACGTTGTCGTAAGTTTTAGTGTTGTTGAATCATTTCTTTTTTGGTGTTTAAAATATATTTGGAGCTGAGAGTACGTCAGTAGGCGCCTTCATTAGGTATGTCAAATTGATTGGAAGTCTAAAAAGGGTTTCAGTACAATTATTTGTCCTCAAATGATGTCATCTAAATATAAGTCGTGTGCGCAGGATCTCTCTTCAAGTCGGTTAACTCCCACATAGCTGAACATAAAAACTGTATCCACAGATTTAACTACAATATAACCTGAATGGAAACTTAACTGATTTCACCGAACGGATATAGACAAACTGGGATATAAACTACAGTACGTAGTTAACTATTAAACCGTATCTATTACCATTTCTTTGAAGCATTCAAATCAGTCTAATTACATACAAAAAAGGTCCTACATTGCATATCCTGTCCTCCTCGCATCTTATTAACGAGAATCGATACCAACTCGGCTGCCTTATCGAGTGGACAATTACCGATTCTCGATAAACGGAACATCGATTATATCGATATTTTAGTGTTTGTTTGCGCTGTAAATGTGTGTTAAGCTTTAGTTTAAGATAAGTGGCGAGCTTGATTGTGGTCGTTATTTCTCACACTTTCGAATATAATAAGAGTCGTTACAAATTCTGGTGGTAGCTGGACAGCCACAAGAAACTGATACACAGAAGCTCCAGTTTTCCAGGGGCGCTTATATAAAGTATTACATATAGGCTAAGGCTTGTGTTATTGTACGCAATCTTATAAAATCCCATTGAAGCGACGCTTAATTTTTAATTGTTTTTTCTTTAACCCGAACAGGGTTGTGTAATAATATGAGTAAGTATTTTGTAAGTAAAAACGTTGAAACTACCTAATGTGGAAAGTTAAAGAAACTTTACTTTCTGATATCAGTGTGCATGTGTGATATTCGAAGAGAAAATTATCGAGCAGTTGATATTAAACTGAGTTTTACGTCGACTGGTCTTCGAGTATAGTCAGCAACGAAAATTAAGCCGTGTAAAAAAAAAAGTAATTAAACGAAGATTTTGGTTAATATACCCAGCTTTAACCCTTTAACTAACTCATATAACTTACATATATTTGACGACATTATCATAAATAATGGCATTAAACTGATTTGATGAAAAAGAAGACGGTTTCGTGTTTGGGGCTATTTTCTTTGCATTGACGAGCACTTGACACTGACATATCAATGGCATATTGAACTAAGGCCTGTATATGATATTTTTGGAATAAATAGGAAGCTCACGATAATTACTGACGGTCACGCGTATTTACAGTATATACATGGCTAGTACGCAAGCGTGTGAAACTAGTCGCGAATAGATTGGAATTCACTTTTTATACAAAGTCTTCCGATGTATACAGCAGCAGTACGCAAATACTCGCATATATTTTGTAGTGGCCAAAGTAACTTGCTTTGTTCCATAATATACAGTGCTAGTCCGCATGCAAACTAATCGTGTATACATGGGAATAGGCGCGAAAAACTTTACGATTCCAATCTATTCGCGAGCAGTTGCATGCTCGCCATTTTGATTAAAACACGACCTAGCATTTAATTTAAATATTAATAATTCTCGTTGAATTAAAAAACATTGTATTAAAAATTGAAGTTAGTGACGAAAACGAATCGCTGCAAAACCGACTCTACGTAGTCTTGTCTGCCCTACCCCCAGAGTGCAATTCAAAACCGCGTAGGCGCGGAGGAGCGAGGCGGCCTGCGAGCTGAGGCGCAGGTAGTTTTAACGCTCGCCGCCGCGGCTGAGGCTGGTCGGCAGAGCCGGCCAGCAAGCCGAAGCCGCGGTGGTGAGCGTGAAAACCATCTGCGACGATAAGCTCGCATGGGACCGCCGGAGCCCCGCAGCACCGGAGCTGTGATAGAAGCGATGCTTGCTGCATGTTGCTTGCTTACATTTTAAACGTACTGAGTTAAAAAATTAGAAGCTAATTAAATATATTTTATGATGTCATTTAATAGTATTTTAGAAGTTTACTGTTAGAATGCCTGCTACAAATTAAGATGGTAAAAAAATACCATCATGCTGAGTTGTATTTAGAGTGGTTTACTTAGAAGATAACTAGTGGCTAAGATAGTATTATTTAGATGCTCGTTAATTGTTGTATAAATAAATTGTGGCTGACTTAATAATTTAGAAGGCAACATACATTTTTGGGGGCGAATAATGATATTAAAAAGAAGCCTGTTTAATTAGCATTTTTAATAAACAAACTCAGATTCAAAAGCCATTTTTATTTATTGCTTTACCTAATATTAATTTTGTATAGTTAAATTTGACCGTGTATAAATTGGAAAGATGCATGTGCACGTCTAAGCTACGAATTATACGCGAGCAGTACGCAAAATTCGTGTATACTTTGAAATCACAAATTAAAAAACAGCATTACAAAATATCAGCGAGCAGTTTCCTATGGATGCGTTTTGGCTATGTACACTCTGTAAATACGCGACGGTCACAAGCCTTCTTTTTTATACCTACTGCGATAAAATCCATGTATCCACATTTTACAACGCGTCATAAAAATAAAACTTGATCACGTTACCGCGCGACTGTACATTGTGCATATCGCGATCATGAATTAACATTTTACGAGATAAACGCCTCATAAACAGTTTAACATTTTTAAAATTAAGCGCGACTGTACTCCGTTTTACTCAATAATGAACTTTCAAAAAGTAACAATCAAAAAGCTATCTTATCTCAACGTCATAAAGTTCATATTACAAGCTTCTTTACACAAGTTTATGTACTTAATAAGCTGCATTTAAAATTGGACTTTGTCTTTATGATTTAAGGTTGAAAATTTATAGGGAATTGTTATTAAAGTTACTAGATGTATAGTGCATATTGTGTTATTTGCATGATAATTGACTTAATAGCGTCAGTGATTGGATTTTAATTCACCTGCTCTTCTGTATATTGTTCAATCATGGACGAGACATGGAGTAGGTCCCACGGCATTTAATTATGGGAAGCATTAACTTTGCCCTCTGGATTTAAAAGTTCAGTCCTGTCACGATTCTTAAAATAATAATATTTTTACCTACACGTTACAGTTCAACTTTAATAAAACAAAGGATGAGTGAATTGTCGTAAAAAGCAACATAAAGACATAAGAATTTCGCAGATGTGAAAAGCTTCTTTCAAGCTACAACTAAGTTGCAGGACACAAACACAGTATCTTATGTAATAGACTATTAAATATTACTTTTGTATCAATACAGTCAAAATTCAAACTTTGAAATTATGAAAACTTTGAAACCCAACATTCACCAGGTTTTAATTAATTGACTAATGTATTGTTCAAGGTTTCTTTAACTAAGCGGATACATGATACAAAGATACTATTTTTAAAACTTTCATACAATACAAAGCTACTTTTCAACGTGACCAACCGCAACATAAAATAAGCAACAGAAATAAACTGCAAAAGCCACCCCATGACAAATACCTGAATACCCCATTGTTGAAGGTTAACGCTGAAGCTCATGAAATATTTATATTTTCTAGATAATCATGTTCTCGAAGAAAACCAATGCATTCCTTGCTTGGAGACTGCTATGTTTGTGATGAGCGGAGCGTGAGCGGAATTACTAAGTAGTTATCAAAGTGATATATTTTCCTAAACATAATACTTAATATATGCACATAACTATTTTTGAGGTTTATGCCGCAATTATTGTTTGTGTTGTAGACGGCATGAAGAGCATACTCTGGTACAAAATTCTTCATCGAATCATTTAAATATAATCAGTCGCAAATATATTTTCATTGTTCTTTCAAAAACCTTTATTAATCGTATTTTAAACGCACCCTCAAAAACATACATAATACTTGCACCCAAAAATAGATCGAAATCGCAATCGAGACCTACCTACGAAAACCACCTATTCAATTCGCTTTTCAACCTTCACTATGTTTCCATCTCGAAGTGTCAGAGCATTCGCCACAGGAGTAGTTCAATAGCGCCATGGTTTATTCATCCCTGCGTACTTTGGTGCCCCATGCAGGCGCCTGTCAACAATTGACCGGTGACTACTTATATTTTTTGAACTGATAAACACATAAAAAATTAGTTTAAAGGTATAGGTTGAATGCCAACTGGCGACCGCATATGCCGCAAAGTTTCGAAAGAAAAGTTTACATAGAACGATCAGATTAATCTCACTAATCAAATCAAACAAAATAATAATCAAACTATGTATATTCTGTTTAATCATCAGCCTGATTTAACATTCGCATATTCACAAGAGATTCATTTAGCAGCTAGTGTTGATAAAACCTGTGATGATGTACTAAAAACATTCATCAAATTCTATTAAAACAAATCAAGCCTTTGGCTTTATCTAGCAATTTAAAAAATACATATTAATATGCTAATAAAGCTCCCAGTTCATTACCACTCCTAACAATAACATGCCACATCTCTAGCAATTCTTTCGCTCTCCACCACGGCGACACAAAGCGAGTTCCCACAAAGTGACATTTGCAATGGTAATGCAAGCAAATAAAACGTCAGCTTGTTACCGTTGTGTTGCAGGACTCAGATCATGTGTGACCTAGATTTTTAATCGACTGCTGGAAAGCTGGTTATTGATGTTGGGCTCTAGGAGACTAGTTTGTTGTTTAGCTGTAGAGATTTCGCAAAAAATGAAGTTGGTAAATGAAAACTATGAATAACAAAAAAATCAAATACATACATTACTTTAGTTTCTATTTATTTTGACGAAAAAATGCAAGTTTCTAAAACATACATAAATTGAAGAAAATTATTATAATAATTAACGCCATCTGTCACACTTTCTAAAACAATTAACCAGCCTATGACATACCACGTTCACCATCTCAATCAAACGCAACTTTGAACATCCAAAACACCAACCAAAACATGAAACACCTCCAAATTACCTAAATATCAATAATCCGATGAGCACTCAATAAATCTATCTAATCTGGTCTGGTGACTAAACTGCAGGCCAGCCAACTGGGTGCCCCGGCGATTACCAACAGCCATATATCTTAGTTTGGAAGGGAGCCAGACTTAGCCGATACTGTTGCATCGTTACATGCACTATTTGTGTAAATTAGCCAGTGATTTACAAGCTGGTGATTTTTGTTTGTTTGACAGTGTAGATAGACTAAGTGGTGGCTAGCGCTGATGGTTAAAAGTCTTCTTTTTGAGAAAGGATTTTGATTAAGGTTATCGGACTATGTGATAACGTAACGTCCTAGTTTGTAGATCATGGCAAGGCTGTGGCATTGCTTAAAACTGCAGTATTTAAAAACAAAGGGATGAGGTTCTTATATGAATGTGGATAATGGTTCTAATTTCAATAATAAAAAAAAATTAGGTCCGCAGAAAAATAGAAGCTAAGATGGGTTTTAGTCAGTAAGTGCTGACTCTCATCCGGTCCAATTACATCAGAAGCAAATTTTGATGTTTTTCCATATTCTAAAAAGCGAGATGGTATAATAATCTACTCAGCTCTTTAAAAAGCTATTCTCTAACGAAAATATAAGTAGGTGCCTTAGAGAGGATCAAATCGTAATTGGAAAGAGCACTTTAGCTCCTCAAACTGCAATTATTATACACGAAATGTTCTCGAAAACGTGGAGTCTTGGCGTCTGAACCGCCAAGTTTTCAGCACGACTGAGCTTAGTTTAATTTGTGCACATTTCAACCCCCATTATACTAAATAGGGATGAAGGTAATTGAGACGCAACGTCTTGCCTTTCGGCCCGACCTCTTCGGTGTACGTAGTTTTAAGTATATGTTTGAGAGTATTGTAAGTGCTCAGTTTCATATAAGTTGTCTTTAATTTAATTAAGGTATCATGTGAGTTTTTTAGTTAAGTTGGGTTTAGTCCGAACGTCTGTTTACATTAAAATAATTTGATAAATTACATTAGTTACTTTTTACTATATTAATTTCCATACAAAATCCTGGAGTGAGTAAAATACAACTTTTTAAGCCATTTCGTAATCCCTTCCCTTTTATTTTCATAGAATTCTTATTTTACTGAGAACTATGCATATCTAATGAAGTCGGTATATATTCAGAAAGGAGGTAAAATACCTAGTATAATATATTGTAAATCTGTAATGGAGTGCATGCTCCTGACGTGTCCTCAGGGCTTAACTTGAGCATGGGGGGATCTGATACATAAACTTGCGTTGTTCACTTAGATTTTAAGTTAGCTCTTTAATAAGCAGAGTAAAAATAATGATTTATGGCCGCAAGCATTTACTTGTCGAAAATAATGATGAGTTATAGTTGTTTAAGAATAATGATTGATTTCATATTTTGTTTATTTATGAACAACATTAAGATATTTTGGGTAATTTTGCTGTCTTTTATCATTTTGTATGGTAACTAACATGAAACTTTTTCCTACACTTAGAATATTTTTAAGTCCGTCTGTCCGCAGCACTTTTATCAAAATCATCGTCAAAACTACTAGACTTATTTCAATAAATATTCGTTAGGTATAGATATTCGTTAGAACCTGAGAGGCTTAGAAAGAGCACAGGACATACTTATTGTCCGGGTGTGGGGTGTGGTTCTTTCAATATGCGGGTGAAAACTAGTTGACTTGTATTTATTACTAATTATTTATCATTAAAGTTATCCTTGAAGTATTTTATAGCACGAGAAAGCCTATTATTAACTTTATTTTCACATCTACCCCGAAAATCTATATTTTTCACCAGAAAATATGCTTAATCAGTATCCCCAACGTAAACACAGTGGTGATCAGGTACCCTGGTGTCAGCTCATTTGTCAATCAGGCTGTCATGAGTAATGGCCACGCAATCGGACGGATTTCAGGATGATATCGGGAGCCGGGAGGTTTATTTTTGAAGGATCGATTTTACAGGTTTTTTGGGGTTTGTGAAATTGGTTGTTTTGCTGTGAAGGGGAATATTTTTAAACCTATGAAAGAGATTTTTAAAAAGCAGTTACTTTTCTTTATGCAGCTTTAGAAAAAATCAATAGAAAAACTTAGCCAGTTGCGTTAGTTTTACATAAATTATAAAAATTTATAAACTACTAGGGTAAACTCGTTAGAGATGGCCATACGGGAGAGATGGCCAATCGAATTATTTTTGGCATGCATAGCCAGATGGCTCTACAATGCTGTTAGTAGACCGCAAGAAACGTTCGGGAACTCAGTGCGACGATGCTGCTGCGCGTATTTATGTTAAAAAGTAAGTAAATCAACTTTTATTTTACAGGGTATTGCAAAAATTGTATAGTGTGGTCATATATCAACATGTAGTACTACTTTTTATTGCATTTTTTAAATGTTTGCTTAGTTTATTATGTTTATCAAATGTTAACGTCTATTCTAACCTCAAAATGGCGCCTGCTAATGTTTAATTAAATCAAAAATTTGATATGGCCATCTCACCCGCACAAAGAGGAGAGATGACCACATAAATTCAGGTTGAGATGGCCATATTATTCTTGTTATGTGAAGTGATATTAATGCGTTTTGTGTTTTGTTACATATGCCAAATAATTATGAGAGAAAAGCCATAGCCACTCGTGGTTGTTGGAGTGAAGATTCACAAAAAAAAAATATGGTTAAACCCAAAGATAAGAAGACTGATACGAAAAGAACGATAAGAATAGAAAACGGAAAGCTGTAAGGCGTATTAGCGAAAGCAGTTCTGATCTCAGTGAACCAGTATTGTGTGATACATCTGACGAAGAAGATAAATAAAACGAAGCAGATAACTGCGCTGGATGCGGAGAAAATTATTATAAGACTCGTCTTGTGGAAGATTGGCTCCAGTGTCTTATTTGTGACAGGTCATCATGAAAACTGTACCGAGTTTGATGATATGTGCTCCAAATGTGGACAGAATAAGAAAAAAGAAGCTAAAGGAGCCGAATTTCAGGACAAGGGAAAGGGAAAAGGGAAGTCAAGTACTGGTCATCTATCCCGTATAGCTATGGCCAACTTACCCTGATACCCCGGGAGAGATGGCCAATTCTATTTTTTTTTAGAAATTATTTTTTAATATGTTTTTGAATTATAAAAAAATATTTGTCGTTGATTTTTACAAGACTAATAACTGTTAATTATGATAAGAATAAAAGACTGATTGTAACAACACTTTTTCTTTTTTTTATTATGTCTAGATAAAACTATGGCCAACTCTAACGAGTTTACCCTATACATATTATGTAGTATATATGTGTTCACATACATTTGATGTTGTCTTACAATCCATACATTTCTATGTGCATTTTGAACATCAAACTACAGGTACGCACTTAATTACTCTCGATGACGCAGTTATTATATTAATATTACCACAAAATACATAGGTACAGAAGTCAATCTCATGTATGTACTTCACTTTTCATGCCTAAACTCGGCGGTCGCGCTAGGGTTGACAACTTTTTTATGCGCATAAAAGTAACGTGGTAGTGGTACTCTTATCTAATTATTTGATTTATTGTTGAAAATAAAACAGGAAAAATGAAATATAAACCAATAATAATACAATATTTAATGTGGCATACAAGAGGTTAATAAACACTTTCAACGGAAATTTGTTTGAACGAGATACCGAACTTTTTCAGAAACAAATTTAAAATTTTGTTATTCAGACGTATATAGGTACCATAAAACACTATGTAAAACAAAGTACCTCTTGCGAAAAAAAAATTTTGTATGTAATTGGTTGGTACAGTCCCTGATCTAAGCTTGCTTCTACCTACAGTCACCTTGATGTGCGAGTCCGACTCGCACTTGACCGGTTTTATTTCGTCTACCTTACAACATACTCTCGCCATGATCACAAAAATGTATCAACTCATACTACCTAGTAATAATCTTTGAGGGTCGGCAGGTTCGCCTGGGTCGACACTCATCATCATCATCATCATCATCATCATCAGCCTATCGGGGCGCTTACCTACCCACCTAATTGTACCTACTGCGTTTATTAAACGAATCATCGAAATATGAGAAAATAACATACTATAGGTACTATAGGTACATTACATACTATAGGTACTTACCTCTCTGATTCAACCGGCAGGCTAAAAAACGACAGTTCACTGTTTATTATTGTATTAAAACAACCGTCCACTGAACAATTATAATACGACTTTTTTTGTTGCTCCATTATTACTTTTTCTTTTTTTGTTATTAAATTAAAAATATTACAGTCAAATTACAGTCAGATATCACAACGCGTGCACATTTGTCTACCTTGTGTGTGACGCGCGTATCTCAAGAAAGCGGCAGCCGCGCTCGCACTGTTTTGAGTTGTTTTGAGACAGCGCGTCTGTGTACACGCACACATAGACACCTATGTCTGCGTGACTCGAACACGCTTTGTATGTAGATTGACTTCTGTACCTATTTATTTTGTGATATTACCGTCAGCATCACCTAATAAGAATATAAGCAGAAGGGATACTTAATTCAAAGATTCAAAATCAATACTAGCACTATGCAGATTTGTAACAATACCTACATACTTATATAGAACTAATATGTTACATTTATATAACTATGGCTTATCCCCGAAACCAATTCAGAACCAGTTTGCTTTTAACAATAAAAGTGATAGCTTATACTGTAACAAAGGCCCAGAAACAGAAGACAACACAGCTAAGTCAATTATGATCCTTCTGTGGAAACCTGCCGAGTCAGACAGGGGTGCGCAACCTTCGCAAGTTATTAGGCCCATGTGTCTATGAGCCGGGATTAATCAAATTAATAAAGTCGTTATCTCGAGTGAGGCAATTTGCCACCCCTGTGCGACGTAATACTGTTATAAGTTGAGTTTAGACACTTTTAGCGCTGATGCGAACGTATAAATCGCATTAATATGTGCTGAGCTTATTAGGATGGTAAATTAAATGGTTATTGGCGTTACGCTTTGGGTAATTGTACGTTATTGGGTATTAGATGCTGAATATGGCGAATTAAACGTGCTATATTTCGCCATTGACTACGTTAACGTTCCAAGGGATCTTCCAGCAGTGAGTGAATAAAATTTAGCTTATCTTCTTTTCCATCTCTGAATCTTATCTTCATACCAAACATCTCAATCGGTTCAGCTGATTTTGCATAGAAAGGTGAGAACACAAAATCTCTTTTGCATTTATCAGCTAGGCTAGAATTTTAGAAGAGTTGTTTTTAACTATCCAAGGATAAAACATCATTAGTGAATTACATTAACGAATCAGTACACCTTCCTATATCCTTGACTTTGCAATTTTCTTCGTCATTATACCCCCATGAAAAATCACAGCAAAAACAAAAAATATAAAAAAACCGTCATATTCATACAGAAGCTTGATGAAAGCAGTTTACCGTCCATTTACTTGGATCGTTAGTAATGACAAAAGAACGAGCTGCGAGCGGGCGGGCTCGCGTGATTTATGTAGTCTGACTACATCGCGACGTATGCCGATATTTAGCTAAATAGTGCCTGTGACAGCTGGTAGGAAAAAGGCTACTTGGACTATTATGAATGAGTTTGTTGGGTAATGTTTTGAATATGTTAAGAAGGTCTTTTGTTTGGGATATTGTAATGATGAATGGTAGCTGTGTAGAGTGAGCAACTTACTAAAATTCTGATTGGTGCTCGCAGGATATTATTTTAGTATGATTCTTTTCAGGAGCTCAAAAGAACTTCAGTTTAGAGTGTCAAATTGTCTAGACAATTTGACACTCTAAACTGATGCAAGATCTTCAGCATGATGCAAGCGGCTTTTCATAACTTTCGCAGATCTGCACTTAGTCTTGGCCCAAAGCAACTAACGTTCTATCTAATAGAACTCTTCCCAAGAACCAGTTTATAATAACCAAAAGTATAACTTTGCTACCCATTTCTATCTCTATCTTAACTCAAGAGACAACAAAGTAACAACCAATATAACTTTTCCCAGCGATAAATCAATTAACTCGATTGTCTTCCTACGTCTACGATAACGAAGATATTGGCCAAATGGCTAGCCCATTTCTGACCAATCTCGAGTAAAAGTGCCATAAATTAACTGGGAGGAAATAGATTATTGTGTTGCCAGCCCAAGTTGCTGGCTGCACGATTTATCACCGTTTTAACCGATAAATTATTCACGCTAATTTAAGTTGTTGTTCGAGAACACACCTTTAGTTCGCTTCTAAGTTTGATTTGCATAGAGAAGCTATAAATTAGTTGTAATTTTAATATTTATGATTGTCATTTGATTAATTAGGTATGTATGTGGAACGTCGAACTTAAACGTGATTGATATAATTGTAGTTCCGTCTAAGTTTTGGGTCGGGAAAAGTGTTGTTTTCCATTTTTGTAAGTTCCTAGTAGCTTGGCGGAATATTGTATTAAAGGCTTGATTGTCAGCAATTTGTTAACTACTACTAGCAGGGTCCGCACGTCTACAAACTCCAGTAGCTTTGCACAATGAAAATACACAATAGGATACCTAAATACTCTACCTTTCCAAGGGAGAAAGTGTCGATATCTGATGTATCCAGCACCCTGTCTATATCTATTAAGCACTGAATGAAATAAAGATCGATTTGAAAGTCTAGTCGTGACGGAAATGAGACTTAGAAAACTGATTTGATATTCCAAGACAAGAAACAATAGTACTGTATTGTATTTTATTCAATTTGTGAAAGGAAATGAAGTGCTACATACAATAAGATATGAAAAAGTCTGTCGAATTAATAACCTGATTCTGCTTCGACAAAAAATCTTCACGTTAATTTATAAGCGACACGTCTCGCCTGTCAAATTAAAAGTAAAAGCATTACAGCCTCAAAAAAATCAATTGACACATACACAAGAACTAAAAAAAAACTCAAAACATTTAATTTCTTTCTTATACATTTCACTTTTATTCTCGGGCACGCGCAGCCGTATTGTCGCGAAAGTAGCGTCGGATACGGTTGCTCACGTCGGCCGTCCGGTCACGTGCTGCCGTGTCCGGTGCCGGCAGCCAATCAGTGGGTTCTCTAATTAATTTACTTTGAACGCTTCTTATTGGCCGCGACGTGCTCCAATCAACACGAACCACTTCACGATTAGTTTCCACAGCCGCCGGTTTTTCCGCTGACTTTAATTTCCGTTGATCGGTTCGAGAAGTTTGTTTTTACACGCTTTTTATTTTCTTGTCTTGGATGGGGATTGTAATATCTGCAGCTTTTTGCAATGGTTCGTCTTCCTTCTTTGAATAGTAAAAATTGGTCCATTCTGCTTTGAGAAAAGTTAAGACCTATCTTTATTGTCATTGCATCTATGATTGCTCAAGATACGGAACATAACAACAATTTAAAGACGAGATTTATTATAATGGTTCTACTGAAAAAAAGACCAATCCGTCAAGACAAACGCATCAGGGAAATTAGTACTAACTAAACGATGATGGACAAGCAGCTCGTTAACATTTGTGCGTTGACAATAGCGTATCCTCCCAAGCAATATTGTGACTTATGCAAATTATGTTAATGCCTATAATCCCTTGGAACATTGCGGTGGATTCTTGGCACTCGGCGAATCCAGGTCGATCCGATAGTTTATACCCTAGACTCAGGTCTGTGACGATTATCACCGGCGCCTCTATTCAGGATTTGTTTGGACTGTTCTTAGAATAAATCGGGGAGGATGCCAGAATGAGTAGAAAAGGATCAAAAGATTGGTGCACCTATTTTCGATTGGTATCTGAATTGCTTTGCTAATAAAAGACTACTGGGAAAAATAGTTTGATGCTACAACTTGGATGATATTTGGAACAAACTTAATAAAATGTCACATTGCCAACCCTGATTGTAATTTAAATATTTTTCGCGACTTACCTCACCCAAAAATAAAGATGTACACAACAGACAACAAAAAATATCAAAACCTAACGCAAAAGACATAACAGCCATTAATGCCATTACAAAAGTGCTCGTAAGTCTGCGCGCGCGCCTCCCCCTTTACATAAAGCTGTCAGCGGTCGATCTGCGGTTTGCTATAACGTTTAACAGATGGCGCTGTTAGAAAAATACCCACCGTCCCTTTGTAGTGAGACGGCCATGATGATTTGTATGTCAACGTATGACAACCCACTGACAGATATAAATCCTAGTTTTTTATTTGTTTTTGTTCGTCTTTTGTTTTGAGGTTTTATGTGTCCTGGATTGTTTGTTTATCTGTTATGTCTTTTCCAGGTGGTTGGACAGTTTTGGGTTATCAAATTATTTTTAAAGATTGATCTATATTGTGATGCATCCTTATAAATAGGTCGTGGAAATGTGTTAATGTTAAACCTATGATATAAGTAGAAATAATGATAAAGCACTTACCCAAGATTAATTGCGTATCTATAGCAAAGTAATCTAGTTTAAAGTAGACCTATCTTTGACACTAAGTAAAACAATTTGTATCTTTTAACATTTTGCCATCAAACACCACAAAAAATCTAAAACTCCACAACTTACAATCTACCACAATAAAATAAATTCTAAACTAAAATAAATGTGTTTAGCCAATAATTAATCGCAATACATTTACCTCCTTGGATTCGCCGCGGTCGGTTAATGGCATCATATGTCACTTCGTTAATGCCTAAGTGCTAGGACCTCGGAATTACGTCCATCCAGTGCTTATACGTCTATTTGACTCCGTCACAGAGTAAGGAAAGATGGGAGATGACAATGTAGCTAGGCCAGGCGCGTTCTTCTAGGTCAAATATGTAGGATGCACATGAAAAATATGATCAGTTACGAGTTTATAACGAAGTGTTCGGGTTCTTTGAGACATTTGGCAATGATTTTTTGTATTACAAAAATGGGCGGGTTCCAAAAAAGGCGTTTAAGGGCGAGGAAGGTTACGTTCCTCGTCCCGAAAACACCCGCATTTCAGCGCTGCTTTTTTTAGGAGATTTTCCGTTATGACATCTCCGCGAGTCATTTCGTTTTCCATGGACTAATTCCAGTACTTACACTGTTTGACTCCGACCAGTTGCGTCTGTTTGACGTAGTACAAATGTTCATATTGTAAGATACATTTGTAACTTGTAAGGCGGTTGCATTTGTACGTAGGAGGAGAAATGCAACGGTAGCAATAGTAATCTTGGGCGGAATTGAACTAATTGATAAGGCGTTGGCTTTGAATTAAATTAACATAGTTATGAGGTATGTTATTAAGTGGTTCGAACACCTGTTTTGATAACAATAGATATTATATTGTTATTTGAATTTGGAAATGAATACGATGCAGGACATTATATAAGTAGCACCTTTTGATTACGGAATGTATTTATACATAATTGAAACCCGTGTTGCGACGGCTATTGTTCTCGTGTCAGGATAGAATATAACCCTTATCACACTAGAATAGTGAAATATATTTCCCAACAGTAAAATATTTTTCAAAATATCACTTATTAGTTTCGGAGTCATTAGGATACAAACATTATATAGGTAGGTAACAATCGTGATTATATTAGAGAACTATCTCCTTCCAAACTCGTGCGTCCTTTCAATCAACAAAATCTTTTTATCAATTAAGTTTAAATGACTAACTCTTATCATAATTAAATATTATTTTTCTCTATCTCCTCAGAATGCAACTGCAACGGTCACGCTCGTCGCTGCCGGTTCAACATGGAGCTCTACAAGCTGTCTGGCCGCGCCTCCGGGGGCGTCTGCCTCAAGTGCCGGCACTATACCGCCGGCAGGCACTGCCATTACTGCAGGGAAGGATACTACAGAGACCCTACCAAGCCTATTACCCATAAGAAAGCTTGTAAACGTGAGTACTGCACTTTTCTTTATACTTAAGCCCCTTTTAGTAAGTTAAGCTGTCAGTTCTGGTTCAGATTTTTCTACTTTCAGCTAGGTTTTGCTTTTACTTATAGTCCAACGGTGGGTTGCACCATTTCTAACAGCAATGGTAACCAAGCCGTTTTCAGTTGACATATTGCCGATTTGACCAATGGGCGGCAAGTACCTACACGGCTGATTATGGTTTGGTTATCGTTATAGTTAAATGGTGCAACTCTCCCTAAGCCTGTAGTATAGACAAGATTTTACCGCTCATTTAATTTCATTTCAATACTTAATTGTATACAGTTGAAAGAGAATGTAGTTTCAAATGTAACAATTTTATGACAAATAAATTATAAATTCAATAAACCTCCTCCTAGAAATGACGGTAATAAAACCGACATTAATTTTACATTAATTAAATTCTATTGAACTTTAAAGTTAATAAAATGATTTCAAAAGCTTTTACATAACTACATAGGTCTGAGATATTAACCTATTCATATTATTATTCATGCGAAAGTTTGTATATGAATGATATATAAAATTGATATAAAAATTTAAATAGGATTTTGAAAAAACTTGGCAGTAATTAAGCTGGCACATCAGACTAATCAAATGCTACTTTTTAACTGGGACCGGGAAGTAGTTGCCTTAGGAAGGGGGTGAAACTGCTGGCGGATGCTAGTATATCTTTTACTTTATAACCTATTTTTTTAGAACCAGCCCTGTACTTACCATTAATTTATGATTGAAGCAGAGATTACTTTAAGTACATGTAAACCGCAGATATATTTATTTACCTACAATATCAATAAAAATGAATCCTCTATTTAAATCAAACAACCTTTCAAAATACCCATTAACTTACCTTTACAATTTGAAACCGAAACATTTTAAACGTTAAACGATAAGCATAGATTAAACCAAAGACTACAGATTAAAGTGACGATAACCATTTACACCTGTCCACAGACACACAAACAGACAGACGGACCAACAGATATAATCTAACTATCTCTGTACAAATAGACGCCATCGTTATACAAATACTAAGGTTTAGTTAAACTGAGTTTAACGTTCAAATGTATTTGTTTAAGACGCATCAATTTAGAGATTTGAACGCTTTTTATGTTTTTAATGTTAAAGTTTAAAGTTGTGCGATATTATGTGTGGTTTCAAATAAGCTTTCTTTAGTGAGGCATAAATCTGACTAGCACACTGTAAGCTTTTAGTCGGCCGATAGTTTGTTTGAACCCATAAATCAGTAAGAAAATGAATGGTAGTACGCACATTACAAAGATCAGATCTAACCGGCAATAGACCGACTGAAAAAAATGATTTGAATCAAGATTTTCTTAAAAAATTGCCAACTGCGGAGTCAACTAACAGTGTATGGGTCTCTCTTATTGTGATTCTTGTAAACGACTTTATGTGACGTAAAACTTTATGGATATAGTTTACTCGTAAAAGGCAGATTTCTTTATATACACTCGCGTAATCTGAAAAAAAAAAGTAATAACATCAGCCTTTACGAACAATAATCTTACACAACAAAAACTATCTCACCGAGTAACAACTCGGCAAACATTTTAACCCTATCAAAACTAAACCAATTCTATTCCCGAAGAAATCGAAATGGCGAAACAAAAAGCCGTTACGTTGCCATCGTAAAATCCGCAAGTAAAGTCCTAGTCACATCGTGGAGGGTACAATAGTTTTCACATAAAATTGGCCGAAAATCGAGTTGGTCCTTTCGACCGAAATTGGTCCTTTGGGAGGCCTCAGTTTTATTTGACGGCCGCGGCAGGTTTTTCGCTGATTGAGTCAAGATTGGGGTATGGAAATGGGTACTCTTAGGTTCTGTTGTTACGTCGCGGCCGAGTTTGATAGGGAGAATTGAAATGCTTGCGTTGTGAAATAGGAATAAGGAAGTTTGTTTAGAAATATTTTATTTATTAGAAGTTATACTAAAGTTTCTATGTTATTTATTTAAAAGTAGTACCTATATTTACCCAAAACATATTACCTATATGAAAAAGTAGACCAGTCTTGTCGAAAATAGCGTCTCTAGTAAATTTCTTAACTACAACAATCATGCTTAGAAAAGTGCCTAACCTCAGAAGAAGATAAACACCTTGTTACTCGGGGACTTTTACTGTCAATGCTGCCCTATTAGAAATATCATGCCCAAAATAAACATCCTGTCAACACCATCTCAACAAAAGCATAATCCTCAGGACACTGTTCCCAAAACCTTTTCCAATTCTCGGAATTCGCGAGCATCTAGCCGACCAGCACACTCGATACAATTGCCAACATTATTTCGGATTACACTCGCCGCCACACTCCCGGGACCGCAATATACCGCGGGGTCAACGCACATACAACACTTTCCCTCAACCGAACCATCCCGGTAATTGAGTTCAGGATCCCACGACGCACCCGGGACATTCCGATTGTTCCGATTATCGAATGAAATCAACTATACCGATTTATATTCGATAACAAATCATAACGCACAATGAAACGAATTCTGTTTCCAATAGTTTCAATTATGGATAGTGATTTAGGATATCGCAATATTTTTTGTTTATTTTTTATTAAAGGTCTGCTGTATTTTTGTTTTGTCCAGCCATATCAAGTAATAGAGAGATTATTGAAATAATAGCACATAAAAATAGGAGTTATTCCCAATTTGTCATTAGTACCGATTGGTCACCAACTATTTTTTCCATACATCAAATCCCAATTGGTCATTCGAGCAAAATAAATAATTTAATATTTAAATTTTGAGTTCCGATTCGTCCCCCGCATAAAATTTCACGTATCAGAGTACCGTCAGAAATAAAAGTGTTAGAAGAAATTTTAAATGAAAAACTTCGATGTAGGTAAAGGTATAGCTCTCATATAAATATAATAAAATTTACATTAAAACACAGGTGCAGACAACATGGGCATTTTATAAACCCGAAAATGTGACTCGATACTTTATGTGCCGGTAATAAAAGTACCAGGGGCCCATAACTAGAAAAGAGATTGTATACATAAAAATGATGAATGATGGTGTAAATTGGTATGTTTATCTACAATAAGGAATAAAACGTAAAATCCTGACACTCTTGACTGCTATACTCTTGTAAGTTATGCGGTCCTAGTACACGGTGGGCAGTTCCATGGACACTCGTTGATTGGTATATTACTCATCTGATTTATGCAATCCTGGTATTTTGGTTTTGGCCGTGCGGTGTGTGACGCCGTTGAAATCGCGATTTTATTAATAGCGTCTTGCCATGTTCGGAAAAAACATAACCAAAATAAATAAAAAAAAAAACATATTACAATATTGTAAAGCTTATCTTGTTGACAGTACTTTTTACAAAATAAAGTACGGATGACCAATTGGGACTAAGTAAAATAAAATATTTTATTGAATGACCAACTGGGACACGTTTTTTATGGATGCCAAATCACTAAAATGACGAATCGGGCATAACTCAAAAATAGCACTTAACACCACGATTTAACGACTAATTTAGATTTTGTTCGGCTTTACAGCCTAGGAAATGTGTTAGAATTACGTTGTTTACTGATTAACTTGAAAACAATAAAATAAAAGTAGTTCTCGTTATAGGGCAGCGCTATAAACTTGTTACCGGGGAAATAAAACCTGATTGTGCAATAGTTTTACTTGCATTGTTCTGCAGTTCGCTAAATTGCAATGTAATGTGTGCACTCCGCACTAAATTGCATTAACTGTGTACGAACCAATTATGTTGAGAGTATTGTTATGTCTTATTTCAGCCTCCGGGCTACGGCTTAATGTTAAACGTTTTAGCTATTTATCACCTTTTAAGGTTTTATTTAGATTGCCTTTATCCTTTAGTAATTAACTTTAAGGCGTGGATTTAATTAATAGTTTTAATGGTGCATTCGCAATTTATGAAACACGGAAATTCTTGTACAGAAAATAAACAGTTAGTAGTTGTTCGTTGACTAGGAGTGCCCTGCTTGCACCATATCGTCCTGATGAAACAAGTTGCCATCACACTCGTACAACAAATATTAGTTCAGCAAGTCCAAGTTGGAAGCTGCGAAGTAGCATCTCGCAAATACACTGTCGAGCTAATTTACTTGGTAAACAACGCAAACAGCCAAGAAAACTGTGTTAAGAACTTAAGACTTCGTTATTTTCCGACAACAGACTTACTTTGAGAAAAAATGTAATAATAAAGAAAGGGAACGAAGTTTTTCTTTTCCTTCTTTGTGAAACATCTCGCAAACAGGACTTCGGTCAGCGATGTTATCGTATTATTTTTCTTTCCTTGTTTATGATTGGAAATTTGATTATTATCTTATGTAATTTTTATTGGGGACACTGTTGTTAGGAGGACAACAAATATTGTTTTATAAATCATCAAATAAAAATTCTAACATCGCCTATCTTTCCAACGTTTTTACCGATATTCGTGAAACAGAAGGATCGATACTCGTTCATTCGATTCTAGGAAACAGAGTCGGGTGAGCTCGTGATTCAATTATCCTCTGACAACGACTCGTGCAGATCAGGAATGGTCGACGAAAAATTCAATCGACGCTTTGTGAACGTGGTACAACGTGGATTTGCTGTGAAGAGGACTCGATACATAGGATTTTTTTGGAAATAGAACAGGATAAATATCCTTTGTTGCGAACTAAAACATGCACAAAGAACAGGATGGAAATATATTTGCCTAGGTGACAAAATGTAGTGATTTATCATTTAAGATTCTTATCAAGGTTTTTTTTTCTAGCACAACCAAAATCTTATATATCTAATGCAGTATAATGACTTGTCATTTTCAGTTAGTCTAAATTTAAAAATATTTCTGGTCCTTTTGCCTTCGTGAATAATATCTGGTCCTTTCCCCCACAGCCTGCGACTGTCACCCAGTGGGCGCGAGCGGTAAGACCTGCAACCAGACGAGCGGCCAGTGCCCCTGCAAGGACGGAGTCACCGGGACCACCTGCAACCGCTGCGCCAAGGGCTACCAGCAGTCCAGGAGTCATATCGCACCTTGTATACGTAAGAATTTGATGCTTTTTGTTTTATATGTATTTTGGAGGCTACGAAGACGACGGCTACGACGATCATCAACATCATAAATTTCCAAAATTTCTAGTACAATAACGCTATGCAGCTGAGTATCCGAGTTTTACATTGAGTGCCTATCTTCAACCCAGTTACCCGGGCTGCAGGGTTGACATAATGAAGACATCAGTTAGAAGTTTCAATTATGAAACTACAGCGCCACTGGATAACGATAAGTCACAAAAGTATTAATATAATTATAATATTATAGCTATATATTATAAGAGAATATTAGAGCTTTAAGAGTATTGTATGAGGCTCTTGTCAAGAGCCACTTAGAATGCAATGCAGTCGTTTGGTCTCCGCATGAAAGCAAGTATAAATTGATGCTGGAGCGTACGCAAAACAAATTCCTCCGGTTTTTATATTTGAAGCAGTATGGAGTTTATCCAGGATACCCATTTTTATATCCTACTTTATTTGTTCTGGGTATGGTAGGTTATTTCAAACTGGAAGTGAGACGGGAATTAGCACTATCTGCCTACTTGTTGAAAATTATTCGCGGTCATATACATAACCCTGCAATTCTAGAAGAGATAGAATTGTGTGTTCCTGAGGAATACGTAGGCAGGAGGCGGAGGCCACCTCAATTCTCGGTGCCGCGCGCGCGCATCAACCTGCTGCAACTCGCGCTGCTTACGCGGGCGCTGCGCACGCTCAACACGGTGAATTCACAAGGGCTACGTTATGTGTACTATGTGACTATGATTAGTTTTATGGTATGATTATATTTTGATTAGTTTTAGAAGGTTAGATATAATTTGTCTACGCTATTGCATTAGGATAAGTTCCTGTAATAATAGTCGTAAGTTGATAATAATAATAAATAAATAAAAATAAGTTTTATGTCCCCAAAACATTTAATAACAGATCCACCATTTCACAAATACAATCGATTTATTGGCACCACCCACGTCCTTGGCGAGGTGTGAACCAAGAAATGTCCGAGCACCTGGCGACTGTCCCACGCATTAAAACTCACTTAAATGTAACCTATCGGATTGTAACCACTAAACTAGCCATTACTACAGTCGTAACCTCGTAACTGGCTGGCTTTGAGAAGCCGACACTCATGGTATTGTAACACCGTGTAAGGAAATTGAATAACTCCTGAACTACTGTGTTTATGTTGGCTGTAGGCGTTATGGCTGAATGATAGCCAACGGTAAGTGGGTGGGTGATGGACGAATTTTATGGACACAGGTGCAGCGACTTCCTAGGTTCTAAAAGTCAGTAGCTACGGTGCAAAATATAGGAAGACTACAACATCAAGTTATGTACCTTATTTACTGTTTGGGAAGCTAAACCACCCGTATTTTGTCGTCAAGGCAAGTAAGTCATCGTCCAGTCTTGATTTTAGTTTTATGAAGTTAAGTAAGAATTTCGCTATTGAAAGCATTCAGCAATATGTAATTTTGGATTTGGATTTTCCTCATCATGCACTCTTTCCCAGTTTGTCCGAGCAAGACCTGGCGACACCCACCTCCAAATCTTACTAAATCTTACACAAACTTACTGGCTGACTATTATTGATTTATTATCTCGTCTCTGTCCAGGTATACCCCGAGTGGTGACTGCAGTGCAAGCCATGGAGGCGGTGGACGGTGACCCGGGCCGCGGTAAGTAGTAAGTGTACCTTCACGCACTCTCGCCTCACACTCACTTGCATGCCCATGGACACTCAATCATATGTTTTTGTTTACACTGTTTGAATATCTGTCAAATGGTGTAAGAATTGAAATATTCTTTTTTCGTGTTGTTGGTCTTTACAGAGTGGCAATATCAAAGGATCTAGTTTTTTTGTGTATAGTCAAATGTTTTATGTGATTGAGTGTTTGTGAAAAGGAGCTTACTGTACTGCTGTAAGAAAAACTTTTTATGACCAATTTTAATCTTATTCTTATTATAATCTTGATTGTATTTTAAATACAATTTGATGAAAAAATACAGGGAAGTAAATAATAATAATTGAAGATGACAGGAAAATAACTTCGACTCATCTATTGCATAGCCCGTCGTAAAATTTACTTTACGGAAAGGTTATGTGTTTAAAACCACAATGTTGCATGAAATGCACTTGCACAGGCTCTAAACTTTACAAGTAACTGATAGACTATAATAAGCAGTCACTTGTTACTTAAGGAAACGTAAAGGAAATGCATTTTCCTACGGTGCTGCGTGTGTTTTACAATAAAAAATATATTTACTCTTTTTTATGGCAAAATGTGCAAGAAAATATAGTTTTTATATATAATTTATTAAAACAGTACAGTAACTCCACATTATTATTAATTTGCACTTCAATTTTATTTATCTTACTGCGTTTTTATAAGTGCATTCCAATGTTGCAATGGCGACGAATAATGCCTTCTTCATGATCGAAGTAAACATTTTGATATTAATTTTAATTAATGATTGATGTCAATTGATACCCGAATACTGAATGACTTATTAAAATGCAGTAAGTAATTGAAATCCATTCCCATACCACATTGACTAACTTCATATCGAAATAAAGTTAACATTTCATCTAAAACACCGTGGAAATACGTAGTTACCTCTATTCACTAACTTCTATATATTCACAATTATTAGCAGAAAGGACCAAAAATTTGAAAAAATCGGATGAATGGACCAAAATACTTAAAAAAATGTAAAATAGTTTATAAACTTTTTCAGTATTTTCATGGTGTTCAAGTTTCGTAGTGTGGGAATGTTAAGTGTCGTATTGTGAATCTTACGAAGTTCATTTCAAGCTTATTCCGTGTCATCCACTGTCAAACTCATAACTGTTTTTGTTTTATTTTATCAGTGCCGAGTGAGAGGTAAAACTTTCATATTAACATTATTTTACATATTTAATATTAAATCTTATGACTTTTTATCATTTCAGTCAAATTCTAATCTTGTTCATACTTACATTGTAAATGACTCATATTGTAAATAAACGACTTCATTTTCATTCAATTTAGTGATTCACATACAGATTATGATGACTTATAGAAATATGTGTAATATTAAAAGTAATGGAAAACATATTTCAACTGCCAATAAGGCACATTTGCACCTTAATTAAGATAGACGTTGAATGAGCTAAAGTAATAAGTACCTTCACAGACAATCTTATAGGAAAACCTCCCTTCAAACAGACAAAAGCAGCAGCTATAAATGTAATAAAATCTGTCAATTGAACCTCCCAACATAATTCAGATAGTATTTTTAATATAAATGAAGTATCTAGTATCAAATATCCATGTCCTGATGATAATGTATATGAAAACAGCCACGGAGCAGTGCGGCCGGTGTCGCGCCGCCGCTCGCACGCTAAATCTCAACAAGTTCTGCAGCCGAGACTACGGTGAGTTGTTCTTCTTTTACTTCTTTCCCTTCTTCTGTATATACTTCTTGGCCTTCTTCTTTATATACTTCTTAACCTCCATCTTTAAGCCGTACTGCAATTGGGCATCAATTGGCGGATTCTGGGTTTGATTCTTGTGAGGCTGAACAGATTTCAATTTTGTGATACTTGTGTTAGGTGATCGAAGATCATAATGCTTTTTTCTGTAACCAAAGCGTACCTTGTGATGTCGTTTATCTTCTGTGCAGTAACATTGATTTCAATAAAGTTTCCTGCGTAGAAGCAATTTAGTATCATGTTTGACTACATGTAACTTATTATGAACAATTTCAACAACTTATTGCAGAAAAAACGAAATATGAGAATCTGTAAAAGATTCAGCTATAGTATTATGTAGCTTTGTGCCAATAGCTTCTAGTAGTTTCATACCTTCTAGGGTTTTATGACCAACATCAGCGTCCGCAATAAAATACATTACTGTGTGTGTGTGTCTATTACTGTGTTTAATTCGAAAATTATAGACATAAGCTATTTATGTGTTCTTAATCTAAATATATAAAACTCAAAGGTGACTGACTGACATAGTGATCTATCAACGCACAGCTGAAACCACTGGACGGATCGGGCTGAAATTTGGCATGCAGGTAGATGTTATGACGTAGGCATCCGCTAAGAAAGGATTTTGATCAATTCTACCCCCAAAGGGATAAAATAGGGGATGAAAGTTTGTATGAAACTTTGTCAATTTTAAACCGATCGGACTGAGACTTTGCATGCATAAAGCTACTATGGCGTAGGCAACCCTTAAGAAAGGATTTTGATAAATTCCATCCCTAAGGGGATAAAATAGGGGATGAAAGTTTGTATACATCTTCTTAGATTTGTACACGCTAATCTTCCGAACTATTGAACGGATTTCAATGATTTTTTCTTTGTTGTATCAGTATTAAGCCTGGTCAACATATAGGCTATAATTTATCTTCGAAACTTGAAGACCTGATGCAGAACTCCAATAGACCAACAAAACTATAAGAGATACAAAAATGGTGCCATGGCAAAAATTGTTTCATGTGATGAGCATTTTCAGCTGAGATAATAAATTTTAAGATCTGGAACACCTGATGTGGAACCCCAAGAGCCCAGCTTCTCTATACCATATACAGGTATGACGTTTTAGCAAAAGTTGTTCAATTTGATAAGCACTTTCTATTGACTTACACAAATTGAAGATTTAAAACACCTGATGTGGAACTCCAGGGGCCCAGCTAGACTATAGCATATAGAGGTATGACGTTTTAGCAAAAGTTGCTCAATCTGATAAGCACTCTCTGTTGACTCATAAAAATTGAACCACACCTACACCTGATGTGGAACTCCAGGAGCCCAGCTAGACTATAGCATATGAAGATATGACGTTTTAGCAAAAGTGGTTCAATCTGATGCACTCTATGACGTATAAACATCGAAAATCTGGAACACCTGATGTGGAACTTCAGGAGCAATACTACACTTGAAATGTATAGAAATTAATGTTATGAAATAGGTATGGTGAATCAAAAAAGTAATTAGTCCGTCTTTTAGACACGTATTTTTCTTTTCTCTCTCTCACAAACAAATAATAACGAAGATACAACAACGCTTGAATTCACTGCTTAGTACAAATTTTACATACCTAGACGTGGCGTCACGAGCCCCCACTCTCCGACTTTGTTGCGTTATATCTCATTATTATATTGTATGTCTCTTCCAGACCTCGGGACTATAGAGTTGGGAGGCAAATGTTCAATGACAGCCGGAACCTACAGTTTAACATCCCCTCCAAATAACAGTCATTGGTATCCAAAATATACGAAAAAAGTACATATGAACTTAGAAAAGTTGCATTGGCAGGCACTTGCCAGACCTGGAATCAAAGACGCACGCTCATACTTGAGAGATTGGTTCTCTACCCACTAAACCACCACGACTTCCACTAAGTCACCACGACTTTGTCATCTATTTAATGTTTTTTTACGTAATAATACTTGTGTAATATTTTTGCCACACACAAATTCGGACTAATTAGAATCACTACTTTTATCCCTATGGTCACGTCTATTGCGGTTCAGTTCTCAGCGTTTTGTTTAGTCTGCTGTGCTTTTGCTGTTAAAGTACAAAAATTAAGTATATAGAACGATTCTCTTCGGTCCCTTAAAATTCAATATCAGACTATTCAGATCTTTGATTTTGCTGACCCCGTAGTCGCTGGCATAAGGGACAGGATCCGCGTACGAAGTCGCGGGCAACAGCTAGTAAACTATAAACACCTTTTGCTTGTGAAACTATCAGTGAAACATGTTATTATCATCTTTTATACTTTCCAATAGGTACTTCATGGGATAATTAAACTTTGATAGCTTAATTACTACTAACTTTGCAAAAGTCAATTACTTCTGCATCTTAATAGCTGAAGATAAAGCATAAAATACCTTTAACAACAGTTTCGACATCGGTACAATCCAATATACCATTCCTTGAAATTTAAAAAAGACATCTCATGTGAACCGAACAAGTTTCGATCTTACAGCAGTTGCAAGCTCATCTGTCTTCTCTCTTAACGATACTCTGTACCCCAAATGCGTTAACTAGCGAGGAATCTTTCAATCAAAAAATTGTATTTACATTTTTCTTTTAAATGACAACCTTTTAAAAGGCTAATAAGGCTTTTTCGGTCACCGAGAAACTCAAAAAGCAACTCAAGTTACTGCTTTTCCTGGTGCTGACGTTTCTTCTACCATATGATTGACAAATACAAGCCCTGTTTAGTCAACAAGATTTATTACTTCTCTTAATGCTGATGTTTCTTCCCCAGTCATAATGGGCAAGGTGGTGGGCCGCGAGGCGAGCGCGGCGGGCGACCAGTGGGTGCGCCTGGCGCTGAGCGTGCAGGCGGTGTACAAGCGCGCGCCGCGCAGCCGCCTGCGCCGCGGCGGCACCGCCCTGCACGTGCGCGCCGCGGACCTCGCCTGCAAGTGCCCTAAGATCAAGATTAACAAGTGAGAGCTACTTTTATTTCTCTTCTCCAGCACCCTAAGGTAGATTGATAGAACCTTCACCTTCACCCAAATCACTTCTGCGCAGATGTATGTAGGTCAGAGCTCAAGTTGATGATAATGCAGAGCTGGAAGCACAGCAATGCAATAGTGAAAAATTACTTTAGCAATAGACTCGGATGGAAGGACTACGCAAATGGGTCAACGTCAACCATTAATTAGTTTACTAAACTGCCATAATACAACTCCCATTAGACGTTGCTTTGATGAGACTGCATGTGATCTTTGAGTAGGTACTTTTGAGGCTTAATATGAGCTATTCCTGTAAGCTAAACTTGAAAGAAGTAACACTGTTCAATCTGAACATTCGAATAAAAAAAATGCGTCCATATCTGCTAATGAGATCTCAGAACACTCAAGTTAAAGCATTTCTACTGTTATTAAAAGGAATACAATTTGCGGTTTTCTTAGTAACGAAAATAAATAGCTTTTAGAAATTGAACGAAGATACAAATTCGCAAATTGCTTCGGTCCTTCCATCTAACAATAGATGTAAACCATTATTTAAAGCATTAGGAGTCAACGAGCCATCGCTAAGTTTCTTTAAGTGTACTCCAACCAAATTACCGCATTAAACAAACCTAGCTTTTTTATTCAAGTTATTTATTGTTTGTGTAAATGTCGACCATTACTGGTTGTTTTTTTTTACATGGTCTAAGCGAATTTTATGTTTTGCTACAGTTTTTACAAAGGTATGATTTTAAAATGCTGATTTATATTTCCCTAGGTCGTACCTAATCCTAGGAGTGGAAAAAGAGGGTGTGTCAAGTGGTTTGCCGGGGCTGACAGTCGGCGAGAGGACACTATTACTGGAGTGGCGCGACGACTGGCACCGACGCATCCGCCGACTTCAGCGGCGCGCGATCAACTGCCACTAGCGGCCCGCCATCTTGGAATAGTGGGGATAAAGCAACCAATGAGAGCGCTCCGCTCTCGTCGTAATCCGTCGTTGCAAACATACGTGAATTGATAAACGTAGTTGTTTTAACTGTTACTGCCATATACGTGCTGTCTTTATAAATTCATATTACATTAACTGTATCAGGGATGAATGTTGATATATCGTAAGACTGATTGTAATCTCTCTGCAATACATCTTCGTGTATCTTTAAGGTGTCTTAGGTCTTTATGTCAGTCCCGTTAGTGTGTCGTCATCCTTTGTTAGCTAATAACTGTTAAACAGAAGTACTGTCATAGTGAAAAGCTTTATACAATTATTGAATACATATTTACTTTTGATTTCATATATTTCTTTAATACTATACCTAGTAGGTATCAAGATAGCGTTTCGGAAAAGAGCCTAATTTTACATTCTAATGACTTATTTATTGCCAAACTTAGGCCTAATCAAACACCTCCAACTTCAATCTAGATCTTAAAGAATAAATAACTTAACATACTTAATCAATAGACTCTTGTCATAGTTAGATTTTGGCACTTCATATAGCCTTTATCAATATAAATATACTTAAATATAAAGTTGTCCATTTTGATCCAACATTCATTCCTGAGCACTCGAACGTTTACCTAGTCCGTTTTAGGAATAACGTTATTGATAACTAATAACTGTAGTTTCACTGTTACTTACGACAAGGTTTTATGCCAAAAATGCAAGAGACTATTGTGGCGCGCGAAATTTGGTCCTTTTGTACGAACAGAATTCGAAAAATAAAAATAAAAAGCAACAAAAATAAAGAAGACTTTTGGGATCTGGAGTCGAAAGGACCAAATCATGTACGTCACAATCTACATGAAGAAAAAACTTCGAAATTTTCCCCATCCTAGGATTTCGTTGAACAAAAATGTACATTATTATTATTATTTATTTTGAATAGTTTAATTTTATAAGGCAAAACTTAATTGTATCGTTCCATTTCTTGCATTTTTTGTATAATTGTTATTTTATATTGAAAATGCTAATGTTGATATTGTTTTTATGTGCTGTGGCTGCATGACATCATGGTGTCTGTCCAACTTTGTAAAAAAGCAGAATTTGAATATTTGAAAAATACTCTTTATTATTTTAAAGAGTATTTATTTCTATTTATTTAAAAAAAAAAAAAAAAACAATAAAAAGTAACAAAACCATGACAGTTTAAAGTGACATTTGTGTCATGTCAGTTTGACAGATGACGTGAGTTGTGTGCGCGATTGTACTCGTTAGATGTAGGACACATTCGAAGATGAATCACCACATAGTCACAATGGTTTAACGTACCTCATTTATATTATAAATCTTATCACTAAGGTTAAGTGTTTAATTTATATCGTTAGCGCTTAGATTTTATACACATTAAGCTAAAAATATCAATCTCTCTATGTGTTCGTAATTTTTCTCTTTTTTTATTTTTCTGTAAATTAAATGATTTAAATATTAGATCTTGCCAAAGTAACATTTTTATTTTGTATAGAGTACTAAGTTTCCTCTGTATAATATCTTCTGTGTTGAGGATATAACTTGAACAAATTGCGTCGCCTAACTAAGGTATGTACAGTATTACTAGCTTTACTAAGGAAAATAATAATAAGAATCTTTTGGTTTTTGAAAAAGTACAATCGGGAAAAAAGTTATTCATATAAAAAAATACATTACGCAACTCTAAAAGAATTTCTCATTGTTGCTTGGAGTACAAAAAAAAACATAATTTATCTCCAGAAGAACCATACAATACACAAAAGCTATTCATTCATAACAAAAAAAAATATGAACATCTCAATCGAGAAATAAAGTCAGAAAGTATGCGTAATCATGTCCAATTGATCTGTCAAAGTTATTTATGCTATCTGTGCGGCCGCCATCTTTACAATGGCATAAATCAACGTGAACGCAACATTTTACAATAATCAATGTTACCGGTTGAACGGACAGACTAAATTGCCTGAAAACGCTGTTATAAAAAGTAATAAAAAATGAAATATTTCCATAATGTTTTTATGTTGTAATTTAGGTACAAACTCTTCTGATTCACATTTGAATGGCCACAGTATATACTCAGCATTTATAAAATCATAATACTTTTTCAAAAAACAAAAGAACGTAATCTATAGATAAAATAAATATTTAAAAAACGACTTAGAAGTTTCGCTTGAACGTACTACGGATTGTAAAAAGTGTATTTAGTTGTAGATTGAACTATTAACCTGTTTCTAGTTATGCATATCTTTAGATTTCATAATTTGTATATTTCAAATTATAATTTGGCTCTATAGACTGTAATCTTTATACTTTAGCTGCTAATAAAAAAAACACACAAATGTCAATTTAGTAACGATGTTCTTTTTTCAAAGTTTACCTAAATAATTATTACGCGCCAAATTATAATTTAAAATGTCGAAAATATATTAATATCTGAACGTAATTGTATTTATAGCATAGTCAGTTTGTATTTTTACTGAATTTAATAATATATGTGAATATTGTTTTATTTTCCAGTTTATTTATTCAAGGTGGTAACAATGGCGTACAATCAACCAATAAAATGAATTAAAAAAAACTACAAATAATCATGAAAATATTACCACCACTTTTGACCGATCATTCCTACAATAATAATGGGAACAAATATAATGACCACCATAAAATGCTTTGATACCCTTAGTTTTGCAACCAGAAAAATCTACTGAACACCAGAAAAATAAAGTCTAAAAATGTAATAGTACCAGCTATTTTAGTCACGACTTCACTTTAAATTGTATTCGACCACCAAATTTAGTAAATGATCACCAACCCTTGACGACCAAATTAATATATTATTTTTGCCTAAATAAGTCACTGTGATTGCCATAAAATGTAGGCTTATTATCAAACAAAGTATTATGATGCCATATTAAGTTATGTGTCCGGCTTGCAATGCATGCGTGAGTGTCAGTATGACGAGTGACAGGGGAAAATGGAAGAAAATGACATATTGCGCCGACCCCAAGTAAAATTGGGAACAGGGCAGGAGAAGGAGAAGAAGAAGAATGTGTTTCTCAATACACTCCCTCGAAAACACACTCTTATCGCACTGTTTAGAGGCATGCAATAGACAATTTTCCACCCTAGTGCAGGAAAAGGGTCCCCATAATGTTATTACATTTATTGTATCAGGCCGAACTTATTTTTTTGGAGTCAGTTTACTTAAACAGGATAGCAAGATGTAAAAACTTTGATTATCATTTTATATTAAAAAGCTGGTATAATTTTGATGATCATTCACTACTTTTGGTGATCATTTACTACTTTTGGGATAACAATGATTTATTTGGACTCATTTTGCTTAAATAGGATAGCAGAATGTAAAAACTTTGGTTATCATTTTACTTTAAAATGGTGGTTTAATTTTGGTGATCATTTACTATTTTTGGCTTGCGCATGATTTATTTTGGAGTAATTTCACTTAAATAGGATAGCAAAGTGTTAAAACTTTGGTTATCATTTTACATTAAAATGCGAGTTTCATTTTGGTGATCATTTACTATTTTTGTCTGCTATTTGTTACTATTTCTGGTGATCAGTTAAACATAAGCCAATAATAATTACCAATAATACGAAAACATCCAGAACGATCATTGAATAATAAACTTAATTTGTCTTATTTTATATGCAAGCACGGTCTTCAACCCTCTCTATAATTATTTATATCGGTTTAATGAATAAATTACTTATTATTAACGCACAAATAAGGCCTATTAAGCTTACTGTCGCGAAATTAAATTAAATACATATGTTTATTTGGCGACAAGTACTGTTATAAATAGTATAATATTCATTTAGTTATACTTATTTATATTTTAAGGGATGTCAATTGAATTTAGGAAAGCGCGCGAAGGTTTTGTCTCCGACCATAGATTCAAAATGGCCGATGTTCTGTCTATGGTCTGTGAAACTTTTGGCGCGCAATCGAATTGTGTTTTCAAGATACCCTGCTCCTGTGATGTAATAAATGTTATTGGTTATATTTATTTAAAAATAAAAGTACATTAATATACGTATATGTGCTTTTATTTCTGACCAAATACCTCCTTCTTATGACTTTCGATTTATTGTCCTAAGAACGACTTTAGACAAATAAACTCTAGTTATACTTATCCCTATATGGAATAATAACTACAATAAAATAATCGCACATTTTCAATATGCAACAACACACTAATCAGACCAATTACAGTTCTTCAACATCTAGTTTATGATCTAGACCCATAAAACAGTCGTCCATGTAAACACGCCTCAAAGCTAACAACTCCATATTACCCGTCGCACGTTCCCATAAATCAGTTATAAAGCCACTTCCAGACAATATAGGGCTAAGGGCAGCTCCACACGTCTGATTTCCCCCGGGACCAGCTACGTTGATGGCTCGTAAGATAGAGGAATTTTTCGATATTAACATTTATATTTAATGAGATTAACTTGATTTATGTCAGGTATGGCTGACTCGTGGAGATTTGAGATTGATTGGAGTCTGTAGCGGGTTTTAATAAAGTCGATTGGTTGTTTTTGACAAAAAGCACAAAGAAGACTGGAAATTAGAAATAACTAGCAGCTTTTTTTTCAACATTTATTGGTATATTTTTGGTTTATCAACATTTATATTATAACACAAAAAGTATTAAGTACTTCGTAAAGATTATTGATTCTTGTTCCAACGGACATTAAGTCTAAAAGGTTGAACCTAAATAATCCTAAAAAAACCCTATTGTTTTTGCAACCAAACCAAATGTCAGAAAATATTCTAGCAGTACGCACCCATCTTCTAACGACGTGTGAGCAATAAAAACAATATGTTTATATCTAGCGTCAAAGCATACAATGCTAAACCCACACATGACAGAATGAAACTTGTTATACATAAAAATGTAGATATCATAGGTAGTACCTACATTTGTTTGTCTAACAGTTCTCATCTTATCCTCAGTTCAGTCCTCAGTTCAATATATAAAGTTGGAAGAATAATCCGTTTCTTACGAGTTTACTACGAAAAGCTCTGAAGTTGGTTCTATTGAAGAAAGAGAAAAGCTTTAATATATTTTTTAAATTACTTTCAAGTAATGAGGGATATGAAAATACAAGAAGCTAAACTAAATTATCATCATAATGGTCAGTCCACTACTGGAGATTATTTCACTCCAACTGACTGCATCAGTTTACTGCTCTTTTTAACCGACCATTCATCGCAAAGTCAAATATAAGTCATCTAAACGATAAAAAAAAACTATAGAACCGTTTTCAAACAATCTATAAGCATTAGAATGCTACAATATCCTTGATAACCATGAACTACTATTTTATACCTGTTCAACGTTATTCAATTGTACAACAAACAAATGAAAATCAAATGAAAGCCTTAACATTTCACACATGCAGAACGCAATAGGTGCATTCACAAGTAGCCGTATAAATTCCTCTTAACCTACTATATCAACATCGTCATTGCAACCATTGTGTCCATGCAATTCACATTCTACCAGCTCCACATTTTAACCAGGCATTCAGGTACTGAATACTGTGTCTAGCATTGTACCACGGAGTAGGGAAAGAGCGGAGGTACCATAATGTACGTAGGTCAGGCTTTCTTCTAGGTCAAATACGTACGGGTATGACTAAAACTATCAGTTACGAGTGAACTAAACAGGCAATTGGGTTCTTAGAGACATCTGTCAACGATTCGTGGTATCACGAAAAATAGTCAAAGAAGGCGCAATTATTATTGCGAAAACAGTACCTATCGTTCCTCGTCCCCCGTACACCTGCATTTTGGTGTGGTATTTTTTAGGAGATTTTCCGTAATTGCACCTCCGCTAGTCATTTTGTTCTCCGTGGATTGTAGCATCGAGATCTGCGAACATTTTCCTGAACTAATGCCCGATCACGATGCACAACTGTGCGATTGTGCGCCCGATTGGATAAGGCTGGCTGCATACTGACGACTTTCCGAGACTTTGAGACAAAAATGTTTTGGCTTGTATCATTAGAAGTAAGTCCCTAGGTAGTGAATGTGTATTAGTAGTGATTTATAACAATGGTTTTTTGCTACTATGATTAGGATTTAACGCTAATTTACTTTTAGGACTTAACGTTAACAGATCTGCACTGTTGGTTAGCCTTGTTGTTTTTTTTAGACTATTAGATCGACTTTGTAAGACTTCATGGTCAGTCATTATTTCCTGAAATAGAGCTTTCAATCCATACTTAAATAATTTATTAAAACTCGAGAAGAAAAAAACATAAAAGCCTAAGTTATAAGAAATCACTAAGTAGAAAGTTAATGAATTTCATTCACTGCAAGCAATGTTGACAGAGAACATTCCCAGAGTAAGTACATGTTCAATCAAAATGCATAATTATGGGATTGCACGGCGATTGCATAAGGCTCTCCACACGCTTGCGACTGCGCTGCGTCAATACGGAACATTGCACCGAGCTAATGCTGAATCAAGATACTTAATTGCGTGATTGTGCACTGGGTGAATAAGGCTCGCTACACGTTGACGACTTGACGCATCAATGCGGGGATATAGGTAGGAATACATACTGATATAAAAATTAGTTATTATTGCCTATTGTGTGTATATTTTCACTAGCTTCTGCCAGCGGTTTCAACCGCATCCCGTGGGAACTACTTCTCGTACCGTAAATGGGCTATCTAACACTGAAATAAATTTTCAAATCGGACCAGTAGTTCCTGAGATTAGCGCGTTCAAACAAACAAACAAATTCTTCAGCTTTATAATATTAGTATAGATTACAATTAGTAAACATATATTTTAATGCTTAATTTTTATTAATTTACAAACAAAAATTAACTTATATGAAATAATTATTTCTAAGGATATTGTGACATAATGTGACCAAACCAATCCAAATAAGAACTTATAGCCAAAAAATCACACAAAAATATAATTGGCATCGCAAAATCGCTTGTCCGCAGCCAGCCTTACAAAAGCACGAACTCTTATCCAACAATGGTCGGTAATAACTTTCTTTGTGTTGAAATATAAACTGTGTACGCACATTTTAATCACGCATTGTTGTTCCTGAGGTTAGAACTAGGCTTAGAGCATTTGACGAACCGGATCTGGCACAAAATCGCTCTAGGAGAGTCAGCTTCCCAGCGGGGCCTCTTGGGGCCTTATAGGGGCTTTTTACCACGTCGGGCAGATGGAACATGGTGGATTTCAGTCAGTCAGAATCTGACACACCCTTACGCTGCACCCACAGCAGCACCCCACCAGAAAAAGCACAAAAGTTTTAAAACTAAAAAGTCGATTTTCACACGGAAAGCAAAGCAAAATAAAGTTGTAACTCGCTCATGTACTATTGATCTTATCGTTACGCACACACATAAGCATAAACTTGTCGCACATATGCATAAGTATGAACGGTGGTCTTGTATCTTGGCAAAGCTATGGCGTCTCCTGTGAGTATAATGCTCTTAGAAATAAACACACAGATCGGATGCCGTTAGGACGTAGGCGAAATTTTCCGGGCCATTGTTCAATCCACTCTTATGTTATAAAGAATCGTAAATCGTTGGAGAGCACTTTCGTTAATAAATCGTGTATTGCTTGTTGGTTTTCTTAAGTTTATTTATGTTTAACTGTAATACGCTTTATATTTCTTTGTCCATTAGAAACATTTTGTTATATCTTTTGCAATGGCTTATACAATTTCAAATCAATCAGTCAATCGAACAAGCAAAATTTCTGAAAAATATATGTACGAAAATATGCGCAAAGTGCCAAATGATTACTATACCAAAGTTTTGCCTGACCGGAATCAGCAATCAATAATGATGATCTTCTATCTCAAAAATCATTTACTAAAACTTTCTTTGAAATTGTGTGTTCAGTTTTAAGAAACAAAATTGTCTTCACAAACATTAAAAACAACCACAAACGAAACAAAATAACATTTAAACAAGTTTAAAATAAAGTAGACAAGAGAAAATGTCAAAGCAAAGAACGAACTGCTTTCTGAGGATAAATACAATAAATAATAAGTCCTTAGAATATGAACATTGTTGCATTAAAAGACGTCTGAATAAACTTAGACTTTGCCTTGTCATCGCCAACAGATAAATCTAGTATTAGAAACTAAAATAAGGGTGACCATAATATAAGAGACTAGCTGGATAATAACCAAACCAGAAATAAAATAAATCATTGTTAAAGAAACAATGACAGACATCATCATCTCAGCCATAGGACGTCCAGTGCTGAACATAGGCCTCCCCCTTAGATCTCCACAGATACCGATTGGAAGCGACCTGCATCCAGCGTCTTCCGGCAACCTTTATATATATATAAAGACAAACATGTCAAACATACACAGAAAACAATTTCTTAAAATAAAAATTAAAGTCAAGAATGTTAAGAAAAGCACGTTCTAGATAAAAAAAAATACAATATGGTTAAGCTCAGCAAAACGACGTAGAATGGTAACATTCCTTCTAAATACTACACAACTGTGCCACTTTTTTAAAACAGCTGTTGAGTGAACTATCATTAACAATGATGTATTAACTGCGATTACCATCACGACACGGAAAAGATTTTATTAACAACTTGGCAAACGAGTACCCACTCACTAGGTAGTTTTTTTAGGCTCATAAATCAGTATGAAGATGCGATATAGGTAGAACGCACATCATAGAGATCAGGTATTCAGCCGGTAGACTGTAAGACTTTGATTGAAATCAAGTAAAAAAGTTGCTACATTTTCTGTAGTGTGCGGTAACTCTAAGTAATGCAAGCCACTACCAATCTCCACATTTTAACCCTATTCGAATCAGATCAAAACACTTATTCCGTACTTTAAGAAACGTGCTCAAACACGTTTGATGGTTGCAACCAGCGTGACTAAGCAAACTTAGACGGGAATGTCGCGCGGCTAGCAAGCTTTGTGGTCACCCTAGCGAGCCGTGAGCCACAATATTTGTCCAACTGAGTACTATGTTCTATGCACGTACATTATAAGTATAATCCTGAAACTGGTTTGCTTGTGAATGATACCTCTGTGGTAGAAATGAAATGGCGGAGTTAGAGGAGAAATTTTACTTTTTTTATTATTTTCTTGGGTACCTTCTGTCCATTTCTGGTTTTAAATCTACCTAGGTATCTGGTTTGAATCAATAATTATGTATCCTATCCTTTTCCTATGTTGGGGTCGGGTTCCAGTCTAACTGGATGATGCAGTTGAGTATCAGTGATTTACAAGGAGCGTCTGCCTGTCAATAATAATGTTTGAACCTAAATAATTACATAAGGTACGTGACAAAAAAAGTGATAAGCGTGTTAAAAAGTAAATTAAAGTTCTTTTTGTGAAGTACTAAGTCAGACTTATTATGGCGAAGTACCGATGATAGCTCCCTGCAGCAATACTTTTTGTTTCTAGTAAAATGCATAAAGTAGGCGCTTACTTATGCAAAGCTAATGAGTAAGTGAAGTAATCTGTAACTAATTTAATATGGCCGAGCTAAGTTATGTTGCGATAACATTGTAATAAGGAGTCGAGTAACTTAACAGCGGCAACATTACAATATTCAATTAATTTTATTTGTGCATTTGCAGCTGTAACTATTGGCCCCTTTTCAATGAAATTCAGTAAGGTAATGGACAAAATCCTGGAGGCAGCTATATTCTCCTATTATCCTGTTGCACAAATAAGTTGCCTTTGGCTTGCTTTTTGAAATAAACTTTATAATACTTTAGCAACTAAACAACTAAAAACTTTAAACCACGAAATGAAATACGAGATGCTGCAATAAAATACAACTCGCTAGTTCACATTCCTTAGCTAAAATATCGTCTATTTTTCTCAAGAATCACGATCTATGCTTCAACTCCAAGCTAGTTTTACCTCTGAACTTTATTTTATAAGTATCTCATTACGTAGTTTAACTAGTGTTTATCCATTGCTTCAAGTCTTACCCAACTTTGTAAAAGGCTAGAACGTTTACAGGCGTTGCGAGTACGATGCCTATCAGACATCAATCAACGTCACTATCTATAGGTTACCGACGTGATCAAATTTAATAAGAAGGTAATTTAAACCTCTAGTGGTACTGAGATTGTACATGTCTATAAACTTAAGTATTGTAAAGAAATGCATGCGAAGGTACGTCTCAAATGAGAATCTGCATTTTGTGTGTTTCACAAAGCTTACATCTGTAACTTTACTATCAAAGTAGCTATATCGGCTCTCAATACTGGGACTGATAGACGCTAAGACGCCACCGTAATGTTTTACGCGTAGAAACAGACATCATGTACCTAGTCTATCAATTCATACCTTTGAAATTCAACAGCTTCTGAGAAACGAACCGTACACAGTCTTCAGTGGTAAGTCTTTTCAAAAGCTCTAACACATCCTTTAATAAATCCATGAATTGACATTTGAATCTGTTTGTCAAAATAAACTTATTTATTTAATATTTATTAAATAAACTTGCCTGCACCGAGATTTCCTAGCATCTACAGCACTTTCCTGCTTAAATCATAACAATATTTGGCTATCTGCTGGAAAATCGCCTCCAGATTTAAAATAAAATTCTCACAAATAACAGGTTTTTGTCACAACGGGAAAGAATTTCGCATCAAGTTAACAATATTTATGTAAAATATTTTATAAACTCCACGGCGAGCTGGACAGCCAAGCTGCTGTTTACTGGCCGGAGAGGCCTGTGCCGAGATGCCGCTGCCGGTACGCGGTGCGGCGGCGCGGCCCCTGACAGCGCCAAAGCGACGCCGTCAATTTGACTTTTTTGTGTGTTTTTGGCTGTTTTTGGTTTTATTTTTCTTGTAATATTAGTGTTTTTAGTGTTTTTAGCCTATAAGTGTAAATAAAACGAGCCGCAGCACACGGATGCGCAGCGGGAATGATATGGATTATAGTGCATGTCAATCTTCTGGATCACTGGATGCCCTAGAGAGATGCCCCCTGTGCCCCCAAGCTCGTTTCTTCAGAGGTAAGCGAGGCTTGAGCGTGCACATTGGGAAGATCCACAAATCCCAATGTGCAGGCTCTGCTAATGCGACCGCTACAAACCCGACACCAACCACCGATCCTTTCTGGCAAAAATTATCTAAATTAAAAAACTCAACTCCGGTATTAAAGCGAGTTCCCCGTGGAGCCAGGCCCCTGGTTGCTCAACACTTGGCAGGTTGTGTTCGCCTGGCTGCACGGGAGAACTCGCAACGTGCTTGGGAGCAATTGCTCACCTTCCCATATAGAGTTTTACACGTTCAGAAAAATTTGGCAAACAAAAGTCCTTGACAAAACAAATTAAAGACAACTGCGTAAGTTTAGGCCATGAAGATTTCGATACCAAATTACCGACCCAAAGAATTTCTAATATACCCCGCCTAGTGGAATCAAAGCTAGGCGAGGGTGACATTCGGGGGGCTGCTAGAATTCTCTTTAGCAGTGATGTGGTGGCTCCGTGTTCTCCAGATACGCTCTCCGCTCTGGAGAGTAAACACCCAGCCCCAGCAGATGGCCTCTCTTTTCCCGACCCTCCTGATTCAGACGCACATACCCTCACAATTTCAGGTCGACACCTGGTCACAGCCATAGGCTCCTTCAGGAGCGGCTCCGCAGGCGGCCTCGATGGCTTGAGTCCGCAACACCTGAAGGATCTCACCTGCCCAAGCGCCGGGGAAGCAGGTGAGTCGCTCTTGAAGGAGCTTACGGCTCTGACCAACCTTATGCTCTCCGGCAAGGTGGACGAAACCGTCATAGACGTTTTGTATGGAGCAAACCTCTGTGCTTTGCGCAAGAAGGATGGCGGTATTCGTCCAATTGCCGTGGGGACCACTTATCGTCGTATGGCAGCCAAAATCTGCTGTAAATTTTATAGTGAGGACGTTTCGGAAAAATTTCAGCCCCTGCAGCTAGGTTATGGCTCGAAAGGGGGCTGCGAGGCTGCCGTACACGCCCTGTCGACCTACCTAAATTATGGGAACGGAGATGTCATCTTGAAGGTTGACATTAAGAACGCATTCAACTCGGTGAACAGGGACACCTTGCTGGCAGAAGCCAAAAAAGAAATACCCCAAATTTTTAGTTTCCTCTGGCAGTGCTATAGACATCCAACCAAATTACTTTATCGGGACAACCTATTAGAATCCGCTGTTGGCTGTCAACAAGGTGATCCCCTCGGGCCTGTGATCTTTAGTTTGGCAATTAACCCAATAATTCGGCAACTAAATTCTGAATTTAACGTCTGGTATCTCGACGATGGGACCCTGGGAGGCAACAGAGATACCGTACTTAATGATTTCATTTTCCTAAGAGACAAACTCCATAACATTGGCCTTGACCTAAACATTTCCAAATGCGAACTCTTTATATCTGACACAACCGACAGACAGACGACACTCCAAAAATTTAACGCAGTAGCCGATGGCATAAAATAATAGACAAAGTTCTCTTTGCCTCCTGGGGTCACCAGTACTAGAAGAGTCATTTTCGGATTTTATTGAGAACAAAATTCAAAATTTCAATGATATTTCGGAAAGGTTATTCAAAATTAATATACATTCAGCCATCACCATCCTACGATACTGCTGCTTTGGCCCCAAATTAACCTACATCTTGCGTGCTTCTCATTTATGGAAGCACATCAACCTTTTGGATCAAATTGATAAAATAATTCGACATACACTTTCATCAATTTTAAATGTGGCCTTGGACGACAAAGCTTGGTCTCAAGCTACACTTCCCATCCGTATGGGAGGGCTTGGCGTCCGCAAAATTTCCAGTATTAGTTTACCGGCATTTATTTCCTCCGTCCATGGCACTGACAAATTGATCAGGAAAATTCTACCTATTACACTGATCAATTTTGAGGTGCCATGCCTGGCGGAGGCTATTAATGCCTGGAAAGTCACATGCCCGAATACCGATCTACCCGCCAACCCATCCTCCCAGAGACAGTGGGATGAGCCGCTCTGCAGAGTAATACGGAAAAATCTCATTGATACGTCAATTACTTCTGCGGAGCGAGCACGCCTACTGGCTGTGGGTGAATGGGAGTCAGGTCTTTGGCTTCACGCATTTCCGTCGGCAAACATAGGCACCATGTTTGACGACACCACTTTCAGACTCGCTGTCTGCCTGCGTCTGGGTGCTTCGTGCTGCACTCCTCACCGCTGCCTCTGCGGGGAAGCTGTCAACAGCCTCGGTCACCACGGCCTGTCGTGCAGTCGGAGTGCGGGCCGCATACCACGACATGCGAATATCAACGACGTGATCCGTCGGGCTCTTGTTGCCGTCGGCGTGCCAGCCGTACTTGAACCCAATGGTTTGGCACGCGACGATGGCAAGAGACCAGACGGCATGTCGCTATTTCCGTGGAAGATGGGTAGGACTTTAGTGTGGGACGCGACCTGCGTCGACACTCTTGCGCCATCCCATCTTCCTAGAACTGCGTGTTGTGTTGGCTCCGCCGCTTCACAAGCAGAGGACCTCAAACGGCGCAAATATAGTAGCCTTATCGGGAATTACATGTTTGAGCCGTTTGGGGTTGAAACTCTCGGGCCGTGGGGTCCGAGTGCTCACGCGCTTGCGAAGGAAATTTCTAAACGCCTTGTTGACACTTCTCGTGACCCAAGGGCTGGCTTTTATTTCGCACAGAGGTTGAGCATTGCCATCCAACGTGGCAATGCTGCCAGCCTTCTGGGTACATTACCCGGTGACAGCGATGAGGAGCAATTTTTTGATGCAATGTATTAGTTTTAAGTTGTACATATAAGTTTATTTTTAATTTTTAAAATTAATGTAAATATTATGTAAATAAAAAGCTTTAATAAATCCTCAGTATCTCACATCTCACTACCTGTATTGAGGCACAAACCAACATTCCGTATGGTACATTAAAATTAATTTACAGCTACATTTCGCAACTTCCCGGCCGATAAGCTCATTGTTAGCCGCCATTGTACGCAATCGTTATGTGTAAGTTATAAGGAACACCTGTTCGCTTGTTTGTCATATTATATTAATAACATTAATTAACTTGTTGGGAAATAGGTGCGTTTGTAACGCGTTTGTGCTCTTATTTGCGTACTGTTTTGTAAAGTTCATGACAGTTTCTGTACTTCAGCGAAATAAATGTGGTTGGGATTCCTGGTTCAATTCTATCCTTTACCATCCAGTGTTATTTCATGACTAATTTTGCAATTTTATACGAAATCTATAAGATATGCCTGACGGAAATGATTAACGGCCAGTTTCTTCATCAAAAGTTAAAGTTAAAGTAATGTCTAAAGTAAAAGTAACGGTCAAATTCGTTTTTTCAAGGCTAAAGTGACAGCAAAACTAATAAAAAAATTGAATTTGACCGTTACTTTTACTTTAGACATTACTTTAACTTTAACTTTTGATGAAGAAACTGGCCGTAAGAAGGAATTTTACAAGATTTCTAAAATAAAAGTACCTGCACTTACAGCGACGATACTTATATATACTTCCCATTTTCAGAGAGGAATTCCCATACATAACATTACGAGGTGAAGGTTTCATAACCCGTAAATGGTCACATCTCAAGGAACTTATCTCAGAGCACAGGATAGGTACCAAACCCGGAAGATATAGACTATAGACCCACCTGTATTGTAAAATCAATTTTACTAGAATAGCTCGTAAAACCGGAGCTATTTAAATAAGGTAATATTGGTATAAGAGGTACTGCAGAGGATTTCGTCAAGCCCCTCCTAAGATAAACCTGTCGTATCTTATTATGTTTTACGATTGTCCTCACAAAAACATTACATGAAAAGGGTATTTTAGTCTCTTTACAGCGTACGACACGACTGTTATAGGAAAATACGTCGTCCTGCAGGGGTTGCGGGGTTGTTCGTAAGAGTTGCCGCGGCCCTGGTACACATACTGTTCCAGAACAGAGGAACAAAAGCCGGTTTAAGTCTGTAAAAGTATGACACTACCCTACCACTCTACACACACTCAGGAAAACTTGTGTTCAGATCCCACACTACTTGGTAATTGGTATTTTTTTATGAACACGATAGACGAAGTAGGACATCCCTAGGGAAGAATAACATTCCTTACCTGTTCCCTAATTAATTTGCGACAACGCGATATGTTTTAGGCCTTCTCTTTGACCGATTATCAAACTAACGTAGGTACTTACCTACACTTCTTCTTATTCGTGTCAATATCATTCTACTAGGTATATAATACATAATATTATCTCAAAATCGTGTGGTGTAAAAGTCTTTCAAAAGGGCAACTAACCCGTCTCCCAGAAGATTCAATTTGCAAGGGCGAGATTCGCGTAGAATAAAAAAATAAAATATTATCCCCACTTTATAGGTCAACTGTGAAGGAAGGAGCGTTCAGGGCAGATTTGTGGAGCCCGTCATAAATCTACTGGCTCCTCTTTGAAATGTCCATTATTCTGCTATTTGGTTTGAAGATAAATATTTCTTAAAGATTGAGGAATTTTGATTTATGTTCATAGTTTTGATGAGGTGCATTGGAGTTAAGATTAGCTAGGCTGCAAACCGAATTCTCTTTATTTTCTTCTTCTATCTCGTTTCAATGAAGAGGTGAAAAGGTATGTTGATGGTCAGGGCCAATCAACTGTAGTAAGTTTAATTATGGTTTAATTAAAGTTGTTTTATCAATAAAAAACTCATCTAAAGTTATTCTCTAAAGTACAACTCTAATAAAAGTTCCGCTAAATCAGTTGCCATCTACAAATTCTCCGTAAATCTAAACAGAGCTGTAGCATTACCCAAATTAACAGTGCAAACTGCTAAACCGGTGTCACCCATAGCTTCGGATCTTGACTAACAATTACAGTGGTGCGGCGAATTGTAACCCATCCCTCGCGGCACTAATTAAGTAAATATGACGAGCAAACGTCACGGGGTGACTTGCGCAGATGTTAGAAGATGCGTTGATATGCGGAATATAAGAATGAGGGGGGTTTGTTTCAGTTATGGTGTAATTGGTTAACGTATCGTAGGAAAGCGTGTTGTTAAGGTTACAATATATGTATAGGGGAGTAATGACAATGTATCTCGTTTTACCTTTGAAACTATAAAAATATATGCAAATGCAGAGTAGTTATTTTTGGCAAACTGAAAACGAATCTAGTGTGTCTTCTACCACACTGCAAAACAGAACATACAGACCTGGCTGTTGACTGTGGATGATTTAGTTAACTTAACCAAGCCAAGATTCAACTAGTCTCAAATACCTACTCAAAAATGTCTGCCAGCTCTCAGGCTCTGAAAAGGTGCTTGCCAATATTCTGTCTGTCTGTGGTTTTGCTTACTATAGAAATAATTTTATATTTATAAGAAATTAATAATTGGAAACTGCCGTCAGTGAGTCACTTTGCTAATTCTGTGCAAATTAAACGGGCAGCTTCATACATATCTTACTAGCTTCTTGTTATGATAGAATTAGTGAGCGCTGAGCGCAGCGCACGGGATTACTCGACAGGTATCACTTACATTGTGTGCTAACTAAAGGTTAAGGACCTCCTTTATTTTACAGTTGCAAATGTAATAAAAATGTTTATCGTTAGTTTTTTTTTGGTATAAAGAAAATGGATGAAATGGATTTTTTCGAAGAGTTTTGTTCTTACAGACCTGGTCTCATCATCATCATCACATCATCAGCCTATCGCAGTCCACTGCTGGACATAGGCCTCTCCAAGTGCATGCCACTGAGATCGATTACCTGGTCTACTTTCAAAAAAAGCTTTCCTTAAACATGAAATTACCTTAAAACCAGTGCATTCTTCTTAATTGATTTTATCAGAAATCAGAAATACTGATTTCTGAATTGATTTTAAGTATATTTTCATGAGAATCGAACCTGCAAGGTTACACTAAACCGCAAATTACTGCTCAGTGCTGCACAGGGTCATTAACAAAACTTACTTAATAAAGTCTGATCATTTACATAGTATACCTACATACATACACGCATTAACCTAATCTATCGCTTACCAATCAAACAAAACCTAAAACAAAAAACAACCAGCCATTATATCGCTCTTTCTGCAATTCATTGTTCATTCAATAGTAATTAACGTGGACTGGATCAAGGGCTTTCCACCGAGTGGAAAAGTGTGAAAACGCGACAAACAGACAGACACACACAGACACGGCGCGTCTTGATACGTCATTAGCGAACCATTGCTGAGTGTTTTTACTCTGTGGGAGGAACAGGGTTGACAAAAAATACAATTGAATCGTTTTTCGGTTAGAAAACTGGTAGATTTTATTCAGTTGTGCAACTTAGGTAGAAGGGAAACAGTGTCATATTCGTATGAAAAGCGTATAAAAGTTGTCAATTCTTTTTCAATATTTCTGTATTCTCTATTAGTTTTTTCTTTATAACTCATCATTTGCCTTTCTTTTTTGCATATCTACGGACCGAGCGCGTCGAACGTTGCTTAACCTTATGATCGATCAACGGAGCTTTGACTTTTTTCCTATAACTATAAATAACGACGACTTCATATTAACAAAAAAAACCTCTCCAAAACCAGTAACCGAATAAATATTATAACAAAAATACATTTATTACCTTCGCCAAAAACTGAGGGAAAAATTCCGTAATTTTCCGGCAATATTTTCACAGCATTCCCGGACCACGGAGGCATAATATTATCACATTTTTTGTCGGCCATTTTCCATTGGAAAGCTTTTGTACCGTGTTTAAACATGACTCTTCATATTTCAAACGTTTTACTACGAGTATATGTTTTGCATACATATTGGTTGTTCTACGATCTGTGTAGTCTGATCCGAGATACAAATACCATCTATATGTGTTTGTAGATAGTTACGAATGATTTTAAGATATAACTTCCTTATTTATTTGTAGAATTATGGAGGAAAATGTGGGTGTATTTTCAGTTAGAAAGACTTGCTTATTATTTTGCTTTCATCAATTGTATATTAAAATAACAATGCCAATATGCATTGACTTAATTACATTTTTAGTGTAATTTGGACTTTAATTGTTCAAACCTTCAACTCGCAGTTACCTACATAGATTTTTGTTACGAAGGTGAATTTAATCTGAGAAAGGACAATAGGATTGTCTTTCGCAAAAGTAGAGGCAGCAATGAAATCTTAAGTTTTCAGTCCTTCTATATAACAATAACAAATTTAAACACTGTAACAACTTAGGGCGGGTTGCACCTTAGAAAATTAGACATAAATTAACACCAGTAATTGCCTACTTGGCTCTTAGGTAGCCCTGCCCGTGGGACGTATCGCCTCGCTAATTCTTCCGTGATTTATATGTTCGAAGGATTACCGCCGGATTGCGCTGACTCGGGTTCGACGACCGGGTAGATAATGCCAGATTTACACACCGCCTCTTACGAAAAATCGTAATGGATTGGATTGCGATTGCTTCTTTGTTAATGTTGATATTGGCGGCGATTTTTAAGTAATTTGTTTTCTAGTGTCTTAAAGCCGAAGCTTTAAGAATGCTGTGAGAAATCCAGATTTATTTATAACAACAACAAGATATCACCAAAGTTGTAATTTGAAACATGGGAATCATCATCCTCCGAGCCTTTTTCCCAAACTATGTTGGGGTCGGCTTCCAGTCTAACCGGATTCAGCTGAGTACCAGTGCTTTACAAGAAGCGACTGCCTATCTGACCTCCTCAACCCAGTTACCCGGGCAACCCGATACCCCTTGGTTAGACTGGTGTCAGACTTACTGGCTTCTGACTACCCGTAACGACTGCCAAGGATGTTCAATGACAGCCAAACATGGGAATCTACTATAAAATTAAAAAGGATAAAATATACTTTTTTCGTTTTATCAATGTTGGTTGAGAGATGTATCTTTCAGAATCTTATTATTCAAACACCCATCAACTCAAGAAAAACCGCGCGAAAAGCTGAGCCCAAAAAAGAGGCCACATACGTCAATACTGACATTCCATTTTCAAACCGCTAACCCCATAGATCACTGTGACGTCACAGAATAGGAAAAGGCAATGACACATAAAGGTACGTCTTAGAAGCGAGCTGCCGACCGTGGGTACGTGCCGCAGCTGCACTGCTGATTGGTGTGTATTTACATGAAAAAGTCGTGGTGGCCTAGTGGGTAAAGAACCAATCAGTCGATTACGATTCCAGGTCAGGCAAGTGCCAGTGCAACTTTTTTAAGTTTGTAGTACTTTCTAAGTATATTTTGCACAAAAATTACTGATAAAAAGGTGAAGAAAAACATATAGAGGAAACCTGGACTGTAATATCTGAAATCCTAGCCTAACCTAACCTACTCGCATTGAGCAAGCGCGGTGTCCATGTTCCATGTAGCACATGCGGTCCGCAGTTGCAGTCGGCAACTCGTATCCAAAACGTACCTTTAGTCACAAGAACCACTCAGTATAATTTGCTTTCAGTAGAAACGCTGAAAGATGAAGCATTAGGAAAGAATTATGAATACATATGAATGATATAGAGCAAATGCTATTTTGTCTGTGAGTTTTTATGTCATCGTAGATCAATTTGAAAGAGTTTGATATTTTATTTTTGAATGTTTAAACTTAAAAGTAATCTAATAAGTCAACGTTTTGCAAGTTTATAATGAAAACCCAACCCACTCTAAAACGATCACTTACCGCTATTGGATAGAATTTATTATTTTACACATTTACAACAAAAAATAATTTTAAAATAGGTTCTGGACTCTGAACCTATATTTAGAGGTAACTGGACCTATACATATATAGGATATATAGGAAAAGATCTGTGCCCTATATTTGGGCAATAAAAAAGGGCCAATGATAATGAAAAACTAAAGTACAGAGAAGACTTAGGTACACAATCAAATAAAAATGATCCCCTACAAATTAAACGCACTCAACTGTTACAAAAATCATTCCATACCAGTTGACATTCCTAGTTGTGAATAGTTTGACCACAGAGCCATGTTTCATCAGGATGTCAGGCCGTCAGCCGATCTATCACGCGCTGTGATAACAAAGTCATGATACATTGCAGGTTTTATTTATCGCGTGTGCAGATTTGTTGACGATGGTTTTTCAATAAACCATAAAGCGTGGCTGTGGAGTTTCATTACTATGTTTGTTTTCCGATTACGCCAGGAGGGTTATTTTTTTCGAGTTTGTGTACATAATTAAACTGGTGTCCTAAGGTATATGACCTAAGTAGTTCATTACAAAAACTAAAATCATCTAAATAAAAATATATAACTAATTTTACAAAAAGGATATTTTCTTTTGTTTGGGTCCTACAGATTTCAAAACCAACAGGGTAGTCTGAAGCCAGAAATTTTGCCAACCAGTCTTTACCAGTATAATTAATTCTAGATGCACCTGAGTAGATTGGAAGCCGACTTCAATATAAAATTACCAAAAGGGCGTTTCGCTCTAACTAAACTCGAATTTAATGATGCACTTAGAAGATTTCTGAGAGTATTTCCACAACATCAATAAGTTTTAGATATTACCCATTACATACAAACCTTGTACAAATATTGATGAATACAGTAAACTTGACCCAACAAGCTCACAGATGATCACAGCGCTCAAAGCCTGTATTTAATTGTATAATCACGTCCCGACTGTCGCATTAGTTGCGCGGGCGCTTTGTAAGCTTTCGGCGTTCTATATAGTGTTGTAAGGATATTCTGCTTACGAGCTAGGTACACTGGAAGAGGTATTATGTAAAGAGGAATAAGTTGGTAAAAAAGATTTGAAAAAATTAAAGTGGTCTACAGGATTCGAAAGCTTCTTACTCTTTGATGAAGTCACTTTAAAAGCTGGTGAATTTCCTGAAATTTTCATATCATCATAATTTCAGCTATAGGACGTCCGCAGTTTTTTAAATTATTTACATAGACCTGAAAGGTTATCAAAATTGATAGCATAGCTTGTCTACAGTTACGATAAACACCCATAATATCGTAGTTAAAATAGCAAATAAGTATGTATAAATACACTCATAAACTACCCAAGAACATAACATAAAACAATAGTAATACCCCACAGTGCCGAAATTAGCATTTAAACGTCGACAAGATTGAATTCCGCGGGAGGTCGCCGTGTAACCTAGGCAATAACATTTAAGCACCTCTTACTGTCTGGTGGTCAATGGCATAGCTACCGGTAGTAATACTAGGCTATTTACGGTAATGAAGTTACCAGTAGGTTAGTGATTTCTGACCTTTCAAGCCATGGTAATCATTGATAGAGTCTTCCTCCTACCCTGTTCCTGATAGAGTGGCACCTGTAAATTAGCACCTGGTGTGTCATGCAGAAGAATGAGTATAATGTTGCGAGGTAGGGTCTTTTTTTTATCGACGTCAAAAATCATCAAATGACCTGTCGGTTAGCAGCGGTGAGGGAGTGTCAGACTTACTGACTAAAAACCGTCGTGTTCCGTCGTAGGCCTTTAGTGTACCAGGGCCGCGGTTACTCTTTCGAACAATCCCGCAGCCCCGTGAGGTAGGGTCTGACCATGAACGTAAATAGATGTAGAAGAAAGACAGAAACGACTATCTGTAAAGACAAAATGGTTGGAAATAATATAACATAGAAGAGTTTTGAAGAAAACACGCTGTGCAACCTCAAATAAAATTTTGAAAACGGCAGAAGGACTAACTGGAATTACTTTAGCGAGTCCTTTAAGACTTACGACTTAACAAAAAGTTTTAAGCGTACCTTATTTTCTGTCCTATTTGTATGTACCTTTAGAGTCTTGATCACCCAGCACCTAGAAATCTACCACTCTCACTACAGTAGCTACTTTTAGAATCTTCTCGGTACCTTTAATTACGCTAACTTCCCTTGATTCCAAGGAACTTCCTTAAACTTTATACCTACATACCTTATCCAGTATTTATAGTTCCACAAGCTTTAGAGCCGTCATCGGTGCGCGCGCGCCGTCGTAACTCTTCGCGCGCCATTGTGCATTGAACTCGCATTTATACGGCCCGACTTGTGTTTGACAACTAAGTTCTGATCCGTTTCTATGGCCGTTTGAACTGAGCTGTAACGATGTTTAAACGTGCCTCTTTTATTATTATTTTTAGATCATAATGTCCCACTGCTGGGCAAAGGCCTCCCCATCTTGCTTCCACACTTCTCGATCTTTCGACCGAGCCCACCAGTCTCGACATTAGGCGTCCAGGTCGTCAATGTACCTCTATGGGAGCTAAATGATTAGCTTAAAGCTATGAAACCGTTTAAAGTTTGAAATATTTTATTGATATTAGCTACAACTCAAACAATAGAAGGACCGAGACGTGTGGAGACAAACTGGGGAAGAATTTGCTCAGGAGTAGGACAGTTAGGGCTAAAAAAATACAACTATAATAATAGTAAAGCTTCTAATACAAATAAAAAATTCTTAAGTTGCGATTCAAGTTCCGTAGGTACATAGTTGTAAATATACTTAATTTAGAAAATAAATACACGGAATATCCGAGATGTTCCTTGCAAATTTTCTCAAGCATCATTTTCACCAAGTACCTACACAAGTTGACATCTCAACTTAAATCCTAACTCCACTAAAATTACGCGAAATCACTTAAACGTACACACTTAAACTAACTGCGGACTACTTACAGAGAATCCTGGCCGTAATTACGAATTATTACGTGCAATTATTGTTTGTAATTACGATTTATGTGCGCCATTGCGGGTACGCAGCCAACGGATAGAGTCATCTATCATGTATAAAGATAAATATTAGCCAAGATGACTGTGAGATTTAATGCCTGATATTTAGTGTGGAGCAGGTAAATTGTAGATAAAATGTCAGCTATTTTGTTGAGGAATATAGGATTTGTACCTACATAAGTAGGATGTTTGAGTTACACTGTAAGTTTAAAGATGTTGTGCGAATTATTTTTTTTTATATTTGCGTTTTTTTTTTTTTAATTTCTAAATCATTTATTTACAAATAACTTTTTACAATAACTTAATAATAAATATATATACAACATACAACTAACTTATTACCTAATATATACACTTACTATAAATAAAAATATTTATTTTGTAGTTAGGTGAATATTTCATCATCATCCTCCGAGCCTTTTTCCCAACCATGTTGGGGTCGGCTTCCAGTCTAACCGGATTCAGCTGAGTACCAGTGCTTTACAAGAAGCGACTGCCTATCTGACCTCCTCAACCCAGTTACCCGGGCAACCCGATACCCCTTGGTTAGACTGGTGTCAGACCTACTGGCTTCTGACTACGCGTAACGACTGCCAAGGATGTTCAATGACAGCCGGGACCTACAGTTTAACGTGCCATCCGAAACACAGCCAATGGTGTCTAAGATATACTTAGAAAGTACATACAAACTTAGAAAAGTTGCATTGGTACTTGCCTAACCTGGGATCGAACCCGCGCCCTCATACTTGAGAGGTTGGTCCTTTACCCACTAGGCCATCACGACTTTTTAGTGTAGAGTTAGGTGAATATTTACAACTTATGTTAAAAAAAAACTTATTCAAGTATTTTTTCCTAATGTAGTTTAATTAGTTGATCTATCTACATTTTGTTGTAATAACTATTTAAATTCACAGTCATTTGTAACATCAAGTTGTCTAAAACATTTGGTATGTCATGTAAACCGTCAAGGACCCACTGGACATACAATTTCAATCAATTACATTACCTAGTATATTTGCTGTATCCATTCATAACTCAAATACAAACTCAAGAGACTTGGGATTTAAGTGCACACAATTTTATTTAATTGATACACTTAGTTTTCCCCGCGGCGACGCTCGCTTGTACATCTACCTGTACACGTTCTTGAGTAATGATGTAAATAGTTTAAAGTGTAAATAGTTTGAACAAGAAAAAAAAATTAAAATGCGAGTCGCACTCGCACGATATAGTTTCCGTATCTATAAAACGAGCAAAAATATTTTATTCTCATTTTTTGTACCTACTTATTTGTTTTTTATTTATTTTCTCTCCTTTAACTAATCATTTGTTTGTGCAACAACAAATATATCGTTTGTGATAAATGTCTAACGATCACGGTTCATGAGATAAGAACAGCCTGGTGTAGACGATTAGACCGACAGCTTTTATAAGAGGGCCCTAACCCTTATGGTATGGATCCACAAAAACCTTAAAAGCTCTATCTTCCGTGAATATTACCTACGCAGTTCCTATATTTGACGACCAAGAAAAACAATAAATTCTATCCCGTCTCTACGACAGGTATCCCATTCCTTCATTGCCTATCCAAATCAGCCTAAAACTATCCTTACATACAGACAACCGAACCTTTATATGTGAACCATCGTTTATTTACAAACAAAAGGCACTCGGGGGTAAGCAAATACTACAGAGGAAAGTATTGACAGTGCGCCCAATATCGTAGGGGACGTCGAGCGCAATTTGTCAGTCTGTACCGGCCTTAGACCAAACATGGGGGATTAGATAGCTTATACTGTAGCTGAGAAAACAAGGGATCATTGACTTTTGTGGATTCGGTACGATAGTTCTTTTTTAAGATATTGCTGTATGGGGTTTAGATTAAGGCGTTTTTGAGGGGTACACAAAATACAAAACGTAAATGGTATTATATAGTTGTATGGTCTGGAAGTCATGAAAGCTAGCACAGATGAAAACGTAAAATTCACGTCAATTCCTATAAAATGGAAAGAAACTGCATTTGAAATCAGTAAATTTTATAACAGAACATTCAATAAAATTTAAATTTCCTCACTTCAATTCAATCCCATTTGCATTCCTCAAGTCGGGAATTAAGACACCTTTCATTTCGATTTCCGCATGGAAAAATATAATTTCCACCCTCGAGAAGGGTTGCAATCATTCGGCGAGGAGGGTCACTATTATCATAATGAGGTAGCCAGACGAGGGAAATAACAAGCTGGAACATTTTTCATAATTCCCACCCTTTATCTCTGGGGCTTTGAAAATATAAGGACGTGGAGATGGAACGGTGACACAGCGATTGGAAGAGTTCGGATTTTGAAATTAACTTGGGTTATTTCTTGGGACAATAAAACAAAAAAATCATGATAAATAAAACAAAAAAATAATGCAGTTCCACCGAGAGATAAAATTACGTGGGTCCCGCACTTGGATAAACAATAGTTTACTTGGCTATGTTTGTCCTTAATCAGGTTTTAGGCTGTCTGTACACCTATCATTTAAAACGAATCAGTAGTCTTAGCGTGAAAGTGCATCAAACATCTAGACAGAGTTATTTTCGCATTTATAGTATTAGTAAGGAACGACATCCATATTTAAAATAAAACTGCCACTAAATTCTAAATCCATCAGGCACGTCCAAAACGTACTCCCGTATATACATTCCAGTAGGTGGGTTCCGTAGCAAGTATAATCGGTTTACGGCAAGCGGGTCGCGCGATTTTGATCAAATAAGCGTTTGAATGGCGTCTCGTGATTCACAGCAGAATTACTTCGCGCCACTCACAAATATTTAATATCACATTTACTGGTAAGATGTTTACTGTATTGCGAGGCGCTTCCAGTTATGTATTTTGTGTTGTACGCCATTTTTTATATTTTGTATATGATTTCCTGTTGGGTTCTAGATTAAGTTTGTGGTGAATTTCCTCTTGAATTAAGGCAGACATGTTTGTCATGATAATTAAAATAAAGCATACATACATAATGTGTGATAGTATTTCGCATAGGGCTGCCATTTCGAATTTCGCCAAACCCGGACAAATATTTAAAAAAACCCGGACATTTGGCGTAAATAGCATTTTTTCCCCGGACGAGTCCGATTTTTTTAACCGACTTCCCAAAAAGGAGGAGGTTATCAATTCGGCCGGTATGTTTTTTTCTATGTATGTACATCGATTACTCCGAGGTTTATGGACCGATTTACGTGATTCTTTTTTTGTTCGACTCGGAATAGCTGCCAGTTGTCCCATAGTCATCAGGTCAGGATCTGATGATGGAAACCCTGAGAAATCGAGGGCAACCTCCGAAAGTTGTAGGCATACATAGGGTAAAAACTTGATACTCAGGTGTACGCCTAAAAGCACTATTCAACAGTGAAGGTTTGGAGCTGACCTGATGATGGAGACCAGAGAAAGTCGAGGGAACTCGACAACTAAATATGTAAAATACCTCGTATTTGGACTTATATTCTTTGTATTGATGAGAACTTCCCACTTGTATGGATAGTGACAACTGTACGTATCACTGAAAAGCTTTAAATAAAAACTTTTTACACCGACTTCCCAAAACACTAAAAGCAAAAAACTATTTTAGGTGCATCGGCCTAGAAGTCGGTGGCAAAATTAACTTAGTAACATCCATTAGACACCGACTTCTAGGCCGATGCACCTAAAAATAGTTTTTTTTTTTGCTTTTTAGTGTTTTGGGTAGTCGGTTTAATTTTTTTGTAAAAAAGATTTTTGTTTAACAAAACAAGACCTAATTTTCAATATTACTATATTACTTAAATTCAATGAGGTCCTTCCTTACATGAAAAGTCAGAGCCGTCTCTAGCTCATGTAGTAGGTACCTAGTATTGAAAGATTATGACTTAATGTATTTCGAAGGTCATAATTAAGAAAGCTCATATGGAAACTATGAGTTACCTTCTTGATAGTTTAGACAAAAAAATTGTGAAAAATACAAACAACTGTAAAGTGAAGTCGCCGCGAGCGCAGCGAGCGCGAAAATTTTTGAGTTTTGGGTCAGTAAAGCACCTAAACTTGTATAATAAAAAAATCCCCAAAGTGAAGAAGCCGCAAGAGAAGCGAGCGCAAAATTTTTTGAATATTGGGATATTAAAGTAGCTAAACGTAAAAAAAAAAGTGTTAAGAAAAGAAGTCGCGAGCGAAGCGAGCGCGAAAATTTTGGAGTTTTGGGACACTTCGACTTCTGCATTATTAGGCGCCCGGGTAATTCGCATACCCAGGCACCATAGGTTAAGATGGCCCTATGAAAAATGTCCGGGTTTTCCCCGGACACTTCTTGAAACCCCGCCCGGACGGCCCCCGGACGGCCTCCAAACGAGGACAAATCCGGGGAAACCCGGACGGATGGCAGCCCTAATTTCGCATGACAGCCGGAGGTTAGATACATTTTCGTGAGTATGCATGTTGCGAAATATTAAACGTAAAAAAATACCTACGAATGATGTTACAAATGGTTCAATGACTACAACGAAACACTCAATTTACTTAAGATCACCAGCCTAATCACCAATAAAAACGCCAATTAGGTACCTTAAGCTCCCAATTCTTTAGCACGAGCCACTTGACCGTATCTCTAAACAACACCTGACATGTGATTGATCAGCACTAATGTGCTACAACCAGCGCTAGTTTCCTGGTAGCTGGTAGTGTGATGCTGCTATTTGTCACTGCGCTGGTTGGGTCAGATTGCAGTCATTATGGCAGTGGTGAGTTGAGATAGAGGGATTAGTAGCTAGGACGATGTGGAGCAATCGTTTAGGAGGAAAAGTACTCTGCAAAAGTGTCTTTAGAATATTATTTTTGTGGGCTTTATAGTTTCGCTCAAGTTATTTAGAAAATGTTGGACTCACGTTCCTAAAATAACTTGGCGCATAAAAGCGATGAATTGAAACCATCGGTCATCGGTTAGGAATCTTACCTATAGGATATTTTTTATGAAAATTTTAAATACATTTTGGTAAGGTCAAAACTTGAAATTACAAATTAAAATTGCAATCATAATTTAAGTAATTCTTGTTTGTTGAAACACCCAGTTTTTAATCTACACTTATTATCAGTCGATGTTTTCAGCTAAAACTAAAAACATTTTATAATCTGTACCCAGCTAACTACAGATAGAAATGTTTTTCACCAAAGAGGTAGCCGTGCATTCTCTATGGCGCATGCCGCTATTGTTTTCCCGCGTCTTTTGTCGTGCTCAACGACCAGCCATCTTGGAGCCCCGGGTTTTTAAATGTGTTTCCTTTTTTATGGCATTCGCAAAGGCAACTGCCCTTTACAGTGATATAGTTAATTATATTTACATTTTCATTCCCAAATACTGTTTATTTTTTATATAGAATAATGAAACAATTTCTTTAGTACCGATTAAGTAACACTATTTCTATGTGGATTTTGACATACACGCCTTTAGGTTATTTAAAAAATACTAAATAAGTATCCATCACATTAGTTAGATGCTACTTTACTTCCGTTACATATTTCCCTAAAGCTAAAGATTCTCTTTGAAACTTCATCATGGAAAAATAACACACTCACTAAACTCCAAAAAATATATAAACCAAACAAGAAAGGCGTGAAGCAAAAGCAAAATAAAAATAATCCCAAACAAATATTATTGCGTAGCATTTTGCAAATCACGTTCCTTGACAAGACTTACGCCGTGGGCTGGCGACGGCCATCTTTCGTTGGTCCACCATGGCCCACTCACCGCCACTCCACGCCGAGAGCTCACAAGAGCACGTTTGTTAAAGATACACGCCCGCTCGAGATATTTCCGATAAATTCCTCCCTGTTACATTTTTATTAACGATAACATAGTTGGACGGACATAGCTTCGAAGTCATGTTGTTGTGAATTCTTAATTCTTAATAATATGTTATGGTATGCGAAGTATTTTAGTTCGTTGGCATGTAAATTAAGATGTTTAGTATACTATGAAATTCACTAGACCTAACAAGTATCCTCTTATAATTTTGCAGTTTCGAAATTCTATGCTCCCAACATTGTTTATTGTTTAGGTTACTAAACAATCTGTTAGAAAAAATATATGATAAAAAAATATATATTCTCTGTTTATAACTAAAAACTAAACAGAGAATATATATTTTTTTATAATATATTTTTTCTAATAGAATGATGTTCCCAACGGGACTTTTTCGTACCCATCTTTAGCCTTTTAAAAGTTAGTATTTTCTCTTTCAGAATTTGTTTACCAGTTCCAAAGAACAAAAAACATTTCTAAATATCGATGTCCAAAAGGCAAAACACACAAATGTGTAGGTACCTTTACCTCCACGATCACCGTCGTCATCCCATTAAATGAGACACAATCCTCAAAACAATAGGTTTTCATCCCCGATTCTGATTAGCTATAACTAGGTGACACCTCGACATAACAGCCGTCCTTTGTTGAGGACAAGTGGATCACCAGCCCTAACACAATGTGTCTAACGTCCTCAATTAGTGACATCTGTGTTTTTATTGCTGACCTTACTAATGAAATTGTTGTCCTCACAATTGTGTTGTAAAGCCTTTTCAGATTGCTGTAAACGCGCGTGTTTTGTTACTGGATGAGTTAAGGACGATAATTTATTATGTAGGACATGTAGGAAGCACGATATTTAATTCAGATTAATTTTGAAATAGAGATTTTATAATTTGCTATTTTATATAACTTTTGTAAAAACTAAAACCTTTTTTTCTTTTTCTCTGCACATGTGGCTCCTCCGGCGACCACGGGCACGGGAGTGCCTCCGCCCAGACCTGCCAAGCCCAAGCCAGCAAGACCCCAAGTTGCATTATATAAGAACTTGGTTACCCAATATATTTTTTCTTTGAATTGTATAAATCGCTTTTCTAGTAACGATTGCACTAAAATTATTTTGTATAATTTATTAATACATTTTTAGCTGAATTTGGATTATATAACATTCTCAGGACTAGATAGAAAACTGTGTGTTTGTAATTATTTTTATTTCCTTTTAAAAGAGTGTCCATGGAGTTTCTTGCCGGTTCTTCTCCATGAGACCAACCCTTTGGAACCGTGCACCTAACTTTGACATTTCGAAAGAGCTTTCATAGGCCTATTTAAAATAAAAAAAAATGAGTTTGAGTTTAAAGCCTAAAGGTAAAGCCTCATACAAATTAAAGATTTGAAAAAAACATGTACTTGATTGTTCTTGTTTTTCTTGTCTCATCAACTGCATAAATAAACTGTTAAATAAATATGTATTATTATATGTATATTATGTGATGTAATGTAAGTAATACATTTCATAATTGCTATTTATATATCAGTTTTTGATAACAGTTCCAGTTAACCACAAAGTTACCTAGTTACCTACATGAGCATTGATAACGCAATTTTTGGTTGAGGTTAAATAACCCAATAATTTGCACTCTTTGATAAATCTATAATATAAAAATGAATCGCAAAATGTGTTGGTAAGCGCATAACTCAACAACGCCTGGACCAATTTGGCTAATCATTTTTTTGTTGTGTTTGTTATTGTCAGGAGAAGGTTCTTATGAAAAAAATAATAGGGTAAAGTAGAGAAGTCAGTTGACGGGAGCGAAGCCGCGGGCAAAAGCTAGTTAAAAATATAAATACATATTATTGATAACAATAATAATAAGGCATCCTAAAAGCGTAATACGAAAGATAAACACGAATTTGTTACGCAAATATCTTCGTGCAGATTAAACGCGCGACAGATTACGACAATCTGAGGCGACCTTTACAGGTCGTGTGATCCCGGACTGTTTGCCGGGATTTCGTATATGGTGTTATTGTTAAGATATCAGTATTATTAGGCTCCGTCTTTTGTTACCACGCTGTTTGCTCCCCGGGTATTGTTCCTCTTATCTCTGAGTACCTACCTATGTGTATGCGGAACTTCTGTTAAACTACCTGGGCCTTACTACAAAAACTTTAAACCCGGTTTTACACTTGTCTAATAAAATTTTGGCTGCAAAATGAACCATATGTCAACGTCATAATTTGACATTTTTTTGGACAAGGCATAAACTGACGTTTAAAAGTTTTTGTGGTAAGACGGCCTATGTTTAATTGAACGATAGTATGTTTGTTTTGTTTTGAAATTGGTAACAGTGTTTCTTTTTTAATGATCACCAAGCATGTATTGAGTTCTACATCGTTTGTAATACTCGTTTTGGGGGCGCATAATATATTTTCATAATAATTTTAAATTAAGTTAAAAAGAGTGTCTTTGCAGTTACGCCAATTGTCATGCATGAATTCAAACACTAAACAGTCGAAGATCGTGATTAATTTTTTGTTTGTCTAACAGTTTTCCGTTGAATTTTCCAGCCTGGAATGCTCGTTAAATTAAATAGGTAATTTAGCAAAATCCTTGTCAAACTCAATAGCAGAAGCACCAGAAAGCAATAAATCACAATAAAATAACTGATCCATCGATTGTTTTTCGATTAGAGATTGAATTTTGACATTAGCTTCATACAAATTAAGTCAATTTTCAATCTCCAATTGAAAAACAACGGATGGATCGGTTATTGAAATCTGCGCTAAAACAACTTAGGTCCATGGCTATTATTCGTACTAAAACGATATCAGAAACGTGTGTGGTACTGTAATTTGGCTCACGTAACGCCAACGTTGTGCTGAAGACCGAGTTACCAACTCCCTTACTAGCTATCATTGTCTAGTCCAAACTACGGGTTTCACGCTTGTGTTAAAGATTATTTTTGTCGACTATTAAGCAATTGTTATATCTTTGAAAGTGAGTACAACTGTATATAAACCTGACTATAGCTTAGAGTTCAGCCGTTCAGGGGCTAATTTGGTCCAAAATAGCTCGCTTTATCCAAAATAGCTATTTTACAAGGATTTTAAGAAGAAACGTCGGCCGTTAAGTTTGGTCTCATCTATACATATAATAAATCTGTAGAAAAGTAATTTTTGTACATTGAAGAAATTGACAAAAAAAATAGCCAGCATGTTAAAGGAAAACTAACAGAACCCATTTCCATCATTTTTGTCATTTTTGTCTGTTTGTCTGTTTGTCTGTTTATCTGTTTGTCTGTTTGTCTGTTTATCTGTTTATCTGTTTGTTCGTTCGGGATTCACGTAAAATCTACGAATTCAATGCAGACAATGCTTATATACAAAAATTCTACGTAACTTGGGGTATTACTTAGTTTTTGTTTCATCGAAATCGATTCACTCTATCAAAAGATATGATTAATTTTGTGAATTCAAGATGTAAAATATTACGACACGCAATCTGTTTGTCAAAACTGTACATTTGAATGTTGTACTTATATTAGTTGATCGGCCTATTAATCTTTACACAGAAAATCACACCTTCATAAGTAACTTCGGAAGATAAAAAAAATGAAAATTTTGTTTAGCCAAGGTTAAAGTAGCTCCATCTGTGGTAATCTGTGTTAAATAAAATACATAAAATTTGACAAAGGAGCGAGGTGGTAAATGACAATAAATTACCATACATTCTTTATAGAGGATTATTATTTCAACAGATGGAGTTGTGTATTTTCCGATTCACCATATTTTAACACGTAGTGTAATTTTTCGATAGACATTTCAATAGTGTTTGTCAGTTTGCCGTGCCACATCAAAATCCAATTATAATTATTACCTTGATGAAAGGAAAATTAATAGTTCTCAGCCAAATTTAAAACGGTGCCATCTAAATAATTTTTTGAACATTATGTCAAAAATGATGACTTTAGTATAACAATTAATTATCATTTAAAGTTACAGATGGAGTTCATATCAGGATTTTTTCATAAACATAGTTTAGCTTATCTTCCACTAATGTGGTGGCCTTAAAACAAATTACTTTGAGTGAGTAGTATTAAGTAGACCTTAATTATTTTTTCTGATGCAAAATATGTAAACTTAATCCTAGAAGAAATGAGGATCTGTCTCTCGCAAGCGCTGCTAAGCGTGAGGTAGGTAGGTAATGTAGGATTCTGTAGCTTTAAGAACAAGCCCAGATACAAAGTGCAGATAAGAAATGGGGGCTTTCTCGATTTAATACCATACACACGTAAAATGCTTTATGCGTCTGAAAACGAACACATTGCGCGTCGCATACCAGAGACATGCTTACTTTCAACTTCTGATCGCAAATACACTGGTCACGATTACGAACAGTCTCAGTAGGACCCGAGCCAAGTCTAAAAAAACACCTTTTATATAAAACTACGTTTGATGTCATTCAATCACAAAGACAGAATTGTTTTCTGTTGCAAATCCTATCCACCTGTATCCTATCCTAATCCAGCATGCATTGCAGGTGTGCATTGCACAAAAACCAATGGTATCCTATTCGAGAAGTCAAAAGAGTCGACCTGCCAACGTCAGTTTCTGCGCTAAGCAAGTGTTCTTAATAGTACCATCAGAATTACATTCATCGTTGAATGAGGTGAATAAATTTTCAGAAACCGCAATAACAGTAGGAGCCAAAGCATATGATCGCTTCATAGAGCTCTGATTGGCCCCAGGTGACCAAGTCAGGTCTGATTTGTTCGTTCATCAGATCTTTGAAAGTGTTTCGGTGGATAATGTCGTCCTGTGTGACACAAAATATGGTATATAAACGTCTTCCGCAAGAGCGAAATTTTCCCGGTGTGTGCGGCGCACAGTATACAACACTTATGTTTCTTTCGATTTGCTGGCTCCACCAAGAAATGACAAATTGCAAGCGTACATTTTGAAAATCTTGGCAAAACTGCAGGTTTCAAGTACGAACTCGGGCGTGTGAGTAGCGCGGGCGCCGTGCGTGCGTCGCGTTTTGCTGCCCTGCGGCATTTACCTATAGCGCGCTCGCGGCGCGCACGTGCCGCTCTCCTTGACGTTTAACTGCTAAGGCGTTTAGCGGGCGGCGGGGATAGCGGGCGATGGGGTAAGAACGCAACTCGAGCGCCGCGTGCTCGCGTGCACATGCCGTAGGGCAGCAAAACGCGACGTTCACGCAGCGCGCTCGCGACGCCCGCGCTACTCACACGCCCGAGGATCGCGCACGCCTAATGTGTTGTCAGCCTTACCATAGCGTCATACAAGTGTTTCTCCCCAGTAGTGAAACTATCCTACCCTATGCGCCTGCTGATGATGATGACTCATTTTATCATCCATCCAGCTATTCGCCAACTATGTTGGTGTTGGCTTCCAGTCACCGAATCTGTTTGAGTACCAATATTTTGCTTGGAGCGACTACCTATCTAGCTACCTTCAATCCAGTCAACTACACAAGACGATATCCATGGTAAGACTGACAGACTTTCTGGCTTCTGATTAGTCGCAGCAGCTACAGAAAATGTACAAATGACAGCTTTGTCAGACTCAAAGCATATAGACATAGATTATAACTGTTTCCTGTGAAAATTATTTACGCACCATACGTTATAATTTTCCAAATTGGCTGACTGGATCCAGAGATATTCACAATGTCACAAACTTTACTTCTTTTGTTTAGATAAATGGTCCACAACACAACCTTGATCAATTAATCTATGCGACTGCTAAGTGTTAATCCTAATTATACTGTCATGTGAAAGAATGCACCTACGGGATAAGTAGTATTTTGACTATTCTATATTGCCCACGCAGACGAAGTTGCGGGCAACAGCTAGTAAGTCAATATAATAATGAATGGCAGTGCAAAGATTAGGTACAGCGATCAAGTATCCGACCAATAAATTGTGTTCAATCACCTTTAACTGTCAGCCAACAATCGGCCGACTAAAAGTCTGTAGTGTGTAGAAGCTCTTAATCTGTGAGTTATTTGGTCTAACGTGAAACTTGTGTAACACTGTAGGAGCATATTGTAGAATATTCGACACACATGCAATAATTTAGCTCACGTTTCGCTGGCGTGGCTACGTGATAGGCCGGTGGGAACTTAGCGTTACCATGGAAACTCACTTCTCTGGTCTAAGAATCTAAGATCACCAACAGTATTATTAATTAAAAACTATAATTTTTCAGGAGTACATATTAACCCTGCTGAAGCACTACCAAAATATTTATACAAAGACATATATTTAGGCATATAAAATTTTAAACACATTAAATATTGTCTGTAATCAGAAGCCAGAAAGTCTGACATCCACGCTTACCAAGGCGTACCGGGTTGAATGGGTAACTTGGAGGTCAGATAGGCAGTCGCTTCGTGTAAAAAAGACTAGTACTCAGCTGCATATATTGAAAGCAGACCCCAACACAGTTGTGAAAACACTAGGAGATGATTATGACTTAGTTGAACTCTTTCTTACAAAACGGCTTAAAAAGTGACGAAGTTTTTCTTTGGCGGTCGGGTGAAACTTACACGAATGACTACAAATAGTAAGGGAAGATAACTAATTAATTCTCTCATTGAGCCGAGCTCACCCTCATCCCTTGTTAGTCTTATTATAATAATTGCATTTTGCTGCCTCCATTGTTACTGTTATACCGACGATACATTTTTGTTATTCATTATTAATATTAGTTTTATGGTCAGGAATATATTTTTCCGTGTATGTTATGTATGTATTTTGCGTTTCTAATTAGAAATGCATAAGTGAATAAACATAATAATTTATAGCATTGATTACATTAAATATACCTTCCTTGTATAAATAGTCCATGTTTAATTTTAGCGGGTTGCCGCCGGCGACTGTCGGCCGCAGTCGCATCTGATGTTGTTGCTCTTTGTTGTCAAATCATTCAGCTATGTATTTGTTTAGTTTATTAGCTTTGGTTTATGTTTGGTTTTGGTTTTATTTTATTCATGTAAAATAAAAATGTAAAGAATAATGTTTTTGATATCTAACTACTTTAAACCTTCAAATAAAGTTCTTTTGAACTCCTGTCAGTTGAAAATTGTTGCTGACAGTGGCACTATAAAGTATAATAATGTAATATCTCAAAAATATTACAATGCATGGACTACTCCACAAAATATATAAAACCGAAAAAACGCAATCTACCAAAAAAATGGCCGATATCAATCACGAAAATGACATAAATAATTTAAACGACTACACCTCGAAACGCAATAGCAAATCGAGGGCGCGTCTTCCCGCCAAATCCGCCATCTTGATCAATGGTTACGTTCGGAAACGGCACCAAATCAACAGTCACGAGATTGGTACACGTGCTTGGAATACGCACAGGTTTTATGCAACGCCTCTTTCGTCCCAAAAACGTTTTACATAAGAATGTGAATTCACAATCCAGTGAGTCGGATAATAGTGAGTGCCAGAGTGAATTTGGAGGATCTCTTGCCTACAGAACCCATATCATTGGAACTTTTAAAAAGGTAACGACCGGAAAATCGCGTTATTGGAAGCTTATAAGCGGAATCTAAATGCGATATATCAAAGAGTTACCCCATGAACCATCATTTACGGGAAGTTGAGTTTTGTAGCTTTTTTTACTGTTCCGAATTTGGTTTGATGGGGAAGTTTCACTGAATTGGTGCGTCTAACTTCTGAGATTTAAGAGAGGTATAACGGAACATAAAACAATAAATGAACCGCTGTTTTATACTGCATTGAGCGATGGTAGAATTATTTGTTAAACTACTAACACACACTACATTCAGTTCATTCAGAAAGTAAGGAGCAAAAGATCACTGGAAAAACCATTCCAACTAAAATTTTCTCACAAACGGTAATTGTTCGTTAACTACAAACAGCTTGACTACGCCACTAAACTGGATAACTCACCAAAACATATTAGTAGGGGAGGCCTAGAAGGGATTTCGGGATTTACTCAAGCGCGGCAGATTAGTATATAGGGAGGTACCTATTACCCCATTTAACACCTCCACCAAATATAAGCCCTGTATATGCAGCCGCGCGTCTAGAATAAAGGATCAGATTAGTAAAAAAAAATTTATCATCTGACATTCTCCAGCGCGTCAGATTAAGATAGGGTAAGTTAGTTATATGCTAAAAAGTGTATATTCGACTAATCTGACAATTTGCGATTGACGATAAGAAGTAGGAAGGTTACAAACTTGTAAAAAAAAAACGTCATCTTGACTTTCTCGAGCGCGGCTATTTTTTTTTTTATTTTGAAGGGAGTAATTCAACGTTCACGAAAAATATAAAATCTGACGATTCCCGTAAGCCGAAGTAAGGAAAATTAATCAATAAAGTTTAAAGCGTGCAGCTACGTGATGCCGGTATTCTCCTCCCAAGTTTCTATTCCTCTCTCTCTTTTTTCAATTCAATTCATTTGCAATACCTAAGTGTTAGTACATTTTGGGTCTTAAATAATCTACACTAATATTATAAAACTGAAGAGTTTTTTTGTTTGAACTCGCTAATCTCAGGAAGTTACTGGTCATGGTATGCAGATATATTGTTTTTAACGAAGACGATTCATTTTATTGGATACTTTTGTTAAGTACGTGTGCCTTCCAGTTGCATTGTATACTTCGCCTTTTTATACAGGTCGTGGTGGTCTAGTCATCCGGTTAACATTGGCTCTACTCTGCATAACGTGGTTCACAAATTACGCGCGTAGTGTCGCTTCATCAATGAAAGCAACTGCTATCTCTTTCTATCTGTTCTGCAAAAGTGGCAACGCGCAACTCTAGTGGATGGTTTTAAACTAATAAATTAAGTCAAAATACGTATTTTTTTTTGTATGAAAATAGCTGGGAAAAAGGCTGGGCAGATTATTTAGATTTTAGATTAATCTATGGGTATTAAATTTAATAAAATTAGTTTTTGTAAGATTTACGCGTAGATTATTTCCGTCAAGCCATGTTATTATAGATTCTATTGTATTGTTTATGACACATGTCATTATAATTAAATGTAATTATTATAGAAATGTATGTAATGTATGAGCAGATTGATACACTCCGCTAATAGCAATGTCATATATATCATTGTATGTGCCTTCTTATCGAGAACAACCTTTATTATAACAGCTTTGTTGAAATGTTTGTCCGTTCTGAGATATAGATCAAAAAGTAAAAGTTGATAGTACTTAGAAGATATACTCGTAGTAGCACTTAGATATTCCTTTAAAATCTTGAGATATCAATGGATTATTTAGTTTTAACTTTTACACACTTTTTGATCTATATCTCAGGACGGGCAAACGTCAACAAAGCTGTCATATTAAAGGTTGTTCTAGATAAAAAGGCCTATACAATGATATGTATGACATTGCTATTGGTGGAGTGTACGAGGTTCCGTATATTTGTGTCCATTGTCCTTTATGTTTTTCATACTTATTTGCTTATAAATAAAAGTTTTGTACTTCAAAAAATAGGTACATACTGGTTTATTTACTTGCAATTTTTTCAGTTCTTCAATTTGTTAAAAGGTTTGCAAAAAAACTTTCCATTGTCAGATTAAGCGAATTCCTCCAGATAATCGTCAGATTATAAGATGATTACGTTAAGGGTACATAAATGAACCATATAGATCTTAATCTGACGCGCTCGAGTATTTCATAATGGCGATTTTTTTTTGCAATTTCAAGTAATGGCCACGAGTTTAGGTCACGTCTAAATCGTCAGATTATTGCATAAGAGCCTTCGTTTTGGTTCACTTAACACCCCTTTTGATAATCTGACGCGCTCGATAAAATTATTTTTTTTCCCATTTTTATCCTTACCTACTACCACCCCCACCATGAAAACAGTCAGATTAATATACGTATGTTTTCAAAATGACGTAGGACGTGCATGCTATTAATATCTGACGCGCTCGAGTATGTCCATGCAACTGTTTTTTTTTACATTTTTGAAAGTTTATAGCTGCTCCACCCACCGATGAAAGTGTGTGTATGTCAGGACATTTTTTTCTTCTTATCATCTAAGCTTCGCAATCTAATAGGTCTCATTGACGCTCGAGTCACTCCCGATTTAGCACTCTCGCCTCCCCTACTATATTGGAAAACCATTTAGTTCCATTCGAAAACACATAAATCCGTTTAGGAGATTTGTTTTAAAAAGTAAAACAAACTTTTTAAAATCGCAAGCTCCTTATTTCCGCCTCGCGGTATTACCGTTCGGAAACGTAGACGAATCAAAAGGATTCATCCTTTTCGATTGCAATGAATTTCCCACGCTAAGTCGGGCTTTGAAAACACCTATTTGGTGATAAAACTGTCTATAGTTAAAGTTTGTAACTGTGTAGATATAGGTAGGAAAATATTTAAGGTCACTTATTATTATAAGCACTTATGAAATGCATTGCGTGTTAGGTAGGTACTTGTGAGATGACGTAATATAGAAACTGAAAATAATGAATAGGAATACTGATTCAATCAAATGTCCAGTAAACATCTATCTATGGCTATAATTAATCTTGCATATTTATCTACTTCCTTATGTACCAACATTCACTGCCTCGTTGGTCTAGCTGTCGCAAGTGCGGCTGCTGAGCACGAGGTCTCGGGTTCGATTCCCGAGTCGGGCCGAAATCGCTTTGTGGGTTTTAGAAGACTTTCACAAAGCAGCCCGGAGCCTGGAAGCTGGTGATTGATACACCCGTGCATCGGAGAGCACGTAAATGTCGGTCCTGCGCCTGATCTCTCTCCGGTCGTGTCGGATTTCCGTCCCATCGGGCTATGAGAGTTAAGGAATAGTGAGTGCACCTGTGTCTGCGCAAATGCTCGTGCACTATAATATGTCCTGCGTAGTTGGCTAATCTCCTTACATGAGAACAGCCGCCGTAGCCGATAATCGGCTAGGAGGACATCATCATCATCACCAACATTCACAAGAAAATCGCATGTTTAGTGGGCACAGTTTTATATCCGCTTCTCGCGTATCGGATATTCGTCTGTCTGCAATCCTGTTGCGAACCAACACTGCAGCGAACATTGTCACTATTTCAACTACTTACAAACACTGACAAACCTCTTACGAGGAATAAAACTAAAAACTTCGTTTTTTTATGTGCGATACTCCTGACTAAAACCCACCATGTTCTTTCTTAGGCCCTTTATGTACCAGGACCGCGGTAGCTCACACGAACAATCCCGCAGCCTTGGCAGGCTTTGGTTTTGGCCCCACTGATCTTCAGTTAAATCTTGTAGTTACTGTTTTAACTAAGTATGTCTTAGAACTTTATTTTTTTTCTTCTCACATGAAATTAATGGTCTGATATAAGGTAACCTTCCAGACATTCAAACTTTCACCTTAACAACAAGCATAAATAAGTTTGTGTGACAGGAAAATACTATGTAAATCTGCATTGTAATTGAACATTCATTTACACTTGACGTACATAAATACGGCTATATTGTTCTAAACTGTGCGTCTGCATAAACCACCAATAAGCCGCACTATGAATAGGGTCGAATAGAATCGACCTCGACTATGAATATTCATCCGTTGATCTGCTGAGCTTTATGATTACAGAGATGAATCTTAAGATAATGTTGTGGGAGTTAATAATCAATAATCAATATATCCAACTCTAGCTCATCTTCGCGGTTTTACTCGTACTCGGGGTAATTTCGCGTATCTGGATGAAATACATGACCAATAGGGAAAGATTTTCTCAATCGTTTCAGTAGCTTCGGAGCCTTAAAGGTACAAACAAACAAATATCTTCTATATAGTAATATGCATGCATAAATACTAACTTATACATATGTATGTATGCATTGAAGTGATCGATGATCCCGTGTGGCTGCTACTTAGCCACAGATACAAAATACCTACAAAATATTTCAATGTATTTTCGCCATTCAATACCACATGTGACAAAGACATAGAATTTTCCCCCTATTTTCCGTTTAGTTATTCCATCTACGAGTTCCCAACTCAGTTGAATTGGTTACAATATTGTGTCATCTGCGCTTCTGACTCGATTGAAGAGTACCTGCACACTTCAAACTTTAAGTGGGTCTATAGTTAGCTTGGGCTCTTAAATCAGTAGGCATATCAACGAGCCGGTATAAGAACGACTTAAAATTTAGGTTAAAATCTAGATTTTCTTTAAAAGTTGTGGCCTACAGTTGACTCGATGGTTAGCAAATTGTTTTTGGATGTTTGGCAAATTAATTTTTGATTCCAATCAAAGTTTTCAGTTGGTCTAATACCGACTAAATACCTTATTCTTGCGATGTGCGTATTCATCTAATACTGATTTTATGAGTCCAAATAAACTATCGGCCGACTAAAAGCTTGAAGTGTGCATAGTGCATACTACCTATTGTAAACTAATCTGCTAACTTCTATCTGTTGCTGAGAGTACATCGCTAAGAACATTGACAAGTCATATATATTTAAGTCAAACTCTGCTGATAGTTTGTTTCGGCTCGTTAATCATTATAAAGAAGGCTGGTAGTACGTGCGTATTACGAAGATCAGGTATTTAGCCGATATCAGACCAACCAATTTTCAATTTTTCAACCATCATCGGCCAACTAGGCTGAAAATGTGCCATTTTCAGCCTAGTTGGTGAGGTTAGGGTGAATTGGAAACCGGTGAAAATCGTGCTCAAAGATTCCCTTACATAGTTCCATACATACAGCCCAAGCTTATAAAAGCGTGCTAAAATCACCAAGCTGCCTATTCGCTGTGCAAAGCGAGTAGTGGCGGGCAAATAACGACCGCAGCGCACAACACGGCAGAAATTGGAAACAAATGCGGATGTTTCAGCCCCGGTTTTTATTATTATATTTATTTTACAGTAAAACTATTGAATATATTGCACTTAAATAATGTAAACAATACTATTTTAATCTTTTGTTTTATTTATATTTGCAAAGAAAATTATAATGTTTACATTGTTATTATTTGACAGCTTCCGCAAATGTTGTCGCTACACGTCGCCACCGTCGCGCACATAGCCTATAATGTAACTATTTAGTAACAAGTGTGTAATAAGTATATAACAGTGTATGTATATTATGTAGGCTTACGATTCGTGAACGAAAAAGTTAGTAATGAGACTACGGCGTAGGCCCTACGTGACTACGTCCCTGTCTGCGTAGCAAACTGTATTTTGTATTGATAAAGCAAAGTAAAGAAGGTACCTTATAATGTTTAAGAACAAATCCGTGCTTTTTAAATAGCTGTAATATCATCGCGATGCGAAGCGAATTTAACGGCGCGACTGTTTGTTATTGTAGCGTTACGAACGGTGGAGGCTCCCGATGACGTGAGGTATGAGGTTACCCCGCTATACATCAGGACAACAAAATTCTGTAATGATCCTCGTCAAACCTAGGTTTTTGTTCTCCTTTAACCGATTTAACCGATGTTATTAACAGCTATGCTCTTTAACTAATCGTCGAATTCACTCGCAGTAGTTAATTTAACATTTACAATATTCATTCTGACTCCCTCTTCCCTCGTCGCTCGACTATAGAAACAATCTCTTAAAAGATTTGAACGACGTTTGTACAATTTTAGTCAATCTGTTTTTTATGGAACAAATAATCGAAGCCAGTATGTCTGACAACCAGAGATACCTAGGGATATTGGGTTGACCAGATAACTGGGTTGAAGAGGTTAGATAGACAGTCACTATTTGTTTAACACTGGTAGGTACCCAGTTGCAACCGGTTAGACTGGAAGCCGACCCCTACGTAGATGGGAAAAAGATACACCGAGATTGGTTTTGTATGGGAACGAGAAATACAAATAGGTACGTACGTATTTGTAATTTTTTAAATAAAACTATTTTGGCGGATTTTATCGCGGTTAAACAATATTAATATAACCGCGATAAAAACCATCAAAGTAGTTATACAGAGTGTGTCGTACCTTATCGCATGAAGGAAATAAAATACGTTAATAAACTAGTTAATATATGTCAATTAGCACAAAGAAAAAAAAACGTAGAAATGAAAAAAAAAGAATAGAAATCAAACAAAGTACCTAAATAGAATACTCTCGACATACACGCTCTACGAGGAGAAGATGTGCTAGCACAGGTGCAAGAAGCAGATTGTATCAATATGAAGAGGAGCGTGCACAGAGAGAGAGGTGTAAAAAGCAGACCTTGCAGGCATCAGGGGCGAATTGGCAGGCATCAGTGCTACCCTGTTGCAGCTGCATAACACAATAAAGGAATGTGTGAATGGCAATTCAGATTTTGTTAGTTATTAATTGTGTTTAGTATTTATTTGTTATTAATTTGTTATGTTTAAACAGGGTTAAAGTAAATAAAACTTTAAGTATATATTTTATTATTTTATTAAACTCTAAAGGAAAGAAATAATATCATGTCAAATTCTTAAAATCAATAAATACTTTAGTATGTTATGACGTGCTTGAGTAAAACTTTGTCCTACCTATTCCTTTTTAAAATGTGCAGTAACAAAGCTCTGCAAAGTTGTATCTGCCTTCAAGAGAATCTTCAACAGCTTTATCTATGGGTGTTATCATATGCTCCCTTAGAGCATACCCAGAGTCACCTGAAATATACACATATGAAAATATGTGAATAACACTACCACTTAATTAATAATATAAATGTGAAAGTTTGGGGTACCGCTTTTATCCCAACTCGTACAAATATAATATAATATTATAAGTCACGTGAGACATTTTGCTGCTTTTTCTTTACAAACACATATAACATAATTGGAATAATCTCACCAGGAGTTTATTGCTCCATGTTTCCCGTAATAGTTTTCCAAACAAACCTCATAACATAACTCATGTTTAGTCGTACGAGACCTTGGTGTGAAATAATAGCAAGGCATTGCATTCACTGACACTGCAGCGAAACAGGAGTAGTTTCCTTACACACGAAGCATATGAGTGGCCTCGCGATAGCTTGAAGAGCTGTTTCATTCGAAAAACAGGATGCGTGTTCCCAGCTCATGTAGTACTATTCTCGCCATAAAACGAATTATCACATGAAATAGAATAATAAATCAATTAATTCTAATGCAATCATGTAATAACAACATGACATGTCACCATAGCAACCGCTTATGTATTTGTAACCACGACAAGACTTGTTATTTTAAGAATTATGTCAATTTCCACTATTTCTTCATGATTTATCGAAGAATGAAGACAAGGCAAGGAAGAAGGTAAGGTTTATTTCTTACAATCAATTTAGCAGAAGCCAACTTTAAATAGCAAATACAATAACGATAATTAATTATAAGATCATGACATCTTCAACGACGTATAGTATTGTATACTCTTTGCTTCAACGTCCGTCATCCTTCCGCCCGTCATAACTTCTTCTTCTATACCAGCCTGGTCAGTCCAGGTTGGTAGCAAGGAAGATTATATCTAACGCAGCAGGCTCCACCAAGAAGTGACAAATGAGGGTTTTCTAAAATGGCGTCCACTAGGTGGCAGCACCGAGGCGTCAGGTCCAGGTACCCATCAAAGTGCTTATCTTTGCTATGAGCCGTGAACGATTTTAGTGATTTATATCGTATAATTAAAGCAGTACATTAATGTTTTACAATTGCGGTTGAGTAGATAAAAAACTAAATCATATTGTGTTAACAAAGGAGATTGGGCAAGAATGTATGAAGTTTTGTCTAAATGTCCACCACGAACGAGACCTATATAATTAAATAGTCCACTTAATTTAGAGTAACTTTTACTAAGAAAGTAAAAAAAACAATGCCAAAAAAAAGTTATAGCCAAATATGTTTTATTTTATTCGACTTCCATTTCCGAACTTTATCTAAAACTAAGATAAAAGTAAGACACATTTGCATAAGACATATTTTTTTGCCCGATGGATGTACGAATCACTAACCAATTGAGGCGCCAGAAGTGCTTGAACAGGTTTACTCAGCGGTGCTTGGATCTAAGAAAGTTCGATGTAACTGGTGGTGTCTTCTCTCTAATAATTAACAATTCTATTTTGTCAGAAGTTACAGAAAGTACAAAAATCGAACATCACGAAAAGTAATTGAAGAAATGAAATTGAAAAAATCTATAAAATGTTTTATTTGATTTAGCTATAACTTTTTCTCGCATTATATATTTTTTTTACGTTCATAACAAAAAATGTTCTATATTTACCGTGGCAGAAAAGGAGAGAAAACCCTCATTGCGAGCGTTTTGCAAATTTTGAAAATCTTGGCATAACTGCAGGTTTCAAGTACGAACACATAAAGTGGACTCTCACAGATACGTACATTTTGCCTTAATATAGTGAGTGAGTGCACAGAAAATCCCCGTCATACAAGTGTTTCTCCGCTGTAGTGAAACTATCCTACCCTATGCGCCGCCTGATGATGATGATTCATGTCATCATCCACCCAGCTATTCCCCAACTATGTTGGTGTTGGCTCCCAGGCACCGAATCTGTTAGAGTACCTATAGGTATTTAGCTTCTACCTATCTGATCTCTTCTATCCACTCAACTATACAGCACGATATCCTTGGTATGGCAGACTTTCTGGCTTCTGATTAGTCGCAGTAGTTGCATAAAATGTACAAATGGCAGCAATTTACTTCTTTTGTTTAGATAGAGATGGTCACACGTCCACAACACAGCCTTGATCGATGAATCTGTGCGGCTGCTAAGTAATAATCCTAATTATACTGTCACGTGAAAGAATACACCTACGGGATAAGTAGTAGGTCTTTTGACGATTCTGTATTCCCATGCAGACGAAGTTGTGGGCAACAGCTAGCGTTGCAATACAAGTTTATCAGCCAACCATTTTTATGGTCGGCTTTCCCGCTTGTATCGACCTCAAATTATCAATATACAAAAATAAGGTATATGCCTAAGTATAAATATGCAAGTAGGTATGATTCATGCGCTCACATATAAATACAAGTGGGAAAAAATATTTTTTTAATGAGTACCGAGGTCAGTTCCAGTGCACTTGTTTCTAATTATTTATATAGTTTTGGAGGGATCGCATCGAAACGGCAAGACACAATGACATCGATTTGCAACCCTGTGAGTCCTTTTCATACTTCCTTGATATATATGTCACCGTAAGATTACAAGCATCGTTAGATTACAATCTATCTCGAGAGATTGTAAACTGTCGAATTATTGTGAACCGTAATAGCTGATTGCAATTTAACGTATTATTTTTCGCTATATTATAATCTATCAATGTAAAGCGGTCAAATTGTCAACTGGCGTAGAACGGAATGCATCTTGCGTGCTGATTGGTAGAACGTAATGTGCCCCCGCCGCTCCGGCATTCGCCATTTTGTTTGTTTATTTCGTTTGTTGTCGATTGTGTAAACACTGTGATTAACCAAAGAAAAGCAGTTTGAACGATAAACCAACAAATTAGTGTTAGTTTCCGAACATAACCTAAATTACATTAATTTTTCGTGTTTTAATATTTGTATATGCGTGGAAACTTACGTGTTCTCATTAAATAATATTAGCCATATTTCATTCCTAACTCTACGGGAACTCCATGGGAACAGAACGGCTGGCCGTGATTGATCGATCTTACAAAAAGACTGACCAATCAGGGAGAGCTTTCGGACAGTTGACAATTTGACAATTTCTCATCGATAGATTATAATATAGCGAAAAATAATGCGTTAAATTGCAATCAGATGTTACGGTTCACAATAATTCGACAGTTTACAATCTCTCGAGATATATTGTAATCTAACGATGTTTGTAATCTTACGGTGACATATACAACATGTAACGTAATTAACGCACACCCTCAAACACCCTAATTAGAATATTATGTTATAATCATAATACATACACTGGATTTTTAATTGAACATGTATATGCATTGTTATTTACTAAATTAGTTATACCAATTCTTGGAGAACTTCTTGGTCATACTACTACGCACGCAAATATCGCGCCGCGCGCCGCTCGACTCGACACAACATAACGAAACTACGGAAAAGTCTTATTACTTTGAGTTACGGTCTATTTGAATTTGTTTTGACTGTACAGGGTTAATATGACTATAATTTCCGTAGTTTAAATTATTTTTGGGATAAAAAATTACCTATATTAAAAATGATATAAATCGATTCAGTAAACGATTCTGAACAAACTAATTTCAGGATGTGCGTTAATTAACACACATCATATGTTATACAACATGTAACTTAATTAAGTTACATGTTGTATATAAACAAATGTACAAAACAACGCTAACAGATCATCATCATCCTCATGTGTATTTGTATTTTTATGGGCCCTAGTTGCCTGAAATAAAGGAATAAATAAATAAATAAATAAATTTACAAGAAGCGACTGCCTTGCAACGCTAACAGATATATAATTTATATTTGCTATAAAATCATTTATCTAATTTCCCTACACACGATAAATGCCCATTTTGGGGACACACTTCTAACTCTTCAACGAGCTCGCGAGCCATGTTTTCCTTCGCCATGGTTCAAGTATGCAAGTGTACCTATTAATCAAAACTTCTGTTTCACCAGGATCTGCCATGCGTGCACGCAATAGCCGTTGGTATAAACACTGTCAGCAACATCAGGATACAAGGAAGCATACCACATAAAGCTCAATAGTACGTCTTCTCATCTCAGATCAGTTTGAAACTACAACTAGCAAATAGTAAAATGTATGTCTTATTTTAACGTCAGTTGCGCGCTCCAGCCGCAGGTCAATTTAAAATTTCTAAATATTTTCCAGTAATATCTTGCCGCGATAATAACAACCACAATAGAAAAGTAATTAAGTGCACTGGTCTACAACGTCAGATTTTTCAACGTGTAAACTTTACAGTTTCAAGATAAACCTGATATGCGGTGATGACATCGCATTCCACTTCCACCCTAAATTCGACAAGATGGAGATAGTTCGCAACACCTGCAGTGCCGGAGTTTGGGGGGAAGACGAGAAGAGCGGGGGTATGCCCCTCAGCAGAGGAGATAACTTCGATATACTGATCGCGTCTGATGAAGAATCTATTAGGGTAAGACGGAATCTCGTCTGGAACATTCATTGGTCAATTAGATTAGTCGAAGAGGGCGAGAGATGGACTGTGTGAAAGGCGATGTGCATAGAAAGAAGGTTGTTAGTTGTTACTGAGTTGACGTTGGATAGAGAATTATGGAAGAATACATGCTGCGCCGACTCTTGATGGAAGAATAAGTGTGCACTAGTGTGCAGGGTACCTAGTCAACAACACAACTTTTTTTCTTTTGATGGGAGATCATCAAAAAAACGACCCCTCCCGCTGTGAGTTACTAGCGCGAGGAAGTGTCAGACTCTTACTGAATAAAACCCTGTTCCTTCTCACGCCCTTTATATGTATACCAGGGTCGCGGTAGCTCTTTAGAACAATCCTGCACCTGCAGCTCCGAACAACACTGCTCTTACATTTAAGGAAGCGAAATCTTAAAGCAGACGTTACAGCCTTTTTACCGTCCCACTGCTGGGCACAGGCCTCCTCTCACACGGAGGCGGATTGAGCGTTAATCACCACGCTTGCTCATTGCGGTTTGGTGATTTGAGACATAATAGTCCAAGTTTCCTCGAAATGTTTTCCTTCACCTTTTTATCAGCCATTGGTGTCCAAGATATCCCTACTTAGAAAGTAGATACAAACTTAGAAAAGTTGCATTGGTACTTACCTGATCTGAAATCGAACTCACGCACTCATACTTGAGAGGTTGGTTTTTAAAGTTTAAAGTTTTTATATACTAACAATTTTATATAACAATGTATGCTAGTTTTTAAGTTATCTATGGGCCATTGATGCCTGAAAATAGAGATGATTTTGATTTTTGATTTGATTTACCCACTAAGCTATTCGATTTTAAATAAAATTAATCTCATTTGAATGTACAGGTGTCCATCAACGGGCAGCACTTCTGCGAGTATATTCATCGTATCCCGTACCGCATCACTCGCCTGGAAGTCCATGGCGACGTCAACATATACGATATAAAGTGCAATAATCGCTCACCGTCCCAAGATCCCGTGAGTTTTATTATATACACTCTTTTGAAAAAAAGGCGGGTACCTATGCGAAATCTAGCTTTTAAGGACTAAACGTGTATTATAAAGGGTTATAATAACTGTAGTATCAAAAGGGTTAGCCAAGCATGCGTGAGAGTGTACTTTAAATTTGAATTTTGTAGAATTCCTAAGAAACTGGTTAAACGTTGTTTGGACTAATTCCTGGTGGAAAGTTCGTGGGCGTTTTGAAAAGTTTTTGACGAGATTTTCAGAAAATTGATAATGCAGTTTTAATTGATGATAACTGTACCTTTTTAACACATCAAAACTTTCTCATTTATAATTTTAGGCAAAAGTGAATACCTAATCTTCGCGGCCCCCGGAAGGCATGTACATTATGAGCCCACGATCTCTCTTAATGGACGAGCACTCAAAAGGGTCGTTCAATTTAAATACTTAGTGTCTAAACACACTATGCCGAGAATACGCGACGGAAGTTCGGCATGATTACGCCTGCAATGCTATTTGAATTACTGGCGACACATTATGCCGAAATTACGTTGCGTTATAGCGTACAGCCGAACTTCAGTCGGGCGTAAGTTCAGCGGAAATTTGGCGGCAACGTATTCTGTAGAACACACATTATACGCGACCGAAGTCAAACACAGAATATACACACAAAATTGCGCAACTGAACTTCTGCCGCGTAAGTTCGGCACTTATGGTGTGTCATATCAGGCGATTACGTTGGAACGTAAAATCAGCCGCGGAACTTCGGTCGCGTACGTTCGGCATAGTGTGTTTAGACACTTAGGGCATTATGTCACCAAGGACCTCAAGGATGGGGTAGATATAGATCGCGAGCGCAGGGCACTAGCAACCAGATGCAATATGCTGGCTCACAGATTTGCTCGGTGTAGTAGCGAGCTCAAAATAACCCTCTTCAAAGCTTGCTGTCAGGGGTTCTACACGGGCAGTCTGTGGGTCAGCTATATGCGGAAGGACCTAGATGCTCTGCGCGTGCAAAATTTTAAGTAATTTTTGTTTCGAGTTCTAAAATATTACAAAAAATTTCGCGCTTAGTTCTTAGCTATCGTATTAGGATAAGAGATCCTGTAAAGATAGTTTAAGGTGTTTTTATATAAATAAATTACAAATGAGATTAAAGTCGCTGGCAGAAGCTAGTACTGAATAACACTATTATACGTTTCTATTTAGGGCCGGTTTTAAGTCTACCAGCGCCCTGGTCGAGATTTCTGCGACGCCCTCCAATTGCAATTCAAACCCATAGGAAAAACAGAGACATACGCAGATCACGCAGTTACCGAATGCGCGAGCGAAGCGAGCGCGAATTTTTTTTTATAGTTAACAAGTTAAAGCAAAAATTACGTAAAATTGTAGCCCAATCGTACATAAGTTATTGCTGGTCGGTGATGGCAAAAATACGAGGACATAGCTTCTGATTACGCGAGCGTAGCGAGCGCGAAATTTTTTGTGATATTTCAGAACTCAAAACAAAAATTATTTAAAATGTAGCCCAAACGTACATAAGTTATTGCTCGTTGGTGATGGCAAAAATACGGGAACTTAGCTTCTGATTACGCGAGCGAAGCGAGCGCGAAATTTTTTGTAATATTTTAGACCTGGAAACAAAAATTACTTAAAATATAGCCCAAACGTACGTATAACTCTTTGTTGACGCCTATGTATTAAAATTTTGGGACTTAAAGTAGTACCGACTTAAAGAAAGTTCATATGGAAACTATAAGTTACTTTCTTATTAATAAGAGGACTTAAAAATGACGCTACCTTTTTGCTAGGGTAGACTAAAAAATGTTAACACTGACAATGAAAACAACTGTACAGTGAAGTAAGCCCGAAAATTTTTGAGTTTTGGATCACTAAAAGTCCTAAACATATATGATAAAAGGCAACTGTGAAGTGAAGAAGCCGCGAGCGAAGGGAGCGCGAATTTTTGTGAGTATTGGGACATTAAAAGTAGGTGCATGTGATAAAAAATTCAAAAGTAAAGTTAAGTAACCGCGAGCGAAGCGAGCGCGAAAATTTTTGAGTTTTGGGACATAAAGGTAGTGTTTGTTTGAGAATTTCTCAAATTTAACGCGGAATTAAACACAAATTAAAAGAAACAAAATTGATTTATATCTTATATTTTTTTATTCTCGCTTTAAAAATTTTTGAGGCGCGAGGCCCCTTGTACCGCGAGGCCGTAGGCGGTGGCCCACGTCGCCCACGTCTAACGCCGCCTCTGCACACACACTTATAACACCCCGTCGTTTTTGCATCGGGGTAAAAAAGTTTTGAGGTCGCATAGAAGCCAAGTCCTGTTAAACTTAATTTTTAATATTTAATCAATATTTTATGACTATATCAATAGTTTTGTTCACATAACAATAATATTGACATGAGCACAATAACTTTCTACCTACTTTGAATAAATGACTTTTGATAATTTCAGTATGACCAGAATATGCAGTGCGTGCATAAAATACCCGGTGGCATATGCAGTAGCAGCAAGATCAGGGTACAAGGAAGCATACCACATGATGCTAAAGGGTACGTCTTCTCATCTCAGATCGGTTTGACACTGCAACTAGCAAATAGTAAAATGTATGTCTTATTTTAACATCAGTTGCAAGATGTAGCCACTGGTTAATTTAAGATTTCTGTTTATTTTCTAGTTGTTTTTAAGTGGTGTACATAATAAAGTGTATATCTGCATATCTATCTATCAATATCTTGTCGCGTTAGTAAAAACTACAATAAAAAAGTAATTAAGTGCAGTCGTCTACAACGTCAGATTTTCAACGTGTAAACTTTACAGAATCAGGATATATCTGAAATGCACGTCACGCAAACGCGTCATATTCTACATCAACCCTAGATTCGACCAGATGGAGGTAGTTCGCAGCATGAACAATTACAGTGACAAAGTTTGGGGGAAAGAAGAGAAGATCGGGGGTATGCCCCTCAGCAGAGGAGGCAACTTCGATATGCAGGTCGAATCTGATGAACAATCTTTAAGGGTAAGACGGAATCTCGTCTGGAAGGTTCTTTGGTCAATTAGATTAGTCGGAGGGCGAGCGATGGACTGTGTGAAAGGTGATGTGCATATAGTACGATTTTTTACTCGAGTCGGTAAAATGACAAGTAACCCACTACAAGAGTGATGTTCGGCAATCGATCGACTTAGAAGTTTAGTCGTGCTTTATTTTATTTGGTATCATAGCTATTTTTTATTGTAAATATTTGATAATGTCGTATTATATAATACGATTTTAGAAATATGGGCCTTACCAGCATATTAAAAATTTTCTCTGAAAGTCAGGAAAATACAAGTAATTTTATAAGTTTTTATTCATTAGGTACGGTTGCCATTGATTCGGTATTTATTTACACATCACTACTTATTTGGGACAAAAACCCTGCAACACTGGAAATGTAATTTAACTGACTCTAATTAAAAATCGGACTATAGAAAGAAGGTAGTTAGTTGTTACTGAGTTGACGTTGGATAGAAAATTATGGAAAAATACATGCTCCGCAGACTCTTGATGGAAGAATAAGTGTGCAGGGTACATAGTCAACAACACTGCTCTTACATTTTAATGAAGTGAAATCATAAAGCATACCTAATATAAAGACACATAAAATAATATTAATTTTTAGGGTTCCGTACCTCAAAAGGAAAAAACGGAACCCTTATAGGATCACTTTGTTGTCCGTCTGTCTGTCTGTCTGTCTGTCTGTCTGTCTGTCAAGACCCTTTATCTCAAGAACGCGAGGACGTATCAAGCTGAAATTCACATGAAGTACTCAGGTCTATTGTCCCTTTAAGCTGTGAAAATATCAAACTTCTAAGCCAAGCCAATCAAAAGATACAGCCGATTATGTCGATATTTTCAACAAATTTTCGACACTCGCAAAGGAATCAAAACCTACAGGATACTTCCCGTAAACTCAGAGTCTTGAAATTTGGCATGAAGCATTGTCATATAATGCAAATATAGGAAAAATTGCGAAAATGATAAATTTGAAGTTACATAAAATATTAAAATATTATCAAATCAAATCAAATATTTTCCTCATTTCAGTGGGGAATTTAAACGACCAAGTTTGACGGATTTGAGAAATCATTTCTTTGTAGTATAAAATAAATTAAATGAAAGAAGGAAAAATTAAGGAGCTCTTTTAAAAAGCATGAAATAAAATTAAATTGTAAATTTAAAAAAACCCCCGACCCAAAAAAAGTACGCAATAATTATGACAAACGGTTAAAAACGCTAAACCCTATAAAAAGCAAAAAATAACTTTTAACACTACGTAAACTAAATTTTGTCGTGTCGGGGGACCGCTCTAATTCATTATATATACGTGTTTTTTTTTTTGACGAATGTTGTAATTAGGTAGGTATCATTTGATTTATGTAAGTATTTATGAAGGTAAAAAGCGGTCCCCCGACACGTCAAAATTTAGTTTACGTAGTGTTAAAAGTTATTTTTTGCTTTTTATAGGGTTTAGCGTTTTTAACCGTTTGTCATAATTATTGCGTACTTTTTTTGGGTCGGGGGTTTTTTTAAATTTACAATTTAATTTTATTTCATGCTTTTTAAAAGAGCTCCTTAATTTTTCCTTCTTTCATTTAATTTATTTTATCTTAAGAAGGGGTCGCTATATGCGATCTCGGCCAAAGAAAGCTGTTTAACAATCCTCATGACAAACTGGCTCTGGGAGAATTGCACAGATTGAGAAACAATAAAGATTAACCTTTGGACATTCTAGATTTTCAGCAAAAATATAAATCGGTTTATCCGTTTCATTCCGGTATTCCAGGGTTTCATCCCCCACATCCCATTTCCAGCATCAGGTTCTCGTCAATCAGAAACTTGAAGAGAACTCGTCAAGACAAATTCAACGAGCCCAAACTCGATGGGTTTACTAAAAGGCAGTTCAGGGTTACGTCTCCTACCTTCGTGCCCTAACAGCAGACCAGCTCAGTGGTTCCAAAAGACATTAGTGTTTCAATTTTAGATCCCACATATACTTGCAAGTAAACTGAGCGTGTAACATTCCTATCACATCTAGCAAACGAGCTGATGACCTTGAAGACCTGAACCGATTTCCACCAAACATAGCTAAGAACACTCCCGACTGGCATACCTTTTAAACAAAAAAAACCGCATTACAATCGGATCATCCGTTTGGGAGCTACGATGCCACATACACACACACACACACACACACACACACACACACACACACACACACACAAGTCAAACTTATAACACCCCGTCGTTTTTGCGTCGGGGGTTAAAAAGAGTATACTCGCCGTTTATTTCCATTGTCATCAGGTCAGGATCTGATGATGGAAATCCTGAGAAATCGAGGGCAACTATCAGAAATTGTAGGCATGCATAGGATTAAAACTTGATTCTCAGATGCATGTCTGGTGATACTATCAAACAGTGAAGGTTTAGAGCTTTCTTGATGATGGAGACGTGAGAAAGTCGAGAGAACTCCTCAACGGTATGATTTAGTAACGTCGTGTTTGGGCTTATATTATTCGTATTGACGAGAACTTTTCACAAAAGTTAAAAATAAAAACTTTTTACAAAAAAAAAAAACAACTTCTAAAAACAACAAGAAAACTGTTTATATGCATCGGTGATCGTCGTGTAGATCTCGGTGGTCATCGGTCTAGACACCGACTTCTAGACCGATGCACCTAACATCTTTTTAATTTCTTTCTTGCTTTTGTTTTCTTGTTGCTTTTTTATATGTTTGAAGTTGGATTTGTTTGTAAAATGCTGCAAAATAAAATAAAGCCGACTTTATAAAACAAAGAAAGGGACAGAATTACACTTTTGTCAAGGCTCTAGAAACATAAAGCCAGCAGCCCCGAATCCTACTCGCTAGCAGTCGTTGTTACAATTCGACAGTTACAAGTCGTCCGGCAGTTTCGAAATAAACCTGAAACTGGGGCTCGTTAAGTGATTAATCCCTCAAAAATAAAAGATCCCACTAGTACTGAATTCTCATCACCTAAAATAAAATAAAAATAAAATATCTGATCTTTGCTATCGATCCCACAATGGCAGTCAAAACCTATCTATGTGGAAAGTTGCGGTTGGCGCGAGACTCACTTTTTATCTATACAGGATTTGTACGGAACCCTCGGTGCGCGAGTCCGACTCGCACTTGGCCGGTTTATTTTTAAATATATATGTCACCGTAAGATTACAAACATCGTTAGATTACAATCTATCTCGAGAGATTGTAAACTGTCGAATTATTGTGAACCGTAACATCTGATTGCAATTTAACGCATTATTTTTCGTTATATTATAATCTATCGATGAGAAATTGTCAAATTGTCAACTGTCCGAAAGCTCTCCCTGATTGGTCAGTCTTTTTGTAAGATCGACCAATAATCCGTTCTGTTCCCATGGAGTTCCCGTAGAGTTAGGAATGAAATAGAGGTGTCAGTTAAATAAAATAAATGCTCTTCAAAAATTCTTCAAGGATTTATTGTTTAGTACGAGTATGTAATTAATATTCCTGACATATGGAGAGAACAAATTGTAACGAAATATTTATTCTTCAAACACAAATTGAAATTGGAAACATATTGATTTCTGACACTTACGCGAATATTAGACATTTAAATAAAACTACTTTTACGGATTTTATCGCGGTTATATTATATTATTTAATCCCGACGTTTAAAACCGACCGCGATAAAATCCGTAAAAGTAGTTTTATTTAAATGAAATTGGAAAATTATAAGAAACTTTTATAAAAAAAAAAAAACAAAACAATTAGGTAGTTTGTCTTCAAACACAAATTCATTCCTAACTCTACGGGAACTCCATGGCAACAGAACGGCTGGTCGTGATTGGTCGATCTTACAAAAAGACTGACCAATCAGGGAGAGCTTTCGGACAGTCGACAATTTGACAATTTCTCATCGATAGATTATAATATAGCGAAAAATAATGCGTTAAATTGCAATCAGATGTTACGGTTCACAATAATTCGACAGTTTACAATCTCTCGAGATAGATTGTAATCTAACGATGTTTGTAATCTTACGGTGACATATACATATATACATATTTAAAAACACCTCGTTTTTTAAAATAATATTTATTACCACAATCAAGGATACAATATTACACTGTATACATTATTCACTTTGTCAGTTTACTATTTTGTACAAAGGTAGTAACCCTGTCCCTTAAACTAGGCAAGGCTTGTATTTTAAGAGGCAGTGATCAGCCATATATGCCACAGTCAAACAAGTTACTCGTTATTGAAGACAGGTGGGTTGCGGTGGGTTGTAACGTTATATATGTATATATATTTTTTCTATATACAGGTGGCCTTCAACGGGCAGCACTTCTGCGAGTTTGTTCATCGCTTAGGGTTCCTGCCCATCGACGAGCTGATTATAAACGGCGAACTCAATGTAAAACTGATCAGCTTATAAAAGGCACAATATTTCATTATATATTTTAAAAAAATATAAAGCATTTAAATTAAGCATTATCTACTAGTATGAGATTGTCATTGTCATTAAAAAATATCTTAGCCATAATAATTAGCCTCAATACTCAATACTCAATACTTTATTTGCTTTCCATGTGTATTCTTAGCCTACCACTTAAATGTTATACAATAAAATACGAAACTCAAAATAAAACAGGCTTCCAAAAACTATGACAAGTTAAAATCAAAGGAATTTTAATTGCACACGGCTCTCAAATATTGCATGTACGAGATAAATTGAGAAAACCTTTTTGAAAACTTGGTTCAATACATTAACTCTCACAGTTGGTATAATGGAATAGCAACTCCTTTACTGTAATCTTCTCTATTTATGTTCAAGTTAATATTTGTATAAAACTGTAATTTTGTGAAATAAACAGCTTTTTTTATTTATATATTCTCCTTCTTTGATAGTCTGTTGACAAAAAGATATTTTCATCCCACCATCTCGGAAAGAGTAGTTTTACCCTTTGATATCTGAGCCGTTTTTATTTTGCATAAATAAATTTTAATAAGTACATCTTTTTAATTTGCCATGTGTGACGTGCGTGCCATTTTCTTTTTTTGAGTTTAGAAATTTCCTCGATGAGGTGGGATGAAAAGTTACGTGTTGCACCCAGAGTTGCTACCTAATTGCTACCCTCCAGAATTATTCTATCCAGAATTATTTTATTTATTTCTTATTCATTCTGCGTTTACTTTTTGAGTTCTCAATTTAACAAAAAAATTGGAACACCAACGTAACAAAAACAACTGGCTCTCGATCCAGTCACGGATTCTTTTTATTTGTGCTTAATTCCGAGTTTAACTTGAGAGTCCTTAAACAAACAATTTAAAAAAATTCGCGCTCGCTACGCTCGCGGCTGTTCACTTGTCAGGACAGTTCATTCTAACATGATTAGAGTACTTTTATGACCCAAAACTCAAAAATTTTCGCGCTCGCCACGCTCGCGGCTGTTCGCTTGTCAGTACCGTTCATTCTAGCATGATTAGAGTACTTTTATGTCCCAAAACTCAAACATTTTCGCGCTCGCTACGCTCGCGGCTGTTCGCTTGTCAGTACCGTTCATTCTAACATGATTAGAGTACTTTTATGTTACAAAACTCAAAAATTTTCGCGCTCGCTGCGCTCGCGTCTTCACCTTGCACCGTTCTTTAATATGCAAGTTTAGGTGCTTTAGTGACCCAAACATCAAAAATTTTTGCGCTCGCTACGCTCGCGGGTGCTTTATTTTTAGGGTTCCGTACCTCAAAAGGAAAAAACGGAACCCTTATAGGATCACTTTGTTGTCCGTCTGTCTGTCTGTCTGTCTGTCTGTCTGTCTGTCTGTCTGTCAAGACCCTTTATCTCGAGAACGCGTGGGCGTATCTAGCTGAAATTCACATGGAATACTCAGGTCTATTGTCCCTTTAAGCTGTGAAAATATCAAACTTCTAAGCCAAGCCAATCAAACGATACAGCCGATTATGTCGATATTTTCAACAAATTTTCGACACTCGCAAAGGAATCAAAACCTACAGGATACTTCCCGTAAACTCCGAGTCTTGAAATTTGGCATGAAGCATTATCATATAATGCAAATATAGGAAAAATTCCGAAAATCTCATTTTTTTAGTTGTATAATATAAAAAAAAATATTTTAATAAAATGAAACTTACTACCTTATTTCTCACGAACGAATCAAGGTATCAAATTGAAATTTATCCCAAATACCTAAGTCTATTATCCCTTTAGGCGGTGAAAAAATCAAACTTCTAAGTTAACGCGATCAAAAGATACAGCAGTTATACCGACACCGTAGACGAATTTCCGTCACACGCTAGGGAATCAAAACCTACAAGGTACTTCCCGTGAACTCAGAATCTTGAAATTCGGCACGAAGCAACATTATATAGTACAGATAAAGGAAAAATTGCGAAAATGATAAATTTGAAGTTACATAAAATATTAAAATATTATTTTTGCTTACATGATCTAAAATATTTTTTTAATAATTATAAACTTACTACCTACCCTTTTTCACATGAACGCGTAGAGATATTAAAGTTGAAATTCATATCAAACACTTCTTAAATATAATTGCCTCTAAACTGTGAAAAATTTTAAATCATTCAAAGGTCATTGGGCACCTTAGTATGGAAACCATACCCACGGCTTATACGAACGATATATAGCACAGTATAATGATAAGGGCTCTGATTTACTGAGTTATTCCCAATTTGTCATTAGTACCGATTGGTCACCAACTATTTTTTCCGTACACCAAATCCCAATTGGTCATTCGAGCAAAATAAATAATTTAATATTTAAATTTTGAGTTTCGATTCGTCACTCGCATAAAATTTCACGTATCAGAGTACCGTCAGAAATAAAAGTGTTAGAAGAAATTTTAAATGAAAAACTTCGATGTAGGTAAAGGTATAGCTCTCATATAAATATAATAAAATTTACATTAAAACACAGGTGAAGACAACATGGGCATTTTATAAACCCGAAAATGTGACTCGATACTTTTTGTGCCGTTAACAAAAGTACCAGGGGCCCATAACTTGCAAATAGATTGTATACATAAAAATGATGAATGATGGTGTAAATTGGTATGTTTATCTACAATTAGGAAAAAAACGTAAAATCCTGACACTCTTGACTGCTATACTCTTGTACACGGCGGGCAGTTCCATGGACACTCGTTGATTGGTATATTACTCATCTGATTTATGCGATCCTGGTATTTTGGTTTTGGCCGTGCGGTGTGTGACGCCGTTGAAATCGCGATTTTATTAATAGCGTCTTGCCATATTCGGAAAAAACATAACCAAAATAAATAAAAGAAAACATATTACAATATTGTAAAGCTTATCTTGTTGACAGTACTTTTTACAAAATAAAGTACGGATGACCAATTGGGACTAAGCAAAATAAAATATTTTATTGAATGACCAACTGGGACACGTTTTTTATGGATGCCAAATCACTAAAATGACGAATCGGGCATAACTCGATTTACTATGGCATTTGTCGCATCAATGTGAACCATGGGAATCTAGAGAAAATCAGGTGTAAACATCAAATACTTTCCTCATTTCAATGGGGAATTGAAACGACCTAGTTCAACGGATTTGAGAAATCATTTCTTTGTAGTGAAAGAGTATACTCGCCGTTTATTTCCAATGTCATCAGGTCAGGATCTGATGATGGAAATCCTGAGAAATCGAGGTCAACTATCAGAAATTGTAGGCATTTATAGGATTAAAACTTGATTCTCAGATGTATGCCTGGTGATACTATCAAACAGTGAAGGTTTAGAGCTTACCTGATGATGGAGGCGTGAGAAAGTCGAGAGAACTCCTCAACGGTATGTTTTAGTTACGTCGTGTTTGGGCTTATATTATTCGTATTGACGAGAACTTTTCACAAAAGTTAAAAATAAAAAATTTCTACAAAAAAAAAAAACAACTTCTAAAAACAACAACAAATCTATTTATATGCATCGGTTTAGATCTCGGTGGTTAAATAAATATAGATGCATCCTCTAGACACCGACTTCTAAACCGATGCACCTAACATCTTTTTAATTTCTTTCTTGCTTTTGTTTTCTTGTTTTTTTTTTATATGTTTGAAGGTGGATTTGTTTGTAAAATGCTACAAAATAAAATAAAGTCGACTTTATAAAACAAAGAAAGGGACAGAATAACACTTTTGTCAAGACTTTAGAAACGTAAAGCCAGCAGCACCGAATCCTACTCTCTAGCAGTCGTTGTTACAATTCGACAGTTACAACTCGTCAGGCAGTTTCGAAAAAAACCTGAAACTGTTGCTCGTTAGGTGATCAATCCCTCAAAAATAAAAGATCCTATTAGTAGTGAATTCTCATCACCTAAAATAAGCTCCAACACAAGATTATGCTATAAATTGTAAAGGAGTTCCCATAACTATATCTGATCTTTGCTATCGATCCCACAATGGCAGTCAAACCTATCTATGTAGAAAGTCTTCGCCAATACGAATCAAATAAGCCCAAACACGTGCAACATACCGTTCAGGAGTTCCCTTGACTGTCTGTAGTCTCCATAATCAAATCAGCTCCAAACCTTCACTGTTTACCAGTACCCTAAAAATACACTCACATGTCTGGTTTTGACTCGATGCGTGCCTACAATATTCAAGAGTTGCCCTCGATTTCTCAGGGTTTCCAGATCCTGAATGGTTGGCGCGAGACTCACTTTTTATCTATAGGTACAGGATTTGTACGGAACCCTCGGTGCGCGAGTCCGACTCGCACTTGGCCGGTTTATTTATTTTCATCCTTTTTTAGCCGAACCTAGAAGGTAGCGCCGCTTGTAAGTCCTTTTATTAACAAGAAAATAACTCCTAGCTCACAACTGACTTTTCACGTAGGACAAGGGGCCTCGCATAGACCTGCCTCACGTAGCCTCGCAATGGCTAGGGCCGCCGCTGCTGTTAACTTTGAATCATTAACTATCTTGAAAGCAATTGTTCTGTAATCACGTAGTTCGATAGTAGGTAGGTACTATAGGTACTAATATAGTTTTAAATTTATTAATATTTGTAAATGTATATTAAATACAGCTATTTCATGAAAAAAAAGACAAAAGAGGAAAGTCTGTGTGACTTTCCTCAACTTTTGCATAATGTATTAATTTACAATGCAAAGAATAACAAACAGTTTTTCCTCCTTGCCGACAAATTTAAGAAATCTATTTATAACCGGGCAGATTTGTGAATTGGCTAGATTATAAGTATATCCTAATCTAATAAATCTAAGTACATGTGCATCGGTCGCCTAATCTGCGTCATCAAGGTTATGTTCCGAAATATAATTCAGGTTATTGCTCGTGAGGTTATGAATTCGACAGTTTATTGTACCAAATGATATCATATTGTGATGAACACACTGGCCAGAATATTTCGGAGCTTCATTAGTCTATTTTATTATATCAGTTTTAAATAGTTTATCGTCATATTGTAAACTAACATCTATGATTGTTTTACTGAGATAGATAGCAACTAATTGTTTGTCATGTCATGTGTTTGTCATCAAACCAGTCCGCTGGAGCTCAATCAGTGACTCTCTCACCGACTTTCGTCGACGGTAGTTGACAAAAACATAATCTTTTAAAAACATTGAAGTCTTATTCATCAGTACTGAGAACTGTGGTACGTATAAAAATCTATACTAATCTATACTAGTATTATAAAGCTGAAGAGTTTGTTTGTTTGTTTGAACGCGCTAATCTCAGGAACTACTGGTCCGATTTGAACAATTCTTTCGGTGTTAGATAGCCCATTTATCGAGGAAGGCTATAGGCTACTATCACGCTTAGATCAAAAGGAGCGGAGCACCAATGAAGAATGTTTCAAAATCGGGGGATATTTTCCTATTGAGAGAGCTTACGCTTTCGTAATAAATCATGTATGACAGAATTGTTCCCCTTTAAAAGTTCTAAAAAATAAGTCCGCGACAGCAATTATTATGTCTTTCTTTTAAGGTTAGCTCACTATAACCTTTTCTATGCTAACCTTTGTTCTAAAATAATGCATTATTTGCGGAGGTGTTTTTTATATGATATTAATCCTTATCCAAATAAATTCATTATTCATAACAAGTATTTAATTTAAAACTTAATTTCCCTTTACATCATTCGATTTAAATGAGTATCTTAGGAGATATTGTAATTTTAAAATAACAACTCAGGAAAATAATGATCGAGTACTGCGCGCACGATGTGCACAGCCTAGGACTACTGAACCATTTGTAAAATTCTCTCATGTTCGGAAGCTACACTACCCCGTTTAACATCGGCTATATTTTACCCGGGTACGGGAAGTCGTTCTTTCGGGACGCGAATAAAACCGGGCAAAACGAGTAAACGCGAAATTAGATTATTATATCAGATTAATTACGCAATCTCAGAAACTACAAACTCCTACAAACTTGAAGGGAGGTAGGTTCTTTATACAGGGAAGACATGCATTTTACCAAAATCTATTCCTTATGGGGTTAAACGTGGGTTGATTAAAATTGTACGCGGACGAAGTCGCGGGCGACCGCTAGTATAGTATGATTTATCTGTACACATTGAAATATTTGTAGTTTTTCCTGTTAGCTGTAATTCCCGTTGGAATCGATCCAGCCTAAAAATAAAAAAAAAAAATCGGCACAGTGTGTGTGTGCATTTCTAGATTGATATTTTCAAATACATTTCCTTAGATTGCGATAGCAATTTTTACATTAACAAATCCTAATGGTGCCTCCTACGTACGTAGGCGAATCAACGCGAATACGAAGCGATCCGAAGCGAATTCAAAGGCGCGGCTGTTTGTTGTTTTAGTGTTACGAACCCGAAGCGGTTAGGCACCGTTACCCTACATCAGGACAACAAAATTCTGTAATGATCCTCATCAAACCTAGTTTTGTGCTCCTTTAGGATTGAACAGCTATTTAAAAAGCGACGATTTGTTCTTAAACATTATAGGTACCTTGTACCTTCTTTGCTTTATCAATACAAAATACAGTTTGCTACGTAGACAGCGACGTAGTCACGTAGGGCCTACGCCGAAGTCTCATTACTAACTTTTTCGTTCACGTATCGTAAGCCTACATAATATACTTACACTGTTATATACTTATAACATACTTGTAACTAAGTAAATAGTTACATTATAGGCAGCTTGGTGATTTTAACACGCTTTTATGAGCTGGGGCTGTATGTATGTAACTATGTGAGGGAATCTTGGAGCACGATTTTCAGCCTAGTTGGCCGATGGTTGGCAATTTTTTTTCTAAATAAAATTTTCAATTAATCAAAGTTTTCAATTGAAAATTGGTTGGTCTGATATCGGCTAAATACCTGATCTTTGTAGTGTGCGTGCTACCAGCCTTCTTTAAAATGATTTACGATCCAAACAAACTATCAACCGAGTTTGCAGTAGGTATGCAATCACTGCTGGCCAAAATATTTAATGAGCAGGAATCGATCCCACACACTGGGACGAATGTTATGTGCCTCAGCGTAGAACCACTGAACCAGCTAGTAAACAATAAAATCACTCCAAATAATAATTTCCTTTAGCGTGTTTTCCTTATAAAACAAATAGCAAAACTTTCCTGTAATACTAACTCAACAGCTTGGCGGCTACATTCCGGCTCTTTCACTAATCGTCGAATTCACTCGCACTAATTAAATTAACATTTATAATCATTAATTCCGACTTCCCCTCCCCTCGTCGCTCGATTATAGAAACAATCTCTTAAAAGATTTTAACAACGTTTGTACAATTTTAGTCAATCTGTTTTATATGGAACAAATAATCGAAGCCAGTAAGTCTGACAACCAGAGATACCTAGGGATATTGGGTTGACCAGATAACTGGGTTAAAGAGGTCAGATAGGCAGTCTTTTCTTATAAATTCTATCTATAAATCTATTCTATAAAATACTGGTACTCAGCTACAACCGATTAGTCTGGAGGCCGACCCCCACAAAGTTGAGAAAAGGAGGAGATTTCTTTTATATGAGAACGAGAGATTCAAATACATGCCTATTTGTAATCTATACTTATAATAAATCTGTAGAGAGGTCAATTCTGTACATTGAATATATTTCCAAAATAACTATTAGAGGGTGATTAGTGATCGATACTGATGCCAAAAATGCAATCAGTAAAATTTTTGTCTGTCTGTCTGTCTGTATGTTCGTTATGGAAACGAAAACTACTTGACGGATTTCAACGAAACTTGGTACAATGATTCTTCATACTCCTGGACAGGTTATAGGATACTTTTCATCACGCTAAGATCAATAGGAGCAGAGCAGTGAAGGTAAATGTTGGGAAAGCGGGAGAAGTTACTCCATTTTTTATGCTTCCGACGCGTGTGCAGCCTTAATGGATTTATGACGGAAATGTTCTCCGTAAAATTATGTAAAAAATATACCATGACAGTATGTGTCTATCTTTTATGGTTGGCTCACAATACCACGTTTAACTCACGATAACTTAGCTTTCTGATTATATTTGTCTACTATTACGTTTAGAATACTCTCACTCACACTAAAGTTAACTCATTACGTATTCAATAAAGAAATAATAATATAAATCGGTAAAAAAACAAAGAAGAAAGTAGTAGTAGGTAAGCATAGATTTAAATAATTGGATAAGCTGGTGTTTATTTTTTCTTCCTCTCTTTGCACAAAGTCCGAATATAACGCGGACGAAGTCGCTGGCAGAAGCTAGTTTTTTAATAAAACTACTTTTACGAATTTCATCAAAGTTTTATTTCAATGTCAGAAATCAATATGTGTAAATTGTTTTTTACATATTTCACCTACTGAATTTATCATCAGAAGCTTGGTCTTATCACTAATATTCTTATATATGTTGCAATGACAGTTTATCAGCCAACCATTTTATGTTCGGCTTTCCCGCTGCTTTGAGGTATCGACCTCAAATTATCAATCCTATACAAAAATAAGGAAAACGCCAAGTATATAAATACAAGTGGGAAAAAATATAATTTTAATGAGTACTGAGGTAAGTTCCAGTGCACTTGTTTTTAATTATTAATACAATATCCGTGCTTGGCATTGTTCTCACATTTACAACGTTTTGGTTGCAGTTTTGGAGAGATCGCAGCGAAACGGCAAGACACAATGATATCGGTTTACGACCCTGTGAGTTTTTTTAATACTTTTTTGATTAACATATAAACAAATGTACAAGACAACACTAATAGATCTATTATTTTAAACTACTATACAATCATTTATCTTATTTCCCTACAAACGATAGATGGCCATTTTGGCGAGTAACACTTCTAACTCCTCCTTACCTAGTTCCAGTATACAAGTGTACCTATTAATCAAAACTTCTGTTTCACCAGGATCTGCCATGCGTGCACAAAATAGCCGTTAATATAACCAATGGCAGCAAGATCAGGATACAAGGAAGCATACCACATGATGCTTACAGGTACGTCTTCTCATCTCAGATCAGTCTTACTAATTGTAATAAACTTATTTTTACATGATTTCAAAGAGTACATGGCATACTAAGATAGGGCAGGACATAACTTTGAAAATAAGAAGACAAAAGTGGAAATGGGCAGGACACATGATCAGGGGAAAAGATGAATGGAGTAAAGAGCTGACAAGAGATGGAAAGAGAAAGAGAGGTAGACCACAAAAAAGGTGGGGCAATGACATTAGAGTAGTCCTTTGCCACCAGGCAAATGGACACGCAAAAGTGGAACAAAAAAACAATATGCGAAAAACAAAGAAAATACTGTCATGTCCGAAAAGAAGCTAATAAATTATTTAATTAAATACTTAGATAGAAGCAGCTTAAAATCAGGGTCCCAATAACCTCCATTCCATGACTCGTCTTAATCCAAACTCGATGAACTTGACGCAGGGGAAGTATTTAGTGTACCCGAATTAAAGTAGCCAATATTCTCTTTGTTAAATGGGCTATTTAACATTAAAACTTGTTAGCTTTTTTTATTAAGTAGCTAATCTTAAATACCCACCCTAAATTCTTCATGAAATCTTTACAGATTCTGGATAGATTTCCAATGCGGTCTTAGCATGAGTACCAACGTCGACGTGGCATTCCACCTGAACCCAAGATTCGACCACATGGCAGTGGTCCGCAACACCCTGATTGACGAAGAGTGGGGGGAGGAAGAGAGGACTGGTGGTATTCCCCTGTTTAGAGGAGAAGACTTCGACATGCTGATAGAGTGTGACATACGATGTTGGAAGGTAACAAAGAATTCCATCTGGAACTTCTACTTACAGTATGTTAGTCTAATGAATCTATATTTTAAATGAGATTGTTAGGTACAAAAAGTGTTGGTCAACCTTCAGGAATGAAAGCACAGAAAGAAGAATACACACAATGTGATAATTTACTATCTCACTTTTTTATCCTAATTAAACTGTCCCACCGCTGCGAAAAGAGCATCTTACTCTATCTTCGCACCTCTCGATCCATAAGTGCTGACAGCAGTCACGCTTGTATATAGGCATCCAAATCGTGCCGTCATCACTTAATGAATTATTACTTTAATCACCAGTTTTCTTACTTGTGTACAGGTGTCCATCAAGGGGCAACACTTCTGCGAGTATATTCATCGCATCGAGTACAATCGCATCACTCACCTGGTCGTCTTTGGCGACGTCAAAATTATAAGGTGCAATATTGACGCACCGTCCCAAGATGCCGTGAGTTTTATATGTACAATGTACATTCATTTCTAGCAATCAGTACCAAATTACTACTCGCAACATATCTAAAATGTTCGTTAAAAACCGTAATGTTTGTGCGCGAAAAAATGCTAGCAATAAAGTTGCTCCGCATGTCGGTGCACACATTTTTGTTCATCAACAAATATTCAAGTATAGGTACAAATGTATTAATCATAATTTCAGTATGACCAGAATATTATGCAGTGCGTGCATAAAATACCCGGTGGCATATGCAGTAGCAGCAAGATCAGGATACAAGGAAGCATACCACATGATGCTCACAGGTACGTCTTCTCATCTCAGATCAGTCTGACACTGCAACTAGCAAATTGTAAAATGTGCGTCTTATTTTAACATCAGTTGCGCGCTCCTGCATATTTTCCAGTAATGTTTTGTCTTGATAATTGCAACCACAATGGAAAAGTAATTAAATGAAGTCGTCTACAACGTCAGATTTTTCAAGATGAAATCTTTACAGATTCTGGATAGATCTCCAATGCGGTGCAGACGTCGCATTCCACATCAACCCTAGATTCGACCAGATGGAGATAGTTCGCAACACCTTCAGTGCCGGAGTTTGGGGGGAAGAAGAGAGGAGCGGGGGTATGCCCCTCTGCAGAGGAGGTAACTTCGATATGCTGATCGCGTCTGATGAAGAATGTTTTAGGGTAAGACGGAATCTCATCTGGAACATTCTTTAGTGAATTTGATTTAGTTGAAGAGGGCGAGCGATGGACTGTGTAAACCGGAGAAAGGTTGTTAGTTGTTACTGAGTTGACGTTGGATAGAGAATTATGGAAGAATACATGCTCCGCAGACTCTGATGCAAGGGTGCAGGGTATTCAACGACACTACTTTTTTCTTTTGATGGGAAATTATCAAATAAATGACCCTTCCCGCTGTGAGTTACTAAAACCCATCATGTTCCTTCTTAAACATTTTATGTCTCAGGGTCGCGTTAACTCTTTCTAACAGTCCTGCACCGGCGTCCCGAACAACACTGCTCTTAACTTGAATGAAATGAAATCATATAGCATATGTATGTATACATAATTAACTTGGCACCTTGTTTTTAAATAATTGTTAAAAATCACGTTTTGATGTCCAGGTGGCCATCAACGGGCAGCACTTCTGCGAGTTTGTTCATCGCATCGAGTTCGTGCACATCGACCACCTGACTGTGTACGGCGACGTCAATATAAAACTGATCAGCTTGTAAAAACCACAATTTTGAATTATAAAAAAATATTTTTTTAAGATAAAGCACTTAAATTAAAGCATTATCTACCTAGTGTGAGATTGCCATTGTCATAACAAAAATATCTTATAATTAGTTACCTCTTGAATGTTACGCAATGAAATACGAAACTCAAAATAAAACAGGCTTCCAAAAACTATATCAAGCTAATATCAAAGGAATTTTATTTCACACGGCTCTCAAATATTGCATGTACCGAACAAGGGAAACAAACATAAGAAGAAAAATAGAGATAAATTGAGAGAACCTTTTTGAAAAGTCGTTCAAAAGACACTAAACTCTCACCGTAGGTATAATGGAATAGCAACTCCTTAACTGTAAAATAATCGTTTCTATTTAAAATTAAGTTAAGATTTGTATAAAACTGTATTTTGTGTGAAATAAACAGCTTTTTTTTATTTATATCTTCTACTTTGATAGTTGACCCGAAATTTTTTTAAAGAAAATTTTGATTCCAATGAATGTTTTTCTCAATTCAGATGGTCTGGTACCGACTAAATGTGCGTATTCATCTTCATATTTATGAATTCAAACAAACTATCGGCCGACATAAAGTTTGCAGTGCATATTGTCTGTTGCTGAGTGAACATCGCTAAGACCATTGATAAGTCTAAAGGCCTTATTACATTTGACTAAATTCAGTCAAATGTAATCGCATTCAGGAAGGTAGGTTTCAATAAATCATTTAGAAACCTAATTAGACAAACCTAATTAGACGACTGAATTTAGTAAAGTGTAATAAGCCCTATACATATGCTTCAAGACTCGTAGATTTGAATCACAATATCTTCAAAGCAATTTTTGCCGCAATCGCGTAATTTTCATTTCGATACTAGATAACTATGTGTACATACGGTAGAGTCTGTAAGGGTTGTCGGGTTAGGGTGGTGTCTTGCCTCAATTGCCTATCTGACCCGTCCGTGATGCACCCTGCTGGACAACGGACAAGGCTTTAGCGACCAACCGATGGCGGTATAACCACCACACAGCACCAAATGGAATATTGAGTTGTTCCTCGGAGATGGGCAGTTTCTTCGGAGCCAAAATACTCCTCTCTACCAACGCGCATGCCTAACGCGTTGAGTAAGGACAAATTCGCTCAGCTTCAGGAGGTAGCAATCCGGCAGTCGACGTCTTTTGCCTGAGACTTTACCAATTACTCAAATATAGAAGTGTTGAGGTAGCTGCCGATTGTAACTGCCTGAAAACAGTCGATGATTGAGCTGCTCTTTCAAAATAAACTAAGACAAATGTAGTCAGTTTTAGTATCCGACTAGGATGGGTACTACTAGGACCAACAGTAAATACAGAAACTTCATAAAAATAAACCGGCCAAGTGCGAGTCGGACTCGCGCACCGAGGGTTCCGTACAAATCCTGTATAGATAAAAAGTGAGTCTCGGGCCAACCGTTCAGTTTAGAACAATCATAGTTATGGTAATTTCGTGAGAGTCAAAGTAGTTAATATTTTTTATTTTATAATATAACTAAAATAGTAGGCCAGTACTTTGTCAAAGTTATTTTTTTATTAAAGTTATTTATATATTATTTATATACAACATTTTATAGTCATCTTTCAGAAATTTGATTGAAAATAACTAATTATGTCTTAAAGGTCATTGGGCATATCTGACCCGCTTTGTAAAAAGTGGCGGACATGAATCAAAGTAGTTTTAAATTGTGGAGAATGGTATGACGTTTCTTTGAATATAAATATTTTATTAAAATTCCATGGAGACGAATGTCCAGGATTGTTTGAAAAATATAAAAGACAAGCAGTTTCAGTACATTGTACAGGTTGCAATGCTAGTTTTTATTGTTAAAGACTTTTCATAAAGAAGGAAGATGCCAATTCGGATGACCAGGATCTGATGAGGATCTGGAAACCCTGAGAAATCGAGGGCAACTCTTGAATATTGTAGGTACGCATCGAGTCATAACCAGATATGTGAGTGTATTTTTGAGGGTACTGGTAAACAGTGAAGGTTTGGAGCTGATTTGATTATGGAGACTACAGAGAGTCGAGGGAACTCCTGAACGGTATGTTACAACTACCACGTGCTTGGGCTTATTTTATTCGTATTGGCGAAGACTTTCCACATAGATAGGTTTGACTGCCATTGTGGGATCGATAGCAAATATCAGATATAGTTATGTTAACTCCTTTACAATTTATAACGTAACCTTGTGTTGGAGCTTATTTTAGGTGATGAGAATTCACTACTAACTTGGGTTAAAGCAGCCATTGCAAGAATGGGATTTTTTATTTTTGAGGGATTAATCACCTAACGAGCCCCAGTTTCAGGTTTTTTTCGAAACCGCCTGACGACTTGTAGCTGTCGAATTGTAACAACGACTTCTAGAGAGTAGTATTCGGGTCTGCTGGCTTTACGTTTCTAGAGCCTTGACAAAAGTGTAATTCTGTCCCTTTCTTGGTTTTATAAAATCGGCTTTATTTTATTTTGTAGCATTTTGCACACAAATCTAACTTCAAACATATAAAAAAGCAACAAGAAAACATAAGCAAGAAATAAATTAAAAAGATGTTAGGTGCATCGGTCTCTAGAAGTCGGTGTCTAGAGGATGCATCTATATTTATTTAACCACCGAGATCTAGACCGATGCATATAAACAGTTTTCTTGTTGTTTTTAGAAGTGTGAAGTGAAAAGTTCTCGTCAATACGAATAACATAAGCCCAAACACGACGTAACTAAAACATACCGTTAGGGAGTACTCTCGACTTTCTCACGTCTCCATCATCAGGTAAGCTCTAGACCTTCACTGTTTGATAGAATCACCAGACATACATCTGAGAATCAAGTTTTAATCCTATGCATGCCTACAATTTCTGATAGTTGCCCTCGATTTCTCAGGATTTCCATCATCAGACCCTGACCTGATGACAATGGAAATAAACGGTGAGTATACTCTTTCACTACAAAGAAAAGATTTCTCAAATCCGTTAAACGTGGTCGTTTAAATTCCCCATTGAAATGAGGAAAATATTTGATGTTAACACCTGATTTGCTCTAGATTCCCATGGTTCACATTGATGCGACTAATGCCATAGTAAATCAGAGCCTTTATCATTATACTGTGCTATATTTCGTTCGTATCCGCCGTGGGTATGGTTTCCATACTAAGGTGCCCAATGACCTTTGAATGATTTGCATTTTTTTTTCACAGTTTAGAGGCAATTATATTTAAGAAGTGTTTGATATGAATTTCACTTTTTATTCAAAACTTTAATATCTCTACGCGTTCATGTGAAAAAGGGTAGGTAGTAAGTTTATAATAATTAATAAAATATTTTATGTCATGTAAGCAAAAATAATATTTTTATAGTTTATGTAACTTCAAATTTATCATTTTCGCAATTTTTCTTTTATCTGTACTACTTAACGTTGCTTCGTACCGAATTTCAAGATTCTGAGTTCACGGGAAGTACCTTGTAGGTTTTGATTCCCTAGCGTGTGACGGAAATTAGTCTAAGGTTTCGGTAAAACTGCTGTATCTTTTGATCGCTTTAACTTAGAAGTTTGATTTTTTCATTGCTGAAAGGGACAACAGACCTAGGTATTTGGTATAAATTTCAATTTGGTACCTTTATTCGTTCGTGAGAAATAAGGTAGTAAGTTTCATTTTATTAAAATATTTTTATTATATTATATAACTAAAAAAAATTGATTTTCGCAATTTTTCCTATATTTGCATTATATGACAATGCTTCATGCCAAATTTCAAGATTCTGAGTTTACGGGAAGTACCCTGTAGGTTTTGATTCCTTTGCGAGTGTCGAAAATTTGTTGAAAATATCGACATAATCGGTTGTATCTTTTGATTGGCTTGGTTTAGAATTTTGATATTTTCACAGCTTATAGGGGCAATAGACTCGAGTATTTCATGTGAATTTCAGCTTGATACGTCCACGCGTTCTTAAGATAAAGGGTCTTGACAGACAGACAGACAGACAGACAGACAGACAGACAGACAGACGGACAACAAAGTGATCCTATAAGGGTTCCGTTTTTTCCTTTCGAGGTACGGAACCCTAAAAAGACAAAAAAGGAAAGTCTGTGTGACTTTCCTTAACTTTTCCATAATGTATTAATTTACAATGCAAAGAATAACAAACAGTTTTTCCTCCTTGCCGACAATTTAAGAAATCTATTTATGTCCGACCACATTTTTGAATTGACTAGCTAGATAATATGTAGATAGATAACTATGTGCATCGGGCGCCTAGTCGGCATCGTCAAGGTTGTGTTCGAAATATAATTCAGTATACTGGCTATTGCTCGTGAGCTTATGAATTCGACAGTTTATTGAACTCAAAGGATATCATATTGTGATGAACACACTGGTCAGAATATTTCGGAGCTTCATTAGTCTATTTTATTATATCAGTTTTCAATAGTTTATCGTACATATTGTATACTAAACTTTATGATTAGTTTACTGAGATAGATTTCGGAACACAGCCCAAATTATGCTGCCGCCCGCACCCCGCACACAAGTGTTTGCCATGTAACCAACCAGTCCGCTGGAGCTCAATCAGTGCTTACTATTTCACCGACCTTGGTCGAGAGCAGTTGACAAAAACATAACTTTTTGAAAACATTAGTTTATTCAGTACTCAGACTAAGAACTTTGGTAAGTTATAAAGTGTTTTGTGACACATTTAAATGTGCGTATTTTTCTTCTTCTTCTTCGTCCTGCCCTGTTCCTAATTTTATTTGGGGTCAGCGCAATATGTCATTCTCTTCCATTTTCCCGTCACTAGTCATACTGACACTCACTCCCTTCCTATTCATGTCATCTTTCAGGCAATCCATCCATCTTTTCTTAGGTCTTCCTCTTCCTCTCCATACTTAGCACACACTTTGTTGCATGCCTATCATCCCTCCTCATTACATGTCTATACCATGACAATCTTCTACTACTCATCTTTTCTGTAACTGGCGCTACTTTCAGACTTCCTCTGTAATCATTCCTCACTTTATCCATTCTTGTAACACCACACATCCATCTCAGCATTCTCATTTCTGCTATATGCACTCTCTTCTCATCCCTTTTTCTTATTACGGATTTGTAAATTTTGCCCTTCAGTTTGATCCGCGGGTCACAGACAGTGCTAGTTACCTGTCGCCACTTCAATACTTCATTCATCCAGTATTGATCCGATGCGTAACGTCCCTGTCCACCTCACCGTCACTTTGGACGAGTGAACCAAGGTACCGGAAGTCAGAGCAGACTGGTAGGAGCATGCCGGCTAGGGTCATGGTCATGGCTCCTGAAATACCGCCAAAATCACATTGCAGGTGTTCGGTTTTGCTCCTGCTCACCTTTAAACCTACTGTGTCCAGTCTTAGCCGCCATGCCTCCAATCTACTCTGAACCTCTGGCCCACTGTCCCCCACCAGAACAATGTCATCGGCGAAAAGCATACACCAGGGAGCCTCCTCCTATATGTCTGCTGTTAGCGCGTCCATTACCAACAGGAATAGATAAAGGCTGAGAGTCGACCCCTGATGTAAGCAACAACTACACTGAAACTGGTGGTAGTGCCCGCTGCGGACCGGACTTGTGTACTGCATCTGCCGTACATCGCTCGAATTAACTGCACATACTTCCCTGGTATACCTTTCTCCTCAAGGGCTCACCACAAAACCTCACGAGGCACCCGGTCATATGCCTTCTCCAGGTCAACGAGACACACCATATGCAAGTTTTTCGGTGCTGTGAGATTATAGCTTCGCCTGGTATTACCCTAGTCTTTGATATTCTTTAAACTACTGACCAAAAAGTAGTATATTTGTGTGACGTGGTGACCGCTTTTATAAGTGATGAAATGTGCGGATTTTTCTATTAGCTGCAATTCCCGTTGGAATCGATCCAGCGTAAAAATAAACAGTATTTTTTTTCTATTTTTTGGTACAACAAAAAAAACTATATTTACTAACTCATGTTGAGAACAGAGTTGAACCTAGTTTCATCGGATGCGCCTCAGTTGATAGCTCATTTATTTTTATGGTGGCGTTCTGACGAAGATATATTCGACATTTTAATATCCTCACTTTAATTGAGGATACTAAATTGTCGTATACTTCCAAAATACTTCCAAAACCACATACATTTCAATTATGTAACCGTAATAAAAAGGCAAGTACCAATGTAACTTTTCTAAGTTTGTATGTACTTTCTGAGTATAACTTAAGACACCATAGACTGTGTTTCGGATGGCACGTTAAACTGTAGGTCCCGGCTGTCATTGAACATCCTTGGCAGTCGTTACGGGTAGTCAGAAGCCAGCCAGTAAGTCTCACACCAGTCTAACCAAGGGGTATCGAGTTGCCTGGGAAACTGGGTCGAGGAGGTCAGATAGGCAGTCGCTTCTTGTAAAGCACAGGTACTCAGCTGAATCCGGTCAGACTGGAAGCCGACCCCAACATGGTTGGGAAAAAGTCTCGGAGGAAGAAGTAACCGTAATAAAAAATAATCTATCGACTGAGGCGCATCTGATGACACTAGTTTCATGTCATTTGATGATTTTTACCGTCGTTAAAAAAAAAGGTGGGGACGTTTTTAGGCATCGTCCTTTCCTGTAATACTAACAGTTTGGCGGCTATATTCCGGCTCTTTAATTCACTCGCACTAATTAATATAATTTAATATTAACAATCATTCATTCTGACTCCCTCACTCTTCGTCACTCGTTTATAAAAACAAAACGATTGTAAAATTTTAGTCAATTTGTTCTTAGTATATGGCAAAAATAATCGAAGCCAATAAGTCTGATACTAGACTAACCTAGGGATATTGGGTTGCCCGGGTATAATTGAAGAGGTTAATTAGATAGGACAGTCGCTCCTTGTAAAACACTGGGACTCAGCTGCAACCAGTTAGACAAGACGCCGACCCCCGCATAGTTGCCCCCGCCCCCGCCCCCCAAGAAGAGATTCAAATACATATTTGTAATTTTATCGCGGCTATATTAAAATTGTTTAACCGCGATAAACTTCGTTAAAATAGTATATTTCAATGTCTATTATTCGCGTAAGTGTCAAAACTCAATATGTGTAAATTGTTTTTTACTCATTTCACCTACTAAAGTTATCATCAGAAACTTGATGTTATCACTCGCGGCAATTACAGCACAAATATTTTTTTAGTTGCAGTTTTGAAGGGATCGCAGCGAAACGGCGAGACACAATGATATCCATTTACGACCCTGTGAGTATTTTTTAAACTTCTTTAATATACGTATAAACAAATGTACAAGACAACGCTAACAGATCTATTATTTTAATCTACTACACAATCATTTATCAAGTTTCCCTAACCACGATAGATGCCCATTTTGGGGACACACTTTTAACTCTTCAACGAGCTCGCGAGCCATGTTTTCCTTCGCCATGGTTCAAGTATGCAAGTGTACCTACCTATTAATCAAAACTTCTGTTTCACCAGGATCTGCCATGCGTGCACAAAATAGCTGTTGATATAACCAATGACAGCAAGATCAGGATACAAGGAAGCTTACCACATGATGCTCACAGGTACGTCTTCTCATCCCAGATCAATAATAATTTGACACTGCAACTGGCAAATATATGTCTTATTTTAACATCAGTTACGCGCTCCAGCCACTGGTCAATTTAACATTTCTATATATTTTAAAGTAATATCTTGGCCCGATGATAACAATCACAATAGAAAAGTCCATCGTATACAATAACAACGTCATATTTTTCAACGTGTAATCTTTACAGATTCTGGATAGATCTCAAATGCGGTGATGACGTCGCATTCCACATCAGCAGATTCGACGAGATGGAGATAGTTCGCAACACCTACAGTGCCGGAATTTGGGGGGAAGAAGAGAGGAGCGGGGGTATGCCCCTTTGCAGAGGAGATAACTTCGATATGCTGATCGCGTCTGATGAAGAATCTTTTAGGGTAAGACGGAATCTCATCTGGAACATTCTTTAGTGAATTTGATTAGTCGAAGAGGGCGACCGATGGACTGTGTGAAACTGTAGAAAGGTTGTTAGTTGTTACTGAGTTGACGTTGGATAGAGAATTATGGAAGTATACATGCTGTGCCGACTCTTGATGGAAGAATAAGTGTGCAGGGTACCTAATCAACAACACTACTCTTTTTCTTTTGATGGGAAATCATCAATAAAACGACCCCTCCCGCTGTGAGTTAGTAGCGTGAGGGAGTGTCAGACTCTTACTGACTAAAAGCCTGTTCCTCCTAAAGCCCATGCCCATTATGGTCCAGGGTCGCGGTAACTTTTTAGAACAATCCTGCACCTGCAGCCCCGAACAACACTGCTCTTACATTTTAATGGAGCGAAATCTTAAAGCAGACGTTACAGCCTTTTTATCGTGCCACTGCTAGGCACAGGCCTCCTCTCACACGTAGAAGGATTGAGCGTTAATCACCACGCTTACTCAATGCGGTTTGGTGATTTCAGACTTAATAGTCCAGGTTTGCTCGAGTGTTTTCCTTCACCTTACCAGCTTTTTTTTGGTGTCCAAGATATACTTAGACAGTACATACAAACTTAGAAAAGTTGCATTGGTACTTGCCTGACCTGGAATCGAACCCACGCACTCATACTTGAGAGGTTGGTTCTTTCACCAGTAAGCCACCACGACTTAAAGCCTACAAACACACAATAGAATTAATGAAGCAACTCGATGTTAATTACAATTAATCACATTTGAATGTACAGGTGTCCATCAACGGGCAGCACTTCTGCGAGTATATTCATCGCATCGAGTACGATCGCATCACTCACCTGGTCGTCTTTGGCGACGTCAAAATTATAAGGTGCAATATTGTCGCACCGTCCCAAGATCCCGTGAGTTTTATATGTACATCCATTTCTTTTAATGCGAGATTGCAAAGTCTACCAAAGAAATATTTCTTCAGGTTTAGTCTAGCAATTAGTACCAAATTACTGAACACATACGAACATATTTAAAATGTCCGCTAAAAACCGTACGACCGCAAAAAAGCTAGCAATAGAGTTGCGCCGACATGTAGGTACCTACACATTTTTGTTCACCAACAAATATTATATTAATATTCAAATATAGGTACAAATGTATCTATACTAATATTATAAAGAGGAAAACTTTGTTTGTTTGTTTGGTTGTAATGGATAAACTCAAAAACTACTGGACGAATTTTAAATATTCTTTCACCATTAGAAAGCTAAATTATCTGCGAGTAACATAGGCTATATTTTATCCCTGTGCGGGCAGTAGCTCCCACGGGACGCGGGTGAAACCGCGGGAAAACGGCTAGTTAATCATAATTTCAGTATGGCCAGAATATGCAGTGCGTGCATAAAATACCCGGTGGCATATGCAGTAGCAATAAGATCAGAATACAAGGAAGCATACCACATGATGCTCACAGGTAGGTCTTCTTATCTCAGATCAGTTTGACACTGCAACTAACAAATAGTAAAATGTATGTCTTATTTTAACGTCAGTTGCGCGCTCCAGCCACAGGCTAATAAAGATTTCTGTTTATTTTCCAGTAATATCTTGTCACGATAATAAACAACCACAACAGAAAAGTAATTAAGTGCTGTGGTCTACAACGTCAGGTTTTTCAACGTGAAAACTTTACAGATTCACGATAAATCTGAAATGCGGTGCTGACGTCGCATTCCACATCAACCCTAGATTCGACGAGATGGAGATAGTTCGCAACACCTACAGTGCCGGATTTTGGGGGAAAGAAGAGAGGAGCGGGGGTATGCCCCTCCGCAGAGGAGGCAACTTCGATATGCTGATCGCGTCTGATGACGAATCTTTTAGGGTAAGACGGAATCTCATCTGGAACATTCTTTGGTCAATTTGATTAGTCGAAGAGGGCGAGCGATGGACTGTGTGAAACTGTAGAAAGGTTGTTAGTTGTTACTGAGTTGACGTTGGATAGAGAATTATGAAAGAATACATGCTCCGCAGACTCTTGATGCAAGGATGCAGGGTATTCAACGACACTACTTTTTTCTTTTGATGGAAAATTATCAAATAAACGACTCTTCCCGTTGTGAGTTAGTAGCGTGAGGGAGTGTTAGACTGTTACTGACTAAAACCCATCATGTTCCTTCTTAAACATTTTAGGTCCCAGGGTCGCGGTAACTCATTGGAACAGTCCTGTACCTGCGTCCCGAACAACACTGCTCTTACATTATAATAAAGTGAATTATTAAAGTATATTTAAGAATTAATTTAGCACCTTGTTTTAAAATATAATTATTATTGTTTTTGTATTTTGTTTATATACAGGTAGCCATCAACGGGCAGCACTTCTGCGAGTTTGTTCATCGCATCGGGTTCGTGCACATCGACCACCTGGTTGTGTACGGCGACGTCAATATAAAACTGATCAGCTTATAAAACTGTAAAACCTTTTCTATTTATGTTTAAGATTTGTATAAAACTGTATTTTACGTGAAATGTATAACGGAGTACCAGAAGTGGTTAGAATCTTCGTTACACTTGCATCTTGTCAGTAGTAATTTAGTAGTTAAAAATGTAATAACATCATTAGTTACTACTTTCTTTGATAAAAATATTACCCAAAAAACAAAATAGTTAAAAAAAATGAAAAATGAGAATAATCAACAGATCCATATACCATAAGTAAGGACTGTGCAAGAAAGTTATTAAGTTTAGAATTATTGATTCTTACAAGATGAGCTATTGTGACATTTGGAATTGCAAAGAATGTTTGATTTCTTGCATTTACAACGTTTTGAATATCATCTCCTTCTTTAATAGTCTGTTGACAAAAATATATTTATTCAGTTTAAAGATATAGAAAGCAAGAGCGTAAGTATTACACGCAGATATTTTTCGAAAGCCACAAAAGTCTACTTTTTAGTTTAGACCTGGCCTACAATCACACTAAACACAAATTGAAAACTAATAAAAACCTCATCCAATATCCAATAAAATGCGCTTCACGCAAAAAGTTTCAAACAAATAGGTTTTATTTAGCATTCCCGGTGCGTTCCGTTTCACTCAGCCGACGCCGCCCAATCAGAGTTGTAAAAAGTAAAAGTGTCGAATTGAAAAGTCCTACGTTACGAATCAGGATGAGAAATATAGAAGCCTAGGTAGATCTATCATTGTACATATGTAGGTTTTTTTTTAAGTTCAAGTGTTCTTTATCATCTTTCTTGATTTGTACCTATCTCTGTTTTTCAATTTGGTTACCTATTAATAAGTATTACTATAGGTACCTACCATAGGGAAATAATATTGCAACAAAGGTCACCATTAATTTTCACTGTAGATTGAAGTTCTACTTTGTTAATTCACTTAAAATAGGTATTCACCAGAAAAAAATATAATACCATTTCGATCAGCACTATTTATAGGCACCTAAAAATTACATTTTACTATTTTTAGGTGAAACATTGAAAGACTCCGCACCAAATTCATTCCGTTGAAAGTTAAAAAAGTCACTTAAAAGTCCGTCCCAAACCACGCAGACTGTTTGAAATTAAAAAAGAATTCAATTCAAATTTGGAATTCTTACAGGGGCTGGGGTTGCCACCTCTCGGCAAACTTTACCCATAACATGTAAATGGGGAAAGTTTCGGCTAATTGCTTGCAAGACTGTCGCCAGACGGGCTGTACTCAGTTAATTAAAGCTACAATCTTTAAAACGACATTTACTAAGTAAGAATTTTGTTAGTTTTTGATATGTTCGATTATATTTTGGTAGGTAGGTGTCTATATATTTTTTTTTAAAACATACAATAGGTAATTAAATACCACAAAATTCGGAATGCATTATTTAACATTATGTTTTCTAAGTATATTAATCGATTATTTGGGGATTTGTTGGGGACAAATAACTTGGCTGCGCTGAAGTCAGTCACACAGTTTGACTTATTTACAGCTATTAATAGCCAACCTCTTATTTACCAAACTATATTGGGACAGCAAAATGCTTTTTTTAACTACTTTTTATTTAGGCATACTGCAAAATATCGATAACCAAGCAAGAGTAAGGGACAGAGAGCTTATTAAAACACGTAGAAAATCACTTGCAACACCTCCGTCGGGCAAATTTAATTTTAACGACATGTTTTAGGCAATCGCTCTTTACTTAGGGGGATATAGAGAGGTACGGTAACACCGGGATTTACTTGTTTTACATTATGCGTTTATCAAATGGAGTTTACAATGCAGAATTTTAAATATAGGTATGCAGAAATAGTGTTCTTTAAACTTCTTTGATGTCAATAGTACAGTAGCCACCTCTGAATAAGCGAAACTTCTCTTCAAGATGAAGAAACAAATGCGCAAGGAGTCAAACTCCTAACTTAAAACCTGCCAAGTTAATTGGTACTAACTGTAGGTCAATTTTAGGTTTGTATCCATCAAAATTGTTTTTTACAGGCACACCATGAAAGCACACGAGACGCTAACAAAAATAAAACGATTATTTGCCATAGGTACATTATTCAGAAAACAATTCGAGGAATAGTCGCGAGCTACTCCATCACGCAGGATTACCACAAATCCGGGCCAAATTGAAGATTTTCTCGCCGCCATTCGGGAAAATATACTCACTATTGTTATTGACTAGCTAAGGTAAACGCGGGTGAAGTCGTCATGCCCCAATAGTCGTCAATTAATCTAAAAACTTTTATTATTATTTTTTACTGAACTTAAAATGGGCCGGTTTATATGTCAACATATTGTTGATAATATATTGCACAATTGAAATGACAATACGGGGTTTTAACAGTCATGGCTTCTAAGATATGTTATTTGAAACGTGTGTGCCCTAACAAAATCGTTTTTTCGTGAAGTTCAGCTGTCAAAAGTGAAACTCAGCACGTGGTTTTGTGTTTTGATTTACATCACTCCAGTAGGGTCTGTGGTATGTTTCTTTGTTTAATTAGATAGTTAAGTTTATTTGCTAACGATGTAATATGCAATTTGGAATACTTTTAACATAGAAGATATATATTTTTAATGTGACATCTATTGGTACTTTAAAACTCCCATTTGACCCAAAACCCGTCAATTTTAGAATTATTATGACGATTACTGGGACATACTCAAAAGTTGCGCCTAAACTCGTCATAATGAGGATATTTTGTGTTTTACAGTACAAAATGCGAATAAATAGCTAATATCGGGACTTTTACAAAATTGTTAACTCTCTAGAACAAACATATTTAAGGTTTAGACTACATTTGTTGATAGAACTGCGTTTCTTTTAAACTTTTTCTTAGGGGTAAATTTTACTCTGCTGGTTCTAGATGCACGTACACAGTCATATTATTCGATTCAATTCATATGTTTCTTAATGGTTAAATCCCCTGTTTTCTATAAGTATGCACTTTCTACGAATGTTTTTTTAGGTATATATTGGCCGCTATACATATCTACCGCTTTGGGTACAAGTAGGTCTAGCACGTTCCAATGCAACTTTTCTAAGTTTGTATGTACTTTCTATGTATATCTTCCAATGATACCAATGACTGTGTTTCGGATGGCACGTTAAATTGTAGGTCCCAGCTGTCATTGAACATCCTTGGCATTAGTTACGGGTAGTCAGAAGCAAGTAAGTCTGACACCAGTCTAACCAAGGGGTATAGGGTTGTCCGGGTAACTGGGTTGAGGAGGTCAGATAGGCAGTCGCTTCTTGTAAAGCACTGGTACTCAGCTGAATCCAGTTAGACTGGAAGCCGACCCCAACATAGTTGGGAAAAAAGGCTCGGAGGATGATGATGATGAGGAACAATGGTACCTGCCGATGACAATGTATAAAATACATCTTAAAATGGCAGGTGGGGCTCGCCAGCTCACTTACTGGGCCCCCGGGAATCCGTCACTGAATAGCAACATGAGACCAATAGGGACATGAGTGGCTGAAGGGTGAGGATACACGCTCCCTGCGGGTCCAGCATCACCGGCGCAATCGTCACTTGCCACGAGGCACCTACCCTCCGAGCCAGACTACTAACCCTGCTCTAGCGACTCCACTCTGGACGGCCAATGAAGGCAAGCCAGAGGCGGGAGACCTATCCCCCTCATACTCCACTCCGACCAGCCGGAGTACCTGTAGTACGGTACCTCAAGATCTACAAGTTTGTATTGATGAGCAAGCTGCTGGTGGATGATCTTGGCCACTTTTTTATGCCTGTGCAAATATTCACCGTTAGCCAAACAAGAACCACCAGATATAACCATAATATGCCTGATAGCCTCACCCGGATGGTGACAGCCCGACATATATCAACCGTCCCGTCTTTCATAATATACCTCCGGTAGTTATTCGTAAGGATAACTTCGTCCATACAAATTTTTTAAATAATAATATGGCACCTGCCGATGACAATGTATTAAATACCTACATGTAAAAATGGCAGGTGGAGACTTGCCACCTCACTTACTGGGCCCCCGGGAATCTTTCGCTAAATTGCAACAAGAGGGCAACAGGTACATGAGCGGCTGAAGGGTGAGGATCCCTCGGCGGACTGTGGGTCCAGCATTACCAGCCCACTCGCCACTTACCACGAGGCACCTACCCTCTGAGCAGGGCTGCTAACCCTGCTCTAGCGACTCCACTCTGATCGGCCAATGAAGGCCAAGAGGTGGGAAACCTATCTCCCCGTCATGCTTCACTCCGGCAGGCCGGAGATGGGGGACAGTATACTCTCCCTGGAGCACTCGGATATATAGCCCCGCGGGGTAGCTACTCCCCGTCATCCGCCTCAGATGCCCTGCGGGGCTTATTAGATATTATTATTATTGGGTCTGAACGCTTAGTTGTACCTTATCATATTTTTTTTATTGATACCTTTAAGACAGTTTGAACTGTCTATAGAGACTTTTACTAATCGTGCTTAGCATGCGCTAAATGGCTTTTATTTTTTGTGAAAATTAATTATTTTATTTTACAATTTAAATATTTTAATAGTAATTATTTTACTCGTGCTACATATGCAAATGACTACATGGTTATTATGATTGAGAAATATAACATATATTTTATAGACTGATTTTGTGATTCCAAGCGATTGATAGATAGGAATATAAGTAAATTAAAATGCAACTATGTATCTGTTTTATTGAATACCTGCTCTTCTAACAGATTATGACCTGCTATTCTAAATAGGGATTTGGTTTTTATCTATCAAACTAATGTTTCAAAGGCACAAGTATGCTTAACAAATTCATGCACAAAAAAATGTACATAACTTGAACCTTATGTTCAAGAGCAGAGAGTTTACATTAGCATTAAAAGTTGACGAGTACTGGGAATATTTGACGAGTATCCGTACAAATCAGACGACTATTGGTACAAATCGACCTTTTTTTACTTTTGCTTTAAGAAGTATATAAACCCATCAAAATTATTAAAAAAACATTAGTTACTTAGAATAACGAATAAATACTGTATCACGTCATGCAAAAATTTTCATTTTCTATTGAATATTTAACACACAGTAGCGCTTCAAAGTCAGTGATTTCCGAAATCCGACGAGTATTGGTACGTTTACCTTATAGGTAAGTACCTACTTACCTACTCTGAAGTAAGGTGAACATACTCCAATACAAATTACCTGCAAGTAAATAATACTTCTTACAAAATGTTTGAGGGTAAACGTTTGTTACCTATTGTTTGAACAACTACTGAACGGATTTTAATACGAAATTGATTGAGAGTAGCCCATGGGCTGCTTTTATTCGGGAGCAAGGAGTATCTACTATGTTCGAGATGCAGCTGAAATACGAGGAAACAACTATATTATACTAGAAAGAGCTTCATCATGAAAACCGCGCAAAAAATCTGTTGAGCGGTGTTTAAGTAGAAAGAAACTGTCCTTTGTTTTAATGTGTAGGTAGGTACTTATATGTATGCATTTAGGACACTACTCACAATTATATTGGATACTTAATCTGCGGGTAAAAATAGTGGAACCGAAACACATGTACAGCATACAAATTCATAAGAGCAATCCCTCAGTATAAGCACCACTGTTGTATCTTCAATAGGCGTTCTTCATTTAGAATTTTATTCGTAACGCTTAAGAAAATGCCATATATTATAACGGATGATTTTTTTGCTGGTATCTTTTTGGCAACAGTGTTTTTAACAGATCACGCGTGAATCGTGTCTTGTGTCATTATCAAACTTGTTCAGTTTGGTCTATAATTTAACCATGAATCGACTTACGAACGAACAACGCTTGCAAATTATTGAATTTTTGATAAGTAGGTAACTACTTTGTGATTGTAGTTAGTAAGTGATTAAGTTGATGTTACAGGGCGACGTTATCGCTTAGCGATAAAGCCCTTAAAATAAAGAAAACAAAAAAAAAATTATTGAATTTTACTGTCAAAATGCATGCTCGGTTAAGAGAGTGCATCGCGCACTTCTTCCAATTTATGTTTTTTTTTTGCCTAAAATGGAAGAATTGGACATGCCTGACATGTGGTTTCAACAAGACGGTGCCACATGCCACACGACACGCGAAACAATGGCCCAATTGAGAGCCGCCTTCGGTGAACAGTTTATCTCACGTTTTGGGCCCGTCAATTGACCGCCTAGATCGTGTGATCTAGCGCCTTCGGACTATTTCTTGTGGAGCCATATTAAGGCTCATGTCTAGAGGGATAAACCAGCAACGATTGACGCACTGGGAGCCGATATTGAAGCATTTATTCGAGAGAGTGTGCCGAAATTGGACTTTGCGAATGGGCCATCTAAACCGGAGCCGCGGCCAGCATTTGCATGAAATTATCTTCAAACATTAAATTAAATTGATCGTTCTATCGATTCCAATAAAGATTTCATCAAATTTTTCAAATTTTTTTGTGTTTTTTTTTGAAAATCAAATCTTATACCACTTAAAAAATCACCCGTTATAAATGAGATAAACAATCTTGATAGGACTTCCACAAATACACATTAAATAAATAAAGTACTACTTAAAATAATGATTAAAGTGATTAAGTAACCGTTGTTAAAGTATCGAAATCAGCGCTGCTGAGAATCTTAGAGCCGCCGTACACGGACTGCTTCAAGCAGTTGAGACCGACTGCTTAAAGCCGCGACCGCGCAGTGAACTATAGTCATTCATTCGCTGCCGTACACACGACTGCTCGAGTAGTCGCGACCGCTTCAAGCCGTCAACTGCATGATGAAATTCCATCGTGCCGTCGACCGCTCGCGAGCGGTTGCGAGGCATACACCGACTGCTCGAGCCGTTGACTGCGCTAGAGCAGTCGACAGCTCTCCGACTTAATTGTTCTCTTAATTGCAAAATTGGATGAACCCAAAATTTTCTCTTTTGACGTCGCCGCCGTCGTCTCCGCCTGAGCAGGAGCAGCAAAAGCAGTGCTTCCTCGTCACTATCCATGACTCGACTGTGGTAGAAAATCAACTGCTCGAGCAGTTGGGTCGTAGCTCGAGCAGTCAACAACCGACAGCTCAAGCAGTCGACGCCGACCGCTCAAGCAGTCGACGCCGACCGCTCGAGCGGTCCGTGTATTTCACTCAGCCGCTAACTGCTCGAGCAGTCCGTGTACGGCGGCCCTTAGGGGGCGCCACGCGAGAGAGATCTGGGCGCTGATCAGTTCTTTTTCTGTATTACTTTTCAATCCTAAAAGAATTTACGAACTCTCCGCTCGCGCCTGCTAGCTCATCTAATCACGATTTTCAGTGTTTATCTTCTATCGATTTCTCCTATGTTTCTCCTGTTTCTCATCAATACGAATAAATAACTAAAACAATATAATAGGACAAAAAGGCATTCCTAAAACTTTATTTTGTCGTTTTATGAGAAGGTTTCATCGAGCCTAAAGACGAGATAGTTGCAAGGACGGGACCAGGATTCTCCGCCATCCGCGTGGATGTTTACTTTGACATTCAGTAAGTAGGTAGGTAACTATTACACGAGCTTTTGAGCGAAATGGTAAAATTTGGCTTAAAAATTAGCGCTCGTACCCCTCGCGTCCTATATATATGAATACTTAGTCCCCAAACTAGCAAAAAAATTGCGCCATTTTCCTTATACTTCACTATATTCCGGTCATTAATTAGTTCAGGACCTGAAAGAAAAATTTTGCGCTCGCTTCACTCTCACTTTCATATCCCATGTTTCGTTAGTTTCTGACTCCACAGATTAACAAAAACAAATGGCAGAAATGTTTGATAGTCCGTTGAATAGAGCACCCTGAAAACACTCGTTCGGGGCTCCAAGATCGCTGAAGCCGGCTCTGATGTCGTCAATGAGATAACTGAGACACAAATAAGGAAAACGAAGTAAAAACATAATATTTAGTTTACTTCTGACTATAAATTTTGCTCTGGAAAAACAGGGTTGATAACCTCTGATCTACGCTTATCCGCAGCCAATACATAGAACATTCAATGAATGTCTTTCTGTAATGAATTTTATTGATTTGCAAGAAAGTGACAAATAATGGAAAATTTCAACTGAATGGTTATAAATTCGTTGCTTAAGGGTGGTAAAACACTCGAGCATCTACTTGAACATCTACTATTTCAATGTATTAGTGGTGTCCTGACTGTTCCTGGCTGTTCTCTAATAACATAAGCCAACTGTGCAGGACATAGTGCTCGCCCAGACACAGGTGCACTATGTTCCCCGACTACCATAGACCAATGGGTCAGTCAATCAGTAAAAGTCTCTCCCTCGCTTGCCATGTTTACCTTCTTGTAAGATACTAAAACCTGATATTTTAAGCATATATTACAGTATTTAGACATTTAGGAGCGAGAAGATACTGTTAGACGATTTGTATGAAGCTAGTGACGGCATTTGCCTGGTTCGGAGTTTCATGCATCATGATAGACAGATTTTATGATAATTATCTTTCATATTGTCTAGTCTGAAAAATCACATTGTAATTATGATAAGTTTTACTGAATTTATCGATCTTTGTGAATCCTATTCGATAACCTATTTAAAATAGATAGATTATACTTTATTGTACATCAAGAAATAAATTAACGACACTGGAAATCACAGCACAGCAAGTTTTTCTAGACAAACTTTGGAATTATTGTGATGAATAAAAACATACCTAACTATGTTATCGTGCTGATAGACTAACTTATCATTGCAAGGGGTCAGTTTATATTTTTAAGCCATTATTATTGTTGAACGCTGTGAGTGACAGCACGCGTTGTCTCCACAGAACTCCGTAGTGATTCATTACGAAATTTTTCTTCTGCATCAGTTCTTAAGTGAAACAATTTTAACAAAAAGACAATGATTCCTAAACACGCGTGCCTATTGATTATACTGTATAGTATCATAACAGTGAAATCATGGACCTTCAAGTCATCATTTGAAGCTTACACAACCAACATGCACAATCCTGGAATCTGTTTGGGAAACTGCATTCAGAACAAGTGCACCTACGATTGGCACGCTCACGAAACTGAGTGCAGAGGGACATCGATACCTACTATGAAATATCGTACGTTAAACAACGAATTGTGCACGAGTAACTGTGGTAATTTTGACGGTGAGAGCTATCAATGGTGTACCATCGGCACAAATGATTGGGGTTATTGCAATCGACTGATTGCACGGACAGCCACTGAAAGTTACAGAACTCACAATGACTACGTGTCGTGTTCCGACGCTTGTGCAACTCGTGGGTATAGCTACTATTGGTGCCATGCTGTTGTCGACAAATGGCAGAAGTGTTATCCAGAAAAAAAAATACTTCTGATAAACTATAGAACTAAAGATTATAAAGAATGCAAAACTCCTTGTGAGATTTATAAAACTAGTGATTTGCCATATTGTTATGATAGCAGTGGTACATGGCAACAATGCTTTTTAAATCCCGCATATCAAAATACCCTGGACGAGATTGACCAAAATTTAAGGAGATCCTGTAAGCCTGGTGGATTTTTTGAAGAAGGGTACCGCTTATGCCATTTAAAGACTAAGCGTGCCATAACTGAGTTAGACTTGACGTGCACGCTTGACGTCGAGGCCGTAGCCTCCAGACATGAAGAGAACAATCCCACTGTATCAGTGCGCCAATGGAGCAGCCTAAGCCCCATCACTGCAGATACTGATCCCATATATTCGTACACAGTGTTCCCCGTCCCAAGACCTTTCGGAGAAGATCAGTTAAACCTACCGTTAGTGGTGCGTGCTGTGATAACTACTAACACCTTGCTCCCTGTTGGTGCGGGGCGACAACGTTTTACATCGGAGGTAACGCGCTATTACAGAGATATGGACATCATCACGGGAACTAGTAATAACGATGAGAGGGGACACATAGTCGCATCTAGGCTTGGCGGTCCGATGGAAACATACAACATTTTCCCACAGTCTTGGCGCCATAACAGAGGCAGTGGTTCGAAATGGTTCCGAATGGAGGCAAGCTTGGACACGTTTATAAGAGGTCATGATGACCGACACGCCGAATTCACGGCTGTGCTAAGTTATTCCACCGATCTAAACAATAATCCAGTAAGAAGACCTAATGCTATAGCCGTGAGGATACGTCTATACGTCAGTGGAGTTTTGTCGGATAGTGACGGAAACCCTCTGGCCTCTGCCAGAGACAACCCCTACGAAAACATGTATTTTTCCAACGATCCAGATGTTCCCTGCGATTAACGTATGCGCTGTCGCAGGAACAGCTAGAAACACTCAACAATATCGCGGCAGAGTGCGCTTAATCGTTCGTTCTGGTCTTAACATTACAGGCTCTTAGCTATCTCCAATTCCTCAAACTACTTTCAGGATCGCTGTGAATTTCTGATTCCCAGAGGCAAATCTTCATGCTCTGCTTCATCCTTGAACTCTTTCTTATTTCCTTCAACCTCACACTTCAAGATACTGGGAATATTAGAATCGGTTAATCGTTACCCGTTTGCGCTTTGATACGCGAAAGACCATCACCACAGGTGTTCAAGAGATGGATATTAGAAGTGTTTATTTTGTATATACGTGATACCATGTTTGTGTAGTGCAACTACTCTTATTGGTTTCAATTATTACTTATGTAGGTATTAAAATATTACTGTTGTGAATTTTTATTTACTAGAGGCATCTCCTTACCACTCCAAGATTTGCACCCCTTCTGTTTATTACAATGTGTTTTGTGCGTAATGATGTTCTGTTGATAAGAGAGATTAACACATTAACAAGTATGCAAAAATAAAATGTATTATCGTGTGTGCACACTTTTTTATTTGAATCAAAAAAACAATGTCCAGGTTTTATCAGTGTACTAGCTTCTGCCAGTGGTTTCACCCGCATCCCGTGGGAACTACTTCCCGTACCTGGATAAAAAGTAGCCTATAGCCTTCCTCGATAAATGGGCTATCTAACACTGAAAGAAATTTTCAAATCGGACCAGTAGTTTCTGAGATTAGCGCGTTCAAACAAACAAACTCTTCAGCTTTAATATTAGTATAGATGTGTATTATGTCCCGTACAAGACTACATGCTCAAAGAAGACAAACAAAGGCTCAGCTTTTCACAAGCCGCTACGAATGGCAAGCTGATTTTATTGACCTCCGTGACGCGTGCTGAGCTCATACTGTAACTTATCACTGCAAGGGGTCACCGTAGAACATTGAATCTTGTGATGGAGTGCACGCATTGCGTACCTTGTCCAGTATCTTATTTAATAACATCTGCACTTGTAGTTCAAATTGAAGCTGTTTTAAAACAGGCAACATAATGCTTCTAAAACCAGCGAGCATTTTAATTGTGCTACAATGTCTCGAAACAGCACAACTATGGACCTTTGAGTCAAGATTGGAGGCCTATACAGTTTATATTCATAACCCTGGTATCTGTTTGGGAAATTGCATTCAGGGCATGTGCACATACGATTGGCATGCTCACGAAACTGAGTGCATGATGACGTCGATTTCCACCAAAAAATATCGAACCCTGGACAACGAATTGTGCACAAGTAACTGTGGGAATTTTAATGGTAAAAGCTATCAATGGTGTGCCATCGGTACAAATTATTGGGGTTATTGCAGTCGACTGATTGCACGGACAGCCACTGAAAGTTACAGAACTCACAATGACTACGTGTCGTGTTCCGACGCTTGTGCAACTCGTGGGTATAGCTACTATTGGTGCCATGCTGTTGTCGACAAATGGCAGAAGTGTTATCCAGAAAAAAAAATACTTCTGATAAACTATAGAACTAAAGATTATAAAGAATGCAAAACTCCTTGTGAGATTTATAAAACTAGTGATTTGCCATATTGTTATGATAGCAGTGGTACATGGCAACAATGCTTTTTAAATCCCGCATACCAAAATACCCTGGATGAGATTGACCAAGATTTTACCAGGTTATGTAGGCCTGGTGGAAGTTTATGTCGTACGGACACGATATGCAAGCGCCAAATTATTAATGCACTAGATCCCACATGCCCGATTGACGTCGAAGCTGTAGCCTCCAGACACGAAGATAACAATCCCACTGTGTTAGTGCGCCAATGGAGCAGCCAGAACCCCATCACTGCAGATACTGATCCCATATATTCGTACACAGTGTTCCCCGTCCCAAGACCTTTCGGAGAAGATCAGTTAAACCTACCGTTAGTGGTGCGTGCTGTGATAACTACTAACACCTTGCTCCCTGTTGGTGCGGGGCGACAACGTTTTACATCGGAGGTGATGCGCTATTACAGAGATATGGACATCATCACGGGAACTAGTAATAACGATGAGAGGGGACACATAGTCGCATCTAGGCTTGGCGGTCCGATGGAAACATACAACATTTTCCCACAGTCTTGGCGCCATAACAGAGGCGGTGGTTCGAGATGGTTCCGAATGGAGGCAAGCTTGGACACGTTTATAAGAGGTCACGTTAATCGGCACGCTGTTTTCACGGCTGTGCTAAGTTATTCCACTGATCTGAACAATAATCCAGTAAGAAGACCTAATGCTATAGCCGTGAGGATACGTCTATACGTCAGTGGAGTTTTGTCGGATAGTGACGGAAACCCTCTGGCCTCTGCCAGAGACAACCCCTACGAAAACATGTATTTTTCCAACGATCCAAACGATCCATGGGATTGAAATATTCCGTTTGTCTTAACTACTTGTAAGTGCGGACGGCTGCAATTAAACAGTTTATTACGTCTTATACATTGCATACATGTACTATGTAAAATATATTTATGTATATTCAAACTTTTTTATTACGTACTAGCCGATTTCCCGCGTTTTTGCTCGTGCTCCGTGCGAAGTACTGCGTACGTACCCGGTTAAAATATAGCCTAAGTTACTCGGGGTTAATGTAGCTTCCCTAAGGTGAAAGAAATCTTCAAATTGTTTCAGTAATTTCGGAGCTTTTAGAACAAAAAGTCAGTTGTCAGTTTGGTTTGAACGCTGCTTTAAGTCCACCATATTGTTGCAAAAAATGTGCTAAATGAAGAACCGCTCGACCGATTTTGTGAAAACTTCAGATAAATCATCTACCTACTTACTAATTTGTCCGAACAAAGCCTAAACTTTTGGTTTAATTGGTGAGACCGTTTTTGAGTTATAAAATTACATTGAGTTATAAAAGAAGCATTAATTTTTATACATATAGATAAATGGAATATTAAATCTCAATATAGGTATAAAGAAACGACATACTTTAGAAACTAAAAACGTCTTTATAATAAAACCAAAACAAGGCACATAAAGAATTCTTTGACTTTTTAAATGGTGAAAATGTTACTGCGGCCATAAAAAGCCAGAACGACGTTTTTTTTTATATAATTAAAGATTTATAATTTTATTTAGGAAGCCATTCCTCTTGTTTGAGGCCGCCTTGGGCCGCCACTACAATGGCCGAATCAAATTCAAAACTTACCTTCTTCTTGGTCCCTCTTAGACAGGAACGATCGACTTTAGTGCCATCTGTGTTCAGCTGTTTTTTCGGTTCACTCCTGTCAATTTTCTATACTTAGATATAATAATAGCTAAAAAATATGTACGATTTTGTCTAACCGAATACCAAAATTACTATAACTGTAAAACAATCAATCATGCAGCAGGCGCGTTGTTTTTAGGTTACTTCCTTGAGTGAATTGAAACGCAATTTACGTACGTTCAGAATCAAAAAAGCATTTTATGCTTAGTTTTAAAACATTATATAAAAGAATATAAACAAAACGATTCTTTTATCTTAACTTACTAAATTGAATATTATTTGTTACTTATCTCTTCTTTTATTTAATAAATGCAGTGACATTAAATTTTATTGATTTTATATTGCCCACTTGCTCAATGACGCATCAGAGATATGATGACCAGTTTCTAGACGGACTAATGTCAATTTTGCTACTTGTCCTGTCTACTTGCGTGTGCATACATACAAGTCGTTGTCGTGAATTCTTTACAATAAATTATTAGTATTTTTTAATATAATTGACAGGGAAACGACCCCAAGTGATGGCTGGGAAGCTGAATAAATTTGAAACGCCCAGCTCTGCCAGCTCCGATAGGTAAAGCGAGTCTGTTAACCTTCTCAAATGTTTATTTAAACAGCTGGCTAGTGTTATAAAAATGCGCTATTGAAGAATCGTTTTCTGTGCTGGCTTAGTCATCACCCGGTCTACGAGGTGTTTTCGCGTGTCGTGTTTTTGTGTAAAAATTTGAGATCATAATTCGTGGAAGCAACATTGCATTATAACCTCTGCACGCATTGTGATATTTTTAGAAAATCATTTAGTTCATTGGCAGCTCGCTTCTCGCTGAATAATCGCGGCGTGACAGCACGTGGTCGGCACTAAACGTGTCCTAACACGCCGTCTAGCGCGACGACTCTCGGAAATACCAGGCCATGGAGACAGGTCCATTGATCTTCTCAAATCCGTAAGATATCCAGTCAATACGATGTTAGGTCGTCTGTGTGACTAGCCGCCGGCTTTTGTGGAGTGCAGACACGCAGTTTATGTTGTAGAAATGTGTTTTTATAATTTTGCTTATGCACCAGGGAGCAAATTATCATGTTTCTGTGGCTAGCAGCTTTTTGTTAGTAGTGATAGCATTCTAGCAAGTCTAGCCCACCACGATGTCATGTTGAGGATGTTTGTTGACTAATCTTTACTATAGATGTCAATGCTGTGATAATGACCTTCATATCATTTATGTAAACATGAAATTCACATTTCCTTTATCAGGATTTAGACTAATAACAATTGGACAGATGATAAGAAAACACTGATACTGTTGTGTTTATAAAGAGCTCGGAAAAAGTGATATGAATGCATTGAAGTAATGTTTTGCAAATAACCTTGATCCAATATTGGTATCTGTGCAAGTGCCTTTGTTATCAACACAAGTTTAACCTTTACATACATTTAAACAAAATTGAAGTTAAAATTATTCCAAATTAATTATCACTAGTCATCTTGACCTCCTATTCAAAATTATATTAGACTATAACATAGTTATCAAAGTGTTGGGATGTACTGTATTTTTATCATTTATTATAAAGGGCAATAGAGGAATATGACGTATGTCAAAAACTTTAATACTTAAACAAAATGAATGGAGTACCTTAACAAAGGTAGCAAACATTGTGCTGTTACTAAAATAACTGCAACTAACAATAAATCACAGACAGATAACACAATGTAAACAGTGTTGTGTTGATACAGTCAAGTTTTAAAGCCTACAAATAAAACATGAACACACAATTTAAGTAACACACTGCCTAAGTATTTATTCCATTTTTATAATATTCTATTCATAGCTCCTCCGGAAGGACCAGTAGGGCCCACTAGGGGCAAGGCCTGCCGGGCCTGTGGGATTGTTCGTAAGAGTTACCGCGACTCTGATACATAAAGGGCTTCAGTAGGAACATGATGGGTTTAGTCAATAAGAGTCTGACACTCCCTCATGCTGCTAACCCACAGCGGGAGGGGCCATTTGATGATTTTCTTTTTATTTTTAGTTAGATTAGTGCTTCCTTAAACCAGCACTGAAAAATTGGTCCACATGTTCACGTTTCACATTCTCTATATTTTTTTAAAATCAATCATTTCAGTTACTTATTAAACTTTAAAAAAAATAATTACCTAAATCATTTTTATAATCACAGTTCACAGTTTATTCTCTTTCATTATCTCCATATTACAATCACAAATTGTTTTATGGTCAAATTATATAAAAACTTATATAATTTGTCTCATCTCGGTCTAAAATTGACAGGTAGTGAATGCTGAGACCTTTTGCTTAGTTTTAAACTGTTTCCATTTTTTTTTATTTTCGTTTACAGTCCATTAAACCGTAGTTATTTTAGACACACCTCTCGCTTATCAAGCGTTATCGCGGACCGTCCGCAGATAGCACAGTTTACGTGGTTTTCCCATCACTGATACTGATAAATTCTGATTAATCATTAATACATCAGTTCTCACTAGTTATATAAGTATTATGTTTGTATACTATGCAATTCTAAAGTTATGAAAGTGATATTGCGTCATCAGTTTACAATTGAAAGCTTGTTTCAGTATTAAATATATGGTGGTCCTATTATTCAAATGTGGCCTGTGTTATTATAATTAATTAAGGTACAAATTGTCACCACTGAAACCATCACTTTCACGTCATACAATCTTAGCTGGTATTGTCACGCAAATTCGCACCCCGTCACGTTCATTATTCACCATTACAGCGCTTCACACTAGCGTATTTTCAGCTCGGTTTTTTCGATTCGTACGAGCTGTGTCGCGCGAGCGGAAAATTCGCTCGTGTGAACGCGTTGATCTATCTATAGAATATCGTTAATGATGGATTTCAATAAATCTATCTCTAGTGGGCTAATCAACTGGCAGATATTTGAAGGTTATTGTAAGTATATGAGGTTCTAAATGTAAACTGTGATAACTTACAGTGACACAGAACTCGCGCTGGAGCTGAGCGAGCAGGTGTTCCTGGATGACGATGACTACTCGACGAGGGCGCCCGCGTCCCCCACCACGGTCCCCAACGTGAGACCCTACAGACCTCCTTCAACAGGTAAGTGTAGAACCCCATCATCGTCTTCCGAGCCTTTTTCCCAACTATGTTGGGGTCGGCTTCCAGTCTAACCGGATGTAGCTGAGTACCAGTGTTGTACAAGCAGCGACTGCCTATCTGACCTCCTCAACCCAGTTACCCGGGCAACCCAACGTTACTGTTGTTTGTTGTATAACCCCCTCCTCCCCCCCCTTTAAACGTCAAGCGTATTTTATGAACGCCCCCTAACGTGTAACCTTCCAATTGCTCGTGCTTATGCCTACAACCCGAGGTAACTAGGACCGCATCCGAATAAAAAGTACCCTAAAATTTGTCCAGGTTTATAAGCTATATTTCGGTAAAGTTTCATCAAAATTCGTCCAGTAGTTTTTATGTTAAATTGACATTTGAGTCACGTGACTTTCGGGCATTTTGAGAATATCTTGTATTTTTTAATATAAAATAGATATCAGACAGACAAAGAACGAAAACGATTAATTCAGGAAGATATGAACAACAGCTGATTCACGATTTTCTATATTTAGACTTTTAGATCATTTGTCTACTGTATGCGAACGTAGTACGTGGCATTAACCTATGTCGGACAACGGGGTCAGTCGCCGTAACGATTCCTAGGAAACTGCAATTAAAAACAACAATTTGTGTGGGTTACTACTTTAGATATACATTAAAGTACTTATTGCTTATAAAGTATACCTATACATATAGTATTAATTTGTTATTTTATACCGAAATAACGTTTAACTGTACGTCCCGGCTGTCATTGAACATCCATTTCAGTCGTTACGGGTAGTCAGAAACCAGTCTAACCAAGGGGTATCGGGTTGCCCGGGTTACTGGGTTGAGGAGGTCAGGTAAGCAGTCGCTCCTTGTAAAGCGCTGGTACTCAGCTGAATCCGGTTAGACTGGAAGCCGACCCCAATATAGTTGGGAAAAAGTCTCGGAAAATGATGATGATTATACCGAACTGTACAACCTTAACATGCAAATAAATATTTTGAGTTTGAGTTTTGAGTTTGAAAAAACTAAACAATCATACAGAAGTATGTATTTGTTACTCGTACATGAAACTAAGATGTAGTGAAAGGTGTCGCCTACTCGGTAAATTGATATACTTTTATACTAGATTGATTTCGAGAACAAGAGCTTTATTTACTCTGTTGTACCTGCGTGTTGCACCTGTGACCTAAATGAGAGTACTACATAACTATATATATAAATAGCGACCCACCGTAAGCATTGATGCCTCTTTCTATTGGTGAAAATCGCATGAAAATTACATGCAGACAGATGAGGAGGACCTTGCTTTTAGGTACAGTCTACATATCCATGGATACCCCGAGATTATTCAGACTTCTCTCGATATTTGCGATTGTTCTTTCTTACACCTGAATTCCTGAATTCATCGGTTATAAAACATCCGACGAAACCCAATGATACAATAACTGCATAACTCGCAGTTACATGTTACTGACCATTGTATTATGTTGTCTCAAAGAAAATAAAAGAAAGTTTATAAATATTACCGCACATGTGTATGACTGCAGCTAAGGTCAAGCATTGTTACCAACTGAATAATTGAAATTAAACCTTATGTATGGACGCTAAAGTATATTTTTGTCTGGTGTTATGATCCATGGGTTTGCAAAGTAAGATGAGACGACTTGATATGGAGACCACACATAGTGACCTACTGTACCTACTGTTATAGGATACCAGTATTCTTAATTAAGGGTCACTAAAACACTGCGGGATTGTACGAAAGAATTATTATACGTACCTAAAGGGTTTAATGGTGTGTTTTAGTCAGTAAGAGTCTGACACTTCCTCATGCTGCACCACAGCGATAAGGCTCATTTGATGATTTCCCATCGAAAGGGTCTCTAAAACAGGCTTTATTTTTGAAAAACGGTGTTAATATAATATGAGCTTTAATAAAAAAGGGTCTATTTTCCTACTAGGTATTTATAACAGTAAACTATTATGTCATGTGATGCTTATCATCTTGTAAATAAAATGTAACCGGAATTCAAATGTGCGAACTAGTCGTATACGTTGTAGGTATACTTTACTTAAAGTTGTATTTTGTTTAAAAGAGAATACCTACGATTCACCAATGTAAAAATGTTTTATTATAAGAGCGTTATATTCCGTTTTAAATATTTTTTTCCTTCCGTTTAACAGTTGATGTATTTATTTTAGAAATAGGTATGTCAACGAAGTGTTAACTGATCTAAGTATACTTACGACGTTTAGCGCTCTAATGCTCTAATTGACAAATCATGACTATTTTATTCAGATTTACTCATGACTGCACTCTCTTCGAGTCGTCGTTAGTTTTTCAGGAAATTCAAATCAAAAATACTCATTAATATTTTAGTAAAATTGAAATAATAATGTTTCTAATTCTATAAATAATTTATATGAAGCGTATGTCAAAATTCAATCTCCAATCGCAAATCAACGGATGGATTATAGAAACCCTCTGTTAACCAAAACGCTACGCCCAGGCTAGACCTTAGAAGAAACAAAAATGAAAAAGTCCCGATTGTAGCACAAACTTTTGCCCGATTCTAGTACTTCACTGACTAAGCCGATAAAAGACTAGAATTAAGAATGAAGGTTGTTGAAAGTCTGCCCCTAATTAATGACCGCGATGCCATTGTGACGTTGTTTGCACAGCGAGTCGTTTGACCTTTATACTGCACATATGGTGAATGAGAAGACGTGACCATGTGCACGCAATGTGAACGTCAGCACGTACCTGTTTGTTTTTGTCTTATAATGAAACTGAGTAAATATTTAATGATTGTTTCGCCATGTCAAATTGAAACATTATTATGTCGGTTTTGCTACTTCACCCTCAGCACATGGAGACCACTTACCGCACCTGGATAGAATATAGCCTATGCCATCTGGGGTTCGGTGTAGCTTCCCAACCACAGTTTCGGGACCGTTGAGGTAGAAACCAACAAAAAAATCCTCTTTATAGTGTAAGGCGTCGTCCTAATTGGCAGCGATCGCGCGATGGCGCGATGCGTTTTTCATCTCACGATCTCACTTGCGAGGTTCCGAGGTTCAAATAGGACACTCTGATGAAATCTGTATGTTTGAACTCGTCGCATGACGAGAACGCATCGTGTCATCGTGCGATCGCTGTCAATTGGAACAACGTCTTAGATGAAAAACGCATCGCGCCATCGCGCGATCGCTGCTAATTAGGACGACGCCTAAGTGTGCGTAGATTTATTAGTATCTAACTAAGTATTCGCAAATTGTAGAAACGCTTTTGAAAAAAGAAATACACAGATCGGAATAATGTAAACGCCACTGGTTCACCTTGCTTGGCTATAAATAAAATAAAAATACTTAGCTCAGATCAATAGTACCTTAAATGTTATCAAAACTGGAAATTATGTAACAGACAAGATTGTTTTTATAATAATGTAGGTAATTAGGTATAATAACATTTAAATGGTGATTAAATTACTTAATTGACATTAGAATATCAAACACAAAAACTATTAACTTCAAAGTATCTTTGACTCTTGTAATTCCGTACAATTATGAATCCGTTCCGCTGTAGAGTCTACGTAGTATTATTTTACTTTTTCGTAAACAATTGCTCGCGTGTTCGCGTTGTTTTCAATTCACGTTTTGTTACACGGTTCTGCCCGCACGTGACACTCCACCATATTAGCGCAATTCGCGTTTAGTTTACCTATACAGACCTTAGAGCATTGAACCAACTGGATTTGTCATGAACACAAATCTCTACGCAAAAATGACAGCCAATTTACGCAGGGGACCGAGGCACCTCACTCATGCTGTTTTAATTTCATGGTTACGCACACACAGAATAAAATTAACAGACACAAGCATAAACTTGATGCTTGTATACATACGAGCCTCTTTTGGGCTTTGTCAGGGAATGTCATCTTCGGTTGGTAAAATGCTCTAAGACATATCACTACTTGTGAACTTCGACGAAGCTTACAGACGTATAACGTCGTATGTGGGTTACGGGTAAAACTGTTGTGACCGCGTTCAGGGAATGTTCCTATATTCTCCATTTCTCAATAATGATTAGTGTAGAACTGAGTTTTCGCTGAGGTAAAGTAGTTCGTACAAAGAAGCAGCGGCGGCCCTAGCCATTGCGAGGCTACGTGCGGCAGGTCTATGCGAGGCCCTTTGTCCTACATGAAAAGTATGTGTTGCGAGAGTAAGCTGGTGTTTTGATTAAGCTAATCGTCACGCTTGAGGAGAAACGCTCAAGTTAAACAAATTAATAAAATTTATTTTTTACTACAGTTCATATTTAAAGAATCACAAAATTAACAAATATTAACATGACCTGATGCTTTCGACTTTTCTTAAGACTAAAATCTTTAATTAAAGCAGAACAATCGAATGAATGAGCAACGTCATTTTCGATCGAAAGAATAGCAAGGGCTGAAAGTCGATCTTGTGTCATCGGATTCCTTAAACATTTTTTAATAATTATAAGCCTCGAAAAACATGTTTTTCGATATTATTATTTTATTATTCGAATTCTCAAGACTATTTCGGTAGTGGGATAAATTTCAATCAAATTATTTTCTAATATATCGGGTGTGTCGTTCATAATCACATTAAATGAAATGCGTTAATATACTGGTTAATATATGTCGATTAACACAAAGATAAAAGAAAAATACGTAAAAATAAAACAATGTTTTTTTCAAACAAAGTAAATGGAATAAAAATGTGCAAAAATTAGAACACCATATAAAAGTCAGTCATTACAAACAACTGAAATTCTCCCTTGAGAACTGACAGCTGTCAACTGATCAAAACATACGATACTCCTAACTTTATCTCTGCTTTACACATGATGTTGTAAATTATAAAAACGAAAAATGACTCCTGTGGTTAAACCACTGAATGGATTAGGTTATTTTTTTTACAATTCGCCATAGAATATCATAAAGTATATGCGATATGATTTAATGTGATTGTGAACGACACACCCGTGGCCTAGTGGGTAAAGGGCCAACCTCTCAAGTATGAGGGCGCGGGTTCGATCCCAGGTCAGGCAAGTACCAATGCAACTTTTCTAAGTTTGTATGTACTTTCTAAGTATATCTTAGACACCAATGACTGTGTTTCGGATGGCACGTTAAACTGTAGGTCCCGGCTGTCATTGAACATCCTTGGCAGTCGTTACGGGTAGTCAGAAGCCAGTAAGTCTGACACCAGTCTAACCAAGGGGTATCGGGTTGCCCGGGCAACTGGGTTGAGGAGGTCAGATAGGCAGTCGCTTCTTGTAAAGCACTGGTACTCAGCTGAATCCGGTTAGACTGGAAGCCGACCCCAACATGATTGGGAAAAAGGCTCGGAGGATGACACCCGATATATTATGCACCGAGATAAGCTTCAGCTCTTCGTAAAACTGATTCAGGGCCGTCTCGGCCGTCGGCTCACGTAGCGCCCGGGTGCAATCATGACCCAAGCGCCCTCTATGAATTAAAAGATTGTGACTTGAGTAGTTCGAACGTCGTAAATAAGAAAGTTCATACGGAAACTAGGAGTTATTTTCTTGTTAATAAAAGGACTTAAAAGCGGAGCTACCTTCTAAGTTCGGTTAAAAAAAAAACAAAACAAGTGGAAAGTAAAGCACCCGCGAGCGTAGCGAGCGCAAAAATTTTTGAGCTTCGGGTCACTATAGCACCTAAACTTGTATAATAAACAACAGGGCAAGGTGAAGGCGCGAGCGCAGCGAGCGCGAAAATTTTTGGGGTTTGGAACATAAAAGTACTCTAATCAAGCTAGAAGCAAAGGCACTGTCAAGTGACAGGCGCGAGCGCAGCGAGCATGAATTTTTTTAAATTGTTTGTTTAAGGACTCTCAAATTAAACTCGGAATTAGGCACAAATAAAAAGAATCCATGACTGGATCGAGAGCCAGTCGTTTTTGTTTCTTTGGTGTTATAACTTTTTGTTAAATTGAGGACTCAAAAAGTAAACACTAACACAAAATGAACTTTTTTTTTCTTGGACCAGATATAAATTTTTGATTTATAATTTTTTTTATATTAGTTTGGGTTGTAGCGCGAGGCCCCCCCAAGCGCGAGGCCCTGTGCGGTGGCACAGTTCGCACACCCCTAGGGCCGCCACTGCAAAGAAGGCTATTATTATGTACCTGTATGGAGTTTCTTTATTATCTTACGATGAATTGACCACAAATCATTCAAATGTTATTGAATTTTCTTGACAAAACAATGATCCGTATGCCATTGTTTGCAGTGGTGCAGTCAAAATGAAAAAAATTGTGGGTTCATCTTAAATATTTACAATTTCTTCCAGCTTATAATACAGAAGTTACCGTATAATGATTATAAGGTAACTCAGTGGCTGCTATAAAATGCTACCATTTTGATTGTTCAATGAATGCTTGGGAATCTACTTTTATTTAGGTATGAGGAAAATACAGTTCTAAAATAACTGTATTAAGAGATATGCCCACGTTGACACTACAGTTATTTTTCAACTTAACTAAGGACATATTGTCTGAAAATAAATATTGCTGAAAAGGTGCCTCAATTATATCTACAGCCTTATCAAAAATCTGTAGCTCAACAATAGTAAGTGTTCAAATGTAATTCAAGCGAATAAAAACTCTTTGAGTCAACCTTCACGGGTAATTCACTTCATCAGACGACATTGACCGACCATAACAATAACCTCAGTCAGTGATTAAAAGAATTAGTAGTTCCTTGACTGGACACGGAAGAACACTGTGTTACGACACAGGAAAAGTGACTACCGAAAAATATAATAAATGTGTCCAATCTTTCACGATAAGTTACACCATGTTTACTGTAGACAAACATCTGATAGTTGGCTAACGAAACTTGAGACAGGAAGTGTATAAAAACGGTTAATTACCTCCAGTTATGTGAACGTGATATACAGTTAAAAGTTATCGCAATTTTAATACGTAGGTAATATAATACAGTGCCTCGTATTACTATCAAAGTTTGCAGAACCGTTTTGTTAGTTTGGATCGCGTGGTACTGTGAGCTTTGGGTTTTGAAAAAGTGTTATCTTTCTAGTTACAAAATTGACTAGTCAGTGACAGAAGTGCTAATCTTCGACTCTTGTGTTGTTTTTTCCGTGATATTAACAGTAGGTACATACAAACTAACATATATATATTGTGTGAATCTGTACTTACTTACGTTCGATTGTGGGTGCTAAGTGTCAGCGTGAAGTTCATAAACAGGTGACTTATTAATTTTGTTTATTTCATAAACAAACGTCTATACGCAGTATTGTCCTTACATAATGTAGTTAACCTGAAGCTATATGCCGTCGCTTTCACACTTAAATCTTGGAACTGGTTTACATTGACACTTGAAATCAGATTTGCAAAATGCTAATGTGGAGATTTTGATTTTTATCCAAACATGACGGAAGTTATAGATATTTCGATGCAAATTATTCCTAAATTTATTTATTACGTCAATGTTTGCTCGAAATTCAATATTAGAAGTATCGTTTGCATATAGTATTTCGATGTAATTGAGTGCAATTGAACCATATTAACGTGAACGTGCTCGCGTCACGTGCGCTAATTTAATGAGCAGCTACGTTCATAAATTGTGACTTAAGTCCTAATAGTTATGTCGTGTTTTGTTTGTCTGTTTATGACTTTTGTAGATACAATAATGACATTATTGTAGATACGACAGTATCCTTCGTAAAAAAATTGTTTACTAGTAATTTTTTTTAATTTCTTTGACAAAATCTTTCTTATATTAGACAAACTGTTTTGTTTGACTATGATTCTAGATCAGTTCCCTTTTATTTTAATTCAGCTTCGTTAAAAACATGATACTTATTCCGAAAATAATGCCTAATCTTAACTTAACCAACCCCAAATACCTACTTCAGTTATATGAAAACCAAAACCTTTGTTCCAGGTTCAAATATCCTTAAGTCGCCTCGCGCTCGTCGCGTGCGCACCACATCGATGTCTCAGTCGAACAAACGTACCACGGCGGAGAGCATACTTCATGCTGACAGACGCACTATATACACCGCTGGACGACCGCCCTGGTATAACTGCACCGGAGGGCAGGAGGTCGAGCCCTTCCTTATTGGTGAGTTCCACTTACGTCTTTATACGTCTGCAACTGTTATGTATGAAAAAAGGTTGCACATACGTTACTTTACAACCACGTAACTTATAGAAAAAGAAGACAATATGTTGACGCAAAAACTCAGTTACACGAAGATTTAACTGAGGGTCATGAGTCCAAGGTATATCTGTGCACAGTAAGTATAACGTCGTATCTGATTGCTAGTTTTTAAGTTTAAGAATGTTTGCGTACATAACAACCGTGACATAAAAATATTATATTGTATGTGAGAATTTTCCGCTCCCTCAAAATAAGATTCACATAGTAGAACAGTTACAAAAACGCGTATTTCTTACTTTCTGTGCCCATGATGTTGAAGAGATGGTTCAGTAGATGTAGTATTTGTACACTAGTGGTTACCCTATGGTTTTGTTCGAAGGTATATGCGGTGCCAGCGCGTCGGGCAAGACGACGGTGGCCGCAAAAATCATAGAATCTCTCAACATACCATGGGTCACCATTGTCAGTATGGACTCATTCTACAAAGTGAGTTTGGATTTTGTATCGGTGTTGTACATTTTCTTAGGTTTTTGATCGTTTATTATTTTCGTAATTTTTCGGTACCTGAGTTCTGAGATTTTTTTAGTTCGCTATTTTACGTAGGTAGTGTGTATCCCGAATCGTAGCGATAGCAACGCTTTTGCGGTTAGTCAAATGTGTGTAACTTTTGTAGGATAATCAGTAATCACTACTTAGGTACCGGACGAAAAATAACAGCAAATATTATAAATAATAATAGTTGAGCCTTAGCAATCAGAACATGTCTAATTTCTAAGGCTTAACTAATAATATGGCAAACGATATCAACGTTTTCGTCATGCAAAATACCATGAAATTTACAAAAGAAATAAAAAATGTCGTGTTACTTATCAACTCGAGAATTCCATTCACAATTCGTCTTGGTTTACATTCCTACTTACTATAGTCTAGTTATAACGTAAACAGCAATACTCGGAATAAATAATACTTGTATAAAAGTTTTGATATCGAATATTTTCATAAACCTGTGTAAAGATGAACTATTTATGTATACCTAGCCAGCAATAACTTCAACGAGCTGCCATTTTATGAACCTTAATAATGATCCAATCAATTTTCTTTCTAACTAAAACCATGGTAAAATCAAATATTTTAAGAAAAAAAAAACCATTCCTGTTCCAAAGTTCTGGAACTTATTTTGCGGCTGTATAAAACCACTTTTTATCCAAACTCTTTCAATATTTTCAACATTTCCTTTTTTGTACAAATCCAAAATATAAATCAATATTCAAAACTATTTCTAATTCTAGGTACTTAACGAGAAACAGCACCAAGCGGCGACCCGCAATGAATACAACTTCGATCACCCGGACGCGTTCGACATAGAGCTGCTTATATCTGTGCTGCAGCGACTGAGAGAAGGCAAGAAGGTTGAGGTTCCTATCTACAACTATGTCACGCATTCAAGGGAGAACAGGACTGTGAGTATATATGGCATAAGAATTCGCTTGTTAATCTTCATAATACTGCCTTATACGTGCCAAGTGTGAACTGTCGTAAGTGGTACTTACGATAGTTTACTTCTATAGAAAACTTTCTATACCTTTACCTAACTTTAAATAGACATATATGTTTTTGAAAAATACAAACACTTTATTATAAAACATGGTCTTCTTTTCATAGGTATGTCAGATTTTTTGGTGTTCTTCAATTTGAATGTGAGAAATATATAAATTGATTAAAAACTTTTGATACAAAAATATATTTAAAGAAATTATTGGTCTAAATAAATAACCCATCTAATTGATACTTACTAATTAAACACGCATACTGCCTAACCTTATAAAAATACCCCATAGAATAGAAAATATTTCACCACACCCGAATGAAGAAAATTTTGTAATATTTCGCTTTAACTCCGTTAAATATTTTTCCTTATACTTAACGCCTGAATCTCAACTTTTTTTAAGCAAGCTATTTTACACTAACGTTTGTTCACAGAAAACAATGTACGGTGCAAACGTGATCATCTTCGAAGGTATACTAGCGTTCTACAACGCCGAGGTCACCAAAATGTTAGACATGAAGGTGTTTGTGGACACGGATGCTGACATACGACTCGCTAGAAGACTCAGGAGGTAAGGATACTGCCATTTTTATTGTATGTATTTTTTATTTACCACTAGCTTCTGCCCGCGACTTCGTACGCGGATCCTGTCCCTTATGCCAGCGACTACGGGGTCAGCAAAATCAAAGATCTGAATAGTCACAATAGACGTGACCATAGGGATAAAAGTAGTGATTCTAATTAGTCCGCATTTAAGTTGTGTGAGGCAAAAATATTACACGTATTATTACGTAAAAAAACATTAAATAGATGACAAAGTCGTGGTGACTTAGTGGAATTCGTGGTGGTTTAGTGGGTAGAGAACCAATCTCTCAAGTATGAGCGTGCGTCTTTGATTCCAGGTCTGGCAAGTGCCTGCCAATGCAACTTTTCTAAGTTCGTATGTACTTTCTACGTATATTTTGGATACCAATGACCGTTATTTGGAGGGGATGTTAAACCGTAGGTTCCGACTGTCATTGAACATTCTTGGCAGTCGTTATGGTAGTCAGAAGCCAGTAAGTCTTACCAAGGGGTGTTGGGTTGAGCGGGTAACCGGGTTGTGGAGGTCAGATAAGCAGGTGCTCCTTGTAAAACACTGGTACTCAGTTGCATCGTGACTGGATGTCGACCCTAACATAATTGGGACAAAGGCTCTTGAGATAATAACAACAATAATAATGAGATATAGGCACCTCAGGACATCTGAGGCTGATGACGGGGAGTAGCCACCCCGCGGGGCTATATATACTGAGTTCTCCAGGGAGTGTATACTGTCCCCCATCTCCGGCCGGTCGGAGTGAACCATGACGGGGGTAGGTCTCACGCCTCTGGCTTGGCTTGGCCGTCCAGAGTGGAGTCGCTAGAGCAGGATTAGTAGCCCTGCTCGGAGGGTAGGTGCCTCATGGTAAGCACAGGGAGCATGTAATCTGCGTTTAAAGTCCGCCGAGGTATCCTCACCCTTCAGCCGCTCATGTCCCTGTTGCCCTCTTGTTGCTATTCAATGACTGGTTCCCGGGGGCCCAGTAAGTGAGGTGGCGAGTCTCCACCTGCTGTTTTTACATGTACCTAATTCATTGTCATCCACTAACATCCCATCACAATAGCCCAAGTAGTTTTCGTCCATAGTTAGCAATAGTTTAGCACAAAACCGGGGATTGTCTTTTTTTAACGACGTCCACCGGGGATTGTCCTTGGGTTCATTTCTATAGTGTATAAAGGGATAATCGTCGATTTTGTGTCACCATTTCATTAAAGTTGTCTCAAAAGGGCTTCAGCGTGTTGGCTTCGGCCCCACGTTTGCTAAAACGTCATATCTTCATATGTTTCATATAGTCTAGCAGGGCTCCTGGAGTTCCACATCAGGTATTTTACATCTTCAGTTTTTATAAGTCAACAGAGAATGCTTATCAGATTGAACAACTTTTGCTAAAACGTCATACCTCTATATGCCATAGTCTAGCTGGGCCCCTGGAGTTCCACATCAGGTGTTTTAGATCTTCAATTTGTATAAGTCAATAGAAAGTGCTTATCAAGTTGAACAACTTTTGCTAAAACGTCATACCTGTATATGGTACAGAGAAGCTGGGCTCTTGGGGTTCCACATCAGGTGTTCCAGATCTTAAAATTTATTATCTCAGCTGAAAATGCTCATCACATGAAACAATTTTTGCTATGGCACCATTTTTGTATCTCTTATAGTTTTGTTGGTCTGTTGGTGTTCTGCATCAGGTCTTCAAGTTTCGAAGATAAATTATAGCCTATATGTTGACCAGGCTTAATACTGATACAACAAAAAATCATTGAAATCCGTCCAGTAGTTCCGAAGATTAGCGTGTACAAACAAACAGACATACAGACATACAGACTTACAGACATACAGACAGATTTTTTTTTTGGATTTGTGCTCCATTACTGTTTCTAAACCCCACCCAATTATTATTTTTTTAATATATTCAATGTACAGACACAGTTTTTTTACAGATTTATTATATGTATAGATTAGCTGTTCCCCTCGGTGTTCTATAAGTTACTCTGGTGTCATGGGCGTAGCCAGCTTTGGGCTCAGGGTGGGGCAGCAGTCAACCTATCCCCCGGAGGAGGGCGATTTTTTGTATCTTGAGCCGTTAATCTCAAACTTGTTAATCTCTTAATTTGAGAGGTTTATATTTTCAGGTACAGAAAATTAACAATCACACACAGGACAAAAGCCAAAAGTAAGGGCATATAGTTTCTGAATACGCGAGCGAAGCGAGCGCGAAGTTTTTATCGGACTTAAACCAAATACCCATTACGTAAAATTTTGCCCAAACGTACTTAACTTTCTTTTTCCTGATAAATACAAACATAACACAGTTTCTGAATACGCGAGCGAAGCGAGCGCGAAATTTTTATAATTTTTTAAGACTTAAAACTAAGAACTACGTAAAATGTCGCCCAAATATACATTTTCATGAATGGGGGGACTAGGTACGACACACCCGATTTACGTCCATACGAAGACCCCTTCGCTCGCATAGATAAGTCGATAAAAATAAAGTTAGCTAACGTATAGCAATCTCGCGCAGCTAAGCTTCGCGGACCACTCGGAATGCCTCCAGGAACCACCAGTGGTCCGCGGACCACCGGTTAAGAACCACTGTGCTAAACGATCGTTCTATTGTACAGGTTTTTTACACTAGGATAAAATTGCATTTCCGAAATTTTAATCACATCTACCAGGTCCATGTCTTTCAATGCATTATTTTTTGGATTAGATGGACGGCTCGGCCCGCTACGCCACATAGCAACTATTCTTTTAGGGAATACGGCTCGCTTTCAAATGACGCGCGCACCGCGCACGTTCAGGAACTCGAGCGTGTATTTTGTTTTGATCGCGCTCTTTTCAAAGTCGACAATTTTTTTGTGCAATAACTTACGGATAGTACATATGTTGTTAGTTAGAGTTAGTAAAAAAACATTGTTTAATCAGACACCTTATAGGTCAGAGTCAGGGCCCAGGGTGGGGCAAGTGCCCCAGCTTGCCCCAGTGTGGCTACGCCCATGTCTGGTGTTCAATAGTTTTTGTGTAACTTTCACATTTATGTGAAGTGTCAGAATCAAAAATATTTATTGGCAAGCATAAAATGTACATATAGAGTATACCTATGATATATAGTGTAGATATAATATATACACATGATTCTGACTGAAAAACTGATAGGTACTAAGTATTGATGAAACTGTCGACACTGTCGTATATGTATAGTCTGCCTCGTTGGTCTAGTGGTCGCAACCGCGGCTGCTGTGCCCGAGGTGTCAGGGTCGGTTTCCGGGTCGGGCCTAAATCGCTTTTTGGGTTTTCTAAAACTTGGATTATACTGAAATAATCAACTCGAAACTTTATTTTAGCATCATTTTCATGGCAGATTTTACTCAAACTCGCCATATTTATTTTTAGAGACATAGTGCAACGCGGCCGCGACCTGGAAGGCGTTTTAAAACAATACATGACGCACGTGAAGCCCGCCTACACCAGCTACATCGCGCCCTGCATGGCCCACGCCGACATCATCGTGCCCCGCGGCGGCGAGAACAAGGTCGCCATCCACCTCATCGTGCAGCATGTGCATAAGCAACTGCAGCTGGTGAGTAAACATAAGGTCATACAAACTTTCACAAAGCAGCCTGGTGTCTGGAAGTTGGTGATTGTTTCCCCCGGGCATCGGAGAGCACGTAAATTTCGGTCCTGCACCTGATCTCTCTCCGGTGGTGTCGGATTGCCGTCCCATCGGGCTATGAGAGTTAAGGAATAGTGAGTGCACCTGTGTCTGCGCAAATACTCGTGCACTATGCTATGTCCTGCGCAGCTGGCTGGTCTCCTTATATGCTGAAGATTACTAATTACTACATTTCAAAAAAACTAGAAGTCAGTATCAAAATTAACACAGTAAACAACACAGCAACAAAGTGAGCATTTATTTTTAAGCATTTTTGTATTTTATTTGAACTTGGTAGCCCATACAAATGAACTTGTGTACTGACATGGTTGTATTGTTCCAGCGCGGGTTCAAGGTCCGCGAGAAGCTGGCCATCGCTCACATCGGGCAGCCCGTGCCCGACTCGCTCTACGTGCTTAAGGAAACGCCACAGGTAACATATTGTTTTAATTGAACCCATATTTTTGATTCACCCAGGAAAAAAGTTGTGTTATAAGTTTGATTGCTACGGTTCTAAGTGTCGCGTCTTCACGCCAAAATTACTCAACGAATATTGTATTTAAATAGTACACAGATAACCTGAAAAAGGATGTAGGTTACTTCACATTCGCGTGCGGATAAATTATCAACATAGTTATAATAATTTTCTATTAAAATAATCGTAAAAAAATAAACACATCACCATAAACAATCACCAACAACATAAACGTCTGGTTTGCTAACACTTTATTCTGAAAATTTGACATGAAATATAACTCACACGCAATCTTAAACAGTTGTTTTAAGAAACCTGACGTTTACATTGACCTAAAAAAATGTTAAAAAAATGTTTTTCTTAAAAACGTGCCAAAGGTCTCAACTTTTATTATATTAACACAATGTATGTACATTTATCAGGTACAAGGGCTCCACACGTTCATCCGCAACAAGGACACTCCTCGCGACGAGTTCATCTTCTACTCCAAGCGCCTGATGCGGCTCGTCATCGAGTTCGCGCTGTCGCTGCTGCCATACTCCGACCATGTCGTCGACACGCCGCAGGGGTTCGGCTATAAAGGTATATTATTATTTTTATTCAAAATAGTCTATAGGTACTGAGTTTTTATCAAAAAAACTTAACATACAAAAGATAACACGTATATTAGTTCAAGCAATTTCGTCAACTAGTTTACTAGTTCAACTTGATGCACCTGAGTACAGTGTTTTACATGTACCAACTGCCTATCTGACCTCCTCAAACCAGTTACCCCAATACCCCTTGGTAAGACTGGTGTCAGACTTATTGTCCAGCGAGATCCTATGACTCAATGACTTCTTAAATAGTCAAAAATAAGTCTTGTACGTACCTAGTTAAGGTCTATTACTCCCTGATACCTTAACCAAGAAGTAACAGCTCTTATTCCATGGTAATAAGGTCGTACTATTGTGCTAGACTCCCTGACTTCTTAACCAATCAATAATAGGTCTTATTTCCACTGTGTTAAGGTCGTAAATGCGACGTGGAGAAGATCTGCGGCGTGTCCATCCTCCGCGCCGGCGAGACCATGGAGCAAGCCGTCTGCGACATCTGCAAGGACATCCGCATCGGCAAGATACTCATACAGACCAACCAGCAGACTGACGAGCCTGAGGTATGTGCACACTGCGTGATAGACTTCCAATTAAATGCCAAAGCGCAATAACTCTTGTACATTTCTCAACAATACAGTCCATTCGAAAAACCATCGATGTTTTATAGCCGAAACCACCGGCATACAACTTGCGCTCGGCACTCGGAACACAATAAGCAAAACATTTGCCTAGACTTTTCTTCTAGGTAATACTAGTTGTCAGGTTTTCTGGAATCTGAAATTTAAATTTTTATTTCCATCGTAAAAATTGATCTAAGAATTATACAGACAAAGCGATGTTTACACAGTCCTTAAAATGTTGTGGCGTTTTAGTGCTTTTAATTATAGAATTTTCTCATCACTTTACTCATTCAACTTTCCAATTCCAGCTGTACTACCTCCGTCTCCCAAAAGACATAAAAGACTACCGCGTGATCCTGATGGACGCGACGGTGGCGACCGGCGCCGCCGCCATCATGGCCATCCGCGTGCTGCTCGACCACGACGTGCCCGAGCAGCGCATCAGCCTCGTGTCGCTGCTCATGGCCGACATCGGCGTGCACTCCATCGCCTACGCCTTCCCGCAGGTAACGTAGCAGACTCATGCCATCCGCGTGCTGCTCGACCACGACGTGCCCGAGCAGCGCATCAGCCTCGTGTCGCTGCTCATGGCCGACATCGGCGTGCACTCCATCGCCTACGCCTTCCCGCAGGTAACGTAGCAGACTCATGCCATCCGCGTGCTGCTCGACCACGACGTGCCCGAGCAGCGCATCAGCCTCGTGTCGCTGCTCATGGCCGACATCGGCGTGCACTCCATCGCCTACGCCTTCCCGCAGGTAACGTAGCAGACTCATGCCATCCGCGTGCTGCTCGACCACGACGCGACGTGCCGATATAGGGATGCATTCTATCGCCTATGCGTTCCCGCACGTAACGTAGCAGACTCATTCACAACAAAATGAGGAGACATCATGACGCAAAATCTTTTAAAGAGTAGTGCACCAATTTGCAGGTATTTGGGGGGGACAAGGAACGTTACTGACTCTGACCTCATGCGCCTTCTTTTAAACCCGCCCATTTTTTTTTATGAAATCGCCAATCTATCATATATTGGTCTTGATTTGACAAAGAACCCGAACGCCGAACTGATGATGTTACTATCTGCTATATAATTTAGAAGTCTTTATAATAAATTGTAAGAAAACTCATAAGCGCTATAGATCAAATCTTTATAATGTTAAGTTACGCAAAGTTAAATATAAATAAATGCATCTCCTCATGCATTCAACCTACCCTACAAATGAGTTTCACACTGTTCTTCTTTTTCAGGTAAAAATCGTAACATCAGCACTAGACCCGGAAATCAACGAGAAGTTCTACGTGCTTCCAGGTATCGGTAACTTTGGTGATCGCTACTTCGGCACCGAACCCGCTGACGACGAGTGAAACCGCGCGACTAACTTGTATGTCGTCCAAGAGAAATACAAGTAAGTTTACTGCACTGTGGTATCGTTTTTATTTTGACATCACCCTTTTTTAAAGTTGAGTAAAATGTATTAGGTAATAAAACCAGTACCACACTGGTTTTATTACCTAATACATAACAGTTCTTGGAGTTGTAAAAATTTCATGTAGAGATAAATATTTTTATGATTTGTACATATATTTGTCTCGTTTTTAATTTAATTACCTGAAAATTGACCTATTTGCTTTTGCTGGTACCACAGTGCAATTATTTAGTCCCAAAAAAGCCACTGGAGTGAAAGAGATATTTATTATAATAATGTTAGGAGCCACGTTGAAGACAATTAACATCTTCTGTAAGGCTTCTTATACTTATCCTGCTAAATTCGTGAACAAATGACGCGTAGACATTTGTATCAAAAATAATTAAAAATCGACAAAAAAATATGCATCGCATATGCACACAGAATAGTTAATAAATGGAGTACTCAAAAAAATCAAACGAGACACGATCCGCAATCACGACTCGTGATTGGTTGACGGCAAACATCGCGTCATATATCTAAGCTCTGATTGATCGTTGCGTTACTTCATTTGTTAGCTCATCTGTGACTTGTAATTATAGTGAAATATAATCGTGGACTGGCCCAAAATGTATTTATTTAATATTCGTAACATTTACACAATTGTACGTAAGTTCGGCATCTTGCTATGGAAGTTGTGACAAAGTTTTTAGTACCTCAAGTGTATTCCCGTCCAATAGGAATATAGAACACTGCCATATAACAATTTTAGACATTGACATGTGAAAATGAATTTTATATCGCACGATATAAAGTATAATATAGTTTGATGTAGACTGTTGATGCAGTAGAAATGCAACTAAATGTGATTCACCAGAAAGTGCACGAAAAAATGCTTAGAAATATGGTGACAAATACACAAATAGAGCTAAAGTATTGTAAGGTATAAGAATAAGTACTTAATTTTGTCAATATCACATATTTTCATACGAAATTGTTACATGACAATTAATTTCAAGTGGTTCAAATAAATAAATGCAACCTGCAATATGCCTTATAATAGTAACGTAAGTTTTGTCATAAAATAAAAGTGCCAGCATATAATTCAATGAAACTTAAATAAATGTTGCCAGAATTTGACGTGAAAAACTACTAATATAGTAATAAAAATTATCCCAAGTGTGTGTAGTCTAGGTGAATAGAAATACAATTATATCCAATTCTATGTGACTTACCTCGAAATACTCAAACGTTACTTAACTTGTAGGTCTTACTTATTTCCTTTTTCTGTCGCTTCAACTTAATGTAAGTATGACATTGACAGAATGATTTTTAAGTAGAACTTAGTCGAGTGACGTTTCAGTATTCGGCGGTAAATAAATAAATAGTACCAGTAGCATTAAATACGTATACACGGAGGAACTAAAGACAAATCTTAGCGATTGTAGAAATATCTATCTAGTCCATACTAACGTAAAAGTCGCGTAGATCTCCACGCTTAGACGTATAACGTAACCTAAAACGTAAATTTAAATTAAACGTGAATTTCTTGTTGACATGGGGGATATGAAAAAGTAAATAAATCTTTGAATAAAAAATATGAAAAACTCCTTTGAAAAAAAAAAAACATTTTTTAATTATCTTCAGAAACAGCAACAAATACTTTTATTTTATTTCCCCTTTGCACAACCCATGTCGAAGACACAACGTAATATTTATTATAATGTACTTACAAAAAAAGTTGACAAAACAGTCACGGCTTGGCTCCTGCAAGCTTAAGTCACAAAACATCGCTTAGCCAAAGAATAGTTCCTAGAACGAACTAAAACGTAATGTAGGAAACTAATTATCTAATGCCTTTTGGGGGCACCACTGAGACTCACACTTATCGCATCATTATCGGCTTTTTTATCGTCCTACTGCTGGGCACCTCCTCTCTCATAGAGAAGGATTGAGCGTTAATCACCACGCTCGCTCAATGCGGATTGGCTCGCTAATTGTAATAATGTAATATTTCCCTCTTTCTAGTTTACAATTTTGTAACGGTTCATATTTGAGAGCATACAAAAAAAATCTACCAAAAAACCATGTAACTTTCTTAAGATATGGTCTCAAGATTGAACCATTGGTAATATAAAATTGTAGTTCATATCAGTTGTAAGCTCCCAAAAGGCACAAACGGATTTGTGTTAACATCAGACTTCCATAGTAACTTGCCCAATCGGCTGATATTTAGACTGGTATACTAAATCGAATTATACTGACAGACAGTGATTTTAGAAGGGAATTAAATCCATGATTTTTGCCTTATACAAACAGCTTTGCCATGGAGTTGGCAAACACTCCTAAAACTTAATATGTGAATGAAAGTTAATATGAAGAAAACGTATTTTTTATGTATAAAAAATCTTCTAATTCCCTTTTAAATAAGTCTGTCGTTACTTATTAAAATCAATTAATGCTTTTAATTTAAATTGTGATTGCTTAAAATATCATTATAATGAATCCATCGATGTAATTATTATTCTTCATATAAATATATACATTTTCGTAATCTGCTTTCTACTTGAGTATAATGTAAAATTGTGTAGATTTTAATAAGCTGCGCACATTTCAGTTTTCTTAAAGAATTCTTGATGTATTTATAATTGAATTTAGTAGTCGATGTTTTAGTCATTTCTGTCTTAAATTTAGCATAATATTATTATCTCGTAATAGTAGTAGTTTGCAAAAGTTATTTTTTTTAATAACGCGAGGTTTTATGTCATGTACTGAAGTTTTTTCTGTTACAAAAATAGGTATGATTTTTTTCTTGTTGAGCTACCTCGCGCCAAAATATGTACAATACGTAGTTCCAAGAGACTTTTTGTCTTTTTCATTCCTATCTTTTATTTTATTATTATGTACTGCCATTTTCTTTCTTCAGTATTAGGATATTTTTGCGGTTTTTCTACGAACTATATCTGAAAAACGTTTTTATATGTATATATTAGAGGAATTGGCATTTTATTTAAAAAATAGGAGACCTCGCTTCGTGGAATGAAAATCATGATATTATTTAGTTTAATTTTAATATTTATTTGACGGTATTCGTGTACTGTGTAGTTGTAAGCTTTAGTTAGTAAATTTTGACACTTAATGAATGTGCTTAATTTTTTTTACGTTTCTTGGCGACAGTTTTTTTTTAGTTGTTTTTAGTAAGGTATTTGCATTATTAGAATCGTATTTAAAAGTCACATGTAGAAAGATTTTTGTCACTTCAAAAACTAATGTTGCAAAGATGTAAAAATATTTTTACATGTGACTGTACTTTTAGTAAATCACGTATTTTGTAATAACAAACCGCCAAGTAATGATTTGAATAATAGCCGCTGTCGGCTTTCCTTAAATATATTTATATTATGACTCGAATTGAAACGCTTACAAGGCAATACTTTGTATCCAGACAAAATATCAAATATATGACATGCTTCCAAACTCTGGCTGTTTGAACGCAATACAACTAGAAACTGACTTCGTAAACAGTAAAATATATTGTGATAATAATATTCTAAAATGTTTTATAATACAAATATTAATCATTATGCATTTAAAGATAATATCCAACTTTTCTTTCAACAGAAGTTGTCAGCGTTCAAATGATCAAGAAAAATATATTATCTCAATAATAAAATTATTTACACAATATACATAAATGCACAATAATGTGTACAATATACATAATTTGTATCTAGCTAATGTATAAATGTAAGTCGCTGTGAATATTAAATCGAAGAAAAAAAACAAAAAAAAAACAAGAAATAATCTGAAAATAATGATGCGAATAATGAAATAAAACAGATTGAAATATTTATTTGTCGTTTTATTTTTAATTTGAGGCTTATTTTTACCATTTCACACGTATTTACCCACAATATCAAAACTGTATTGACTTTTCAAGTTACCTATTCAAGTCTCAATATTACCACCTCAATAACTGACTATATTTTACAAAATATCAGCCATATAACTAAAACACAAATACTTCCCACAGTACACAGCATTTTGAACTTTATTTCGTACACTATAAAGTAGACAATACAACAGACACACATGGTATATAAGTCGTTATAAATATCGTATCATATATGGTCGCAGGCGTCTAGGTGTCTCTGGAACACAATGTCGAGGTGCTCGTACTTCGAAGATGGAACGTCGCCGTGGGGTTGGTTTTTTCTGGAAAAATAAAATGTATTAATATATAAAACTGCTGGGTAAGTTTTATAGATTTTGTACTTTGAATATGCATTTTAGTCGGAATGTTATTTAATCCGAGTTTTTTTTTCCTACATATCTTGGTAGTAAAAATCTTCCCATCGCATTTATCTGTGCTTTCAGCATAAACATTTGTTTTTTTTTGTGTCATAATAATCTTTTGTTTGATTTATAAAATAAAAGAGTTTCTTACTTATAGTATTCTTCACATTCCTCCATCGAGATGTCGCTGCTTATGATTCGAGAACCAAACCCGCTGTAGTATGAAGCGTAGCGTTGCTGTGAAAAAACACAAAAACTCCTTTATTTTATACCAAAATACAACTTTTAAATATGTTTCTTCAGTTTGCGTTCAGAATCCATAGATTGAAACAGGTGATATTCTGAGGCAAACGGCTTCTATGCATTTCTTTCCTGATGGGATATCATCAAATGTCCTCTATCGCTCTTCGCGCTAGTCTTTTCCCAACTATGTTGAGCTTCGGATGCAGCCAGTTTCGGTGCCAGTGTTTTACAAGGAGCAACCCTTACCTGCAAATGTTTGGACAAGATCTGCTCAGCTATAAGAGTGCAAGCCACTCGTAGTGCCTTAGCGAGCGCGTCGATATACTTGACGTATGTAGTGGTGAGCTCGCGCACATCGCTGTCTCGACGTGGTGACAGTTTCAGGTTTATGCCACCAGGTGGCGCTGTACCCTGGAGAATTGGGTAGATAAATAGGTCATAAATAAAATCCAATATCATATTCATTTGGAAACGCATCTTATAATAATGTCACATTGATTTATCTTTCAGACGGTTCTCTTATTTTTTTTTTTTATATATGATCAAATTGTACATAAAATAACGTTTGAACTACCGTATCAAGAAAATTATTTGGAACAAACTTTTTAAGAATCAATATTATAATATTCTCGAGATAGCATACCTGATCCACGATACACTTCATCATCAGCGTGAGGGTCTTACTATCATAGTGGTCGAAATCGCTTGTAACTGTCACTGCTCCCAACATGTTGTAGCTGAAAATGATGTGTAAAACATTTTACAGATTCTCCAATAGTAGTAGATATTAGGCCTAATCAACTGGCAGCCCCGATAAGTATCTAATAACTTACACGTTAGCCATATACATATGATGTCCAGGAGCCACAGAGACTTTATAATATCTATCCAAATTATAATGCTTCAGCAAATACAGACAACTCGTAACATCCCACATATACGTATGAACCAAATGTCTTTCCCGCCAATGATGGTGTTGCCAGCCTCCATAAAAGTTCCTACTATGGTAGTTATTATAATACGGCATTATTAGTAGCTGGCATCTATAATTCAGCCTATCTTTGTACTCTGCGGTAAGTTTTAGTAGTTTCGCGAATAGTTTTATTTCTCTTGCGACGTCTGTTTGGAAGGGAGTGTGGTATCCTTCTCTGTAGGGCCATATTAGGAAACATTCTGCGTTCAAGCGCTGTGAAACTTCTAGGCACCGTTTGATCTGTGTGGCGGCCTGTGCAAATGTGGCTGCGTCGTTGCTTGTGAAGGCACCTGATACATATCTGAAACAAAGACGGATTCATCGAGTTTCTCTCTAGTTACATCATGGATAAAACAAACTATGTACTTCAAAGACTTTTAGGTATCAGATTAGATAATAGTCTAAATCCTATTCCATCATCAATTCAACCGTTAACCCATCAAAAAGACCCAATATTATAAAAGATAGAAGAAATAAAAATCCTACCTGGCATGAGAATGAAGATCAGGCGCCAACCACATCAACTTGACATGGTACCTCTGCATCAACTCCTGTATATACTCCGTCACATCGTCCCAATGAGCCTTACTCTCTTCCCAGTTCTCCGTATAAGGAACCAAGTCCGTATCGAAAGCGGTCCAGAATTTAACTCCCAGTTTGCTGCAGAGTTCGAATAGGGCTTTGATGTGACGTTTGTGATTGTCCAGGGTGTCTGTGCCGTCGTCCCAGGGTCGGGAGTGCGTTGGACGACCGCATGTGTCTGATCCTGAGAAATGTTAAAAATAAAATAGTAGAGATTCAGTTTGGTGCGAGAATATCATGGAGTTAGTATATTTAAGAAGGTAAGTTTTTGAGGATATTAATCATTATCAGGGATGCGGGGTTTATCGGTAGAATTGCCGCAGCCTTGATACGCAAAGGGATCCAGAAATAAGTCTGACGTCTAACCAGGACTTGTGAAGATTTCCCTATCAACAAAAGGTGGGAAATCCTCTAAAGACTTAACTTTTTCGAGCAATCCCGCAACTTCTGATGATTTTCCACCTCAAAATAGTAGTAACTTGATATCTCCTCAAACTTTCTTACGATAGAGATTATAGTACAGACATTGTGATGCACTATGGGCGCATCCAGTTACACTCACCAGTGCGGGTGCAGTGTGCGAGCGGCAGGCTGCACTTGAGCCAGTCGTCCATGGCGCGCGAGTGCACGCGCTCGCCGCTGCTGTAGTAGCGGTAGCAGCCGCTCTCTGACGCAGCCGCCATGTTGTTGTACGAGATCTCCTGTATAGCTGAGTATATCTCACCAGTTCGGGTGCAGTGAGCGAGCGGCAGGCTGCACTTGAGCCAGTCGTCCATGGCGCGCGAGTGCACGCGCTCGCCGCTGCTGTAGTAGCGGTAGCAGCCGCTCTCTGACGCAGCCGCCATGTTGTTGTACGAGATCTTCTCTATGCCTGCAAAAATCGACAATATATTCAGGATGAATACATCCTCTTCATCATCCAACATGCTGGGTACATCTTGGTATATACTTGCAACCCTAATAAGATAAGGCACAGCGCAGTATCAGTGTTTTATATGAAGTAGGTATGGTCACGTTAGCGATAGCCGTAAGCCAACACTTCTTGGTCATACTGGCTAACAAACTCCCACTCCATCTGGCCACTACCTTTCTCTACAAGGGTAGACCCTAGGGACCCTAGTTTAATAAATAAAGACTCGTGACAATATCTAAGCGAAGAAGCAAAGGTAGGGTTGTAACAAAAACAGTTTAAAATGCTTAGCCATGAGTTCATGTTCAGCAACTGCTCGAGAGAGACCTTGCAACTTATATTTTCGTCAAAAGAAAAGCTTAAGTACCAAGGAAACTTAAGACATGGGTAAGATACGCACCTTGAAAGTAATCAACATTGTCTGCTCTGGGCTCTCGCACTTTCTGCCTTTTGGCAGTCGGCTGGTTGTACGTCGACATAGCAATGCTTTTCACTACAACAGGCTACTTATAATTATTTAACAGTTCCATGTGCAATCAACTACTAAACAACTTTGAGTTCAAATAAAAACTAAATAGAATAAGCAAATAAATAAAAAGCATACCTAAGCGCTTATCATTTTGTATTCAGTTAGGTCACAGGTTAGGTACTATGAGTCAAACTTTATCCTTGATAGATTCGATTCACTCGTCTGACTGAATTTTATGGATTTATATATCCACGCAATTTCCCGCTAGTTTTCCACGCAACATAAATAAACATCTCCATACACCGCAATTCCTACTTCCTCCCAATTTTCTATCTTTTCAATTTTCTATATATCTGTTCAACATTTTAACGATAAAACATTGTTTCTACAAGAGTTTGATTTTGTTTTTTCTAATTGAAGTACCTACTTTCACATTATAAGATTTCTTAGATTGTATTTTAATATTTGTACCTTCACAGCTTCACACTTAATAAAATAATAAGATCCTTATGCAATACACCTATGTTTAGCAAATGAAAATTCTGAAACTGATTCTAAAATTTCCAGATACTTTTTAGCAAGCTTTAATTCTATAAAACCTACTTACCCCAATATATTACCACTTTTACAGCGTCCTGCTCCCAGTAGGGCGACAGACAGACAAACAATTACATCGCCGCGGCTTATATAACATATGATGAATGGACGCACCGGCCCGTAGTGTCCCTTTGTCACAACTGGATGTTGACTCTTTTGTTAAATACTACTTGTGTTGTGTTTTATACTTTTATGTTTGTTGTAAGAGAATTTTTGTATTGTTGTGTGGTTATTACGCTTGTTAGGTAAAGGGGGTAAGCAGAAGTCGTTTGAGTTATCAAGAGATCTTTCTTTATTGTTGCTAAGAGATCAGTGCATGTAGCTTCTTGCAATATTTCATAAAATAGCTTGTGTAAGTTATTGCTCAACAAAACAATAATTTTAATTCTAAAGGGATCAAATTATGATAGAAACAAAATAAAACACTTCAGTATCCTTAAAACTATATATTTCTTTATACATGACTATAAAAATATCCAGATCAACCTAAAAATAACGGCAGCCAACAGCATTATTATTGGTATCGGAACTTTACTACCGACTTTCACATTTTCCACTTCAGCTATACCAGAGACAACGCCTTTCTTCAATGGCGCTGTCAAACCCGCCATCTTAGGTTTGTCTATGGGCTCTCCCATCATGGAGAATTTACTCGCGCTAGTTATTTTCACAGTTAACATCTTTCCCATGTATTTTTCTTCTTTAGGTACTAGAACTTGTTCGTAGAATTCGTTGTGGGCCACGAAGTAGTTTTTGTCATGGGAGATGTCTGTTACAAGGACTTCGTAAATGTCGCCGACTTTGTGGCCATACGGCTCGTATGAGCGAAATAGTTCGGATAGCTTCTTTGTGCGTTTCTTTACTTCTTGTGCTGGAACCTGTAACAAAAAAAATAGAATAGAAATCATATTGCATATCAACTGCTCTATAACAGTAATTCGACAGTGGGTTTCTTAGAGTCATCATCCTAGCCTTTTCTTAACAGTTACTCAGGCAACCTGATACACCTTGGCAAGACTAGTTGTTAGACTTTCTTTCTTCAAATAATTTACAAAAAATCAACATCAAACTTAGCACTTGACTAATCTAAATCTAAAATATAAACATAAAGCAAATTACGTTCTTAACATTTTGCTCGCTTTTGTACATAACTTTTCTGTATTGTGTTTGTATTAGAATATTGTTGTGTACAATAAAAAATAATAATAAAAATACTTTTTTCCTTCAAAAAACCAGCAAAAAGGTATACCTTAGTCATCTTAGCAGCAGGAGTGCCAGGTCTCGCAAAGAACTGGTTGATGAACAGCGAGGGGAAGCGATACTTGTCACACAATGAGTAGGTGGCCTCGAAGTCCGCGTCGGTCTCCCCGGGGAAGCCGCAGATTATGTCCGTGGCTATCGTGATGCCTGGCACCCTGGGGAAAAGGTTTTTATGACAATTCACCTTATTATAAAACGTGGTTTTAAGAAGTACTCGTAAGTAATAGGTTTAGTCCACTAACTTTGTTTGGGACGGTAGTTTAAAGCTGGTACTTTTTTAAAACCACGTTTTATAATAAGGTGGAATATGTTTATAAGCTTAGCGTAAATTATATCAATACAGACGACTTTTTCTATGACAGTAATTATACCTCTCATACGGGAGAAAAGATATGACCCTAACCTTTAAACATACTTTGATGTTCTATGTCTTGTCCCCTGTACGAAATCAACGATTACTGTCATATAAAAATTGGACCGTATTGATACAGGTAATAAAGATTATATAAAGGAGGAACGTCTGTCAATAAAAATATATTGACTTAGGTTATTTTTTTGCGCTTACTTTATAAGCTTTCAACAGCTGTAAAAAATTTGCGTATCACTTGGCGCCCACGCGGGACCTAACATGGTTTTGGCGCCCAAATGGGACTAACGCTTGCAATGTCAACATGTATTAACAATTAAACGTGAAACCAAAATTCTTCCAGAACTTGAAAAATTCAGAACAAGACCCATAAAAACAGACTTGCATAAAAAAACAGCTTTTAACTTTAACCGCTTAAGCGCTACGTTACCACAGACAAATCACACTCATACACACACACCCATTTTTGCACCTGCTAAACAAAAAATAACACCATATTCTGAAAGCTACGCTAGTTGACCTCGCAGCTCGATAGATGGCGTTGGCGTCAAATTGCATCGCGCTATGGTTTCGTTACTTCTCCCAACATAACCTCGCCGGCTCGTTTAAGCTCTTTGACAGTGGATCAGCATTAATTAAGCCTTTCTCCGTTGGCGTACAATCCCACAACTAATCAAATTAAAAATTTTTGATATACTCGACGGGGATTGTGTCACTGAGTGAACCCGTCAGAGTATAATTAATTTGAGAAATTACCGAAATTACTACTTAGCACTATTTAGTAGACGGTTTATGTGAAATTTGTACAAAAAACGGTCAAGCGGTTCTTCATTTATCAATTTTCAATTTATTGGAAAAATGGTGGTATACGTTTTCTGTCCTGCTTTTACTTAAAACCTGCTGAACCGATTTAAATGAAATTTTGAGGTAAACAACAGCTTCGATCTTGAAAAAGGATAGATTAGGATATAGGCTAATTTTTATCCAGGTGCGGGAAGTAGTTATTATCCTAAACCTATAAAATTGGTTATTTAGAACATACATCTTACTAATCGGGGATAAATATACATACATAAAAATTTTTGAAGGCAGTTTAAAATAAAATAATATACTACTACTATCTTACATTAAACGCTTTCCTCTCTTCTATCTTGCTGTGCCCATCAGGGTCCATAATTGTGACTATCATTTTATATTTTCTGCCTAATGTACATACATTATGGAAAGCAATAAACGAAACGATATGATATATGAAGAAGTGAATTAAAGGAACATTGAAGTTATCACACTGACTTTTCTCTGAGGAAGTCGACGACTTTCTCGAAGTCTGCTCTTGTGTACTCTCTCTTCATGTCAGAGAGCACTTGATCACTGCCCGACTGCACCGGCACGTGGAGGAATCTGCACAAATATAGTGAAGATACATTAGTTAAATCTTCTAATATATAAATGTAAAACTAGCTATCGTCAGTTAGTGGTTTAAACTGCGACCTGAGGGAACTAATTTTACCTTTATAAAAAAGTTACGTTATTCAGGTATATGACATGAGATGATTCATAAAGTTTTGTTATTATGGCGGTACTTATTAAAATCCGTTCAGTTGCTTCCTCGTGAAGAAGTAACAAACCTACACACATTCACAAACTTTCGCTTTTGTAATATTATTTATTTTTTTATATATCAGGCAACTAAAGCCCATAAAAATACAATATAAAAATTCTTATGAACTAATACATAAAGATTATGAGAAGAAATGCAATACTATAACATATTTAACTTGAGTTACTATAAATACCTACAGTTACAGCCTTTTTATCACAGGCTTCCTCTCACACGGAGAAGGATAGAGCATTAATCAATACATACAAAATAACAAAATAAAATTATTTGTGTGATAACTGTAATATCAACTTGATAAGCGGCTTACTTATAAACCCTAGGATGATGCATGATCTTGGCGACTTCGGCGAGATGCTCCAGTATGTACGGCGGGTTGGTCATGCCGAGCCGCAGCCGACAGCCCTCAGGTATGACTTCTACTAGCTGCCACAGCAGTGCTGGGAGGGATGTGCCGATGTCACGACCATATGTGCCTGAGAGAGAGGTTGGCTTTTCATATCATATATTTCAAGGCAAAGATTTTATCAGTCATCAGTGTGTAATGGAAGGGCGGGAGGTGTGTACGCTAAATAGTTCAAAACATCAAAAAGCTCATTCAAAATAGGCTAAAAACAGCACTCTTCGAACGTCAAAATTATATGAGATAGCCCCCAAAAATGCCTACCCTTTACCATTTCCTTTATGTTTTTGATGAGAAAAGTGGCGCCGCAATTGACTTTAGCGAGAACTATACCAGGTTATCGTTCAATTTTAGCTTACACGCAAGAAGCAGTAAGAAATAGCATATTGAAAGTTATTCCCTCAGAATATAAACAAACATAAAACTCACCAGTATCCTCACTAGTCAACCAAATCTCGCAGACACCCTCAGTAAAAGACTGTCGGGCTCTCTCCACAATTTCCTCGGGCGGGTAACTGCCCAGCTCTCCTCTCGCATGCTTGGTCTTACAATACGTGCACTGGTTGAGACAACCCGTGTTGATGGAGATGATCTCTACGAGGGGGTTCTTCCTGACTTTAGGGAGGAGTAAGGAGGCTCCACCTGCTTTTCGTCCCTCGCTTGTCTTTTTTTGACCGAAGAGACGGACTGTGTGGCCTGGAATAATTTTGATAGTTATGAATTGAATACAATCCTTAAACTAGGTATTTCAATAAAGTGAACACTGATTTTGAGTCTCTAAATGCTTATGATCTCCAAGGTGTGCTTTCTGGCTTTACATGTATAGGATTAACGTGTGTTTTTAACCCCCGACGCAAAAACGACGGGGTGTTATAAGTTTGACGTGTCTGTGTGTGTGTGTGTGTGTGTGTGTATGTGGCATCGTAGCTCCCAAACGGATAATCCGATTGTAATGCGGTTTTTTTTGTTTAAAAGGTATGTCAGTCGGGAGTGTTCTTAGCTATGTTTGGTGGAAATCGGTTCAGGTCTTCAAGGTCATCAGCTCGTTTGCTAGATGTGATAGGAATGTTACACGCTCAGTTTACTTGCAAGTATATGTGGGATCTGAAATTTGAAACACTAGTGTCTTTTGGAACCACTGAGCTGGTCTGCTGTTAGGGCACGAAGGTAGGAGACGTAACCCTGAACTGCCTTTTAGTAAACCCATCGAGTTTGGGCTTGTTGAATTTGTCTTGACGAGTTCTCTTCATGTTTCTGATTGACGAGAACCTGGTGCTGGAAATGGGATGTGGCGGATGAAACCCTGAAATGCCGGAATGAAACGGATAAACCGATTTATATTATTGCTGAAAATCTAGAATGTCCAAAGGTTAATCTTTATTGTTTATTAATCTGTGCAATTCTCCCAGAGCCAGTTTGTCATGAGGATTGTTAAACAGCTTCCTTTGGCCGAGATCGCATATAGCGACCCCATCTTAAGATAAAATAAATTAAATGAAAGAACGAAAAATTAAGGAGCTCCTTTAAAAAGCATGAAATAAAATTAAATTATAAATTTAAAAAAACCCCCGACCCAAAAAAGTAGGTACGCAATAATTATGACAAAAGGTTAAAAACGCTAAACCCTATAAAAAGCAAAAAATAACTTTTAACACTACGTAAACTAAATTTTGACGTGTCGGGGGACCGCTTTTTACCTTCATAAATACTTTCATAAATCAAATGATACCTACCTAATTACAACATTCGTTTAAAAAAAAAACACGTATCTAAAATAATGAATTACAGCGGTCCCCCGACACGACAAAATTTAGTTTACGTAGTGTTAAAAGTTATTTTTTGCTTTTTATAGGGTTTAGCGTTTTTAACCTTTTGTCATAATTATTGCGTACCTACTTTTTTGGGTCGGGGGTTTTTTTTATGTAATAAATATCCGATGTTTTAGATAGGTATTTGTACAAAATTGCCACAATTCTATGCTAATATTGCTACACGTTTGTCAACTGGCAACAAGTAAGTACAGTTGACCCTCACATACCTTTAAGAGTTTCCTCCACAATCTCAACGATCCTGTCTATCTGCTGCACACCCACCACACTGAGCCCCGTCAGGTAGTTGGCTCTTGGTGCTCCCTGTGGCACACACCCTGCTACTACCACGTGGATACCACGACTTTGGCCCAGCTCTATCTCATTTCTGCAATAATAGAATTTAATATTTAGCCAAATATCAACAGTTGGTGGTCTTTAGCTGTTACACATGATACAAGACAAAGCCTCTCATGTCTGAGTGAAATGCAACATTTATGTAGTAAAAGAGAGCAGGTATATGGTAAATTTTATAAAAACTATTTTAATTATTTGACAAAGGTAGGAACTGGTTTATGTATACCTATGACAAAAACTCCTCATATTTCTTGCAATACTAACTTGAAATGATCTTCAGCGGGGCTCTTGACTGTACAAGAATTGAGCAGCCACAGCTGAGCATCAAACTTGTCCTCCGTCAGGCGGTACCCATGGGCAGCCAGAAGCCCGGCCATGTACTCCGAGTCTGAGTTGTTGTGTGCACACCCCCATGTCTTCACGTAGATTGTTTGTGTTCCTGTTCAAAGTTTTTAGTAAATTTAGAGCGGACAAACTCGGGCCACGTCTTCTGGGTTAATGATGTCACATCTACGATGTAAAAAACTTCGATACTGCGAGCGAAATACTCGAGTTCTTGAAACTACAGTCAAAAGACTCAATAAGAATATTATGTGAGTTGTGAACAAAGCTTTACATTTAAGTGCACATTCATGTATTCAGACTTAAGACGTAACTTGAGATAAAAGTTTACGGTAGCAAGACTGTAATTACAATGTTTAAAATTAATATAAACAAAATTTTAAGGTTATACCTGGCACGACACTCTCCAAAATAACCTTTTCCACAGGTTCGGAATCATTCTTGTTGTCACGCTTCCTTGACCGGACGCTCACGGTTTTTCTACTAGAGTATCTTTCTTTTGGCGTAATGTCTTGCGAAGATATTAAATCTTCAATATCGTCTATAATTTCATCACAAACACCTGGCATTTTGGAACTTTGTTTTGACAATTATTTGACGTTTGACAGCGTATGTGCCGCAGTCACAGATAATTAAATTTACGTTACATTTTACCAGAATTGTAAAGCTGTTAAGTGTCGTATACCAGTCTTAACCACCGGGAATCGTAAATATGTTGAGGAGGACAGATTGACAGTCACTCCATGTAAAGCACTGTCCTCCAAATGATGATCCGGATGCAGCTCCACGTACATGAAGCTGCACCTGGTTAGACTGAAATCTGACCCCAATACAATCTAGAAAAAGACTAGTCGACTCTGAAAATTCAGAGATGCTGTCACCGTACATAACCCTCTACCAAGGTTGGACGGATAATGTTTTAAGCTAGGTCCCCGTTACATTATTTTTCATTTAATGTGTAGGTACTTATCAAATTACTTTTTCACATCATCATCTCCGGAGCCTTTTCCCAACTATGTTAGGGTCGGCTTCCAGTCGGTCTATGTAAAAAACATTTTTTACATAGACTCATTAAAATATAGACCTGGATAATTACTTTCAAAGATAGGCGTAGTTCCTATTCAGTAACTGTGTTCACCTACCATGTTTTGCACAGTTACAGCATTTTGCTATTCAAGGCGCCTAAAAATGTATGTTTATTTTACATGGGTGGGTACGTTTTATTCGTATAATTAAAATTATTTGCTTTCGAAAATCGTGGTGTATTTTTATTGTTTGCTAAAGATACCTACATGAGTTCTAGATACCAATTACTCTGACTATCAAGGGGCTAGTGGGCTGGTAGCTGGTTAGCCAAAACTTAATGAGAAAAACAAAGCACGCACGTATGTAAGTACATACTTACCTACATCAAAACTTTATTGCATTTTTATGATCATGATAATTAGACAAGTTTGCCAAAAGTTAACTTCGAAGTAACAAAGACGTGGTCAAACTAAACAATAATACGTCATTAATCATGGCTTTTAATTAATGTTTATATCATATTTAAAGTTGAATAACTGACCAAAAATAGGTGTCAAGATACTTATTGCTGTCTTATAGAAATCTCATTTCAATGAAACCCCAATAAAAATCTACACTTCCGATTAATAATAGCACATTATTATAGCCATGTTAACATTAAATAGAGTCGTTATTAGCGATAATAGTTCTTATTGCGAACTGATACGGGTTAAAATCTGTTGTAATGGGTGCGGTTGTAAACATTACAATAGTGACAATGGGTCGTAGACGGTGCAGCTGTCGTCGTAATAGCGGTGGCATACGTACCTGCGGGTTTTGGCGCCATTTATCTGCCAAGGCAGCCGATTTTACAATCAATTTGAACAATATAAAGCTTACTCTAATAAGGGAAACTAGACATTAAAATATCTAAGCAACACCTTCATTTTATACTCGTCATTATCTAGTTTTCCACAAACTCACTCCCTCACAATTAAGCCAGATCGTAAATCACTGGTCATTAATTACCGAATTTCATTGCAACCTACAACTACGGTTAATAACTACACATAAAGATAATCTCGTTAATTTTCCATTTTATTGCCGTTTTAATTTGCTGATTAGATCATAGTTACGGTGTGTAAATATGAATGTATTGAGAGCAAAAAATACCGTAGCTAATTTGCCTACAATCTCTTGTTATTTAGTGGTTGTTTTAGGTTAATTTGATGAAATAAAGAACCCCTTTCGAAGTTGGGTGCAGCGGAGCGGTGAATAAGTTCTCCTTTCTCCGGACGTTTGCGCGGGATAGCTCGCGAGCGTCAGCAGTCGGGTGGCAGAAGCGCGCGCGCGGCCGACGCGATACGTTCCGTGTGACAGCTGCCGGTCTGTGTGACGTTGTGTGAAACTTTATCGTGTTTGTGGACTTTTGTGGAACAACACTTTTTTGAAAATCGAATTGGTAAGTTTTGAATATTATTTTATAGAAGTTATTTTTATAAAGTTAGTGCTAATCTTTGTACGTAAGTTCAATTTAATTGCGAAGTAAAGTCCAACTTAATAAATTCGTAAACCCAAACATTTGTTAGATTAATAGCTAGGTATTTGATGAGTTAAGTGCTGAGTAAATATTTGTCCAGAATGAGGTATTTTGTCAACAAGTTCAAATTGAATTTGCTAAGCGATCAATTATTGGATAGGAACTAACTATTTGTTAATAACTCTGGATTAAATTCACGTGTAACGATTTTTATCTTGATTAACGTTTTATATTTGTATATGATAAATATTATAATATTATATGTTTACATACTTCCGGAAATACGTAAGAAACCGTTCATTTTTCATGCGCCAAGGAAATGTAAACAAAATAAAATAAGCGATTGCTTCTAGAGTGGGTAGATGTGAAAAATATTTTACATAGAAAAATCGACAAAAGAGTACGGCGATAGAAGTGTCTATTACTTTTACCTATATGGTTGGTATTGAGATAGAGGTATAAATTACATAGGTATCAAAGCTTTTTTTATTTGGAAAGCTGCGGTTTTGTTCATACGACGATACAAATTGGAAAATAATGTGCGCGATCACTTAAATTGCAATCTGTGTTTTCCCACGCTAGAAAAAATTAGAAATGTAGGTGGGTGCTTATTTAGGTCCCTACCTACTTTGCAGAAATTCTTAGAGAAAACCAAGTAGGTAGGTACTTAATCTTTAAAACATAGTGGCGTAGTAAAGTAATAAAGTGTAGTAAAATAACAAAGTGTAATGCCCTTTAATGCGTTTTCACGTACCTAATTATCATTTAGGACAGTCCTAAATTAATGCATCTTAGTTAGTGCGCAAACGCATAGAGATTTCATTTTATGTCCAATAGGTACTTGATTCGTTTGAAAAATTGATAAACCATCAGCCAAAAGAAAATGGAAAGTCAATAAAACCGCAATAACTGACACTGATAATGGATTTGATGACGTAGGTAGGTAGGCAGGGCAGCTACGCACACATACACAATTCTAGGAATACACTTACGTGTATCATTTGGGGAAAATTAATCATTGTAATAGCAACACTTGAAAATTATGTGACTAATTTAGAGCAAGACAAAGAATTCAGCGTTTTTCTAATATTTTCAGTAAAAAGCGCTTTGTTGATAAATTCTAAAGTGTTGTTTATTTGTTCAAAACTAGTGGAATACATCCAAACATTTATCTTAGAACGCAAATAAACATGTCAATCAGAGCTGGGAGTGTCGAGGCAACCCTAGTTCTTCCAGGATTTAGTTTAGTTAGAGAGTTAGTGATCCGTAAAACGTATAGAGAAGTAAAAACCAGCCTAACTCTACACATGCCTACCGCCTAACGCGAGGCATTCGGCTAAACAAACTATTTGTTCTATTTCGAAACATTGCGAGCTCCACTAAGTCTCGATCATTTAAATTAATGTTTTATTTACGTCTACATTTTTGCCCGCGTGTAGTTATTGCGTTTGAAGGTCGTTACGGACTCCTGGATGCGGTAGGGATGTGCCGGTGTACGCGACCCTAGTGGACGCGGTGCGCGGGCGCATAGCGCGTGTCTAGCACGTGCCGTGGACACCTGTCGCGAGGTCTGGGCACAAAACTACGGTATTGGAAAAAAGTGCATTTAAAAACTTTTTTGATGAAGGTAAAAACTGCAATTTATGGCTCAAAGCAGATGACGCTCTCGGGGTTAATCTGAAAAATAAATAGCTATAAGACCTACATTTTATTGGGCAATGAAAATGATGGTAGTTTTGTATACAAGCAGCAGGTTATATTAAAAGAGATGGTTTTCAATACTTATTATTGTTGCTAATTACACTGAAATAAAGCTTTTCAATAATTATTGTATTATCTGACCCAACAGTCCTATTCGGCAATATAAAGAATGGGTCACCTACATCGGAATTCCACGTTTTAACTGAGAAGTCCTAAAGGAATCTTCATTCACAAGCCGCATGTTAGGGAAGAAAACAGCGCAAGTAAAGCAATCATTTCCTATTTATAGTAAACTGGAGTATTGTCGATAGGCCGATAGCGACTGACGTCATGGCGGCCCCACTTCAAAACCACGTAACTGTCAGTTATGCAGTGTACTTAAGTCATAGAGAATAGGATAGTTCTATCGACAGGTTTATTTAGAACTGCATCCTGGTTCTATATGTACTGTTTATTGATGGAACAATTCATACATCCATATTGTTCTATCTAACTCCTTAGCATAGCTTTTGTCTTAATCGTACCTATCAGAGATTGAAAGAGTAAAATACAGAATTATTGGATCTGCCCAGGACGTTTTAAGCGCTAATGACCACATTCAGGTACGGCGGTGCTTAAGGGAAAGTTAACAGATATTTCGCAGACAAAAGTGCTCAGAAACTGTACCCTATCAAGCTTCTTTGTCCCATGGAAAACAGTTTTTAAGAAAACCAAACAAGCATTGATTATTATACAGACTAACCGTGTCCATAACCCCTAGTTGCCGTTTATACCCAGTTTGCCACTTATAGGCTAATCGGATATCCGAACTCCAACTTTGGAGAAACAGTTTGACTATTTGCGTCGCCTCTCATTTGAATTTCCCAGATATTCGAAACATTACCAACATTACCATACAATAAGCGACCACAGATAACAATCTTTTGACATGCTGTTATGAAATTTTATTAATAGTCTGCCCACTATTGGAGTAAGCCACTTCCGCGTATTCATTTAAAATAATACCAACACGCAGATATTATTTTACATTCGTCTAGTCGAGCTATGAATGATGCATTTGTGCATAGTTATTGCATTTCTTGATCGGAAATATCGATGTTGTAAAGTATAATGTAAGTTTATGGCTTCGTGAAATCGATCAATCAGAAGTAGGCGTAGTCTGGTAGAGATAGAGGATTGAATCTTGATTATTGGTTTATTGTTTTTTCTTGCCCCGATAAAATGTTTAAGATATACGACATTAGCCTGCGAAATAATAGATATAGCTGTTCCGCTTGATGTGAGATGCGCTTTCAAGTTATTAATTTAATATACCAAGTGGTTTTCTATTTTCCAGAAACAATTTCTCGTCACTAATCCTGGCGCCAACTTTAGCATCTTTCTGAATGTAATGACCGCTCTAAAACCAGCTATATTAAATTGTACATGCCCGAAGGGTCGAGAGAACAGGTTACTTAGCATTTACGTGATATATTTGCATGTCGCTATTCATCAGTCGCCGTGTGGTCCTGTGACAATAGCTCGCCCTATCAATTTCTCGAGGTCTTGCGAGGCCATGTGAGTATGTTTCGTTGAATGTGACAGCTGCAAACATTTTCTACACTTATATAAAAATTAGAAGAATACTTGATCGACCAGCAAATATTTTGTAAGGTTTAAATCTGCATCATATCAAGATTGTGCTTAAAAGTCTTAGGTATATTTTCAAATAATCCCCGCCGCCGGGCGAAATGAATATCTTTGCAGTTTTTAAAAAGGAGGAAAAATAACTATAGGTAACTCCCACATCAACATTTTGAAGATCAAAACCTCAATCTTCTCCAAAACCAGCCTCAAATTCAGTCTACAAACCACCAATTAGGTACCCTGTTACATATTCTTATAATGTGACTCACTCTTAGCTCCCGTTTTTTAAAGACTAGACTAAATTGGCCTCTTGTTAATCCATAAATGGAAGGGTATAAAAAGTAAAACGACAATTCAAAATGTCAAAACAAATAGCTAGCGTGCTAGTGTTTCTATTTCGGCTAGAAAATGAATAGGCACGCCAGTTAGCTTCCGCGTGGGTGTTGAACCGATCCAATAAAGAATATTGGCGGATGGCGGCCAACCTTTTTGCTAATAGGTATTGCAAATAGACGGCTAATTGTTTCGTTTGCCTAACAACCTAAGGGACTGTATGTTCCCCGATGTTAAATGTTAGGAAATATACCCGATGTTATTTCTGTAGTGTCCATGGAGTTTCTTGTCGTTTCTTCTTTATGGGATCCACTTATTTACTTTTTGGAACCGTGCAACTGTGTGCATCTGTCTAATTTTCATAAGAGCCTGCAAAGGTCTATTTGAAAATATAACTTTTGATTCTGAATTTTGAAAGCATACTTTGGACCTTGCTTTTCCCAGATATTCGGTGATTCAAGAAAACAAACACATCAAAGTTACTGTGGTATATAGCAAGGAAGTAATTTCGCTCAGTGACTCTCGGTGTCCAAGATAGACGATGCTCAATAAATGTCAGAAGAAAGCCAAAACCACGCCATCACACGGCTGAGAGGTTAAAATGGTAATATTTTACTGTATCCCAGCTGAGTGTTCTAAGTATAATTTAACTGTACCTAGAAACTTGAACTATTATATCTAGACGCGCTTAATAAAACTACTAGAAATGTTGTTAGTTGTCGCTAGAATTAGACGAAGTAGTGAGCCTAACGTTTATAAGGCGAGTTATAAACTTAATTAAGTATGTGATTATGTTTTACCTCAAAACGGATGAACAGTATAATATGTTTGGCATGAAAATATCCTAGTAGATCAGACGCAGTTACAAATAGACTTTTATATCACGGTACATAAACGAACTCTATAAATGCGAAAGTGACTCTTTCTGTCTGTTGTGCTTTCAAACTTGAACTACTGAACGATTTTAATATTTGGTACCTACACAGATAGTCGAGACCATAAAAAAGACATGGGCTTCTTTTCATCCGGGTATACTAAGTAGTTTCTTCAGGATAATTTGATTCATTTATGTTAGGAGTGAGACTATCCTTAAAGTTAGATTTGAAAGTGCTATTTATTTGCCAATACGGTTGTATGAGCAGGTCATCAGACTTGACCCAGCGATAGTAGACGCTATGTTATTGATATAAGTTAGACGATGCACCTAATATTGATAATACTGCACCACACTAATTAAAGCGTTGTGTACTACAATCAGAAGTAAAGCTTTAATACCAAACTATTAATGATTGGACCTAGATTAGAGATCTTCTTTGGGAATCGATCTAGTATCTTATCTTATCTCAGGATCTACTGCACTAGTTTGAATGCTCAGTTTTACTTTCGTAGTCCTATTATCGAGGAATGGTGCAGACTACTTTTATCCGTCGGGACGCTCGCTAATAATGTCACTACTATTGCTGCTGTTTCCGTCAATTCTAAATTATCTATACTGTCCTATCCTTTTATTCAATTTCCATATTTATGATTGCATCTCGTATACCTACCTGTGTTAACAACGAACCTAAGTCATCATTACTCACTTACCCAAAACCCAAATGCAAATAACGTTGTGAATTTCTGGGACATTTAACCAACCCATATAACTAATAAGTATTGTCAAGTGTAACACAAAATAACACGGATTTTTCACAATAGATACATCAGCTTATCACAATACGAAAAGTAAACACGAAAGGAGGTTAGTGTTCGATAGGTTAGTTATCGTCACGAACGCACCCGTTTATTCTTTACTGGCCGTTTTCCCGCGATTTCGCCCGCGTCCCGTGCAAACTACTGCCGGATAAAACATAGCCTATGTTAATCGGGAAGAGTGTAGCTTTCCAACAGCGAATGAATTATTCAAACCGATTCAGTAGTTTCGGAGACTCAAGGGTACAAACAAAAAATGTGTCCTCTTTTTTACATGTATTAGTATAGATTTAACGGACGTACTATTTGGAGTGGAGCGTGAAGCTAGACTTCTGTGACAGACAATATAACGGAGTGCATTGTGTGCTATGTAGGCCACTTATCCGAATGTTATAATTAGTACGTCTTGCTAACTGCGTTACGACTTACGTGCTAGTATTAGGCCGAGACTACATTAGATAGACGCGACGAGTGTTGTCTTCATGCAGACAATATTGTACCTAGTTCTGTAGACAGAATTCATGTTTCATTCAGATCTTAGTTTGTTACTTTTATTTAGATTAGACAATAAGATTACCATCCCGGCTTACTGTGGTAGCAATGATACCTATCTACACCAGCAGCAAAATGATTGAGTTAAATGTGTACCCAAACCTGACGATGCCGATCAAATTATCATGTACTACATCGACGACTTAATCACAGGAGGAAAATTGAGCTTCCTTACCTCCAAAAATTCTCTTACCATAACCAAATCTCGTCCGAATCGCTGCCTTATTTAGCGTCAAGGCGTCAATGATCATAAGTGACGCGACAATCATGACGTTGACAGCTGACGGATGTGACGTAAACGGTGATGAATAGGTGCCGAGGTGTTAATAACACAGGTATACTTGCAACGTGTTTGGAAAACGGATTAGGGGTACCAGTTTCGTCAGACGCTGGTCAGGAGATTTAACAGGTCATTGGAGTGTTGTCCTTTATAATAAAAAGCTTTATGAAAAGTTATTTTACGTACATAAGTTAATATCGGTCCCCTTATTTACACGTATTCAACTCCCATGACTCAGAATTGACAGTTGTCAAATAAATGACCACACGCCATCCGCTCTAGGCTTGAAGATATATAGAAGCTATAGCCATTCTTTTGTAAGAAATTGACTTGTGGAAATTCATACAAGTCCTTCTGAACTCCTAAGTATGATATAAATATTAGAACAGCCTACTTGCTACGACACATACATAACTTGACCAGCCCATAATGGATATCAAGTGCCTATTGTACCTACGACTGTCTAAAAAGTAGGTATATTTACTTTCACTGGATAGTTCCATACGTATGTAATAGGTATCTACGATAAAGCACTTGTCATTTCCCTAAATTGACTTTCTCTAGCTGTTGTTGATTCTCTTAATATCGGCCGTCGTCAACAAATAAATTAATAGAAGGAAGTCATGCAATCCTTGGTATATTTAGAATTAGTAATTTGGAAAAATTGTGGTTCGGATATTAATTAGTGTCTTATTGTTCTAGACGGAGTTTTCCTCTGTTTTTTTGTTGAATCTGGTTCTTAACTATCGGGATAGCGGCAGGATTTACTAAAATAGGTATATGTTTAGGTTTTTATATAAAAAAGCTATATGTATAAGCTAACCAGAACCTTAATATTGCTTTTCTTACACTACAGTTAAATTGCCAAAGACGACGGATCCGTCTGAAACAAGACTATCTTAGCTTAACCCAGATTGAAAATCTCTTAATTTACCAATTCTTCAGAAAGAGTACAAGCAAAAAGCAACGCTCTCGCATCGGTCCAGCGCGCATCGTCCATTTTATAACTGCGAACATTATTCTACGTAAAATCTAAATGTAGTTTATTTACTTTCAAATACTTCTTGCGTATTTGCTACATCCAACGCTTCAACTTCTGTGTTTAACAACATATACACTTTATATTCAACTGTAAGTTAAGATAAATCTTCAATCCTTTGTTACAATTTCTTAGGACTGAAACATATAGTACATTTTGCTGTGAATTTATGATTGTATCCTCGTTTATCATCTATAAACAATGGATGAACTATATTTTTGAATTGTTTCATGTAATCCATTACCATTGCTTCCTCTGGTACATTCATCATGGCTTTAGTTTGAAAATAAACGTTGCTTTGAGCCGAGCGTTCATCATTTTGATCATTTTCGTTTTTTATTGATGAATGTCTACCATCTAAATTCAGTGCGTCACTAAACTCTGAAGGACGTGATTTCAGATTCATGAATCGAAACTGAAACAGTCATCTGTGATCAATTCAATAAGCTTTGGTATTACCCGCAAAATCATGTCTTCATAAGTTTAAGGTGGCTTTAATAAAGTATTTTCGAATTAAGTCTTTCTACATCATATTCGTCTGAACTCACCACTGTAAGTAGAGTGCTATCTATCCTGGATACTGTTGACCGAATAATGAACAGGTTCCATAGTTGCATGTAAGTACATTCTAAAACAGTTCGAGCACACCTCGGATCGGAACCAATCGACGTTCAAAGCTCAAAATACCTTCCACTTCAGCACCATCAGCGTCCAGCTGTCTACGTCTTTACGTCATAGTTTCACAATCATGCTTTAAATATTATTCACGGAACCCAAATGCGTATTGTTACTGTATTAATATTCAATGTTTGCCAATGTTGTCCAGATTTACATCTGATTGTTTGTTTTGTACAAGATTCTTTAGAATCCTCGGTATTTTCCTCTTTCCGAATGAAATTTACAAGAAATGTTGTGAACCTTTGGCTTATAAATAAAAATTAGTAAGCTCTAGTTGGTGTACCTAATTGTAGATAGCGTTGTCGGCGATAAGTGATGCCTCTGATAATGTTAAAGCTCCGTCAATACTGATGGTAGCTATTATTCGATAACTGGCGATGTTTTTGTGTCAATTACGAGGTTCAGCTCTGATAACTCCACACAGCCAAAGTACAAAGTCACGCTGAAAGAGAGAAATCAATACATGCACATTTCTCCCGAAAAGAGGAACCGTTGACAAAGACAGATCCGAAGTTGACAGTTGACGAAAGAAGATAAATTCAGCAAATCAATGCAGTACGTGATGAATATAAATTAGCCCAAAAACCCAAAAGTCTAGACACACATTGACGCATAGGGGATTGTTGGTCTTTCTTTTTTCCAAAACCGCAGTGAACCTACCGTTGTGAGTCAACCACTCATGTCTGAGTGACTTTGTGATTCAGTCGGGAAGTGAATCAGCATATGTGTTACTTCGAAATTTAATTGTCGTTTGAAATTAATTGATGGTCTCTTATCCGTCATTAATTGTAGCGCCTTATGTAAGTGCTCCATCAAAAAGTGAGTGATTTTAGAACATTGCATAACTTCTGTTGTTTCTATTCTGTCATTTGTTTCATCCCCAATTTCAAAAACCATCGTGATGACTGATCTTTCTGGTAATTCTATTAATTATGATTATCTGCTATTACCGTCAAACCTTGATCCCATTATAAGATCACCTCCGAGAATCTTATAAGAACTATCAATTAGAGGAACTTTTGGACTGGACTTCAATCAATCGATTTACCATCCATCACACAGCTGCAGCATCCGGGAAAATCGTAATCGAATAGTGAAAGAAAATTATTCGTCATTTAGTTTATCGATAAATCGGTTACAAGTATCGATAAATGTTATTGTTAAGTTGAATCACTAACGATAAGATGAAGTTTCTAGCTTTCATTCAATTATAATTTAATGAGTGGTGAGGATTTTATTAGCTTAATAGGTACTTTGGTTTCAGTGTTTAGTATATTTTCCATTGGTGACATAAACAATAAAATAATTTGTAAACAATTGATTATGATTAGGTATATATTGCGTCATATCATATGGTATTAGTCAGATGTGAAATGCTATTCAAAAATATTAATATTGAAATTCGAAGAAATTCGTTCCTTTCTTCCTTTTCGTTTCCTTCTTCGTTTTTAGCTTATAAACGAACAATAAGCGTGTGTATAGAGTTATTTTTCTTTTCCTTTTATTTTATCAATAATAACCTATTCAAATAAATGAAATAGTAATAATAGCAGTTAAGTATTTCGTATTTTCCCTATAACAGCAAATTAGCCCAACCACACACAATCATTGTCAACTATACATTCTTTGTAGTCATTAGCCTCATTATTTATACCTCTAATTGCTAATCCAAGGTCCATTAGCCATATCTTCGTCAATGGTACGGCCCTTCAGAACCACAAATAGTAGGAGGAAGTTCGTTTGTTCAGCTGCCATGATTTACAGTCTGTGGCCAAAAGAAAAGGTCGGTCACACTGTTGCGTAATCTTTTGTAATGTTGGTACTTACTTTCTGAAATAGTTTTGGTTTGTTTACGGCTTTTAAATTCAGAAGCTTAGTTTACGCCATAATTATCTTCTATTAAGTGCAACAGACTGATGATATTGATAAAAAGTTTCCGCTTCAGAGTCCTTGAAATGTGACCTCTTTGGTCTAAAATGCAGCTTTCAGATAAAAAAGTCCTTGCTTCAGCAAATTAATGAGATTGCTAGTTTCCTTATTTCCATCAAAGGCCATGAAAATTAAAGACTTCTGCTTTGGCTTCTTTCTTTCTGAGCTCTTTGGCTTTCTGAGCTTTTTGGTTCAGGTTGTGCTGTCGTAGGTAAACTCGATTGACCCCAAAGATTATACGTGTCGATTTTTTGACACCAATTGACAGTTATAATTTCTTTTACATGATTTTGCCATCTTTATAACTTTTGCCAGCGGTACAAAGTCTACGAGGCTTACCTAAAACACCATTTCACCAACACATAGACACAGAAACCTCGGTAATTCCGCAGAATCAGCTGGCAAACACAAACATTTTTAAATATCGGCATTACTACGAGCACTTATAAACAAAATGATTGGTTCAACCGTTCAATATACAAGTAGGCTATGTATAGTAGACGGTGTTAGTCGGTAGTCGGTGGTCGAACCGAGGTCGATGCCATATTTTCGTGGTATTTGTAGTTTTCCATACATTATGCCGGTTTTCTGTTGGTGCTTATTTATTAGAAAAATTGCGAATAGTAAATAAGTGTTGCATTTGTCTATGTTAAAAGTTCTTTGGGACAGGATTTTGTAACCGTATTTGGTGTCAAAAGCTATTCAGAATCTGGATTTATGCCCTTTAGGTGCTAAAGTTAGGAACAGCCTTCAGATGGGTCTTTTGAGTGAAAAGGCAAAGTTCTTAATAATTTAAATTACTCTGAAGTTTTTTAATATGTAGGTACCTGCGTAAGTAGTTCGTAGGTAGGTATATGTATTTAAAATGGTTATAAGCTTGTACCTCTAGTGCCAAGAGAAGAGCTTTAGAGGTATAACCTCGACATTCAAATTACTGTTAAGACTGGTCACACCTACTTACCTACCTAACTAACTTACTTTATTCTGACTTTCATCAGGTTTAACAAAACCCCTATAAAAGTAAGTAGCGAATATCGGTGGCGTGTTCTATTTTATCAGCGTAAGCGGAGAAGCGCCACTGTCAGGAAGATTAACTAATTAACTCGTCAAACATTCGACGTGTTATCAAATTAGTGACGTAAGCACCCGCCATTTTTGGCGCGCAGTTACCGCGGCCAGTGACGCCCCCGTATCGATTCAAGCTCTTAGTAAATTAGTGATGTGTGCAAACATCGAGCACTCGATGAAATTAGATTGACATCTGTCATTAAACCCCTGTTATTTCCAGTATTTGATATGCCGACATGCGTGTTATCTTCTATCGCAAATGAGAAAACATTTTTCAAATCATTAACGTTCCGCAATTAATAAGTTTATGAAGCCGTTTTCTATTAATTTTTCACGCTTAATTACTGCACACTTACTGATATGGGTGTCTTAGAAATCGATTTGATTAATGATGCGTTAAACGCTTCATCTGTTCTCAACGAAACTGATCATTAATTAACATTAAATCAGTTTTAGCTTGAACAATTGGTGCGATTTATTGACGATTGGACGCGCGACACTGCGAACATAATCGCATACCGTCGCCTTATATGTGCAACAAACTCATAAAACTGTTGAACGAGACGCTCAACAGCAATCAATATTTATCTGTGTTTAATAATAACAGCAAATGATACGGAAAATCGTACTAAAATCGATTTAATTAATGCATCGTTAAATTTCAAGATGGCGTCACTGAAGATTGTTACGCGGTATTGTTCTTACGCATGTTGTGCATACGTCAGTAAACAATAGCTTCCCGCGAAAATTAAGAAATGAAAAATCTTTATTTGTGGTGATTTTCCGAGTTCCGAATTTAAAATTAGCATTTCTGTCTCTGCCGCTGAAAAATACCAATGATCTGATAATGGCTGTAGATATTTTGTAAGCTTCATCATAATCGCTGGAATTCTGGAGCATTCAATGATCCAGTAAAATACATAACAACCAGGGTATTTACCTAATATTTACCACTCAATAAATCTTCAATACATTATTTACGAACGCGACGGAAATATAGGCGCACCAGTTTAATGTGACATTTACGAACCACGGAAGACAATAACTACACTGAAAAGCCGTAAAACTTTCAGCTGGCAACAAGCACAAAGTGAGACACTTCAAATTAACGTACAAACATTATGACCAGTATATCTCTCCTTTTAATGGTGGCTTCTATGCCAAAGTTTCACGAGATACCTAAGTTCACCCACGGCTTTTCTTCTTAGATTTATTCCGCAATTTATTGATGCCTCCATTTATTAATTTTACTTATTTTCAAAACTTGCTTGTCTATTAGGCCACTAATCATTATACACTGGGCACACTATACCCTAAAGAGATTATGAAAATTCAAGTAGTTTCGGCCGAGTGGTCGGCGGCGCCAGGGAGCACGTAAATGGTTGCGATATTATGTCTGCAGACTAAAATAAGAATGTGATCATTACCAGCCGGATCTGCTCTAGCCGCGCTTTTAGTTGTCTTTACCGAATCACCGATGTTTCAATATCATTACGAATATCTCCACATTTTTCAAATGTTTCGGGGAAATTTTGAAAAGAGTATCAGTTGTGTCAAACATCTGAAATATACCAAGAATTTTGGAGTGGGGGTGGGATTATGATTATACCGATCTTTTTTTTTTCATTTTTAAAACAAGAATATCCAGTATTGTTACACAACCTCCTTGGTTTGATGAACGGAAAATTAGAATGTAACTCTCGGCTTTGATGTAACAGTTTCATAGTTTCTTAAATGCAATATTCGATTTAGTTTTCACGCTGGCATTTAAACATGATCAAAGGTGGACTGCCTATTGAACTAGCAAGAAAATATGTAGGCGGCAACGATACACATATTTTATCCTAATGTTATCTGCGTGCCGGCTTAATTTTCATTCTTTGTAAAACATTAAAATTCATCATTTCGTAATGACAGTACTCGTTTCAGTCTTTTGATTAATTAACTCCTAATGAGTTTTGATTAACAATACCCCTATGATCAGTTCTTTCTCAGAACATTTTCTTAATAAGGATGAGAAGTCATCAGCTAGCGGCTGGCCACTTAACAGGGCGGCGGTCATTACCGGCCGTATTAATAGCTGTTTGTATTCATAACCTATAATACTGAGGAACGATGGGTGACCATTGCACCGTAAACAAAAGAGTCCTTGGCATTGTTGATTGCTATCGCGAAATGTCATCGCGTACTTGTGTCATTCAGAAAAAAAAATAACTGTCAGATGATGGCAGCAAAATATGCGGGAAAAGCAGGAAAATTCGCAGGGCCTTTTGTGGTAATGTATCAGAATGAAATATCGTATAGCGCTAACGGCAAAAATATTTCATTTCATGCTCTTCAGTCCGACTTCCCGATATTTCAGTCATTCAACTTTCAAAATGGTAAGTAACCTGGTAACGATTCAACATGTCTTCCACATTTCAATTGAAACTTCTTTTAAATTTTCCTTTCAAAAAAGAAAACATTTCTGCAACTGATCAAGAGAAGAAAAACAAATACCAACATAACGGAACTGCATCAACGATATTATAATAATGGTGCCGCTGGCGTGTGTTATGAGAATTTATGCTTTCCATACGACGGTCATGTAAATCCATGCTAACCAGTCGTCCGCGTGACTTTGTAGTTCTAGTTTTAGAGAAAGAAAAATACTTGGAAATGTCATGCTTATGATGATGTAGGTCTGTTGGAGATGATACAAGAAATTATATCTATGAATTCCAAGCAGTAGTGCGGAAACAGCAATCGATAAGTTAGCACCGTCATGTAAAACTTATTCGTTTGATGTAGATTCTCAACTGCTGAATATAAAGTTCTCATGGTCAAATTAATATTGGTTATCAGCCACGAACAATTCCACATAGAGATGTTATCAGATCTTGACCCTAGCTGAAGTCCTAAGCATTAGGTTTTCATACATCCAACCAACGCCTTAAGTAGGTACCTCCTTTTGTATGAGTATTGACCAGAATGGCAAAGCCCCCCGCGTACAAACAATAACCCTTTTATTTTTAATCATATTTTATTATTCTGGGCCGATCATCTGAGAGATCCTAATAAAACTTATTTGTGTTTATTTGAAGAAGCCTATAAAACTTTTTGCGTATTGAATCATTGAATGTGATAGCCGAAATAAAAAGCCAAATATAACAGACCTCCCACGGCGAATGATTGGCATAACAATAATTTATGAGCGAGTAATGAGGGCGAATAAAATCTGGGAGGCATAGACAAGGAATCGAGATCAACTTATGACTGCCTGCCTTCCGTGATATTTTGTGGATATTTGTCTATTTATAGATACATAGAGTATCAAAATGTACAACTTTTACTAAAAAAAGATGCCAGATTTTTCTACAGGTTAAGAAGTGTAAGAAGTGATCTTACCTAGATTCTGTTCTGAGACTTACTAGATACTTTAATACCTACGTGGAATATGTTAAATACATAATAACTTAAAGTTAGTGGTCATTTAACGAGGCGTTTTTCTTGCTAAATTGCCTAGATATTAGTCCAAATATGACGGCAAAAACGGCTAAATCAATTTACATAGCCCAAATGACACTGATTTCCTTGACATTTCCTTAAAAAGCGCTAAGTAGGTGTCCATAATGATTATAGCCACTTTATTAGTAGTATGATATGACTAACACGTGCTCAAGCTTTTATAAACTTTGTAACATAAAACCTATCTTTTGTTTCAGATTGCTTGCGGAGTGTATGAAACTACTTACGTCATGGCTGGAAGGAACTGTTGACCGCACCATGTCGAAATTAAAAAGTATAAGATGTCAAGAAAGAATTCGAAATTAAAATTTGAAATTTAGTGAAGTGATAGTGAAGTGCTTAACTATGTCCGATATGTCGTTCGATATGTATGAAAACATTACTAACATGGAACAGAACATTACGCATTACCCGACAGAGGCCACGATACTGGCTGCTGTGTGTGCGTGCATTTTTAGTGTCGTTGGAGTCGTTGGTAAGTTACTCGATTGTTTACCGATTATTATAGTGTTTACAGTATCGATTTTATAGGCCGTTCTGCCAACTGCATGCGATGCCCGATGCGACTATTCGAGGAAAGCGTTGAAACACAGTTTGTTTACAACGTCGTCACGCTGTACAAACAATGTGTCATATCCTAATAAACTACATTTCAAAGTTTCATTGATATTTCATCAACTTGTTTTGAAAACACGCGAAGTGGTGTTAGTGTTAAATGGATTTCCAGAGATACATAAAGAATAATGATGGTTCTTTTTCTGATAGCTTGCTTAAAACCAGTCTGGAAATCTTTTAGCACTTAAAACTGTTTTTTCAACGCAAGAATTAGTGCATTATTTTAAAGTGGCTAGCTCTGTAAGATCTCTTAAAATATAAGCAATCCATAAAAGAAAGGTAAACAATTTATGTATAAAAATTGAACCCTTTTAAGTCGAACCCATAAATTAGAGCTCGAAAAGAAGTACGAAGGGCTTACCTACTTATGTGGAACGGAATTTTAAACTTTACTAACAACCGTTTGAGTTTAAATTTGGAATTTGTTGTTTTTACTTACGCATTTGTTTGTCGGTCGGTGTGCTCGCTATCACTAGAAAGCGTTCAATAATCGGTCACTTAACACGAACGCAACATAAAACGCTAAGTGTCGGTCGTAATCGGACATCAAACGGTTTGTTACACGACTCGATACCTACTCGGGAACGACGTGCACTCGGATGCCCAGCTGCGTAAACAAACATATCGTGCACATCACTAGCCAGTTGCGTTCGATATTCGAATTACTTATGTTTTTTTTGTTCAATGCACAAGAAGATCCGTATTCTGTGTAGTGTATGTAGGCCAGCATCAAAAATATTCCACGCTTAGATGCGATAATTACTGTAATTTAGAAAGAAGAAACTTTCACAATTACGCTGAAAGGCAAACCGCGAATTATGAGCATGTACCTATTTAAAATATTAATAGTGATTACTTAAATACTCACTTAAAAAAAAGCATTTTATTTTGCAGCTGATTATCATCGCTAAGCTTATGCCAGTTTCTACTCTGCTGCAAACTACAAAAAATTTTAACTTCGGTCTTTCGGCGTCTATTTACAACCATAAAAATAATAAAATATATTATAAGGACTGTGCCCTTAGGGAGTGAACGAATGAATGAATGGCTTCATTGACGAGACGTGACTAAACCCTGGAACGCACTGCTGAATGTGTTGCGGGAATTAATACATTAATGTTTTTATTGTAATTTGTAAGTCACACTCTGAATGTATCGTTTGTCAAATAAGTCGGATGCATCGAGCCAGAAGACAAGTTTAGTATAATTAGTATTTGTATGGAGTTTAATGACTCTCTTCAGACTTAAAACTACTCTATGTATTCTTCGAAGAGTACAGGATATAGTAAATATATACAAGCCAAATACTGAAACGTCTCCCCAATTTGAACTGTTGCCCTTATATAATTTTATATCTGCCACACTTACGTCAGTTACTGCGACAGCTAGACTTTTAATTGCTTATTATTTGTGTATGTCGGGATACATAAACAAAAGTATTTGGCACACTGTAATCCTCAGCCCCCAAATCAGATCTCTAATAAATACTACGGGGACACAAACAAACTTTAAAATGTCCCCAGCAATAAAACCTCCCCTACAATAAAAGCTAAGCAAACCTGTTGCAATTTCCTCGCTCCATATGAAAGCAAACATTCGTCCGACGGTCACGTAATGGCCCCACGTAAGGGTGGGATTACATCATACACTTATCGAAGATCTATTATTATAAGTTTTATCCAAGAAAACTTGATTATTTCGTCATCATGACGAGCCTGCCTTTTTGTCCTACTACAAGGCACAGGCCTCTTCATACATAGATGGAATAAGCACTTTAGTCTTCACGCTTGCCCCAGGCGATGCAAGACGATTTCAAACGTCCAAAAGGTCCAGCTTTTCTCAAGATGTTTTCTTAACCTTTGTTCAGTCGCTATTGCCCAGCTATAGTTAGAAAGAACATACAACAAAGTAGCTACCTGGCTGACCTGAAATAGAACCCGAACCCAAACTTAAGTCGAGAAGTAGGTGCTTTAATCACTAGGCCACCATGACTTTGCCTTGGACCACCACTTGATAGTGGTGGCAAAAGACAGGAAATTATTATATTTCCAATACACGTAACAAAGATGTAAAGTGATCCATAGACCAAGATATTAGCTAAAGTGTGATACCACCCTTAGAGCGGTTCATTTGTCACCCAGTTTATTATCGAAAGCAATTAGTCGCGCGGAGGGACATCTACAATAACACCCTATGTATCTATGTATGTGTAAATAGCAATCAATTGATATATTTATTTGTTTGTTTAGCAAGCTTAGATAGATTAGTTCTTTATTTGTGTTAGGAGTTTATTTATGGTGCTTTTAGTGATAATTATAGGTAATGGAAATTACAGGTTTCCTATTAGGAACATTTTAATTTTCGAAACTTCATTATGTCTACCGTGTAATTAATGACTCGTGATTATAGTGATTCTTAGGTTTGTTAAAATAATACCACTCACATAGATAACTCAAAACGTATTATACATTGAACACCACATAACATATAATATTACTAGATAAACTTCTTATTTTTTTAATGTTCTTAGAGTCTAAATTGTCTAAGACTTAGACAATTGTTTTCATTTAAATATCGACTTTGTAATAATGCAGCCCGCTCAATTCCTGAACGTAGGTAGATATTAATATAAATGAGGATTATCGTATAACCGCAAACATCTAGCCACAAGCCACAAAAGTACTGAATGGAGAAGTATTAAATAACTAGCTGGTGCCCGCGACTTCGTCTGCGCAGGTTTAGTATTTCGAACCATATGTTTACAAATTGTAGCCTATGTGTTATTCTGATGTATAAGCTATATTATTGTAAAGTTTCATTAAAATCCATTCAGTAGTTTTTGCGTGAAAGAGTAACAAACATCCATACATCCATACATACAAACTTTCGCGTTTATAATATTAGTAGGATATAACTTCAACTTGACTCTGACATTATAAAGATCCCTACGACCACGCCGATGCATAGACGATGCTTTTGATTCAGGAAGTTGATAAGCTTAGGGAAGGGCCACGGAATATATTTAAAAAGAAACAAGTATCTACTTACTGAGTGGACCAAATAAGGAGGTATACTAATACATAAATATAGAGAGGGTTAAATATTTATTAAATTGATTATTTTAGTTAATGGTGTTCTAATAGACTTTTAAAAGAAATACAATGGCTTTTAAAAAGACTTTCCGTTATTTTTATTGGATTGTACTTTAATGAATCCTTATATTGATGATATTCTGTAGGCTATTGAACTGCTTAAATAAATGAGGATAAGAAACCTCATACATCACACAAAACATAAATAAAAACCTGTCATCCCAATCAAAACAGCACCAACAATTACCAGAAATGACCCGCCATCTTCAGCAAACTCGATATCACGGCCATTTTTTCTTGCACCCTTATCATTTACATACAGATAGTGACATAAATAAACCTGCCTCCCGTAAGCTGATTAATTACGAAGATTTACACCGACAATGGCAGAGGGTGGGCAGATCAATCATGCTGGCTATCAGAACGTTGACCGACGACCTAGGGGACGATTGAGAATAAACATGTGGCTTGCAACCATGTGGCAGTTTGTCGATGAATTATATTGCATTTTGTGTTAGGGTTGTATGCAATATTCGGTCTATCTGTTGATATGATTACTGGAGATTGAATTTTAACATTAGCCCCATGCGAGTAATATCGAATTCCTAATCGAGTAAGCAAGACAAGAGATAGTTAGATACAATATTGGAAACGGCTGTCAGGATATAGATAGTTTGGCATTGTAGGGTAGAAATATAGAGTTATTGAATTAAGAAGGGTTGATAGTTTCAATAGTTCTCGAACAATCAATAGTCGAATTTAAGGGTCGTAGTAGAATTTAGAGACATCAATAGCCTGTATTAGATTTAGGATGCTAAAGATTCCTAATTTTGTTTTATTCCATGTAAGGGACTAATATCAAAAGTGGCTCCCATTTTGGATTTTAGGACCTCAGTAGGAAGGTATTTTAAGTTTCTGGCGACATAAATGTTTGGTATTCCATTATTCCTGAAAACTGCAAGTCATCTGGTCAATAAGTATGGTTTTGATTCCGATAAGATAAACATAGAGCTGTCAATTATGTGATTGACTCCAGCTTTGGAAACTTAGCTAGCTTTCTATCTACGTACATCTGTGCATTTGGTCCTTAGGTGATGTACAGATTTAGGTTTTTTTACACCACGTAGTTCATCAGGCATGTGGAATAAATGAAAAGCGAATGAATCAATTGCTTGCATTCAATTGCTTGTTTTGTGGGAAATCATCAATGAGGGAGTGTCAGACTCTTGCTGGCTAAAACCCACCATGTTTTCTTCTTAAGCCCTGTATGTGCTGAAGCTCTTTATATACAGTTCAATACCTACAAAGCACGTAAGAGGCCACGTAGCACTTGGACTGTAGTACTTACGCGTAAGTTAAAACGCCTAGTCTATCCTCATCTTTACTTTAACGCCTAGTTATAGCTAACTAACGAACGGTAACGATCATGAGTAAAGTTCTGATGAATTCGCCGTCAGCGAGCGCACGCGATCTTCATCTCGAACTAATCAGCTTTGTTCATTAACGGACGCTCCTACCATGCACCAGTTCTCTCATGATGGGTATGGCATAGATTTCAAGCTGGTACGGATATGGTGGAATTACGGGATATTTTATTCGACGGGCAGGAACGCAAACTCAAAATATTAATGGTATTTGCTTGCAGATGTTGATAGTAATGCTAAAGTACAGCTTAAGTTGCAAATGTGACGGCTTATAATATACTTAATATATTTTATATTTACTCAGGTTTAATTTAAGGTATGTACTTACTGAGTTTATGAACTAAAACTAAATACTTTTTACAATTTGCGTTTATTGGGCCCTTCAGGAAAAAAGGAAATATGTGAGCTATCTTTTGTAAAAAAACTGAATGTTCCAAATTTTATCTTGACTGGCGCCGGGCACTTAAAATGCAGCTGATATCGTTGTTTCGCGAATCAACTGCTATCTCGATCACTAAAGGACACTGAAAGTTATAATTTTTTAACACGTGTTTTCATGAATAAAAGAGTAAGTAGATTTTCCTTGAATAAATGTATTTTCCGTCTTTCTTACTTTCCTTGTACTTACTTTTGTCGAATATGAGAACTTGTCTCTGAACGTCATTGGTTTCATCTTATAAATTATATAATTTAGGTATTTGAGGTGCTTTCAGTTACTTAAAGTTTTACGTTTTAATTAAAATAGTGAGCAGTTTAAAATTGTAAGGATACTGAGAATGCATTCATTATGGCATTAAATCAACACTGCGCTCAGAAACAACGACAAAACTAAATACACTGCATCAACGAAATATTTGGTCACAATACAGCTGGTCTGTTGACAGCACAATAAGTGGTCCATTGACCGATTGGTCACAAGTCTGACGCGGCTATCAAAACAAACACATTACCTCGGCAGGATAATCCATAATGCTTTGCATCGATACATCGGGGATTTTGTAAATCAACGCTTTTTAGCGCCGTGACATCAACTGTTATTATTGTATTTGTGGATTACTGATTTTTTGATAATTTGTAATATTTATATCTAATGCTTTTGAAAATAGTCCTACTATTCCTCTTGTTGTCAAAATCTCTTCTAACTATGCTGCAAATTACATCATTGATTTTAACGCAGAAAAAAATGCAAAATCCACATTCATCATTCCAATTTGTCGTAGGAAGTTATCTTAGAAAAAGATTAGTCAGCTGATTGTGTAACCAAGTCCGATGACTTAATGTTATAAATTACCTACAGACCTATGATTAATAATATTTATGTCATCAAAATCTCAGCTTTTATTTATTATTATAATGCCTGTTTAATATTTATGTACATGAGATTTTTTTAATATTCTTTCCTATGAACAACTCAGTGGAAGTAGAGTGGAATAATTCGAAAAAAATGTTACAATTAAATTCATATCCATACAAAAATAAGAACTCCGTCAATATAGAAAGCCTTTCGTTCAAGAAGTATTTAAATGTGAACTGCCATACATATGCAATGGCCGTAAATTATAAATAAAACATGCGTGCCCTAAAATCCTCACGCCATTTAATTTGCGAAAGTAATAAATACCGTAGCAAGCCACTATGAAAGAGAAACTAAGAATTTATGACTTGTAACAATAACTAGTAATTAAACGTATAATAATAGCTTTAAAAAAAATATATTCTGATGTAGAATTTGCAATAAGCGCGTTAGGGTTATTGAACTTAAGAAAATCGTAATGATACCTTTCTTGTATATGTTAATTGCTATAATTTGAATATAAATGCTAATATAATAAACTATCAATTATTTTGTCAGTTAATAACGTGACTTAGCTTATACTGGTAAAAAAAGATTAAGTATTTTATCGAAAATGAAGCTGTTGTAGAGACCAAACTACGCATCGGCCTACGGATGAACTTGGACAAAACCAAGGTCGTGTTCAATGAACATGTTCTACCGGAACCGATTGCGATACACGGCGCCGTTCTCGAAGTTGTTCGGAAATATGTATACCTCGGGCAGACATTGCAGTTAGGTAGAAACAACTTTGAGGACGAGGTGAATAGGAGAATTCAGTTGGGTTGGGCTGCATTTGGGAAGCTACGTCGAGTCCTAACATCGTCGATCCCACAGTGCCTAAAGTCGAAAGTCTTCAATCAATGCGTCCTACCTGTCATGACTTACGGAGCCGAAACGTGGACACTGACGGTACGGCTGGTCCACAAGTTTAAAGTCGCTCAGCGGGCTATGGAAAGGGCTATGCTTGGCATTTCTCTGAGGGATCGCATCAGAAATGAGGTAATCCGTCAGAGAACCAAGGTCATCGACATAGCCCACCGAATCAGCAAGCTGAAGTGGCAGTGGGCTGGCCATATTAGCCGAAGAACCGATAACCGTTGGGGTAAACGAGTTCTAGAGTGGAGACCACGCCTCGGCAAGCGTAGTGTAGGACGTCCTCAGGCACGGTGGAGTGATGACTTGCGCAAGACGGCTGGCAGGAGCTGGATGCGAGTAGCCGAAAATCGATCTCAGTGGCGTGCACTTGGAGAGGCCTATGTCCAGCAGTGGACTGCGATAGGCTGATGATGATGATGTAGAGACCAAAACATATTGATATCTGAGAATATGTAGGAGACAGAATACTACCCTGTGGCAATCTCAAGAAGCGAATCTACAAACATGATATTTCCGCTAAACTTAAACATTAAAAGTACCTAACTAAATAAGATACCTGCTACAGACAAATCAATATAAAACATTGGTACGTATGGTTCAAGTTTGAATATCATAAAGAAAATGATGTATAAAAGGCTGTATCAAAATCTAGGAAAAATACGCATATCAGACATCAGAATGAAATTATTTATAGTAAGAGAATGGTCAAAGTCAAAGTCAAAGTCAAATCATTTATTTCATTTAGGCCTTTACAAGCACTTATGAACGTCAAAATTATAACTAAGTTTGATTCTAGTTGCCCATTCCAAAAGTAGCTTCCTATGGAGAAGAACGGGCAAGAAACTCCATGGTTACTCTTTTTTAAAAATAATATAGTATTACAATTTGTATGTATTGATACATACAGTGAAAGCATGCGAAGATCATGTAGAATCGCAAAGACAAATGAGGATAAAGTGACAATTAAAATGCTACATGGTGTTCACATTTACAAATTGGTTTATATTTTGGTACAAAGTTACAAACAAATAATCAAAAGATGAATACAATTTTATTTGCTGGTGTAATTTTAATTTGTTAATTAATTCGATATTGTCAGTATGTCCTACGGAGCAGGACCAGCATGTTTCCAAGCATTTTTATCTTGAATGTAATCTTCTAATTTATAATATGCTTGCTTACAAAGTGTGGCTTTTATATGAGTTTTAAACCGCATGTCATTTAGTTCCAGAATGTTGTCTGGTATTTTATTATAACATTTGACACAATATCCCATGAAAGATGTATGTACTTTAGATAATCTAAACTGCGGGATAGCTATCTTATTTTTATTTCTAGTGTTATAATTATGTCTATCACATATTTTTTTAAACAAATGTAAGTTTTTCCTAACATACATGATATTTTCATAAATAAATTGGCAAGGTACGGTCATGATATTAATTTTTTTAAACAGTTCCCTAAGAGATTCACGACTACGTAAGTTGTACATAGCTCTGACAGCTCGCTTTTGCAAGATAAATATGCATTCAATGTCAGCAGCTCGTCCCCACAGCAGAATGCCGTACGACATGATGCTGTGGAAGTAACTAAAATATACCAGTCTAGCTGTTTCTACGTCCGCTAGCTGCCTCATCTTTCTAATAGCATAGGCGGCCGAGCTAAGACGACCCGCAAGAGATGTAATGTGGGGTCCCCACTGTAGTTTTTTGTCAATGGCTAAAATAAATAAAATAAGAGGATAAATATTTAATTTGATAGTGTATATGAATCGAAATATATAAAACATATACCTGGTGTTATTTTAGATAAGTAGATGTATATGTTTTGTGGCCTTGATTGAAATATTGATGACCGATGATGATTCAATCATAAATGTTATTACATTTAAAAATATCGCATTTTTAAGTACGCTCTAATGGCGATTGCGTATTTATACGTTCATAAATAAACAAAAAATATTAACTTATTTTTATTCAGACTTAATTTATTTACAGCCTAAACTTTTATAATTAAGATTTAAACTTAATTTTAAAGTACATAAATCAAAACAGGCTAAAGCGCCAAGCAACTACCAACCTAACATACTTTTTGGCTGTAATAATAGAATCACTAGTTTTATTTAGATCGCGAAGTAAAGACTCCAGTAGAAATCAAAAATAGATTGGCGCTAAAAAGGGTTTCCACAATGTTATGTCTCGCCTAGCAGCTCGTTAACGTGTAAACAGTCCCTCATAAACATACATAGACTCAGAAAATAATCATGAATCGATTCAATTCGGATAAGTGGGGCCGCTCGATATTGCGTTTAGCCGTAATGCCAATCAATCGAAACGTTTTGTTTATTCTGACCGTGGGTACATCTCTAGTTATATCAAAAGGTAAAAATACACAGATAATGTTGGTCGGTTGCTAAGCTATGCTTTTGCCAATTTTAAGATGATCAAGTTTTTTTATGCTAATTGAAAAATATTTTCTGAAAACATGCACTCTTTCTTTCAAAATTATCCAGATAAATAATAGCAACACATTGAAGAATTAACTAGCCAGTCTTTTGACAGAACACTTAAAGCGTGAAGTGATTTAAGAGGTAGGAGATGAGTAGGTAGGGATGAGCGCCAACAATGTTTGATACATACAAAATCCCAGAAATTACACCAGTCTTCTTTGGCTTTGTCTTGTTGTCTGATGATGTTAAGAAAGCTGTTTTCAATACTTACTCCAGAGATCCTAACAATACAACTTGTGTGTCCAACCAAAACAGAAGAACAGAAATAAAATGAAGCTATCTACAAAATCTTTCTCTCCATCTCCCGCACTCAAGGATATTTCACAAAATCTTTTCACCACGTTATCGATCTAACAGTTGTTGATATGAAACATAACATGCTAACAGATTGGTACTTCCTCTTTTGTCTGGCGAGATCAAAGTTTGCACGGTATGACCTTAGCCTAACTCTTTAAAAATATCTAACTCAACAGCTGCTTTCATTGGTCGATTTTTCTTTGTCCTTGGAAGCTTGATTTATAGTTTGTTTTTGACCTTTCTAATCTTCTTTTGGAAGAGCTGAACATCACTCACACACTTCATCACACATCACACATCACACTTCACTCATCACTTACACTCCTGAATTATATGCCCCGAATTAACCTTATTAACTAAATCCACCTGAAGGCCAAAAGTATCCTAACGACTGTCAAATCTTAGTTCTAAAGTCCTTTCTCTACCTATCAGTCATAGTACGCATCATCTTCCTTTTGTACCTACATTATTCACTCACAGTATTTATTTCGTCCAAAATCTTTCAAATAACAAAACAGAACTGTATTAGCATTTGTTTGCAACAATCAGCTGTATTCCGGGAGCGCCTACGTGACTGGGAGAGCCGATCTCCGTAACTCGACGCGTATATTTTGCTAAGAATCCCATACATTCCGTGTACCTATGTAACGTATATGCAAATTCTGCGTTTTTTCTATGCATTCGGTGCACAATTGATGTGTACAGTGATTGATTTAACAATCAACAAAGCAGTCTAACGTGATTTTGCACGGTACAGTGTGGTGCAAGAAAATTAACGCAGCTAAAAATTTGTTTCGCTTGGTAACAATCTATTTCTTTGATGTTTCCCAATTTTTTAGATTGCTCGACTTCTTTTTAAACTGTTTTATTAGTAGTGTTGCCAACCTTTTCTGTTTACTGATTTCTGTTTCTTTGTCTTTTCTAGGTAACCTAGTAACGACAGTGGCACTACTAATGCACCCGAAGCTCCGCGGCCACGTGACGACGATGTTCGTCCTGTCACTATGCGTGTCAGACCTGCTGTTCTGCTCCATCAACCTGCCTCTGACTGCCAACCGCTACATCAAGCAGCACTGGGGCCTAGGCCCGAGTCTCTGCCAGATGTTCGCCTTCGTCTTCTACGGGAACGAAGCCGTCTCCCTACTTTCTATGGTCGCTATTACCATCAATAGGTAAGTTAAAAATGTTGCTTACTGTTTTATGATCGTAACGTTGTTTTTGATATTAGGTAAACAAGAATTTCCCGCCTACGGTGTTGTTTTGGAATAACCCTCAGGTTTTTGTTGAACAACAAAAAACAATTCCCGAAATTACATTGAATACGGGTTTCTAGAATGAAGATGGATACTACGTTCTTACGAAACGTAAGAAAAATACTATTAATGGGGTTTCCAAGCAATTTTATTATTTTGTAACAATTACGGAAAACATTGAAATCCGGTACTCTACCGCAGGAGCATGTTTACATGAACCGGAATTGAAGAGTTTGCCTACATCAATATTTAGATACCACCTACGTAAATCGAGATGAAAAACAAACCTTTACTAATAAAATAAACCTTTGATTCTTACTGTGAAGTGGTGAACCTACCTACCACAATATTTACCAGTATGCCTTAGCACAGTATCAATACTCCACGTGTTTGGGCTTTATTCTAAAGAAAAAGTTTCTAATTGTAATGGAAAAATACCAGAACCTAACTCCATATAGTTCCACTAGAGAATGTACTTTAGTATCCCGCCACTGATATATCCCGAATACATTTTCTACGTGGGTATCGTAAAAAATACATTTAGTGGTGGCGTGAAACAGATTATAAATGTCGACGGCTTATTTATCACGCCATCCCACCACTCAGCCGTACAGTTGTAAAACAAACCTCTTTACTGATGCCGGAGAAAAAATACTCCTCATTCAAGACGCTATTTATAGGAACCGGTGATAGCTAGCGATATTGACCTACTGCAGAATTCACGGAACCTATAAAATCGCTCCCAAATTATCCGTCAAAAATACATAAGTGGCTTTTATTTATTTTTCCTTTTTTACTATTCATCAATTTTATATTTAACATCAGATTTTAGATTTAACTATTTGCTAACCACACGGACGAACACTGAGGGAAAATGATGACGTGGGCGCTGCCTGTTGCCGCTATCAAACAAATATAAACTAGGTACAAAGCTCGCGGTGAACTCAAAACGTCACTTTCGTTTCGATAAACTTGTTTATGCAATTACTTCCCAAGAAATTGAAACAATAAGACAATTTTATTCGACACACAATATCCCATTGTGGTGATTTTGAAAGCAATATATTCGGTTCGTCGACCCGCCCTCAGATTAAAGCATTACCATAATACTGGTGCATTAATATTAATGCGTGGTAACCAATTTAAAGTGTCCTCGAGTGTACGTGTGCGATGCTTATGCGCCCGCGCCGCGTTCACCTCCGCTGCACCCATTGGATACATTATTTTATTGGTTTTTATGCTCTGTCGAATTAAGACATTTAATTTCACCTTTAAAGTGAGTTATCGCAACAATGTCATTTTTATAATAAAATAACAACGTCAAAATTCGATAAACAATAAAAAATAGTCTGTAAAGGATGATGATTTTAAAGAAAAACTATAAAGCAAAATTCCAACATAACTAAAAATATTCATACAATAGCTACTGTTGCTTCTTGTTGGACATCTTATTTATCAGAATAATATTTGCATCATTAAACAAAGCTGTCAGTTGCTTGATAACATGAGGAACTGACAGACAGCCAGCCAAGAATATCTACAGTTTAATATTATAATGACCCAACAATAAATAGGTCATTTTTAATGCAAGCTAGTGTAATTGTTGAAGTTATGTTTAACTTGTTTCTAACTCTAACAACTTATTAACTCACTGTAAAACGAGAAGGAAGTTTTCAAGTATGTAGTTGTTACTATTTTTCGTTAATAATTGCATAGTTGATTATACGAGTAGTAGACGGTATGGAATTCAGTAGATATACCTTTCACATTTTTTTAAATAAAAACAGGACTAGTCAATTGATCTTTTATGAACGCTCTATGGATTTTAATTTTAAATCCCGGTCAGTCATGGATTTTCCATAATTAAACTTTTTTCCAAACATGTTTCTGAGCAGAGGAAGAGTAGGTAATCAAAGATTATTTAAAAAAGTAATGAGATCAATTACATTCTAACTAGCGTGTATACTTCTGAAAAATAATAGGGGTATTCCTTTTATTTTTTAAATAGGGAGGCGTTAATCATAATTCTCTGACTTTAATTGAAAGAGCAATTATTATTTCTGTTTTATGAGGGTTCTCCTAATTGTAACACACTGGTTTAATTATGTTGACCAAATCTGTTTCTCTATATTTATTTTGGAACTGTTTGGTTTTCTATTGACCCTTGACTAATTCAAGATACTAATTTAAATCCGCATTAAAGATAAAGCTTTATTTTGGAAAAGTAATTCTTAAATTTCAAGTTATCTTTTCTTAATTATTGTACTTTGTACGGTAATCTAAGACACCATTGACTGAGTAATAGGCAAAGGGACGCATCTCGAGAAAAAAATCTGAAATCGCTAATCCGCCTTGAACAAGCGTACACCTAGGTACACACAAACACTTCTTTTTAGCTAATATCATTAGTGGAGTCTGATCCTAAAAATAATTCCCATGCGGTTTTCCTGTGGCATCTGAAATATAAATATTTATTTGCACATGCAAATATCTATATCAGTGCAAAATATAGTAATAGTTACCTATGCATATCACGTATATTTATGATATCACTGAGCTTCGGTAAATCGCGTCACAATATTTTAAAACAACCTGGGTATACAAACAAATTCAATTAAAAATTATTTATCTTATATTGTTTGGCATAACTTACAGTTAGGAACTCACTCAATTCATTCTTTACCCATAGGTAGCTTCATTTAATTTTCCATTAGCAACATCGGCTGTTTCTTCCGCCTATTTACGAGTGAGCAATAAACAGCCGATCAAATCTATTATTTCTATCATATTTATAGATCAGCCATCAGCCGATATCCTTCCTTCTTTCATTTGTTGATTTTCCTATAACATCTGTACCTATTACACATTATGTATTGAAAATAAATATAGTTAAAGGCGTAGTTTTCCCTAAGCACACAGAAAATAAAGTACTTTTGGTTTATTTTAAAAAAAACATGTCTTATACCTAAAGTTTTTTTTTCAGTTTTATTCAGACTTCTACAATTTGGTTTTATTGTACTACTGAACTGATAAAAAAAATCTCACATCGTAGGGATGGTAGACTATGCTCAGAAGACATAGGCTCTTTCTCCGGGCTAGGTTAAATAATTTACACGGAACACGGAAACCGGAAAACTACTCAAAGATCCGCTTACTCTAAAAAAAAATGTCCGCAAATTCCTTCACTGACTTCTATTGACAACAACTTCAACAATGTTTTGGTATGGCGACTAAGATCAGTAATTATAACATGTTAACATGTACAGAAGCTATTTATCTAAGAATACCAGCCATTGATGCGTTGAAATTAAAATAGTTTTCTTTGGAATGTGATAGAAACCAACACAAACTTATAATTATGTCGGCCGTGCGTGGGTATTTGGTAAAACTCTGTCATTATTGGCTGATCCATCATTCATGGGAATAAGTGATAAGATTAACCAACTGCATGTTTGGTGATTACTTTGTAATTAACTAGAATTACTAACGCTTCAGTAAGTAACATGAATTTCATACTAAACTCGGTGCCATTGAAAAACCATTCTAGACTTTTCCTGTAGGACTTTACCTATAAAATAATAATCTCAATCTTTTATTATTTGTAGAACGTCGCTGTTTTATGTAATACACATTTAATTAAAGGGTTCGGGTTTACTTAGCGCACAGGAACACTACAATTAATAATATATATGTCACCGTAAGATTACAAACATCGTTAGATTACAATCTATCTCGAGAGATTGTAAACTGTCGAATTATTGTGAAAAGTAACATCTGATTGCAATTTAACGCATCATTTTTCGCTATATTATAATCTATCGATGAGAAATTGACAAATTGTCAACTGTCCGAAAGCTCTCCCTGATTGGTCAGTCTTTTTGTAAGATCGACCAATAATCCGTTCTGTTCCCATGGAGAGATGCTCATGCGTAGAGTTAGGAATGAAATAGAGGTGTCAGTTAAATAAAATAAATGCTCTTCAAAAATTCTTCAAGGATTTATTATTTAGTACGAGTAATTAATATTAGTAATTAGTAATTAATATTCCTGACATATGGAGAGAACAAATTGTAACGAAATATTTATTCTTCAAACACAAATTGAAATTGGAAACATATTGATTTCTGACACTTACGCGAATATTAGACATTTAAATAAAACTACTTTTACGGATTTTATCGCGGTTATATTATATTATTTAATCCCGACGTTTAAAACCGACCGCGATAAAATCCGTAAAAGTAGTTTTATTTAAATGAAACTGGAAAATTATAAGAAACTTTTATAAAAAAAATAACAAAACAATTAGATAGTTTGTCTTCAAACACAAATTCATTCCTAACTCTACGGGAACTCCATGGCAACAGAACGGCTGGTCGTGATTGGTCGATCTTACAAAAAGACTGACCAATCAGGGAGAGCTTTCGGACAGTTGACAATTTGCCAATTTCTCATCGATAGATTATAATATAGCGAAAAATAATGCGTTAAATTGCAATCAGATGTTATTTTCACAATAATTCGACAGTTTACAATCTCTCGAGATAGATTGTAATCTAACGATGTTTGTAATCTTACGGTGACATATACACTGTTGTTCTCGTGTCGTGCATGTTGTGTAGAAATTAATAATAATAGAATATGAATACATTGTATATCCTTTCCTACCTTCAACAAAAAGAAAAAATATCTTCTTAATCTTCCCGTAGTTGCAGGAATAGTTTATTAACAGCCGCTCAATATAAGTAAATCCTTTACTTCAGGTTTATAGAGAAAATTGTATGAAACCAATTTGACTGAAATATCGGTCAAACACTCAAAGAAACACATTCAACCAGACTCAAATTATTCAACAGCAGCTTACATTCGAACTTAATTTATAAGTACGCTAATGGCCGATAAACGTGAAAATATTTAATTCAAAATAATAAACATTTTTGTTTATATGCTTACGAGCCTTTCTCGAAAACACGTTGCTTTATTTTTAGCTTTCAGGATTCGCCTTAATTGCGTATTAAGAGGTGCCCTTCTCTTAAGATGTAAATATAGATTTACTTTGCAAATTATTTCGGTGCGTGGTAAGTAAAACATTAGTAAAATTAAATCAGCATTGTTCTAAATAAGTTCTAAACAAAAAACTAACATTCATTGGCAAATCAGAATTATTCTCGCTTAGGTCTGTGCTTGGATAGAAACCCTGAGTAAAATAGTAAAATGAGTTCTAATAGCAAATATACGAACTAGAACACTTGATAAGTCGCAATCGGAATGTATCTGAAACATTAACAAGAGATCGTAAAACTCGAATAAAATTGAGTTAAATGAGTTATCGTTGACTTGGTTTGACTGCGCTTACGCACGAAGGATTTCCAAGATGTTGCGGCAATAAAATTGTTCACACTAGGTTTTGAAACTATTGATGACATTAACCTAATTAAAAGGATTTTCAGTCTTAGAAAAACAAAGCTTGTTCAACTTTCAGTGTTGATTATTGCAGAAATAGTGTAACTCTAGCTGTAAGCTAGTATTTATTAGCTAAGTATTTCTTTATTTAAAATGCAACATAATTAAATGTTATAAAGGCGGATTTAATGCCATAGGCACTCTCTCCAGTCAACCTTAAGGTGATGCAGAGATAATATTGTGGGTGCATTAATTACTACTAAGACATTAAGATACATAATAATCGAATTCTGAAAACTGTGGTGCATGTAACTCATCTCCAATTTTGTTGATTACTTGACTTAGGTATTTATTTGCCTATAAATTCTGTAATAGATACAGCAAGTTAGGCCTTCGTGATTTTGCTGAAAGCTATAGTCAAACTCACTCCCTTTCATGACTCACATTGCACGACGCTGCATCTACAAGCCACATTTTACACCATACCAGTGTACCGTGTACTGTACAGTTTCAATACTCACATACTTAGTGTTCTGGCACTAAATCGATCTTATGATTATCGCAATATCCTGTACAGTGCAGAATAACATCATAACACGTATTAGCCAAACGACGTAGGTGGTGTAAATCAAATCATTTGCGTGGTTCACCTGTTTCAAGAGGCTGGTTTTATAAATAGGTACATCTGTTGCTGGTAATGGCATTTTGGGGGTGTGGTCTTTTAGTTACACTTTAATTTTTTAAATAAATATGACAGTATTTAGCAAGGATATGTATTTGCGAAAAGCATGTTGCTAAAATTAGATTTCATCAACAGACTCTTTCGATGAAAGTAAAAAGATGTCAACAAAAATGATCAAGGGAAGAACAAAATATTTTTTCTAAATCCAGGTTAAGACACTGACCATTTAAGTTCTCAAAATCATCAAAAATGATGTTAATCTTGTTTAAAATGTCTTACTCCATGTAATAGGTACGTAAGATGAAGCAATATTTTTCAAACCAAAAACAGCGCAGTTGCTTACACGATTACCACCTACCAAATGACTCTGGATAAGGTACCCTCCTACACGCTACGTGCTTCAGCTGACCTACATTATATTCGAAACATTTGCGCACACGCATTTTAAGTTCCATTTATGAAATAACCACATGCAAGATGAAATAAAATGCCCAAACCTTAGGCGGTGGTGCAAGTCGTGGGCAAAAGCGATTTAAAAAACCAAGCAGGTTTACAAATTGTTTATCCTCTTTGCTCAAAGTCATGCTTGTAAGGTATTTCTTACTAATAAGGTTGGTCATCATCATCCTCTTGCCCTTATCCTAAGGTAGATCAAACACCGCATTTTAAGTCATTGCCTTTAGGGTCAATTGTAAATAAGACAGATTGTAGCAATGATGTGCCTTTTTGTACCTGAAAAGTACATAAATGTATCATGCTCCCTGCCTTCGTTCTTTTAAGGACTATTTCAATAATCGCTCTAATTAAATTATCCTCACAGTTAGGCAGGTATAAGTGTTGATTTATCAATCTTCCGTATATTGTTACCCTCCTGTACACATATCCAAATCCATATCCGAAAATATAAAAGTAAATAAAACCTTAAAGCAATATTTGCCGTCACGGATCGCTTGCATCTGGCGTCACCGATTTAATCCATCGCAGTTCCATCTGTGAGCGCATCTGTCCCGCCCAGTGGGCGAAGGGCTCGAGCCAAACAAAAATAAACCCATTGACGATGGGTCAGTAGCCGGGGCACAAAGAGCCCACTGTGCACAATGAGGGCCTGTGCCTCTAGTTTTTTGTTCTGTTTGCCTTCAGTTAAAGGCTTTGTAAGTAATGCACTCTAATTTGTTGATGTGATTGTTGGGAAAGCGGCTCATTAAGATCGTGATTTAGATGCCGTTTCTGTTGCTGTTAAAGGGAATTATTATCATAATTTGACACGTTATTGTGAACTACATGAAGGCCTTTGTTTTGGAATATAAATAACCAATCATAATTCCTGCTTTGATAAAGTTCACCCTCGCTTCATTGAATTACAACAACAAACAATTGCAAACAATACTACAATCGATCAGTGCAGAGCACCACGGCCTTTGCTGTCATAACTTCAAAAGGATCACATTAGACTAAAACAGCTCTCAAGGCAGCCTAGCGTAATCACAGTCGCATAATACCAGTAATTGATTCCCAATGCAAATCCATCGCAACTGGCACAGAGGCAGACACTATCAAAGGCACCGACAGACACGTCCTTCACCATTTAACTAATTATATCAATCCTTACAGTGAACCAACAAGTTAAGCCACAAATTGTTATCTAATCCGAGGTCCCTGGTAAACATACTCACTTTCCCACGCCAGATAAGGGAGTGTTGTGAAGTGGTGATTATATTATGAAAGCGAAAAGTAAATGTTATCAACTTAAGTGGAGACACTTTGTTGTTTTATCGCGTCAAATAAAACTGCTGGTTAAAAGCTTGTGGTAATTTTAATTGTGAGATGTTTGGTCTTTAATTAGACTGGAGATGGACCAGCTACTTCTATTTACTTCTCATGTCTGCGTATACCATGTTTGATGATAGCCCTCTATATCTTGCACCTTTCTCTATATCTTAAAAGATTATTTTTTCAAATCGGTCCGAAAGTTTGTGAGATTAGCGCGTGCAAGCAAACAATCTCTTCAGACTTAGTTTGATGATAGCGACAGCTTTAAGAAGGTGCGTAATTAAATTAAGAACTTATTTCGTGTAACACATGTTAACTTTGACTACAAAAGTTCACGGCAACGTATGGCTTAAGATATTATAAGTCCTCTCTAAGCCTGTACATAAGTTAGATCTTATTATCATAAATCAGCTTAAAGTACTTTCTCGTTGAGGTTCGTTCACAAGGGTGGCCCTATTATAAGTGAGAGAGTAAACAATTTCAAGTGTGTTTATCGAACCATACAAATTCACTAGAAACTCTAAATACCAATGATGTTATTATTTCCTCAATATTTTTATCTGAAGTTCACTAAAATAGGAACGCTCCAAATATTTTAAAATCCACGTGTAGATAGGTTCTTTTACTTCCTCTAGTAAATTGTTTACCTTTTTACGTCTAAAAATAGTTGAACCGTGTATGTAAATATAACCTAGATTTATATGATACCGCATACTTGCGTACCTATAGGTACTGTTCTATAAAACAGTGCGTTTGATTTCTGCGTATTGTTTCAGATACACTCTGATCGCATACTACGACATGTACTCGCAAATATACACCACTACGAAGATCTGGGTGCAACTGCTGCTTATATGGCTGGTCTCATTCGGACTGATGGTAAGTTCATACAAAGTTAAGTGCCTAATTGTGCTCAGTGTATTCGTTTATTGATACTGAAAGTGCAGATCTCAAATATATACATCTCATTATGGTCACTCACATACGCGAGTGTTGTGTATTCATCAAACGCATATGTAGATAATGACTATGAGCATTTCCTCAAAATTGCAAGCATTTTCACTCTCATTACGTTCAAACATAAAATACACAAGAATATTGTAACAAATGGTTCCTATCAATCATTGGACGGCGTTTAAACAAAATTTCTAGGTATTTTTATAACAAAAACAATTGCATCACATTGGAATCAAAACACAAATCAGTCTATCAGTCGACGCCAGCTTTCATCAAGTTCTCGCTTGAGATTTGTTAAATTGAACATTTTGCCCAAGTGTACAGAATCATTATGGGAAGAAATGGAAATGCAAATTATCATAAATAGGCACAGTTTCGTAAAACAAATTTTATTTAAGCAAGTCTCAAGCCATTTAAAATAATTTAAGTCGAAAGCACTTGTTTGTTCTATAGAGATATGTTATTTTCATCAGAACCCGGCAGATACACTTGATACATTACATCTAAAGAACATAAAAAAAATATTATTTAAAAGTCATAAACGTTAAACAATAACAAAATCAAATAAATGTACGATAGGCACGAACCATCTGTTTAAAGTCAGTCATAAATAATAAAGGGACCCGGAACAAAAAACACAATTTATTACACCAGTCCTACAATAACAATATTAAATTATTACTGGAATCAAAAAGATAATAATTTTATCCGTTACTGGGAACACACACAACGCTGCCATTGGTACACATTGGTACATTGCAACTATGTTGCCAGCCCAAATAAATAAACTTTTATGGTAATAAAGGAAGCTAGAATTAGTTCATTGCACTTCCACGCGTTGATTGTCCTGAATTAGCTAACATCCTCCGCTCGTACCTACTCATTAATTACTATGATGTAACCAAAGGAATGTGCTGTCGACGAAAATGTTAAAGAGAGTTACAGAATTTCCGAAAAACCCGGATTTAAACAGCACCAAATTAAATGACACATCCTTCTAAAATAAGTATTTGTATTGATCCAAAAGTATATTTTCTTTCAAAAGTATTTTTTTTCTTTCGACACCGTTGTTTGGCTCTCATAAAACATTCAATACAAATTATTTAAATAACTAATGAAAATCACAACGAACATCAGCTACATCTCGTCTAGGTACTTACATGGTAGACCATACGAGACGAGACTAACACGCTCATTTCTGTAACTTGCGCCACACCACTAGAGCTCCTCTAGCGTGTACTAAACCTATTTCCCTTCCACAACTCACACAGTCATCTCAATTACTGCATTTCATATTACAGGCAGTCGTGAAACAGCAATTCAGTCCAACAGTGGGAATCGCGTTAATGACTCCGAGCTGTTGCATTTTAATACCACTTGACATTAACACCCTTTTGAATAATTCCGCTTTATGAGAACCCGCATTCAATAAAATGTTGACGCTGCTGATTATTTTGTTCCGTCATGGCGTATTAGTTTTTTGGTTTGATAGGGCTAATCATCATTTCATCAATATATGTATATTTTTAAGCATACAGAGATCTTCTGAAAAAATCCTTCTGATGATCTTTGATATTCAGAAGCAGTTTTATTGAAACTTTAGTGAGGCTAGGTAGGTTCTTTGACAAGTTCAAAGCCTTGTTTTAAGCAGCCTTATAATACCAACACTTTCTTCCCAGGTACCACCCCTCCTCGGCGTGTGGGGCCAGCTAGGCCTAGACGCCAGCACGTTTTCCTGCACCATCTTACCGAAAGACGGCAAGTCGCCCAAGAAGTATCTATTCGTGTTCGGCTTCGCTCTGCCGTGCGTGGTCATCATCGTGTCTTACTCCTGCATCTACTGGAGAGTGCGCCAGAGTAAGAGGAAGCTGGAGGGCCGCAGGTGTGTATGTGGGTGAGGATCACATGTCACTAGCGTGGCTAATGTGGTGGTGGGTTGGGTAATGTTGGGCTTAAAGTGGTGGTGGGGTAAGAAAGAGTTTGTAATACTCCCGGGATGTTATGTCCCGTTGTTAAATATTCATGTAGCATCCGTGATTATTCGAATGAAGCTAAAGGTTCCATACTTATTTTGGTGACAAGCGTGTGAACTAAAATAAACTTATGTTCTTCCTTGTCCACAGCAAACTATCCGGCCAAACAGCCAAAGAGAAAGAAGAAGACTCCCGCCTAACGACTCTCATGCTGACTATCTTCCTGTGTTTCCTCGCGTGTTTCCTACCCCTCATGATCATGAACGTGGCAGACGACGGCATCACCTACCCCTGGCTGCACATTATAGCCTCGATCCTCGCCTGGGCTTCCAGCGTCATCAACCCACTGATCTACGCCGCCACCAACAGACAGTACCGGGCTGCCTACGCCAATCTACTCAAGTTCTGCAAAAACAGCACCGTGGGACGACGGACAACCTGGGGAAGCCGGACTATGGGCCATTCTTCTAACTCCCCGCATTACGCCGAAAAACGAAACCACATGAAGGATAAGCCCGCCAATTTATGAATACACCAGTGACATCTATCGGCGAAACGAAATGTTTCTTTTGAGAGAATTCTTTATGGTTTGAAGTTGATTGCAAGTTTTATCGTTGTATTGTAAATCAATAAACGTCCAAAATAGTTTTTAGTTTACACAGAAATTCCTAAGCATCAGGAAAGTGTAATTTAATTTGCTTAAAACTTGTGGGTATATTTGGTTGTTTTTTTTTTTGGGTTCCGTAGAAATTGCGGTGTAACCCGTTAGAGTTTCTTTTAGTTTACTATGTCCGCTAGATACCTAGTGCTAACCCAATTCTGCATTTACCTACGTTTATGAATCTCATTAACAGAACGCCGACGTCGTAAAAAGTGGATTGCAATTTTTAGACCGAAATAAAAATGATTTTATGTACTAGAAACTGTATGCTCACTACAAATTGTAATTCTTATCTATTCCTAACTATAACATACAAAATCTATTACGGTCTAAACAGCCTTGTGTAATTGGGCTGTCGATCAAAATAATCTATGTAACTGTTCAATGCACAACTTAACGACTTTTAAAGACAGTGTGTTAGTGAGTGCACAGTAAATCTAATTCCTGTAAATATTAATTATACATATGTATATAAAATCAGGTTCTAATAGCTATAATTGATGCTTACCAGTTAACTTAACCAAAGTAAAATATTACCTTTATTTTTTATATAAATAATCTTTAATGCGATAAGAAAATAATTATAATATATGTAATATTATTTAAACGTAAGAATGCATTCCTTTAGGTTATAAATTATTTTTAGTTTTTATACGATCGTTCAGTTCTGTAAAATTGGATCCAGGCACTAAAATGTGTAATTGATTGCAATTTGGTTAGTCTGTTTCCGCCTCAAAAAGACCTGACAAATGTTTGACGAGATTCATGAGGACACTTCCAATTCCAATATAATTGTTCTTACTGACTCAGTTAAGCTAATATGCAGTTATCTGAGTCCCTGTAATTCTTAATTTATTTTCGCCAGCACCTTCCATGCATAGCCTTTGCAATATTTCGAATAGTTCGCTTTATGCCTACTTCTAAACACAGTATGTAAATCGCTATTAATAGAACTCGATCAACGTTTTTCAAAGAAGTGCTGTTTTCATTTTTGAGCTATGAAAGTAACATTTTTTATTGCTCTTGGTTTTTATCTTTAATTTAATATGATCAACAAGTTCTCTGAAACTGTGACCTCATTCTGTTTTATAATGCGTATAGCAAATGTGCAATGTAGTGTTCATTGCTAAAACAATGTTCTACAAAAATAGTTCATGATCACGGCAAATAATTGTCACGTTGAGTTGTAGCAAAATATTGTAATAATAATAGTTCTTGTGAAGACTGATATGTAAAAGTCAATTAGGATAAATAGCCCCTCAAACATAGCTACGTGGGAGAAACCGTTATGTTGACATTGTTATTTTAATATACAAACAGTTTTGGTTACGTAAAAAGTTACTATTTATTTTAATCAGGATTTCTGACGACAGAGTATCAAAAAAAGGAAAATGTTTGCTTAAAATAATTTATTATATTGTGTAATTAGAATAGTTCTGTTAATAAATAAGTGAACCAAAGGTAAAATAAATGTATTTATATAAATATGTTGTTATTATCCCGGCTTTCCTGCCCTACACTTATTCATGGCCATACATAAAATACTTAATTTTATATGAATATAGGAAATTCTCGATGATATATCAATTATATCATCATCAGAGAGCGACGGGATATGTGAAATCCTGAACTTACATCATTCTCTTCCAACTCGGAGCTTAGTTTAATTTCAAAATCGGAGTTCGAGATGAGAGTGGCAAGTTAGGTCCAACTTATAGTGACAAAAGTCACGTTAAATTGGGTCAACAAAACTATAAAATACGTTTTTTTCAAAACCAATCAGTTCAGTAGCTAGGGTACTAATAAACCTACAAATATAATTACCCCTCTTCAGAATACTATAACCTATATATTTTTTTTTAATCAACTGAAATCGTTTTTTTTATTTGTATCATCATCCTCCCAATTCCAACTATCCCTAAGGCGGCCAACCGTCCCGCATTCTGCGGGACCGTCCCGCAATGCTTGACGAAATCCCGTTTTGAAAGTATTAGTAAAATAGTCCCGCAAAACGTTGTATGCGTCCCGCATGTCCCGCATCCCTATGTTTCTACCACACTTCTACACAACACAAACCTGCGCGCACGCTCAACAGTGCAGGAACACAGATTACCTATAATATAATCTCGTTCTCTTTATTTCTACTGAACTCGTGAGGCCTAATGATTTTGAAAATAAGACATTAGTGCACGCTGTGACACGATATTGATAGGTTAAATTACGGTTTTTATTTTATCAGTCCCGTCCGATAATTTTTCAATGCCCCCCCCCCCCTCCTTTTCACGAAAGGTTAAGTCCCGCATTCAGTTTTCGGAAAGTTGGCCGCCTTAACTATCCCGAACTACCTATTGGCTACTGTTAAAACTGAGTGTCAGATCTCAAGGATTGAATAAAGGAGATGGCCAAAGGAGATCATTCAAGTCTCGAACATTTTGTACCCAAAAGTGAAAGTGCCGGCCAGAAGAAAAAAATAGTAGATTCTTGTAGAGGATAATGCCCTGAAGATTTTTTACTATTACAAGAATTGTCTACAATTAACTCCTAGGCTCCTATTTGACTTTGAAAATCCCAAAAAATCCCACAATGTTTGGAGCATTACATTACGGCCCCAAACTGGAGAAGCCGGCCGCTGCCTTCAAACGACTCCTGCCCGACCTGGGAAGTCATCAAATGACCCCTCTCGCTGTGGGAAAGTCAGACTCTTACTGACTAAAACCCATCATGGGGAAACCAGGGCCGCGGTAATTCTTTCGAACAATCCCGCAGCCTCGATAGGCCTTGTCCCCGCAAAAATATCGTACGATTCTTGTCGAGGATGCCCTGAAGATTTTTTACTATTATAAGGAACGTCTTCGGTTAACCCTCAGACTGCTATTTGAGTTTATCGTGAATAAAAATCTATACTTGAATGTCAGACTCTTACTGACTAAAAACCGTCGTGTTCCGTCATAGGCCTTTTATGTACCAGGGCCGCGGTATCTCTTTCGAACAACCCGCATGCTGACATCTCTTTGAGGAGCGCGTGGAACAACGCGCGCCGTCGACACGGGTCTGTCGTCTAAGCAGACAGAGGGACGATGAGCCACCCAAACTCACCGCCCACAGACCCACGCCTACGGTTGCCGGGAGTCATCTAGCGACACCCGGCGCCCATGGTGTCTACCTGGTCCAGCGCGGCGGCCGAGAGGTGCGAACTCTCTGGCGTTCCGCCTCCTCCTTCTCGAGCATGACCGCTTCGCAGAAGGAGGCGACGGCATCCCATTCCTTCTCGCCCCGGACCATGGCCTGAACCAGGGCCGGACGCGAGAGGTCGCCGCCGCCCAAAGCCTCGACGAGGACCCGGCGGTGCCCTTCCCACGCAGGGCACTCCTGGACTGTGTGGTCCACCGTGTCCTCGGGGCTGTCCGCACAGTGGTGACACCCGGGCGGGGGTTTGCTGACTGTCTGAAGAGGGCTTGGGTCAACGCTCGCCGCCGACACGGGCCTGTAGACTCTAAAGCGGCGAAGGGACGATGAGCCTCTCTAAATTCACCGCCCACAGACCGACGCCTAAGGTGGCGGGAGTCTTCTTGACACCCAACGCGCGTGGTGTCTTCCACGTTCACCTCAGCGGCTGGGATGAGAGGCGCGATCTCTCAGTTATTCCACCGCATCCTTCTCTGGCATGCTTCGCAGAAGGAGATGAAGGCATCCCATTCCCCCTCGCCCCTATAGAATTTCGAGTGGCTCATCGTCCCTCCGTCTCTCTCTTGGAGACCAGAGAGTGTCAGCAAACCCCGGGTGACCAAAACCTGCCGGGGCTGCGGGATTATTCGACAGAGTTAGTAGACGTTCGATTAGTTAAAAAAATACTGTGGACGTTATTTGCCGTAACATTCAAGTATAGATTTTTATTCACGATAAACTCAAATAGCAGTCTGAGGGTTAACCGAAGACGTTCCTTACAATATAAAAAATCTTCAGGGCATCCTCGACAAGAATAGAACGATATTTTTGCGGGGACAAGGCCTACCGGGGCTGCGGGATTCTTCGAAAGGATTATCGCGGCCCTGGTGTCCCCATGATGGGTTTGAGTCAGTAAAAGTCTGACTTTCTCATGGCGAGAGGGGGGTCATTTGATGACTTCCCAGGTCAAATAGGAGTGGTTTAAAGGCAACGGCTGGCTTCTCCAGTTTGGGACTGTAATGTAATGCTCCAAACATTGTGGGATTTTTTGGTATTTTCAAAGTCAAATAGCAGCCTAGGGGTTAATTGTAGACAATTCTTGTAATAGTAAAAATTCTTCAGGGCATTTTTCTCTACAAGAATCTACTATTTTTTTCTTCTGGCCGGCACTTTCAGTTTTGGGTACGAAATGAATGTTCTCCTTTTCATAGAAAAAAAAACCAGAATCGACAGCAACGAAATGGGTACCAATGGGTTCATTATTATTGACCTTTGATGGTGCCAAAAAATCCAGCCTGAAAACCATGGGGTATAGGAGCTATATCATATTTTCACAAAAATAAGTTCTGTTGAATTTATGTTGATTTTAAAGATTATTAACGTCAAGGGACATAAAAAAGCAAAGTAAACTAACATTATACAAGCCACTAGTAATAAAATAACCCCATAGTTTCAGAGTTGGCCTAGTGATTAAAAGGTCTTGTATTTAACCACTCCAGATACGATTAAGCACCGACCTTACCTACTTGGAGAGGTTTCGCAGTTACATGCAACCTTCACAACTGGCTATGAAATGTTTTTGGAGAAATTGTCTTTGAAAATCGCGCCATGTGACATTGTCAAATATAACAAATGACTTAGCAATGCAAAATGGTCCAATCACGAGTCTGCATTCAACTTCTAACGAACATCAAACAGTAAAAGTAAACTTTTTTGTGAACTAAAATCTTGATCGAAAAAGCGTTATAAAAAGAGAACCCCATGGTTTTTAGATGATTTGAAATACTTTTTAAAATCCACAAATTATACTGAATCCAATCATACATATGAAGTTCCTGTCGACTCTGGGTGTTTTTTTGGCCATCTCCTTTGTAAACATAGATTTATAAGAACTTGAAAACATTTACATAAGTATTACAGAACCCTGATATGCAAAAAACTATTCGGACCTATCTGAAATGATGAAATGGTACCGCAAGCGCCATCTGTTTTTGATAACCAGTACTTCATCAATAATTACATAGAATAGAGTACAGAAGATGGCACTTTAAAATAAATCAACCCAAACCTAGTTAATATAACCAATTACTACTTGTGCTTATTTTTATTTACATCTTCTACAATATTGAAAACTCGAGTAATAAGCAAACAAAACTGCAGTTTGTTTGAAGAAATCATAGACAACTTCTTTCAAATCATTGGCTTAAAAGCCGCGTATGTCAATCAGAATTTTGAAAGAAAACTACTGTTGTCTATTATCGTTTGACCACTTCCTGACAGCCCTGTAATTTTGTAGAAAGAAAAATCGCCGAAAAATGGCGAAAAGGATTGCACAGAGCTCCGTAAACTGGGCCGCCCTCGCCGAGAGGGTCCCGGCCGAACAGAAGGTCCACCTTGCGGCTTTCAAAATTAAGTCCGACACTTATCTCCGAAGGTTAGTTTTGATCGATGGATTACATAATTTTCGTTTGGAGTTTTTGGTTAATTAATTTGCTTTTTGTAGGGTTTTGGCTAACCCCCCTGAGCCGCCGAAGATCAACTGGGCCCAGTACAAGAATGCCGTGCCCATCCCCGGTATGGTTGACACCTTCCAGAAGCAGTACGAAGCTCTGAAGGTGCCGTACCCTGCTGACACACAGACCGCTCAGGTCGAGGCACAATGGGCTGAGGTCAAGAAGTCCATCGAAGCCTTCATCCAGGAATCAAACGCTAACATTGCTGGGTAAGTAAATAACTTCTACATAGCAGTGTAGTGTTGTGCCCACACACAATTTTGTACAAAATTTTATAGCAACATAGGAAGTAGTGATATAATAGAGAATTTCATTATGATGAACAAATTATAGACCAACACTGCTCCAATAATCTCATTCTCTACTCTCTCTCTCTGACATCATTTTGAGTTTGATTTTGCCATGGCTTAATTCAATTGGATTATTAATTAGCCACATTTTATTTTGTTTACTATCAACTTCAAGCTATTATTAAATTCAATATTATTTAAGTCCTTGCCTAGACAGGATAATAAACTGTGTATCCTATATTTCACATCTCAGTTGCAGATTTTATGAATATTCATGTTCCTGAAAATACTACGTTCATATACAAAAATTTCTGATATTCCATTTCAAATCATTCTAGCTACCAGAAACAGATCAGCGAGATCAAGGCCCTGCTGCCATACGACCAGATGACCATGGAAGACTACCGCGATGCCTACCCAGAGGAAGCTCTCGACCCCATCAACAAGCCTACCTTCTGGCCCCACACCCCTGATGAGCAGCTCGGCTACGTCGACCCTGACAAGCCAGCACATTCCGGACATTAATGTAATCAGCGCCTTTACTCAGCTTCAGAATATAGTCAGCATATATCAGCGCCATGTGATAGTTGACCGTTGTGAAGTATTGTCAAGGTTCTTAGGAAGTTGCAATCATCTTGTTCTATTTATGTAGGAATAAATGAAATCTTTAACAACAGTTTTTGTTTTATTTTAATTTTAAATAGAATAGGTGTAATGTGTTGCTCCCACTGTTGCTTATATTTAGGTACTTTGAACCTTTTTGGGGAAAAAAGGCGATCATAAGAACCTACTATTTCAAGTTAATTACAGTTACCGGCACGGATATTGAGCTCTCGGCGGAAGAGTGGGGATCGCTTTGCGCACCCGTACGCATAAGGCAGTAAATCGCTTCTGCGCAGGTGAAGGTCAGGGCTCAATATCCGTGCCGATAACTTTACATAAGAGTATGAATGAGTTTGTTGGCATCTGTGCTTGAAAAATGGATAATAAAGCTGTGTAATTTGAAAGGATATTTTATTTGATATGTAATTAGTACAAACTAAACCATCCAAAAACCAAAGAAACCTGTCCTGTCTCAAGCTCTAAATATCTATGCATAAATTTCATTCAAATCGGTTCTCTCTTCTCTTCAGCTTTATAATATTAGTATAGATAATTCAGTTAATTTACACATGAAAGAACAAAATTTTTACTGACTGCCCTAGATTCAACATCCTCGGAGCCCTTCTCCCAACCATGTTGGGGTCGGCTTCCAGTCTAACCGGATGTAGCCGAGTACCAGAGCTTTAGAAGGAGCGACTGAAAGGTTATGGTTCCCAATTCGTCGTCCTAGCCCAGAGTCGTATTAACCCTCTGCAACTGACGTGGTCAAATTTTTACAATTCAACTGAGGTGGTAGTACACGAGACACCACTTCAATTGCAAATATTTTTGTAAAATTAAACTATACAGCAAACTTATTGATATTTATTAGATTTATAGCCTATTTTAAATGTTAAATTAACTTGGAATAAAAAGAAGAAAATGTACTTTCAAAATTAAACAACTTTTATTTACTTATGTCAAATCAGTCTGAAAAATTCTACTTAATCATTTATGAACTAAAAAAAGTAACAAAATCAACTTTTTCAAATTTTCAATTACATATTTTAAAAGTTCACAATAATATGAATCAGTGTTGGAAAAATGAGATACATTCGTTGGTCAAATTATAAACTAGACTGATTCAAAGTCACACCTTTTTTGGCAATTATCACACAGTGGCTTAGAGAACTGAAGGCAAATTGGCTTCGAACAATCACAGCAACGATACTTAGTTTGTCTTTTTATTTAACCCTCTGCAGCTGAGGTGGTAGTCCCACAGACACCGCAAAATACAAAATCAAGTTTTTTACCGTCATTTTTCAAATTCGTGCGCCAGCTCTTCGAGTACCTTCCTATAAAGGGCTCGCGCGTCGGACAGTGTGCGAGGGGCGGTCACAGTGAGCTTACTTTAGCGTGGAGGAAGAAAAGTGTCCACGGGACTACCACGTCAGCGTCAAGGTAAGTTTCCACGAGACTACCACCTCAGTCAAATGGTTATATCTTCATAGTGTCTCCTAAACTACCACGTCAGTAACCTAGTTTAAATGATTCATTTTTAGTGTTATTTTCCAATTTTCCTGAAATATTACGTTAATATTTTAATTACTTATCAATTAACTTGAATGCCAAGCTAACTGGTGTTAAGTACCGAACAAGTTTTTAGATGGACATCTCAAGCAACAACCCTAAACTAGGGACTTCTGCTCGTAAAAGAACATCGGCTGGAACTCTCAAGAGACATGAAGGGGAAATATTGAACTAACTGTAACAGGAAAGTGACGATGCCTTTAGTGTTAGGTATTGATGATAAAGATGGAGATCCATTAGTTTCGATCCTGAAACCGAACGCGATGAAGATGACGCCATTTCACGAGGAGAAGAGTTTTAGGCATGGATGGGGGTCCCTTCATCTCCGGTAGTCCGATTTGTTCCACTGAGTGATAAAACATTTTGTTATATTTTTCCAAATTAACCCTCTGCAACTGACGTGGTCAAATTTTTACAATTCAACTGAGGTGGTAGTACACGAGACACCACTTCAATTGCAAATATTTTTGTAAAATTAAACTATACAGCAAACTTATTGATATTTATTAGATTTATAGCCTATTTTAAATGTTAAATTAACTTGGAATAAAAAGAAGAAAATGTACTTTCAAAATTAAACAACTTTTATTTACTTATGTCAAATCAGTCTGAAAAATTCTACTTAATCATTTATGAACTAAAAAAAGTAACAAAATCAACTTTTTCAAATTTTCAATTACATATTTTAAAAGTTCACAATAATATGAATCAGTGTTGGAAAAATGAGATACATTCGTTGGTCAAATTATAAACTAGACTGATTCAAAGTCACACCTTTTTTGGCAATTATCACACAGTGGCTTAGAGAACTGAAGGCAAATTGGCTTCGAACAATCACAGCAACGATACTTAGTTTGTCTTTTTATTTAATTTGGAAAAATATAACAAAATGTTTTATCACTCAGTGGAACAAATCGGACTACCGGAGATGAAGGGACCCCCATCCATGCCTAAAACTCTTCTCCTCGTGAAATGGCGTCATCTTCATCGCGTTCGGTTTCAGGATCGAAACTAATGGATCTCCATCTTTATCATCAATACCTAACACTAAAGGCATCGTCACTTTCCTGTTACAGTTAGTTCAATATTTCCCCTTCATGTCTCTTGAGAGTTCCAGCCGATGTTCTTTTACGAGCAGAAGTCCCTAGTTTAGGGTTGTTGCTTGAGATGTCCATCTAAAAACTTGTTCGGTACTTAACACCAGTTAGCTTGGCATTCAAGTTAATTGATAAGTAATTAAAATATTAACGTAATATTTCAGGAAAATTGGAAAATAACACTAAAAATGAATCATTTAAACTAGGTTACTGACGTGGTAGTTTAGGAGACACTATGAAGATATAACCATTTGACTGAGGTGGTAGTCTCGTGGAAACTTACCTTGACGCTGACGTGGTAGTCCCGTGGACACTTTTCTTCCTCCACGCTAAAGTAAGCTCACTGTGACCGCCCCTCGCACACTGTCCGACGCGCGAGCCCTTTATAGGAAGGTACTCGAAGAGCTGGCGCACGAATTTGAAAAATGACGGTAAAAAACTTGATTTTGTATTTTGCGGTGTCTGTGGGACTACCACCTCAGCTGCAGAGGGTTAAAATGGCAAGTGTTTTCGTTCCTATATGCTGCGTTTAGTGAAGGATTATCAGGCATTAACAATAAAACCAATTCTTAAATTCGATTAACCTTTATTATCTGTGAATTGTACAATTTATTACATTAATCACCAGTATAATGCTGTCACAGAGTTACACGACGCAGGAATGTTACATTTAGAAAACTAAGATTTGGTGCAATGAGCTATGGATATTAATGTGCTGTAGAAACGAATATTCTGATAAAACATTATTATTCTATGCATAAGACACTTGATAAGTGGCACAATTCTACTATCGGAGATCAAAATACGAATCTAATTGAAAATATCCTATTCTGATTTAGCTATGTAGTAACACAGATATTAGCTTGAAACTATAGTAAGCAGGTATAGACATCATCCTGAATTTTAAAATGCTCTTGTAAATAATATCCTAATTATTCTTCAATACTTAAAATAAAAGTGAAAACTGGCAAATATAGTTTCTTGTATATTGTTGCATAGTTCAAATAGACGCTAAACGTATACAAATCTGTTGCCATATTACAAAATACGATATGATAGAGTCTATAACCTCATAGGTCCGATTCCAAGCATCACTTTCACAGAAACTTAAAAATAAAAATTAAAACTATTATCATTTTACAACTAGACGCGAGTGAAACTATTCGTTTCTGTAAAATTAGTTACAGGAGGGACCCGTTTGGTGTTATCATTTCAGAATTACATTACAAGCTAAGGCCGTTTTCATTTGAGTGATTTTCAAAGACGAGAACAATCGCCTAATATACTAGTTAATAATATTGCATCTATTAGGCCGTATTCAGTAGAATTACGCCCTATTGTAATGTAAAAACCACTCAAATGAAAGCCGACCTCCTTATCCTATGAACACTAATTTCACATCACATCCAGTTGATCTTAATCTAAATAAAATTTCTATTTAGCGGCGAATTTGTTAGCTGGGGGCGGTGGTGGCTGGGCGTACATGTTGTAGTAGCTAGTCGGGGGTGGTACGTTGAAGCCCTGGTTCTGGTTGAAGCTGTAGTTGCTGGGGAAGGGCTGGGAGTCGGCGCCGCGTCCTCGGCCGCGGCCTCGGAAGCCGTTGTCCTGTCGGAAGTTGTCGCGGCTGCTGTCTCGGTTGTATGAACGCGTGTTGTATGAGCTTTGGTTGCTGTCATAGTCGTTGTTTGAGTCGTCCCATCTTGAGCCTGGAGGGGGATTTATATTGAATTATTTTGGGCGATTAATGGTTGCTATTGGTTACAGGCTTTGTCTAAGCCCGAAATTAGCAATATTTCTCTATTTCCTGTTAGATACAAATAGTTGTAAAAGGAAATAAACAATAAATAGATAGTTAAATATTACAACGCTCAGTCTTCTTTGTTGTATAAAGGTCAGGTTGTTTGTTTCCATGTAATGACACAGAAACTGTTCAACAGATTTAGATAAAAAATTGGGATCGGGATATTCTACTCTTTATAATTCAATCCCCTGTATCACGGGTGAATCCTCTTTGACAAAGAAAAAACAATACTTTTATCAATTTTCTTTAAAACAAGCTAACTTTAAGACTTGTTAAAGGAACATAAAATAACATAAAAAACTCGCAAAAAAACGATAAAAAGCGTGTCACAACACACATAGAGAGCTACAAGACAAGACACACAATCAGTACTGACTCCGGTCTCCCCCGAAGCGGCCGCGGCCCCCGCGCGAGTCGCGCGCGCCGCGGGCGTCCCGCGCGCCGCGCCCGCGCCCGCGCTCGAACCGACCGCCGCCGCTCTCGTCGCGGTCGCGGTAGCGGTTACGACCTGGGAATTAAGATTGTATAGTTAAGCGTGGTGTACCTATAAACTATGTATGGCAATATGGATGTTTGTTACCTTCACACTCATAAATTACCCGGGTGCGGGAAGAGTTCTCTTGCGGTTCGGGTGATAACATAGAGATAAACTACATATTGATATTTACTGCTAAAGAAAATTGTGTATTACATATTAGAAAAATGAAACATGGCCTGTGCAAAATCTCTTTTCTGATGGTGGACAAAAAAAGTATGATTAGGGAAAGTTAAGACTGAAAAGGCTTGGGTGAATAATTTTATCTCTAATCCTAAATAAGTTATGTCTGTTTGGGGTACTTACCGTACTTTCCCTTGAATCCCATGCCACACTGAGCCAGCTCCATCAGCTTGGGGTTCACCACTTGATTCGCCTCTTGCAGGACATTCATCAGATCTTTAGCCTGTCAATATACACCAAATATTTACATTTAGGAAACATTGAGAATAAGTTAATAGTATAAAAATATACAAAAGCATTATTCCTAAAGAAAATAAAGTAGAAGAAATTATAATTGTATATGTGAATTAAAAATGGATAAAATAATATGTTAAAGAATAATATGTACCTTAGCAGAATTATTAGGAGTGAAGAGCGTGTATGCCGTGCCGGTGTTGTGCGAGCGGCCCGTGCGACCGATACGATGCACATAGTCCTCCGAGTTGTTCGGATAGTCATAGTTTATCACAAACTTCACGTCCTCCACATCTGCGCCCAAGCCATCACGTTAGTATAAGAAGAGATGACTCTCGTAGAACAAATGTATGTATTGGACAAGATAAGCTATGGGAGATGAGAGCTCTAAAAGGCGAGGAAGGACCACAAAAACGACCATTATCTTAACTCTTATTTTGTATAATTTGAAAATGTTTAGTTGACACATGCGGACCTACAGCAAATGGATAGATAAATCATAATTCTGTTCTCCGATTGCCGTAAGTCCCGCATCAGAACGCTCATCCCAACAATGTAAGACACATAATATTTACCTTGAGGCGTGTCGGCTGCTCAGGCTCCGCTAAACTGGAAATAACTGTATTATGCCCGTCAGTCCGGAGTGTGAAGGCCAAGAAACGGTGTGCTGACTTATATTAGGCCCTCTTACCGCGCTGTCAGTTGCGTAGGGCAGGCCAAATCTTCATATTAAATCTCTCATGACAAATAACCAAGCATGTATTGCTCTAATATGGTCTTACGTTAAATTTTAACTCTATAGCCAAATGGGAACCCCAAATTTGGAAACTCTTGAATATAAGACCATGTTGTTTAATTGATTATGCACAATTCCCAGTTTAATGTTTAGAGGCAGCATGCTCATATTGAAATAGTGTGCGCTGACAGAGGACTGTCGTTTGGTTACGATTGGTAACAAGGTATTGGTCAGGTCAGCAACACACCATAGTCTAGCCGTTAACACTGCACGCATGCGCCTCTGAAATGAAAAACAATCGAGAATAATGCCAAGTCAGTCATGGAAATTTATTTTATTATTATCGGGCTAAGATGTTTGTATCTGTGGTAGATTTTTACACTGTTAGCGTGGCGAAAGTATATTGTTAATAACTTCAAGCCCGTTATAAAATATCTAAAGAGTAAATTGTTAAATATTATAATAGGAAACATTACTTAAATATAAATATCTACCAGCAGAATATATAAGTTTATCGTGGCCCGAGAATATAGCAGTATCATCGTACCATTGCTGTGTTTATAGATACTTGGTGGCTGTTCCAATATTCACTTTTAGCCACCTCTTGCATAAACCATAACTTCATTAAATATTGCATTTATTTCACATCTATCTTAGTAGTTTTATAAGATCCTAGCGTAATTCAAAGTGGAAGTATATCTTCTCGAGTATTGTTGTGCAAAAAACGTGAATACTGGAACCTATTTTCACATTGAATAAGCATAATATGAAAACTATGCGTTGTTCACTTAGCAATGGCATCCATATACCTCCACTACGCCCCTGACATCTCTTAGACCATTACAACACCCCGGTGTTACAGTGCGAGAGGTATATTTACTCATTTCAGTGTTTATCTTACTCGCAACTGTGTCATTTCATCTTTTGTTTGATGCCCTCATCAGTTGGCGGGAACAATCACCACCATTTATAAACTTAAAAACTTGATCGGTGGCACAAACATAAGATAGTAACTTCTGGGCAACTTACAGTGTCTTGCAAGCGAAAAGTGCTAATAATATTTGGTAGTTCTGTGCTGGTATTTTTTTGTTCAGCCCTAAACAATGTTACAAGTTCACAACACAATGTCCCTAGCGTTTTTCCTGAATGGCCTACTGGTTTAAGCACCTGCCTCTCAAGAACGAGTGTGCGGGTTCGATTTAGTAAACTTTTATGAAGTTGTTTGCATATTCTTATCTTGGACATCAATTACCGACAGCTAAAGTATAAAATCGCAAATCCGCCTTGAGCAAGCGTGGTGATTAACACTCAACAAACACCCGTTCCCTGCAGTAAAACATGAAAAAATTCCGTTATTTCCTCTAAATACAGGATGTTAGTACTTACCAAGGCCACGGGCAGCGACGTCGGTCGCGACTAGTATACCGCCGCTGGACATTCGGAACTGGTTGAGCACATAGTCTCTGTCTTGTTGGTTCTTGTCGCCGTGGATGGCTAGGGCCCGCCAACCAGCACGGTTGATAGCTTTGGTTATTTCATCCACCTTGATGGAAATTCGCGTCAATAAGGGTTATACAACTAGAGATAGGTATCATAATTGTACCTGATTACGAACACGTTTTAGGAAATCCCGCAGTCTTTATACCCTGAAAAACTCACCCTTCTCTTAGTCTCAGCAAATATGATGGTCTTAGTTTCCTCCTCGGAAGATATCTCAGTGAGCAGTGTGATCAGCTTATCATTCTTCTCCCATTCCTCACAAACGTCTACAATCTGAAGGATATTGTGGTTCGCAGACAGGCTGAGAGAACCTATGTTAATCTGGATGTAGTCATGAAGGAACTCCTCAGCTAGATTCTGTACTTCCTTCGGCCAGGTTGCTGACCACATAAGAACCTAGGAAGATAAGTACCAGAATTAAGATTACAAGGATTTAGGTGTGTTGGTGAGATTTCAGTGTTATCAGCATATAGGTATGTTTACCTGTCTGTCCGGTCGAATCTGCTCAATGATTTTGCGGATCTGAGGCTCGAAACCCATGTCCAACATGCGGTCTGCCTCATCCAGCACCAAGTAGGTGCAGCGACGAAGGTTTGTGGTGTCTGTAGACAAGAAAGGTCATTAGTTGTAATTGGCGTATCAAAAGACCAAAATTTCCTATGCTTTTTACTCAATTGATTAATCAAACTATTGTATTTTTGATAACGGAATTGCAATTTGTACTGTAGTTTCCTATTTATACTTGACAACTAAATATGTATTGCTAACTATGTGTCATGGCTGTATAGGTACAAACAAAGTAATAAATTAAGCAAAACAAATAAACATCTTTTTTTTCACCTTTCTCCAAGAAATCAATAAGCCGTCCTGGTGTGGCGATGACTATCTCCACGCCTCTCTCAAGGCACCTGCCCTGCGGTCCCTTAGGGGCTCCACCGAATATACACGTGTTGCGGACTTGCACACTCTGACCAAAATCATTGGCCACCTGCAAAAGCACACAAACCTTTAATTCCTGCATAGATTTTACATTCACTGTTCTAGATAAATAGATTTAGAAATCATAGTTATGTATGTAAGAGCAGATTATCTTGTGTGAAAATTAGCGTGAATCCACGCAAGTTACAGTATTAAATGATCTATTGTTCTTTTATATTGCAAGAGATATAAGATAGGATCATAGGAGATGACAGACAAATTAGTAGATGACTCATTCCAGGACTTTTTTTTGTATTTTAAATGAATTTAAGTGGGTGTTGCCATGCCCATATGTGTTGTATGTTAAACAAGAATATTTAATAGATTCTGATTATTACGACATTGCTAGAATGGCAATGTCTGAACGAACTGGCCTTGAACACATATTGGACATATAATAATTACTGAATTGAGCCTAACCCACCTAATCTGCTCTTACATACTTATAAACAATAAAAATAATATGAAAGCATGACAAAAGGGATACCAGATATATTGATTAAAACAAACAACAAAAATAAAGAAAATCTACTGGATATGTGATAAATAACATCTAATAAGTTGTAGGTATATGATAATATAAATCCCGAATTATTGAAATTAGATCAAACATTTATAAATATTCATGAGTTTCTGTTTGTTCACAGACAGTTTACCCCCACATACAAACTACTTGTGTTTTCTACCCAGTCTATTATAGACATCTGTGTACAGATAGTTTCAAAAATTTTAAGAAGATGATATAATACATATAGAATAGAATGGTGAGGATATGCAAACTGCTGTTTGAAACAAACTACACAGTAAAGTAAGCATTCCACAGATAAGCTGCAAGGTCTAAAAGAAATAACAAAAATACTTGTGCCCAAAACTAAAAAAAATCAAGGTTACGTTCAGAAACCTCACCTAGTAACAAGAAAATTTAGAATTTTGGGATGCCAATCAAACATATTCTTAAACATATGTAAATTTTTCATCAGGTTTTCGAACATAGCCTGCCTGCAATAAGCTAGTTCTACAAATTATTTATGTAATTGGATAAATTTACTATTTCCAGTTCGCTCGGATTGTCCGTCATCTCCGCAGCGATTCCATTCATTGAGATCAACGCCTGGAGTAGCACAATGGAAAACAAATACTCATCTTACATTTTGTAATTAAAAGTATTTATATTAGGTATTAGAGACAAATTATTAATTGTGGTCCTTCTGATGTAGATAAGATCCCATATCAGGCAATCTTGTCTCAATCCAATAGTAGCAGGCATAGTTGTCAACTTGTCATTTAATAACACATTTTATAAAAACAGAAACTAATAAGAATATAATCAGACAAACCTGTTGAATCTGTTGAGCAAGCTCTCTAGTTGGAGCTAACACCAGTACAATTGGTCCCTCATCCCTCAGCAGGCGTGGCTGGTTGATGATGTGGACAATTGCTGGCAGTATATAAGCCAGAGTTTTCCCAGACCCTGTCTGAGCAATTCCCACTAAATCTCTCCCAGACAGTGCAATAGGCCAACCCTGAGCTTGAATGGGAGTAGGATGAGGGAAGCCTTGTTTCAATATCTCCTTCATAGCATAATCTGGAAACCCTCCTTCTTCAAAGTACATGCTCGGCGCTGGAACATCGCGCCCTTTCACAGTGATCTGGTTTTGGCTGCGATACGCCTCTATCTCCGCTTGACTGCGCGACTGCACGTTCTGATGCGGCACATAGAAGTTTTTCTGGAACGGAGTGAGAGTGATTGTGTCCCAGCGGATTTTCCTAAGATTACCACCCGGTTGATCATTCTTGAAATTGCCTCGGAAGTCATCACGGCCGCCGCGACCTCCGAAGCCTCGGCCGCCGTCGCGTCCCCCGCGGCCCCCGTCCCGACCGCCGCGGCTGCTACCGAAGCGGCTACTTCCTCTCTCTAGGGAGCGATCGCTAGACCGTCCTCCCCGTGAACTACCTCTGCCGCCTCCACGGCCTCCGCGGCTGCCACCACGGCCCCCGCCGCGTCCTCCACGTCTATCGTCGTACCTAATTCATAAAATCCGTGTAAATAAACCAAGCGTTGTAAATAAAAGAAACCTACATCTACCAATTACTTACATCTTAAGTTTTCACGGCGATGGAACACTACAAATGCTAACAATACTGAATTTCTGAGCAACAACTGAAAATATGCAGCAAATTACACTATTTTTATTCAATGTTGTAATATTTTTAATAGCGTAACAAACATTGGGCTGACTTTTACTGCAAATGCCAACTGTCGGCCATATTGGAATTTAAACTTTTCCTAAGTTTGTCTATGACTGACAACTAGACAAAATGTCAATTTGTGTTTCCGGTGCAAGAGGCCAACTTTTTCCATTTATTCAGTTAATTAATTTTTATGGCGATTTTGTGACCTTGTACACCTCATTCTAAAATTATGATATTTTTTCGAACAATTAAAAGGAAAATGAAATTATTTATTTTACACATAAAAAAATATAAGTGCTCAAATGGGTCTAAATGATTTCAATTTCCGGTGTGGCTGAAAAAAGTGCAATGAGTTTCAAGCTGAAAATATAAAGTAATCTAGTTTTTAAATTCTAGATCATTAAAAAAATGTAGCTATGTAATGCTCGTAGAAACAACTGTATATCTTTTACGCCGGCTTTAATTAAAGTAGAGTAGTAAAACTTATGTTCGCAGTTTTGTATTATGCTACGATGCAGAAGATGCATTTAAAGTTACATCTTTTTAAAATTGTAACAATAAAAAGGATCTCCGAACAGCCTATGAAAAGACCTTACTCTACCCTGTACTTGTATTTACTTGCATTGCTGTAAATAGAGAGATACATAGAGCGTCGAGACAATTATTGATAAAACAATAAATTCACCATTAACTCCCTGTCTCATAGCTGAGCAGTTTAGGCGCTTAGTATTTTATTTTTTCTTTTATAATGGATGCTACAATACCTGTTTTTGAGAAGCCCCATCGACCTTTGACTGTTTTAGACTGGACAAGAAACATTCAGAGGCTACAAAATGAAGCGAGGCTTCGTCGATTTGAGTCTTATGAGTTGAGAAATCGAGCCAATCAGTTGAGGAACGAGACTTCGGTAACCACGAGATGGGATACCTATGTTAACAACGAGTTGTTGAGGGATAGGTACGGTTTGCTCGGTCCGAATACTTTGTAGGCCTTTGTAGATAGGTACGATAGATACCATGTAGATACTATGTAATTTGTCTTACTGACGAACCAACCTTATTGATGTTTATGGCGAATTTTCTCGTCGTGTTCGTTACAGAATATGCGAAGTCCAAGCATGGAGGGAAAAGCAGAGGTTCACAAGAGAATGCGTAAGAGATGAGATAAGAGCTTTGAAAGAAGAGAAACATGCAACCGAACTCCACTTGGAGTCCCTTCAAGTTCCGTTTATGGTGATATCTCAGTGTCTCTCTAATAGAGATCAGAGAGTGCCCCCGGAGCTGACCAGAGACCAACTTGGAGAGGAACTAAATAAGGTGAACAAATAAAATGTTGGGAGTCAATAGCTTACTTTTTTATTGCTTCGTAAACATAACTTACCCGATAACTGTTCGTTTATTTACGTTTGAAACGGTCATTAGTAAAAAAAAACTCTTAGAACTCAGGCTTCATATATTCAACACATTTTTAGGAACTCCATATAGCGGAGAATAGCAAACGCGTCTTAATGGACGTCTGCCACATGGGCTGGGAGAAGATAAAAGAGCTCACCAATGTGCTCTGCCGCCTGGAGCGCGAGATCAAGAATAAAGACGAAACCCTCGACTTGGAGTACCACGTCAAAGACCTGACCAGGGACAGCACTGATATTAGTTTCAAGCTAGATCCTACGAGGGTCCCCACAGAGTAAGTGACGTTGTTTTAGCTTTCTTTTCGATGGTCCAAAAACGTTTACCCGGTAAGTAAATTGGATCCGAATCTCTTCTGTGTACTTAGGGATTTTGGAAACGTCTATTCATCATTCTGCACTTGCTATCAGAGGATTTATTTAACTAATTTATCATTTAATTAAATAAATTATGTTACTAAACCCTAAGATATTGTAATCTGATGCCCTCCAAGAAAGGCAAATGTGAGCTTTTTCCCCAGATCAATGACAGAAGAGAGTTACGTCCACTGCATAGAAAACACGATAAAGATAGCAGAACAGCTGATGTCGGAGTCCAAAACTCTTCGAGAGACGATGTTCAAAAGCCGCGAGCAGGCGAGGAACCAGATGCACGCCCAGAGCCAGCAGGTCGAGCTCATTATGAGGAGGAGGGTCTTTGACATACAGAGGGCTAGGAATGAGATGGAGTGGCAGAAGTACAAGGTAAATTACATGAACAAATTTTGAATGTTGTGAGGAAACTTGGGTTTAAATAGTTCAGAAACCGTTTATTCGTTTAGGGTCGTGGAAATAAAGAGATTAGTACCTACTCGTATCTGCTCTGTGGTCATCATTTAATCTTGTTGCAAAACTTTTTAGCTTGAGCAGAATCTGCAAAAACTCGACAGGGAGATTGAAACGCTTCGTGCAGCAGTCGCGGATAAAATAAACCCGACGAAACTGGTGGAAACCAGATTGGAAACCCGGACAAGAAGACCAGTCCTTGAAAGAGTTCAGGATAAGCCCATGCGTGGCCTGATCGAGGAGTTCGAAAGGGTTCATATGAGTCACAACATGCTCGAAAAGAAATTGGAAGAAGCACTGTAAGTACCTAAAGACTCCTTAATTTTATAAATATGTATCTTGTGGTGGGTAGTCGCAAGTATGCAGAACCGGTGCCACACCAGACTAAGATTGGGGCCGTATCACGGCTAGAGAAATAAGTCTTTTTATTTAAAAAAATATATTGGCACGTAACTTTTGAATGTGCGACTTTTTTGGAAGTTTTTGACTCGAAAATAAGGCTACCTAAAATTTTGCTTGTTCTTATTAAAATTAGGGGGGAGCCTGAATTATGTGGACTGAAAAATATTCTATTTTATTATATTTTTCCTAGCACAACATACCACGGTATGTTCAACCACCACGGGCGCGTGACAAAGGACTTGCAATACAAGAACCAGGCTCTGGAGACGGACAGACGTCTCATAGAGATCAGGAAGCCATTGCACTCGTCTGATGAAACTGAGTTCAAGAGGAATGTCGGGTATTGCCATATGAGCGATGAACTGGTCACGGACTAGTTGATAACACTTCATGTGGCAGTTATTAAAGAGGGTAACACTTAATTTCGTTACGATGGATTTTAAATTATAGCTGTTTTGTTAGTTTTAAATGTTGCGCTTATAAGATTATGGCAGGCAACACACTAAAGACGGTTGGTCACGTATGTCCAAAGTTTTAGATTCCAAATCAAAAGAGAAAGCATTACTCGTCCTGAATTTAACTATCTCATTCGATCTACTAATTAATTAGTTACTTAATTGTAAGAAAAGTATTACATTATGTAAACTATTAGAAAAGATTTAAGTTATCTCTAGTATAACAAATTATTAAGACTGTCACCATCAGCGGTCGTGTTCAAAAAACAAATACAATGTTAAAAAATCTCGTATTTATTCATGTAATAACATAACAAGCACTGTTCTGTAATATTATACATTATAATAAGATATAAATAAATATGTCATGATATTAATGACGATACACCTTGGTATTCGCTAAGCATTTGATGTAAAAATACACATTTTAACTATTTATATTTATTAACTTGGATAAAATAGACTATTATACTCGTACTGATATAATACTTGAAGTTTATTGGAATGTGTTAACCATTAATCCTGTACCACTAGTGAAAAAGTTTACAAGTTCAATTAAACCAAAAAATATTGTTTAAAAGCTCACAGAACTTTAGTTTTTTTTCCGCGAAACTTGTATTCTTTTCCACAGAGGCAGATACAATACTTTTTACATCAAATGAGATTCAAGGCACTATTATATAAACTAGTGAACATTCTATACCTATGACATTCTGTAGTGGAAAATATCGATATCTTTAGAGGTGCTTTCAATCCATCAATAGATTTCTGCGTCTTAGCTTTATAAATCGATACGTCATATAGATAAAGCTACATGCCATAAGTAGTGGTAATAATATTGCTATTACAGTTATGAATTGATCTCGAAGATTCATATTTTGTCTGTTTTGTCCGATATTTTTTACAGTAACTGTTTAAAAAATTATGACGTTTTGCTCAGACATTTCATTTTGGCCAACGCGATTTATTTAGTCGCATTCAGAATAATCTCTAAGTAATGTATTTAAATTATTCCACACAACTGCTAAACGAGTTTTAATGCAACTTGGCACAAATATACATCATGTTCTGTATCAGCACATAGAATACCTTTCATTACTGCTATTTCTTATTACAGATAAATAAATAATATAAAAATTAAGTAGACGTGAAGCAGTGTATCTTACCTAATGTACTTGTTACCGCACGGCAGTAAATATAATATTAATCTAATATTAATGCAACATGAGGTTTTATTCGTAATACTTTAAGTTTATGGTTTCATAGTGGACAGTATTTCGAAAAAGATAGTCTTGTATTTATGGAATTGCTTTTCACAAATTCAAACTCATGTTGTTTATTTACTATGTATTTGATAATCATGAATTATTGGAGATAATTATATTTTTGGGATGTGACGACACACTTGCTTGTGTCATACAAATTTTAGTTTAGTAGGTAAAGTTATATTTAAGTAGTCCACTACGAACCAGTATTCGATATTATTAATCTAACAACAAGTATTTGGAACTCAGTTACGATTAATTAACAATATAATAAGCTTTATTGTGCACTTAATTTTAATAAATTATAACGTTATGTACTTACTTAAAACTTACCACAATACAGTTATATGCAAAAATAAGTAGTACCTACTCTCTCAATACATCTAATTTGTGAACGTAATCTTTTACTGATTAGAACTATATTTTGTCTTCCATAATTTGATTGGACTAATTTACTTTTTATTGCACACAACTGTATTTAACATTTGTTCATTGACAATCTTGAGTTTTTACATAAAACCTAGCGTACTTGCTATTTCAAATGCCATGCCTCTAATAAAAATTGCTTTGCTTTGAATTGGTAGCTGTAAAATTTATAAAATCTCTTTTTCCTTTACGGTCGGGTAAACACCATGAAAATAAAGCGATTTTCAATATAACTTAGCATTTAAATGAAATGCATAAAAAACAATCTATTCGATAAATGTATGCATTGGTGCGAAGTAAATAATAAAACATACACTTAACACAAAAACAAGAAAAATAACCTTAAAACAAGGTCAGAAAAAGACAACAAAAAAAATTGTACTTCCCGCCAAAAATCCATAGATAATACTCGAAGCAAAGGTATTACTTAACAGCCTTTGGAGACAGTTCGGGTTTCGGACCTACTTTTTCATACGCCTCGTCTAATAATGAGCATATTAGATCTATTTTGTCGTCTGTAAGTTTCCTGCTACACGCTAAACGGATGGAAGGTTCTGGACAGTTTAGTTCGACATCTCGTAAGTAAGCGGCGACTGTCATGGCGACGCTTTTCTCTAAACAATAGTTAGTTATGTTACGGAGGTATGAGTGTTTCAGTCTGTCTGTGAGGTCGTCTTTTTTGAGGTAGATGTGCTTCACCGGGGAGAGAGCGTCGCCTCGGAATGTGAAATGCTTCAGTTGGGAGAGGGCTCTGAAAAGAAAAATATGCATATTAATGCCTGACTTTTTTTTCACGATGACATAGAAACAACTACGTTTATAATTTTCAGTTTTTAGAGTATTTTCTGAAAGAAAAAGATCTATTTTATGAGATCCTATGTAGGAAATTTGTAATTAGAACCCAATTAGAACGTAATATTTTACTTCTGAAATGCAGTAGTGTAGTAAAGTGTGTCGTAATCTGTGGTCGTAATGACCTATTTAATTTTGCATTATAATGCTCATCTATCACCTTATCTCAATTAAAATGGCAGTTTACAATTTTTTATCAATATTTTTATTTGTCACTGTAAAATTAATTCCTAGTTTATCTAAAACGTTTGCAGAACTACTTAAAGATTGAGTCATACTTATGGACTTTATCGCGAGTAATAACGCATTAAGTACAGAGTCGCGTGGTCTTATCAAATCGTACGTTTTATGTGACGTTATTTTATCAGTGAAGAGTATAAAATTGCAGTGAATTCTAGTCATTATTTGTAGAAGGAAGTATTTTTAAAGAAACATCTGTTAGTGATCATTTTTCACGATCTATCTTTTTAATTTCTCGTATTGATTATCATTACGACGAATATTTTTTTATTACAGACCATGGGTAGATTATAACTTATTATAATTGCATACATTTACTGAACCTAAAACACTTCACTTCATGCATGTATGATGCGTGAAAAAATTGCTCCTCATCGCTGTCACCGGGTAATGTACCCAGAAGGCTGGCAGCATTGCCACGTTGGATGGCAATGCTCAATAGGACTTTAGTGTGGGACGCGACCTGCGTCGACACTCTTGCGCCATCCCATCTTCCTAGAACTGCGTGTTGTGTTGGCTCCGCCGCTTCACAAGCAGAGGACCTCAAACGGCGCAAATATAGTAGCCTTATCGGGAATTACATGTTTGAGCCGTTTGGGGTTGAAACTCTCGGGCCGTGGGGTCCGAGTGCTCACGCGCTTGCGAAGGAAATTTCTAAGCGCCTTGTTGACACTTCTCGTGACCCAAGGGCTGGCTTTTATTTCGCACAGAGGTTGAGCATTGCCATCCAACGTGGCAATGCTGCCAGCCTTCTGGGTACATTACCCGGTGACAGCGATGAGGAGCAATTTTTTGATGCTATGTATTAGTTTTAAGTTGTACATATAAGTTTATTTTTAATTTAGTACCAATTAATCGCATTTCTTTCCTCTTTTTTTTTCTTACCCGCAAAAACTTCAATAAATGATGCGTGATATTTTTATGAATAAGTGGATTTTATATTTTTTAAATTACCGACTGTTACACTAGCGGATTTTGCGTGCAGAAGAACCAAGCGTATACGAGCAACAAATTCGGAGAAAAGACTTGAGAGCAAGACTTGTCCTGGCGAGAGACAAAAAATAAGAAAAAAAAACGATAGTAAAATTGTAACATAAAATTAGACAAATCTACATACTTGTTAATTTTAATGGAGACTTCGTTGAGTTCGCCGATGATGTCCGGCTTGGCCTCAATGATGTCCAGCGCCGATATGGCCGCTTGCGTCAACATCGGCGGCAGAGATGCGCTGAAGCAGTAACCTGGAACATGGAATAAATTACATATATTTTAATACAGAATTTACTACGATGGTCTTGATAACGACTGGGTTGCCTGGGTAACTGGGTTGAGGAGGTCAGCGACTGCCTAAGTCGCTCCTTGTAAAACACTGGTACTCAGCTGCATCCGGTGAGAGTGGAAGCCGACCTCAACATATTTGGGAAAACGATCGGGAGACGATGATGAGTCTTGATAACTACAGGTACATTTGAAAACTATTGTAGGTATCTTTAGAAGGAGTAAAATCAATTCTCAGACTTTTTACTCAGGTAAGTAGGTAATGCCGGGAAAGATTGACAACTAGTCTTATCAAAATATTTATAGCATTACCTGATTACTCGACTGAGGAGGTCAGATAAGCACCCTTTCCATGTAAAATAACGAATGAAATGCAAGTCGACCCCACCATCTATCTACAATATCGCGCTAATCAGAAATTACTGGATCTATTTGAAAAAATCCTTCAGCGTTATACAGCCCATTTCGCGAGGAAGTCTATAGGATCCATTTTATCCCGGTGCACACACAGTGTAGTTCCCACGGGACACGGGTAAAACTAGAAGCTAGTACCTAGTTCCAAAAAAGCTCTCTCATTTCTTTCTAACTCTATAAATACTCACCAAGTCCGGAAAGCCTCTGATGTTCGACCATGAAGTGTGTTCCTGCACAGAAGCCGCCGACCGTCGCGAACGAATGTTCCAGAGAGCCCACGATCAGGTCGATCTCATCGCGAGGGATGTTCAGCAACTCGGTTATACCGCGACCGTGTTTACCCACCACCTGGGAAGAAAGGAGACTTTTACAAATATGTTTTTTTATTAGTTATCTAGCTTAGAATATGGTCCTCAGTATCTTCAAGAAGGTTTACTAACGATTAATCAAAGAGATGTTTCAACGCGCTAATATTAGGGACAATTGGATTGCATAAAAAAATTCAGTGTTAGATAGCCCATTTATTGAGGAAGGCTATATAAAGACTTCTTTTTATCCGGGTTCGAGAATTACTTCCCATGGTACCTGGTTGAAATAGCTGGCGGAATTTAGTAAACATTAATACGTTAAAGGGTCCATTCCACTTTATTTCGGTAGTCCAAAATTTGATTGTAAAACTGGCCTTTTTCAGCCTAATATCATTGCTTTTGGGTTAGCATGAAGCTCAAACAATCCTACATACAAGTATTACCAAAGAAAAATAGAACTAACAGTTATTTACACTGTATGCTGTATAGTACTCCCGAGTACAACAACTAATTGTATTAATTAATTTACGCAACGCACTCGCACTTGGCCGACATTTGAAATTGTTCCAGCAATAAAGGCGAAGTCCTAATTAATGTTTATTCAATACACATGGGATCCATTTACTATGAACGCCCTCGTTGCGTGGTAAATTGGAACTTAATTGAGTGCAAGTGTACTCGGTTTGTTTGGAGAACTTCATACAAAACTGTTTTAGAATTATGTCTTCCTAGCCGATTGTCAGCCATAGCGGCTGTTCTCATATGTATAAGGAGATCAGCCAGCCGCCAGGACAGATTATAGTGCTCGAGCATTTGCGCAGACACAGGAGCACTCACTATTCCTTCTCATAGCCCGATGGGACGGTAATGCGACACTCTTTAGAATAGTTCTTGATTGACTACATTTTCTACATTACTATTAAGTTTTTTTGATATCTCTGGAATTACCAGAAACCAGTAAACCGACTCAGGGAAAAATGAGTTTTTGTGCCCTTAACGAATAGTCGGGCGGTCACTGCAGTTATAATGGCAAGTCCGCCTTTCATGCAGTATGAACTCCTACACATATTATTATGCAAATTATGTCTTATTCATTGCTGTATTCGGATGAAGAATGGTAAGTATCGCCTTAACGGATTCTATTGGAATATTTTTATCGTACATCATTTGAGCCGGTATTTTAATTAAATGAGCGGGACTATCAGGAGGCAAGATTCAGGTTGATGACAATAGAATTTCTGAACAATCTTTTTATTTCTAGAGATTTTAAACATATTATATTATTACTTATTATCTCTGAAAGTACACACGAAGATCCAGCAATGGATTTCCGTGGCAATATAGTAGATGCACACCTACACGGAACTCTGTTATCAAGTATTAATCCAACAGAGATAGCAATTGCAATATCATACCTATTCATGTTTGAACAAGATAGTAGCTCGTAGCGTAAAACATATAATTATTTCTACGATATTTTTTGTGTGTTGTTTTCAGTTTTTGGGTAAATATTTGAAAAATTAATAGCTGATATGCATCTTATTTAAATAAAGTTTTGCTAATTTACATTGTTTTATCATGTTTATAATTTAAATAATTACCTATTAATTAATTATTTAACTCATATTTTCTCATTAAATTATAAGTTCAAATGGGCGTGTAATTATTTTCGATTAACATAATAATTATTTGGGTCTTATAAAAATTACTAGTTACTAATTAAGCAGTAGCCACTTTACTTACAAAATAAGTTTTTCAATTATAGGTCAATAAACAGCATGAAATATTTTGTTGCATTTTTCATTTTTTTTAACAATGAAATAAGTTTGTATTTCAAACCCAAAAATGAGATTTATATATCAAGTACTTAAAAATATAACTCACCCCAATAGTCAAACTTTCATCCAAAATAATCCTGAGCTTATACTTTCTCGCTAACTGCACCAACCTCTTCAACGGGCACATTTCTCCAGTATTAAAGTAAATAGCTTCTGCAATCAAGAAGGCTCGTCTCCGAGGGTTGAGTTCCTTCTTCTTCTGAGCCTCGGCCAGGAGCTGTTCCAGATGGTCCATGTCATTGTGTTTGTAGTAGCGAGCGGTGCTGCGGGAGGCTTCTATGCCTTTCTGTATTGCGAACCATACACATTCATCACTGAAAGTTTGAAGATATTTAGTATGGGGAAATGTTTGTAATATTAATGAATAACTAATAGAACTGTTGTCTGTAAGGCTAATAACTTACTTAGCATTTTAATTACATGTATGAAAAAATTCTGGGCTAGGCCTAATCCTGAACCATAAGCAAAGTTAATCAGATTCTAGGTCACAAACAGTCAGATAAAAGTGTTGAAATGAACAAGACATTTTTTTTATGTAATCTGAACCTAAGCTGACAAGTCAAAAGTACAAGGTAAGTAAAAAGTCGTGGTGGCCTAGTGGGCAAAGAACCAACCTCTCGAGTATGAGGGCGCGGGTTCGAATCCAGGTCAGGCAAGTACCAATGCAACTTTTCTAAGTTTGTATGTACTTTCTAAGTATATCTTAGACACCAATGGCTGATAAAAAGGTGAAGGAAAACATCTTGAGGAAACCTGGACTATATAGTCTGAAATCACCAACCCGCATTGAGCAAGCGTGGTGATTAATGCTCAATCCTTCTCCGTGTGAGAGGAGGCCTGTGCCCAGCAGTGGGACGATAAATAGGCTGTAACTAACTAACAAAGTTGCAAGTTCATAAAAATATTCACATGTGACAAATCTTTGTGTGACAGGTCCATGAGCATTAAATAAATAGTATTGTCTGGTTGTCCACCATCTTAATACACCACGCCCACTATAAATTGCTAGATTAGACCATGACACTCTTTATTTATGAATAGAACTTTAGTGCATTAAATACCTTTTCATGCACATAATTGCATAAATAATGTTCAATGCATAATTACAATTTTAATTATTCTTCAGGAATATTTGCATATAAATGGAATGAAGCAAATATCGTTTGAAAGTCAGGATTGGGTGACTGTATAAAAAAAAGTGCATAATTTAATGATTTTCTCAGGACTTTAAATGCATCAATTACTTTTAATACATTTGTTAAGGAAAAAATTACATTATGTATTTCTAGATGTACAGCAAGTCAAGTGCAAGGGAAGTATTTATTTTATTAATAAGTCTGTATCGAAAGAAGGTAAACATTACTGAGAATGACTAATTGGGGATCTCCCTTTTAGAACGCTTTACTATAATATATGATATGTTTTATACATGCGCCCGTGCACTGATGGCATACACATAATGCTGCAGTTTGAATGAACTCTTGTAAGTAATGAATAATTAAAGAATACATTTACTTTTTTACAGACTTGTGTTTGATTTCGAAAGTAGTTTAAACATCTTATAATTTGTTTAAAAACAATAATTATAGAAACCTTAAAAACAATACTGTCCAAACTATGTCCTATTGAATAAAAAATAGAAAATTCATGCTTGAATTCATAGAGATAATAATTCAAGGTTGAGACCTTGATCACTATATCAAAAACCTGTTGTTACATGCAGACTAATTTAATTTTATTAAACGTTTATGTCATAACATTTTAAAGATTTAATACTTAAATGTATGAAAGGAGTAGTTGTTCAAATAAATGTGAACTTCATACTGTAATCATATGTATGAATAAGCTGTATGTAATGTAAGTAAACATAAATAAATCATGACTAATTGGCAATTTATGTTTTTCTGATTAGAAGGTTAAAAATAATAAATTAAATTTTATTGAGTAGTTTCTATCTTTAAGATATTTAGATCAAATACATAAGGTAAAACCAATACTTACGCAAAAATGATATCCTTCTTCTTGGAATATGAAGGTATAGCACTAGCGATTGTAGAGAACCCATACGAGTACACACAAGTCTCTTCCACCTCCAGGAACTTAGCCAGACGCTCCTCCAAGTCTAGATGGACGTCAATAGTGCCATAGAAGCCTCGAGGGCCACAGGAGCCGACTCCGTACTTCCCAAGAGACTCCAACGCAGCGTCCATGATAGACTCTTCCTTATCAAGGCACAGGAAACTTAAAGAACCCACATTTAAAGCATTATCGTCTATTTTACCCATCAAAGGAGGTTCTTCAACCGTCACGTCGTGCTCCACGATAGGTATAGGGTTCCATTCTATCGGTTTCCCATTACACAGGGGATCATAGGTTTTAGACTTCTTTTTGCTCCAGAAAAAGTAAGTTGAAATTACTACCACTTGTAGAGCCATTACTAGAGTCCACCAGCCAGCCTGGAAGGTGTAAAATAGTTACAAATGATACCCAAAAGCGATGATAAGTGACTAATAAATATTCGGACAGGAGAAACTTACCATATCGTAAATGGCAACGAATATCATTTTGTACGCCTTAAATTATTACTTTCACGGTTCACTAAATGTGTTCAATACTATCTGGTAATATTCTACAAAATTACAAAAAATGATCTTGAGATTTTACGAGCTCTCTCGCGTGTCGTTTTCAACGCCGGTCACAGACTGATAAAAAAAATGAAATGATAACAACCATAGATACAAAACTTCTAGGATTCTGACAGTTTAGAGGTGCGAAAACTTACTAAATTAGTGTTTCCTGTTGAAAACTACTTTTAAGGTGACTATCCGAACGAAAAAGTTCAGAGATTTTCTGCATTTGCATCTCCGCTGCAATGTTTGTCACATGTCATGTCACTGTCAAGTTATGTTTTGAAAAGAGCTCACGCCTCACATCACACTCTCAACAACGATAAAATTGCTGTAAATTAAAATAAAGTAAACAATACCAAAATGAATTTTGGTGGTACTTTAAGAGTGAATAAATTCGCATGTTTTACATTAGGATTTATACTATTTTTAATAATTTATTGGCGGACTGGTAACGCTGGTTTTCCTATGGAGAAAACCGACCTTATTAATTTAAAGAGTTTACTAAAAGCGGCTGTTGTGGCCGCTGAGCGGGGTGGTAAGAAGGTGATGGATGGGAAGAGCCATGAATTAAATGTTAAAAGCAAAGGTAAAACGTTGGAAGGGGCGAACGACCCGGTTACCGATGCAGATTACGCTTCGCATTGCTCAATGTACTATAGTTTGAAGAACACGTTCCCGAAGTTGACGGTGGTTTCCGAGGAGCACACAAAGAGCGGGACGAGCTGTGAGGACCAGCCTGCGATTGATATCGAACAGACTCTGCCAGGGAACAGTATAGTGGAGTACATGAATGATGAGCTGGTTTATGTGAAGGATGTTAGTGTGTGGATCGACCCGTTAGACGCTACGAAGGAGTACACAGGTAATTCATTACAATCCTCATATTTCAGTCCAACACTCAACAATATGTAACTATTGGTTTCCTATAACAATATGAAGGAATTTGGCTACTCAGCAAGTACAATTTACGACATATTAATTTAGCGAACCCATGTATAAATTATTTATATTGCATTATACATACAATACCAAGGAGGTTGAATGTACTTGTAAAACGATTTTATAGAATTTTTGCTTGACAGATTAGTGTAATTTAAACACGTCTGTTCATAGTATGGCCTTTGCCAACCATACTGATAAGGGGCAATAAAAATACTGAAACGTTTGTTTAAGGTTTTATTGCTTTATTTTTGTTGATCTTGTAACAAGTTTTATTTCACTTCTTGATATTAGGGGTTAAAGTATGAAATTGCCGTTTTATTCTAGTAGGTTTTTGAATTGCCATAGAGTCTTCATGGTTTGAGGTTTTCGAATGAAACTTTTTTCACGTGGTTTCTGTGATGTTCTTCTTTTAAAAAATGTGAAACATTTGATTATCGATGTTCAATTGTTTTTGTTATTCAACTTAAACAAGAAAGATGGACACTGCGAAAATTTGAGTAATTTTTGAATATGAGTTCCGACGCGGAAGTAAACGGCAGAAACAGCCCGCAATATCAATGCTGCATTTGAAGAGGTGTCTGCTAATGAACGCACCGTGCGATTTTGGATTAAACGCTTTCGTGGTGGAAACTTCGACTTGAAGAACGAGCCATGAAAAAGACCGCCTGACAGGTGATTAACGAGAAATTTAGTTATTGCTCCATGACAACGCGAGGCCTCATACAGCAAAAGAAACCGTTTTAACTCTTCAGGAACTGCAGTTGGAAACTATTCGTCTTCCTCCATATTCGCCAGACCTTGCTCTAACGGACGACCATTTTTTTTTGTGATTTGGACAATTATCTGCGTCACAAGAAGTTTCTTCCCAGGAGGCAGATCAAAATTCTTTCACACAGTTTGTGCAGTCTAGATCCTCAGAGTTCTATCGTAACGGCATAAATGACCTTCTTATTAGATGGCCGCAATGTATAGATAATAATGGCAACTATTTTGATTAAATAAGTTTGTTAAAAATTAAAAAAAATTACAATTTAGATTTTCAGTACAAATCGGCAATTTCATACTTTAACCCCTATTATTAAGATATACTTTGCTAACTGACTTGTGTTTTTCTTAAAATTGGGACCTGTGATCTGGTATCTGGTATCTGGTATTGGGTTAGACCATAAGCCACTTTCCAATTAGAACTTGTAAGATAATTACCAATTTGCAATAGACTTAATAAATTGTTCAATCCTAGTTTTGTAAAAGTTACTGGCATGGTCAATTATCTTGAAGAATTTTATATCACAGTTTATGTGAATGCTATAAGTATTTTATATACAAAATATTTTTCATAGCATTTGAATAAAGTTATAACTGCCTTAACATGTATGTATAACATACTCATAGTAACAAGGTATTTGGTTGATTGTGTAACCTACCTAATTAGTTATGCTGTGCATTGATAATATTAATGAGTTCAATGGTAGTTTTCACTGTTAACATACATACTGACATAATGATTTTTTATTGTTCGAAATTAATCATATGTAGCTAAAATTATAATGGAGAATATTCATCTCAAGGGTCACATTTTTCTCCACTGTTCTTCATACTGTCCAAATTGGCTCCATCATGTAACCATGAAAGTGTTAAAAAACTGTCATTCATATGAATAATATTAGATAGCAACTGTCTTATGAATCAATATCACGTTTCTGCCTTTATTCCATAGAGCAGCATATCTTCCATACTCAATCTGACATCAGCAAGTCTTATTAACAAAGACCTACTAAAAACTAAACTTATATAATTCCAGAGGGTTTGTACGAGTATGTGACAACCATGGTGTGTGTGGCTCTAAAGGGGGTGCCTATTATTGGGGTCATACACTACCCCTTCATTCCGAAAACTTACTGGGGCTGGTACACCAAGAAGCCATCTACCAACATGCCTAAAGCTACCCATGTAAGTTTCAAGTTTAGCTGGTATTATAAAATTTATTTATGATAAAAATCGAAAAACCACCCAGCACAGCATTGTACCTATTTAATTTTAAAGTACAATCATGCTTTAGTATCACTTGTAATGCAAAGTAGATCAAAGTGATTGTTATCATAAGAATCATCAAAATTGGTTTTAGCTCATAGATAGACATCCATTTCTGCATTACCAAATAATGTCGCATAATATCTCGTACTTTAATTTTATACTAGTAAGCTTACTCATGTTTTCCCTCTTGTTACCATTCCCAATTTTATTTGGTGTCGGCGCAATATGTCTTCCGCTTTCTTTCCTCCGTGTCACTCGTCATATACTCACTCCCTTCCTAGTCATGTCATCTTTCAGGCAATCCATTCAAGTTATCCATAGTAAGTTTACTCATCACTTTACAGAAAGAGGAGAACAAAGAGCATCCTCGAGTGGTGGTCTCCCGCTCACACCCCGGCAAGGTGTCGGAGCTGGCGATGTCAGCGTACGGGCCGAAGACCACGGTCTCGTCAGCCGCGGGGGCCGGCTACAAGGTCATGGAAGTCGTCAACGGTACATATGACGTGTACCTCCACGCCACAGCCATTAAGAAGTGGGACCTATGCGCTGGCGACGCCATCATTAAGACTGTCCGAGGTAAGATGACGACGATCAAAGGCGAGAACATCGACTACTCAGCTGACAGTGATGTGAAGGTCTCAGGAGGTATCCTCGTGACCAGGTTCGACCATCAGTACTATGTGGACAAACTACAAGTTGTGTTGTTAATCTAGCAACAGAAGGTTGTTGGGATGTGGTTATCAAAGATGTAGTGCTAAGCTCGACTGGGTATAAAAGTATTTTTTTAATTGTGTCTAGTCTTGTGGCACATACTTACTACTCATCATACTAGTTTATAGATGACTCACTTTAAAAGTTTCCAGTGAAGTTTAATTTATTAATGTTTTATCAAATTTTAGAGTAATTAATGACTAAGCTGATATAGAAAAACAAAATTGTGGGCTTGGGCTGTGAAATTAATGATGGATTAAAAAATAAAGGTTGTAAACTAAAATGTAATGATACGACAAAAATAAATGCCTTCTATAGCACCTTAATTAAAATTAAAAACTTAAATAATTTCCTTTCCATTCCTGCATTTTAGAATACCTACTTACACCTAACATTTAATAAGTTAGCAAGTTTTTTTCTATTTATGTATTAATAGAAGTTTTCAAACCTGTCACAAATCCAAACAACTTATGTAGTCAGTAAACTGTTTATTCATCTGTTTGCTGTTGAGAATTTGCGCGGGAAATTAGGGACAACATAACCTAGTAGATCTGTAAAATATATTTTTATGTAAATCCGATTTGTACAAATGTTTGTTGTTAAGTAATTAAGTGAGAGACTTAAAATGTTTAACTTATTTATTTGTACTCATTATAACGAAATAATATTAATTAATTATTTAAATAAATTAGCTAGTACTTAACATAAGTATGTTGTGCAATTTACGAAACTCAAATCATGTGAATCAAATTCATTTTTGGAAATAGTGGTTGTTTATAGTTATGTTTATTCAAGTCTTCTTTTGAATGTTTATTTTAATTGCGGCTGAGTCAATAATTCACAATAATAAATAACTCTATTATTGTAAAGAATAGACCAATGGCTCGACAGGGATGTGGAATAAAAATGCTATTTGTTTTGCTTTTGTATTGTCTTTAAAATTATGGGATGATGTCAAATTATTAAAATAATATTGCATGATACCTACGTATCTAAAATGTTTCAAGTTTTAGAGACCTAACCAATGGATTGATTTTATGTAATATACTTGTGGGCTCCTAAATCTATGCATAGGTACCATACGCCAGGTTAGGCTCCTTGAGCTATCTCATTTATTACTTATTTTAGTGTATAAGTATATTCTGTTATTATTTGTGTTTTGTGTCATAATATTACTGTCTTATTTTCGTGTTTTCTCTTTAAATGGGTTCAATCAACTGCAATATTTTTCATATTTTTTCCCCTTCAAACGCAATTTATTTTAAAAATTAAATTATTTTTATATTAAATGACATTTGTTGTGCCTCACACATCAATATAGTGTGCAATAATTTATAGGTAAATGGAATAAAATTACGAAAACATGTTTAACTATATTTTTATTTCAATAAATTAAGCAGGTTGTTTCATTAATACACAATTAATGCATTTCCATAAATCATAAGGTACACATCACCCAGCAATTTGTTATCTAATAATACAGGAATGTGTTGCTAGCCTAATGTGAAAGTTTGCAATCATAAAACATGACAAAACTTTGACAAAAGTGAATTTATAACGATCTCCACATAGCACCGGTATATTGCAAAATTAAAGGGGAATATTATTATATAAAACGTTTTGTCAGAGACCATTATGTTTCTGTAATTTGTTTGGTCTAAATCACTTGAAAATACTTTGTAGTAGACTAGTATTTGGATGCATTGCGAAGAGGTTCAATATGAAGTCCGCAGTTCCGGCGGCGGATGGTGTATGAACAAATATTCACAGCGAGTATAACTATGTTGCATATATAATATTAGTCTATGATTCAATGAATCCCTTATTGACATACGTAAATAAAATTTCATACAAAATTACATTCATCATCACGTAGAATATTTACCTACAAATATAAAAACAGAAATTATTGAAGTTATTGCATTTCATTATGCTCACAAAATATCCTATGAAAATAATTACGACTGGCTACGTAATGAACTAATATGAACAGACATTAAGCGTTGACTAAAATTCCCAAAGCATTAATGCAGAATCACAAGTTGAAATAAACTTCATAATGGTTTTGAATAGATTGATTTTTGTTACATTTCGAATAAAATGCTTCAAGCCTCATGTGACATACAGTTGTAAAATGTAGAGTACACTTGAAGCTGAGAGTAAATATTGACATAGCATGAGTAAATTGCAATTGCTTGGTAAAATCACAATAATAAAAATTAAAAATTATATACAACTAAACAAAGGATGACTGATGCGCGAACAAGACCAATATGCGGTACATTATTAGTTCATACCCTATTACTCTACTTACAAGTATATCTTTAATTTAGCACTGACAAATCCCCTCCATTGTATGATAGCATTTATAGCTTAGCTTCGAACTCTGTCTCAACCCAAGAGGAATTCACGTCATTGGGCATGAACATAAATGTGAAGGTATTTTTAGGCACATAATTATTTCCAATGCTTGTGTATCTCCATAGTGTAGGGTATTGAGAGCAGCGATTTTCCACTAACTATAAATTTTAGTACACAGCTGCATTATTGAACAATCTGGGCAAACTGCGTAGTGAATGTTACAATAGTTTGCAAGTACGACGACACAGGACAACAATTAGTTGGACACAAACAAGTTGTAACTTATTCGGGTAGATGTTATAACTAATTGGACGCACATCGTAGACAGCACACGTGCAGCCGGTTTCAGTTGGGTTGTAGTATTTACCCACATGTTCAATACGTGGCAGCATCTTCATACTGGTGAATTTATCTTGCTGACATCAGTAGCCGTGTAGCGGGAGCTGGCGCCACAGGCCGCCCGCATGTTCCCGCGCGTCGCATGCGCTCGTCGCGTCGTATGTACATAACATTTTACAATAACATACCGTATAGTTATAACACTTAACACATACTGAGATTTATCGTCCATGCTCGATACAGCGACGCGATGTTTTGTTAGACGGAGTCATCTGGAACATTAACATTTATGTCACTATCTAGAAACTGCTTAATTAGCGGACTTTACGTACGTTTTATTGACCCAAATTAGGCATAAATTTGTATTTCCCATAAAATTGAAGTAAAATGAAGATGGGAAGAGATGTGTTCTACAAAATTAAACCAAAATCCAATTTCAGAAAATGTTTGTCCTAGGGATTGTCAAAAATATAGAAGGGTAATGCATTCTAATATTCATAATACAACAGCAAGGGCATACAAACAAAATTGTTGTATAAAAATATAGATACTGTTATCCTAACATAGACAAGTAATGTATTGATTGTACAAGATTCCATCGGCCGCGATAATGTTATCTAGTCAGATAACGCATATTACAATATGAGTTGTGGCTGACATGCACTTTGATAATATTCCTTAGTTGGGGACCAAGTTTTAAGTGCATTGTTATTTAATCAGGGACAAATTGGAAGGCAAGAGGGAGGTTTTTGTAATGCAGATGGGAACAAAAGTAAAAAAATAAAAATAAGTAGGTACATGTATATGACATGAAAACAATAATTTGTATGCTTCATACTCACCATGATACCACCATTTCGTTTTCTTAGGATTTTTGTTGCAGGTTTTTACGTAAAATGAGTTATCCGGTGGTCGTTTCTGAAATATGAAATGAATCCGATTTAATTTTCTTGAACACAAGATTTATAATTTCGACCAGTCGTCCGTCAGTATGACATGATAGTAACATGTTGTATATAACATTAGATTACCTTCTCCTTACAGCTACTGAGCATGGACACGATGGACAGACAGACGGACTGCACGGACAGCGCGGGCGACCAGTCGTCCGTCAGTATGACATGATAGTAACATGTTGTATATAACATTAGATTACCTTCTCCTTACAGCTACTGAGCATGGACACGATGGACAGACAGACGGACTGCACGGACAGCGCGGGCGACCAGTCGTCCGTCAGTATGACATGATAGTAACATGTTGTATATAACATTAGATTACCTTCTCCTTACAGCTACTGAGCATGGACACGATGGACAGACAGACGGACTGCACGGACAGCGCGGGCGACCAGTCGTCCGTCAGTATGGACAGGCAGATGTGCCCGTTGGAGTACACGTGCGGGTGGATCGGTATGTTATTGCCTATGAACGTCACCTGGAAGCACAGAATAAAAATTGTTTAGGATGGAGAAAACTTGAGGAGACAGCTGGGTGGAGGTGAGGACCTATTTTACTGGCTACTTTGATGTTTTTGCCGATTGCCTGATTCCAGTGAGTATAGTCATTTTGGGGTCGCCCAAGAACAAGAAACAGGCGTGAAAGTATCACGTCTTTCTGAAAGTCATCATCCCTTGAAAGACTTCAGGACAACTGACAAGAACAGAATTACAGAAAAGACAAAACGATAGCAAAATATGCTCTTAAAGATATAACCCACCAATTTTCATTCCAATTGCCTCTAATGAGAAAGCGTCAAATAAATTAAATACCGTAACTAATTCTACCCGTAATTTCTAAGCCTCTAGCTAGATACAAAAGGCTTGATTTAACAAGAGCGTTATCTAGCGCGTTACGCCGAGAATCCGGAGCACAATTAATAAACGATTTAAAGTCACTTAGCGCGAGGGATTACCGCCCACCACTCCGAACATTGTTCGAGCCAGTTCATTTGCTCTTAACTGGAGAACTGCAGCGGTCTGACCCATTTTGTGGCCATATATTTAGACACATTTTTTAGTAAGGATGTTTCTTGGGGATACACTCGAGTCAGCTTTGAACTACTTGCCATACTTATAAGGATAAAATATAGATGTCACCCGGGGATAGCTAGCATAGCTTGCCCACAGGGAAATATTTTACAAGTGGGTTTAGAAATTTCGCAGCTTTTTGTTTTGGATATAAAGTTTCTTCTCTATCGTATGAATAAAGATATAATATAATCTTTTAAGTTTGAGCAAACAGAGTATATCGTGCTTCTGCTTATGCCTATATTTTCATCTCGTGTGTTCTGGTTTGCACTTGAACTTGATTACATATTGAAACAGCCAGTTAGTTACCCAGCAACTGAATCAATAATAAACTAGATACGGTGAGATACGATACCAGATACGCAGCTGATAAAATATTGGTATGATCAAAATCTTTCACAACCAGCTGTGGACATAATATTGAGAATTTGTACCATTCGAAGAACTACCTAAATCAAAAGGAACTTGAAATATATATTTGATAATATTATAATAGAAACATGTTTCTATTCCTGCATTCTTTATCAAATACTATCAAAATTAGTTCAGTCATTTCAGAGATGACTCATGACATTACATGAAAACCGGCTTCAAAATTTAAATGCAGATTATATAAAACGGCTTATTTGTACCTACTCTATGAATACAGTGGCGTGACTGGTCGATATGTAAATGAGTACGAAAGGACATAGGTAGGTGAAACCTATTTCCTAGATAGCATTAATTAGTAAATACCACGGAGTAAGGGAAGATGAACGGACACGCCATAATGCAGATATGTCAGGTCTTCGAGGTCATATACGTACGGTGGGCATGAAAGATCAGTTACGAGTGAACTAACGAGGCGTTCGGGTTCTTTGAGACAGCTGTCAACAATTTTTGGAATTTCAAAAATGATGGTACGAGCAAGCCGTATAAGGGCGTAGGCAGTAACGTTCCTTGTCTCCCAAAAACCCGCATTTTGGCGCGCTATTTTTAGGAGAGATTTCATTATATTTCCGCTAGTTATTTTGTTCTCCATGATAAAACTACCAGGCGAAAGTCCAGTGGAGTCTGTTACGTATATGTATTTACGTAGACGATAGTCGCTAAATAAAGCAGCTGGTTTCTGTGTACTTTTTTATGTAATACGCTAATAATGGTTTTCATATTAGCAGTCAGCTTCGCGTTGCTTAAAAAAATATTTGTGCTCTGCGTTTATCTCACATAGTAATTATTTTTTTACGTTTTATTTCATACGTGATTTATTTAAGCCCCCTTTTAAACAAAAATATAATACAATACAAATAAAAATCCTCTTCTCAAAATTAATTATTCGTTTCGCGATTAAGCTAAGAAGATACAGTCTTGACACTCGACTTCCTCAAGTCGACATTAATATTCCCCAAAAGTGCATGTAAGAATTAATTTTCTACCAAGTTTTTCCTCAAAACATAATAACTGTTAGTAAGCGAACGATCTGAAAATAGTTTATAGCAAATACCGAGCACTAGAGAATGGCGCAGCGCCGCGTCAACTTATTCACAATTAAACCGAAGTCTGCATTGACAGCTTACTACAGTTACTGCAGAAATATACATATATTAGGTACTGACTTGACACGAATACTGGTCATAATAAAATTTTAAGGATTATCTGATCATAACTAGGGGTATATAGTGGCCATTCCATTTCTGGACGTATTCGAATTTAGTAGATTTCGATCATTGAACATCCCGCCGTGATGGAAAGAGGAGATGGACAGTTTCAGACCTTATTATAAGGCCTTCAGTCAATATGTTTTCCTAAAATCAAATCGCTGGCAGAAACGGAAAAAAATATAGAAATGAAATGGATAAATCCCGTACACATTTCATTTTTTTAAGATATAGAGAAAAAGATCAATAAGGAAGACTCTTTACAACTGTTCATTGACTGTTAATATGTGATGTATAAGTATTTTTGTTCGTCCTTTCTAAGTTTCGAATCAATTGCAAGACAGACATCACGTCTTTTTTCTGTTTGTAAAATATTTCAGACAAAGATAATGTAATCGCATGTAAACAATTTAAATTCTGTGACCTTTGAAATGATTTAATTGGATTAATTTATTAACCAGATTAGCAGAGTCGATGCATCACTCATACTGTGGTCTAAACCTAACATATGCAAGGCTTCGAAGTCGTATCGATTATTACAAATCGAATGGTCTTCAGTTATAAATACAAATGGACTAATGATAATCGATAATTTGAGTACATTGTTGTGTGGTTCTGTATTTCGATTCTATAATTGACCTTTGGTTCTGAATACCACGAGGCATTATTGTTCGATACAATTTTGTTATTGATGCCACATATAGAACTACCATTATCTACCAAATTGTTTCAGCATGTTTCTAACTTGCGAGAAATTTCAGCTCAAATACGCATTGATTCAAAATTATTTAATAAACTTATTATTTTACCTACTTCTGGGTAATTTATTGCAATAAAACTGAAATAACCAATAGGTCACCTCACGCTACGCAGGCCAATCCGAAACTAAAGCGCTTTACCAATTTCTGCATGTACAATAGGGTTGTTGCCTAGTATTCAGTCAATTAAAAATTTGTATATGCACCGAAAGTTCACAAAACTAGAAACACGTTAAGCTATATTATATTAATAATAACTGACCAAATATTTTTTTAAAAATTAATGAAATTTAAATTTATCGTCTATTACGTCATGCCCTTGAAAACGGCGAATCGAGTCCGATGTCGTCACTTTACATTGACAATGACAAGTATTTGACAGTGACAGTCTATGACAGGTATAAACTGAGAATTGATGTGATGTTTTCTTTAGTTTTTATTTGTATTTAAGCGAAAGAAAGTTAGAAAAGAATTATGGAGAAAGGATTTATGAAAGCTGATAGTTTTTTTGTCTCTCAATTCTTTGCTAATAACCAAGATGACACAAATATAACCTCAATAACAAACACAAACTTTACGTTCCTTTGCACAGTTTTATTTTATCGCGTACACAACTCAAAACATTACAGGTATTTTCTTTTGTGCCCAATGTTTAAAAATAATGTAAATGTTTAAAATATTTGTTTTTGTATCTATATTATAAGAATACATTGTTAGAATTTAAAAATCAATGACTTCTTTCTAATTAGTTTCTTCTCTTTAGATGTGGAAAGTGTAAAGGAACACATAGTATACTGTGACGTCACAGTCACGTGATCGAGCGTTTTCTGGGCAATGTTTTAAGAAAAATAGAAAAAAATCGAATACATAAAAAGTAAAGAGATTTAAGAGGCAAAATCCTAGGAGGGGTGATCTTTAAATTATTTAGAAGCTATTTAAATAGATTTTCGAAAATTGGAAACAACCCTTAGCAGACTTATCTAAGTAGATGAAGTCATTAAGCAATAAGAACAGTTTTTATAGCATAAAGAAAAGACCGTCAAGGTGCAAGGGCATAGTTTTATAAACACTAAAAACTGACTAATTGCACCGTAGATTACAACTAATTTCAAAACATTGCAAGCCAGTTGATCCGAGATAATTAGTGCAATTGTTACGGTGGTAGTTTTTTTTAATGAAGAATTTTAATTAATTTCAATGGTAGTAAATTAATTATCTTTATTGGCATTGAGAGTAAGACTTTGAAACTATTTTATTTCTAGGCAAAAATAGACTATAGTCTGTTTTTTAATCTCGTAGACTAAATTGACACTTGCAAAATGTCAAACTTTCTAATAATTTTGCTAGCTCTGTGGTGCAGTGTTGTACTTACGATACCGGTTCGTTGAATCGTAACTTTTTATCTATAATAGACGAATTTAATATTCATTCAAAGTTTTATATTTAAAATTCACGTACGTACACATGGCTGTACGACGTGCTACAAACTGCCAGGGATATCTGACCACGCAAAGCCATGCGTAATCATCAAGGATAAGCCCATTATTTCAGGATGACTTATTGTAAAAAGTTACGATTCAACGAACCGGTATCGTAAGTACAACACAGCACCACAGAGCTAGCAAAATTATTAGAAAGTTTGACATTTTGCAAGTGTCAATTTAGTCTACGAGATTAAAAAACAGACTATAGAACTCGTTACATTTAAATAGAGTTGTGGAAGAACCGGTTTCGTTCTAAAATTGTTGAGATAATAGGAGAATAATCAATATTACAAGATGTTTTTAGTTCGTTGATGTATCGTGGAAAATTAAATATATGTCATGCATGTCTATAAAAAGTCATTGGTCGGTGTCTGTCTGTCCGCGAGAAAAAAAAAACTACTACTGATGATTTGTGAGGAAGGTTTAGGTATGTGTAATTTGCAAATAAAACATAACTAACTACCCTGAGTGCAGCTTAGGAGGCCTGCTAGCTACTTTACAAAGATGGAAGATCCCCCAAAAATGTTTATCATCATGTTATTTATTTAAACAAATGAGTCACAAATTGTCAATGAAACATTATTGTTTCATTCAAGCTGTCCAATACTTAGTAAGCAAAACAAAGTTGCACTGTCGTCGATAACAATTTATCCGGTAACCCAATTCAGCTAATCTAATCGGGAGTTATCTCGAGTTAATATTATTCGTAACCCGGTCCTTTAGTCTCGCGGAAACAAGTAGCGACCTACATGTTTATGTAGTTAGTAGTAGTTCCCCGCGGCTTTGCCCATGTCCCGGGAGCACAATTTCCCGCAACAGGGTAAAAAGGCGCTCCTTAGATACCTGATACATACCATATAATTTAGAAATAGTGTTGTTACTACTGAATTTCGTCACTAATTCTTGTTTATAAAATTGATTAGCTCAGATATGTGAATTAAGACCTAACTTGACCGTATTTGGACTGCTATTATTTATTTATCGTATCCCTGTGAATTTATATATCAAACAAAGTATATTTTTACGAAGACTAAGAGAAATCTGTTCAGGTAGGTTATTTCGCGTATTTGGTTGCTTGCAACTTTAATCTTATCTAGGATAGCCTGTAATGGTAGTCATTGATCATGGGAAATATAAAACACACTATAAAAATGTCTTAACCTTTTTACCATGTCTGTAGTAAAAGTGCCAAGGCGAATTACGTACATAACGTCTATATCATGGTCACTCACGTTTTTTAGATAAAAATTATTTTCCTGTACACAATCATTATATTCCATATGCAATTCAAATAATACCTAATTAGAATGACCTGGTTATAGATATTTATGTCATTTTAAGGATAATATATATTTTTAGTTATTTTAACAACTGCAAAATTAGATAAGCAGTTATTATTATTGCAGTTAGCTAAATATTTCGACAAGTGATATTTGGCATAGCAACTAAGCTTAAAAAGTTCGCAACTAATTAATATAAAGTTTAAAAAAAAAATAGTACTTACTTCGGGAGAGTCAAACGGGTACTTGTTTGTGAATTTAAATTGCAATACAAATTTTTCGCCTTCATATAATGTGCCGGGAACACCTTCCATGTGAACTGTCCACCTGACAAACAGAAATCACTTAGAAACATGAAACAATAATGTTAGACTTAAAGCTATTATGTTATAGTAAATCCTCTACCTTTCAACCTTGAAAATGGCATATTAACAAAAAAGACATAATGCAAATTCATAGAAAATTCGATTGTTTGAATCAGGCCAACTAATGTTTGGTAAAAGGCAGAGTGAAAACTGATGACTATGTAGGACCATAGTGCTTTTTGATATTCACAATAATCACCTAATTTAAGCATAGATAGATAGGCATTTTTATTACAACTAGGCTTTCTTATTACCGCTTAATCCTTTTGTATATAAAAGGAGGCCTACAGTAATTGGTAGTCGGATGATAAAAAGGCTGGTGATGATGAGACAATTTTGTTTTATCAGGCATTGGCCTAACCATTCTGTGACCATTAATTAAATTAATAATGACTACACTTTTTACAAATTATTGGGCAATTCCATGATTGCACTAACTAGTAATTAATTGGACCATACATTATTGCTGTTCAAGTAATTATTTTTTAATTTATGGAGCTCATTAGCAAGAAGGGTCAAATTCATTGTACAATAACCATGATGTATTTGAAAATAAATTCATTATCTATTTGCTCAAAGGGAGGTGGTCGAAAAAGATATTAATAAGATTGTTATGACAAATGGAATAGAAGAATATTGCTTTCTGTCTATTAGTTTGTGGCACCATAGCTCTTAAATGGATGAACCGAATCAGTATACAACCGAAATATACCTTGTAACTTGTATAGGGCTGGAGCAAGATCAACATTACTCATACCAGGTTCTACATTAGTCCATAAAACTTACTAAAATTCACATATAGTTCTTAAAACAAGTGTCTGCGATGGACAATAAGACATAATATATTTAAACTATACTACCGTATGCAACACATGGGCCATGACGACATCAAAGCATGAATAAATAACATCACATGGCATAAACATTGCTAAATAGCTCCACAGAACAATCACTACTAAGTTACATCATATTATTTTAAGTGATTTCTTTGTTGTAAAGCATTTTTTTAAATTTATTTTTTATGATACTATCATATTTTATGGCATTTTCATTTAAGTAGCAATTTAATTATCTTACAATAGAAAATTGAAATCACAGGAAATAAAAATTAATATTCTTTGCTTTATTATAATCCTTTAAATATATTGATCCTCTTTTGAAACAAGGAAGTACTGCATTGAGAACTATTCAAAATATATCAATGTTTACATCACTTTAAAATGTTGTTTTGGCACCACTAATAATTCTACTCAGTTCAAACAAAACATCTATATTTACCATGCTATTATTGTGCACAAAACATTATTTATAATGCAAGGCGATGGAATAAAATTTATTGCTGTTTACATACCTATTATTTCAAACAAAAAATGGTTCTCCTTAAAAATATGCTTTTGTATCGAATGTGCAGGTGTTTACTCACAGTGTTAGATTTTGGCTGGCCTGATCTCCGTCTACGGTGACTCCTGGTGGCGGTTCTTTCATCAGGGACATCAGTTCTTTTTGTAATCTCCGCTAAAAACACATCGTACGATATTTATACCCACAAACTTAATAAGTCCTAAGTTCATAACTTCTACACAAGGTGCTACCTTCCAAGGCTGCGGAAACATATTCATATTCACAAGTTTCAACATTACGGCATAATTTTCTTCCTCAACAATAAAATTATGTTTTCTGACAAAAAATCTAATAGCAAATCTGTCACAATACGGACCTCGTTAGATCTACGAATTCATGGATATTTATGTAACCGTTTCGGTACTATTATTTGACGGACTTAATATACCTCAAGCATTGACGATTAATGAGTTTCGTAAAGTATATTATTTTAATTATTTTTTACTTACCTCAGACGGGGACATAGCCGCCATTGTAATCCAATTAGACGTTTGATGTTACTAGTATAAAAATATATTTATCCTATTTATATCATGATGTCAATGAAAATGGATTATGTTCACATTTATCGTGCTCACTTCCCTTTTATAAATTTTTCACATACAATATATTACTTAAACAGTTTACAATTTAACTGAGCAGCACGTATTACTGCAACAAATTGTTTTATCTAAATAGGGGATCCAGAATCCAAATATTTGTTCGTTTCTTTTCTTTGCAACACAGGTAATTAAACGTCATCACGATTTTTAATAGTTCGGATACGTTCTCGTGAGTTTCGTTATGTCGTAAAAAATCGACTAATTTACATTTTGTCTATCAACTAATATAGGCACCTCTAAAATCGTCGCCTAATGTCAGTTTTCTTGATATTCTGTGCTTGCTAATTTTTAACGTCAAAGAATTTTAATATCTGTGAAAATGTGAAATAGTTTGTTGTTTGCAAATTGCACAAATGGAAATAAAATTAATATTACATTTTATTTTGCTATCGCTGAACAAAAATTGTTTACAATTTTTACGCTGAATGAAAATAGCAATATATCGTTTCAGTTATATAAACGAAATGCTACTGTTTTTACGTTAGTGGTGTTTCTCAAGTTTTGCCGAAAATATAATTGAATTTAATCGGAACTATGGGTTCTTACAGTAAAAAGTCTTCAGCGGAGTGGATAATAGATCAGTTAAATGTGGAAAATGCTAAATTATTAGCGTTTGTGTTGGTCATAGGGTTTATTGGATACCATGGAGTTTTGCATCTCAGATATGGTAAATATGGATTTAAAACTATCATTTCCCTCTTTTTTTGTTTCCTTTTTTTTGTGGTTGCTAGTACGAACAATATACAGCAATTTCCGGCAAAAACAGGACAATACCTCTCCGATATTTCGTACTTCATGTCTAGTATATTTAAATGCTAATATTCAATTGTTCTTTCAGGGTCTGACTCTTGCACATGGCTTCTGACATCGGGCCGATACAAGGGCGACCACGAATGGCAGCCTTATGGATGTATGCTGCACAGATACTCCAAAACGTAAGTATTTTACATAATTCATAATACATCTCTTCTTAAATCCCTGGCTTGGGTAGACCCTAGGTCCCTAGTTTTGAGAAGGCCAGATCATTTAAATATAGCCCTAATTGTATTTTTATATCACTTACTACAAAAAAAATCTTATAAGAATGTTTATATGGATCCTTTTGTAAAATCAATTAAGCATTACCCGTTTTGTTTGTGTAAAAATAATGAAAGACATATTTCTATTAAATTTTTAAATAAACCTAATTGTAATCTATCTCCATACATCATCATAAAAATATGGATGTTATTCCACAGAAAAATAAAATCTCAAAATTATGTTATTTTGACGAAAATTTAAATTTTCCTATCCACTCTAGAAATCAGTATATCCACATTGAAGTGTTTACGTTACAGCGTAAGGCTTATCAAGTAATTCACAACAGACTTGTGTGAATGGACTGATAAGATAAAATCAATCAATATTAAATCATTTCATATGAATCATTGGTATAGTGATTTACTGATAATCTATTGTGAATCACCTGTCAAACATTTTTTTGTAGTATTTGCTTAGTTTTTGAATGTTTTTTTTTTTATCAAGATGGAAAGTGATAGTAAAAGAGTGTCAATCGCTCAGTAATATTTGCTCACAATTTTCAAATTGAATATATAAATTATAGTTAGTAGATATAAATCATTGTATTATCACTGTTAACAACTGTTCTGAACTGTAGTTTTTTTTTTATAGACTATGTATACTACTGCTAAGCTTCATCAAAATCCTTCTAGTACTTTTACTATGGAAGAGTAACAAAAACACTGAAATCCTTGCAAATTTCCATATTTATGTAGTAAAGTTACAAAGTATGTGTTACAATGCTCATTAGTTACACACAAGGGCTATGTAATGCAATGACAGTGCCCTCAATTCTTAAGTACATGTAATTAATAGCCTTGTGAGTAACTGAGTTAAGACGGCTTGATATCTGGATTAGATCTAATTAACTAATATATATTTATTGTTTATATATATTTTGTATATAGTATTTTATTTTTAGCCTTGTATAAAGATAAGTAGTTTAAGTTTGTATATATGTATAGTGTGTACATTGTAGAAATAGATTATAAAAATAAAAATTATTAACTAATCAAGTGATAATGTCTGGATTACACAATTTTTGTGTTTCAAGCTGAGTAATCAATTCTTGTGTAACAACACTAGTTAATATATAAAGCTGAAAATTATTATGTTTTGAATGCAAATGAAATGAATCTCAGATATGTCTGGATTGTTTGAAAAATTAATTAAATGCTAGATAACCCATTAATCGAGGAAGGTTATAGGCTACTTATTACATGAGTGCACAGAGTAGTTCCTAAAGAAAGCTGGTGAAATCGCTGGCGGGAGTTAGAATGCTATGAAAGTAAATAAATAAAATATAGGTATTCAATACAATGCACGTCGGAAGTCGTCCGGCCGTTTTGGACAAACTGACCTACGCTAAACTGAAAACAACAAGATTTAATCACCCTGAATATTTTTGTTGGCATTTATTGAATTCGTAGTACAATTATTTGAAAAGGAAAGCTCTAAAATGTGTTTTCTACAAGAAAATTTATATATTTCAGAGACGCGAGGCGATGTCTCCGCTACCTCGCGTTTTGGGGCAAATACAACAGTTTCGCTTTTATTGGCGACTCCAGACTGGAACAGCTATATGAATACTTTATAGGTGAGTAAGGAGTATGATAATATTCTTATACATATCATCATCTCCCGAGCCTTTTCCCAACTATGTTGGGGTCGGCTTCCAGTCTAACCGGATTCAGCTGTTCAGCTGAGTACCAGTGTTTTACAGGGAGCGACTGCCTATCTGGCCTCCTCAACCCAGTTACCCGGGCAACCCAATACCCTTTGGTTAGACTGGCGTCAGATTTACTGGCTTCTGACTACCCGTAACGACTGCCAAGGATGTTCAATGACAGCCGGGACCTACAGTTTATCGATATATATTATGGACTTAAGTTTTATGACTGCTCGTAAATAATTTAGCGGCATTTTGCTATCTGTCTCGCTTAAAAGTAGTGAATCATAAAAGTTAAAACGATTATTTTATCTAGTTCTACTTAAATAAGTGTCTATTATCTATTTATCGTATCTATTACCCATACATGATAAGTACATACCTGACCTGTACATACGAAAATACTTGCTGGATCAGAAAAATAAGAATTGAACACTTTTGTAATTTTAGTAAAAAAATAATAACGTCAACGTCAAGATGTCCTTTAGTTTGAAAATTATTTACTAACTTCCCAAAAAACAGGTTCTAAATTACCATATGCATTTATTTCAATCCAATTAATTTTCTGGTATTGTTTTTGGTACATTATACAACCAATGTACTTGTAACTCCTTTTAATATTTTAATTCGTCACCTTACTATCTTAACAACTATTTTCCCAGGCGTTGTCCGAACCCGCCTCGACATGGACACATCATACTCCACAGTGGACCATCGCATGCCCAACTATACGTATGTGGACAACAAGCTGCGGCTGTCCGTCACGTTTATATACAGTGATGATGTCTCCAAGACTATGGTGGACCAGTTCAGGACGTGGTGAGTACGAGAATTAATAGTTTTGCTTAGGTGAAAAAGTGGTTTGGTCTAAAATTGCCAAAACGGATTGAGCAAGTGTGGTATGCCCAATGGGACGATAAAAAGGCTGTTGACGAAAAACGTTTTAAAGACTCGGTTTTTGCGAATTAACTGGAAGACAGCATTAAAAGGCAATAACATCGATAATCCATTCTGAATATGTATTTGAGTTGCATAAAGAAACTGCCAAATTATGTATGTCTCTATTGTTTGTTTTCCTTTTGAGTGTTTTCGTAATAAAATTTTATCTTTAACACCATAAAATAAAGCTTAATTTCCAACAGGCAGCGATCGGACCAGCCTCCTTCAGTGATCGTAGCGTCGACCGGCCTCCAGCTTCTCAAAACCCGCAACACTACGGACCTACTTTTAGAAGAATACAAAAGGAACCTTACGCACTTAGTACAAGCCATAGATTCCCTCGCAGCGAGAAACACGCAAGTGCTGTGGAAACCTATAGAGTCGGTTGATCCTAGTAAACTGAAGAATGATAATAAGAGAATCAATAATAATGATATTGATGCTTATAATAGAGCTGCTATTGAGGTGAGTGTTACAATCTTTAGGTATGATATCAAACCCAAAATAATTTATTCTAAAGCACTTTTTGAACGTCAAAATATACAAGAGACAGTCCTCACAACGCCCAACCCTATGTGTTTTTCTGGGGAAAAGGGTTAGCGCAACAAACTTCCCAGCAACACATGTCTGTCTGTAGGTTAGAAGAACCTTTCAAAAGTGTTTTCATATTTAATGGTATACAAAAAGAGTTTATAGCTGTGTACAATATTGATATTCATCCATGCATATAAACTTTCGTGTATATTATAGCAGGATCGACTTTTCACAGATCTTAACCCACAGCGAGGCCAAAATCTGGAACTCAGCCCGTCTCGTCGCAGAGGACGGCGGTGACGTAGTACTGAGCGGCACGGCGCTGCGGCACGCGGCACAGCTGCTGCTGAACATGTTCTGCAATGATCACATGAACTTCAACGACGGCTCGTGTTGTGCTCAACCGGAGCCCTATACTCAGCTGCAGATATTGACGTTCGCGCTGTTTTTGTTGTGGTGAGACATTCACATTTTTTTTATAGTTCCAAGTGTAAAGAGGGGTGTTAAAAGTTGGACTTTTGTTGTGTTATAGCACCATAGCTCCCAAACGGATGATAATATTTATTTATTTATTTATTTAATTTACATGGGAAACCTACAGCTAAAGAAAATAAACTAAGAACAGTATGGTAAACGGATATATCACTTTGATATTGTATTTCAATTCACTGCTTGTATTTTGGTATTCCTTAGTTGCTGAAAATCGAATAAAATCAGATTATCTTGGTTTGAAGATTCTTGATTATTTCTTGCAGTTATAAATGTGTTTTCAGGTAATTAGTTTAGGCACCTGTTTAAAAAAAATTAAACTTAAACCACCTAATCAACTGACGGCTGTTCGTATTTTTAGTCTGTCTGTTATTCTAAGGAATCTGATATTAGTTCTATTGGGCTAATTTCAAAATTCTATCTATATAGTAAGTAGGAAATCAACAGATAGGCTGAATATTGAGATCGGCTGTTGATCCCGAACATTACCAAAAAGCAGTATAATTTCTGTAGCGCAGTGGTGTGGGTGGCGCACGGCACGTACTCGTGGTACTCCAGCAGCCGCGCGCGCCTGCACGGGTACTCCGCCCTGCCGCGGCCCGCAGCCCCCGCGCCGCAGTCCCCGGCCTCCGCCCTCGCGGCGCTCGCCCGCCTCGGCCTCATCATGGCGTACTTCTACCTCTGCGACAGAACCAACTTCTTCATGAAAGAGAATAAGTATTATTCCGAGTGGAGTTTCTGGTTGCCTGTCGGGTATGTGTTCGCGCTTGGATTGTTCTTTACCGACGAGTCCAGATCTAATACGTGAGTTTTTTTTTGTATTTTTGTTATTTTTTTGATTGGTAGTAGATATTTTCATGTTTAGGAAAAGTAAAAAAAAAGAAAAAATTGTTACTGAAATATAGCTTAGTTAAAAACAAATTTACTGATACCAATTTTAAGAAATAATTTTCTAACACGCATTTGCTAGCTAATTTTGCAAATTAAATACTAATAAATACTAAAACTTAATAGCTTTCATCAACTATACTACATATCATTAAAAAAAAGTTACTTATGTCCTAACAGTTTACAATAAAAAATATTCTATTCTATAATGTCTAAACATATACCAGTAGCCCAAAAACATTCCTTTTTCAGAGTCCTCCACCGTGAACAAACAGACGAATGGAAAGGTTGGATGCAGCTGGTTATCCTAGTATACCAAGTGACTGGAGCCAGCAAAATCTTACCCATCTACATGCTAGTTCGAGCACTCGTCTCCGCCTACCTGTTCCTCACGGGCTACGGTCATTTTTACTACACTTGGAAAACCGGGGACACAGGCCTAGTCAGATATTTTAGAGTGATTTTCAGACTGAACTTTCTGACGGTTGTACTGTGTCTGACAATGAATAGGCCGTATCAGTTCTATAGTTTTATACCGCTGGTCTCGTTTTGGTATACTTTGGTGAGTAATATTATTAGATTTTTTGTAAAAGCTGTTACAATAATTATAAATTAATTCATCTTGAAACATTATTAATTCAATAAATGAAGGACCAATATTTGTATTTTTGTCATATTTTTTATAAACAAAAAATATTCCAATATTTTGACTACCATACGAAATTCTCATTTCATTAAACATTCTTTGTTTTATTATTAAATATTCAGACGAATGTCCACAGAAACCCTCCTATTTTCAACAAAAACTAACTTCAAATTAAACACCTTTATTACACACATCAATATATTTTTTCCAGATGTTCGCAATCTTCGCTCTCCCGCCTCACATCACGCCGTCATCCACGCACACCATAGAGTCCAAGCCCTACCAGTACCTGTACATCGCCGTCAAGATCATCGGCCTGCTGGTCATCGTGACCATCCTCTACATGAGCGAGGTGTTCTTCCAGAAGATATTCGTCACCAGGCCCTGGAAGGCACTGTTTGTGAACTCCGATGATGATATACATCAGTGGTGGTTGCAGTGGAAGCAGGATCGGTGAGTTCAACTTATCTTATTTTTTCTGTTATAAAAAAAATACATTTATATAAGAATGTATGTATTTTCGAAAAGAAGTAAAGATGGTGTAGGTATTAGGTATTTTGTTTTTGTAACGTTTAATACAAAACATTCGTTTAATAGTGTACCAAAAATGTGGCGCCGTCCTGTGATTTCGATTCTTGTTACTTGAACAACGTTTCCTTTTACGTCTACTTTTTGAGAATTTGCATAAAGGATCTTCTTTGTATATTGGTGGAGTCAGCTTTTCTTGCTTTCTCCTACATTTTTTTTGCATAAAAAATCCAAATGTAAGTTTTCATATCTTTTCATAATTTGTGATAACTTTGAATATACATATCTGTACAAAGCATTTTTATAAACTTCTGAATATTATGGTACCAATCAATTTACCCTATTAATCACACCAATTTGTTCCACAGCTACTCAATGGCGTACGGCATGATGTTCGCTCTCGCCTACCTCCTCTCTCGTCGCTACAAGCTGCTGGACGACAACAACCACAGCAACCTGTTTCCCCCCGGCGGCTCCCTCTCCGCAACCCTCCTCGCTTTCATAGGCATCGGCTCCTACGTCACATTTACCTTCCTCTGCACGAACACCTTCGATTGCAACGAAATACATTCCTACGTTGCCTTTCTACCCATAGTCAGCTATATAATCCTCAGAAACGTCTCCGGAGCCTTAAGAATGAGACATTCGAGCATGTTTGCATGGTTCGGGACCATAACCCTTGAGTTATTCGCCAGCCAGTCCCATATATGGCTCGCAGCTGATACACATGGGGTGCTAGTACTCATACCAAGTGCCCCCATACTTAATCTTATACTTACCTCGTATATCTTCGTATGTACGACCCATGAGATTCACAAGCTTACTGGTGTGATACTGCCGTATGCAGTTCCAGATGATTGGAAGTTAGTTTTAAGGAATTTCGGGATATTTCTAGCGATTTTGGTCCCCATTGGCATACATGATGGTATGTTTTAGTTTGTAGCTGTGTTTAACACGAGTGAGAATTTTGTATTAAGGCTTTTAAAGTGAGCTGACCAATGAATGTTATATTCATGAATGATGGCATTAAATGGTGGATTGGAAAACACCTCAATTTCAAGCCACAGAAACTTTTTTCTTGTAAAATAAATGCACGAATTGCATTTATTTTTTGTTAAATAAGCATTTGCACGTTAAAAGTAATATTGTGAGAAAACACCAAGTGATTAATGTATGTGTCATACGAATAGTAATGAAAATTACACAATTGATTTTCCATTGGAAAATAGACTCTAAAGTTATTGAAATAAAGGCGTTTAATGTGGTTTGCTTTTAAAAATGAACTGCGTAATGAGATTACTTCCAATAAGAAGATCAATTATGTAATCATTACCTGAAACGTTTTGTACAATTAAAGTGTAAGTTATAGATAATATTTTGTATATAATAGCTTTTATATAATGTATTAAACTCTAGTCTGTAAACATAATAAGAAATATAGATATTTTCTATAAGGTTGGCGGATGGTTATATGGGCACTGAGAAACCATTGATATAGTAACAATAATTGAAAGCTGAAAAAAATCAACTATGTGTTAAATCATTAATGACCAGTTAACAATAGTGGATACATCTAATTTTTTGATTTGTGATCTGAAACTGAATTGTATGTGATAAATTAATTGGTTAATGTGGTTAGAACAATATTATATAGAGGAGTTAATTCATTACCATTCTGATGGCCACGCTATTAATTTAATACACGTCAAGATTTTTTATAAAACGTTGTAAAATATCCTTTCCTTTATTCCGCTTGCAATTTTTTCCCCTATGTAGGTGTGATAGTTTTTATTTTGCACAGCAGAATAATTAACCTGTAAATATTATTTATTAAAAATTGTAGTGCAAAGTTAGCATGAAGGATAGTGAGATTCAAATTAGTTGAAAATGGTCCTTTAAAAACAACATCTGATATTGTATTCTCTGTTTTTTTCAATTAGGCATCTAAAGATCTGATTGGACTTTAATTTTGTATTTGAAAAACCAGCAACTTACGTTAAGCGCTTCTTAATTTTACTGGATTGTACATTGTTTGTAAATATTGTGAGTACGAAACACAAATAAATTATTATGATTGCTAATGCCTTCTTTTAATGCAACATTATCTTCCAATTTGATTAATCTTATAGTCCGCTAAAATATTTTTTACATAGTGGTCTTCACTTATCTAGACATTTAAGGTGACTTCCGAAACATATCCAGTGAGAAAGTGTAAAAAATGGGCAGTAAATAAAAATACATAAAAATAACAAGCAAAATTTATTTACCTTTATATTTTACATTGTGAATAAGACGTTAATATATTGAATATACACCTTAAATTATTATGCGTATGGTGTAAAACATATTTACATAACTCGCTTAGTGCTACCTTCCACCATTTAGAACGAATTTGTGAATTCAATAATATTTTTAATTTAAAGAAATTCATTAAAATTTGGTTTTAAAAGAACAATGTAAGTATAGGTAGTTGTAAATAATAAATCATTTATGAGATCATAAAAAATATGCGTAACATAAGTAGTAAATTGCATTTATAAATAATCTTTTAATTGTTACGGACGTCGTTCACCTAATACGGAAAAAGACGGTACACAGATACATTTGTCTAACTTTTGCGGTAATATAATGGAAATAAATGATACAACAATGTCTCAATATTTTTTGTAAGTTAAAAGTCATAAAAAGATGACGGTAAAATAAAAACTACTATAGTTACTGAACCTATTTTTTAAAAGCAGGACTCATGTTGCAGTAAAGTTCGAAAAGTAAAGTTCGAAATTAAAAACAAACCAATCTTTTGTAATCTTGTTACGTATGTACCTAATTTTCAATGCCTTAATTTCGAAAAATCATTACTTGCAAAATTATATTTTTAGTTTTTAAACAGTTTATTTTGCCTGCAAATTCTTTTATATTAATAATTTAATGCAACTGTAAGACAACATCTAACCGCATTTGAGCTGCACGCTTTCAATCACAGAATTTATTAATTTTATTTTACAATTATTTTATTCACTAATTTTATAATAACGTATTGCTTACAATAATTGGGTGCTCTCACGATGATACTAATTTTGAGTTTTCTATGTTGATTAAATATTAGATAATCATATTTACTATTATGTAATTCAAATAAACAACAGGCAAATATATTTCGTCATCAAATTATATTTTTTTCGTAATATTTTTTAATTCGTATTAATTTCGTTATTTCAATCAAATACGTTTGCCCGTTATCGATTATTACGAAATACTTATTTTTATGAAGTCAGTTGAAATTTAAATAAAATTTAACAATATGTTCTGATAAAATATCGAATTAAACTAGCCAAATACTTGTAACGTTTAAACTGTTCATTACACGTTGAACAACAGTTGACTGTAAATATGGACTAACATAGACTAATCACCACGGCCGAATGTTCATACTTAGATAATTTAAATTTTGACAGATTCGAAGGCACGGAAACGTAGATCTCAAGATCTCAAGTAATAAAACTATAGACAGAGAAATGAAACACATTCACACATCGATCGAGCGAGAAACAAATAAGCGACGTTTAAGAGTTAAGTTTTAGAAAATCAGTCTCAATGAACAGGCCATTATTTTTCATAATTTTTAGTTTTTATACTATTTTACATTTAGACGCATTCTAAGCTTTGAATACATATTTGTAAGATTGGGCAGGAAATAATGTACTATTGTTACCTTTTGAATGTATCTATGAGATTTTTCTATTTATTTTGGGAGTTAGGCTTTAAAATTAACAAAGTAAAGAATATGTATGAACTGGCCTATATTTGCCTTTCACCACAGTTCGAAAGATATAGGTACTTTTTAAATTATTTTTGTTACAAAGAGAAAGCATTATTACTTTGCTATATTGTTATAATTTAACAGAAAATATTAATTTCTGTCTATGGCCACTTACGAAACTGATGTTGCAGTTAGTATATGAAATAGGACATTTAGACATATGCCTCGTTTCTTGTGGTTTCCTTACGAAATAACAATAAAATTATAAACATCGAACACATAGACAGTGACTTACTTAGGTATAAAAGATAACTGTATACATTAAATACGCATATTACGATATACATTGAAACGTAACACAGATATCTAAGTTTTGTTAGTGCACAAACAATGTCAGTCTTTGTACAGTCAAATCACATCAAATTATTGCTGAAACTGTAGGTATCTAAGCTTCTAAAGTACTGGTACAAATCTAACTTTACAAAGTGACAAATCAAAAGGAAAAAATAATTTTGGTTTCTCCTTTATCGTGACAGAATTGGATTACGTCTAAGAAAAAATAAAGTAATTACTAGGGATCTAAGGTATATGGAACGTTTTTTTAAGGTTTTTATATTATGTTAAGGCTAACCTAAACTAGGTATTTCGATTATAGGTAAGTTTTCTATTCTGGCTTCAAATAAATATGCTTTAAGATACAACAGAACAGGGCACTAGTCGTTAGGACCTATGAAGAGGACTACAGGCTCGCAGTGTATGTTTATTTAGACGTAGATGCATCGAACTATTCTATTGGTGCGTCAAGTACATACTTATTCAAGATATCAATATATATCTTAACATATACCATGAGTGCTTATATTCATATATATGTGTATATAGTAGTAATTGTGCAATTGGTATACAGATTTTTTTGGGCCTTTCATTTTGTTTTATACTTACGATCTAAAACATTTTACATGTAATATTTTTTGTCAAGAAAAATGAAAAGACTTCTCTCGAATCCGATATTTACAATAATTAATAAGTTACATATTATATTTACAAAACAGCAAAAAGTGCGCAAAAAACGATTTCACAAAATATGCATTTGAGCAATACGTTTAATATATATTTACATAAAGCATTTTATACATAGTATATTTTAACAAAAACTACAAATTAAGCAAAATTAAACTTTCAAACAACTAGATAGGTAGAGACTAAAAAGAAACACTTTAGTACAATGTTATAAATGATAGCGTCAACTTGTATCCTACATTAAAGTACCTCACTACAGTTACTTACAGTAAAATATTGTTTCTACAAAATCTTCTACAAATAAGTTATTGCTATCGAGAAAATTATTTACAACATGAAGCTAAGTTACGTTTAGTTTGAGACATCAAAAGAGAACTGAAGGAAATTAAAACGTTCGATTTCCTAAATATTATTCTTAGTTAAAAACAATAACATTCCTAGTATTCGTGTCGCTTAGTTTAATATATCACATTAGATTAGAATCTTGTATACTCATGTCGATTTGATAATAGAACATGGAGACAATTTGTAATTTCCAAAAAGGGTTTAACTTTAACTTCAATAACTTCTTTAGCGACTAATGTCATTCAAGAAAACATTTTTCAAATATGTACTATGTGATTTTTATCCATATTACTTGAAATGAAATGGCACTGTATTAAGTAACACAAAAGTTCTAAGTTCAGTCAGAATTGTCTTGTCCTGCGGCAGTGTTTAAAGTCCTCGTGTCTTCACTTATCAACGACCTATCGTAACGTCTTTGTCTTGTGATTTTGGGTCTTACTGCACTAAGTAGAGGAGCTGATATCGCGTGGCTGGGCACTCGGCTTAAGTCCTTCCGTCCTTGGAGTAGGGGCGAAGTGACGCTCGAGGACTCGTCTCCTTCGTCGTCGGAAAGAGCTGGGTAGCTTTCTTTCATTTTCAAGCTGCGCTCTAGCCGTCGGAGAAATCTGGAATGACCTATTTGATTAACAAAAACAGAAATATGTCTTATACTGGCGTACTGGGCGTACTTAGGGATTCGAAAAGATTTTGAATTCAAAGTGAAAATTGGGCCTCCTTTCGTTTTTATGAAGGTCGATACATACCTTATCTGATTGCTTATCGTCCGCAACTTGTTAACCTTCTGTGGTTTTCTGGAGTCTTCAGTCAGATCCAAACTCGATGATATTTTAGACGACGTGTCCTGTAAGTTTAAAATAGTATAAAAAATATGCACATGCACTATTCTCGCTACGACTGGAACCGACTATAGTAAATACCATGCCTTTATATACGTTTGTAAGTATGAACAGGTTGCATGAGTGTCTACACATTCAGAGATGACTAGTCTACATGATGTTATAGTGAGATGAAATTTAATCATACAATATGCAGACACATCTCTTTTTACATATAATTCATTCACATAATAGGTATATTTTACAAGGTTACACAGTAAAACTTAAAAAAATCAGTAAGTACTTAACAAATAAAATTAAACACAAAAAATCATAAACGCATAGAAGATCCGCAAATAACATCTTGAACTTATGAGTTTTCAAAAAAGGCAATATATTTGTTGGCTTAGCCCTGTTCTACATAAAATGATCAAACTTAGGTTACTGCTGCCATCATACAATCACCTCAGAACTACGGCATTTTTGTCTCCTGAGCGGTTTCCGCAAGCGCATCGGCTCACAAGGCTGAAAATAATCCAATACACCACTAAACCTACCGTCAAATCATTAAAAGAAGCTAAAATTATCAAAACATTGACAAATTATATTGATGAGAGTAACTGTGTAGATAAGAAAGTGCAGAGAAGATTTTATTTATTTAATATTTATGTAATTGCTAAGTTAGTCTTGGTGCCTTATTTTGTATAAGTGCTTTAATGAAGATTTAAGTTAGTTTACATAAAAATATAAGATTTACACTTAAAATCACACTACAGAAGTACTTCATAAAATTAGTTAAAATGTATTTAATTAACATTGAGCTATTGTGCACAAATGAATACAAAAAAGTGATCCAAGAGATTTTAAAACAAGTAAAAATACTAAGACACTTTACACATTAAATTCACAATTAAAAATGCCCAATTTCGTAAAGTGACTGCGACATTTATAAAATGTTTTTTTAAAAACCAATTTCGTTTACTTATTTTGCCAGTTTACATATTTAAGAAATATTTATAGATAGTTTAAGTGTATGTGAGATTATAAAAAAATATTTACACCAAAAAACGGACCAGACATTAAAGCAAGACTGCAAAAAATATACAAAATATGGAAAATACCTGCATATCCATATCAGGTTGCCGTAGTTCTCTGGCAGACGCGACGGACGCCACGCTGGCGTTCGACACGGAATCTTCTGATGATGATGACGTGGCCGGGGCTGGGGCTTGAGAGCGTGACCGTCTGCGCCCGCCCTTACGACCCCGCGTGGATCCGTCTCGACAACCTGGCACCTGCGGAAGATAATGATTCTGATTGTTGATACAATTTTCCCATGACAAACTCCAGTCATTTTAAGAGGACGAAAGAAGAGAGTTAAGTTTGGAATTGAAGTATACTGATTAATGGAAGCAACGATGAAGGGTCTCTATTAGAGAAAGCTACAGTTGGGGCTACTTCTAAATTCTGTCCGTTTCAGCTGAAAGTTAATTTAGTACGACAACAACTGACCTCCAACAAGTTATGCATGGAGTGCGGCATGTGCGGCAGCGTGGACTTGGCGGTGCCGGCGACTTCGTGCGAGGCGGTGCGCGTGTTGCGTCGGTCGCGCTTGCGGCCGCTCTTCTTCTGGCAGTTACTGCCAAGCTTGCTGTTAGCCCCCTTCACGCAATCCGAACTCGGAAAGTCGTACAACCCGTCAGAATCTGTAAACGGCAGTTGTCTACCGTAAAATTGCGGTGAAAATCTCCCCAAACCAGTCTTGTCGCTCAACGGACTCTCGCTCCTCGAACTGACTGGACTCAGAGGTCTACTACCTTCTGATAACAAAGTGGGAGGCCTCAAGCTAGCCTTCTCGTCTAGTCCTCTCTCGACACTAACACACTTAACTATAGAACACTTGGTCACTCCACTAGGAGAGCACAGGGTCGCCTGCGGAACTTCTAAAGTCTCTTTCAGTGCAACTAGTTCCATCTCTTTCGCACTGGTTGGTACGTCATCTACTCTCTCGTCTGTCCCTATGCCTTCGTCGTTGGATTCTAACAAGGGGTCGTCGGATAGCGTTTCGGAGTCGGATCGTCCTCGCCTACGTTCCTTACTGTCGTCGTTGGCCGCCGCCGGACTCGAGTTGGTCTTCATGAGCGGCCGCCTCCGCGACTGAAAGCAGGACGGGCCTCCGCCGGAGCCGGGGTCCTCCATCTCCGAAGGGCACAGAGGATTGCTCGAGCCGCAGCGCGAAGGTCCCGGGCTGGCCATGGAGCTGTACCCTGACGAGGACAGGTTCGACTCTGAGGGGGCGCGCTCTCCCCGCGCGGACATGGAGAAGGGGCTGAGGTAGCACATGTTGCCGGAGGGCGGGGGCGGCCGGGGGGACAGGGGCTCGTCGGACTCCTCGCTAGCGTTATACGTGACGGTGATGAGGGGGGGTGGCTGGAACTCTAGGTGCGGGGGAGTGCGGCGCGGCGGCGGCGAGCCGGGCGACGCGCGCTGCACCGTCAGCAGCGGCACGGCCAGCGCCAGCCGCGGCGGCGACGACTGCCCGGGGGACAGGCTGAGGCTAGGGGACTCGGTTACGTGGGTTGAAGATGTCGGCGTGGTCGTCGTGTCAGTGCTCAGCAGGGGTGGCCGAAGCTGAAAGTATCAATTAATATGTATTATCATTTTGTTCCTGTCACTCGTTTGTATCATCGCGTCGTTATCAATAAACCGAACGTACCTTCAACCGCAAACCAGACGTAGACCTTTCCATCTTCGTTTCACACTTAATTTCATCTAGTTCATCTTCACTGGGCGACATGACAGTCGCAGTTGACTCGCTCTTAGCATCCATGTCTATACTAGCTCTCGGTAGTCTAGGGGACGGCAGAGGGGTGGGTAGGGGTGTAGGAAGTGGGGTCGGTAAGGGGGTGGGAAGCTCTCGTATCGGGGACAAGCACTTGTTGATCCCACTTGGTACTTCTAGAAGAATGGACGGTGGATGGAGTAAGTTGCTACCTGATGATGATGATTTGTGTGCACTTAGAGGGTCCAGAACCTGTAGATAGAGAAAGACAGTAGGTACATCAAAGTGCATGTTGCAAAGTATATTGTTTTAAATAGGGTTGCATGAATGAAGATGAGGAAATCGGGTATTAACAGTCAGTATTGAAAGAATTGGGAAATAAATTATATTTGACTTTACCTGAATCTCAATCGTATTATGTGGCCTAGTGACAGGCGAGTCTGGTGCCAATGATGGTATGTGTGATGATGCTATCGAAATGTCATCAGCATCCACCGTGTCATCTTGAGGAGACGACGCTGAAGGTGTACTGGACACGGACACTCCGCCTGACGACGCTCTGGACACTATCGCTGCTGATGACGATGAGAAATTCCGGAACATCGCCAGTATTGAGTCAGCACTTGAGATTTTTGGTTGTCTGTAAATACAATAAGGGCAATAATAAATCATCAGGAATATGATATTATGACTTTATTATGTTTTGATACGGACCTGGAATATTTCTTCAGTGCCGCATGTGTCAACGTCAAATCAAGACTCGACATTGAATCACTTCCTTGGTTGCTGGAAGTACTGTGAGGTGACCTGACTTCCACACCAGGCGATGGCGGCGTACTCGACGCCTTCGCTCTCATCCCTCTATCCGCGATCACCGCCATAGGTATCGTTATGGTGTTCACCATATCGACGTCAGAACTGGAGCTCATTTCAGCTGACACTTTGTTGAGAAGTCTCGCAAAAGTCACCTTCTTCTCTAATTTAGGGTCTGATATGTGTCGCATGGAGGGTGACGTCGACGGCGTTGAAGCTTCACTCGCAAACGAAGTCTCCTTGTTCTCATTCCCATAGTCCATGAACGCCGGTGCGCTCTCCACCGTGCTCAACGTGCGCTTCTCAGACATCTGTATCAGATCTCCCATCGTTATTTTCTTTGAATGATCGTTAGCAGTCGCAGGACTTATAAGTTGTTGCAAAATTTGCTTTTTCTCGGCAGCGTTTTTCTTAGTCGGCGTAGAATTATTGCGTTTTTTACGTGGCGATGGGGTGCCTGTATCGGAAAACTTACATGTAATAAATTATTGGGTAAACAAGGTTCGATGAGAAGCGACGACATCAAATGTTCATGACAAAAGCAACACAATATTCAGAAATTTAAAACGGGGAGTTAAACAACAAGTTAGTCTGAGAGATCATCATCATGCCTTGGATCTCAGTGCAGTCTAAGGAAGCCAATTCTTTAGGGTAAGTGCCAATAGTCAAAAAATTTTGGAAGTGCCAATAATAAGTATTTTCAGTAGTAGTGTTTTGTGTTTGTATTCATGACAATGAGTATGGAGATGTTGATCTGTCATGTTGTATAGTTATTCGAACCATTGAAACATTTAAAGCAACATCTAAAGCACACATTGAAATAGTAACAACATTCGTTTCAATAACTATACAAAACGAATAAGACAATGTTTTGCTTTTAGAGATTTGCTTTTAGATCTCTACAGTGTTAAAGTAATTTGTTTAGGAAAGATTATCTAATAGAACAAAGTCAGGTATTTCAAATATACAAAACAATATCTGTGTAAATAGCATGCGAGCGACATTCATATATAGAAAGAGGGCCTTTGTATTGTCAATGATATTGTATTGTATAAAGATTGCGTCTCAGAAACGAAAGGTATTATTTAAGAGAATAATGATGAAGATGAAAAAGCGATCAATATCATTGACAAAACAGAGGCCAGATTAGTTGGACGATCTAGAAAGGTGTCAACGAAGGAAGGAGCGGCTACAAAGATGCTGTGTTTGTGCTGTCAGGGGTGCACACATCGACATCGGAAGAAGTAAGTACGAGGGTAGCAGGCCATGTTACATTGGTCTTTGCATTCCACATAGAAATTTCATTCACAGCAGGAAACATCCAGTGCTAACCGTCCCGGCCGCCGCGCGCTCCGCCGAGTGCGAAATGTATGCGATACGACATGACTGACGATGATGTTCGAACGAATGTGAATAAAGCCCTGTGTCTAGAAGCAAATGATCTGATCCGATATTCAAAGATTTTACTTTGTGACTCTCAGTATTAGCATGAAGAAACATGATCAAGTTGCGCAGTCACAGGTTGAGACAAAAGGCTTTAAGCGTCAGAGTTTGATTCTTTAGAGTCATTTCATTAGTGTTCGTCTACAGTTTGGATCTCTACTCTAGTACATGACAGCTAACAGTTATTTAACAGTCAAAACATCTAGTAGATCAGAAACAGCAACAGATCAGTATCACTAACAAGATTCGACAATCATTCAGATTCTAATGTTTGAAATAGTAATGCATAGCGGCCTAGTGTATGTATGAGTATCGCGAGTGCGGAGCGCGCGGTGTGCCGGTCGCTCCAGTCCTTACGTCCGGGCGGCGGCTTTAACAGATCGTCCAAGCTAAAGGTGCGCGCGGCTCGCGGGTGCGGCGCGAGCCCCGACACGGACGGCTTGCGGATACCCAGCCGCGTCAGCAGCGTGCGGTGCGGCGCCGCCTCCAGCAGCGGCGCTGTGGACAAACGCCGCGTCACGCCAGCTCGCCGCGCCGCCTCGCGCTACGCCTCCACGGTGGGCACGGCCGCGTAGCGCCGGCGTCCGCGCCCCCGCCCGCCGCCCGCCCCAGCCCGCGCTAGCCCCACACACATAGGATTGCCAGATACCAAACGTAGGACATCAATTTTGATGAGCGTGAATGTCTTCGTCATTCTGTCGGTCCGAGTCAGGTATGTTACAAATGATTCACATTGTCTAACTGGGATTTACTGTCACAATTGCAATTTTTGGCGTTAAACCAATCCGGGTAATCTTAACTTCTGGCAATCCTTTTTGACATAACTATGGCACGATTATTTTAACTTTACCGATCCGAGTCGCTCTTCCAGGACATATAAACATACTAAACATATAGACTACTTACTGTTTGCAGTGCGGGGCAAGTTAAAAGAACCGTGAATCGACGGACTCCAGAAACCTGAGGAATGCATCTATGGATGGACAGTCAGCTAAGTCGAGACATGCACCAATGTAGCAATATGTACAGTCTATGTAACATTCAGTTTCTGGAACCGCAACAATAACACAGAAAAGAAGAAAGTCAAAGAAGAAAGAAAAGTAAAATTACGCAAAACGTGTCCTTACCATCCCAGAGACAGTGCGGTTATTGAGAAAATACATGAGTATAGCGGAAACAATTTGACAAAATGTTGAAATAAGCGTTATCGTACTGTGAGTCACAAATATACTCTCGTCGGACGGTCAAACTATATACCGTGTAGAGTGAGAGTGGCAAGCCGAACGGAACGTATTGAAAGTGTGCTTATGAAACAGGGGGGTTATTTTGGTAATTTGTAATATTTTTGGGTGAGAGTTCCTAAAGATTTGTCCTCCGTGGTTGTGCGGTGGTACTTACGTCTCGCGCAGCGGTCGGCCTCCTCGGCGAGGAGTTTCTCGATCTTCTCGGGGAAGTGGCGCTTGGCGCACCACACGAGGCCGATCATGCCCAGCACCACGAACACCGTGATCAGCCCGAGCCAGAACGGCTCCTGCAGCATGCGCTGGCCCAGGCTGATTATGTTGGGGGACGGGTTTGGGGTTTCACATCTGACGAAGAAAAAGATTGACACTTATGTCAGTCATCTATACTTTTTGAAGTCACCCTTGTCTACAATGGTAGATGCAATAAGACCATTAATTTGAAAATGACGGAATAAAAACATGTGATATATATCGAAAAAGTAAAAAATTACGAGCCTTGCTCTCTGTTAGTCTACTTCGTCAATAACATTTTTGAGGCTTATTGATCTATGGCTCGACGTCTACCAAGTAATACTGACCTCTTCCCCTTCCACGAAGGATTACACTGGCACAGAAAGCCCCCGTCCCTCTCAGTGCAGGCGCCGCGGTTGTTACAAGGCTTGGACTGACAGGGCCGCACGCGCTCGGCACAGCGTTTCCCGCGCCAGCCTCGCGCGCATGCGCACGACCACGCCTCTCCCGCCGCGCCGCCCGCCACCAGTGAACAGTTGCCGTACATGCATGGAGACCGCTCGCATGCCGTCACCAGGCAGAATATACCTGGTGCATACATAATACCAGGTCTCAGTAAAGCATTGGTACTCAGCTGCATCTAATTAGATTGGAAGCCGACCCTAATTCAGTTGAGAAAAGGCTAGACATAATACCGGTTGAGTAGCTAAAATAATGTCACATCCAAATTATGAAGCCTTATTATGTACGATTGGAGTAAACCGTAAAGAAAATAAACAACGAAAGGTTAGGAAAGACCGTGATGTTGGGGAATAAACGGAAACTCAAAACAAAAGATACCATCACATTGAAAAAGTTTTTTTATGTGCTTCGTTTACCAGTAAATAAAAGGAGTTCGATGCAAAAAAAAATGGTTTTAAAATCTCAAAAATTCCATTTAAAAGTGGATCACCATACCCGCATAATATCCAGCACACTGACAGAAACTTCTGCTGTCCTCCGTAGTACATCTGCCATCGTGTAGACAAGGGTTCGGATAGCAAGACTCCACGCTAGCCTCCTCAGATATTAACAGGACCTTGCTGTGGTATTCAGGGTCTGAAAGGGGGAAATAAAATTAGTGGGAAATACTGGGCTGGTCTTGCATAGGTACTTCTGATTGTATATTCTGAGATTCTGATTGTTATTTATCTATAACTATTGTTATTGTATCATCATCATCATCATCATCAGCCTATCGCAGTCCACTGCTGGACATAGGCCTCTCCAAGTGCACACCACTGAGATCGATTTTCGGCTTCTCGCATCCAGCTCCTGCCAGCCGTCTTGCGCAAGTCATCACTCCACCGTGCCTGAGGACGTCCTACACTACGTAGGACGTTATTATATTATATAAGTAATGCAAATGGATAGAAAGTCCTATTTGATGAATAACAGCTTTAAACAGGTTAAGCTAAATTGAATGGACGACTTACTTCTATTAGAAGGAAAATCAGAAGGTGAGATGTTATGATGATGATAATAGCTAAGATTGTTTTCAATTTAAACTAACCACTTTAAGACAAAGCCAAAGCTTTATTCGTTGAGGGAATGCTTTATTCGTTAACCTAACTTTGCTTGATACAACATACCTCATTCATCTCCTTACCTTCTTTCACCATGAGTGCCACATCCATATTAACGCCTCGCTCGCCAGCATGCTGCGTGAGGCTAAGCGAGTGCAGGTAGGAGTTGATGACGAGCGGCGCGCGCGGCTCCAGCTTCCTCTTGCTCCTGTCCACCTCGCACAGAGTCCATTCCGTCCCGTTGTTGTCTGTGTAGCTGTCTTTTACCTGAGGAGAAAGTTATGCAAGATGGGTCTTTATCATCTGTCTGTATAATGTTCCACTTTACAGACAAGGTGTCCGTTATTAAAATGATTGTACGGTTTTTGATAACCACGCTACCTCTGAAAGGTCAGGCTTCCTCATGCATGCTGACTTCGGTATGAGAGCCCCTCGAAAAGAACATATCAGTCTAAAAAGTGACGAATATTTGTCATATATTTTATTATTTATGTGATTGTTAGTGAAGGTTACCTTAACTTCTATCCTACCAGCATAACCGTACTACACAAGTTTGTTTATTTTTTTACAGAGAACCTTAAATCTACCATTACAGGACGTGCCTAATGCGGCAGATAGATTCTTATTATTGGAAAACGAAAACAAAATAACAATTATTTATTACGAAAAGTATAGTCTAACATACCTGTATCCACCCCCTCCCAGGTCCACAAGGCCAGGCCTCATCAGCAGCAGTCACCAGCGTGGTGGCGGAGAAAGCCAACGTCAGCGTGTGCTGGTGCGGCGCGACTAGCCGCGTGCGCAGCGCGGCGCGAGGCGGCGCGGCTTGCGGCCAGTTGGGCGCCGCCAGTCGCCCGTCCGCGCCCGCTGACACCTCCACCACGTGAGACGCGTTCAGGTAGCTTACTGGAAATTATAGGGGTGTTTTTGAGGCAGCCTATTTTTTGTGTCATATTCATGTCTTTTGTAAAGGCAGACTGAACGCCCTGGGCAGTCTACCTTGGTATTTCGAGTTGAGTCAGTACAAAGTTTTGAAAATATACCCAAATTCTAGCCACAATTGAAACTGTCTTTTTTGTTCTCTTTACCATTCATCTGGGTAATCAAAATGTTAAGGTTTATTTGAAGTGTATGCAGCTATGTAATATGTATCATAGAAAGATATGAAATCATTATACTCACTAGTCTTAAAATAAGCTATAAACCCCGGTCCGGTAACATTTTCGCCGGTTTTGATCCTCAACCTTAGCACTTCTGACTGCGACACGAAGAGACCATTGGTCAGTATTTTGGGGTTCACAAACGGTCTTATTGGCGGGTTCTGCAGATCTATCTGAACGTCTATGAAGGAATCTTCAGGGATCGAGTCGGAGACGTTGATTGGAACTCCTTTTGCGAATACTCCGTAGCCGAAATCGAAGTGGCTGATGTTTAAGAATACGCGCTTGCCTGGAAGTAAAAGGTGAGTTGATATGATTGCTATTTGATAGAAATTGGCAGAAACTCAGTGTTATATAGAGAAGTTGATTCTGACAGAAGAAGATAAAATGTATTTTTGTAAACGATATGCTAAAATACGTATCACAGTTCAAAAAATTCCCATGTGTTTTTATGACTAAATTATCATACATACCTGTAGGAGCTAGGATATCGATAGTACAATCCAAATTGGGTAGCAGAAAGTGAGGGTAGTTGGGACTTCGGAGAACACCTTCCTTTGACGTAAAGGTCTGCGAGGGACAGCCCACCAGCTCCACGGCGCGCCAGGACACGGAGAATCCAGAACCTTGGGTGCTGAACAAACATTACTCGCATTTAAAACCATAATGATAGAGGATCGTTTAATTTAAAAAGTATTTTTTTTAATTTCTATTTGAGTAATTAATGAACTATATCTACTGTTTTATTAATGATCCATTAGGTGGTAAGATAAAGATTTCCTCATCCCCACCACTTTATCCACAAAAGTCCACTCACGTGTAATCAGAATGGAAGTACAGGACAGCTTTGTTAGTTTCAGCGACCCAGCGCGCCTCCCCCACAGAACCACAGTATCTCGATGACTTCATGTTCCACGAGTCACGGAGCTGAAACATTAAGGGAATAAAAACGGCGAAAGATCTTATAACGGCTACTTCTTCACCATCCAAAGGTAACTTTGAACACTTTTTAAGCTAACTTTATAATATCCTAGTCTGAAAGAGGAATGAAGTTAAGCGCGAGAGCATCTTTTTTGTTTCAATTTCAGTGCCTCTGAATTTTTAAAATTTAGAAATACATTTCAGATACTGAGGCAGTGAAATTTTTATACCACTAATACCTTAGGAAAACTGAATTGAATTTGCTAAAAAAATACAATCAATCATCTCTGTTTCTTTAGGTACGTATCGCAATTTATATTTATAATTAGAATCTTGGGAATTTCCTCCAATCTGCAGCGAGTATCCTTCAGCATTAAAATTAAATTCTAATTTGTACGTTTCGGCCATTATTAATTCCCCCGAACGCTACAGCTTACGGCAAAAGATGCGGAATAGCAATTCCTAATGGAATTTTTATTGGATATTTACCTTCGTTTACTTCGAATATTTCAATCACATAAATATGTATTTTTTCATAATTTAAAATGTTTCAGAATTTCAGATTTGGGCGTATTATGTTTATTGTATTGTAATTCCCATTTATATGCTGATGACTATTGTAAATGGTAAGTATCTTCTATTATGCATTGTTTTTTTAAGAACTTGTTACTACAGAAAAATAAATAAAAGGGTAAATAATACGTACCTCAACAAAATCATAAAGGCAATCCTTTTGGTATTCCAGGTCTATATTTTCGAAAACAAATACGAGTCGTGTATCCGGGGGTCCGACCACGTGTACCCAGAAATCGAGGTCGTTGTCATACATTCCAGGGTGATTTGGGCTTGTTAATACACCTGGAATCAGTTTGTTTTTGTGGTCCCACGTTGGGTGCCATTTCAACTAATGGCGCCCAACGTGGGACACACAATCTAACTTTGGGTCATAAATATGATTTGTTTTACCTGAAGTTCCTTCAACAGTCCTGTTCTTAACGATATGTTCGGGGTTAAGTCGTCGCTTGCACACATACCCTCCTGTCACGCCACACTTGTGTAGAGTCCAAAACAATCCACTAGGTAGTGACGGTACCGGTGATGATTTCCACTGGAACCGTAAAATGAGGAAAAAGATTTTCATGAAAGATATTGTGTTGATATACTTAAGCTAAATAACACTAAATAATTCATTGTGAAACGCATAAATCCTAGGATAAGCCTTTGTATCTATAGGCTTATTTCTTAATCGCTGTCATCTTAACAAGGACTTATAATATTTATCAAAAAGTTTTATTCAATTTTGTATTTTCGATGAAATTAATTAGAATTTATTCGCTTTTAGATCAATATTAACATCGATTAGAAAAATGCTCACATAAAAACAAACTATTTTCAATTATTACAAACTCCAAAATCACTTACCTGAATACCCAAGCACGCATCAGCAACTTCCTCCGTATCGTTATACGGCGGCCATCCCTGGTACCCTAAAGCGCTTCCATCGATCCAGGTCAAGCTGTCGCCATCTTCTCCCCCCTGCCGGGCTCCGAGCCAGTAGACGGACCCAGCGCTGTAGTCGCTGCTTTGTCGAATACCTGATACTATGAAGCGTTCCTCGTCTGCTGAGTGGACCGATGATAGATGCATGTTTAGGCCTTCGCACACCTGGGTAGTAATTATGAGGTTACGTTTAGATTTATATCATCCAATAAGTTGTTCGTTGTCGGCGTCGATGAAATACCCATTGAAATAATCAAGGACATGGGCGATATCGGTGTAGATATCATGCATATCATCTGCACAAAAATTTGGGACACTGGAGAATGGCCAAGAGACTGGTCAAAGTCAGTCTTCATACCAATCCACAAGAAAGGATCGACGAAAAAGTGTAACAACTACCGCTTGATCTCCTTAATATCACACGGAAGTAAGATACTGCTACATATCCTGAACACAAGGCTGCAGGCATTCCTGAACAGAGAAATTGCTCAAGAACAAGCTGGTTTCGTGAAAGGAAGAGGTACACGCGAGCAAATTCTCATCTTGAGACAGATAATTGAAAAGAGTAGAGAATTTAATAAACCCCTGTTTCTTTGCTTTGTCGACTTTCGCAAAGCATTTGATACAGTCAAGTGGAGTAAACTCTGGAATATACTCCTAGAAATGGGTGTACCGCAACATCTAGTGTATCTCATCAGACGATTGTACGAAGACGGCACAGCAGCAGTCCAGGTAGATGGGGTTGACTCAGCCAATTTCAAGACGCAGGCGGGTGTTCGGCAGGGATGCATTCTCTCCCCGTTGTTGTTCAATATATACACAGAATATATCATGCGCAAGGTGCTAGATCAGTGGGATAAAGGGATATCTTTGGGGGGTCGCATGATTTCAAATCTCAGGTACGCTGACGACACTACCCTTCTCGCTTCCTCACTACCTGATATAGAAAACCTTCTCCAACTTCTAGAGTGTACCAGTCTTGAGTATGGCTTGGCAATAAACCGCGAGAAAACCAAAATGATGATTGTGGATCGCAAGACCAATAATAGACCGGAGATCCACAACATTGGTAACTGTGCAGTTGTCCAGAGCTACATATACTTAGGCTCTACCATCAACAACACCGGAAGTTGTGAGGAAGAGATACGAAGGCGATGTGCTGTGACGCGTTCAGCTGTGGAAAAGCTCAAGAAGATCTGGAGAGACAGGCGCATAACCAAAAATACCAAGGTCCGACTGATGCGGTGCTTAGTCTTTCCTATCTTTCTATATGGAGCTGAAACGTGGACTATTCGTCAAAAAGATCGCAGCAGAATAGATGCGTTGGAGATGTGGTGCTGGAGGCGGCTACTGAGAATAAGCTGGACTGAACACCGCACTAATGTATCCATATTAAAAGAGCTTCACATCAAACAAAGACTTTCTTCGATTGTGCAACTAAGAACACTTAAAATGTTTGGCCATATCATCCGCAATGAAGACTCAATGGAACGATTAGTTGTGCAAGGGAGAATAGAAGGACAGCGTCCTCGTGGACGATCGCCAACCAGATGGACAGACCTCATAAAATCTGTAACATCAAGCTCAATTGTGGAGTGCGCACGGAACGCCACCAGCAGGGAAAAGTGGAGAGAAATCGCAAGGGCAGCCACCAGAGACAATCCATGATCACGACCACTCTGCCAAGAGTGTCCGATTAAGAAGATAAGTTGTTATGCCGTACGTTGTGGCATAGCAGTATATGAATGAGTTTTCTAGTAAAGCTAAGGAAGTTTGAGGAGGAAGAATAAAATATGTATTTAGGTAGTATGTAGTTGAATAATTTCGCTGACCTATATTTTCTGAATCGAATGAATGAAAAATTAGACTATTATCATGTTTTATGTAAAGTTTTTGAAATCACAATTACACAATCAATTCTAAGTAAAATAAAATAAAAGATTGTAACAGCCTTTTTTTTATCGTCCCACTGCTGGCCACAGGTCACCTCTCACACGGAGAAGGATTTAGCATTAAAATATAAAGGATTATGAAAATAAAAATAAGAAAATACGATCCTAAATTCAAAATCAGTAAAAAGACAAAAGTAAAGCAATCAGTTTCGCCCTGTCGCTAAATACGGCAGAAGTAATGGCGTTGTAAACGAAAGGTCGAAACAAAATGTTCGCAGCGAAAGGATTAACGCTAAACCCTACCATTAATTCTTAGAAAATTATAATTTAACGAGCAACCGAACTGAAACAAAAGTTCTGCAACTTTGTTGTTCTGATTACTTGTAAAGTGTAATCAATCTTTGTTGGACTAGTGAAGCGTCCTGGATTTAGGCCTTGTTTACCGAATTTAAATGATAACGGATCCAAGATTTTGGTTTGGCATTTTGAAAGTGGGGTCTCGCTACCACTTTTAGTTCTATAGTAGTTTAATCTATCAGTTATTGATTTATAAGGTCTTTAAATAAGCTGGATTTCGAGGTCGGGATAACTGGGTCAAACCAACTACTACACAGCTGCACCTTATTATTCCAGAAATTTCTGATAGTAGATATATGCACTCTTCTTTTCGGGACACGCAGCCTGATTCCTTAATCCTTCAATCATGTATCCGTCACCTCTGGTGCCTTGTCCACCATAAAATAAATAGCCATACATTCTGAGGTGCCCTTTATTTAAGGGAAACATTGTGTGTAACACAAGGGATGTAGGATATAAATCATTTAGGATTACACGACAGCGTCCAGGGCTTATCTTTATGGCGTTGTTATAAAGCGGTTCCTTGCCCCGTATCTTAAAGAATAATAATGTTATGGTGGTCCGCAGATTATGGGGGATACAATTACATGGTTCGTTCTTTTTCTATTGTTATCTGGAGATCTTCTTCTTAATGAACTTCGTGATCATTTTGTGATGTAGGGTCGATGGCAACTCTTAACGCAGGATACATTTTTAGGTTTCTGAGGATCGAGGCTCGTGCTCGGAAGTTAGTTACAAACCGCCATTAAGTTTGACAATAACTATGAATAGTTTTGTAGACATACCTGTTTAGAAGTGGCCCAGGAGGCTTTTGGGTATCCGGAGAAGAGGTAGCAATGTCCATTGAACAGCACTTGTTTTGAGTCCATACACGATTGCGCTGTGAACAAAGACCATACGTTATTCATTGAAATTAGAATACCATGATTACACTGTATTTAAGTGAAAACACAACATATTCATGAAATAAATAAATAATTTCAGGTGCTGTAAAGTTTCACTTTGAATTTAATAAATTCATTACCGCACTGCTTTTCTTTAGTTTTCATTGTTTATATTTAAAAATTAATTTTTAATACTTGCTCTTTGTGTGAGCTTGAAATATACATGTGTTGTTCGTAGGTGGGGTGCAAACAATGAATGCACGGCACAGTGTATACGCTTTGTTTTACGCGGTATAATCATTTTCTAAGCTCATAGCTCGCTGTCTTATTGGATGGGAAATGGGGTAGAAAGTACACATGTGTGTCTGAACAAACTTATGAGTTAAGTAGACTACTTTCCGCCAGCAGTTCTGCTCACTCCATTTTTTGCAAATCAGTCCGGTAGTCCCAAAGATAAGTGCGTTCAAGCAAATAAAAGGTCAGGTCAAATTGGTCACTGCTCTTCCGTGACCAAAGTTAAAGAAGCGGAGACTGTTAATTACGGGAAATATTTCCTTATTTTCTGCTGTACATCGTAGATCACCCACATAAGGCTCTAATAATGCAATATAAGCTAAATGACACGAAGAAAGGCGACATTACGACATTTTCGCGGCGACCGCGTGGGCCGCATGAAATATTTATAAGTTTAGTGATCGGTGCTCTCTGCCACTTGGCGCGCAATGGCTCGTGTAATCGCGTTGCCAGGTGTAATGCGAGCAATTTTGGACACATTTGTTGCGGTAATATGTTACTTAAGGGCGAATATTGCGCAGCAAAATGTGAGTAATGTAATAGATTTCCCACGTGTACACCGGTTCTCATTTGTTCGCGATTGGAGCCTTGTCACTTGCAGTTGGCAACCTCAGAAAGTTTGTAAAATGAACCTTCATACGCGACCAAGTTTCAAAGAATATAGGTACAAAGAAGTTCACACAAAACCAAAGTGAAAAGCCAGTAGGAATTCTCAAAATTGAGCTTTCTAAAGAAAACACGCTCTTATTAAGTATTTACTTCGAACCACACAAAACGGCGGCATTTTATCTCATTAAGAACAAGAACTACAAACTGGCACCTAATTAGTGTGGCAAGCGCTAAAAAGTGTTTTAATTAAAAGATGCGCGCGCAATGATCCCGTGACAGCAATAAAAACGTTCGGATATATTCATTAGCTGGATGCGAATGGACAAAGGCCGAAACAGAGGCGACAACAACACGTTGTCGACAGCGAATTTTAATAAACTTCACACTGTAAAGGGAACTCAGTAGGTTGATGATTGTAAAGCTGAGATTTTTTTTGGCTAAACGCGCTAATCTCAGGAAATGCTGCTCCGATTTGAAAAATTCTTTCAGTGTTAAATAGCCTATTAATCAGGAAAGGTATAGTCTACTTTCTGGGTCTATCTCCAAAAATTTGGTACAGGTAACTTACAGAAGTTAGATTAAGAACAAACCATGCAAGGTTTTATTAATAACTATTTCAGAAGGTAACTTAACCGTTTTATAAAGATAAGTTTTCATTTACTGAAAAAATAGGCACCTACGTCGGTAAATATATCCACGAACAATGTCGTGTATTAAAATATGTGAAAATGATGATCTCCAGCGCGCGGTAAGTGGCCAGTAAATCGAAGTTTAATTGACTTTATAACCCGTAAAGGCAATATTAATGGATTTATTGTTGACTGAGTATATTGGTGGATACTATTAAGCAAATGGTATAAGCTTTAAAATGGATAAGTGTGGGTAAAATAAAATAATTTCACGTGCTTATTCACGTCCATAATTACTCCAAACAAAAGCAGATTCAAACAGTAGAACTGACTGGTTTCTAAATCGAAAGCACGACGTTATAAAAAAGTTCTGCAGTAAAAGTGATGTAAATGCACTTATTTTACCTGATCTGAAAGTATCCGATATAATACGATATATATATTTTACAGTGCAGGTAACTAGGTAACTCACAAAGTGTGTTTTACACCAAGCCTGCCTTAAGATTCCTATCCTCAACAACAAAGAGCGAACATCTTAAACACTAGCCTACTGATTCTCGCACGCTGTACAATTTGAGTTTTAATTGGGACGTGCCCCCTCTAAATATTAAATGACGGTAAAAAGGGAACGTCTAAGCTCAGGCCGGCTTTGTTTTGTTTATGTTTCCTTTTTGAATAATTAATTGAGAATTCCTCGTAGGACATCGCTGATTAATTTTGTTACGGCTCCGATTTTCGTAACGTGTGGGCCACGGCAATTATGACGGTCGCTGCAAAATTACATTATTGTTTACATAATGGAAATGTGTTTGAAATTATCTAGGTTAATTAAAATGGCGTATCTGGGGCTCGAACTATTAAATTGACACAAATATGAAGAGGCTTTGTACAGAGCTGTAGTGTCCTACATTCAATTGTTTGAATGTTTATAAAACTTGCACACGGCAGTGCTGAACTATCAGAACCAGGGAAATAGGTAACGCTAGAATGGTAAATTCTAGACTAAAACTCAACCACCCATCACAAAAGCTTTGACATCATACGTCATGATAATTAACAGTGCCCTTACAACTCAAGTCCCGACAGTTCTACTATCTCTTGCACAAAAATAAAATTTTAATACAGCGAGCACTTAAAACACAACACATGTACTCAAACCTTGCTTTTACCGACGTATCAAAGGTGCTCGTTAGATCAAATTATGTTCAACAGTTCAGCTTCCAGAAAAAAAAGTCGGCAAAAATGCGCCCCCTCGTTAACTAGTTTCATTCATCCATTCACTCGTTCGAGAACGAAAGGTATTTCTGCATCGCTATTCAAATTTTAGTTGAGGAAATGTTATGAATTTAGTTCACTCAATGGGATGTCGGACTTTTGAATTTTGAGCGAGTGCTTCGAGCTTATCGATTTTGTTTCGTGAAACAATAGTCAAAGAATGAGGATTAATGAAGCTTTGTTGGTATCTGCAGTCGTGGTAAATCTTAGTCTCCCGGGATTTTTATTTATTTTCTATTTTGAACTTGAGTCTTCGATGGAGGCACACACTGATCAGTTTTACCTCTTCTTATAAATATAAATTCTTCTAAATAATGATGCTGATGCTGAATAAAAGTCTTCTTAGGAAGACAGTACATACCTACTTTTAGTTCCAATTAAGTATACCTAAATCTCAGTCCTGACCATGCACCATGCATGAGCATGATTGAGCAGTTTCAACTAAGTCAGTATACAGATTTGTCACAAATCAATCACGTCACAGAACAAGGTATTGTTGACGTGTTCGACATGGTATTGACGTCAGTTTTCGTGGTGTCAGCTATTTATTCGTCGTACGGACTTGTAGGTACATGTATTAATATTACTTAGGTAGGCCAGGCCAAAGGGTATATTTTGGTGTATATTTTAGACTAAATATAAGCAAGTGAACGGCAGTGAACCATTGTAACGTTTGTAATCGCATGCAGAACTGGTACGGAAAAAGTCGACATTGGCGTAAATATCCACCAAATTACAAAACATTTTCAAGACCTAATAAATAAAAAATTATATAAGGTTGCTAAATCTTAAAAAATCTCAAATAAATACCCACTCACCAAAATTACGCCTAACCTAATACCAATTTGAGTGAACGACTTTTGCTATAAATCGTGGGTCTAATACGCGATATTATCTCTGGCCATATAATACGGCTTGGCTGCAGTTAATGCCATCATTGTTCAGAGTTTTGGCCTCGAACTGAGCTTATTACGTGGTGGGCTGATTAAGCCCACATAATTTGTCGCAACATGCACGGTGTACATTGAATAGTTGTATAGATGAAGTGATGTGTGCTTTTCGTTTGCAGTGGCAATGGATAGCGAAAGGGTTTTAAGAGCTGTGTGATATTGTTGGATTTTTAGATAATAACTACATATTGAATCAATGGTAGACACAGTTTTTGAAGCCTATTTTAGACAAAAGATTAAAGATTATTTTAGACAAAAATTGCATATAGATAATATATATCAGCCTAGAAACATGTATTGAAAATACCACCTATATGACACCTAACTGCTAGCTAATATAACACCAGTCACAACGGAAAACTCAGGCGTTGGATTAAGATATTTCAAGATTCACACTAAATATATCGGTCTACAAAAATATATCTACTTAAAAACCTATATAATAATGTAGGACACCTAGACGTATAATGTATGTGGTGTGTCAACTTTATAGGTAATATATAAAAGTCGAATGAGATTCATGCGTAGGGCTGCCATTTCGAATTTCGCGAAAGCCGGACAAATATTAAAAAAACCCGGACATTTGGCGTAAATCGCATTTTTACCCCGGACGAGTCCGAATTTTTTTTTAACAATACAAGACCTAGTTTTTAATATTACTATTACTACTATTATATACTTAAATTCAATGAGGTGCTTCCTTACATGTAACGTCAGGGCCATATCTAGCTCAAGTAGTAGGTACCTAGTATTGCAAGATTATGACTTAATATTTCGAAGGTCATGAAGAAGAAGAAGTCAAGAAAGCTCATATGGAAACTAGGAGTTAGCTTCTTGTTAGTAATAGGACTTAAAACGGCGCTACCTTTTTGATAGGTTAGACAAAAAAATGTTGAAAAATACAAACAACCGTAAAGTGAAGTCGCCGAAAATTTTTGAGTTTTTGGTCACTAAAGCACCTAAACTTGTATAATAAAAAAAATCCGCAAAATGAAGAAGCCGCGAGCGAAGCGAGCGCAACATTTTTTGAATATTGGGATATTAAAGTAGCTAAACGTAAAAAAAGATAGTGTCAAGAAAGGAAGCCGCGAGCGCAGCGAGCGCGACAATTTTTGTGTTTTGAGACACGTCAACTTCTGCAGTCTGTGTGTCGATTGTAATTCAACTCGTAAGAAAAATGTCCGGGTTTTCCCCGGACACTTCTTGAAACCCCGCCCGTACGTCCCCCGGACGGCATCCAAACGAGGACAAATCCGGGGAAACCCGGACGGATGGCAGCCCTATTCATGCGTCACCTACGGAGATGCAAACAGGTTCGTTCGCTGTCTAGTACAAAATTCAATAGATCTTAGTGCTTGATATGTTTTCAGACGTGTATCTCATATGCGGCAGCGGGTATGACAGAGTTGCATATTTTATGCAGTGAGATGTAAATTCCGCGCATTGGAAAAGAGGGGCATAGCTCTATCATCATATTATGTACCTATATAATGTTAGACATCTTGGTATTCCTACACAAGTTTTCAAAAGTCACTAGATGCTTAAAAATTGTTAATACGAAGGACCTACTGGGAGAACAATTAATCTATGTCTTAAAATGAGGAAATGTGCAGAAATGAGGTTTAAAATATCAGGATATTTCGAAACGCCTTTAACGCCTGATGACATGCAAAACTGAGAAAGCTAATCTTAAAGTTCTGTAGTTTGTTTAGCTGTTTTAAACTTCATCGGCGGCTACTTGACAACACCAGAACTCGGGCAAGTCCAAGTTAGTGCACTCGACTGTACATCGATCCCTTAAGAAACTAGTCTACAACTCCCAACAAAAAACTGTGGAACAGAACCGAACGCAGTCTTACATAGCCGTGGTTAATTAAAACTAGACTGCGCTTTATTCAACTTGCCTCATTCCACTTGACAAACTTACTAACGCGCTCACATTCAATAACAGACTTTATGCTCCCATTAATAAGGTTAAGTTAACTGCATCAACAACTTTGTTGCTATTGTTATTCGCGTCGAACGAATTTAAACTTTATGTGCAGGTGGTAAAGGTGTTAGTAGTAGCACAATAGGTGTAAGTTTGCAACTTTATTTGTCGTATAGACGTTCCGTTCCGGCGTCCGCACGGAACAGAGCGAAAAGTTGAAATTGAAAAACGAAACACGCGGAGATTTTTTTTCAGCGGGAACATTGGAATAGTGAGCTCATTCCGTGAAGTTCTGATGAAATAATCTTCAAGTCCTTTGTAGGATACGGCAGATATAAATACCTAGTACAATTCGTTTGAAAAAGCGAAGTTTCAGATAGACTAGGACTTATCCATTTATTTGTAGTAGGAATGTTGAGTTTTCAAAGGCTGTACCAAGTTTTCTATTATAAAAAACTTCTGTAAAGTACGAACTAAGTAGGAAATGCTAAAAAGTACGACGAGACGATAACTTCGTTTTCTATTTAAATAACAATAAAGTCGTAAAGAAGATCTTCAACACAACGGACACTATAGCACATTTTGCTTACCACTATCTATATAAAATAAGGTTCTACAGATTAACAAATTACTCACAAAGAATCTAAAGTAACGCACCTTATTATACACACACGGAAAGATACGTTTTCACAGCACAAATGGAGACTACTTAAACGTCAACGTACGTCATCATTATATTCCTTTCATAGGCGCTGTTATTCTATCGAAGAGACCTAGAAAGCAATGATGCTGACAATTGACAATACGTATAAAGTATGAATACTCACAATCAGTAACAGTGACCTTCGCCCGGAACCCAGCGTAATGCCGGGAGTGGTCAGCTCTGAAGCGCAGACGCAGCACGTTCCCTCTAGACTGGTACCGCAGCAGTTTGAGCTTCCCGCTCCAGTCGCCGCAGAGGCGGCGCGCGCGCAACGCGTGGGCGTCGCGCATCCAGCCCGCGCTTATGGAGTCTGACTCGGGGAGCTGGGTTTCTGTTTCTTCCCAAATCTGGTGGGGAGATGATAAATAAGAAATAATAATGATACTTTTTTTTTTTTGTACTTTGACAAAACGGGGCATTTATAACTGAGGAAAATGGTGGAAATTGTCTGATGATTAACCTTTAACGCTAAACTAATTATATAATCCTTTTTCTTATACGTACAGAGAACTGCCAAACATTTCATCAAGACGACTCATTAGTTGTTATACCACATAAGGCACAGGGGCTCTCAAAGTATACTCGTATTTATGTGGCTACCAGCCTTATATCATTGTACCCCATTTTGTTATTCCCCGCCAGAGTCTGTCAGGCAGTTTTGAGAAAACTCTGACATAGGGCCTTGTTAGATGATTAAAACCTGCAGCTCACTCAATAAGAAACAGATTATGTCTATCCAAGAAGCTAAGATAACGACACCAGTAACCACCAGTAAGCCCTGGCTTCAGAAGCCCTGGTGCCCAGCTCACCTCAGTGTCTGAGCTGAAGGCCTCCTGGTGGTCTCGCAGCTGCCACTCGTGATGCTCGCTGCTGTTGTCCACGCCCGTCTCCGAGATCTCCAGGTAGTCGTAGCTGCAGCTGCGGACAAAAGTATAACTATAAATATATCATTCTTTAACTGCAATCTTAGTTTTGAGTATACAAGCGCTGCCGATTATCATCGTAGGAAGTTCGGGATTGCAATTTTAGCCTATTAGACATTGATTTACAAAACCCCTACATGGGTTTTTTGAATATCAATATTATTAGAGTATGGCACATAAGCAAAAAAAAATATCTTGAAAAGTAACACGAAAGAGATATCGCGGCTGTGTTTCTCAAAGGGCTCCAGAAGAAACAGACATAGGTTTAGTCAGAAAAGTCTGACAGTCCCTGTCAGAGTTAGGCTTTTACTGGTCTGCTGATAATCCAAATCCATTAATAAAAATAATATATTTATTCTGCAATGCTTTTAAGAAAGATTTCTCCTGATAGCTGTAATATTGAAAACATTTTCAGTCTGGACTTTCTACTTATTTCAAAAACATTCCCTTAACTAATTAATTGAATTAGTTTCATTCAATTAATTACTTTTGAAAACTTGAAACTGATTCAATCGACTTTGTGAGACTATCAAATCTTTAGAAGTGCTCAAAAGATACAAAGAAGTTAAGAAAACATCTGCGAAATAACGTATTAAAATCTAAAGTAGGTACTCAATTTTTCGGTACTATTTATTTTATATTTCCAGTCCTTCACATAACTTCAATTTATTTAGCTTCCAAAGAAGCCAAATTTATTCCCTACCTGAGAAATCAACACATACATTATGTTACCCTTTCTTCTTAACTAATGAGCCTCATAGTAATTAATTATTTCCCCTAGAATAATCGACGATAAAACGTCTATATTGGTAACTGGTAATTCGTCTACATTCCAAAACAAAGCTGCCTATACCCAGACAATTTGTCTCCAACACAAGTTAGCTCTCAATGTTACATAACTCATGTATTATTTGGCCTAATGGGGCTCGATAATGGCGTCTTACGTAACCAAAGTTGCGTAATGTAGTTCCCGTGAAAATAATAATTAGTCAGCTTTTACGGGGAATTGGGAGTCTATTGTGAACTCACTTTTAGTTCAGAGGTTAGTGGGTGGATTTATATAAGGGTTGTCGTGTGAAAGGGAAGTTGAATATAAACACTGTCAATGAAATTGAATAAAATATAAATTATGTAAGTCAATACAGAATTACGGAAATGTTAATTTAAATGATATTAAAATATTATTTTGTTTTTCTTTTCTCAACATAAAGATAAAAACATGCAGATTAGATAAAATAGTGTGTCGTTAATATTAACTTATCATAATTTTGATGAAATTCCTGTTAGTTAGTTAAATAATTATGGTCTATTTCGGAATTTTCATATCACCACATTTCAAAACATTTTCAAAAAAAATGTACGCTAAAATAACATATTTTCAGGAGACGAAATATTATAGTCATTTAGAGTGCTAACTCTTGTACGCAAGATAATACATATTTCAGAGAAAACAAGCAATTGTAAATGTATCATAAATTATTATTATCCGACCACTATGAAGTTGGTTGTAAAATTTGATTTGCGGTCTCCCACAAATAAATGTGGAACACCTTTCCTATGAACCATTATGTTTCATTTCCATGAATGAAATAATGGTGGTTTTTGCGTGCATGTTTTAATATTAAATAACCTTTCGTATTGGATATCAGAAATCCACGAAAAATAAAAATAGTTGTTTGGGTATTAAAATCCTTTTCTCTTGATCATAACAGCCACTTCAATTTTCCTAGTAATAAGTATATTTATTCTTACATCACGAAAAACTATCATTTCAGGCAGGAAATCTCAAATAAAACTGACTAAGTTGTAAGTTCCAAGAAAACCATACCAACACATTTAGCTATGCATAAAAATGTCGCTGACAACACAATTCTCTTCAAATCTTCCAAAATAAAAACAAAAGAAGCCAGAAATTGTAAGAACTCATTTTATTCGCCATTCAAGAAACCCGAACAAATCCGAAATCACCCGAAGAGACCCGAAATCGACACAAAATAAACAAGCTCATCTAGTAAGGTCTTATATCTTTGGTTGGACAAAAGTGCTGACTTTTCGCAGTCCTGCGGGCGTAGTCGCGTCTGAGCTCAATGTCAGCACGACATGTGTGTGCAACGTAGACCGCACATAAATCTTTATATCTGTGACTAAGTGAAACTAGATTGACACAGTTTTGTACTACTTATCGTATTTTGATACTGTATAATTTTGAGTAATATGATATTTTTCTTGAACGTTTATGTAGTATGGTTACAATAGATGATATAAATATGTTGACAGACTTCGACTTCCATTTTATTTTTAAGGTCCCACTAAGAAAGTAATTACGGATAATACCCTACCTAGGTCTATATACCCAATGCACTTTTTTAAGCGTTTATACATATAAGACCTTATTTTCACATAATTTACTACTGCATACTATTCTTTATTTGGTATTCTTTAACTGGTACAAAGTACTCATATCTTTCATAAGAAAAAGCAATTTAAAACAATGACTTTGCGTATAACGTAGCTACTCTGACTCGTAAACTCGTAACATCCATTACCAGTTTTCACAATCCACGCCTTTATTTCTTTTGTTCAGAGCAAATATTTTCTTTGTGGTTTTTCAAAAATTATTAAAGTAACGAAAGTCATTTGCCCAGCATTTTCCCAACTATGCTCCGGAAGTCCGGATGCAGCTAAGTACCGGTGTCTTACAAGGAGCGATTCCCTATCTGACTTCCTCAGCCCTGTTATCCGGGCTTATGACGACTCGTAACGAATGCCAATGATGTTCAAATGACAGCCGGGACTTATGATTTATCGTGCTCAAAACACGGAATAATGGTCACACATCCAAAGACTCCACCAAGCGTTGTTTAACCTTATGATCGATCGATCCGCAGCATTAACTTAGTCACGACCTCTTCAACTAACAACATTATAAAGAGATAATATTTCAGAATTCCGTGCACATAGTAGCGACGTGTTGGCAATGCAGATGGTATGAAGGAACGCATCAAAAACGCATTTGCGGGTGACATCTGGCGTAGAATGCGAGGTGGGTATGAAGTATCGAATACATACAAATCATGTATGAAGTTAGTAGTACATACTTTACTGTAGATACTATAGTAGGTGTTACAACTAGCTGTATCACGTGATTCTACCCGATTACCGAGGAAACCACTTTCAATATCCGGATAAAAAGTTGCCTTTTTCCTTTTTCAAGCTTTGGACTATCTGTGCACCAAATTTTATTTAAATAGGTTCAGTAGTTTTTGCGTAAAAGCGTGACGGAAAGAGTTACTATCGAATTTATATTGTTAAGCAAGGATTTGAAGCTAAATTTTCATTACTACAAAAACTACAAACATAAATATTTGAAATAAATAAAGAGTTGAATATACTCGTAAAAGAAAAATACGAGTGAAATAAACACCAGATACGCTTTTATAAACACATTTGTATTTATTTTTTCTTTGTGCATGTTTTCACGTTTATTATTATTTTAAAATGCGACTGAATAAACCCATTTATTTGTAAAGAGATTTTATTCAATGATATTCTAACATTATTAGAAAAATATGAACTTCTATTGCTAAGTAAAGTTGTAAATAAGTACTGAAAACTCCGCAAACACACTAGTCTCCGGGAAGATAGATGACGATCTAGAAAGCTGTAGGCAGAAGTTTGATGTATCATGTTGATCATAATATAGCACATAGGCATAGAATAATACAATATTTCTGAACCTTCAATAATCAGTAACGATCGTCATTGATTGAGACGTCATACTTCGGACCTGCATGCAAATTATGTAGATACACCACGGTTTCAAGCTTATGGCGTTTCAAAAATTTTGCTAAAATATGTTATTTAATGAAGTGTAACATCCATACTAACTATGTACTTACACGTAGGTATGTATGTAGTAAATATATAATGCCTGCTTGTGTGTTAATGACAAATACATTAAACCACTACACTAAAGCTACATTCGTTGTTTATACGGCACGCCTTACTTCTCCGCCCATTTTCACATTGTTTCTATTTATTTAATGTTCTATGTTTGCTTTCTGTCTGTGAACCATTAAGTCAATATTTTGTCTTTCCATTTGAAGTTAGAAAAATATACGAAAAGGTTCACTTAGAAAAACGTTTAGAAGATTTTTCATGTCTTATGTTTATTATTCAAAACAGTTTTTGTCTACGATCGACTATGTTTCATCCCTTGGGAAAGAAAACTATATAAGGGTAGTATTTCAGACTTATATTTTGCATTTGTTTACATATTCTAGGGCTAAAAGGATGGCTATGAGTATGTAGGTATGTTTGTTTCTCTTTCACGGTAAAACTACTAGATGAGTTTTAATAAAACTTAATATTAATAAAGCCTTAATTCAGAATTATTTTCACCCATGTACCTACAGGAGATAGTTTTTTCAGGATGCGGGTGAAACCGCAAACGCAATGCTAGCACCAATACAACAAAATTTTCCTTGAATTCTGTCAGTGACATAGAGTAATAAAATATTTTATCATGTTTTATATTTCTGGTGGTTCGTCGGAAATGCATTAGCGTACGTACTCCCGACATTACCGGGGAACATCGCGATGCGCTGTAAGTGCACTCGCAATATATCATTATGTGTGCGCGAATGTTTGAAGAACGAGTACTATTGCAGTAACGTGTAACAAAGTTGTAGAAACTAAACTACTATGTATGTTATACGTACAAAGCGTTTTATTGCTATCAACAGTGAATTATAATAGGACGGTATATACTTTTACTAACTATTCAGCATATAATAATATTACAAAGCTGTAGTTTGTTTCTAACCACTGAAACGAAAACTTCCTTCAGTGTTTAATCACTCCCTTATTGAGGCAAAAGCCTACTTTTTATCCAGGTCTGTGGAATAGTTACCACGGTGTGATTTCTTTGTTTTTTTCAATTTCAATCAAAATATAAATGCTAGTTACAACACGTGGGATTTCTAAATGTCAACCAAAGACCTCAGTCTTTATAACAAAATGTGTCATGCAAACCACATCAAATTGTTCACGATTAGCACGTGTCGCTAATCCACGTGACCTTTCGTCTGCCGCGGCAAACAATAACACAGCAAATATGATTAACAAAGTTGTTTTAATTAATAACGAGCCGGATTAGCTACGTTTACACGAGCTACTGTAATTTTGTTTTAAGGGGCGTTTTAATAGCTAGTGTCGACGTCACTTGCAGCGACTGCATGAATGTCTAATACTGATATTCAATTGATATCTAAGATACTGAGGGTCTCGTAAGACGGTAAGATCAAGCATGAAGCTGTTATATTGGCTATGGATTTAAAAATAAAACAAATGTCGAATAAATAAAAATTGTAAATAAATAATGATTTTGTACTTAAAAAAATAAAGCAAATATTTTAACCCGCACTCATTTACCGTATCTCCATGTTTCTACATATCAAAAACAAACGACTATCAGACGATTCAGCCAATATATCTCCAAAGGCCGGATAAACCGTCTCAAGCTAATGAGATCGGAATAAACACCAGTAACACTGGCTACCCGACGGCTGCGAGTCGATAAATCCGTCTATTCTTGTTACTTGACGTGCGGGGACCGGCGACAAACACACTAAGATACGGTCCAGTAATTAAGAGCATTCAAGAGAATCTTATTTATTGCTTTAGCATTTAGTTCGTTTAAGAAATACTTAGCGATGTTCTCGCGGTTTCACGGTAGAGAAATTGTTCCCGCAACCGGGTGAAACGTAGCCTTATTCTTTAAAGGAATCTAAACTAAATATACTAAACATTTAAAAACGTTCGGTAGTTTTGTTGAGGACACCGGAAAAACAGACAGACAGTTACTTTTGCAACCATATTATAAACCTCGAAATTGAACTGGCAAATTCATTACCCACTAACAGTCTCACAACACACAGACCACCAATACTATTATCGGTAAATTCACAAACTAGTGTCGACCAGCAAAAGGCAAGCGGCAAGCGGACCAATCATCGATTCTTTATCGAACAAGCGGATGGTCCTACAATCGCATTGACGACATATCAGCCAACAGCCAGCGAATAATAAATCGCATCCGCAACGCATCCGTATTCGGATACGACTCGATTATGAATCGAGTCGGTACCATATCGATTATGGAGATTAGACTCACGCCATGAAAAGTAAATGACGTTTTTATGTTCGCTCAATTCTAATTTTCATGGGATCAGTCGTTTATAGGACATGAAAACAGTTACTCTGTTTAGAATGATTCGTTAAGTAATTTCGTGTTAAAATATTGAATAATGAATGAAAATATTTTTTTTATGAATCAAGCCTTTAGACAGGGACACCTTGCTGGCAGAAGCCAAAAAAGAAATACCCCAAATTTTTAGTTTCCTCTGGCAGTGCTATAGACATCCAACCAAATTACTTTATCGGGACAACCTATTAGAATCCGCTGTTGGCTGTCAACAAGGTGATCCCCTCGGGCCTGTGATCTTTAGTTTGGCAATTAACCCAATAATTCGGCAACTAAATTCTGAATTTAACGTCTGGTATCTCGACGATGGGACCCTGGGAGGCAACAGAGATACCGTACTTAATGATTTCATTTCCAAATGCGAACTATTTATATCTGACACAACCGACAGACAGACGACACTCCAAAATTTTAACGCAGTAGCCGATGGCATAAAAATAATAGACAAAAGTTCTCTTTGCCTCCTGGGGTCACCAGTACTAGAAGAGTCATTTTCGGATTTTATTGAGAACAAAATTCAAAATTTCAATGATATTTCGGAAAGGTTATTCAAAATTAATATACATTCAGCCATCACCATCCTACGATACTGCTGCTTTGGCCCCAAATTAACCTACATCTTGCGTGCTTCTCATTTATGGAAGCACATCAACCTTTTGGATCAAATTGATAAAATAATTCGACACCCACTTTCATCAATTTTAAATGTGGCCTTGGACGACAAAGCTTGGTCTCAAGCTACACTTCCCATCCGTATGGGAGGGCTTGGCGTCCGCAAAATTTCCAGTATTAGTTTACCGGCATTTATTTCCTCCGTCCATGGCACTGACAAATTGATCAGGAAAATCCTACCTATTACACTGATCAATTTTGAGGTGCCATGCCTGGCGGAGGCTATTAATGCCTGGAAAGTCACATGCCCGAATACCGATCTACCCGCCAACCCATCCTCCCAGAGACAGTGGGATGAGCCGCTCTGCAGAGTAATACGGAAAAATCTCATTGATACGTCAATTACTTCTGCGGAGCGAGCACGCCTACTGGCTGTGGGTGAATGGGAGTCAGGTCTTTGGCTTCACGCATTTCCGTCGGCAAACATAGGCACCATGTTTGACGACACCACTTTCAGACTCGCTGTCTGCCTGCGTCTGGGTGCTTCGTGCTGCACTCCTCACCGCTGCCACTGCGGGGAAGCTGTCAACAGCCTCGGTCACCACGGCCTGTCGTGCAGTCGGAGTGCGGGCCGCATACCACGACATGCGAATATCAACGACGTGATCCGTCGGGCTCTTGTTGCCGTCGGCGTGCCAGCCGTACTTGAACCAAATGGTTTGGCACGCGACGATGGCAAGAGACCAGACGGCATGTCGCTATTTCCGTGGAAGATGGGTAGGACTTTAGTGTGGGACGCGACCTGCGTCGACACTCTTGCGCCATCCCATCTTCCTAGAACTGCGTGTTGTGTCGGCTCCGCCGCTTCACAAGCAGAGGACCTCAAACGGCGCAAATATAGTAGCCTTATCGGGAATTACATGTTTGAGCCGTTTGGGGTTGAAACTCTCGGGCCGTGGGGTCCGAGTGCTCACGCGCTTGCAAAGGAAATTTCTAAGCGCCTTGTTGACACTTCTCGTGACCCAAGGGCTGGCTTTTATTTCGCACAGAGGTTGAGCATTGCCATCCAACGTGGCAATGCTGCCAGCCTTCTGGGTACATTACCCGGTGACAGCGATGAGGAGCAATTTTTTGATGCTATGTATTAGTTTTAAGTTGTATATATAAGTTTATTTTTAATTTTTAAAATTAATGTAAATATTATGTAAATAAAAGTTAAGCCTTTAGACATTAATGTTAACATTTTTACAAATATGCATTTACTTATTCGCGCATCCGGATAAAAAGTAATCTATAGAGCCTTCCTCGATGTAAAATGCAGTTTAATCTAACCTTCTATCAAAACATAGTACATGTCCCCAACCTTGGTTATACTCGTAGATAGACAAAATGAATGTGCTGAAAAGAATGAAAGGAAAACAAAAGCTTTATCATATAACTGCGATCTATTTGTCCGAGACGCCAGCGTGGCGACTGAGGCCAACCGGCCGCCGTGACTTGCGGATATGTTAAACCTTTGAGATAAGCAGTCGTAAATCACATGTATTAAGTAAAAACTTGTAATGCTTTATTTATCGCACTGTTAGTAAATTTTAATGATTATTACATGATTATATGTATAAGTAACTAGCTGTTTCACCCGCGTCCCGTCGGTACTACTTTTTGTACCCGGAAAAATTAGTGTAGATTCCTAGTGTAAGATTTTTTCATATCGGTTCAATAGTTTCAGAGCCTTGATACAAAAAGTATAGAGTACCTATTAATTAATATACATAGACTAGTATAGATCTCAATTTACAGAAATATTAAATTCAAAAAACTCTAGACATTTCTACCTAATAATCTCGAATCTCGTTTATTTAAAAGTGTGCCAATCGCGATCGAGTTACAAAGACTTACGAAGTTTCCCGAAGAGGTCCGAATGAGACGATAACAAGACGCGACGTGTGAGCGAGTACAACGAGCGCTTTGATAAATCTATCCGATGGAATTCCTTCGTGTGAACCTATTTGCACTTTACTTGGTGACTTTATTATGAGAGAAGCCTTTCTTTACGGTTTTTGTAAAAACAATTTAATGTGAACTCGGATTTATTTTTCCTAAATGGCCAATTATTTGCGCCTAGTTAACAATATTATTTCCATGTAATCATGGTCTACTGAAATTCTCATAAATAGTTTAACTATGACCAGCCATACTGGGACAACCAGTCGTACAATTGGTGTAATATGTTGAAATCCACACATAAAGTGTTTCTTTGTTTTTAAAAGCACTAAAAAGAGGCAAGGTGTAAGTGAAAGACACGAGTCAACACATAAACATTAATATTGTATCCAAACTACAAACACATCGAACAAATAAAGTATTTGTTTTCAACCCTAAAATATTTGCGCACACTTTTACTGCGCCCTTGCACAGATCACGTACTTTAATGTAATGCTTCGTCAAAATATTCAGAAGCGACTCCATATGTGACGCAAAAAGCCTCTGGTATAAAAACATTCGCAATAAATGTCCATTTTATGACGCAAAATAAAATATACGTCATGAATATTGCGCTAAATTATAACGCCAGGTCTCCCTTCAACCCTTTGCGGGGGTGAGTTTTCAGGGATTTTCAGCTGACACCGTAATATAACGGGTTGTTGCTTTTGGAATAAAATTTCACAGTCGCAGTTTGGGGTTAGGGCGTGAAATACTTATTTTGATGCAAGTTTGTTTTCTAACAAGTATAACTGATATTATAAGTTGCTTTGGTTAATTTAAACATATTATTTACACACAAAAGAAAATAGATCCAATACTCCTTTAATAAAAACAATAAAAAAAAGTTATGTCTTACTTACCTACACAGTAACACTATATTTTTGCAAACAAAATCGTATACCACTTGAAAACTTAATTTCCCACATGTTAACCAGAGCTTTACAAACTGTTGTTGGATTGTAGGTACTCGATTTTCGCTGACTGAAGCCGAGTCAATATACTAAACCGAGCTGCCAAGCACAGATGCTGAACCGAGACTGCGGGGACTCCAAGCTTGGTGGACGAATGTTGAGGGTCTTAATCTAGTCGTATTAGTTTATGTTTAGATTTGTAGGTTTAGTTAAGCTTAATTGACCTGTGAAAAGGTAACCTGTAAGTTTTTTGTAATTAACGAGAAATATTTTGACATATCAGTTAGTCGACCGACAATTTTTTTTGATTGAATCCACGATAAAAATAAATTGTCAGCCGACCAGCGGGCCAACTATCAGCCAACAGTTAAGTACGCAGTGTGCGGTAGCTCTTACAAAACAGTCTAATTTTAACTAACGGGTTTTCCACAAAACTCGCTCATTTTGTACAGAACACAGCAAAACGCATATCACATAAATCTGGATTATTCGAACAAAACATATTAAAACAGGTATTTTTCTACGTCTTGAATGCCAACTGCCGATTGTAACTGCCGGCCACACAAGCCGCGACTGCACGAAATCGGCCGCTGCTGCACTACTGGTTTGTATGTATTAAAAAAAAAATGTTTAAAAACTAAAAAAACACGCTTCGTTTCTTAGCTAGTCATGTATTGTCATCAGAACTCAGAGCGTGTGCACAATTTTATCTTAATTGAAGACCGGGAAGTGGGTCAAATTAAGATTCCAAGATTTTCTAACATACCTACATAGTTACAAGTGAAGCTAATATTTAAGCGTGTTCATAAAACCATTTTGGATCGAAGCGGCAGTAGCAAGTGAAGGTGCACATGGTGCATCCCTTAGTTATCAATTGAATATCTGTAGTTTATTTACCCCTTTTCTTTACGAATTAATTGTATTCATCATTCAATCATTTCCAGAAAATTGCAGACGCATAATGTAAAGGTTGTCAACAAACAATTCAATGTCAATTTTCAACTAAAAAAACATGAAAATCAATTAGATAATTATATTTTCCCCTTATTTAACCTTGAACCTCAATCAAGATGGATATCTTATCGATACCGCACGTCTGCGCGTCCGAATACTGACATGATGCGATTAACTACTCGATATCTGTTCGCAGATTGACCGAGCGACCGCAGTAAGGCACACCACTTTTAATGAATGTATCGATAGATCGGCTTTTGTTTACTTTCATTTATATTAACTAATGGTAGAATTGTTTTGGGATTGGATGTTTTCCTTCACCTTTACTTGGTCTATGGTGTCCAAGAAACACTTAAAAAGTACATATAACTTAGAAAAATTGCATTCGTACTTGCCTGACCTGGAAGTAAACCAGTATAATACTTGCGTACTTGAGATGCAGGCAGGTGTTTGAACCAAAAGGCTACCGCAAAATTGGACATCGTATAGGTAAGGACTTAAATTGTGTAGTATCATACTTTTCACATGTATATCTTTATTATATGAAGAACCATTTGTAGCATAAAAAATCATGATTATTTACCATAAAAAACAACGAATACTTTGTAATTGTACGTGACCCAATATTCGATGTTTGAATACATGGTAATTCCAAATACAGATACAAAGCTACAGACATCACTATTTAGCGCACATATCGATAGCGCAGCTTTGTTCGCCTTCACTAATTCCGAGATTTCCAGTAACGAATGTTCAGTTTCAACAGATGTCTGTTACAGTCTAGTTTTCAGAGCAAAACTCGGTTTGTTAGTCATGCTTGTAGTGTTTGTCTAGTTATAGGGTATATAGGTGGTTCATATGTCTAAAGAAACATTTGAAACAATTGTATGTAGGAAATAATCCGATGTCTGTATGTTTATGTTGTGAATAACGCAATGCAATTTAGTGCAGTTTTTACCAACATATGGGGGTCTATAATAAACTTTGTACTAAGTTGGGGTTGCTAGTTCTGTCTAATATTAAAATACATAGGATACAGTAATGTTTTTTTAAAGTGTCACAATTTATGTGTTCAATCTCTGAAATAATTCGTCTTGTACGAATTATTGAGCCAGGTTAAAATTATTGAGTAGTTTTCCATTGTGAACTTTATATTTTTAGTTAGTATTTTTTAAAGCGAGCTTACAAACCTGAGATAAAATGCAACGAAAGCGGTCTCAGGCTGTATTTGTATTCCATTATTTTAGCTAACCTAGATAGTCATCAGATGTAGGCCAAACTGAAACTGCGCTAGTTTTATATCTTACATAATTTTAACACAGCTCTAATGGTGGAGCTACTAAGTCATATTTCAACATGTCGTACTTATATTGTGGTTAAAATTAAACCTATTCACGATGTGTATCTAAACTTGTAAAATTTTAAAGCTAAAGAATATGTTTGTTTGCTTGATCTAATGACTAATTTCAAGAACCATTGGTCCGATTTGAATAAAATATATGATGGTTAGATAGCTCTGTTAATAAGGACGGCATTATACTATTTCATCCGGGTACAAAAACAGTTTTATATATATAGTACAGATGATTACAGTAAATACTTTTTGAACCTGAAGTTTATTGCCATTAACAATAGTTTTACAAAATGATCTTATTATAGGGAAATATTAAAACTAAGTATCAAAATATTCATCCGCATCGCTGTCAGCTGGGATCGTGCCCAAAAGGCTGGCTGCATTGACACGCTGGATGGCAATGCATATCCTTTGACCGAAGTATAGGCCAGCCCTTTGGTCACGAGTGGACTCCACTAATCGCTTACTAATTTCTGACTGAGAAAATATACACAACAGTAAAGATCTGCTGCAGAATGCACCACCTGCGTCTGTTTTTATTAATATTGCATACAAATTAATTCGTCGAGATTATACTATCGTCGAGCCAAAATATTTGCTTTCGGAATTAAATGAACTGAAATATATGCAGCCTTTATAAATTCAGTACGTTTTTACTTTCCTGAAGTTTTATGCTTCATTACAATTTTACATATTCCCGGATAAATATCTGCAAGCCTCGTTTGTTTGTTAATGTAAAGGAAGCACGGTGCTGTTGTATATGAGTTAATTGTAGATTATGAAATATTTATAATGTTAATGATAGACAGGAACTTATATGATATGCATTTATTGTCAAGCTACAGCATTTGTTTCTACTCTAATACAAATAACATTTTTTCTTAAAATATTACTTTAAAACAAGCAATTCATAACACAAATTCCCGACGCAACTGTCTATTTCGCTGCGCACTTATTCACCCTTTCTTTATTTTGTTGCCTGATCTTTGACCAATTTTTAGACAAAATGATCAATCCACCTTATATACTTACATGGCCAAAACTTAGTCCTCTATCGACCATAGTGGCTGCTAACTTGTATAGGACCTAATTGTATCGTTTCGATAAACTAGGGTTCACCGCAAGACTGGTCTGATCGGCCACTACATAGTGAAAACTTGAGCGGTTGAGGACTGATTCTGGTTGGAACACTAATGTTATTATAGGTCCCTTGTGGGTCCCTTGCTGACTTCACAAATACCTGATTGGCTTTTGAAGATGTAGAACGGTGTAGTAGATTATTGAGTAGAATAGGAAGTGTTTTTATGTTTTGAAAACGTTATTTATGTGTATATTTCTGATACAAATTTATTTTATTTCATTTCATCTTACAAGTACAATAATAAGTTTTAGAAAGTAGGATGAGATATATCTACAATAATTTGCAATATTTATATGTTGTGAACTTAAAAGGATGTAGCGTGTAGTGTTATCATTTAATATAGAAAAACGTTTAATGACTCTAAAAATGCGAATGAGGCGCTTTAGAGTTTTAAACAGATTAATAGATGGATCATGGACCTTTCTATGGATCAAACCAATAAAAGCACGTAGCTTTTTTCACCACCCGTGAACCATAAAGCCAGAACTCACTGCTATAACATCGACACATTTTCTCTCACAAAAAAAATACAATATAAGTTGGCGAACGATGACGTCACAGCCTGTAAGAAATCGAGTACGTGATCTCAGAAAACAAGTTCAATTGCGCCCTCCTTTAGGAATTTATTCATTCTTTTATTGTAACAGTCGAATGTAATCGTTTAGCGTCGTATCGGGGATTTATTGCGAGCTGCTGATGTAGGACAAACCTTATAACTGGTGATTTTTTGCCATTTTTATATATTTTATATATGTTGCTATATTACCTTAATTTAGTTCGGGATATTACGTTAGTTTTATAACATATGACGTATTATTGGAGTTTTTGTTTGATCAATTTTGATGATGATACGCTTTGTTATCTAGGTAAATCGAATGGCATATCATGCTTGATATTTGTCTTAATTTGGTTCTATTGTCCAACAATGGTATTCTCAATAGATTACTAGTCTAGTCTACGTTGAGCAGACAGGTAATTGAATCCCTTTGTGCAGGACTGTGTTTGTGACAAGGCAATACTTGTTCCATAATACTTGGTCCAGAATACTGGTTAAGTTCTGAAGAAAGTTATAGGTATGTACTTAGTCAATTGCTTTCATTTTTTTGGGATAAAAAAATAATATTAATATTATATAATTTATTTTGAACATTTTTTATAACAATTCAAAATTATTAATTATTAGAAAAATTAAAGCAGATACAAAGACAGTATGATATTGAGATGATTTTTATAGCATTCCACTACGTAAGAATTAAAATACAAACCGAATTGAAAACCTCCTTTTATTGGAATATCGGTAAAAACTATTTACCTATAAAAAATATCCTAATTCCTAGCCTTATTACGTAACATTTTCGTACAAAACTCGTACTACATTTTTCTAGTTCGTTGGGGGCATAAAGTTAGTTGAGTAGTAATAAATCCATCAGTTACTATCGTGGTATCTCCCTGAGAGAGCAAACGGGAGCGTTGACGGCGCGACAAATGACTGTCGTTCTATGATCGCGACGAAAGAGATCAGCCGGAGAAAAAATAAGCCTAGGATTTAGCTCGGGTAATAGTAGTAGGTTAGTGAAAAATCTGGAAGTTTGTATTTCAGTGCGTTTTTACTTTGCTTATGGATTGCTGGTGGTGCAAAAGCTAGCTGAACATATTGGTTGTCTTTTTCCAAATTCCGACATTATTGTGAATATTAGATACTTACTGTGAAACGATAAATATTTTTAAAAGCGCCGCCTTTTAAACAAAGTAAACAAGACCTAATATAAAACCTAATTTGTGACTGTTTGGAAAAGTAAAAAATCAGTACACGGGTAACAAACGCTCAAGTAGGGGTAATATTTTACCTTTTTCTTACTTTAAGAACAGTAAAATATGCGTCATAAAAGAACGATCTACTTTCATGCCCAGCTTCAATATAAAAGCAACATATTCTCATCGTTCAACAGTGAGATTATCAAGAAGCAATGAAGATAAAAACTTATTTCCTTCAAGTAATAAATCCATCACTTGGATATCGTATGTTTTTATCGCGGCTCCCGACGGCGCGCGGAGACGCGAGTACACGCGGTGACGGGCGGACAAATGAGAGAAGATATTAGTCTGATATATCATAGTCACTATACAGTTTTTATTTTGATAGTTTCTGGCTTATATTTTACATCAAGAAGTGACAATAACATGGTATGGATAACAATACTGCTTTTAAAATTAAAGAGAAGTGACCGAAACAGGATTATAAAAGGTGGGAAAATGTGGGAAATACATGGCTATTTTGACATCAAGAGTGTAAGTTACTCGATAGCAAATAATGATTTTATCATTATCTTTTTTATCGTCCCTCTTCAGGGCACAGGTCTCTTTTCCCACAAAAAAGAAAACAACATTAATCACCATACCTTCTCAACGCAGATTAGTGATTTCAATCTTTCCAGGATTAATTCACCTTCACTCATAAACATTAGTGTCCAAGATAAATCTACTTGAAATACGAATAATCTTCAACTAAAGACAATCATAAACCACAAAGGTCTAGTCAAAAGTTGAGTTATGGAGCACCAATCGCCGATCGAGTGGCAATTGTTCGAGACGCCGATCACTCACAGAGATGACCCTTCATCAGGCGTCTTGAACTTCGTTTGACTTCAACCCTCGAAGATCCTTCAAATAGATGGCTTTTTATGTTCGTATTATCCTTGCGAATGTGAAAGTAGCTTAGTCTGTCTGTAAACTTAAACTTAGTATTGAACGGTTTTCAATGTTTGGTACATAAAGAGTAGCTGAGAAAAGACATAGGCAACTTTTTAGCTGGGACGCTTGTAAAACTTTATAAATAAATGTGTTAAATATCCTTACACTAAAACAATGTTAACTCGAATGAATGTTCCTGAGTAAAGCGTTCAAGCAAACAAACAAAACTATAATAAAATATGTATATGTAGATTCCAAATACTCCAGCTTAAGATTCTTCTTCCACATACACTGTTAAAAAGTTGCATCCCCTTCTTTCAAAAACGCGCAACTTTCATAGTTATACCAACCGATTTGTCGCCACAGACAACATTATACCGCCTCATAGATAAAGTAGAACGACGTTCGACGCGAACATCAAAAAGCGATTTACGACGAGATTCGACGTGTTACACAGACATGTATTATTCAGATAGTAAGTCAAACTAGGTTTTGTACACATTAAACTGTTAGAATGAACCTTACTATTTATAATCTGGTGTGGCCTAGTAATACAATGTGTCGTTTTGTTTACAATCTTTTAAGTGGAAAACGGTTTACCTGTGTTTTTCATAATAGGACTAATATTTTTAGAGTGAATTAGATGATAAGATTCTAACATATTATATCTGCAACTATTCGCAAATAACAACATTTACAAAATGTTTTTGTTTTAGTCATTATATCCATTTGTTTTTCTTTCCTTCTGTATTTATTCATATCTCTATTTATTTTCCGTAAATTACATAAGAGATCATAACAAAATATTTATACCAAACAGCGCACCTATTAATAACAGTTACCCTTTTAATTAAAATTCGTTGTTCAATTCAAGTTCCGTACTTCATTAGAATCCTTCCGGTAATCGGTTACGTAACCGTAATTATACCTATCGTAATCAATAACGTAACGGGAGCAATTGAAACTCTACTCGATTTACTTAATGGCACTTTGGTATAGTCAGCTTCAAAAGTCATCATCACCCGAACCTTTTCCCAACTATGTTGGGGTCGGCTACTAGTCTAACCAGATGCAGAGTACCAGTGCTTTACAAGGAGCTACTGGCAGCTTCAAAAGTAGCTGAACAAATCATAATTTTCAAAACTGATAAACACCGTGTCGTGTACTAAAACATTCATATACCTTTTTGTAATTTAGGATAAATTTTGGCTTTGGCCTTGTTAAGGAATTTCCCACCCCTTCACGTTCTTCACGAACTTCTAAAAATGTTGATTTCTTAAACTATTTCGACGCTGACCGTACACAAATTACAAGTTAAATAACTTACCGTAAGTAAGCACATTAGTTACACCCTCAACTTAAACTTATGTTAACTGTGTCCGGATATGTGACGTAAGCGTAAGAGCTAACTTTAAAAGTAAATGCAAAGTTGCGTCGCTTCACTAATTACGGTCTTGATATCTGTTTGCTAAGATTTGAGTAAGTTAGGAGAGGAGGCGACATGGATAGGGTATGAAGATCTTTTTTGGTTAAATAGACAAAGATAATCTAGTTGTAACGATTTTTTTTATGCTCTTAGCAGTTTTGTAACTCTCGTGGCTCTTCTCTTCCGAGTTCTCTCTTCTTCTTCCGAGCCTTTTCCCAACTATGTTGGGGTCGGTTTCCAGTCTAACCGAATGCAGCTGAGTACCATTCATGCTGAGTACATGATTTTCTCAACCCAGTTACCTGGAAAACTTCTATAAAATAAAAATTAGTAATAAATAATTATAATTGGCAAGAAGTTTTTTTTGTTTTCTGTTCATGTTGTAACCGCCTATTCCTATAAACCGACACCAAACCACAAATCTTACGAATATTTATCGCAATTAGATGAGTAACTTTGTTAATTCGCGAATTTAATCCAAATTAGCCTTTATGTCCACACAAATAAGGTCCAAATGAATCGCGGCTGATTCAGCGGCCTTCTTGGCTGATATACTAAATCCAGACATCCCTACTAATATTATAAATGCGAAAGTAACTCTGTCTGTTACGCTTTCACGTCTAAACCACTGAACTGATTTTAATACAATTTTGTACAGAGATAGAGTTGACCATGAGAAAGAACATAGGATAGTTTTAATCCCGGACTTTTGAAGAGTTCTCTTGGTAATGCGATATAGCCGAACTCTGCGCGGGCGAAGGCGCTGGCGAAAGATGGTATAGATATATAGGAAGTTCGTCTAAATCCGTTGGTACGTGTCTGGTGTGGTTAATTAGGCACCTTTGCCTGTCTATTCTAGATTAATGTAACTTGGGTTAGACCTTATTAATTTGCTGTTCAGTGTGTGAACTGGCAGTTTGTCAAATATACTAATGGTTATTTTGGGAGTTCAATCTGTAAGACAGGAGAGAAACTAATTGAAAATGCTTTAGAAGTAATGTTTGGAAATTATGGTGACAACTATTTATTCTTAGTCATCGAGTATTTCTCTTTATTAATATTGTGCATTTATTTTCGTTAGTCATGTTTTTGGAAATACTTGAAAACTTTTTTAGGACATACATAGTTATTTTAACAATGTGTCAGATGTCAGGAAGAATATATTATCACTTTAGAAAAAGTCGTTTAGTCCACTGCAGAAAATAGTTTTTTATCGGTATTTAAAAATTGTTGACTCATGAATATCTGGTTAATTCTTCGGGACTAAACTTTAATATTTGTGTAGCTTTATTCTAGTTTTCTGTAAATGTATGGTATTTGTAGTGTATTGTGTAAGTTTATATAGTTAACTACTACAGTTAACTATATAAACTTACACAATACACATGATATTATTCCACCAGAACGTTCAAGTCTCGTGTAAATCTTGGGCACGAGGTAGTTCAGTTCAGCACCTCCATTGTCCGCGTCTAATGCCTTTCAAACGCTTAGTCTTAATATATAGGGTTGCCATACGACACTGAAAATACTACCCTTAATTTAGGAAAAATTGCGATGGAAAGACAAAAGCGACAAATGTAATTTCCCAGTTGTAATTTCATGTTAATTAAACATGTTTTGTTAGCCCTTAACACACATTGTTGCCATATTAAATGTCCCAGCTAATACTTCTATTTAGGTGGACAAAAGCGGATTTATATCTAAAGCTGGCAACCCTAGTCATGGTAAATTTCACAAGCACAATAACCTGTCTTTGTTCAAAGTTATATTATTACGTCGCTGGAACGTCGCGTCACAGATTAACATAATTTAATACAATTTTCTGTGTTACGACAGAATAAATATACTTTGTTATAAAATTCTGTGGACGAACGCTTGTTACCTGGGAGGTATGCATCAGGTTTACGTGGTTCTGAATGCATATGAATGTAAAATTTCACCTAGTGAATTTATGATTAAATTTCAAACAAAAACCTTTTTTTTGTCCCATCATGAAGATGTACATGTGTAATATGGTATGTATGTGTAATACCCGATATTTACTCGTATAATATAATATTTTTACCCATTTATTGTTATTGTAATTTTAAATAATTACAAAAAATAATTCTGTAACTACTCTCTCTTACAAACTTCACTCGTCACACTACATAAAAAGTAATACATAACATCATTAATACATGAGATCCATTCAATATTTTAATGAGCGCGTGTTATATTGCATCGTCCCAGCCGAGTTTGTTTTGTGCGACAATTAAACCGACATTTACCAAACAACCTAGATTCTCTGATACTCGATATGCATACAATAAATTCACATGCGAATTAATCGAATGGAATATTTCGAAAGACTGAATAAAATCGCTTAAATTGTGTACTAAAGTTTTTGAGCGTGTATAATGAGTTTAATGAAGTGTAACAGCGGTTTCACATTAGCGGGGTTTGTCGCGCATAGATTCTTGGTACGAAATCTGTCTCGTGGTTTTAAGTGTCATCGTTAAAGGTAGTTGTCAATTGTTTGTCATTCCTCATATACGCGATATTGTACGAACCACAATTCGCGAGTCTGAAAGTGCTCTTATATATACAATGTTCTTCATTAATGTAACTAAAATGAAATATTAAGATTAAAATTGTAATAAAATGCAAACACTGGGTTTCAGTATAGGTACAAATTATTTTCGTAAAAGCTAGCACCTTTCTGTCTTGCAAACCAGATGCCTAGGCTAATGGTTATTGAATGTGATTCAGTAAACGCCAGATGACGATATAAAGTTAAAAAATATAAAACATAGCGCGTCAACCACAGAGTAATGGCGACCGACTGAATATTAAGCACTAAGAGCTTTTTACACTTACTTTTATTTTCACAACGCAAACGATTAAAAGATAAAACTTTTATAACAATAACGGCGATTAAATTGATAAAAAAGAAAGCTAAATTAAACGAAATTTCAGTTTTAAGCCCACTGTAACCGTTTTAATCTTCAAATTCGATTAAAATTTATAATTGTTTTTATAAACTGGAATAATAGGCCTTGAGACTAAAAACCTTGAATTATAAATTAATGCTATCATATTCTAGACATAATCATAATACAAAAAGTCTATTCTACAATAGTAAAAATACAGTATATTAAATGTACTGCAGAAAATTCTAAGAACTACGTAGTGCCTACGGCGTAGCGTCTACGGCGTAGCCACAGTTGCTACGCGGCCGTAGTATTTGATCGATCGTCGACGTCTGAAGTTATTTTCTGATGAAAATGGAGTGCTGTAAACAATATTACGGGTGATCTCTTTATTTTTATTGTCTTACTATGTATTTACCGTGGTTTTACTCTACCTTAGAAACACTATTATTTTATAAATATATTAAATATATCTACTATTTATACCTTCGTCCCTCGCTAGAGTTTGAACTATACGACAAATATTAGCCGAATATAATCTAAATTGGTTCAGCAATTTTATAATTAAAATCTGACAGATAAATAGGCATAGTTACTTAAGAATTTATTATATGTATAAATAAGGAAGAACAGCAAGTTTTATCACGACAAAAAATATTCATGAGATATTCTTATTTCGTGGAAAAATGTGAGTAGTGTGACAAGATAAATTTGGGAAAATTTATAAAAACAGCAAATAGTTGAGCTCTATATATTATCGCCTACACATGACGACCGCGACCCGACTATCTATCATAACAACATTTACCTAAACCATGGAGAACAAAATGACTAGAGGAGGTGCCATAACGGAAAATCTTCTAATTAAAAATAGCGTTTTCGGGGGACGAGTAACGTTACTGTCTTCGCTCTTATACGCCTTCTTTAGACCCTACCATTTTTGTAATACCAAAAATCTTTAACAGATGTCTCAAAGAATTGCCGTTAGTTTATTCGCTACTGATCGTTTTGGTCATTCCCATCGTACGTTTTTGACCTAGAAGTAGTCCTCTGACCTATTTGTATTATGGCATCTCTGCTCATCCTTCCTTACTCCGTGACATAAACTAATATTTTATTTTCATTCAAACCTACTTTCTCTTTTGGGCGAATATCATTTTTTAGATAAAGTTATCCGTCTTTAGGCTATCTGTCATTTATTATTGGATAAAAATGTTTTTCTATTTTTAAAATTAAGTTATTCATCTTTTTTGTTTGTGAATGAATTACAGAATTTATTATGTTCAATGAAACCTTTTATGTTTATAGGTATTTCTTTATTTACTTATGAATATAATAATAATTCAGAAGTTTCTGAATCTGACAATTGAATAAAACAATATTGTAAAATTCCTGCACCATACGACTATTTTAACAAAACACACAACCGAAAAAAACTTGTCTATTTTCATTCATAAAACCCATTAACAGCACTCACCAAAAACAAACTAAACAAAAAATATGTTCCCACTAAAAACCGGAGTATTTGTGTAAAAGCTAGTGATGTAAGTATCGGTAATAACCGTAAATACTCGACCAAAAGGTCCATGATATGTGAGTGCAGCACTACGGAATGTTGCCAGCGCCATATTGAATGCTCACCCTTGAAATAATTTATCGGAAAGGTAAGGGAGTTCCATGTTTGAATGGATTTATTTTGTTTATTTTTCCGTATTTATTAGTATGTTCTCAAATCTAACAAAGCAAAAAAATCTTCTTTGTCTGTTTTGTTCACTTGTGTTGATTCAAAATCAGCTGAAAATCAGTACTTTTCGAAGATCACTTATATCTTATGTTGAACAAAAGATAGAACTATGTAGTTCCTGTGTTTCTGCTGGGAAGAAGAATTTGCGGAATAAATTCTCAAGCAGCATAATTATGTGTGTGTGTGTTTTGAAGAACCACGAAATTACCATTATAGTAATTATCGTTCATTTGTTGTTTTATAGCATTCAATTATTTAGCATAACCTACCTTGTCGGTATTCTTTACAACGATTCTAAACAAGTTTCAACAATTTCTTAAACACTACTACTCACTGTGGCTCATGTTCAGTGAGCAACTCTTCGAAGTGCAGGCGCAGAGTGTGCGCGGGCGGCGCTCGGATCTCACTGACGCACTGCACGTCATCCGGGTAGGGCCGGGGGAAGCCGGGGCTCGACACTATGGCGTGCGGGTGTGTGTGGGACAGTATGATTGTCTCACTGCATATAATCTTTGATGCTATGTAGGGAACAAGCTTCAATAATATCTTAAACACTACTACTCACTGTGGTTCATGTTCAGTGAGCAACTCTTCGAAGTGCAGGCGCAGAGTGTGCGCGGGCGGCGCTCGGATCTCACTGACGCACTGCACGTCATCCGGGTAGGGCCGGGGGAAGCCGGGGCTCGACACTATGGCGTGCGGGTGTGTGTGGGACAGTATGATTGTCTCACTGCATATAATCTTTGATGCTATGTAGGGAACAAGCTTCAATAATATCTTGAACACTACTACTCACTGTGGTTCATGTTCAGTGAGCAACTCTTCGAAGTGCAGGCGCAGAGTGTGCGCGGGCGGCGCTCGGATCTCACTGACGCACTGCACGTCGTCCGGGTAGGGCCGGGGGAAGCCGGGGCTCGACACTATGGCGTGCGGGTGTGTGTGGGACAGTATGATCGTCTCGTTGCAGAGAATCTTTGATGCTATGTAGGGGTCTGGAACAAAGAAAAATGTAGTGTTAAAATAATTATTTAATTTTGTGTAAGCGCAATATTAAAATTTTAAAGTATTATCTTTGTGTAGTTTAAATGAAAAAATTGTCTTCCATAAATCGATTTTTTACAACTCTCTCTACAAAGTCGTGGTGGCCTAGTGGGCAAAGAACCAACCTTTCAAGAATGAGGGCGCGGGTTCGATTCCAGGTCAGGCAAGTACCAATGCAACTTTTCTAAGTTTGTATGTACTTTCTAAGTATATCTTAGACACCAATGGTTGTGTTTCGGATGGCACGTTAAACTGTAGGTCCCGGCTGTCATTGAACATCCTTGGCAGTCGTTACGGGTAGTCAGAAGCCAGTAAGTCTGACACCAGTCTAACCAAGGGATATCAGGTTGCCCGGGTAACTGGGTTGAGGAGGTCAGATAGGCAGTCGCTTCTTGTAAAGCACTGATACTCGGCTGAATCCGGCTAGACTGGAAGCCGACCCCAACATGGTTGGGAAAAGGCTCGGAAGATGATGATCTCTACAAGAGTTAACATCTTTATTTTTTGCTTTACCTATAAGATGTTTTGACATCTCTAAACCATCAAAACTTTTTCAACTTACAAAAAACTAAACATTTAATTTTACAAGCCATCGAACAAGTTCAAACCACCTAAAATAAGTTCAAAATTCAAAACAAAGGCGAACGGAAGACGTTCTAAAACGCTCAAATATTACATAACGCGTATTACAAAATACTGAAGACGATAAAGTTGTGTAGATACGTACATTAAACTGATACCGATGCTTTATTTGTTGCGATATCGTGTTACAAACTCTGCATTGTCTACAACTTGGTAAATATAGTATGTATTGTTATGTTCGGTGACTTATTTACTTGGTTCTTAAAATGTTTTTCAATGTATTTTGTTGTGGAGGACATAAGATACTTTGAAAGGTCATTTACAAATGTAGTATGTAATGTAGTCATAGTTATCTCTTCTAAATATTACCTTGCAGTGCCCCTCAGGGTTCATAATTGTGATAGCTATTTTATATTTCCATTTTATGAACAACTAGCCGTTTTCCCGCGGGTTCACCCGCGTCCCGTGGGAGCTACTGCCCGCACCGGGATAAAATATAGCCTATGTTACTCGCAGATAATGTAGCTTTCTAATGGTGAAAGAATATTTAAAATCGGTTCAATAGTTTTTGAATTTATCCATTACAACCAAACAAACAAACAAAGTTTCCTTCTTTATAATATTAGTATAATAGATAAGAAATCATTCAGGATCAGGATCAATCATCAGGATGAAGACTATGAAAACATTCTGAAGACCTATAGTAATAACGTTAAAAGAAAAAGTTTTACCGACGTTTAACACGTGCTTACGTTGGTTGAAATCAAAAATCTGTTTAACTTATCCTTTAATTGGTAATGGTAGGATACCCTTTACGCGCAAGTCCGACTCACACTTGGCCCTTTCTTTATTTAAGCAGAACTTAACATAGCAGTGGAGCATTTAATACATTGTCCTGTAGTAAACTCCTTTCGGCGATAACAACGTTCTCAAGCATCTGTAACCAGCTGTAAGATCCCATTAACATGAGAGTATCTGCTGCGAAATAAATCAAACCGTTTCCCCGTTTACGAGCTTTCACTAATTATTTACTTAATTGCCTGAAGGGTCCTGATATACGGCAGTTTGTACGTGTGTTTATTTGTAAATCGGTTGTAAGCAACTCTTCATATGGAGAAGGAAATCGTTTGAGATTTTAATTTAATTTATTAAATTATCATGCTCATTTGGATCAAGATTAAGTGTAAATTGAATAGATATTTAACCAACATATTTGTTTTCTAATAAGTTTCGGGTAGGCTTTGTCTAGCAGTGGACTTTTTAGGTTGACATGACGACGATTTGTTTTCTATAATTTTTGAAAAACGTTTAACTCATTTTCAGACAATTTTAACGATACAAATGTTGTTTTGAATAATTTTCCAGGAATCGAGATACGTTGTGGTCATTTTAGATACGATAAAAATAATAGGTACATAGATACGATTCTAAAACCAACATCATATTCCTTCCCACTACAAAAGAGGCCTATCTTAGCAACATTATTAGGCCGGTAAGACATTCTTTATTCAAATACCGTTCTTTTTTCCTTCTATTTTTTTTAAACTTGTACGTCAGTGTCCCCGATAGTCCATTGTCCGTTGTACAGTCGAACGCAGCCATTGTTTTATAGGTACGCTTCCCGCCGTTTGTCCCAACTGTACCCGACTGTACTCAAGAATGGCGGCCGGTACATTGTGCTGTTATCTGCCATTGTACCAGCTGTTGTATTAACTTTGATATTTTTATTGTGGAACGTTTTAGCTTGACGATGTTTTTCTTGGTTTGCTGTGGTCTAAATTATAGGCTTGGTCTTTGATGTGCTTTCGTAGCAGACTTGTTATGTAGGCTAAAAAATATATCTTCTTTGAAATTGTCTATGTTAATCTATCTGTTAAAATTGATAATGGATGTATGTAATAGCAAAACCAGTAATGATAACATGGCGTGCTAAACTCTCATGAATGCATAACGATCAGAACAGATCTGCCAGACTTTAGTTACCAATATTTCTCGATAGATTGATCGGTGTCTTTTCCGACCATTATCAAAAAAGCTACTTAATACCTTTTCAGGTACCAAATAAAATCCCCAACTTCCGAAATATATCTTTTTCGTGCTATTTCCAAGTAAACACAAAACCATTAGTTCCCACGGACCACTTAGATAAAGATCGTATCTCACAATTACTTATTCCGAACACGTCCCTATTGACTTGTAAGTCACACGGAGTAAGGAAAGAACGGAGATGCTATAATGCAGGTAGGTCAGGTGCCTTCTTCTAGGTCAAATACGTACGGTGGGCATGACCAAAACGGTTATTTACGAGTGAAACAACGAGGTGTTTGGGTTCTTTGAGACGTCTGTCAATGATTTTTGGTATTACAAAAATGGTTGGGTCCAAAGAAGGCGTATAAAGGCGAAGGCCTCCCTTCTTAGGAGCCTTTCCGTTATGGCACCTCCGCTGGTCATTTTGTTGTGCATGGACATTCAATACTTATCGCCTGTCTCTTTTTACCAGCTATAATAGAAAAGGGATGAAAGACGTTATGTAAAGGATGCTTGTGCTGAAGGATTTCAATGCGTTTTATTTGAGTTCAAATTGTTTGGGATTCGCGGATCGTTGTTTGGGATTATTGAATGGTTAATCTCTGATTATGAATGCGAAAGTAAATCTTTTGGTCTCTCGCGCTTTTGCGTTAAAATTGCTGAACTGATTTAAAGGTTAGAACACAGATATCCTTGAGCATGACAAAAGATATAGGGTAGTTTTTGTCTTGGGGCGGGAAGTGGTTTAATCGGAATGCGAGTGTAACAATGGAAAATGGCTCGTTTTGATATTATTGAATGGTTTTAATAATATCTTATCAATAGTAAACTTGTATTAACTACAATACTTTATACAATCATTCAAAATATAAATGCACCCGTAAAACGAAATTATTATTTCTTAAATAAACCTACCCCTATTACTATTCAAAATTATTTTTCCTCGCATAAAATTTTCAAAAAGAATATGCAAAATCTGCATTGCACCGGTGCCAAGTCGTACGTTAACTTTTATTTGCATCCGGAGCACCGAACTTTGATCTTTACAGAGGTTTACACGGCTATTAACGCCCTCCCCCCACCTCGGCTGATATTAAGCCAAATAATAGGATTTAGTTAAGAAGGAATGCAGAAGAATCACTTAAAAAAAAACTTGAAAAATGGTATGAGGTTGCAACTTGCAATCTCATGATATGACGACTTGCTTACTTTTTTGACATCATCATTGCAATATCTATCTAATGTATTTATAATATTGTATAATGTCTTACTTACAAACTGTTTCTTAGTTTCTTAGGACTCCGGAAAAATATGTTGGTCACAACGATTAACTCTGGACTAAACAGATAACTATTTATAAAATAACCTGTAACTTATAGATACTTCTAGCTAAAATAAATAAAAATAACAATTTGTATATTATATACTGTATCTCTCAATCAGTAATCATAATATTTTATTATTTTTAATTGCAAAGGAATATTCTATTTTAAATAGCAAAGCTTCTGCAATTGCCTGCCAGTGCCACGGTAAAAAAAGAAGGTTCACACCGAATTGGATATTTGCGAGACCATTAAACCGTTTTGATAGTTTAAAAAATATTGCGATTTTATTGGATCGTACGTTTTTATGGCTTTATGTATCCTGCCAGATTGCTGGGTTAAGTGTTGGTTTTCATGCATTTCTGCGACAAAACGGCTGTTTTCTTCGCAATCTGTGATTTTATTACGCAGTTTGGAAGAGAGCATAGTTTTTTGTGAGTAACTTTTTTGTTATTGTTTAACGTTGACATAAAATATTTCTATTATATTTTCTAGATTTTTTTTTTTGGATTTATTCACATAAGTTAGTTTTAATAAAGCCTGTAATAAACCTTACAAAGTATACATCATCATCATCATCAGCCTATCGCAGTCCACTGCTGGACATAGGCCTCAATATACAATAATAATAAAATAGTTTACTAAAAATGTAAGCAATACGAAACCAAATACATTGCATTTACTAAATAAAACTCCCGCATAAAAAACCGCGCTAACCAGTCCAATATAAAATATCCCACAGACAAAACAACTATAATATTGTCTACGATTCACAATTAAGACCACAACCTCCTCGGATAAAAACCTCTTTGTAACATTCCTACGTCCATTCAGCCAAGAGTGAACCGTTAAGGTGACGTAACGAACCTCTTTTGTGATCACGAGGGAACATTGGGCGCGAAATAAAACGAAGTCGACAAACTCGCACGCTGTAAGATTGTCACAACGAATGAAAATGGTTTTCTTTGAAATAAATGCGTTGTTTCTTGTTATTTGTAGCATTGTAGCGGTATTTTTATTGGGTTAGCTGTACGTGTCATATTAAAGTTTAATCTGATATAAAAGCTGTAACGAGCAAGTTTTTCGAAATTCGAAATTGGAAAACCGAATTTTAGTTTGTAAGTTGTCAAATACGATTCTTTTATTGTGTCATACTTTTAAAATGGCTATCACTAAAAATAGGCTGCAAAAGTAGCTAGTATTTTATAAGTCAATAAGAATTACTGATAAATATCAAAGATTATACTACAAGTGGCAATCATCTTTCCTTTTCAAGAGTTTTTCTTACAAATACCGCGGTCCTCGAGATAATCTCGAGTGCACTCAGCAGCATTAAGTTAAAACTGCTAATATAACGAGTGCAACCTCTTTGCTGGAACATTGAGAAGGGAGCGAGATGCACTTTTATTAGTTCTATTTTTAAATTAATTGAAGCTTCACATTGGAAGTCATGTGACTTTTTTTCAAAAAGTCTTAGTAAAAAAGAAGGGATATGTGGTAGTGAAGTTTGCTTCGATCTAGGTATCAAATGAAAGTTGGACTTAGTTGTGATTTCTGTACAAAAAACCAAAAAGTACGTCAAAATCGGATGTCAGGCCTTTAATTTCTTTAACGATTCAATTATCAACGGATTTTACTTTAAAAATTCCACTTTCCGAAATAATTTGAAATGTTAATTTGTTGGCATGAATAACTTTACATTTGTACCAACAGATACAAACTACTGTATATTTTTTACAAAGCGATAAAAAAACATCGAAGCACAATGAAGATTTTCTCGTCCCTCGTTTCCCCGATCACGATAAAGTGACGTAATGAACCTCTTTCGTGATCGCGGTGCACGAGACTTCGCAGGTAATTTGGCACACCACTAGCGGGGTTGCCAGCGATGATTTGAGGAAATTGAGTGATTTATTGCTTGTCTGTTCAAAATTCCAAAAGTTTACAATTTTATTTATATTATTTAACAGTTTATTACACACAGAATTTTGTAAATATTAGACGAATAAATAATTTCCCGTAAGCTCAAGTAAAAAGCACGTACAAAACTGAAGACTACTATACGCAAATAAAGTACCAGTAATCAGTACTATATGAAAGTAAAGCTTTTATGCCGATGACCAAAACATCAAATAACAATTCACTTTATCAAAAGTTATGATACTGTGCTCCTATCCAAAACCGATGCTCTATCACATGTAACTTACATCAAACGCTTTAAAATTCGAATACCCTCTATTTTCCCCACGCAAGTTAATCCCCGCAAGTCTGGCAATGCGGAAGGCTGGCCACCCCGGACGAGCGAGTGCACTGTTCAACCGTTATATAGGTCGACGCGGGCCGCCTCACTAATTTGCCTGTTTTAAATTCCGAACACGATTAGAGCGAGTTTTGAAATCTATTTTAATGTTCTTTTTCGTATTTTAAATTGGTGATGATGACGCTTGCAGTTTTATTTATGACTAGCCGTTTTGCCGCGGTTTCACCCACGTCCCGTGGTAACTACTGCCCGTACCGGGATAAAATATAGCCTAAGTTACTCGTGGATAATGTAGCTTTCGAATGGTGAAAGATTTTTTTAAAACTGTCCAGTATTTTTTGAGCCTATTCATTACAACCAAACAAACAAACAAACAAATATCTCTTTATAATATTAGTATAGAAGTATAGATATAGATAAATGCTTTTATTTTGTTTTCTTTACTTTATTGAATTCCTTTGCTATTTTGACTGTCTTTTATTTTTAGTACAAATACCCTTTTCGTATTTATTAATTTTTATGAATTTGGAATACAATTTGAATTTTGTTCTGGAATTCACTTTAATGTTCTATTTCATATTTCGAATTGCCTTTTCTAAAATTGTTCAATTTTATTTTGTTTTCGATTATTACATCATATTTGAATTACAATTGGTAGTAATTGCCATTTGTAGAAATGATCTTTATGAATTTTACTTTCGACAACGCGAAATAAGTTACTTATATAAAACCTTATTAAGTACTAACTTAGGTAATAGAATATCTCTGAGTGTGACACTCAAGTGGCCAATAAAACTCGTTGTCCTGTAGAATTCGCATTTAGATAGAACTTTGACAATTAAAGGCCGAATTAATTCAGTTATTAAACATTAAAGGGCCAAACTTCTCAAGTTGTAATTATTTTTAATTATTAAACTGCCCTTTCAGACATACTTGACTGATTAAAGGGTTTCTTCATAAAGTATGAAAACCCAGACTTAAAAAAAGCTGTGTAAATGTCCCATAATACTGTATTTTTTTAACTTTTGGATTGTTAACTTATCTCACTGAAAACCTGTTGATTAACTTTTTCAACTTTGGATAAATGTCAAAAAACTCGTTCTAAACCTCGCAATCGATCATAAAATATTATCTCTTGCCCATATTTCATCAACAATAGTCCACAATATACATTTATTTGCCATCCCATCACAATATAGATACATTAGCTCCGTTATCGAGCTAATCCTTTATGTAAATTGCGCCAAATCACGATACAAGTTAACAATTGAGTTAGATTCGCATGGATTATGCATAGCTTTTGTTTGTTACTCACAAATGTAGAAGGCAGAAGGTTCATTGACAATGTTTTCTAGTAGAAAAAAAAACCCTAAATTGCCCGTTTTTCATTGTGTTCTACAGATAAACTCCATCCAAAGGTTGTCTGGAAGAAATCGCTATTTACCGATAAGACCGCCAATTGTACTGTTCTTTGTGTGTTGTGATGTCCTGTGATGTAGTTAATTTTCTTGGTGTACAATAAAGAATAATCTATCTTTCTATCTTTCTCAATATGTGAGTTCTTATACTCATGGTGATTACACCGATTTATTAACCACGGCGGATATTATTTCTATGGAGATCAGCCAGCTGCGCGGGTCATATGATAGTGCAGAATTGCGCAGATATAAGCGCACCTATGTCTGCACGTGCTGTACTTTTTATTCCCTCACTCTCATAGCCCGATGGGACGGCAATGCAACACGACCAGAGAGAGATCAGGCGGAGGACCGACATTTACATGTTCTTCGATGCTTTTATAATAACCACTAACTTCCAGATTCCGGGACATTGACTTCTTTGTCATCTTTTAGGATCATTGTCCATGATAATACGTTATTCTCGCGAATCAAACCTTCTGCATTATCCTACTTATTCTGAAGCTAACAGATATAACTGCTTACTGCCGTTGAATCAGCCGGCACGCAACTCACGACCTTCAACATAGGCTATGTCGCGTTCGCAAGGAATGTTCTGGCAAATTAGCTATTTTCCTACTTATTGCTATGAATTGAGGTGTTGTGAAAGAAGAAACGGGCCTGCTGGAAGAAATTTCATTAGAGATAAGCTGTGCCCTTGTACAATTTTTTCCTATTATTTATTATATATTATTGTGTTCTATGTGTACAAAAGTGTTAAATAAATAAATAAGAAATAAGTTTTAAATAACTGTTTGAGGATTGTGCTTAAGGTAATAAAGGAACGATTAACTACTAGTTAAGGTTTGCCCTTCCAACTTATATAAGTAAATACTTATAAGATGCTTATAAGTTATGTCTTTGTACGGACTGGGTTCACGACAATCGTGCAATGTGTAAAAAAAGAAATCCAGGTCCTTTCGATCACTAAGCCAAGGCTTATAACTTAGTCTAGTGAACAACTATCAACAAAATCTAAGGCTAATCTAAGGCCTATAATGGGTAAACGATTTTTGTAGATTAAAATATAACTATAACACTGATAGCAATAGTAAAACGCATGTCGGGAATACAAAAAGTCTGACATGTGCAACCTAAAGCATTCAACTGTGAATCTAACAGCACGCCATTCAGATTGGGAGTTCGTACAAAAATTATACCTTTAGCACAAAGCCTTGCATGAGTTCAGCTTTTACAATAACGTACGTTCTGCGTTCTACCTTCAACTGGGTCAGAACGGGCGTCGATCCGAACCATGGAGTTAGGAAAGATGAGCGGAGATGTCAGAACGCAGGTAGGCCAGTTGTCTTCTTTAAGGTCAAATTCGTAAGGTGGGCACGACTAAGAAGATCAGTTACGAATGAATAACGATTCGTTTGGGTTCTTTGAGACATATCAGTCAATGATTTTTGTTTTACCAAAATGGTCCCTAAAAAGAAGGAGTATAAGGGCGAAAACAGTAACGTTACTCATCCCCCGCTAGTCCGCATTTTGGCGCGCTACTTTTTTAAGAGATTTTCCGTCATAGCACCTCCGCTAGCCATTTTGTTCTCTATGAACCGAACGGAGATACCGACCATTATACCTTGATCCACCTCGCTCCCCCCTTGTAGTTCGAATGTGGGTGTGCAAGGAGTATGCTACTGTGGAGCAGAGGTCTACATGTTTTGGATGGTAGCCTCTGTTTTTGAGGTTGCTTGAAATGGTTTCGTGTTGCGAATGTTTTAATGCAGCTTTCAAATATGGGGTAAGAATTTTATATGAGGTACTGTATTTTATTTTTTATACGAAGTGTTGAAAGTTGTCACTAATAGTTATCTTTTTGAGTGGCAGTGCGTAGGAATGTGAAAACTGTTAGCTAGTTAGAAGGCTCACTTTAACCGGGTCATAGAAATTGTCCCCCAGCAGGACACAGGTGAAACAGCTGTTGGGAGCCAATTATATATTACTAGCTTTCCGCCCGCGGCTTCGCCCGCGTGAAATTCGGTTCACCCCTCCCGCTGTGGGTTAGCAGCGGTGAGGGAGTGTCAGCAGACTCTTTCTTACTGACTAAAATCGTCCTGTTCCTTTTATATACCAGGGCCGCGGTACCTCTTTCGAACAACCCGCAGCCGCGGCTGGCCCTGGCGCTACTGGGCCCCACTGATTTCAAAACACCTTAAGACTAATTCGCGGCGAACCTTAACACCGCGATACAGAAAAGCACAACGCCATCTATCGAGCTATCGGGAAGCTCGCGATTGAACAATGAGCTATAGATAGTTCAACTCAGATTTGCGCGCGGCCCTATGTGTGCGTCGGCTTGTAAATATACAACTTTCATTCGTGTGACAGTGACGTCGCCCGAGCATGACGTGTTCTTATCACTTTTTCTTATGGGTACAGTCGTTTACGAAAATACTAGTTATTCGCGGAGAAATTATTAAGGAGTCAGATAAAGCGTTTCAAAAAATAAAACGACATTCAAAGCTTTTTATTATTAAATATAGTGTTTCATTATTTTTTCATACGTCTTTTCAAATTGACATTGACAGTATCTAAGAATTGAATACTCCTTAAGTATTTCCTAGCTCGGGGTACGTGGACAATAAATAAAAGTGTGGACTAAGAATGTAAAAAGAGGTATAATCTAGTATAATAATGTAAACAAAATGTGTGGGGAATTTTAAAAAGTTATATTGCTTCGCATAATGTCGACCAAAATAACAAAATAATGAAACTCATAAATGAACGTTTAAGTCAAATTGATGAAGGGATGTGGCGTAATACTTGTCGACATGTAGAAAAGAAAAAAGAAGAATACTATAGACATTTTGACATTGGAGTCAGAATTTATAATTCTCCTTGGAGAGTAGCGAATCCGAAAATTCATCATTTGATTTTTCAAATAGCGATTCATAATCATTATAAATAAATAAACATTAAATTACGTAATAACTGTTTTTCTTTAAACCCCCGTATACAACCCCTAAATAACTGTACTGTACCCGACTGTACCTCTTGTCACGCACACAAAGTTACTGTATATGTACAAGGGTTACCCACACATAAGGCCGCGCGCACAACTGAGTTGAACTTACTATACAGGTTAAAGCGCGAGATATCATTGCACTTCTTACGTATCTTAAAAAAAACAACGTCACCACGTTTTAAAAAGCTATCATTCCACTTCTTACGTATTTTAAAAACACATCGTTACCACGTTTTAAAAACACCCAGCGCCATCTATCGCATACCTCAAGAACTAAATAACTTAACTAATACTTATACCAATTAGTAATTCGTTGAATTATAGTTATTTCAGGATAAGTAGATGTAAAAAAAAACAGTTAAGACGATAAAACAAATTGTACGTCATCCCTCGGGAATTCCTCATTTTCGAGGATTCATTATCGTATCATTTAGCTTCTAAATTTATATGTTCATATTCGTTTGCAATATATAAGTAGATGTACAAAAAAACAGTTTAGACGATTAAACAAATTGTACATCATCCCTCGGGAATTCCTCATTTTCGGGGATTCATTATCGTATAATTTAGCTTCTAAATTTACATGTTTATATTCGTTTGCAATATATTACCTTGTTTTAAACGACACACAGCGCCATCTACAATCCATCCATCAAGCAAACAATATTTTTGTTTTCCCTCGGGAATATCTATTTTTTTCGGGATAAAAAGTACCCTATTATTTAATCCGGACTTCTAACTTTACGTCTGCAAAATTTCAAAGCAATCGGTTCAGTAGTTACGGCGTGAAAGCGGAACAAACAAACAAACAAACAAACTCACTTTCCGATTTATATATTAGTAAGGAAGTAAGGATAAGGATAAGGATAAGGAAGTAAGGATTTAAACATACAAATATGACAGCTAAAATACAAAATGAAACCATGTCACACAGAGAATGCAACTTATGAATATATCGAAGTCAGATATCTAAGCAGAATTCACTTGATATTTTAAAGGAATATCAAGATAACATACAAAGATACTTATTTAGAAAAATGGTCGAACAATTTAGAACAAACTCTTTGATCTAGTTTTGGTGTTTATAGTATAGCTTTGTGCTAGACTGCTCTTAGAATAACTGAGTTCATACGGTCAGTTGCTTTGTTTATGGAAGAGCGATTTTATCTCACGCTTCAGCAGAATTAGGACACAAAATAATACATATTTTAGACTGTATTATAATGTAATGTATAACATGAAATAATGACTAGACAAATGTACAAAATAAATGGAAATAATTATTTGATTAACTCCGAGTAAAGTTGTTCAATTAGACATGTAGCGTTTTAGTTTAATCTATAATCATATAATCAGGATTATTCATTTTTTATCTGTTTGTACTTTAAAGAATCCGAAAGTACTGAACCGGTTTGAATAATTATTTAACTGTTGGATAGCTACACTCTTCTCAAGAGACATAGGCTATATTTTATCCCGATACTCAGATTTGCGCGCGGCCCTATGTGTGCGTCGGCTTGTAAATATACAACTTTCATTCGTGTGACAGTGACGTCGCCCGAGCATGACGTGTTCTTATCACTTTTTCTTATGGGTACAGTCGTTTACGAAAATACTAGTTATTCGCGGAGAAATTATTAAGGAGTCAGATAAAGCGTTTCAAAAATAAAACGACATTCAAAGCTTTTATTATTAAATATAGTGTTTCATTATTTTTCATACGTCTTTTCAAATTGACATTGACAGTATCTAAGAATTGAATACTCCTTAAGTATTTCCTAGCTCGGGGTACGTGGACAATAAATAAAAGTGTGGACTAAGAATGTAAAAAGGTATAATCTAGTATAATAATGTAAACAAAATGTGTGGGAATTTTAAAAGTTATATTGCTTCGCATAATGTCGACCAAAATAACAAAATAATGAAACTCATAAATGAACGTTTAAGTCAAATTGATGAAGGGATGTGGCGTAATACTTGTCGACATGTAGAAAAGAAAAAAGAAGAATACTATAGACATTTTGACATTGGAGTCAGAATTTATAATTCTCCTTGGAGAGTAGCGAATCCGAAAATTCATCATTTGATTTTTCAAATAGCGATTCATAATCATTATAAATAAATAAACATTAAATTACGTAATAACTGTTTTTCTTTAAACCCCCGTATACAACCCCTAAATAACTGTACTGTACCCGACTGTACCTCTTGTCACGCACACAAAGTTACTGTATATGTACCCTATTATTTAATCCGGACTTCTAACTTTACGTCTGCAAAATTTCAAAGCAATCGGTTCAGTAGTTACGGCGTGAAAGCGGAACAAACAAACAAACAAACAAACAAACAAACAAACTCACTTTCCGATTTATATATTAGTAAGGAAGTAAGGATAAGGATAAGGATAAGGAAGTAAGGATTTAAACATACAAATATGACAGCTAAAATACAAAATGAAACCATGTCACACAGAGAATGCAACTTATGAATATATCGAAGTCAGATATCTAAGCAGAATTCACTTGATATTTTAAAGGAATATCAAGATAACATACAAAGATACTTATTTAGAAAAATGGTCGAACAATTTAGAACAAACTCTTTGATCTAGTTTTGGTGTTTATAGTATAGCTTTGTGCTAGACTGCTCTTAGAATAACTGAGTTCATACGGTCAGTTGCTTTGTTTATGGAAGAGCGATTTTATCTCACGCTTCAGCAGAATTAGGACACAAAATAATACATATTTTAGACTGTATTATAATGTAATGTATAACATGAAATAATGACTAGACAAATGTACAAAATAAATGGAAATAATTATTTGATTAACTCCGAGTAAAGTTGTTCAATTAGACATGTAGCGTTTTAGTTTAATCTATAATCATATAATCAGGATTATTCATTTTTTATCTGTTTGTACTTTAAAGAATCCGAAAGTACTGAACCGGTTTGAATAATTATTTAACTGTTGGATAGCTACACTCTTCTCAAGAGACATAGGCTATATTTTATCCCGATACTCAGATTTGCGCGCGGCCCTATGTGTGCGTCGGCTTGTAAATATACAACTTTCATTCGTGTGACAGTGACGTCGCCCGAGCATGACGTGTTCTTATCACTTTTTCTTATGGGTACAGTCGTTTACGAAAATACTAGTTATTCGCGGAGAAATTATTAAGGAGTCAGATAAAGCGTTTCAAAAAATAAAACGACATTCAAAGCTTTTTATTATTAAATATAGTGTTTCATTATTTTTTCATACGTCTTTTCAAATTGACATTGACAGTATCTAAGAATTGAATACTCCTTAAGTATTTCCTAGCTCGGGGTACGTGGACAATAAATAAAAGTGTGGACTAAGAATGTAAAAAGAGGTATAATCTAGTATAATAATGTAAACAAAATGTGTGGGGAATTTTAAAAAGTTATATTGCTTCGCATAATGTCGACCAAAATAACAAAATAATGAAACTCATAAATGAACGTTTAAGTCAAATTGATGAAGGGATGTGGCGTAATACTTGTCGACATGTAGAAAAGAAAAAAGAAGAATACTATAGACATTTTGACATTGGAGTCAGAATTTATAATTCTCCTTGGAGAGTAGCGAATCCGAAAATTCATCATTTGATTTTTCAAATAGCGATTCATAATCATTATAAATAAATAAACATTAAATTACGTAATAACTGTTTTTCTTTAAACCCCCGTATACAACCCCTAAATAACTGTACTGTACCCGACTGTACCTCTTGTCACGCACACAAAGTTACTGTATATGTACCCTATTATTTAATCCGGACTTCTAACTTTACGTCTGCAAAATTTCAAAGCAATCGGTTCAGTAGTTACGGCGTGAAAGCGGAACAAACAAACAAACAAACAAACAAACAAACAAACTCACTTTCCGATTTATATATTAGTAAGGAAGTAAGGATAAGGATAAGGATAAGGAAGTAAGGATTTAAACATACAAATATGACAGCTAAAATACAAAATGAAACCATGTCACACAGAGAATGCAACTTATGAATATATCGAAGTCAGATATCTAAGCAGAATTCACTTGATATTTTAAAGGAATATCAAGATAACATACAAAGATACTTATTTAGAAAAATGGTCGAACAATTTAGAACAAACTCTTTGATCTAGTTTTGGTGTTTATAGTATAGCTTTGTGCTAGACTGCTCTTAGAATAACTGAGTTCATACGGTCAGTTGCTTTGTTTATGGAAGAGCGATTTTATCTCACGCTTCAGCAGAATTAGGACACAAAATAATACATATTTTAGACTGTATTATAATGTAATGTATAACATGAAATAATGACTAGACAAATGTACAAAATAAATGGAAATAATTATTTGATTAACTCCGAGTAAAGTTGTTCAATTAGACATGTAGCGTTTTAGTTTAATCTATAATCATATAATCAGGATTATTCATTTTTTATCTGTTTGTACTTTAAAGAATCCGAAAGTACTGAACCGGTTTGAATAATTATTTAACTGTTGGATAGCTACACTCTTCTCAAGAGACATAGGCTATATTTTATCCCGATACAAGCAGCACGGGGCGCGGGTGAAACCGCGGGAAAACACGTTAAAATTCTTTGATTTTTTTAAGAGCTACGTAAAATGAATAACTACTAAAATATTGCTAAAACACACATTCATATCCCTACTTCACTAAAGATAACTCCAAATAAATGTCTCATAGTAAACCAGTGTTTTTATCCTCAAGAAATATGACCACAGTGGGTTCATACCGTTCATGTGTGCTTGAACTAAGTGGGTGATCTATCTGGAGTCAGAACTCGCCTTATCTTTTGCGGTACAGACGGTTTTTTGGAGTTCCTTTTAGTCTTATTATCTACATTTATTCTAGGATTCTACGTAGAAATTTTTGGGCTAGAAGCTTTAGTTAAAGATTGGGATGGGTCCTGGTCTGGGTTGGATTACCGGATTGGCATAAGTACACCACATATTATTTTATACATTCAAATCTGCAATTAAGTTAATTTATATATTTAACAGTTTATGTACACATAAAAACACAAACAAGAATAAATAGTTGGAGAGTTAGAATAAAAAAATAATGAAATAATGTTGTTAGAAAAATGCCTATTTAAGAATTTATTCAATTCAATTCAAATTCTTTATTTCAGACTATTTTGTCCATATTTTGTTAATAATATGTATTTATAAACTGCATTATATATTTATAAGCCACTGTGAGAGTCCAATTTTGCAAACTTTTTGGTTACGTCCACTTTCAGCAACAAGCCATGGGTCTTAAAATGAGCACGTCTAAGCAAACAGAACTCTTCAGCTTTACAATATTAGCATAGAAAATCGTATAACAATATTTAGAAGCTGTAATTGGATATTACTTTCGTAACTAAGTGCTTTAATGTCGCACTTCATCTTCTAACTTTCGACTTTGGGCTATAATTTACGACACTCGCAAACACTTATCAGTTTCTAGGCCATGTAAATTAGGTGATTGCTTTTATTATGTAATTGTGTTACAAAAATCTTTGTGAAATACGTAAGAGTGAAAAATATGTCTCTTTCTTCGGCGAAATTTAAGCTTAGTTGAACTCTTGAAACAAACATCATCATGTTATGAATTGTGTAATGTGTAAATGCTTTAAGTAGTCAAATTATCGGTGGGTGTTGAAATTATTACACTCAATAACGTACACAACAAAATCATGCCATGTATTCGTAAATATATGGAACGTCACAAATAGTCAAAGTTGAGTTAAACAGTCCTTATTTCAAATTGCCCGATTATTGATATAACCTTGGAGAATAAAATGAATAAGACATAACAAATTCAAGGACTGCCTGTAAATCATTCATAGATCTTACTTCGATTCTATTGAACCTCGTTCAATGCCTATACAATGTAGATACTGTACACAATATACATCTGAACAGTCACTAAGCAAATAACCATCCAGCCATTGATTTGAATAGCCTATAACATTGATAACTCACCGATCAATAACACATTGGCCATGCATGACCCTACGTGGGTAATTCGCACAATAACCAGGCATTATGTGTAATACCCGGAGAATAGTGACAGTGTATGTACACTAGTGAACATTAATATTCAGCTAATGTACGTCACTGTATGACGTGACGTGCTAAACGCTGGTTATAGTGCGAATATATTAATATAGAAACATATTAAGCGTTTAATAATAGTGCTTCGTTAATTTCAGGTTAATGTTTTAAGTTATTTTTAAGCCCAGGCGTTGACAGTGCGACGACTGAATTCTATCATGGCTTATTTGAAATTTAGCTTAGCTTAGTAAAAACGGTGCGGCTGACACGTCAACTTAAAAAATATATTTTTTATATATATATTAAATTGCTAATAAAAACTCGCAATCTAGCGATGATTCTACTTTCCAAATATCATAAAGTTAAACGTAAATTATAGCTTATTGTAGTATCATGAAATTCTACAGCCAATAAAACACAAATATTTACAAACAAATGAAACTTTAATCATCACACAATAAACTGTATTGCCAGCAGTTAATCTAACCATTCGTCACAAAACAACCCCTCGTAAACAGTTTATATGTATCGTGGCAAATAATCTGTCACAAGTCGCAGCCATTTTGTAAATTACCAGACATTCCGTGAAATGATCAGAAGTTCTACGAAAACTGTGTTGTTTACATATTGATGACACATTATTTTAGTATAATATACGTGTTCTGGAATCTTATGATAAAACCAAGAATATATGCATTTAAAGATATATAAAAACTAAAAAGGTAGCTTGCTTGAATATTTAATTGTACTTGAATGTTTATTTTCAAATTTTTGTACGCCTCTACATGAGGGTAAATATAGCTGGACTATTTTTTTAAACTAATATCTTGCATGCTAAATTGTATTAACAATTGTACGTGTACAAACATGTTTACAGAAAGAAAAGAATATGATTATTTTCTTCACTTCAGAATGGTCTTAAAACCCAACTAACTCTACTCTAAGATTACCCATCAAAAGTAGTTTACTGCTCTCAATAAAAACTTAGTAAGTACGTGAAAATGCATTAGCGAATTGTCTATAAGTTGGCTTGCTGTAACGTTGCAGCAACAGATATGAGTTCATTGACCTCCACGTTGTGTGCAACGTGCTTACAAGGTGTTAAGGTTATATATGTACCTGGTTATGTCATATATACACACACACTAACAATATTAATACTTAGGTACGTGCTAATTCACGTTGCTTTCGGGTAATTGGTATACTATTCTATGTATTTCGTATTGGTGTAATGGTCGATTTAATAATTTTTGGTGTATGTACTGAGCTGTTTAGTTACCTCTCACAAAATAAATAATATGGAATCCTTATTGAACGCGGAAATGAGTTTGTTTGTTTATTATGCTCAGTCCAACGACTTTACGAGGTAATGTAAAATTTAGTAAAGATTGATGGTACCCTGGAGTCAGTTATAGGTTACATTTTATTTGAGAACGGGAAGAGGTTCCCGCGGGACGCTGGTGAAAACGAGGAAAACTGATAGGAGTTGGCATGCTGTTTGAGCTACAATTACAACTACATTGGAATTTCACGTCGTTTCCTTCTCGCACGATTGTCGCTGTAATTACCGTGCTAATGGTGCAACGTGCTTAGAAAGTGTTAATGTCACGTACCGGGTTATAGCAGTGAGGCGTAGATGTGAAACATTTTTGGCAACTTTAAAGTTCATAAGAATTTAGTCACTAAGGGTGCGTCCTGCGTGGGGGAACCAACGCGAATTAAAAGCGATTCGAAGCGAATACAAACATGTACGGTACGCCGCGTAACGTCACGTAAGGCCACTTCAAAACTAATCGAATTTTGGTTTGTTGCTTTCATGTCATATCGAGGCGCTTCGCGGTCGCATCCAGACCTCGCACATACGACGCTGCGTAAAACGAAAAAGTAATTTTTATTTCATTGCTATCTGAAAACACGTTCCGAAAATATGACAGTTACCTAATCTATAAATCACCACAAAACCAGCCAAATATTACGAATAAAGAGACATCAATAAAATATAGTCTTATAAAAACCACGATTTTATTACGCACTGTCAATAAATAAATACTGGACATGATGTAGGTGAACGAAATTGGTCGTAGCAAAAGAAAAATTACCTGTCAAGTAAACCTTGTGAGCGAAAAGAATTCAATTTTCAACTGTCCGAGAATAACGTTATTTATTATCTTCTTATAGCTTATCTACCACTGGGTAATACATATTAGACGACAAATATTACAATGTAAATCTTGCTGTTACGAGAAATAGTCTAAAGAGACAATAATTTAATTCATAGTTTGTCAAAACTGAAAAATTGATTTGAAACAAAAAGAAATCTTTGCCCCGCCAGTGCCCTAGGTATTTCTTTAGTATTGTGTTTAATGGTTCCTTGAACTCTTTAGTTCATCATCAACTTGTGTAATTATGCACACAACGCCGCGTATTTACAGAGTGTACATAGCCAAAACGCATCCATAGGAAACTGCTCGCTGATATTTTGTAATGCTGTTTTTTAATTTGTGATTTCAAAGTATACACGAATTTTGCGTACTGCTCGCGTATAATTCGTAGCTTAGACGTGCACATGCATCTTTCCAATTTATACACGGTCAAATTTAACTATACAAATTGAATATTAGGTAAAGCATTAAATAAAAAAGGCTTTTGAATCTGAGTTTGTTTATTAAAAATGGGTGCTAATTAAACAGGCTTCTTTTTAATATCATTATTCGCCCCCAAAAATGTATGTTGCCTTCTAAATTACTAAGTCAGCCACAATTAACGAGCATCTAAATAATACTATCTTAGCCACTAGTTATCTTTTAAGTAAACCACTCTAAATACAACTCAGCATGATGGTTATTTTTTAGCATCTAAATTTGTAGCATGCATTCTAACAGTAAACTTCTAAAATACTATTAAATGACACCATAAAATATATTCAATTAGCTTCTAATTTTTTAACTCAGTACGTTTAAAATGTAAGCAAGCAACATGCAGCAAGCATCGCTTCCGTCACGGCTCCGGTGCTGCGGGGCTCCGGCGGTCCCATGCGAGCTTATCGTCGCAGATGGTTTTCACGCTCACCACCGCAGCTTCGGCTTGCTGGCCGGCCCAGCCGGCCAGCCTCAGCCGCGGCGGCGACCGTTAAAACTACCTGCGGCTCAGCTCGCAGGCCGCCTCGCCCCTCCGCGCCTACGCGGTTTTGAATTGCACTCTAGGGGTAGGGCAGACAAGACTACGTGGAGTCGGTTTTGCAGCGATTCGTTTTAATCACTAACTTCAATTTTTAATACAATGTTTTTTAATTGAAGGTTATAAATGGCAATATACTAAAAACGAGGCCGAGTTAGTAAATTAGATGACAATGTATAAATAATGTAAAATTAGAAGCTTAATCATGTGTTCAATAAATATAAAAAAAATGAATTTACGAGCATTATTAACATTAAATGCTAGGTCGTGTTTTAATCAAAATGGCAGCATGCAACTGCTCGCGTATAGATTGGAATCGTAAAGTTTCGCGCCTATTCCAGTGTATACACGATTAGTTTGCATACGGACTAGCACTGTATATTATGGAACAAAGCAAGTTACTTTGGCCACTACAAAATATATGCGAGTATTTGCGTACTGCTGCTGTATACATCGGAAGACTTTGTATAAAAAGTGGATTCCAATCTATTCGCGACTAGTTTCACACGCTTGCGTACTAGCCATGTATATACTGTAAATACGCCACAACGCCAGGATCCGAAAAACCGCGACCCAACAGCGAGACAACAACACAGTTGATGCTACAGAAAACATCAAACGTATCGTCAAATAGACATAGAATGTTCACACCATTAAAATACATTCAAACGCATTCAAAATTATAACTATTATTTTAAACAGACTTAGATGCTCCGAACTTTGCACTCAACTCTAGAATACGTATCCCAGGGTCTAGAGATGCTTCGATACCCTGACCTACATTACTACGAATGATCATAACCAAGGAACTACAACTTATAATTGTTCCGAGCTGTAGTTTGGACTTCCACGATCGTTTGGACTTTCTGTAACAGTTTCTGAAGTTATATGCTACTTCTGAACGAAGAAAAATATTGTTCGTAACACGTCGAAATTGTAAAGTTGGTCAAAAGTTTATAGCTGTCGTAGTATTCCTCAGGCGCTTTGTTAAAAAAGTGATGATTTAATTTCGAGATTTGAACACTACGGAAGGAGCTATTGATTGATTTTTTTTTCCAAATTCCAACGTAGCGAACTAGCGAACAATCAAACTAACCAAAAGTTTACCTATGTTTCTCTTATGTGATAGCCCAAAGTTGTTCAAGTTACATAGGTAGTAGGTACCTATCTAAATCTATTACAATTGTTAGAAGTTCCAAGTTCCAACATTTTTGCAATCTCTTTTATTCGATAATTTTAGCTACTCTTCCAATTCGAACAAAAAACCTTTATGAACTTTTTTGAGAACCTACGCGACATTAAAACTTTCATAAAAAGTGGTTCTTCTTCTTAATAGGCTAGCAACGCAACTTGCAACTCCGCTTTCCGTCAGTCTTATCCACCATCAAAAATAAAAGAATCCCTTACCTTCAACACCAGGCTTCTCACAGACGAAGTAGTTATGCTCCCTGCAGCCCCTATCGTTCCACATGAAGGTGTCAGCAGCCGGGGGACGCGGGGGGAACTCCCGGCGAGCCTCCACGCAGTCCTGCCCGGAGGTGCCGTCGTCATTCGGCTGGCCACTGTGCTTGCGCCAGCCCGGGAACCAGTCTAGACAAGAAAATATAGACGAAATTAGTGTCAAGTTCTTCTGTGGAAAGGAAGATAAATATAGGTTTGATTACAGGAAGAATAGGAGGACATTCATTGCTTAAGAGGCAAAGGAATTAAGAGCGTTTACAAATTCAGTGGTGGATTTTCCGTGTTGTGACGTTCGGTTCTTAAGGGTGTTAATATTAGATGTTAGGGCTACGTAATGTATAGGTACGAGTGAGACACTATTATATACAGCTAAATCAATTGCATAGTAATAAAAATATTGTAATAGCTGCAAAAGGTACTTGAAGGCCTTTTAATTGGACACACAAATAAATAATATCTACAATAACAATTAATTTATAATAAACGTACATTTCCAACAGAACAATGTGGTCAGGCGTTAGTTTAATAAAACGTGGATCAAATCAGGCAAATAATGGAAATCATATTCGGACAAATTACTATTGTTTGCGAAAAATTACGATCGCAGTCGACGCGATTCGTTGAATATTCAATTCAATTAAGGTGAAATATTAATTTCAGAGATACGTTCGTGATGAAATGAATTTTAAATTAGTTGCTTTAATGTGTGTTTTGGTGATGTCATCGTTTGCGGGTAGTCCATTGTTTGATGGATCTGTGTACATACAGGTTGTATACCTACATATGTATTATATCTAGACCTCTACATTGTTAATACTCTGTGGCTGTGTGATTTTAACTATTTCGGATTCAAGTGCAGGTATTATGTTTTTTTTCATTTTTATCCGACTTCAAAAAAGGAGAAAGTTTTTCATTCAGATGTGGTAATTTTCTATGACCCAAATCTCCCATAGATTCTAATACCACAAACAACTTCTCTCTTCTTTTCGTTATCTTCTTGAATTGATGTTTCAGAAAATACAGTAGAAAGAAACCAAAATATTCATGACCATTTATCGAAAAGTCAAACAGAATAAAAACATCAAACATATAACTATCGCATCACATAAAACCACTTCACTTTGAAGCTCGTATTTTAGTGAACAGTTAGTAACTGGAAGCCGGCGAGCAATTTACTCCAATTATTTAGTAAGGCAATAGTATTCCGCGAAATGTCCGCTTGTTTTGACGTGGATACACGCGATGTTTTCATAACACAGTTGATATTTGACTTTATAATACATACTTGGTTTTTAAAGACAACAGACAGGAAAAAAATGGGGTTTAAAGGAATTTGATACGGACGCGATGCGTTTGCGAACTGGATGCGGCTTGTAGACCTTTGTAAAGTAAATAGACAGTTTTATTCAGTGAAAAACGCGCTGTGAATAGTCTTTTCTTTTTATATTTGCCTGTATTTAGGTACACTCGTATGTCCACCACACATGGGTTTCGATTCAGACGTAGATTTTTTATGTAAAGTGGAAATACAGTGCTGATGCCAGATTTTTAAAAATAAATTGTCGCTCTATGCCACTAATCTGGAAGTTCACTCGACTTTGACTAACTTTTTATCTGCAATTTATGTGTCGCAGTAAGATAGACGAAGCTGTTATATAGTTATATCTCTAGTGATATAATTTATACCGTAACGTATGCATCTTATCTTAGCCTGTATCTTAAATCACCATTACCAAAGCCTAACAAAACCTTCCTCTTCAAACCCTCACGTCAAACTTCTATCCTAACATTAGATACTAACACGTCGCGTCTATTAAATAAGCAACGTTCTCTCGAGCCGCGTGGTTTGAACAAGATTGCTCGCACGCCTACTCCAAGCTAAGTGGAGGGTCGGACTTGAACTAAACTAACCGGAGTTAGCAGTTCCACCACCAATTAGAGCGACAACTTTTAGAGAGATTCTATTCGAATTTATATGTAATATGGTAAACTTGGTGCAGGGAATAATATAGCGCTCATAGCATAATTTTTAATAAGTTATAGCGCTTTAACACCAACGGTTCTGTAAAAATTGTCACGCGGTTTTACGTGTCATCGTTCGGGAAGGCCTAGTGCCTAGCTAATAGCCTAGCTAGTGTGAAAACTATGTAACCTAGCGTAAACGTCAAAATCTATTAGTGTGATAGCGCTCAAAGGCAGTTTGTGGTATGTTTGTTTTAAGAAATAAATGCTACGAGGTGAAATATTTTTGAGCTATAAAATATGGATGTGGTGTTCTCTACTATGCCTAGTAAAAATACTCTGGCAAAGTAAAAAAATATTTTCGTTTTTGCACGTGATATTGGTTTTCCAACCAAACCGAAGCTTCCATATTTTTTCCGACTTAATATGAAGCAGCACGAACTGTACAAATAAATAGGGTATATTTCAGTTGAAACACTATGAAAGGGAAGTCTGATTTCATTAATTTTCCATCATAGTTTCTATTGGGACGTGCTAAGTCTATAATCGGATGAAGATTTAATTATCTTCCCACTGGTTGGCTGGACTCTGTATGCAGCAAAAATGCCAATAAAGGCTTGAACACGGTATTAACGATATTTGTACACCTTTTAAAATAAATTGAAAATATTTTGGGTTTAATCGTTTAAAATTATGAAAGAAATATTATGAATGCTTGTATTGCTGGTAGTATATGAAAAAAAAACAATTAAAGCAAATTATTGGCATCTTTTCTTAACAATTTATTGAATAAGACTTATAGGTAGTACCTACGTTGATAGTGACAACACAGAATTCGTATCGACTTCAAGCTAAACAATAAGGATGAATACATTATTCTCCGTATGAGAGGAGGCCTGTGCTCAGCAGTGTAAAAAAGGCTGTAACATTATTAAACTCTTCTTTTTCTTTCGCTTAAACCATTACTATATAGTCTCCATAGACGTCATTCTGCTGTGGTTATAATTTTTTACCAATTTTTTCATTGTTTCACCGCAATTTCATCTACCAATCATTATTAAGCAAACAGTAATTATTCAAGGCAATTGTTTTCATTCACAGAAATAACAAAACGCAATTGTCCTTTCATAACTGTTGAGTTTTTGCGAGAGGTCCATAGACTATACAATGCCAAACAAAAACCTCAGAGCACCAATTATACAATTTCTAGAATTATCTCTGGCTTAAGCTTAAGGCACACTTAGTGTTGTTTTGATTTAGAAATAATGTTTTACTGAAGTTTGTTTCTCTTTCTAAATCTTGTAATTTTCTATATACCTAGGTATATGAGAATAACTTAATATAGGAGACCTTTTTCCTGAATGACAATATTATGTGTGACCTTAAAAGTAGACTTTTTCCATACGGTCATGTATTTCTTCAGCATAGTATACATATTTCTTATTCTGTAAACCGAAAAATATACACGCTGATTATATGTATTTTACTGATATTACGATAGTATAACGAAAAATATTTTGTGTTTGTGGATGGTATAGACAGCATCATAAAAAAAATACGTTTTGAAATATTACATAACCCCGTAAAATATCGCACACATCATCTAAACTAGCAGCTATCTGTAAGCACCTTTATTTTAATTATAAGTCTGCGATTTATACCAGGAGCGCAGCGTCGAACTCACCGTGATGAATTCGCGCGCTTTTGTCGACGCCATCTTACCAAGATGGCGGCCAAACTGATTTATTAGCACCCATTGTGTTGGGTCTTGAAGACATGATTAATAACGTGAGACCTAGATTTTGTAGTATTTACATTTTCTATTTAAGATATTGTTTATTCAGTATTGAATTAAGGGTTATAAATTGTTTCTAACTAGATCCAGAGATATTCACAACGTCACAAAATTTACTTCTTTCGTTTAGATAAATGGTCACATCCACAACACAACCTTGATCAATGAATCTATGCTACTGCTAAGTCATCATCCTCCGAGCCTTTTTCCCAATCATGTTGGGGTCGGCTTCCAGTCTAACCGGATTCAGCTGAGTACCAGTGCTTTACAAGAAGCGACTGCCTATCTGACCTCCTCAACCCAGTAACCCGGGCAACCCGATACCCCTTGGTTAGACTGGTGTCAGACTTACTGGCTTCTGACTACCCGTAACGACTGCCAATGATGTTCAATGACACCTATGACATCTATGCTACTGCTAAGTGCTAATCCTAATTATACTGTCACGTGAAAGAATGCACCTACGGGATAAGTAGTATTTTGACTATTCTATATTGCCCACGCAGACGAAGTTGCGGGCAACAGCTAGTTGTTTCTAAAGGTAACGTTTCTGTGGGCAATTTCTCATATTGATCTCAGTATTTGTAAAGCCGACTTAACCTCAGGGGGATCAAGTAGAGTAGGTGTAATATAACTATTCATGAAACATAGTAGGTATATACCTATATTGTAATGTAGTTTCAATGTATAATACGGGTTTCCTCAGGTATTTGGATAATAATATGAGAATTTTGTCATTAACTACTCTATTGCTACACAAGACGAGAAAATTAAACGTCAATATTAATTAGTGTCTTATCTCAGCGTTAGAATTTTAATTTAATTATGAACAGAGGATTTTTCACTTAAAATTTATATTAAATTACTACATTAATACTGGGTGTTATATTTCACTACTTAGGAAAATAGTTCATGTAATGTACTTTAAAGTAAACAATCGTCTAAATGGATGAGTAAAACCATTTTCTTTTATTGTCAAAGTATAAGAAACAAACTCATATTCCTATTAACTCGGAATCAGGACACTAACAAAGCAACAACCTTCTTAATAACCGAATCAACAATGGTTACAATATCAATGTAATTGATTATCGTCATAACTGAACCCATCAGTAACAGCATTTACTGCAGATTTCAATAATCTATCCGTTGTTTTGATAAGATATTACATCTATACTAATATTATAAAGAGGAAAACTTGTTGTTTGGTTGTAGTGGATAAACTCAAAAATTACTGGACCGATTTTAAATATTCTTTCACCATTAGAAAGCCATATTATCTGCGAGTATATAACATAGGCTATATGTTATCCCGGTGCGGGCAGTATCTCCCACGGGACGCGGGTGAAACCGCGGGAAAACGGCTAGTAATCTATGAGTAGCTAATGCTAAAATTCAATCTCTAATCGTAAATTAGTGGACAGATACATCGTAACTGATTTCATGTGCGATACAAGAGTGGGGTGCGGACCGCTGCGGCTCGCTGCGAATCGCTGCGGCTTCCAACTTACTTGTTGAATGCAGACGTTGCCGTGTAAACAAAGCCGACCCTTTTGTAGGGCTGCCAAATATGCCCTTTGCTTGAATTTGGGACAGTTTTTAATTTCTTTTGTTTTTTTTACTAAATACCTGATCTCCTTCCTGCCTCCTAAGTACGAGTGTGCGAGTTCGATTCCAGGTCAGGCAAGTACATACCAATGTACACCCATAGCAGGGCATGGGATGGTAAAAAGGGCGACGCTGATAGAAAACCAATTATGCTGTACAATTGTGTAAGTCGTTAAAAGCAATCAACTTGGTTAGCATAAGTGTAAGAGCATCTACCTACTTTAGATATAACTTTTGCAATCACATGACTGAGCTAAAATTAAAACATACTTTTTTAGTCTGTAATGTGAGTGCGAAGTTAATGAAAGTCAGCAACGATATTGAAGTCACAAATAAAATAGAACTTAACTTATGAATATCTACAGTTCACTTTTGGGGCAACCCTAAACCCTATAACCCATTTACGGTCCGTACATTATAACTACTAAGTGACGATATATTATTAATGTGTTTGTAAGTGTCGTGTTTATCTATTACGACGAAATATAAACAGCTAATAGTTTTCCCACTGTTGGGAATAATCGTTTGAAGTTATGTAGTGATTGCTGATCTTGAAGTCTCTGGTTCGATCCTCAAGACGGTAAATTATTTTTTGTGTTATTTAGTAGTACTGTAAAACAGTGAAATGAAAAATCGAAATAAAGTGTGAAGCTTCTAAAATCACAGAAAAGCCAAAAATAAATTTACTTTATATCTCAAGGTTGCTGCTAAGTTTATTTAGCCTCAGATTTTCGAGGCAGATGTCTAAATATAGCCTTAAATTTGCCCTATTTTTTGTCTTTCACAAAAAAATAAAAATCAGAATAAAATTGTAACATTTTACGATATCATACGGCGAGTATCTGTGGACATTGGATGAAATAACGGAAAGTTTAAAATTCGATTTCTATGCAGATGCGGGCACAAAGGAAAAACAAAACGGAACGCTGGCTCTCGTGTTACGTTTAATTGTAAAACTGAAAAAATATATGTTTTTTTTTCTTTTTTTTTTGTAAAGCCATTTATATCGGGGTTTTTGTAAGGTTTTAAGGTTTTCTATCTGTGATGGCTTTATTTTTATGTTTGGTTATAAAGGTTTACCAATACATAGTTACTTTTTTCAAAACAGTTTAACTACCGAAAAAACGTCATGAATCGTTTATTTTTCAGGATTGTGTAATGCGTAAAAACCTTAAAGATATGCTTAACTGGTAAAGGTATGAGTTAAACCTACTTCTTATTAATTCAGAAGTAATAATTATCAGGTTATATCAATTTCCGAAAATTCATCAACAGATTCATATTTAAAAGGTGATCGAAATGCAATCAAAATATAAAGTAGTTTTGCAAAGTTGCCACAATGTTAATTTAAAAATAACATATTTATGTAAAATATAGCGGGAAGCTTTTCATTGCAATTTCCGCCTCACTCATTTCGTTCAATCATTCACCATTCGTTTTGGGAATAAATCATTCGTAAATGGACCGTGCTTTCGTTTTAATAGCAATATTTTTCAATTTTATTGCTAAATGCGTATGAACCAAAATATTTTGTAGATTTTTAAAAGCCTTTAAGTCGATATTATAGTATTGAAGTGAAGAGTGTAAAATAATTGTCAAAAGATGATTATTTGAAAGGTAGTTTCAGTTTAATCATAGATTTGACCTGTGCCTATTTATATATAATACATACATAATACAATGATGTTATTGAACACGGAGTTGCTCATCAAATAATGCATTTAGCATTATTTTTTCTGCCCTTGATTTCATTTTGAAGACGTTCAACATCAATTTGTCACAACATGAATATCCTCCACTTCTTCTTTATTTAAAAAGGGCACAAGCACCAGCTTATAACCTAGATAAAAATGAACTATATGAATGAATAAATAGCTGCTATAATCGCGTGCTTGCGACGCCACCCCGTCTAGACGAAGTCGTACCCTCGATACGTCTTGGCAACGATTGACGCTTTTAACCTATAAAGTGCACTGAATTCTTGTTTTTTCTCTACAAAGCTATTAAATTCGCTTTAAAGTGCTCGCTTTGTGAACTGTGATTTTTATGTTTAATGGTCGGTTTCATGGTAAAATTGTGATGTTTATTTGCATACTGTATTCGTTGAGTTTACAGTTTTCGGAAACGCAAATAAGATAAATGCGTTTATATTTCACTCAGAGTTCGATTCATTTCATTGGTGGACAAAGGCCTCTTCCATTGCTTGCTATTAAATTACTTTTTACCTGTGTAATCATACTGCAAAAATAACGTCAATCTCTTTAACAAATACAAAATTTCCCCAATCAAACATCGCTAAACACAATACCCACACGACAATCGGCAAGCCGCGCTCGCACTTGACTCGCGAAGGCGACGAGAGCTCTCTCGCCACTCAATACTGTCGAACTAACTGTTGACTGACACTTCTAGTATTTATAAACATCTATCTATAGGCATGTAGGAAAATGAGGATAAATAATATTTTTTTAAACGACATTATAAACCTGATACGTAGTTTTGGAATCAATAAACTTTTTGTACGAAGATAATCCAAGATATTGTTGCCTACTTTATCTTTTATCTTTATTTATTAATGTGTATTTATATTTATACACACACGCTCTCAAGCTTTCTTGAGATAAAAAATCTACCTTCAACATTAACAAAACTGCCGCATCCACAATTTGAATGTGGTGAAATAAAATACTTCAAAAGTCCTTATTACTCACGTGCATAAGAGAAAGGCAATCCATCGGACCATCGGAACTCCCCCTCATGGACGGCATCAGTCGCTCCGATCCAGTACACGTCATCCACTCCGGCACCAGGGCTGCAACCAAACAGTATTTAATTAAAAACAATCATCTGCCTAGCCTTTTCCCAAATATTTTGAACTATGCTTAGTTCCAGAGTTTAACAAGGAGTGATTGCCTATCTGACCTCCACAACCAAGTTACCCGAGGAACCCAATACCCCTTGGTTAGACTGGTTGTCACATATTTAAAGTTTTTATTTAGAAACACCCGTCATCTGCCTTTGCCTTGCCTTTTCCCAACTATGTATCGAATCTTCCAGTCTAACTAGATGCAGCCGAGAACCAGTGTTTTACATGGAGCGACTGCCTATCTAACCTCCACAACTTAGTTACCCTAGTAACCCGATACCCATTGGAAAGACTGGTTGTCAGACTTTTAAAGTATTTATTTAAAAACACCCACTAAAGCGTCCCGGGCCATTCCATAAACTTGCTGGACGCTCGTAGTAAATATAAATGCGTTTTGGGCGCAGTTTATAGCCGCTGTGGGTAGTTTGAGATATATAGCGCTATGTTATGTGAAAGCTGCAGTTATATCAACATTCGAATGGCCTTTTTGGCTACCAGTCTTAATGGGTTTAGAGTTTATCAATAGAAGCCATTTGGATCGCTGTCGAACTTACATAACAGAACAACAATAACACGCCATTCTGAAGCTCCACTAACTTTCAATATAACGACTGTCATAGACTCTATACGCAATTTATGGAAGATATTTCTCAATGCTAACAATGCCACATGGGTCTGAGGCTTAGCTGTGAAAGCAGTTCGTCGAGATACTTACGCATGTATAAGTAGTTGGTCCATAATTTGCTGTTGCCTCTCATTGAGCACACTGGCGAGGTGTCCCCCGAGCCTCACACACTCTGCTTCTGCCTGCCTCCACGCTTTCTTCGCCTCCCGCACCGCTGATATGCAAAAGTCCCCCGACAGCACCCACCCGTACTCGCAGTGCCCCACGATCTCCTCCACAGCCTTGTCCATCCACCAAACCTTCAACCACATCGCTGAGGCATTCTTCTTCGCCGTTATACTAATATTCAGCCTCACAGCGTTCCCTTCCGACACTATCTGAACACTTCTTAAAGGATCCCCCGGTTGCGAACAGTGTTTCCACTTCGAGTCTCCATCTTCTAAACTTAACTCCATACCTCTACACAAAGCTTGTACATCCTCATGTATAATGTTGGACACGTCATTTTCCTTCGCCTTCATTGGTCCTGTGCCCATTTGTAGCCGCAGAGCGACACGGTTGCCGTACGGCAGGTGGATCTCATACGAACATGAGAGTTTTACGGTGGGGCCGACTTCGAACGAGCCGTTTCTTCCCGTGAGCAGAACATTGTGACAATGGTCTACTAGACGGTATATCGCGGCGAACGTGGGTCGGCCGTGGAGTTCTATGACGGGGTTTTTGTTGGCGGACGTGTAGAGGAACTTTCTGTTGGGGGGTGGGATTTGGTCGAGCTTCCCGCAGAGCGTGGGCGTGTTGGGGGCGAAGCGGATGAAGCCGGCGGCGCAGGGCACGTTGAGCTTGTGCAGCTCGACGAGCAGCGCGCGGCGCGCGGCGGGCGCGGGCACGAGCACGCGGCACCCGTGCGCGCGCGGCACGTGCCCCGAGTGCACGCGCCCCACGCGCACACTCCGCAGCCGTAATGCACAATCTGTAACAAACAACGTGTTTTTCATACAATGAACAAATTAAATGATAGTTGATTTCTGCGAAGCAAGGGATTCGAATCTATCAAACAAAACTTTTGCTTTAGTTCCTATCGTTTAATTTAATAAAATATCAATATTTTTAGTCTCAGATTTAGGACTTATTTTCATTTCAGAATCCACATTTACTTACTTAATGGAAGGTGCTTTTACTGCCTTTATTTTTAACATAGCTCGAGTTATTTCAGACTGATAAATAATATTAATGTCACGTCTCTTTGTTATGACGAGTACGATACATTTCGAGCTTTTGTTGCTAATGTATTGAATAACGGTTGAATTGAAGTACATTCCACGCGAAAGAAAGTCAACGGAGTGATGTAGGTACATAGAAGATATAACTAAGTGTCATTTAGAAGTCAATCAATAACGTTCTGATTTCTTTCTTTCTGAAAATAGCGTGTATCCAGTCGCATATTGTATTACATGAATACTTTGATGAATGTATTTTATTCTCTATCCGAGGGACCAAGTTTATTATAGTTTGAATAGCTCAAACTGTTATTAATAACTCTAATGGCCCTCAAGTACCTAAACTACGGCGAAAAACTACTAAAATTGTTAACGCACATTTTTGAGTGAATAAAAAATGTGTACACATAGAATCACTAATATGTTCGAGCACAAAGGATGTGGTTTAGTATTTTAGTATTAAAAATGTCCGAAACTTTTGCGTTTTTAGTTTACCAGACATTTTGGAAATGTTTGCACGCAATTTGTTACTATTTGTTAATAGCAAGAAGACTAGAAAAAACGCCGGTGAAATCTCGACTGTAAAAACACATACATATGAACACCAGTATAGATACTACGTACGTATATCAAGATATAAGATAACTGAGCGTGTCCTGTTACAAACTGCGGTCTGTCTTCGGCATAGTTTGTGCAACAATGTCCTGAAGACGTCATCGCATAACTGGCCGTACAAAGCTACTGTGTGATGTGAATATCTTGGTGTAAACCTTAGACAGATATATACTACCTTCTTGGACCTTTATTGTAACTAGTTTGTACAAGGAAAGATAACGTAAGTTCTTTTTTATAAGTAAAGTTCAAAGGAAATCTAAAAAGTTAGTTGTGAATCATTGTTAACTATTGTGTTTTAAATAATTTCTTTTGTTATAAATATCTGAAATTATGTAAATGAATCCGCTGTCTTGCTTGCTTTTTCAGTCTTTACTTTCAATTAATATGTTATTGATTAATCTACTTTCTATGGTTCAACAAAAATATAGGTATTTACCATTTACATTTAACTTTATTTCCACAATATCCAACTACCTATGTAGTTAATTAATATCCATATTACAGCATCTAAGAGGTCAGTTCTCATGTGATTAAGACGCAGTGGTGCGAGTAACAGTAAACACTGGCTCTTGGACAATGACTGGCGTCATAGCTCACTGGATTAGGGGTTACGTTAAATGCGGTAATTACTGATGACTGGTGGATGGTTATAGACGTAAGTAAACTAAGTAAGCTTGCAACTACTAAGTATGTATAGTTATCGGCACGAATCTTGAGCTCTGACCTACATCTGCGCAGAAGTAATTTATTGGGTCCCTTTTGTGGTATGAAGCGAGGCGCGGGGGCGTTGTAAAGCGGTGATTGGCCCGTAGCGCATCGCGTCATAGCCATCACTCGGGATTTGCTAATAAATCACTTCTGCTCATATGTAGGACAGAGCTCAAGATTCGTGCCGATAACTATAATTATAGTCTGCGCGTAACAGTAAACACTGGCTCTTGGACAATGGACAGCGTCATAGCTCACTGGATTAAACTAAGTAAGTAATTATAGACAGGCAGTTTGTAGTTAGTAGGTATAGACGCGATTTTCACAGCGGTTCAACCTAGGAGGCCCATCTGTCATTAAAAACAAAGGGACAAGAAAACTTGAAGAGAAAGCTTTGAAATAGAGGTTTAATAAATAACTTGACATTCTATAAACCTAAATTTTGTTACAGAACCTTAAACTAATTTAGACAATTTTATTTTTAATATCCATAGTAACAAAACAAACACGCGTTGGTTATACTTAAAACTGACAAAACAATTTACAGTGTTAACGAAAAACTCGTGAAAATATTAGCAGTAACACAAAATTAAATGTGCTCACAATAAAACAGTGTTGCTAGTTGAAAATTTGTGGCGCAGTTATTCTGGATATTCACACAAGTGAAATAGAATGGAAATAAAATTAAAAAACAAAGTTGCGCATTATGCCACGGGTACTGGAGAACCGTAGTTTTGTTTTTGAGTTGAACTGTAAGAATGCTAGAAACAATGTACGGAACCGATAGGTACTTATAGTAGACATTAGCGCCCAATATTTAATCTATCTGCGGTTTTGTGGAGTCTAAATATTATTACTTGTATGGGACTATATTGAAAACAGATGTAAGTAGATAATAACACAATTAGGCCTTCTTATACATTAAGTTAGAGCCTTTTTATCATCCCACTGCTGGGCACAGGCCTCCTCTCACATGGAGAAGAATGAGCGTTACGGTACGGTAACACTTTTTCATATATTTTATGAAAGTAAGAAGTAAAGTAACAGCCATACGGAGTAATCGATCATAAGGTTAGGTATTAGGCAATGCTTGGCGTGGTTGGTCTTTAAATGGTTGACAATCTTGTTATGATAAGTTCGTCTAACCCGGATGCTATTCCAAATAATTAAAGCTTAACAGACATTTGTATGTTAATCCGAAATGTAAGCGGTATTCAAGTTTCAACTTTGAAGACTCGAAGAGTTATGAACGCATACTTAACTTATACATTTTGAAGATCAAATAAGCGCTCGCCTGCCTTAACGTGTTTCATGCATTAATGTTAATACATAAACAAACAAAGTAACTGCAACACGTGCAGTGCAGTTATGTGCAACATTTCACTTTACCGACATTGTAGTAAGATAACTTTGCAACCGCTTTTACTATTAATTCTAAACATTTTGTTGTGGAGAGCTCGGGGCTAAGTCAAAGCCACCGATCGATCATAAGGTTAAGTAACGCTTGGTGCGGTCTGTTAGTGGATGAGTGACCATCTTGTCATGACAGGTTATTCTATGTTCCAGAAGGCAAGGTAAATTGATGTGTCAAAGCTGTAATTTTGAACATGTTTTGGCAGGCTTTAAGTATAGTCTGAAGGCTGAAGCCAGAAAGTCTGACAACCATTCTTACTAGGGAGTATCGGGTTACCCTGGTAAGTAGGTACCTAGGTTGTCGCTCTTCGTAAAATACTGGTATTCAGCTGCATCCGGTTAGACTGGAAGCCGACCCCAACATAGTTGGGAAGAGACTAGGCAGATGATGTCACATAAACATAGTATAACTGCTAACACGTGCAGTGCAGTTATGTGCAACATTGCACTTTACCGACATTGTAGCAAGATAACTTTACAACAGCTTTCACTATTAATTCTAAACATTTTGTTGTGATCCTGTGTGTTACATACATATGTACATTGCTGTGTATTTAAAGTTTTATTATAGAAAGTAGGTGTACCTATGCAAGATGTTAAGGTCGGCTGAGGTAATGGCATAATGGGATCCCTGCGTCCACGTTACGAGAGAACTACATAACGTATACCTATAAGTAGCTAAAATGTGGACTATTTATTAATTGTAGTTTAATCAAAATCTATTTTGAAGTTTTTACGTGAAAGAGTTACAACCATCCATACATATAAACAAACAACCTTGTAATATTATTAAGGTTGAAGATGTTAAAATACAAACTCCAAAAAAGGTCTTACAGCACTTTGAGGCAATTGATGTTGATCCAGACCAAAACAATAAAGTTTGAGTACATTTCTTTCCATGAAAAAGCACAATCGCTCTAATTGATTTTCCGTGGAAGCGTAATACCTGAAGTCGCTTTAGCATTTAAAACGCTAAACTACGTCCTGAGGGAAATAACCATTTCATGCACTCAGACAGTAAACTGTGCTATATATATAGCTTTTTCTATATCTGTTATAATTTATTTTAAACTGGTGCTTCTGCATAGGTATAATATTTCATTTCATTTCATTTAAACTTGACTGCTAAACGAGCACTTTTTGAACGATAAAATTTATAAAAGACAGCCACCAAAACGCCCACCTTTCATCACTTTCTATATGTTTTTGCTGGTAAACAGACGCAGCATAACAAACTCCCCAGCAATATAATACAATAGGTATATTTAGACACAATCCACACGCAATCGGTTTACACTAAAGTAAGCCATAGATTAGCTTGTGCTATGAGTGCTAACACAACTGATAAACTAAAGATACAGATCCAGACCACAGCCAATCTACATGCATCACACAAAAGTCAACCGTATTTGGAATTGAACCTGGGACCCTTTAATCGGCAGTGGCAATAAAATAACCATGGTGAAATTGTAAATGGTTATGGTGACAATAAAATTGCCCTAACTTAGTTACGACATAGAATTGCCGACCACGTTACAGACTGACCAAGCGCTACTCTCACCATCATAATCATGAAAGAGTACTCCGTAAAGATTACTGTACCTACCATTAGTAAATAACCCAGTTTCCATAATATTTAGGTACTGTTTGCGTTATGCATCACCCACCAATCACCGGATTAAATTACGATTGTTCTAGTAACTTCTACAGCGTACACTCGCTATACTGTTTGCTTTGGCCTTTTATTTGTGTGCACTGCACTGCGGCTGCGAACACATTAAACTTGTGTACATACATATATGTACACAATGTTCGCTTGTTCTAGTGTTTGTTTTGTTTAAGTATGTGTTGAAAATTAGCATTGCATTTTTGTGGAATAAAGTTTCGTGTTTGTCGCGCGTTGTTCAGACTTTTTATCGATAACTTTTCATGCTAAGTTCTGTACTAGGTGGTACGATGGTGATCACATGAAAAGAAGCTCACTATTCTTATAATTGGCGCTAAAGTTATTGGTTATTCTTGAGTTATTTCTTGAGTCTAAAATGTGGTGTCAGTTCATAAAAGGTCTTCTTGACTCTTTCTTAAAAGAGCCGTTGAGACCTACGATGATCGGTCACCGCGACAACGTCATACTTCGCAATTTAATCCATTCAGTGGTTTAAAAAGCTTCCTTAAACAATCAGATTACTACGTATCCATTAGTATATGCTACCAATATGAACAAAGATTAATATTCACCGTAGTTTATGTAATAAGTCCAACATAACTGTCGGTTCGATTGAATTTCCAGGAATCCATCGTTACCACTTTGTTCGATCACGAGCGGCCACCATTTTGTGGATAGCCAACAATTTTACGTTAATAGCCACGCAGTTTCTGCTAAAACATTTTACGGCTATTAGCGACTGAACTAACATCCTGGTTTAGTTATTAGAGTAAACTATATTGAGTAACTTCGGTTTTCAATAACCTATCTATGAGTTAGTAGTAGTTTAGTTTATTGGAGATAATAATTTGACATAGGTAACTCATAAGTATAGGGCTATTGTAAAATTCTATCTCTGGCGAGCAAGATAACATATACCTAGATAGAATATACCTCTGTAGCTATGTGAACACCATCATCAAAGTAGCCTTTTTGGAACTATTTGTTGGGACCAGCTTTCAGTCTAACTGGAAGCAACAGTGTTATGTATGGGGAGACTGCTTATTGACCACAGAGAAGCTCGTTAGGACCTAAATGGTGGTCTCTCATCCACGGATAGACTGTGACAAGCAAAGCTTTACCCCTGATTGGTGGACCCAAACATCTGCTACTTATTCAAGAAATGGAAATTCACAAAAAGGACATAAAAATTTAGAGTTTTAAAAAATCTTGATTACATAATCGAACGAGAATTTCCAGAATTTGCTTTATTTTGGTTTGGTGTAATAATTTGCTGGGGAGTTTGTTCCGCTATTTCTTCCCAGCAAAAACACATAGGGAGTGGTGAAGGGTATTGGGGGCTGTCTATTGTGGATTCCTCACGTTCAAAAAGTGCTGTCTTGCAGGCAAGTTTGAATAAATGATTTTTGATTTTGAATTGCAAGCTTCGGCCGACAGTGTTCAGTAGAACAGTATTAAACGAAGGTAAACCCACTAGACACAACTAGTATTTCTAGTCATAAAAGCCATTCTACACAACTAGGTAACAGCTCAAAACAGATTCCGCCTATGTATCGGCGAGCCGGCCTAGGCTGAATTATTCATGGCCTAGGCTGGGTATGAGAGCGCCAATCTGGAAATCAGTTGCTGTAGCGTGCATTGACTGACGTTTGTCATTTGTCACGTGATTTAGCTGAATGAATATTTCATGTGTGTGTGTGTGTGTGTATGTGTGTGTTTATTTGTAGTCGGATTTGTCTTGATAGAGTGATTGGTTTATGTATGTCTTTTGTACCCAATTTGTATGAAATTTTTGCAGGGCGTTGTTAAATGAGCAGGCCTATTTATCCTACCTCTGTTATATATCAAACACAATATGTATTGTTCGTAATAAATAAATAAATATCGAGAAAGGCTTTAGGCGTTTTATATAGGATTGCAGAGTAGTGTCCAATAATGTAGGGAAAATGGAAGAAAATGACATATTGCGCCGACCCCAAGTAAAATTTGGGAACAGGGCAGGAGAAAGAAAGAAAGCAGAGTAGTGTCCACAGGACACGGGTGAAATCGTTGACGGAAACTAGATTATTGATAAAAGAAAAATAAGTCCTCTGTAAAACTATCAAACACTGAATAATCAAGTCTATATCTATATCCATAAGATACTATTTGCCTATTGAATGTGACGTCATCAAAGGACATATTGACTCAACTATTCCCAAGCGTGTTAAAGTAAACATTGTATGTACATACAATGGTGGATTAAATGTACATCTATATATATAACTAGCCGTTTTCCCGCGGTTTCACTCGCGTCCCGTGGGAACTACTGCCCGTACCGGGATAAAATATAGCCTATGTTACTTGTGGATAATGTAGATTTCGAATGGTGAAAGAAATTTAAAAAACGGTCTAGTAGTTTTTGAGCCTATTCATTACAACCAAACAAACAAAGTTTTCCTCTTTATAATATTAGTGTGGAAAATGAATCCCGCTTTCCGTTGTCACGCCATAACATGAAAATGGCTTGACAGATTTCGCCGAAAATTAGAGGGGAGGTAACTTAGGCCCGGGAGAAGGTTTTAGGTAGGTAGTTTTTGTCTCCATCCGGCTACGGGATGCGGGTGAAACCGCGGGCGAAAGCTAGCATTATATTAGTCTATGAGTTACCTTATAGGAGCTTACCAGATTAATTACAATATTTTGATACAATGTGTGTATCCATCAACCATCCTATGGTATCTTCTATATGTATATGATAGAAATACCAAGTAACGTTTTAGTAAATACTTATTTATTGAAATTACTGAACAGGTAGCGTAGAGTTACATGGTCAAACGATTTTCTCTTTCACTCCGTTTTGATTATAAAGAATCACTTAATTTCATTCAACAAAGATTTTAAAGAAAAATTAATAGAAATAATTACTATGAACTCCTTGCTACTAAATAATTTAATTTCAAAATCAAAACCTTTGTCCTTATAATTTATTCATTTATTTCACCTAAACATTCCATCTGACATCTGTCAAACTCAGCTCAGTTATACAGACCTTTTCGACCAATCAAAACCGAGTAACCAACATTATTTACATTTCATAATATTTAAATTAAGAAGACCTCGTTGCTAAATCAAAGATTCGCAAATCGATCGATATTAAGAAAGGCTTGGCACGGTCAGCTCGTTGATGGGTGACCATCAAGGCACATTAAACTGTAGGTCACGGCTGTTATTTGAACATCTTTGGCAGTCGTTACGGGTAGTCAGAAGCCCGAAAGTCTGACAACCAGTCTTACCAAGAACATCGGGTTGCCCGGGTAACTGGATTGAGGAGGTCAGATAGGCAGTCGCTCCATGTAAAACACTGGTTCTCTGCATCCGGGTAAGACTGGAAGCAGACCTCAACATAGTTGAGAAAAGGCTCTGCAGATGATGAATATTAAATTAACGTAACTGATAAATATAACATCGTAACTCATGTCTATAAAACACGGCTCCATCATTTATCAGTTCCTAACAAAGTTTCTTTCAGCAAAAAGTTTTCGTTTGAATAAACACAATCGCTACTGGCCACGGAAAAAGCAACCTTATTGCCCTTAATACTAAGGACATTATATCTACAGTAGTCTTAGTAAACTTGTTTGATGCGTATTTATAAAGGTCGTAAGCGCCAATGACGATAAGGTGCATTTTCCTGCGTATTGTCGCGATTTATTGCTTTACATACTATGTAGTCTATTGTAATGAGAAATGAGACATTTCTTATATTCGGTATACAATGTTAAAATATGTAGCTATAAGATTATTCATAAAGAAGGCTTGACTTATTGATAAGTAAGAAATTGATGTTCTCCAATCGAAGTTTTTCTTTTGTTACGCATAATACATCAGGCTTGTATATTTATAGCTTTAACATGCTTAGGTTAAATAAAAACATCGAAAGCTTTTTGACGTTTTCTTTTATAGTAGGACTAATTGGCTGGCAAAAGCCAGCGATTTCAACCGCGTCTTTTCGGAACTACTCCGCGCACCAGGATCGAAATTGGTCTACTCTCCTTTACAAACGGGATATCTAAAATACAATTTTTTTCAGGTCGGTTAGTAGTTTCAGTAGGTAAGATTAGCGCGTTGAAAACAAACTCTTCAGCTTTAAATATTAGTAGGTATAGATTTTCAAGTACCTACAGAATTTCCAGTTAACTAGGCGTCTAAGTTAAAAGAAATAATAATCAAGTTAGCAAGTCTTTTATAAAACTTTAATGATCTGTGAAACACTTTGAATGGTCTAAAATGCGTAAATAAGTAGGCTTGGTGAAGTTCAAAACAACTTTTAGTTTTACATTTGTTCAAGTTTAATAATATTCATTTCAAAAACCTACTTATTTTTCGTTAGAACTTTGTTTGAATAACTAAAATGAGTTATTTCATGACGAAATGAGTTATTGTATACTTCATATTCATTAATTAGAGTTAGGTTTTTGGTGGTACATTTATATGAAATTACTATTTACAAATTAGTTTTAATGCTTCATGGATTTATACCAAAATCTATCATTATATTATGTGACGTCAAAGAACAAAGCAACACACTATGGAAATAATTTAAAAGAAGAAGCTGTTTGTAAAAAAATGAAAGTAACGTTCACATAAGCCATGACTAACCATTTTTATAGTACATATTTTACCTAAGCAAAGAGCAAATATTAAACATTGAAATTACTTGGCATTGCTACTTTTAATGATCAAACATAAAAAGAAAGCTAATCTACGTGCTTATCGTTTCTTAAATATTCCATTCTGAAAAAAGTATTATTAAACCTTTTCATTAAAAAATATTAGCAATGGCCGCACGAAAGCCAGTCATGCAAACGTTCATTAAGAAACAAAGCTTTGAATTCGAAAAGAGAACATATTCGAATTTTATTTGAAAAAAGAATGCTCCGTCATAATACGTCGTGTCCGCGACTCGATTACTGGCTGTGTTAATATTTGAGAGCGGTAACGCTCTGGTTGTCAACGTCCCGTGAAAACCGGGACACGGGATGTCCCAATTTTTTGCCCAGACTAATAATAGTCCGCCATTTTAATATTTTGGAACTTTTGATTGTTGTCATTGCTTACATGTACATTGTACGGGCTTTGTTAGACAGAAAGCTGATATGTTATTTTCAAAGGGACGTTGACCAGGTAACTTTAGATTCTGTTTTGCAGCTGCAAATAAACAATGTCAAAGTATGATTGGCAGTTTGTTTATACAGCAGCCCTGCTCATATGACTTCAATATTGCACGAAGTATTTTTACCCAGAATATTTGTAAGAAAACTAGACATCAAATCAGCATGAAAGATAAATAAAATTTCTTAAAAATAAAATGTCGCAAGCAAAAATTCATATCCCGCATTTCATACGGACATATTGTCTCTGTCATTGGCAACACTAGTATGCAAACTACTTTGACGTTCCGTTTCATGCAGCATCTTTGTTATTTATGTTTTGTTTTCTGTGCGGAATAGCAATTGTTTTTGTTTTTATTGGCTTTGGAGCCATAAATTGAATAGATTATCCTAATAAATAACAAACTTATTTCGGTTTTAGATGGCTTGATCGCATGGTTTTTGGTTCGCAGTTGATATTTAAATTGTTGTGACATTTTGATAATTTATCTCTCTCGTTTTTGGCTGTTTTGTTTTTGGCATTTTATACAGTTTCGATACGCTTATAGGAAAGTTTTGTTTTTGTTATTAACTTTACATGACGTTCCCTTTAAACTTTATTTAAATAAGTACTAAAAAGTATCCTAAAAAGGTTCACCTAGATTCAGTGAACAGATTCTAAAAAATATTTTGTAAATCATCCAAAGTGCTAATCTAGCTTTTTTGTGCTAAAGGCAATGTTTTATCTGGCTTTCAGCAAATTTTTTACTAACATAAACATTTTACCTTAACAAAATAAACATGAAAAAGGTGAATATAAGCCACAGAGCTCTCATACAATATATTTCAGTTAGCTTAAAGAGTATGTAAGCACATCGTGATGGATCGATAGAGTGTAACCTTTTTGGTTGGTGAAGCTTAGCCTAAATAGTCGCTGTCATCGATACGTCTTTTCCCCACTCTAAGTCCGGTGTTGCCATCTTATTATAGCACTATATTATATGTAACATAGAGTAAGGATTCCCGTAGAAGGTATCAATTAAGTTGTTTCCGATGAAATGTGATAGGAGTTTGGGCTACGTTGTCTTTAGTCAATCTCAAATCAAATCTTGCAACAATAATATAAGATACCATTTTCGTATATATCTTAGTAGATATCTATACTAATATTTAAAGAGGAAAACTTTGTTTGTTTGGTTGTAATGGATAAACGCAAAAACTACTAGACCGATTTTAAATATTCTTTCACCATTAGAAAGCTATATTATCTACGAGTAACATAGGCTATATTTTATCCCGGTGCGGGCAGTAGCTCCCACGGGACGCGGGTGAAACCGCGGGAAAACGGCTAGTTTTATAATATACATAGTAGGTAGTATTTCGTTTTATATATAGGTAATCAAAAGAGGTTCTACTTATAAGTCACATATAAGTACATAGAACGATAATATGCATTGATAAGTCAAATATTTGCTTAAAATGGCAATAAATATGAAATTCACCTAGGTATTAAAAAGAAACCGATATTCTGATACTTTCTGTTACCTATAGCATGATTGTTTTGGTAAACCCTATACATTTATCAATAAATCAGTGCCTACAAGTCTTCTAAGGAACCAGAATTTATCGCGTTTTGTTTCGACGTATCTTCGGCTAAAGTTTCGGCCATTTTGTCTTGTTCTATTAGCTTTTCATTGACTTCCACGCATAAACTATTCTTTGGCGAAAACTTTTGGTACTGTAGGACGGTATTGTCATATTATTATATTCTTATAATGAACTAGCTTCCACTAGCGGTTTCACTCGTATCAAATGGTTAGCAAATGGTTCCCGCGCTCGAATAAAAAGAACCCTACATTATTATATCATTGTAATATTATATAAGCTATCTAGATAATATTTATAATTTGATTTCAATTTACTTTGAACCTTCATTTAGGTTTTCGTATTAATTAAATAGTTAAATCCACTATAAACAATGGTTGCCTCAAAACATAAATGTTATATTAATTAATTTTCCAATTTTCCTCTAATCGGTTTTCAGATTAGCTTTCAGACGATTTATGGCAATTATTTAATTAGTCTCACAGTTTACTAAAATGGATTATTAGATAAATAATGTTTTCACCTCAATCTATTTGAGAAATACCAAATTATATCTATAACAAAACACGATAACTTTACAATTTCAAAAGAGCCTTAACACCATATTTTCTAAACAATGCAATATGTGCTTTACAGCTGTACATTAAGGTCTATTTTTCTTCGTACACAAGGTGCACATGTGAAAAATGCTCCGTGATTCGTCTGTCGGTATGTTAGCGGTATCCATGATGAGTTTATCTTTATAAGACGTTTTGATCGCCACGAATCTAGACAGTGACCTCTTTTCCAGTAAAATGGAGGAAAATGTTACATCTATAGATACTTTGTTGTGCATTTTGGGACAATACCGATGTTTTTGTAAAGATAAAATGGCTTGAAGGACATGCCAATATTTTTTAGACGACCATACAGGTACACTCTTTAGAGAATTGTATAATAGCAAATTCTTACGGTTCTCATAAGTGGAAGAAGTTATACTGGTAAGAATGTAAAATCCATGACAACTTGACACTAGATTTTGTTTTTTTTCACTAACAAAGACAAAAATAAATAGATACTTGAGTACCTACTGATCGCTTATGAGTTGGTTAGAAAGAGTTACCGTGGCCCTGGTACGCAAAGGGCTCCAGAAGCAACAAAGCAGGTGATTAGTGAAATTTTATTTCTTTAACCAAAAAAGTACCTAAAAAAAGTCTGTCCTTTAGAAACTAAAATATTAATTAAAAATTCCGGACGGCGTGCTCAACTGTAAAAATCTGTTGAGTACTTAATCTCTCCAGAAAAGAGCGTTATGAATTACAGGAGTTTTTCCTTAGTTTTTAAGAAATTAACATTTCTTCTCCCATGGGTCATTAAACACATTTAACAAAACCATTGTTTTTGAGTTAAGATTTTTGTTTTAAGAGGCTTATTCAATGATTTTTGTCGTTAATTTTGAGTGGAAAGAAAGGGACTGTGAGGGACTAGATTAACTAGTAAAAAGTAAAACATTGAACGTTACTCACCTAATCTTAATTTTTTAGTAAAGAACACTTGGTATATGGTGGCACTCGTTGTTTTTCTATAACGTAACCTGAAACAAAGAAAACACCATATTAATATTATATACTGACTCATTAACATGGCGACTTAACAATATATACTATTACTAGCTGGTGCCCGCGACTTCGTCTGCGCAGGTTTAGTATTTCGAACAATATGTTTACAAATTGTAGCCTATGTGTTATTCTGATGTATAAGCTATATTATTGTAAAGTTTCATTAAAATCCATTCAGTAGTTTTTGCGTGAAAGAGTAACAAACATCCATACATCCATACATACAAACTTTCGCGTTTATAATATTAGTAGGATAAATGATATGATACTATTATCATATATATGTTATTTACAACATTATTACGCCTTCAATCGGATGTAGTTTGCAAAATTAGGGCATTGTTGCAGGCCATACTTCTACTTTTACTGATTTCAATAACCTATATGTGTAGATACCAATGTATTGATATTCTCAGAAGACATTGAATGGTGATTAGCCCCATACGTATAAGTAATTTCAAATTCCTATATCTAATAAGCAAATATATAGACAGATAGGTTATTGAAATATGCCGTAGAATGTTGTTTGATGGCAATTGTATACCTCTAACACATACATTTTTTCATCACAATCTTCGCCTACTTCAACGCACCTTCCTAGCCTGCTACCGTAAACTAGCTATGACCTTCACGCGTTCCGTCACAAAGGTCAAGCCATCCATCAAGGCGCGTTGATTAGCCCCACGAGGGGAGCTGATTTACTACAATGATAGATTGTTCTGGAATACTGCGTGTTTGGATATACTGGACTGAATAGAATGAAGATCGGAAGGAAAACTGCATACTTATCGAGTCACTAAACCTGAAAAAAGGATGATGGGTAAAATTGGCCGGTATATCCAATGAAAACCATTCGCATATCAAATGATAGCTTATACCCTAAGCTTCATTTTTTGTTATGGGCAAAACCTTGTAAATCACCGGAGAACGAAGATATAACACCTGATAGTATAGGACAGCCCATGGACTTGAACCACTTCAGTGCGTATGGGAGGGATGTTTAAGTGCATTATTATTGTCAAAAATTGTCAGAACGAGTCACAGAAGGTGTCTGTGCCCATATTTTCCAAGTTAATTGAAAAAAAAACAGATTATTTAGCAGGTAGTATTTACAACGTATGGTGTACGTATTCCGCAATTCCGGTGAGTCTAACGCGTAAATCCAATAAAAACCATTCGCATATCAAATGATAGCTTATACCCTAAGCTTCATTTTTTATTATGGGCAAAATATTGTAAACCACCGGAGAACGAAGATATGACACTTGATAGCATAGGACAGCCTATGGACTTGAACCACTTCATTTTGTATGGAAGCGATGTTTAAGTGCATTATATTATGGTCCATATCAGTCAGGACGTGTCACAGAAGGTGCATGTGTCCATGAAAAAAAAATAAAAAAAATAACAATTAGTATTCACAACGTACCTAAGGTGTAACTATTCCGCTGTCCCAGTGAGTTCAACCGGCATAGCCAATAATATCCATGTGCACATCAAATGATAGCTTATACCCTAAACTTCAATTTTTGTTATGGGTGGAACATTGTTAACCACCGGGGAAAAAAGATATCAGTCCTGTAAGCCTATGACTGCCTATGGAATTAAACTACTTTGGCACGTATGGTATATAAGGAAAACCTATCTTCTTATTATAAATAACGTAGCTTTTCCAACACTGAAAGATTTTTCAAATCAGTTCAGTCAAGTCCGTAGCCCATTTAATGCAAATACTTGTCGTGAGTACTTGCACAGACATCATCTAATGGCCAGGCCATCTTGGTTTGAAATATAATCCTGTGAAATTGGAGGTGCGCTGGCATCAATCTATCATCACCAATGACTGTCGACTGTCCTGGCTAACAAGCCTGATGTGCCATATGATGACAACTCTGTGAAAGCTGACAAACAACTTAAATAACTTTATTCTACTGATTAAACCCCTCATGTATCCTTGCGGACTTGACCACCCGTTTGCTTACTATTTGTGCATCACTACATAGTATAAAACAAAGTCGTTTTTTCTTAGCTTAAATCTTCCAAACTATTTTTGATTTTGATGCGGTTTTCTAATATATTGTTATATTCAAAGATAGAGTGATTGAAGAGGAAGGTTTGTATGTGTAATAACATCCGTTAAATAGTGAGGAAATACTGTTTTCCCGTGTGAAGCTGGGGTGGGTCGCTACTTTTCTAATAATTCGACAACCCAGGGCCGACTACCCTGGTGCTGCAGAACGAGGAAATACTATCTCCAATAATGGAAATAATATACGGTGGCAGAAGTAAAAGTTTTATGTTTTGTTTTGCTATTAAAACAATTATGCCCAGTTAAGACCGATTTTAATTGATAATCTACCCTAGGCTTATTTAAATAAGTGATAAGTTGACAAAAGTACATCATACAATGATTTTTTCTACTATGGTTTTTATTTTAACAAAAATAAAATGGTGCAAAAAGTATAACTCTTTTGTGCCCGACTGTACTTATTTCCGGTCGATTCTTGACATGAACTGTTTTATTTCAGTAACTGTAGAGTATAAGCAATAATCTAATATATATAAGAACTTTATTGGTTATCAGGCCAGGGTTCATACAAAATTGCCCATCATCCTTTATTGGTTTTTCTAGTTTTTGTCGAGTGAATTGCAGGTTAAGTCTAACTTAGCAAGTCCTAATGTTAGAGTTTTCTCAAATCCTCCTTATAGCCTATGACGTGGACTGTCTTTGTTTTATTAAACTCGGTAATCTTAGGAACTATAGGGTCGATTTGATAATATGTTTTAGTGTTATTTAGCCAATTCATCCAGGAAGGCTATGGTCTATACTTTTTATGCGAAGAGTATTTACTCGGGATGCGGGTGACACTGCGAAATCTAGTATTGAAGCAGGAAAGAGGGTAAGTTTGAAAGAGAACAGTACTCTCTATATAATTAAAGACTCTATATAAATATATAACTTGTACATGTTTGTAGAGTTTACAAACCGTAGTTGAGTGTTTATGAATTACACACCGATACATAGCATTACGTGGCATTACTATCACAGACTTTGACTGCTTATGATTCGTTTGCATCGGTCCAGTTACTTGATACATTAACTTGAATGTACATACGTAGTGCCTATGCAAAGGGTTGCCTATGGGAAGAAATCTGACGGTAATAAAAAAGTTCGTATACAAACAAGTCTCCATAATAAGGTTTTTAATATTTTGAGTGTCAATGTGTTATGGGCTAAGGTAAGAAATAACTGTTTAATGGAATTTACTAATGTTCTATCCAAAACATAGTACAGAAAAGCGTACCTACAGTACAAATTAAAAACAAACGAAATAACGTTTAATATTTTTAGAACCTAATTTAATTACACTTTTCCTGAAAACCAAATTAAACACAAAATGATATTAAAATTAAAAAATGTTTTCCTTTACTAATGTACTTTGGCAAAAAAATTAGAACATTGCCCACGCAATTTTAACAAAACTCTAACATTCAGAAAACCTTCACACTGCAGACTTTTTAGTCGGCCGACAGTTTGATCGGGCAAGATTAACAAAAAATACAAAATGTTGTTTAATTTTTTTCTCGTTTTTGATAATCACTGAAACACGAATAAATGTTTAAATAAGGAAAGAAGGTTAACATTATACAAAAAGGAAAAAAAATATTTTTTTTCTAATTCTTTGATGTTGTGTCCCAGGTGCCAGTTGTTTATGTATCTACTTAAATTGTCTTTACAAGTGATTTCCCGGCTTTCCTTTGAGAATTATATTTTGTTTACTTAGTATCGCTCGAGTAGCCTCGGGATTTGCTTTAGAATTTATTAAATAGGTAAGAGTAAATAAAATAGAGAAAAGTTAATTAAATATTACGGGGTTTTCTAGGCGTTTTTAATCTTTTTTTTATGATAAATATTATATTTTACGTAAAAACGTTTACCAAAGAAAGGAACGCAGTATCTTAAACTAGAGGTAGTGTTTTTCTGTGAATTTACTTGCTTCTCGACATGAATAATATAATTTCAACTTTTTAATTATCATTTTAAAACTATTCTAGCAAACCATTCCAGCAATCAAGTACAGTAACTCGACCATATTAAACGCAGCACAAATTGCCGAGTTTCCATTGCATATTGATTTCTGCGGCAAAGATTGCCCGGTCATCACCAGTAACGACACAAATACTACATTATTCATACGATAGGTCGGACTTTCTTAACGAATACTACTTAGGTATATGGAATTGTATATACTACCTTAGTTAATACGAAAAACTAAGACCGTAAACGGAACCTACGGTTTTGGTTTTTAAAAATCTTTAAGTACTATGATATTATAAAGACTCGGTTTTCCCGTGGTTTCGCCCGCGTCCGTGGGAATTACTGGCCTTATCAGGATAAAAAAATTGCCTATGTTACTCCGATAAGAGTGTAGCTTTCTAATGGTTTCGAAGCCTTCTGAGTACAAAAAAAACAAATACAAATATATTTTCTCCATATCATATTATACGAGATGGTGTTTCGTTTATTTGAACGCGCTAGTTTCAGAAACTTCAGCTCCAATTTGAAAGATTCTTTCAGTGATAGACCATTTATCTGCGAGATTGTTCGAAAGAGTTACCGTGGCCCTGGTTCATAAAAGGCCTACCTACGACGGAACACGACGGTTTTTAGTCAGTAAGAGTCTGACACTCCCTCACCGCTGCTAAGCCACAGCGGGAGGGGTTAATTGAAGATTTTTGACGTCGATTGAAAGAAAATGGTCCATAGTTTTCACGGGATACAGTAAACTGGAGGTCGAAGCACATCCTACTTATATCCTACTTATATTATAAATGTGAAAGTTTGTGAGAAGGTATGGATGTATGTTTGTTATTCAATCACGCTAAAACGGCTGGACTGATTTGATTGAAATTTGGTATGTAGATAGGCAATGTAGATAGGTGACACCCTGGATTAACACATAGGCTACTTTTTATCAACACACCACGCGGGCGAAGCCGCTGGCGGAAGCTAGTAACACATAATTGTACCCTTTCCCTGTACATTTAACTTGATTATAACACTACATTAGTAGAATAGCAGTACATTGTATTTTCCTCTTGTCATGTATGAAAAGGTTGCCATGTGGGCGATAGATCGGCTGTGTAATGTCAGTGGGCTGGTTGAAGGGAACTTATTCCATTAGTGTATCATCATTAGCCTGGTTTCTTAACTAACTGTGGAGTTAGGAGATTATTTTGGGTGATGAAGAGTAATGAGATTTATCAATTATCTGGTGTATTGGTTATCTAGTACAGTCTCCAATTGAGGAATATAGAAATTAAATAAATAGATAAGTAATAATAGTTTAGGCTATATACTATAGTGTAGGATAAGTATTTATAAAATAATACCCAAGTGTTGAAGGGTGCTGTTATATCGGCTGGAAATGGTTCGGCTATAGTTATTGTTAAATAGTGCAACTTACTGTAAGTTTAAAATACTACACTAAAAACTTATCTCCAAGAACTATTAAGACTAGAAAAGGAAACGAACAACCTACTTACTGTGACAAAACTTAGTAAAGAAATTAACACAGTTAAAGAGAATGAAGTTAATATTCTTTAACATAGTCTACTTGAACTCGTTGGGAGGATACTCCGCGGTTCATAATGGATATTTTTATTACCAGCTGAAGCTGAAAAGGTGAGAGAAATGCAATAAAACAGGTTTAACGTCAGGTACTTTAGTCTCAGCTTCAGTGTTTATATTGTTATAAAGAGTCGGTATTATCTCTGTTTTTGATGTACTTAATTTTGTGATATATGCTGTATGTTTTGGTTATTTACTACGTTAGAGTGATATAAAGAGATTATAAGCTATGGTGATATATAACGTCTTTTTTCATGTTGTTAGATTTATATAATAACTGCACACTACTTCAAATACTTTTTTGACGTGGGAAATCATTAGGTGAACCCTCAATGTTACTGGAGGGAGTGTCAAATGTTTACTGACTAAAAACTACTTACGTTCCTTCTGGACACCTTTGGGTATCAAATCTCCGTATTTCGTTTGAACAATCCTGCAGTACCCGCGTGGTGGTACCTACCTAACCTACCTCAAGTACTTCTTAAAACCCTACGCTGTACTTGACAGTATTCCTCTAAGTCACGATTAACTCACTCAGCATTAGAAATCGGATATCCATCCGAAACCTTGTAAACCGACCATGGCTTTTACACAGCCTTGAACCTTTGAAATACTTAACACACAGAAGTGTGTATTAGAAAATAACATGGATAACAAAATGACTAGCGGAGGTGCCATAACGGTGATACGTCTAAGAAAGTAGAGCGTCAAAATGCGGGTTTGCGAAGGACGAGGAACGTTACTGTTTTCATCCTTCTACGCCATCTTTGGACCTGACCATTTTTTTAATATAAAAAATCGTCGACAGATGTCCCAAAGAACCTGAACGCGTCCTTAGTTCACTCGTAACTGATCGGTTTGGTCATGCCCACTGTAAGAATTTGAGCTTGAAAAGGCCCCTGACCTACCTGCATTATGGCATCTTCGCTTATCATTCCTTACTCCGTGGAAAATAAAGAGTACTTAGTTCTCGAACAAATCGATGGAAAAAACCCGACCATGAAAAATCATTTCTCCATTCGAAAAGCTAATGTTGACATGATGTGTTTCTAATAACAGTCATCAAAGCTAGCTTCTTGTTCCAGTAGAGTGGCGTTCAAACGAGGCTTCAAATTAATGTTCCCAATACACGGAGGAATAAAAGGTATCGGAGATGCCATAAGGAAGGTAGGTCAGGCGCCTTCTTGTAGGTCAATGTAACGTACGGTAGGCGTGATCAGTTACTAGAACTAACGAGGGTTCAGGCTCCTTGTCAAATCAAAACCAATCTGTCAAAGGTTGGTCTTGATTGATTGGTGATTTTATTTTGATAAAATTTTGGGCAGGTACTAAAGAAGGCGAGCAAGAGCGGAGCTAGTAACGTTCCTCGTCCCCCGCAGGCCCGTATTTTGGCGCGCTTCTTTCTTAGGAGATTTATGCGTTATGACATCTCCGCTAGTCTTTTTATTCTCCATGGCCCTATGTCATTGACGCTTTCAATTTCAAGGGGAAATGGATATTTACTTACCTATAATGATACTTGGATTGTTTGACGGTTCAATGTTGTTAATATTTGATGGGTCTGAAGGGAGGAAATCGTTTATCTATAGGAGTGTTTATAGGGAGGGAAATACGTTTGAAGGTATTTAATTTATAATTTTAAGCTGTGGAGCTTTATAACAGAGTTCGAAAAAATAACATAAGAGATATAAGATTAGGTTTCGATGATGAGTTTTCAATTAAATGACTAAGCGTGCATTTTGAGTCTGAACTATAGTAAATTACACCCCGAAAACTATAATAAATGATGCTTAGGTACAAAACTAATGAAGCATCATTTAAATTTCTTTTTCTAAAGCTACACACTGAAACACGAGTCGTTTGAAGCATTCTTTACGCGCCTTTATAATGATTATAATCCTGCCTTTTGTGTGAGACACAAAGGGCGTTCGTTTGACGCGAGTGCAGCCAGGTGGCGTTGCTATCGCAATTACAAAGCTTGCCAAAAGAGGTGTTGCCCTCACAAAGCCCTCTTAAGAAGCGCCTTAAGATGGGAATAATAGAATAGTAATGAATGTAGACTGATTAATGTGCTCGTAATCCGCGCTAATATTATAAATGCAAAGTAACTCTTTGTATCCATCTTACTCCAAAACTAGTGAATCGACTTAAACGGGTATATGTAGATAGAGTCTAGCTAGACTATATATGTGTAGATATAAGTTCCCACCTCGATAAATGTTCTATCTAACATTGAAATAAACTTTTTACTTAGGACTAGAGTGTCCTGCGACTAGCGGTTACACAAACAAGCTTTTTAGATTTTATAATTATAATATAAAAGCTTATAAGTATAGATAGATACTCGTATTTGTAACTGTATATAGGTACAGAATACAGAAATATTTATTTTACTTCCAAAAATACCTACTTAATGGCAAAAATGGACCATTTCTTCTCCACGATATTAAATCGTGGGTAATATATTACGGCTCTGAAGTAATATTGTGGTGAGATTCCTGATTTATTATGAGAGGGAATTAATAAATTAGCTTCTCTATTTGGACTTACTTTTGTTTTTTTTGCAACATGATCTGTTACCGAAAATGTGTGTTGGGAGAGTAGCTTTTATTTTCGGATATGATGAAGTAGGTATATCTAGAGATAGACCTACTAATAGAATAAAACTTGAGAATTTGTTTGTTTGCTTTAATACACTGGACGATAATCTCAGGAATTCGATTTGAAAAATATTTTCATGTAAGATAGAAAAAAATATCCGAGTGCGTAGAATAGTATACATATAGATATACTATATAGAATACTCTTATACATATAGGCAACTAAAAGAAATCATGATGATAGATTATGTTAGAAATTAAACAATTGGGGAAAAAATTGTATTCGGCACTTAAAAAGACAGTAATAATTTAAGCATCTTCTCATATCATACTAAGTAATAAAAAATAATAAAAAATACTCAGTCCAAAAAACAACCTACTTCTATCAACGGTGAAATGAACTCACACAACGAAACAGAGTTAAAAATAACTGAGCCCGTTCTAAGGTTTTTTATTTCATTTCAGAAACGTAATGAACAGACATTTAATTTGATTTATACAATACAAAACCTTTGCCATAATAAGCCCGATGGCCGAGACTCGTTATATAAAAATATGCCAATTACAAAATGTATTTTACCATCCCATTACACATCAAAGAAAATTCAAGCTTCAGGTTATAACAATAAGGAGTATTTTTCATTGCGCTGAAATCTTTCAGAGATTTTAAATGTAATCTGTTCTGGGAAAGATGTCTATAGGAAAATGGTTTTCATTCTTTTTTGAAATATGAAGTTATTGTTATTTTATGTTTTGCATACTAATACTGATCAAATAGGATCAAAGGATTTGCTTAATGGATTGAAAAAGTAGAAACCAAGGCTCCGAATCGACTCAATAGTTTCTTATGTTTTGATAAGGACTGTAACCATGCTTTCAGAAAATCATATAGAAGCAGTCGGAGTGGTTTATGAGGAAGGTGGTTTGTCTCTAAAATTAATTTTCAAATCGGACCTGTAGTTTATGAGATAATCGCTTTAAAAAAATACCTACTTCACTTCAATAATAGTACAGATATAAAACATTTTCTTCAGTAGACGGAACCGCGAAAAAGAGCTAGTTCAGAATAAGAAATATAAGGAAATGTAAAAGACGTGGGTACATAAATTCCAAGACAAATATTTTCCTTCGGGCTTAACATGTTTTTGAATAGGTTTCCCGGGTGCGACACCTCAATTTTTTCCGAGCTCTAGTAAATTATTTTATACATGAATTGCGAGATTTTCTTAGGGTTGTTTACTGGTATTTACCTATTTTTCCCGAATTTTTTTTTTATGTCTAATGTGACATTATTCGTAGTTAAGTTGATAAGTTAATTAATGCATTAGAACAAGAACAAAATTACTATTTAAACTAAAACCATCCGGTCTTCAATAAGCATAAAGATATAGCTAAAGATATAAAGTTATTCAATTAAAATAAAAAATTTGAAATCTGTAAATAAAAATCCACCATTCATTAAAAAAGATATCAGAATCCTTCCACAGAAAGGATTTATTGAACAAAAAAAAAAACAAAAGATAAAGTCTTAGCGTCCAATCCTCAATGAATAGGGACTACCGATAGCACCCGGGAATTAACCAGAACCTATTAATCACTGCGATATGCCTTCGTCCGATTGCCATTGATCAGGGCCGGAATAACAACGATGCTGCGGGGCCCGGAGAAACAGCGGCCCCTTATGTAACCTTGCGAAATGCGGCGTAATTCAGCGATAGTTTTCTGAGTGATGTTATATAAAAGTTATTCATGATTCTATTCACATACTTTAACATGAATGGCTGAAATGTAAGTACAGTACTTACAAACCACTTAATCAAATTACTTACTACAAAATTACTGTTTATTTTACAATTGTTAGCAGAACATTAATTGTATGACGAAAAATAAATTTTCGATTTTAGTTGAGAAAGAAGTAATGAATTAAACATTTCACAACTGACAAATGTTTTGGGTCCTTTGATTCCTCATTTACATTTTCCGTGGGGCCCACCTAGACACAGGGTCCGTAATAATTGCTTCATATTCTCTATGCCTAATCCGGCACTGCATAAAGTGGCGAGGGGAAAATGTCAAATGATACGTATTCCGATCCGCGGAGCAATTAAGCGCTGGGAAGTAGGGGCGAGAAATGTTACACGGCATTAGAGTATGTGCTATTTAGTATTTAAAGAGAACTTGTAGAGCTCGTCATTAATCATTTCTATTCAGGGTCAAGGGTGCTGAAACTTATGTGAAAATGTTGGACATTTTCGACGAAGACGAACGTTATCGAAATAATTCTAAAATGTTCTCAAAATTGCAACTTTTGTACACGAACATGCTAGCAGTAGACGACGACACTTTTTTCGCAGATCATTTTGGTGGACCTTGTCATTACGTAATTGTACTCTAACTACAAGTTTGCAGGAACTACCACAACTAATTTCCCTGTAATTTCAAACAGCAGGACGCTTTGACAAATTGCACCCCCATTAATAAACTACATAAGTAACATACATATTTGCGCTAAAACTTGTGTTCTAAATGTTCGTTTTTGTCATTAGCTCGTAAACGGCATTACTCACACCAGACGGACGAGAAATTCAATTAGCTTAATTGAATTAAAACTGGACTTTATGCACATTTTTAGCGTTGATTCCATAAATGTTTAATTTCAGCCGTTTGGTGTCATAACCATGATAATTCGAAATGTGCAGACGTTGAGAATATCCTGGAATTAATTAAAAATTCCTAATGGAGAGAGTTATGCTTGTTAAATAATTAATTTGTTTTTGTTTACTTTATTTTGTCTGTTCAAATCTTGTACCGCTATCAAAACTTACTACATACTGGTGATAGTAAGTATACAAGTGAGCAAATTCCTATACTATTTCGCTTACCAAATATCCACGTGCAAATAAACGAAACCTGTGTTAAAGTAAGAGAATAACCTTACGTCACAGCCAAAAAACCGCTTTATTATATACCTACAAATTCTTTATAATAAAGAAAACATAATTACATTTGGTATTCCATTCTCATCGCTCAGCTTAAAGGATTAGCCACCTAAGCCCGTACTTTTCTCAGCCGACATCGGTTCGACCCACTTTATTATAACTTTTATAATATTAAAAGTGGGAAAAGAAGTACGTTTTAACTTTCTATTGGTACTCGATATTAGTTGCGAGTTTCTTGAGAACTTTGTGATTAATGTGGTACCATTTAGTTTTTGTTTTTGTTCGTCTTGAAGTACTTACGTGAAATTGACGACATACAATTTCGACTGCCAGTAAGAAAACTTTTTTAGCGAGTTGGGCTGAAATGTTTGTTAAGTCATAAATCCAAAGAGGATAATATTAATTTGAACTTAAACATGGATTAAGGGAGAGAAATTTGCCTAGTTTATCTTAAAACACCCAATTGAAAATATTTGCATTTCTTGTAAAATTGGTGAGAATAGCGACACAGATTAAACAGTGCGTCAAAATTTTTCAGGGAAACGTCACAAACTGCCTTTTCACAGCGGATTTTTTTGACGTTCTCAAAATATTACCTTTTTATTATCATAAAATATACGTAAAAATATATAAGACAAAGATAACAGGTGCAGGAAAGGTCGTAACATATTTTTGGCACGCACCTCGTGAATTTTCGCGTGTTTCCTCATGATTTAGTTGACATACTTTTCTTTCATGGACTACTGGATATTTGGGCGTTTGGGAACCTCTCGTCTTAGCCTTCGCCAGATGTCCTCTTAAAATAACAGTTTTGATTTTTTAGAGTAAGTAGCAGTAGTAATAATGGCCGAAGAATTACCTCAGAATGCAGAAAAAAAATACCTTTTTCTCTTTACTCCGCATCTTTACAGGTTAAATTAAAAAACACCTATCGGTACCTAATTCGGTGAGCGACTAGTCTAGTCTAGTTTATATCCAGGAAAAAGATGTTTTTAAAGAAAAAAAAACCATGTAAAGTTCCTAATAACAGATGTTATATTGGCTGTTTTTTCAAACAATCAGTGTTTATGATCGCCTCGGAATAGATCGTAAAGTCGAACGGACCAATCTTCCGAGTCGCGCCGCACTGACCAATTTTATGGCTTTCCAGACCCTGATGTTTTCCACTTCCTTGATTATTGCAGCTGTAATATTTTATTGTTATCCTCTTTCACGTTATTTACTGGGATTTATGACTTATTTAGTCAATGTTTTAGGATTTAATTATGATAAGGTAACAGTGTTTTCTAAAATAGAATATAGGTAATATAGAACTGAACAGTTTTTAGAAGGCTACTCAATCACGGTCTTTTCTATCTTGATATTTTCTGTAGCAATTAAAATTTCAAGGTATTTGAGAGAATCTTGAATGATTTATCCCAAATTGTGATGCTAAATCAAATTCTAAAGGAGAGTAAACTTGTAAAATCAATATCTTTTCGATAAGTCGTACTAATTTCCAGGTATCTATTTATAACCAAGACCCTTCAAAATCAGGTATTTATTTATAGCCAAGATCATCCCGAACCCTTCGAAATTCAATCCTAATAGTGGAATATTCCAGATTTCCTGCCTATCATGGTAATTTATACCCTCATGTGTAGGCAGGGGTGAGGTCGCAAATATACATAATTGATAACTGATTCCAAACTTACTAGTGACCCGATAACCTAGTTTATGTTATAGTACTCGAAACTAGATGAAATTAGTTCATTGCTCTATTTTGGATGCAAGGATATGTCTTACACACAAGCTGAATTCCCGCTCGGTTTTTAAAGCTCGGTTCGCCAAGGACGGTGTCGCGTGAACTCATGTAACAACAAACAATTGACAACTATCGATACGAAAGATGATACCAGCATGACCGGTTTTATGCCGCGTAGAAAACGCGCAACAAGATCGGCTAGTGTGAAAGCGCGGATACTGAATATGTTGTAGTAGCAACAAACCCTAAAGAAAAAACGAACAAAATTCAAATTCTGCTATATAGAACACATCTGTTTTACCCTTCAACAAACGGCCTTGATCTACAAAAGAGCGTAAATAAATAACTCCAAACTTCAGCCAACCCTTCCCTTTGAGGCTGAACAAAGTAGCTAACTACGTAACCAGTACATCAATAACCGACTCGATGCGTCATTTAGCATTCAAAGTACACCAAACATAGTTTAAAACCGGCTGACGAAGATAAATGACCGTTTTTCCCGAGCTCACGTGACACACGACCGCCGCGGTTGGCTGACTGGTGCGTAATGAAATTTAGGACTTTTCTGAGTGTATATTATGGATTATGTGATTATACTAGTGGCGTGCTCCGGCTGGGTCCGTGGTATGTGACCTTTTGTTACTATACCTCTATAGCCTTAAGGCTAAAGACTAACCTCCCCACTCACACATTTAATGGTTACTTAAGCCATTCCTTAGTGAAGGATTTGTATGACATTCCGTCACTAAGGAGTGACTTAAGTAATCATTAAATGTCTCAGAGTGGGGAGGTAAGTTTAACAACAGCAAAAAACGTCATTTTTCTTAAAACTACTATTTACTATGAATTTTGTTTTAAGAAAAACGGACTTTCATGTTGACGGTGAGCTTGGCGCTCAATTCTAACTAAAAAATCAACCAAATCGACAATCTATCTTTCGCATTTGTAAGATTGAATGATAATGGCCCTAACATACAGTTTTTTTAGTTCAGATTTACAACACGAAATAGTTTGTCTCCGTAATAAAATAGTCCCCTCTTCAATAACAAACAAAATATTTTATCTAGATAACATTGTTTTAAGCGCCTTTAACCTTACATTAAGTCTTTAAAACAGAATTTTCCACACAATCTTCTAATAAATAAGTTAACAGCGGTTTTCCTTAGCGCAACATTTTTATACGGGCTCGGGAAATTCTTTCAGATAATCGGATTTAGTTCGCCGCCACAACACTCCCCTTGGTTATGTTACTTCGTTGTTGTTTTTACAAAAAAATCTGCAACAAAATTACATAGGAGCATTTTTGATGTAAGTACGAAAGGAGAGGGGAAAATCGACATTACTTATAAGTCATGAATCTACTACCTTACACCTATTCGAGAACAGACAGAATTGAATAAACAACCTATTCAGGCAAACTTGAAAAGCATAAAATAGTCAATTTTTTGCAACATTACATAAGGGCAACCGGAACAGCGTTTTGGGAATGATTTTTATTATTTTAAAAGAGGGTTTTTTCAAGTTTTGTTGTAAAGATCTTCCAATCTCGTTTTCTTTTAATCAACATCCCCTTTCTTGTAGGTCTACACAAAACGTGTGAGGATTAATATTATTTGAAAGAAAAGAAAGAAGAATGAAAGAAAATAAGTTTTATTGCGCAAAACATAAGACGCATAAATGCCCATAACAAAATGAGCATAACACCGATAAAAAGAACAAAAAACAAATTTAAGGGAAAATATGCGTCCTAAAGCGCGCAATACGGCCCAAAAGGTTGTTCAATATATTTAAAAATTCGTAGTTCGGTCCTGTAGTGTGTCACGTAACCATGGATTAATGTGTACGTAATTACTGGGGAACAATATTGAATTGTGTACAAATCCCCGGCCGACGGTGATCACTGATCGATCGCTTGTTACAACACCGAGTGGGGATATACATATGTACATACCTATATTATTATGTCACTACGTTATGTTGGGGTTTCGTGTTAAAAATATAAAATAAACAGGTGTTTTCACCTAATGCCGAAAGTTAAGTCAAACGGTAAGGTAGAATATTTTGCCACAGTTTTTTAATGTTTGCATCTTAATTTGTACTCATATTCATTCAAAATTATCATTAATATTCAATATTCATTGCAAAATTAACTATTTTTTTCTTAACACAGTTTGGAAGTAAACTATAGCAGGCTCATGTATGTAAAGATATTTAACAGTTTTGGAAATTCTCAAAAGTAAGTAACTATCAGTATCAAATTGTAATAAACGTAAAACGAAAACAATTACAATTTTAAGAACGATCGGGTTGCCAATCTGAATTGCAATAAAATTTAAATTGTGTAATTCAAGATCACTTTATATTTCAAAAGCACTTTAAATATAAAACCGAATTAAATATGAATTATATTGAGAAGGTATTAAGGATAATATAATATTATTATTTAAAGCTGAAACTCTTTCATTATGTGTCAATAACTATTTCATTTAGCCTAAAAATGTAAACTATGTCGAAAAATTGGTCCATCCAATCCAATAGGCTGGCAGCATTGCCACTTTGGATGGCAATGCTTAAACGTTGGGCGAAATGAAAGCTAGCCTTTGAGCCCCGAGAAGCGTCAACAAAGCGTTCAGAAACCTTAGTGCTCACACTCAGGACCCCATGGCCCCAGAGTTTTTTTTTATAGGTCTAAGTTTAAAGTCAGTCTATATCAAGATATAGCCTAAGTGTAACTACTTGCATTCGACTGCGGTGTGACCAAGAGCAGTTGATTCCCTCCTCGATGCTCAGATGAATGACCCTTCTGACCTGAGCACGTACTCGCCTTAATGACGAGATGTTCTCACAATGTTCCTAATTATTTGCTGGAGGTTTATACAGTGGAGTTTTGGAAAAACACCCCATTTTTGGGTTAAAGTAAGATACAAAAGAGGGATAAACTATCGAAAGCCTATATTTGATTTCATTTTTTTGAAATTGAAATGGAAATCTGACAAAATTTTAATGATTTTTTGTAGTTGTTTGTTTTGATTGCACCTAATTGTTGTCATGAAATTAATCGAAAGTCACATTATTTCTTGGTATCAGAAACTTTCATGTACACACAAACAAATATGGATATATTCAGATTCATTTACCCAAGTTAAATGACGTACTTATCTTTTTTAGTTCTAAATAAAACACAAGTAACAAACTAATAAATTACTACAGAGGACAAAATGTAAGATAAAAACTTTTCATAAATGTAAAGTACATTATGTTTACTCCTGTTATATTTAAAAATATCCAGACTTTACTTAACGTAACATTTTGTAACATTAATGTATTTTTGTTAATGGAACAAGCCCCTTAATTATTCTTTTTAAAAGCAAACATTTTAAATGAAAGTTCTAAAGAATTTTCTTAATGTTTATTAATGGACGAATTAATGATGTCAGCAATTATTAATGTAAAAGTAATTAATGATACAGTGAATATAATTTCTTAAGGATATTAAAACTAAAAGAAAAGTTTTCCATGTCAGACTTTTTCGCGAAATGGACTGTTACTGTTTCAGCCTTTTTATCGTCCCACTGCTGGGCACAGGCCTCCTCTCACACGGAGAAGGACTGAGCATTAATCACCACCCTTGCTCAATGCGGGTTGGTGATTTCAGACTATATAGTCCAGGTTTCCTCAAGATGTTTTTCCTTCACCTCTTTATAAGCCATTGGTGTCCGAGATATACTTAGAAATCATAAAGTAAATAACCACTAGAGAGCGCACTCGCCAATTTCTTCTAAGAACACGACTCACCACTGCGGGCGGGGGGACGCGGCATAATCCGCGGCTACTATTGGTCAGTTCACGGTCGCTACTAAAGGATCGTACTGATCGTAGCCTTATAGTACGCGCAAAATCACTAACTTTTGGCGAGCGTCGGGGCACTGTATGCGCAGTCAAGTGGTTTTATAGTCTTTGTTAGAAATGGACGTAGGTATTGGAAAAAATCGGAAAATCACTACGTTCTTATGTAGCTTTTCTTGTGATCAATTTTTTTAAATGGTGTAAGTAAGATTAACTCATCCTTTGAATGCATATCTATCTATGCTTACACAGTAAAGAGGTTTTTTTCTCTGTTCATTTCACCCTCAAGGCTAAAAAACTACTGAACCGATTTGAAAACTCTTTCACTTTTGAAAAGCTGTCCTTCCGAGTAATATAAGCTATATTTTATCCATGTACGGAAAACCGTTTATTTTATATAAGCATGCTTGGTTTTTAACAATATTCACTCAAAACATCTTCATTTGTTTACAAAATAAAACGGTTACAAACGAAAAATGTCATCAAATATGGCGGCATGAACGGGAAAGTTTGTTCGGCCGTTATTTTTTTAATTCGACGTCGTAAACAGGCCAAGGAACAATGAATGTAATGCCACAAAGGGCTCAAACCGTTCGCGGTCACAATTCAAATAAAATGTTTTGAAATTCTACCTACTTGTATACGAATGCAGCGTTTAAAAAAGTAAAGGTGCAATTTTGCTATGCTGAAACCGATCTTATGTCGATGAGATAAAGTTGAATTTGGTTTGACATATGTTTTTTTTTTCTTTGGTGTTTAAACGTTTTTATTCTAAAGTCGGCTTCTGAGATTGTTGGACTCGTCTGCTACATTTTATCTATCTATGATAGAATAATTCTTTGAAATTCGAGATGGTTACTATTGTGTTTTTAACCGATTTCCCAAATAGGAGGTTTTTAATTCAGATGTTTGTATTTTTTTATGGAGGCTTTTATATCATTCAGATTCCTGTAAGTATTTAACAATTATTGGGGAAGCTATTGTAAATAAAAATCATTACATTGCTTTTCGAGCCTATGCATAAAAAATAACATACCTACACTTAAGCCATATTAGGTGATAAAGAAAATGGCTTTCCTAATAAATCTTTCACGTAGAACATAAACACACCCCCCAGACAATGTGTCGACAAGAATTTTCCTACCATAGAGAAATCTTTTTGAAATAAAACCTCTAAGACCATAAAGTGCGATGAATCCAAGTAAATTATGATGATAGGGCTCCGGGGTGCGCGGGTTATGGCCAGATAGGGCTGCGGTCAGTCTTATCACGCATAAGAGGTCAAAAGTATTAAGAAAATCGGGTTAGTAAGAAAATGTGGTGTTTGCACTGTGGTCTCTTGGGTTTGGTTTGGATAAAATTGGAATGTTAAGACAATGGGAAGTCATTTTTGTAAATACGATCCTTTTATAGAATGCTGATGTAGTGTTTATTTTGAATGTCTCGCAATTAATGGCGATTACAGACAATGCTTCGAAAGAGAGAGTTTGTATACATGGAGTCGTTTTAGGACCAATTCTTTAGACATAATTTATTTTCTTATATCACACAGGTAGTCTACAGCTGGGCTGGGATACATACCGAAGGCTCTCCTAAACTATTCTATGGTACAGACTCGTATCAAAACAAATTAGCTGGATAGTTTTAAGTAGCATCACAAAAACTTTTTGAAAAAAAAAAATCACATTTATTTTGTATGACCTATTTAAAAAATATTCCTTTGACAAATAATTTTCTGTACAAATGGCTTGTAATGTCGTGGGAGGTGACATGCTTAGCTTACACGAGTGTATGACGTCATACACGCCATTTAAAAAATACCAGTCATAGACTAAATGTCACTTGTGCAATTAATTAGAAATGTTGTAGTGTTTCAGCGAAATTAAATATGTTTTCTAAGAATTATGAATGAAATGCTATATCAATGAGAATTTTGTATTATTTGAAATAAATGAAATAATTAACAAATGGAATGGTAGCAGGCTAGTGTGATAAATTAATATATCTTCGCAATACCTTCCCTTTTCTTCTTTTAATTTCTAACCTGACCGTTGTCATAAAACAATCTCAATTTGTAGTGGAAATACAGGAGAGTAGATACCACTAGCGGCGTAAGGGGGGGGGCGGAGGGGGCGGTCCGCCCCGGGTACCACATCTCGGGGGGTGCCATCTCGGTCGGCACATATCTGCATGACCATTCTAATCTGCGAAGCCTAGGTTCACTACCATTTACTGCGCGATATTTAAATTTTGAACAAAACTACAACAGTGCCTGCGCAAGACATCGAGGTGGGACTGAGAGGGGTGACACCCCTCTCATTCCGACTGTCACCCCTCTCTTGTATTTTTGTTTTTACCTGATTACTTAATTCTTCAAAGTTAGAAAAAAAATAACAACTGTCTTAGAAATACTTACAACTTATAAAACTATATTTTGTGAGAACATCATGAGATCAAAACTTGGGGTAACTAAAAATGTAAAAAATAAAAATTAAAATAAAAATTGAAATAGAGCAATAGAATAACATAAAAACATAACATTTTACGTAACATTTTGTCGATGTTGCAATGTGTTCCTAAACTCAAAAATTTCGTGCTCGCGGCTTTCATTCTACTGTGGTTTTTTCTCATTTCTTTAAGTATTTTTGCGTCACAAAATTTCGCGCTCGCTACGCTCGCGGCTTCTTCACTTTACAGTGATTTTTTTTCATGCTTGTAGGGTACTGTTGTGGTGAAAAACATAAAAATTTCGCGCTCGCTGCGCTCGCGCCTTTCACTTTACACTCTTCTTTTGTAGGTATCTTTGCGTCCCAAAAATATAAAATTTCGCGCTCGATCCGCTCGTGGATTCTGCACTTTAGTTAGGGTGTTTACTGTACTGTTGTGTTCCAAAACTCCAAATTTTCGCGCTCGCTGCGCTCGCGGCTAAATGAACTCTTTTCTAAACATGTGCTTGGGTGCATTTGTGTCCCAAAACTCAAAAATTTCGGACTACGCGCCCATTATTTTTAAAAGGCTTACGTTTAACTCACCATTAGATATAGTAATAAATAGCAGACAAAAATAGTAAATGATCACCAAAAAATGAAACTCGCATTTTAATATAAAATTATAACCAAAGTTTTAACACTTTGCTATCCTATTTAATTAAAAATTTCGCGCTCGCTGCGCTCGCGCCTTTCACTTCACACTGTTCTTTTTTAGGTATCTTTGCGTCCAAAAATCTAAAATTTCGCGCTCGCTACGCTCGCGGCTTCTCCACTTTACGGTGTTTTTCTTTACAAACTCATTTGGGTACTGTTGTGTTCAAAAACGCAAAATTTTCGAGCTCGCTACGCTCGCGGCTTAATTAACTCTATTCTAAACACGTGTTTGGGTGCATTTTTGTCCCAAAACTCAAATATTTCCGACTAGCTTTATAACTTTGCAGTGATCTGTCACCGGTTTCTTAATGTTAAACATAGCGAAAAGCACCATGAATGATTTCTACACGATTTTTTTTTACTTCGTGATTATATTTTGTCTTTTTTTTTGGGGGTGCTCAATAGGTAGTCCGCCCCGGGTGCCACCCATTGCTACGCCGCCACTGGTAGATACTGAGTTAAAATGCCTGAAAGAATTCCAAAGATATACCTACTTATCGACTAAAAAATATTAAAATCAACTTACCTAAAAACAACACTAGTTCCCTCACTATCTAAATGCACGGCATCATTGAGGGACCACTGCAGCAGCACAGCCGGCCTGCTGGCCAGCGGACCGCTGACCACGCGCGCCGGCAGGTACCGCCTTCTCATCCGCAAACTCTTCGCGAACCTTCGATAAACCGACCGCTCGTCTCTATAACTACGATATTTTGGTCTGAAGTAATACCCATCACTAAGGCTATCTACACTTTTTATACTATAGTCTTCGAATGTCCTATAGGGCACTCCGTATTTTTTGGACTTTTTCACGTGTTTTGAACGCTCGGTTCGCATGTGCTTTGGGAGGAAGTAGGGGAGGGTCTCGTCTCTGCAGGGCCGCTCGGAGTACGAGGTGGGGGTGAAGTTCCCCCGGATGAAGTTGTCCACTATCGAGTGGAGGACGTAGTCTCGGAGTGTGCTGTCCTCGAACTGAAGGTGGACTGGAACAAACAGAAGGATAATGTTAGATTTCTGTATTTGCAGGTAGACATTGAAGATGAATGACATGTATTCAGAATCAGAAACATTTATTTCCTAAACGTAGGTGTATTACATAAGAATCTTATAATTATATTAAGTGCCATATGTTTTGCCGTGATTATTACAATAGTATAAAATAGTATTGATGATGATCGTATTATTAACAATAGTATCAATAATATCCAGACACCGCTAGCGTTACAAAATAAAAAGTAGATACCTATAAGTAAATGTCATAATCCAAAAAGGAACCAATCTTTCAGATGAGTCATCACATTCGTCAGAGATTCATCCAATCAGAAAGTATGTCATCTTCCACAGTCGGAACGGTTGGGATACATTGCCGGAGACCGGTTTGGCCCCAAAAGCGTCCAGTGAAGGGCCAAATTTCCGGCCGACGAGACGGATGGGGCTCCGGTATCTTTTATGGAGATCCGTGAATTTGTTACTGAAGCGATATTTGCTAGGATAACATTCTGAGGCGTGTTTGTGTTTGTATGTGTTGGTTTGATTGAAGGTCAGTTATTAGGAAATTAGTTGCCGTTATGTGTGTGATTGTAGGGCCGTGTGTGTTTTGTGCTTGTAGTTGAAAAGTGTGAGAGGAGTTTTGTGTATTGTTGAGGTTTAAGGCTTGGGTAGCTTTGAGTTATACTTGGAACTGAGCTAGAATTCTTCTGTTAAATCCAGTTGTTATGTAAATGTAAGCCAAAGTAAGACTTATTTTTAACTTTCGATGTAAAAATAGGCGTTTTGACCGCTGTGTTTGGAGCACGGCTTTTTTTAGTCGCAAGCCAGTGGTGGTGAATAATCAGAAATTCATTTCTATATTAAAACATACATAGATTAAATCAACGCTTCCTTCTATAATTTATACCTGAACCTAACATTTAACTTGTGACCTCAATTCAAGATCTCATAATAGAATTTTGATTTATGGCAACATTATTGACGCCGGCGAAATATTCAGGTGTAGCAACACTGAGCAATATGTTACGTTTGTGATGTCGTTTACATTAATTTTGTACGATGTTCAGTATTTGAATTGTGTATGAAAGATGCTGGCAACATTCTTTTACCTTGGAGGAAGTATGAAATCAAGATGGGTTAAAATATTTGCTGTGAAATAACGCAGTTTAGAATGATTAAGAGGCTTCCATTTGGAAGGCAAGAAATGATGACGATGATGTCCGCTTAGCCTATTTTTGGCGGCTGTTCTCTTATAAGAAAATTACCCAACTGCGCAGAATAAAGTATCATAGTGCAGAAGCATTTCTCAGACACAGGTGCACACACTATTCCTTTACTCTCATAGGAAAGGTAAGAAATAAGCGTGAAGGAGTGACTCTAAAAGATGAAAATCTCGATAGCAACGTCCAATGAGAGCCTCTTTAAGTGATGTTCAAGAACCGTCGCTGTCGATTTATTGATGGTTCAGATTTTCGATACATTTAGTACGAGAGTCAATTTGGAGTTATTTTGACGTTTTAAAATATTAGCTTCACATGTACCTAACTATGTAGGTATGTAAGAAAATCTTGAAATCTTAATTTGAAAAACTTCCCGGTCCTCGATTAGGATGAAATTTTGAGTTCTGATGCCAATACATAACTAGCGTGTTTTTTTAGTTTTTTTTTAATATTAATTTTTATTGCTTCAAACTTAGTATACAAAGAAGGTATGTTGTATGTTAATTCTTTTATTCTATGCTTGTTTAATTGTTCGTCATTGTAACAATTCTACAATAAATTAATAGTTTAAAATATCTTCCAACTCCGCCGTTAGATCAGTTCGAAGGTACCATGTATTATTATCAGAACTATGAATATACAGCTGCTATCTTTGGATGATGGTTATATTAGTTGCCCTAGATTCCATTACATAGTTACGTGTAGGTCAGCCTAATAAAAGCGTCTTAAAAACAAGGTTCATTGACCAGCAAGTTTTCAAATAAAACTGTTTTTCTACAGTAAATCGTGCAATTACACTGTCTTGCAAATAAAGAGAGCATAAAAAGTATTTTTGAAAAAATTCACGCTCTTTGTCAGTTTATTCAAAAATTTTATATCTCCGTTTTTTCATAAGCTGATTAATATTGTTGTTCTTTCAACAAAGTTATGAGTTTTATTCTTATTCTAGAACTTAAAGTTTTTATTTTTATTTCAAATAGTTGTGATTTCATAAGTTGTTTTAGTAGTTTCAGTTCCAATAAATGTGAAAAAACTAATTTGCAATAAAAAAGTCGCTTTGAAGTTATTTACAGCAACATGACTTTGTTTCAAGTTTAAATAAGCGTTTAAAAAACTTGGTGTTTCTATTAGTTTATTTTTAAGACTTTAAAGCTTAACTTGAAATAAACCTACATATGTACCACTTAAATCTTCACATTGAAATCTCTTTCAAATATCCAAACGTACTTTCTTCAATTTTGTTCATACAGAGGAACATCTAGAATACAAATTTTCTTAATAATTAAGTAGTTATCTAAAATCTACAGAAGAAGTCACAGCAAGAGGAAATCTATTTAACCCACAACGAAGTATGTAGCATTTACTACAAACATGTCACAACGCAATAAAGTATTACCCAAACAAATTCCCCAATAAACAGACCCGTTTATCTATAAAACGGAACATCATTAACTGGCCCAATAATTATGAACTACAGTGTAATTACTGAAAAGTACACAGGGGTCTTCGCAAAAACGTTGCGCCAAATTAAACTAATAGAGGGTCATTGGAGAGGTCCTTAATTAATGAATATCGGACCTTTTCTTGTGAAACTTTACCCTGTTTGGGTAAATATTACTGTACTAGTGGTGTGTTGTGGTTTTAGTCGATGATAGTTCGATAATTACTTGAATATTTTTTTTCTGTTATGATTGAGTCAGTAATTTCTAATTTTTGAGCCAATTAATCTATACTAATATAATAAAGAGGAAAACTTTGTTTGTTTGGTTGTAATGAATAGGCTCAAAAACTACTGGACAGTTTTTAAAAATTCTTTCACCATTCGAAAGTTACATTATCCACGAGTAACATAGGCTATATTTTATCCCTGTACGGGCAGTAGTTACCACGGGACGCGGGTGAAACCGCCGATTCTGTTGTCTGTGTAACCGATTCTGTCTATCTATTCCATCAAAACTATTTTATTGGTATAAATGACAGATAGCCTCGAACCTGATAAAGGAGAATGGACATTACTTGCTACTTTTACCCAGTTGCGGGAACTGCTTTATCCAGAGAAATAGGATACTTTTTACCCGATTGCAAGAACTCGTTTTCAGGTTCAGCCAGTTTGACATAGCGTTACCATCACCACACAACATGTCGTCTGACAAACTATCTACAAAGACAGCTGATCCGTTACCAATCAGAGATCATAAATCAACATATCCACAGTTGTGGCCAGTTCCAACATAAGGCTTTGACTCGCTTTGTGGGTCAATCGATCGTTACTTTTGTTGGTCGGTGACCCATTGTATTTGGCTTGTGCGCTTCAAGCCAGCCTATTATGGAGATAAATGGCTGTACTGCTGAAAAAAACTGAGCTTCGCCAACGTTAGGTACAAATGAGGTCGTATTTTTTGGCTGTTGTCATTATGAGTATGTTTGCGGCTATTATCGTGTTTGTTTCTGTTCGTATATTTTGCTAGATCACTTGGTATTTTGTTGCTATTCGAACATTAATAATTCAAGTGTAAAATTGGGTATTTACACTTGATCTTCCGCGTTTTTATCAGCTCAAAATTGTACTCATTCCATTTAAATTTACGGCAGCTTGAAACTAACAGACGAACTCCATAGTCAGTTACCAATATACTACTTGTTTAGCGTGGCGTTTAGCCATATAACTATACCTAACGATAACCAAACCACCAGTTACATAGTGCCACCCACCATTACATTATATTTTGTAAAATATGTACATCAGTTATCGTACCAAACCTGGTACAATAGAACAGAAAAAATCAACAAAAACAGAAGAGGTCGCTGCTTTGCAATCCATTTGCTTCTCGAGTCTCAAGCCTTCATTTTTCACCTCACATGCAAAATGTAAAGCTTTACCTTATATTTTTCTTCCAATCTCAAACAAACAAGTCTGAGAATGTAACACCTGACACTTTGTAATCTACCTTTGCGTATAAATGGCGTATCGTCATACATTAATGGAACCACGGAGTAAGGATAATGACCGGAGATGCCATAATGCGGGCAATGCAGGGTCACTTCTCGGTCAAATATGACCAAAACGATCAGTTAAGAGTGAACTAAGGAGGAGTTCGGATTCTTTGGGACATCTGTCAACGATTTTTGGTGTTACAAAAATGATCGGGTCCAAAGAAGGCGTATAAAGGCGAAGACAGTAATATTCTCCGTCCCCTGCAGACCTGCATTTTGGCGCGCTAATTTCTTACGCGATTTTTTGTTATGGCACCTCCAGTAGTATTTTTTTTTTTCATGAATGGAATACATTTGAAAGTAGAACGCGCAGCTATGAGCCAGATATCGGAACTCCGGGGTAAAAAATACGAATAAGTTGACAGCACTAACTAATGGATGGCAACCCAAAATGTTTGGGGAAGTGATTTATTGTTAGTTTTAGGTTTTGCGCGAAAGTTGGGGAATTTTGATTTAGTTTAAATTAAATAGTTTTGTCGCTTTGCTCTGTTTTGTAAGGGTAACAAATGTTTTAACTTAGTATACTATGGAGAGTAATGACTAAAATATGCCTATAAATTGCGAAATTTCCCAAAATACGGTTTCTATCTAAACGCATCATAATTTATTCCATTGTATCACGTAGCAGCTCGTATCATAGTCCGTATACCAATATTTGTACCAACGTTGGCGTATTAATAATTTGTATGACATTTCCAAGCCCTTTGGGAGTAGCTTGTTCTGCGAATTCACTCGGCGAATGGAATCGTGAATCAATTTTTATGAAAGTCGTGTTTTTTTTTTCTTTTTTTCGTACCAGTTAGTTTTTCCGTTGAAGTAGTATACATGTATGTATATGATAAAGCAACTGTTATGAGAACTCGTTACGTTTTTATTTTGAGATTTAACGTAGGGATGAGATTTGTACGCACTTATATCGTGAATATTATTTTGACAAGATTCCGGTCTTAAGCGTACCACTTAACTGATTTAAAAAGAATATTGAAACGAAACGAAATAATAATAATGCTTGAATGCTGAGATTTTGGTTAAAATTCTTTACGTTTGGTCTAAAATCACCCTCAGCAACTAGGTAACAGAAAATCAGGAAATCTCGAATCGCCTATTCATGATATAAATATGAAAACAGCAATCCGTCTTGTCTATTCCTTCTTAAGTCTATTCATCAGTGCTGTGTAACTTCCCGCCAAGAACAACAAGATGGCGCCCGTTTTAACTTAATCATCCTTATTTTGACTTGATGGCATTTTCTTAATAAATTCGTTACTTACATTATTTTATTATACCCTTATTTATATTCTGGAAACACTCAATAAGTCTAAATCTAAATGAAAGATTGTTAATCTCATCTTGTTTTCCTCGACTTTGTGTATATTTTATTATCATTTAATTAAATGGCGTGTGGTGAATGATCCTGAACGGGGTTCCTAATTTTATTAAATCATTATGTTTTTAATGACAACATGTTTATGTGATTACCTAAAGGTAGAATTCCGTGGATAGCGGCTACGACAGCCGCGCGCGGCTTACGACAGTCGTCGGCCGCGCGCGACAATAGTCAACCTATGAAAATGTATGGCGCCGCTGCCGAGGTCCGCGACAGTCGCGCGCGGCCGACGAATTTCGTAAGCCGCGCGCGGCCGTATGCATCTCAACATGGTCTAGCGCTTAGTAACATCTATATAATTTTAGTAAAACCAGAATTGAATTGTTTTTTATTTAGTCGGCAAAACTTCCTTTTGTTTTCATTACAATACAAATACTTTTGAATCAGTATTGGGTATAGTATCCTTCATCATTTCTACTTTTTAAAAATAGGGTCGATTGGTAATCTATTTTCATAATACAGCCACAGCAATACGTCATCCTCTTCTTCTTCAAGGATATTAATTAGCACTTCGACTAGAGGGAACGGACGAACAACATCTACTAATTTCAACACAATGCCGCGCGCGGCTTACGAATTTCGTCGGCCGCGCGCGACTGTCGCGAGCCTCGGCAGCGGCGCCATACATTTTCATAGGTTGACTATTGTCGCGCGCGGCCGACGACTGTCGTAAGCCGCGCGCGGCTGCGTAAGCCGCGACCCACGGAATTCTGCCTTAAACATGATTCCGTAATTAATTACTTATAACTATCTATTCCTAAATAACCCTGTTAAGTACTGTCAAAGACAGGCTATATTTCTACCGGGACTGCGGGATTATTTGAAAGATAACTCCGCGGCCCTGGTATACCTATAAAAGGCTGGGATGGGTTTTAGTCAGTAGTCTGACACTCCCTCACGCTGCTAACCCACAGCGGGATGAGTCATTTGATGATTTCCCATTAAAATAGGCTATAGGTATTTCTTCTGAATATTTCGACATTCGACAATCTACCTCTAGATATACATATGTATACTAATATATGGATAAGATTTTATTTATCAGGTGAAGTCACGGGCATAAGTGTAATAGTGACATGAAATGTGGATATCACCAAATTGTGGTGTATTGATCAATCGTTGACATTCAATGTTCCGGAACCGTTTGATCCCTACTCTCTCTATACAAATGTAGCTCAGTTCAGTCTAGAGTTTAATCTTCTAAATGCTTTCTAGGAGGTTTTAACAAATAGAAGCCTTAGAATTAATACCTTAATAAAATGTAACTGTTGTATGTGTTTAAAAATAGGATCCACCAAAGGATATCAAAAAACTTCCAAACTCATAAACGCTACCTCTTTATAATGCTAAACTAGGTGTTAGTATAAAATACTTTTTTTTTTCTAATCACACAGTTAATTACCATGCCTAGCTATAAAAGGTTTAATAAATAAACCATTAAAATGAATTGGGAATATTTTATCGTGTGATTATGCAGTAATGTTCTTGCTATTTTATGTCCACGCTAACGTTTCGGACAGTAACAAGTCTAGAGTTTTGCTTCTCATACTAAATTTGTCTTAACAAGGACAGTTAATGGCAGAAATATGTTCAGGAGATGCATATTGTTATTATTGTTCTGTAAGTACATATATTGTGATGGCTATGTATTGGATTAGCAAACGGAAAATGGTTATGATAAAAAGTGAAGTTCATAAAAAATGACAGTTTAGTTATTTCAAGGATTTTAATTTGTGATTTCATCTTACTTTACCACTTCGCCTTTTTAACTAATATAAGTCATAATTTGTATTTAACGATCATATGTGTAACAGAGTCACACAATATTTCAGGTGTGTGCGCAAGATCAATACGCGAAAAAGACATCTTTGAATTAAGTGCAGACGACATCATCGCGCAAGAGCTCGGCGATGTGTACGAAGCACGAGCTTTACTGAACAGCCTGGCTGTTCACGACAACCGTACGGAATCTACAGTTGAACCGGTCAAGCTAAACCCCAACAAAACTAAATCTAACAAGACACAATCGACAACAGTAAAAATACCCATGGCTACAATCCCTCCAGAAATAGAAAAACCAAAATATATTAATACAACACTAAGAGAATTGAAAAAACGCCGCTTGCAGATACAAATTGAAAAAATATTGAACACAGAGCCAACACCGGTATCCAACTACCTGGCCGGTGCGGGTGACCCGACAGTACTCACTCGTAGGTTCGATCACATGGTTGCTCAATTCAAGATGAAAGACCCAGAAACTCGAAGAGAAATCTATGACTCAAAGGAACAACACTGGCCAAAAATTTGGGCAAAAAGAATATTATGGAAACTTCAGGAGCATTTTGTGTACGAAGTACGTTACAAATTAATTTACCCCCAGCAGCTAAGAAAAAAATACATCTCAAACCTCAAGTACAAACTAGGATTTTTATTCGGACTGTTGAGGCAGCTCAAAAATCAGCAAAAATGGGTGTATTGGGCGTTTCGGGTTCATCATACCAGACTTTCCGCGATTTACTTTTCTTTTAAAATGTTCGAAAAACTTGCGAGATTAGATGTTGACATAAGAGATGTGATTGAATTAATTAAGAAGACAGAATATAAGATAAATATACGGAAGGACCCTGAGTTCTACGAGAAAGAAGTGGTCTAAACATACATTAGAGGTTAATCATTGTAGGATTTCGTTTAAATTCCATTTGCTTATGGTACAATAAATAATTCCTTGCAGCAGAATAATAAACATTTAATTTTGAGCATTTTTTCTTTTACAAATCTAATGTCTCTGAAGTTCGCAGAAATATTAAATATGCTAATGATTCACACGGTTTAAAGAAACATTATTCTCAATGAAAACACACAATGACACTTACTTGAGAATAAATAATTTAACAATGGTGTCTAAGATATACTTAGAAAGTACATGCAAACTTAGAAAAGTTTCATTGTTACGTGCCTGACCTGGAATCGAACCCGCGCCCTAATACTTGAGAGGTTGGTTCTTTAACCACTAGGCCACCACGACTTCACTATTTACGACTTCTAGAATAAAGCTATAGATGATATTTCGAGACTCGGCTGAAACCTCGGGCGGAAGATAGTTTTAAATGGGGGCTCCAAACACGTTAACATGCAATGTACTTACTTATTGACGCAATAAACTATTTTGTATTTGTATTTGTATTATTATAAATAAACCGTTACACTGACTTCTGCCGTTAATAAAAAAATAACAGAACTACTGTCATGATACCGGAAAAAAACAAAAGCCAACAATGGTTTGAGAGCAACAAATGTTTCCATTCACGTTCATTTATTCCGAGTTGCTGGCAACCCGCCAGACGCGCTGGCAACACCGCCCAAGACTGTAATATTCACAATTTAAACTTGGCCCTTTTACCAACTTCTTTGATAATTTTACTAATTATTTAGGTATAATATCATTTATGTTTCTGCACTATTATGAGATTACTAGCTTCTTCCAGCGGTTTCACCCGCATCCCGTGGGAACTACTTCCTGTACCAGGATAAAAAGTAGCCTATAGCCTTCCTCGATAAATGGGCTATCTAACACTGAAAAAATTTTTCAAATCGGACCAGTAGTTCCTGAGATTAGCGCGTTCAAACAAACAAACAAACTCTTCAGGTTTATAATGTTAGTATAGATTATGGAAGTAGTTCCTATCTGTATAAGTAAATAAATATTTGTCGGAGATAGTCAATAGTACGGTCACTGAACGAGACGCAAGCGCGCCCTCTGGTGGCGTTTTCGGTGAAACAACAATTTGGCGCGCTTGGCGGAGTCGTGGCAGTCAGCGCGGCGTCCGCGGAGCTCAGTCTTAGTTCAGTCTTAGTTCAGTCTTGGTCGAGTCTTCATTGAGTGTTCGTGGCGTTACTACCCTACGTCACGTCTAGTGTACCTAGTGTTATTGCCTAGCGTTGTAGCTCCAAATTTATCTCTTTGCTTGATCTTGATTGCTCAGTTAGGGTACTGATGTCGGACGATAGTGCCAGCCATCCTGATGGCGCCTCCGACATATTTATTATAACAAAAGCTGAACCACCTTATTAAAAAACGTGGTTTTAAGAAGTACCCGCTTATAATAGGTTTGGTCCACTAATTTTGTGCGGGACGGTGGTTTTAAAGGTGGTACAAAAGCTGGTTATTTTTTAAAACCACGTTTTATTATAATATACGGTGGGAAGAGTTTGTTGGTTTGGACTAGCTAATCCACATGAATATGATTGATTATTTGGTCATCATCCTCCGAGCCTTTTTCCCAACCATGTTGGGGTCGACTTCCAGTCTAACCGGATTCAGCTGAGTACCAGTGCTTTACAAGAAGCGACTGCCTATCTGACCTCCTCAACCCAGTTACCCGGGCAACCCGTTGCCACTTGGGTAGACTGGTGTCAGACTTACTGGCTTCTGATGTTCAATGACAGCCGGGACCTACAATTTAACGTGCCATAAGTATAATAAAAGAATACTGTGTAAACCCAGTTGGATCGTAGTTATTATTTCATAATTACCTATTATCATGACGCTGAAACGAAATTTTCTGATTTACGGCTACCGTTACCAATATTTTATCCATTTGTTGATTTGCTTATGAATAGAATTGTTACATTATCCAAACTCCTATCTCTAGTAAGTAAAATAAAAGATATGTAGACTATTGTCAATGGCCGTAACACGAACTGTTACTAAAAGGTTATTATTTGTGCTTACGTATAAATGAAAAGGAAAACATATACAAAATGGAGTGTGCAAAGTTATTCTAGTTTCATAGTAAAACATTAAGTTTGTTGCTAAGTTTCAAGTGCCGTTGCTTGTGTACTTAGAAGCTCCGTAACTTATAATTATGTTAACATTTTAAGCAGTTCTGTTTGCTCCTTACAAAATGTTTAGTGTCTTTTATAACTTGTAATAACGATTAGTTATGCAAATTAATCGTTTCTAGGGACCAGCTACGGCCTCGGATAATTCTAAATGTATGTAAACCTTCTTCTTAACTCTGTACCTCTATGGTTTGATACCATAGATTTGTAAGGATCTTCATCCTCCTGCCCTCATCCCAATTTTATTTGGGATTTATTTTTAATTATTAATTTATTAGGTTCACCAACGAATGTTTATGTTATGGACCATGTGATTAATTCGGGCATTATTTATAATGCCATCATCATTATAAATAATGCCCGAGCATTATGAATAATGTCTAGCTTTATCGGGCCAAGTGATTAATAACTATCTTAATTTCATTATTTATCACATTGCACGGGCATTATTATATTGCTTCATGACAGTTGGGCAATTTGATAATAAAGCTATATTTTATGCGGTGCGAGGGTGGCAGTTGTTCTAATAAATAAATTCTGTTACTTGCTACATATTTTATGATTATTGTTTCGAAAATTATATGTTCTATTTTAATGGGAAATTATAAGTCTAACCACAAAATTATTTATTGGACAATTGTCATCTAATTTACTTACACGGCATCGTTTTTCTTGATCTCATTTTTCTTGGCTCGTTTTTTTTTATGGTAGAATTTAATTTGGATTCAAAACATTGTATTAAAAATTGACCCAGTGACGAAAACGAATCGCTGCAAACCCGACTCCACGTAGTCTTGTCTGCCCTACCATCATCATCATCATCATCATCAGCCTATCGCAGTCCACTGCTGGACATAGGCCTCTCCAAGTGCACGCCACTGAGATCGATTTGCCCTACCCCTAGATTGCAATTCAAAACCGCGTAGGCGCGGAGGGTCAAGGCGGCCTGCGAGCTGAGTCGCAGGTAGTTTTAACGCATGCCATGCGGCCAAACGGTGGTGAGCGTGAAAACCATCTGCGACGATAAGCTCGCATGGGACCGCCGGAGCCCCGCAGCGCCGGAGCCGTGACAGAAGCCATGCTTGCTGCATGTTGTATGCTTACTTCCATGCTGTGTGGTTTAATATTTAGTTTAAGTTAAATGTCAATAACAATTAAAAAAATGAAATTAAATATGTTTATATTACTTTGCCCAAAAGGTTGATTATTTGAATATTTATTATCAAATTGCACTCTCATATTGGGCATTTTTCATAATGACCGGGCATTATGTATACTGCCCAATTTATCACTTGGTCCATAACATTTACACTAATGCATACTTATAACTATTAACAAACAAAGGAAAGTGTAATACTCACTTAAAGGTAAACACCACAAACACAATATTAAATTAAATCATAAAGATGTAAAGATATGATATTAAAAAAAATCTTCTAATTCACAGAAGCTGTACGTATAAGATGTGCATAAAGTGTTATAGATAAAAGAATGTAAAACGAAAAAAGTTAAAAAAAAAAATTAAAATAATAATAACTCAAATCCATTCTAAACACTCAATTATACGCTAAACATACTATTAAAGCCATTAATACATACGCAATACCCATTCTTACCTACTCATTTGGCATCATAAACTGGAGTAACACAGAACTAAAAAATTTACAACGCATTATAAACACAACTTTAACCAAACATAGGAAACACCATCCCCGCTCCTGCATACAAAGACTAACACTGCCAAGAAAGGATGGTGGACGGGGGATTATAGATATTACAAACCTACACAATAAGCAAATTAGTATACTCCGAAAATATTTTGATTCAAAAAGCACTAACTCTATCCTACACAAAGCAATAGCCCATAATGACCGAAAACTCACACCACTAAACATGCATGATAAGGCGCCACAAAATAAAGAAAGAGTAATTGACAGACAGACTAAATTAACAGAATGGGCCCGAAAGTCACTACATGGGAGACATCTCTTCGACCTGAACCAGCAAAACGTCGACAAATTAGCGTCGAACGAATGGCTAAGGCGAGGAGATCTCTTCCCTGAGACTGAAGGGTTCATGTTAGCTATTCAGGACCAAGTTATCGAAACACGCAACTATCAAAAGCATATCATGCGAGCCGCTATCCCGACTGATATCTGTAGAAAATGCAGCAGTGCCTCTGAAAATATTCAGCACATTACCGGAGCATGCAAAGCAATAGTGCAGACCGACTATAAACATAGACACGATCAGATAGCGAACATAATACATCAAAAACTTGCGATAAAATACAAATTAATTCCTCCACCATCAGTACCCTACTATAAATATAATCCCCAAATAGTTCTCGAAAACAACACCCATAAGTTATACTTCGATCGCGCCATCCTCACTGACAGGACAGTACATTATAATAGACCGGACATCACTTTACTAGATAAAATTAACAAAACCGCTCAAATCATAGACATCGCTGTACCGAACACACACAACCTGCAACACACCATATCAGAAAAACTCTCCAAATACACCGACCTTAAAATTGAAATGAGCCGTATGTGGCGATTGGGCAGTGTTTCAATTATTCCCATAGTGCTTTCAACGACTGGTGTAATCCCAAAGCAACTGCATCAGTCGCTGAAAACACTGGACTTAGCACCGACCACCTATCTAACTCTCCAGAAGGCTGCCATCTTAAACACTTGCCGAATCGTTAGAAAATTTTTACAAAATGATAGTGAAACCCAAACAGCTATAACAATCCCAACAGACACACAACAACGACTACAAAACACACCTAATAATTCAGCACATCAACCTTCATCATTCACATAGGCTAGCACTTGGCTTCGGCCCGTGCTAATCTAAAACCCCGGTAGTTTATACCGAGATACAAAAATGTATACCCACAAATAATAATAATAAGAACTTTATTGCAGACCAGGGTCCATAAAAAATAACAAAATTACAATTATACAAAAAAGAACACATACATACAATCACAAATACAAAGACAATAAGACATACATAGAATTACAAAAACAGAACAAAATACAATAAATACATTTACTTAATATAAGTGAATGACGCACAATGTGTCGTCATCCAGTGCCACATCATCGGGCTGTCCAGTCTGTTGGCCACAATAGCCACCAGGCTGTTGGAGCTATCGCGCACTCGCCGCATCAGGGATGCTATGCGTGTCCTCATAATGGCGTGGAAATCAGGCACGCCTGCCTCTGCGAACATGCCCGACGCACTGCAAAAGCGCGGTAACCCCAACATCACCCTGAAGGCATTATTATATTGGACTCGCAGAGCATTATACGAGCTTTTTGTATAGCCGACCCATAGTGCGCACGTGTACAGAGATTGGCAATATGCCCTAAAAAGTGTGATTTTTACTTCTTTTGTACAACGTGCGAACCTACGAGCCAGCATGTTACAGCGGACCGCTAATGCTCTGCGTTCCCTCTCCAGATCCATATCGTCCGAAAGGCTATCGGTGACCCAATGCCCCAGGTACTTGAACTGAGTCACTCTGGTAAGCGGAGTGCCCGCCAGGGTGACCGGTGGCACTATGTCGTAACATTTGTTACCCGCCTTAAAAACCATCAGTTCGCTTTTGACAGCATTATACCTAAGGCCGTGAGTCACCGCATAGTCCTCGCAGATGCGGAGAAGCCTCCTCAGTGCACTGATTGATGGGCTCAGCAACACCATATCATCTGCATAACTTATATTATTGACACAGTGCCCGTCAATGGAGCACCCGATATTAGTATTGCTGAGCTCACAAATCAGCTGATTTACATACAGGTTGAAAAGCTTAGGTGAGCTGAGTCCCCCCTGCCTTACCCCGCAATCCAACCTGTATGCATCCGACAGGACACCCGCCCACTTGACATAATTGTATTGGTTGTTATACCAATACTTCAGCATGTTTACAACATCACCTGGAAGGTTTGTGACCTGCGAATAAATAATTTTACAATAATTTTTTTAATTTTTTTTAATAATTTTTTTTAATTTTTTTTGTGAATAAATAATTTTACATTTTTAGGAATAAGAAATATGTAAAAGATATTCTGCAGTTCGTTTTTATTTTAAACTTTTGTACATACCTTCAATGTACGCTATACAAAATTGGTTCAGTTCTAAGTATTCTAGAACAATTTTCTCTGGTGCAGCATAAAATGATATTGCTTGCCTTACGTTACACGATTAATCTTTGCTTCTATATTTTTTTAAATATGCTTCTGCCCCTCTTTACTTACTACTGAGAAGAGTGTTGATACTTTATAACTAGTTTCTGTTTGTAAATTAAAATATTAGCATCTCATCATAAAATGTAAACAGATAAATATTTTCTAAATATCAAGAATAATCTCTCTCTTTTCATAAAGTTATACTCACAAAGCGAACTTACACTGAACACTCTCGTTCAAGAGCGCTATGATGCATAAAGGGTTGGACCACATCTGGCAGCACAGAATCGCATTTGTTCCGCCTATGCTACCACGTTCATACTGCGAACTGAGTGCTTAGTGCGAGTTTTCGTGAATTTTTTTACGGACTCACATGAGAGCGCGTATACTAAGATTTGTATGGAACAAAAACAGCTCCACCTAGTGTCAAAAATTGGAACCTGTTTTTGTTCCATACAAACAGTGTTGCCAACAGTTGTAGAAGCTTACCACCAGAGTCAACTTTTAAAACCACCAGAAAACCACTAACAAAAATGTATCCCACACTTAAAATCATCACCAAATTCACCACTAAAAAAGTATTGTTTATATTTTATTGTAACCTAAAACAATTTAATCATCCAAAGATGTAACTCGGCAACGATAGAAAATTAAAACAGACAAAGCATTACATCTGTTTAGCAATTCATCCGACACGATCCGAATCCTTCACAAATTATAATCGGCGTAGTAGTTTCACAAATTGTTTAGTTACGCATTTGACCAATGAATGAGTACTTAATATAATTATATAGTAGTCGTTCACCTTTTTGTTTTGTAGATGCTTTTTTGACATTCCGTGAGACGTCAAATCTCCATAGTAACTCCTTAAAGTTGTACCACAAAACTTACATTTCGCTACTTGACCCGCAGTACTTTCAACATTTCGCCACTAAATAGGGGACTTAAACCACCAGTATTAGTGGAAAATCCACTAAGTTGGCAACACTGCATACAAATCTTAGTATACGCGCTCTCATGTGAGTCCGTAAAAAAATTCACAAAAACTCGCACTAAGCACTCTGGTGAAACTGATACTGTGAGCTGGTGAAAGGATGCGTTAGCATGCTATCCCGCGCTTCAGCGTTCCGGAGTCTCCCTGCCGAACATTGCATTTTGTCCGTGATTTGTGCCGATCGCCTCGAGGATTCCGCCGCGTGCTATCGGATTATGCTTTCTGTCTCGGTCTAGCAAATGGCAGTTCTAAGCGACGAAAGAGAAAGGGCGACGGAAAAGGCGATTCCGTGCTGCCAGATGTGGTCCAGCCCTAAGACGCTGACAGCACCCAAAACAAAATACGTATGAAAGAGAAGCCTGTTGACGCCACGTTCGTAACATATAAAATTAATAGCCTTAAAATGAGTTGAGTAGTCAAAAATTAAAATTAACCAAGTTCTGTATTTACACATGGACTCGTTAGTGTTACAAATTTTATCAATGTACGTTGATAAGTACCTAATACAGATGTTTTTGTTGGAAGATCATTTTAAGAGGGAAGTTTTCAATTTTCTTTGTATCGAGAATGTGTTTTTAAATTAACTGGGTTCCCAGATATATGCTCAAGATGATTATATATATTTTCGCCGCCAAAAACTGTATGGATTTGGTCTAAAAATGTTTGGGACATTTTTAACAACAAGGTAAAGGTCCGATTACGGAAAGCAGCTAACAATAATCATTTAAGATGAGCTCCAGTGCACCAAAATACCAGCTTCGCAAAAAAAGTTGTCGTTTTACCGACAGATAACGTAAACGTCTGTCGGTAAAATCAGCCCTAGATCATAGATCAGACTATTCTTCAACGACTATCATTATCAAGTATATTGTTCGTTTCTATAAATATTAACCCGTGATTATATCAAGGTACTTTAAGTATTACCTAACACCATCGCAGCATTAAACCAATTTTAATTTAAAATCTTTATAAATTAATTTTAATATAACATAAGTTTTTATGTACTTTCTAAGTATATCTTAGACACCAATGGCTGATTAAAAGGTAAAGGAAAACATCTTGAGGAAACCTGGACTATATAGTCTGAAATCAGCAACCCGCATCCATCCGTGTGAGAAGAGGCCTGTGCCCAGAAGTTGGACAATACAAAGGCTGTAACAAGCACAAGTACAAGTTTATTAACACGCGATTATATATAAAATAAACCGGCCAAGTGCGAGTCGGACTCGCGCACCGAGGGTTCCGTACAAATCCTATATAGATAAAAAGTGAGTCTCGCACCAACCGTTCAGTTTAGAACAATCATAGTTATGGTAATTTCGTGAGTAGTTAATATTTTATATTTTATAACATAACTAAAATAGTAGTCCAGTACCTTGTAAAAGTTATTTTATTAAAGTTATTTATATACAACATTTTATAGTCATCATTCAGAAATCTGATTGAAAATAACTAATTATGTCTTAAAGGTCATTGGGCATATCTGACCCGCTTTGTAAAAAGTGGCGGACATGAATCAAAGTAGTTTTAAATCGTGGAGAGTGGTATGACGTTTCTTTGAATATAAGTATTTTATTACAATTCCATGGAGACGAATGTCCAGGATCGTTTGAAAAATATAAAAGACAAACAGTTTCAGAGGATTGTACAGGTTGCAATGCTAGTTTTTACTGTTAAAGAATTTTCATAAAGAAGGAAGATGCCAATTCGGATGACCAGGATCTGATGAGGATCTGGAAACCCTGAGAAATCGAGGGCAACTCTTGAATATTGTAGGCACGCATCGAGTCAAAACCAGATATGTGAGTGTATTTTTGAGGGTACTGGTAAATAGTGAAGGTTTGGAGCTGATTTGATTATGAAGACTACAGAGAGTCGAGGGAACTCCTGAACGGTATGTTGCAACTACCACATGTTTGGGCTTATTTTATTCGTATTGGCGAAGACTTTCCACATAGATAGGTTTGACTGCCATTGTGGGATCGATAGCAAAGATCTTATATAGTTATGGGAACTCCTTTACAATTTATAATGTAACCTTGTGTTGGAGCTTATTTTATTTTAGGTGATGAGAATTCACTACTAATGGGATCTTTTATTTTTGAGGGATTAATCACCTAACGAGCCCCAGTTTCAGGTTTTTTTCGAAACTGCCTGACGACTTGTAACTGTCGAATTGTAACAACGACTGCTAGAGAGTAGGATTCGGGTCTGCTGGCTTTACGTTTCTAGAGCCTTGACAAAAGTGTAATTCTGTCCCTTTCTTTGCTTTATAAAGTCGGCTTTATTTTATTTTGTAGCATTTTACAAACAAATCCAACTTCAAACATATAAAAAAGCAAGAAAGAAATTAAAATGATGTGAGGTGCATCGGTCTAGAAGTCGGTGTCTAGAGGATGCATCTATATTTATTTATCCACCGAGATCTAGACCGATGCATATAATTCTTGTTGTTTTTAGAAGTTGTTTTTTTTTTTTTGTAAAACGTTTTTATTTTTAACTTTTGTGAAAAGTTCTCGTCAATACGAATAATAAGCTCTAAACCTTCACTGTTTGATAGTATCACCAGACATACATCTGAGAATCAAGTTTAAATCCTATGCATGCCTAGAATTTCTGATAGTTGCCCTCGATTTCTCAGGATTTCCATCATCAGATCCTGACCTGATGACAAAGAAAATAAACGGCGAGTATACTCTTTCACTGCAAAGAAATGATTTCTCAAATCCGTCAAACTTGGTCGTTTAAATTCCCCATTAAAATGAGGAAAATATTTGATGTTTACACCTGATTTTCTCTCGATTCCTATGGTTCACATTGATGCGACTAATGCCATAGTAAATCAGAGCCTTTGTCATTATACTGTGCTATATTTCGTTCGTATCGGCCGTGGGTATGGTTTCCATACTAAGGTGCCCAATGACCTTTGAATAATTTAAAATTTTTCACAGTTTAGAGGCAATTAGATTTAAGAAGTGTTTGATATGAATTTCAACTTTAATATCTCTACGCGTTCATGTGAAAAAGGGTAGGTAGGAAGTTTATAATTATTAAAAAAATATTTTATGTCATGTAAGCAAAAATAATATTTTAATATTTTATGTAACTTCAAATTTATCATTTTCGCAATTTTTCCTTTATGTGTACTATATAACGTTGCTTCGTGCCGAATTTCAAGATTCTGAGTTCACAGGAAGTAGCCTGTAGGTTTTGATTCCCTAGCGTGTGATGGAAATTCGTCTAAGGTGTCGGTATAACTGCTGTATCTTTTGATCGCGTTAACTTAGAAGTTTGATTTTTTCACTGCCTAAAGGGACAATAGACCTAGGTATTTGGTATAAATTTCAATTTGATACCTTTATTCGTTCGTGAGAAATAAGGTAGTAAGTTTCATTTTATTAAAATATTTTTTTTTTATAATATATAACTAAAAAAAAGAGATTTTCGTAATTTTTCCTATATTTGCATTATATGAAAATGCTTCATGCCAAATTTCAAGACTCTGAGTTTACGGGAAATATCCTGTAGGTTTTGATTCCTTTGCGAGTGTCGAAAATTTGTTGAAAAAATCTACATAATCGGCTGTATCTTTTGATTGGCTTGGCTTAGAAGTTTGATATTTTCACAGCTTAAAGGGACAATAGACTTGAGTATATCATGTGAATTTCAGCTTGATACGTCCACGCGTTCTTGAGATAAAGGGTCTTGACAGACAGACAGACAGACAGACAGACAGACAGACAGACGGACAACAAAGTGATCCTATAAGGGTTCCGTTTTTAGGGTTCCGTAGCCAAAATGGCAAAAACGGAACCCTTATAGTTTCGTCATGTCCGTCTGCCCGTCTGTCCGTCTGTCCGTCTGTCACAGCTGATTTACTCGGAAACTATAAGTACTACAGTGATGAAATTTGATGGGAATATGTGTTGTATGAACCGCTACAAAAATATGACACTAAATAGTAAAAAAAAGAATTGGGGGTGGGGCCCCCCATACATGTAACTGAGGGATGAAATTTTTTTTTTCGATGTACATACCCGTGTGGGGTATCAATGGAAAGGTCTTTTAAAATGATATAAAGTTTTCTAAAAAACATTTTTCTTAAAGTGAACGGTTTTTGAGATATCAGCTCTCAAAGTCGTAAAAAGTATGTCCCCCCCCCTCTATTTTTATAACTACGGGGTATAAAATTCTAAAAAAAATAGAGGTGATGCATGCTAATTAACTCTTTCAACGATTTTTGGTTTGATCAAAGTATCTCTTATAGTTTTTGAGATAGGTTGATTTAACTGTAATTTACGGAACCCTTCGTGCACGAGTCCGACTCGCACTTGGCCGGTTTTTCCTTTTGAGGTACGGAACCCTAAAAATAACATTAGGTACCTAATACCATCGCAGCATTAAACCAATTTTAATTAAAACTCCAATAAGTACCTACTATCATAATAATCGCGTGAGAAACAAAATATTTGTGAACGAGACTTGCCGGCTTATCGTGTTACATAGGGCTGTCACGATATCCCGGGTTGTACTTACCCGCACGCAGTAGGTTGAGTCCTGAAAATATAGGCCACTGGAGCAATACTGGTGCAAGGTACGCAAGAATCCCGGGGTGCGGGATTGTTTTAAAGAGTAATCGATACCGGGATTAGAAAGGGGTCTCCTATGAGTAGCAGAATAAAAACCTTTATTGATAAATGGGCTGTTTGACACTGAAATTAATGTTTCTAATCGGTTCAGTAGTGCCTGAGATCTAAACAAACAAACTCTTCAGCTTTATAATATTCAGAACTGTACGCTGTACGCTGTACCTGTATTTTGTTTTTACAAGGAAATATCGACCGTTTTAAATTAGATCAAAATATAAATAGGCAAGATGGAAAGTTTACTTGATTATAATAATATTAGTATAAATCGCTTTCGCCTTTGACATAAACTACTTGTAAAAAGCTAAGCTTCGATAAAAAGTATAATCGCATGATAAGTAACGCCACAGCAGAACTATATCGTTTTGACCCGGAAATATCGCTGTTAAAGGAATTTGTCTTATTGCAATCAGTTTAGGTACAAAATCGCGTGCAAGTTCCATCATCAATTTTAATTTGCTTTCATAATATCGTTAATAGGTTTAATTTTAGAATGTTTTAGAATTTGTTTTTATTTTCCTTTTTGGCGTGATGTAACTGGCTGGTACAAGTTTTAACGATTTTGTGTTTCTGTTCATTGTTTAAAATTCCGAAAAGCCAAACAACAAGCCAAAATTATGTTAACTAATAATAAATTATTTGTCAATTTTCATCTATTGAACATTAACCTTTCAATATTATCATAAGGTTGAAAACCTATTGGGATTTTTCGTCTGTATTTAAAAGTGATTCAAATGCTACCATATATGTCGCATCCAACTTGTTAAAATTGCTATTCAATGAAACAACTAGCTCTTGGAATAAACAACGCCACCCAACATAGCCGTTTGATCAAATAGCTATTTTAACTACTTGGCTGCTACCTGCTACATAAACCTACAATCCAAAGGCAGCAAAGCAATTAAGATAATGTGGTGGAAGCCGTAATAGTGACAGATGAAGAATTATTGCGGCTATATCTTACGGCAGAGGCTTCTAACACGTCGTTAATATCTCACACGTCTGGTCTTAGCCTGCTCCATACTATTGAGCATTGATCACCATACTGTTAAGCTATGATAGAAATACAAAAATATTTGATGTACTAAATTGTAGTTTTGCCTCCTCTATTACAAATAAATATAGTAAATAAAAACCATTTTTTTTTTTAACCCTAAAGGCTCTGAAAGTACTGAGCTGATTTGATTTTTTTCACTGTTAAACCGCGGGAAAGCAATAGTCCTTGTTGATGTATAAATAAATACGAAAAATATATTGCCTATGTGGCTTTTCACACCAAAACGACTGACCCAATTACTGAATTAAAAGACACAGATACACAGACAGATAGGTTTTTTTATCGGGACCCCGTAAGCAGTTCCCTGGAGACCCGAGTAAAACTGCAAGAAACAGTAAGTCATCTACATACACGACCAACAAAAAGCAAACATATTCCCTTTATAGATATATCAGAATTGAGAATACAAAGGCATTTCACATAAAACACCCCCTGTGTATACCGTTCGCTGATCGCAGAAACATAAAGCTTACTCGCAGAGAAACATTCGAGAGTAACTCCCACTGTGTCGATCACACCTGAGCGTACCCAGGAGGAAAGCTTGTATCTCACTGTTTTACATATCAAACGATAGTTCAATGCTGAAGTCAATATTTGTACGAAAAGTCGATGTTTGCTACTGATTTTGTATGTCTTGAATAGATAACCATTTGTTTTTTGAATAATCTGTTTTGTGTCTCTTATGACGGAATTGGTGAAAAAAATCACGTTTTTAGGAGCAAAAATATAGAATTTTATATGGAATGATGTGCTTAGGAGAATTTTACCTGCTATAAGGATGGAATAAATAGCAAATTTGATAGCAGAACTCTGAAACGATACTCAATTTGAAGGCTGCTCAAACCTCATTCCATGTCTGTCATACGTTTGTTTTACAGAAATACTTTTAAGTTGAACTTAAAGTTACATAGCGTCGTAAGTGACATTAGAAACCTTTTAAAAACTTTTGAATACTATAAAGTATTTTGAGAAAATATTGTATATCAAGAAATCCAAGACATAACTTATCAATACAGCATTCAATCCACTTATGCATGTTCCTACAACACAAGACAGTTCTACGTCGATACAAAGTCGACAAACACAATATATACAGAACTGTTATGTCCTACACACAGTACACACCCAAAACCTATCGCCAATATTGGCCATATTGGTTTATTTTATGACCATAACTAAATGGGGCAACGGCTGGGGCAGTAAGACAAACATTGGGCCATGGAGAACAAAATGACTAGCGGAGGTGTCAACGAAAAATCGCCTAAGAAAGTAGAGCTCCCATAATGTGGGTGAGCGGGGGCTAGGAATGTCACTGTTTTTATAATTATACGCCTTCTTTGTACCAAATTTTTTTGTAATTCCAATAGCCATTGACAGATACCTCAAAGAACCTAATCGCCTCGTTAGTTCATTCGTAACTGATCGCATTTCTCATGGCCACCGCACGGTACGAATTTGACATAGAAGAAGGCGCCTGACCTACCTGCATTATGGCATCTCCGCTCATTCCTTACTCCGAGGCTTCGGGGCATGAAGACAAACACTGGGCCAATAACCCAATGGCCCAGTCCTTATCGGAGCGTATTCGCTTCATGGAAGATGTTTTGACATGATTTATTCATGTTGGAATGTATCCAGATGTTTTTTGACGTATGATTGCATATTGGGTTAATTTTTTTTGAGAGCTAAGGGTGGTTTTGAGGACAATAGTCTCTGTATGTGTGGATTCGAAATGAAGAGCTTCTTTTATCCGATTCTGGATAAGGGTCGTCTACTAGATTCTATCGTGGTTATAGTTGTCGGCACGAATTTTGAGCTCTGACCTACATCTGCGCAGAAATAATTATTGGGTCCCTTTTGTGGTATGAAGTGAGGCGCGGGACCGGGCTAAAGCGGTGATTGGCCCGCAGTGCATCGCGTCATAGCCATCACTCGGGATTGGTTCTTTGCTAATAAATCACTTCTGCGCAGATGTATGTCAGAGCTCAAGATTCGTGCCGATAACTATACTCCTGCTATTTCAATCGCATGTATATTACTCCGCATATCTGGGTAAAAAAGCCTTCCTCGATAATTAGGCTGACTGAACATTGGAATATTTCCAAATCGGTGCAGTAGTTCTTGACGGTAAATAAACTCATCAGCTTTATAATGTTAGTGTTTATAATGTAACATTAAGAAAATGTAATAAATGAACAAATAAATATATTACTTATTAAAATACCAAGATGGCCAGTCTAGTTGAAGATACTGACTTTGTGACTAATCGGCCTATTGCACCTAGTACTTACGCACTCAGTCAGTATCATTTGAACCTGGTACATAAGGAAAATTGCTGAAAATTAGGTATTACATAATTTTCTCAAAAACGAAATCCAATTTACAACAAAAATAAAAACAAATACATCCAAACTTCCAAATCGAAAACAAGCCAACTTTAAAACGGGCACCTGTTTTGCATTTACCCATTTTTCTTTTGCCCCCACAATAAGAAACGAGCCAAAGCGTGTCTCTGAAATCTTGGAGCACTGAACTGACTGGAGCCTCCACTATAATCGCGAAGTAGCTTACTCATGCCTTTCCCATCATATCGCTACGCTCACCTCATGACAAAATATCTATAAACACGAGCATATCATTAAGTCGAGTACCTACTTAAGCATATCATCGCAATTATTAAGTTTGGTATTTTTAATGTAAGTAAATATAACTCTAGTTTTGGTTGTAAATATCTTGCTAATACTTCTGATCAAAATACATTAGGTATTTACCCATTATGCTATTAACAGTTGGCCTAGAAACATGAAACCAAAAAATGTTAAGATCTCACCATTTATAACATATTTTACCTAGGTTAAAGATTCTTAGAAAATTCAGGCACATATTAGTATACCAGTAAAACGGCGAACTCGTTCCATAGCAACAACCTTTGGCATGAGAAGGCAATGGCGTGTCCAGCAAGTTATATGTTCTTCGCCTGAAATATACCTGGGAGAAAACTCTCCGTCGCCAATTTATGCAGTTGACTCTAAAAGTTAGCATTATGCTGTCTGCGATATAAATTGTCATTCTTTTTAAACGTTTTGTGTCTGTGGCATGGACTTGAGACTTGGAGTTATCAATTTTGTTGGATATTAAGTTTCAGGTTCCATTTAAGAAATGTCATTTTGGAAATTTTTGAAAATAATGTCTTGTGTGATTAAGGCAACAAGGCTAGAATTTTGATTTTGTCTTTCAGAAAGGTAGGCTAATATTGCCGGATAGGTACCTCAAGATGCTCATTACAAACAGGGTAGGTCCCTGAAGATATGGCGGGATGACCTGGACGCTTACAAACATTTTGGTTATTGACACCTGAAGGGTCCTGAAGAGGTGTGGCTTTTGCCCAGCAGTGGGACAATTCTGACTACAAAAAAGGCCTTTCTTGAGAGTGACGGAATCATAATAAGAATATTTAGGCAAGATGAGATTTCGATTCTCGTGTGCTTTTATATTGACTAATCCGCAAGTGCTTAAGTTGAGCTTCTCACTTCATTGTATTTCGCTGTTATTTACACTTAGGCTTTCTCGATTTATAATCGTAGTCTTGTATTGTTAAATCTCAAAATGTCTCTTTTTTCTTTACTGTTACTCAAAAGTGTAAAAGGAAATATTTTATATTCTATTTTATTTTTATTTTATTTTATTTTATTTTTATTTTATTTTATTTGGGAAAACAAACAATTGTACATCAAATCTTACAAATACAAAATTACTACAGTTAAAATATAAATGTACAATCAACAACGTTTCCACATATTACTACTAACTTAACACTAACACTACACTAACATAGCACATTACAAAGTTACGGAGAAAAGATAGATTACAATTTTAATGAATTTAAAGATGAAAACAATATAAACCGAGCCTAATCCAAACTGAGGTTACATTTTATGACATTCTTAAATTTTTGTAAAGATAAGTGAAATATATCTATTTTAAGAAAGTTTTTGTTATAAATTTCAACTAGCCTCCGGAGTGGCGCTCGCTCACCCGCATTCGTTCGACTTGTAGTAGTAGAGAATAGTGGGTAAGCGCGAACCTCTCGACGGATTACAGTTCTGGGTACAATATAAAATAAGCTATTTATTATTTCAGGGCAATTATACCTATTATGAATAAAACCGTGAAGCATCATTGCTTGAAGCAGTAGACGTCTAGATTGCAAGTCAAGCATTTTAAATTCCTTTAGAGATTCGTTATAAGATAATGGTCTAAGACGGCATTTATACCGTACAGTACGTAAATATTTACGCTGAACTTTTTCAATTGATGTAACATATTTATCGTAGTAGGGATCCCATATAACACAACCATATTCCACCTGTGGACGAATTAGAGTATTGAACAGGTATAAGTATGTATGCGGTCGTTTAAAGTCCGTACCAGATCTGATTACAAAATTATACATTTTAAATGCTTTTGCCACGATTTTGTCTATATGTAAGTTCAAGTGAAGCTTATTATCTAAAATTATGCCTAAGTCACATATAAAGGTTTCCTTTAACAAATTCTCCTGACAAAGTTTGTAATTGAACTTAATTAAAGTTTTGTTTTTAGAAAAAATTATAAATTTACATTTTGAAATGTTTAATTGAAGTTTATTTGTATCACAATAACTAGATAATCGATCCAGATCATCCTGCAACATAATACAATCATTGACAGATTTAATTGTTTTGAATATCTTGAGATCGTCCGCATACAATAAAAAATTACTATTTTTGAAGCATTTGCCAATATCATTAATATACATTATGAACATTAGCGGCCCAAGAATCGACCCCTGAGGGACACCAGACGTCGCCATAAATGTGTCCGAGTTGTGTCCATTTATGACAACTGTTTGGCTGCGATTCGATATATATGAACAGAACCATCTCAATAAACAACCTCTTATCCCGTTAAAAGCGATTTTTTTTAATAGTAATTCATGGTCCACTCTGTCAAATGCTTTTTTTAAATCTGTGTATATGGCATCTGTTTGAGCTCGACTATCCATATTGTTGAACAAAAAGTTGGTATAAATCATGAGGTTAGTGATGGTTGACTTATGCTTAACGAAACCGTGCTGCTCTGGAATAAGATTGTGTTGTATGATAGGGTACAGTTTTAAATGGACTAGCCTTTCAAACAGTTTTGCAACTGCGTTTAAAATAGAAATGGGTCTATAATTTTCAATGTCTTGCCTAGAACCATCTTTAAAAACAGGAACTATGTTGGCTTTTTTCCATACAGAGGGAAATTGACCTGTAGAAATACATTTATTGAAAATATTTATTTTAAACTATTTTACATTTATTTATACAACAACATTATTACTATCATTACTGGTTTCAAATGTTGTATATAATATCTATGCATTTAAATGGCCAATCCTAAAAACTAAAGACAAAAAGGTGACCAAGAAAAGAATGAATATAATACAACCTAAATAACTGGAACTGTATTTTCAGGAGCGATAACCGATAAATAAGTTTAAAATTGCAAGTCCAACCAGTCATTACACGATAAGTGTTCCGATATACGCGTTCCAGGGTGCTCGATACCTCCCCTTTCAATTTAACAGCTTGAACTTGAGAGTGTTTAACCAACCGGAACTGCCATGCGCTAAAGTGAGAAGAGATTTCTTAAGAAATAAGCAGTGCTTTTGTACTTAGTTGGTGTTCTATGTTTCTTCTTGAATCAACTGTGTACCTACATGGTACTAAATAAAGTCTACACAACCGTTGGCGCGAGGTACCTACGCAAATAGTGATAGCTCACAAGAATCTTTGATCACATCGTTACAGCCTTTTCACACTGGAGGATTTTCCGAGCAGTTTTTTTGTGCTCGGTTGTATGAAAAGGCCGACTCATGGATAACACAAAATTCACTACCATTACCTTAACGCACGAAAGTACACAAGAGTGTGAGTTGTAGTCTCACATCCTTAGCAGAGAGGAAAAACACGGCCTCTCCAGTTATTTATATGTTCTAAAAGTTTAAAGGAAATTGAGTTGGCGCCGATACGCCGATAGGGAACAGTGAAATGAGAACAATATTTATTGAGAGGTGGGGCGGAAGGGGGGGCTTCCAAACTTCCAAGTTGTAGCGTCTGTCCTTACATTTTGGAGATAATGTTTCCAGGTGATAGGGTTGAGGAAGTACCGGTCTTTGTTTGTTCAATATTATTTATTACTAGCTGTTGCCCGCAACTTCGTCTGCGTGGGCAATATAGAATAGTCAAAATACTACTTATCCCGTAGGTGCATTCTTTCACGTGACAGTATAATTAGGATTAGCACTTAGCAGTAGCATAGATGTCATAGGTATCATTGAACATCATTGGCAGTCGTTACGGGTAGTCAGAAGCCAGTAAGTCTGACACCAGTCTAACCAAGGGGTATCGGGTTGCCCGGGTTACTGGGTTGAGGAGGTCAGATAGGCAGTCGCTTCTTGTAAAGCACTGGTACTCAGCTGAATCAGGTTAGACTGGAAGCCGACCCCAACATGATTGGGAAAAAGGCTCGGAGGATGATGACTTAGCAGTAGCATAGATTCATTGATCAAGGTTGTGTTGTGGATGTGACCATTTATCTAAACGAAAGAAGTAAATTTTGTGACGTTGTGAATATCTCTGGATCTAGTCAGCCAATTTGGAAAATTATTACGTATGGTGCGTAAGTAATTTTAATGAAAGACAATTGCATGCGGCAGAGATGAGAATGTTAAGAGGTATGTGTGGAGTTACGCGAATGGATAGAGTGAGGAATGAGTATATAAGAGGAAGTTTGAAAGTAGCGCCGGTATCAGAAAAACTGCGTGGAAACCGGCTGTCGTGGTATGGGCATGTGATGCGGAGGGATGAGAGTCATGTTGTGAGGAAGGTGATGAGTATGAACGTGGACGGATATAGTGGAAGAGGAAGACCAAAGAAACGATGGATGGATTGTGTGAAAGTAGATATGGTAAGAAAGAATGTTACTTGTGCGAACACATGAAGCCGACCCCAAATAAAATTGGGATAAGGGCAGGAGGATGATGATGATGGTGCGTAAGTAATTTTCACAGGAAACAGCTATAATCTATATCTATATGGTTTGAGTCTGACAAAGCTGTCATTTGTAAATCTTCTGCAGCTGCTGCGACTAATCAGAAGCCAGAAAGTCTGTCAGTCTTACCATAGATATCGACTTGTGTAGTTGACTGGATTGAAGATAGGTAGATAGGTAGTCGCTCCAAGCAAAATATTGGTACTCAAACAGATTCGGTGACTGGAAGCCAACACCAACATAGTTGGGGAATAGCTGGATGGATGATAAAATGAGTCATCATCATCAGCAGGCGCATAGGGTAGGATAGTTTCACTTACTCACTATGGTAAGGCTGACCCCACATTAGGCGTGCGCAATCCTCGGGCGTCGCGAGCGCGCTGCGTGAACGTCGCGTTTTGCTGCCCTGCGGCATGTGTGAAGAGTGCAAGCGACGCGCTCGCGGCGAGCACGCGGCGCTCAAGTTGCGTATTTACCCCTTCGCCCGCTATCCCCGCCGCCCGCTAAACGCCTTATCAGTTAAACGTCAAGGAGAGCGGCGCGTGCGCGCCGCGAGCGCCCTGAAAACGCCGCAGGGCAGCAAAACGCGACGCTCATGCAACGCGCTCGCGACGCACGCGCGGCGCCCGCGCTACTCACACGCCCGAGGATCGCGCACGCCTAATGTGGTGGCCTAAGCCGGGACTCCACCGAAATGTTTGCATTAGTTCACGAATAGGCAAAATGTACGTATCTGTGAGAGTCCACTTCATGTGTTCGTACTTGAAACCTGCAGTTTTGCCAAGATTTTAAAAATGTGCGCTCGCAATTTGTCAATTCTTGGTGGAGCCAGCAAATCAAAAGAAACATAAGTGTTGTATACTGTGCGTCACTACCGCACACCGGGAAAATTTCGCTCTTGCGGAGGACGTATATTTTGTGTCACACGTAAACAGGACGACAGTGAGTATCCACCGAAACACTTTCAAAGATCTGATGAACGAACAAATCAGACCTGACTTGGTCACCTGGGGCCAATCAGAGCTCTATGAAGCGATAATACGCTTTGGCTCCTACTGTTATTGTGGTTTCTGAAAATTTATTCACCTCATTCAACGATGAATGTAATTCTGATGGCGACGTTGGCAGATCAACTCTTTTGACTTCTCAAATAGGATACCATTGGTTTTTGTGCTATGCACACCTGCAATGCATTCTGGATTAGGATAGGATATAGGTGGATAGGATTTGCAACAGAGAACAATTCTGTCTTTAGATTTGTGATTAAATGACATCAAACGTAGTTTTATATAAAAGGTATTTTTTAGACTTGGCTCGGGTCGTACTGAGACTGTTCGTAATCGTGAACAGTGTACTTGCGATCAGAAGTTGAAAGTAAGCATGTCTCTGGTATGCGGCGCGTAATTTGTACGTTTTCAGACGCATAAAACATTTTACGTGTGTATGGTATTAAATCGAGAAAGCTCCCATTTCTTATCTGCACTTTGTATCTGGGCTTGTTCTTAAAGCTACAGAATCCTACATTACCTACCTCACGCTTAGCAGCGCTTGCGAGAGATAGATCCTCATTTCTTCTAGGATTAAGTTTACATATTTTGCATCAGAAAAAATAATTAAGGTCTACTTAATACTACTCACTCAAAGTAATTTGTTTTAAGGCCAGCACATTAGTGGAAGATAAGCCAAACTATGTTTATGAAAAAATCCTGATATGAACTCCATCTGTAACTTTAAACGATAATTAATTGTTCCACTAAAGTCATCATTTTTGACATAATGTTCAAAAAATAATTTAGATGGCACCGTTTTAAATTTGGCTGAGAACTATTAATTTTCTTTTCATCAAGGTAATAATTATAATTGGATTCTGATGTGGCACGGCAAACTGACAAACACTATTGAAATGTCTATCGAAAAATTACACTACGTGTTAAAATATGGTGAATTACGGAAAATACACAACTCCATCTGTTGAAATAATAATCTTCTATAAAGAATGTATGGTAATATTGTCATGTACCACCTCGCTTCTTTGACTAATTTGATGTATTTTATTTACCACAGATTTAGCACAGATGGAGCTACTTTAACCTTGGCTAAACAAAATTTTCATATTTTTTTTTTCTTCCGAAGTTACTTATAAAGGTGTGATTTTCTGTGTAAAGATTAATAATAGGCCGATCAACTAATATAAGTACAACATTCAAATGTACAGTTTTGACAAATAGATTGCGTGTCGTAATATATCTTGAATTCACAAAAATCATATCTTTTGATAAAGTGAATCGATTTCGATGAAACAAAAACTAAATAATACCCCAAGTTACGTAGAATTTTTGTATATAAGCATTGTCTGCATTGAATTCGTAGATTTTACGTGAATCCCGAACGAACAAACAGACAAACAGACAAAAATTACAAAAATGATGGAAATGGGTTCTGTTAGTTATTCTTTAACATGCTGGCTATTTTTTTTGTCAATTTCTTCAATGTACAAAAATTACTTTTCTACAGATATATTATATGTATAGATAAAACATTTTTTTATAACCTAATTTGTATTTTTAACTGGTATTTTGTGTAAACCTTTTTTGGGATGTAATTTTTCGTACTGTCAACTTATGGCGTCCAAGAATTCATAGCGCGGACAGAGTGCGTGCGTTGGAAGTGTTCCAAACCATGGACGTACGACTATGTGGCTTATGGGAACAGCAAAGAGCCTACTAGTACTCCTATTATGGCTATGATAAATCGCATCGAAAGTTGAAAAAAATATTTGTGAAATCAATATACTTAGCCGTTAGTTGGACTCTTATTTTAGGTTTTTTTTTTCAGAACATGCCCCATGGAGTATTAGTACCTACGGGTATATACTTCAGACACTTCTTTAATCATCGTTTAAAACATTTTCAGTATAATGATTCACACAGGCCAATTTTCACGAACTCTAACAAAAGTGTTTAAATGATTAATGATAGTAAAAGTTTCTTAATAAAAAACGATTAGCAACTTCGTACACCTAATTACAAACTTTTGTAAAGCTATATACTTAAACACTGATTTGTGTTGAATTTTAACAGTCCATTTTTTAATCAGTGTTTACAAATACTGCATTGCATAGTATTACATAGTTTAAATAGATTATTTTAATGAAGATTTAATACGAAATTAAGATAATCTTGAAAGTGGCCTAACTATAATGACGAACTTACCCATACTTTTATTTGGCAAAAGTTATTTTTATTTACAATACATATTTACAATAAAAATCAAAAACTATCCTAGTAAAACAAACAACTAAAAAGCGTCAAAAAATTCGTCCCCATCGCTGTCAACTGGGAGCGTGCACAAGAGGCTGGCAGCATTACCTCGTTGGATCGCCATGCTGATTCTTTGTCCGAGGTAATAGCCAGCCTTCTGGTCACGAGAAGCGTCAACCAGCCGCCTAGAAAGATCTTTAAATACTTACCCATAAGTATTTTTATAACCTTTCCAGTTTTCCTGGCAATCAGTGTTTACATATCGGGTTGCCCGGGTAACTGGGTTAAGGAGGTCAGATAGGCAGTCGCTTCTTGTAAAGCACTGGTACTCAGCTGAATCCGGTTAGACTGGAAGCCGAACCCAACATGATTGGGAAAAGGCTCGGAAGATGATGAAGTGTTTAGATATTTTAAACCAGATTTCACCCGCGACTTCGTACTGCCTCCCTCACCCGGATGAAAACTAACGTATCTCTGACTTACACAAAATTTAATCTGAATATAAGTAACATGAAAGCGTAAGAAAAAAACGAAGGCATAACATTTATAATTTTAACTTTATACATGGGTAGCTATATGTTTTTCTAATGTCCTTGTCAGTTAACTTTGGAAAACACTGAACATTATCTTTGAACAGCGAAGCGGTACAAAGTGATATATCGATACCTATAATCGATCCCCTCAATACGATTCGTGCATTCACGGAATAAACAACATCGGAATTGAAATTCTCGAAATTATATTTCAGTTTTGGGTCTTGAATTTATTTAGAATATCCTGCGTTATTTCTTCCAAAGAGAATTCGAATAGTATTTTGTGAAATTAATGTTTGTATATTTCAGTTTTGTTGTAAGATGTTATTATTTAAATTGAATTCAAGCAAACTATGGAAGAGTTAGCTTCTATTATTTCAAGAGTTTTGTTATAAGTAATCCAAGAAAAAAAGTCGTGGTGGCCTGTGGGCAAAGAACCAACCTCTCGAGTATGAAGGCGCGGGTTCGATTCCAGGTCAGGCAAGTACCAATGCAACTTTTCTAAGTTTGTATGTACTTTCTAAGTATATCTTAGACACCAATGACTGTGTTTCGGATGGCACGTTAAACTGTAGGTCCCGGCTGTCATTGAACATCCTTGACAGTCGTTACGGGTAGTCAGAAGCCAGTAAGTCTGACACCTAGCCAAGTGCAGTCTAGCCAAGTGGTATCGGGTTGCCCGGGTAACTGGGTTGAGGAGGTCAGATAGGCAGTCGCTTCTTGTAAAGCTAGGTACTCAGCTGAATCCGGTTAGACTGGAAGCCGACCCCAACATAGTTTGGGAAAAGGCTCGGAGGATGAGGATGATGATGTTATAAGTAATCCAAGTATGTCCTGTATGAAGATCTCATATATAGGCATTAATAACTTATTATTTCCAATGACAAACTGGCTATTTCCCGCGGTTTCACCCGCGTCCCAGGAACTACTGCCACACGGATAAGTAGCCTTTGTTAGTTTTGGCGTAAAATCTATACAGATAGACAGAGTTACTTTCACAATTACAATATTAGAATGGTAAACACATTGATATACAAAACAACATAATTTAACACCGTTCATGCACAAAAAGACTGTTTTACAGTTTCCTAAAGATTCTAAAATTCGAATCTATTGCACTGTAGTAAAGTCGCGATCACCATCTAAAACGGTGCTCATCGCAACTGGATCAAAGGCTCCCTACAAAGCGATACTCCTGGACACGATACTAAGGATTACCTTCACAAAGAAACGCTCTTTCCAAACTCGATTCTCGATTCTCGATTCTTTCGATTATCGATTTTGTACCTCTACTATGAGTTGAAACGCTGACTTGATGTCCAAAGATTATCTGGAGAGTATGGCTCGTTATATTGAGTTCAGTACATCTACCACGAGTTTAAAGCAGTAGCATACTCTATTGCACTAGCCGTTTCATGCAGTTTTACCCATGTTGCGTGGGACCTACTGCCTGCACCGGGATAAAATATAGCACATGTTACTCGGCAAGAGTGAAGCTTTCCAACAGTTAAAATATTTCCAAAACAGTTCTAGCTAGAGCCTATTTGATCCAAACAAGCAAACAATCAAATCTTTCGTCTATATACCTACATTAGTATAGATGGAAAATTTTACTGCGCCTCTAGAGATAGAGGTCACTTATGAAACTAAAAAATAAATAGATATTTAAACTCATGTTACAGGTACTCGATAAAACGACGCGATATACGTAACCAAACTGTAACAAGAACAGAGGACTACGTTCCCAGACAATGTTTGGACATCAATTCAGTGGCGAGTAAAGACTATTATGTGAGCGTAGTGGACAATAACTCAAAGAGGAGAACCGATGTGTCCAATACGTTACGTGCTCTCTTCGAGTGAAAACTATTGGATACTAACTTGAATTATAGATGAAGCCGTTTGAGTAGTTTTTATTGGATTTAAAACTTATTTTCTGTTTTAATTTTTAAATATTATATCCTGTATTATATAAGTAACTAGCTTCTGCCAGCGGTTTCACCCGCATCCCGTGGGAACCTCTGCACGAACCCGGATAAAAAGTACCCTATAGCCTTCCTCGATAAATGGGCTATCTAACACCGAAAAAAAAAAATGTATTGCGGACTTCAAAGCGGACTAGTAGTTCCTGAGATTAGCGCGTTCAAACAAACAAACAAACAAACTCTTCAGCTTTATAATATTAGTATAGATTTGTGTACATCACATGATGCATGTAAAACATGCTTGCAATTTGTTATCATTACACGAGTATAATAACTATTACTGTAACAATAGTTTTACTACAAAGTAATGCATATCAAAGTGTGGTGAATTCGTTACGTGAATAATAAAAACATTAAAACAAATATTTTACGCTTCATATTATAATTTAATACTGCAGAGAAATTTATCAAAATAACATAATTAAAAAAAAGACATACGGGGTTGAATTGAGTATCTCCTTTATTTTTGAAGTCAGTTAAGAAAACCAGATTACAAATATGGAAATACATATTTATTTTAGCAGATAGATGGCTATGTATTCTGTAGTTACTTATGCTTTATCAATATCTTGGTCATCCACCATCCACCGAGCCTTTTTCCCAACTATGTTGGGGTCGGCTACCAGTCTAACCGAATTCAGCTGAGTACCAGTGCCTTACAAGAAGCGACTGCCTATCTGACCTCCTCAACCCAGTTAGCCGGGCAACCCAATACCCCTTGGTTAGACTGGTGTCAGACTTACTGGCTTCTGACTACCCGTAACGACTGTCAAGGATGTTCAATGACAGCCGGGACCTACAGTTTAACGTGCCATCCGAAACACAGTCATTGGTGTCTAAGATATACTTAGAAAGTACGTACAAACAGAAAAGTTGCATTGGTACTTGCCTGACCTGGAATCGAAGCCGCGCCCTCATACTTGAGAGGTTGGTTCTTTATACACTAGGCCACCACGAACAATATTTTTTATGTCAATATCTTTGTATTTTATACAAATAAACGTTATGCTTTTTCTGTTCCTAGTCTTATTTACCTAATAGCCATTTCAGCATAAAGTTCTCCCTCTAAAGTGCTACAAAAATAAAACCGCAACAGCTCCGAATTTATTTGGAATCGTTTCAATTGAACCAATTTCACGGACACCCGTTCAAGAAGCCTTTTAGTTTTGAATGCATATGCGACCACTCCATATTTTCATTCCAATATTTTAAATTTATTTCAACCACCAACGTTTCATTTTTATGGAACTTTGGGCAATCAGTTAAGTGGTTTTGACCGCGAGTGGCCACTGTTTGCTGCCCATTGGGGATTAAACAGAATTTTTAGTTTTATGTTCTAAACTAGCTTCTGCCCGCGACTTCGTACGCGGATCCTGTCCCTTATGCCAGCGACTACGGGGTCAGCAAAATCAAAGATCTGAATAGTCTGATATTGAATTTTAAGGGACCGAAGAGAAACGTTCTATATACTTAATTTTTGTACTTTAACAGCAAAAGCACAGCAGACTAAACAAAACGCTGAGAACTGAACCGCAATAGACGTGACCATAGGGATAAAAGTAGTGATTCTAATTAGTCCGCATTTGTGTGTGGCAAAAATATTACACAAGTATTATTACGTAAAAAAACATTAAATAGATGACAAAGTCGTGGTGACTTAGTGGAAGTCGTGGTGGCTTAGTGGATAGAGAACCAATCTCTCAAGTATGAGCTGAAGGGTGAGGATACCTCGGTGGACTTTAAACGCAGATTACGCGCTCCCTGTGCTTACCATGAGGCACCTACCCTCCGAGCAGGGCTACTAATCCTACTCTAGCGACTCCACTCTGGACGGCCAAGCCAAGCCAGAGGCGTGAGACCTACCCCCGTCATGGTTCACTCCGACTGGCCGGAGATGAGGGACAGTATACTCTCCCTGGAGAACTCAGTATATATAGCCCCGTGGGGTCGCTACTCCCCGTCTCCCAGCCTCAGATGTCCTGCGGTACCTATATCTCATTATTATTGTCGTTATTATCTCAAGAGCCTTGCTATAGTCTAGCTGGGCCCCTGGAGTTCCACATCAGGTGTTTTAGATCTTCAATTTGTGTAAGTCAATAGAAAGTGCTTATCAAATTGAACAACTTTTGCTAAAACGTCATACCTGTATATGGTATAGAGAAGCTGGGCTCTTGGGGTTCCACATTAGGTGTTCCAGATCTTAAAATTTATTATCTCAGCTGAAAATGCTCATCACATGAAACAATTTTTGTCATGGCACCATTTTTGTATCTCTTATAGTTTTGTTGGTCTGTTGGAGTTCTGCATCAGGTCTTCAAGTTTCGAAGATAAATTATAGCCTATATGTTGACCAGGCTTAATACTGATACAACAAAGAAAAAATCATTGAAATCCGTTCAGTAGTTCGGAAGATTAGCGTGTACAAATCTAAGAAGATGTATACAAACTTTCATCCCCTATTTTATCCCCTTAGGGATGGAATTTATAAAAATCCTTTCTTAAGGGTTGCCTACGCCATAGTAGCTTTATGCATGCAAAGTCTCAGTCCGATCGGTTTAAAATTGACAAAGTTTCATACAAACTTTCATCCCCTATTTTATCCCCTTGGGGGTAGAATTGATCAAAATCCTTTCTTAGCGGATGCCTACGTCATAACATCTACCTGCATGCCAAATTTCAGCCCGATCCGTCCAGTGGTTTCAGCTGTACGTTGATAGATCACTATGTCAGTCAGTCAGTCAGTCAGTCACCTTTGAGTTTTATATATGTAGATACCAATATTGTTTGTAGGTAAGTATAAAAGCACACACACACAGGTAAAAGGCTAAATATGTGGGTAAAAAATATTCTGATTCTAACAGGCCCTACTATAAGCAACTACTGGACCTACCTAAAATACAAAACTACACAAACGATTTCTAAAAATCTTTCAGTGTTAGATAGCCAATTTTTTGAGGAAGACTATAGGCTATTCAATATTTAAATGCGCGGAGTTGTTAACACGATTTAAAATAACTTATTACCCAAAATAAATACCGCAAAAGCGCCACAAATCTAAACCCAGACATTCCTGGCCCGAAGTTCCCCAATTCTAAAAGATCGTAACCGCCCGCCCACTCCTGGCCTTGGCATTTGAGGCAGTTAGATGCCCTTTACGCGACCGACGCTGGGGCCGCTAAAAAGCCACTGTTTGCCGAGACTCGGTGACTGTTTGACTAGCAAAAGGTCTTATGTTAGTTTTCGGATAGTGGTGTGCGAAGGCCATATTTTTTGGAGGCTGTCTTTTGTTTTTTTTGGCGGTGAGGTTTTATTGTGAGTCTTTTCTAATCGTTTGATGCCTTGCTTAGTAGTGTTTCAGATGGAAAAGTTATGTCACTAATAAAGAACGTTAGGTATTGTTATTACATACTTATGAGTAGGTATTAAGAAATGATTGTTTAAAGATTCTTCGAACCTTTGTCGTACAGACTTCAGATTTGCTGAGGAGTTTGTTACACCATTTTTTCGTTTAAGCAATAACAAAACGAAGTGATGGGCGCTTTAGCCGTTCGTCTTTTGTTTTTTTTTTGACGTTCAAAGAAAGCCTTGTTTGAATACCACGAAACTCTTCGATGAAAACAACGCCGGTACAGCTAGTCGATTACCGTAAACCCTAATTGTAATCGATTCTCGGATTAAAGTCGGTACTACTCTGTATCGATAACATCTAGCTTGGTTGGCCATGCTTTCAAGCTAATTGTCAATTCGGATCACTTTGGAATTACGTTATAGTAGCTACAATTATATTTCCTGATGCTTTCCATTTGATTTTCAAACGGGTTTATGCTTAAAAGTAGGTATAGATTCATACTTATGTGTTCGCTATTCTATATTTTTTGCTTATAAAGTGTTTTGTAAGGGCTCAATTGAGGTAAAGATTAGGTGAAGCCAAAACCATACTGTCAGTATTATAAAGTGGTGTTTTTTGTCTTCGTTTGTACCTTAAAGAATCTGAAACTACTAAACAGATTTCAAAAATGTTCTCACTGTTGATAAGGTATGTTACTTCCGAGTAACAAGCTAAGTTTTATCCGTGTACGTAGTTTTTACGGGAAACCACGAGAAAATAGCTAGCTAGTGGAAAATAATAGTGACCGTTATTTCTGCATGTTGATTAATAACATTCAAAGGTAAATGATCATATACGGGTAGACAGACTCATTGTTTGTTTTATAAATAAAAATATATAAAAAAGGAAGGCATATAACTTCCACAAAAGCTTTATTAATGACAGGAGGTCGGACCCCTTTTAATTTAACTTGTCCATTAGTGGGTGAAATATATGGAGACTAGTCTCACGGGGTCACTTGATGAGACTTAACGTGTTTTACATGTGGGTTTGTGTGTGTGTGTGTGTGTGTGAGTGGTCACTATTGATTAGTGACATAGTGACTGTTTTCAAGGAATCTAATCGTTACTTAATATGTTATGAATGTAATATTTATTTTTTTGTAGTTCTATGAAACGGTTGTTGTGATGGGTAATTATAACATTATGAGATAAATAATATGATAAAGTGGACATACCGTGAGGATATGTAAAAGGTACCTAAGATAAATAAGATATTCATTCTAATTGAGAAAGTATAATTCCGCATCGCACCATTGCTTAAAAGTTACTTCACTTCTATCTTCTCTGTTATATTCAAATTGCCTAAATCACCCTACACGTTTCTCTATTTTAACTTACATACAAAAATTACCCTATCACAATATCTGCCAAAAAAGGCACGTCTATACAACATACATACATATTTCAATGTATACTTACATATTCTAACAAAAAAGGCACAACGTCTATACAATATACAAGCCGTTTTCCCGCGGTTTCACCCGCGTCCCGTGGGAGCTACTGCCCGCACCGGGATAAAATATAGCCTATGTTACTCGCAGATAATATAGCTTTCTAATGGTGAAAGAATATTTAAAATCGGTCCAGTCGTTTTTGAGTTTATCCATTGCAACCAAACAAACAAACAAGTTTTTCTCTTTATAATATTAGTATAGATGTCTATCTACGTATATCTATATTTATAAACCCCGGGATCACTTCCAATGGCACTCGGTAACAGATTTATTTGCCTCCTAATCCGTTATTCGGCGCCATTATGAATATTTCATGTCAGAAAGCGAATATTTCCAGTGAATACCCATCTCTTATCCTTATCATTTAACTTTGGGGTTTCAAAGGGAATTCTAAGTGGTATTGGTACTGAGGAAGTTCGAAATGCGAAGTGATTAGAAATGAATTAATTAAGAAAATTACTTTTGGTTCTATGGTTAATGCAGGTAAAGTTGGGCTTAGTAAGTCAGTTCCGTCGTAAGACTCGCGCCTTGCGGTCGTGTACTACTCATATCTACTGTGGAATTTTAGAAGTCAACCAGTATTTCTCAAAGTTTTTGCGTATCGTACTTTAGAAGTGTTAGTGATGGATAAGGTTTGTGATGCCTGTACTGACCAAATGTCGGATGGAGTATACTGCACTGTGTGCTTAATGACAATGCACTACCAATGTGCGGGCATTACAGAATCTGGCTATCGGAGATTGGGTGACAGGAAGCTTACATGGCGTTGTAACAAATGTAGGCTGTCTGGCGCTACCCATCAACCCATCTCACCAGCACCAAAATCACCAGCACCAAAATCACCAGCACCGAAATCACCAGTACCAGAATCAGCTGTTTTACTGGAAATACGAGCACTATCTGAGAAATTGGCACCGTTGGATAGTCTAAAAGAAGAAGTCTCAGCAATGAGAACTGAATTCGCTGATTTAAAATTGTCACTCAGCAAGCAAGTTGACGATATTATTAATAGACTCGAGGGAAAATTAAAGGATATGGAAGAACGCGTCGCAAAGGTGGAATTTATAAAGGAAGATATGGAAAAGCTTCAGGCTCGTGTGATGAAACTGGAGGAGGAATCTGAAGACCGGGATCAATGGTCCCGAATGAACAACATAGAAATTAAAGGGATAACTCAGCAAAAGAATGAGAATCTTTTGGAGATAGTATCAAAGATTGGTTCAAAAATAAATTATCCAGTCTCAAAATCTCAAATAAATTTTGTGTCGAGAGTGCCAACACGTGAGAAGGATCGTACAAAACCTATAATTGTCTGTTTCTGTAACAGGTATGTAAAGGAGGATTTTATTGCCGCCGCTAGACTGGAGGCAAAGACGGCTCCTCTGACTACTAGCCTATTTGGCCTATCAGGGAATCAAAAAATCTATGTAAATGATCATCTTACCATAAAGAATAAATTACTGCTCTCGAAGTCCAAGAAGTTGGCAGCTGAGGCAAATTTTCAGTACGTATGGATAAAACATGCAAAGATACATTTACGAAAAACGGATACGAGTCCAGTCATTATTATAAAATCGGAAAAAGACATAACAAAAATAAAATAATTAACTTGAGGCTAAAAGTTACACTTCTCACTTGTAGGACTAATTTTAATATAAATAATGCTCACAAGTTTGAGCGCCGTTGGAAACTGTGTGCACTGTGTGTTTTCCTAATGTTTCTGTGTCCGTGCTCCGTTCGTTCACATAAGTTTTATAAAAATATATTATTCGCTAATCATTTGTCACAACTAATTAGCGACTTTAAGTCTAACAGATTAGAGCTTTATTTTCAACGCGCTATTGAGTGCGTTGTGACTAATTGCCATTTGACATTGCTACCGGTTTGCTGCCGCTCGGCTTTTGTTTGTATTCAATACTTGTTATCTACAAAGTTATATTATGCCAAACACTGTGTCTTGCTGTGCATGACTTTTTCTACTCCCACCGCCTTATTTATTTATTATTATTGTAAATATAAGAAATTAGTTTCGATCTGTTTTAATGTTAATGTTTATTTAAGTAATATTGTTATTGTGAGGATCCGCCATGTCTGCAATTAATATCTATTACCAAAATGTTCGTGGTTTGCGTACGAAAACGAGTAATCTTCTTCGTAACGTATGTATTAATAACTACGACATTATCGTTCTCACAGAAACATGGTTAGTGGATAGTGTTAGTAACAGCGAGTTGTTTGATAGTCGATATTCTGTTTGGAGGAGGGACCGGGATTACGGTCGAACAGCACAGACACGGGGCGGTGGAGTGCTGATAGCGGTGAGGAATGACCTTACCGTTATGGAAAGATGTGAATGGCGTACCTCTGCCGAGGATATATGGGTATCCATTGTTCTGAAGCGATCTAGACCGGCGGTAAGATACTGTATACACATCTGTGGCCTTTATCTGTGCAAAGAAAATGCTGGTTATTCTTACCTTACTCAATTGCAAAACTTTCACCATAAACTCAACTACTTAGTGACCTCCCACCCGTTAGATACCTTTATAATAGCAGGGGACTTTAACTTCGGTGGTGATGTAGATTGGCACCAGTCTGATGGTAATTCTGCACTATATCCTGAGAACGTGTCTAGTCAAGGTATGTTGGATTTTTTTGACACGATGAATTTATGTAATTTGTCCCAGTTTAATGGTGTACGAAATATTAATGGTAGATTGTTAGATCTTGTTTTTTCAAATAACTCATTAAAGGTGCATAATTGTGATGACCCATTAGCGATGCCTGTTGATGTCCACCATAAACCATTAATTATCAACGCTGAATTTGTTGAAGTTCACAAGGTCGTTGAAAAACCTGGGACGAGGTACATATTTCATCGTGGCGACTACAATGCAATTTCATCTGCACTGGATCTTCTGGACTGGGGTGTTCTGTTGTCTGCTAAATCCCTTGACCTAGACCAAGCCCTAAGTCTCTTTTACACTAAATTATACGAGCTTAGGGATTTGTACATCCCTGTTAAACCCGTTAAAAAATCAACACACCCGGCCTGGTTTAGTAGTGCATTGATAAAAATTTTAAAAGAAAAACAAAAATATCATAATAAGTATAAAACTACGGCAACATATCCGACTATCATTCATTTTCTGTTTTGCGAAATCGAGCTAAAGAATTGGAAGCGATTTGTTTTGATACTTATATGAAAAAAATTGAATCCTCGATAGCCAAAAATCCAAAATGTTTCTGGTCGTATATTAAGAACAAAAGAAGTAGTAATACATTGCCTAATATACTACATTACATGAACTCATCCGCAGATAACAATGAGGGTATTGCCGAGCTTTTTTCTACTTACTTTCATTCGACATTTCAAGATCCCGATGATGCGGATGTAAACTTAGAAATGCATTCTAATAACATGGTGACCTTGAGCACAATCAGCGTGAGTCCGGATATTGTACTAAAACTTCTTAAAGGTTTAGACCCGTCTAAATCTGGCGGGCCAGATTTGATACCCCATATTCATAATCAATTGCGCAAAAAGCTTAGTGGCGCCACTTTGTATACTGTTTGAGAGGTCGTTGAGTGAGGGTATCGTTCCGAGGATGTGGAAGTCAGCATTCATTACACCGATTTTCAAAAAGGGAGACAAATCTAAAATAGAGAACTACCGTCCCATTTCTAAATTATGTCTCTTTTCTAAAATTCTTGAACGATTAGTACACGCGGAAGTTTACTCAGTCATGCAACGACACTTAGGCGATGAGCAACATGGTTTCATCAGAAAACGGTCAACTGCATCCAATCTAATTCTAGCTAATGAAATTATAACCTCAGGAATGGACGAGGGATGCCAGGTAGATGTAATTTACACAGACTACAGCAAGTGTTTTGACCGTATAGACCATCGAGTGCTTATGCAGAAGCTATATTATGCAGGAATTCACGGCGATCTATACCGGTGGTTTTCATCATACATAGATAACCGAACGCAGGCTGTGGTCTTGCGTGGATACTCATCTAGTTGGAAATCTGTCCCATCCGGAGTGCCCCAAGGCTCTATTTTGGGACCGTTATTGTTTACTTTATTCATTTCGGACATAAAATACTGCTTCAGAAACTCACATATCCTACTATACGCAGATGATATGAAGGTCTTAAAGTCTGTACGTACACAATCTGACACTGAGCTGCTTCAGTCGGATCTTGACAGATTTGTACAATATTGCAAAACCAACAAATTGCAACTGAATGTGTCTAAATGTTTTCATGTAATATTCACCCGTCGAAAATCTAATATTGGTTCGGGGTATAAGTTGGATGGTACTTACATAAATAATGAAGCCAGAATTAGGGATCTTGGCGTGATACACGACAGCAAGTTACTTTTTGACAGTCATATAGAGACCATGGTTAGCAAGGCGTTCAAAGCCTTGGGATTTATTATTAGAGTTTGCGCTAGTTTTCGTTCGATAAAACCTTTAAAAGTCCTCTACTGCTCCCTAGTGCGAAGTCACCTTGAGTACGCTTCTCAAGTGTGGAACCCTCAATACGAGATTTACAAATCTCGGGTTGAATCGGTACAGAGGAAATTCTTGCGGTACCTAGATTTTAAGGCCAAGCAGTTCTCAGTTAACTATGAGCACCGATGTAGGAGATATCATTTCTTACCGTTGGAATTACGGCGTAATATTAGTGATGTCTGTTTCTTGGTGAATGTCGCAAATGGCTCAATTGATTGTCCTGAACTGCTTAGCAAAATATGTCTCCGGACTAATCAAAATAATTTAAGAAAACGGCCCTTATTACAAGTACCATATTCAGGAACAAATTATAGGCGCAACGCCTTCTGCTTGCGCAGTGCCAGAGCTTTCAATAGTTTACCATCAAACCTGGAAATTGATTTATTTTGCACGAGCGCACAGAAAATTAGAAAGATTTTAAACAACGATTACTTTGGCGATTAAATACGTGTTGAATATTGGGGAATGTTGTTAGTCTTAAGTTGTAGTAGTTATTTTTAGTTAGTAGTCTTTATTAGCCTGTTAGTTAATTCTTATTTGTTATTTTTTTTAGATGTATTTATGAGTCTTTAAGCTAATTATTAATAGTTGTTAATTTACTTATTTTTTAGTCTATAAGCTTGTACGTAGTATTTATTTAGCTACATAAATGTGGAAGCTTGTAATTAGCAATAAGTACTACTTGTATATATTATTTAATTGTGTTATTAGTCTGTAAGCTTTCTGTAAAATAAAATAAATAAATAAATAAATAAGTAAAGTGTTAAGTAAATTTTAGTAAAGGATCATATTTCTATTAATATTGTTCACTAAATAAAAAATATAGATAATTTCATTCAGACGACAATAATGAGCAGTACAGAAACCTACCATATAGTCATAGTCTAACCAAGGGGTATCGGGTTGCCCGGGTAACTGGGTTGAGGAGGTCAGATAGGCAGTCGCTTCTTGTAAAGCACTGGTACTCAGCTGAATCCGGTTAGACTGGAAGCCGACCCCAAAATGATTGGAAAAAGGCTCGGAGGATGACAGAAACCTACCATATAGGTAGATAGATAGGTATCTATTCACTATTTAACCTTACTCACCCCATTCTAAGAATACATACTGACAATCACTCTTTGTTATACGTACTCTTTTGTTCCTCATCTTATGAGAGAAATATTTCATATTACTTTGGTACCTATCAACCGGCGTCAATAGAGCGCCAGTGGGTTCTTAACATGGAGAACAAAATGACTAGCGGAGATGTCATAACGCAAAATCTCCTAAGAAAGTAGCGCACCAAAATGCGGGTGTTCAGGGGACGAGGAACGTCACGAACTCCGCAGTTACATACCTTCATTAGAACAGCTATCATTTTCAAAATAAAATCATCAATCAATCAAGACCAGCTTTTGACAGATTGGTTTTGATTCGATAAGGAACCCGAACCCCTCGTTAGTCTAGTAACTGATCACGTTGCCTGCCCTACGTTACTTGACCTACAAGAAGGCACCTGACCTAGCTTCCTTATGGCATCTCCGTTCATCTTTCTTTACTCCGTGGTTCCGAAGATAATTTATTTACGTACAATGATCCGATACATCCGACAAAAGATTTCTATTGTCTATACTCGACTTATTGATTCGATTCCCTTCCGATTCCATATCGATTCTGTATCGAGAGGAAATTAGATTGTATTATAATATATTCTCGTAGCTTATTTATTATGTAGGAATGACAAGCACTTATTTTTATTTAGGGATCGATTTATGTTGCTTACGGAGGGTTGCAACATTTGCATATAACGATAAACGAACCATTTTCAGTAGTCATATCGCCGATTTGACTAATTTAATATAATATGGGTGGCAACGTCAAGAAGGTACACGGCTGGTTATGGTTTGACTCTCGTTAAATGGTGCAACTCACCCTTGGTATTGCTAGGTCCAACACTTGTAAGCAGTTAAATCGATTAAGAAGACATATAAGAGATAGAGGGAAGTCAGGGACAGTTATTATTTATTCATATGCGTTGATTTAATTAAACCCTTCGCGAATAGTAAGTCATAATTAATACAAGGGTATTTTTTACACTATATCTTTCTAAAATGAATCCGTTTCCTAAAACCATTCTCTTTTACAACACCCACGCAAAAAACTTTCACTAAAAACCTACGATAAACTCGTACACTCAAACACTTTCATAAACCCCACGCTATCTAACAACAAGCAAAGCTACAAAAAACGGGAACACATCAATTACCGAGATAAAGGTTCAAAGCGAAACATACTACGTCGTTCGTATCACTGGCATTTGGCAGACATTCCTGGCAGCCCTCCAAACTGCTAGCGTAATGATGCCGAGCTACTCCGAGTGATAAGTACGTTATCAGACGATGGTAATTAGGCACTGGTAGCAGTTAATGTGTATTAATGATGCATTTTTATTTGGCTTTTGATGTAGCGGTTGCAAGGAAAGATATTTTTATAAGTGTGTTGGGGTAGCTTCTATGGTGACCAAAGGCAGCTGAGTACCAGTATTTTACGTAGAACCTATCTGACCTCTACAGTCTAGTTACGGTTGTACAATGATGTATCTATGTAAAATGATACTAACATAGATTTAAGATTCTATATACTAATAGGTAAGTGCTGCAAATAATAAAACGTTATACATATCTTATTATTTAAGGTATATTTCTCTTCGCCAATGTAACCTACAAATAAAGGTATTTTGATTCGATATGATTTTCTTACATCTCGTAATTAGATTTAATTATTTGTAAAAACACACAAATGTATGCATGATCTTGTTAGAACACGGTTATAAAATAAATTAATTTAAAGAAAAAGTAAGTAGGTACATACTATTAGTGACATCCTGAAAATTACAGCTAGCGCAATATTAATTTTATGAAACTGGAATAAAAGTTGCAAATAAAATTTTATACCATCCACTTACACAAAGTCTTGAATGTAAATGAAAATATTTATACAAAATGAGAAATGAAATAATTCATAATTAACGTAATGTTTAAACATTTCATATTTTAATGCTCACTCGTTGTGGTCGGAAAAATGCGAGGTTCCTGAGTTGCGAGATTCTGTATTTTATTATTCGAGGATATGAGAAATGTTTTCAAGTGGTTACGTATATCAGTGAACTATATAATATCATAGTGTTTGTTTGCTTGAACGCGTTAACTTAAGGAATAACTGGATCGATTTGAAAAGTGTACTGCTTAAAAAAAAGTTTCGATATTCTTACACAATTTTTATTCATTTGTTATCATCGCAGACCAGATACCCTGAACCTCATTTTTTACTAAAATTCATATCTATAGGTAAGTAAGGTGAGGTATGATCCACACAATTCTCCAGGCCCATTCAATACATAATTTTATGTAACTTCCTGAAAACTGTAACTTACACAACCTACACCTTCAGGCGATACAGAAACTTTAATTTTAATTTAATTATATTAATATTTAATTCTGACTTGTCACATATTAAAACAGAAATTGTAATTAATTAAAATGTTGGAGTCTAATTGCGGCCGCCATTAAGGGCGATGCTTCATATTCTGTTAATTAAATAACTAGGAGCCACTCTGCAGATATGATATACGCTCTCTTTTTAGCACGAAATTAATATTAGCAAAACGTCTAATTAGAAAATTTATTTTAAAGAATTTTTACTTGGTTTTTAGTAAGACTAATTGCTAGTTTTACGGATATAATTACTAGCTAGAGTTATACTAATTTTCACCCGCAGTTTCACCCGCGTTTCGTCAAGCCTTTGGGCTTCTAACAAGATAGGCGATGTAGAAGGGATAGCCTATCTAACATGATTGCATTTTTCTCAAAAGTTCCTAAGATAAGAACCAATAAACCTTTTTGGTTTACGATATTGGTACAAATTCTCGACTTTCATTGATCTATATACTCTCTTCCGCCAATTTTCCTCATTTCCTTGACACCTGTCATTTCAATTTGACAGTGTGACTTTGCATTACTCTCAACAAGTTTACAATCCAATTACTGGTGGATATTGGAATTTTTGAGCTTTTAGAATATTTTTATTTAAACAGTTTAAAAGCTGGTGGCAATAACATAATATGAAACTTATCACTTATGAGAAACACCTCTTCAAACTAAATCAAAGCCTTGCAAAGGTGATATCGCCAATCTCGGCCAACTCGGCCAACTCAGTATGACATAAGACTAAGTTGGCCAACTTATCTCATCTGCGCAGTATTAGCATATTCCAATAAGTTCAATGGGTGAGCTTCGAACTACCGTAGTTTGCACTATCTGTGGTTCTTAGCACATATTTGAACTCAGTTTATTAAGTGCAGTTTGTTATTAGTTAAACTTTGGAAAAAAGGTATAGAACAAAGGTTAATGATGATGCCCCCTGGCTGATTATCGGCCACGGCGGCTGTTTTTATATAAGGAGATTATCTAACTGCTCAGGACGTATTACAGTGCACCACCCAGTCACTGACACACCACAAGACAAAAGTGTAATCATCACTATTCCTAAGTAATTCACGACCGGAGAGGGATCAGGCGCAGGACCGACATTTACGTGCTCTCTGATGCACGATGACAAGACGACATATAGACAGTAGGCATATCTTAGAAGAAATCTTTCAAACTTACTTCAACTTACTTTAATCGTTCTATCATTTATCATGTAACAAGTTAACAATACAGGCCATTTCCTCCGCCGCGTAAGATAAAAAAATAACTTTACGATTTACGACTCTTTCACTTTTTTGTTCAAAACTTCGGGGATTTGGAGCTAAAAGCTTTAATCCCCAAGATTACTTTAATGGGTTGTATTATTTTCTGTCACTAGGGGGGTAAAAATTGTGATGTCTATTAAAATAATATAAACATGGACGAGTTGGGAACCTTCTTCTTTTGAGAAAAGTGGTAGCTCTTAATTCACAATACACATAGTTTTACAAACAGCAACTGCCTATTTAATTCCATCGGGCTAGATACCTGGAAAACTTGAAAATCCTAGGAAAGACGGGATGTCAGACTTTCTGACTTCTACCACGCGACCTTCTACTACCTGACTGACTACTTTTAACGACTGCCATAGATGTTCAAATTACCGGGACCCATCAATTTGACATGTTTTCCGAAACTTGGACACTACTATTTGTGGACGGAAGGAGTAGCCAATAAAAATAAAATACGTATTTTAAAAGCCAAAGCCTTTACCTGCTGGCCCATTGCCGTTAAATGACCAGTGTTTGCCAAAAAGGCGAATTGGCACACACCAGGAATAATCTGTCGTTGCTTTTTTTCTGAAAAATAAAACCCACTACACACGGTAGCCCAATTTATATGCAATTGCAGAATAAGTACTTCAAGCTCGTACTAATTTACTTAATGGATTAAATATTACCAAGTACTTATAATGCTTTAAAATCTCTAACGATGAAAATGCTTGGATAAAATATTCGAAATAATTTTCAAGCGGATAAAATGGAACTAAGATATTACGACAGGTTTGTTAATTGGCTATTATAGCTATGTTTGCATTGAAGTCTTTGTCTTCGTAACTGCAAGCATTTGTGAATGATTTCTGTTATACCGAGTTACTGATTTCCCACGGTAAAAATCTGATTCCCAACATCAAGGTAAACGTTAACTCAAAAATCACTCACTTTGGCCCAAACCCAAGCAAACAAGCGAAAATCCAAACCAAACAACACATTCCCGTATTTTTCACAGTGGCAACTCAGCGTAAAATCTTCAAACATTTATTTCACGTCACTGGCAAGACAGCCGAATTTCCCGCCGTTCATTCGGGGCATGGAGCACAAAAAGACTGGCGGAGCCGTCACAACGCAAAATCTCTTAAGAAGGTAGCGCGCCAAAATGCTGGATTCCGGGGGACAAAGGACGTTACTAGCTCCGCCTTTGCACGCCTTCTATTGGCGATGCAAAGATTCTAACTAGCGCCTTTAGTGTCAAAATTGTGAAGTTGTCTAAGAACGACACTTTGACAGATATCCATACAATTTGTGTCAAAATACCGCGAAAAAAAATTAAAAAAAAGTGTCAATTTTTATCGTGACATAAATTGTATAGAAAATGCTGTCAGTGTCGTTCTTAGACAGCTTTTTAATGTCGCCACTAGAGGCGTGCGCGTAATCTTTGCATCGCCAATGGAACTGGTTCATTATTTTCAAAATAAAATCACCAATCAATCAAGACCAATCTTTGACTGATTGATGTTGATTTGACAAGGAACCCAAACGCCTCGTCAGTTCAAGTTTCTGATCACTGTTGCTTGACCTACGGGACGGCGCCTGACCTACCTTTTTTATGGCATCTCCGCTATATTTCCTTGCTCCGTGATTCAAGAGTATTCCAAATTGGCTTGACTTAAACAAAACACAGTCGAGATACGTTTCGATATTGGAATATGTCCAACAATTCCGTTTTGTTACTGCTAGTTCGGTTCGAGAATTGTGGTCGATGGTAGCAGTGGATACGGCCAGTGTTGGACTATTGAGTTCTGATTTATATAGAGACGATTGGGAAATGAACATTAAAACTAGGGTTTAGTGAGGCAGTGCAGATGCTGTGTTGATTGCAATCTTGTGGCTTGGAGGTCTTTAATATGAATAAACTACATCTTTTTGAGAAAATCATGTACAAATAACATTTTTGACATTTTGAAAACGTATACAGTGATTGATTGATTTAATATAATGCTTAAATCAATCTCTTTCGAAACACTTTATTTTGAAAAGTTAATACATTATCTAAATAGGCGATTTATTTTCTTGATGGCACATTGAACTTAAAAAAAAAAAAACAGTGGCAATTTCGTTTTAATTTTACTCTCAAGTAAGCTCTTATTTCAGTACTTTTACATTATAAATATTGATGTTACACGTCATTTAATGTTTGATAACTTTCATAATTATTATTATCTTACCGCAGTTCACGTTACCCTGTCCATCAATAAGAAAGTAAGTATACCTCTATAGCATCGCATAGCTAGTTCAACAAACCACAACAATGTCCAATCATGGCGTGACATTACCATATTCGTCACACTTAACGATGATTTGCGGTTTGCAATAACTATTGAGAAAACTATTGATATGACAAATTCCAACACTAAGATTAATTGTGTATGAGCTATTGAATTAAATGAAATCATCTGTGATGAAAATTAAGATATATTTGACACTGCAGAAGATAAAATTGAAAAAGTAAGAGGTAGAGGTATTTAAAAGGAGGCAGTTAGTTTAGTCATAATTAAAATACGCGTTTTCAAATTTGTATTTAATTTTAATAAGAATGATTAATTTATTTAAACCTAAAAATGCACATTAAAAACTCTCAAGTATCTATAATCGGATCCTTAAAATATTGCCTTTCAAGTCTATGAGTGATAATCCACTCCTAACGATCCCCTTACCAAATGTGTCTTCGTCATATTTTGGACGAATATCATCACTTACAGGGACATAGATATTACTTCCTGACATTCTTCTAGTTTCTATTATATTTTCTGGTATTTTTTTAACTGGTACTTCAGTAGTCGTGGTTGTAGTACTAGAAGAAGTTGTTGGATCTTTCAATATACTTATCTTAAATTGTACTTTCTTCTCTCTTTTATTCAACTTTCCTTGCTTAACTGCTGAACTGTCATGTTCAGTTTTATCAACTTTCACATTTTCTGGGATGTTTTTAGCTTCTTCAGTGACAGGACTTTTGATGCTAGTGTTTTCATGGTTTTCTTCGATTGCTCTAACTTCAGTAGTTTTTGTTTCTTCGTTAACTCTTTCAGTTGTAGAAGTCACACTTATATCACTGCTCTGAGTCACATTAGATGCTCCGTTCGCATTTAATTTTACAGCTTCCAAATGAACAACTGCTGCTGCACTATTTTTGATGACAAGCAAAATAATTAATGTATAGACACTATACATTTTGTTGGTTTTACAAATTGTTATTGAATGCGTGTATCTGCGACAATTTTTTAGCCAAGATTATGGTAATTGCGTCGATTTCACGGTTTTTTCCTCACATTAGTTCCAATTGAGAATTCGATGCGTTTAAATTAAAAAATAGTTGCGCGTACGCCTGTTTTGCATCGTTTCGCGCGATAGCAAAAATACATTCGTTCTATGTTTCTGCGATTACTATTGTAAGGAACAAATATTTCATGAATCGTTTATATTATAGTTCCTACTATTTACAGTTGTATTTCTCATGTTTATTATTTTATATTTGAAAGCGAATCGTTTCGATTCAGAATGTAATTTAGAATTGAAGTGTGAAGCAAACGGTTGTTGTTATAGAATTATTACGATATTACAAGTGTATTGATATTTTTATTATTGTGTAATATATTAACATTCGTTTCTATTATTGAATTTATTTTATTAGTTTTATTGAGTTCTTTGGAGTAGAAAAATGTTTTTAATAATATAATGATGGGTTCTTCAACAAAGTGAATGTCCTAGATTCTTCAAAATAACGTATTTCACCTTGTATTTATTTTATTTTCTAGCAGTGGTTATATTATGCAATGAGTTGGCGAGAAGGCAAGAGAAACGACAGCTGTCTGCGAAATAACACATTTATCTTAGAAATATGAGAGTATTTCAATATTATTGTGGCTTTATTTTCACAAGTGGTCAATTGTAAGTAAAATAATATAAGAAAAGTGTATTCAAGTACAGCTATTATCATATTTTTGCTACATACAAACGAGTAGGTACTCTATACTTACTTAACATATTTTGATAGGTACTTGAATACATATTATCGTGAGAATAGTCTAGAACTATGTATTTGCTTTGATTTCTGTTTGTTCTATAACTACATATATAACATATAGCCATTTTCCCGCGGGCTCACCGTGAAAACTACTGCCCTTACTGGGATCAAAATCTAGCATATGTTACCTGTTTTAGTGAAGCTTGTCAACAGAGAAAGAACTTTTAGGGTTCCGTACCCGAAGGGTAAAACGGGACCCTATTTTTTTCTCTCTTCTGTCCGTCCGTCCGTTCTTCCGTCTCACCAGGCTGTATCTCATGAACCGTGATAGTTAGAGAGTTGAAATTTTCACAGATGTATTTCTGTTGCCGCTATAACAACAAATACTAAAAACTAGAATAAAATAAATATTTTGGCGGCTCCCATACAACAAACGTGATTTTTTTGCTCATTTTTGCTCTGGTACGGAACCCTTCGTGCGCGAGTCCGACTCGCACTTGGCCGGTTTTAAAACTGGTTCAGTCTTTAGGCTTTAGGGTACAAACAAACAAACAAAAAAATATTTCCTCTTTATTATATTATCAGGACAACCAATCCTTTCTCAAAATGATGCTTGGACTATATACAAATACATACATATATAAACTACATCTTGTTATGTATATTAGGGTGGAGTGAAACATATGGAAATTTTTTTTTTTGCTTTTTTCAAATCTCCTGTATTAGTAATTGGTGACCACATGTAAAAGCTTTAATCATGCAAAAAATCAAAGGTCTACGACTTTATTTTCAGGTGGCGCATTGAGATAATAGTTTAGCAAAAAACTGTAATTTTTAATTCTAAGCCTACCCTCATAAAATAGTTATTTTTACATATTTTGCTTGCAAATATACTGCTTTTAACTTCGTCTAAGTGTGATCTCAGACGTTAATATAGTATTTTGTAATAAAAGTTTAATTTAGAAAGTTAAATAGGTTTTGAAATTGTGCCAATTTTAAGTAATTTTTTATTAAGAATGCCTAAAACGCGTAAAGATTTTCGGTGTCCTATATTTAGTAATCCAATCAAATTTAGTAATAATATGTTACCTACATATTGTGATGTGATTAAACACTACTTGTGGATTAGAAACGAAATGTTACAGTTAAATAATGGAAAGGATCCTTCAGTCAAAGATTTATGTGAATTCTCTAGTCTCGACGGTGCAACTACAGGCCCCAATACTTTTTCTGGCACATTAGGAAAGCAGCTGGATAAGTGTCTTGCCTTTAAAATAGAAACATTTGAACCCATCTCCACCGAATTGCCGGATCTGAATATTGATTTGTTGAGCACCGATCAAAAATACCTTTATCAAATATGTTCTGCTATTTCAACTGGTACAGTTCCACCAAACTTAGCTAACAAAGATCCAGGAAAACTAGCCCATTCCCGATGGTTAACTTGTGCTAACAGGATTCTTCGCTTGTATATTGGCACAGCTAAACCGACAAATAATTTGAAAGAACTGGCCACTTTCATCATGAAAGTTTACGCACCAAGTTGGTTCGATATCAAGTCACAATCCTCTTGTAAATTTGGTCCGATTCACATCTTTAATATGGTTAAAAGAAGTATGTATTTGCGAGATGACTTAAAAAGTATTGTCTTAAATACTATTCAACGAAATGCTTTCTTCGTGCACCCAGAAAATCTATTGCTGGCTATGTTACAAGACGATGATCAACAAGTTCGAGAGCTGGCTCTTCGAAGAATTTTAAAGGCAAGAAAAAAGGACAAAGGCAATAAAATTCGTGATTTTCAGTTACCAGAGCTAAAAACAGATGCAACAAACTATTATGATTTGATAGAATGGGCGAAAGAGAAGATAACGGAACCTCCTGTAACAATGAAATACAGCGAATTGGAAATTACAACAAAAATTGCATCTGGAGGTAAATTATTTGATATTGAGAAGTACCCTTGCCACACTCAAGCAGTCGAAAGGTGTGTCAAGCTTGTAACGGAGGCTTCAGCGTCTGTTTGTGGACCCGATGCTAGAGATGGTTTTATTCGTAATAAAATGAAATCCAGGCAAGAAATACCAATTTTTGACACCAAATCTCAGTATTTCCCTCAAACAGAAGACTCTGGGACTTCAGATACTGTGCATTAAATTGTTATTTTAAAGCCATTTCATGTAGTTATTTAGTGTACTTGTAGTTTTAAGCATTTATTCAGTTAAATTTACAGTTTTATTGTCAGAAATAAATGTTTACTTGTAACTCTTCTTTTTTCATTTTTTTCTACCTTCATGCCTAATGCGCCACCTCAAGATCATGAGTTAGAAAGCTGAAATTTTGCATGAACACTTCCTTTACGATGGATCAATGATTGAGATACCAGGAAACTTAAAATTAAAAAAAAAAATTTTTCGCTCCACCCTAATGTATATCGCTAAGCTCCCATCTATCATGCCGTGTCCTTCTGAAATCGTCCATCATGTAACAGCCTTGAGCAGGCGGATAACGAATATTATGAATATTTTGGGTAAACAAAATATTATTTATTACTGGGGGAAGGAAACTGCAGTAAATGTGGCCTGTGGAAGAAAAATAGCTTGGAAGAAAAATAGTAACGTTGATGAAGACAATGATTTAGTTGGTCATTTCATCTTCCTAATATTGTAAATGCGAATGTATTCTTATCCGATTTTAATGAGGCACGTTAATAGTCCAAAACCTAAGAAAGACTTAGCTCTACCTTTTATCCGGGAGCGGAACTTAGTTCTGTCGGTAATCGGGTGGACAGTGTGAAGTTTTTTTTAAAATAAGTATTGTACTGTAAATATGGACATTCCATTCCTTCATTCCAGCAGTTATCTCAATGTATTGTCATATGAGATTAATGATTTCGTGCTTGCTAACTGAATCATTAATGCCATAACACAAAAATCATTTCAATTAATTGAACAAATTTCACACCAATTTCAAACTGTTATCCCAAATAATCTCAATTCCTCTATAGCTCCATTGAATTCTATACATTTTAGCGCCTTCAATGTTCCCCAATTGAAATTCTGTGGCAAATTCCCAAATCTCGAAAGGTGCTATTACTATGACTATTAAATAATTCTCCGTGGATTTGGATAATGGGATCACCAAACTATGAGCTGTTATTGAAAACCGCTCAAATGGTTTGTGAATAGATTCATGTTTCTATAGAGAAATCCCATGTTGAAACTATGGTTATTTCGGTGAATGGAATTTTGAGTTGAAATCTAAGGATACTAATAGTATGAATGTGAAAGTTTATAAGGTGGGTGTGTTTGTTACTTTGTCTCGCTAAATCTTCTAGATGGATTCTGATGAAACTTTGCAGTAATATGTAGTATGTTAGATTAAGTTTCAGGAATATGGGTGAAATTGGGAACTAACTAGTAAACTAGTATCAAATGATTTAAGAAGTTTTTTGTTAAAGTAGGTATTAAGACATTTTCAAAACGCTATTTACGAAACTAATTGCAAGTAAGTATTACAAACCATGCAAACATTCTCTTCAATAACACAAAACAAAAGCGATCTGCAAGAAACACAACTGACATTCACAAATACATATAACATTTGCTAAGGGTCTAGTTTGAGTTGCATCGCAATTGCAACGGGAAACATAACACTGTCGACATATTATATTTGTCTAGTATTCATAAACGTACCGATGCTTATTACTAGCATTTGTTTATGTATTTTTTACATCGTCTAGAAATAGAAAATGCTTAATTCTGGTGTAATTGAATAACTTAAATCTGTTTATTATTAGCTAAAACTTATCGTTTTAGCTAAAATGCGACAAAAACACAGGTTAAAGATGTATGTCAGTTTTACTTACTGATTTACAAATTTACTTTATAAGTAGGTATAAGTTCTTAGAGGTATCTCTCAAAAGTCATCATCATCTTCCGAGTCTTTTTCCCAACTATGTTGGGGTCGGCTTCCAGTCTAACCGAATGTAGCTCCGTACCTGTGCTTGTGCCCTATATATGTCTTAAAAGTCTGTCCAATCTATTTATACCTACTACAAGAACATAAAAAAGTATTACGTTAGTATTAAAAAAAGGCCTAAACCTATTAAACAGTGAAGCCACACTATTATTCGTACTTACAAAACAAACAAAAAATCTAAATGTCTTGCAAGACTTGCAAGTCTTGTAACAAGACGCAAGCAAGACTTTACAAGAGCTAAGAGGGACTGAGTAATGAGTGTCGGGAAATAGTCCGGGACTGCGGTGTAAAGCAATTATTTGTAAGACGCGCAGTAATTGAAATCTTCACACAATATGTGCAAGAAATGGTAGTAGATAAACTACTGAAATTAACTGGTGAAAGTTTCAAATGAAGTCTATATTTTAACCTTGAAAAAAGAGAAAATATTATTTAGATAGTTTTGGATAAAATGCAGTAAAAACAATATTATTACATCTTTGTGTCTTGTGAATCGAATAAAGCAAAAAAGTAGTATATCGATTTTGCCTCTTTGGAAAACATCATTCAAATATCTTTACGTAAAATGTAGTAAAAAATATTATTCTATTTTTGTCTACCTTGAGCATCGAATCCAGTAAAAAAGTCTTATCTCGATTTACTGCCCTTTTCCCTACGAAATGGAATCGAGCTTTGTAATAAGCATAATTTAAAACAATACCCTTAATCAACATAACTTTTGAAAGACGTGTCCTAAAAAAGGTCAAGCTATTATGAAAAACAATCGTGTAATAAATTGAGTAATTGCCAGCCAACCTTTGTCCACGTAAGCCGAATGCTTGGTTCGTAATCATGCAACTGTGTTCACGTCTAAAGGGACTAATGAGAACAAGCCCGTAATTCCACTCGTTAAAGGATTTGCCCAACGCTGATTACCAAATATTGCCACCGAACTAATACTAACTAGAACGCGCACCTAATTAGTTCTTCGTCAAACATGGATCGGGAGCGCGGTAGTCATTTCCAGTTTATGTATATTCCGAGGCCCAATTAGTGTTGGTTCATATTGCAAGTGTTACTCAATTTGTTTCGACCTGTTTTTTGGATATTCTTTTTGAAAATTATTCTTATTTCTGACGAGCAATCAACGTTGCAACTTTAATTTTCTTTATCCCCTGTTCTGTTGATTGGCTGTATAAATGAAGCTGAATTTAAAATCTTAATTTATAAATGCAAAAGTGTATTCGTGGGAATTTTGCAAGAAGGTCACGTATGACTTAATGGAAAGATATTCGTTAATATGTAAAAAGTTCATAAATAATATTCATTACAATTTGAACTCACGAGATCGTTTTGCAAATACATATTAAACATACATTTATTGATAACTAGATGTGCTTTGCGATTTCACTGAATATTTCGGCATTTTTGAGTTTCTGAACATTTCGGCTGTTATTGAACATCCTTGACAGTCGTTACGGGTAGTCAGAAGCCAGTAAGTCTGACACCAGTCTAACCGAGGGGTATTGGGTTGCCCGGGTAACTGGGTTGAGGAGGTCAGATAGGCAGTCGCTCCTTGTAAAGCACTGGTACTCAGCTGAATCCGGTTAGACTGGAAGCCGACCCCAACATAGTTGGGAAAAAGGCTCGGGAGATGATGCTTTGCGATTTCACTGGTGTTCGAAGTCCTGGTGGGGCTTTTTTCCGTACCCAGATAAAATGTAGACTTATGTTACCTTCTTAGGATTTTTCGAATCGGTTCAGTAGTTTCAGAGCTTTTATAGACCAACAAAAAATGTTTCTATTTATTTTATCAGTGTAGAAGAATTTCTTACAAATATGTTTTCCTGGAATAGTTTGATCGTCTAAGCGTAAAACAGTTGAAGTATGTAAACTTAGAATTAGTCGTATTTTATGTACATTTCATTAGCCGATACTCAAGCTCTCTGCCCGCCGTTTGTATTCCGTTTATAAATATTATAAGTTCCCATAAAAATAACTATTCTTTGATAGATAAAATGGCTATCGTAAAATCACATATAAACAACATAAAATTTATTTTTTCTTCTTTATAAAAATATTAAAATAGCCTTCGAGTAAATAGCTACTACATATTACTCAAACACCCAATGTTTTCTGGCTTTGCGAATTATTAACTTATTAGTGTACTTAGTAAAAATTAACTATTCCAATTATAAAGACTTTAGAAATATAATTAAAAACGATAACGACATGTTTACCGCAATAAATAATTTATTGACAAAATAAACACTTTGAAAGCTGCAAAATAAAACACCTAATAAATATGTTTGATTTTCAAAGAAATTCAATTAAATAAAATCTCCGTTGCTTTTTCAAAATATATTTAAAGTTCAATTTGAATATTTACGCCTCATTTGAACATTTCAGTTAAATAAAACGTCTTTAATGAGTTTCAGAAAGAGTTTCGACAAATTCATTTAAATGTCAAGATATTGAATCCTTTGCAAGCATCTGTTTGAGACATTATTATTTATGTTTTAATATTTAGGTGGTGTTATGGCTATTTAATATTTAGGTGTCATTATTTATATTTGCATTGCTATGAAATAAACTGCACTAACAATATAGTCAAGTAAAAAGGGACTAGGGCTATATCGGGTGTGTCGTTCATAATCACATTAAATGAAATGCGTTAATATACTGGTTAATATATGTCGATTAACACAAAGAAAAAAGAAAAATACGTAAAAATAAAAAAATGAATTTTTCAAACAAAGTAAATAGAATAAAAATGTGCAAAAATTAGAACACCATATAAAAGTCAGTCATTACAAACAACTGAAATTATCCCTTGAAAACTGACAGCTGCCAACTAATCAAAACATTCGATATTCCTAATTTTATCTCCGCTTTACACATGATGTTGTAAAATACTTAAAAAAATGAAAAATGACTCCTGTGGTTAAACCACTGAATGGATTAGGTTATTTTTTTTACAATTCGCCATAGAATATCATAAAGTATATGTGGTAGGATTTAATGTGATTGTGAACGACACACCCTGTATAAAATCCACAAAAAAAATTGATTGGTTCGATTACCTTTGAAATAAAATGTCAATCGACCTCCGATAAAACTATCGGCCGACAGATTTATTTGTAGTTTGCTTTAAGATTGATCAAAAACGAAGTAAGTTTGAAGATTATCCCTCAAACTTGGAATAAAATACATAGAACGAATACACATAAGTAATTCATTTTTAATAACATAAACAACCAAAATTAAAACTTTCCATTTCATAAAAATTTTTGCTCTATTGCACCATTCGAAAGCAATCTCGTTGTTTGATTAACACTATCAAGTTGGGATGGTCCATATTTGATGAGGGGCGCCGAACAATTTGCATGCGGAATTAGCACCATCTTCACTTGGGCGTATTACACCTGTTGGCCGATGACGTCATTAAATGGACTATTGGGAAGGGCTTGGAATTAGGTTATGTTTTAAAGGCTTCTTCTTCTACTTATACGTATATTATTGATTGAGTAGTTCCATAGAATGGATCATGTCAAATAGACGAAGATAGTTGTTTTATTTAAAAGAAAACTTCCAATAATGTAATCATAAAATGTTGTGATAGGTAGGTATTTTAACTAACGTGTAAGCAAATAACATTCGTCACGGGCTAAGCAAAGTGTAGGAAAACGAAAATACGGTTAATTCAAGTACTTTAACTCAACGCCTTAAACAGGTATGGAAAATCCATCGATATGAATTTTGAAGCGTGCCATTTCATATGAACAGTGCAACTGACAGCTCCTGCATCATAACCACTCTAATACATAAAAAAGTAAATAAGAAACACAAAAAAAAAACAAACGCCAATCGCCGAATATAACATCGATGTTATTCCCAAACAATCACGGTACAAAAATGTGACGCGAAACAAAGCAATGACCAAAACAGTATTGTGCTCACAAAATTGGTTCATACTCCCGGCTAGTGCTGCCCAACTTAATATTTAACGGGACCGGGATATAAAAATACGGGACTTGAATTTTTAAAGCGCTTTATCGATTCCGAAGCCGTACGGAACAGCGCTGAAAGTTCTAGGGATGGGCTTTAAATTTTAAACAGTTACGTATATGTGTTACTGGGAAACGTAGGTAAGTTTCGATCTTTGAGGATTTTTGATGTCATCGTATTTCGGGCAGTCTTTACTGTGAGTTTTAAACTTGCAATCGGATTTATTCTATAACGGCTAGTCTGAATGCAGTTATAACTAGTTCTAGCCGGCTAAAGCTAGGTATACCCGGCCACCATGCGTTGAAACTTAGTTGTATCTAGTTGTTAGAACTAGGTTTAGCCTTCATCATAGCGGCTGGAACAAAATGCAGCATTTAACACACTGTCGGGTCTACTTTTTCGTCGTTTCATGTACTCTCCATATGAATTCTTTCTATATACCCCATTACAGACTCAATACTTATTACTTTAGAGCATTTCATAAAGTAGTGTACAACAGTTGGCACGTTTTAAAATAGTAGCAACAATTATGAACCCTATCGGGTACAGCAAAGTTAGTTTTTATAGAGAAGACTATGAAGAGCGATTGTATATTATAAATATTGAACAAGGGAACCCCAACACTACCTCATGAAGAAACAACAAAAGTCTAATTAAAACCAATAGAAAAACAATGCGAGATTATTAAACAAAATGTAACACAGAGGTATTTTTTGATTGCAAAGCTACTCAATGCTTCATAAGCTATTTTGTAACGTGCATACCGTGCAATTTTCACCAACAAAATGTACTGAAGCTTCAGCATATTTTCAGAACATTTGCGTTGGAATTTTAACTGTATTGAAATTTAAGTTTATTATTTTTTGTTGCGCATTCTGTAGGTCAGGTTACGTAAATATAGCATGAATATTTGCACGTTGTCTGGTGTTTTATGTACGTTGAATGTTCATAAGTGTTAATATGTGTGTGTGTTTTTTACATATAAGAATAAAGGCTAGTTTTCATCTGGGTCCTTGAAGTAGATCCCTCCAGAAGTGGACGAAACCACCAATGAAAGCTACACTTACAAATCACATACTTAGGCGTATTACAAGATTCAAGAAAAACTCTTCATCAGTTACTTATTTACTAAAATGAAAATGACATTTTCAGGCCAAAACAATACATAACAGAACACCCAACACTAAAAGCCAATTATCGAAATACATAAAACTGTCAACACAAGACAAACAAACAAACACAAGTTAGTCATAACATAAGTAAGACAGACATATAACATGTCGCGAAGTGCCCCTGGGAACATTAGACATGACCAGTCAACACCTGGAGTCAGGGAGTTTCTGAGTAAACAATAATAGTAGGAATTAGATCATTAATGTTGTAGAATGAATGTCTGTCTGTTTTTTTGTGGAAAAAATCATAACTGATTTAGATTCTTCTTCCTGCCCCGTTACCAAGTAATTTGGGGTCGGTGTATTAGTTCTTGTAGATTAATCCTTACTAATTATTTTAATTGGCAAAGTTTGAAAACCAGTTCCTTTCTCCGTGTTGAAAATCCAGTGTATGTATGTGTGTGGTTTGTATGTTTATATCTATTTCATGCAAAAACTACTGCGTTGATTTTGTTGAAACTTAGCATTTGTATGGTTTATGTAGCAAAATAATATATAGGTATTTTTTTATGGCATGTGTGCGAAGTAGTTTCCTCAGGACGTCTAAATGCCGTGTGTAAAGTGAAGAAAACTACGCAAGAAGCCAAATAAAAATAAAACTGAATACATAAACTTTTTAACACACTGCAGATTTTACCCCCAAGTTAGTAACGCAACTTTTACCGAATTAAATTTGTGATAAATAATTTATCATCCTACATAATTAGAGTACGTTTCAGAAGTTTTTCAGCTACATAGAGAATGAGCCGGCGGCGGTGCCTGAAATGAAATAATTTCAACTTTCAGTACAAAGCCTCAGGTCGCCGCATTCGTTTGAATTTGTAACGAAAAGGTTTTTGGTTTTCAATATTTTGGCATGCTGGTTATATAGAATGTATCTTATTAGTTTTGCTTCTGTCACAAACTATGTCGATGTTTCGCGAGGTTTTTTTCCGTTTCCAGAGAAGCATACTCTTCGCATCTGGATAAATAGTATGTTTTTACTTATAAGAATATGAAAGATGATTCCACCAGTGGTTTCTAATGCATCCCATAAGAGCAACTCCGTGTACTCAGTACGATAACAAACCTTTGTTATAAAATCCTACTAATATTATAAACGCGAAAGTTTGTATGTATGGATGTATGGATGTATGGATGTTTGTTACTCTTTCACGCAAAAACTACTGAATGGATTTTAATGAAACTTTACAATAATATAGCTTATACATCAGAATAACACATAGGCTACAATTTGTAAACATATTGTTCGAAATACTAAACCTGCGCAGACGAAGTCGCGGGCACCAGCTAGTTCCTTAATAAATAAGCTATCTAATTGCATTGTAAGAATTTTTCAAATCGTTTCAGTTTTGATTGAGATAAGTAAATTCTAACAAACGTTTCAGCTGTATTATTAACAGATTACAACACTTCAGTGTAAAAATCTCTATTCATTATTTATAAATACTCTTTGAAGAACTTAACATATCTATGGACATCTGCGAATTTCTACATCATCATCATCATCATCAGCCTATCGCAGTCCACTGCTGGACATAGGCCTCTCCAAATGTACGCCACTGAGATCGAACTTCTACATATAAGTAGTGTATATTGTGATCGGATCTTAGAACCGTATAACTCGTATACGTGTGACGTTGTTGACATATGCTCGACTTTATTAAACCCGGGTCGTTGCGCCCGTGAAGCCGCAAATTGAATGAGGGTTTTTGAAATTTTTTCTGCCACCGGGTGGCGCCACGTATGCGTCTGGTCCAAACAGCTAAAATATAGTATGGAATCGTAGGTGCCGAACTTATTGTTTATTGAAATTCTGTTATATTGGAAGTGTTATTGATTTTATTATGGACTACGGTCAGAATAAGGTTTCCGAACTAAAAATTGAGCTAAGAGAGAAGGTGCAAAAGTCACTGGTACTAAGGAAAAGCTTGTTGAAAAATTTGTTAACACAATATGATTTAGTTTTTTTTATTTACTCAACCGCAATAGTAAAACAATAATGCAGTGCTTTAATTATAAAATAAAAAAAACACTAAAATCGTTCACTATTCATAGTAAAGATAAGCACTTTGACAGTTATTGGACCTGACGACTCGGTGCTGCCACCTCGTGGATTGCCATTTTAGAAAACCCTCATTGTTAGCGCTTTAGGCTAGATTGAGCGATGTGAGCGAATGTACGGAGCGAGGCCTTGGCACGTAAATAGGCGAAGGAAGAAAGTTTCTTATACGTTACTGTGACTATGTTCTTGTACTAAGGGAATTGTATAAGAAAATTATATTCATACTGAAACATCTTAATTGGCTTTGCCGTCTTAGGGTGATTTTTTTGTCATTTAGTAATATTTAAAAAAAGAAAAATTGCATTGAAGTACAATTAATACCTACTGGAACAAACAAAAGTACATGATTTTTCAATATGTTTCAACCAACTTTCCCAAAAGAAAGATTTTTGTATACAATTTATGATATAATTATTCTGAAAGACGTAATTACAATAAAATTCTTAAGAATTCCATTGTATACTTACTAAGAAATACGTAAATGTTTATTAATGAGCTTAATTTCATATTTAGGTAGTTTTATTCAAGAACTTATAAACAATATTAATTATACTTGCTAACAATTTTAGCGTAACTTTTTAATTAGGCTTATACATAATGGCTTGTAAAGTACTCAATATTTAACAACTTACCAAAGTATATAAAGAAATGGTTTTTACTTAAAAACTCAACTTACCTAAAGAGTATGCAAGATTAAGTACCTAACTTAACTCAAATTGATGTGAACCCGAAACTAGCCAATTTTCGTAGCGCAGTGCTACGCCGTAGTACAATGCTACGCCGTAGCGCTACGTAGCAAGACGAACGAGTTACACGGCATTGCATGCAAATAGGGAACGTGTTTATAAGTGAAAATGAATTCATTCTCAGTTTATGATCTATATTTCTTCTTGTGGCCTACCTATGACACCTATGTGTATATCCGTGATTATTAAGCTTTTTGTAGTTTCTTACGATTTTCGAAACAGGAAGAAACTAGTCATGACAACAAAGTGAAAAGGCACAAATATGATGAATGTTTATCTGTAGTATGTAAACCTTAAAAACAAACGAGCATATACAATCAAGATGAAATAAAACAAAACTCAAACTTACTACAAAATAAATCTTCTTAAAATGACACATGAACAGAATTTTGAAACAAACAAAACGCAAGGGAACGATTTACTGAAAAATAAGAAAACGTTTGAAAACAAACATTTTGCAGGCGACGACCCCGTCTGAAACTGAAACTTTGTGAAATGTCAAGATTTTAATTTCACGATAAAATAGAAAACTCCATGAAACGGGCGACGAACCTTTTTTGACTTACAAAATAATTTTATGAGAAAATAGAGGTTTTTTAGTGAGACATTTTCTGGTCTCATCTCTAACCGGTTTGAGATAAGATTCCATTTCTAGATAATACAATCAAACTTAGTTTTTCTCTCATATCTTTTAGTATATAATTCTTCTGTCAAAAATCAGTATATTTAATCTTTTTTTGAGCCAAAGCTCAGACAGTATTACTTTGTCTCATGTAGGATTTTTCTGTCACGCTCTAAATTCAGAATTAAAAACGTGCAATAACTTACGTATAATTTTTATTCATATCTTCTGAAAAACGTTGAGGTTTTCACATGAATACAAAGTATCAAATATGCAGAACAGTCGTTGGCAAAGAGAGTTAAGTTTTATTACTGTTAAAGTAAATAAAGTATGTAAATTGTTAAATAGAACTGTCAAAGCCAAATATATTTATTTCATATAGACCTATTACAGTTTGGTGCACGGGCTCAATGAGTAGGTCTAATGGAAAAGAATTAGCAAGAAACTCCATAGACATTCTAACAGCACGTTAAAGATAATCTGTACTATCTATACTCATGTAATAAAGAGGAAACATTTATTTGTTTGTTTTTACCCTAAAGGCTCCGAAACTACTGAACAGATTTGAAAAATTCACTGTTTGAAAGCTACACCATTTTCGAGTAATATAAGCTATATTTTATTTGGTTACAAACAAAACTACTTCCTATACCTATAGTATGACAAATATTTTTGCTAAATAATATTTAAGTATAAACCTTCAACGCAAAAGTTATCTCACAAAACACATAAAGTTTTAAGAATTCTAAACGGTGAGAATGAAATGTATACGACGTAATATTTTAAGCTGCTTAACTTAAGCTGAAATACATTAGACTGTATGCAGGAAGCTTGAAGCTATGTGTTATCCTTTAAAATAAATATGAGCTAAAGCTGCTTCCTAGTGGGCTTAATTTTATACGTGTTGTGAAAAATTCCTAGAAAAACATCTCCACTTCTTCGTAATTAGGAATACGTAGTTAGAATATTTTGTAGGTTTAAATAAAATTAAATATATTGTACGGTAAATGTAGCCTAGTGGGTAAAGGACCAACCTCTCAAGTGTGAGGGCGCGGGTTCGATCCCAGGTCAGGCAAGTACCAATGCAACTTTTCTAAGTTTGTATGTACTTTCTAAGTATATCTTAGACACCATTGGCTGTGTTTCGGATGGCACGTTAAACTGTAGGTCCCGGCTGTCATTGAACATCCTTGGCAGTCGTAACGGGTAGTCAGAAGCCAATAAGTCTGACACCAGTCTAACCAAGGGGTATCGGGTTGCCCGGGTAACTGGGTTGAGGAGGTCAGATAGGCAGTCGCTTCTTGTAAAGCACTGGTACTCAGCTGAATCCGGTTAAACTGGAGGCCGACCCCAACATGATTGGGAAAAGGCTCGGAGGATGATGTACGGTAAGATGACCTTTTTGAGCTGAAAAATATGTTAAACTTTTATAAGTTTTTCTATAATAGCTATTATATTCGAGTTATAGGTGTTTGTATAAACACGACTTTTTTAATATAGATGAAATCTGAAGGTCAAAATAAAATGCTAATCATTTATTTCACTTAGTTTGTCTCTAACCTAGGCAAGCAATTGTGAAAACCAAACATAAATCTAATTTTATAATAACAAATACAGTTTCCATTCTAAAAGTACCTTTTATGGACATGAACGGGCAATGAACTCCAATTTGCAAATACAAACCATTAAAAAAAGACTGTTAACTACCTGACCACCTGCATACATACATACATAAGCCTCCACTGAGTATCGCGTGAGACAGTTAGACTTTACTGCATTTCCGTAACCGGCCGCGGGGCGATGACCTCACGCGAAAATAGCCTCTTGAGGTAACCGACATTTTATGGATGGTAGTTTTGAAATAATTCAATTTAATGATTTTTGTAATGTAACCGACGCCAATTAAGCCGTTTGATTATTTTGTAAATACAACAACAACAGGAATGGTATATTAAAACAATGCATTTGTGGTGTTGTTTTTTTTATTTATTTTTATGTTTTTATAGGTAGTGGCTTTTAGGCTTGTCTAGAGCAGGATTACTGTTTACAATATCTATGCATATAGAAAGTATTTCTTTACTGCATTTCCCGTGACCGGCCGCGGGGGGATGACCTCACGCGAAAATAGGCTCTTGAGGTAACTGACACCAATCGAGTTGAACCGTTTGATTATTTTGAAAATAAAGTATATACCTACATAGTAGTAAATATAGAGTAAATATAGTGGTGTATTAAAATTATGAAGTTGTGATCTACAATTTAACGTACACTCCGAAACACAGTTATTGGTGGCCAAGACACTTAGAAAGTACATACAATTTTAGAAAAAATTGCATTGGTACTTGCCTGACCTGGAATCGAACCGTCATTTGAGAGTTTGGTTTTTTACCCACTAGGCCACCACAACGTTTTATTTTGATATGAGCTAGTTAAATTAGTTTTCATTGGCTTTCAGGTTTGTTAGGAGCAGGGTTTACAATATTTATCTTGGAAGTATTTCTTAACTGCATTTCCAGTGACCGGCCGCAGGGCGATGACCTCACGCGAAAATAGCCTGTCTGAGGTAACCGATACCAATTAAGTAGAGCCGTTTGGTTATTTTGTAAATATAGACGGTAGTTATAAATAAATATTGCAGTTTAATGATTGTGGTGTTGGTTAATAATTTATTTGAGACGTAAAAACATTGGTATTGGATTATAATAAACTTACAGTTGTAATACCAAATTTTTTAAATACTATGTAATAAATAAATACCAGCTACGTCAAATCTAGTTATTTTCTAAAACATGATTCTATATTTCTGAAATGGTTCTATTTATTCATGACTGAATCCAAGACATAGGTATTTCCTATTTCAAAACATAGCAAGTAACTTTTTGAAATTACCATTTTATTTTTACAAGATTTTGAAGTGTTCAAATCACAATATTATCAGCCAAAAAAATACCGAAAATATTTTCGCACATTTCCCGACAAGGCGACAGGCTAAGGGTTAGCAAAGTGTGGGTGCGGTAAATACTTGACGTGCTTCGATTGGAACCGTTCCTAGGTCGAAAGGTGGCGAATACTGTCGGTTATACCACGGTATTACATAGCTTTGCAAATAAATTTAATTTATATATGATCTAAACGATTTTGTAAAGGTGGCAAATGATTTCAAAATATTTTGAAATATATTAATTTGATTATTCAAAAAACATGAATAATTTTGTGATTTTTCAGGGTATCAGTCGACGATATGGTTGTAGAAGAATATAAACTTCGTAGACTTGAACATTTTCAATCAGAAGACATAAAAATCGCAAACTAATAAACCAAACTGACTTAACATTTTCAAAAAAACGAAATTAAAATAAATATTACCAATCAATACTTATTACATACTCATACAATAACTTACGAAAGCCTTCTTAACTTAAATAAATAAAAAAAAAATAAAATAAAAATCTTTTATATTCAGGCGCCAAGGCCCATAAAATGTTAGTAACAAAACAACAACTTAAACTATGTTAGATAATTACAATCTATAAAATAATAATAATAGAAAAAATACACTGCCTGATTCACTGGAAGGGTTCTCAAGTTGCATGTAAAACATGCAGCTTGATAAACTTATCCAGTGCAGGCCCATCCAGTCTATCCGCGAATACTTTAAGGATGCTGTTGGTACTACCCCTGACTCTGTGTACTAGCGACGCAACTTTCTTACGCATAATAGCGAAGTAGTCGTCCGTTTGTGCATCCGCGAACATGCCCGATGCACTACAGTACGGTGGCAGTCTCAACATCGCCCTAAAAGCATTATTATATTGGATGCGCAAGGTATTGTCAGCCTTTTGGGTATGATTGGCCCAGAGGCTGCTGGTGTAGAAGGTCTGGCAGTAAGCTTTGAAAAGCGTTATTTTGACTGGTACTGAGCAACCAGCAAACCTCCTTGCCACCATATTTCCCCTAACAGCCAACGCCCTTCGCTCCCTTTCCATATCCAAATCATCCTTTAAATCCTCAGTAACAATATGTCCTAGGTATTTAAACTTGGTTACTCTCCTCAAGAGCGACCCACTGAGTGTTACAGGCGGAACATACGATGGGTTTTTATTTTTCCCTCTAAACACCAACACCAGAAGGACTCAGCAGCACCATGTCATCAGCGTAGCTTAAGTTATTTACATTAATTCCATCCACATGACATCCGACATGTGTGCTGCTGAGTTCAACAAGTAGATTATTAACATAATATTAGTAAGATTAATAACTTAAAATAACAAGACTCAAACATTATATTCCCTATAATTATCTAGCTCACTACTCGACTATGAAAACAGACTTGCAATGCACCGTAACTATTCACCTAGTGCCGCAGGTCATTGACCCCGCATCGATGCCCGCCAGGTCATTCACCCTACCTGTGACGTAAATGGAACCTAGATAGTTGTTTTCCGCAAACTTTTTGCTTTGCGCTAACTTTTTTACTATCCAGTTAAGCTGGGTAGTTATTCTGTCTGTTGGAAGCTCGTAGTTTCCGATGTGAGGCGAATTTTTTTAGGTAGGTAGTATTTTTTTATTTCTGTTTTTTCTCTGTGTGTTCGTGTTGGATAAATGGTTGTGTAATACGTAAATGCTGTTGGTTATTTTATCATAATATTGATCCAATTCATTATTAAGACGGTACCAATGGAGTTTCTTCCCCAAACCACTGGCAACCATAGGAAACTACTTTTGGAATGAGCAACTAGAATCAAACCTATTTATAATTGTTGACTTGCTTAAAGTGCTTGTAAAAGCCTAAATGAAATAAATAATTTGACTTTGACAATCGCGGTTTCTCCTGTTTTTTCTTGGAATTACTTCTAAACAGAGCATAAAGCTAGCCTCTTTAACGTAGAAAACGTTAACCTTTGAATATTACAAATATGTCGTAATTTACTTTTGCAATCAGTTAAGAAAAACAGTTCGTCTATACTAATATTATAAAGAGGAAAACTTTGTTTGTTTGGTTGTAATGGATAAACTCAAAAACTACTGGACCGATTTTAAATATTATTTCACCATTAGAAAGCTATATTATCTGCGAGTAACATAGGCTATATTTGATCCCGGTCTGGGCTGTAGCTCCCACGGGACTGGGGTAAAACCGCGGGAAAACGGCTAGTATAATATACGTCATGTTAAGAAATATCACCAGTCACCCATCTCCGTCTTACTCTAGTTACTTGTTGACAGTTACAAACAACAGTCCGACTAACTTTCATTTCAGCATTATTCTTTCTTGCTTACAGCCCAGAACTACCCCGTCATACACACATACATACATACATACATACATGCATACATACATACATACATGACCTCTTTCCTTCACCTACATATATAGGTATAAAGCACCATACAACCATTGTATTTAACCATGGAGAACAAAATGACTAGCAGAGGTGCCATAGCGGAAAATCGCCTAAGAAAGTACCGCGCCAAAATGCACGTGTGCGGGGTACGAGGAACGTTACTGGCTTCGCCTTTATATGCCTTCTTTGGATCCGACCATTTTTTGTAATACCAAAAATCATCGACAGATGATAAAACGAACCTCGTTAATTCACTCGTTCTGATCTTTTTGGTCATGCCCACAAGAATTTGACCTACAAGAAAGCGCGTGACCTACCTACATTATGGTATCTCCGCTCTTTCCTTACTCTGTGACCCACATACATAGGTATAAAGCACCATAGAGCTATTGTATCTGCCACAGAACGATGGTCGAAATAAAACCTTACATAAGACGTTATGTAAGCAATCAATAAAGTTTGGAAGTATGCCAGTATTGCCAGCACATAGTACAGACAAAGATGGCAACACTTTCTTGAGAGTTGTTGCTTAAGATTTTGTACGATTGTGTTTTGTTTTATGAATTTTTGTAGTGCTCGTTTGATTTTGAACAGAATTTTAACAATATCATTGTGTTATTATTTATTTATAAAGGCTAGCAGATGATGATGATAATGATTCAGTACAAGCAAAAATTCTCATGCTTGCTATGCTTATAATCCTTACTAATATTAATAAATAACGAAAGTACCTCTGTCGCGCTTCCACACCATGACTACTTATACAATTAAAGTGAAAGGTACATACATAGTCTACATAATTTTTATTCGTGTGCGAGAAATAATAGTTCCCTCGAGATAGAGGTGAATTCACTAGTTTTATAAACTATATCGTATAGCCCTGTAACTTATTTACCAACACATCTGTCAACAATTCCTCAAAATAAACCGTAATACTTCAAGAAAAATTTAGATGACAGTCGTCGGAATGAAACAGTAAAGTGATTCCGCCATCCCCTGAATGCCTGCAGCCGGGTCACGAATCTGCATACAGTGATCCCGCTCAAAAACGGCTTTCAGCTCAAAAACGTTGTAATAGTCTAGAGATTTTTTATCCGTGTGCGAGAAGTAGGTAATTCCTTTGAGTCCAGAATGAATAGATAGTTCATTATACATTTTTCATATATAGCCCTGCAACTTCTACAAAAACACAACTTTCATAAAACCGTAATACTTCAAAAAAATCTAACATGACATTCGTCAGAATAAAACGGGTAAAGTGATTCCGCCATTCCCTGAATGCCGGCAGCCGGGTCACGCATCTGCATACAGTGATCCCGCTCAAAAAGGGCTTTCAGCTCAAAAATGTTGCAAATCTAAAACCCGTTATGTACTGGTATTTCGCTTTTCGGTGTGTTATATTTAATTTTTAGTGCAGAAGGGAGTGTATTAAATGTAATTTTCTGTGTAGAAAACTATTCTACTAATAAGTAAGTATTTTAATGTGAAAATTTTATTACTAAGCTTCGTAAATACTAATTAGGTCTTTCCTAAGTAAGACACAAACGTAGCTTGTCATCTGGATTTACTAATAATGCGTTATTTGAACACGTTTCGAAGATTACGAAAGAAAAACTTGGACAGAACATGGAGATTTGTGAAACATGAATTTCTTAAGAACCTGCATTAGTATTATTTAACGGAAAGTCGTGAATGCCAAAACTAAACACCATGTACATAAAACTTAGTAAATAAAAAGTGATTTTAAGTAAATAATGGCTGTTTGTAGTGCATATTTCAATACTTTTCAATGCATAAAGTGCAAGCATATTTTGACATTTTATATACCGAATTCCATTGCTCCTGTGACACAATTCTAAAATAGATCAGTCATCAAACATACAACTGAAGAGTCCTGAACAACTGAAACTTTTCTCGTTATTTCTGCGCAGAATTTAGGACAATTTATATTTAAAATCTAGAGACTACGTGATCATAATACGAACGGTCCACTTCGGAATTGTTCGTGAATAAAACCCGAAGAGAGTGCCAAGAATTTTCTAAAAATATTCAAGTTACAGCGGTGCAATTTCTTAAGTAAATTGACTTAATATTTTACAGTGTTTTTAGTGTTAGTCCTGTTGGGAGTTGCATCAAACTTCGTGTTATATTTAACAGCGTTTTCAAACTAGTGGATTTTCCGCTAGGTTTTCCAAGGTTTTTGAGCAAGGAAGCCAGTGTGAAATATAATATATTTTTGCCTTGAAAATCAGTCAGGCAAGTAAGCAAACAAACAAATCCTATTGAACATCCAAAAAGCAAATATTATAGGCGACATACATAAAACCCAATTCTTTTTTTTATACTTTTCATGGTTTTCTTTAAAATATGTTTGACCTATGTACATCTGAAATTATCACTTAACAATTTTAATTCGCTGAAAATAAAAGTATTTAATATGAATATTGGCAAGCGAATGAAATTCGCACACAAACGAATGTAATGTAAGTTATTTCGTTTAACTTAATAACCAAGCATCATTTTCACCTATTAAAAGTTCGTATTAGTTAAACACAAATACTTTTATCACGCTTACAAATCAACAACTAACCGATTCCCTATCTACTAACAAAGGCATTAAAATGTCATTACCGTGTGATCAGATTCGCAGGAACTCGATATTCATATAAGTGCAAAGAGGCTTATCGTAACAAAGAATCTTTTTACATGGTTTACACATACATAAGTTTTGTATTAAGTATATGTGATAACTAGATGTGTCACACGATTTTACCGGTATCTTGAAAGAATTACTTCACGCACCCAAATACAATGTTTGTACACAGCCTTTCTAAATGTTTTATCGAAATCGGTGTCATCTATTTGTGTAACCTATAGGTAACCATTTTAGACAAATATGCTTTTAACACTAAAATAACGTAACTAACTGGACGAGTAGTTCCTCAGGTTAGCCCGTATAAACAAACTATTCAACTTTACAATATTAATAGATAAAGATACAGATATTTTTATTAATATTTCAGCGTTATTAGATACTTTAAAAACCCACAAAAAATAATATCACTATCCCCTGACAATTCATGCTCAATAAATGAGTTATTTATTTTCTAACGATATAACTTTTTGGATGCTTTCGTGTTCACCTCTCAACTCAAATGTACCGTGGTAACTCCATCCTTTATTCATGAACTGGCTTTCCTATGGCGACTCTGTCGTTACGTGGTCGGTCAAATGATGAATTTATTCTGGTCTTTAGCTTTTTATAGGCGGTCAAAGTTGGCTTGAATTTAGTGATGATCATGAATAGTTAGCTAATTGATTATAGGGTCGTAAGTTATTGTATTTTTGGCAGTTTTATTACAGTTAAGGTGTGTATGATGGCTATAATACTTTCTTGTAAGTTTTGATGTATTCCCAGAATTGGGCATGTAAACGTGAATTTACTTTATTTCGTCTATATCTAAAACAAAAGTTTGCATCTATCTACTCTATTATTTAACAGCGTTTTCATTCAAAATATAGTTTTTAACATAGACGTTGGTTTAATATAACAAATTCTTTCCTACGCTATTGTCTTACTAAAAGCTACAACGAGGTAACCAAAAACCAACACAAGAAAACAAGGCAACTAAATAATACATTAGCACGAATCTTATTACCGTTGGAAAAAACCGCATTTTTCTCACGGAATTAAAAATGTAAAAGTTAAGTTTACCGCATGAGGTACAAATAAGACGGCGGAGTGCGGTTAACGGTCGTACCGTAATAAAAAGTACGGATTTCTGCGGCCTGCCTGTTTTATTGTCTAACCTGACGCGAAGCGGGGGAGTGGGGGAGTTCAAATGTTCGGACTTTGGAGGAGTTGGAGGTAAAACGCATGGGAGGACGTTGCACTTGCTTGAATGTTGTTTAGAGCCCTTTGTGCAGTGTGGTTACAGTGCGTTGTTGAGTGTTGCATGTAACTTTAGCAACTATTGTGTAAATAATAGTTTCTGTACATTATGTAAACTTATGAATTGTCTGATACTAATATTCTAATGTAAGAAAAAATAAGTAAACTTTCCGTTTCTGAACTGTTAACCTCTGCCTTTTCATGAGAGTGTAGACCTGTAATCGTTGATCAAATAAAATCACTTAAGTATTGGGAATGGTCATATGGCCTTTTAAAAGATGAACAGTCTTCCGAACAGTCATTCTTCATTATTAAATAATATGATATTGAAACCAAACTTCTTAAACCCAACAAACCCACCACATTAAACATGTCAAACTATAACACAGTCTTAAAGCTAAACTAAATTACTGAACACTACACTCGCAAGTCTTCAGCTAGACGTCAATAAGCTTAGTGCTATCTAGACAAAGTTGCTCAAGGAACTAGTTGCAAACGCGATTTCGCAACATGTAGGCTGCGCCAAACTGAGATCGCGAAGATAATGAGCCCAAGGCGTGGGTGGGGTAGCTAGAGGTTATGGAAAATTAACCACACATTGCAAGTTTGTGAATTGAGTTATAATTTTTGTTTGTATTTGATTGGAAGCGTAGTTTTTCAATTGTATGTACCGTCTAAAACTTACCTACTACCTATAGCTTTTTTTTGGAGACCTTTGTGTTTCAAGAACGCAGTGTTTCTTTGAAATTTGAAGTATTTGTAGGCTTAAGTGAGTTAAGTATTCTAAGCTTAAATATTTAAAAACAAGCCTAGAAATGATTCACTTTAGATAAATAAGTTTTGGTTTTAGTAACCTGAAAAATACCGTTGAGTTGTAGTATATTATTTTATTTATTTCATTTATTTGGCTCACCAACAATCGTTTACACGATACAAATATTAAACATCATAATACAATACTCCTGTAACAATTTCTTAAAGGTAAGCACAGCGTGCATTATACTACTTAAGTTAAAGTTAGTTTTATGTAAGAACAAGCTCGATTCAAATTATAAGGTACAGAACATGTAGTAGGTATGTAGCAAAATAAATTACGTAAGTCTTACTAGGTAATTGCCTATGAACAAAATATAATCACTCCAGCTCACACAAGAAAAAAATCACTCATAACGCTTCAATGCGCACTTAATTGAGTGTTTATGATCATACCGTTAATTCGAGTATAATTACCAGAGACCCAGAGACTCTCAGGTTAATGGTAGACTCTGGTTAATGATTCGGTAAATCAAGAACAGCCTTCCAGTGATTTAGAGAGAGCTCTGAACTGATTTGCGATCGGATTTGAAGAGCTTAACGTTTAAGTAATTAACGTCGAATTTTAGAAATTGTAGTCCGCACGTTTTAATGAATTTATTGGTTGGGGTTTGTGGGTATGTGAAAAAGGGTTAGTTGTTGGTTTTTATTTTAGAAATCTGTACTTCTATGCTAATGTAATAAAGAGGAGACATTTTCTTGCTTGCTTGTATCCAAAAGGTAGTTCCTACGGGACGCGCGTGAAACCCCGGGAAAACATCGGCTAGTCGTAAGCAAAGACACAGGTATTTTTAAAATATTTAATATGCTACAAACAAATCTCATATCTACCATCTAAGTAATACCATATATCACAGAAGATTTTTTATTTCACAAAAAAATAAGTAGGTGCTTTCAGCGTCTTTCAATAAAACGTATACCACAAAAATGGGTCCCAGTGACCTTCAAAACTGTCCCAAATGACAAACTACATAACAGAACAAAAGATAACACGAATTTGTAAGGGGACGTAAAAAATTCTATATTTTCGGCTCTCCGTCCTTCCCCTGTCAGTCAAGTTGAGATTTAACTTAATTCTTTTTATTTTCTTAGAGAAAAGACGTCTGGACCATATCTAAGGCTTCGAGGAAGAATGTTTTATTCCTCACAAGAATTGGAATTTATGAATTCACTTTTGTTTGGTTTATTATTTTTTGTTCTGTTGCACTTTTTGACGTAGTTTGATTGCGTATTTCTTTCTATTTAAAAAACTACCATCATACATATTAAGTACACTTTAATAACCCACGGCAAAGTGCTACTTTCACTTAAAAATAGAAAGAAAGAAACAATGGATGGATTGTGTGAAAGTTTGACATGGTTAGAAATAATGTTTCTTGTGAGATGACGTCTGATAGAAGGGTATGGAAAATAAGAAACGCTGCGACTTAAAATGGAATAAGAACAATAGAATCTATTTATTTTGCGTCAAGTTTCTTGTTCATTATATATTTCAGTTAATTGCGCTAGGCATACAATTCAATTACTAATGCAAACCTACAAGCACTCTGAGTGCTATCAGATGTTGAGATACATGTAGGCGTAAGTGTGACAATGTAGACATAAGATATTGTCTATAACACGAATCTATATTAATATTATTAGAATTAAGATGTTGTTTGTTAGGTTGACATTTGAACATCTTTGACAACATTTACGGGTAGAAGAATCAAAAGCAGTCGATGTTATAATTCCACGTCAGAAGCAGTTAGGCGGAAAACCTGCTGTTCACTTGATAAGAAGTCAGAAGCCAGAAAGTATGATAAGCATTATTACTGAAGAGTATCGGGTTGCCGGGGCAACTGAGTTCAGCCGTTCGCGAGGTCAGATAGGCAATTAGTACTTATTGTAGTACACTAGTTCTCGGTCGCTTATAATAGGCTAGTTTCCTAAAAAATAATAATTAGTCCGTCTTGTAGATTGTCCAAAATTAAGCGATACGTATTTTTTCTTTTTTAAATTGGATCAGAACTTGTTAAGATATAGCGTGTTAAAGTTGAGTGTGACGTCACAAGTTGCTACAATTTTCAGGACACTGTGACGTAAATGGCCCCCACTCCTAATTTTTGAAGTGTATTATCTTTGTCATTTTATGTTTAATTAAAAAAAGAAAAAATACGTATCCAATATTTTTTGATTATCTAAAAAGCGGACTAAATATTATTTCATTATTTCGACCCTGGACACTACCCTATTAGCCGACACCAAAATAGTAGAGAAAAGACTAGGTAGATGACATAACACTATAGCTGAAAATATAAACACAAACAAATACATATATACTTTCTGCAATAAAAAATAACATCTCCATAAAATCGAAATCGTATTTAACCCACATTTTATTTCATGCCAATAACTTTTATCTTTCAGTTTTAACCGCAAACATAACTCTTATTCACGCTCACTTATCTAAAGCGTTTATCGCGAACAATTTCATATATTTTACATTGGTAGGTAAAATCAACTGGAGTCGTTATCACGTAGGCTGTCATAGTTTAATGTTATTTAAATCGACTGTGATAATAGCAGATAAGTTTTATGTAATGAGTTGTACTATTTTTGTTGAAAAGATTTTGTAAATACCTACTGCATTTAAATTCATAGATGTCGATATGCAATAAGTTTTAGCGAGAACACAGAAAACAACGTAAATTAAACAATTTATTTGTAGCGATATAAAAATCATTAGGTATGGCAAATGCATCATCGTGAGTAGACTGGTATTTTTAGAGAAAAAAAAAATTCTATGTATTTTTAAAGACACTAGGCATATTTTTGAAACCTAGAATATAGCCTTATCTAGTAGCATTTAAAGGGTTCCCGTTCGGATTTTCCGCTCGCTATTTTTACGTGCGACACATTTCGAATGAACCTGTTGAAAAAAAATCGCTATTATGAAAACACTGTTAGAGCTTTATGAGCGTTTTGCCATAAAACAACATTTCAAAACCCGTATTCTTAAGAAATAAAATAAACACACATTATTTATTATACCCAAGCATCTATTATCAGTAAACATATGTACTTAAACACACTCCTTTAGGTACTCTTAATATGCAAGCTCCATTAACTATTAATGAATTGAAACAAAAGCCTAATTCGAAAAGCAATAAATATAAATGGAAAGAGATTCCATTACTGGTTAACAACTAGCTCCTCAGTTGAAACAATAAATTATCTTGACTCGAGATAAAACTGTACTAGAGTACCTACGTCACTCCTGGTTCCTACTGATCGGATATGTAGAAGAATTTAATTCGGTTTCCATTATCTTCCAGACTAGAGTTTTATTGTTCAATTCTTGATACGTTTTTCAAGATTTTACTACCTCTATAGTGAAGGTAGATTATGAGATTTTAAGATTGTCAGCTCAAGTATATTAAATAATAGCCAACGGTTTAACACATTTCCTGAGGTATCACTTAAATTACAGATAAAAAGTAGCCTAGATTATTCTGAAGTAAAAGCTACATTATTGACAAGTTTCATCAAAATCTGTTTAGCTCATTAGACTTGGAAAAGTAACAAACATACACACACAATTTTTTTTCATTATTGTAAAAGTATATGAAAGAGGAAAATTGACCCGTAGAATAAACATGTCCTACTTAAATTGCCACACGAAAAACATCCTGTCTATAATCTAAGATCCGTTAATTTAATAAAACAAACAAACCAACCATGAAAGCTCCATAAATTATAAGCTAAGTGCACACTCTAATTCTTCGTAAGAAAAACAAGCGAAGTTCAAGGGGCCCATAAGCCGAGGGGCCCATAAGTCAGCCCATAACCCGTAAATCATGCAAATAAACTTTCTCATTAAAAGTGCTAACAAACTACAGACTTTTTAGTCGGCCGACAATTTGATTGGCTCATAGATCAGTATGGAAATGAATGGTAGTACATAACAACGATCAGGTATTTGGGCCAGTATCAGACTGTTTAAAAACTTTGATTGAATTCACTATTTTGCAGTTTTTACAAAAAAGAATATTATAAAAGACGTATTTACACTAAAACTAAAATGCGTCAAAAAACTCTTCATCGCTGTCGACCGGGAACGTGCCCAAAATGCTGGCAGCATTGCCACGCGGGATGGCAATGCTTATCCTTTGTCCAAGGTAGTAGCCAGCCTTTTGGTAACGTGAAGCGTCAACCAGCCGCTAAGAAAGCGATTTTCATTTTTTTTAATGTTTGCCGACCATCGGTTCAACCGTTGGCCAACTTTTTAGTCTGCAGTTTGCGGGTCTAATACGGAGTTCTCATCGAACTCGATGAGCTCTTAACCCAATTGCTTTGAGAGTTAACTTTGCAGAAATAATATTTCATATAAAAAAGAGAGGTTCTGCTCATGGCGTATATTTTCCTCTTTTTAGCCTCTTATTGGAGTTGTCCGGCTAAGAGGTTTCATTTCCTGGATGCGAATGCTTGGTATAAAGTGTTTATTTTTATTTCTGTAGGTACTTGTTTATTTTATAGGATTATAAATATACGTAATTTTTCAAATAGGTTACTTTACTTGACCGACGTTGAGCAAAATAAATTGAGTAGGTAGGTATAGTATACCCTTTTCGGTGATATTAATTGAGACTGAGACTGATTGGGTTGAAGTTTATGAATATTAAAGATATCATGAGAATTCCTAAAAAACTGGCTAATTGAAATAATGGTTTTAGAATCCCTTTAAAATACATTTCAGGTATAACAAGCTTCGTTGTAAATATAGATTTAGTTTATTTTAAAACAAGAGCAAACTGTCAACTGAAATTTTCTCAATTTCCTAACTATTATCACCAAATAAATGATCAAGAAACAAACAAGACTGAGAATTGTTGTTTCTCGCTGAATCAGATTGCTCTGCCATCGATCTCCAAACTTTCCTCAACTTTAGCAAAGTTTTTTGATAACTAAATCTAATTATAACGATTTGTTGTCCAAGGGCCTTGTTTTCACACCGATTTTCTCTTTCGCTTTATACATTTTGACGTCGGAAAATCAATTTGAGAATGGAAAATTTCGGGTTCGACGCTTTGAAATAAAGTTATACGATAAAGTTTTTGTAAGTTACTACATTGAAGAAATTGATAAGGGATTGTCCTTGATTTTTGGAAGGCAAACCTGGGGCGGAAGTCAACAGGCTGAAGCTCTTTCAAGAAAATTTTAATGAAATGCTCGTACATACGATTTTGAAATATATAGATATATCACAGAAATGTATCCAATGACAACACTAGGTTCAAAAAATATGATTTATTTATTAACTAATTACCTATAAACCTATTGTTTAGTGATGTGATTCTATTTAATGTTCTAACATTTTGGTAAATGAACATTTCTGACTTCTGACTAATATATCACAAAACACAAGGTTATATCCACAAAAGAAAAGCTCCTGAAAACATTGTGATATTAATTTAATCCTTTTGACAAGACACTGTAAGCCAGCCCATCTTAACTTGACCTCCCAACACATTAAAGTCTTAAGGTCATAAGGGATCATGTAATATTGGTTGTTGTGTGGTAAGCAATTTTCCATTGTTGGCGTATGTTTGAATAGCAATGGACTTGAAACCGCTGTAATTATACTTTGATCGTTTTGAGATTTTGTCTGTCTGTTTTATATGCTGTGGTAGGAGTCAGGCTGTTTGATGTGAAAAGACGTAGGTTTGTATAAACAATTTTGGGTTGTTTTTTGTGTTGAAAATCATGTGAGTGTAGTTATCAAACTCCATCTTTGACTGCGAATTTCCGATAATTTCATTACGATATAAGTAAGCTTTGAAAACACATAAATTATTACAATATATAAAAATACAAACATCTGAATTGAGTACCTCTTTCTTCTTGGGAAGTCAAGTCAGTTAAAAATATATCAGGGACACCTTTTATCAAAAACATTGCATACACACGGCGATAATTTTGTTTGTCCTTCAAACCACTGCACAACTATAATTCTAACCAAGAAAATCAACTATGATTCAACCATAATGTAGATTGTAGCTGACTCATTTACGACCGCATCGCAATAAAAGAAAATCAAAACAAATGCTATTTTCAATAAAACAAAAGTCATTAAATCCATTAGGAACAACTTCGCGACATTGAAGCGAATGATTCTATAAACCATGGCGTGCTTGCTGCCTCGTGGTTATACAACATACAGAATTATAGAAAAAAGGTCTACTTCGTACAAATGTGTATTTAAAACAACGTGAGAATATACAGTTTATCCTTACTCTGGTTTAGTTGTTGTTTCCCACTCTGGTCAAATTGTTTTAGGTAGAACAAGGAAAGAATTATACGCGATTAATATAATTTTATTAAGAAATAACTCTTTTATGCTTCAAAATATTATTATGTCCTTGTTCTGGCTCTAGTTTTATGCTCGTTTGTTCTAAACGCACTCTAAATAAAATGCAAAGTTTTTAGACCGACATTTTACTTATATAAATTGTTCAACATAAAAGCAAGAGTGTTTTAAAACACACATATCTTTAAGTATATCAACAAATATTCAAGAACTGCTAACCCCTATTCAAGCATCTGCGATAAAAACCTTCTGTACCTACATTTACCGTAACAAATAACATTTTCTCAACATCACAATATGGTCGGCGACTTCCTCGAATCGTCACGCGATAGAAGCACGACATCGGCCGATTTCTAAATTATTTTGTATTAAAACTTACACGAGGAAAGATCCCATAGAACCGAGTCTCCAAGGTCGAACCTGACAAACTCTCAGCTGTCAGAAATAGTGAATTAAGTTGTTGTAAAAGCTTTCTATAATCATGCAAATATTAAAAGGCTGAGAAGTTTGTTTGCTTGAGCGTGCTAACCTCAGGGAGAGCAAGACCAATTTCAAAAATTATTTCAGTGTTAGATAGCCCATTTAGAAACCGCTGGTAGAAGCTAATTTTAATACAAAGAGTAAGAGCACACTACTGAGTCTACTGACTAAACAGTTGGCCCGAGATGGTAGGATATTTTTTTTTAAAGAAATTTGTGAATTTAAAGTTTTAAGTCGGTTTGATGCAGGTATCAGGTATTTGCCTGATCGTTGTTATGTGCGCAGTACCATTCATTGCCATACCGATTTATGAGCCCGAAAAAACTGTGAGCCGACTTAAAGTTTACAGTATGCGGGTACTCAAATAAGCCTTTTTTAAACAAAATTCACAGTCTCTTGTTTCTCAAAGAATGATATCAGGTGCCCGTCTAAGTTGGGTGCTAAACGATAAAGTTGAAAGCTCAAGTTGGGCTAAGTTACTGTTTTCCTAGACGATAAGCAGTGGCGTGTCAAGTTTATATAAAGTGCCGTTAAAAGTTAACTTGTGTGGTTTCTCTGAAGATCCGAACATGCCTCTTCGTCGCCTTAAGTTTGAGACACAAGAGGAAATAGTGGGAGGTAGAGAGACATTAGGAAACGATTGTAGTTCAAAAAGGGGATGTAAAATAGTGGTACGTTTTTTTATTTATATTTTTTTGTAACAAAGATTGATTAAGTTGTGCAAAATGATTAATAATACTGTTGTTTTAATGAGGATATTTTAAAATATGTTCTCAAAAACTTCACTTTACAGCTAGAGCTTTTATGGGGATGAATGTAATCAAAATATAAAAAAATAAAATATGCAAATAACGTTGGAATATCAGTGGCAACTATATTTCAATCTTTAATTAACAAAGAAAAACTTTCTACTCATTTCACTGTGCTAAAAACGGAAAAGGTAGTCAGACACTTAAGGAAGCGAGTAAAGTCAAAGAAAACCGCTAGTATTATATAAAGTAAAGTAAATAATACCCTCAAGTAATCCCCAAGCCACAGGCCGCATTTTCCCCAATTACCGTTCCAACATACGCAAAATATTGAATATTATACTGTTTTCATTTAATTTCAAACATCTTCAAGGAAAGATTCCTTACCATTAATATTATAATAATACCTTAAGGCTATTTTGTTTAAAATAATAATATTAGGTTCCTAATTACCGTGCTTTTCAAAGAGGATACTTTGTATCAATAGGTACCTGATTTCTTGAGTTGTAAATACGATATAGAAAGAAAAACAAAAGCGTAAAGATTAATTAGGTATGTGGTTTATTTATAAGCATTTAATTTTTCATTTTGAACATTTTCATCATAATAATAGTATAAATTAATAAGGATTTGGATGAAACTTGGCAGTAAAACAGCAACATCAAAACGACACGTAGCGTAGGCTACTATCTATACGAGTGCGAAAAGTAGTTCTCTCAGGAAGCGAGTACAATCGTTGAGTTCATTGGCGACCTACTTATAGGTAAAATCTAAAATCACGGAAATGTAAAATCTAGGAAACTACGAGCAACAAATTAGTATCTACATAACTCGAATTCGAATGCCAAAGATTTTTGGAAATTATAACAAGAAATGGAAATTCCATTACACGAATTTCTGGAATTCATTTGCATCATATAAAATTCTGCCCATAGACAAACCAATTTGCCTTTTAACCTACTGTGTTAGTAAATTAAATAACTTTATTCGATCATACAAAGTTGACACCCACATGAACGTGCCCAAAAAGTTAAATCAAATTATATTTATAAATGTGGCAACCCAAAGCTAATACAATTTAGTGTGGCAACCCCAGCATGGGTTGATAAAGAAGTATCTATTTAAACATTTTGCGGTAGGCTTATATTAATATTTTCTAGTCTGGTGGACTAAGGACAATATGTATGTGAAATTATATTATTATTTTATTCATTTAATTTGTTGGTATTTTGAATTCCAGATTTTACGCTCAGTCGCTTTTGATGGTTGAATCTATTAAAGTTTGAACGTCAAAAAGTTTTTATAAATTAAGGTGAATATAACAATTTAAGAAAAAAACTGTTTCAAGGATCATACATATATCACACTAGTGGGTCTCACGTTGCCAAAAAAATTTATTGTATAACCACACGATTTCCTTGAAAATAAACTGTTTTCCAAACCTGTGACTAGCTATCGGCCGACAGTTTAGTCTGCAGTGAATGTATTTATTTAGACCTTCTTTACATGGAGTTCATATCTTAAATTTTTTATCGAACAACTACAAACATTTTTATGACAAAAATAGACTCCAAAAATACCGATTTCTATTATATCCATTCGTTAAATTCAATTTCTTTGCCAATGGATCACTTTGTTTGACATTCCTTTGTAAGGACATAGAGTGACATCTCCCTTTCTTTGTATTCGCGGCAAAACTGTCTGTGGACCAAATAAGGAATGGCAAGGACAGTTCTACAAAATAAAGTGACCTACAATTGATATAAAGGGTTGGGTTATAATAGTGATAGACTTGAATTTTGATAGGAATTTTTTGATGATTTTAATAATTTTATTAAGAACAATAAAAGCTGCATATTACTTATATAAAAAGAAGTACGCAAGTTTGCAACTTTATTTCAGAATATATAAGTCTAAAACAAACAAACCCTTTATGCTAGCTTTATGAAGTTAGTATAGATAACCTATTATTAAACTCAGATAAATAAATGATAAATTTTATTTAATGCAAATAGATTGAACACTTTTAAACGTATTTTCATTGAAATCTTGATCTTAAAGATCTCGGTTCTTACCAGTCACACTAAAAACAAACGATGTTCTACGTGTACTGCACTAATAATATTGTATGAAATAAATTGATTTCACGCAAAACAAATTACATAGAAAATATTATTCTGCACAGAATAATAAAATCTAATAAGTATTCTTGGAATGAATTTAGTAATTTTCTGAACAATTTAGCCTAACGAGTCATGTCAAATACATAATGAATAGTTGGCAAGTTCTATTTCATAAAATCAAAATAATAATTTGGTTTCTATAGATAGAGAATTTCGCGCAAGTTGAGTAGAATCATCTTTATTAGAAACCGCTCGATTCGGGAGTGAATGAGTATTGCCAGCTTTGAGGACCTGTTGTGCATGGCACAAGAAAGGAAAACAATTACCAGCAGAAAGCCACCACAAAAAAAGAAAAGCGAATGATCATTGCAGATCAACCTGTCATATTATGTCAAGGAACAACGAAATAATTCCCTTCATCAGTTTTCATTAAATAAATAGCTCAAATTAAATAATAACGTCCAAATTCCCAAAACACAAATTTTGTCACCCCTATCTTTGTTCGTTTAGTCGAAATACACCCTTAAAAACTGCTCCCTACAATGAAAAAAAAACCGTTCATAACAATGCAAGTCACAAACAAGACAACTTAAAATCTCGCTCTCAATAACCGAATATTCACCCTCTTTTATCCAAGATCGTCAAAAAATTCCCAAAGAAAACACGAAGGTTGAAAACTCGATTATTATTGAAAGCGTCTGAATTCGATTCGGGTATACAAAGGAATCAATCGACGCCATTGTTATAAGCTCGGTCTATCGAGCCTACTGGACACGGAGGAGAGACAGATAACGGAGATGCCATACGGTAGGTCGCCATAGGAAGGTTTTTTTTTTATTTTTTTTATTTAAACATACACACTATCATTACAGCTTTACCAATACGATAGTGGTGTCCACAGGTATCTATACAATAGCTATACATACAAGGTAGGTTCTTGTGGGTAGGCCAAGTAACGAACGGTAGTGAGCAGTTAGGGAAGCCGGGGTTCAAAGTGCCGGGGGTAGGTTGTTCCGATCCAAATAACTCCATGACGAAAAGAGATAGCAATAAGTGTGAAGTGCGTCGCGAAACGTCAAATCATCCCGCTATTGCGTCAGCCATTTTAGTGACGCTGTGTCGGCGTGTGAGAGTGGTAATGGATTAGTGACCAAAAACATCACGTAAGTAAATTTTTTCGTCTTTAAACTTTTTGGTCTATTTCAATAAATTTTCAAGCTATTCGTTTGTTACTTGCTAGTATCAGTTGGACAAACTATGGTGATTATCTTTTTAATATAATTGTAAGCTTTTTATAACCTATTTCATTATAATTCTAGGTTAGATTGAAAACGGGATTTGGGGTTCAAAGTTCCTTTGTCGAGGGGCTAGTTGTTCCGCGGAACAACGTGCTCCCTAATGAAATACGTAAATATTAAAATTAAATCTTTGTTTTAGGATGAGAAACTATAAACGAAAAACCGAACGGGGCAAGGTTTTAATTGAGCTTTTGCAGCGGAAGAATTTTCTAATTTTGTTAATCAAACGTTTTGTCAAAGTTGATAAATGTTAGAGATGGTTACTAATCTTAAGCTGTTTTTTAATATTTGTTATTATTTTTACTATATATAATAGGTACTTAAAATTGTATGCCGTGATGTTGATTTTTCAAAAACTTTAAAATTTTGTGCTATCATAAGTAAGAAACATTAAAATTTTGTACTTTTATAAATAAAACTTTCATAAATATTCAGTTAGATTTGCCTAATTTTGTATACATACCTTTTCAACTAATCTTATATTATTAATGATTGGATTAGACAAGCGGAACAACTTACCTCAGCTGAGGAACAACCAGCCCCTTCGTGGGGCTAGTTGTTCCTTGTCGACTTGCTACAGAAAAATGATACTGCGCTAAAATATATTATTATTTCAATGAATTGAACTATATAATTTGAAACTAGGATACATTCTGCATCTATTTATGCAGGATTCATAGATTTTAGATCTATTTATTACGTTCATATTGCTTCCTACTCCTAAATCGGAACGTCGAACCCCGCCCTCCCCTACTAGAATTAACGAGACGTTCGGGGTCCTTTGTCAAATCAAAACCAATCCGTGAAAGATTGGTCCTGATTGATTTGTGATTTTATTTTGAAAACGAAAGGCGGTCTCTAGTAACGTACTTCTTTCCCTGAACACCCGAATTACTTTCTTAGGAGATTTTACGTTATGGCACCTCCTCTAGTCATTTTATTCTCCAGGCTACTGGATCATTGTGCCTACAACACAATATGATGAATTAGGGTTCATTTGTAAGAGTAATGATTCGTACCTGGGGTAATGACGGAATAGGGGAATCGGGATTTATTCTTGTCAAGGTTAGCGACGGGAATTTATTAGGATTTTTATATTGTCTGTTACTCGTGGCTGGTATAAAACATAGACTTTTTGTATAGTACTATTATCCACGTGTAATATTCTTATGAGAAAATATCAAAATACTGACATCGAAAGGTGTTTTCAAGAAAACTGCCCTATCAAGAGGAGAACCAGTAGATCACACTAACGAAATTCGTTGTGCATATAAGTATGTAGTTATTTTTTACGCGCGGCTCATATAGAGCGGCAAAAACTCAGTAATTTCATACCAGTAATTTGCCAATTATTTGTCGTAGCACAGTATATAAGCCCAGTGGAAAATCCGCTAGTATAAAAGTACTCTATTACGTCACAGGATCAAAAATATGACACGTGCCACATAAAACGATTTGTCATCCGCAAGGAATTACAGATATGACATATCAGACTATTTGTTATAATAGTAGCATCCTCGTCGTAATCTGTTTAGGCGCACCCTTTCCGAGGTGTCGGCTAATTTTAGATCAGTGGGTCCCTCGCAAGCCCCTCCAATGTGTTGCGACATATTATGTTTATAATTTGTAAGCTCAGGTGGTTATTATAAATGTGAGAGTTAATCTTGTAACTTAATAAATGGTAGTTGAATTGGTAGATGTTATTTCGCGATTTTGTTTAATGAGCAGTAAATTCGAGTTCTGAGTATTTCGTAGTACTTATTGGTTATCTGCGGTTCCAGTCCTTCCCAATTCTTAAAGGAACTACTCAAACATCCTGCACATATATAACTTGCTGCATGTATATTAAAAGTTTTTATGTCTTTCTCTGATGTCTGAGCTGTGACTGTGAAGTTTCATCAAAGTCCTTTCAGCAATTCTTGTGACAGAGTAAAAAACATCTAGACCCTTTCTTTCATCAGTTATAAAATCAAAATCCTTTTAGTAATTTTGTAGTTACGAGAAACAAACATTCACAAACGCATCATTTTATACAAGCAAACTGTCTCGTTTATAATATTCATATGATGTGTCATGCGTAATGTAACATTAAACCTTAAGCATTTATCTACCTAAAGATAAACACATGAACCTCATACATGCCCCATTGTAAAGGGATAACACCGTAACAGCCATAGCATAAGGACAAAAGGTACGACATTATGATAAATAGCCCATGCTTTTGCATGCATGCCATGGAGAACAAAATGACAAGCAGAGATGTCATAACGGAAAATCTCCTAAGAAGGTAGCATCGTCAAAATGGGGGCGTTCGTGGGACAAGGAGCTTTACGAGCTCCGTCCTCAAAGTCAAAGTCAGCACGCCTTCTTTGAAACTGTACTCAAAAACACAATAGAAGATATTTAAAAACCGAGTTCTTTAAGTGAGCCACCTTTATGGTGTTGTTACAAAAAAATTACAGAAGTCCGCTTTTTTTAAACCAAACAATTACTAATCAATCAAGACTAATCATTTCCAGATGTCTCGAGGAACCCGAACGCCTCGTTAGTACGAATGAACGTTATTTGACCTACAAGAAGGCGTTTGACCTACCTGCCTGATGGTATCTCTGCTCTTACTTCCTCTGTGATGCATACCTACATATAAATGTCATGACATGTTAAATATGCCAGTTATGCTTTGTTGAACATTTTTGGACTTGTTTGTGATTATTTGATTAACATTTCATGGTGTGGTTTACTTACGGTGTTGAAAGTTTTATTTGAAGGATCAAAAAGTGGTCAGTTTTATATGTTTCCTATAACCAGTGGTTTTAGCCCACGTCCAAAGTATTCTTAGTTACTCTTTGTTACGCCAGCTTTTCCAGTTAAATTCATTCACTTGTCAGAATACGAGCAGCCGAAAGATGAAAAAACCTTTTGGTATGTCTACCGTATGTAATCCATCCTATGCGTGATATTACAAACAGACACTGCAATTTCATAAATATAAGATGGGTTGATTTTAAATAGATACATATCATTTAAAATATTAACTAGTTATGAGCACATGGTTCTACTATACTATTGAATTCCAGTTCCTCCATTATAATCTCTGACACAAGGATTTACTCTGACAGAATATTTATTATTACTGCTGTGATTCATGAAATTTAACCCTCTGAATATATTAATAAGGCTCAAATTAGCTTGCTTTGTGCACGTCTGATATTTAATGCACGCCGGCTCTAATTGTTTGTTCCTTTGTATGATATGAAATAGATTAATGAATTATAATAATACTGCTTGTTCGCCGCAGTTCCACCCACGTCCTGAGGAAACTCTTTCCCGCAGTTGGATAAAAAGTAGCCTATGTTCTTTATAAGGCTCTATACTAGGCATCTGTGTGCCAATTACCAAACAATAAAAAATTGGTTCAGTAGTTTTTGCTTGAAAGCGCGAAAACTGACCCAGAACACCAACCTTTCTACGCTAACCTTGTACATAAGTAGAAAAAATTGTAATTAAAAAGCACCTCAACGTAACAAAGTTTGTTTAACTTTGAAAATTTAATCATAAAGCGTTTATACAGGGGGATGTCAAACAAGTCACAACATGTCTGCCGTAATAGCGGGCTCGGATTTTAAATTAACGATTAACTGTCTAAACCGAGTTAATTTTAACAGCCTTTTTCTGTTGCCTAGTGAACAAAGAGTTACTTATTACAGTCCTGAAATTGAGGGGCTGCGGGATTGTTCGAAAGTGTTACCGCGGTCCTGGTACATTGAGGGCTTAAAGAAAGAACATGATGGGTTTTAGTCAGTAAGAATCTGACTCTCCCTCACGCTGCTAGCCCAGTGGGAGGGGGATTTCATTTGATGATTTACTATAGAAAAACTGGTGTATATGTAAATTGGTGCTCAATCTATCTCTGTGTGAAAGGCCTGTGCTCAGCAGTGGGACTATAAAAAGGCTGATAATGATGATGATGAATTGGATAAAGTTTAATCAAGAAAAATCATTTAGTTAGTATGTTTTTATTTTGGCTGAAAACGCAAATATCGTTCCCAATTGTACATTCAAAATAAAAGAAGTACCTAATAACATTTAGCTTTTATTGTCCCACTGCAAAAACAGACGCATTTATTAAAAACTTAAGCATAATATTGTAGCAAATTACACTTTTAATGAAAAATAATATTTCAATTTAAACATCAATTCACAATATAGCTTTTCAATAAAACGGACTCATAATAAAAACGAACTTAACTTCTTAAAATGAAAAACCGAATTTATTCAAAATATACACGTTATTCTACTTTATGAAAATTAAAACGCGTGGGTTTAAACCTGAGGGAAAAATAATTTTCCATAACATTCGAATTGTACTGAAAACTGAACTTTTACTGAATTTATGCCAAAGCTATCTAGGGCCATATAAAAATGTTTCGTATTTTTTAAAATTGCATGTACCGCACACTAAAGAGTCGGCCGACAATTGGCCCGATAGATAAAAAAAAAACATTAACTGCCTATAATTTAAAAAATCGTAAATTCAATTTCAAGTTTTAAGTCGGTCTGATACCTGCCAAATACCTGATCGTTTTTGTGTGCGTACTACCATTCATTTCCATCCTGATTTGTGAGCCCAAACAAACTGTCGGCCAACTAAAAGTTTGCAGTGTGGAGAGCTCTTAGAGGTACTTGTATTACAGAGTATCTCGCTTTGCAAAGCTCCTCGCATATGAATATTGGCTACGAACGTAAATATATATTGCTGGGAAGCTTTTATGCATGTTTTCAGACTGTTATTGTAAATAGATTTTTGTATAAACCGAGTGCCGTCCGCAATTTTGTGCGCATAGAAAAGTATTTTGAATATTGAAAGTCATGAGTTTTCAAACCGCTTTCTTTGCACGAAAAGCAGAAATTGTCACATAAAGAGAATGTTCGATGAAAAGTCGTTGTTACCCCTATATTTGACTTTCTTGCTTAGTCTTTTCATTGTAGGATATCACGGTTTGACTTAAAAATATTTTCCAATACACACAAAAATTGCATCGGTTGGCCTGACTTGGCATCGAACACGCATAGTCCTATTTAAGACTTTAATTACGTTTCATAAAACTATAACTTAAGGTATGTATAGTTACTCAAGCATTATTCTAATACTACATAATCCAATTATAAAACGTCTGGACCTTAAAAGGGGCCTTGACCTTTGTTTCGGCTTTTCTTCTCAAATGTAATCGGATGGAAAACTCCCGGCTCAGCTCGCTTTAAATACACGTTCTTTATATATTCAATTTCAGAATACCTAAATATTACGCTTAGACGTGCCATTAATCATTGTCTTGTTTTTGCAAGTCATAGGTACCTACTGTTATTGTTTTTAAGCGAAACTAAATAATTTGCTTACTGTTCTGAAAAGTCGAGCAACCATCAATCTACCATTCGCTTGCATTTCGCGTTGAATCAATCAAAACTGTATGCACGAATCCGCAACGTCGCAAAGACTTTTTGATAGTTCCATACAAACATCAAACGATCGCTGACGCTGTACCTGACCAAATGAAATTCCATTCTGATAAGATATTATTGGAAATACGTTTGCAACACTGTTCTCACAAACAAGCGTGATAATATGATTACAACAATGACGTCACAAAGGCAATATCTCCAAGACACCGTCTCACCGCTCCGTCTAATGAATCGCCGCACAAACTCGCAATGTCTGACACAAATGTCGTTTGTGTCTACAACGAGAAGCAATCAGTTTCTCGAGTGTTGACTACCCGGTCCCATACCCTCCCTAGAGTCCTATTCTGTCTAAATGCTATTCTAGAAGCTTCGCCGAAATATATTCTGGCTATTTGTCGGGAATACAATGCGGCTTTTCTATAATAGATGCTAATAAAGATGAATAGGTATGATTGTAGAAACGTTTCAAATTGGACTCAATAATTCTTGGAATTATAATCAGAATCCATTGATACGACTGAAATAATCGCATGAAAACTTGAAAAAAATAAAAATAAGATGGCTATATTACTGAATATCAATATCTCAACCGACGACGCTCCTCTCTGTGAATATTTAATGACTTGTCTGTTCAGACCGAACAAGCGGGCTCGTATATACAACGAATCATAATTCTAAAACATCAATAGATTATGTTCTTTACATAATCATACATAAATAATTCAATTCTAATTTACATAGATTATGTATTCGTTGAATTTCACGTCTTTGGGTTAGTCCCAGATGGACGTAATATTGTTGAGATCTCGAGATGGAAATTCAAAGCTGAATCTAGCTTCATGTTATACAGAGAATTGAATTGCATTCAATATTTTGCAACAGGCTATTCCCACGGTCTTATAGATACTCTTAGATGGTACGATGTGAACGTGCTCACTAGAAAATGGCTTAAGAACGATCTTATTTTGAAAATAATTTTATCACGACGCTATCTCTAGCCAGCGTTTATAGATTCTGCTTTTATTTTCTCGTCTGTGCTACTTATATTCTAGCTTATATGCTAAAAATATCAGAAGACTTACCATCGTAAACCACTCCCCGCACCAGCTGGTCAGCTTCGAACACGGGATGGCTAAGCGTCAGGTTAACGTCACTATCTGCGTCACTGAGCGTGACGATATCGTCACTGTCACTCGGGATCCTCGCGAAGGCACATGCATCACTGATATCCACCGTACTTTCACTCACTACCTCACTCACAGTTGTCACTTCTATAACTTCCTCACTAGTCGTTGTTTCATCGTAAACCTCAGGAATCTCTATAGCTTTATCATCAGATGCGACTTCTTTGTCATCCAGTTGAGGTGGTCCCGGCGATCTGCCCGGGGCAGGATCACCATTCGGCAAACTCAGTGTCGAGCTATAAGGCAACAAAGCTAAGATGACTATCGTCATCAGAAAATTTACTGTGATTCTGTTCATTTTGAATTTGGTCGGGTTTTTCATGTTGCTCTTCACCGTCTGACATTGCATCGGCTTTCGGTATTTTGACATCAGAAGGTGGCTTGATGTCATTCTTATGTGGAGTCGATTCTGTGTCTCGACTCTCGTGGGGGAAGTAAGTTTGGTTCTATCTCGTTCATGGTTTTCGTTTGCGGTTTATCTGAAAAAGAAAAAAATACCATTAGCTTATATTCAACCATACAGCTATAATTTGGTACCAATAATACCGATTTTCAAGTGTTTATTTTGATTTAAGTACTTTTGAACATTCTTGCCCGCAAAAGCTGTCACTACCGAATTACTTATTACAAATCCCTGGTCGCATTTAATAATCTCAAAATGGACTTTCAATCACAGCTAAGTACAATTCAATTCTATGTCATCATTACTTAAAGTCGCAAGAAGATCAGAATTTTGCCCAGCACCATTTGAATAGCTAAATTGATTACCACTCCACAATATACGTATACCTTGATCAGATTCATTAATAATTCATCTCAAAGCCGTCTTTAATCTTCGTATTTTCGAATAACAATAGCTGTAATCAATATTGTTTCCACAAACATGTTTTTAAGGTTCTCCGAAAAAATATTTTCTAAGGAGACTAATAGATTGGCTACTCTTGGCGTGCTTTATGCCAGGCCGGGACGCCCTACAAACCTATTTATCAGTTATGATAAAGGCTGAAGGACAATGAAACCTATTGAGTGGATAAAAGCAAAATATTTTTCCTTGACTTTGATTAGGGTATTCAGTTTCAAAGTTACCCTTTGTGTTTGTTAAAAATGTTATTTTCGAGTTCGCATTTTGTTTTTGATAATGTTGCTGTTACGGTTATTATGAAGAGTGGTGCTTTCTATTGATTTTTATTTCGACGAGATTGGTTGGGTTTCTTTCTTCTCTAGTTGGCCCCATAAAGTTTTATTCTATTTGACAAAGATCTTTCACAAATATTGTTTTTAATATTGCTTCGGTTCTAAATTAAAGTAGAAATAGATTCTGATGAAATAAATGACCCTGATTCGTTTTCTCAAATAAATGACCTTGACTCAAAATCGTTTTCACTTATAAGACCACTGTTATAGGAACACTGGTCTAATGTTTTGTTAAATGGCATATAATAGCTTCACTGTTAAGTTAGGATTCAAGCGATTAAATGATCGTACATGACTTTAACGACGGCTATTTATCTTCTAGCACTAAGCTATAGTAAAGATATATGGAGATATAAAATTACCCATCAACATTAGGCTAAAATTGGGTATGATTACTGAAATGGACTGACATTAAGGGAAACTCAGTACACATTACAATAATCGTTTTGTATTTGTGTAATTTTTTGGATAAAGTATATTACTTAAGTATCAAAAAGTTTGTATACAAAAAATTAAATTATTTCTTTCTTTTTTTATAAATTTATAATTAAAAAATATTATTGCATAGCTAGCACTACACGGAAGCTTTACTTTCGTTACGGTCAAGAGTATTCATGAACCGCTTATTTAATACCAGCCATGATCCCATACACGTTCATACTAAGGCGGATCACACACGAGCATACTACAAACTATGGGACCAGCGACCAATATGTAAAATACATCAGCAATCACTAATTAAGCGCGGTTCTGCGCGACACCCTTAGTTGGAAAACCCGCTAGTGTAAAAAGGCTGTTAGCCACTGTGAAAAAACTTTTATGAATAAACAAAATAATCGTTACGCCTACAAAAATAAGCCTTAAGTGTCTAAACACACTATGCCGAGAATACGCGACGGAAGTTCGGCATGATTACGCCTGCAATGCTATTTGAATTACTGGCGACACATTATTCCGAAATTACGTTGCGTTATAGCGTACAGCCGAACTTCAGTCGGGCGTAAGTTCAGCGGAAATTCGGCGGCAACGTATTCTGTAGAACACACATTATACGCGACCGAAGTCGAACACAGAATATACACACAAAATTGCGCAACTGAACTTCTGCCACGTAAGTTCGGCACTTATGGTGTGTCATATCAGGCGATTACGTTGGAACGTAAAATCAGCCGCGTAACTTCGGTCGCGTACGTTCGGCATAGTGTGTTTAGACACTAAGGCATCGTTCAGACCAAACGTATTGTCGGCCGCTGACTGTGAGCGCGCGTTACGCAGTTTATTGCTTTTCCATATATATTGAAATTGTCGTTCACACCGAACCGACTATACGCTGTTACGTCGTCTGTTGTAGCTGACTCTCAGTGGCCGATTATTTTACTACGCGACTATGCACGGCGGACGCGGATTGGCTACGCGGACGCAGTTGCCGAATAGCGCCGCTCCGCCGCGTACGCACCGCCGCGCCTCGGTACAGCACGTCGATAATTAGTGTCCCTTTTATATAAACTTAAACATATTAAAGATAGTAACTCATCGAATGTTTTACTGTCATACGAAAATATTTCATGAACTTATTTGGATAAAGTCTATATTCAAAATATAAAGTATGAAATTGACCAAGAAAACATCTCTTCAAGGGATGTACCCACAATCTCTTTTTTTTATTATTTTCGTCTTCCTCTAGAGCTTCGCAAATGGCAACTATCTGAATGCGCATCATTTAATTGAAATATCAGTAAAACATCTGATTTGAAAAAAATAAATTACGCTAGTTTTATCGTTTATAAAATACTACGAGCAACTTCAAATACTGAGCCCTTTTATGTGTAGAATAGTCAGCCGCTCAGCGTACGCATCTAGTGTGAACCTACAAGAGCCTATTCTTTTGTTCACACATGTAGCGCATCGTACGCTATAGCCTATTGTCGGCTTGGTGAGTACGCGTACTGCAGATTGAGTCGACGTTCACACTGGGGCAGACAGTGAGTATACTCACAGTCAGCGGCGGACAATACGTTTGGTGTGAACAATCCCTAAAAGAGTGTCAAGGCGTTCGAGCGTTCCGGAACAATTTCCATATCGCGTGGTAGTGTGTGTTCCACCTAAGGCCTGACTCCACGGACGAATGGATTTTTAGATGGAAATACAGATTATGACGTCACAGAGGATATTGTGTTTATTTTTATTCAGCAATGTTGATCCGAGGCTATTGAAAAATGGATTAGCTTACCCTGCTTTGAGAGATTTTGTTACATAAAAGGGGTTTTATGTGGTTATGGCAATAGTTGGTAGTTATCCTTTATAGAATATTATATTAGGAACTGTTGAAAAATAGGCTAGAAGTTTCTTCGGAATAACGAGAAACATAACTCGAGTTTCAAAATAAATCGAGGCGCTTTGAAGAAACCGGCCAAGTGCGAGTCGGACTCGTGCACGAAGGGTTCCGTAAATTACAGTTAAATCAACCTATCTCAAAAACTATAAGAGATACTTTGATCAAACCAAAAATCGTTGAAAGAGTTAATTAGCATGCATCACCTCTATTTTTTTTAGAATTTTATACCCCGTAGTTATAAAAATAGAGGGGGGGGGACATACTTTTTACGACTTTGAGAGCTGATATCTCAAAAACCGTTCACTTTAAGAAAAATGTTTTTTAGAAAACTTTATATCATTTTAAAAGACCTTTCCATTGATACCCCACACGGGTATGTACATCGAAAAAAAAAATTTCATCCCTCAGTTACATGTATGGGGGGCCCCACCCCCAATTCTTTTTTTTACTATTTAGTGTCATATTTTTGTAGCGGTTCATAGAACACATATTCCCATCAAATTTCATCACTGTAGTACTTATAGTTTCCGAGTAAATCGGCTGTGACAGACGGACAGACGGACAGACGGACAGACGGACAGACGGACAGACGGACATGACGAAACTATAAGGGTTCCGTTTTTGCCATTTTGGCTACGGAACCCTAAAAAAGTGCCTATTTATAATGAATTTGGTCCTTACAATTATTTCCTATATCGAGATTTCCGAATGTTAGTATATCAGTATCTACATTTGACCAATGATGATCCTTAAATATTAATGAATCATTTAACATATTTTTAGACCACATTCTAACTTCATATTCAAATTGGCATTATCGTTGACACATCCCACAAACCAACCCCCCTGCTGGGACTGACACTTCCCAGGTCCCTTCAAACGACCTCTATTCATCCTTTAGAGCTAAGTTACACGTTATAATGCAACTAAGTAACAACAAACTACAAACTTTTAGTCGGTCGATGGTTGGTTTAGGCAAATACTAAATCAGTATGAAGATGAATGGAAGTACACACATAACAACGATGAAGTATTTGACCGGTATCGGACCGGCTGTCATTGAACATCCTTGGCAGTCGTTGGCAGTCAGAAGCCAGTAAGTCTGACACCAATCTAACCAATGGGGTATTGGGCTGCCACGGTAACTGAGTTCAAGATGATCACACAACTTTGATTGAAAACAGGATTTTACGAAATTATTTTCTTCAACCACCGGGGCAACACTCGGCCGACTTACAGTTGGCAATGAGCGCGTGTCAAGTTGTACTCTAAGTGTAAAGTTGTACACTTAAGTAATTATAGCTGGGCGCCATGATAGCCGGGGTAATAGAAACAAAACATTCGCTCTTGTTATATTAGGCCTCGTATGTTAATATTAACTTAAGTAATAGATTATTTGGGCATGTGTGACCAGTTTTATAGTGCCCTTTCTAAGTATATTTCTTGTGTCCAATAAAACATATTTTGTGTATAATAATAATATAATACACTTTGCATAGCCCTTTCCCAACTATGTTGGGGCTAGCTTCCACTTTGACTGGTTGCAACTTAGTACCAGCATTTTACATATAACGATGGCTAATCTAGTTGTAAAAGGCTTGTAATTGCAGTTCTCCCTTGAATAATACTTATTAAAAATAACTTTAAATATAGGTATTTTTCTTGTTTTATGAGTTGTAGGTATGTAATGTTGTCCGCAACTCGAATTAATACTAGAAGTAATAACGTAGTATGACTTGGTTTGTGTATCTTTACAAAATACCGTACATTGCCTGTTAACCAACCAATCAGTAATATTACCACTAGTATAGGATATTATGCACCATACCTAGTACTGTTTTAATATCTAGCAATTAGTGGCCTGTACAATGGCCACTGGCAGTAGATAATGAAGCATAATAACCTACTGTTGACAGTAATAATAGACTGATAGCCTATCTATCAAATTACCTGTCTGTGGTCACGTATTCTATGCTATACATAGATCTGTAATACATTATCATTTTGCATCAGAATAATATGTGAGTGGAAATTAAAACTTCATTTTTTTAAAGAATAAGTATGTTTATATTATACCTATAAGAAATGAAATAAAATTAAAATAAATGATTGAGCAATAGTGACTTTTCCATTTTTTACAACATTTTCGATACATAATGCTGAAGTTCCTAACACATACTCATATTTATATTAAACGATAATATAGAGTTATAATAAATTATTACACTCTAAATATAATTGTGTACCATACTTAAATTACAGTCACGACTAATAACCATTACTTAAATAAACTTATAACACGAAAACAAAAGCACGTCTTAGAAAATATCCACGAAAGAGAATTTCCACTAAAAACTTTTCAGACGATCGAAGATAACAGATAAGAAACGGTTACTTAAGCCCTCAGTATAAACCATAATAAAGAAGGAAGTTTACTAAACTTTTCTCATAACTCAAAAAGACTTTTGTAAAGTTATACTAAAAAAAAAACCCGGCTGTCATTGAACATCCTTGGCAGTCGTTACGGTTATTCAGAAGCCAATAAGTCTGACACCAGTCTAACCAAGGGGTATCGGGTTGCCCGGGTAACTGGGTTGAGGAGGTCCGATAGGCAGTCGCTTCTTAAAAAGCACTGGTACTCAGCTGAATCTGGTTAGACTGGAAGCCGCCCCAACATGATTGGGAAAAGGCTCGGAGGATGATGATACTAAAAAAAAACAAGGTAATAAGTGGTTCCATCTTTATGAAGCACTGACCAATCCATTCAAAATACTCCTCAAAATTAATTACAGGATCTGTTTACCGCGGTTTCACACCGGGTCACATTCCGAGTGGCAATAATCTACCTACTGCTCGGTCTTTAACGTCATCTTCCGCACTGGTTGTCTTCTATCTACAAACCGACAACCGAGCGAAAAATCCTCTAGTGCGATAACGTTGTTAATCATATAATCTTATTAAAATACGCTGTTGCAGCATTGAAATTGTAACATTTGAATACAAAACAGCTTCAACCAAAAGTAACATTCAATTTTGAAGAGTACTTAATCCTACCAACTCTAAACGTATGGATACACGTTTGACCAATAATTTAAAACAAATGAAGCCAATTTGTAACGTAATGTGTCAATGAAAACAAAGCACTGTTGTTATCTGTTAGTAATCGTATAAATTTTAATATTAAATATTTTTGTCAAAAAGTTGAATTTCAACTTCAAACAATAAATCAAATACCCAACAAATAAACGAGATTGCAAATATCATAAATATTTATCCGATATTTTTGATTTTATTTGATCGTTTAGCTATTTTGTTGTTTGCTAGTTTTATGCTTGGTGAGAATATAAATAGCAATCGTATTATTTGCAGATTGCTAAATGTATAATGCATTTATAGCGTCCGTACCAAAGGGTAACACAGGATCCTATTTGGTAAGACTTTGATGTCCGTTTGTTCGTTTATATGTCACCTAACTGTGTCTCATGAACCATGATGACAATTGCAAAATTCAAGGACTATGTATTTCTGTTGCCGATATAACAACGAATGGTCTCCCTAATCAATGGCTTTGCTCAGATCTTGAACTATTTTCCTTAAAAAATATTAACTCCACCAGCAGCCCTATCAAGCTACATATTTGCGGTTTGCTCTCACCAAATAATAAGGGCACAAGAATTTAACTCGTCAACTTTAATTATGTGTAAGAAGAGACCTACATTTTACTACATTATGTGGTACGTGAGTTAATTAAATAATTATCGACCTATTATCTCAGATCGGTATCTAAACTTGAAGATAGCCATTTTAAAATATAGTTCAGGGTTTTCAATGTGCTAATACCTAAATAAACATTTCCGAAGTGTAAAAGAACTTTATTAAAATAAAATAAAAAACATTTTACAAGTTAATCCTTTTAAATATAACCCCACTCAATAAAATCATCTACAACACCACGGAACCGCTCTTTAAATCGGTCATCAACTTTGAAAGACAAAGTCGATAGCGACTCATTAGCCACATCGGGTGCATCTTCATCAGCCGCAAACAAAAACGGTACATAAAACACGTTTATCATCAAACCAAAATCCATCTTCTCTTTAAAAACTCTCTCAAATTCCATCCTTTGAAAAACTTTTTCTATGTCCATTCCGAAATATTCAAGATAGTTCTTCATACTGTCATAGTATAGGTCCTTGAGGTACACCAGATGTTTTTGTCGAAAGTCTTTGTCGGTTCCATTGAAAATGAAGTATAGGAAGTCCAAGATTGGACAGCCGTAGTGAGCTATTTGGAAGTCGATTGCTATTACTTCTTTGACTTTTGCATCCTGAAAGAAACAATTACTTGATAAACCTTTGCTTGTGAATACAAACATAAAGTACAAAAAGATAAGCCTCTTAAAATTCAACTCAATCCAGTTTAGTGTACTTTCTAATAATTAAAACAGTGTGTGCCTATCTCTAAAACAACAGAACTAAAAAATACGTATGGTTATGTTTCAACTTACAATTTCTTTAGCCATAACATTGTTATGCTTAAAATCGCCATGACAGAGTGTGCAAACGCCCGTAACATCATTCATATACTTTGGGTAATCAGCCACCTTTGTCAAAATTCTTTCTCCTACTTTATCTCTCACATCTGGTTCCAAACAATTCATAGAATAATTATACATATTCTTTACAAATCCATGCCAATCTTCTTCGAATTTAAAAGGCTGTTTCATGGTAGCAATTTTATCTTTAAAATACTCAGGTCTTTCTGCTTGTAAAACAAACGAAAGTGCGTGAAACTTGCCAAGTTGTGTTAGACATAGTTTAGCATAATCTAAGGATATAGTTTCCATTCTGTCATATACTTTAAACCCTCTCTTGCCTAAATGTTCAAGGATGATAGATTTTGGATTGCATCCTTCATAAGTCTTAGGCATTAACAATCTTTCGTCGTTAGGGATTTTAGCTGTATCCTGTAATTCATCAAATATTTTAAATACATCTGTATAAATGATTGCTTCTCTTTCGAACACTTTTGGTACTGAATAGATTTTCATTTGTTCGTTTTCCACAATATTCTTGATGAATATGTTTAATTCTTTATCACCTTCATTTGTTTTTCCTTGTATATTCACTTCGTATAGAATTCCCATATAACCTCCACCAGTTATTGGTAACTTTTTGCCAACAATTTCGTATGATATAAAACCCTCACTCTTTGCTATGTTTTCCATATATTGTCTCAACTCCGATGGCAAATCCTCATGTAGTTTTTCTTCCATCTTATTACAAAAACAATGTAACAAATAACTCTTTTTCTAAGTCTTGTTTGAACACACTTGTGTTGTCAAATGTGAGGAATTTTATCAGATAAGGTTATGATAATAAAAAACAAGTGATAGATAAACACGTATTACATAATAATACACAGCACACAGTTTTGTTTAATAATTTACAATATTTACACAGGAATCACAATACACTACGCTACTGACAGATTGACGAGAACTGGTATAAGGTAAAATGACGCTGACTAACAAGTCCGATCATTCGGAAGGGTTCGGTAATCTTCGGAAATGCTCGGCTTCGGACATATTCGGTCAATGACATTTGCGCACACGCTACATATTTTGCCTTAAACCAGTGTTCTGTTTATATTGAATTTAGAATATAAATTGTTTTATTTAGTTTTCAGAAGCATCTGACTTGAGACAACCATTTTTATCTGACTTCAGACCACCATTCAGACATTCAGACATGACTTCAGATAAAAGCTAATGATAGCAAAAATATTCTGAAAATTAAACAAATATTTATGTAAGCCTACTGCTATAAAAATGTACATTATTTGATTTAAAAGAGGCAATGATTACTTAAAGAATACCCCACTCAATATAATCCTCAACAATTTCTCTAATTCTATCTTTGTACGAATCATGAAGCTTAAAACTAATTTCACTCATATCAGTTTTCGTAACATCAGGTATATCATCTTCAGCAACCATCATGAAAGGAAGATACATAATCGACAATGATAGCCCATACTCTAACTTATCCTTACAGTCTTTCTCAAACTGATCCTTAGAATAGTACAAATTGACATCAATGTCGAAGTACTTTAAGAAATTGGTCATTGTTGCGTGGTACAAATCTTTGAGATGTGTCAAGTGAGCTCGTCGGAATGCTTGGTCTGTGCTTATGTTGATGAAATAGAAGATGTCTAGCACTGGACAGCCGAAGTGCATCAGTTGATAGTCCACCGGTATTATATCTGATACTTCTCCATCCTGACAACAAAAAAAAAAGTATTAAGAAATTAAAAAAGGACAGGTAGCTAAATCTACAATTTATTTTATTTTTTTAAACGTTGAAAATTTAATTTTTAAGAGACAAATACAATACATTAAAAAATACAAAACTATAAAATAAGAAATTAAACATTATTACCCTTTAACCCTAGAAGCCCAATCATATTTAACTAGCTATAAAGCCCAATCATACGTAAAAATGACGTGTAAAAACAAAACTTCAAAGTTTTCCTATTTTTTTCTGTTAATGAACTATATTTTTGCATGAGTTATCATAATTGAAGTTTTAATTAATAAATAAAATACATTTTAAGTTAAAAAATACTCTTTATTAATACTATTATGGCACTTTAATCAAATTTTAGAAAAAATCAACAAAAAAATCAAGCCTCTAACACTTTTTCTTAAAATTATGTAATTATAAAAAAATCAACTAGTTTTAAATGTTTTCATAAAATTAAATCAACTCGTAATAATATTCTAGAAGTCTCTTAGAAAAAAACAGTCTTTATATACAGTCTTGACAAACAGCAATATTGTGTTCTCCACATATAGCCTTTTTGCATTTGCAACACTGCGCTTTGGTCATCCGCCTTTTTTTATATGAGCAAACTCCACAATAGCGTCGTTTCTTTGGTTCTGGCTCATTACTAATATTTTCTGAAGATGCTGGTACCACATTTTTTAAAACATTTGTTATATTGTCGCGTAGAGTCCTTTTCAAAGTCGGTGCTTGTAGTCTTTCTTGCATCCAAGGTGTCGTCAGCTGTATGCTTAATTTTTTCATAAATTCTTTGCGGCTTATTGGTTTTTCTTGTTTATTTATTTTATTGTGACAGTATATTATATAGGAGTTCACAAACGCCATATTCAACATCCCGTAAAAGACCGCCATCGGCCACCTATTAGTCTTCCTGTTAGCAGACATAGATTTACACATCTGATCAAAGGAATCAACGCCGCCTTTTGTTTGATTATAAAACAATATCATGTCCGGTTTTCCGTTACTTTCATTGATAACGGCATTTTCATCACAGGAAGATAATAAAAATACCATTTTCGATGGCTTTGGTTTATATGAAACCAAGGTCAAAGGGCCATCAAAGCAAAACATTGAGGATCCTACCGGCCGTGAGCGAGAATTCTTGATCTCTTCAGGCATTTCTCTTTTGTTAGACCTGATGGTTCCTACTATTGTTAGGTTGTATGGAGCCTGGAGCATGTTCTTAGCTAATGGGATAGACGTGAACCAGTTGTCGCAGGTAATATTTCTATTTGTGCCGTGTACTGTTTTAGTCAGGTCTTTCACATAAAATTCGCCCAGTGGTAAACCATTTGTTTTCGTACTTTTACCAAGGTAAGGTATGGCATCTATCATGTACTTTGTGGCAGCGGCACACATCATGGGGAATTTTATGCCATATTTATCGGGTTTATTGGGAATGTACATACGGAATGGACAACGGCCGCGAAAACCCAACAATTGCTCATCTACAGTCAAGTTACTACCAGGAACGTAGTTTTGTCTGCATTGATTGATAAAAATCTCCCATATTTTTCTCACCGGTAAAAAAGCATCATCGCTACGAAGAGTTGGTCGCAGTGTTTTATCGTCCATTCTTATACATCTTATGAGGAATTCAAATCTCTCTCGGCTCATTACTGATACATATCTGGTGCCAGAGAATGTAGCGTCAAACAACTCATCAGTTGAGAGGTGGTTATCTTTCATAACAGCCGTCAGAGTGAGTATTCCGACTAATGCCCAGATCTCCATTGTATTTGTATCCCTGTAGCTTGCTGAAATGTCTTTCAAATTTTGTCGTTTTACTATTATCTCAACGTTTGTCCACTTGACTATTTCATGAATTATCTCGTCTGTTATAAAAAGTTGAAAACAGAGCAATGGATCAACAATATTGCGACACATTCGCGTTGGTCCCCTATTTGTGCGTATAATATTGATAGCAGAAGTCCTTCCCGTCGTACGTCCCTTTGTTGTTGACCATACATGGTTGTTTTTTCCACGTATTGACCGCTGAGGCAAAGTAATTATTCTGTGTGAAGTCAATGAAGTTACCTCAAGATTAGGCGATTCCCGAGAAGCAATATTGTTGTCGGGGTCCTCTTGCGCGCTTGTATCTTCAACGAAGTCGACAATCGCGTCCTCGTTATCACTCCAGACATCATCTTCAACTACACAATCTTCTTTCTCGGATTCCGAATCCAGCGGAGAATAATCGTCATCATTTTCTAGAATTGTAGCTATTTCGTCCTGGTTTAGCCGTTGACGGGACGCCATTTTGTACTCAACCTGAAAATATTATTATTATATGAAAAATGTAACGAAACAATACGATTAACTCAAATAAATCACAAACATAAAAAATTTGAAACAAATTCAAAAGTTACACAAAGCCCAATTATACGTCAAAATGACGTGCAACGACGTGACGTGACGTGTGTTGTAATAGAGAGTACAACAAAATGGCGGCACTTACCAAGATGACGCAACTGTGTCCTGCGAGGTCCCAATGGCTACTGAGTTGGTTCAGAAGTTAGCGGCGATCCGACGGTAAACATGAAAGAGACAGAGATATTTCGCCGCGGTATACGTCAAATTTACGTAGATTGGGCTTCTAGGGTTAAGTAACGACATTAAAGTTGTATTTGTTAGTGGAATAAAAGAAAGTACTTACGGTCTTTTTCATCAGTATATTATTAGGCCTATAATCACCATGGCATAAGCAGCGCCTTATAGTTTCATCGGTAAAATGCTTCTCATACCTTTCCACAATGCCTTCACAAAACTTGCCAACTCTTGCCTTAGCGTCTTCGTCATCAATATTTTCCATCGTCATTTTAACCGTACTCCGAGTAAACTGGTTAAACTGTTCACAAAACGTGTAAGGCGTTTTCAAAGGCTTAATCTTCTGTTCGAAAAAATCCGGACGTTTTTCTTGTAGCACGAAGGAAAATGCATGGAATTTGGCAAGTTCTTGCATCGCTAATTCGGCAAACTTTAGTGACACTACATCGCATCTGTGGCCAGTTGTGAAGCCTTTCTTTGCTATATTTTCCATGATCACAAATTCGGAATTACTTTCATCGTAACATTTGACCATTTTGTACCTTTTTTCTTTGGGTATTTGAGCCTCTTCTTGCAGTTCATCGATAATCTTCAAGAACTCTTTATAGGCAAACACTTCGATTTGATAAACATCGGTCACTGAAAGAATTTGAAAATCGCTCTCACCAGGGATAATGCACTTCACGAAAATATTCAGTTCTTTAAAGCCTTCTTTTGTTTCTCCTTTTATATTTATTTCATGTAGTAATCCCAGATAATTGCCACCGTTTGTACTTAGAGGTATTTTTTCAACATCATATGTAACGAATCCAGTTTTTTCTATAATACTGTTTATAGATTTGTCCAAATTATTAGCGACCTGATTTGGACAAATGAATTTCTTTTCTGTTGGATATTTTTCGGGAGTTATTTCCACTTGCATTTTTTACACGATATGAACTACTGACACGAGTAAGAAACAATTACTGAACTCGGTAGCACAGACCTTTTATGATATAATAGCATTATGAATATAAGGGTCGTTTTATAAAGGAGTGTTGGATGTCGTCCGATAACTATTGTTAATTTGGTGACCACAGTAGCCATTACTTTTATCAATATATTTTGAAGCCGTGATAATTGCCGTATATTGTACATCAATTTGATTAATATTGTCCCAAAACATTCTGACTATTCTCACGCGTTTGACTCGCAGAGGTTCAAGATTCTCTGGTTCTGTACACTCAGAAAGTACAATAATATTTGTGTCATCATTTCATTAAAGTTGTCTCAAAAGGGCTTCAGCGTGTTGGCTTCGGCCCCACGTTCGCCTCCCAAAAGTCCGGGACTCTATAGTCCCAAGTGCATGGCAGTGACTTACTATTATTGAACGACTTTAAGAGTTTCAGACTTATATTGACAAAAACTCTAAAGAAAAGAAGTTCAAAAATGTTCAACATTTTGGTCTTGACTCGTATCTACCTTCGATCCCACGACTTACCAAAAAAGTTCTTACTATGCACTGCACCTTACAATGACTTTTAGAACAAACTGTTTTCTCAAACAAACGTAAATAGAGGCTCGTGTACTGTCTGATAACATAATCACCGGACGCATTGTGCCTCAATCAATAGCCCCTTGTTAGCTAAATTATAGTGCATATTCCAGTATTTGAAGAACATTTACAAGATAAGATAAAGAAGCACGTAACAGGCAATATTTGTAAATACTTTCGAACTAGAGGCTTGTCATTATGTAGGAATGTTGACGTTTGAATTAGACCATGACGATTCAGATACGTCAAATTACGACGTTCTTTAAGAGCGTGTACGTCAACCGCGCGCCATTTGGCCTAGAATGGTACTTTTCAAACCACTGTTTCTCAGTAACTACTTATCCTATAACTATGTTATTTTTTAATAACGCAAGGTAATTTCACTGTCTATATAGTTAATTGAACATAAATTTCAATTTGTGTAGTTTAAATACTAAAACCCCTATAACGTAACAGATGTTTTATAAAATTCCCGTTCAGCGTCTATTTCGAAGCTTAAATTCATGTGAAAACAGTGGCAAATCTAATCATATTTATTTTTTTACTCATAGACGAAATCCCCATGCCTATAGTTAGTTGAAAACATTTTTTGATTTAGGTCTCTATCTTTCAGAAAAAAAAATTTTAACAATGTGAAAAATTGTGAATTTCAAATGCTTTTTTTACCTATCTATCTTACTTAATTTAATATAACAATTATTTACTATAGTAATATAACTCTTTCTTTAAAACATAAACTTTATATTATAATTTAATCTCTCGTTTTTATTTTTTTATAAATTATTTAAAAACTACTATAAAACGCTGCACGCGAGTCAACTCAAACCAGACCGCCGCAAGGCTTCACAGAGAGAGGACGTGTCGCTCCGTCACATCGCGTAGGGTGAATAACCTCTGCCGTGGATACCGAGAATAGAGTACATTTCAAGCGCGACCAACAAATCTTGATACATTACTATTTTATTTAAAGCTCAATTTTGAAGCATATTTTTTTTTATCGATTGAGTTGAAATTTTGTTTGAATGTTCAGTTTTAATGACAATGTATGATTCTATATCCAATATGGCGGTATACCTAAGATGGAGAAAAAAATGTTTTTAATGCATTCCTACGATATGGGTTTCAAATGAAAGGGCTTGCTATGAATAACTCGAAAAAAAATGTGTCGCAAGTCTAAATCCAATATGGCGGACTCCTTAGGCTAGAAATCACTTATTGCAGATGTCTGTTACCAATCGAGCTATAATTTTTTTTTTTTTCATTTTGGATGTACCCAAATTTTGACTTTTGATCTCGAATAACTTTTGAAGCATATAGGATAGATAACTTAAAACTTTATTTGCAATGGTAAACCCAAGCTCTTCACCAATATTTGGCTTTCTGGCAATTGTTATTTGACCACAATTTTTCGGTCTGGATGGACTGGACCATTCATATAAACAATCAATTTTTCAAATCGGTCCAGGCGTCTTTGAGAAATCGAGAACAATCAAATTGAGAACAATCACAAAACAATCTAATTGAAACCTCCTCCTTTCTTTTTTTGAAATCGGTTAAAATACAGAAACTCTTAACATTGTCATTAATCATCAGTCGACTATTTAGTACTGTTGAAAATTGTATGTAATATACAGAAAGTCCTCAAAACCAAGGTTTTCATAGGTGCCCGATTTTTTTGCAAAAGAGTGTAAGTATTAACGACTTATTTTCATGCTTTTATATTTTAGACATCCATAGACTTACACTATTTTCCCGCTATTAACTATTTACTAAATAATATATTTTTTGTTCTACCAATTTCACTCGAAAGGATCAAAATGGTTTGTGTGACTATACGTGAAGTATGATAGGCACGCACACAGCCGCGACGCTAGTCTGCGCGGTTTTTTGCGTTGAATTACCTAAAGTTGACATCGCGCGCCGAGCGTACACGCTCTTAAGTGACGTAGGAATTTTAAGTTCTTTTTTCGAAAATAATGCTTTTCGTGTGGTGTTCTGATTCAATTAAAGCTTATGGAGTCATTTTGACTCATCATATGATCCAGATGAGATTGAGTATTGAGTGTAACTCTTTAACTGACTTTTTAATCAGTTAAGTGACTGCTCATTTTAGATCCATGTACTCTTATGTCACGGTATGTGTTACACGAGTGAGTATTATAGTGAAATATACTGTATGAAAGTATCTACCGAAATCTAGAACCCTTTAGCTTTACAATATGAAAATTGTAATTTTCGCAACATCATCTGTATTTGCATAAACAATCCGATTGAAAAACATTGGAATAATTTGGGCAATTTTATGTAACACATAAAGTTTGCAAACTCATTCATAATAGGCACTTTCTTGTATCTAAATTAATGATAAAATCATCTGGGATTTTGTTAAGTAAATCATTATTTGTATTTTTTTGTTTATTTTAAATTATTCGAAGATGGGCAAGATAAGAAAGTCTTCAGTGGAACTGGAAGATTCGGCAAAACTGGTCCAGTTCGTCGAGATGGTAAGCTACATTTATCATTATAATACTTTTTTTCCATTTAAAATATAATCATTCCTGAACATTAACTGCCTAGCCTTGGAGATTCTTGAAGTTAAACCAGATCCAGCTGAGTATCAGTATTTTCCTAATACGCGCAGTTAATTTGTTGTCAGACTTAATGACTTCTGTCTACCCTACCTACTACCTACTCATTTCCTAATACTATATAGTATTTTTTCGTACTGCCTCATTGGTCTGGTGGCCGAAATCGGCCGTGGAAGCCATTAGTATTTTTTATTTTAAGTAAACATTGTAACAAGCAACTATGTAAACGTTGTTAAATAGTTACACTATAAACTTTGATTACATGTAACTGTTTTGCCAAAAACTAGGTATACTAAAACCTAATTTTCAGAAAGCCCTTCACACAAAACAAGCCAAACATTGTTACAGATTTATAATTTATCTCCATTGTAAATGATTTCAAGGTGAGCCCATGAATCACGTGTAATTATGGCTGGAACAACATGAGTCGACTGTTTCAGGCTGCCATGGAGGTAAGGGGGCGGGTCGGTGGGGGGAGGCTTTTAACTTCTAGACATTATAGACCTCGATACTTGAAGGTTTATGTAGGTGGTCTATGGGAACTTTAAGTAAAGAGTTCTTGTGTAGTGCCAGGTATAGAAGTAAACTTTTCATCGAATGAAAGGATAAAACTGATTTATAATTTGCCTGACCTCATTTTGTGTAGACTTTTTTATTATAGCGTACTTATAGCGTAATTTACACCAACTATATATAAAATAGTGAATTCACTGATCCTATTGATCCTAAGGAACTATTTTTTTCTGGAAATTAGTTTTACTTTCACTTTTTTAAAGGTCTTCATTTACTTGAATGATAGTAATATCCTTTGAATAGTTACCCTATTGGTACATCGACAACAATTTTCAGGCCAATCAGAGTCTACGTGTAAAAATAAATACCTACATTTAAAAAACTCTAGGTTCTAATATGAACTACACACGTATTATTAAAACATTGTTTCATACTCTGTAATTTGTGAAAATGTACTGTTGAAGTGTGTTCTAGAATTGTATAATTCTGTGGGAAAAACGACATGACTATGCAGAGGCAAGTGTGTCTTCTCATACCTATTAATTATGTAAAAAATAATTGTTTTATACAATAAATAATTTATTAATAAATAAGCGTAAGACCTCGTTAGTTGATTACTTATTAAATATTAAAAAGTGAATCACAAATTGATAATAATTGGTAAGATATATTATTATCAATTCAAGAAAAGTATAGAAAAAACCGGTGATTGGTCTAAAGCTCCGTAAGCCAGTTTATACAGGTATATTCATTGTAAGCGTTATTTTCAAAAACAATAAGTATTTTTATTGAAGGGCTTCCGATATATAACCCCATATAAAATATTTGCAAACAAAAGATATCTCCTAGAACGAGCAACCTCATGAAAAAAACATTTATTCCCGAAACCACACGACGTGTGCTTGTAATGCTGCATAATTCGTGCCCACCTGTCATGGGTTGTAAACATTCTGTACTTGTGTGTAGTTAGTTTGAAGGTGCGTCTCGATCGACCGCCGCTACAAGGTCACAGCATGTAGCTCCACACCTAAATTATGACTCAACTTGTAGAAGACAGGTGAAATATTAAAAGGGATGTCTGGGTAACACTCGGAGGACCAGACAGGGTTATTTTATTATGTGAACTTAAAAAAAAGTTTGATTTTAGGATGACATACCTATATGCTTTTCATTTAACATCAATTAATAATAATTAAGCGTTCATATTTTTAAGCTAAAGAATTTCTATGTTATGTTGAACGCACTAATCTTGAGCTATTGGTCCGATTTAAATGGTTAAGTATTAAAAAGCTCAATTATTGAATCATATACTTAACAGAGCAAAATTAGTTACTATACTATGTATACTTATACATAGTTATACATAGTTTTATACACACTAAAAGGAAAGTTTAAAGTAACTTAGCTCTACCAATAAACAGTCTACATATTTGTACAACTAAATTGAAGTCGCCACTTGCCACACGAACTGTTGAAATGTTTACTTTAATTTGGCGGCCATTTTGCCAATAGTTGTTATGATTTCCGAGAGCTTTGAACGTCACGAGAGTCGACTCGAATTGTTAGGTGTTGAACAAACAAGACTCTTCTATTATTGTGAAATTGTTTGCTTGGAATCTTGACAGCTAGATACAACGTTCACTTGCGTACTCACTGTAGATAAGTACAATTTGTTCACTGTTTTGAATGAGGCATTTTTTTTGACATTTTAAAACAAAGTCCTCTGCTGTCTCAAACTGTTTTTTCTAGATAAACTCAACTACTGCACATATACTTTCAAACGTGGTTTTCTCCAATATGGAAAGTAACTCTTCGGGATAATAGAGTATAGGTATTGTATAATGTCCCACTAGTACGGCATAAAAAACTGTAGTCTTAAACGATACCTGTAACCCCCCGATACTTTTCAACGGACCCAAAAGACTTTCCCTAACTAACTTGTACATTCCAAAAAGGTTTTTTCTACCTGAAACTACTACAAAAAAAAACTACCAACAGGTAACACAAGTAGGTATAATTCTGCCAGGGTGTGTTGCGTGACAGGTCGATGGTTCCAAGGCTATACGATCGGTTAGTTCTAAAGGGATGGGCTCGACACGCCGACACTACGACACACTACGACATGCCGACACTACTGTCTAGTGTCTATACGTAAACGCGTTGCTCGGATCGTAGTAGAGGAGGACTAAAATTCGTACGAGAGGAAGGACTAAGGAAAAAAATCTTATATCTATTAAAAAATGCATCTTGAATTTTCTTTCTTCTTACAAAGTTAGCACGAGTGTAGATGTGTATAGTAAAAGGTTGAATATTATTATAGTCATCTTATGGTTAAAACACCAGTCTCTCGAGTTCTAAGACAGGCAAGTATCAAAGCAACTTTCTTGTACTAAGTATATATCTTGGACATCAATGACTGAGTTATAGGCGAAGGCAAAAATAAGAAGAAACCTGGATTATAAACTCTGAAGTCAGCAATCTATTTAATTATTTAGATTATTAGATAAACTATTTTCCTCGTACATATTTTAAGCTAACCTTTAAAAAAAATTACCTCAAGTCAGTAAAACATTTCCGTGACCAAAAAATACGAGAAAAACACACATTTCCCGTAAAATTAATTCGAAAAACACGTTCACCCAATTCCTAAGGGACCAAGTCAACATGTAAAATGGAAATTGTTTAATTATCCGCACAAATTTCTCTTTCTGTATACCATACCGTAGTTTCCAAGAGTTGGTCTCCTGGGAGACCTTCGTACGGAGTAGGGTTCAGCATTTGTATGTATGTGTGTGTGTGTATAGATATAGGAGGCACGGAGAAAGGAAGGATAGCGGAGATACCATAAGCAAGGTAGGTCAGGCGCCTTCTGGTCACAGTAATGTACGGAACTCGAGATCAGTTACTAGAACTAATGAGACGTTTCGATTTATTATCAACTCAAAACCAATCTGTTAAAATTGGTCTCGGTCTTTGGTGATTTAATTTGAAAATAATGGGTGGGTCCCATATAAGGTGTTTAAGGGCGGAGCTAGTAACATTCCTCATCTCTCGAACACCCGCATTTTGGCGCGCTACTTTCTTAGGTGCTTTTGCGTCACAACATCTCCGCATAGTAATTTTGTTCTCCATGTATAGGAGGATTATGAGTGTGTGTTATTGTGTATGTGTGTGAATACCTGATCAAATATGCTATGTTGAGTGACGCCGCGGGACTTGACATTATGATTTTAATATTCCCACTAATATTTGATAGGTTTTCAATGTTTTGAAATGTGGATGGATTTGTTTTATACTATATGAAGAAGTGAGTTTGGAATAATTCCTGATCATTTTGATCACCTGTTCCGGTTTTGACTTCCAATCTTGAAGGATATACTTGACTATCCACATAACCTAATAATACCTAAACAAAGAACGGTAATAACACTTTTGGGCTAAAGTGTGTCAATAGTCTGAAAATTACATGAAATAAACACACCTTACTATGCTTTGTAGGCTTTTTAGAGCACAAGAAGGCCTTGTTTGTGAAATAAGTTGTTCATCCTCGATGGCGCAATGGTCACCATGCCGGACTGCCGAACCTGAGGCCCCGGGTTCGATTCCCGGTTCGGTCGACTTGTGTGTGTTGAGCATGTTTGTTGGCCGTGGTCTGGGTGTTACAATATGTATTTATCAATATGTATATATGTAGCTATATGTAGTTTATCAGTTGTGTTAGCACCCATAACACAAGTTAATTAATAACTTACCATGGGGCTAACCGACCGTGTGTGAAAAATGTCCAGACATTATTTATTTATTTATTATTTATTTATCCATGAATCGACCGTAGCAAGCGTAACTTAACCTTGATTGATCGATTGCCAATGAAAGGTATTGAGGTAGAATAAGTTGGAGATTAATGAAAGTAGAATGCACTGTTACAAAAAACTGAAAAAGCAGGTTTCCATGTGGCTAGGTACGTACTGTATGATCCGAAATAATCATCATCTGCCTTCGTCAAATTGGTAAGCACCGGCGCTTATTTCAACATCTTTGGCAATCGGTATGGGTAATAAGAAGTCACAAAGTCCAGCAAATAGTCTTTAACCACAAAGCGATCGGGTTCTCCTGATAATTGGGTTGAAGAGGTCAGACGGGCAGTCACTCCTGCATCCAGTTAGACTGGACACCGACCCCAACATACTTAGATAAATGTATTCTTAATCGCATACTTTACTTAACTCTCAACACCGCAAAGATGACATCTAAAACTTGTAACATCATCAAAAGACAGAATTATGTTGAACTTTCTCAGCGGTGTCCCTAGAGGGTCTTATATTTGCTGAAATTACGTCCCATGAGGTCTCACGGGACCTAATTTGTGTCACCTTCGTTCCTAAATTACGTAAATTAATAAATTACGGGTGTAATATGAACGAGCACCTTAAAACACCTTGAAGCTTGATTTCGGTGTTGTTTTGTCTCATATTCATTAAAGAGATATTTCTCAATGGTAAATGCAAGTTCAATATCTTAAGTATTGCTTAAACTGATTGTAAATACTTCCCCATATATAGCATTGCAGTCTCTAGGAGCTTAGTGGGCCCGAACTGGAATTGAACCCGCACACTTGAGAGGCTGGTCCTTAGGCTACTATGCTACCAAGAATTCGCCTATTCTAACAAAGACAATCCATTTTGTTCTAGCACATAGTTATCTAGCGGTACTTACAGTACCTACATTATATAGGTCAAAACCATTAATTTTACTTAATCTATCCGAAAACTACTCAACCTTTGAAACTTCAGTAAAAAGAGCTGTGAACTTAACCTTTTCACAAGGACGCCGGAATAGTCTGTCGTATTTAGGGCGCGAATTTATAAGGGTCTACCCTGCAGCGTGTTCCGATGGCTAATTCAATAAATACTAGAGTAAATTGAACTTTAGAGGTTTTCCACCTTATTTGCCTGACTATTTTATGTTAAGGTTCGGGTAATTCGCTGATTTGTAACGCCTAGATCCTATATTTTTGGACTGAAATAAAAAATATATGTCAAAAAAATAGTTTGAGTATACTGGTCAATACCCATATTAAAAAGCTGAAGTTAAGAGGTTGTTTGTTTATCTGCCTGAACGCGGTAACCTCAGGAATTGCTGGATCGATTTAAAAGATTATTTCAGTGTTAGATTGCCCAAATACCGAAGGAGACTAAAACTAAACTTTCTTCCTTCTGGGAGCCCGTTGTGTACCAGGACAGTGGTAACCCATTTCCCTCTTATTGAATTTTACAATCAATCCAAAGGCTTAAATCATATTCCCCGAACTATTTTTATTAATTAAGACAAAATACACGAACAAAACCTCCGCCGGATCGTCTTTGAGTTCCAAATCAAACAGCCTTTTGAAGGAGCCGGTAAAATTGCTGTGTACACAACCCGAGCGGAACCAATTTCAAATTTAATTGAACCTGCCCCAAGCGCACGCCATGAAGTATTGCCAAACTTTGTGGCTGTTCCTATGTTGTGTATTTGTGTGGGTTTACCTTTTGATGTATAGTATAATGATAGTCTTAAGAATAAGTATAAAAATCTTTATTTGCAGAGACACGGTATTGGGTACAGGTGTTTTGGTTGGAAGTTATATAAAGTACATGCATATGCACAGATGTGCACCATATCATATCTCTTAGTACTGTAGCTTTAGAGTTACGTAAACTAGCTTCCATCAGCGGTCTTTACCAGTGTGTAAAAAATGCTCTGATCAACTGTATACATAACCTAGTATTCTTCGATACGTGGGCTGTCTAATACTCAAAGGCAATTTCAAATCGGCCCAACAATGCCTAGATAAACGCGTTTAAGCAAAACAAACTTATTCTTCAGCTGAATCATATCAGTAATTTAGTGCTTATAGCATAGAATAATATTTTCTTAACTTTTTTAAAACAAAACTTTGCATACATAAGAGAGGATACTTGGATCTGAGACTCTGCACTTACAAAGTCTGTATTAATAAACTTTGTTGAGGAGTCCCGGTGCTGTAGAATGATCTAGAAACTTAGACCCCATTTAGCGTCTTATCGAGAGGGGATTAGGTTCTATCTGATTCTAACAAGTTTTATAAGATTGGGTTGATGGACTATCAATATTCATTATTTGACTTTTAGGTAACTTTTATATACTTTCTTTTCTATAAGAAGGTGATTAACGCTGATAAAAAAGCTGATGAGGTACAGTGCAAATTTTTAGTTTGTTCGGTTTCGTAAAATATATGGAAAGGAATAATGGTAGTACATGTATGGGAACATAAAAACCGTGGGGTATTTGACCGGCTAAAAACTTTGATTGGATTCAAAATTTCGTTGTGTGAAAAGAGTGAAGCAATAAAAAGGCTGATGATGATGATGCTTTTGTTAGTAATATTAAAAGTTATTGTAAGAACTTTCCTTTACGTTATTTTCCTTTTTCAATCTTACTTTTCCTCCCAATATTTGGGTCAGTTTCGCATCTAATTTCAGCTGAATACCTGTAAAGGTCGAATACATTAATAACATGATATTATTAAGTAACCCTTTACCTTTGCGAATCAAAAAGGTTTTCTTGCGTCCAGCCAGTATTATATTTGTAAGGATTGAAACCTGGTATTATAGAAAAGATGATTAATTTTCTGAGGAATAATGTTAAAGTTTGACAAAGTAATATTTTGTTGTTATCTCTAGAAATATTGTTGCTAGATTTTGTTCGCGAGTTCGTCCACGTCCCAACAAAGCTACAACCTACCTATTACATAATAAGGAAGTACATAAGGAGAGTACATAAGGGGAGTACACAAGGGGAGTACATAAGGGGAGTACACAAGGGGTGTACATAAGAGGATTATATAAGGGGAGTACATAACCTGTGCCCGATACACTTGTGCCATATCAGTGAAGTGCTACTAACATAGATTTAAATTTTTATTTATTTATTTATTAAGTTTTTATATACTTGTAGGGAGTGGCCCCACATCAGGAGTTAGGAACTAGGAATGCGTTACAGTTTCGTCATAGAATGATCATGGTAGGCGTGAGTATATCGGGCGAGGAGAATAAAATTCACTGTTACAATACAATCAGCGCTTTAATCACACTTCGAAGCTTAACATCCAATAATTCTCAATAATCATGTAAAATAGGAAATACAGAACTCCATCGACACGCCACAGATCACGTGACCGCCATTCGCAAAAGCCCGAACCAATCTGACTGACTGACTGTCATTAGAAACAAAAGGAACGGTTGTCATTACTTTTCTAGGCTGCCAGTGCTCAGTGTTGTGTCAAGAGCGAGAGGTACAATGAGCCTACAATAAACCTCCTTGAACGATTCCCATTGCACCTAACACTCTTTGGAGAACCACCACGATTTATCGAAGCGCCGTCACGGCCATACTGACTTTCGCACGTCCTCGTGCGCCTCTGTGACTCCAGCTTCTCTGTCGCTTCAATCTGTAATGAAGAACAGTCTGTACAAACATGTCACACGCTCGTCCATCTCTGACCACTAGTACTTCATCGTCAAGCTCTGACTACTCGTTCCCCAACGTCACTCTCGGACCTCATGTCCTTTGTCGTCACTCTCGGACCTCATGTCCTTTGTCGTCACTCCCGGACCTCATGTCCTTCGTCATCACTCTCGGACTACATGTCCTTTGTCATCACACTTGGACCACATGTCCTTTGTCATCATACTCCGGACCACATATCACCCCATCGTCAAACTCTGTCTCTTGTTCTCAGTCGTCAAACTCTGTCCACGCCGCCACGCGGCCAAGTCACAATGCCAACTCTCATGGCACCACACGCCACCTCGTGGCCAACTCACAATGCCAACTCACATGGCTCCACACGCCACCTCGTGGCCAACACACAACGCCAACTCACATGGCTACACACGCCACCTCGTGGCCAACTCACAACGCCAACTCACATGGCAACACACGCCGCCTCGCGGCCAAGTCAAATAGTAAAGTCCCACTGGACTGTGCTAAGCGACATGGTTAGAGTCACCAGAACCTACGACCAAGATAAGCCAGCTCTTAACATGACCCCCATGCCGTGCTACAGCGTCCCAGTGAGCACACACGAAAATCAGTCACAGTTAACCCAGGTCGTGGAACATCGACCCAGAGGGCCAGTTCCTGTTATTCATTCAGTCATTCATCAGTCACACTAGACACGTGTCAACGGCCCTGCGAACCAGTCCCCAAGGTCTGTCACATGTCATGGAACATCTGTCCCCACAGTACACATAATCAGTAACGGTTACGTTAGTCGCCAATCATCACTTTCAGAAGCCATCAGTTAGATATGTCTAAGTACATAAACCACAAAATCAGCATTGTCGACGTAACTGTCATCATCACATGATACTTTCTAAATTCAATGGTCGTGAACCGCCGTCTCGGCCTCCTAAGTCCATAGTTACATTAGAAGCCACAGTAGTAAAGTAAACCCACATGGTCCACATTAATTTACTCTCCCTCGTCACCATACTACATAAATAACAAAACAGACCACCTGATCGTGACGTAGCGATAAACCTCGTCAACTCGGCCACAAACCCATCAACGGTCCACAATAGCGTCGACGCGACCACTGCAATGTCAAGCGCCGTCCCGGCTTCTAGAAGTGCAGACGAAGCCAGCATACGCAGCATGTGCAGCAACACCTCGCACGACGCCCTCTTAGTCGATCTCGTTCTGTTCTCAAGGCTCGGTTCACCTAAGACGATATCTGTTAAGCCAGAAATAGAAAGTGCTTAGGCAACCGATCAAATATTGACAACATATGGGTCAGCAACTGACCTCCTGGTTACGCAAGAAAGTAAGACCTACACGCATGTTACAGATTTAAAGAATAGCAATCACTATTCAAATGAAGAATCTAGACACATTAAATACTAAGCACGAAATCAAAGAAAGATCGAATTGCTAGTCAGACTCAATTTGTAAATTACTAAATCATTACAGCTACGGTTGTCATTCACATCAACGCCTTCTACTCGCTAGGCTTCACATGACCGTTGTGTCCCTCAGCCGAGCTCTCAGCCCATCCTGGCCTTCTAGGGACCACAACCCCAACCACAGTGACATGACACCAACTGTACCACAGATGTATACGAGTCTCTTCCTGGTCAACCCGATGCCGTCGCACAGGCCAACGAGTCTCTTCCAGGTCACTCCGATACCCATCATAGGTACAGCTTAACACAATAAAAACAACAGTACCGCAGACTTTACACAGGTCTCTTCTTGGTCACCCCGATGCCATCACACAGGCCAACGGGTCTTTTCCAAGTCACCCCGGTATCCATCATTGGCACAACTTAACGCAACGAAATTAACGAGGAGGTGAACGTAACTCCTTACCAAAAATCTATAGTCTGATGCACAATTCAATCAAACGGAAAACTGAAATATTCCAATTTGAGGTTTTAATTGTCAAACAGAAACCAGATCATCCCTGTGACCAAACATAAGATTCACACTTCAGCCATCCCTGTGACAAGTGTTCAACGGCAGTCATCTCTGTAACTTCCAACTTAACAGTCAATCAACCCTGTGATTGAAGCGCAACACACAAGCATACACACATGTCAACCCTGTGAACCTAGCTTTCATAATCCACGATTTCATTAATTAAAAACTACTAGCATCATTAATCACAAATCAACATCCTAACACATATCGCGATTCTACACAGTGCCTCCAAAAGCACGCACGCAAATCAACACGCATAACGCCTCCAACAAGCGCTATATGGTTTGAGACCAAATAGAACCAAACGCCTCCCTCAAGCGTAATGGTTACAGAGCCTCCGTCAAACACTAAATCGAACAAAGCCTCCATCAAGCATTGCACCAGTAAACAGTAGCACCTCCATCAAATGCTACTAAACGTAATCAAACAATGTCGCAGAAACTGAATTATTCTAACTTTAGGCTATTGATGAGATCAGGTAACTAATAATTTTCAACTCTGGGATCAAACCTAGGTTCACGGTTTCTGATTCTGACTATCTACAATTCCACTAATTAATAAGCGCTCCCACTAATCAACGATACTGAAACTGCCTCTCAAGTTTATAAATGTCGTAAGGGAAATAACCTCAACATAAAGCAAAAATGGATCGGTCTCACCGGGTTTCCACTCAACGTGCGTGACGATGCGCACATCGCGCGCAGTACAGCAAGACTTCGCGTTTGCAGACACCACGGAGATGCACGAACACCAACACTCCGAACTCACGATGACACGTTGGGCTCCTGGCAGGCAGCTGGGATGCTCCATTCAACGTCGTTATTTACTCCCCATATTGCACAACAATCACCGTCATTGATGAAACATAAAAAAAGACAAATTCGGTTAAATTTCTGGCATGCCTTCAATAACTAGCTTGACATGTAGGTAACAATGGAAACCGATACCATTACCTTAACCGTGGTTACCAAACTGGTACCTTCGCTGAAATACTTGTCCAGAATTAGAGCATTAGTAACATTACCATTAAACAAGTGCCGTAACTGAATAAGCTGTGCTAAACCAACGTTCTTTTCAAACCCTCAACTGTACCGCTTACTCTCTCACACACATACACACAAACACACAGATTTCTTTTCTTTCAGATCTCACAAGTATACGCATCTTGTCCAAGTCCCAACAACCATTGTATGTACAACTGAACTCAATAAACTTACTAAACAGGTGAGCAACAACTTTACTGTAGAAACTATTTAGTAATCTGTAACTCTTTTTAAAATCAAATTAGAATGATTGCTTGCACCCTTCCACAAACTTTAGTGCACTCTTAATCTGGAAACCAGCAAACCACACTTTAATAGCCGCTAAACTGATTTCACATAGGCGGATTACAAACTAAGTAATCACACACAATACTTAGCTCTAGTAGACAGAAAGACATACAAGTGTCTGGCAACAGAGCACGTCTTCACGGCAGAAGCCATTCTTTCCCCCTGTACAGTTCCTTGACGTCTCTTAACCGATCGGGCACGCAGATTGATGGACGCGAGGGCAACCATTTCAAGTACATAGAACTTCACCGATGATGATAGATGCGATGTTGTCTAACGTGCTCCAACACCTACAATACAAAATCTATGAGACGCTACTGACTGCGCTGTATGATTGGTAAAATGCTGGGCATACAAAATTAGATTTGTCATTGACTCGTAAAGAAGATAAAGAAGAAGCTCTTGGCTAACTTTATTTAGGCAGTTATCTAACACGACAGCTAAAGAACACGGTAATTTCAAAACGACCATCACTGTATGTGTCTCTACTACTAGCCAGAGTAAGATAAGCCATGCAACAATTTCAACCAGGCCTGTCTTGGGAATCGAACCCGACACTCGTTTCACTGCTATAGTTACAAGCGCGATATTTAGACTATGTAGATGTGGATTGCAAATTGTCACAAAATATCAGATGTGCTACTTTCGTCAAACACCAGCAAAAGCCTGAATTAAAACTGGAATATTCTCACCCGGGTTTGTAACTCTACGCGCTACATAAAACCTCTGACTTGCTGCGCAGACCAGGCGTCACGAAGCTCGTTCACAGTCATCTAGAGAACAGCAGCTTGAAATAACTTGAGAAGAAATATGACCAGGATATTTCTTCACACGTAGTACAATGGAACATCCTCGGACCGCTGCTGTAATTTTTCACTTTAACTCATTTCGGAAGTTAATCTTCATGGTATCGCATATTCCTTGCATCGATCTTTGATATTAGCCACTTCTATAGCTTCCATCGCATCAGCATCAACGCGGATCAGCCGCGTGAAAATCGCGATCGTCTTTTGTGACGTCATCACCGTTCGGCATGGCAACAGCTCCATGATGAGCCACGGAACAAATGAATCTTATTCCCCTCAGGTTTAAGCCCTGCGTATCCCACTTCTGATGTAGGGAGTGGCCCCACATCAGGAGTTAGGAACTAGGAATGCGTTACAGTTTCGTCATAGAATGATCATGGTAGGCGTGAGTATATCGGGCGAGGAGAATAAAATTCACTGTTACAATACAATCAGCGCTTTAATCACACTTCGAAGCTTAACATCCAATAATTCTCAATAATCATGTAAAATAGGAAATACAGAACTCCATTGACACGCCACAGATCACGTGACCGCCATTCGCAAAAGCCCGAACCAATCTGACTGACTGACTGTCATTAGAAACAAAAGGAACGGTTGTCATTACTTTTCTAGGCTGCCAGTGCTCAGTGTTGTGTCAAGAGCGAGAGGTACAATGAGCCTACAATAAACCTCCTTGAACGATTCCCATTGCACCTAACACTCTTTGGAGAACCACCACGATTTATCGAAGCGCCGTCATACTTACCTACAATTTTGTGTAATATAATATGTATGTTAGTCTTTAAGGCATATAGGCCAATGCAGCCTGAAAATAAAGGTTTTTGATTTGATTGATATCAGTGGCCATCTAATTTATTTTCTTTAAATGTTTTTTTTTAATGTAACATTTAAAAATATAGAAAAATATGTTGAGAAATCAATAAATAAACTTACAGTAGCGATGTTTATTACACCAACGTACGATACAAACTAATTTATCCTTACAGATAGTACCCTAGTTCGTACATTAAATATTACAGTTCATAACCAGTACTTTGTAACTGACAACTTAGTTTCTCGTTGCAACTGGAGTTAATTCCGAAGGTACGGAATACCGCCATGTTGAAATAGTTTTGCATTCAAACGCTCCTGATTGAAGGTACCATGGAGAACAAAATGACTAGCAGAGGTGCCATGATGGACGGCTGCGGGATTGTTCGAAAGAGTTACCGCGGACCTGGTACATAAAAGGCCTATTCTGACACTCCCTGCAGCTCCACGACTGCTAACCCACAACGGGAGGGATCATTTGATGATTTTTGACGTCGTTAAAAATCGGTGCCATAACGGAAAATCGCCTCAGGAAGTAACGCGCCAAAATGCGGGTGATACGCCATAATAGCAAAAATCGTTTGTTCACCAGTAACTGATCGCGTTGGTTATGCCCATCATACGAATATGACCTAGAAGAAGGTGCTGATCTACTACATAATGACATATCCGCTCATCTTTCCTTAATCCGTGGAAGTTACCAACTAGTGGCTTTAAAACCAACTGTAATGAGGAATGTAATATCATAATTTGTTTTCATGTTTGTTTTGAAAAATATGTATCATTAAAATATTTGTATGTGCATGTTAGACTCGTTATCCCTAATGCTACTGTTTGTTAGTGCATTGTAAATGCACTTGTCTTTGTATTTTTCATTTAATACTTATACACAACTACGTCAAAAAGTAATGTGCTTCTAATGACTTGGCATGTTAAAGAACCTAGATAGATTAGTTTGTTGCATTTTAGGTTAAGAATAAGAATCTTTATTTTCAGACCACGGCATTACAGGTGTTAGGTCACATTATGTAGAGTATATCTCACGGCTCAATCGGTATGCAAATGAGTAGAGTACATATATTACATAGGGTACATATATTATAGGTATCTACTACAAAATCATTACAAATGTTTATTGAGGACAGCTAAAAAATTAAATAAGAAGCCACTACCATTACCATAATCATTAATAAAGCAATAAAACGTAACCAAACTTTGAACATTCCCCATCATTTCTGAACGTGATTACAAAGTGAGGTAATTAGCACTCTAAAAACCCGTTAACTAACCCAGGAGTGAGTTAAACCTTTGTTTAGGTTACTTAACAAGCTGAGGTCACAGATATTGCACTTTGTAGGTTACACGTGCTGCCAACACGAGGTTACAAAGGTCACTGTTCTGTTATCTGTTACAGCCTTTTTATCGTCCCACTGCTGGGCACAGGCCTCCTCTCACACGGAGAAGGATTGAGCATTAATCACCACGCTTCCTCAATGCCGGTTGGTGATTTCAGACTATAGTCCAGGTTTCCCCAAGATGTTTTTCCTTCACCTTTTTATCAGCCATTGGTATCCAAGATATACTTAGAAAGTACATACAAACTTAGAAAAGATGCATTGGTACTTGCCTGACCTGGAATCGAACCCACACCCACATACTCGAGAGGTTGGTTCCAGTGGCGAGGCGTCCTTATAAGCCGATTCCCATCGGCTTCCCTTTCGAATTTCAAGAAAGAAGCATAGGTATAAGTTATAATATAGGTGTAGGTATAATTAATATAATCATTTAAACCACACAATTTAAATATGTAGGTATAACAAAACGCCTACCACCGTAAAAAAATTGTCTATAAATTACTGGAAACATTTTGCTCCTACTAAACAAGCCGCGGCTTCCTCCTGCATACAAAACTACGCTTGCGTGACGTCATCCACGCCGCGCCGCGCGATGTTCGCGGCATAAGGGCGAGCGGTAAGCCGGCTCACGGAGCGAGTTCCAGCCAAGCAAAACTCGCGAGTGAACGAGAAAGAACGCGTCAAGAGTAGAGTAGCTATATCTGTCTACAGTGTCTACGTGCGAGTGACAGCGCTCAGAGCTCTCAAATATGTAAACAAACAAATCAGACAAATTCACTCTCATTCTTCTTATTTTGTTTTAGATAATACCATTAACAATTTGTGTGTATCATTTAGAAATAACATAGTTCGTGTGTGTACAATATTTTATGTTAGTTTAAGTGTTTTAGTTACATTATATCAACATAGATGGCGTTGTGCATTTTTATGCAAATCCTGAATCGCGGTGTTAAGATTCTCCGCGATTTAATGACCCTACTTGGGAATTGATAATTTTTGTGTTCACCAAGTACATAATTATCAGCCTATCGCAGTTCACTGCTGGACATAGGCCTCTCCAAGTGCACGCCACTGAGATCGATTTTCGGCTACTCGCATCCAGCTCCTGCCAGCCGTCTTGCGCAAGTCATCACTCCACCGTGCCTGAGGACGTCCTACACTACGCTTGCCGAGGCGTGGTCTCCACTCTAGAACTCGTTTACCCCAACGGTTATCGGTTCTTCGGCTAATATGGCCAGCCCACTGCCACTTCAGCTTGCTGATTCGGTGGGCTATGTCGATGACCTTGGTTCTCTGATCAGTATCATTACTCCCTACTAATCCCAGCAATCGCACTGTGACCTGGTACTCAGTACAAGTACAGTGTGTGTAGTGAAAAAAATGGAGGGACCTACGTTGAAATTAGTTATTTTGATACGCAGACAGATTGCATCAGGTTTCTTTTTAGTGTACCTACTTTTAAAACTTAACTAGTATAGCATTTATCGCATTAGACGGTTTTCCGACAGATTTATTTACTTTAGGAAGGAACTTATTTTTCAAGGTTAAGTTTTGAGAATAAAAACGTGTTATAAAACTCGGGCACGCCGCTCGGGTGAATTACCTACCAATAATACGTCAATATTAAAATTTCTAACGTCCTGACGGATTTATGAAACACATACCTACGATAAATATCAATGGCTAACAGGCCGTTGTAAATTAAATACTTAAAAGGTATTGTTTCTAGTGCCAACTTTTCTCAGATTCTAGTAGTTAATATACCTAACTAAAGATAATAAAGTTTTATAGATATTAATAATCTGCCGAATTCCTCGAGAAAACATGTTCAAACTATCAGTCTCTCAGTCAGTGCTAAAAGGTGGACTGAGAAATTACCTCCATTACCTCTCCCCCCCATCCCTGAGTACTCCCCCCCCAGTTTTTTTTTGCTGCGGCTTCCCTATTTCATTAAACCACCCTTCGCCACTGGTTGGTTCTTTACCCACTAGGCCACCACGACTTACGCATTTAGTATACGGGGAGCTTTCTTTGAGTATTGGAAAAATATTGGGGATTTTTGATTTGAAAAGAGCTTTTAACTTCGTTTTAGAGTGTCCGCATACTAGTAACTAAACTCTCGTCTTCTATGGTCGCATTGTTGGTTGACAGTTTATTTTCAAGTTACTTAAGACATCCTTGACAGTCGTTACGGGTAGTCAGAAGCCAGTAAGTCTGACACAAGTCTAGCCAAGGGGTAACTGGGTTGAGGAGGTCAGATAGGCACTAGGCAGTCGCTTCTTGTAAAGCACTGGTACTCAGCTAAATCCGGTTAGACTTGAAGCCGAACCCAACATAGTTGGGAAAAGGCTCGGAGGATGATGATGAGTTAAGATAAAGTAAGGGTTAAACTTAAAGATTTTTCAACCATTAGGAAAATTATTAGCACTGTAAACCTGGAGAGTTTATACCGTTTGTTTCTTAACAAGCTGGGGTCACAGATATTGCACTTTGTACACGTGCCGCCAACACGGGGTTACAAAGATCACTACGTATGTACCTATGTAAAGGAAAATTGGGAGTTTTCTTTGGATATTGGAAAAATATTGGAGCTTTTGAATGCTCGTGTTGAAAAGAGATTTTGACTTGTTTTATACTGCCCTCACACTGCAGACTTAATTCTCGGCCGAAATGTGGCCCGATAGTTTGTTGACACCTAATTTGGAAGGTAATCGTGAATTTAATATTTTTTGTCGATCTGAAACCAACCTAATTCCTTATTGTTGTAATGTGCATACTGTCATAAGTAGATATACACCGTGACTTTTTTTCCATCATCAGGTCAGCTCCAAACCTTCACTGTTGCATAGGTCTTGTCAATACAAATAATTTAAGCCCAAACACGAGGTAGTTTAAATATTCAGTTGTCGAGTTCGGACATACACCGTGACTTTTTAGTCGTCTTACAACGGCAGCCCACTTCATGTATCTAATGACTAGTAAACGATAATATAAAAAAAAATAATAATAATCGTGTCTAGTGGTATTTTATGTCGGATAGATTGAGTGGACCACCTTTGTAAGACGACTAAAAAGTCACGGTGTATGTCCGTACTGATTATTAACTGAATCAAACCATCGATCATACCATTATACTGGGCTGGGGCTCTTCGCGATATGATAAATAAAAAAGTTTACTATGTCGTAGACTGTATTTCGTCTTGTAAGGTAATTCACCCACGGCACCGCGCTCCGCCGCGGTTGGCGGCAAAGTTCGCTCGCGTTATTAAGCTTCACGTTTATATTTAAATACTTAAACATAAATAGGTCTATTCAAAAGTTCGAAGCCACAAAGCAGTACATTCCTTAACACGAAAAACAAACATTAAAAGAGTATTTTGACCCTTTCTTCATACCAACAGAATACTTTTTAAATATTTTCTTTACAAGCAAAAGAAAAGTTGTAAAAATATTTCGAACAAAAGATTTTTTGTAGGAAAACAAAACAGTTGAAGGTTTGATTCCGTCGAAGTCCCGTTGTGTACGACTACGGCTGGTGTTCACTCAAGAACGAATGAATGAATGAAAAAATGAGTGCATGTCTGGGTGTGTGGGGTGTGGGTTCTGCAGTATTTGAATTTAATTCTGTAGTGGGCACATTACAACGATTAAGTATCCAATCGACATCCAAAGACTCAAGTTCACCGATAAAATATAACGTCTGTTTTAAAAATAAAACATCTGTTAACTTTGAAAAATGATCGAAAAACATCGTATTAAATAGTTGTTTTTGAAAAACTGACGTTGTGCATTCAATCAAACCGACAATTAAAATGTTTTAGGTGAAAATTAGTCGACAACATAAATGAATTTTTGCCTAAAAGTACAATTGAAATCACAATTACCTTTAAAGTAAACTGTCAAGTAACCATTAGTCCAACTACCAGCCGACAGTTAACTCTGCGGAGGTCCAACTAGACCAGATACCAAGGGACCCTAAAATGATTCCAAAGAATGCAGTTCGGCTGCAAGATTGCATTTTGACGAGCACATCGCATGCAGCCGGCACGAGGAACATGCAAAGCAGCGATTTATGAAGACACGAGTTATTGTATCGATATTAAAGTGTTTTTGATATTAAAGATTTTTAACAATTGAGAATCAAATTTTAATTTTATTTCTGTATGTCATGAGCTTGTAATTAAATCTTCCCTGTGTTCAATATATAGAAATAAATTTGTTTTTATACTAAAAGGAAAAAAAATAGGTTTTGAAATCCACGCAACAATTTTAACGAGATGAATTGAAATATTATTTATTTTGTTTTCTTTACCCAGCTATAAAAATAGTGGTTGCAACATTTTCTGCACAAATTTTTATACCACAAAACTTACTATCTAAAACTAAAGTAACCAACAAGAAGTTCCTACAACAAGAGATACAAAGAGTTGCCAATTAAAAATAATTAAATAGTCATTTACGTTGTAACCCGACCTCTATTAACTCGACTTCTCGTAGCAGCTACGGCTACGAGCGGCTACGCGCTACGTGCTACGCCGTAGCCGGACATTTTAATAGATAAGGATTTACCTAGATTGGAGCACATAATCTATTTAATTGAACTAAGGGTGGTGATTACAGGAACCTATTATAATATCGATAGTTTCATGTTAAAGTGTTTGAAATGCTTTACCTTCCAATTTACTTTAATATTATTATAGAATAAAGCTCAAATCTTTGATTATTATTATTCAGAATCTAATCTAATGATTCGAGTTTTGTAGGCTAGGACGTTATAACATATAATTCAATATGTAACTGAAAAGATCTAATTACAGTTTTCATCAAAACTGTCAAAGTCGTTAATCTAGAACTCGCATTAAAAAACGATTTTAACTATGTATTTTTTTATTTATCTCTTATTATCTTATATGTTTAGTATATATGTAATATCATCTACGTCTTACTATGAAAATCAGCCATTCTATTGTCAAACAACAACAAACAAACGCACATCTATATTGACAACTAGCCGTTTTCCCGCGGTGTCACCCGCGTCCCGTGGGAGCTATTGCCCGCAACCGAGATAAAATATAGCCTATGTTACTCGCAGATAATATAGCTTTCTAATGGTGAAAGAATATTTAAAATCGGCCCAGCAGTTTTTGAGTTTATCCATTACAACCAAACAAACAAACAAAGTTTTCCTCTTTATAATATTAGTATAGATATTAATTAGTAGAATAATTTGATCTTCATTAAAACGTGTCAAGTCAATTTATCGACACATTTTCCCCACACTAGTCAATCACGAATAATTACTATAATTGGCAGGCATTATAGCTATCAATCTAATATTGTAATTAGTGTTACATTATCGACTATTACGTGTTGTATGTACAATAATTATGAAATTATAATGATATTATCTCAGGACTGATGCTTTGATAATGGCTCTAATATAAAGGCTTTTTAAAGTTCAAAATTTATGCTATCTCTTGCTTTTATCTTAGGAAATATTTATATAAAATAATAAAAATTTAAAAATTGTGTGTATATCTCTTCTATACATATATACACTATACATAAAATTATTACGCAGAATAAAATTATTAATATTCCATAATTAAACTAGCTTAAACGAGTACATGAGCTTTTACAACGATTTTTCATTGCAACAAAGAGACCTTTAACATTCCACATCACAAAGCCATACTTATACAGAAATCAAACTACTTTATATTAATAGTTCAAAATAATTAACATTATTACATAATTTGCAGAAAACCATAACATACAATATTCCAAAAATATGTAGCGGTAATTCCAATCAACATAATTTTAAAAATTGATGTTTTATTTCCGTAAAATCTTAAAAATAACACAAGATATATTATAAAAATATATAGTCAATCTTTTTCCACACATAACACACTACAAATCATCCCCTCAAAAAAAAAACTCCTACCCTAAAAAGTTTTCTGATTCTTCTAAAAGAAACTCCGTTAACCCCCACTCCTCACAATATTAAACCATTTAAACGCAGAACACAGGTCAAACTATTCGACCCATAACGTACTACGAATCATCTCACTAGGAAAAAAAATACCAGCATTCTAAACTCTGATGCCCGTTTTCACCAACAATCTCTTAACGTTTCCCTAACTAGGTAACACTTAGAATAAGGGCTTTCCCAATACTCAAAGGTTATAAGGGACACTTACTTATTTATTTATTTAGGTTAACCAACATTTGTTTACACCGTACATTGCTAACTTACTTAAACACCATTTAACACCGCATGCACGAAGAATAAAAAAAAATCACACATTAAAAGTTAATAACTTTTTATGTGTGCACTTAAGCTTTGGTAAAAACGAAATTCGTATTAAGATGCTCTTAGGGGATCCCTAAGTTTAGGTATTTGTTGGTGAAAATGGGCATGACTCTTTAAACAAAAAAAGCACCTTCTACCCTCTCGCAGATATGAAACCATTTAAACGCAGAACGTCAAGTGACGCAGCATCGCGCTTACATTAAGCCCCGGGATTCGATTTCCCGCACAGGGGATCAGTGTCATCCTTTCACGCAAACACCGGGATGTTTGCCTTCCATTTACTTTTTTTACTCTTTGTTTCCCGCGGTTTTACTCGCGTCCTGAACTTATTACTCGGATAAAAAGTTGGCTAAAGTCATATCTAGAGTCCCAACTACATTTGACCGACTTCAAAAAAAGGAGATTCTTAGTTTGATCTGTATGTATGTTTATGTGCGATTACCTAAGGTTTAGTTGATTTTGATGCGGTTTTCAAATAGTATTTTTCAGATTTAGTAGAAGGTTTGTTTGAAATAAGTTTTTATTCTATCTTTATATAATTTATTAATATTTTTTTATATTAATAATTTTATTTAAAAAAACAATGAGGTGAAATCGTAACACACATACCTACAGTCCAACTTCGTATTACAAAGGGTTCCGACTGAAGCGAATGATAGTCCCATGATACACAATTGTCAAATAAAAATAATACATTTCGCGTCGGATTAAACATATCAGGTTTTTGTGTTGTTTATCAATTCCATTTTGTTTCGGTTTGTCGAATTCATCATTTTGTGCTGTTTGTTTTGTATCAACGTTTCAGGAACGTACTGTTAGGTACGTGGAGATAACATTTGAGGGACATATTTCTGTCGAAGTAAGCTGTATATTTTTTTTTGCGTCAGTCGACGAATGCCTTTGATTTTGACCCATTTTTAAATAAACTTCAAAAAAAGTGTTTCTGTTTCTATTGATCGACATGATTATTGTGATTTCAGAATATGATTGGAAGATCTTAATATCTTATTTTGTCCGGGTACCTACGGGAAGTAGGTAGTTTCCACGAAACGTGAGTAAAACAGCGGGGAACAGCTAGTCATCAAAAAAAGCCCAGAATTTGATGAAGGCAAATTAAATTGTCCTTACCAAACACTAAATTCAAACATTCCTTTTTCAATGATCCAAAATTTTTTAAGTACCCTCGGGTGTATTAGCTTTTCATTACAAGGGACGAGGGACTAACGCGTATATCAACAAGCCAGTCAAATAAAAACAAAAGCACATTATTGGCTTAATTGGCTCTTTAAGGATAGTATGTGATAGGTGTAGACTTCATAGCTAGATTGGCAAAAGGCTAAATTAAGTACAGACTTAAGGTAAGTAGGAATAACTCGAGATTTTTTAACATATTTATAAAAAAAAATCTTAAACGGCCCATGACACAGTCCGTGTAATTCGGCGGCGGGCGACGCGGTCGGGTAGTGAAAAAGGTATTTTACATACCTTTACACATAGTTACATGTATGTATGTTTATATTGCAAATAACATCATACTTTTTTAGTCGGCCTAAGCAACCTAAGCCTAAGCTAAGAAAGGGGTGTTTCCACCAAATTGTTGCATTTTAATTGATAGTGAACAAAACATGTGTACGCGTTGGCGCGAGTCCACTGCTAGCATGTGTTCGCGCACAAATGTTGCAATTTCGGGGACATTCTAGCTTCATGTTCTTCCTTGAAAGACGCAATTTGTTAGTGTTTACTAGAGCGAGTAGATCAGAAGAAACATTTGTGAATAACGTGTGAGTAACGTGTGAATAATTTGTGAATAACGAAACGTTGATTGGTAGCAATATATCCTTTAAAAAAATTGCCAACCATCGGGTCAACTGTCGGCCGACTGATTAGTCTGCAGTAGGTATACTCTTAACGAGAACTAATGAAGGCACAATACTGAGAGCTCTTTCGACACAAAACCAATTACCATTCTAATTATAAAAGAAAATAGAATTGAAATCGTTCCGATAGAAGCCTCGGATATCGAGAAAAAAGGTAAACCTTCAGGAAATACGTAATAGAACTGATTAATTAGAATGGAAGCAATTGAAAGAAATGCGCTTAAGACGGTATTAGAGTTTTATAGATTTCAAGGAAATATAATCACAACCGGTTATAATAATTTCATGGAAAAAGTCACACACACAATAAAAATATTAGGCCGATAAAACAGCACTTTTGAAAATGAAATTAGACATTTTAATTTCATTTTCAGCTTTTTCCAAAAGCGTTTCTTTATCTTCCTCGATTTTTTTATTGGTCTATCCCCATTTGCATTCCAGTTGAGCTAACTACATCATTCTATCTTTATCAAAACAGCCTTTATGTAAGCATTATAAACGACTAACAAACCAAGAGATGGAGTAGTACCTTCAATGGACTGTACAACTGTAATTTCAGTAGTATCATCGCACATAAGTGTCATCCAGTACTGAAGCTGAAATTATAACGATTCATATGCCTTTAATTAAGCCGCTATCCATTCCGTTCAATCAAAATACGGTAACTATCCTCCCGGTTAATTAATGCTGGATCTATATTAACGGGACGGGAAACTTATTATAATGTGATTCAGTACGTGTAAGAGAGAAATGCAACTATTTGTATATTGTGGATAGCAGTATCTCTATAGTAAAAAAGTGGACTATGACGAGTTTCTACATGGGGTTGGTAAGAAGGTCAGAAGAGCATTCGGTACATGTAAAAAAACTGGTGCATAGTTTGGGGATAAGCAAAGCAAATGCATAACAGGAAGAGAATATTTATATACCGTACAAAAAAAAATTGTAATTCAGGTCTACCTATGTATATCGACTTCAAATACTGGTTGATAGGTAAAGTAGAATCTTCTGCGCCTTCTGCTACCACCGAGTTATCAAAAACCTTAACCTGTAAATACAAAAAATCTTCTGCAATCATCCCCCATCCACCATTCACCTACTATCTCCAACTACCCTCAACAAACCACATTAAAAACGAATCATTCATAATTGGAACGCCACCGGCAACGACACGGGGGCGACACGACTGCGTCACGACACCTACACGATAACGTACCGGAGTACCCTCCACTGTTACCACTAATGGATTTCCGACTGTCTTTCCATTTTGTGCTCGATCTAGATGTCGGTGCACTGGATGTGGCTTGTGTTTGGATTTAGTTTCGTTAATGTGACTTGAAAATTAGGTAGGAGAAGATGTTGTATTCTTAAATAGAAGTGCTAACTGTTTTCGTTAATCCCCGGCTGACTTAGGACATTCAATTTATACTGATACTTTACGCTCCTAAATCCAAAACCAGTGTTTTCATACTATTCAATTTACACTGAATATGTACTCTTTTTGAAAGTCGTTAGGACCTAGTGACTAAAACACGTACACAGTATGAGTATGTGGGTTCAGTTCTATAAATAAAATAAAATAAAAATAAAATAATGTTAATTGTCAAAAAAGCAACTTTAAATTGTGGTAGTTACCGTTGAGTCACAAACTAAGCAATTCTGATGTTGATGACACTAGTATTTGTGTTGCAACATTTAATTTCATGAATTCGCTTAGCTCCTCCATGTCTTTTACATCATCACATCTGAACACATGGAACATTTATCTCACGCGACTAGGAAGTGACCCTCGACCCTTCTAACAAGTCGCGTCACGTTACCTCGCCCTTATTACTGCGTCAAAAGGTACGCTACCAACTCAAACGGATGAAAAACGGTTGGAAAACTGTATTTGTTTTATCCTCCGAGCCTTTTTCCCAACCATGTTGGGGTCGGCTTCCAGTCTAAGCGGATTCAGCTCAGTACCGGTGTTTTACAAGAAGCGACTGCCTATCTGACCTCCTCAAACCAGTTACCCGGGCAACCCGATACCCCTTGGTTAGACTGGCGTCAGACTTACTGGCTTCTGACTACTCGTAACGACTGCCAAGGATGTTCAATGACAGCCGGGACCTACAGTTTAACGTGCCATCCGAAACACAGTCATTGGTGTCTAAGATACTCTTTTGCAAAAAAAACGGGCACCTATGCGAAATCTTAGTTTTAAAGACTTTACGTGTATTTCAAAGGGTTTTAATGATTGTAGTGTGTTTCTAGCATCAAAAGAGTTAGCCGAGCATGCGTGAGAGTGTACTCTAAATTTGAATTTTGTACAATTGCTAAGAAATTGGTTAAACCTTGTTTTGGACTAATTGCTGGCAGAAAGTTCGTCGGTGTTTTGAAAAGTTTTTGAAGTGATTTTCAGGAAAATGATAATGCAGTTTTAATTAATGATTAATGTACTTTTTTGTTAGATCAAAACATTCTTGAAAAACTATGCGTATTTGATAAAATTTTCACCTGCTCTAAATGGGCTATACTGACGATTGATGGCAATGTTAAGAGTTTCAGTATTTTAGTGTAAATCGTTCTATTGTTTAGATATTGTACCCACGTGTTTTAAAAAATCGCTTTTTCATAAATAAACACTATTTAGAAGAGTATCAGTACCGTTGGCTGCGATAAAACCAATTTAAAGTAAGCAGTGCCCATCACAACTCGTCTCCTATAGGACTTTGACATTTTTAATCATATAAATCATATAAATCATAACAATAATTGGCTAGCTGCTCATTTCTTAAGAAACATACGTTTGGCCAATAATTTTGAATTCTTGACTCCCTTTCAGCTTAATCGTTGTTTAGTAACCCGATACCTATGGAGTTATCGAGAGCTTCAACGAGGCAATAATTTGACTTTTTAGATAGCTTTAACCCTCCTCATCATTTTTCATGTGGTTAATTTTAACATTTATCACAAAATTTGGTATTTTTTAAATGTCAAAGTCCGATAGGAGACGAGTTGTGATCGGCACTGCTTACTTTAATTTTGTTTTGTCGCAGCCAAAGGTACTGATACTCTTCTAAATAGTGTTTATTTATGAAAAAGCGATATTTTAAAACACGTGGGTACAATATCTAAACAATAGAACGCTTTACACTTAAATACCGAAACTCTTAACATTGCCATCAATCATCAGTATAGCCCATTTAGAGCAGGTGAAAATTTTATTAAATACGCAAAGTATTTCAAAGATGTTTTGATCTAACAAAAAAGTACATTAATCATTAATTAAAACTGCATTATCATTTTCCTGAAAATCACTTCAAAAACTTTTCAAAACACCGACGAACTTTCTGTCAGTAATTAGTCCAAAACAAGGTTTAACCAATTTCTTACCAATTGTACAAAATTCAAATTTAGAATACACTCTCACGCATGCTTGACTAACCCTTTTGATGCTAGAAACATACTACAATCATTAAAACCCTTTGAAATACACGTAAAGTCCTCAAAACTAAGATTTCGCATAGGTGCCCGTTTTTTTTGCAAAAGAGTTTACTTAGAAAGTACATACAAACTTAGAAAAGTTGCATTGGTACTTGCCTGACCTGGGATCGAACCCGCGCCCTCATACTTGAGAGGCTGGTCCTTTACCCACTAGGCCACCACGAAAACTGTATTTGTTTGTGGTATTTTGATATATTCAAATCGGTAAGTAATAAGAGAACGTTTTAAATATCGGTAGTTCAAAAGCACCGAAACATAATATTATATTATTAAGCTTGGAAATCACCATATCAAGAGATTTCGTCTTTATCAGGTAATGAGGTACCAGAGGTCAGACAAGCAGTCACTCCATGAAAAACTCTGGAATCTCAAGGTCCGAACAGTACCTTCATAGACTGAAACAGTGGTGTTTAATTAGTAAGTTATTTTAGTATTTTTTTATCTTGTTTTTGTATTTTTTTCTCATTATTCTTTCTTCTTTCTTAGGACAGATGAATTACTAATAGTCAGTCATTAATTCAGACATATAGCCCACATCTTCTTCTTATATTATTTAGTTTATGTGCTTATATAACACTAGCTTCCGCCCGCGGCTTCGCCCGCGTAGAGTTCGGTTATATCACGTTTCTAAGAGAATTCTTCAAAAGTTCGGAATAAAAGCTATCCTATGTTCTTTTTCAAAGTCAACTCTATCTCTGTACCGAATTTTATTAAAATCGGTTCAGTGGTTTAGACGTGAAAGCGTAACAGACAGACAGACAGAGTTACTTTCGCATTTATAATATTAGTAGGGATATCTAGCTCTATTTCTAGGGGTGAAATATAATGTAATTCCAATAGGAATGTAGTCACGTGTCGTAGTGAGGTTCTCTTACTTATTTTACACGGAAACTTTAAGTAGGACAAGACTTTGAAGTTTTCTTTCCTCCTTTACATACTAATGTGAAGATCTAATATACCTAACGTTTCTTATTTTATCTGAGTTTTTTACATACTTGAAAAGTTAAAAAAATACGGCTCTATAATGAAAATGAAATATTTTAACACAAAAGTTTGGTTACCTTTTAAAAGCATCAGAGTTTTGGAAATAATTGTCGAATAATAAGCCCTTGGCCTAACTTCGTATTTCGTGTTTATTATTTTTTTAAGATTAAATGGCTAAACTATTTTTAATGAATTTGTTATTGAAATATGATCCTGAATATTCTTAGAGTATTGTAGAAATCCTGTTCAGTTTAACATTAAGTCAAAAAACATTTAACACATTTTATCATTGACCCTAAAATTCCACCGTCCATTTAGAACTTAACCCTCTGAACGGTTCGAGGCCGAAAGCCGAAACAAATACCCGTGACCAGGACAAGAGACTTCCAATGTTTAATGAGGCGGAAATGGAAGTCGAAAATGTGAGGCTTTTAGAGGATGAAGACATAAGTCTTGTACTGTATTGAACTTCTTCGATTGATGCTTCGAAACTAATGTTGTAAGTAAGTTGAAATGCATTTATAGAGGAAATTTTTGCATTTTAGTAGAGTAAATTCTCGATCTTGAGAAGATAGTAGAAGCCTGCACTTTCTTTAACATAGTAAGGACTGATATACGCAAGATATTTCCTTCACCGTTGGTCTCCTAGTATTAAACAGGTCAGATGTATTTGAAAGAAAAATACCTACCAACTTTCGAACGTCGAAGTCCATGCATTGCAAACGCCATGATTACTATTCCATTAAAGAAAAACAACTCTAGTAAGCTATAGAACCAGCATTTAGCCAAAAACAAAACACGGTGTATGAAATATGTAAATAGGTATGCAAATTATAACTGTAATTCATCATACGGAGTCTGAAAGTTGGACAACATTTCCGATATGGCACGCATACATCACATTAACTACCCAATTTGTCAGCACAGTGGGTGAACGACTGAAAGTCCATAAATCTCATAACTAGTGGTAGTTTTGCTAGTAATTGTACCCGCGTCCTGTGGGAACTACTTCGTGGTACACAAGATAAAAAGTAGCCAGTAGCCTTCCTGGAATAATGGCTATTTAGCACTGAAATTATTTTTCCAATCGGACCAGATTAACAGGTTCAAAAAAATTGTATATATTAGTAGGTATAAATAGCCGGTAATGCTTCTCAACTAAGCTTAATGCATAAATATGTACCTAACTTAATTATAAACATGCTGCACTTTCAGAGTTGTATAAGAATCATCTTTCACAAATTGAAAACGCCAATACATACCTACTAATATCGTAGCCCCGAAGGTTTAGTTTGTCACAAAAACAGATTGTTCTTGATAACTTACGATTTAAATATAATTTTAGTAGCATCATCATCTTTTGTACATCAATGAAATCATCCCAAAAATAAAAGATATAATATAATGACGTTTTTCATTTTCTTAAAAAGATATAGTACATCATAACTCCCTTCTCCCAACTGAGACGGCCGAAAAACTCATTAAATAGATAATATTATAAATCGCAAATAAAGATGATGAAGACGCCATTTTATTAACGTTACAAACAAATTGCACGGTGCTACTGAACAAACGATGTACGGTTTATCATTGAGATTTTTTACTCTTATTCTATTTCTTTCTTCTTTTTTTAGAAAGAAAATATAAAGAATATCATATTTAAGGAAAATGATGCTCTTTACTGAATAAGTTAATTTAACTCTTTTTTACTGAAAAATTTAACGACTTATTGAAATCGAGAGAGATAGAGAATCAGTGACAACTACCGGGAAAGAAGAGAGTTTTGTGTGAATGTGAAATGCGTAGATAAACCCAGCAAAAAGCACTGCTAGAGAGTTACTTCAAAACCAAAAAAACTAAACATTCAAATAAAAATCTAACAGAATTATAAAAACGAACTAAAAAATAGGAAATAAATTTTAATGAATTTAAATTAAGAAAACAGTGTTAAAAATTTCAATGAATATAAATTAATAATAGTGTGAATACAAAAAAAATATTTAAAAAAAAGCGTGGGGTGTATGGTGTCAATAGTTATAAATATTTTATTGACAGATATGAGTACAGTGATTTTCATTTCGATAATATCTTAAAAAGCACCCACGCTTTTTAAATATTTTTTTGTATTCACACTATTATTAATTTATATTCATTGAAATTTTTAACACTGTTTTCTTAATTTAAATTCATTAAAATTTATTTCCTATTTTTTAGTTCGTTTTTCTATAAAAAGCGTGTTTTTTAGTTTTTTTTAAACTATTATTTATTTTCTACTTTTTAGTTTGTTTTCAAACTATTATTTGTTTTGTAGAATTAAAATTCTCTTTAGTATACAAAAATTTGTCAATATTAGAGAAAACGGCTAAAGATAATTATTGGAAATAAAAATTAACATCGAGTAGGTACTGCCTTATCGACTGTAGAGAAAAATTCTAGAAAATTTTAATTAATTTTCTTACCTTATCGACTATAGATGAAAATTATATAAATTAACAAAGATCATATTTTGCAAATTGAAAAGCCTAGAAGTCGGTGTCTAATGGATGTTACTAAGTTAATTTTGCCACCGACTTCTAGGCCGATGCACCTAAAATTAGTTTTTTTTTTTTGCTTTTTAGTGTTTTGGGAACTCGGTTTAATTTTTTTGTAAAAAGGTTATTTATTTAAAGCTTTTCAGTGATACGAATAGTTGTCACTATCCATACACACATCCATACAAGTGGGAAGTTCTCATCAATACAAAGAATATAAGTCCAAACGAGGTATTTTACATATTCAGTTGTCGAGTTCCCTTGACTTTCTCTGGTCTCCATCATCAGGTCAGCTCCAAACCTTCAGTGTTGCATAGGTCTTGTCAATACGAATAATTTAAGCCCAAACACGAGGTAGTTTACATATTCAGTTGTCGAGTTCCCTCCATTTTCTCTGGTCTCCATCATCAGGTCAGCTCCAAACCTTCACTGTTGCAAAGGTCTTGTCAATACAAATAATTTAAGCCCAAACATGAGGTAGTTTACATATTCAGTTGTCGAGTTCCCTCGACCCTCTCTGGTCTCCATCATCAGGTCAGCTCCAAATCTTCACAGTTGAATAGTGCTTTTAGGCGTACACCTAAGTGTCAAGTTTTCACCCTATGTATGCCTACAAGTTTTGAAGGATGCCCTCGATTTCTCAGGGTTTCCATCATCAGATCCTGACCTGATGAATATGGGACCAACTGGCAGCTATTCCAAGTCGAACAAAAAAAGAATCACGTAAATCGGTCTATAAACCTCGGAGTAATCGATGTGTATGTGTAACCTCCTCCTTTTTGGGAAGTCGGTTAAAATGGAATAATTTTATCAAATTAGTGTATTGTCATCGGTCCTCAATAAATCTACAAAGTTTGAACGAAATCTGGCCGTTTAAAGTGGGTCAAAATCGCGCCCAAAGAAGTCGGTTACAAACAAACATACAAACATACAAACCTACAAACATACAGGTGAAGCTAATAAAAAGCGTGTAAAAAAAGAATATTCTCAAATTAATCCGCTGAAAAGCAGCTGACAAATGAATTCTCTTTGTTAATACAATACAAGCCCTCATCAAAACACAAACGAAAAAAATTTAAAAGAAAATAGAATTTCTTTTCAAAATAAACACAACATTCTGTTTCAAAAAAACACAAGGCCATGGTGTTCCGGCTTTTAAAAATAAGTATTCAAAAAAGATTAGCCATTATACAGGGGGTGCTAACATTAATACTTATACAGGGCCGGAAAACATTCGCCGGTATAATGGTAGCCGCAAAAAGTTAATGGACGCTTTCACCACCCTGTATTTGAGTTCGGGGTGATTCGACATGAGTCGGCAAGATTCGGCTGTTACGCTTGCGCATTCGTTTTTAGGTTACTGTTGGAGTATAGCTATGTTTTTTTTGTAGTAGGAAAATACATTAACTTACTAGCTTCTGCCAGCGGTTTCACTCGCATCCCGTGGTAACTACTTCCCGTACCGGATAAAAAGTAGCTTGTAACCTTCCTCGATAAATGGGCTATCTAACACTGAAAGAAATTTTCAAATCGGACCAGCAGTTCCTGAGATTAGCGCGTTCAAACAAACAAACAAACTCTTCAGCTTTATAATATTAGTATAGATTTACTGGAATAATCAATAGATTTATTTAAACTTGCTCTAAGTATGAATTACTTACATGATACAAAACCGAAATTTTGCGAAATTACCTATGTAGTACGTGAGTGTACATATGTTTGTTACTTCATCACGCAACATTCAAAATTAACTGTTTGAGTTGAATTAATTTTGATGAAACTTGGAAAGCTTACACACATCAAAATAACATATAGGTACAGGCTACTTTTATCAGAGTCCGAAAAGTATTTCCCTCAATACCTGGGGGTCTTTAAACCCACCTTCTTCGATGAATGAACTATACTCGTATAACACTGAAACAATGTTCAAATCTTACTATTTTTTCCTTAAATTGAATAAACAGACTTCAGACTTCAGGTTTATAATATTAACACCTATAAATCCTACTTCCATAGCACTACGACGAAGACTACAACGGCATTAGTATTCCTTCAACAGCTGCATAGCATTGGCAGCTACTATAGAGAATGGACAATTTGTTCATACATGCAAATGGCTTATTTGCCCAGTTGTCGAATATCATAACGACATTGTTCCTATCTAACGTGGGTATTGTATTAGATCTGTGGTCTGTTATGGCATTTTTGAGGGTGGTTTTCAGATTTGAGATGTGAATTTCAATTTTTACAGTTATTTACGTATATTTATGTATATTATGTACCACTTATTGTACAACCATTGTTGAATGTATGTGTATTTCAACCATGTAGGATGGATAACCTGCAACCTTTTTTGAGGGCTGAATTCGCCCCTCAAAGTACGTCACTTCATTCTGAAGCAATAGTTAAGGTACGTTTTGAAAAACCGACAGCGACAGCACGAGCTGCTGCCGCTTTGTTCCAAATACATATAAACCAGTAATGCAACTGCGGCCGACTTCATGAAGTTGCGGCATGTGCGGTCGACAGCAAGAATTCAAAACGTACCTTTACACCATTCTATTCAGCCAGTAGTCAATAAAGTGAATTGCACATGTCACCACAATGCCATTCTTTTTTTGAAATTCCTGTGTGGACATTCAAAAAGACAGTGGCCATTATATTGAAGTGGGAATATCTCCGCGTGGTGGGAAGGCGTATAGGAATGCACTATCGGGGTTATTGAACTGCTGCCGATATCTCATCTCGATTCAAATAGTGTATTACATAGATACCGATATGTATTCTGTCTTCATGTTTTGGATACATGTGTAAATGTGTTAAAATTTAAATTTTTTAGGGCACTACAGATGATAAAATGTCAGTCTAGTGGTATCTGGGTTTTTTTGCTGTTATAATTTATTTTCATGTTATGGTTAAGCTCTGTTATTATAAATTATGTCATCAAAAAACCCAAGTTAAGTTAACCCAAGTAATAAAAATATTTATTTTTATTTTCAGCAACCTTGAATATATTTACGAATTGAAAAGTAGGTATAAGATTTTGATAATTACACCTTATAAAGCTAGATAAAATATTTAAAAATCCAATCCTTACCTGAAATTCTCCAGTCCAATATTACCTACCTAAGCAAAAAACGTATTATAACTAAAATGCAAATCTGCAGCAAAACCCGATAGCTTTAAAAAAAAGAAAGTACGAAAATTCCGATGGAATCTCGAACCTTCAATGAATTGTCAATGAGACGGTTGGTGAGATATTACCTACACCCGCCTGCCTCCCTGAGGCTCAGAACTTGATTAGCAAACTCGTGTAAATAAGTTATCACAAGATAGATGGGGAAGAAGGTAAGAAAATAAGGAGTATCCTATCTGTTGGGAAGAATAATCATGTATCATGACAAGCGGTGATGAAGTGGTCGCAGCTGAATTGTGCTAACTAGGTTATGTTTGGCCAAGTTTCAGTTTTGTGTATGAAGTTTTAGATATATGATATATGATTGTGTATAAATATTATAACTTTGTTTTGAAACAATTTATGCTTGGAAAACTGTATCTTATCACAATGAAATTCGTGATATATGAGAGATTGATTTTAAATCTCCTTTTGACCTTTTGAAATCGCTTCATTATACCGGTTTTCCTGAAAAGTCAGATGAATAGTATCAAAATAATAGTAGGATATTTTAGAAATAAGGCAATACTTTAATAATGTTTTTTTTTTACATTGCGGGAACAAACCCTTCAACGCTTTTCTTGTAACTTTACTTTCTAAATATTAATTTCAACAATGTTTATGTACTTATCTATGCTTTTCTTTATAACTTTCTTTTCTAGATACTCATTTCGGCTAGGTTGCAAGAAAGTCAGTCTTTTCCAGTTTTCTCTCTTGACGTTATCGTATTACAAACAGTCAATAAGACACTCAAGCATGCAGTAGAATTACTCAATACATCTATAGTGAGTTATAATCCGAGTGCACTCCCGCGGGATTGCGATGCTCGTTTATTTATTAAGGTCTAGTACGCATGCTCTGCTAGCCACGGGTTATTACAATTTACACTTCATTTCATAGCATACTGACAATGTAACGCTAGGTTTTTGATTTAGGTACATTTTATTATATTATTCATACCAGATAACACTAAAAATTTCTAGAAACAATCGGCTAATTGCGAGTTTAACTCGCGTACGTAGGGTGAAATTGTCTATGATACAGTCAAAAACTGATGCCGTTTGTATGGTAGCTCCATAAAATATTTATTTATTTGCTATTGTAGCGGCAATAGAAACACATCATCTTTGATTTTAACTATCAATTTAAGTACTACCACAGTTCATGGGTAACAGTTGTCATAGAGTGATACAGAGTCATAATGACAGACGAACAGACTGGTAGCAGTCTAGTCATATATGTAGTCATTTTGGGTGTCATCCAACATCTAATCTGGTGAGGGTCAGTAATATATGAATAAGTGGCTTTTGAACTGTTCACCTAACAATAATTTACAACATAACTAGATAAATATAACATTACATAAAACTTTCATACAGATATAAACCTAATTGTCCTATATTCGAAGCCGCAAAGTTATGGCCCCTTCAGCCCATGATTCAGTGAAATTGTCGCCGCGTCACATAAAAATGATTCTCGCTTTGTGAAGAAAAACTAATAAAATGAAACGGAAGATTTTTCTTATTGTTGTTTTAAGTGCTCTTCCTACAGTTGTAAAAGGAAACAGCTTGTTTTTTTTTTGTACAAAATTGACCCAGAATTGGATCTTTCTTTGCGATTAAAATCTCAACAATGAATATTTTTTATTGCATGATCAAATACTTTAAAAGACAATAAAGTCAAGCCTTTTCCATTTAACTATGTTGGAGTCGGTGTAACGTTTACGTGTGACATCGGCTCCCAGTCTGATCAGATGCAGCTGAGTACCAGCGCTTTACAAGGAGCGACTGCCTATCAGACCTACTCAATCCAGTTACCAGGGCAAAACAATGGTTGAGACTGGTTGAGACTGGTTATCAGACTTTCTGGCTTCTGAGTACCCATAACGACTGGTAAAGATATTCGTTGACATAATATCACTTAAATTATACTATGTAACTGAATTGACATCACATAAGTATTTTTTGATTGCCAAAAATCCAGTAGATATTGTAGTTATAATTTGTCGAAATCTGATACCAGTAGTACTCGTACGTTTCAACTACAACGACCCCGGTATCAGATTTCGATAAATTATACCCATCTAAAAACATTAAAAAAACTAAGATACATTTAACTTAATACAAGATTAAAGAGACCTACATTTGTCATTCAAGACAATTTTGTAATCGTCACAAAAACATTTATTTTCAAGCTTGAAATACACGAAAACTTCGTCTTCTCTTAGACTACTCATCTGTAAAATCTATTTGGAATATCAAAGAGCTATTTACTAGGCTGACAAACAGCAGATTTACGTATTTCATTAAATATTGGTTTTCTTGGATAAATCAAATTGTTTTGTGTCTAATTCCTTTTAGCCTAGAATACATAAGTTATTATTAAGATCGTGACTTTTTCTAGTAACTTAAGTAGTTCTGACGCTGGTTTGTGTTTATACATATTTCAGTCTAAATGTAGCTGAAAATGAGTAAGAATTCTACGTAGAATGGTTATTTACTTTCACCATTTATTACATTGACTGGATGTCTGACTTTCAGACTTTTGGCTACCAAAAAGTCGGGCAACGAATTTTCCGAGATGACAATGTTTAGAAACCGGATCGCTTTAGTTAGGGGGTCATAACTTGAATTGTACTATTTTACATATGTATGTATAATATGTATTGATCATTGAACAATCATAAAAAATATCTCTCTCTGAATCATCTACATTACAATTCATGGCATCTCATAAAATAAAAAAGATGAATACGATAGCCTACAAGGCAACTACTATTAGTAAGGCTAGGATACCTAATTCTGACCAGAAGCAATCATATCTAAAAATATATTTTGTTTTATCAAACTGTACTTGAAAAATCACAACGTTTAATAAAAAAAGTAAATTTAAACAAAACTCATAAGAAGTTACACATTGTGCTCCAAATACTTGGTCCCGTGCACTCGCAGGGAATTTAATAAACGCTGCTGGCACGCAACTGTACCTACAACTAAGTAAAAAGTAGCTCACCTGCTTCCAGTTACCAAGCCAAGACACAGCGAGGCAAATTATACCAACTGCGGGACGTAGGTACACACCAATCACACAACACCACTCAAAACTTTTAAATGTAATCTGTAATTAACAAAAAATAAACAAAAACACTGAATTTTAATCCGTTGTTCGCGTGCGTGAAGCCGCGTCGCGTGATTTTAATACTTTCATATATTTCGTCTAGCTACATTTTTTTTCGTGTTTATTTTTGTGGGAGACGCGACACGTTGCGTCATTCGATCGCGCCTCGTTACACTGGCTAGAGGGGTAGGAAACCCCTACGCTCCGATACTACGTGACAAAGATTAATTTCGTAGAGGGTGCATTTGTATTTCGTGAAGCGAAAACAATTTAACCTAACAGTTTTAGTATTGTGTTATTTATCAAATGCTTGTTACAGCGTATGACATAAATGTGTCTAAAAGTAGATATTAGACGCATTTCAAATTAATTTTACAAGCAACATAATGTTGTATTAAAAGTTACATTTGAAATCTAAACCAAAAAATTATTATACATTCAAAGAAACTTAAAGTTGGCAGTAGAATGTTAAAGTGTAAAAATATTTATTACTTTTATATTCTACAAGTAGGCAAAAACAAAGTCGCTTCTACGTAAATAATCTATGCCATTTTCCGGGCCGTGCTGAAGCAAGACAGCTATACCAAGACCTCACTTGTAGGAGAGAGACAATGCATATCGACGGGCTTATACCATGTTTGACCAAGTTTTCTTTCTATTCAAATAATTCATGAGGCTCCGGTAGTGCGAACGCGTGACATTATAGAGCATTACTGGTTATCGACCAATGGTCAGCGGTCAACATCGGAATGTTGTTTTAAAAATTGATTCTGAAGGGTAATAGAGCGCTGTCGTGGTTTCTTCTGTGAAGGAACTACAGCCTGCACTCGGACAAATAGTAACCTGTATAGTATTCTGATGTGTAAGCTATACTGTCACGTTTTAACAAAATCTGTTCAGCAATTTCGCGTGAAGTAATAACAATAAAATCCACACATCCAAAGTCATCACGTTTAACTGGTACTAGATAGTAATTTTCTCCCTGCTTACCTGTATTTTTTATGAATACTAGCTGTTCCTTGTTTTGCCATCCGCGTCTTGAATACTAGTATTATAAAATGGGTAAATAAAAACGGACGAAATCTCATGCAAAAGCTAGTTAATATTATGAGGGTTCACCATTACATCACATACATTCATTACAGTATTAAAAAATCTTTTTGTAACGATAATTACATGTGTATATTGCTATTTTTAATTAGAATTAAATTTTAATTACTCGTGTTCACATAATGTTGTAGATATTGAACAGTTGTTTTAGAGTTTGAGGATATGTTTGTATGTACTCGGTGATCAGTCATGTGTAGTTATATTCAAGGTAATATTTAATTATTTAGGATATACAATTTAGTGTTACGTTATTCTTGCGACTTCTTGTACCTACAATAATCTAAAATAAAGATAAATAATATTTAAACTTTTACTTTTAACTGTTGTAACACTACGAAAAAGTACTTTAATTTTGAATTATTTTTCGCAGGTGGCCTACTAATCATCACTCTTATAAGCAACACAACGTCGACAACTGTCGACAAACCAATACAATACAAACTTAAAACGAATGCTAGCCTCTACAACGATTCTAATGCAATAAACAAAACACTAGACCAAATAAAGAAAATACAAAACACTACAAAAGAACCGACCAAAGAATGGAAGTTCGAAGACTACATGAAGAAATTCGAACCGGCAACCATATGGGAACAAATAGACAAACAAAAGAAGTACAATGGCTTAGTCCTTACTGACGAAGAACAATCTGAAATTATGTTCCAAGGCATGGACCCTACAGACGAACTTATGGAACTGAAGATTGAAAATGGAGACCCCAAGATAATACTCGAAAACGACGCCAGAAGAGGGTGGAAGCCCCCCAGAGGCGCAAGCCGGTATAAAAGAGACAGGTTCTATCTTAGAAGACGAATGTACGAGCTGATGAAGCAAGCAATATACCAGACGCGAAACAAAATGGTCGTGATGCAGGTCCAAAGGGACAAGTACTCCAATTCTTCGCTTTATAAGATGGGGTTCTTGATGAATAAGGCTGATAATGCTGCCAAAACGTTTGGCAAGTTTTCGTTTCGAGCTTTCAGGGGCTGCTTGCTTTCTAGAGAGAAGGTTTCGTACAGGATGCCGTTGTTTGACCTTCTGACTACGAATGAGAGGCAGCTGAGCCTGTGGTTCAGCGTGGAGATCCTGGCAGACCTGATCAAGAAGAACGACGAGATTTGCAAGGCAATCTTCAAGAATCAAACCGAGAGGAGAATAGAGACGTTCGACGAACGGTTCATCAATTAACTCTCTTTGTTGTATTATTGTATTTATTGCTGGTCTTAGATTCATTAAAGTGTGCCTTTTACTGTTATTTGTGTATAAGTTTAACAATATCGTTTAATATACAGATATTATATAATGTTTGTTGAAATGAATCATTCCTATGATGATAATCATCTAAACAGAACTGGTTTCCACTCACAATTGCAAAACTGGCTATTTCTAAGAAATTTTATCCATTTAATTATAATACCCCTCCAGAATATAAAGGTTTAATTGGTAATATTAAATAACTAGCTTCTGCATGCAGTTTCACCCTGTCTTGTGGGAATTTCTCCATGAACCCAGATAAAAAGTAACCTATAGCCTTCCTCAATAAATGGGCTATCACTACGGGTAATGAGTTTAACGCTCTCAATCAAACAAACAAAATCTTCAACTTATTATATTAGTATAGTTCGAATATTCTTTAATATTTGGTAAGTAATTGGATTTTGTGATAGATCCTCAAAGCCCTTGTAGATAACGCTGTCTTTAATGAGGTCATTATCTATCATCTGTGAGAGTGAGAGCATAGAAAAGGCATATCTAAGACCAAACTTGATTCTCGTACCACTACTTGACCAGGATTGTAAAGACTGTCACGATGACTGATATTCGATAGTTCCCTTCTATTATTTTCAATACATCATGCTATCTCTACTTCATTGCTTGAAAAAAGCCGCACAATACGGCTAATACTGTACATATTTTATTATAATTTATAAGCGACGCACCAAAACCATTTCATTTTAATGGGTAATTTCAAGTAATTCGTTTTTAATAACCTCGATTATGGCCTGTTTTATACCGAGTCGGGCCTCTGGGAATGTGGCTGAATACTATATCAATAATATTGCTTTGTGAGTATTTTGTTATTTTGTAAAGCCTTCTGTTATCTGTTCCGCGCTCAATAAAATGGTTATGGACTTATGAGTTAATGGCCTTTTTCGCGGTTTTGCCCGTGATATGGATACGATCTAGCAATTGATACTTTGAAAATAACGTGGCTTTCTTTTGGTAAAAAAAAATATCTTAGATTATAATAAAACTAGAGATTTTATTCTACAATCTTACAAACATGACCTTTGAGGTAGACTATACCTAAACAGAATTAGACTTACGATATTATTTTTGCCTGCTAGTGTTTATTGAATCAGATATGCACACATACACTCAAAAAAATTTAATTAATCAATAGCTCCAAAAAGCATGTCAATACTTTGAAAATCGTTTACATAACCATCAGTAATGACACTGTCACAATTTTTTTACCAGATTATTCACTCAACAATGTGCACGGAGTGTTCGACGACGTCCACTACACTTTATTCGGCAACTTGGCTTCGACACCAGACCTCCTGAACGACACTGAAGGTGACCTCGACAACACAACGACAGACGACTATGACACACCCGATGAACTCGACATGGAGTTCCCTAACGTATTCACTTTCCGCCGGACCAACCTAACCGAAGCGTTCGACATACAGGACTATAACCTCGTCAACGAACAATTCACTAATTCCTCAAAACATATAAGGAATCAGACAAGAAGATTTTCCTACTACGATAAAGATGACAAAAAGTACAAGGAAAAAATAGAAAGTTACAAAAAAGGTCTGCTGGTCAATATTTTAGTGCAATTCGTAATGCATGCGAGGTATGAGGTGGGCAAGGCTTTGACCCAGCGTGATAAAGTTAGAGACGATAAGAGATATAAGCTTGGGTACTTGTTCAATCGGCTACGTAGATTGAAGACTGACCAGCTGAAGATGGTGGGGACAGCGTGGTATCAGAACAGGACGTCTCATAGGAGCCTTTTCTCCTTGATGAGGTTCTATGAAAGGGTTGTACATTTCGACGTTGATATTCGAGATACGTGTAACCTGGTCAAGAAAGTATTTTCAGTGGTCGCGCCTTATGACATTTTCGACGACAAAAAGAAAAAGAAAAAGAATAAGAAGACATAAATTATTTTAACTTATTAAAAGGTTAATAAACCATAATCGTTTAATTTGTTACTGCAGTCAATATGGAAAAGTTATTTTTTATTCCTATAAACCTTCTTAAGGAGAATCTCCCTATCTTAATTCTGGAGGCAGTTCCATATTAACTCGGACGAAAAGCAAGTAACTTACTTGCTTTAAGTTATTGTTTATTCTTACTTGAAGTAAGAATATATTTCTTAACTGTTTCATCAAATTCAACTCCTTTGCGAGAAAGAGTAACAAACATACTATCTAACGTACACACACATACTTCCAAACGTAATATTATAGGATTCTGAAAACATGGTCCTATACCGAGTCTTTCTATTTGCCTGTCCACAATGAACTCAGAAATTCTTGCAAAGATTTTCAATCAATTCAAAAAGATGCATGGAATGATTTTCGATGAAAAGTAGGTATATTAAGCGGGCAGCTTCTGTGGATCACTACTTATAGGTAAGGGTATTATTTATTTTCATGGCAAATCCGATGGAAAATTTCGAAACTTAAACGATCCGATCACATAACGTAGTAAACATAATTGCTAATAAAACTATTCATGACCACATTACATAACAAATATTCATTACGAACATTGTTTTCTAGAAATATGAAGTTCTTATTACATTCTATTGTCTCTCAATAACCAGACGCCGACTTTTATATTGTTTATAAAAATGAAGCGATTAATTTATCTTTTACGTAAGTTTAATTTGATATATTATGAATTGGACTATGTATCTGCGTGTGTGAAGGTCTATAGGTACCTACATCAGTGCCGTGACAGGGACTGGAGCAGAACTTGTTTCATCACCATCTGCCTTGGTTTCCAATATGGCGGGTGCAGCTAAGTAGGTACCAGTGTTCTCGGATCATATATTGTCTATGAACACGATCCAGATTGCAAGCAATTGACCATGCCAGGGACCCGATTCTCCTAAGTTAATAATGTCAAAATTGAATAGAAATCGAATCGCAATAGCAGTTTTAACCATATCGGGCATTCTGCTACTAATATAAGACCAATCGTATTCCAACGACGTTTGCGATTGGTCTGCTATTTTGGTGTTTTTGCTCTTATACGGTAGTTTGCTCTACAATCATATTGCAATCGTAAATCATTTGCAGACCAAATGATTCATTATTGAATGACAGAAAAGGATAAAAACGTTTATTGCAAAGAAAAAATAGCGGAATGCCACATACGCTTCAATTGTAATCGAGTCGGGATAGGATCGCAGTCAAATGTGAATTGTATGTTTCTGAAGTAAAATTAGGAGAATGAACGAATGAACGTTCATATGTATGTCCCGTCCCAAACATGGCACCCATAAGTGAGGATAGACCTTTATCCAACATTTTTGGTGTATTTAAAAAAAACCTATATTCTATGTATACTTTCAGTAATTTCACCAATAGTTCATAACGCCAACGTAACAAAAAGGAGACGTCTTAACACTTCAATCTTATACGAGCCCATAGACGCATTAGATATCGCCTTTGATTTTCCAAAACTAGCCGATGTTCTACCAACACTAGTTCAAAAAACTTCAATAGACTACGAGAACGAATCTGGTGTTGTAGTGAAAAATATATCTATAGATATTGATAAGATTAATATAGCTAAGTTTAAGAAGAAGATTGCAGGTATGGCTAAAGAGATAGCTAAGGATGAGCCTAAAGTAAACGCGTCTAGACGGCAGGCTGTTTTGTCTACTGAAGGAGACAAGAAAGCGTATACCGAAGCATCGGAATTTATGATCAAACGCAAAACTCTGGATCTCATGCTGCAGACAATTTATATGGCCAGACATAAGGTAATAGATACAAATATATTTATTTTTATTATTTATTTATTATTTCAGGTAATCATAAACATTTTCCCACTAAACCGGATTAGTGGTTTGACTGTGGGTGATGAGCCGCATTGCCTTACATACACACACATATATTTGTAAATTGCCCGCGACTTCGTTTGCGTGGGCAATATAGAATTTCCAATTTTTCAATTTCGTTCATTGCTCATCCCCCATAGGTCATATCGTGATAATATATAGCCTATGTGTTGAACCGGCCCCCAGGTAATATTCATGCAAAATTTGATTTAAATCCATGCAGTACTTTTTGAGTCTATTCGGGACAAACACAGACAAACCCCCCAAGTATACTTTAAAAAAACTTTGTTTGTTTGGTTGTAATGAATAGGCTCAAAAACTACTGGACAGTTTTTAAAAATTATTTCACCATTCGAAAGCTACATTATCCACGAGTAACATAGGCTATATTTTATCCCGGTACGGGCAGTAGTTACCACGGGACGCGGCAAAACGGCTAGTGTATAGATATAGATACAACCTTGTTAAAATGCTGATAACAGTATTACACTACTCTTCTATATCCTCTTCCGCAAACGAAAACTACTGATCTATTGATTTCCTCGATAAAAAGGCCATCTAATATCATCACGTAGTCAAGATTAATTCCAGTCATATCGTCTTTCACAGTACAAATTCATCATCAACCGTGTTTCCGTGTCAATGCACGGCACCGACCCCCTCTCATACTAAACTAATGCTTCTGATATCAAATTCTAACAGGTCGCAACCCTAGAAAACGACAAACACTTTGACAGCAGCAAAAAAGATACAGGATACCGCATAGCGTACTCATACAGGAGAATTCTAAGGATATACACAAAAATGATGAGGATATATACATATTCAAACAAGTACAAAGACTATTACAAAATACCGAACAATCAACTCATATTACATAAAAGAGTGACGAGGTTACACGTAGATTTAGAATATCTTTTTAAAGTTATGATGAACATTAATGGGAAGTTCAAAGAGAAGACGAAAGCTGAGCAAGCTGAAGCCGATAAATCCAACGCTGGGAAACCTGATAACGACTAAGGCTCGACCGAGAAAGGTTTTTCGACCGAGAGAATAGATGAAGTTGAAAAAAAATGCTTTATTTTATTTTTGAATACCTACTGTCCCATTTAATCTGTTAGTACATACCTAATCAAATTTAAATAACATTATATTAAAATATACTGTAAATTTTTTTTTGGGCACGACTGTACAAAGGCCCAGTAGTAAGTTGGTTATACCATATTTATTATTTTGCTAACTTTGAGCAGCTATTATGAATAATATCCAGATAAAGTGATTAATTTATCACATTGTCAAGTCAATTTGGGTATTATATACAATGACCAGTGATTATGTATAATATCTATTTAATCACTAGGTATGGCTGTAACATATATATGAACGTAACATTGTGAGAGAGATTGGGAGGTATGTGAATACAGGTCACCAGGTCCAGGCAGACAGGAATGTCGGTAAGGATCTCGTATCCGGATATAAGTAGCGCCAAACAAAAATAGCTCCTCTTAAATACTCACTTAATCTGATCATAGTATGTGCCTTCAAATTATAAATAGGTAGTATCTATCAAAAATGTAAAAGTGAGTTTGGATATTTGGTTGGATATTTGATTGGTCGATATCTCAAGAACAATTTTACTGCTGAATAGATTTTTATCAATAATTCATATTAGATTATGAGAATATTGTGACAAAAGAAGTTTCCTCAGAAAACATGTGAAACTTGGGGAAGCTAGTGCCTCATAAAACGGCCGTAAACATACCTAATTATAATTTAAATTATGGATGATATAACAGGTAGTTAGCAATAAGTACTAACTACCTATATGGTTAAGGTTTCCACGTTCAAAATGCTTTTCTAATGAATAAAATGCAGATTTTTGCTGGCATAATATTTTCGCTTTGTAAGTACATAGTAGCTAATATTATGTTTACTATAAATATGCCGTAGTGTAGTTATTTAACAAGCCTAGGTATTTACTTGAGACAGGACAATTTTTTTTCCGATATATGTATTCCTATTTTCATTGATTTGCTATTTTCCATTCATTTTAGACACAACATTCGTCAGATCTGCGGACTTGAAGCCAGGTAAACCGGTCCCTCACGCCGAAGTACTTGACGAGATATTCACAAAGTTCCTCGGAGACTCTTACAGCAACAATGGTCTGTTCGACCTGATTCTCGGCGGCGAGAGCAACAACACAGACATAACGAATGACACGCTCGACATCTCCGACATCAAAATACTAGACGTTGACAGTGTCAGAAAGATCATCAACTCCGCCAAAAAGAAACACGAGCAGCAAGAAATAGCTAACGCCAGGCGATCCAATGACTTTCGGAGACGTGAATCGTATGACATTCATAAATCAATCAACAATAAAACGCTCGAACTCATGCTGCATGAAATCTACTTGGTTAAAGATAGAATGAACTCCACCCTATACTTTCGAAAGAAGTACAGAGAGTACCACAGTTACCAAATCGCACTAATGTACGGCGCGGGAAATGCACTGCTGGCTAAAATGGAAAGCCTCTTGGCTAACTTCAATCACTTCAAATGGAAGACTCATTTCATTTGGTGGCTTATTATTTACGAAAAGATATTGGCGTGTAATATTGACATTAATAATATTGTGGAGAGGATTTTTCATGTTCAGAAAATGTTTGCTATATCGAGGGGGCCTAAGCCGAAGACGAAGTCGCAGCTGCAGGACATGGCGAACCGGCCCAACGTCCCCAAGGGGGCCCTGCAGTCCGCGCTGGACCGACACGACCCGCTCGAAGATAAGAAGCAGCTCATTGGAAAATAATTATATATGTATATTTTCTTACTTTTGTCTCATAAGAATATTAAATCAAGAATCGTAGCTACAGAGGTAGGATTCTTGTTTGATACAAAAAAAAGTAAAATAATAGACGCATAGAACATAATGGAAATGTAAATGAAATAACCCATGATTACTACTAACTTCCTTTTATTAACATTAAAATAAAAACTTGGACAAAAATCCTTGACTTCATAAGTAATCAAACAATTCCTTTTGTTCGCATACACTAATATCTATTGTTATTATGGAATAAACAGCTACACTAAAGGAAGAATGATAAGGCCGGAAAACTTTTAATTGCACAAGGGATATTGGAAAATAATCTCAATAGTCACGACTAGCTGTGGCCCTCGGCTTCCCGCGTGGCTTACGTCACAATGCTCATGTTAACGACATTGATATTTTTAAATTAATTTTCAATCGGCTGTGAAAGGTAATATCATCATGATAAATGGTTTATAACCTTATTTGAGACCTTTATAGTTTCAGAGATAACCGCTGTCAAACAAACAAACTCTCCATACAAGGATACAAATTAGCGTCATATTAGCTTGTACTGTATTACTACGCTTTTAAAATTATCACATATTACAAATGGCCTCCTAAATACTTCTTATTTTTATGATGAAGAGGCCAATTATTGGCTTACTATCGACCATTCTCAATATTCTATCTCTGTTGTATAATTTTCTAGAGAAGAAAGACATAATTATATCTCCTGTCAAACTTAATCTCTAGTAAGAAAATTGAAAGATGGATAGAATATTGATATGGACCTCAAGAACGTGTTTCACAACTTCTGGGTAAGAACTGTTTGCTATATTTCTTCCTGCTCCGCAAGTACTTGCAGATAGCTTTAACCAGGACTTATCCAAAGGTGGTGAAACTAGTTAAAAAAGTCGTTTACGAAAACAAGCTCGTTATAGTTAACCTAACCTAAGTTAAGCATATATTAACGATAATAATTCAGATTAAAATGCACGTATTTGTTACTGATTTGATCTAAGATCTTTTTTTGTTTTTTGTATGAAAAACTCAACTTTGTACAGTCAACCTAATAAATATAAAAATGTTAACAAACATACAAAAAAAATGTGGTAAAATTATACCTCAAGACTTCTCTAAAATTAAGTGATGTTTAAGTATTTGAAAACAAATAATGCCTAAAAAAATAATAAAATTACAAACTGTTAATATCTTGTCAACAAAATTAACAATGATTCTTAAGAACTATTTTAAAACTTAAAACATGATTAAATATAAAAAGTACAGTCAGCCGCACAATGATGGTAACAAAACCAGTCATAAAATCCATTGTTTATACTTACTTCCTAATCTGATCGAATAAAATATTGTGTTACAAACACGTAAATGGAAGGTACGTTGATTATACTCAGGCTTCGTCCTCGGGATTAGCAAATAATACTTGTAGTACCGCCTAGTGTACCATTCACGCACTTTATTTGAGGGTAGATAAAAAAAATAAAAAGTCACTTCTGTCACCGAGGTGGGAGTTCTCCTGTCACGCGTCATTCGCTTTTTAGTGCTCGCCACGATCGCACATCGTGTCTTCCCACTGTTAAATAGTGTTAAAAAGTGTTAATAAATAACATGCCGAAACGTAAAAGTGAAGAGAGTTGTGATAAATTATTTAAGAAACTCAAGAAATTGGAGAAAAAACTACGACGACGTTGTCGCAGCCGATCTTCGAGTTCATCAAGGTCCGGTATTCAAGGTCAGTTCACAATTAATTATATTATCAGGTATAATGTGCCTATTGTGAATGAGTATTAATTTAAATGTTGCAAATGATCTTTGTAAAATCATAATCGACAAAAAATTGTTATACCCCCTGGAACTTATTTATTTATTTCTAACTGTTTTTTTCTGCTGGGTTTGCGTGCTTCTCTTTGGAGATGATACTACCCGTTTAATTAGTTTTGCGGACAGTATTGTAGGACTGTTTCTTAACTAATAAGCAGACACTGACATTTTCTAAATACCTACATACCTATTATTTATTAGAGTGTATGTACATGGTGTTTAATGTTACCGATGCGGGTTTGCGTACTTCTCTTTGGAGCTGTACTACCCAATAAATTAGTTTTGCGAACAGTACTTTGGTCTGTTTCTTAACTAATAAATATCGTATATCGGTTACAGAAGAACATGTGGCTTATAGCGAGGACTGCGAGAATAACATTGTTGAATTGCTCGACGGAAGCAACCTGTCTAATGTGGAAGCTATCAGCGGCGGCGATGCCGACCCGTTCCCGGAGTGCACCGCGAGCCAAGCTGCGGAGCCCGTCGTTGCCGCTGGTACCAGCGCGACGCCTACTGACAATGTTGCCAATGCGCTTTCTTGTGCAGAATCCGCGGATGCAATACCAGAGAGCGTGATACTTGATATACTAGGTGAAGATCCTACCATATCGAATACTTACGGACCCGAAGTACAAAAGGACTTAGCAGTCAGATTGGAGCATATTGCCACACATGGACTGACTAAGGAGCTCCGCAAGGATCTACAAGACAAGTATCTGTTGCCGAACAACTGCAGATTAATTAACGCGCCCGGCCTGAACGCTGAAATAAAAGCCGCTGTTTCCGATGTTAACATCAAACGGGATAGAAACATCGAATTTAGACAAAAACAGACTGCTACAGCCATAGCATGTCTGAGTCTAGCAATAAATAAACTTATTTCTAAAAATAACGCAGATCCAGAATTAACAAAAATGTTAATGGACTCGGAACGTATATTATGCGATTTGCAATACAATGATTCAGTTATCAGAAGGAATTTCATTTTATCTTCGTTGAATAAGGATATGAAGGACCAACTGCTTAACACCAAGCCGGATAATTTATTGTTTGGTCAAAACCTGTCCGAAACGATAAAGACGGCTAAAGCCATTACTAGATCAGGTGCCGATTTGAAGACGCCAGTGCAGAAGCCTCAGGCAAGTAATAAGAAGCCACCGGCATCGACATCGACACCCAGGAATTTAAACTGGAAGGGCCCCTTCCCCCCACGGAAACAGCCGAATCAACCGAAGGCGAAGGGGCCACCTCCGAGCAGTCGGCCATCGAGCTCATCGAGACACTCGCAGCAACCGCCGAAGCGCAGCCGCCGCTAGACGTGGTAAATTATGCAGGCAGGTTGCCTTTATTTTATAAACAATGGTCACTCATTACTAATAATCCTTTGGTATTATCTTGTATCAGAGGCTATGAAATTCCTTTTGCGTGTCCAGTTAACCAATTATCTCCTCCGATTACTAAATCATATTCAGAGACGGAAAAACGTGCCTTTTATGAAGCTATAAACAATTTATTAGCTAATGGAGCTATTTCAAAATGCCAACCTGTAAAAGGCCAGTTCTTATCAAGTGTGTTTTTGGTACCTAAACCAAATGGTAAATTTCGTTTTATTTTGAACCTGAAAAATTTAAACAAATTTATTAATACTAGTCATTTCAAAATTGAAGACTTACGTACAGTACTAAAACTAATAACACAAGATTGTTATATGACAAAGATTGATTTGAAAGATGCTTATTATTTCATAAAAATTCATCGTAATTCCAAAAAATATTTAAGGTTTCAATTTGAAGAAAATTTATACGAATTTAATGTTTTACCATTTGGATTAAGTACTGCACCTTATATTTTTACAAAGGTGATGAAACCTATTGTCCGTTTACTGCGCTCCGCCGGACTTATATCAACTAATTACTTAGATGATTACTGGTTGATGGGACAGTCTTATGAACAATGTTTATATAATACAACACAGACTAAGAAATTAATAACCTCCCTTGGTTTCCTAATAAATGAGGAAAAAAGTTCTATGATACCTAGCAAGATATGCACGTTTTTAGGATTTGTATTAGATTCTGAAAATTTCCAGATTACCTTACCTACTGAAAAGATTACTCGTCTTAAGTCTGAAATTCAAAAAATTTCTAACATAAATAGATGTAAAATTCGTGAATTTGCACGACTCGTTGGAACATTGGTTTCAGTTTGTCCAGCTGTGGAATATGGCTGGTTATATACTAAGCTTTTTGAACGTATAAAATACTTAAATTTAAAATCAGATGATAATTATGATAGATATATGAATTTACCAGTAATACTGCAACCTGATCTGAAGTGGTGGTATGCTGCATTACATAAACCTTTCAGTAGAATTAGAGAAGATTGTTATAGTCTGGAAATTTTCTCAGATGCCTCAAATACGGGGTGGGGGGCTGCCTGCGGAGAAGATAGGGCCAGTGGGTTGTGGAGTGCACAAGATAGAACACAGCACATAAACTTTTTAGAGATTCAAGCTGCCTTTTTTGGTTTAAAAGTCTTTGCTAAAGAACTAAGTAATTGTCAAATTCTGCTTCGCGTTGACAACACGACGGCCATCTCTTATATTAATAGAATGGGCGGAGTTCAGTTCCCTCACCTCACGGATATAACAAAGCAATTATGGCAGTGGTGTGAGGCTCGTGCATTATTTGTTACAGCTTCTTATATTAGTTCCTTAGATAACAAAACGGCGGATGCAGAATCTAGGCGCGTACACCCCGATATAGAATGGGAATTAGCTGATTGGGCCTTTCAGAAAATAGTATTAAATTTTGGTACACCTCAATTAGACTTGTTCGCTAGTCGAATAAATAATAAGTGTGCTGATTATGTTTCATGGCATAGAGACCCAGATGCGATGACAATCAACGCATTTACAATTAATTGGGCCGAATATTTCTTTTATGCATTTCCACCCTTTTCTGTTATTTTAAAAATGTTGAGAAAAATTTTATCTGACAAGGCTAAGGGTGTTGTTGTTGTTCCCTTGTGGCCCACACAACCCTGGTATCCTCTTTTTAAGAATCTTCTAGTATCAGACTTAATATATTTTGAAGCCGATTGTAATCCAATTGTATCTTTCCATTCTAGCAACCACAACATCCACACCAAGATTACCCTGGTGGCAGGGATATTGTGCGGACAGCGTGGTTGAGGAGAAGTATACCACCTTCAGCGATTAATGTAATGATGGCGTCCCTTGCCGACAGTTCATTCAGACAATATGATGTCTATCTTAAGCGCTGGTTCTACTATTGTAATGAAAATGGTTATGATTTGTACAATGCATCAGTCCCACAAATTATCTATTTTCTAACTAAGCTTTATGAAGAGGGATCCCAATATGGAACGCTGAATTCTTGTAGATCTGCTTTAGCTCTAATAATTAGTAGTAACCTAGGAGCAGATGACAGGATTAGAAGATTTTTTAAGGGCATATTTCGTTTGCGTCCCCCCTTACCCAAGTATTCCGTAACATGGGACACTTCAATTGTTATTAATTACGTAAGTTTACTATATCCAAATGAATCATTACATCTTGATAAAATTTCAAAGAAGTTAGCAACTCTTTTAGCATTGTTAACTGCACACAGGGTACAAACCTTTTCTAAAATTAATATAAAAAACATCGAGACATTTCCTTCAAAAATAATAATTAAGATTCCTGACTTTTAAAAACAACACGCATAGGTTGCATGCAACCAATTTTAGTTTTACCATTTTTTGAGCAACAGCCTGAAATATGCCCAGGAAAAGCCTTGCTAGCATATCTGGAGAAGACCAGACTACTTCGGAAAGATGTTGACTCCCTCTTCATAAGTCTTAAAAAGCCATATAGGGCTGTAGGTCCTCAAACTTTGAGTCGATGGATCAAAGAGACCTTAGGTGATAGTGGGATCGATGTAACCATATTTACAGCGCACAGTACAAGACATGCAGCTACGTCTGCGGCACACAATTTAGGAATAAATCTAGATCTTATTAGGAAGACCGCCGGTTGGAGCGGTTCTTCCAATACATTCTATCAGTTCTATAATAGAACCATAAGTAATGTTAATACCATAGAAGATGATTCCTTTGCAAGGACGATTGTTAATAGAACACTTAGTCAATAACTTTGATTGTTGCTCATATAAAAGTTGATTGTTGTTAATATTGATTATAGAAGTCTAAATAAAGCAAATTAATTTTTTCACTTAAATCTCTAAAAGTCTACAAGTATTATTTGCTAATCCCGAGGACGAAGCCTGAGTATAATTAGTGGTTAAACGAACTTACCTGTAAGTGAAGTTCTATCACAATTATGCGAAGGCTTCGTCCGAAGGGATTAGCAACCCTCCCTCCCAGTTGTCCATGGACCCCCCATAGTCGTGAAATAATTATTTGCTTCCTCTCTAAACTAAATGACGCGTGACAGGAGAACTCCCACCTCGGTGACAGAAGTGACTTTTTATTTTTTTTATCTACCCTCAAATAAAGTGCGTGAATGGTACACTAGGCGGTACTACAAGTATTATTTGCTAATCCCTTCGGACGAAGCCTTCGCATAATTGTGATAGAACTTCACTTACAGGTAAGTTCGTTTAACCACTAATTATACTAAATAAGACTAATATGCCGTTAAAATTCAAAATAATTTAAGGTAAATATGTAGGTACATATATGAAATCTTATTTTATCATGCAACCGTAAGCTGTTGCTGTTATAATAAAAGGAATGAAATCTACAATATTTATACCAAATGAAGGAGTCTTAGAAATCTTCTGTGTACAGGCAAGTATCTAGAAAAAGGTTAATTATTTTATGATCAGTTAGTCAAATAAATTCGACTCGGAAGACGTCGACGTCAAAAATTATAAAAACCTTTTTACTGATCCATATAAAATTAAGTGGAAAACTGTCACGATCTACATATGTATTACAGGTTTAAAAAAAAGTACTTAAGAATGAAACAAATATTTAAATAAAGAACTATACCTGTACACTAATATCTTCCGTGAACTGTACACTGTAGACAAATTCTAAGCTTAAGCGTAAAAATGTTGTAATACACACACACCGCCAATAATTGACTTATTCAAACTAAACTATGGAATAAGGCGTAACTCTAGTCTATTCACAAATAAATAGTTTTATCACTAAAAGCCTTCCGTCACTTCCAGATAGCATATTAACCAGAAAAAGTAAAATATTCGGTAAATATGTTGTCTCGAGGTGGTGAAAGTAGTACTAAGTAATTTTAGTAAGTATAGGATGAATAACTACTAAAAACGTACAGGTTAATTAATTGGAAATGTTCAAGGTATTTTTTGGCCAGGCCATTCAATTTGGCATGTGTAGTCGAAAAAGGTTTTTTCTTTAGGATAATCCAAGTATTTTTCGTTGCTTTTTACATAGAGAAAAATAAGCGTGATATTGTTTTCAAAAAAAATAAAATTCTACGTAATTATTCACCCCAAACTTTTTCTATTCTACATTCACATACCCATATCTGCATTTTTCAAGTACCCCATTTTACGTACTAGCCAAATATCGATTGATTCTATTGTGTACTAAAATATACATAAATGTATATAAGGCAAGTCTACATAAGAACTAGGCTACATGAGCGAATGATATAAATCGATTTTATGAGCAAATACGTCATGTAAATAAAATATTTTAACAATAAGAACTTATAAAATAATCTGAGTATTTTTATACGTATACACCCTTTTGGGGATAGTGAAAATTATGCTTAGATCACTCGTCGGCCTATAATGTAGCATCATAATTATTATTTCACTTCGAAAATAATTCCAAAAAGTAGCCTTAGCTACAAAACGCTACATAATATTCGAATATCTATAACAAAATCCACACAAATGAAATAAAACATTATGTTAAAATTCGTCAAATTTTTCGATATTCCTCTCTTCCTCTTTTTTACTGTACCCTTATTTGGATAGGCATTATTCCAGGACACATTCCGTGTTTCGGTACATTCCGTTTTAGGGCACGTGCTACAGAGACGTCCCGTGTGTAGGACATGTACCTTTTGGGGAAATATACCATTCAAGGGCACGTGTCTTCTTAGGGCACAGTCCGTATTTACACACGTGTCATCTTAGGGCACATTCCGTTTTAGGGCACTTGACTGCAGACGGTGGGGATGTGAAGGGGCGACAATCACTGAGTTTTAGGCTTTTGCTGCGCTGCGTCACACGCGAATACAAATGCAAACTCAGCTTTCTTCTGGGCGTATGATATGAATTCATCTGAAAAATAATATTTTTTATAAGACATACATATATTTTGTAAATTTTATGAAAAGTTTTTTTTATTACATTATTCTTTTCAAAATGAAAGAATAATAATTATTTGTGTTACAAGTGAGCAAAGTCGTTGTTTGCTGCGTGTGCAGATATTGAATCTCGAGCAAAAGAAAGAGCTTAAGAAATTTGAGTGGTATGACCCGCATGATTCCAGCCGGGTCCCAGACCGAAGTGAATGTTTTTATATATTTTGAGAGTTGAGCCAGCTGTGCTAGTACGTACCATAAGTAAGATATCCCTTTTCGTCCAGGTCTGCCTGTCGGAATGTGTTGTGTGCATCCTCCTGGCACAGTCCGAGGCAACGTGTGGCCACCTCCTCGAACTGCGGCGCCGTCAGCCGCCCCGAGCCCGTAGCGTCGTATAGCTGATACATTGGGGAATATCACATAAATACAGGCTGTTCAATGCTTACTATCAATAAAGAGTTAAATCAAAATGTTTAACCAAATATATGCTTACCAAGATTAGTAAAGATCATTCATTCATTCATAACATTTATTGGCTTTCCACAAGTTTGTCAAGGTGTTACAATAAACTTACGACTACGTACATTTGTGGACCCTGGTAGGGTACAGCAACATTGGGCATTCAAATCATCATCAAACTCATAGATTACAGACCCGCTCTCCAAAAATAGGATTCTTAATATATTGGCGATTCTGTGTGTGTGTACGTGTGTGTATGATTGTGTACCTTCATGTGCGTCCGAGTGTTCGTTTTGAATTCGCATGTTTTTTTGTGGAAGCTAAGTTGCCAATTCTTACATAAGTTTCATCAAAATCCACTGAGCCGTGCTTACCAACTACGGCAGGGATCTCTGACACGTAGGTACTGAGCAGATCACGTGGTATCGACCATGTGAAGTTATCAAATTCAACATCATTTATTCCAACTTGGCTACAAAATAGCACTTTTTGAAAAAGTGTCGCAACAAAGTCCCCAGCAACAATCAATGCCCATACCTAGGGCTGCCATCTCGAATTTCGCCAACCCCGGACGAGACCGAAAATAATAAGTAAAAAACAAGACCTCATTTACATATTTTTTTTTTATTTCACGCAATGGTCCGGGTTTTCCCCGGACACTTCTTCAAAATCCGCCGGACGGCCCCCGGACGGGCTCCAAACGAGGACAAATCCGGGGAAACCCGGACGGATGGCAGCCTTACCCATACCTCTCTGTAGGACTTGTACTTGGAAAACAGTTGATAATAGTGGTAATATTTACCTTGAAAGCGATGGACAGTAACTGCGACAGCGGAGCATGTTGTAGCGACAGGAACGCGGCACAGAGCAAGTAGTCAGGGAAGTATACCAGACCACTTGAAGGCTGGAAATTTACAATAAAATCTAGTAAGTATTGGAGTTTTATTCTTAGGATTAGAAGCATTTCCCAAAAAGGTATCTACATCTTATTTTTCATTTTGCGTTGAAAGAGATCCATGAGGTCTTTTCCTTGTAGTGGAATCCGTTAGACATAGATGGTCATTGTAGTTGTGGATCTAATGTATTTTGGCCGCGCTGTGGGTATGCTAACTTGTCCCTATATATACTCTCTTATGGACTACTTGTATTCTTCTTTAAGTTCTACAAGTAAGTAGTAAGTACCCCAATAAATCTTTTATGTAATCTTCTTGTGTATTTTTTTGTGAATAGCTTCAAGTACTCCCTTATTATGTAGTTCATTATACTGTTTTATATACTGTCCCTACATACTCAACTAATATATTTTACCTACATCGTACAATAATTATGAGAAAATAAATAATAATTATTAAAAAAATCTCAGACCTGCATAAATATATCAAAGAGGCGATGTGCCCTAGGATCGCGTACTCCGAGCCTGGCGCTGAACTCGTCGGGGCCGAGCCAGCGGGCCCGGCCCGCCAGGCCTTGCGCTGCTAAATGCAGCTCCAGTTGAGAACGTTCTAACCTGGGGACAGGGAATAAGGATTTTTAGGTTATTTTCTTTAATTATAAGTGTAGGTATATTGGTCTGATTTCAGATTTATTTTCTTATATTCCCTTTTATTATAGACTAGCTTTCCGCCCGCGGCTTCGCCCGCGTGGAATTCGGTTATATTGCGGTATAAATCACAACTATAAGAAAACTTCTCATTCCCACGGAAAAATCTAAGAAGCGCGATGTAACGCTGGATACGATTAGTTGTTATTCGTTTGCAATATATAAGTAGATGTAAAAAAAAACAGTTTAGACGATTAAACAAATTGTACATCATCCCTCGGGAATTCCTCATTTTCGGGGATTCATTATCGTATCATTTAGCTTCTAAATTTACATGTTTATATTCGTTTGCAATATATTACCTTGTTTTAAACGACACACAGCGCCATCTACAATCCATCCATCAAGCAAACAATATTTTTGTTTTCCCTCGGGAATATCTATTTTTTTCGGGATAAAAAGTACCCTATTATTTAATCCGGACTTCTAACTTTACGTCTGCAAAATTTCAAAGCAATCGGTTCAGTAGTTACGGCGTGAAAGCGGAACAAACAAACAAACAAACAAACAAACAAACAAACAAACAAACTCACTTTCCGATTTATAATATTAGTAAGGATGTTTTTATTTCACGAAAGCTAGTATGCTATACTTGTATAGATGCGTAAGCTCGGGAACACTCAGTATTGGCAGAGTCGTCGTGTCATACAATGACAATATATTATGTGTTTTCATTTATACTACAACACGCGTGAGCCCACGCGCTTTCAAGAAATCGAACATTAACGATCTTTATTATTCTTCTGAAGAAGAATATGGGTTTATAGCTGTGACTTGCCCAGAATGTGTTACTTGGAAAATTATGTCAGTAAAAGTTTGGAACAAGAAGTCACGCTGGGCCGTCAGAAATTAGAAATAGAGATAAAAATATAGGAATGATGATGACATGACTTACTCAATAATATTTATTAGCATTCCATAATCATGATATAGGTACATGGCTAGAAAGAATGTTACTTGTGAGATGACGGCTGACGGAGAGTACGGAAGAAGAAAGCATGCTGTTAAAAAATAGCTAGTCATTTTGTTCTCCGTGATGCTGCCCTTATCCTATTAGTATTAGTATTGAGATACGGGTAGTCAGAAGCCAGTAAGTCTGACACCGGTCTAACCAAGGGGTATCGGGTTGCCCGGGTAACTGGGTTGAGGAGGTCAGATAGGCAGTCGCTTCTTGTAAAACACTGGTACTCAGCTGAATCCGGTTAGACTGGAAGCCGACCCCAACATAGTTGGGAAAAGGAACGGAGGATGATGAAGGGCAGGAGGATGATAATTATGATGAATCATGTCATACAGGTAGTCGTTTTTTTTATATAATTTAGAAAGGGCATAGTATGAAGAGTAAATTACCCGAGGTATCCTCGTATTTCGCTGACTTCTCTAGCAGCGGCTGCGGCGGGGATGCCGAGCTGCTTGGCGCGGGCGATGAGGCGGCAGTCGTCGTACGTGTAGTCCAACACCGGCACACCCAGAGCTCTGCAAGGGGGGGACATTGTGTAATGTACAAGCTGTTCATTTGCATCCGTGTCAATTTCAAGGACTTAATATAGACCGGGGCTGCGGGTTGTTCGAAAGAGTTACCGCGGCCCTGGTACATAAAAGGCCTATGACGGAACACGACGGTTTTTAGTCAGTAAGAGTCTGACACTCCCTCTTCGCTGCTAACCCACAGCGGGAGGGGTCATTTGATGATTTTTGAGGTCGTTAAAAAAAAAGGACGTAATATAGAGTGTCGGCAATCATCGCATGTGTAATCCAGCACTGGTGCCCCCAGAGCTTTGCAAAGTAGGGACATTGCTTAAAATATTTTTTCAAAATCACGGCAATCTTAATGTGACTTGTGAGATAACGGCAGATAGAAGAGTATGGAAGAAAACATGCTGCGACTACCCTAAATAAAATAGACTTTCTGTATGGCTTTCTTTTATTTGAAATAAGCTGTACCTTTTTACTATTTGTTATATTTTTCTCCTCGTCTGTGTTCCGTGTGTGTACATAACATAAACTAATAAATAAATAAAATTAAATAAGGACAGTAGGATGAAGACTGTCTATTAATCTTACTTGGGGAACTACTGCATGTTGAAGGGATTAATAATTACTTTCATAGTGCGCTGGCATAGACTGAATGTTTTAATATAGTGCTGCGAGAAAACTGACATGAGAGCTACATATAACTGTCAGAAGATGATTGATATCTTCTTATAATGATCTTTCGTCCTTATAACAATAATCTAGACACACGGCAGTGTGTCCGCCAAGTTCGAGCAAAAAAAGCGACACACCGGCCGTGGGTTATATTACACGAACCATTTCGGGCCAAATTCGACCCCCCTATAACTCAAAATCTATTTTGTTTACGCATATCAAATTTCTAGTATCTGTTGAGACCCCCTCACTTATCTAAAATACAAAATTTCATTAATATACCTATTGTAGGTCTTGAGATATTGACGTCAGAAAATCGCTATTTTTACTATACACTCACTGACTGACTCACTCACTCATCAAAAACCTAGACCACTTCCAATGGTCGTATTGACTTGAAATTTGGCATGGAGGTAGGTCTTTATGTCAAGGTAAAGGAAAAAATCGGAAAATGGCCAAGTGTGAGTCGGTTTCAAAATAAGGAAGGTGTAAATTTATATCCCTAAGGAACTAAAACGAACTAAATTTATCTATATTTATATATCTTCGAATGGTCGTACCGATCTGAAATTCGTTACAAAGGTTTGAGTCAAAGTAAAGTAAAAATCTGAAAACGGCCAAGTGTGAGTCACTTTCGATAATAACGAATGTGTAACTATGATCCACGAACATAATATATGATAACATGTCATGTCAGTCAGTTGGTAAATCTAGTCCATTTAGTTATTCTAGATCACTTCTTTGTAAGAAGCATAGTGCATATTCAAAAATCTAAAAGATAGTATAAATGAGACATTTCCTTAACTAACTTAATCATAAAGAAAAAAAATAAACAACCTTACAAAAATAAATGAAATCCCACCCAAAACAAAAATGTGAAAGACTGCCAAGTTCGATGATATGGGAATGCTTCGCCTATAATAGAAGTGAGATCTGAATAAGTACCAAGTTCCATACACATACCTCAGTTAAAAATAGTTACTTTTTAATGATGTTACTTGGCAAGTTTTAATAGAAAATTAAATACTTGATTCCTTGCGTTTAGTAGTTTTTTTAACAAGGTGTGTCAAAACTTGCCAAGTAACATTATTAAAAAGTAACTATTTTTAACTGAGGTATGTGTATGGAACTTGGTACTTATTCAGATCTCACTTCTTTTATAGGCGAAGCATTCCCATATCATCGAACTTGGCAGTCTTTCACATTTTTGTTTTGGGTGGGATGTAGATAATACAGATAAATACGTACTTAGCCATAACATCTCGAACGTTCCTGGCGTATAACTTGGGATCTCTCTTCTCTTCCTCACTAGGATAGTACACAGGCAGGAATTCGATCTCACAGGAACTGTGCACTTGGGTTAGTGTCAGCCATAGCAGCTTTAACCTGGAAACGATTAAAAGAGATTTGTTACGATAAAGAACACAATTGCATACGTATGTTGTTATTTTTATAACTTTAAAAATCGCTGTACAGTTCTTAAGAACCACCAAAAAAACACGAAAGGAGATACGAAGCACTTCCAAAATCTGATGGGTGGCCACTATCCATGGCCTTGAACCATGGTCCACAATTTCTTGCGCGACCTTAGGTTAAACACTCAGTGTAGTGAACCTAAATAGTGGTACAAAAAAATCTGTCTAGTGTTCTCAAAAATCAAAGAGTGCGTTCAAAATCTTAGTTAATTACTGTCAATTTTCTCCAGAATATATGGCTTTGCTTTCTTCTGCTACTCTAAATACTTATACCTATGTACTTCACTTATGCCAAGGAAATAGGTAGGTCATCATCCTCCTGCCCTTATCCCAATTTTATTTGGGGTCGGCGCAGCATGTTTTCTCCTTCCATACTCTTCTATTTTCATGCTGCAGAAGTTTCGGCTTAAGTTTTATGGTCGGCCGCCTGCCTGACACCAACCTTCTTTGGGAATGCTGTTGAGGTGATTTACCCGTCACCGTGTGGGTGGCCCAAAGTGCAGATGTTATGTACTGGCCTTTAGGTTTCCTTAGTCGCCTCTTACCCCCACTCTCTTACTCTCTCGTACTCTTAGTCCCACGGGAGAGAGATGGGGACGTCCTATTCAGATCCAGGAACGTCGTATAAGTAAGTATATACTTACGCGCCAGGTCCCTCCCAGGTCCAAGTGACGGTATCCCTGGCGTTCGGGTACCGGATGGTGACCGGCTGTACCGGCACACCCGGGTAGAATCCGCCCGGCTTGAACGTAATCAAACATGATCGGTTCGTGCATGTCCCTTCTGGGAATATTAGGACCTGAAAGAGGAATGTTACAAAATTATTTTATTTATAGAAATTAGAAATGCATGTTAGATTTTTGTATCGAAAAAAATATTTACACCCATTGTATCAGAAAAAAATAACAACTTTTCTTCCATAAACTTGCAAAATTAATATGTGAATGAAGAAATTATTTAGGTATTACCCATAACAACCTGGACTAGAGGAATATTTCTGTGACGTGTTTCTAACATAGCAATTGAAGTCATATAACGTCGTCAGCCTCATATCATAATTATCAGAAGGGTACCTACTTCTGGATCTTAATAAACTTATAAGCCTTACCCATAGCATTTTACGGAAAATAAATAGGCATACCTGAGGCCAGTCCTCTTTAGAAGTAGCTCTCTCAATGATCTCCTTGATGGTATTCTGTCTGGAGTTGGGGTCATCCCGCCATACGTACACAGGTTGCGTGTAGTTTATCAATTCTGAAACATTACAAATTAAATGTTTACCCTTTTAGTACCAACTGTTTTTAATTTGTCTTGGTAGAAAAGTAGGTACGTATGTTACAATACAGTTAACACATAGAAACTGACGATTTAGAGATCCTTATCTCGGTCGGAGTAATCGACCTGAAGCAATTTTCTGTTCTAAAAGTTCCATTAGGACCAATTAATTCTACAAAAATAACCCTTTTTGTATTTGTATATTAGATTTGAAAAATAGGGAAAAAAATGTGCAATAATTTCCCTCTTTTCCTTCAAACTTTAAAAATCTGTTCTCTATGATCACAAAAGAAACATAAAGGGAGCAGTTATCACCATAAAACTTAATGATCCCTGAAGGTAACCTCAGCTCTCTCCCATACTTACCGAGCCCAGTGAAGCGTTTACAATAAGCAGAGACAAATATTAGTGCTGACAACACTGGCTACTAAGAGAATTTCACCAACTGGAGACGCCATTGCCATATCTTCTCCTCCGCCAAAAAATCGAGAGAACCTCTTATAATCTTTTATGAATGTGTGTGTCAATTTTATGTCTGTGTTTGTTTTCGTTTGCGTGAGAAACGATGTGATCGAAAACGCAACATTGAGCTGTCATTATTTGTTGTGTTACATAGAGATTTGTGCTCATGGCGGTTGCAGTTGGCTACATTCTCTTAGGTTAAGAACAAAAGCAAAGCGGGAGAAAGTTAGACTAACCTGTGGTTATCTTTTACTCAATTAGCAGATACGGTGGCTAGGCCTAACTTAGTTTACAGCTGTGATTAGTATCTTAATATTTCTTAGTACGGTACATTTTTCTAGATAATGTAGTCGGTTTTATTGCCTGCGTGTGAATCGTATCTTACCTGCTGTTCAGAGATTGAACATTGTGGCTTTCCAAGAATTACCTTTCTTTGGATATGACTGCCTGAATTATGTAACCTGTCAAGTGGAACTTTTCATATTGTAGTTTAATGATGCATTGTAATAACTACGAAATGCGGATGTTCGAACTATGCAATTCAACAGCCCATTGTGAACCATTTTAGTGCAGGATTTAGTCTAAAACCCACACTTCAGAGTTCCATAGGAAACACCATGGTAAATTGGCTTGAATATAACAAATTCATAGTTTTTACTTAAAGCTAAATAATTCAGGGCCAACATTAAGGTGAATTCAACTGAACCATGACACGACTAGCTTCCTGGTCATAGTGTAATATTTACCATTCTTAGAATTATTTGATTTCCTATTTGAACAGTGTACTGTAAAACAATATTTATGTGGTATGGATTAGGGCCTGGGCATGTTTGTAAACAATAAAGAGTAGTCATTTGTCTATATATCCTACCCATTTATTTGTTGTAGATTATTTGAGTAAGTACCTCCGCCAAGGTTCTTAGTTGTATGCCTCCCTATAAATAGTCTCTATAAAAATAATAAATTTAAAGAAATAATGTAGATGTATACTTATTAAAGAAGTTATAACAGCTAATATAAGACAAGCAAATGGCTATATTATGTGGCAAGTGTATGGTTCATGCCTTGCATATTCCATAAGGAAAGGCGCCTCTGAACATCGTGCGCGTACCTGTGTTCGGAAGTTAGTTGCGAAACGCCATTAAGTTTGGCTACAACTATACTTAAGTGTCACCCGTCTTGACCCGTCATGAATAATCTAGCTACTGTTTTAGTTAGCACAATCTAAGGGATCCTCCTACAAAAGATACACAAAAGTTCATGTAACGGTGATCTACGATAAATAATTACAAACCTACTTAATTACACCATTGTCGGCATCTAGTAATTGCTGGTTTTGTTCACAATAATGCCCAGTTAGATACTATGCGTTACATTGCAAAAAATATGTTCTACGTTTATTTTGCCAGAGTAAAGTGTCTTTTGACACCGATCATTCTGGCTCTGCATCCCATGCTATTATTTGATAAGATTATAGGTGCTCAACGTAATTTTTAGTAAAATAGATCTTCTGGTGGGTCTCACCTCTCCTCTTAAGGTCCCCTATTAATTAAAACAGAAGGGGGTCAAACTACATTAAACGCAGTCGCGTCATTTATTGTGAATTCTAGGCTTTGATTTGAATCACCGATGTTCAGACTTTGCAGGAAAACATTGTATAGATAGATCAAGAATAACAAATAAACAATATCCCTAACTTAACCCAAGCTAAAAACAAAAGAAATCGAAATCGAAAAGGACTGTTCCAAGACTTAGTCATCGTAAAACTCCATACATTTTATTTCACTGGATATAGAACCTAGTTTATAGACTCCGTTACACGCGACCATCGCTCATTATTTCAGATTAGTTTTTATAAAAGTCTAGTATTGCCGATGAACTTTTATTGTTCTGAGAAAGTCAACTATAACTCACGCTATGGGTTAAAAACCTAACAGTAAGGTCTTGTAGGATTAGCATTTTTATAAATTAGTTATAAGCACTTAGGTACTTGATGTCTATCAAACATTTTCTTTTGAATTAAATAAAAATACACGAAACCTAGCCAATAGTACTGATTGCCTGAAAGATAACATGAATAAGAAAGGAGTAGTTCTCAGTATGACGACTTATAGATAGAAATTAAAGTGGAAAACATATTGCGCTGACCACAAATGGTTTGGGAACAGGGCAGAAAGAAGACTAGCTAACACCTACACAATTATAACTATAGAATTCGTTAAAACTGATACGAAAACTATTTTCCTTCGCAATTTCCTCTCTATATGATAAGGGCTTCTATAAATTCTTCTAGTGTTTTTTCAGGTATCAATTTCTATTTCATAATCCTCAATTATGTGGACACTACAACTTTCTCCATATTACAGCAGTAACATAATAGCTACTTATAATTTGAAGTAGCACATCCAAAAGTGTCTAGACGAATGTAATTACTTTTTTGATTGGATTAAATATGTAACTATGCAGACAAGAAGTTAAACAGCAAAGAATTTTTGATGTGTTTTATTTTTTACGCGAAAGCCAAGAAGGGGTATATTTTGTACCTATCCATGTAATATTATTTATTATATGCATGTAATATTATTTATTTTTTAGCTGTTACTCGCAACTTTATTTGCATCCCGGAGAAATGACATAGCGCACCTGATAAAAAATAAATATAAAAAATAGCCTATATCCAGACGTGACAGACAAGTTCCTTTCGCGTTTATAATAGACAATATGGATAAAATATACTTCTTTATAGATTAAACACGGTCATGCCAAGCTGACCTTCAGTTCTAGACTTAGCTAATACCTAGGTAAAAGGCGTCAAGAAGCCCTAGTAGCATGCTACTCGTGTATTTATGCTTTATACTAATTTTATAAAGAGGCACAATTTGTGAGTTTGTATGTAAGGTCCCTACCTGGGTTTTTTTTATCTCGAACGGGATGAGAGGATGAGAGAATACCGTCATTTACGAGCTCTCTTGTGCAAGTGTTATAGGACAAAATAACCTCTTTTGGCAGTCGGGTAATTAAGTAACCACATAATAATATTTTAATGTGAATATCAGTTACTTTAGTAGTAGCAAACAGTAAGTCTTTAATATCTGACAATACCACCATAACTTGAGGTAAGTTCAACTTGACCAAAGACCAACGTTAACCAACATCAAAGTAAAAGTATCATGTGTTACGTCACATACTTTTTACTTTCGTAAGTGGATAAGTTTATTAACCTCTTTTTCCTACGTTACACGCGGGGTTACATAACTTGAGATACGTCAAATTGATAGTTAGTAGTACCTAGATAGGTATAAAATAAAAGAGTAGAAAAGTCCAAACTCCAAACTCTCTAATTACAGGGTCAAAGTACAATTTCTAGTTAAGTTATGAATATTAATGTTTTCGCCAAAAATGGCCTGACTTGTGCTCGGAATTTCGCAGCGAGTCGCCATTGAAATTGGCGAGAGCTACCTATACCTTTGAATTAATTTCTTAAAAGTTTATTTTTTTAAACTTCATGTTTAAAAAATGGTAATAGTAATACGTTAATCTAAAGGAAATGACTGAAAATCTTCTTCTCATGATCAGTTTGGCTCTTTTTTGTCGAAGAGACATTCATAAGCGTCTCTGATCTATATAATATTTAAAATTACCTATATAGGTGTATAGCCTATGAATATAATTAGTTCTAATTCTGAAGATGTCAAGAAATACGATCATCTTATCGCCTTGCGTCGTCATTTGTTTATGGTTTTCAGTAGAAATGTTTTATATTTACTAGAGCAGAATAACGTTTGTTGTATGTAAATATATTTTATAGATAACGGTGGAAACTGCCATCTAAGACTATTATCTTATCGTACATCACTACCGGGTGACCTCATAAATATTATTACCGGTAAGTAGTACAGATTGTTTTAAATAGTTTTCCTACTAAGACGAAGCTATGTCTAATCTATGTTTGTTTCTACAGCGTCAAAAAAAGCTCAGCAACTTTTTTTGATATTCACGTAAAAAATTGAAATCATTGATAAATAAATTAAACTCTCGGATCGTTTTTTTTTTAACATACAAAACGAGAACCTAATCATGCACTCGATCACCTTTTACGCTTACTAGACCAAAGATTGTAAATAAATTACACACAGTCTACTCTCTTAACCCACGACATTTAAACAAACAGTCAAACACAGCATCAGACCATATCTAAAGGGGTCACTAACAAAAGGCTATACATATGAATAGCAAAGAAAAATCCGTTCCGTCTATTGTAGGAGTTCGAACGTGAACACAAACAAAGCCACGGTGAAAACATATGTTTCACAAAAGGCTACGGCTTTCAAAACATGGTGTTTGTCAAGCGATTTAAAGCTTGCTTTTTGAAAAGTTTAATGCGCTTTTGTTTAGCAATAGCACATACAGTGTAGCTATTGGTCGAACAGACAAACTTACACATTATTTCCAAATATTACATATAATCATCCTCCGTGCCTTTTTCCCAACTATGTTGGGGTCGGCTTTCAGTCGAAAAGGATTCAGTTGAGTACCAGTGCTTTACAAGAAGCGACTACCTATCTGACCTCCTCAACCCAGTTATCCGGGCAACCCAATACCCCTTGGTTAGACTGGGGTCAGACTTACTGGCTTCTGACTACCCGTAACGACTGTCAAGGATTTTCAATGACAATCGAGACCTACAGTTTAACGTGTCATCCGAAACACAGTCAATGGTGTCTAAGATATACTTAGAAAGTACATACAAGCTTAGAAAAGTTGCATTGGTAACCTGGAATCGAACCTGCGCCCTCATACTTGAGAAGTTGGTTCTTTACCCACTAGGCCACCACGACTTTCTCCAGATATTACCTACATAGTCTATGCGTAATAGGCAGCTCGCAGCACTAGGTATATCAAATATTTATTTTATTATTAATAGCTAACTATTAGCACTTTTTCACGTCAAATATTACTTTGTTGATAGGAAGAATAGCAAGATAAAATGAAGCCGACCTGGGTACATCGGCCACCTTTAAAGCCATTTCCTCAAAGACTATGAATATTACTTACTAACGATTCATGAAACTTTATTTCTAAAGCTTTATGTTCAACATTAACTTTGACTTATTACTTGATTAACACATTAACTTTCATCAATATTGTTCCTTTGTAATAAATTCCCAGTGCTTATGAGATGCTAATTCTCATTCACGCTATTGGTAATATAATAAGCAATACAGACTTACAATTGTGCCCACATGCATAGAAATTCAGTTATGGTTAAAACAAAACAGTTTCAGTCATTCTGTGGTTAGAATACCAAATCAAATAGTATGTGAATGGAACTTTATGAAGGTGAAGAAAATACAACGTTAGATTTACCCAGACACCCATAAAAGTTGGCACACCGTTGCCTAAAAAATATATTTCTGTTTGATGTTATTGAATCAACTCAACTTTGAGGCAATAGCCGACAGAGTAAGCCACCACCAAAAAACCCAGCACCAACCACGAACCCAAACCACCCAACCACCACCAGAAAAAACCACGTACTTCCAACATAATTGTCCATGCTTTCTTTCCTGACGATGACGGAAGACATCTTGGTCGCATACACGATACAGCTGTCTAAAAATGATGAATGTGGAGCAACCACCAGAATTGGCGCCTCTTTGCGACTGGCCTGCTTGCCTCGTATGGTGATCGCCATCCCGCCAGCCAAGTATGACATTTTCCCGATGAAGCATATTAGCGGCTTCAGGGCCCTATAAAAATAAAATTGCATTGTCAAATAAGGTTCTGACAGTCTTGAAAGCCAATTTGGTTGGTACCCCAGAATCTGTGAATTTGAAGTTATCGCTGTAAGGTCACAGCTAAATATTAAGTAGACAGTTTTATCAAAATGACTGTAATTCCGCATTGTATAAAAAATAATTTCATTATGATATAGAATACGAAAATAAAAGTACAAGATTGTTTTTTCCCAGTCCTAATAAAAAGGAATGGTTATATTGTTCGTATATACAGGCTGAATTATTCAGAGCGACCTGCCTTAACTTATTCATTGGTAGTTTGAACATTGCAGGAACGTTCTGAAGGCACGCTATTATACTTTATTATTTTAATACACGTACTTTGACAGGGTTCGAGGCTAAGGAACTTGGATCGATAGATTTTAGAGGTTGTAGTGAGCTTGTCTGCTCACGTATCTAAGAACTACTGTAAACCAACTTTCGACTTAAATATTCGGTTAAAATCAGGATGACTTTAGTTTCCGTGGTAACACCGAAAAACAGTTAACTTAGAAATCGAAAGTACGACCGCAGCGGCAAAAATAACAAAATAGATTTGCCAATACTAAAAAACCATTGACACCTCTTTAAAAAATGTCCACTAAATACAGCTATACGACATTAACATAACTTGTTTAGTCACATTAAAAAGACGAATGTACACAAGTTTGACTACAGTTATTTAGTTAGATAATGTGTCAAATACCGCATAAGGCTCTTGCCATATTGCAAGCGAGCTTAAAACCGCCAGCTTAAAAAACTTACATACTATAATTTATAGTTTTGTCAACAATTTGCTTTAATTGAAATATCATACCTATGTATGTGCATTAAATAAACACCTTCAAATATTTTAAAACAAGAGCATTTGATAAATTCACAGCAGGGGGCATCATCAGCCTAGCCTTTTCCCAACTACGTTAGAGTACCAGTGTTTTACAAGTAGCGACTGCCTATCTAACCTCCTCAATCCAGTTACCCGGACAACCCGATACCTCGAGGCAAGACTGGTTGCCGAGACCTACAGTTTTTCGTGCCATCCGAATCACTGAAGAATCCATCCATGGACAGACCGCGTCAAGCGTTGCTTAACCTTATGATCGGCTGACTGACCCGCGCGACTTAATCTATATAAATAAAAATGAATTGTTGTTCGTTAGTCTGATTAAAACTCGAGAACGGCTGGGCCACGGAGGAGAACAGACTAGGGCTTGGCCGATTGAGCTGATTTTGGTTTTAAAATGTTTGTCGTGGTGCAGGGTAGGTCTAAACGGTGAGTAAATAAGGAAAAGGCTAGGCGGTACGAAGTTCGCCGGGTCAGCTAGTATTTCAATAAAAAATAACCAAACACTTAATAATTAGCTAAAATGTGAATATAATAATTACAAACGAAGGCTATAAATCATATCTGCGCTTGCGCCGCGTCTTTACGTCGGTTCTCCATCTAAAATAACGGGACTCGCAATTTTATACGCAGTTTACAAAAAATGTAGTACCAAAATCATTTAAATGGTTATCATAATGTTAAAAACTTTCTTTTTTTTACTATTTGTGTTATATTACCATAATATTGTGATATGTATATTAATGTGCAAATAAATATGATGAGTAGTTATGGTTAGAATGAGTGAAAAATCGTGACCGCAATGGGTTTCAAAAATATGAGACAAAAGGATCTACCTACAGTCCTTTATGAGTAAAGAGCATTACTATTGAAAGATATTATATTATTAAATATGTAGGCTTTTTCATCACTTTTTGCTATATCTGGTTCTGATTGGTTTGTTCTAGTTAGAAATACTTAGGTAATCTGTGGTCCTAGTCTCTACAACTAATTTTATTTTTTCAAAAATAACGCCTCCGAATTTCCTACTTCTAAGTTACATAATTGGTTCCGAGATAACTATTTCCCCTACCTACTATGCATACTATTTATTTTTGAACGCTAGTCACTATCCCACAGTAGGACACAGGCATCTTCTCATTTCTTTCGCTAAAGATTATCCGAAAAAGTTGCTGCGGCCCACAAGGGCTCCAAAAGAAACATAAGGTGGATTTTAGACCACCACCACTTCCTCGTCTTACAAGCCCCTATCTAAAGCCTCTATCCCTTATTATAGTAATAAATTCCAGAATCACCGACTTCTATCAAATTAGTAGACCACACGTACCACAGCACCGAAGATCGTTTCTCGCAAACCCATTGACTCTCAACTCTGACGTCAATTGTAACATTGATTACACGCCATCCTTATTTTTTAGCTTCTAATAAGTAGGCGAACAGGTTTGTTTCAAATAACTTCGATCTATGTGTTCCGTTGCAGGACAAAGACCTTCTATTTCACTGAGAAGCACCACTTGAGTGGGTCACCACGCTCTCTTCTCTCGTGAAGAGTAGCAATGTGCGTCATATCGGTTTTCGTTTTTTTTTCGGCAGACCACATTTACTTTAGCGCAGTCATTGATCTTTGCATTGACGTACATTCAGGCCTAGTTGCACCGATGCTCGTTGGATGCAATTAAGGCCAGATATATTAAAATATCTCTTCTAAATACTCTTGTATCCGTCAAGCGTTGAAACAACATTAAAAAGGGAGATGGTTGGTTGAACTTGTTAGCAACTGCCAAGCCAAGGCTTTTTCCTAACTACGTTGGGGTCGGCATCCAGTTGTAAATGGATACAGCTGAGTACCAAAGTTTTACATATACCAACTGCCTATCTGGCCTCCTCAATCCAGTTAACCGGGCAAATTAATACCCCTTGGGTGTCAGAATATCTGGCTGATGACTACCCATATGTGTAGTCGAGCTCATTTTCTTTTAAAAGGCATGCTTTTCTTTAAATGATGCTTCCACGGTACTCATTAAGTTAACTAGGCGATAAATGTGATCACCGAAGCAAGTCGCCCTCAAAAAGCCCCTTATTAAGACCGTAATAGAGAAGGTACTTTAAGTTCATTAATGTAGCATAATCATAATACTTAAATGAATAATAACATTTAAGGTATGGGCAATTTATTGCAGATAAATAGGTTATCCAAAATTCCACTTTCATTGAAGTATCGATTCTTTTCACCTATAACGGAATTCCGACCTTCATATCATCGTTTAAAAAAAAAGGACCTAGTTCAACAATTTCTACAAAAACCGTTTGACACATAGTAGGTATTATAAAGAAACCAATCTAAGGAACAAAATGCGATGGCCAGGTAGTAATAGGTACTATCTATGGCTTCCATTGACGTGAAGTAACGGTGTGTCAATATGTGAGCACGGATGGACAGCTAAATTAATGCAGTGATGATGACCGAAAAAACGAACATAAAGGCTTAGACCATTTAACCAACCGCAGCCGCCATGTGCTAAAAGTCAGCCATTTTTTAATAAATGGTCTAAGAGTATAGTGTCTGTACATTTACATAATTAACCTTGCACGCATTTTAAGGACATTTTTATAACTTAAATATAATAAGTGTAATTATATTAGGTACCTACATTAAAATAAATAAATACCTATATACATTTTTAAGCCAAATGATTTAGGATTTGAATTTTTTCCCTCTTTATACCTATAACTTTTTGTTTTATCAATCAAAACCAGAAAAAAATATTTCAAGGCCGAATTGACCTCTTGGCAAAAATTGTTTATCGATAGACGATATTAAGTTTTTTATGTTTTCAAAAATTAAGCCTACATTCTACCTGTTTTGTACTCTTGTTTTTCACTTTTTCCAACAAACTGGATTCATAAATATACCTATTCAAAAAATCTCTTATTAAAAATATGTTTATAAAAATAACTTTTGCTAAAAGCGTTTCGATTTTGCACAGAGTCGTTATTTATAGGCCATGTATTTTTAACGCAAAGGTCTGATATGGCGTCATCCTATCGAGGAGATCTTAAAATATTTTTGGAATGAGAAAAAAAAACATAATTATATCTTGACAGGGGCCCGAGATATTAAGTTTTTCAGTCCTAAATAGAACGTTCTCTATGGTCAATGCTGTGACCTCAATTGTAGGTAAGTACCTCTATTTGAGAAGGAAAACATAACACGCAGGGTTTTCAAATAAGAAACAATATACGAATTACCTAACTATGTATTGTTTTTACTATCAAATTCTACAATTTTAAGGAAGGAAGGTAAAATATTGTTCGTTAATCAGGTAAATTTAAATCATGCTATTAGAAACAGTACCTAATATTGAACTGTATTAAGCTCATTTGTGGTCCAATATTTACAATCTCCCGAGCCTTGTCCCAACTATGTTAGGGTCGGCTTGCACTCTAACCATGATGCAGCTGAGTACTAGTATGGTCCAGTATTTGATTTTTTGTTACAGTAGTAATACCTATAGGTAATTTATGTAGGGACAAGAAATAGTAATGAAAATCGCTAATGTAAATCATCATTAGCATCTAAATTACTAGGAGCTATGCAAATGTTGCAATTTTCTTTAATGTTGATGTCAGAATATTCTCAGGAATATTACATACAAACAAGATAATATTTTAGTTAACTATTATTTTAAGCTAAAATTCATCTCATCATCAGCCACCTAGCCTTTTCGCAACGTGGTCAGTGTCGGCTTCCAACAATAAAAAGTGCTGCATCATTAAAGCCATATAGTGCATGTAACTTCATATAAAAAGAGTATATGAAGTAAGCATAAATTACAGTGCATTTCAAAGCATTTTGACGTGACTCCATTGCAGTTATTCCATGCACGAAATGTCGGAACACTGCGGTTCATTTGCAGTACAAATTAAATTTTTCGAGAAGTAGTCTACGCTAGTCGCATATTTCTGGCAGTTGATTCTGGACTGTTTCATTGCTCATTTAGAGGGTGCAAACCTAATTACGTACATGTCAAAATTAAGCCCGCATATTTATTTACTTCCAGTAGTTAGTCTTGTAGCTTCTACACGAATATAAGCAGAATCAATGTTTCATCACTACAAAAAAGAAGTCCAGTGCCAAAATTACAGTGCATAAACTTTTGCTAGTACCATTGTGCTACATCTACAAAACATAGACTAAACCACAGAGCCTTATAGGTAACAAACAATAAAACAATACACCGCTCTTCATTAAGATTCAAACAAGCTCCATAAATACTTAGTAAGGAAACAAATATGAACAACACATAATGTACACTAATTTGCTGTGACCATTGCTCAATAACACTGTGAAGGCTAATACATGATTCTGCATATTAATTCATGCTCTAAATATTTTCGACTGGCAACACTGAAAGGAGAATATTGTGCAAGTGTGACAACACAGAATAAAAAAGACAGAAATATAAAGCATCAAGCATGCATAACACAGCAAAAGAAAAAGACAGCGTTTCTCAAAGCATCATGCGATTAGACCTACGTCCTATGAACGGGAGTCTTGCAGTGTCAGCTTTGGCCACCACGCTGGGTGCTCCAAGGCAGACGATAGCTATGGCGTCGAAGAAGGTCGAATGCGGCGCCATCACCACCACCGGTGCGTCCCTTGAGTTAGAGGGCACGTGGTGTTTCCCCAGCACCTTCACCCGGTGGAACCCAGCTGCCACCACCACCAACCGCATTAGCGACAAGATTGAGAAGCGCAGTTTGCTGTGGAACAAAATATTGTTATGTGAGGGAGTTGGGAAATGTTAGTATGATGGCCTCATGCTCCTGTGGAAAAACATGCGTTAAGACCGAAAATTATAAGTTTTACCTTAAACACCATTACCTTTAGAATTTAAATTCTAAAATAAGTTAGTGTTCAAAATGCAGGACTTGCCTAAGTCATTAATTATTGTTGCAATATAACCGGTTAGATGAACCACATTTTACAAAGACAGTTATGACAAATCACCGTTATTAGTAAATGAACTATCAATTCTTACACATTATCCGTCTCATCAAAACATAGAATTAACTAGTAAAATAATGTGAACAAAATCAGTTTGTTTGAGAAAGCAGCGATCTCACCCAAGTGAAAGTGCTGATTATTCATTTATCTATCATCATTTGAAAACAGGTGTGGTCGCGATGCGGACGAAACAGACTTTAACGATGTTCGCATTAAAAAATGGGTAATATTTATTTATTAGAAATAAGTTACATATACAATAGGTGAATCCTGTAAAAATAGTTGTAGCTGTTGGTGAATAAGTAAATAAAAAACAGACGACTAGAGAACCTCCTCTTTTTTGAAATTGTTAAAAAATAAAATCTATGGTACGTACAGTTCAATGGCGTCTGGATCAGTCTAGCAACGCAGTCTTTGCGTCTACATTTTATTTTTGAATTTCGAGTTCAAAAACATGTCTAGCCTGTTTTGCAAAGTCCGCTCGTTTTACATAATAATGTATTCTTTTAAATGAATATTGTCGTTATTTGATTTAAATAAAACTGGCTGTATTGTTCTAGATTTTTGGTTGTTCATTTTAAAATCTCTACCAATAAATGAAATTGTCAGTCAATTTTATTTTGTCATGTTCACTTTAATAGACATATATCATTTAAATTTTCATATATTTTTTAATTTCTACAAAGTAAAAGGTAAATAGGTAAAACTGATTTAGAATGATTAAGTTAAAAATGAAGCCTTTCCTAATCAAACCATGTATTTAAAAACAATTAGTCATATGTAGCTTCCTTAGTCACTGTGTCAAAAATATCTTATCACTATTTTATCTAAATAATCAATGATATTATAAACCTACAAATAACACATGAATCACGCCTATTAATTTGATTAGATCTAACAGCCTTTTTAATATCCTACACCTGGGCACAGACCTCTTTACAAACTGTGACTAATAAAGATAATATAATACTTATTTATTGGTATTAATTCAGAAAAAGCATACAGTAATTTTATCAAAATTGCTTTGGATATACGTCTATTTTTTTTTATATATTAGATAGTTTAATTTTGCAAGCCTTATGGTAGGATGTGGTTAATGCTCCTTTTGTTAAATAATATACCTAAGATCCACATGTACCCATATTTGCAAAAATAAATAAGTTTGAGTTTGTATCTTAGTCTTGTTGACACAGTTTTCAAAAAAGTACTTAAACCACCAAAGAAAAGATTTAAAGCGCCTAACATTACCATCATAGCTTGACTGTTCCAATTTGAGCCTCTCCCACCCAACGGTCCATTATATAATAGGTACGTCACATATGCGGAAATCAGATTACATAAGTGTCGATAAAGGCCATGTCAATTTCGCATGACCTTATCGAAGGTAAAGACTTAAGATTTGCGTTACGGCCGTTCCTAATATACTATCTATCAATTTATATATGGTTACTAGAGATATAATTTTGACATTAGCCCCATACAAGTAATGTCAAATCTTCAGTAAGCAAATTGACAGATAGGTAGGATATTGGGAAAGGCCGTAAGGCTTCATGTCAAAACGTAGTGAGGTTTCTGTACCAGTTCGGTTACGTTAGAAAGTAATAGCTTATTAAGATATTATCTCATTGATTTAATAGTGAGATCTTTTCTGATTAGTCCGGACACAAAACGGGAAATTGTGTGTCCAGCCAAGAAATACTACATCAGCACGAAAAATTAAGTATTTCCGTAAAAAAGAAAGTTCGCGTTGTTTTTACCCGATTGCCACTTAGGATTATACTATGTAATGTCCATACTGATTATTTCTGACTATAATGTACTTAATCTAAAAATGATTATGTACTTAAGCCTAATGATTTGAACGACACAAAACGATCCATTGGGAGTTGAAGGGAATCTTATATTTCCCTCAAGGCCTCAGACGGCAGTTACGTACTTATGTCACTTAAGGTCGATTACTTTTACGAGTATTAATATTAACTTGACCTCAACCCTAAAGATAAGTCGTTTTAAGGTCTTTTGTAGCAAAAAATAATATATTTTTACCTGTCTTGAATGTTATGTTTTTATATAAATAAATCGTTTATGAACTTCATTTAGGTGCTTATGTTTAATTTGCTTAAACTAGGTAGAACCTGCGTTTCAATTAATAAATAGTATGTATAAGAGTTCTTCACCGCTGGCCAAACATAAGCTTCATAGTATGTTGTAGAATAGCAGCACCAACTATTGCAGACACTAATTAGCTTCTAAACACCTTGTACCTAATGTTTTATTTCGACAAAAAGCAAAATAACGTACATATTACAAATAAAGATGATACCGAAATTTGGGTTGTACAATCTTATCTCATTAACTATTGCATTATTGTTAAAACAATGAAATACTGACGTTCACTCAAACGGATGACCGTCAAGGTTTGAGATGATGAAAGACGATTTTTTTTATACTTAGTCAAAGGCACATTACCTTTTGCAACATTTGATGATATTCCGTAGGTCGTTCGAACTTATTTCTTGAAGGATAAACCCTTCATTTAGGTAGGCAACCAAATACCTATACAAAATGGGTGCTCATTTTTAATGAGTTGCACTTTCGTGTTCAAAATTTTAAATTATTGAACGGTACAAAATTGCTATGAACGGGTTTCAAATCTTGTTTGATTGAAAAGTTTGACCCCACCCGTGGACCCCACTACTATTTTTGGGTCCATAGATGCATTCAAATTTTCAAAAAGAGGCTAATGACCTCAGTGTCTAGCGTTAGTCTTGGTCCAACGCTATTTGCATTTTTGACTCATGACATGAAGCATAGATGTTAGAGATTTACTGAATCAAATGTGGAGCCAATATTTCTTTTTTTTTATATTTTGGCGGAGAACTCTATTTAACAGTTTTGAAGTCGCAAAGCGATGCTCTTATATCTCTGGAAAATAAAACCTCAAAGTTCTGCTGTTAGGGAATCCTCATCTCTGAGTTTAAGCTCACAATTGTATGTAATCTTCTTGTATTCTGTGCGAATTTGTTTAAATTCCATTTATTCGTACCAAAACAAATCTATCAAAGAATCGTAATACAACCGAATAACTGGACCCAAAATCAGAGCAGGAATGACTTTGCATTTTTGTCCCATGATAACTTTTACTTGCACTTTTTGCTCTCCGAATCGTAATAAGAGCATTTTTTTTAATAACGGGTTGCAATAATTACTTTCATTTGTTTGTGATACAAAAGATTTTTTCGTGACTTGATAAGAATGTAACATCTATAATAATTGTTGTGGAAGTTTAAATGACTCATTTTTTGAGTAATTATTAGGCATATCATCAGTTTATTTTTTTCACGATGTTTTTGCCTAAAAGTACAGAAATACGAAGAAGCTTTTTTCCTAGTTCTTTATAAATTGAACGTGTATTACAAGGTAGGTATTTACCAAGTATAATATTGTCATATTTTGATGTGTATTCAAAATGGCCTTTTTCTTCCAATACAAAATTAGCAAGACTAAAATGAGAATATTATACTTGGTTATATTACTAGGTTTTTTTAATAACTCAGTCGTTGACCTGTTTCGTACAATTTGACAATCAATATACCTAACTGATAGTTTGCAATCAGTTGAATAGTCATAAAAATCGGTCAAATCGTAGGTACCTTTTACATCTTTATTGTTAACTTTTTTGTCTCAAGGCCCATTGAATTTACAGCTAGGTAGGTATAAATATTTTACGACTATTACTCCTATTGACAAGTCAGTATTCAATACTCGTTAGGCCTTGAAACCGAAATAATTAACAATACAATTAGCATAATGTTCAATATTAACTACGTAATTGCTGTCTGAGAAAAATAATCTAGAAAGTTTTTCAATAGCAATGCGAAATAATCAATATTCAATCGTAAAATTAAAATTTTCCAAGGTTGTATTATCTTGTAAGATAAGTTAATATCGGGGTACCTAACTAAGTACATATTTTCACGAAAAAAAAAACGTATTTTTTGTGCAAGTTAGAAACCAAAAATTACACAAATTTTGTAATGAAGTTCTCTAGTATAATACCTACCTAGTTAGCCGGGCACAAAAAAAAAAACAAAATCGTCGAGCAAAATTAGCTTTACAATAACGTAAAGCAATGCAAATAGGTAGGTACCTACTTACTTGATAATAAATATACCTATATATAACAGTTAAACAAATTAAAACTATCGAATAACTGCACTATTTAAGGTCACGATGATTCGCTGGTAGGCCTATCGACGAGACACTTCACCGCCTTCTCGCGCTTTCTAGCGTACAAATCATCTCCCAACTCTATGATGAGTTGATGACGTCTATGGCACAAAATAGTCTATGGCCTATTGAATCTATGCGGCCATTTCTGCACTATGAATTTGATACGAAAATGTTACAATCACAAAAGTAAACATTACCTAGGTATCTTTTTATTTATTTTTAAATTGATAACAATAATTAACTACTTGCTAACCTTGAACTTATAATATCTGGAATATGAGGTCACAAGTTATAATATAAGTTAAGTACATTTAATATGTTAATGGTCATAACAATTTAATAGCATTTACTTAGGTGCATAATAAAAATCTATCATATATGTAGGTACAGAATAGCAGACCTCAGTTTTAAGACAAGAAAGCATTAACTTTCTCAAAAACCAATAAAATAAACACGTTTTAAATTACAACGTTCAATGAATGAATGTTTAACGTACTCACTCCCACAAATAGGCCTGACCATAAAAACCGGATTTTACCGAAATTACCGGTTTAGTGTTGACTCAATACGTCCGACATAAAAATGCATCCGCAGTATACGCGGCACTGTTTATGTCTTTCACATATTTTGTGATCAAGGTTTCACTTTCTTAAGATCAATGTCATTAGTTTCTTCAAAGAATTAGACATCTGCTTATATGTTTCTCTAGCAACCACTTCAAGAGTGTATCATCAAGGTCACGAGAAACAAGAAACATGTTAACGCTATCATTTCACATCGAGAGATCGAGCACCGTTTCTGGCATACATACCAAAGAAAGTAAATTGCGGGTAAAGTACATATTTTCTTTAGACACAGTTTATCAAAAACACATAACGTAAACAGAATTGTTTAGACGTTAAACTTTTGTAGAGATTACTTGGCATTGGTTATTTTGACATCGATTGGTTAAAAATAGAAATCGTGAAAAATTAACTTGTAGTTAAAAAAGAAACCTGTTACCTTGTTGCCTTGATAGGGTTGTCTGAAAAGCACCTTGTGCTATTTATCTGCATTTAACTTTGCGAATCTCAGTGACGGAGTGGTCTGACATTCCCAAACACTAAGCTGACCTACATATGGTACGCTCTGTCGAGCATCAGACAAGTAGTTAACGGTAGAAACAAATTATGTTACTTATACATACAAGCCGAGAGATGTGTAAATTATGTAAAATACTTTGTCTTTTCAGTTACAATATAAATTGACTAAAAATTTCTGAAGTAAAGGCGGTCAAATACGACCTTGAACGAACTGGGTTAGATAGCCACAATGAGATAGCTGCTTACAATAAGCTTAGGTTACCGGCACAAAAAGTGCTGAGTTGTACTTTTTTTTGTCTTAAGTTCCTAGTATTTTAATTTTGCGGCAAATTAAAGATTTTGCATTCTTTTTGCTTTTGATTATAGGAGTTTTAATGTGGTCGTTATAAAAACAAGCCCAATAGAATTTAACACCTTACGTACTTCTTTCATTAATTTTCGTTTAATCCAGTTGAAAGAAGCACCAAAATAACAAATTGGCAATTCAATCAAGACTTTATAAAGACGAGAATTTTGTAACAGTTTTAGTAATTATGCTAAATTACCTTCTCCAGCCCGTCATTGGCTGCCGCCTAAGGTCTTCTTCGCTTAGGCCATACAGACCAATGCATGCAAGGAACCACGCTGTCACTATTAGGTAACAGATCACGATGACTCGAAAAGGCAATAATATTACCGTGAATATTGCCGTCTGAAACAAACGAAAATTACATGTGAAACTAATCTTATAGCTCAGGTTAAAATTAAATTGTTTGACAAAAAAATTACAGGTACAATTGAATTGGAATTACTGGCATGCAAACTTAGAACTGGTTGCATGTCGCAGTTGTCTTATTTTTTATATATTTATACTTATGCTATGAATCTAATGCATTATGAAGTATTAACTTGCGGCGATTGAGGCTAAAACGAAAATAATTGCATAGTATTGAAGATTTCTAAGAGTTCGGCGTGGTTCAAAAACTAATTACGTTTAAGCTATAAATTATACTTTCAATATTTGTTTTCAAACAACAAGTATAAATAAAATGAAAATACGTATTGTTTTAGTCAGTTACTTCTTTTACATTCAATGCTATGCAAAATGGCCGGGTAATCTGGTTGAATTTGTTTTCTATTTCCAGTTTTATGTTGATGATTTCATCCAGAGAAGATATAGGGAATTTTATTATTTCAAACCATAATAGAAATCCTAAATTCTAGTGCTTGATATTTTTCTTCCTGCAATATGTTATCCTCTTTCATTTTTCCCTGTCACTCCTCATACTGACACTCACTCCCTTCCTATTCATGTCATCTTTCAAGCAATCCATCCATCTTGTCTTAGGTCTTCCTCTTCCTCTCCATCCATCTACAGTCATACTTACTACACATTCATTCTTTAAACATGCAGATCTACAAAAGAATAACGCTAGGTATATTTACTTAGTCAGAAAAATTACATTGATACTACTTAGCGCATTTTTGTGTATTAACATACTCGCATACAATGCATATTTTATTTTCAGCCACACGTGTTTGATTTTTGTCGCCCGTTCAGTTCAATGCCAAATGAGTCTTATTCTGTAACAGGTTAGATAAATATTTCTCTCTCAGACGAATGATTCAGCGTCTTACTTCGCGATGCTGTTGCGTCGTTGGTTCGGCAATCATTCGATTGGATTCAAGCTTCTTAGCTCCAAAACAACGATCCATTTTTAGTTTTTGTTTTGCCGGTTCGTTGGACTGCACCCAGCATAGATTAACAAAAAAAGGAATCCGTCTGAACGTTACTCAGAAAGCCATTTATCAGCTTAATTAGTTAAAATATCAACAACTCAATCCTTCCAACAAGAGTAATGTAATTGGAGATTACTGTCAGTGGACAAGAATTAGGAAGTAACGAAGTAGGCAAAGAATAACAAGCATTACACAACAACAAAAATTGCATCATCAAAGTACTTTCTCCAAAGTCTTCTGTTTATATTATTACAATTCATTGCAGGTAGTCTTACATGCCTATGTATTTATTGTAATTTATTTGCCTGTATTACATAAGCAAGTTCATTGAGTGGAGGAAATTGGAAGAAAATTATGTCACTTTCTTCGGCCAATTGCGTGACCAGTGTTCTATGATGTTTAACTGCCTATCTGTAGAAAACTACAGTGTATCATGTTAACTACTAACTTTCCCTCACATAAGCCCATGTGAATAACGGCTTTTTGAACAACTGTACATGATTCAAATCTCTCGTTTGCATTTTTCGCCATGTCCCAATTTCAATTAAAAAATAACACTATTTTGTTTTGATATTTTGAGACAAATTTTGCTTTGTCATTGTCAAGTGAGAGAAATATTAAAACGTAAATGTACGTTTTAATATTATTGCTATTGCTTCCTTTAATAGAATACCTTGTTTTAAAATGTTTAGGGTTTTTTAAATACATATGTCGCCTCTGACACTAGGTGTAGTTTTATTTAAATTCATTGAGCCTTTAAACCAGTGAAAAGGCGAAAACATCCCAATTAATAAATAAACCGGCCAAGTGCGAGTCGGACTCGCGCACCGAGGGTTCCGTACAAATCCTGTATAGATAAAAAGTGAGTCTCGCGCCAACCGCAAGTTTCCACATAGATAGGTTTTGACTGCCATTGTGGGATCGATAGCAAAGATCAGATATACTTATGGGAACTCCTTTACAATTTATAACGTAACCTTGTGTTGGAGCTTATTTTATTTTAGGTGATGAGAAATATGAGAGTTCAGTACTAATGAGATCTTTTATTTTTGAGGGATTAATCACCTAACGAGCCCCAGTTTCAGGTTTTTTTCGAAACTGCCGGACGACTTGTAACTGTCGAAATGTAACAACGACTGCTAGAGAGTAGGATTCGGGGCTGCTGGCTTAACGTTTCTAGAGCCTTGACAAAAGTGTAATTCTGTCCCTTTCTTTGTTTTATAAAGTCGGCTTTATTTTATTTTGTAGCATTTTACAAACAAATCCAACTTCAAACATATAAAAAAGCAACAAGAAAACAAAAGCAAGAAAGAAATTAAAAAGATGTTAGGTGCATCGGTCTAGAAGTCGGTGTCTAGAGGATGCATCTATATTTATTTAACCACCGAGATCTAGACCGATGCATATAAACAGTTTTCAGTTTTTTTTTGTAAAAAGTTTTTATTTTTAACTTTTGTGAAAAGTTCTCGTCAATACGAATAATATAAGCCCAAACACGACGTAACTAAAACATACCGTTGAGGAGTTCTCTCGACTTTCTCACGTCTCCATCATCAAGTAAGCTCTAAACCTTCACTGTTTGATAGTATCACCAGACATACATCTGAGAATCAAGTTTTAATCCTATGCATGAATACAATTTCTGGTAGTTGCCCTCGATTTCTCAGGATTTCCATCATCAGATCCTGACCTGATGACAATGGAAATAAACGGCGAGTATACTCTTTTACTACAAAGAAATGATTTCTCAAATCCGTCAAACTTGGTCGTTTAAATTCCCCATTGAAATGAGGAAAATATTTGATTTGATTTGATAATATTTTAATATTTTATGTAACTTCAAATTTATCATTTTCGCAATTTTTCCTTTATCTGTACTATATAACGTTGCTTCTTGCCGAATTTCAAGATTCTGAGTTCACGGGAAGTACCTTGTAGGTTTTGATTCCCTAGCGTGTGACGGAAATTCGTCTAAGGTGTCGGTATAACTGCTGTATCTTTTGATCGCGTTAACTTAGAAGTTTGATTTTTTCACTGCCTAAAGGGACAATAGACCTAGGTATTTGGTATAAATTTCAATTTGATACCTTTATTCGTTCGTGAGAAATAAGGTAGTAAGTTTCATTTTATTAAAATATTTTTTTTTACATTATATAACTAAAAAAATGAGATTTTCGTAATTTTTCCTATATTTGCATTATATGACAATGGTTCATGCCAAATTTCAAGACTCTGAGTTTACGGGAAGTATCCTGTAGGTTTTGATTCCTTTGCGAGTGTCGAAAATTTGTTGAAAATATCGACATAATCGGCTGTATCTTTTGATTGGCTTGGCTTAGAAGTTTGATATTTTCACAGCTTAAAGGGACAATAGACCTGAGTACTTCATGTGAATTTCAGCTTGATACGTCCACGCGTTCTTGAGATAAAGGGTCTTGACAGACTGACAGACAGACAGACAGACAGACAGACAGACAGACAGACAGACAGACAGACGGACAACAAAGTGATCCTATAAGGGTTCCGTTTTTTCCTTTTGAGGTACGGAACCCTAAAAATGTACAGTTATTTAAACATAGTTGTAATTTTTGCTTTAGAAAGTGCTCATTTCGATGTTTTTTAGTCCATAAGAAACTACTCATAGATAAGATGGCCCTTTGTGGTTACAATGGTTTTTTTTCGAAATAATAATTATTTTTTAATGCGCTTTTACATCTGCGTGGGATCGAAGCCTCTAGAAATCCTGATTAACTTAGCTAAAAATAATGTGCTTGGTATGCATAACGATTATGGCAGTATTTATTAAGAAAATAACAACTATTTTTCTTCCTTCAAATATTATTATTTGCATTCCTCTTTCTAAAATTCAATTGACCTGAATACGACTTTTTCCTCAACAATACAGACGTAGCAAAAAAGCGAATTAAATAAAAAACATTAGCAATCTCAAGGCCTCAATTTATTTGTATTCAATTCAGTGTCAGAAGACACGAGGCCTTATAAACAAACGTTTTCTAGACTACATATTTGGATATCCCATTTAATTAAATTGTTCCTCATTCAAAGATAGAATAATTTAATAAATTATACAACAATAAAGTCTCAATGGATATCATGGATTAGGATAATACGCTAGTTAAATATTATGACGATCATCATTTTCGCATCAATTAATGTTTTTGTTAGCACAATTTTGCAACAAAACATCTATTCCGTCCTTTGTCATTATTGAATCTTGACTTGCGCAGAACATCTCAACATCTATGTTTTTTATTCAATTACAACTTTAACGAATAATACTTTCACTTGGTGGTGTTATGCAATGCAATACTTGATCTCTATTTCCATACCTTTATTTTGTCATATGTGTTATCTAGCTCCAGTTTGTGAACGAAAGGGTTCAATATTTCGGCGCGCATGTCGTCAGATGAGAAAGCGCCGGTTTCACTATGCAGTTTGCCATTCATTTTCACGAAAGCAAAAACACAATTCTCATAAGAAATGCTCAAATTAGATCACACCATTTAACACTCATTTTACGGCACACTTCATTGGTGAAATATTAACAGGCACTTATTATTTTAAAAGATCTCCGACGTGTTTTCATTTAATAAAACGCGACGACTTTGGGCATGCACTTCACCTCGTATCAAAGTAAAGACTAGCATTTTTCGAGGTCACACACGAAGGCTTGCTATTGGTGCTACGTTTTGACAGGTGCAATCGACCACCCGTCGAATGAAACCGAACGTGACCGAAGAAAATCAAGATTACAATAAAGAAATTACAACCCATGTTTGTTTCAAGATAAAAACAGAAACTCATTTTGACCCATATTAAAAAATATATAATACCGGTTTTTGCAAGTTATCGGTTTTACTTCTACTTATTAAATTTTACTTTTTACAGAGATAGCTACGACTAAGTGCTACCTGTGTAATGACTTTTTTTTTACTTTTATTTGAAAAGGGAAATCGAGAAATATTTCCATTTGTATTTAATTTGCCAGTAGGAAACTAGTAACTTTATTTCAGTACTGTTTATTCACAACACCTAGAATGCATGATTAAATAAGGTATTTTTCTCATTAAACAGTTTCTTACCTCATAAACGTTTTATCTTGTCATTGATGGTCTGTGCTGTCAAATGTCAACTTCGCATTGTGTCATTTTCTTTTTCCATAAATGCAAGCGAATGTGTTGTTGATATTGTGAAAATATAAAACTTAGTTATGGATTTTCTCCTGAATAATGGAAGCCAAGGTTCAAAAACAATTAATTGACTACTTTTCTTACTTTGACGAATTCCATTCGACTGTAAAAACAAGTTTGAAAGATTGCCAAAACTGCGCTGCATCTATAAATAAACTGATAAAGCGTTGTAGGAACATAAAGGAGTAAGTGAATTACAGTAATGTTTATTGTTTTTGTTTTACGACCGTGTTTGTAATGGCATTTGTTTGTAGGGCCGTGTTGACGGGCACGCCTTTGGAGCAGTTTGAAGGATTGCAAAGCAAGTTGACTGCTTCGATACATAACCTCATTTCGGAAGACGTACAAGAAATACGAAGCAAATTGTAAGTGTTAGCACTTGTGGTGATATTTGAGTCATACATGTGCGTCTTAGTTATGTGATAAGCCTTTTGTGTAGTTTCTAGAATTCGTGCTTATCTACGTAATTGTATATTACAATTTACAGTTTAAACTTACTGTGAAATGTAAGGTAATGTTTATCAAATCTTAAATTGATTTTTTCGCAATGTTTATTTTTTAACTATGAGTACACTTGGAGAGGCCTATGTCCAGCAGTGGACTGCGATAGGCTGATGATGATGCAATGAGTACTTGTTCATTGAATCTTATTTTATAATGAACTTAATTGCTACATATTAAAATAATACTAATGTAACCTCATACTAAAAATAACAACAAAAGAAAATGCTACAGATGTAAATCACTATATAAGCTTTTCTAAACCATTAAGTACTTTATCTATTTCCAGGTGCACTCTAGAGGATTTATTTGAAAAACTCTGTAACAAGAACACAACACTCAGAGAAAGCTGCAGAGAAATTAATTTTGAAGAGAACTCTGCACTTGTGAGGGGAACTCCCCTTCAGCCTTCACTTAAGCAGCTTCTAGAGTTTGCAGCAGACACAGTAACCTTTGGAAGCCAAGTTTGTGCCCAAATCAACACCTCCCTAGCCATATTATCTTTTAAAGAATTAAATACAGAACCACTTGGGGATAACTTTAGGTTTCCCGCTAACTGGCAGCGTCGCATCACCGAAATAATCTCATACACTTCATTCTTGTCAGAAAACCAAATTTAAAAATGGATCTACTTGACTCCATCCTTAATTCCATGCAAAAACCACCATCAGCTAGCGAAGCCCAGAAAAATGCTATGCGTAAACAAAAAGAGGCTGTGGAAAACAGACAAAAAGAAGAACGGAATATGATAAATAGATTTAGGAAACGAGTTGAAGAGAAAATTAGTAACTTCATTAAGGATGGTACAAAACCACACCTGCAGTTTGAACCTATGGAACAAATGTACAGGTCTATTATTCGGGATGTATCTGAAATAGCTGGTTTACAAGTGTTCTCTTTTGGACAAGAAGGTGTTGACCGATACTCGGTTGTGTACCTCAAAGATAACGGCCCTTCTGAGGATGAACTGACAGTACGTAGGGCCGGCGGAGTCTGGGATGAAGACAAAGCTGCCGAGATGGCTCTAGCACACATTGAAAAGAAGAAGCAAGCAGCTCTAGATTATGAAGAAGAAAAGAATAGAAAACGTAAGCGTGGTAAAGAAGAGTTAAGCGGTACTTTCTATAAGCAAAAATATGCTCATTTGATAGGTCAAGAGGCTGCTATTGATGCAGCTCAGAAAACTAATGTCAACAAGAGTTACGGAGAAGTTCCTAGTGAGAATAAGAAGGACCAGCGGTCCATTGAACAGACAATGGCTGATATAAGAGCAAAGAAATTGAAAAAAGCTGAGACTGAAAAACGGGATGCAGACAGTAGTGAACAAATTTAGTATTTGCTTCAACGCAAATACATAGTTAGTCTTTTGCCCTTCTGCCAATAAGGGTTATGTTTTTAGTCTGATTCTAAACTTGTGTTTATCTGTGACCAGGTAAGTTAACCTATGCTAATTTTCACTGAAGTGATTTTTGTTTTTCAGGTAGCTACACTGTGTAAAATAATGTTAAGTAATGCATACAGTTGTATGGATTTCAACATGTTTAACATTTAATTTGTCTTATAAACAAGATTTTGCAGAATGTGTGTAGCTTTAGTGCATATCAAGCTACAAATCATATCTTAATTATGTATGGCTCAATTTTGTTTATGATAATTTTGGCCACAACCGCAAAAGCTGTTCTAAATTATGTATAATCTTAAAAAAATCCATAATTCAAAATAGTTGAATGTGAAGAATACACCAAATAATTATATTATGAATATTGAATACAGAAGCACCTAATAATTTTTCGCAAAAACCTACAAAAGTTTGAGTAATGATAAGCAGATCCCACCTTGAATTATTTTAAGTCTATATTATGCCAAATTTGACAGCGGTTCGAAACATCGAAATGACGGAGGTACGAAATGGCTATGAGAAAATGGAAAATTAGCTGTGAACCGCCATACATTTTGGTTAGAATTTGTCTTTGATTAAGATCTTAGTACTTGTATGCGGTGATTTGGTCTGTATCACATAAGGGTTGTCTTGCTAGCAATAATATTGTAACTTGCCTGTAATAACCACATATTCTGTTATTTTAATACAAATGATGATTCATCACCCTCATCCTCCAAGCCTTTTTCCCAATTATGTTTGGGTCTGCTTCCAGTCTAACCGAATGTAGCTGAGTACCAGTGCTTTTACAAGGAGCGACTGCCCTATCTGATACAAATGGTGATTGATAAATATAATTAATAACTAAATCCACAAAAAAGTAATTTAGAATTTATGGAAATAAATAAGCTATCTATACAATAATACTCTTTAACGTAAACCAAATGTTATCAAAAACTTCCCATAAATTATGACTATTTATTTTGAAAATATTTAAGTTTATGTTACGGACCTTAAGAATATTCACACTTTGTGTATGACATACATAATTCTTCCACTATCCACTATGTACTTAGATTTCAAAATTAACTATTTGTCGCAAAGTTATGTAGTTAAAAAGAAAAATAATCCAAATAAATTACCTCATGTATAATGTACCTAAGTATCCAAAGTAGATAGGTACAAGTAAAAAATATTTTTCTACCCACATTAACAAATAAAGACTGGGTTGATTTCGATTAGATAGCAATAAATAGTTCTTATTGTTAATCAATTTAATTTAACTGTATCTTTTGAAATTGAAATAAAGTTTATTAAGTGATTGTTTGTTTATTTTCAACTAGATAGATTAAGGTAATAAGTAGAATTTTAAAGTATGAATAATGAATAATTCAGTCAATTTTAATGGTTGGCAACTTAACACGGCCATATGGGGAAGTCCCTGAAAGTTCTTTATTTTTTCAAACTCATAGACAATAATAAAATAAAACAAATAGTTATTTTTTAGAACGTTTATTTACCATCAACACGTTATTAGGCATATGTACTTACACAGAAACAACAATATTTACGATAGGAATTCATATTCTCATCGCAAAACTAGAACTAACCGACCTATTTGGTATTGTATGTACCACTCATCGCACTGACCAAAAAAATATATTTTGTTCTGGCAATACTTAAATGGAAAAAGAATGGAATCAAATACATGGAAGTCGTAAACAAACGATCAAGTATTTGCTAAAATATGATAAAGTTTTGTAATGAATAAGGGAAACACCTTCGAAAATTACAAAGTATGTAGTAGGTAGGTATGAAACTTCTATTAAGTGCTATACGGGAATAAAAATGACTAATTTAATAATGAGTACAGTTTAAATAATTACTTATAAATATCAAATAATTACTGGTAAATAATTAACGGCAAGATCAGTGCGATTCTCTCTTCAATGATTTTACATAACGTTAGTTACCTCACTTAAAACTTACTATACAAAAGTTATTGTCAAGCTAAACACCTACAAGGAGTAATACAATTTTATGTTATTCATAAGATTCTATAACATTATTCAGATATGTATAGCTAAGTGTAAGTTTGCAATAAGTAGGTAAATATAAAAAAAACAGATTCATAATAGTCATAAATGCATAAGGTAGCTGACACAAAACAACGTAAAAATATTTCTTTTAAAAATTATAGGTTGGTAGCCAGTTCGAGTTGCTCTGAAATCAATATACACTTGGATTTTTGCGCTTTTCTACAGCTCTTTCACACTAGCGGATTTTCCGAGCGAATTCTGTCCATGTGCGCGGCAGCAAACAGTTGCAAAGCTGTTTGTCGCACTTAAAAAAACCAGCAGATAGGTAATCGTTTTAATTTATTTTGAAGGAACTTTAAGTGTCAACTACCTGATTCAGATTATGTATACATAAATATTTCATATTTATTGTGCAAAAAAGTAATCAAACTCATAATTAAAACTTTAATTTCGTTGTGCGTCTAAGAAATTAGCACTTGACATTATCACGTGTGTGTCTACATTAACAATTATTATACAGATAAACATATTTTAAGCTTTTCATATCTACAAATAAATTGTTTAACGATTATTACAGACAAATATGGCGATCTTACAACAATTATTTTGCAATTGAATGTTAAAAGTTAAGTTTTACAGTAATTAATTGACTTCAATTAAATAGCTGTTTACTTTCATAGAGAAACATTGCAAAGGACCATGAGTCAAATTGGGCTCATTGTCCAACAGAGTTATAGCATATGCCGTTGTGAAGGTTTTTGTTTGTACTAAAATTGTTACTATGGACGCTACCTTCAATTCCATGGCAAAAAAAAGATATGCACCTAAATAGGTTTTGTAGAAAAAGAATTGTTAGGAGTCGTAGTGCGCTTGGTTGTTCATGACATAAAACTTAATTCGCAGGGTTTGATTATGCTAGGATTATGGGACCACCTTCATTACCAGGTCAGGATCTGATGATGGAAACCCTGAGAAATCGAGGGCAACTTTCGAAAATTGTAGGTGTGCATAGGTTAAAAACTTGACAATGAGGTGTACGTCTGATAACACTATGCAACAGTGAAGGTTTGGAGCTGACCTGATGATGGAGACCGGAGAAGGTCGAGGGAACTCGACAACTGAATATGTAAACTACCTCGTGTTTGGGCTTATATTATTCGTATTGATGAAAACTTTTCAGAAATGCGGATAGTGACAACTATGCTTGTCACTGAAAAGCCAAAAATAAAAAACTTTTTACAAAAAAATAAAACCGACTCCCAAAAACACTGAAAAGCAAAAAAAACTATTCTTAGGTGCATTAGCATAGAAGTCGGTGGCGTATAAACTCAGGAACATGCATTAGACACTGACTGACTTATGCAATATCCATCACCAACATGTGTGACTATTAAGAGGAAAAATAGGTACAGTCAAGAGATGTTCGTGCACGTACATATTACGTATACATTCTGGTTAACAGAAACGAAATGGGTCAAGATGCCATCGCTCAGTATTACTGCTCGTGTCTCACAGGTAGACGCACAGTAGGAAGTTGTGCTCATATCATTTCCATAATATGGTATCTAGGGTTAGGCAGGCACACACAATTTAATCCACCGGCAGGATATTTAGATGACATTATTATTGATATTGATTGAAATGTTAACAAAAATAATTTTAACTGTTAGCAGCTGTTTAATTTTTTATGTATACATTAAACCTGGAATTAAATCTAGTTAAAGGTGTTCAATAACAAAACCTACAATGCCATAACAGCACTACTTTTTGCAGAATATTAGTTTATTTGTGGTCGGAGAAAAATATTTATAGCAAAATAACCCCATGGATTCTTCGCAAAAATGAGTTTAAATCTTTATATTTAGTGCTTTACAAGTATATTCATAGTGGTCTCATCTCTGTTGGTGGGTGAGCCCAAGCTTCATACATTTTTGCCCATGGTCCTTTGGTGTTTAGGGAATGACGGGGCTTTCCATGTAATAAGTAAAAGGAGGCCTAACATGAACGTACCTATTCAATGGAATATTTATTTTTTCAAAGTCATACAAAAGATGATAAGATTAACACAAGCTGCTTTTTTAAACTACATTTTCGTTATCATACCAACTACAGATCATATTGATTCCTTTTTATTAAAAAAACACTTTGGCAATCTGCGATACGTGCGTAAAACGTAACTCTTCAGCACTTAGGTAAACCGTTATGTTTGAATTTATCCTAGGTAGGTACGTTTATGCTAGGAAAACTTTTTAGGTATGTATTAGAATAACGTGATTTATAAATGTCACAGGATTAAATAGATAAGTATTGTTCATTAAATAACGACAAGTTCCTATAGCTAGGCTTACAATAACAACATTGATTGGCGTTTATTCTTTGTGCATAACTTTCGATTATTATGAAATACTTAATTATTATTTCATTATGTACAATGTATATTGCACGACCCGTTTTATACATTGATATTTAAGTTTATATAACTTAAAGTAGGACAAAAATAAATGAATAAGGTACCGTAAGTAGGTGATTCCATCATAATAAAAAATCCTTACCAAAAAATAAAATAAAGGAGCTTATAGAGGTTTATATTTTTATGGAACATTGAACATGAAAAATCTAATAAAAACAACGTTTAATATCACATCGAATATAATTATTAGATGTAAGTTATTGTCACTATCTTTTATTTATTAGATTAATATTCATACACTCATTAATTTAAAAAAAAAAATGAGGACTCTTTTAGCCAAACAAAATTGTTAAAATATTTAAAGATAGGACAACGGTTAATAATGCTATAACGTAAATACTGCAGGCATATACCAACAATGTACAGTCCATTATTTAAATCTATCATTAACTAGATATCTAAACGATATTTTAACAGTAATAACAGCGATAAGTTTTGGTATAGACACCATAGATAATTTATTTACATTTGGAAGCAGCTAAATACTACAACACGAATTTAAGTATATTTTGTTTATTGTCATGAATTTAAACAATAACTTTTTATAATCTAATACATAAAGTTTTTTTATAATTAAAAGTATACTTTTTGCTAAAATTTCAATATTTAGCTTGAAGCATAACGAATGTAAAACTCAATAAAAATTATTATCATAGACACTCCAGTCGTCACTTTGTATAATATTATTGTCATATCCTTTTCCAATATTATTTAAAATAATAAATTATATAAAAAATACCAGTCTTCAACAATAAAATATAGCAATAGCAACATTTATAATAAAGGGTTTACAGTATTTTATTGTCAAGAATTATTTATTATTGTCATTGACTTTCTAGAACTTATGGTTAGCCATTATATACAGGCTGTTTTCGAAGACGAATAATATTGTAATATGTTTCTATAAATCTAGAATACTTGTGATATAAAAATTCAACAGTAGATAGTTACAAACGGCAGGATATGATAGCTAGATATGGACTAAACGATTTGGATATGTTTCCAAGTTCGTTTTTAACATTTTCTTCGATATGATCAATTCTAGATGATATTTTTCCTTCGTTACTCCGCCAGGGTTAGCCAAGAAGTCTTCACGTATTATCCCATTGGCATGGAAAAATAAAATCATGTTATTCACGTGATTTATCGACTTAAAATATTATTTCCATATTTTTTATTCGCCTTTGCTAGCGTTTATAACTGTCAAAAGAAATCTTCGCTAACCCCGTAGCTAGGCTTTACTCTGTACCTACTTAGGTACAATGATAGACATAGCAAAACTCGTAGAAAATTCTAGAGAATTATACATATTAGGCAACGAATGATTTAAAAGATATGTGAATGGCCCTATAAATGGGAAAAACTTGTTATTGTATATGTTCTTTAATAATATTTGTCTAAATGGTATAAATAAGATTATCTGTCACTATTTAATTATTTGATAAGGAATACTGCGGCGCTACTGAAGTACTTTTCCACTTATGTACCTACTGACTTTCCCTTTGTAATACTAAATTGTATAAACGACGTATAGCCATATTATTGTCAGTTGTCTTTCATTGCTCTTGTATGTTCGATCAAATACCAAAACAAACTTGATATATTTGATCTTGCCATACTATCCAAACTTTGACAACGTGATATGTCCTACCCAACCTTCGAAAATTCCTAGTGGAAATTCATGCAATACCACTCCAGTGCACCGCAGAAATCCCATCCTATTAACTGCTTTTTCAACTTTCACCAGTTTCCATACTACTTGACTGAACATACGCCACTTCCAACCGGCCTTTGGACTCCTATAAGAAAGACCTATGTTCAGAAGTTTACGTCCTCGTGATAAGACTACTCCTCATCATCAGTTTCGCAGCACCCTGGCCAGCAGCAGCCTTCGGAGCCATCAGGTCTTGTGCAGAACAGAAGGGTCTCTGTCGTGGAGACGGGTCTCGGTTCTATGCCGTGGAAGTCTCTCAACTCTTCGGCGGGGAACCAGGCGCGTTCTTCATCGTCTATTATGGGGATGCCGAAGTATCTGAAAGTTTGGGAGAAAAAGTATTTAATTAAATGCAATGGTATGCTAGAGAGTTCTTTTATAGAGGGAAAACATGACGCTTCCTGTGGGAAATGGTAGATGTTTTAGGTGGCTCTGGCCATGTCGATTCAAGGATTACAGCGAAAGAGTTACCGCAGCCCTGGTACATAAAGAGCTTAAGAAGGAACATGATTGATTTTAGTCGATAACAGCCTCACATTCCCTCACGTTGTAGGGTCATTTCATGATTTCCCATAAAAAAGGATTACGACGCTATCACGCAAAATAATGTTCAATATTCTATCGGCGGCTAAATTAATGAAGAACAAGAGAAGCGGTTAAAAGGAAGACTACAAAACTTCACTAAAACTACATACTGACCTGCAAATAGCCAGCACTGGTATCCACAACACAGATGCTAAAACCAGCACCAATACTAGAAGTACTGCCCACACGGGCCAGGGTTTCCTCTCTGTATCCCCTATGGACTTGATCCAGGCATCGTACGCGGAGCCTTCGGTAGCTAGTTCCACGAATGAGGATACTAGGATGGAGAGCATGGCTAGAGGAGACAGGTACTTCCAGCAGATTAGCCAGTATATCCCTGGTCTTTGGCCCGTCATCAGCTGGATGTCGTCTGCGAATCTGAAAAGCGAAAAGTTAGCTATGACTATTAAGTTGTAAATTTTTTTGCTTTAGAATACTCGCATACCTACTGCTAACTTTTCGGACAGTTTGTTTGGGCTCATTAATCAGTGTGAAGATGAATGGTAGTGCGCAAATTACAAAGATCAAGCATTCAGCCGGTACCATACCGACTGAATACTTTAACAGATCAGATATCAAGATTTTCTTTAAAAAAAACTTTTTTGCCCAATATCCGGACAACAGTCGGCCGACTGTTTGGTCTGCAGTGTGTGGTTGAGCTTTTTTTTTTATTTGTGTAAAGTGCGTTTTTTGCTTGTCCCCCGGATTTGACCTAATTTCATTGTTAAACCCATTGACTATTTGAGTTTTTAAAGATACTGGACCAAAGAATATACATTTAATTTTAATTTATTATATTAGTTTCTGTTCTAATTATTCATTATTTTGTTTTAACAGCATTTAAATAAACAGGAGTAGGCTTTTTTTGCTTGTCCCCAGCTAAATTCGTATGATTGGATCAAGAATATTTCGCAATTTTTCTACGGACGATATACTTTTTTTAAGGGGTTTAGTTTCTAAATGTCATCATTTAATAATATTCATCAATTCATTTGTAATATTCTAGCTTATTTACATAAAAAACCTATAAAACTACGATGATGAAATTTTGATCCATCCTGAACATTCAGTATTGTGACCGCATTTTATAGTACTTTAAGCCACAATTTTTGGGTCCTAATACTTTGAAACAGGCACTATTTAGACATACTACTGGTTTTTGCTTTACTTTACTATTAAAGTCAAAAGGATTTTGAGGAACGTAGACGTTTTGTTGCTGGCTCCGTACAAGAACGGAATTTATGTTCAGATTTGTGTTTGAATTTTACTACAGGGTAACCAAATATTAGGATTGCTGTTTATTTCTAGAAACCGCCATTTCTTTAAGTTACTGTTTAAAATGACATCAAATGGAAAAGAACTACAAATAATTATTTATATTTTTTTTTTAATCGGCAAGTATGAAAATGTGACTTCCGTTTTGTGACCAAATCTATGGTCACATACGGGCTGAGCTCAAAGTCACAACATGACTGATCCTATAAAATTAAGTTTACATGGAAACAGTGATGTTGTTTCAGAAATTCAGAATAATAGTTTTCTGTGGGGATCAATTTTATTTTATTCATGTTTACGATCTTTATGTAAACGAGGTACAATATTTTTTTGTTATTATTTGTTCCATTATTGAAAAGATATAGTATTTCTTGATTATTATTAAATGTTGATCTGGAATATTACATAATTATAATAATAGCGTCCATGTAGATGAAGCTTTATACTTTTCAGACGTTCAGTTGCGTGACTGTCCCTGTGTTCTATTTGAAACAAAAAAATATTTAAAATTCTTTATAAAATACTGTTTTGTTCTGTTTTCGCTCGATGGACAGGAATTTAATTTTGATTCATAACTAGGGATCACTGCAGAAATATATTTTTATTATAGCTTAATATTTTAAAAATTAATATCCGATGTGCATCAAAAGTCACATAATTGAAATTGAAGTTTGATTTTTGTTATAAAACGTTCAAAGAATTGTCGTGTATTGTGTTTTTTCCTTTTGACAAGATTGTTTTCTTTAATTAGTAATAAAAATATTAATAATATTTTGTGTGGTTTTTTGTTAATATCATACTCAATAGAGTCACATTCTGGAAGTGATCACGTAGCTTTTTCCATTATGTAGGTATTCGGATATTTATTATTCTAGCTATATTTTTTGCGTTCCAACTTAATTTTCGTTAATTTCAATCTATACACTATTTAAAAATAAAAAAAAGTTGCCATAAATTAGACTTTTTTAAAAAAGCTAAGTTTTATACATGTTGACACAAATAAAAAAAAAAGCTCGGTTACGAAAGCAAAAGGTAGGTAAGTATGCTTTATTTGTATCGATGTTATTAATCACGCATGAATGAGCCGAAAATCTGACAAACCTTAAGACGTGAGAGAAAAATGAAAACTGCTAAATAACATGGAAATAAGGATAAAAACTGCGGCAAGCGTTATGCCAAGAAATCTGATTAACAAACTTTAATGGACGTCAACTTTTTCAGCTGTATGCGTTAAAAAGTTTTTCATTTGAAAAGATTTTCATCGTCCATTATAGAATTAACAGCTGTAGCTGAAAATTCAAACCTCCTTTTGCAGTTAAAAACTAATTAACACTTTGAATAAGTGAGAAGAAAAAATAGTATAAAATGAAAAACTAACGATATTTTTTAGTAACGCTGTTCGCTTGACTTTTCGTTATTTTTATGTAGCCTACAATTGTAATCTAGGAAAACTACCGGTAAACGAAGGTATTACCAAATTATTAATCAGGTTTTCAAATGTATCATGTTACACAAGATGCTAACAAAATTATCACACGTAAAATATAAAGCCTCCGTACATAATAAATTAATTTAGTACATAAGCTCGCTAGTCTGCTAGTCTACTTTAGAAACTCATTAGTGATGCAGGCGTGCAAAGTTTGTATCGATCGATTTAAACGAAGCAAAATCATCTCGCTATTAGGTATATCTGATATTTTATTCAATAACAAAAAAATCGTAGTAGCTACACCTTAGAGAAAGGCGAATATTACTTTTGTCTGGCCGTACATTTTCAAAGTCGAAAGTTTTTATTTTAAATAAGCCTTATACCACACTAGTTTCATAGTATATTGATCCTATAAACAGCCCCGGATCTAGGGGGGGGCAAGCCGGGGCCCATGCCCCGGGCGGCAAATTCAGGGGGCGGCAAAATCAGGCAGATGCCAAATTCACACTTCACAGACCAATTGACTACTCGTCATTGATTTAACATTGACCACGGAATAAATAATAGCACAAGTACAGCAATTTTATGGCCATATCAACTTGAACGATACCCTGAGCGCGGAGTGGGATATGCTGCACGACTGCACGAACATTTATTATTCACGAGACGAAATTTTAGTAAACTAAAACTGATTAAAATTATTTGCGATCATCTATGAGCCAGAAGCGCTTATCGCATATTTATTGTTATTTTAAATCCTACTCCTTCTTAACCTATGGTGCAGGGCGTGCGAATAACCCGGGCGCCTCGGTCTCAGGGGCGCCGCGGGACGCCCCACCACCAGGAAATTTCAATGAAATGACACCCTTTTGATAAGGAAGTTTCACATTGTATCATGATACTGACAAGCAAAGTTTCTAAAAAGTCGCCTCCGCTTTGCTTGATTGATCATTTTGATTATTTTTCACTTTTAACATCCACTAAGTGAAAAAATTGGCACTGACACTGTACATTTTTTCTGATTGTTTATTATTTTTATTGACGCACCGAATCAACGAACACAAATGGCACTCGCTCTAATCAGTTTCTTTTTATTTTACTTACATAATTTCCAGTTTAATTTGTCAGTCATCAAACAAATATTTTAAAAAAGTTCGCGCTCGCTACGCTCGCGGCTACTTGTTGCTTTACAAGGTACTTAATCATCAAGTACTTTTGCGTCGTGGGCTCAAAAAATTTTGCGCTCGCTCCGCTCGCGCAATATTATACATGGTTTGCCTTCGTTACTACAAAGGTCGAATGTAGCAAAAAGCATTTATACGGAGTCCTCAAAAACAAACAAGTTTGCGCTGCTTGTTACTTTACAGCGCTTTTTAAAACTTATTAAGTTTTTGTGTCCCAAAATTAAAAAATTTGCGCGCTCGCTTCGCTCGCGCTACTTTTTACGGTTGCATGAATCTGTCTCGACTTTCAGAACGTAATCCTGGCATTCCTGGCCAACAGTTTAAGCCTACAATGATTTGGACACCATTTTTAAGTCCTTTACCTACCAAAAAAGTGACTTTCGTTCGAACGTTCTTATTTATATTCCTTATAACTATTCTAAGTACTTCGATCAATATGTACTAGGTATAGGTGGCGCTTGGGTGATGATTGCACCCAAGCGCTACATGGGCTAGAGGCGGCCCTGCCTGCCTACATAGTGATAGCTGAAATTAAATGGATGATAAAGGTGAATAAACATAAGTATGTAGGCAGGGCGGCATTTTCAGTTTTTGCCCCGCCTAAAAAAAATTGAAGATCCGGGGCTGCCTATAAAGAAGAAACGGCAAGGAACTCAATAATAACTAGAAAATTGCTAGTTTCTTTTAGAGGATTTTATATTGGAAAATGTGATTTTCTAAATTATTTCAAGAATCTTACATGTAGGTGTATGCTCAGCACTTGCCCTTACTTTAGGGAGAAGTACTTTTTATTACCTAACAAAATTAGAAATAGCTTTCTTAAGTACCAAACAGTCGGAAGACAAAGTTTTAATTACATAACTTTTAGCTGTTTGTTACTGTTTTCTAATAATGGAGCGATTGGGTAGGTTCTTATTGTCTAGCTCCGATATAATTTATAGTTGTAATTATAATTACTACATTTTATTTTCGCTATCACTATACCTAAAGCACGGTACTTACATAATCATTGATAACTTTCCTACTATACACCATATTTCTAGCTTAATGCCTTTTGAATAACTACTTCAATAAAATCCTGATTTTAAACTTTTGTCAAACCAAGCGCTATGATGAATAATTTTCTCTTTCCTTTTAGGTGCGCTTTCCGAATGAAATATAATTTTTCACTTGCTCTAAAGCGAAACGAGATGCGAACTCAATAAATAAACAACCAAATGGATTACTATTAACATGTAGTGTATTTACCATTACCTACCTACAACATATTTATTCAAAGAGTATATTAATCACTTTGAAAACCTTCACAGTACCATCTTATTCTCTTTAGAAGACAAATTCTGTTTCCTTTGACAAATCCTTCTACAGTTGTACCATCTTGAATGGAATAATTTGCAAGGATTCCGTCTTAGCGGGAGAACTATAAAGGATTCTCAGCTTGTCCTGAGGACACTCAGGTTCTCAGATAAGATACCTAACAACTCCTTTTAGTATAAAGAAACAGTTCGCTCTATAGACTAGCTAAAGTTACTAGCCTGGATTCAAATATACGAGTATGTTGGATCAAGATGTTTGATTAGTGAAGGTAATAGCACCCTAAGCGGAAAATGTAAGCCAAGACCATAGTACGGCACGGTTAAAAGTATTCTAGATGAATTAAACTTTATAGAACAGTAAAAATATTATTTATTCTAATTAAACAACAAGAAGAGCACTTTTGATTGATTAAGGTTAAAGGTTACCTCCTCATGTTATCAAAAATACATAAATATAAAAGAGAAAGTATACTGAAGAAAAATATAAATACTTTTTTCATTAAAAAACAAAGGGCAAAGTGTGAGAACCAGATTGCACGGTTATATAAGCTGGAACGAGACGAGTGACGTAAGCCTGGTCTCAAAGGAGTATTACATAAGTCGTATGAAAACAAGCCACATATAGCCATAGAATATATGTTCTGGCAGTTTGAATTTAGAAGGGTGGAACGCCATGCCGGTCGTTTGGTTTAGATAAATGTTATATTTTAGCAAGCAAAGTTATGCTTAGACATTGTGAGCCAGGCTTATAGTTACCTAGTTAGGTGGTAGCAAATCATTTAGCAAATAAAATGATAATAATATGTATCTACTGAATTGGTGTCTAATATGCTGAGGGATTATTCGAAAGTGTTACCGCAGCTTTAGTATGTCAAAAACTCAGAAAGGAATATTGTGGATTTTAGTTAGTAAAAGTCTGACACTCCCATCTTACTGCACCCACAGTGGGAGGCATCATCTGATGATTTCCAACCCCGAAAAAATGATAATGCGTGCTTCAGTCTATATGCATAACATTAAACTTATTTTTACATTTACCAAAGTAAAACTCAATAAAAACGCAACACTTTCAATTCTTATTAAAATCACGTCTGAAAGCTCATAATTAAACGCAGCAAAAGTTATTCTCGATGCAAAGAGCAATCAGTTCCATGCAGGCTGAAGTTTAAATAGAATTTAACATATTCCCTGGACATAATCCTCCATTCGTGTTCTAAAATTAGAACCTCTTTTAATCCATCTGGCTGATGAGATAACGTCATCAAATCTCTTGCACGAGTGTGTGAGTTAGAAAGCTTGGAAATGGCTATTCGCTTTGAATAATCGCTACTTCTGTTTATAAGAAGAGCCTTTCTTACCTAATTACTTAATTCAGCTGGCTCGATAAAATGTTCTACCTCATGACCTCATTAAATCTAGAATAATAACAGCTGTGTAAAATGTGACTCAATCGATCAATTATCTCCAAGTACCTAATAACAATACTTACACAGTTTGTTAGTTAATAACCGCATTTTACTTAAAGAAGCTTTTAAAGTATAAAGTACCTAATAAAAAAGTTATTATAATGAAATGGCCTTTCAACAGTATAATCTTTTTGTTAAATCAACAAGTGGCCAGCACTAAAGTTTTAGACATGTCGAATCATAGACAATAATCTGGAAATGGCGTCTTAACCCAGACGGAATGTTCACGGTACATTTAACTGATTTGAGACCCTTCTCCGTTTGAGTGCCCCCGTCGGGTCAAGATTATCCCGTCACATTAGACTTTAGGCATTTATTTTAAAATTTTACGTTTTTAATTCTTGATAAGCATGCAACTATTTTCAAAACAGAAAAGGATTTGTTTTTTTTATTGCGTTTCGGGAGACTTAAAGGCTTTACACAATACTAACTAGCTATTCTACATTGTCAGGTTTCAATTAAGAAATAAAGATGATTTGCATGTTTTAAGTCTCAATTTATTTGACAGCCTCTTACTTAAGCATTTACCACTTAATAACACGATTTGATTTTAAGAATTAAGCAAAGATAGACTCCTGTGTAGGTACTCTTTGCTAGACAAGTTAAGCATGTACCCAAGGTACGTTTAAACAAGAATTTTCAACTTACCAAGTTAAGTTTCATTGCACTTAGATACAACTAGGTACTTCTAAGTTGCAAACACATTGCTACAAGATGTTCTCAAGTAAACTTAGCTCGATAATAATGTCTAGCAAGTTTGGTAAGCCTGTTGAACTGTTTGCAATCTAACCTCTAGTTGTTCGAAGTTTGTCTATAGGTATCGTAGTAGTTTAGACCACAACAGTGACCGTAATTAACGCACAATTTATCAGTTTAACAAAATAAAATGCTCATTTTTCGTGCAAGGTTAAAGCCGCAAGTCTTTAGCAACAAGTAAATAGGTACGTTCAGCGGTAGTATAGTAGATAATTTTGTGTATTTTCAGAGGCAATCAGAGGCCAGATATCTTAAAGTCAGACGAGACGACAGCAAAAATTCATATTAAGTTGCATCTAAAGGTTGTTTCAACTGCCTGATTACTCTTAAATAGTATCAATAACAGTCTTCCAAAAGTCCGGGACTATATCCCATGTACAACTTAAAGACACGATAAAATGTACAATTTCATAAGAAAATGTCATCTTACTAAAAGAAAGAGCAGATTATCATTTAAAAACTTAGAGGTATAAGTAACAGCAAAATATAATACCTCAGTTGCAATCCTAAACTAACAAGCCCACACAAGTCAGGCTGTCAAGTAAGCGGACCCCAAACGGCTTTGACCTCGTTAAGTTACGACCCTCAAGCTTACAGTCCGGTGGCCAGTGTTTGTATTTAATTTCTTCGTTTACTTAGCTTTAGCAGTTAAACTTGACTTCTTTTGGGAGTTAGTGATAAGAAATTGTAATGTGCTTGTGTGGTACCTAAGTGATGTCACTTAAATTAATACCATCTAGTTTTGTTATCTAGTTTTTTTAGCAATGTGTTGCGTTCACAGGACTAATTAAATAAATAAATAATGTAGGGATAATCAGCTAAATACACTGGAAACCAGCATGATATAGTTGTGAAAAACCAAATTAAAATACTAATATGATCTAATTGGAGAGGCCTATGTCCAGCAGTGGACTGCGAAAGGCTGATGATGATGATGATGATGATCTTATTAAAGTTATAAAGAAAACTTACCTTTTAACTCCATAGACGTAGGCAATCCCAACGCACTCGAAGAATGCTATGATAAGCAGCGGAAAATTTCCGCTATACATGTCAAACAGCAGAAATATATAGCTGCCAGAACCATGAGCGAAGCCCATAGACAACAGGCAACAAAGGAGGCACAAGCCCCCTGTTAAATACTCCTTTCTCAAATTCGGGAATAGTTTCATATCCACTATAGATGTGACCACTCCTTCAAGAGTACCGAATTGGGAGTCTATTCCTAATGTGAAGAGCATCAGGAAAAAGAGGACGGACCAGAATTGAGCTCCAGGGAACTGGTTTATGGCTTCCGTGAAGATAATGAAGGCGAGGCCTGTTCCGGAGGCAGTCTGTGGAAGAAAGACAGATATAATGTTATTTTAATTGATATTAAAGTTAGAGAAGTCACTCTCTTTGAACCTAAAATCTGGCATTATTACTATTGACTACAAAAATGAACACATTTTTGTTTTGATTACACTCTTAATTCGGTGTAAATTCTGAAATGTTAGCAAAATATGTAACTACTATAATAATAAACCGGCCAAGTGCGAGTCGGACTCGCGCACCGAGGGTTCCGCACAAATCCTGTATAGATAAAAAGTGAGTCTCGCGCCAACCGCAACTTCCCACATAGATAGGTTTTGACTGCCATTGTGGGATCGATAGCAAAGATCAGATATAGTTATGGGAACTCCTTTACAATTTATAAAGTAACCTTGTGTTGGAGCTTATTTTATTTTAGGTGATGAGAATTCAGTACAAATGGGATCTTCTATTTTTGAGGGATTAATCACCTAACGAGCCCCAATTTCAGGTTTTTTTCGAAACTGCCTGACGACTTGTAACTGTCGAATTGTAACAACGACTGCTAGAGAGTAGGATTCGGGGCTGCTGGCTTTATGTTTCTAGAGCCTTGACAAAAGTGTAATTCTGTCCCTTTCTTTGTTTTATAAAGTCGGCTTTATTTTATTTTGTAGCATTTTACAAACAAATCCAACTTCAAACATTCAAGCAACAAGAAAACAAAAGCAAGAAAGAAATTAAAAAGATGTTAGGTGCATCGGTCTAGAAGTCGGTGTCTAGAGGATGCATCTATATTTATTTATCCACCGAGATCTAGACCGATGCATATAAACAGTTTTCTTGTGGTTTTTAGAAGTTGTTTTTTTTTTTGTAAATAGTTTTTATTTTTAACTTTTGTGAAAAGTTCTCGTCAATACGAATAATATAAGCCCAAACACGACGTTACTAAATCATACCGTTAAGGAGTTCTCTCGACTTTCTCACGTCTCCATCATCAAGAAAGCTCTAAACCTTCACTGTTTGATAGTTTTACCAGACATACATCTGAGAATCAAGTTTTAATCCTATGCATGCCTACAATTTTTGATAGTTGCCCTCAATTTCTCAGGATTTCCATCATCAGATCCTGACCTGATGACAATGGAAATAAACGGCGAGTATACTCTTTTACTACAAAGAAATGATTTCTCAAATCCGTCAAACTTGGTCGTTTAAATTCCGCATTGAAATGAGGAAAATATTTGATTTGATATGATAATATTTTATGTAACTTCAAATTTATCATTTTGCAATTTTTCCTTTATCTGTACTATATAACGTTGCTTCTTGCCGAATTTCAAGATTCTGAGTTCACGGGAAGTACCTTGTAGGTTTTGATTCCCTAGCGTGTGACGGAAATTCGTCTAAGGTGTCGGTATAACTGCTGTATCTTTTGATCGCGTTAACTCAGAAGTTTGATTTTTTCACTGCTTAAAGGGACAATAGACCTAGGTATTTGGTATAAATTTCAATTTGATACCTTTATTCGTTCGTGAGAAATAAGGTAGTAAGTTTCATTTTATTAAAATATTTTTTTTTACATTATATAACTAAAAAAATGAGATTTTCGTAATTTTTCCTATATTCGCATTATATGACAATGCTTCATGCCAAATTTCAAGACTCTGAGTTTACGGGAAGTATCCTGTAGGTTTTGATTCCTTTGCGAGTGTCGAAAATTTGTTGAAAATATCGACACAATCGGCTGTATCTTTTGATTGGCTTGGCTTAGAAGTTTGATATTTTCACAGCTTAAAGGGACAATAGACCTGAGTATTTCATGTGAATTTCAGGTTGATACGTCCACGCGTTCTTGAGATAAAGGGTCTTGACAGACAGACAGACAGACAGACGGACAACAAAGTGATCCTATAAGGGTTCCGTTTTTTCCTTTTGAGGTACGGAACCCTAAAAAATCCTCAGAATCGCATGTAATCGATCATGTAGATGTCGATCAATGTTTGTTCTAACAAACCCCCATACACCATATCAATTTATGTCAACATGTACCTACATATTTTCTTCAAGATTCTCGTTAAACCAATTTTCTCGACAAGCACTCGGCCTCATTTTAAATGTCTACAAGCAATCAGACTGGTTAGCTTTCCACTCTGTTTGAAGTTCAAGATTACACAGATTCGCGATTACATCTTCAACAGATTGTAAATAAAATCTAACATGGAGATTAAATGCCTGCATTTGTTTAGAGCCCACAACAATGAAAGTACTGAGCGAAAAACGTTATCAGAATATGGATTATTAAAGCCGTTTTTAGCTGTACGCTTGAGAGAAAAAACATTTTGAGACACAATGGCTGATATCTCTGACAATTTAGCGTAGTCTATTATTTGAAATAGCTTCTTGCTTTAAGTAATAAATGGGGTATTTAAGCTATAGATCTATATAACTACAACTTACATTATCTAGCTCCTTCTGCAAGTCGCATTCAGGTAGATGAGGCATCACCAACGACGTCAGATTCCCATTCAGGTCTACCGTCACCGTCTGCCCAGCCTCAGGCAGTACCAAGGACTTAAAGGCAGGCCCAAACACCTCCAGCAAAGTCTCGTTCCTCACATCCAAACACTTCTCATACACCATCGTAGCCTTAAACCCAATTATAGAAAACACCACGATACCAGCAAACATGGACGTTAAGCAGTTCGTCATAGAGACCATAATCGCATCTCTGTAGCAGTTATTGTCAACTGGGTTGTATGAAGAGAAGGCTATTAGACCCCCAAAAGCGAGGCCAAGGGAAAAGAAGATTTGTGTGCCTGCTTCCAGCCATACCACAGGGTCCAAAATCCTGTGCCACTTTGGAGTGAATAAATGAATCAGTCCGTCACTCATGCCCTTAAGGGTTATGCCTCTAAAGAAGAATATAACGAGGACTATGTAGGGGAAGGTGGCAGTGACGTAGACCACCTTCCCTGAGGACGCGATGCCTTTGATCATGCACAGGTAGACTAGGATCCAGGCAATGACTAAGGCTAGTGCTATTTTGTAGTTGAATGTTTCTGGGTGGTTTATGTCTTCTGATATTTGAAGGGTTGTGCGGTACCAGAAGTATTGGGTTGGACTGCTCACCTGAAACAAATGAAACACTTATTAATTTCTATTAAATAAACATCGGTGGGTATCTGTGATTCTTGTATTCAGGGATAATACTTTTCTCCCAAAAGAATGTTGCTCAATGCTCATATTCACGTACAGCTCGGGAAATATACAAATCACGCAAAATTGTCTGTTTTATTCTCGCCGGAGCACAAAGGAAAACGATTTATTAAGAAAACGGCGTAACACGAACCAAGAAAATCGATCCATCGGGCTATTATTTAACTGCTTTTTATAGAAAAGTAACAAAAGATTTAAAAATAGAAAAGCAAAAATATGTCAGCAGTTACAAATTGTATACAATAGTTCTTTTTATATTTTATTTAACGTCTAGCCGTTTTCCCGTGGTTTCACCCGCGTCCCGTGGGAACTACTACCCATACTGGGATAAAGTAATTGTCTATGTTAATCAGGAGTGTAGCTTTCCAAAGGTGAAAGAATTTTTCAAATCGGTTCAGTAGTTTCAGAGCCTTTAGGCCTTTAACTATTAAGTAATATGTGCTTTAGGGTATCAAGAAACAAAAAACCTTTCCCCTTTATTACCTATAGTAGTCTAGATAAAAAAAGAGAAAATAGACAATCCGATTTTCCATGAAAACCGCCACGAATGCCTTAATTATAATTACACGGATTAGTGAAAAGGCATCTGGATCTTCAAGTAAAAGCCTTCGACCCAAATAATCGTCCGCAGTCTGAAGGCGTAATTTGTTCACTGATAATTATCGTAATGGGACGAGATTACGGTTCAGACTATGTTCAACATTTATTTCTTCGAATAATATTATTTATAAGAAAATCTTTCTATACTAATAGTAGTTTCTTTCTACCCTTAAGGCTCCGAAACTACTGAACCAATTGGAAAAATTCTTTCACTGTTTGAAAGCTACAATTTTCCTGAGTAACATAGGCTATATTGTATCTCGGTATCGGTGATAAGTCCCGCGGTAAAACAGCTAGTATTTTATAATAGGTTTAAAACATTTTTCTTTGGGTACGTTCATAAAACAGCAAATAAAAAAAAATGAAGGAGGCTGCATTACCTACATTTTACAACGTTCGCGAAACGAATAACAGAAAAGCGTTCGTAATTTAAAACAAAAGGAGAATGCCAACTTTTTCTGATTAATGCCAGCCAGATGCGAATCTTTATTAAAAAGGTCTGCTATAAATTACTGAACTGTTTTATAAAGATTTTTTCAAACAGATATTATTGTACTCATTCACCTGACTTTGTTTGAATATGTGTCTTCTCAACTTGATTAATTATTAATTAATTTAACGTAATAAAATTCCATACATATGGTATATTTTGTTACTAGTTCAGAAAGAATTGCGTCCCATTTTTCACGGTGCTGGAAAAAACTACCTTCTTATGCAGTTCCTACCTACAAAAACAGAAGGCAATGGCAGCTACTTCATTTATATAAACCGTAAAAATAATATTTTTTGAGAAATTTCGAAGGTCATCGGACTGCTGAAATCTTTTTTTCTGCGTCAAAAGTACTCAAAGTTTAAGATTTACTTCACAGTCGTCTGCCCCGGACATCGACCTTGTCTGTGATTTATTGCAGGTGCCAACCTTCTCGACAGAAACCCTATTTTACCCAGCACCCTCAACCTTCGTTTGAAAATATATATTTTGACAGAGATGAATTCTGAAAATTTTGCCAATTCGAAATTGATCAATGTCAAACCATTTGTATATTTATACTAATTCAAGCTGTAATTCCTAATTCAAAAATACATCTGTTTGTTTTAGGCAAATGTGCTTTCGATAACAAATTGGATAAAAAAAGAGAAAAAAATAAATAAAGAGTGTACAAAGTACATAATTTTGTTGAATTGCATTTTTATACATATTGCAAAAACATTACATTTTACTTATCAGACAGTTCTCAATTGACCGTACAAGTCTGCACACAAGTTATTTTAATATAATAACGTTTTTAATTAAATTACGTTATTTTCTGCAAATCGTCAAGTTTTATTTATCAAGTGTTACTCCATCAAGATTATCAATATATCAAGACAAGAGCAACAGCTCCAACAAAGAGAAAAAAAAAACAAATTGTATAGATTTCATGATATGCGGCTTGAGCTCTTGAAGACAGTTTATATCTGACTTCGAAGTACTTGGAAACCGGGATCCAACTAGTATTTTTACCTACTTAACTTACTTTTATACCGACTTAGTTAGCAATAAAGATTTTGAATTTGAATTTTTGATTGTTATTAAAGAGTAAATATGTACTTTAATGATACTGAAAAGTTTATATGTTTGACACCCCGCTAGTTTCAGATTAACAGAACACTCTCCTCGATCAAATTTTTGTGAACCATACAATAATTACCATCGGGAGTGCTATCAGCACATATCAAAACAAAAGACAACATATCTCAATTAGCAACAAAGCCACATATTTCCACCCTCTATGCAGGGCTGGCACTACAATTTTAAGTTAGATACTCACTAGCAAGCCATAGGCAAGATTCTACCAAAATGCGTAATGCAAGTCTACTGCTACATACTAGCAGTAGACTCGCATTACACATTTACATAGATTATATAGGTAGGTACTTTATTGGATGTGCGCCAATTTTTTATTTATTTTTTTATCTTAGAACTAATTCAACTAACACGGTGACATAATGGACCGTCATATCGCTAAGAGCGATCTCTCCCAGCTAACCTATATCGTCGATCAAAGGTTGCAATTTCCCGAATATTTTTGAAATATTACTTAACTTACAACAACAAAACTAGACGCTGGTTACAGTTAATGAGTACACGGCTTTAAAGTCGCCTAATTATAAATGCAATTTGTACAACTTTAATTAAATATCCGACGTGAATTCACTGCTAGTATTTCAGCCGCATACAGATAGCAATGTGTACGAATATTTCGATGTACATTTTTGGAATGAACTTTCTACATATTGTAGCGAATGCGTATAGTATATTTTTATACATTTTCATTAAATATTGAGAGCATCAAAAATGCTTTCGATGTTTTTTTCGTTTTTACGAAGCGAGCTTACTATTAAGCCAATACACAGATTCTGATAAAAAATCGTTCGTGTTAGTTTTTTGGACTTTCAATCATTAATTCAATATTCAGTTATAATATCAGTATTTAAACCATCGCAAATCGGCCTACTGTCTCTTAAATCCCTTCTGTCCGTCATCTGCGCCATAATATGGTAATAATATTCCAACAAGGTCGTAACAAAAGCGGCCATCTGACACTGGCAACCCTGAAATGACGTCTTATTCATCATAGACAATGTGGGTCGTCTTCACGGATTAAGGAAAGATGAGCGGAGATGCCATAATGTAGGTACATCAAACGCCTTCTTCTTGGTCAAATCCTAACTGTGGGCATGACCAAACGATCAGTTACGAGTGAACTAACGAGGCGTTCAGGTTCCTTGAGAATCTGTCAACGATTTTTGGTATTACAAAAAAATTACAAGTCTAAAGAAGTAACGCGAAGACAGTAACGTTCCTCGTACCCGCTCACCCGCATTTTGGCGCGCTACTTTCTTAGGAGATTTTCCATTATGGCACCTCCGCTAGTCATTTTGTTCTCCATGGTTTTCTTTGAGGACCGTGACGTCACAGCTCCCTTTCATCTTAGTGACGGGGACTTATTAATGAGCGTAAGCTATCGATTTTGGTTCAGCAATGAAACAAAAGATTTAATGAGGGTTTCGTTCCGATATTAGATTCAATTATGAGGATTGTTCATTTAAATGAGATTTCTATTACCAACATTGAAAGTGTAATTTAAATTAGTTATTGGTTTTCGTCGTGGACAGTCAGTTACAGTGTTTTAGTCGGGAAGTGTAATTTATTTATCAGTCTATCAATTAGGCACGTGAAGTGTCTCAAGTTTCCAAGAGTTACTAAACAAGTAATAATTAGACTAAATAACATTGATCAAAATACTACATTTTTAAATCAAAGAAAAACAATTATGTCGTATTTAAAAATACAAATTCATACGTTCATAATTTGTATTCTCACTAAACGAAGCCATATTGTAAAATACGACTTTGACCTTCATAAACCTTAATACAAGAAAGGATAAACAAAAAATAGTAGACATCTGTATATAAGTACCAAAGCTAAGAGAAATGACTGAACTTTCCAGCTGTGGCCTACGCAACGCCTACGCGCTACGCCTGTGAACTCTGTGGCTACGGCGTAGGCGGTCGCGCTACGATAGTGAATTCAATTTTGTATTAGTTTTTATTTTTGTATCTAACTTATTAGAGTGAAATTATTATTAAATGTAATGTTTCTTTTCTTAACAAACGTAAATGGAAAATCTGAAAATTGATAAAGTAGAAGAAAAATAAGTCTTAACATCCATAATTTGATAAAAATTGAATTAAATGAAATAAAAATGATGAATTACACTTTAATTAAAGCTGGATATCTATTAAATTATCTGCTTTAATATCTATCTATTAAAGCAGTAATTGTTATTCACTTATACTATAAAAAATAGAGCAAAAGTTCTAATGAAAAATGCTACATACATAAAAAATAGTCTTTACAAAAACACTGTAAAAATTATTGAACAATCCTTTCATAAATACGTCCATATTTCAACAGAGACTAAACCACAAATAAGATCTATTTTAAAAACGAGTTATGACAATCGCTGGTCGTTTGCATTCAAAACTCGTTAAGCAAAGTTTTAGAGTAATGTTTCAAGTTAGACTTTTGAAGTAAAATACATTTAGAAACGTGTCTCATACTTTGTGTATTATCGCGGTATTTGTAGTAAAGGGTAAGTAGAGATCTGCCGGGGCTGCGGGTTGTTCGAAAGAGATACCGCGGCCCTGGTACATAAAAGGCCTATGACGGAAAACGACGGTCTTTAGTCAGTAAGAGTCTGACACTCCCTCACCGCTGCTAACCCACAGCGGAAGGGGTCATTTGATGATTTTTGACGTCGTTAAAAAAAAGGGTAAGTAGAGATGGAGAGAAAATCTGCCGCTGTATTGTAAGTAATTTAATGTCAAGTTTTTATCAGACACTCGACTACATTTTTCGAGAAATGTACTTGATTTCTCAAGGATTCTAAGTTCTGTTCAGATATTAACTTGATGATTTGGACCATACAGGGAGTACCTACACTATTTCGCTTTAAAAGAACACAAATTGGTTGTACGAATTGAGAACTATTTCCTATTTTGGAAGCTGGTACAAAAATAGAAACCAATTTAATACCGAAAAAATTGGTTTTCATATGCTCTTCTTTTTATTTGATGTGAAATGCTGTTGAAATAACTTTTGGGAAAAAAACTGAAAATAGATTTTAAACTGTACTTATTTGTTTATCAGACTTCTAACTAGAGCAATACACAATACTAAAGAGCCTTTAAGTAGAGGTTTTAACTAAAACCCTATTGCTAATGAAAGTAAGTACCAATTCCACATAGTAATAGTCGTGGTAGCCTAGTGGGTAAAGAACCAACCTTTCGAGTATGAGTGTGTGGGTTCGATTCCAGGGTCAGGCAAGTACCAATGCAACTTTTCTAAGTTTGTATGTACTTTCTAAGTATACTTAGACACCAATGGCTGATAAAAAGGAGAAGGAAAACATCTTGAGGAAACCTAGACTATAAAGTCTGAAATCACCAACCCGCATTGAGCAAGCGTGGTGATTAATGCTCAATCCTTCTCCATGTGAGAGGAGGCCTGTGCCCAGCAGTGGGACGACAAAAAGGTAACAGTAACAGTAACCAATTCCACATAATTAGCCTACATACCCATACAAGTTACCCTTATTAGAATCATTTGAAAGTAAGTGCAGAGCAAGTGACCCATTTTCATAATGTGCTAGTTAAACGCCACGATTGAGGTCATAAAGCGTACCAGGTAGCGCTGTAAAAGCCTGAAGTACTGTAAAAGTTGAAACGGTTATTGCTTTACCTTTTATCTTACTAGCTGTTTAACGTGGTTCCACCCGTGTCCCGGTGGAGCGAGTTAGCGTAACCGGATAAAAAACCGGCCAAGTGCGAGTCGGACTCGCGCACGTAGGGTTCCGTTCCATCCAAACTAACATTCTATATATATTTATGGATATCGAGCAAAAATGAGCAAAAAAATCACGTTTGTTGTATGGGAGCCCCTCGAAATATTTATTTTATTCTGGTTTTCAGTATTTGTTGTTATAGCGGCAACAGAAATACATCATCTGTGAAAATTTCAACTCTCTAACTACACGGTTCATGAGATACAGCCTGGTGACAGACGGACGGACGGACGAACGGACGGACGGACGGACGGACGGACAGAGGAGCGAAAACAATAGGGTCCCGTTTTACCCTTTGGGTACGGAACCCTAAAAAGTAGTCTATGTGCTTTCTCAGGCTTTAGATTCTGTGTGGTAAAGTTAAATTAAATCGATTCAGTAGTTTTAGCGTGCAAGCCGGATAGCTAGACAGAGTTAGATACTTCCGTATCAATGCACTGTTGAATGGGAACAGTGCATATTCCACTTCTAAGTTTTCACAATAAAAGAGAAATAAGATGAAAAGAAACAGCGATATACAGTTTACAACTTTTTCTTTAAACTCCTATCTTCAGTAAGCAAATCCATAGATAGATATATAATTGGGATCGGACCGTGCTCTTAGCAAACCACCCCGGTATTGTAAACTTCGGAGCACAATGGTACAAAGAGAGAATAAAAACAGGAATATATTCAGCATGGAGCATCGACTATTGATTTTGTACTGTTTGTTCGTGCACTGAATGGTGAACCAACACTGTTGTATATTGTATATCACACAAAGTAGGTATGTTGGTTTGTTGTTGCTGTTGATTAATTTATTTTGAAGCTTTGACATGACCTGAATTTTAGTTATTTGCGTTTGTACAACTAGTTTTATTTAGTGTTTCTAGGGCTTTAGAGCGTGTTAAGGTTAAACAAACTTTCGTTTATTGGCTTAAAGAATTTAAAATAATGTTATTCAAATACCTATCTCGGTTATCTCACTAGTGTAGGAATACTTAAGCAAGCAACTACATCAAGACTTACTAGGTGTCAAACAAGAATTGAGGAATCCTGATTTCTTTTATAATAGGCAAAGACAAACACTTTTTTTAATTGTGTGAGTGTCTTTAAACAATAACTCTGCAGATTTATTAGATACCTTTTCTTTTATAATACCCGTTCTTTTAAGTAAGTATGTATAAAATAAGACTTTAGTACTTATCTATATATTCTTTCTATACATATAATAAATCTGTAGAAAAGTAATTTTTGTACATTGAAGAAATTGGCAAAAAAAATTGCCAGCATGTTAAAGGATAACTAACAGAACCCATTTCCATCATTTTTGTCATTTTTGTCTGTTTGTCTGTTTATCTGTTTGTTCGTTCGGGATTCACGTAAAATCTACGAATTCGATGCAGACAATGCTTATATACAAAAATTCTACGTAACTTGGGGTATTACTTAGTTTTTGTTTCATCGAAATCGATTCACTCTATCAAAAGATATGATTAATTTTGTGAATTCAAGATGTAAAATATTACGACACGCAATCTGTTTGTCAAAACTGTACATTTGAATGTTGTACTTATATTAGTTGATCGGCCTATTGTTAACCTTTACACAGAAAATCCCACCTTCATAAGTAACTTCGGAAGAAAAAAAAAATGAAAATTGTGTTTAGCCAAGGTTAAAGTAGCTCCATCTGTGGTAATCTGTGTTAAATAAAATACATAAAATTTGTCAAAGGAGCGAGGTGGTAAATGACAATAAATTACCATACATTCTTTATAGAGGATTATTATTTCAACAGATGGAGTTGTGTATTTTCCGTAATTCACCATATTTTAACACGTAGTGTAATTTTTCGATAGACATTTCAATAGTGTTTGTCAGTTTGCCGTGCCACATCAAAATCCAATTATAATTATTACCTTGATGAAAGGAAAATAATAGTTCTCAGCCAAATTTAAAACGGTGCCATCTAAATTATTTTTTGAATATTATGTCAAAAATGATGACTTTAGTATAACAATTAATTATCATTTAAAGTTACAGATGGAGTTTATATCACGATTTTTTCATAAAGCTTCTCTTCCACTAATGTGGTGGCCTTAAGGTGATCTTCACACTGCCCCGCATCACGCTGCATCTTGCGTGTCGACGCACCTACGCGCGTTCTTGCGGGAGTGCAGATCTGCATCATCGTGCGGGTTTTTCACGCACTCACGCGCGTAGGTGCGTTTTGTAAATTCAGGCACGGCGGCTTCCATTTTCAAATATACACGTCACCCCCATTCAAAATGACGCGCGTCACTGCGGGATCAGTGTGCCATACCTTGCGTTTCGCCCCGCACCAACGCGCGGGCTGCGTTTTTCTCCGCATGTATGTGCGTGATCTGCATGAACGCGCGTGGATGCATTTTCAGTGTGTTGGACTATGCGTGTTTTCCATACAAACGGAGATATTTCCATACAACGGAAAAAAACGCATCCACGCACTACGCTGCATCATGCGGGGCAGTGTGATAATCGCCTAAAACAAATTACTTTGAGTGAATAATATTAAGTAAACCTTCATTATTTTTTCTGATGCAAAGTATGTAAACTTAATCCTAGAAGAAAGGAGGATCTGTCTCTCGCAAGCGCTGCTAAGCGTGAGGTAGGTAGGTAATGTAGGATTCTGTAGCTTTAAGAACAAGCCCAGATACAAAGTGCAGATAAGAAATGGGAGCTTTCTCGATTTAATACCATACACACGTAAAATGCTTTATGCGTCTGAAAACGTACAAATTACGCGTCGCATACCAGAGACATGCTTACTTTCAACTTCTGATCGCAAATACACTGGTCACGATTACGAACAGTCTCCGTAAGACCCGAGCCAAGTCTAAAAAAACACCTTTTATATAAAACTACGTTTGATGTCATTCAATCACAAAGACAGAATTGTTTTCTGTTGCAAATCCTATCCACCTGTATCCTATCCTAATCCAGCATGCATTGCAGGTGTGCATTGCACAAAAACCAATGGTATCCTATTCGAGAAGTCAAAAGAGTCGACCTGCCAACGTCAGCTTCTGCGCTAAGCAAGTGTTCTTAATAGTACCATCAGAATTACATTCATCGTTGAATGAGGTGAATAAATTTTCAGAAACCACAATAACAGTAGGAGCCAAAGCATATGATCGCTTCATAGAGCTCTGATTGGCCCCAGTTGACCAAGTCAGGTCTGATTTGTTCGTTCATCAGATCTTTCAAAGTTTTTCGGTGGACTTTTTTTACTTACTGTCGTCCTGTTTACGTGTGACACAAAATATGGTATATAAACGCAAGAGCGAAATTTTCCTGGTGTGTGGTAGTGACGCACAGTATACAACTCTTCTGTTTCTTTTGATTTGCTGGCTCCACCAAGAAATGACAAATTGAGAGCGTACATTTTGAAAATCTTGGCAAAACTGCAGGTTTCAAGTACGAACACATGAAGTGGACTCTCACAGATACGTACATTTTGCCTATTCGTGAACTAATGCAAACATTTCGGTGGAGTCCCGGCTTAGGCCTCCCCCACATTAGGCGTGCGCGATCCTCGGGCGTGTGAGTAGCGCGGGCGCCGCGCGTGCGTCGCGAGCGCGCTGCGTGAGCGTCGCGTTTTGCTGCCCTGCGGCATTTACCTACAGCGAGGTCGTGGCGCGCACGCGCCGCTCTCCTTGACGTTTAACTGCTAAGGCGTTTAGCGGGTGACGGGGATAGCAGGCGAAGGGGTAAGAACGCAACTCGAGCGCCGCGTCGCTTGCACTCTTCACACATGCCGCAGGGCAGCAAAACGCGACGTTCATGCAGCGTGCTCGCGACGCCCGCGCTACTCATACGCCCGAGGATCGCGCACGCCTAATGTGGGGTCAGCCTTACCATAGTGAGTAAGTTCACAGGAAATCCCCGTCATACAAGTGTTTCTCCCCAATAGTGAAACTATCCTACCCTATGCGCCTGCTGATGATGATGACTCATTTTATCATCCATCCGGCTATTCCCCAACTATGTTGGTGTTGGCTTCCAGTCACCGAATCTGTTTGAGTACCAATATTTTGCTTGGAGCGACTACCTATCTACCTATCTTCAATCCAGTCAACTACACAAGCCGATATCCATGGTAAGACTGACAGACTTTCTGGCTTCTGATTAGTCGCAGCAGCTGCAGAAAATGTACAAATGACAGCTTTGTCAGACTCAAAGCATATCATCATCATCATCATCATCAGCCTATCGCAGTCCACTGCTGGACATAGGCCTCTCCAAGTGCACGCCACTGAGATCAAAGCATATAACTGTTTCCTGTGAAAATTACTTACGCACCATAGGTAATAATTTTCCAAATTGGCTGACTAGATCCAGAGATATTCACAACGTCACAAACTTTACTTCTTTTGTTTAGATAAATGGTCACATCCACAACACAACCTTGATCAATGAATCTATGCGACTGCTAAGTGCTAATCCTAATTATACTGTCACGTGAAAGAATGCACCTACGGGATAAGTAGTATTTTGACTATTCTATATTGCCCACGCAGACGAAGCTGCGGGCAACAGCTAGTGTATTATAATTTTATTGAACTACTAAGAACAGCTACCAGAGTAACACCATAAATTAATTGGTTTACGTCAATTTACTAGGTTAGTTCGGGAGCGAAATATTGCACTCTGGCCAATTTTATCTAATTATCAGAACATTATAACATAATTTGTTTACCTAGATAACATTCTTTTATGACTAGACATGGTGTATATCATTATTATTAACGTAGTAAGATTTCCATGTATAAAATTAATTAACCACTGCCGCGATTTTAAAACTTTTTTTACTATTAGTAGACTGCATTATGCCTGATAAACATGGGTTATATTTTATCTCGATACAAGAATTAGTTCCATCCAGGTAACTACTAGTACCGTAGGTATCTATACTAGCTACGTATTTCTCCAAATCAAGACGAATAAAAATTTCCATCTATTTATTTGCAACCAATTCATGAAACATCTTTTGAGGACATCCCTCCAACCCTTTACAATAAAAGAGTCTCCTATAATTCATATCTTGACGTTACCCGAATGAAAATTTACCTGAACGAGAGCCCCGAACCCTTTTGCGACCAGTTTTTATGTAAAAAGGTAACATTATGGTACCTCTATACTATTCGCGTAGGACCTTAGAAGGTCGATATTTCAATGCAAATTGTGATAAAGGAATTCACAATAATGTCACAAAAATTACATAGTCGGATGTAGTCAAGAAATTATTAAGGTGAAAAATGTCCTTTCTGGTCAAAAACATACGGAAAGAGTAACAGCGAAGATATGGTAGGTAGAGAGAAAGTGGTAGATCATGACATCAAAACAACAGTCACAATGTTAATGGAAAACGGACTGTTGCTTTCTGAAGTCTACGGTGAACTATTTCTTCAAGCTATAGCTGCATAAAAGGAATACGAAGGAATATGATGGGTTTTTAGTCAGTAAGAGTCTGACTAAACTGAGTCATTTGAAATTTTTTCACCAAAAAAGGCCATAGCAAATTTCATGTCAAGAGAAGTCGACTACATAACGACTTTCTCAGCTGTCTATGTATTTTTCATAACCTTTCAATACATAACTATAAGATATGCTTGGAAAATCTCCACGGCATGTCTCTTTGTAAGCGAATATATTAACAGTCGACAAAAATTCAAACCTTTTTCTATCCCATCACTCAAAAGGGTGACCTAAAGAACTTTCGGGTTTCAGCAAATATGTATAAAAAGATTTGTTTCTCCTCTCTATGTATATAAGCTGAGTTATAGTGTTGCCTCAGCTTATGGTAAGTTAGAAAATAAATGAAGAGTGCATATTAAGGCTAACAGCTAATTCTCCTTGTTTAAGTGCTCTAAACACTAGTGGATTTTCCGTCCAGTTTTTCGTAAGGGTAGTGTCAAAACGAACAATTGACAACCAATGATTCAAACTATGACACGTGAAATGATGAGATCTCGCGACAGAAAATCTTGGTCGCTCGGAAAATGTCGCGCGTTAAAAAACGCGGTGAAAATCCGCTGGTATGAAAGCGCTGAAAGCTGAAATTTCGTCTTACGTATTTGTTGTATGTTCCAAACTAAACATTTCAATCAAAACATCCTTATCTGTGACAGATAGAAAAACCGACAAGTTATTGGCAAGAGTAGAACCGACAATTCTTACAGGGCCATTCAACCCTAAAATTACCTATGTTCATAAATCTAACTTCATCATTAACTAACTTTATCACATTAGCATTTCGCCACATGTCACAATGACAAGTTTAGTAACTCCGTCTATGGAACACACCATAGACACGGTGGTGAAACATTCTATAAGCGAAGTTTGGAGTCCCGAATATTACGGTCGAACAAACTTTGACAGCTCGTCGTTCACGCCCTTCAAAATATATTTTATGATGTAGATATTAGGAAATGGGTAATTATTTTGGTTTGTAGCTAACCAGGTACACCATGAATAAGTGGCAATAGAATTTTGGCCAGATGCGATGGATCAACACAGTTTTGCTTGAATTTTTACTGCAATACCGATGCAATACATTTTGATAATTGACCCAGATTATAACTTTATACCAACTATGCCTTGAAAACACATTATTTTTATAACCTATGAAATAGTTCTTAAGCAATCTCATATCAATAAAAATAATTCTCCAGGCCTACATGATAAATCCAATACGAAATACAGGTCTGATTACAATCAAACTGAAAGAATCAGTCCCTCAGTAAATTAAATAAATAAAATAAGCCTTTATTTCTGAGTAACAATTAATTCTTAAGTATCTTAATTTTTAATCGGTATGTTTTTCCTTAGTTTGTCTTTCGACATAGTCCTCCTCTAGTAATTAAAAAAAAATATAAATTAGAGGAGCCCTCAGTAAATTATCACTCTATAAATCACAAAGTCCCAGGATTTAAAATTTCCAACTAGATTAATGTAATTTTCAACGAAGCGTCAAACACTTAACTTATTTCTTAACAAATTATTCAATTTTTCGCGAGAAATTTTCCATAAAGTTTGCTAAATAGCGGCGGTCCGAGAGGTCTATAAAACGCCTTTAAAAATGTGTATTCTTTTATTTTTTTTTGTGATAAAGTTGTTCGCGGCTCTCAGGAAAGTATCCTGAGGTTTTTACAATGGCTTTTGTCGTAAAAAGTGAAGTATAGCTATTTGAAATGGAATAAGAATTTCGTTACAAATGTAATGAATATCTTTAGGTGTTTCGCTTTGATTTTTTATTGTGGGCTCATGTTTTTTTTTATAAGGAAGAACTGACAAGTCAACGGTTTAATAATATCTAACATTAATATTACAAAGCTAAAGAAAACTTCTGGACGCGCTAATCACAGGAACCACACGTTTTGAAAAATTCTTCCAATGTAGATAATATTGCCCATGCATGGATGAATTCTACCGAATTCAGGTAAAACCGTAAGAAGAAGCTAGTTGCATTGTACCCATGTGGAAAAATTATATGTGCTCCTCAAACTATCTATTGTTTCAAGTACCAAGAACGTTCTAAAGTGCTTTTCACTCTTATCAAATCAATATCAATTTACCAGGGGAACAGTTCCAACTACTCTTTGGATAGGAAATGGCAAGAAACTCCAAAGTTTCAATAGTGTTTCTATTAATAACGATAGATGGACTAACAGCCAGTTTCTTCATCAAAAGTAAAACCCAAAATTAACGTCATAAAGTAAAAGTAACAGTCAAATTCGTTTTTTCAAGGCTAAAGTAACAGCAAAACTAATACATGAAAAAACGACTTTGATCGTTACTTTTACTTTATAACATTACCTACTTTTGATGAAGAAACTGGCTGTTAGAATGTAATTTATGTATAAACAGGTTTTACCAGCTGTTTCACCCACTTCATGTAGAAAATACTTCCTGGATAAAAAATAGCCAAAAGCCTTGCTTTGAACAATATCTAAATCTACATATATGTGGTGCTTCACGCCAAATCGGTTTAGCTATTTATAAATGCAATGCGGTAAGTACCTACTAGAGCTTGGAACCTAAAAATGGACTTAGGCTACTTTTTACCCAGTTGAGGGAAGTGGTTCTTCCCGGGATGTGGGTGAAACCGTGGGGAACAACTGATTAGCCTGTTATCTCTACTCTACGTCATTTTAAACATGATCTTTCTTTAATAATAGATTTATCATAACTTTCCAAGTTTTCTCTGGTGAGGTCTAAAATAAAATAAACGTCCCTTGTACCAACAAAGTAGGTAGGTATTATTTTTGCCAACAAAATTATCGATCTTTAAGTAAGTCATTTGTGTAGCTTAATAAAATTCTTAAAACCATTTAGATAGAGTCATCTAAAAATTTTGCTTCATCGACGTTAAATAAATTCGTAATATTCGTATAACACCTAAATGTTCAATATCGGATCGTTCTTATAATTCCATTGAGGTGAGGGAACTTCAATTACAATTTTATTGATCACTCGATCTTAAAACGATTTAATTACAATTAATTATCTTTCATTTAAAACGAACCGTTTTACTTGTACTTTCATTTAATCAGTAACCATTTTAATACATTCATGTCAGAGCTCAGAGCACGGAATTATTACACAAATTCATTATCAAGAACTACCTAGAAAATCATTTCTAATCTAAAGACTCTGAAACTGCTGAACCGATTTTAATCTACACTATCCCTGGGTGTACGTTTTATTTTTTTTGGTAAGAGACGTAGTTTAAACGAGACGTGGGTTAAACAAAAGCTAGTCGGTTTTCATTTAAATAGATTGATTAATTAAAATGAATCGGTAATTGAAAACCGTCATTAAAGCCAAATCCAGCTTCTATATTTAGTAAAAAAACCTCATATATTCAACTGAATGTCGGGTCAGCATTTTGTCAAAGTGAACCCAGTACCCACGTTGGAATCAATAAGCCGACGAAATAAATTACTTTCGGCCATTGAACTGTCTATCACAACGTTCTGAGAGTGGCCATCATTTTCCATATTGATGATACAGCAATATACATATGTACATATGGGTCAGTTATGAAAATATTAATAATTCTTTCGTTGTTAACATCGTATTAAAATTGAAATATGTTTGCTAAATATTTATATCATGAACGCTTATTTAACGTAATTTTTGTTTCAAATATGTACTTTGGATTAGGGTTGCCAATTAATTGCTAGAAAATATGTACAACTCTCAATACGAATTGTGTTACTTACATTATTTATGTACAACGATACCGGATGTTTTGTTTGACAGCTGTCAGTTTTCGAGGGAAAACAGACTGACAGCAACTCTACTGTACCGAAAATGCTCGTGGTATAAGAAATATTGCTAATACAATAGAAGGTAATAAAAAACTACTCTAAAAGCTCTATAGAGCCCAAGTAAGAGCTCCCTTAATCACTTCAATCGAGAAAGCCATTACGGAGTAATCGTTGTTCATCATTCAAATCCTCATAATTTTGGAGTCGGTTGTTAAATGAACTTGTGTGTGTGTGTGTGTGTGTGTACCTAGTTAGTAGTTTTAGTGAGCAGGCCAATAAATGGCTCAGAATTAATAAAAAGACGTTACACTACTATGTAATACTAATAATTGCTTTAATTAGGCACACATTTGCACTAAAATACTAGGGTAAGTATTTTTGCATAAAATAAAGGTACCTACGTATTCGCGGAATTTATTTATCGAGGTTGGATCGTAACCCACAAACTCGTAAACGCAAGCGATACTTTTTAATATAAACCTGGGATAATAGTACCTATTTCATGTAACGGATAAAAACTGGTTCGATTTCCTGAATGCAAAGAAATGAAGAGGCTATAAACCCAACGTAAAATGACTTTTACATAAAAAGTCTAAGTATTTAATATACTCTGAAATCAAAAATAATCTTCTAGGTACCCATGTACGTACAATAGCTGCTAATGTTTCTCTATTGATCTCGGCAACGGCCGTCCGTTTTCCCAATAACTATAATGTCATCAACACGTTCCGCCTGATATATCGATCTAACGCACACAACACAATCAGTCGTGTCAACACAAATTGATCTCTAACTGTATAACTACCACAACTTTTTTCCACCACAGTTCGAAATTATTAAGACTATATTTTTTATGTTCATTACTAGGAGTATAAAATGCTGGGCCAGTAACTTTTGTCGTAAAAACTTAGAGGGAATTTCCGAAATTACTTTATCATGATAAGTTTTTTTAGATCGTACAAGTGTCATCCCCAATTAATAATTGAAAACCACGTACCAGACCACCAAATAAGCAATACCTATCATAAGATTGTATTCGTTCAATAGTCTTAATCTAGAGTGCATTATAGCTTCTACAGAAAAAAAGTGATGATAAAAGTGTAACTTACAGCACACTCCGGTTCCGTTGTATAGGATCCATTGGGAAAGTACTTCTTAGGACATTCAGCCCAGGGCAACTCAGCCTGAAAGCTCTGAGCGAAGTAGAACAGACACCACGCAATAATGGAGTTATAGTACAGTGCCACGTTGAACGACACCACTGCCGAACTTATCCCGATACCACCCAGATACGGAGACACCTGATGCCAGACCCCGATAGCACCCTTCCGCAAACGCTGCCCAATCGCCAGTTCCAAGTAAAATATCGGTATCCCCTCAATAGCCAACATCACGAAATACGGAATCAAAAATGCTCCCCCACCGTTCTTTTGAGCTAAGTATGGGAATCTCCACACGTTGCCTAAGCCCACTGCGTACCCAACTGTAGCTAGGAGGAAAGTCAGCTTGCTGTCCCAGGATTCTCTCTCGACTCCGCCACCTTCGGGCTTCACGCCGCTGGCTTCTACTGAGCTGGCCTTGCTGGTGGGGGTCTCTGAGGAGCGTCTGTTGGGGCTGGTGTCCTCGAAGGCCTCGTTGGTGGCGCCGTACATGACGTGCGTGCGGTGCGAGGGGTGGCCGTTCTCCATGGTGACGAGCCTGCCCCGTAGCTCCTTCATCTCCATCCTGTCTATGGACCGCTGTGCGTAGAGATCCCGCGAGCTTTGTCGCCGCATTAAATGTGCTGTGTTCGCCATCTTTCGTGTTTTCTATTACTTTATTATTATTTAACTCTTGTTATTGTCGTCTTATTGTCATTATTTACTTTAAAACGATTCGGATTCCATATCGTGGCACATAATGAGGACCAATAAATTACACGTGAAAGTTATGATCGCTTTTATGTTTAGATTAAATGGCATATCTATTTTATGACTTGGCATTTTAATGAACTGAAAACCCTTATTTATTTACACTGCACTGAACTTATGATTGTTGACACAGAGGTGAGAAGATGAGCATTTTTTGATTTTATTTTTTCTTTGTGAGGTTGGGCGCGGGGCCGCGCGTCGCTGGCGGGAAACTCGCCCGAAATGCGGGGTGTGGGAGGGTCGGCACGCACACGCATGCGCGAGAATAATGCCCCCTTCATGCCACTTACACCCAAATGGAGATTTTTCAATGAAAGGCTTGGAATCTGAACGCCTACGTACAAATAGAGGCTATTGTAGACTACATTGATTCGAGAAATACATGTAGCGTTCAAAGGATTCAATGCAAATTATGCATGTAGGTGCATGTAATATTATGAATACTTCATAATATTGCATACTTCTATTGCAATATTTCCCCAATGCATGAATAGGAAAATTGATGTCGATATATTTCTCACCCATAAACACTACCTAACAGGTTTTTAAAACTTCACATAGGTACATATTTAACATCATTGGTACTTAACTTACTCGTTCTAAATATTGGTGTCACAGAAAATTAACCACAACCTCAAATAACTGACCTAGAAACGTTGATTTAATAGTTTTTCAATAACCACATTTTCTCGGGGCTCCGACAAGCCTTACTTGTGACCTAGCTAGAGAGAGCAAGACTCAGTTCTAGTAAAACACCTCATTATTATTATTTTATACCTATGACACATTAATTACTTACTTAATTAGTTTTCCACCCGTTAGATGATCTCATCAACTTATATCTACGTTCCAATATCCCTCTGCATCACCTATCTATGTGCATCGCAATGGGCGATCCGAGCGATCTATGGCATGGGCTCTCGCGAATCTCTTAGAGAATTCTTTAAGGAAATTAATATACTTACATTACCTTCCTTGTATATTTTTGAAAATATTATGTTTGTTCGCAAAAACATCCATAAATTCACAGTTAAAAGTGACATTCACCAGATAAATACACGTAACAAACATAAATTAGTGGTTCCCAAGTTTAGGCTAACAAAAACAAATAAATCGTTCTTAGGGAATTGTGTACGTTTTTATAACAAGCTACCTAAATGTATCCTTGATCTCACTGATAAAAAGTTTAAGAATTTAGTTAAAAACATTTTGATTAAAAAGGCGTATTATAAAATTCAGGATTACATTAATGACAGTGATGCCTGGCGTTAAATTAATATTGTTTTTTCTTTTTCTTTTTCTCTGCACATCATGTGGCTTCCCCGGCGACCACGGGCACGGGAGTGCCTCCGCTCAGACCAGCCAAGCCCAAGCCAGCAAGACCCCAAATTGCATTATATAATAACTTGGTTTCCCAATATATTTTTTCTTTGAATTGTATAAATTATTTTTCCAGTAACGATTGCACTAAAATTATTTTGTATAATTTATTAATACATTTTTAGCTCAATTTGAATTGTATAACATTCTCAGGACTAGATAGAAAACTGTATGTTTGTAATTATTTTTATTTTCTTTTAAAAAAGAGTGTCCATGGAGTTTCTTGCCGGTTCTTCTCCATGAGACCAACTCTTTGGAACCGTGCACCTAACTTTGACGTTTCGAAAGAGCTTTCATAGGCCTATTTGAAATAAAAATTTTGAGTTTGAGTTTGAGTTTGAATCGGTTCTGCCGTTTCACTGTGATTGCGTCATATCTACACAGACAGAGTTAGTTTCGCATTCATCTATAGGTATAGGTACTATAATATTATGTCAAAGATGATACATTTTTTTTCTTTGTTTTTGTTCCATAAAGGCTCCGAAACTACTGAAGCGTTTCGAAAAAGTCTACTAAGTATATGCTACCTAAATATATGTAACTAGCTTCTGCCAGCGGATTCACCCGCATCCCGTGGGAACTACTTCCCATCATCCTCATCCTCCGAGCCTTTTTCCCAAACTACGTTGGGGTCGGCTTCCAGTCTAACCGGATGTAGCTGAGTACCAGTGCTTTACAAGGAGCGACTGCCCTATCTGACCCCCTCAACCCAGTTACCTGGGCAACCCAATACCCCTTGGTTAGACTGGTGTCAGACTTACTGGCTTCTGACTACCCGTAACGACTGCCAAGGATGTTCAATGACAGCCGGGACCTACAGTTTAACGTGCCATCCGAAACACAGTCATTGGCGTCTAAGATATACTTAGAAACTACATACAAACTTAGAAAAGTTGCATTGGTACTTGCCTGACCTGGAATCGAACCCGCGCCCTCATACTCGAGAGGTTGGTTCTTTGCCCACTAGGCCACCACGACTTTTTACTGGGAACTACTTCCCGTACCGGGATAAAAAGTAGCCTATAGCTTTCCTCGATAAATGGGCTATCTAACACTAAAAGAAATTTTCAAATCGGACCAGTAGTTCCTGAGATTAGCGCGTTCAAACAAACAAACAAACTCTTCAGCTTTATAATATTAGTATAGATAGATATAGCGTCAATAGTACCTAAGAATACCGTGATACAAACTGTGGGTTTTCATTTGAAGTTAAGACCATTTCAATTAAGTACCTTTCAGCCAGTTTGAGAAATAAGTAAGTATATCTACTTGTAAATTGATTGGCCAAACTTTATTGGAATTTCAACCTTCCCAATCAAAGCTTAGATACCTACACACTATCTATACCTATCTAACATTGAGAATTACGATAGCCAATTACAAGTGATTTTATCAAAAACTAGCTATTTTACCCGCGCCGCGAGGCAATTTCTTTTAAACTTTTAGACTTTCCCCACGTTTCTATCGAGAAAAGAATTTTCAAAATTGGTTCTATGGATCCATAAAATACTTACTCACAGAACTTCAGGGGCCCGATTCTCCTAATTTTACTTAAGCGACATACGATTCACATTCGACTGTGATCCAATCACGACTGGATTACGATTGAAATGTATGTAGCATTCCGCTATTTTTTTCTTTGAAATAAACGTTTTTATCCTTTTCTGTCATTCAATAATGAATCATTTTGTCTGCAAATGATTTACGATTGCAATATGATTGTAGAGCAAACTACCGCATAGACCAAAATCACCAAAATAGCAGACCAATCGCAAACCAATCGAATATCGTTGGAATACTATCTATATATTATAGAATATTAATCTTATATTAGTAGCAGAATGCCCGATATGGTTTAAACTGCTATTGCGATCATATTGTGATTCGATTTCTATTCAATTTTGACATTATTAACTTAGGAGAATCGGGCCCCAGTACAATATTATTAACAGTCGAAACTTGACTGTGGCACTACGGTGGTCCCAGACAATTCATTCTATTTTTAGTTGTAAAAAGTTTTTTATTTTTAGTTTTTCAGTGACAAGAATATAGTTATCACTATCCGCATAAGTGTAAATTTCTCATCAATACGATTAATATAAGCCCAAACACGAGGTAGTTTACACATTCAGTTGTCGAGTTCCCTCTACCTTCTCTAGCCTCCATCATCAGATCAGCTCCAAAATTTTCCCTGTTGCAAAGGTCTCGTCAATACAAATAGGTAATATAAGCCCAAACACGAGGCAGTTCACATATTCAGTTGTCGAGTTTCCTCGACCTTCTCTGTTCTCCATCATCAGGTCAGCTCCCAACCTTCACCATCGCATAGTGTTATAAGACATACGCCTTAGTGTCAAGTTTTTACCCTGCGTGTATTCCTACAATTTTCGAGAGTTGCTCTCGATTTTTCAGGGTTTCCATCATCAGATCCTGACCTAATAATTATGAGATCATCTGGAAGGTAAACTCTAAGGTAAACCAAAAAGTAATTTTGGAAATCGGTTCAGGCGTCTTCGAGTAATCGCTGAACATACATAAAAAAAATTGAAAACCTTCTCCTTTTTGGGAAGTCGGTTAAAAATATTCTTACACACACAATACCGACACAGCATCGGTAACTTAAATCGTTAAAGCAACTAGTGAATACATAACAAAAGAGATTTTACTAGATCTTGCGCTAGACTGAAACATGTTCTCAAATGTTTATACCGTTAATGGCGCGGGAGGAGAAGTGGGCGGTGTGACATTGATTAATGATCTGACGCTTGATAAATAAAAGAATATTGTGCCCACATGCTTGCAGAGATGGGGGAAGGGGGATGAATGAACAGCTGCTTGAAACTTGTCTGGAACACATTAATACCGATCATACGCAAGACAGTTTCGTCTGGCTGTTAGAATTGCTTGTCTTCTTTAAGGTACCTACAAATGCAGGGCTCACGCAGTTACCGTTAGACAAGGAACCCTAAAAATAGTCCCCGAAAATCTCTTGTAAGAAAATGGATCGCAATCAATCATGACTACCGTTGGCTGTCCTGTCTGACCAAGTCTTTCTTTTCTCGTTCGGCAACTACAAATAAGGATAATATGATCTGTGAAGTTCTGATATTAAGTTCCGTAGTTTCCTTCGTACAAAGCATCGGGTCACCCTTCACTCTTTAAAGGTTACCAGCTTTATGTAGGTGTAACAGTGCCTAGAACTTTGTGCTGCTCAGAATTAGCATTGTTCGCTATGCGTAGCCGTTTAACTTCTAACTAATTCAGATGCGGATGCACCCCAAGGTTCTTGGCACGCGTGTCCGACATTAATTCGTTCATTAATAATTAAATTCATGTAGGTACATAAGGGAGTACAAAGTAGGTACGTAATAGTACATAGGGGGACTGTTATAAAGGGTGTACATAAAAAAGGTAAAATTAAGTATTACGTCACAAGTAATTGATGGTTCTAGAATGCTAACAGTACCACTATGGTAGATAGGTACGCCACTTTCCTAACTTCTTTTAAAATGATCTTTAAACGTGAAAGTAAATAAATATTTCATAATTTCGTAAATGACACTTGTAATTTTAGGTAAAATACAGGTTGGCAAAATACATATAGGTATGCTGCCAGTAAAATTAAAAATACGTCTCTTCTCATCTTTTTCTTCTTGAACATGAATTAACAATCACCGTGTATGGAAGTCCCATGATCTCAAATTAGTCACTAAGCTAGCTGTATACAAAGCCATTATACTACCTTTGCTTTTGTATTCCTCGGAGACTTGGTGCCTTTACAAAGGTGACATCAAGCGCCTCGACGTCTTCCATCTTAAATGTCTCCGGGCTATTCTTCGTATTCGCTGGCAAGATCGGATTTCCAACACGGAGGTTCTCCGTCGATCGTCTATGTCAGGTATAGAGAGTTTCCTGATGAAGGGACAATTGCGCTGGTGCGGTCACCTTGTACGTATGGAGTCCTCCAGATTGCCTAAGACCGTTTTTTACTCTGAGCTCAGTACTGGCAAACGCCAATCTGGAGGGCAATATTTGCGATACAGGGACGTACTAAAGCGCCACCTAAGATCAGTTGGCTTATCGCCAACCTCATGGGAACAAGTAGCGATCCAAAGACCTGAGTGGCGCAGAACTGTTCATAAGAGCGTACAGGATTTTGAACAGCGGCGTCTCGAAGCCTTAGACGCTAAACGCCAGCTCCAAAAATCCCGCCCCAAGCCCTCCTATACCTACACTTACAATGCGCAAGGGCAACTCTACTGCGCTATTTGTGACCGCGTGTTCAAGGCAAAGTTTGGTTTCGCGAGTCATGTACGAGCCCATGACCGAAACCAAACTGCCGATATATGCCAGGGTGTCGCCGTCGACGGAATCGTCTAGGAGGACATCAACTAGGGTGTTACGTAGGTAAAAAGATATGTGTGTAAGAAGAACCAGCTACTTACTACTACCAGTGCTTTGTTCATCGTGTATTAAAATAAAACGAATATTAACCAACTTTTACTGAATTTAATTTCATTGTTTCGTGGCAAATGAAGACATAATAATATTTTTTTCCCCTGAAACAACTATTCATTTTTATGGTCTGACAACACTCCAGTAATGACAACTTTGTGCACAGTAGTGCATTGACGAGCTGTCAAAAATTAAACGCAAATCCATTCGCAAATCAGAACTGCAACATTTTATATCTAAGTATCTACTCAGTGAAATAATGAAGTTATCAATCGAATCATGTCGATTACGACACAATCACTAGTCCGCGTTAGTGTTCGACGCTCGTGATCCAGCTGTGCACGCACTCGGCGACATGTATTGTTTGCAATGGCTAATCCCTGTGCTCCTGATCCCGAAGCCCGTGAACCCGGCTTTAGTGAACACACACGTCATGTTTATGGTGTTGTATTTAATAGGATTCTTCCTCGAGAGGAAGCCGTGTACCGTGTGCAGTGTCGTCTTCCTCGCAGCCGTGATATTAATTTGTTATAGCGGCATCGGTAACTGCTTGTTCTGGGCCAGTCAGTGCGAAGAGAAGTACGATACTTAACTGGGCCGCCAGTTCTTCCAGAGTTACCTACCCAAGTGCTCAAAATGCAAAATATTGCCCTTGCCAAGGAAGGGCCAGAAAAAATCATGAAAATGTGAGGCTGAACATCAACACCATTGCCTAGTGCATGGTTAAAAATTTTATGATTTTCTTTGTATATTTTTGTAAATAGATGTTTTTTATTTATTTACATCTCGTACCATAATAATGTTGTATTGAATATGAATATTCCAATTGGAAATAATGTGCCGATCTGTACTTAGTATCTGTATTGTTATGTTGGTAATAAAACATTATGTACATATTGTTGTTAATACTTCTAATATTATTATAATGTGAATTACTATTAGGAAAATGGTTTTGTTTTATTGAATATAATCATTCCACAGTTTGGGTGATCAGATCCATACTTACAAAATATTGCAGTTGTCACTAACGTTGCAGCAAAAAGTTTTACCATTCACTATTATTTATTGGCTTCCCATCTATTTCATTAAGTACCACACTTGGTAATTGCACTAAAGTTGATGAGCAAATTATAAATTGCTCCTTGTTAAATACTGACACTCAGCTGCATCCGGTTAGACTGGAAGCCAACAATATAGTTACGGGTAAGCTATTCAGATGATGATAGTAGATTTACCGACCTATACTTCTCAATTTTTCATTTAATTCAAATTATAATATTTGAAAATTATCATGTCTCAAAGAAGGCAATACATTTTTTAAATTGCATAAAGGGAATCTTACCAAAGGCTAGGTAAATGCCCTAACATATTTTTTTGTAATATTCCTTTAAGAATAAGTAGGTGTTATCAAGATTTTAGTTAATTTGCTGATAGTCTTAATAATTATCAACATTCTTGATAACATTACCTATAGGTAAATATTTATCAGATATCAGTCATGTCGCGTTATTTATTTCCGTAATTATCACAGTAATAAGTTTTCTACAGTTGTACCAATAGAGACAGATAGATACCTTACCTTACCTTTGATGTCTCCTATTCAGCACAAGCTTGTATACCTTTACATACATAAACACTAGGTAGGTACATTATTCTTATAGGTAGGTACGTATTGTATATCAATGGGTATATATCTAGGATAAACATTTATTTTTCCAAGAACAGTCACCATTGCTCGGAGATTTACTCTAGCCACCATTATAAAACGTGCTATTAAAAAAGTACTAGCTTTTGTACCACCGTCCTGAATAAAATTAGTGGACTAAAACCTATTACCTACTAAAGCAGGAACGTCTTAAAACCACGTGTTATAATATGTAGGTGTTAATTGCCTAAGCCCATTCCAGGACCTGCACTATAAAAATAATATAGGTACCTAAAGCTTTTTTATTACATCTAAATAAAAGATTTATATCTGGGCAAAATAAAATTAAAAAGATATATTACGTAGGTAATCAAGCCTGTTTTTAATTTTGTACAATTAGGTACCTACACTACACGCTCAAACACAATGACAGATGCGTGTCCAAATATTACTATTAGGTACTAGCTTCTGCCAGCGGTTCCACCCGCATCCCGTGGAAACCTCTGCACGAACCCGGATAAAAAGTAGCCTTCCTCGGTAAATGGGCTATCTAACACTGAAAGAATTTTTCAAATCAGACCAGTAGGTAGTTCCTGAGATTAGCGCGTTCAAACAAACATACAAACTCTTCAGCTTTATAATATTAGTACCTATAGATAAATAGGATTTTATTTGAACGTCGGAACGGCAACAGTGCTCGGGCCGGGAATCGAACCTACAACTTCTGAGTTCAGTTTCGCTTACTACATGAATATAAAATTGCCCGAAGCCATGGACTAAATAACGACAGACCTCATTTACCTACTAATACATAGTTATCTAATGCTAACATTAACCTAATTCCAAGGAAGTACTTCTGACTAAATCACATTAAAATGGAATCAATTAATTAGGCAATCTGAATAGGTAATGTCCCCATGTGACCATTGCACGGAACGGCTCGATGTCGTGTTTGATATCTTTATTAGCTTCAACCCGCGTCCTGTGGGAACTCCCTCACGCGCCTGGATAAAATTTAGCTTATCAATAACACTCAAAGAATCTTTTGAATCAGACTACTACTTTTCAAGCAAACAAACTCTTTCTTTATTATAACTTAGATGAGTCTGATTGGAGGGCTACAAATTACAACTTTGCCTTCATCATCATCATCATCATCTCAGCCATAGGACGTCCACTGCTGAACATAGGCCTCCGCCTTTGATGTCCACAGATACCTGTTGGAAGCGACCTGCATCCGGCGTCTTCCGGCGACCTTTATAAGGTCGTCCGTCCACCTCGTTGGTGGACGTCCTACGCTGCGCTTGCTAGTCTTACTTTGCCTTAGTTCAGTAATTTTATAAGGAAATAATGGATGACTCTCACAAGAATGATATTATGTTCCAGAAAAATCATCCATTTCTGTGGATATGCAGTGAAGGCGTTATACATTTTCAGAAAACAATCATCATCACCCTTTTTTAGCGTCAATCCTCTCACACTGAAGGATTGAGCATTAATCATTACATTTGCTCAATTTAGTTTGGCGAGTTCAAATACATTATTACTATTCCTAAGATTTCACTAGTTTCCCAAGGAAACTACTGCTCATACCAGGATAAAATTTAGCCTATATTACTCGGGAAGATTGTAGCTTTCCAACAGAAAAATATTTTTTTAATCAATCCAGTAGTATTTGAGTTCATCCATTAGAATAGGTAAAACAAGGACTAAGTATAAAATATTTTTAGAGCATGGGTATAGTAACAAGTAAATAATAAAAACGCCATTTACACCAATAAGTTGTTTATTATGTGCGAGTATAATGATACAATCATCTTTGACGGTTTCTTAAAGTTAACTTAATATTTTGGATAGATGTTACATGACGAGATGGTACTTAGCGACGAATTACGAGCTTTACCTAATGTCCTGCAGCCACAACCTGCAATATAAAACAAATTATTTTATTAGAATATTAGACAATATGAATGTTTATAGGCAGTAAAACTCTGAGAGGAATAAGGTGGTACAGAAATGCTGTACAATAGTATCTGTATTTCATTGTATTTTGTAGACGCAATAAAGAAGATTGATCTCTTTGTTGCCAGTGACTATGGACGTTGAAATTTAAATGAGATTTATAAGGCTACAATACTTTAAGGTCAATGACATAGTGGGTAACAAAGGCTTTTGACCCACATTTACTAAATAAAACTATAGAATTATCATGGACAATTTACTGCTGGGTAAAGTTATATTCTGATGCTATTATAAGAAAAGTTCGTTCCCAGTAAATACGATCTAAAGAATGTTGGATCGCTAGCATGTTGATGATTCAAAATATTTCCAAAATCAATGGCTGCGGCTCGAAAAATCCCTTATATATGCTAATAATTACCTAAATACGCGGTGTTGTTGATGTTTATCATACAAATTCATAAAATAAACGAATTTATGAAAACAAGCCTAGAATTTTCGGCGACCCGTTTGAAAAGTAACCTCAAAATTGTATCTCTTTTGTTTGATGCACAATTTATTGTAGGTAATTTTCAGGGTGGAGTAGTTAGAATTTAAAGGATATTTACCGCTTATCGCAGTCTCCTAGCTTCACGCTCAGACTCGAGGAGGGTCAGGATATCGTCATCACGCACGGGCCCCTTCACGTTCCTGATGATCTGACGGCTGGTCTCTCCGATGAACTCTACCTTGACCTGGGTACATTGTCCCTGGGAGCCGGTACGGCCCAAAACCTTGACAACGCGGACGAGAACGTTTGGTTTGTCCATTTTACTTTGGATTTATCCAGTAATTCGTGGATAATACACGTGCACCGCGAATGGCGTGAGTGGAAAAGAAATTGACAGCTTTAGTGACGTAGTATTTTAGTAAGTGCTGAAAGGAACCAACTAATTAAATTAGTTGATTCTAGGAATGATACTCTCGTAGTGTATTTCGACAGTATAATCATAAAATTTACGGTTTTTGAAAAAACAATCACTGCACATGGGCGTAGCGAGGTACGGGCAGGGAGGGGCAGCTGCCCCCCCCTGAGCGGGATGCGGGTCGAGCGAGCGAGAGCCGCGAGAGGCGAGGCATTAAACATGTGCAAAATGTGTCATTGAAAAGAAAAGATAGATATGCATCTTTCAATCACTGGGATATGAATCACTCTTTCATATCTTTATATCAGTAGCTCAGTATAACTCAGTAGCTCGTTTAAACTCGAAACTCGTGTGCGGCTCACTCATTCAAATAGATAGATCATTCAGATATAGTGACATGGGCGTAGCTACACTGGGGCAAGCTGGGGCTCTTGCCCCACCCTGGGCCCTGGCTCTGACCTCTATGGTGTCTGATTAAACAATGTTTTTTTTACTAACTCGAGCGAGGGGGTTTTCGTATGGACGTAAATTGGGTGTGTCGTACCTAGTCTCCCCATTCATGAAAATGTATATTTGGGCGACATTTTACATAGTTTTTGGTTTAAGTCCGATAAAAATTTCGCGCTCGCTTCGCTCGCGTATTCAGAAACTATATGCCCTTACTTTTGGCTTTTGTCCTGTGTGTGATTGTTTATTTTCTGTACCTGAAAATATAAGTCTTAAAAAAAAATTAAAATTTCGCGCTCGCTTCGCTCGCGTTTTCAGAAACTGTGTTATTTTTGTATTTGTCAAGAAACAAAAAGTTAAGTAGGTACGTTTGGGCTAAATTTTACGTAATATATTATTTAAGTCCGATAAAAATTTCACGCTCGCTCCGCTCGCGTATTCAGAAAGTATATGCCCTCATTTTTGCATTTGTCAACAAACAAAAAGTTAAGTACGTTTGGGCTAAGTTTTACGTAATATTTGGTTTAAGTCCGATAAAAATTTCGCGCTCGCTTCGCTCGCGTATTCAGAAACTACATGCCCTTACTTTTGGCTTTTGTCCTGTGTGTGATTGTTTATTTTCTGTACCTGAAAATATAAATCTCTCAAATTTAGAGATTAACGGCTCAAGATACAAAAAATCAGAGGGCCCCCGCCCCTCCCCCGGGGATAGGTTGACTGCTGCCCCACCCTGAGCCCAAAGCTGGCTACGCCCTTGTCACTGCAAATGATTATTTACTCAATATATCTATTTTCAAAATAAAATATTTTATGCTGTTTAGTTTCCCAAAGAATATTTCCTACTTTAGAAATTATATATTCCGTGTAAAAAAAAGTCATCCAAAATACCGTATAAAATACTATCGATTCGTTATTTTTATTTTGAGAAGAAACACTACGTAAACTTGATAAATGTACAGTTACCCATAAATATTAAACTGTAAATAAAAGAACATAAATTTACAAAATAGTATTCTTTATAAAATATTTACAAAAAAAATAATCCATTTATTTAATTTAAAAACCGATTTGCTTTCGATAAAAACGGTTTTAAGGTCTTCGAAAAATGGACACCCCTAGGTGACATAAGATTCCACGTCAATCGAGTTGGAAAGAAAATTGGCATTTTGCCTCAAGTTCTTGCTCCGTTGGACTGTTTGTTACAAAAGTGAATGGCCTACTATCTTGTACGGTAGCCACAGCAGTTGAAAACACTTTAAATAATAAACTACACATTTAATCAAGATGAAGTTAATATATTTGGCGCTTCTGGTCCTGCCCGCGGCTCTCCTGTGTTTCCAAAGCGGTGAGTTAACTGTATATTTTTGAAATCTATGATATAAGAAGATAGAAGTACGTGGCATCCTATATGTTACGCTTTGTGAGAGAAAGTCTTCTTCCAAAACATTTTTATTCAAATTTAAAGCCAGATAATATAGAGCCTAACTACATTTTTTTAGATACTGATTCTATAAAGTATTTGCCATTATTTGGTAACCTCTGCTTTGCTAGATGGGACATTTCACTAGATAACCATATTTTTAAAGTAAATATTTCATTACAGAAGCCTATTTTCCCCCTAACTGTAGTTGGGACGCACCAATCACATTATAAAATAGAATTTTCTTATGAGTTTTGTAAGCCTGCCACAATGTTATCTAGGTTAGCGAATTTCACTTTTTCTTTCATTTTATGAATGACACAGCTTCATCTGTAGTCATTCATAAATACGGTGGTTAGAATAACTCTTTAAAATATACTGAAATCCTTGAACCTTCTGTTCAATCCTAAGCTTGAGGCTATTGAGTTTACAAAGCACCATATGCTTACATATTCTGAAGAATGAGTCTCAAACTATGTTTGTACAAGTTACCTAGTCATACATGGGAACCCTAGCTTGTAATGTTTATATAAATATCCTACATATACAGGATATCGCTGAATAAGGCGAGATAATTAAGTTTTTTCACGAATATTGACCCCCCATGCTGGATGGTAATAGGATACAATATCATTCCTACTTAACTGTGATTCTTCTCACTACTAACAAATTCTTAAAAGTAACATAATGTCAAAACATCTACATGATAGAACTTTTCCCACTGTATACTTTCTATTTAACACTAATGTTCAAATTGAATGTACCACTCAATAATGAGATGCACTCAAGTAGCACAAGAAACAGTTAATTCACATCCGTGCAGGAAAGTTGCATGTAATAGGGTTATAACATCTGTTATAAAACATACCTCATATAAATACTTTACCTGTTTCCTCTGAGTCTATGAATGTGAATATGATACACATTTTAATATTATAGGGAGACAGGGTCATAAAATAATATGATATCTTAATTTCATAGGATCAACGTTAATTTATTAAAGAAACCCAAAATTTGGGTATTTCTATAAATCATGTTTAATATGATCAATAAAAGCCACTTTTTCAACATATTTTTACATTACTAGAGATAGAAATGCCTAAGATTTTTTTTTTACTGTCTATGAACTACTAACTATACTAACTATGATGTCTATGAACTTTAGAGATGATGACAAAAGAGAAAATATGCTGGGCTAACCCTATGATAAATCAGAAGGAGGAAGGATCATGAATGATGGCTTTCTACACTGACAATAGGATTAACCTATCTTTGACTCTATGCTCAATGCATATTAAAACTACAGTATTCATGTAATTGGTGATGATAAATAAATAATAATAATTGATTAATACCTTTTCTATCAAATTACAGACAACACAATCCTAGCGAGAGCTGAGGAAGACGAGCTTGATGATGTAGTGGACATCGAAGGAGAGGACAACCAGGTGGTGGGAGACGACACGCTCGGGGACGATGATGACTCCATTGTAAAATCCTCTCAAGACGTTGACACCACTATCCTGTTCACCAAACCTGTTACAAGCTTAGGAGATGCTGTTTTTGGTAAGGAACTTTAATTATTATTTGTTCCTGACTGTTTCACCGATGTATCGCTACCTTTGTTTGACATTAAGTGAATTAATGTATTTTCCCCTTAAAAAAGATAATAATAAGAGAAGGTATAAACTCGAAATATGTAATCATGGATAATAATAATTAATGTTAATTGGCTAATTTGTAATGAATATCATTGAGAATCAGTTTAGGGGGTTTTAATTGACTATGATTTTTCAACAAAATTTTATATTTTGAAAAAAGTAAGATTATTATCTTTTCAGCTGTGCTCCAATATTGTTAGTAAATACACCCTTTTCTTACGTCATTAAAACAAATGTCATAAATCCCTATCAAATCACAACAGCTATTATCAGACTGGCACTCATCCAAGTCATCACAACATTGGCCTAATATAATTAATATATCAAATATCTCCTTCCAGATCTGCAAGCTGGTTACCCGGTAGAATTCCTGGTCGGATTCATCAACAAGGGTGCAGAGGACTACTTAGTGGAATCAATGGAGGCTTCCTTCAGATACCCGATGGACTACACTTACTACATCCAGAACTTCACCGCCCTGCCTTACAACAGGGAAGTGAAGCCAAAGCAAGAGGCTACCTTCGCATACTCCTTCATTCCTAATGAGGCGTTCGCTGGCAGACCATTCGGCTTGAACATTCAGTTGAACTACAGAGATGCCAGCGGAAACTCTTACCAGGTTAGTGTACATGGCTAAAATGTTACATTTTAGTGTATTCGATTATCCCTTACTTTTAGAGGAATCTATATAACAGAAGAAAGTCAAAACACAAATATTGACTGCTTGATTTTTTTTTCCCAAACAAATTACTTGAAAATATTCCTGGATTCTCTGCATTTTTTATGGCTACTGAAATTGAACAGTAAATAAGATCAGCGAAAAGACTGACACATGTACTTCATCAGTTATATTGGTAATAAGGTTGAATTTAAATAAATTAATATTCCAGGAAGCAGTATACAACCAGACCCTGAACATTGTGGAGGTGTCCGAAGGCTTGGATGGAGAGACATTCTTCTTATACGTGTTCCTGGGAGCAGCCTGTGTGCTAGCGCTGGTGCTCGGCCAGCAAGCCCTGGCGTCCCTCGCCCGCCGCCGCGCCCCTAGGGCTGCGCCCCGCCCGCTCGAGACAGGCACCGCTCAGGACGTGGATTACGACTGGCTGCCCAAGGAAGTCGTCAACCAGCTTAGTGAGTACTCACCTTAGTAATTCAACCATGAGTGTTACTCTGAAATGTTTAACAATAGTAGTCTAAAACATCGAACATTTTCATCAAAGTGCTTAAGTTGCAACTCGATAATTTTGCTGTCTCAGAAAAATTTAATTTAGTTCGTTCAGTTGGTTTGAAAAAAAGCAGATACCGTTTACATAAACCGAATTTAAGTTTTTCATAATTATGAAATATTTAGCTTGTTTATTCATAAATGTATTCTTTTGCAGAAAAATCACCGAAGTCACCCAAACAGTCGCCTCGCTTGAGGAAGGCGAAGAGATCAGCGGGAGACGATTAATTTAAACGTCGTATAGTAGCTATTAGTGTACACCAAGCACGCGGAGTGACGAGCGAATGACCGCGGAGGTTAAACTAACAATAGGCCTCAAAACTGCATAAGGCATAACGACACTTACCACTGCCTTAGAAAAATAAACACCATAGACATTTAATTTGACAGTTGGACAGGTCTATTATTATTTTAGTCTATTTTTTATATACAGACTGTGTGGTTTGTAGTTGCTAAGTTCAGTGTGTTGTGAGCGTAAATTATGGAACAAACAGTGTGGAAGCTTTTTAACAACGTGAGCGATAATGAGAATATTATTTAATAAAAATGTTAAATTTTTATTTGTATGTTTCTTTTTTATTTTATTGATTCTGTGGGACAATAATATCCAGGTTGAAAAAAAATCGTGGAAAATTCAAAATGGACATACAATGGTCAACCCTTTTAGTCGTTTTGGAACTGTAAATTAAATTCAACTCTATCCTCGACTCTCGCCAATTCACCATCAGCTCTAAAGCCTTTTAAACAATGCGGCCTTCACTGTTTTATAAACTTATTAGTAATAATAATCAAGTGGGTGATGCTGGACCCACAGGGAGCGCGTGATCTGCGTTTAAAGTCCGCCGAGGTATCCTCACCCTTCAGCCGCTCATGTACCTGTTGCACTCTTGTTGCGATTTAGCGACTGATTCCCGGGGGCCCAGTGAGTTGGCGAGTAGGCGAGCAGGTGCCATAGTACCCGTAGTTTTCCCATTCCTAGTTCATTAGTTTTGTCCATAGTTAGCAATAGTTTAGCACAGAACCGGGGATTGTCCTTGGGTACATTTCTATAGTGTAGGTATACAGGGATAATCGTCGGTTTTGTGTCACCATTTCATTGAAGTGTTGCCTTCGGCCCCACGTTCGTCTCCCAAAAATCCGGGACTCTATAGTCCCGAGGTCTGGTGAAGACATACAATACCTATAGATAATAATCATAACATATTGGACCTACATCATCATCTCCCTAGCCTTTTTCCCAACTATGTCGGAGTCGGCTTCCAGTCTAACCGGATTCAGCTGAGTACCTACCATGCTTTACAAAGAGCGACTGCCTATCTGACCTCAACCCATAAGATAATAGACATACACTTAACTGAAATTTTTAACCCATTCCTGCAATTTAGGAGAGTTGCCCTCGATCTCTTAGGTATCATCATCGATCCTGAATTTGATGCCATCGAGACTTATTTGGGGAGTATATCCTTTAAAACAAAAAAAACCTAATCGGTCAGTAAACGATGCGATGGAGTTATGAGCAATGTTATGATTTTATGATGATGATTATGAATCGTAGATTTAGGATCCCACACCTTTTCCGTATACAGTAGTTTCATAATGTGCCGTAGTGACATAATGTGGTATGAGTCTAAAAAACTAACACTAGGGGCCTGTAGTGGCCTCATAATATCAATGCTAAAAAATATATATGGAGCAAAAACCCGGAATCGAGTGACACGACTAATGTTCGGTAAGGTAGAGCCGACATATTGTCGTTTTCGCTAAAACAAACACAAATTAAGTACAAAAAAATCATAACTAATTGAACATCACATAATGATGATAATTTAGTAATCTTTGATCACACTAATATAAGTAAAAAATATTTAAGTTTTAGTTATCTATAATCCGGGGACTTCCAGACATAGATAATAGAGTTTCTGCTGTCAGGGCGAGGCGGCGGTGCGGACAGTGCTGCCATTACACCTTTATTACCCCGTTTCATGGTCTTTTCAATACCTACCTAGTTTACATACATTTGTTTTAATCCACCGTTGTGTCTTATAGGCAGAATACATTTATTGTGCGTGCAAGTAGAAGCTTCAATAACATATGTAAACAGCATGATTTTGATCCATTTACGACAAGCGTGTCCTCGGCCAGAAAGTGTCTAAGCCTTTACCTACTTTTTTCATTAATGCAAACTGTAATATTTTGATTTTGTTATTATTATATTTCCTTTCTTATTGGCAGTACTCTTCTTATATAATGTTGTTCACAGATTTGTTTGTAGGTATATATCTGTATCTATACGTGGAGACCTGTAATTGGCTGTCCGTTTACCATACTGTTCTTAGTTTATTTTCTTTAGCTGTAGGTTTCCCATGTAAATTAAATAAATAAATAAATTTCTATTTGTCAAATTATCACGAACGTGAACGAAGTATAATGAAACCATTTCTACATGCAACGCTAACAATTTTTATACTTTTATTCGGTTCGTTTTAGTACGTATGCTGACGGTACCGGTCTAATAAGTCGCTATTTAAAGTTTTCTTTAACCGCACGGGCCCCACACACACAAGGGCTGATCCAGAGGTCTTAATATTCAATAAATTATAAAATAGTAAAGTACCTACTACGCATAATATAAGTTTGTTAAAAGGACATGACGATATAAAAAATATGTTATTCCGATTCCGAATTTTATTATATATATAATATCATTGTCTAAAATGGAGTTTTAGAGACTTTTATGGCAATGCCTGAATATCTACTCCACAGAATATAAATGATTATTTAGCTGAGTCATTGACACTTGACAGGATACCTATTGATACGAAGTTTGCCGCGTTAATGTTTTTGCGAACGCAGATCACTTCGCACGTGCTTTCGCATTCTCGGAGCTTATTCATTGTTGAACCGGCGGCCTTGTTGAAAGTGACCGCACCCATAATATTACAGTTTATTTATTTTACTGTATTACCTAAATAGTTTTCGCAATCTTGAGCGGGGGCGTGTGTCCTGCGGTGCCAGCTCCCGCGGGCGCAAATTGCTGCGCACTTCTAATCTAGAACTTATCAAAACATTCTAGAACATTGATTTGAAAAAACACACTTCTATAAACTGGTAAGTTGTGTATTGCCTTATTAATTACAATAAATATCTAATTGTACATATGTAAGCGTGGCTTAAATATTTCTAGGTTTTGTCTCAATATGTAAATTATAAAAACAATATACAGAGCCGGCTTTAGCGTTATCGGCGCTCGGCGAGTGTTTGGCGCCTTTTTCAGCTGACTACAAAAAAATGGGTGGGGATTCTCAACTTGATGGTGCGTTGGGGGTGATAAAATGATATAGCCGACATTGACAGTCAATTTTGCTCTTAAATAAATACCCATAGGTACGAATTGCATTATAGGTAGGTAAGTTGCATCACCTAGGTAGTACCAAGTTGTATGATTGAAATATGATCATGGGCATGCTGATAATTTCAATGTAAGTTTACACATAAATAAGCTACCTAGACATTACACCTATATTGATATAGGGAGGTAAGTATATACTTAAATAACTTTGAAGTACAGAACGCTAAGTGGTCTGCATGATTGTAGACATCACTAAGAGGACCCTCTTTAAAAACGAAGGTTCGATAACAGTAGATAGCGTTTGGTGACCAACAGCTACAGCTGATAATCTTGAATCTATAATGAGACAGTGTGAAACTACACAAAAAAAATACTTTTGTTTGTTAGTAATGGATAAACTCAAACACTACTGGACCGATTTCAAAAATTCTTGCACCTCTAGAAAGCTACATTATCTGAGAGTACCTAACATTTACAGTAACACGGGCTATATTTTAACCCGGCACGGGCAGTAGTTTCCGCAGGACGCGTTTGAAACCGCGGGAAAATGGTAGTCTATTTATACTATAGATGGGAATACATAATATAAACGCGTTTGTATTGATGGATGTATGTATGCAGTAGCGTAGCATCAATTGGCACTTTGGCACCCGGGGCGACTACCTATTGAGAAGAAGTGCTTTGCTTTTGCTTTTAGGCATCGTTCAGACCAAACGTATCGTCGGCCGCTGACTGTGAGCGCGCGTTACGCAGTTTATTGCTTTTCCATATATATTGAAATTGTCGTTCACACCGAACCGACTATACGCTGTTACGTCGTCTGTTGTAGCTGACTCTCAGTGGCCGATTATTTTACTACGCGACTATGCACGGCGGACGCGGATTGGCTACGCGGACGCAGTTGCCGAATAGCGCCGCTCCGCCGCGTACGCACCGCCGCGCCTCGGTACAGCACGTCGATAATTAGTGTCCCTTTTATATAAACTTAAACGTATTAAAGATAGTAACTCATCGAATGTTTTACTGTCATACGAAAATATTTCTTGAACTTATTTGGATAAAGTCTATATTCGAAATATAAAGTACGAAATTGACCAAGAAAACATCTCTTCAAATTTAAGGGATGTACCCACAATCTCTTCTTTTTATTATTTTCGTCTTCCTCTAGAGCTTCGCAAATGGCAACTATCTGAATGCGCATCATTTAATTGAAATATCAGTAAAACGTCTGATTTGAAAAAAATAAATTACGCTAGTTTTATCGTTTATAAAATACTACGAGCACCTTCAAATACTGAGCCCTTTTATGTGTAGAATAGTCAGCCGCTCAGCGTACGCATCTAGTGTGAACCTACAAGAGCCTATTCTTTTGTTCACACTTGTAGCGCATCGTACGCTATAGCCTATTGTCGGCTTGGTGAGTACGCGTACTGCAGATTGAGTCGACGTTCACACTGGGGCAGACAGTGAGTATACTCACAGTCAGCGGCGGACAATACGTTTGGTGTGAACAATCCCTTAGAACTTGTTAACTTCTTGTGTCCAAAAAACTGTAAAGTTTCTTCTAGTTTCCATACAAAGTTTCTTATTTAGGCCCTTTGAACCGCTTTAAGCACTTCTACTCACCAAACTTTCAATCCTACATAGAGGGCGGTTTTGTAATGATTGCACCCGAGCGCTACATGAGGTAGAGACGAAAGATGGGTATATATATGGTATGCGTTTAGAAATTTTCATAAAAAAATATCGTTAAAAATCGCCGCATTGATTTTGATGGAACTTGGCAGTACCTAAATAATAGGTAAAGCTGAGCCCTATATAACCGATTCAGGCACAGTTCAGGCAGTAGGTACGGTTGTGGAAATCGCTGCCGCCTGAATTAAGTAGCTCTTAAACTGTTGCTACTTTTAAAGAGAAACTTAAAAGCTGCTAATTATCCTCTTCTTCGTAGTCATATTATTATATTATGTATTTTTGTATTTATTGCTTTACATATATGTATAATTTATATACCTTTACCATGTCCTTTGTAGTTCTTTTACACGGTTTGTCTATTTTCATTAGAAATAAGCAGTTCCTTTGTACTATTTTATGATACTTCTACTTCTTGTGTACATTCTGTCTTCCCGCCAAAGATGTTCAAATGACAGCCGATTTTAATTTTTATTCAACAAATAAAATTGATGCCTCCATGCTAGAAACAAGGTTTCAACTATTGTTGTTTTTCCCTGACAGCGGTCTTTGTGGGTTTACGCCAACAGCAATATCAGTATTAACAAAAACAATACTTTATTTCCAGTAAACTACCCGAAGAAATGGATCCAGAGAAAGAAGAGTTAAAAACACAATTACAAAAATTGCTGCTCGCCGTCGGAAAAGGGGTGATAGAAGAGGTTGAGGATGTAATTAATTGGTTCGATCAGGATCTGGCGCGAAATAAACAAGTACTAGCCGAACTGTATGCCCTCGGCACCCGGTGCCCTACACAGAATGATGTCATCATCAGTGCATGCTTTAACAAACAGCCCGATATCCTGTATTATTTATTAAAGAAGACCAATATCTTAGACTACCTGATAGACCCGGCAAATGATGAAACAGTAGTACACAACCAGAGAAAGAAAGCGATCCAACACGCGCTACACTGCGATGCTTTCTGTATGGTCGAAATGTTATACGACTATTGGTGCGGTGACTTGTATTGGATAGGACATGACGTACGAAAGTTTGAGGCTCTTGGCAGGCTGCTTGAAGACGCTCGCATAGTCAATATAAGACGTAGACAGCAGTTACTTATAAACTATCACTCCCTCATTATGTTCAATAATTTCCAACAAACTATCTACAAAAGTCTTCCCACGAAAACTCCAAGTGAAATCACACGCAAAGAATTGGTTACTGCACTGGTTCGCGTATTGGGTATCTATGATAAGTTTTCGGAACTAGATATGGTTCGGATACGACATGATTCAGATGTTGAAGAACGTCAACTGAGAAAACATTTTGCAGACAGAAGCAGCATGTACTATAAAGGGCTTGCAAATGTAATGTACGAAGTTTATTATCGCAAGATGGACTTTAATGTTTCCTTGCTAATATTAGAGAATTTATATTTCCTTAGAGGTTGTTTAATAAAACGGTTCAATAAGACTGAAAAATACTTCAAAGATCATTCGGAAATAAAAATCCGTTATGAAAATGCGGCAGAGTTGTACAAACAAACTGAAAGTACAATCTATCACTTTGTCTACCGCACTTATGAAGACTGGAGGCTGTACCTACCCAAGGAGAGACTGATCACAGTAGAGAAGCATCACACGGGGCGTCACGAAGGTCACTTAATAAGAAACCTAACGTTAACGTACGATTCCCGTAAATTGTTTAACGGTTCCGTAATCTACTTTGAGCGAAAGAGATTCAAATACTTGTTGAAAAAATTTAAAAGAATATTAAAAAAACATATTCTCGGACGGGACCCGTCATCAAGTTGGATACAACAAGACTCTTCAGAAACGATTACAATTTTAGATAATAATTACCTAAAGCCTATTATGTACATGAAGAATCATTATGCTCTTAGAAAAATTATTGATTACATACAGGCTATCGAGAGTACTAATGGCCTCAATTTGTTAATGATTGAGAGAGTATTACAAGTAATTGGAGAAATGACCAAAACCTCTAAAGATTCTTGTCATATTTCGAAATCTACGAAAGCGTTCCTACAAGTGGCGCTGTCGGTGGAGACTACTAATCTGATTCACGACATCAGGGAGTTCGTGTCCCACGCCTACAAGGGACAGCTGACCACGAGGATACACAGCGAGAATCAGCATAAACAAACATTCCATCAAATTTTGAAAGATTTGAAAGAAATTAAGGAAGTATTTATTGCGATTCTTAAAATTTATAAATACAAACTTGATAAATCGTTACTAGATAAAGGTTTGAGTCTTTTAACTAAACGACTTGAACAATTGCCTGAAGCAGCATCACAAAACTTACAGATAATTCTAACCCAATATGAAACACTCAGAGAGGATCTGTTTTTAGAAACTAGCGACTTTGTTCAACAAGTTTGGAATCCCACAGGATTCACTATTCAACTTCTTAAAGAAATTGTATGGATTGGGAATAACAGAAATGAGATATCGTTAAAAATACAGAAAACCAAAACTAGCATGGATGACAGTGTTATTGACATATTACCCAACTGTATTCAAAGTATAAGAAGATGGCTAGAGCTGATCGCTGAAAATAATAATTATGTGAGTATGGCAAACACAGAGTTATCCAAATATAGAATTATGATACTGCCTGTTTGTCCCAATATGAAAGAAATTAACGAATGTCAAAAGGAAAGAAAGAGAATACAAAAAAAAAGAGGAAAACAAGTAAATGATGATTTGAAGGCTCTGGATGACGTAAAGGATTATTCAATTCATTGGAAATCCATAAAAAATCTTTTAAGGTTTTGTCTCGATGAATGTGAACTATTTGCTTCTATACGTCAACGTTTGAGTTTTGGTAGTTTAGATGAAACAAGTGAGCCCGATAATGTGAATTTAACAGAAGTACATCACGTTATAGAAGAGATGGAAGCCGTATGTTTAATGCACACTTCTACACTCGCTTGGTTAACCGGGAGGAGATTAAGTCTATGGGGTTTGCAGATTTACAGATCTTATAAAAGTGATTTCGCTTTCAAGTCGGAATATCCATCATTTACAGGAATAGAAACTATGTACGATATCAACGTAAACAACAACAAGGCTGTGCAGGCAAATTTGCCTAATGTAAAAAACTATCAGTTCTGGAGGATAGTTCAAAAAGAGTTGATACTGTGTCTAATCAATAGAGTAACGTTACTTCAAGGTGTATTGGGATACCCGCAAGTGGCATCCGACGCTCAACTCATTCGGAGATATAAGCAGGACAAGAAGTTTCGAATAGAATTGGAAATGCTACTAGCGGATATAGGCAATGTGTTAGGTGAGTGTAATAGTACTATAAAAATCATGAAAAAACCAACACAGTTACTAAGTGGAATTGACTTGGGCAACGTTCTAGATCACGGCGATCCATTTCTCGAGGTGTTAGCCGGTGTCTTCGATACGTACGAGTTGCCGAAGGCATATGTGTGTAAAGCTAAAGAGCTTGCTGGTGACAAGGAAGCAATCGAGGCACTGTACGAACTGTTCCAATCTGACGTGGACCACGCGACTATTAAAGGCAGTGATTTGAGCAAAATGAATGATGCTCAGAAGATCCATTACGCCGAATTCCAAAAATCACAGAACTGGAAAAGCTATGCACATATTTTTTTCGTCCCCATGAAGTGTAGACCCAAACCACCAGCTAACCTACCAACCAACCCACCGACCAACTTCTAACCAACTAACTTTAGTGCCGGATTTAGTTCTGATTTCGAAAATTCTTCCAACTCTGATGTTGGAAAGGTCTCTAAGTGCCATAGAATTTACATGTTGTACTTAGGATAGTTTTATAGAATTTTTATTTTGTTTACATATTATACACAAGTTTTTTCTGCATTATTTTTAAAGCCTAATTATTTGAATAATCTAAAATATATCAGAAATGTATTTTTCATATACCTAGACTGTTTTGTATTTCAGAAATATATATGAGTGTCTATCTATTATTCATATTTGTTAACGATGGAATTAGTTTTTGTTATTTTATCTTTTGTATTTTTTACCTTTTGATTTTTGTTGTAATATTTTTAATTTCATTAAACTAATAAATTGACCAACGAGGGCGAGGCTCGTACGCATTCCGAACTCCTTGCAGTACTGGCTGCAACTAGCTGTTTACTTTTTAGTTCGTCTTTTGTTTCTGTTTTTTGGAGTTGTCATCGCGCCGTCTCGCAGCGAGCCGCCCTCTCGTTTTTTCTCGACTTCTTTAACTGGTTGTTTTATTTTAAGGCCGGGTTTTCCCTCTTTCCCGGTGTTTACCGCAAACTATTGATACAGTCCACCTCCCACCGAGCACATCCGTTGGTCCTTCGAGCCGGATCGTTCCAGCAACTTGGATACTTCGTACACCGCGAACTGAGGAAAAAAAAAATGGTGAACACGCGAAGCGCGGCGCGCCGGGAACAAGATATTGAAGAACCTACGCCTACTAATGTAAAGAAGTCCGAGGCTAGCAGAAGACCATTGGTAAAATCTCCTTCTGCGAGGTCTTCGGTGAAGGCGCGGAGGGCACGATTGATACTCGAGGCGGCGGAACAAATGGCGCTTCTGAAAATGGAACTCATTGAAAAGAAGCTGGCTGCCGACCTGGCGAAGCTGGACAGCTGCGGCTCGCAGTCGCTAGCTGATGGTGAACCTGGTGAAGAGGAAAATGCGTCTCGAATCGAGGAGTGGGTGAAGACACAGCGCGTCACTAGCTGTCACGACGATGCGCTGCGCCCGGCACAACGGCAAGACGCTGTCTTGCAGCAATTGGATAACGCCGGCCCATCCCAGCTCGGGAACGTGCAACCAAACCAGAGCGGTACTGACGACGGCACTATGCACATGCAATCGGCATGTGTGCTTAAGGACCTAGCCGCCGCCACCGCAACCACCAACGCCAACCAGGCAGAAACTAAGCTGCTTAACCAACTGTCTATGCCAAAAGACTTACCGAAGTTTGACGGTGACCCGCTTGATTGGCTACAGTTTAAGCAAGCATATGAAGAGTCTTCTCAAGTCAGCAAGTTTAGCGACCGAGAAAACTTATGTGACATCACTGCATGCGGACAACCGCATCATCGCCTGCTGCACTACGTGCCGACCGCTACCGCCGAAGAGGTCGTCGCCCCAAGCACGGCGACACAATCTGGTAGTGAACCAATTGAAGTGGTAACTCACGTTAAGACGAACGGCAACGAATGGTCAGTGCGGTTGAAGGTGGTTCCTGTAATGATTCACGGACCTAATGGTGAATTCCGTGCAAGCGCACTGCTGGACGACGGCTCCACAGTCTCATTGATTAGCGCGTCGTTGGCAGCGCGCGCCGGTCTGCGCGGGCGTACACAAACCATGCGAGTTCGTGGCGCATGGGACAAGAACGAGCTAGTGTGTGCGGCAGAACTAGTGGACTTAATCGTTTCTAACAAACTCGGTGAAAAGTTTAATATAAGTGCGCGTAGTGTCAACGAACTGAGCTTGCCAGAACAAGGGTCATTGAACTTTCAGTGCGAGACCTATGACCACTTACGCGATATTAAAGACGATCTGTGTTTTGCGTCGTTAAAACCCGACTTACTGATAGGGCAAGATAATTACCATTTATTATTACCTTTAGATACACTAGGAGGCAAGCCAGGCGAGCCGTGCGCCACCCGCACGCCATTGGGTTGGTGCCTGCACGGCAGGGTACCGAGTACACAAGCTCAGCACGCCGCATTGTGTATGTCGGACGTCGCGCCTGTTGTTGTCTCCGCGACCGACGAGCTGCATGATGAGGTGCGACGTTACTTCGCGCTCGAGTCAATGGGTGCCTCACCATCAAAGCCCCGACAGAACGCAGAAGATGAGCGCGCCTGGAAGCGCCTCGAACAGACTTCCACGCTGCTGGACGGAAGGTGGTATGTCGGCCTCCCGTGGAAGGACGAAGACTGTACATTGCCCGACTCGTTACCTATGGCTATGTCACGATTAAGAGGCGTAGAACGCCGACTGAAAATGAACAGTGGTTACGCGCAGCGATATCACGAACGGATACAGCATTTAATTCAAAATGATTACGCTGAACAATTAACCGATGATAAAAATGTGTGTCGAAAGAAAGTTTGGTACTTACCACACTTCGGCGTCGACAATCCTAATAAGAAGAAACTGCGGTTAGTCTTCGACGCTGCCGCTAAAACATCAGGAATCTCTCTAAATGACTATCTACTAAAGGGGCCAGACCTACTTATGTCACTATTTGGAATTATGTTACGGTTCCGTGAGAATAGAATAGCCGTAACCGGAGACATAAAAGACATGTTTTTACGAGTGAAGATTCGCCCTGAAGACCAAGATGCATTTAGATTCATTTATCGGGGCAACCCAAATGAAGATTTCGACCCAAACATGCTAAACGAACCTGTTAAAACATTCGTCATGACGTCACTAATATTTGGCGCCAATTGTTCACCGTTCGTCGCTCAATTCGTTAAGAACATAAACGCTCGGCGTTTCGAGTCATCATTGCCTGCCGCCGTAGCTGCTATACTGACGCAGCACTATATGGATGACTACATCGATAGCTTGCCCGATGACCAAACAGCTATTGAACTAGTAAAAGAGGTAACACGCATACATGCTCAAGGAGGCTTCGAGATACGAAATTGGAATAGCAATAGTACGGCAGTGCTTGATAGCCTACCACAAGCGACGTTGGGCGACTCTGCTGTAAAGTTCAAAATGGGCGAGCAAAATGACGGCGACCGAACACTTGGTCTTATATGGCACACGACCGACGATACTCTGAGGTTCGACATGACATTCAAAAAGATACCAAAAGAAATTATTGACGGCGAACGAAAACCTAGTAAGAGAGAAATGTTACGAGTAGTGATGAGTATCTTCGACGTTTACGGCTTCTTATCACCATTCACAATTAACGGAAAAATTCTATTGCAAGAAACTTGGCAACTAAATATCGATTGGGACGACTTAATTAGCGACGAAATATTTATAAAATGGAAAAAATGGATTTGTTTACTGAAATCGCTGGGAGATATAAAACTACCCAGATACTATCAATCGGTAATGAGTGCGAGTGGGACAGAAAAGCATCAGCTGTCGGCTAATGACCTCGTCGACCCTATGAGCGCTACGAGCAGCGCTACGCCCGTAGCGGACAACACCAGTGCTACGCCGCTGCCGTCGACGACACTGAACCAAACTGTTGTGAACAGAAATGGTTATAAAGAACTCGAGATGCATGTATTCTGTGACGCGTCTGTGAAGGCATTCTGCGCTGTGGCTTATTGGAGATGGATTGATCACGACGATAACATACGTGTGGCATTCATTGCTAGCAAATGCAGAGTTGCGGGGAATAAGCCGATTACAGTACCGCGTCTCGAACTACAGGCCGCTGTGTTAGCATCTAGACTCGCGGAGACTATTACTAACGAGCACAAGCTGAAAGCTGTAAGGAGAGTGTTTTGGAGTGACTCTACAACGGTACTCCACTGGATCAAAAATAACGCTCGTAATTACAAGATGTACATTGCCAATAGATTGGGAGAAATTGACGAGTTGTCTCGAATACATGAATGGCGCTATGTACCGACTAAGCTAAATATAGCAGATATAGCCACACGAGAAAACTACGATTGCTCGGTGTTACAAGATGAGTGGCTACGGGGAGCTACCTTCTTGTATAAGCATCCGGAATATTGGCCGCTAGATGTCGTTGAACCTGCGAACAAAGAGTTATTAGAATGTGTAACAGTAATTGATAACACCATAGAAACCTGTACGTTACCTGTACCTGAACCTTCACGCTTCTCTTCATGGCTACGCTTGTTACGAACAACAAGTCAAGTACTTACCTTTGTTGATAACATTATCAAGGCCATCAATAAGAGAAAACAGATAGCTTCCACCTGTAATCTGAATGATGACGTGATGGACAGGGCCGAACGCTTACTAATAAAGCACTCACAAGCTTTATCATTTGGAAGAGAGATTAAGCTACTTCAAGCGTCTACGGCACTACCTACTTCGAGTAAGCTACTTACCTTATCTCCGTACCTAGATGAGCACGGAGTCCTGCGATGTGGAGGCCGCATCAACGCTGCTCCTGAAATAACTCCAGACGTTAAACAACCTGTAATACTAGATGGTCACAGTCACATTACTCAGCTGATTGTGAAGCATTATCACCAAAGAGCTTTCCACGGCCACCAGGAAATGGTGGTTAATGAGCTGAAACAGAAGTACTGGATTGTACGTATTAGACCTACTGTTAAACATGTTATTTCAAAATGCATGCTGTGCAGAATCAGGCGTGCACAGCCTCGACCTCCTCGAATGGGAGACTTACCTGAGGGACGATTGGCGCATCATCAGCGTCCCTTTACCCACACTGGAGTGGACCTGTTCGGACCTATGGAAGTGACCATAGGACGCCGCCGAGGAAAAAGGTACGGCGTGTTGTTTACCTGTCTCACTGTGAGGGCTATACATGTTGAGCTCGTAGGAAGCCTTACTACCGATGACGTCATAATGGCTCTCCGACGAATGGCAGGCAGACGCGGGTGGCCGCGATACCTTTACTCGGATAATGGTACTAATCTGAGAGGCGCCGACAAGGAGTTGAAGAAGTGTGTCTCCGAATTGGATGAGAAACTCTTAGCTGACGGAGTACAGAGTTACAGCATGACCACTACATGGACATTTTCCCCCCCCCGCCAGCCCACATTGGGGTGGGGCATGGGAGCGACTCATTCGCTGCGTGAAAAACGCACTGAAAGTCGTGCTGAAAGAGCGAGCACCTCGAGACGCTGTTCTACAAACTCTCATGACAGAGGTTGAAGTGATGGTAAATAGTCGGCCCCTCACCCATGTGAGCGTTGAGCCGAACACTGACGAGACATTAACACCCAACCATTTCCTCCTTGGCTCATCCTCAAACCTACCGACTATGGGCACCTTTGATGAGTCAGATACATTCTTGCGCAAACAGTGGAGGATTGCTCAGCAGCTGGCTGACTCATTCTGGCGACGGTGGGTGAAGGAGGTGCTGCCGGACATGCGTCCGAGAAAGAAGTGGCAGCAAGAGCAGAGGCCCTTACAAGTGGGTGACCTCGTTTTAATTGTCGATCCCGCATCCCCACGAAACGTTTGGCCACGCGGCATAATTCGAAGAGTGATGCCAGGCCAAGACGGCCGCATCAGAGTCGCCGAGGTGCAAACAAAGTCGGGCATATTGCGACGACCGGTAGCACGAGTTGTGTATATAGCTATCGGGAATGAGTGCTGACGCACTGGGGTGGGGGATGTTAACGATGGAATTAGTTTTTGTTATTTTATCTTTTGTATTTTTTACCTTTTGATTTTTGTTGTAATATTTTTAATTTCATTAAACTAATAAATTGACCAACGAGGGCGAGGCTCGTACGCATTCCGAACTCCTTGCAGTACTGGCTGCAACTAGCTGTTTACTTTTTAGTTCGTCTTTTGTTTCTGTTTTTTGGAGTTGTCATCGCGCCGTCTCGTAGCGAGCCGCCCTCTCGTTTTTTCTTAACTTCTTTAACTAGTTGTTTAATTTAAGGCCGGGTTTTCCCTCTTTCCCGGTGATTACCGCAAACTATTGATACAGTCCACCTCCCACCGAGCACAATATTCATATTTATTTGCATACCATAATGTTACCAATCTATGGAGTTTCTTGCCGGTTCTTCTCCATAGGATCCATTTTTTGGAACCGAGCATTTAGCTATTGACGTTTCTTAAGCGCATGTGAAAAGTCTATGTGAAATAAAAACCTTTGAGTGTTAGATCAAAGCAAGAGCCCAGACGCTTCATCCGCTGTAGCTGCTGTCAGACATATTTATTTTATACTTTCTATACTAATATGTAAAGAGGAGAGATTTGAACGTTTTTATTGTCACATAGGCTCCGTAAGTACTCAACCGATTTGAAATTTATTTTAATATTTGTACGCCTTCGCGGCAAAACATAGCGCATAATAATAAGATCCATATGTGATACACCTATGTTTTACAAATAAATATTTCTTATTCGGAATAATTCGTTTACTATTGGAGAGCTACCATTCCTGAATAACAGAGGCTTTTTTTTTTTCGGGGACGATAAAAATTTCCCCTGAAAAAAGCAAGTAACTAATAATTATTATTGGCTATATCCTACTCAGAGAGGATTCAAATCTGCTAATAAACTAGGTTCCTACCTCAATATCGCGAATGAAGTGCGAGTAATCACAGCGTAATGTAGGTAGGTACCTATATTTGATAAACATAAAACACATACTTTTGATAACAGGTACAACAATAACGTGTTCACATTGGTTGTACCTACATTAGGTATTTACCTTGTTTTTTTTGACATCATTTATTTATTCTTAAACATATTAATGATTAATGATTTTCCTAGGTGATGACTAGATGGCGCTGACCTAGGTAAATGCAAGGAACGGAACGTCATATAATTTTCTGGTCGTAGGTATAACGAAATATGACATCAACAATAAAAAAAAATGAAAATAGGGAATAAACATGGAATCAAGGAGAAAAGAAGTCAGATTATAATCCAAATGCCCAGAGAGATTTTGAAAACGATTTGTCCAAAAATCTGAATTTTTTGGGTGTCAGCTCAAAGGGCTCGGTGCAATGTTTTTTTTTACTTGGCAAAGGCCATAGATATAATATTACTAAACAAGATTGCGCACGCTCAAAATATATATTTACGAAAATGAACTCTATTCTAACGCAATAAGGTACGAAATTGGTTGCATAATACACAGAGGCAAATCCGAGCCGAGAGGGATAGTTCGAACGGAGGCTGTTTGTCTCTTTCTAACACCTTGCCAGCATAAAAAAATTTTGTGATCAAAAGTTTTGTCTTCCCAAAAAACAATTGAATCACTTATATTTTTATCTTATTTTAACAATTGTAAGTCAACAAATTAATAACAATCGCATTAATTTATTCGTATTTATTATTAAAACATAAACAACATAAATTTTTATTTTGCTTTTTTTTATTTTCTAGCGGTAACCCTGAACATTCTTGGCGCGTAATCAGCATTTAAAATTTTGTTTATATTTTTTTGTATTAAATCAATTTAAACTATTAAAATGGTGAAAAAGTGTTGCGTTTCTACTTGCAAAAGTGAATCCTATGGTGGTTGCAATATATCGTTCCACAGGTTAGCTAATATAACATTTTCGTAAACCAAACAACTAGGGTGCCCATGAATTCTTGTAACGAGTCAAATATGGGTGATGGATTTTAAAACTGTTGTACTATTGTTATAGCTTCCCTAAAAATGAAGAAAGGCGACATAAATAGCTCAGCAGTCTATATATGAAGTAGAAATACAGTCTTCACTTCGAATCTTCCTGCTTTTATACTGCTAATTTCCGCTAATTATTAAAAGCCTTTATTAGTATCTTAAGGTCACAAACTGCGTAAGTTAAAACTTCAATACTAATCTGTGTTTAATAATCGTAGCAAATTCGGATTTGTCTCACATAGCTTAATCTCATAGTCACCCTATTAGAAAGGGACAGACAGCCTCCGTACTAACTGTTTCACTCGGCTCGTTTTTTGGGTTTACATGCGCAGTCCTGTTTACTAATATTATGTCTATGGCAAAGGCACACTCATGCAGTAGGTACAACGCCATCTGTCACTTTCTTGGGAACTACTTTTTTAAATTCTCAAATAGAAAACCTATTTATAATAGCTACTCCTAAACAGTAAATCTAGTTGATAGGCACAGTATCCAGGTCCGTAGCATGGTACCTACTTCAGCAGTAAGAACTATCGAAAATGTCCAGTCAACTGTGGTCAGTGACAACGTTAAAGTTATTTGAAACTAAAGATTGGAAATAACAACTGTAATTCCTAAATAATTGTACCATATTGTACCTTTCAAATAGGTGCCGAGTGTGAATCACCGTACTTACTATTTTTACTTAATAGTAGCTACGTGTTTTTTTATACCAAAGTTGGACTGATTATGCAACAAATAAAGCATTATTTCAATTAACATAGACGCCTAATGAAACGTGTTCAACGAATTCCACAGAAAGGCTAATTAGTTGTATTAAGGTATTCAAAGTCAAGGTGTGTTACATGATGATATTTAAAAATGCTTATTAGGGGCACACCCTCTATTGTTTAACTTTCAGCCTGTATTTGAAACTAAAATTTTATTTTACCTACTTGTTTTGAAAAAAACTATATAATTAGAAAAATGAGTAATTACTTAGGTAGGTATAGGTACTTTAGATAGAATTACGCTAAATTTTAACCTTCTGTCGACGAACGGTCATTTTTTATTTAGGTACTTATGGATGATTGAAATCAAATAAGTATTTCTACATCCGTGGAAGTGTAAAATATGGCAAACATTCGCCCGTTTCAATAATTTGTTAAATAGAGTGTCAAGGATAATAAAACTCAAGTGTGATTGGCCGCCCGGTCTATCTTCAGACGCGTTATAAGCTCAAAGCTATATTTAAAGACAAAATTGTCTCAAAGCAACTTTTAAATGGGAAAAGTTAATGCTCATCAGTATAACCCATAGTGGTGAAAAGTTCATATCAATATGAATAAAATACTTATGCCCAAACAGGACATGGCTGCTATCAACCGTTGAGGAGTTCCCTAAGTTAGATCTATGGGAGACAGGAGCAGAAAGAGGATTGGGCGTCTGTTACCTTCGATCACCTAACGAAAGGCAGCATCAGGCCACTTCACGTCGGCCTTGGTTTTGAGCATGACCCTTCGAGGCTTAAGCCATCTCAAATACGACATAGGTACACCCAAGAACTGGTCACAAAAAGGTGTTTGAAGTTGGAAGCAGTCAACGTCTAAAAAACTCAACAGTGATGTCCTACCATTAAGACCTACTAAATTTTTGCAGGCGTCAATCTGCCTCGTTAGTCTTATCCGATTGCCTTGCCATCTAAGAGAATTGAGGAATATAGGGAGTGCACTTGTGTCTGCGCAAATGCTTGTGCACTGTAACATATCCTGCGCAGTTGGCTGTTATTATTCAGGCATAGTGTGTGACGTCTGTGTCGCTGTAGCTCTGGAGGCGGTGAGATAAGCCAACAGTCTGGGTTATTATAATTATGTATGTAGATCAATGAGAGTTGTACTATAATCATCATGTGTGTTCGATCAAGATAACACACAATAAAACATTTATTTCAAATAAGAATTGGTCCATTGACTACTTAATAATGTACATGTACCTATGCGAAGTGTGCTGATGTACTTATTCTGGCCGTATCATGACTTTAATCAATCATCGTGGGTCAAACTTCTTGGTGTCCCCTTGTATGACAAGAGAAAAAAATCTAACTGACAGAAGAAACCAAAAGAGGTCGTCTACATTAACATAAATAAAAAGGATAATTTTTGTTTGTTTATTTGTATCTTTAAGACATCCTTCATTGCGCCCGATAAACCGATCGATACAGATACAGCTGTTGTATGATAAGAAAATGTTAGCTTTGTTAAGATATACGAAGAAGTCTGACGGAGGAGGTAGCTTACCTTAGTACCACTATTCAGGACACCAGCTCCACACCGCAACTGACATTAAATTTTTGCACGCCTGCAGAATATAGTGAAATTCTAGGCTTTAGGATCTTGCCTATTTAAGTTATGAAGTAGGTAATCCACGAGTAAAGAGAATAAGAATAGACTGAAAGAATTAAGTATGTACACTCGACACACACAAACAACAGCCCAGGCGTAACCAGGGCATGCCACTAGTATCTGGATATTGGTGTCGTTGTCAAAATTCACTATGTCACAAGAGCGGTTGTATGGGCTAAAAACTGGGAAAACGTGGTCCTACAATCTGTTAACACTCACCATGTCTTCAAAATTCAAGAAAAACAAGTATGATGTATAATAGTTACCTACTTGCACGACTGTTTAAAATGTTGAATAAACGATTCAACTGTCGGCGCACTGTGGATGGAGCTTTATAATATTGTTATTGGAGTTTTATTCAACGGGGGGCAGAGCGGTCAATATCGCTTTCAGTAACGTTTGAGCCTTCGTCAAGCGAATACTATGGCTGATAAAGGTACAACACGCAAAATAATATAACAATTAATAAGACGAATAATACTGTATCTTGATCTGTGATAAATGTTCTGATTTCAGTTGTAAAACTCGGTTGTAATACATTAGTCCGGCACTATGCAACTGCTCAGGCTCCGACTATACCAAAATGCGATTTTGTTCCGAAACAATACACAGTAAGTTTTTTTGCCGCCATTTTAACCTAATATTCTTCCTAATGATCACTATTTTTTTTTATTAGATTTTTTTATTACTTACTTGGTTGCTTTACCTTGATGACTTTTCCATTTCATTGTTGTGACCCACAACTGAGAATCAGGAGAATTAGCTCAACGTGCTTCAAAGAGTTTTTTGAAATAAACGCGGGTGGAACTAACTGATGCACGGTGACGTTGAGCCACTCCTGCCTTCTATAAAAATTTTAAAAATCAATCTTTCTTGAACAGTGTTGTAGGTAATAGAGGGCTATAAAGTCTCTCTTTTACTCCGGACAACCAGGAATATGCAAAAGACCATGTTCTATGCACCATTCTCTAATATCAAAGAGGATAAAACAAAAAATAACCAGCTTCTAAATTTCAGGGACCATCTTACCAAAAGACGGATAAATTGAAAGCTGATCACCTGCCCTCAGTTCTTTACAATATCTACAAGCGGCCTATGCTGATAAACCAGGGTTACAAACAGTGGTTGTTCGACCACGAAGGCAGGAGGTACCTCGACCTCTTTGCAGGAATCGTCACCGTCTCCGTGGGACATTGTCACCCGTACGTATTTTTCTAAAGCCACTAAGGAGCGGATTTTTTTAACAACAAATAGTTTCGTTATTAAACGTCTGATCTCCGTCAACTCAGCGGAATCCACTGACTGGTTAAATTCTTCGCTTTGTTGGAGTCTGGCCCACAGCGAGTAAGTACCCAAAACTATTTCATTGTCTAAGGGTTAAAAACCCTTAGGGTTAATTCTATAAGTAAAATCCATCCTCAGCCTTATTTCGCCCCACTCCTGGGCCAGGCCACCCCTCGCAAAGAGCTATATTGAGTTTTACCACCACGCTGCTCAAAGCGGGTCGGCTGTCTGCTCAATTTGAAATAAATACTCTTTTGCTCAAAAATTTCTTTAAGTTTCCAACTTTCTGATATTCACAAAGTATTTGAATATTAATTACGTACTTACTAACTTTGGTTAATGCATTCATTAACAAATCTAAAAGTAAAATTTTATTCCTATTGTTATTGTTGTATTCCAAGTACCTATCAAGTGAATGTATTAAATTGTTGTTTTGTGTCTACAAAAGGTAAGGTAGGTATGTAAAATATTTATTTTTCGTATACGGAAAAGTTTTGTAAAGGTTGTCAGAATGCCATTCACTTCTACTGTCGCATAATTGTCCCTTTGTCTCAAAAACTCGTATCGATCTCCTCAGTACAAAATCCTGTATGACCACTACAACAACTCAAATTAATCATTTACGATATTTACATTTTTTTTTTGTTGGGAGTAGGATGATGCTCATCGTCATCCTCCTGCCCTTATCTCGCTATTTTTATGTTCCTTCAGCGCAGGGCCCCGATTCTCCTAAGTTAATAATGTCAAAATCGAATAGAAATCGAATCGCAATATGATCGTAATAGCAGTTTTAACCATATCGGGCATTCTGCTACTAATAAAAGACCAATCGTATTCGATTGACATTTGATTGGTGTGCGATTGGTCTGCTATTTTGATGATTTTGGTCTATACGGTAGTTTGCTGTACAATCATTTTGCAATCGTAAATCATTTGCAGACAAAATGATTCATTGTTGAATGACAGAAAAGGATAAAAACGTTTATTTCAAAGAAAAAATAGCGGAATGCCACATATGCTTCAATAGTAATCGACTCGGGATTGGATCTCAGTCGAATCGAGTCGAACGTCAATCGAAGGTCGCTTAAGTAAAATTAGGAGAATCGGGCCCCTGCATGTTTTCTCCTTCCGTAGGTATAAAAATTAACCTTGATTTCTCTAAATAGGTACCCAAGGAAAATTCTCGATACGAGTAATAACTATTCTCCTAGGTACAGTCAGCAACAAAAGTCCACTGACACAATCGAATTGAAAAATATCTTTACAATTACCATCATATGTATTAGAGAGATTTTAAAGTCTCAATAGGTATTTTGTAGAAATACTAAGTAGTATATTTTGGAATCTGGTCACTTATCACTATATACATTTAAATATGTAGGTAGGTAAATACTCTTGCTAGGTACAATTTTAAACTGAGTTTTAAACAGAAGGCACAATCATTAAGTAGTGATTTATTTTCTCTTTCTTTTCTAGGAAGGTGGTTGGTGCGTTACAAGAACAAATACAGACGCTGTGGCATTGCACGAATATCTACCGTCATCCGAAACTGTATGAATATGTTGAGCAGCTCACATCAAAATTACCTGGAGACCTAAAGGTAAGACTTTATTACAGCTATAGCTGGTCTCAGCGTCTGAAAATGTAGCTTACGTTACTCCTTGTTACTTTAGCTATCTGGGAGTGAAAGTTTCGTCAAAATCTAGCTATTGCAGAGGTTAGTCGGAAAACAGACGGTCAAAAAATTGTATTATTGGGTGCAAATGTACCTACCTACTTATTTTAATGTACCGTGTAATGTATTATGTAACGCACACGCATAGGTTCCTATTGGTAGATATGCACTTAATCAAAGCAGATTTTTGTTTTGTATGTAAATTAACTGTTTAACTTTTTTTAATCTCATTATTTTTAAATCGATAAAAATCTACGATAGCGTGTTTTAATCGCCTAAGCTGGTCCAAGCTTTCCCTAAGATTGGTTGTTGGGTAGGTAACATTTTTACGGCCGTCATCCCAACAAGGCGAATTTCGAAATAATAATCTTAATTATTACAATGACATCTATTTATAACCTAGTAAAAAAGTACTCACGCCATATATGTTTTGACGCCAACCCAAATAGGTACCTACGTAATTTATCAGAATTATAGATTATAGGTTCCCAAGAGCCATTATCGAACAGAAATATAATAAAACAAAAAATAAACAATGACAAATTGGTTCTCAAACAATACCAATTTGTTGATATTATCCATATCTTATCGTTGCACTTGATTTTAAGATCAAAGTTAGCAAGTTCAGGGAACGTGACCCGCAAACGCAAAATAACAAACAAAATACGTAAGTATTATCAGAACAGAATATTTTGATAGAGAAAAAGGGATAGCATAAAGCTTGCTTAATGCACTTTTGTTCTTATATTTCTTACTCATTCTTAATGCAGAAAGGAGGTTGAAACCTCCTGGACTCCTGGACTCTCACAAGTTTGAGTCTTACCTGAAGTAGAGACCTACTGAATGTGCACCTGCCTATAATTTAAGTTTTGTCGTATTAGATAGCCCATTCATCGAGAAAGACTAGGCTACTTTTTATCCAGGTGCTCGTACATCTATAATAGTTCCCTTTGGATGGGTTAATACCATTGGCAGAAGCTAGTCCCTATGTACAAGGACTTTAATGATAATATAAATTGTGTTATGCGTACGCTACGTAATTCCCCATTATCTCTATCTATCTCAGTTTAATGTGGTTTAATTTACCACTACGTAGTTATACCTACCTATCTATTTTAAATACGTAAAAACATTAAGGTTATCATATCTAATCGATGATTAATTAGTACTTATTAGATACTGTTATCCCATTTTTACCACCTCGATTGAAGTGTGGGACGAACCTACTAGATAAGATACCTATCTGTGTAGTAACGGCTAAACTCAAGCCAAGGATCTCAAGAAATGCGCAGCTGACTACCAACCTTCGCTAATAGTAGAGGCACTATAAGAAAACGAAGCAGATTATGGATTTGTACTCGTAATCATAGAAATCTGAAAAAAACTTTATATTTTTGTCGTGATAACTATCAGTATTTGCAATTTGATTCAGATTTTTATAGGTCTCGAACTTCACAACCAAGTTTAAACTGACAAAGGTGTGTGTGTAATGATTTTCTTCTCGAATAAACACTTTTTCACTTTTCACTTTCACTTCGGTCCAGCCATGGAGAACACAATGACTAGCGGAGGTGCCATAACGGAAAATCGCCTAAAAAAAGGCACCTACCTGCATTACGGCATCTCCGCTCATCTTTCCTTACTCTGTGAGTTCAGCCTAATTTCCACGGCCTCAATTGCAGGTGGTCTACCTCGTGAACAGCGGTAGTGAAGCGAATGACCTAGCATCCATTTTAGCAAAGGCCTACACCGGCAACCTTGATGTGGTGTCACTGCAGAGCAGCTACCATGGCTGCTCCTACGGCCTGATGGGACTCACCGGCACCCAGTCCTATAGGATGAAACTTAATATACCTGCTGGTTACTACCACGTGAGTACACAAGTGTTTTAAATGACCACCATCACCATATTCAGGACGTCTAACGGACACTTCCTAATGAATTCTTAAAGTTTTTTTCAAATAAGATCACTTCGTTCGTCAATTTTGTCTAAGTACTTATTTTGGATACAAATTGAAAAAATGCGCTGTCCCTTTTCTGACTGGAGGACAGAAATAACAAAACTCTAGTGTGTAGAGATGATCCTTGATTCTTAAAATCTCTTGCTAATCGTCTAACCCACATTCCACAATTCCATTCCATATTTTCAACGCATTAATTTTAATTACGATCATACTGAGTGCATATTTGTTATTCATTAATCATCATCAGCGTAATTTGATTAATTTATTTCCTTCTAGACCATGTTACCCGACCCGTACCGCGGTATCTGGGGAGGCTGTCGAGATTCACTGTCGCAAGTGCCCGGTGCTTGCTCATGTCCCGGCGACTGCGTTACCGCAGACAAATATGTTCACCAGCTCAGCGAGGTAAGTAATGCATTTAGCATATAAAAGGTAAAACATACCTGTTAAACAATTACGTTGTTTGTACAGACAGATATTATTGCCTTTTTGGTGGTACACAAATAAGTGTGAGCTGTTGATTTGCATCCGTGCCATATTCAAGGACGTAATTAAGCTACTGATTCTCGACCCAAATCAACAAAAAAATTGGTACGTAATTTTTTTTTTCGGAATTCCTTCAATGTCATCTAACCGTATTTTAACTTGGCGCGTGTGTTACTGGCCTTAAAACCGTGCTGCGCCCTCAAACAAATGCAAACACAAAGCATACGCAACGATCATTCATAATTTTCATTCATAAAATTGGGTTACTTCTGAAATACTACGACATTAAAATGACAAAAAAAGCAGTGCATATTAGCTATTTCCCGTCGACTGTAATTCCAATCGATTATTTACGTATTTTATGTCCTCCTCCTGAAGTATGGCACAAATGCAAATCAACACCTTGTATTTATGACGCTGACTGTACCTAGTGGACAACATCCGTTTTTTCCTGTTAGACGTATGATTAAAAATACGGCTCACTAAGATATTAGGTAGACCTGAAACATATTACAGGTCATTGATATTGCAAGTTCACAAAACCCGCATTCGACGATTTTGGCCCGTATTTTTATTAAAACTGGATTTGTAGTACCTACCTAGACACAGAAATAGAAAACCAGCGAACCTTTTCTGAATATGGTCCTTTCAATTTCTTATTAAATAAAACTTTTTATTCGTTTTACAGCTTCTTGAAAACTCGGTTCCCAAAGGACGTCTAGCAGCCTTGTTCGCGGAATCCATACAGGGCGTCAACGGCACCGTGCAGTTCCCGAAAGGTTACCTGAAGAAAGCCCACCAACTCGTCAAGAAGTATGGAGGCTTATATATAGCGGATGAAGTAAGTGTTTAGCTACGTATATCGTGCACTTGTAAGTTTTAACTACCCCCATCATGTTCCTTCTTAGGCCTTTTATGTACCAGGGCCGCGGTAACTCTTTCGAACAATCCCGCAGCCTCGGCAGGTCTTGGCCCTGGTGGACCCGCTAAAGTTTTAGCTAATAGCTAAGACCTTTTATCTCAGAAAGAAATGCTGATTCTCCAAAGCCCACCGTCTATAAGCAACGGCATCATAATTTGATAAGAGTTGTTAAGAGTTCTCTTTTCGTTTTAGAGATATTCGAAAAACCACCTACATTATGTTTTAGTGTTGACTATCTATCAACACCTAAACAAATGTAAATTTCAATCGTACCACTTGTCACCATATAAATTTTATCATATGCCCTATTTCTAAGGTTCAAACTGGCTTCGGCCGGACAGGCGACGCGTTCTGGGGTTTCCAAAACCACGGAGTGATGCCAGACATCGTGACCATGGCCAAGGGGATAGGGAACGGCTTCCCAATGGCTGCCGTGGTCACCACGAAGGAAATCGCCGCCGCGCACGCTGGCACGGCGTACGTCAACACTTTTGGCGGGAACCCCATGGCTACCTCCGTTGGAAAGGCCGTTTTAGATGTTAGTAAAATTAATTTTCAGTTTTTTTAATAGTTTCAGTCTTTGCTAGCATCACGCATGTTGATAAACTACCTAAAATTTTATGAGGCAAATATGTTTTGATTTAGTTGTCGCCACTTACATTTCAAGAGATGATGTGAGTAGGTATAACCACTTGACTACGAAATGAGGCTAAGGCCTGTGTTCAAGTCTTCACATTTGGATCAATTATCTACGTATAGTTAGGGTGCAATATTATTTTCAGTTCTATCATCTACTTAATAACAAATTTACTCTTCCAGGTAATCGAAGAGGAGCAGCTTCAGCAAAACTGCAAAGTAGTTGGAGCATACTTCGTGGAACAACTGATGCAGTTGCAGAAGATTCACCCGATAATCGGTGATGTGCGCGGAAAGGGTCTGATGTTGGGGCTCGAGTTTGTCGTCCCTGGAACGAAAGACCCGCTCAGTGTGGCCGATGTGAACATCATTTTTGAAGACATGAAGGATATGGGTGTGCTTATTGGACGCGGAGGGCGGTTTGGCAACGTGAGTTTTACGCTTGTTTATTACACACACACAAAGTACCCATTCCAGACTGGAAATATATGAAAGAGAAAGTAGAAGGCTCTATAGTCTGGCTGGATCCAAATGAGTAGATAGATACTAGACGGTACAGAGTACTAGAGTACATAGTTGTAATACATAAGGAATGCAGGGGAGTAGATACATAAAGGGAGGAAGTACATAAGGAAGTATACAAAATGTTAATGATTATGGCGAAGACACGCTCTTAGTGCCCAATACCGTAGATCCGCCATTAAATATTGTATATCAGAAATGAATAGAGAAGCTAATATTTTGTTTTGTTTCTACAGGTGCTTAGAATAAAACCTCCGATGTGCATCAACAAACAGGACGTGGACTTCGCCATATCTGTACTAGATCAAGCTATCAAAAATTATACATCATGTGTCTGATTAAATCAAGAATGCTGTTTTGGAAGATATCAAAATGACACATCTAGGGATTTACAATAAAAATATTCGGTATAAAAGATACCGATGTAAATCAATAATAATAATCGATAAAGATTCTATACCTATGTTAAGTAAAGATTTTATTGTTATGTGGTGCGGCAGTTTAATTATTAAGTCCAGAAGGAGACATCTCAAACAGGCTAAAATACTTAAAATACAGGCTTTCTTTTTGCCAAGAGTGTGAATATAATGTATGTAGCCTTTATATATAAAAGTATACCTAAAGCCATAATATAGATTGCTCCTTATTTTCTTACTGAAATCGTTTCGTCTAAAAAATGGTCACGGAAATATATGGAAATTGTGATATTGTCAACGGAAGATTCAGTTCTTGATTTTATTTTGTATAAGATTTAGAAAAATACACATAAGGCACTCCGAAGCCGGTCAATATAATTGCACGATAAAAATAAAGTGCAATTAATATTTTATTAGTAAACATTTGCACAATATTGTAACATTGCACAATTATACTGTACGATCTAGGAACCGCCTCACACAATTGTAAATAAATATGAAATGTAATGGAAATTATGTTTAAACCTATATAATCCTTGAGATTAAAAAGTTTATGATTATAAATGTGTATGGCGCTCCATAGACGGTCAATATATAGCGAAATATTACGATAAAAACAGTGCAATAAAATGTTGCTTGCTAAGAATCGTTGCGCAATCTTCAGTTTGCACAATATCGTAATATTGCGCAATTACATTGAGAGGTCTAGGGACTGCCCAATTTGTTACGCACAAGATGCGACGTTTCAGCAGTCTTTTGTTTGTGTCAAATTTGAAATGCCAAAATCGCATTCCTATGATTGCCTAACTGTAATGAGAAATAAACAAATCAACCATTTTTTTAAAACTGTGTTTGTATACCTCAGATTCGGGGAAACCTTCACACACCCAAACAAAATAATATTAAAGGACTACACAAGTCTAGCAACCACACCAGATATTCTTTCCATCTTAATCTGTTCAGCCTTTTTATCGCTGAAGCGCAACAAATTGTATGCGTATTTATTCAATCGTCATGACAAGATGATCACATATCCACGGACCAATGGGCGCAGCATTGCCTAGCATTGCACGTTCGACCGAACTGTGCGTGGTTAAAGAACAGCCCTAACCACGAGTTTACTTTATTTAAGAACTTCTTCAACGCTTTTTAATAATTTCGAGCTAAAATAAAAAGAAAATTCTTGAAGTTGTTTTCCACAAAGGGACTTGACCTTTTAAGTAATTCATTGACGCTCTATTTATGTATCTCTGTACGCGATTATCTTACTCTTGGCAGAGCTGATTTTGATACGGTTTTCAGCATTGTATTTTAAAATTTTTCATTTTTTTAATTGAAGTAGGTTTTATTTACATATTTTGCAAACAGTTTTTGACATTTCCGTCTTTGTCAGTGTCAGTGTCATGCGTGCGTACGTCTGTCAGGTCTGTCCAGGTCTGTCAGCAGCTGATCGTTTGTTTTAGGATATTACACAGTATTGCACTATCTTTATTTAGACGAATAAATACAGATTTTGGTATTAGCTGACTACATTAGCTTTCCCTATCAATTGTATTATAATACTCCTGCAGCCAGTGCTATCCTACACCATTACATTATAAAACAATAAAGTAACCTATCCAACCGGCGCATGTAATATAAGGATTAACAATGGTTTTCAAGTGCCAGGAAGATAGTTTTTTGAAAGAGGTAAGTACGTAAGACTAATATCAGTACGACCCGAGTGCTATTAAATTATATCATTAGTAATTGCAACTAAGACAGACAGAAGTTAGGTTAGAGCAAAAATTAAAATCTCCTAATTATTGCGTATGAAGTCATCATAATATTAATACGTATACAAATAATGAGAGAACAAATGATTAGATAGGCCTTTATGTGGTAGTAGACTTATATTTCTATTCTATGGTCACTATTTCCAGGTCTATTCTTATATAGATTTTTAAAAATTGCTCGATACATATATTTTAATAAGTGATGAAAATGTTAATTATATGATGCAACTAGCCCACATTTCATAAGTAACTGTTCATGTTTCAGTTTACATCAAAAGTTATTAAATGTGAACCAACAAATGAGCCAGTGGTAGAATATGGAAAGACATCACCGTTTGAAGGTTTCCAAGTCACTTTGGAAAACACTATACTGTTCCCAGCGGGCGGTGGGCAAGTATGTACATAGATTCCATGTTTATTTACAATACAAAGTGGATTTAAAAAGCCAGCATTAACTTAGAATGTTTTAGAAGAAAGTTTAAAATACATGCTGTACTGCTTCCAATTCAAACAAAATTATCTCCAGAGTATCTGCTTGTTACTACAGCTTTTCACAATTCATAGACTCATGGAGAACATAAAAAAGGGTACTTTTAATTTGTCCATGCATAGACATTAAAAAAAAATCCTAGCAATTGCTATTTAGTCAAAAACTACAGATTTTGTCTACATGTGATGACCACAGAATCAACAATTAGTTTTGTTTTATAGCCACATGATTTGGGGTGGCTGAACAGCACCGAAGTGGTCCAAGTACTCCGCAAAGGTGATGAGGCCCTACATTTCACTAAAGATCCTATTGCAGTTGGTACTGTTGTAGATCAGAAAATCAACTGGGAAAGGAGGTTTGACCATATGCAGCAACATTCAGGTAGCTTAATTATTTACTTATGATTTAACAGTAACCAGTTTTGCCAACCAATAATAGACAGGAGAGAAAATTCCAAAATTATATGTTTTTGGTATACCCTACATAATTTTTTGCAAGAGCTAAATATATACATTTTAATTCAACTATGCAAGCTGCAAATTAGTTGTTATAACATCAGTTTGGCAATTATTCCGACTAACCCATTTTAAGGCCCAAGTTCACAGCTAAAATAAACATCAGTTTTCAGTAGTGCTTTAAAAAGCCTTAGCCATCCAGTTAATATTCTCTTAACTGCATATATTTATTTTGTTGTAAAGGACAATGCCAGGGTCTGGGCTCAAAGTTTGCCCAGCAGTGGGAGTAGTTCCAGCTGGTTCCATAGTGCACTCTGAACACGAAATCCAAATATTTTTGAAATCGGTCCCAGAGGTCCCGAGAAAAACCGGTTCTTATGTTAAACTTGAACAGTCACTTTATAAAGCCCAAGCCATTTGCCCAGTAGTGGAAGTTGTTTAAATAGGTTCCTTACTTCACTCTTAATGCGGAATCCAAATATTTTTGAAATCGGTCCCAGAGGTCCCGAGAAAAACCGGTTCTTATGTTAAACTTGAACAGTCACTTTATAAAGCCCAAGCCATTTGCCCAGTAGTGAAAGTGGTCGAAATAGGTTCTTTACTGCACTGTTAACACGAAATCCAAATATTTTGGAAATTGGTCCCAGAGGTCCCGAGAAAAACCGGTTCTAATGTTAAACTTGAACAGTCACTTTATAAAGCCCAAGTCATTTGTCCAGTAGTGGGAATGGTTAGAATAGGTTCTTTACTTCACTGTTATCACGAAATCCAAATATTTTGGAAATCGGTCCCAGAGGTCCCGAGAAAAACTGGTTCTAATGTCAATCTTGAACAGTCATTTCATAAAGCTCAAGCCGTTTGCCCAGTAGTGGGAATGGTTAAAATAGGTTTTTTACTTCACTCTTAAGACGGAATCCAATTATTTCTGAAATCGGTCCCAGAGGTCCCGAAAAAAACCGGTTCAAATGTTCTCCATAGATAGTCACTTAACAAAGCCTGAGCCATTTGCCCAGTAGTGAAAGTGGCCGAAATAGGTTCTTTACTGCACTGTTAACACGAAATCCAAATATTTTTGAAATCGGTCCCAGAGGTCCCGAGAAAAACCGGTTCTAATGTTCAACTTGAACAGTCACTTTATAAAGCCCAAGCCATTTGCCCAGTACTGGGAATGGTTAAAATAGTATGTACTTTCTAAGTATATCTTAAGGCCCCAGTACACGTTGGCCTGTGTTGGGCCAAGCTGTGCAATGCACAAATGTAGGCCACGATCAAATGGTGTTTACACATTGGCGCATGACTTATTCCTGCCTGGCAAACCACTTGCGATGGACGTCGAAGTAATTAAGGCTTCGGCTATTTATTTGTACACTACTATATATATTTATATTATACTACTCTACTATATTTATTTTTACACGCAACACAAAAGTGTATTTTATCCTCAGCGGTCGGTGACGAACTAAACATTGGCCGAATGTGTAAACACCACACGCCAAGCTGGGCCAAGATTCCTTTGATGTGTGCCCAAAAAACCGACAACTCGCCGAATGCGCGCCAACCTTGACAAATGTCCGCCAACCTGCACCAATACCCCGTGTACACATTGGTGATGGCGTGTATTGGCCGCACATGGGCCAACGTGTACTGGGGCCTTTAGACACCATCGGCTGTGTTTCGGATGGCACGTTAAACTGTAGGTCCCGGCTGTCATTAAACATCCTTGGCAGTCGTTACGGGTAGTCAGAAGCCAGTAAGTCTGACACCAGTCTAACCAAGGAGTATCGGGTTGCCCAGGTAACTGGGTTGAGGAGGTCAGATAGACAGTCGCTTCTTGTAAAGCACTGGTACTCAGCTGAATCCGGTTAGACTGGAAGCCGACCCCAACATGATTGGGAAAAGGCTCGGAGGATGGATCTTAAGACAGAATCCAAATATTTTTGAAATCGGTCCCAGACCGATTGAAGACCCACAGGTCCCGAGAAAAACCGGTTCAAATGTTAGCCAGCCATTGTTAGCAAGCCATTTTAAGCAGCCACAAACCTAACAACCTCTTTTCTTGAAAGAAGATTCAGATAGTTAGTGGTTTTACTGTTAACAGGATAAAAAATCAGAAATAGACGTTTAAAGGTAATTGTTTTTTCTCTTGCTTTTCAGTCTCTATCTACCACAATCCGTCCTAAGTTCGTGTAGCGTCATGCAATTAATATCCGTAATGGCAATAAAATAAGCTCGAACACGAGGTAGTAAATAGATACCGTTGAGGAGCTCCCTCGTCTCACTGTCGTCTCCATCGTTAGGTCAGGTCTTAACCTCCACAGTTTTGTGGTGTCGGAGACATATACCCGATTGACAAGTTTTTATTCGATATGTGCTTACAATTTCCGAGAGTTCCCTATTGTTTTAAGGTTTCTATCACCAGACCCTGGACCGAATAACAAAGGAACCATTTGGAAAGTAAATCCTTTCAAACAATAAAATGATTGTTTAAATCGGTTTTTAAACGACGGAGTTATGCACGAACTGAGAAACTCCTCCATTTTTTGAAGTCGGTAAAAAAAAATCTCGTTCAATACCTCGTATTTGTCGATTAATATTATAATGCATTTCAATTAAGGTAGTAAAAGTGGAATAGTTAAGAGTTCGTAAGCATATTGTACATTGTACATTGTACATTATCTCTCTGTATTCAGTGTGTCTCTCTGTATTTATGTGTGCAATAAAGAATAAAGAATATTTTCCGTAATATTGAATAAGAGTCAAACCAGTTTTTCTCAGGACTCCCGGGATAGATTTCGAAATATTTCGGTCCGGGACCTATTATAAGCCTATGGAATATAATACACTATGCAGTTACTGTGGGCAACTCTTGAGCCCAACTTCCATACAAAGAATAGCATTGTTCTTTATACACTTCAGGTCAGCATTTACTCTCTGCGATATTAGAAAAGGAACATAATCTACCAACAACGAGCTGGTGGTTAGGTTCGGATGAGTGCTACGTTGAGTTGGACAGTGTCAAAGTTAGTAATGATGTCATAAAGGCCACAGAAAAAAGGTGCAACCAACTAATTACGGATGCCGTACCAGTTAACGTTAAGTTCTGCAAAGCCAATGACCCTGATTTGAATGAGGTTGGTATCTTATCTCAAAATATCTTATTTCCATTTCACTGCATATATTTATTTTGTTGTAATAAAAAGTATCCTATATCATAAATACATAGTCTCCCTCTTTAAATTTTTTATCATCTAGAATCTTGCCACTTAAATTTGCTTTGTTTATGATACTGATTTCTGCCAATAAGAAACTGAAAAGGATATATGAATTTTAATTTACTTTTAGGCTCATACAAGAGGGTTACCAAAAGATTGCATGGAGACAATACGAATAATATGTATTGGAACTATTGACGAAAACATGTGTTGTGGTACTCATGTTTCCAATCTCAGGTAATATTACATTTTTTTTTCGAATTAGACTGAGAACCGACCGATTTTTGAACATCAAAGTACACACAAATTACTACACTGAGACCCGCTTGTAAAACAAAATACACAATAAGAAAGTATTTTTACAATTTTTTTTTTGTTTATTTTTCAGTCAACTGCAAATGATAAAACTGATAGGAGCAGAGCCAGGGAAGAAAGGTAAAACAAATCTCAAGTTTCTTGTCGGCAACAGAGTTACAAAAACCTTTCAACAAATGTTGGACAGAGAGAAAGCAGTCACTGGACTACTTAAGTAAGACATCTTCATTCAACCTGGCCTGACATTTATCATTTTTTGACCCATACAACTCAATAAGCATGCTTCATTTTCTTAAAGAATTTCCAGTGAAATATATTTTGTTTAATAATCATCTTAACATCTATAACTTTTAATTAAGTATCTTATAAGAACATAGGTAAATATGATATTCCAGAAACGAACCATCAAAACACGAGGAATTAATACAGAAATTACAAAAGAATTTAAAAGTGGCAAACAAGAACCTGCAAACTGTGCTCTTAGACCTCGCTCAGTATGAAGCGGATAAAATAAAGAGGACCCAACCAAAGCCCAAATACGTGATCATGTTTAAGAAAGAGGCAACTCCTGAATTTAACCGGGCTGTAATCAAGGGGTTGGAGGGAGAAGGGATGTTCATGTTCCTGGCTTCTGAAGAACCGGACAAACCGAAAGAGGGACAGATTATTATACAAGGCCCTGAAGAACATTGCAACGCTTTGGGAGATAAGTACATATTGAGAAAATATTGTTATATTGACTTTTTATAAACCTTTTTCTTACAAATTCAATACAGTAGTTTCCAATTGGTCAAATTCAATACTTTTACTGAACTGTCAAAAGCGGTTACTTCCTGTGTACGAAAACGTAAGCTGATCAAAGATCAATTAACTCAATTTTTCCATAAAACGCTAAATGAAAGTGACATTATTTTAAGATGCTTTACCACATGAATAAAATACTTAACTTATTTTTGACCTAGTCAACTGCCCTATTATACACCCCAACAAATTTCCCAAAAATAACCATAATACAAATATTTTCAGAATAACAGAATTACTGAAAGGTAAAGGTGCATTCAAGAATGGTAAGTTCCAAGGCAAAGCTGGAGACTTGACGGCCATGAATAAATGCAAGAAATTAATTGAGGAATACTTTAATAATTTATAAGTAATTATTATATAAATAAATACAGTAAACTGGTCATATATTGGTTCATATTTTACTTCATAAATATTGCTTTCACAATAAAACTTATGCTAAGGAATGGAGTGATAAACAAAAACAGATATATTTCAAATACACTTACACTATAATAAAACAATATTGAGTACCGGTATTCAGTAATATATCCATACAATTTTTGAATACAGTGTTATATAAACAACAATGATTATTGTTATTATGTGTTAATTTATTTAAATTACCGACAAATACTCTACTTCATACGTAAATGCTTAGGAAACAGTTAAGTCTATATGTGAAAACATACACAAACAAATAAAATAACATTCGGTATTTTCTACCATGTTTATTGCACACTACCTTGAAAAAATGTAAATTTTCTAGAACTGGAAAAAACAAATTCACTTGTTTCAAATCATAACTTCACTTAATATTACCCAAAAATTAAAGATGATTTTGAAATATAAATAATACACAAATACTAAATGCAGTATAACCAGATATAATATCTACGTGCCCTATAACAATCCTTAACACATATGTGTAATATAAAATTCGTATATTCAAGTTATGTAATAAATTACTCTAATTACAACACAAGTAAACTACTTACTTTATCATAGTTCTTCAAACTGCGATGCGATAAAATGCTTCTAATCCATACTGAAATATGGACAACCTCTAGCACAATATTGTAACATGTTTTAAAACTGAATCTGATTGGTAAAAATATCCACAAAATAGTGCTTACTATAGCACTAGTTGGCAAAGTTAACAAGAATGAAATCTTATTTCAGCGGTGTGATAAGGTTGTTCCTAAAAGAAGTTATCCAATCGAAATTGAAAAGGATACTAAAGTCCCATTAAATATCGGTGAACCTGCACAAGACAGCTACTGCCAAAATATCCTGAAATACTTGTGCTAGGCCCCGCGCTTCCACTATCATCAAAAAGTTATAGTTTACATAGATAATTGACTAAATACTCCTTTACCATTATCGGAAAAGTTTATCATCCTCCTTGCAGTCAATGGTATTCGACGCATTGATGCTGGCAATCAGCTTCTCAATGCCAAGATTGGTCCAGTCTTGAGACAAATCATCCAGGTAGTTGTCGAAATCTACGAGATCTTTCTGGACCCCTCGTTGCAGCAAGTGTGATACTGTCTCCAAGACATACGGTGATTCTAGAAAGAAATAGCAATATGTATGTATAGTCACAGCTTACTAATGATTCATATAATAGGATATAATAAAATAAGATATTAAGCAACAAACAAACAAAACTTTAGACATATTCAACAAGTATTTTTCTATTCCTTCTCTACAATTATTTGACTACAACATTATAAAGGAAAATTCTCTGATTTGAAAAATTCTTTCAGCATTACATAGCTCATTTATCGAGGAAAGCTATAAGTAGGCTAGGGTTGTGCAGAAGTTCACACAAGATGCAGGTAAAGCTGTTGGCAGAAGCAAGTAATAAAGTTGTTAGCTACTTACGGAACATGACCCTGTTGGCATCCTTGAGCTTCCACCTTCCATCAGCGTACTTGTGCAGCTTGATGGCTGGAGTGTCAAGATGCTGCATCATCCTCTTGTTATCCACCTGGAGAAGAAGTTTTCAATGGTTAGATTAGATAACAAAAATAGGATGGATATTCTGAACATACTTTAGAACCCTACAAGAGGGAACAGCTAGTTATCAAAACATTGAGGTATATAACAACTTCATTCATTATAAATCAAGATGCTTACTGCTGACATCAAAGTAGTATTCATTTCAAAATCTTCTATATCTTTGAAAATTCCAATATATTTAACAAAACAAAAGTAGGCTTCATACAACTTTTATACTCCTCCTTACTGATTTCGATAAAGCAACCCATGGTAAAGTGGCATGGTGGCATCCACCTCCTTGAGTGAGCCCTGATGTGACTGGCGAAACCGAGAATAAATTTGAAATTTAGTAGGTATAAAACTTACCACAACAAACACAGCTGAAGGGAAGTGCTCAGCAATCTTCTCCGCTATCTTCTGTCCGGGGCACTTCTCAACCGTATTGTCTTTGAAGTTCTCACAGGCGGCATAGTAGCCGGCTATCACACGGTTGTCAGTCTGAGCCACGGTTTCAATCTGAAGGATGATAAAATGAGAAACGAGTAATGTAAGAAAATTTGAATAAAACCATGATGATAATTAATGCAATTACTAGTCCAATGGTATTTTGTTAACGTTGACAATTGCGATAACTTCAAAACAGTATCATTCCAAAATCATTAATTAACCTCGCAATAACAATTTACTAAATCGCAAATGGATTACCTGTGTCAGGGCTATTTCAGCCATCGGCGACAAGTAATGGCTGTGGTGGAACAGGGGAACTGTGTCCACAATATCCAGGTCCTGGTTTTTAGCTCCATCCCTGATTTTTGTGGCATCAGCTAGAAGGACCCCGTTCACAGCGCAGTGCGGGTATTTGGCAGCGTGTAAGATAATCTTGGCATAAGCTGCCGTTTCTAGTGATACTTCTCCCATTGTTTTGTTTAAAAGTAGATCGGAAAAAGCAAGAGGAAACGAATCTCTTAAATTGTCGGATCTCCTCCTGTACAAATTCTAATCGTAGATGTAAATTGACTTTGACAAAATCGAATTGTCATGTCATGTTTGTGATAGATGCCAATGAATTGTCTTATTTCGTGGAGCGCATTATTACCACGGAAAAATGGAAATAACTTTTATCTACAATAGTTTGTACTTGTATAAAAAAATGAGTCGCGCGCGAGAAAACTATCGGTTTATAACTTTCCGTTCTAACCACGGCAATTTTGTTTCTTGATTTCTGAACGTACAGTCTGGTCGTCGTTATCACTGTCATGTCATTTTGATGATAATGTTGACGTTGATGTTTGATGACAAAAATTGTAGACGGATTTGCTTCTGCAATACAAAATATTATATTTTCAATGTTTAATATTAAGTATTCCATAATAATTTCCTGATTATGGACAAATATGATACATCACAAATCACAGAGTTTCCTCGTTACGAACCGGAGTCCTCTCAGAGTGGTGTGTCAACGTTCTTTAATAAATTATGGAAGTTTCCAATATTTTCTCCGAGCGATACAGCTGAGCAAAATAAAGCGATGAGCGACGGCAAAGACGCCCCTCAAGCTGAGGATGAAAGGCAAGAATATGATGTGGGGAAACCAGAGACGGGATCATACGCTGTAGAGCTGGAAGGAAGGAGTTTACCTAACGTTCTAAGGAGAATAAGCAGTCTTATTGCCTTGGGATCTAACGTAAGTAGAATTTATTTAGTTCCTCTATTGAAATTATAAAAAAATATTTTCTATTATCAAGGCTGCACACTGACCGAATTTTACTCAGTACTTGTAAACAAAGAATAACAAAGCACAATAAATATAAATACCTATCATATGTTAGCAAAAACTAATTGTGTTGACCTCACTTACCTACCACACTATAAACTTAATAAAGGATAGGCCTTGATAAAGGTTCAAATACTTAGTTATCGCAAGTATGCATAATGTAAATTGTGTTTATCTTTATTGTGAGATACATGTACAATTGAAAATAAAAATACAAATATTTAATAGAATTAAATAAATGATATATTTTTATCAACTTGCACAGTGGCACAAAATTAAACTTAAATAAAATATATATTTTTATTTATCAACTTGCAGAGTGGTACAAAATATGCAGATACCGAGCTGGCTCGGTACTGGATGCCAGATGATATATCACGGGAGTGTTACGAATGTGCCACGAGGTTTAGTACACTAAGAAGAAGACATCATTGCCGTGTTTGCGGTCAGATATTCTGTTCTAGGTGTTGCAGCCAACGGGTACCAGGTAATGTACATTCTTTAAGACAGTGCATATGCATTTATATGTTACTAGTTTTTCATATGATATCCAGTTTTACATACTCTAGAATCTATGTTGGTTGTTTAGAAAACTGCTGAATATATGTTCATGGGCTATTGGTAGATACCAATATAAGGAGTAAGCTACACAGAAGTAAATCCTTTTAAATGACCATTAATTAAAGCACAAATATAATAAAACTAATTTATTCAAAAAGATTGCATAGCTTCTCGTATTAAACCCATAAAATAGTGAATTTAAACAATATTCCATTAACTTAGGGCACATATTTGGCTGTGCTGGTGGATTGCGAGTTTGCAATTACTGCTGCAATGTGGTGCTGAGTTATCTCAAGGAGAATGACATGACGGGAGAAATACCTCCCGATTTGAGGACTTTGCAGGAGAACTTACAGGTTGGTTCAACTTTATAACAGAAACATTTAGTTGTTTAGTTATTTTAGATATTTGATTGAGCTGAAGCTGAAGCGGAAAATGACCATCCGTTATGCTTATTCTTGCGTGCAGCTGGCATTTATAGTTTATAAGTTCTGTTGTCAAAAAGTAGCAGGGCCACTCTCTGTCTCCAATTGGTTCAGCCATTACAGCGTGAAAGCATAACAGAGAAATAAACTTACTTTTGCATCTATTATGTAGGTAAGGATTATTTCACATTTTATGATGAAATAAATTATAATATTACATCAGGTAAAATTCCCGGAGAACAAATCCCAGCAAGCGAGCAAGTTGCGTGACAACTTCATGTTCGCTCGAGAACAAGAGGAACGCTGTGAAACGCGCACTTCTCATAAGGAGGCTTTACATGATGTCTTCAGACAACTCACCTTCACGCTGCCTACGCAGCAGCACAGGTAATGTACGGTTCCCGCCAAATAACTTTGCATTTGTAAAGTTAATCATTGACTCCTCGTACAAACTTTGTCCGAAGTTGGCCACTAATGACTTTATGATGGTCAAAATTACTATTAGTCAAATGCCTAACTTCAGAAATGCAAATGATGTTGATGAAAGCTTATTATACGTCATCGGCGAATCGCTAGGGTGGTTGTTACGGACTGTTACAAAATGATTATTATTTGAAGGTATCGTCTCGTCCGCTACAATGGAGTATGGCGCGGTTGTGATATTCTCCAATGGGTGATGGACAACACTAACAACAAAACTAGGTAAGGAATATCAGTAAAATGTGTCGTATTGGTTAAGACATAAAGCCTTTTTTCAGTCGTCAAACATGGACACGATCAACGAATGAGTTCCGATCTCTTTTTCAGAGCGCAGGCAACATTAGTATGCCAAAATCTATTAAGCGCAGGTTATATGGAAAGTATGACGGAACTGCCTCAATTTGCAGACTATGCACTGTATAAACCTTTAATCTTACCACCAAGGGCCACAGATGAAGAGGACGAATCACGTAAGAGTTGCTATGGTTTTTCATAAATTATATGTTCCAATTATGAATTTATTTGTATTGGTGTGAGTAGTTAAGGGTGTTAATTATCTGTATTGATCGAAGGTATTTTCTTTTCATAGCCGAGGAATCAACGAGGTTGGTTGAAAGTGTGTCGTCATACTGCCTAGATCTAAATCTTGGGGAGAATTCTGCAAGGCTGATCAAAACAGCTAAAGCAGGTAAGCAATAATCCATCTTATTATAACAGCATAAAGTTTAAATTTAATTTCGGTAGTAATTTTTGAAGTAATTTTTCAGAAAGGAAATCTTCATCTAGCGAAGAAGAGGCTCCAGTTATGGAACAAAATGAAGGTATTTTTTTTTATATTATGTTAGGCCAGAAAACAAAATAGTGGATACATTTTACAATTGGATCTTAAAAACTTTTCTGGTTGCAGAATTTTATGCAATCTCTCCAACGCATTCGATCAAGTTAACCATGATATGCCTGATTGATAGATAAGTGACAACGAAATTTTTTGTAATTGTTTTATCTTTGTTCATTCGTTACTTTCACATAGACAGCATAAAAAACCAAAGATTTGATTTTTGTCGTCATTTGGGGCATCAGCAAAGAAGGAGTGCCTCAGGGTTCGATACTGGGTCCCTATTTATTTATAGATTGACGTTTTTTTTCACTTCTAGGGACAACAGAAGCGCGGAACATATGCAAAGCTATCGTGGTGTCAGGTGAAGAGCACCTGCGGCTGCTGATGCGGCAGTGCTTAGCTCGGCATGCGCTGCCGGCCGCCTGGGCGCAAGTGCTGTACCCGCTGTGCCTGCACGCCGCAGACACCATCGTGCTAGGTACGTGCTCATAGGTACAGGTATGGAGCACCTGCGGCTGCTGATGCGGCAGTGCTTAGCTCGGCATGCGCTGCCGGCCGCCTGGGCGCAAGTGCTGTACCCGCTGTGCCTGCACGCCGCAGACACCATCGTGCTAGGTACGTGCTCATAGGTACAGGTATGGAGCACCTGCGGCTGCTGATGCGGCAGTGCTTAGCTCGGCATGCGCTGCCGGCCGCCTGGGCGCAAGTGCTGTACCCGCTGTGCCTGCACGCCGCAGACACCATCGTGCTAGGTACGTGCTCATAGGTACAGGTATGGAGCACCTGCGGCTGCTGATGCGGCAGTGCTTAGCTCGGCATGCGCTGCCGGCCGCCTGGGCGCAAGTGCTGTACCCGCTGTGCCTGCACGCCGCAGACACCATCGTGCTAGGTACGTGCTCATAGGTACAGGTATGGAGCACCTGCGGCTGCTGATGCGGCAGTGCTTAGCTCGGCATGCGCTGCCGGCCGCCTGGGCGCAAGTGCTGTACCCGCTGTGCCTGCACGCCGCAGACACCATCGTGCTAGGTACGTGCTCATAGGTACAGGTATGGAGCACCTGCGGCTGCTGATGCGGCAGTGCTTAGCTCGGCATGCGCTGCCGGCCGCCTGGGCGCAAGTGCTGTACCCGCTGTGCCTGCACGCCGCAGACACCATCGTGCTAGGTACGTGCTCATAGGTACAGGTATGGAGCACCTGCGGCTGCTGATGCGGCAGTGCTTAGCTCGGCATGCGCTGCCGGCCGCCTGGGCGCAAGTGCTGTACCCGCTGTGCCTGCACGCCGCAGACACCATCGTGCTAGGTACGTGCTCATAGGTACAGGTATGGAGCACCTGCGGCTGCTGATGCGGCAGTGCTTAGCTCGGCATGCGCTGCCGGCCGCCTGGGCGCAAGTGCTGTACCCGCTGTGCCTGCACGCCGCAGACACCATCGTGCTAGGTACGTGCTCATAGGTACAGGTATGGAGCACCTGCGGCTGCTGATGCGGCAGTGCTTAGCTCGGCATGCGCTGCCGGCCGCCTGGGCGCAAGTGCTGTACCCGCTGTGCCTGCACGCCGCAGACACCATCGTGCTAGGTACGTGCTCATAGGTACAGGTATGGAGCACCTGCGGCTGCTGATGCAGCAGTGCCCGTGCTGAACTTATGCTCTAAAATACAATGTTTAACCCCTCGTGACAGGTTACCCTCTCAGAATCACTTTCTTCCTCAAAATGTCCATCCATTACATAGGTACGATATTTGGTCTGATGAAAGGCAGCATGAAGTCTAGCCGTCATTGGGAGATCGAATTTGACCCAACTATTTTAGACACCCTTGGTTGATTGCCGTCTACTTATCCATGCAACACACCAACCCCAGCTCAAATTTTACTATCCATCTCAATATAAGCTAGATTTTTTCCGTAATACAGACGTGAACAGCAACGACATAGATGTACGAAACTACGTGCAAGTGAAGAAGGTGCCGGGCGGTACGATGCGCGACAGCTGCGTCGTGCAAGGCGTCGTGCTCACTAAGAATGTCGCTCACAGGGGCATGCCTCAACAGATATCGAACCCCACTATATTGCTGTTGGATTGTTCGATAGCGTATCAACGAGTTGAGGGCAAGCTAACTTCGCTGGAACCGGTGTTGATGCAGGTTAGTGGAAAAGATGTTACTTCAAACATTTTTTGTTAGGTACTTGATAATCTTCTACCGATATCTTAGCGAGTACTAATCCCAATTGACTATGCAATATACGTACAGTGTCCTTAAAATATCTGTGCATTCCAATAGCTAACTTCAGACTCGCTGTTTCATATCTCACTATCCAATACACTAACGGCCATTCCCAATATTCTGTTTGTCGATTTGCTTATTAGAGATAGGACATTGACATTACTTGTATTTGGCTAATGTCATAATTCTCTCTAGGCAGCAAACTAATAGATAGAATGGGCAGGGACGTAATCATATGACGTGTACACAGGAGCGCGAATACCTCGTACGTTGCGCGGCCCGCATTAGCGCATTAAGGCCTCGCGTCGTCCTCGTGCGAGGCGCTGCAGCACGCGGCGTGCAGGACGCGCTGCGCCGCGCCGGCGTGGCACTGGCCGCACACGTGAGGCCTAACGCCCTCGCACGTGCGGCGAGAGCTACGAGGGCCGACCCCCTCGCGTCTATAGATGCGAGGGTCGGCATGCCACGGCTGGGGACTTGTAATAACTTCTATGTTAAAAATTGTGAGTATAATTTTTTTATCGAAATGTACATATTTTTTATACTTATTTTTATGTTAGGTAAATACTGTAGTAAATGAGTAATTTCGTATGTATCAGTTTTTCTATACAGTTCGGCTACAACTGTTTTAATATTGTCTTTCCGAAAGCTCAGCTGAAAGATGTAAATTAGATACCTATAAAGAGGCTGAATGCACCCAAAACACTCTTTGTCTCGCGTCCGTAAATACGTACGAGAAAGAGAGAGAAGCCGGGTGACGCGACGTTCGTAACATATTATTTCCATTAACATTTTTCAAAATTTTCAATCTGTATTCCATGGTCATGAATATTGTCGTTTGTCGACAGATTCCAGTAAAACGCTAATGGTTCTCGAAGGGTGTGCTGAACCAAATCTAGCTTGTTGCATTCTACTGCGAGGTGCATCATTACAAGAGCTAGTTAGAGTGAAAAAAGTTGTCAAATTCATGCTGCTAGCTTGTTATAACTGGAAACTAGAAAAAGCATTTCTAGGAGACATTGAAGCTATCCTGCCAGAACCAGGCATGACGTTTGACGATGATGTTAACGAACCAGACATTACCAAAGATGACGGAGCAAAAACTGATATTACAAACAACGATACTCAAAATACTGAAACAGAAAAAGATACTGAAAGTCGTCAAGACTCGTTTAACGAAGAATCTAGAAAGAGTAACGAAACTGACAGCAATGAATCTTCGAGATCTGACAATATATTTACTAACTCGAATGTTAAAGATAATGCGAAAAGTGATAAAGACGATACTAATATTAAGGAAGACACAAATAATAAAGAAGGTAGTCAAAATGAGGTTAACCATAAGAATTCTGTTGAAGATGATCCATTGCAGAATACGAAGTTATTTGCTCGTAAAACTGACAGTGACAAGACGTTGAGTTGTGGTGTGCCTATCAGAGATTTTAGTGATCCATTGCGTGCTACGCTGTCGGTTGATGATGACGTTTTCTTACCTAAGGAGGAAGCTAAGCTGAAAGCCGATACGCATACCGATCGGTAAGTTTATGTTTGAAATATAATAGGTAATCTAAATTGCAAACACATCGTGTCTACTACTGAACACACTCTTGGATACCTTCACCATCTTCATAGCATTTTTTTGGGACTTGAAGAGAATGTGAATCTGAATAAGTACTGTTTCATGAAATTTTATGCTGTGATTCATTTAAAGTCAAGCTTAAAAGAAGGAAGAGGTTCTCAATTCTTAAGTGGCTATTTTCGAGTTTGTCCATAGCTTTGATCCATACTATATACTATGTTTATGTTTTTGGTCAAAAAACATTGTCAAGTAATTGCAACATTGCCAATTTTGTGCACAGTCCATTTGAGCGGCATATGACTGGTCTTCGTACTTCTCATTACCTTTACAGCTGGTCAACAGACGACGTAGTGCTGTCAATGTCTCCGAACATGATAATCCCGGCGCCGTACCTGGAGACGGAGGCGGGGCGGCGCTGCGGGCTGCGCGGGCAGTTCCCCGCGCCGCTGCTCCCCGCGCCCGCGCCGCACACGCCGCGCCCGCCACGACACGAGCACAGGCCCACGCACGACCAGACGGAGCTCAAGGTAACGTGGGAACAAGGACGGAGGCAGGTGCTGTGTGCTGCTAAGCCACTCGGTTAGGACTACGCACTCACAGAGTAAGCTAAAGGTAACTAAAACAATGTTGAAAGTCGTCGTTTCTATCGAAAGACGTCCACTCCTGGACGAAAGCCTCTTCTTGGGATCTTTAGCAACCTGCATCCGTCGTCGGAGATCGCTACGACACGAGCAGAGGACCACACACGAGCAGAGAGAGCTAAAGGTAACTCTAGAACACTGTTTAAAAGTCGTCAATTCATCGTTTATTCAAATTAGGCTGATATATCAGCACTTCTCGAACGTCAAAAACAAAAGGCAGCCTCCAAAATGTCCCCCCCTTCACCACTTTCTATGTGTTTTTGCTGGGAAGAAGTGGCGCAACAAACTCCCCAGTAAAACATGTCCTCCTATGGACAGACGTTTTCTCCAAGGATCGCCACTTTGCTCGATCTTCAGCTACCCGTATCCACAGCCAGGGGGCGCCACGACACTCGCTGAGAGTCACAGAGAGGACTTAAGGTAACGTCGGTACAGGAAAAACTGAAAACTGGGGAGGACTAGAAATCTGCCACTCTGGTACACGACGTTAGGTTACTTTCTATTTGTCATTTTGATAGATTTAATCGCATTGATTCGAAATCATCAGCATCTATCTGCCTTAAAATGCATGTTATTAATATGGCGATATAGTACTTGTTAGAAGAGATGATAGAAAATTGAGATGACAATAAGAGTTTATTTCAGGAGCTCCATCCATTCGCTACGATGGCTATAGCGGCGCCGGCCGACGACCCGACACTCAAAGCCGCACTCGCGAACTACCGCGCCACCGGCTGTCGACTTGATAACGATAAACATAAACGTGAGTTTATATCCCCTTAACTCTGTATTTTTTTTTCATGTTTCATCTATGAATTTGTGACTTCAAAATACTTCGGCAGAAATAGTTGCTTACTTGATACACACGTGCATGCATCAAACTAAACCATTAATCTTTCACCCAAAGTTATCCAGCTTATTTGCGTTAAATGGATAGAGCTATCAGAGCAGAAATGATGCGTCCCACTACTGCAGTTACGCACAAGCTTAACAATATTTACGAAACAGTTTTCGGTTAGACTCAGACAACTTTACATATGTCCAATAAAGAGGGCATTTGCGTTTTTATGTATTGCATTTACACTGTAAAACTTATAGAACAAACTCCTTAGGAAGACATTACTTATTGTCCCAATTATCATACCCAGTCTTAAAAATTTTCACATGGGGTCTATGTAATTTCAGCTCAATGTCCCCTCTACAAACCGTCAGTACTAAAGAAAGTAAAGGAACCAGAACAGGACGCTAGCGATAAGCCGAGCGACAACGAACCGCTCGACCCTCTAGCGCCCGAGAACCATCAGCAACTGAGCCTGTTGTTGTACAGCTTCAGCAACAAGTCCGCTAATGTGCCTGACTTCTGTGTTAATCCCTGGTAAGTACATATATAAGCCGAGCGACAACGAACCGCTCGACCCTCTAGCGCCGAGAACCATCAGCAACTGAGCCTGTTGTTGTACAGCTTCAGCAACAAGTCCGCTAATGTGCCTGACTTCTGTGTTAATCCCTGGTAAGTACATATATAAGCCGAGCGACAACGAACCGCTCGACCCTCTAGCGCCGAGAACCATCAGCAACTGAGCCTGTTGTTGTACAGCTTCAGCAACAAGTCCGCTAATGTGCCTGACTTCTGTGTTAATCCCTGGTAAGTACATATATAAGCCGAGCGACAACGAACCGCTCGACCCTCTAGCGCCGAGAACCATCAGCAACTGAGCCTGTTGTTGTACAGCTTCAGCAACAAGTCCGCTAATGTGCCTGACTTCTGTGTTAATCCCTGGTAAGTACATATATAAGCCGAGCGACAACGAACCGCTCGACCCTCTAGCGCCGAGAACCATCAGCAACTGAGCCTGTTGTTGTACAGCTTCAGCAACAAGTCCGCTAATGTGCCTGACTTCTGTGTTAATCCCTGGTAAGTACATATATAAGCCGAGCGACAACGAACCGCTCGACCCTCTAGCGCCCGAGAACCATCAGCAACTGAGCCTGTTGTTGTACAGCTTCAGCAACAAGTCCGCTAATGTGCCTGACTTCTGTGTTAATCCCTGGTAAGTACATATATAAGCCGAGCGACAACGAACCGCTCGACCCTCTAGCGCCGAGAACCATCAGCAACTGAGCCTGTTGTTGTACAGCTTCAGCAACAAGTCCGCTAATGTGCCTGACTTCTGTGTTAATCCCTGGTAAGTACATATATAAGCCGAGCGACAACGAACCGCTCGACCCTCTAGCGCCGAGAACCATCAGCAACTGAGCCTGTTGTTGTACAGCTTCAGCAACAAGTCCGCTAATGTGCCTGACTTCTGTGTTAATCCCTGGTAAGTACATATATAAGCCGAGCGACAACGAACCGCTCGACCCTCTAGCGCCGAGAACCATCAGCAACTGAGCCTGTTGTTGTACAGCTTCAGCAACAAGTCCGCTAATGTGCCTGACTTCTGTGTTAATCCCTGGTAAGTACATATATAAGCCGAGCGACAACGAACCGCTCGACCCTCTAGCGCCCGAGAACCATCAGCAACTGAGCCTGTTGTTGTACAGCTTCAGCAACAAGTCCGCTAATGTGCCTGACTTCTGTGTTAATCCCTGGTAAGTACGTTATTTACTGAAGAAGGTGAAGGAACTAGAAGAAGATTTTTTCTCCATATTTTCGCAATTCTATGTTCTGATGAATGGAGTTTAGGTGTGAGAGCAATTAGTAAGTAGCAAGTAGAACAATTGTGCGTACCAATTGTCAGTGGTATTGAAGCAAGAATTCAAATCTGGCAAATATACGAAAATTGTCCTAAAAATGTTAAAGTGGTGGAAAGAGAAGTATTTTCGGGGGTATAAAATGGTTTTGCAACTCTCTTATCTCCCTCAAGTCTTAATTATTTACTGTCTACTGTTAAAAAGATTAACATCAGTTTTAAACTCCAGGATAGTGACAATGGAGATGTACGGTCGTCACGACATATCTCTGGGCGCGTTCTTAGAGAAGTACTGTTTCAACGGCGACTACAAGTGCACATCGCCCAACTGTAATGTGCCCATGAACCAACATGTTAGAAGGTATGTCACTTTTGGCACTTTTTTGGTAATAATTTTATATATTTGTCTCGGAAATCTAAGGTCCGTAGAAAATATATTACATAAATATTGTAACACCACTATTAGGCCCAAGTTCACCGACGTCAGTTTAAACTAAACAGTTGTTTAAGTCAAACAAAATCGTGCTTGTTTAAAAAATACGCTTTATCTAAATTGCTGGCTGTCGTGGTTTTTGCTCAAATGATTAAAGTGTATTTTTACTGGAAAGTGTATTGTGATGTAAACTATCGATATTTAGATTCGTGCACGGCGATGTGTGCATCACTATAACGTGCAACACCATCGGACACAGCAACGTCGACAAAATCAGGGAGGAGCAGAGCAAACAGGTACGTCACTATTATAAGAATTGCATTTTTTTAATTATAATTTTTTCAATAACATTTGGTGAATTTGCTTACTGCATTTTTTTTGGAACTCAGCTGCATACAGTTGGACTGGAAGACGACACCAACATATTATTATGTAGTTGGGAAACGGCTCGGAAGATGATAGGTATATTTTTTTGAAATACGGGAATATATCCCTTTTAAATGTTAGCATTGTATAATGTTTGTGACTGACTACAAAAAAACAATGTAGGTGTACTTATGCATTCGAAGAGCACTGTCCAACGCGCAATCCATACGTGTTCGAAATTTAAAATCAAGCATTCTAAAGCCTCCAGTACACATTGGCCCAAGCGTGACCAATAGGTACACATATGTACATGGGGTATTGGTGTATGTTGGCGTGCATTCGACGAGTTGTCTTTTTTTTGGGCACACATCAAAGGAATTTTGGTCCAGCGTAGCCTGTGGTGTTTACACAAATATAGTAGTAGTCATAAAGTAAATAGTGTAGTATAAAAATAAATAGCCGCAGCCGTTATTACTTCGACCTCCATCGCAAGTGGTTTGCTAGGTTGCCAGGCAGCAATAAGCCATGCGCCAATCTGTGAACACCATTTGATTGTGGTCTACAATATAATTGTGCATTGCTAAGCTTGTCAACACAGGCCAATGTATACTGGGTGCTCTCGGTGCGTGCGTTCGAAGTTTAAAATCGTGCCCTATATATAGGTGATGTTCTGGTCGCGCTGCGAGCAGTGCGGCTGGAGCGGGGCTGCGCGGCGGGTGTCGCGCGCGGCGCTGGGCCTGTCTCTCGGCGCCTACGTGCGCGCGCGGGCGCAGGCGGCGCGCTACGTGCGCGCGTGCCCGCATCCGCTGCACGCGCATGCTCATGCCTTCGTGCATCACCTTACTACGGCCTGCTTTAGGTCAGTCAGCCCTGAAAAAAGGTTCAGTGTTTGACAAAAACTAATTCTCAATGTCAAATCATTTATTTTATTTCGGCATTTACAAACACTTATGAACGTCAAAACTATAAATAAGTTTGATTCTACTTGCGCATTCCAAAAGTTGCTTCCTTTGAAGAAGAACGGGTAAAAAACTCCCAAGCTGGGAAGATATTTTTAGCGTTGAAAATTTCAGTGGTCAACTGTTTAGATTATGATGATTTTAATTGATTAGAGTAAATATGAGACGCAATATAAAACGTTGCGTGATTACGTTAACACTGCAATTAAAATATCATAGAAATACTTATGAAATAATATTTATTTTTTATTTAAATTATAAGTCAATACAATACCCAACTGTAGTGTCGTAAATAGCTGACTCCATTTTTTTAAAAATAAACAGTACAAAATCTTTGCAATACTAAACTTACAGCAGTACTTTAAATTCACAAACTAATATCGATAGTATTTTATCGACATTGACTTACATGCTGAAATGTTACGTCCCTACAGGTACAGCAAAATAACGCCGTACGAGATCCAACTACCGCCCGATATGATATCTATAAACTACGACACCAAACAAATGAGGGACAGTCTCATCTCACAACTAAATGAACTCGTGCAAAAAGGTTGGTTCATTACTCCATAGTACAGTTGAAAACCATCATCATCCTCCTGCCTTATCCTACTAATATTATAAACGCGAAAGTTTGTATGTATGGATGTATGGATGTTTGTTACTCTTTCACGCAAAAACTACTGAATGGATTTTAATGAAACTTTACAATAATATAGCTTATACATCAGAATAACACATAGGCTATAATTTGTAAACATATTGTTCGAAATACTAAACCTGCGCAGACGAAGTCGCGGGCACCAGCTAGTCTATACTAATATTATAAAGCTGAAGAGTTTGTTTGTTTGTTTGAACGCGCTAATCTCAGGAACTACTGGTCCGATTTGAAAATTTCTTTCAGTGTTAGATAGCCCATTTATCGAGGAAGGCTATAGGCTACTTTTTATGGTGCGGTGCGGGAAGTAGTTTCCACGGGATGCGGGTGAAACCGCTGGCAGAAGCTAGTCCGAAATAAAGTAGAGAATCGATAGTAAAAAAAGGAATTCTTTCTACATGACCATCATCGAAATTTTATATAAATAAATATGTAGATATATGAATTATCACCTGTGTTCGACATGACCCATCCCTATGGTATCGATAAAATTATGCTATTTTTCAATCTTCAAGTTCAAGCTTTAGATCCTCTTCTTTTTATCAGTTTTATTTATCATTGTAGAAATATTTTAGATTTTATTTAAAAAATGGCTTCTTTCTCATACTTTTTAAAAGAAAAATCAATGTTTCGTTTATAGGGTTCCGTACCCAAAGGGTAAAACGGGACTTTATTGTTTTCGCTCCTCTGTCCGTCCGTCCGTCCGTCCGTCCGTCCGTCTGTCACCAGGCTGTATCTCATGAACCGTGATAGTTAGAGAGTTGAAATTTTCACACATGATGTATTTCTGTTGCCGCTATAACAACAAATACACTAGAAACTGCAAACTAGAATAAAATAAATATTTTGGGAGGCCCATACAACAAACGTGATTTTTTTGCTCATTTTCTAAATAATGGTACGGAACCCTTCCTGCGCGATTCCAACTCGCTCTTGGCCGGTTTTTTAACTATATCTCTACCATACAACATTAAGTTTGTGTATAATATTTTGCAATTTTCAGGTCATGAGATTTTCAGCGGTCTATCCGACGGTGATGCGGATAAAGATTACCAAAGCTTCAAGCAGCACATGGAACAAATACACCTCGCGTTAACTTCAGCTAGCCTGCAAGAGAACAACACTACCGCTGGTGAGGGAATTTAGGCTTTATGGCGTTTGCAATAGAGATTGAAATGCAATGTTGGGTTGTGACTTGTGGGGGTGAAATATCACGGTTGAATATTGTATGAATTGTTTTTTTAAGATATGAGAAATAAGTGATCAAATCGCCATCTCCAGATATTTCAAAAAGTTTGATTTGTATAAAAATGTTTATTTTACCAGTAATGTCTTCGGTAGCATGATAATCAAAAATGCTCATACTGGGGTTTATCTGAGGCAAAATACAATAGAATAATTAAGCATATTTAAATAAAACTTTAAAATTAAATAACATCTCTAATACTAAAGGAGATCATTCAAGTCTCGAACAATTTGTACCCAAAAATGAAAGTGCCGGCCAAAAGAAAAAAATAGTAGATTCTTGTAGAGAATAATGCCCTGAAGATTTTTTACTATTACAAGAATCGTCTACAATTAACCCCCCGTCTGCTATTTGACTTTGAAAATACCAAAAAATCTCACAATGTTTGGAGCATTACACAACGGCCCCAAACTGGAGAAGGCAGCCGCTGCCTTCAAAGGACTCCTGCCCAACCTGGGAATCAAATGACTTGGGCTGTGGGGAAGTCAGACACTTACTGATTAAAACCCATCATGGAGAAACCAGGGTTGCGGTAATTCTTGCGAACAATCCCGCAGCCTCAATAGGCTTTGTCCCCGCTAAAAATATCGTACGATTCTTGTCGAGAATGTCCTGAAGATATTTTACTAATATAAGAAACATCTTCGTTTAACCCCCAGACTGCTATTTGAGTTAAAAGTGTGACCGTGAATAAAAAATCTATACTTGAATGTTACGGGAAATAATGTCCACAGTATTTTTTTAACGAATCGAACGAATTTAATCGAACGTCTACGATATACCCCCCCTCCTGCTACACCGAGTAGACTTACTGATTTAAACCCATCATTTTCCTTCTGATAATGTACCAGGGCCGCGGTAACTCTTTCGAACAATCCCGCAGCCCTGGCAGGTTCTGACCCTGGTGGGCCCCACTGGGGTTTGTTGACTGTCTGAGGAGGGCTTGACTTGTCAACGCTCGCCGCCGAAACGGACCTGTTGTCTCCAAGGAAACGAAGGGACGATAAGCCTCCCTAAACTCACCGCCCACAAACCGACGTCTACGGTGCAGGGAGTCTTCTCGACACCCAACGCGCGTGGTGACACGTCTACCTCAGCAGATGGGATGAGAGGCGCGAACTCTCAGTTATAGCACTGCCTCCTTTTCTGGCATGCTGCGCAGAAGGAGACGAAGGCATCCCATTCCTCCTCGCCCCTATAGATTTTCCTTTGGCTCATAGTGCCTCTGTCTCCTTGGAAACAGCAGGTGTCGGTGGCGTGCATTGTTCACGCCCCTCTCAGAGAATCAGTAAACACCAGGCGACCCCCAAAACCTGGCGGGGCTTCGGGGTTCGAAAGAGTTACCGCGGCCCTGCAGCATGGTCAGAAGGAACACAACAATCAGTAACAGGCTCCTCGGTGTAGCAGGAGGGAGGGGGGGGGGGTATATCGTAGACGTTTGATTTGTTAAAAAAAAAACTGTGGACGTTATTTGCCGTAACATTCAAGTATAGATTTTTTATTCACGGTTCTACCTTTAAACTCTAACAGCAGCCTGGGGGTTAACCGAAGACGTTCCTTATAATAGTAAAAAATCTTCAGGGTATCCTCGACAAGAATCGTACGATATTTTTGCGGGGACAAGGCCTATCGGGGCTGCGGGATTGTTCGAAAGAATTAATAATAAATAATGCCGTCCACGGCCAAATTCGGCCACGGCGCTGTTCTCATTTTAAGGAGTTCAGCCAGCTGCGCAGGACATATTATAGTGCACGAGCATTTGCGCAGACACAGGTGCACTCCCTATTCCTTCACTCTCATCACCCGATGGGACGGCAATCCGACACGACCGGAGAGAGATCAGGTGCAGGATCGACATTTACGTGCTCTCCGATGCACGGGTGAATCAATCACCAACTTCCAGACTGGCTGGGGCTGCTTTGTGAAAGTTTAAGAAAACCCACAAAGCGATTTCGGCCCGACCCAGGAATCGAACCCGAGACCTCGAGCACAGCAGCCGCGCTTGCAACCACTAGACCAACGAGGCAGTCTAAAGAATCGAATGAGTCGAAAGAATTACCGCGGCTCTGGCTACCCCATGATGGGTTTTAGTCAGTAGGAGTCTGACTTCCCCACAGCGAGAGGGGAGTCATTTGATGACTTCCCAGGTTAGGTAGGAGTCCTTTGAAGGCAGCGGCTGCCTTCTCCAGTTTGGGGCCGTAATGCAATGTTCCAAACATTGTGAAATTTTTTGGTATTTTCAAAGTCAAATAGCAGCCGGGGGGTTAATTGTAGACGATTCTTGTAATAGTAAAAAATGTTCAGGGCATTATTCTCTACAAGAATATATTATTTTTTTACTCTGGCCGGCACTTTCAGTTTTGGGTACGAAATGGATGATCTCCTTTTAAGTGAAATAAAAAAAAATAGGTTATAATGTAAGGTTGTATTTCAGGTGTAGTACGTAGTCTGTGGAGTGTGTCAGATCGCATCATCACGGGAGAGAAGATGCTGCGAGATGCACAAGACAAATGGTCCAGCCCGCCCGCTAAGACTAAACCACAGCCTGAAAACGCCGGTAACTTATTATATTTTTACCTACCTTTTAATATTCAAATTTTATTCAGTTTCTTCTCTGTGATCTGGCAAATAATAATGCATTTATGATACATTTTGGACATGATTTACTTCTTTTAGATAGACAATCTATACTAATATTATAAAGATGAAGAGTTTGTTTGTTTGTTTGTTTGAACGCGCTAATCTCAGGAACTACTGGTACGGTTTGAAAATTTCTTTCAGTTTTAGATAGCCCATTTATCGAGGAAGACTATAGGCTACTTTTTATCCCGGTACGGGAAGTAGTTCCCACGGGATGCGGGTAAAACCGCTGGCAGAAGCTAGTTTGAGTATAAACACTAAGCAATTATTATGTTTTGCAGTTGAAGATAAATCTGATCTCGACGACTCTTCAGGCGATGACGGCAGTAAAGAAAACTCAGGTATGACTGAAATTCAATTATGTATATGATACTCGATGAATCTTTATAGTCATGTTTGTACTGAATCAAATGTTTCTATATTATAGGTACAACATATTTGTTCAACTCGGATAACAACAAGGACTCGGAAAAAGAACATACAGGTGACATAATAAGCTACATTGTTTTTAATAAAAAAATATTCATAACAAATAAAGTCATTTCATTAGTTCATATGTATAAAGATGTATATTTAATCTTAGGCACGGAAGAAGATGAGGAAAAAGGCGACAAAAAGACGGTTCGGCAGATTTTGTCGCAACTGCTGTCCAATAATCAACCAGCTAATCAGGTGAGACTCAATACATAACCATGTACAAATTAAATTACCGGATTAAAATCACAATCAATACAACTAAAAGAATTTCTGTAAAAATAAAATAACTTAAAAACAATGTAGGACCTAGCATTCAGCCCTGTGGTACTCCCATAGTTGATAAAGTTACGGTAGTTCATTTTCCATTAGAACCAAGTTTATGAATGCCCAAAACTGTATATATATTATGTATCTTAAGGCTCTATCCTTAAGATACGGAGTACAGAATAGTTCATTACTTTACATTATTATTAAATTCTCCATTAAAGTTACCTTGAAAAAATTGCAAATTGTACTGTATGCGTATTTTCTAGGGTTTTTGATTTACTTATAGAAATTTAGCATCTTTGGTAAGCAAATTATCGACAGATAGATATACAAGGTGTTGATTTGCATTTGTGCCATACTTCAGGAAGAGGACATAAAATACGTAAATAATCGATTGGAATTACAGTAGACGGGAAATAGCTAATATGTACGTACTACTTTTTTTGTCATTGTAAAGTCGTAGTATTTCAGAAGTAACCCAATTTTATGAATGAAAATTATGAAGGATCGTTGCGTATTTTGTGTTTGCGTTTGTTTGAGGGCACAGCATGATTTTAAGGCCAGTAACACACGCGCCAAGTTTAAAATACGGCTAGATGACATTGAAGGAATTCTGAAAAAAGTTAAAAAAAATTTTTTTTTGTTGATTTGGGTCGAGAATCAGTAGCATAATTACGTCCTTGAATATGGCACGGATGCAAATGAACAGCTTGTATATTGGGACAGATTAGGAACGGGCGTTAGAAATAACTGTTGCTTGTTTTACTATTAGTTTTCTTTTATTTACAGAGGTGATTTAACTAATGATTTTTTTTTCACTATGTAAGTTATTATTGTTGTACTAGAGCGGCATGGTGCTGTGCAGCGGCGTGGTGCCGGTAGCAGTCCGGGCAGGCTCGCTGGGCTCCGTGATCGCCGCCACGCTCGCCTCGCTCACCTACCTCACCTACCGACGCACGCAGCAGCGCCACAAGTATATACCTACCTCACTATATAGCGAGCGTCAAGGGTTATCATACTTGTAACTCAGGATTTTACAACTCTCCTCGAGATTGCAAATATAATAAAACTTTAGGTTTTTTAAAATCTTCTATCAAATAACAGATTATATTTAAAGATTTCTTATTATGATTTAGTGTTGTGTAAGTGCGATTTTGTAACGCGTGACCGAGATCCGCTGTGTATACCTCTATATTTTTACCGTTCGCGAAAAAATCTCATTTCAATAAAAACTAGTCCTCTTCTCCGGATTTTTTTTTTACCTACAAGACTATACTCGGAAGTCACGATTTGATGCCGCATGGCAACCCATTTCTGAGCGATTAATTTATTTTATTTGAAAGCAAAATTTATACCACACTTATTGTAACAATGTAAAAAATAGTGAATAACCAATAACGTTTTGTATTTTGTAGCACTCAAACGGAACAAGAAGAAAATGAGAACACGAATTCAACAGGCAAGGAGAAAACCGATGGAGACAAGTCGAAAGTGGCCAAGTCTAATGATCATGTTGAAGTACTGCTCAAGGTAAGGAGTAGAGGAATATTCATCGTCGTTTGAGGATCGCAGTATTCGCAGTATCTTTGGGATGTTGGGTGTTTCTTAGGGAAAAGTGGGAATCATTTTGTAGATTCTGAAGTCTTGACCTTTTATAACTTGACAAAACTTATTTTTACTAAAAACTTATTTGTTGAAGGTTGAAGAATGAATTTTTTTTTTTAAAGCATGGAATCAATGAAGATATACAATTCTATTGATTTCTAACATTAATACCAACTAGGTATTGGTAATCTGGTTAAAATAGGTATTAGTTATGGTTGGTATCTGTGGTATTATTTGGCTATATGGTTCACCTGCAAAATTAACAACATATCTAATTGATTTCACCCGCAGGACGGTCTAGTATGTCGCGTGTACTACGCGTCTCAGTTCCAGCGTCTCCGTCATCAGCTGCTGTCGCCCCTCAGCGCTGAACATCATTGCAGCTGCAACGATGACGCTAAAGACAGAATTGATAGTAACCATAGTGAGTCATTGTAATATTAAATAACCAAAATTCCTGTCAATGTTGGGAAAAAATAGAAAAAAGCTCACTCTCTTTCCCGTATGTATTAGTCAAATAAACTGCGCTGGAAGCCGCATCAGAATCGGTTCACCCAAACGTGAGATTATAGCGCACAAATACATACCAATTGACATAAAAGTCAAACTAAAAACCTCCTTTTTTTTAATCGGTTTAGAAGAAATATAATGTTTGATAACATTACATTATTTATCAAACGGGCAAAAATTAATTGACCGTACGACTGATTCTTACATACGACCATCGTCAACAGGATCATAAGTCCATGACGGCTTACATGGCCATTGTCATCAGTAACTCATAATGCGCCTGATCTCTTTCCGGTGGTGTCGGGTTGCCGTCCCATCGGGTTATGAGAGTGAAGGAATAGTGAGTGCACCTGTGTCTGCGCAAATGCTCGTGCACTATAATATGTCCTGCGCAGCTGGCTGATCTCCTTAAAAATGAGAACAGCCGCCGTGGCCGAAATCGGCAGCGGACGCCATTAACTCATAATTAAAGTTTATTTATCTTTACTAGTAACTTATAACAAAGTTAATTACAGAAGGTCTGTGTGAGATAGAAGAGGGCTTCATTCGTTCACTCGCGCACTGCGTCCCGTGGGCAGCGCGAGGCGGCAAGTCCGGATCTACCTTCTGTAAGACTAAAGGTGAGTCAATTCTATGAACATTATTTCGGCTTAAAATACAGTTTTTTTTTTTTCAAAAAAATATATTCAAAGACTGGTTTTTGAATAAATTTAAAACAAAGAATAAAGGAGCACAAAATATGTTTAATAACTGTATATTGCCGATGGTGGATATTTCCTATGTATTATTTATTTTCTAGTCCTCCGTCTTTTGTTTTTTCCCATGACGATGGTAACTACCTGTATTGTTCACATAAAATTACTTTTATATAAGTTGTTTTTCATGTTCATTAAAAATATAATATTTTGTACACTAATATAACATTAATTTTTAATAATTTGTGTAAATTGTTCAGATGATAGATACGTGCTGAAAGAGATGACGAAGCCGGAATGGCAGCAGTTCTTAGACTTTGCACCACATTACTTCGGATACGTCAACAACTGCCGGCAGAATAAACTGCCTAGCTTATTGGGTAAGTTTGGATTACTGGATGCTAAAATGTTATATAAAATGTTGATTTATGGACGCCCATAACTTCAAAAAAATAAAAGTAGGTAGAAAACGTAATAAGGGCTATGTAGTTTGACCTGGTGAGCGAATCATTGTTGTAATAAAACTCACACAAAAAGCACGGTCCGCTCCGGTAAAACGTTCCATGGCGAATGAAATCCGAAAGACCGTTGGTGCTACCCCCGCACCCCGCGCGCCATTTGAATTTTATTCGAAATTTAAATTTTAAAAGACTTTTGGGACACCCAGTTGTAATAGTATGCTATTCATTTATTTAAGTATGTGTTGCTGGGGAGTTTGATGCGCCACCTCTTCTTCCCAGCAAAATTACGTAAGTGGTGAAGGGTGGGCTTTTTGGGGGCTATCTTTTGCAAATTCTGGACGTTCGTTTTGCAGCCAAGTTTGAATTAACGATTTTTGATTTTGATTTAATCTTTCATTCCCCAGCCCGCATCCTCGGCGTATACAGCGTAGGCGGGGCGGGTAACGGCGTCCTAGTGATGGAGAACGTGTGGTACGGCTGCAGCGGCGCCGCCACGCGCTTCGACCTGAAGGGCTCGTCGCGCCACCGCCTCGCGCCGCTCGCGCCACAAGCTGCTAACGCCGTGCTCATGGACGAGAACCTGCTTAATTGTATGTCACTTATGGACACACTGACACAATAATAAATGGTCACTTAAGCCATTCCGTTGACAGAATTTTATAAAAATCTGTCGCTGAGGAATGACTTAAGTAATCATTAAATGTCTCTGAGTGGGGGGAGGGGAGTTTGTTAGTTAACTTACTATGCAATTTTCTTGTCGGGTCGGGGATAGATTTGCCCTTGGAAAATGACTGTGGGCACATCTAACCGATATTGATATAAATTCGTATAAGGGAAGACCATAAGCGATTATGTAGACAACAGTACAATAGGGTATACATACTTAGGGAAATCACATATGGAATACAGGGTAATATATGGCGTATGTAATGTATAGAAAGAGTACACAACGGAGTACATAAAGGAGTTCCTAAAAAAGTGTACACTTCAGTAGATCCATCACCGCTCCAGGTCAAATAATAATAGGTGTAATAGGCCCCGTTGAGCTGCGCGAACATGAGTTGATTTTTATTAATTGATACAAAAATATTCTGGTCCAGTTTCACTAACTTAAATTGTAAACCTTTTCATATCATCTACGACATCTACCATAATAATGAATCCACTTCGCAGTGCGTTGGGAGAGTCCCCTGTATATCCAGTCTCACACGGCGAGCGTCCTGTTCGCGGCCGTCGAGCGAGACACACACTTCCTCACCTCACACACTGTGATGGACTACTCGTTACTGCTCGGCGTCGACGGGAACACGCTCGTGCTTGGCATTATTGGTTAGTATACATTGTTTAACTATATTTCAGTCATTGGCAATAAGTAATGCTCAGGATTTTGGAGGCAGCTGGAAATGTTCAAACCGTTGATTTGATAATTTGCATTCGTCACTTCTGCGGTGTTTTTTGTGTACCGTCAAAAATACCGACTAAGCAATATACCGAGCAAAACATGGCAAACATAAGAAGCGATGAAATGTGAATATTTTTTTCCGAATTTTCTTCTATTTTTGTATTTAATAGATTTATTTAATCTACTTTAAAAATATATTTCGGACTAAAATTCTACCTCTCACACAGATTACATCAGAACATTTACCTGGGATAAGAAGCTGGAACACTTAGTGAAAAAGAACCTCGGTTCAGGGCAGCCCACCGTGGTGTCTCCCGAACAATACAAGAGTCGGTTCTGCAGCGCCACCAAGAAGTACTTCCTGCAGTGCCCCGCACATTGGGACCATTTGTACAACACTATACATGGGTAGACTCGGGGGTCGGTTGTAACAAGCTTACGTCCATTTGTACGTTCTGGTTTGTATACGAAGAATTATTTTAGGACAAAAATTATATCAATGTGTTTTATTGTTCAGTTTTGTCATCAATTTTAATTGAAATATATATCACGTTTAGGTTACATCATAATTTTTGAAGGCAAGTGGCTGCAAGTCTCCTGTATAAGAATGACAGCTTAATTATATTAACCGGTCACAAAATGTGAGGTCTCCAGGCAGCTTATGAAGAAATATTACATAACATTATAAATATGAATTCAGAACACTATTTACATAGATGATGTGGTAAATTAAATCGAATATCAAACAAATTATGCAGATTGTAATAAAAACATTACTGTTTTTTTTTATTTTGTACATGGTACAATATCAGATTTTTTAAATGATACCCAGTGAATTTCACATCTGGTTAACATTTTGCTAGCGAAATGTTTGTGTAGTCTGGCCTTATAAATATTGTGTACATATTCTTCCGAATTGTAATATATTTACAAATATATAATAATAACTTTAACCTGTTCTGTTGATCTGAATGTGCAATAAAAGTGCAAAACTCACAAAGATATTATTTGTAATTAAATAAATAAATTAGCAAAATTATGTTAGAAATAAAAAGCCTGCGCTTAGCGAATAAGAAAGTATTAATATAATTTATACAACACACATACATTCCTTGTTCCAGAATAAATCATATTTGAATAACTTTGTTTTAATTTATTTGTTGATCAAAATAAGGACCTTTTGACGTTTAAGAATAAAACACATAATAAAATAATGAATCACAGTTTAATGTACAATAACATTTGTTGAACAAGCACAAATTAGTTTTTAATATTTAGTTTTAGAGAGTATCGGACTTTACACGAAACACATAATATCTAGAATAAAGATATGAAGTCATTTGATGATGGCAGGAAGAAATTCATACTGATATCAAGCAATGCCCACTAAGTAAATGAATACAGCCTCAATGGCACACAAAAATATATGTATTTGTTCGTATTTACAATTTAAGCAAAGATTTCGTTAACATACTAAGTCCCAGTTGTACCATTCAACTATAACGATAACCAAACCATAACCAGCCGTATACTTGCCGCCTATTGGTCAATTCGGCGATTTGACTACTTCAAATGGTTTGGTTATCGTTATAGTTAATAGGTGCAACTCACCGTAAGATATCAAGTATTCGAATTAGATTACATTATTTTATTTATAGCAAAATAATGTACATATTTGGAAATTTATACACATCGGTATGGACTCCCTAGAAGATTATTCATATACTTCGTTTTGACTTCAATTGTCGGAGGAAAAATCTACTCATTTAATTTTATTTTCATATTTTACATTTTAAGTGGCATGAAATCAAGGCTGATCTAAGATTAACAGTGATCCAAAGAAAAGAAGAAGAATATAAGAATCACCTAGAACAAAATGAAAGTTGAGATTTCATAAATAATAATAGTAGGTACTTAATATATAATTTAAATAATACATAATCTAAATAATATGGTTTCCTATCACTCGCCAGATTTGCTTATAACATGTTTGGTAAGTGCTTTCACAAAAGCGCTTTTGGTACTTCAAATTCCCGAATTTTCAAATGACTCTTAATTTTAAGTTGTTGAACGAAAAAAGGATTTAAATAACAACTTAAGATTAAGAGTAACATTTGTGTATTCGATCCATAACCTTAGAATACATCAGACCTCATTTATTTATCATTATACTAACCACATAATATTATGTTATTCCTAATATTTTTTTTCCAAATTTAAACGTGCTGTAAGTTTTTTTTCACCAAACAATAACGTATTTCTTCTATATCTAGTGAATAACTTTTAGAAAAATGTCAGGATTTCTTTGAACGAATATAACCACAAACCAAGATTAACACCGTAACACGAAAACGCCGAGAAAAAGTAAACAATAAGAATTCCCATTTTCCCCATTTCATGGTATGATCACAACACACCAGAAATTATAACTGTACAGAATTTGGCTATCACATCAAATTCGTACATACTTAGGTATAAATAATATACATTTTCATTCAAAACAGATACAAAAATTCAGAATGGAACACTAAAACTGAATTTATTACAACATAGAATGGAAGTCAACTAAGGAAGAGGATTGTAGATAGAATTTACGTATATCTTTATATGTACATCTGAGGTCGAAGTAAACAGACGTTATTTAGCTCTACATAAGGTATAAATATTTCTGCCTGTCTTACTGATGCATCTAACCACATTACCAAAAATATATGTTAGTAAACTGTGTGTTTGGAAATTTCTTAACCTCAGTTTACCATCGAAATGTATACAGAACCTGCTTCAGCCAGCCGTTTCACCCGCATCCCTTGGGGTTACTCCTCCGCGCAATCGGATAAAATTTTGTCTATATCCTTCCTCGACAAATGGGCTTTCAGACAATGAAAAATCTGCACTTCCAAGCAAGCAAACTCCTTAGCTTTATAAATATAGGATAGATATTCTATGTATGTGAGAAAAACTTAAAAATACGGAAGTGAACAATATACGGAAAAATGGAAGATGTATAATACTATACACAGTTTAACTTCGATGATTGTATTTCAATATCTTTTGCAGTCATGTTATATTCCGACTGGAGTAACGAAATGTCAAATAATTTACATTTATGTTCCAAATAAAAATATCTCACTACTGAAAAGTCGTCCTTCTAACCAGCAGAATAGGATATCAATATTTTGGTATTTAAAAAAGAATAAATAAATCATAAGTCTATATTGTTCGATAAGCGATTACCCAATTATCTTGTTATTGAGCAATATTTAAGAGACGCGGAAGCCCAAAGTTTCTCCAATTTAATTATTAATACAACCAACAATTTTTCTCATCACTTATAGAACTGATATTTCTTATATAGAACTTACTATTATTACAAAAAAAAAAAATACTCGAATCGGAATATAACAGTAACAGTAAAACTAACTAACAGATGTAACAAATGGACTACTATTTCACTTATTTTAAATGAGATTTTTACTCGTTATATTGAGTTGAACACAAGAAAATTTTGAATAACTTTTTATACAAGATAAAAACAAACATCTTTGGCAGTCGTAAAAAAACATGTGTGAAAGCCTGAAAACCTTATACCCAGTCTTACTAAGGCACTTGTCTCACCGGCAACGATTAACGAGCAACGAGTAGAGCTAGAACTAGAAACGAGTTAGCGAGACGCGGGGAGCGAGTGCGTAGTTCCGATATTTGTGTAGCTCGGCTATAAGCGAGTGCGCGAGTGAGGCGGGCGATTACTCGCATCACTCGCTCGCTAGATACGCACTGTAGAGAAATGACCACTGGTTGCTCACTCGGCGTGAGTTCTAATCGCTTGGCGAGTGTCGCCGAGCGAGTGTTATCTTTCATAGCTTTTGTCGCTCAGCGACAAACTAGTGAAGCGAGTGCTCGCCGGCAGTGTGAACAGTCAGCGATCAACTATTTGTATATGCATCTCTTTTGTTCACTTGGAAAGTATATCTATTGTACGTTTCTTGAGCGAGGAAATAGCCGATAGTTAGTCGTTTTCTCGTCGTTGGTGGGACAACTGCCTAAGGGGCCTCCAGGTAAAAGTCAGCTCCTTGTAAATCATTGGTACTCAGCTGCATCCGGCAAGACTGGAAACCGACCCCAACACAGTTGATAAAAGATTAGGCAGATGATGATTTTGTATGAGACATTTTCAAGTGAACGGCGGTATTATTGCAGGAAGAAACAGTTATTTTCCTACCGCCAAAATATCGCTTTATAATTAATCACAAAACATGACACAACCATAGAAAATTATGTCCATTATTTAAGGGATAATAAAATTTATAATGCCGGTTTCTGAGTTCCTTTAACCGCCTAACAATTCACCAAACTAAAGTTACCTATTTTTTTGTATGTGTATTATTTTTCGTGCTTTTTATACTGAATATATTATATAAAGTAATATAGTATTCCGTTTGTCTGTCCGTGTAAGTCCGCGCGTTACCGGGGGCGAGTGGAGGAGGTTCATCATCATGTCGGGTCCAGGTTCGTGCTTAAAGTCTTCAACTGCTCCAGTCCCGATAGAAGCTCTCTGGAATGGAATAAATTAAAGTTTATAAGAAAATAATAACAGTATGTACAATGTACATAATCATCATCGGTTGTCATTGAACATCCTTGGCAGTCGTTAGGTAGTCAGAAGCCATTAAGTCTGACGGCAGGCAGTTTAACCAGGTGTATTGAGTTGCCCGGGACGCAAGAAAGCGTCTGTTGGCGCCTGCTGCACGTGAGGCAAGGCCGAGCGTTGTGCAGTGACTGCAGTGCTCATTTTGCAAATTGCCTTTATTTATTTTTAAAAAATATTGCTCTCACTCCTTATTCTCATTATTGACTAATTTCTATCCATACAGAGAGCTCGAACAGAGCTGCTAGTCGGGTGGTGTTAAAGGGTGGTATAGGTATATGTACCTGAGCGAGGACTCAGCGACGACGGTGGCGCGGCGCAGCCCCGCCGCCGCCGCGCCCTGCACGCCGCGCAGCGAGCGGACCTGCTCCTGCGACGCTGATAACTCCTCCTAAACATATACACACAAATAAATAAACAAAACGACAACACATTACGGTTATTACCACAAATAATGTTTAAATTACAAAAAAAAAGATTTAAAACATACATCTGTAAATTAGAAATCAATTAGGACAAAACCAGGATTGCATTTCTCACCTTTAATTTTTTAATTTGATTTTTCAATCTAGCTATCGTTGATTCTGCTTCCGCCGCTCGGGTCTGTAAAATTTTTAAAAAATCATTAATTTTCTTTTGATGAAGTTTGGAGTTACTACGAAAAATGCTAGTTACTTATTATGTTCTGGAATATATTTTGTGCAATATAAAGTCGACATGTGGTTTTGTAAGTTCATTAACCACCATGATGATTATGATGATAACCAGCTAGTATCGTACAACTAACCTTAGCATCAGCCAAGCTGTTCTCGACCCTATCAGCGGCCACGTCCATCTGCCCCGCGAACTCACGGTCGCTCCTCCGCGCGGACGACACCGCCGCGCGTGCAGCCGACAGGTCCGCGCGGAGCGCCGCGGCTGCCGCGCGCGATGTTGTTAGTTCCTCCTCTAGACGGGACCGGCGGGAACGCTCCGTGAATAACTCACATCTGAAGGGTGTAAAAGTTGCGTTTTTAGTGTCTTTGACTCTTTTCGAAGTCGGTTAAAACGGAATAATGAAAGATTAGCGGAGATGACATAATGCAGATAGGTCCGGAGCCTTCTTCTAGGTCAAATACATACGGAGGACATGACGAAAACAATCATTTACGAGGGAACTAACGAGACGTTCAGACTAACAAATCGGTCTGAAATAAACACGCAAATAAATAAGATTTTTGAGAACTTTGAGGAAAATCTAGGTTTTTAAGGAACTTATAATTTTCATCAATGTTTTGTTATCACCTACTACCGCTAAAACACTAAAGGGTCTTTGACTTGCACAATACATTCACCTGCAATTTCCTTACACTTACACTTTACACAGGTGTGCAAATAAAACAAGGAAAATTAACAATCTCAGCACGACGGGAAATGACGAGTCCATGACAGGAATCATTGAACACATGCATGGAATTATTAATTCGGTGTGGACGACTGTATTCGAGGTGCAATTTATTTCCTAACTCTATGTGTGTGTAGTGGTAAAGTTTTTGAGGTGAAATATGCCAATAGAAAATCACGCTACTTCTGAATGTCAAAGGTTTTAGGTGTCCACTAATCCACCGAGAACAAACCCTTCCATCTTTGAGAAGAGACCTTAGCTCAGCAATAGATAAAGTCACAGTTCTTAATAGTTACTAATAAAGCTAGTAATACAGCGAGAAATGATGATAATGAGAATCCCAAAGGAACAAACAGAGTGGAATCTACAACTATTTCAAATCAAACCCCCTTCCGGTATTGGGAAGCAGTTTCCTTAACCCACAGGTTAAACCGCGTGCGGAATATAGTACCAATACATATAATATTAGCGCTAAATGCAATCTCGTGAATTTGTTTGAAGTATTAGAAATCCGTTGCACGTATTAAACAACAGTTACGTACCATTAAAAGCTTTCTAATGAAGCTAATAAAACTGATAAAATTAATTAGAAATATCGTAACGCAATGCCAATTCACCGCAATAAATACAGTTATTCTTATTCGAAACTAAGTATACTTTTTATATATTTATACTTACGAGTTTTTTGCAATTTTTCAATGCTAATATAATAAAGAGGAGGCATTTTTGTACTTGTAAGGCTTTGAAACTACTGAATGGATTTAAAAAATTGCACAAGCACAGTGCACAAGCATTTCACTCGGACACAGGTGCATTCACTATTCCTTCGCTCTCAAAGCCCGATGGGCCGGCAATCCGATACCACCAGAGAGATCATAGAAAATACGAGTATGCAGGCTGAATTACAATAGTTTAGTGACTTACCTGGTGCGTTCCAACTCGGCGAGTATCTGCTGCATCTGCTCGTCTTGGTGCTCGGGCTCCGGCGACGTGCGACCCGGGTGCACCGGCAGGAAGTCCGGCAGACACATCGACTCCGCCCCTGGAAGGTGCAGTACTTGACTTAGATTTTACAGCTACATATTATGTATATTGTAACAGGGTCCTTATTATACTTCTTGTATAAGTGTTACCTAGCATGCCTACCTACACTAATAATAATAACTCGCGACCTGCTCCGGCTTCGCACGGGGTAACAGTATTTCCCCACTATTTATTGTATGTCACTATATACATAAAAACTTTCCTCTTTAATCACTCTATCTATTGAAAAAAACCGCATCAAAATCCGTTGCGTAGTTTTGAAGATTTTAGCGAACAAAGGGACATAGGGACAGAAAAAGCGACTTTGTTTTATACTATGTAGTGATATTGTCTTCTAAGACCGTTTTCGGCTCCGGAAACCGTTTTCATATCATTTTTCTTTCGTGTGCTTCTCATACATTAAGTTTTCTGAGACCTTTTAAATATTTGAGAACATCTGTTTTCAGTTACCACAGACATACCTATAGTATATAAAAGTAGGGGAGTTGTAATAGTTAATTGAAACTTAACGATGCGTCTATCCTGTGTCAGTCTAGTATGACGTCACTGTATGTTTGTCGAGTTTCAGCCGAGTCCCCTATTGTGGGCAATGAAATCGATACCATATGTTAGAGTAAAACTTTTTTCGTAGAACAAGTCGATAAAATAACCAAATTGACATTAAATGTGTGTATAAAGTCGAACCCCAATATCCTGGGCAACAGGTTACCTTAAAGTATAGTAACAAAACTTTCTAGTTTCTAACTAGGACCCAAAAATACTGAGGAACTAGTATCCATCCATATCACCAACACGCATGCCCAACAAAATGAGTATATCTATGTATACTAATATTACAAAGATAAAAACTTTGTAATGGATGAGCTCAAAAACTACTGAACCAATTTAAAAAATTCTGTCACCATTAAAAAGCTATATTATCTGCGAGACATAGGCTTTATTTTAGCCCGGTACGGGCAGTAGTTCCAACGGGAAGCGGGTGAAACCGCGGGAAAACGGCTAGTGGGTAACGTAATTAGAGTATGGGTGGGCAAATCCCCTGAGGGAAACCTTTGAGTATGATATGATCCAGTGAAGACAGTTTACGGCTGTGACGACGACCCATTCACAGATCACGACCACGCAAAGCGCAACCTTTGATCAATGGACCCGTTCAGCTGTCACTTAGCCACAAGCCTTTCAAGGTGCATATTATACGTCACATATATTATATCACGCTTTGATTAGCAAAATACAATCTGAATTCACGTGACAATATTACAAAGCTACTAGCTATGGAAATTTATTGGTGAGTATCGAACAAATAAGAACCAAGTTCTACACACACGAACAAACAATTAATGAATATAGATTCACAGCATAATGTGTTAATTGTTCTAATTCATTATGTTCGTAATTAACACGGTTTAAAGACGTTTTTGACCCATAAATCGATCCTACAGCTTATCACGTGATAACTTTTTTTCTATTTTCTTTTATGATCTTTGGACTTTTCATGATCAGTTCTAGAATTTCATACTCATCAATTTTCCAAAAATGATAAGGTACCTAGTTCCAGATTCCAACAGCGGATTTGCCCTATGTAATATGGGATTAAACATAGTAAAATAATTTAACTCTCTCTTAAAAGACACTGTACTCTTAAAAGGTCCTCATGGGATGACCACATAACATTTTGCTTAACTCTGGGTTCAAACTCAGGCTTGCTCAAAAGCCACCCTTGCAATCACTACACCAAAAAGGCAGTATAGCCGCTCATTCAGTGACTATTATATTGTGAAGGTTCTTAGAACAAATTATAAATTCATTGTGAATAATAAGGACTAATAAATTATAGCTGTATGACATACATACTAATTGTAGTGTTATTATAATGAATGTTGTTTGTCACTTAACTAACAAAGAAAGTTAGTAATTTAACCATCAGTTATGAACTAAACCTATTTATATAATTTATTCTCCATTCTAACATACATTTATAAATTCCATATGTCTATAGAATTAGTTTGTATGTGTGAATCAAGTTATAATCATTTCTGGCATGAGAATATTCTGCATGACATACCAACACTACAAAACAAATGATTGCAACACAACTCAATCACCAATATTACATTTATACTTCCACCTGCATACTTGATACTAATTCAATTATCATCAACTGCAATAGTATGCAATTACCTACACTAATGTTTATGCATAGAGATATCTATAGACTAATCCAGGCTTATTGTAGAGATTATTAAACTCACCAGCGTTTGGAGGGAGATCCAACGGAAATGTGTTTCTAGGAGACACATTCCTCCTGTCCACAGGGTTCACAGATTCAGTCAGATCCAGGCTCAAGTGTGGCGGCAGGTCCAAGGGCACAGGCCCTGCAGCCTCCGCACCGGCTGGTAGGTCCAGTGGCATCCCACTGCCAGCCTGACCTGCCTCATTCGAGGTAGACGCAGCTCCCATATATTCTTCATAATTATAACCCCTACCACCATAATTGCTATTATTCCGCCTACCCAAGGACGAAGAAGATCCTGCATTGAAACTAGTATTAAACGTAAAGTCCGGTAAGTTATCCAAATCAACTGATATTGGCCCGTTAAAGTTCAAATATGCTTGCTCCACTAATATGTGGTCTTGCACAAAATCCGGCAATGACGGCATCCCTAGAGGCTCCGAAGCCAGGTTTGGTCTGTGATAGAAGGGCACGTCATTATTGTCCGTGTAAAAGTTATGCTTAGAATCAGAGTTATCCACTACACTAAAAGGTATTTCTACGGAACTACTTGAGGATGTGTTGTCACTTATGCGATGGCTGCTGCCGTCGCTAGGCTTGTCTTTGGCTTGGGAGTCGGTCGCGCGGGGCTTGTCCCGCCGCGGGTCCGCGTGGACGTCTATCTTGGTCGGCGAGTGCTGTACGGTGTTCGCGTACACTTTCGGACGGGCGCCAGTGTTTTCGTACGTCGAGTTACCCGGCAATGAGAGATCCCGCTTCAGGAAATGCCGAAACGAAAACGGGTTCTCATCCTTCCGCGTCGCCCCTGTAGACTCTGCAAGAAAAACGAACAGTCGATGAGGAATGCCTTTATATTTAGGACAAAAAACAACTTCGTAAACTCACTGGAAGAAGAACTTTTCGCCTCCGTAAGCGTCGCGTCACCATTTTCATTACTATTGTACTTTGCTTCTTCGATACCTAAGTCTGGTTTAGCTGCATTTTGTTCGTTTTCCTGCAAAGGTTCTTCGTTATTCGTATTTTGAGGTGACTTCTTATTCGAAACACCATCCTCGTCCTCCGCCATGATAATGAAAAATGACAGTTAGTCTGTGCGATCAGAAACCACGCTGTTTTAATATATTTCGTTCAGAAATTCGCTTTTAAGTTATGGCAAGCATGACTCAAAGGCTCTCAAAAGGCGAAAGTTCAATGAAAAAATGTTTTCAATGATTTTTATAGTTATTTGTTTATTTTATTGAATGCATCGAAACATGTATGTGAGATTTCTCAATTTTTCAAATAACACGATTAAAATTATTGTACAAGTTGAATATCATAAAAAAGTATAAAAATTACTATTCCATCAGCTAATAAATATGGGTAAAATAACCAATATACAGCTCATGTGTAGATTTACTAAAAGCCTCGGCTTATCACTTTTCACGTCGGGCCACAGGAGAGCTTCAGATCAGATACTTACCCAATAGCTATCGTATTGCTGAACATTGGCTTGAATACTAATTCTCGGAATGCTAATTTGGCGAAGGAACTGTCCCCAGTACATGTACCTACTTCTACCTAAGGACCTGAGTAAGGTGTAAGTCGTTGACTGCACAGCGACTGTTACAGAGCAGTAATTCAAGAGCCCTATTTTTAAGAGCATTTTTGTAGTTATTACTTATTTTATCCACTTATTTCTTTGGTGTAATCGATCAAGCGGGTCACAAGGGACCTTATCATTTACTTTTATATTAATGTTCCGAGCAATTAAGATAAGCTATTGTTGCATTTTTATGAGAAAGTGTTGCGTTGGAAAGCAATAAAACGACAAAGTAATAGAGAATGTTTTATTACATCTAGTATAAGGCTCCTTTTTAACCATTTCATATTGTACAATATCGAAGTGATTCGCTACGTACTTTACAACAAGTATTAAAAATAATAACAGTGGGATTTATTATTAAAATAACACAAAATAAATTCGTTAACAATAAATGCATTATATTTTACACTATATTAAGTTTATTATTACAAAAATAGTGAAATAATTTCAAAGTTTCTGAGCATAGGTATAGTTTTTAAGCATCACACCTTTATAAAGTTTTTAATAAAGTATAAAAATGTTATTGAAGAAGTTATTAGACATAGACCCACGCGGGAAGATCGAAAGCCAACAAACAATTAACATTATGGAAACATTATGGAGTAACTAGCTTTGTTTTGTACGAAAAGGCATTTAGTGACGTGTTCGTAATTTTTTCGATCTACCCGCATTTCGAAATTTATAATAGGAAGGTATTTTAAACAGCGAAATTTAACACTAATGGATAAATGGAAATATGAACCGGCCAGCTCGCTCGGTTAACGTTTCACATGTCTTCCATCCACAATAACTTAATAAAACGAAATCCTTGAAATATTCTGGCTAAGACCCAACAATGAGAGAAATTACCACAATAATATTAGCAAAAATAAAATTTAAAAATAATTTGGCACAGGTCATGAACAAACTATGTTTGATTTTAGCTATTTACAAACAAATTAATTGAATACAATGTAATCAATTGTGTTTTAATGAACTGAACATTTATAAAGGTTGAAAGTGACTTTGTAGGTTAGGACCCACTGAGCGTAATATTTCGTTACGTGGAATCGAAAACATAAACAACTTAAACAAATAGATAGTCAGTATTATAAACTTAGAAAATAATTAGACAAGAATTTGTCATAGTTCCAATTTTCTCCGTTTAAATGTAAAAATCTGCGTTTATTTCAAAACACGAAGTCCTGAAACAAGTGCATTTTTGCATATACGCAAGTTTCAAAACTATTATTTTTGAGTATGTTTCCTTTATACAACACATTAAATATTTATTTTTAAGAAACTTCTGATTTTAATAACAATAAATAAAATGGCACTGTTCGATGTTAGGCTTCAGAGTGTTAAATAAAGAGAATATTAATATTTCGTTAATAACATAATTAGTTAAAAGAGTATCATCACCTTTTCTGTAACTTACAGAGCTGGGAAAAAGTGACTTTAAACATCGATTGAAATACAAAAATACTTACTGATCCTATAACTACAATGAATTATGATGATAATAGATACAATTACACGATAAATATATTTTTTGAAAAATAATCCCAAATACAATTTGTAAATAAAAAATATTTTCAGTTATACAAGAGCGAAATTTTATGTATACAATTTTAAAAGAAAATATAACATAGCGTTAGACTACTAAATAATTATAAGAAATCGCGATTTAAAACAATTCATAATTTAAAATTTCAAAATAAATATTCCTTGCCTAAAAAGTACTCAAATGTAGGTCCTATAGGAAAGAAAATACAAACGAAAATCAGTCTTTAGGTTATGTAGGAAGAATAATTTATAATGGATTGTTTTTTTTTTATATAAAATATTATTTTTAAAATTACATACTCGGCTTTATTATTAAGTTTTGTTGACTGAAAAATATAACAACTTTAATCTGTTTAGGTAAGACTATGTAAGAGGAAAATGCTTGTTTATACAATTACATATTATTATGACTAACAAAAATCCATAAGCAATTTGACTCGACTTGATAAGAGTGAACACATAATATAATATCACAAAACACTATGTAATCGAAAAAGAAGGTACACCAATAAAATACATTCAAAAAAAAGAGAAACTTGGAGATCAGAATCTCAAAACAATATTGCACATACAATTTTGATTAACTTGTAATTAAAAATTTAAGCATACATAAATAGTATCTAATTATTTCATTGAATTTTCTTCAGATACAAAAAAAATACATGAAAACAAACATTAGTCTGGTTAAAATATCGGTGGCGGATTAATAGATAATTTAGAGTAACACTAAACAATTAGGTTTATATCGAAAATACCCACACTACCGATGTACCATACATGTTCATAACATTACGTACACTAATACTTAAACTTCCTCAACATCGCTGTACGCGACTGTACATTAGTCTCCATTTCATAAGAATAAATGCCGAATACTTTTTCACTAATACATCGTATTGGCATCAAAAGAATGCATTGGTACTGTCACAGACAAAAGAGTTTAGCGTTATTTTTTTATTTATTTTTGTGTGACTAACAAAATGGCAGTGTAAAAACTTTGTATATCAAAATTGAATGGACGTCACAAATTGATGGCAAAAATAGAAAGAGCTGTTAAGTTAATTCGTGTACACTTAAAATGAATATTATAAAGTGAAATAATGCAAATTGTTATGTTGTTAGTATACAGTGGTGGAGCACGCGAGTCACGCAATTAGATCCACGAAACAGATCGCTAAACATAGGTACTATGTACGCGTGTTAATGTATTTTCTTGTTAAATAAAAGCAATGGCTGCGCTGTACTACCAAATTAAAAATTAAATTGCCATGGAAACGTAATGTGTTTTCTGCAAATTGAATAACAGTGGAAAATGTAATCACTAATTTTATTTATCGTTGTAAAATTACCTTGGTACTGAGGCACGAGTTGAACATTAATTTTTAAGACCTTTACTTGTTTAAGAAAACGTTCTTGTAACTATCTTTTAATAGTCGTTTATAAGTTTACACATTAGTTCAAACGTTAATGACAGTGCTAGTTAAGTAAACTGCGACATAGCTATTAGACATTATCTATGGTCTTTAAAGATCTTATATTGTTACTGCCAGCCAGCAAACAAGCAAACACATTTACGTTTATGAACATTTAAACAAACAAACTGATGCTTGCGTCAGTTTTATTGACAAGTTTCTAGCACATGATGAATGTCGGAAAAATAAATATGAAATTATCGTGACGAACCCAATGTTTAGAATCTTTCCTTTGTAGAAAATTATATTTTAGCGTTCTTATTTTGATTTATTTTCTAATCTGCAGTATTTTGACGTCTACCTTTTATGAACATTTTATATTATCCCTCGATTTATCTAATGGCAACAGAGTAATAAATCAGTTCATAGAAAAATAATAATTAAAAATGCTAAACTCATTTGTCTGCGATAAAATTTGGCAACAACATTAATACTAAACACTACCAATATAAATTCCGAAAAGTATTTTATTTGCTGAAAATATCGTTGAAAAATAAATCGTCTACATCTGGTACCCAACTGGAAAATCTACCGACTATGTACAATTCATACATTATTTGATTTCCCTTAAACTATTGTAGAGTAGAAAATCATTGAAGGAGATATCTGATTCCGGTCAAATTTCGAGATTTATTAAGTACTTGATGATTTTTCGGTGTAATAATTACGCCATATTGTGAAGTGTGATCGACGATCGAATGGCTTATCGGGGCATCCGAGGCAGTTATTGCCATTATCAGAATGATATCCCACATGCGTGTTTGTACATCCCGCTGACTTAACGGAATGAGGTATCTCCACTTATCTGTTAGCTAGCGTTTTACTTCAAAGTGGACTCTATTTAGACACCATAGAGTTTACAATTAAATGTGCAACTGACTTAAGCTATTTGGTTCCGTCGTACAACAGACCTTGTCCCGACCTTCACGCTTCGTGTTAGAACTAATTATTATCAGTTGATAAAAATACGAGTGCTATTGCAATGATTGAGTAACTAGTTCATTGATTAAATATTATCAGTATCTATTGCAAAGTCATTGGTGATTTGCGGTTTGAGCATTTTTATTAACTTTACAGTTCATTCTGGAAATTGTTACAAGTAAACACAAAATATTTTTAAGAATTTTGACAGCGATTGTACTCAAGACCAAAACTTTTAAAGAAATGGTTGCCAACGTCAATAAAGGTTTACTCAAATGTCTCGACAGCATTACATGTTGAATTTAGATTTTTCCGGAGGAAAAATAGTTGTTAGATAATTTAAGCTTCTGATTTTACCGAAAAAATCTTGTTTATAATTTACATTACTGACAATATTCCATATCAGTCTTTAATTAAATCCAAACTATAATTTTTATCTATGAATCTTTACTGCGTATTATACAGCCGCAGTATTAATTGTTTTACACGATTACCGATTACGATAATCGAATCCAAATCCAGACCGATTACTCGATTCTAAAGTGTAGGTTATTCAACTTTAATTTGTCGTTGAATTAAATTCGTCCTAATTTTAAGTCACCTTGTTTTTAAGCGAATTCATTTTGGATTCTTTCCAAACGTTTTATATCAGAAGAGATAAGTTTTGTTTTTCTTTATGCATCACGATGAGATCAGCGAAAATAAGTTCTATTTGTGTTTATTACAAAAGCTGGGATTCCCAAATTAAAATTAACTCTGCGCTAATCACTGTATTGTTTGTAATTTTAATTATCTTTACTGTGACTTTTCCACGTTTTGGGTCACTCGAATTATATGTTATACCGCAGTTTTCCGTATTAATTGTTTATTTACCAACGGATTAAATAGGTAATTTAGTAAAATAAAACGATATTACCTCGTTATTTCAAATTAAAATGTCCGCGGCGGTAGTCATTGAGTACAATCGTTAATTAATCTTACGTTCGATTTTTCACTTAAAAACGGATTTAAAGACTCGTTTTAAGATACTGCTTCGTTCAATGAAGCGTGTCCACTCAATAACTAAAACTTCAGTTCCAAATACGTGCCAATTCTCACCAACTTCCCACCCGTCAGTCCTGAGCGAGATTCAGTACTAAACCTATAGGTAACCAATACAAGGAAAGTCTTATAAATATCAAACATCTAATCCCCATATATCAGTTAAACTAGTCCTCTTGGAGGTAACATGGCGATTATAATATAATATCACAGGGTTGCTACTAACCCTTTTCATACGTAAGTTTCGTCGCGGGCTTCGAACGTGTGTCGGAAGCAGGCGTAGGGCCAGCCCTAGCTCGTGGGTTCCTCGGAGACGCTGTCCACATCGGTGGAAGCCCTAGGCGTGGGCTAGCTGATGGAGGAACTGCTGGATGTCGATATCGTCTCCCGGCCGAGCTCAGCCGCCATTATGGCTATCGTCAGCTCTTTGCGCGCTTTCTGCACCACCCACACCATCAGTGTTATGCCGATCAGGATCTGAAAATATTTAGAAACAGAATAAATAATTGGGACATTGATATTAGAAATATAATAAGACAATATATTTTCTTTACCCATTATGGAGAGACGACGTGGGAGCGACTTATTTTGTCTTTGAACTCATAAACCATTGTTTTTGTAAGAGATACAGACAGACACAGCTACAATACAATATCAAATTGGAGAAGACGAAATTAAACTCGGTCAAAAACCTCCGATGCGGATTTAGAAGTATGATCCGAAGGCTGTAAGAATTTTCGATTATTTATATACATCCTGATAGCATTAGAAAATTTTTGATTTGAAGAAACTACTAGCAGAATAAGGAGTTTCATTACTGCCAGTCACCACGACCACTCATTTCTTTATAAGCTAAACGTTCGTTTATCTTATACATTATACATGCAACCCTTGAGACCCACCCCCTAAGCGGCTAATACATATTAAAGGCAAGGCAAGTCAACTGAGTCGAAGGGCGACGTTAAGTCAACCGCCTGTAAAACATAATTATGTTGGGACAGCACGCAACAGTAAGATTCTTGAATATGATTACAGTAGCCTACTTTTGAAGTAAAGGCTGCGAAAGAGTTACCGTCGTCCAAGTACACAAAAGAATCTAGAAGGAAGAGGAACACAGGTAATTTTTGTTCGGTAAGTTTGAAACTCCCTCCCACTGCACTTACATTATATAGGAAACTTGCCCTTCAAAATCACAAAGATGGCCGATTCAAAAAACATGTTTTAGGAAAAGGATCCTAACCCATGTGCTTAAAAGTTCCTTAAATCGGACATCGTTTGCAATGACAACTTTTTTCCGTCAAGAACTCCGTAATCTATTTAAATGATCTTTGATAATAACTTTACAGAAAAATTGGAGCACATAGATTTTATCTTAGATCTGGTGTGTCTGTGGGTAAGACACAAAAAATGCCATGTAACAAATCGATAGTATCTAAGGCTATGCAAGGGTTGACTAGCCGTCGTCGATCGTGCATCGATCGATAGAAGGTCGATGGAAGGCTGAGTAATCGAAAACGCTATTATAACACAGAACAACATTAATCAAAATATATCAAGTCGATATGTCGTCAAAAAACAATTGGACATCAATAATACGAGTGCTTTGATAAAATAATGGAAAAGCTATAGATGCGAACTGCGATTGTTTAAATTACTTTATCTTTGCATAGGTTTTGCTACATAGGTGTAATTGAAAAACAAATTAGGTGGCAGTTTAATAGAAAACTCCATCAAGCTTTAGGCACATAAAAGTGATTTTAGAACCGAATTAATTTCTTTCTTAATGTACAAAAGCTATTTATACACTGTAAAGATAATTCTCAGTTCATGAGATATTCAAAAATATCAGATGAATCATTTCAAAAAACCGCACCTACCATATCTAGACACACGGCAGTGTGTCCGCCAAGTTCGAGCAAAAAAAGCGACACACTGGCCGTGGGTTATATTACACGAACCATTTCGGGCCAAATTCGACCCCCCTATAACTCAAAATCTATTTTATTTACGCATATCAAATTTCTGGTATCTGTTGAGACCCCCTCACTTATCTAAAATAAAAAATTTCATTAATATACCTATTGTAGGTCTTGAGATATTGACATCAGAAAATCGCTATTTTTACTATACACTCACTGACTGACTCACTCACTCATCAAAAACCTAGACCACTTCCAATGGTCGTATTGACTTGAAATTTGGCATAGAGGTAGGTTTTTATGTCAAGGTAACGGGAAAAATCTGAAAATGGCCAAGTGTGAGTCGGTTTCAAAATAATGAAGGTGTAAAATACTCAATGTAAAATACGCCTAAGGAACTAAAACGAACTAAATTTATCTATATTGATATAATATATCTTCAAATGGTCGTACCGATCTGAAATTCGTTACAAAGGTTTGTTTTTAGTCAAAGTAAAAATCTGAAAACGGCCAAGTGTGAGTCACTTTCGAAAATAACGAATGTGTAACTTCGATCCACGAACATAATATATGATAACATGTCATGTCAGTCAGTTGGTAAATCTAGTCCATTTAGTTAACCTAGTTCATGTCTTTGTAAGAAGCATAGTGCATATTCAAAAATCTGAAAGATAGTATAAATGAGACATTTTCATAACTAACTTAATCATAAGAAAAAAATAAAATAAACAACCTTACAAAAATAAATGAAATCCCACCCAAAACAAAAATGTGAAAGGCTGCCAAGTTCGATAATATGGAAATCCTTCACCTATAAAAGAAGTGAGATCTGAATAAGTACCAAGTTCCATACACATACCGCAGTTTAAAAAAGTTACTTTTTAATAATGTTACTTGGCAAGTTTTAATAGAAAATTAAATACTTGATTCATAGCGTTTACTAGGTTTACAACAAGGTGTGTGAAAACTTGCCAAGTAACATCATTAAAAAGTAACTATTTTTAACTGCGGTATGTTTATGGAACTTGGTACTTATTCAGATCTCACTTCTTTTATAGGTGAAGGATTTCCATATTATCGAACTTGGCAGCCTTTCACATTTTTGTTTTGGGTGGGATTCTGAAAATACTTGACGATAAGTATTTTCATCATGTTCATAAATTGTTTATCTCCCAAGTATTACACCATATGGCAATGAAAGAAAATTAGCAAGTGCCTGCTTCCTATACCGATAACAATATACCTACTACTTATTATGTAGCAGCTCTGTTACATACAGTATGGCGTAACTATATGCACTTTGTATATACTATGATAGTATAGGTAACGGTACTTCCCGAGAGTCATGTCGGAAGGCTAAATTAATTACCGGTTGGAAGGGTGCAATCGACCTGATAGTTCATTAAATAAAGTATCCGCTTGTTTATTATTTTAATGTTGAAAATTTTAATTCCAAGAATACTCCCTAAAGACTGTTCATTTGGCTTTAGTAAGTATTCGTATGCGACTCGGTTCTTGTTGACAAATAAACTGTTTACTGCAATTTTCACCGAAACGCTTACTAAAAATAACTTTTCCTCAAAGAATTCTCCAGTTTTTTACGCCTTGAAGTAGTATATTTTTGGATCACATTAGAATCATTTACAAAATAAAATACTACACACGTTTTGCCATATCTTTATCTTTTCTATTTCACATTACACGGTCATTTGCAAGGTCTGCATACAAATTTGGCGTTTGCGTTAGATATCGCCATAGAGATAAGAGTCGAGTGTTTTGTGTCAATTCGCCGTAGTCTTAACTGCGAAACGATAACGTTTGTACAAGGTAAAATCTTGTTACATACAACTTGAGATTAGCTATACTGCGAAAAAGTCTAGATATGACTTACTGACTGCCGCCCGTGACTTTATGGGCAATCGGGGCAAATAAGTCCAAAAACTAACATACATAAAGGTTAGTTTTAAACTGATGTACAATCTACGTCACTGCCATGTCCCAACAAGATCCATTCAGTAGTTTTTTTGCGTTTGCGGAAGAGTTACAACCATCCACATTTACAAACTTTCAGCTTTATAACGTTACTGTGATAGCGCCAGCAAAAATGGTATCAAAACGAAATATCGGTTTAGAGGCATCGCTCATCACTTCCTTCCACTTTCCTGGACAAATCGGTTATATGTTATGAGGATTCGTCTAAATTGGGTATCCATATCGAGTGAATGATACGATATAGCCACGGGCGGAAAATTCTAGAGCTCAAGGCTACCATTTCGATCTTGAGGAAATACTTTTATGGACGTGTGGACTTTCGTTTCACAGTATCTAAAATTCAAAATCGTCTATTGAAAGTGTGCTAATAAAATGAGCACCGTTCACGTCACAAATTACAAATGGACAGCACCGAAAACTCCCTTCCATCACTTCCTAGTTTCAAGGCTGGAAGGAAGAAGCTGAGACGAACGAACTGCCCAGCAACAAAGCTACATATTATAATTTAAATATTTGCTAACAATACTTCATTATTTTTCAATACAATACATATTCCATGACCTCAACGACTGAAAAGATCATACAATCTTTCCCAGTGAAGTAACAATTGATTTGTAGATCCTGCAGGAGGCGTTTGTAACTGCGATTAACCGCTTCTATTGCAATATCATGGTAATACAGTAGTTTCTATTACCCAACCATAAGACCGCTACGATATTGCAACGGACCATAAAAACAGCACACATAACATGTTCAATCGCCTCGATAGAGTTGATTACAGGAAAAAATGCTCTTTTAACTATAGTTTTAGCTTACAATCTAGGCACGTATATAATAAAAAATATCCTTAAGCTATAATATACCAAAAAGCCACAAGAAGGAAAACCTAGAGAGCGCATTGTAGTGACCGCACCGCATCGATGACATTGAATAAGTCTCAAGACAAGATTCTAGCGATATAAATAAGACTGTATCTGTGTTACAAGTTCACGTGTTTATTGATAGAATAAACTTTATAAATAAAAATCGTGTTCGAAATACGTCAATCGCATCATCTGAGTGCGTATGATCTCACGCACCTAGCCTCTATATCTCTGTTACAATAAGATTGATAAATTAACAGGCGAAAATGGATCCCAATTTTTTCGCCCTTACACCAGTCTATCTAATCCAGTCTAATTTTACCATGCAAGCCATTATTTCCATATACCACAGAAATGAGTACTTAGCGCATTCACGATAGCAGTATACAAAAATATTATTTTCCTTGAGTACCTAACTGACTAACGCAATAAGATGAATGTGGGGACTGTCCCACGGTACAGCACATTCACTACTACGTCACAGAGTAGTTAGTAATCAACAGGCAAATAATTGAGAAAATTATTCCCACAGTCGTTTTGTAATAGACATAATACTGATTAACTTCATTTTATACAGACATGATGTCTTGAAAAGTTCTTCCTTCATAAGCTTAGCTGTGACATGTTAAATTGGTAAAAACTGTTAACTATTTAACCACATCGATTAAAAGGAAACAACTTTTCGTACCACGATAAAGATCATCTAGAGAGCTAACCTCCAGATTACCATTCGTGCCCATATCAGACAGCAAAATCAGTCAAGGTATTTTCTTAACAGGAAGACATGACAAGACTTCCGTTTCTATAATAACTTTAGTACAGATTTCTAAGAATATTCGCAACGGAAGTTTACAGAGTCAAGACAAGGTTTCCTCGATAAAATTCCGACGTGTGACACCACCTTACATAAATATTAAACCAAGAACCTTCACGGGCTGCACTACATTATAAAATATTCAGGTCTGCTGTTCTTGTAGATAGCCGCATATTACGGTCATAATTAATTCACCAGTAATTTAATTGACCTTTGGGCCTCACCTTTGGCCCGTGGCACCCCGTTCCGTTGTATAAATACACATCATTCGCTCGTGGTGGGTATAGGGTCATCTATATCGGGATTAGATAACCCTAGTGTTATAAATGTGAAAGTTTGTTACTCGGTTACGTATAAACTAATATTGAATTTAGAATATAGTTCGCTAGACATCATCATCTTGACTTTTGCCCCTATTTTCTCAATTTTCTCCTGTTCTCAAGTGACGTTCTTTTTAGCCATAACGTTTTTCTCACAATCCTGTTGTTTCCTTGGTCGTCCTCTTCTTCTTATCCATCCACGTTCATACTCAAGATTTGGCAAACATAATGAAATTATTTTTTGTCAAAATAGGACTCTTCTTTATCTCGAAAGTGCTCCTAACTCTATTGTAAAACATGGGTAAGCGGCTAGCGGATAAACACATTTAAAATATTCTAAAAACCACAATAAGCCTACACTCACATTAAATACGTCAACTCGGTCCAAATGTGGTTTATTGTTATCCTGCAAAAACTGGTCTGTACATTTGAGTCAACGCATATGTTTACCTTATGTAATTCTTGAACACTTTGAATGGCACGCAGACAGAGATGCAAAAACTACTATTTGGGTGTCATTGGACACCACGTGGCGCGCAGACTTGAGAGTCTAAAATAATTTATTTACACTTCTGAATTGTGAATTGTGTTAAGGGGTATTATTACGTTCTGTTTTCAGACTGTTTTGGGTTTCCACATTAAAACGCCTCTACATGAGGTAATAGCTTTCCAGGACAGCTTAATGTAAGACGTGTTTTGCCACACACTAAATCTGGCACACCTTAGGCCGTCAAGATTTCTGCTTTCTATACCTTCACTGATTAGTTACCGCGACTATCGTAAGTTAAGCGAGCAACGGTGACCTCTACTACGCCTTGAGAACGACAATACTTTTTGCATCGTGTCTGCAGCATCAGACTGTAATTGAATATGTGACAAAAAAGGATCAACAGTGTATTATATTGCATCTATTTACGATATAATGGCATTGATATTATGTAACGTGATACCTAGAATAGCGGACGTGGAGGGGCCTGATTATGTGACCCGTGTTCCCCGTTGCGTTCCCGATAGCACCCATGGCCTGTGACGTCATAATCTAGGTTAAACGGTACGAACTAATGATGCTTATTAGAGCTTGTTTGCAGACCATTTAAAATTGGACCAACAATTTAGGTGAATGTACTTTTGTTTGCCATCCCAAAATTTGGACAACGTTGGAAGCCATTTGCTTTTGAATATTTATGCCATTGTACTTCAAAATTCGCTCACATTCAAAAATACGAGTCGAGACAAAGCAGACTAACGTACAGACAGTTTACGACGAAAAAACCTCGTTCATTTACATATGTCTATCTATTTCGACACATGGTTGTCTTATGTAAATATGTAGTATTGGCATGGCTATTTTGAACAGGGTATTTGCATGCATGGTTAGGTACGCCTTATTTCCCACAGGTTTCACTTAGAACTTGTTAGAGAGAGCATTCATATGCCATATTTTATAGCCAGGTACTTAAGTCTTCTTTCTATCATTAGGGCGACATAGTTGCCAATTGAATAAGCTGCACATAGTTTTCTCATCCACTTTGTGGTGTGCCATTTAAGGCTTAACTTCCTCTCCCAAATGCGTATGTTTTAACGCGAGTAACTTACTCCAAAACAAAGTCACCAGCCTGTCCATTGTATTTTTGAGCCCTTCGCTCTGAAAGTCAGTGCCAATCCTGAGCACATCAGTTGCGATTATGACTAACAACCAACGAAGCAGTTAGGTACGAATGTGAATTAGGTAGAACATGAACATTAAATCTAATGTGATAATCTACCATCGTCACGTGTACTTACTACATAGAATGTTACTACAATGATCTCATTTGCATCTAAACGTCAGCGAAACATGATGGGAAAAACCGCAAATCAATACAATACATACAGGACATTCCTCAAATATCTCGATTCATTCTGCAACTTTCTGTACCGACCAATTTCAATTGAAAAGACCCAAAAATGTTGATATACATTCCAGAATTGAATGACGTTGAAAACAATTCTTGAAACTTGGGCGTGTGTGCACCGAGGTTGCACTTTGCTTGCACATTATCTTGATTATTTATATGATATCTATATAAGGAAGCATAGTACTACTAATATGGCTGCATAAACACAGGCGAGGCATAAACACACAGACTCGTATGATTCAGTTAGTGGATATGCGCGTGAGCAAACAATCGAAGACACTGCTTGATTACTGATAATGTTGTTTTGGCGCCCTATTTTGGTTTATTACATAACCATGGGTTATACAATCAAATGCAGTATTTCCTCAATTGATATTTGTGAGATATCTGACTGAACGCAGCTAAATAAGGGAGATTAGTAAATACAGCAGTTTCATTCTAACTGGGTACTGGCTTTCCCGTATCATGTTCCTTACCGTGACTACTTACTTATCGGTGTTGCCTTTTCCTTAATTCATGTTCCTTGTCGTGACTATTTCAGGCTAAATACCCCAGTACCAAAGTTTTTTCAAAGCCCCAAACAGCCAATCATCATCGAGTAAAAAAATATCAATTAAAAAATCACCTGAAAAGCAAACACGACGTATCCAGTGAGATGGGACTCGTGCAGCACATCGTGCATGGACCGCAACGTGGAGCCGAGGTACACGTTGATGACTTGAGCTGGAAGCAGCCCCAGCATGGTCGCTAGGTGGTAGCCGCAGCCACGGACGTCGCTTACCTGTGAAGATTAGCAACAGTTTAGATATGGAGGTTCCTAAATTGAAGTGGATAGGTCTTAAATTGAAATGGTTTAGGGACAAAGATTTTGTGATGAGGATATTTGGATAAGGTAATTTGGAGATGTGAAAGTGTAACATTATATCATGGTTACCATCATGAGCCTCTATTTGTCGTATTGACGGATAAAGACCTCACCTAAGGGAGACAAGGCAGGAACACTGTCAGCTCTAACTCTAACTACCTAGGTATTGATTGAAATCATATCAAAACTAAACGGATTGTGTCAGTCAATCATAACTTCCTCGCAATAATCATTTGTGAAAGCTGAGTCGTACATTCAGAACAATTCGCGTGCCGCAAATAAAATAAACTTATAAAAAACAATGTAGATTAGGAACACGTCAATCCTATAACCATTTGTCAAGATTGTAAAGTTTTGCGATTGCGGCAAATGTGTACAATTATATTTTAGTGGCATTTGCTAAGCACGCAGTCACGACAGGTAGATTAGGCCGAAAATTAACGCCATACCACCGGCGCCTGGCAAATTAAACAAAAATTTTCACGAACATTCAGAATTCTTGAATACATTTTCCAACATACTCGTACTTGGCTGCAAAGTACAAGTAGCATGGTATACGTACACGTAACCTTTACCGCTTAATTTGATTTAATCTGCCTGCATCGCAGTTACGGCGGAAAATTGACGTCGTTTTTTGCGATAAAAATGTACTTGTTTAGCCAACAATGCGTTTTCAGCATGTAAATACCGGTGAGACAGTTCTAAAAAATAGTCCCCAGGCCGGCGAACAAACTTTTTTTTGATACATATACATTTAAGACTTTGTGAGTGCCTTCCTTACGATGAGTCCGACAAACTTTTCGAATGCGCAAATTTTGGTGCCGCTGCGTTTTTTAATGCTTGACTCCTGAAATCGTCGATATGACGTCACTATGGCTCTTCGTACATACACGTTTCATTTTTGGAGATTCGTTTAATAAAGTTAACTAGAGAATGGTGGTCAACTTGTCCGATAAAGATCGTGCTGCGTTTGGAGTGTCCACCATCCTGAAAATGTCGGTATGACGTCACTACGACTCTTCGTACATACACGTTTCATTTTTTGAGGTTTGTTTAATAAAGTTAACTAGAAAATTGTGGTCAACTTGTCCGATAAAGATCATGCTGCGTTTGGAGTGTCCACCATCCGAAACATGTCGATATGACGTCACTGTGTCTCCCCAACAATGATAGATAATACTATTCTTATTGCAAATATCGACTTGTCCGACAAATGTAGTGAGTCAAATAGTCAGTTCGACAAGAAAATGAGAAAAAATATTACAATTGGAAGAAGTTTATTCTTTTTGTCAATTTCTGACTTAAATATTCACGTGCATTATTTAAGTATATTAAATTGGCATACTACTTACCAATTTTAATTACTATTTTAGAAAAAAGTAGCCTGACTAAGACGTATTGTTGATAGTTTATATTATGTTAAGGAATAATATCCCACATCTATTAATGGACTATATATCAATCAAAAGGTCTTTTTAAGTGCAACATTTTGTCTCAACATACCACTTATCAATTCTAATTATTTTAGAAGATATAGCCCAAATAAGGCGTATTATCGATAGGTTTTACTATGTTAGGGAATAATGTCCCACCTCTAGGTATGAACCATATGTCAATCGAAAGATCTTTTTAAGCGCTATATTCCGTCTTAACATACCACTTACCGATTCTTAGTATTTTGGAAGACATAACTGACCTAAGGCATATTATTGATACTTTACATTGTGTTAAGGAATAACATCTCACTTGAAGTTATAAGCCATATTTCAATCAAAAGATCTTTTTAAGCGCAAGGTTGTATTAGCATAACTCCGACAAATTGTTAGTACTTTAAAAGCTAGAGCTTTTTTAAGAATATATTATCGGTAGGTTCTGTCAAGCTAATCCATTACTTCTTTAGTAACAAATTATATATTATTTGAAAAACCTTTCCAAATGAAACATTTCGTGTTAACATACTTCCGACAAATTGTTAGTAGTTTAGAAGCTAGAGCTTATTTAAAATTATAATTATTGATAGATGTTTTCAATTAAATAAATCCCATCTCTAGTAATGAGTTACACATCATTCAAAAGACGTTTTTAAATGCAACATTTCGTATTAAAAAAACTTCGGTGAATTGTTAGTTTTTCAGAAGCTAGAGCTTATATAAGATTATTTTAGGCTTATGTTTAACTGATCACCAGATATAGTAACAAACAGCAGACAAAAATAGTAAATGATCACCAAAATGAAACTCGCATTTTAATGTAAAACTATCACCAAAGTTTTAACACTTTGCTATCCTATTTAAGTGAAATTACTCCAAAATAAATCATGCGTAAGCCAAAAAAAGTAAATGATCACCAAAATTAAACCACCATTTTAAAGTAAGATTATAACCAAAGTTTTTAAATTCTGCTATCCTATTTAAGCAAAATGAGTCCAAAAAAATCATTGTTGTCCCAAAAGTAGTAAATGATCACCAAAAGTAGTAAATGATCATCAAAAAAGTTTTTACATCTTGCTATCCTGTTTAAGTAAACTGACTCCAAAAAAAATAAGTTCGGCCTGATAAAATAAATGTAATAACATTATGGGGACCCTTTTCCTGCACTAGCGTGGAAAATTGTCTATTGCATGCCTCTAAACAGTGCGATAAGAGTGTATTGAGAAACACATTCTTCTTCTTCTTTCTCCTGCCCTGTTCCCAATTTTACTTGGCGTCGGCGCAATATGTCATTTTCTTCCATTTTCCCCTGTCACTCGTCATACTGACACTCACGCATGCATTGCAAGCCGGACACATAACTTAATATGGCATCATAATACTTTATTTGGTAATAAGCCTACATTTTATGGCAATTACAGTGACTTATTTAGGCAACAATAATACATTAATTTGGTCGTCAAGAGTTGGTGATCATTTACTAAATTTGGTGGTCGAATACAATTTAAAGTGAAGTCGTGACTAAAATAGCTGGTACTATTACATTTTTAGACTTTATTTTTCTGGTGTTCAGTAGATATTTCTGGTTGCAAAACTTAGGGTATCAAAGCATTTTATGGTGGTCATTATATTTGTTCCCATTATTTTATCGATAGGTGTTTTCAAGTTAATAAATCCCTCCTGTAGTAATGATACATATATCATTCGAAACGACTTTCTAAATGCAATATTTACTATTAACATACTTCACACCAATTGTCAGTACTTTATACCAAATCTTAAAATATATCTATATTTTCCGGACGGTGGACACTCTATATGCAGCATGATCTTTGTCGGACAAGCTTACCACAATTTTCTAGTTAACTTTATTAAACAAATCTCAAAAAATGAAACAGGTATGTACGAAGAGTCGTAGTGACGTCATACCGACATTTTCAGGATGGTGGACACTCTAAACGCAGCACGATCTTTATCGGACAAGTTGACCACAATTTTCTAGTTAACTTTATTAAACGAATCTTAAAAAATGAAATAGGTATGTACGAAGAGTCATAGTGACGTCATATCGACATTTTCAGGATGGTGGATACTCCAAACGCAGCACGATCTTTATCGGACAAGTTGACCACCATTCTCTAGTTAACTTTATTAAACGAATCTCAAAAGATGGAACGTGTATGTACGAAGAGCCATAGTGACGTCATATCGACAATTTCAGGAGACAAGCATTAAAAAACGCAGCGGCACCAAAATTTGCGCATTCGAAAAGTTTGTCGGACTCATCGTAAGGAAGGCACTCACAAAGTCTTAAATGTATATGTATCAAAAAAAAGTTTGTTCGCCGGCCTGGGGACTAAAAAGGCAAGATTGATCGATTGTTTTTCTTAAGATAAACAAGTTGACCGATCTTACGTGGCCTTGGCGGCGCCGGACGCACGCACTGTCCAAGTAGGCCAATTTACTGACCGTATGAAAGTTAGTGTGGTGGAAATATTGCTGTAAACACGTCCCGCTTCTCTAACACAACACTACAAACGGGACACTATCATTTCAACTTCCGAACGAGTTGCATAAATATTTAACGTGACGATATTCCGAACATCCCGAACGATCCTATCTGATATTCAGATGATATATTTAGAACATTACTACACGTTGCCGTTGTAATGAAATTGCTAACGGAATGTTGATACCGGTCGATGTAAAATAAACATTTTATGAGCTCTGAAACTCTGGTGCTGGTATATTTGGCTTGGCCAACGTGATGTTTATAGCAACCTCCTTAAACACGGATGCGATATATTTTTCAGTGCACCTAGAATCGCAGACGTGCAAAAATATCATGGGACTCAAATGGGCGCCATGAGGGATTTTCCTCAAGTAATTTATTAATACACACTAGTGCTCGGCCACTTAGTGCATATAATGGATGATAAATTGAAACGGTATTTCGTACAACAATGTTTACCCTTTGTGGGAGATAACACCAAACGCGCCAGATATTTTAACGACAGACAGAGACCACACAAAAAGACTGCGCAGATCTATATGTAGTTTTTAAATAATAAAATGTAAAGACGTCTGGCAGAGGACCAAGAAAGATGGCGACAAAAGTTTACTGCCCTGCACCAGATAAAAACAGGATTCAGTTAAGATAAGAGCGGCTCATATCACCGCTACAGCCGTAGGAGTCGTCGCAAATGTTCTCTTTAAGACAAGATAAGTTGTTGACATATTAGATAGCATTAGCCTTGGTGCGTGGAGTATGAACTCTGATATTCTACTTCATGAAATCTTAATTCGTTCAAGATTTGATAAATGACTTACGATAAAGATGTTGACCTTGGTATTATAAAACTTATCATCATTGATAAATAATACGAAGAATGTTAAGCACGGCGCCAAAATGCACTTAATTCTTTAAGTTCTGCGAACTTTATTCAAATGATATTTTATTTTTTATGGATAAGCCACATGACCAAGATCTTTGTAAGGCGACAGCTATCATTTGTTTATTGATGAGACGAGACAATGACGACGTAGTAATAAAACAGATGACCGCTATTGAATCTTAAGGCGGGCACATTGTTCAGAGGACACTTTTGTAATATTCCAAGACGACCCGGAGTCTTTACTTTAAATTATAAGAAAGACAAAGGACGCGTTTCCTTGAAGGTGTATTATGTCGTTTATTTCTAAGACGTTGTGAGAAAAGATATCTACAGTCTTCGGAATTGGTGGTGATATGGTAGGATTGAAATACTGTTGATGAATAAAATTAACCGAGGCAAATTACGCAGACTTCATCAGAAAGCGAAAGCTCACAGCGAAACGCAATATTCGCAAACCGGCTCATCTAGTTAGGCCTTACCGGTCTTGGGAGAGCTACATCTAATTTTGGCTCAAGGAATACGTTGTGTGGGCGACATACACAATAACAATCAATACAAACACCACAAACTTGGATTGTAACAGCCATACGTAATAGAAAATGTCGCCAGCCCGACATCGGCGCAGTGAAAGCGAAACGGGCCAAGTAGGTGGTTAAACGCGATCGTCCCAGATACCACGCCAAGAACAATAGCATCATGTTATCATAGTGAGGGCACGTACGATAGTGACGGCCAATCGTCAGTATCGAGCAATTAACTCTTAACAATGCAGTAAGTATTATATATTAATAAAATTGTGTCAACCACTTCTTGAAACATACTCTTACTTTTAGCAGAAATTGGATTACGATATTGGTAATGTCCCTTTCTGCGACGTTCTATAAAATTGGGTCAGCGATTTAACGATGCGGACATGACGAGCACATGAGTTTATTGTGCATCGAGTCATGATGATATACTTTCGTATGAGGGTTTCATCAAATCGCCAGTCATCTTAGATTACAAGTTGTAACTGTCCTAATAGCTAAACATTAGTTCGGATGCACTTTGTAACTGACCTACGGAACAGTGACGTTGGAAGATGGCGGAATATTTAAATTGCCAGCATGTACAAGGGTGTTACCACGCCCACCGACTGACGCCGATCTGTCCCTTCGATGCATTGTCGGTACAATCGGAAATCATCGAACGTAGTCAGCGATAGTTCTTACCATTTATTTCTGCGATTGTATGTTTGTATATCGGTGTAGACAGCCTAATTCTGAGCGAGATATTTTAGGGCAACTGGAGCAAGGCAAAACATATACTAAACAATCCGACTCAATTCTGTGGAAAAAGAATTCTCCAAAACTCGCAACAGTCTTCAAGTATAGATGACCAAGTAGTAAATATATGAGTGCTACTTACATTACTTAATTTATAATCCTAGGTACGTCTATGTAGTCGGTATTACACAGAGCATGGCATTGAACACTGCCATAATATAACTTCAATGCCAACAGTTTTAACCTATTTACTGGGAGTCTCCTTGAACAGTGTCACATAACGTGAAAACCGATGCAAGATACTGCACAAACATGTTTTTCACGCAGAGGTATTATGAAACATTTAATTCAATACAGAACTAGTTCACTAGTGTATCCGTAAACAAGCTATTTCTAAACTTTCAGTGCTAGCCTGTTTTGTTTGTTGCTCAGTAGTTAAAGCTACGATTGGCGAGCGAAGTCGTGATTTCGATTAACGGTCATAATATTGAGGCTCAATGCAAGATAAATTTCGGAATTTATCTTACTACCTAATTTTGAGACAACGATTTTATTTATTTGAGTAATTTTTTCCTCTAAATAAAACACGAGTCCTAAAAACAATCCGTCAAATCTAAACTGACACCAATTGTCTCATAATTAGATCAACGCAGAAAATCGTAGAATCAAAAATACCCGTCCTCTAGATTCTGTATGAGCTCATTACTCCGGCGCCAAACGGACGTATGTTATTGCACTAATGAGGTTAATTGACAACTGTACTTTAATCTTTTTACGAGTGTTGAAGCGTTGCTTTTTCAGACAAGCCGTGAGACAGAAGTAGACAAGTTTTAAAAGGCAGATGTGATGATCATATCCTCCTTGCACACATTTCAAATTAAGAAACATAATAAATAAAAAGCGGTGAATCGTGGAGAAAAAAAAAACTAGTTTGAAAATAGAATACACAGGCATGGGGCGTGAAAATATGCGCATGAGTACGAAACTAGTTTCTCATAGAATATCAACTGAAATAATAAAAGTAGTATGAAGAATGTAAAGTGGAAATGTAAGTCTGGAATATTATTGGTAGCAATGGTGCATGTCAAGTTGATATTCCTACCATTTTATCGCATACCATAAAATATGGTCAATTTACTTCAAACTGAAACGAATTAGAAAGAAATAGAAAGGCTTAAGCTGGGAACTAGATTTGACATTTTATTCTTATGCCACCAACTTCTCAAAACAGGAAGATATAATTTTTAAATGTTTTGGAACTTCTGTATTCCCCTAAACACATCAAACAAAAACTTTCGAATGGCACATCTAGGTTCGTTCCTATTCTTGGTTTCGCGATTTCGATCTCAGTTACAGCTCAGGCATTGGAAGGGTGCCCAAATATTGAGAATCGGATAACTGTGATATTAGAATCTCATTGGAACTTCTTGAAGTTTGAATGCGATTTGATTGCATGTTCCTGACTCTTTTTTGAAAAGTGGTATATAAGATACACACGTATTATTCGTAGGTCTCTATCTCTAGAGGTCTTCTGTGATCAGAACTTACGTTACAACAGTTATCCTTACGAAGCCTATCAGGCTTATCGTGCCGAAGAACAATAGGGACAGATAAAGAAAAGTAGTGAACACCCTTAGTGCCACCAAAGACATGCTGATAACGGCTTATTGCTGCAAATGGTATAAACAGTCTAGTTTATCTTGTCAATTGTAAACATACCGATACCGCAGCACAGATCAGTCAGTTGTTGAAGATTTCTAAAGAGCCTATTTCCTGCAGATGGACAATATATCCATGTAATCTCCATTCGGAGATGCCTGTGTCAGGGAATGGATCAATGCGTCTTCTGCAGATTCTTGGTAGCCCAGTTAAGGATGTTGATGTTTATGACTGACAGAAAGGAATGCAAGCGAAAAACATTGCGCCGAACCCAAATAACTTCGAAACAAGGCAGGTAGAAGAAGAAAAGTTCAGGAATATAGAGAATATAAAGATAAGCCTTAGTACTGCTTCGACCTAGTCCACTACTGAGAAACGTTTGCCTTTACGACCATTACATTTCCGACGAATATAGCCATGCTAGGAATAATAGATGAAAACGAAAGGATATAAACGGCCACAGTTCCATGAAACATCGCGGCCAAATCGTTAACATGGTGACTAACTGTGGATTGCAATAAACTATCTAGATCTGTGGTTTTGCTTACTAGAGATAGGAATTTGAGGTTTGCTTGTATGGGGCAGATATGTAGATAGCGTATTGGGATTGCCGCAAATGAATTACGAGGAAATAGTTTGATACAGCTTTAATGTAATCAGAACCAGTTTGTTTGCAGTTGTGGAGATAAAGACAGACGTCAGATACACGATTGCGTCCGGAATTAAACGATTGGACTTCGTTCTCGTTACATTATTGTTTTATTACTTGAGGTTTTTTTTGAAGACTGGTTACTTGTGGTCTGTACTCGATGTTTCTCTGTGAAAGCAGATATGTACCGCTTTTTCTCCAGTATAGGAATATTGCGATTCTACATTGACGATATTCTTGCAAAGTGAGCGACGTTGGTCGCGGTGACAAAGGTCGACCGGCATTGCTTTAAAAGGAAACAATGAATTATCCTACTTTCTACGATACAATCGGTCCTAATATAGTGAAAGTAATGTTTCAATGAATGCGGATGTTCGAAATCTATCATGCCTTAGAGCGTTAAAGGATTTTTATGGTCGTTACGACCGAAGCTGGTGAGAAAGGATAGATTATTTATTTAAATGCGAAAGTAAATCTGTCTCGCCGTCTATCGGGCTTTCACGTCAAAACTACGGAACCGATTTAAATGAAATTTAGTACACATAATATTGTAAACACTTAGAAAGGACATAGGCTACTTTTTAACCGGGTGCGCGATATAGTAGCTGTTTTCCGCTGGGAATAGCTACTCAAGTATAAATGCGAGTTATACCAGATTGTAAATTAATCAATTCATTGCTACTTTCTTCGCGTCTAGAAGTGTATCAAATATGAACTACAGCATATTACATGAGGTACACTTACGTATGAGGTTTTATAGACTCGAAACTTAAATGCCAAAGGTAACTGGAATGAGATTCTTTAGAACAACCTAAGTTCTCTCTTAAATGAATAAAATTATCATATAATTATATGAGTTTGGGTCTAAATTACGTTTTAAAATAGAAGATCATTTAGGAAGTAGATGCTATATGTATATTCTTTAGTTAAGTCCAAGTAGGTATGTTTTTGCTTACGTTTTTTTCGCTGACAATATTTTGCGCGTTTGCGTGTTTTTTTTTAATGGTAATTTGCATTGCAACCACACACAGTAAATAAAATAATAAGCAAGTTGAATAAATAGACACCCATTACATGCATCATGCATGTACAAATACGAGCTGCATAAATAAAATATGCATCATACGTCCAACCTTTCGAAGAACATACCTAAGGTCATGGTCTAGCAATATAAAGGTTTGTTATACCGTCTATGGTTCGTAGGTAGTTTTAAGTACTTTTTTATGGTGACCATAAAGTTAGCAGCCTTGAGTATAACAGCATAAAGGATTAACAATGCTGGTATTTACGTGGCCTTCACCCTTACACCCTGTGAGGGGTGTGAAAGGTATTTTACTACTTTGAATATAATGAAGAATTTATGCTTACTGCCTACAAGAATTTTAAATATATGCAGTAATTTTGTAGGGTTGTTGGTTGAACAAAATGTTGTAGGTACCGAAAAAAGGAAATTAATTTAAATATCAGTATTGTAATTCTTATAATGCTAGGGAATAATTTGTACTAAAGCACTTAGTACTAGGGTCATCATACAGTTAACTAATTATTTACCTAAAAAAGTCCAATACAGGTAAAGTTGTTTTATAAGAGAACTTTCATTCAACATGTAACATTATAGGCAAAACACATAGCAAAAATATGAGTATGTTATTTTAACATGAGCTTTTTTCTCAAGTCTATTGTTTTCAAACTTTTTTCATAAATAACAATAGACAATGAGAATGTTGGTGACCGTAATACCCTCAATATACTGGTTGATGCATATTTTTTTTTAATGCAGATTGTAGGTTCCAAACACTTGGTATTATATCAGTAACAGATTTAGCAATATTGTGTTTGTATTACGTAGATAACAAAAAATGTTCAGCATATCAGTTTAATAATGTGATGATAAGGATTAAATGCACTTTTTTTGGAAAAGCTTTTGCATAGTACTTGTTATTTTTTTTTTATAAGCAATTCATAATTATTGTATTATTGCTTTTATGTTTTGATAAATGAAATTAATGTGGTGTTATTGTGAAAGCTATAAGGCTATGTGAATATTACATTGTTTTAAAATATTTTTTAAGGCTAATTAACATAGATTTTAACTCTGATTTTAAACTTTAAAAATTACTGAAATAAAAAGTCTGCTGACATAGAGGTCAGTATTTCTATAAAGTCACACTCTGGGTGCAAATGTAAGCACTAAAATTAAGTATACACAAAGGCAGCATAGGGGGGCCAGTCTTATTGAATTATAATCAATAAATTAATTAGTTGCCTTAATTTTGGTCAAGAAATACTTACCGCGAATATAGTGTTCTGCAATCCAAAAGGTATTGGCGTCAGTCGCGCGAAAAATACAATCTTGAAGGCTTGAGGGCCCGAGATCACCTTCAGCAGAGCTCGCGCCGTCTCGTTCTTCAGCAGCCGGTCCAGGGGCAGGTAGTTACGGAGCGCCTTCAGCGTGAAGTGCGCCACCGCCACGCCAAAGTTCGCGCTCACCAGCACTGTCACCAACCCCTTCACGATCCCGAACAAATATCCACTAGTTATTATCAACACTAAGTAACCTATCGTCACTGGAAAACTCACGATCAAAAATAAACCCATAAACAACAAAAATATTATCCACGGATCTTGTGCGTCCACCCAGTACAAAATCGTCTTCAAATATTCTTTGAAAAAATACAGCACTAGAACCAGGCATGTGAGCAACAGTATTGATACTACGATGTTAAATAAATAACTGTACGTTGTCCTATTGTTAATTTTAGCCCATAAACTTTTCTTTCTTGTGACCGCTGTTGGGTCGGGCTGGCATTCTTCAACGTCGACAATTTCCATGTTGACTTTCTTTGACGAAAATTAAACACGGACTATTTATGTTTATTCAGTTCAGTTTCGAGGAGCGTGTCCTTTGCCATGGCCCTTTTCAGGCGAGTGTTTATTTCACGTTTGCGGACAGCGGAGACAAAAATTCAACGAACAATCAACCACTTTGACCACTTTTCACAGACTATAAAATGAAATTTTGTCTGAAGAAAAATTATATTCCAAAATGTCAATTTTTGACAGCAAAATGAGTGTTGTTATTAACAAAAAAAGACACGAATATGTCGTGATTTATATTGATGTACGATTATCATAAATAGATGGAATATTCACGACTGATTTCGAAACTAAGTAATTGAAATTTTACTTTAACTTCAGTAATAATAATTGATTATCGGTCTCCACTAGAATTTTAAAATTAATGTCCACACAAGTCCCTTAGCAGAAATTGCCAGTTTACAAAAAAAGGAACCAGCTGTCAACGTAAATAGCGACACAGAGACTAATTATTTATATCTTCAGCATTCTATGGTCAGCAGACAAGGATAACAGCAAGTACAAAGTGATGAAAGTAAGCAAGGTAGAAAATCCCTGAGATTATAACAGCAACAAATTGTCCTGGAACGATTTTCTCCACAATTTGCACATCTGGTGCACCGTGGAAGATATTTACTTTTTCTTAAAACGTGTAAAATATAAATAAACTTGTATTAATGGTGTAAAACCCTTAATACTAAGCTATTTAGATTAAGGGAACGTTACTTTTGGAAGTTGTGTATTAATTTGAAGCTTCGAGAAAAGACATAACCATGCCGCCGAAGAAAGCTAGCGGGGCTGGCGGTGCCAGCAAAAAGACTGAAGCGAAGAAGAAGGACAAAGTAATTGAGGTGAGAAATAACAATTATAATCATCGTCAGCATATTAATTTCATCAACATATCGACGTATCAAATATTTCCAGTGGTGGTGTAAAATCTTGTTTTGGAAGAGCAATGAAACTAATTAGGACACGCGATATCCTGTAATATTCTTACTTAGCTATAACTACGACTGCACTGCAGACGAAAATACGTGTTACCAAAATATGTGGTTAGACTGGAACAAGTAATCCTTATTTATTTACCTTTTGTATTAGACTTATTTCACTTATTGCACAATTTTGGAAAACTAAGTTACCTTTTAGACAAATCTGAACTTTAAAATAATGAGAGCCCTCAACCTTATCTAATACAGGTACTATACTATGAGTAAGCAAACGAAAGCTACCCAGTTCAAGAAAGAGAAAATCAATGCTGCACATATTTTACCAAAACCAATCTACTGAAATATACTTCTTAATTTTTGCACTCCTTAAAAAACTATCTACTCATAATCTCCTACTACATTACAGGACAAAACCTTTGGTCTGAAAAACAAGAAAGGTGCAAAACAGCAGAAGTTTATCCAGCAAGTTGAGAAGCAGGTAAAGAGTGGCGGCATCCACCCCGCCAAGCCCATGGATGACAAGAAGAAGGAGAAAGAGGCCAAAATGAAGGAGCAGAAGGAGTTAGCTATGCTCTTCAAACCTGTACAGACACAGAAAGTTGAGAAAGGTAGTTTAAATACTGACAGCACATCCCGTACAAAGTTTTAAAACATATTTATATAAAATAGTCAAAATTTTGCAAAAGAAAGCATTTAACAACTTTTAATACTGCGTTTGACTTTAAAATTAATCACACCAATATTTTAGGGGTAAAAGTTTAAGTGTCTGTGTTTTTGTTATTTCTTCCTGCATTAATGAACGGATTTTAATAAAGCTTGGCAGATGCACACCAGAATATCATTCAGGTTATTTTTTATCTTGATGTTGGAAGTAGTCCCGTCATGATGCAGGAAAAACTGATGGCAGATGCTATCTATATAAAACTTACTGTAGTAAAATCTGTTTTCCAGGTACGGATCCCAAATCAGTGGTGTGTGCTTTCTTCAAGCAAGGCCAATGTACCAAAGGAGATAGGTGCAAGTTCTCTCACGATTTGACACTTGAGAGAAAGGTAAAATTTGTTTTTTATTGTTCTTCAATATAATATCTTGTTTTATTATGATAAATATAAAACATATTGCCATAAAAGGAAAAAAATAAATGAATATGGCACATAATGAAGCTATTGCGGGCTGGACTCTTGTTATGAAATTATAAACAGCATTCTGAACCACGCAACTTGTATGACTCAATAAGGTTTTGATTAAAGCCATATACATTTCTATTTATTTATAGTGTTTTAAGTCAACAAAAGATGTACATTTAAAAAATGACAGGTACTCTATACTTTAACTTTTTGTTTATTAATATTTCTAGGCTGAGAAACGTTCCCTGTACGTGGACATGCGTGATGATGATGACAACATGGACAATTGGGATGAGGATAAACTGAAGGAAGTTGTGGAGAAGAAGCACGGAGAAGGTGATAAGCAGAGACCCACTACTGATATTGTGAGTTTTCCTAATTTATATAAGTATCTTAAGGTCTTCATTACTGATTGATCACAGATTAAGTACTGATATGTGAAACCTTTTAAGACAAGCCCAGTACATACCAGGCACATGTTTATGCACATTTGCTGAATCAAACTTAAGAAAATGTGAGATAGTTCGGAAGAAACTGTGTATGTTACATTGATAATGACACTCAAGAAAAATTACAGCTTTGGAGCATTACGTTATTCATACATATCCAACACATTTTAAAGACCATTCTAATATTATGTTTTCAGATCTGCAAACATTTCTTAGAAGCTGTTGAAAAATCCAAATACGGTTGGTTCTGGGAATGTCCATCAGGTTCCAAGTGTATATACAGACACGCTTTGCCTCCCGGCTTCGTCCTCAAGAGAGATAAGAAGAAAATGGAAGAGAAAAAGAATGAGATATCTCTAGTGGATCTTATTGAAAGAGAGAGAGCAGCACTTGGTCCTAATCAAACGAAGATCACGCTGGAAACCTTCCTTGCGTGGAAGAAGAAGAAGATTAGGGAGAAACAGGTTTGTGAATTCACTCAAAATTATAGTGTTAATTTCTTTTGACGATTCTTTAAATAATATGTTAACTATGTAGTATGTTTGGGTACATCAGGGAACCTGGTATATTTTTACGGAGACATGTCTCCAAGATGGTTTATCTACAAAATTTTCTTAAATTCAAAACATTTAGGCCTTTTTAAGCACTTATGAACGTCAAAAATATAAATATATGGTTTGATTCTAGTTGCCCATCTCATTTAAGTTTGCTTTTACTAATTAACTTATTACCATTTACAGGAGGCTCTAAACAAAGCCGAAGAACAGCGTCGCAGCGACTTCAAGGCGGGCCGCGCTGTCGGTCTGTCAGGTCGCGAGATGTTCTCCTTCGACCCCGCGCTGGCTAACGACGCGGATGAAGATGATGATGACGAGGCCGTCGACCTGGCCAACTATGGCGACCAGGAGGTCGATACCACGGAGTATAGGGAGGTCCAGTTTGATCTCATCGCTATGGAAGCTTGTGAGGTGAGTAATCTCTACTAATATAATAAAGCGTATTTTCAAGAAGGTTCCTAAACTGAACGTATTTGAAACATTATTTCACTCTTGGAAAGTTATACTATGGTGACATAGGCTATATTTTTTCCTCGTGCGGGAAGTAGATTCTACGGGACGCTGGTGAATCTGCGGAAAACAGCTAGTAAATAATAAAAAAAATATTTGTGCTGCTCGCACTTATGATCACTCTGGTCGCGCTTTCGACCTCTTTAGTTGCGTTTTCAGTATGTCTTTTCCGATACGGAAATATAATCATGAAGCCGATTCAGAAGCTATTGTCATCTTTACATCCTTTTAATTTTATAAATAACCAATTTATTAATTTAAATTTCATATTAATGCCAACCTATTTTATTTCAACATAAACTTATTTTAACTCCAGGCTGATGACACCGGCACGAAAGCGACAGAAGACCGGCTGCAGCAACTGAACCAAGGCCTAGAAAATGGCAATGGCGACGGCCCCGAGTCCTCCAGCGAAGCCCCGGCCTCCGAAGACGCGGCCGCAGTCCCCATCAACGAAAACCTATTCCTTGACGAAGATTTAGACGAGGAACTTCAAAACCTCGATTTAGAAGATTAGGATTTATACACAATATAGATTATACAATTTTTGCGTTTGTTTTCACTTTTTTTGGACACGTTTTGTTGTGAAGGTGCGTTTAGATCAAACTGCCATTCTTTAGCCTCATTTTTATTGAATAAAACTCATTATTTCGTTGTACTCTATAAAATAATTTATTAGGTGGAGATAGGATGAATATTAATCGTTGGTTTGGTTTAAATGCACCCTAAAACATTGCAGTTGAAACATCTTGTTCAATAGGCAAAATTCGCGCCAATTCCAAAACCATGTAGGTAGCTATTATATTTATTCGCCGGATTTACGCTCAGCACTGGGGTGCTCACCATGACACTATATATTTCAAATTCTTATAACCAATGCGAGCAGCTTTGCCTATCCAAAGTTGGCTAGTGTAAACGTTTACGAAAAAAACACCATTTGCTAGCACAATGCGTCAAAAATAGCTGAATTCAGAGTGGCAAAGTTATTTGACAAGAACGAGACTGTTACATAACTGAAAAGGACTATTTGTGGTCTCTACAATTAGCTAGTTTAAAGACTTTCGATTTTCAACGTTATGTCAATAGACATAAAGTTGATAATTATTTAGCAACAAAATACATTCTTGCTTCAATGATTTTCTATGTTATTTAGACACAGCAGTAAATTAATAAGACAAGACTTATCTACTGTGTATCTCTAATTTTCCTTTTGATAAGATACACGTTCTGTTCATCAAAATATTTGTCTATGTTATCGGAAAATTATCTCCTTGTCTATTATGTAATTGTTGAAATATCTATTAATGATTGTGAACTGCTGCTAGGCAGATTTGGGTAAAAAATGTATTATCCTATAGATATTATTATAGGAACAATACTATAAAAGTTTTCGAAAGCATCAACATGACTCTTGTATGGATTTTAAACAAGTATCTTAGACGCCTACAGATTTCAGGATTGAACTTTGTAATCGCTTGAGCCACTCCTGAGATTTTATTTACCGTTACATAGATACATTCTTGTAGAATATAAATATATATTCATGCATGTCAACTTTATTTATTTTTAGACAAAAAAATATATATTTTAGTCTTCAAAATTTGTCGAGGTCCCATCCATTTTACCCACTTTACAATGAAATACGAACACGCATGAAAACGAGACTTTCTTATTATGTATGCTCATAAAATTATATAAGTAAAAATATTGTTCTGTAACAGAAGTTATGTATTTGTAAATAAAATAACGTATTTTTAATTATAACTGTTTTATTATTACTATAAAATAGAATACCTTTGATACAACAATTGGTCACAAATAACACTTAAAATTCTAGTAAAGAGTACACTTGTATATAAAAACCTATCAAATGGTAAAAATAAAGTAAAATTTCTTACCAAATGCTTGCTAAAAAATTAGATGCTTTTTAAGACAATATCACTTATTTACAATATTTTTACTTAACCCTAATGTGTTGAAATAAAATATTAAACCAACTTCACAAAAATAAGGTTATGATTTATTTTCGATAGCCAGCCATCTTGCGGGGTTGTCTATGGTGATTGTGTCTATCTGTTGGCGCGAAAATCCTTTAGCCTCCATCTTGGGCAATATGTTGTGGATAATATGTGCGTAGCCGTGGCCTCCGAACTTTGTCTGCAAATGATTTGATTTTAACGATATAATAAATCTGGCATCTGTTCCCGTTACGAGTATATTTTGATATGGCATAGTTTAAATTCATGTCCTTATTTGTATCTAAACCATAACTCTTATTAACTCCGCCGAAACGCGAAGAGTTAGTCCCAAAAATGTCTTCCTGCCACTTAGTGCGCTGTTAGGGGAACATAATCTTAGGACTAACTATTATGATTAATTTATTTTAGATCCAGCGGAATTCTTTATGAACAATACTGCAGCCCCAATAGGTCCCTTTAGAGCAGAAAGTTCTTTAAATGAAGTAATTAGACTTACCAATCGATGTTTCGTATGAATATCATGGGACATGAGTATCCTATCTTCTTTGCCCTCCTTGACTAGTAGCGCAACCTTCTGTATTCTCTGAGCGTCACTCAACATGTCCGTGTCCACATTTAGCTGGTAATATGAGACTTCTACGCCAAATAGATCGAACTGACAATATGTGCCTAGTTCCGCAAAGTCTAATAGGACATCGTCTTCTAGAAGAGTGCCTGTAATTTTAATATGCATCTATTTGAAGTATGTAGCTATCTATGAAACTCAACTCAACTTGGACTTGTCGATTATAAAAAAACGGCTTATTTCGTTTAGGGCCACGCCAAAAAAGAGAGGATGACCAAAAATCTTGTAAGTTGAAATGACCTTATTGAGGGCAGCCCCCATTTTTTTTTATTTGGCAGTTGTTAATATTGTTTTATAGGTTTGTTAAGTACCTAAAACCGATTCGTAGCAAATTCCACAATATTGTTTACTTACGGTCCAAATGCGACATGACGACTTTGTCAGCGGAGCCCCCGGCCTCCAGGTACAGGCGTATGATCTCGAAGGGAGCCTCCTTGACCCTGTGGGGGTGGAAACTGACTCCACAACCGACCTGAGGTTGTAACTCCCCTGCTGCCTTTATCGCGTTACGTTCGAAATCTGGAATCCAATCAAAGTAAACTTATAATTAATCTTAGAGAATGACTAAAAGAAAGTTCAGAGTTCGGGTTTTATGTAGGTAGAGGTAGATAGTTTACGAGAAAAGCTGCATAGAAAAGCTTAACACAGTGTCAATCTCAAAAGAGGTTTAAATACATATAATTACGCCAGAATTAGGCGTATGTATAAGTACCCAAAAAGTAAAATGATAAATGAAAGTTTGAAGATTATTTTAAGAGCTTCGCGAAAATCTCCCGTGTATAACTTGGTACCTAATTTGCATATAACGAACCTCTTAGCGGCCAAACGCTGGCGATCTCTCCCATGAAACCAGCCCGAATAGAAGGCTCATCACGACACCCAACCGTGAGCTCTTCCATCATATGATTGTAAATATCTTCCGTGGTCTTGTCCAGAGTACCGGAGCTCTGCGTGTCGGCAATGTAGTGGCCAGTACCGGCTACAATATGCACTTTGCTTCTTTGCGATATTTCTTTGCAAAACTTCAAGTTGCGTCTAATGCCCTCTGTTGTGTTCTCCACAATGGTACCTGAGGAAAGTCGTATCATTTGAGAACCTTTCTTTGGATCTTGGTTATTTAATTAAAACAGTCTTTCGATTGTTTGTTTGTGTGTGTAGCGTATCTATGTGAGAATCGTGGATGGACCAACGGTAGAAATAAGTTCCAAGCGAAGTTTTGTTCCAAAAAATATTAAAGATATTCCTACCTGCCTTTTCATAAAACTCACCTCCACTCGCAGTTCCGTATTCAACAACATCATGTAAAACAGCTGCATTCGCTTCCTTATCATCCAGTTCCAAGTTATACCTCAAACTGTATGGGTACTGCCTCACAAAACCAAGAGTTTCTATATGAAAATTCGGGTGGCTGTCGAATTTAGGCGCTAGGGCAGAGGGCGGAGTCTTGTAGAAATGTTCGAAGTTCATAGCCAAATGCTCGTGAGTTAGTGTGCGGCCCAACACTGATGGGCTCACGTCTCCCAACACTGGAACAACATGGAGTGAGGATGAACATGAACTTTGGACTAGCCTGTGGTCAGAATCGCTGCCGAGGCGCGGGAGCAACTTTTTCGGAACATGTAATGGAAAGTAGTACCTATCTCTGCTTACCCCTTTTATCATAAGCGCAATTTCGATATAATACCTATATTATTTTTGTTTTGTATACTATGCATAGTTACATGTGTTGATAAACGAACTAAATAAAAGATTTAAAAATAGATAGGTAGGTACGTAATACCAGCAGATAAATAAATTAAAAAAAAAACACTCACCGGTTTGTACTTTTGAAGTCATTTTGATACGAGTACGAAGCGTGTGATTTACTGATACACAGACACCGAACTACTGCACGGTAATAATACAATATTTACTTTATCGCTTATCAATGCTAAGAACACTTTAAATAATTAAACAATGATAGACTGAAAGACTACGTTGGTTGTGTGATATTCCGGTACATCCAGTTCTTTTCTTAGATAAAGAAAATATGAAATAAAATACGTAAACAACAATAAACAAACACAAAATTGGCGCAGTGTGCTCCTCGAACACGTTTATGAACGTGAGAAACGAGGTCAAATTTACGAAGGAGGGCGAAGTACCTATAAACAGTTTCTAAGCTGCCATGTAGAAAAATAAATTATAAACGTTTATAGAAAACGTATTTTGCGTTGAACAGAACGCTGTGAGCGCCAAATTCAAGTTCATTGCTATGGCAACGTAATTTATTTATTGGTTTCTTTTAATTCGTAAGTGTTATCGCGTGGAAAAGATGCCTATAATAGTGAAAGATTACACTTGGTCTCAAACAAGTAGCAAAATACACATAAGGGTACCATTAAACCCTGTTAGTCATGAGAAAGTTGATCTATTTCCTACTGACAAATACATTAAGGCGAATTTCAGTCCATTTTTGTTCGAAGTATTTCTACTTCACGATGTTGACATAAAGAAAAGCAAATGCTTGGTCAAAGAAGATTTGATAATCTTAGATTTAGTTAAAACTGAAGAAATTGAATGGGAGTGCCTGGAAAAAGAGCTAACGAAGGCTGAAAAAATGAAAATAAGACAAGAAATGATTGAAAAATGTCAGGCACAAGCTCAACAGGAGTCTGAAGATAGGAAAATAAAAAAGAGCCAGTTAGACAGGTTCACAGTTCAGCAAGCGATGGAAATAGACAGTCAGCAACATAACCTGATGGATTCCAGACGCGATGCTGAAAGGAAGAAAGCTATGGACGAGTTAGAAGACTGGAGAGTTGATCATGTTGAAAATAACAATAGAATCTGCGCACCACCACCTAAAGAAACGAATGGTGTACAAATAACTGAACTTCCTCCTTCTGAAGACGAAACAGATGATGAAGAAAATAAAAAGGAAGTGGTAGAAGGAAACAAAGAAGTTACCCAAAGCGCAGCACCAGTTAATAAGCCTACACCAACTACACGAAAGCCTGCTAAGACTCCAGTAAAATCTGAGTATGTAGAGAAGAAAAAACAAGAGACTGCTAAGAGGGTACTTCCAAAGTTGAGACAGACTATGAGTTTAGAGGTCAAACACACTCCCCGGACTTTTCCGACGCCCAGTAGGGAATCTACAGCGGACGAGGAAGCAGCTTGGCTGAAGAATATCACATTGGCCAGACGAGCGACAGGTACAGGCAGCTTTAAAAGTAGCTTACCAAATCTAAATTTTCAAAACTGCTACACACCGTGTCGTTGATAACTTACCAGAGTACCTATTCATCTACCTATGTATTTATTTTAGAAGTCTAGGATGTTGAGTAAATTTTGGCGTTTGCCTTATTAATATATATAAACCATTTATTTCGGACAGAATCCATATTCATGTTAGTAGCAATTTACTTAAGCTCTATGTTAGTGCCTTTTTCATCGTTAGTGAACACAGTGAAAATATTGATTAATTCATCAAATTTTTACGCTGACCGTAACTATAACTTGATGGTTGTGGTTGTGCTACTAGATTGTTGTACTTAAAAGACTGCTTACTAAATTACAAATACAAAATCTTGTATTTCCAGGTTTTGTCTCGGAGGACCTTCGACCCGAGGAGCAAGACCCACAATGGTGCAAAATAAAAGGAGACGAATTCTTCAAAAACGGGAACTTCCTGGGAGCCATCAGCGCTTACACGCACGGCATATCGCTGTCTGACAAACTGCCCAGCCTTTACGCTAACAGATCCGCTACACATTTCGCACTTGGCAATTTTAATAAATGTGTAAGTTGTATTCATAAACTTCATATTAAATTATGTCGATTCAGTCTCGATCTGCGGGATCTACTCCTAACATCCACATTTGGTTAAAAACTATTTTTTATAAGAGATAGAGTCGTCTAGCGACGAAATGCTCTTTTATTCAGGGTTCTGAAGTAGTTTTTTTCAAGACGGTCAAACTGCAAGGCTCCAACTACATAAAAGTATTTCAGAAAACTAGAATCTTTCTATATATACATCTTCTAATTACTAATCCAATTTATATAATTCCAGCTAAACGACTGCTCAACAGCCTTAGACCTGATGAAGCCACCATGCGAGAGCAATCGTCGCAGCCGAGCAAAATGCATCGCCCGCCGTGCAGCCGCTCTCGCTCGACTGGGCTATCTCAACAAGGCTATAGACGAAATGAAAGCCGCGGGAAAACTTCTCCCGGATGATGAGACCATCAAGAAAGATATACATGACATGGAACGCGCTTGGGAACAGAATCCTGATTCCGATTAATTACTATATGAACATAATAAGGGATTTGGAAGGTGCTCGAATTCGTAACGGGAGGCATGATTTAGAATTGGGATGTATGTCTGGTCTTTAAGAATGTACCTGGTCTTTATCACCTCGTATTTTTGCATATCGTCTTCGTATTTTTTTCTACCTTTAGCACCAGACCTGAATGGAGAATGTAATATGCACGTTATGTGTGGCCTGATATATTATGTGATTGCTTTTATTTATGTTTTAGATTCGGAATTATTTTCTAGTGTTATTTAGTATTTTCAATTAGGTACGTATGGTAAGCATGATTAAAACTAGAAAAATACACCAGAAACATTATAATATTAGGAATAAAATTATAATACATTAACTGAATGTTTTACTCTTCAATAGCTTTTTTGGGTAGACCAAGATTCTTAAGTAGTGCGTGTGGGGAGGGGTCCCTTCCGCGGAACCTCCTGAACACCTCACTGGGGTGACAACTACCTCCAACAGCCAAGAATGTGTCTCTATACCTCTTGCCCACATCCAGGACATCCTGGTCACCTTGCCTGGCTTCCTCAAATGCACTGTAGATGTCAGCGGCGATCATTCTCGACCACAAACGACAATAGTACGCACTGCCCCATTCCTCAGAGATGATCTTAGTAAACGAAAGAGGATGAGAGTCATACTTGTCAAAAGGTAAAGCATGGTATTTAGGCCACAATTCCCTAACAATGTCTCTCCAGAAAGCCTTTTTCGAGTGCAGTTCCAAGTCAAGTTTGGACAGATAAAGTTCTTTGCACAAGTTGTATCCTGACATGTGCCCTCTGATGTTTTGCAAGTTCTTCACAATGTCATCTGGTAAAGGCTCTCCTGTTTCACAATGGCCACTCACTGATCTAATAGTGTTGGGGTCATAAAGCCAGTGAGTCATCACTTGGCCACAAACCTCGGCAGCATCCCACTCGACATTAGAAAGTCCAGCCACTTCAGAGTAATTAGCCTTTGTCAGTAAATGACGCAGACAATGACCAAATCTTTGGAACAGAATACCAACCTCATTGAAGGTCAGTAAAGATGGTTTGTCTTCACTTGGAGTTTGGAAATTAAATATTAATGCTGATAATGGGGTTGTCTCAGTAGATGTGCATTTGTTTCTGATTGCAATATGCCACCCAGCATCATCGTAAATGCGTATTTTAAGGTCCTGGCGTGCATATGGGTCCAGATAAAAGTTGGCAATAGGGGCATCACTAGACTCATCATAAACATCATAGAACTTAACATCCTTATGCCAAGTATGGATGCCCGTTCGCTCAACAATTTGGATGTTAAATAATTGGCTGCACAAATTGAAAAGACTAGTAATCACTCTGGGTAGTGGGAAGTACTCCCTAATTTTGTCTTCATCAAAACCATACAGGGACCATTTCTGTTTCCTTTGCCAATAAGGTATGTCCCACTGTTCTAGTTTGACATCAAAGCCTCTCTCCTGTGCATATCTCTGCAGCAACTCAAGTTCCACATCCTGCATGGACCTGGCACTCTCCAGCAAACTGTCAAGCACATTGTTCACATTTTCAACAGAACCAGCCATTTTGGTTTCCATGCTCATGTCTGCATACGTTTCATAACCAAGTATGGTGGCCTGCTCTCTGCGTAAACTCCTTATATTTTCCAGATTCGTGCCAGTTTCAAGTTCTTTGTTGACGTAGTTGGAACATCTTTGTACATGAGCCTGCCAAGCATTCCATCTCAGGTCTCTATCAGGGCAGTACTGCATGAATGGCTCATAAATATGGGGTTGCAAAGTAACCTTCCATGGGCCTTTTTGAGGGTCAGCACCCATTGCCATAGAGTAGACTAGAGTATCTGGGAATTCTCTCATAAGCCTGTCATCCTTTATAGTGCTTGTGAAGACCTTATTAGCTATATTCACTTTGTCTCTGAACATCTGCCTTTCTTTCTGTAACCCTGACAGGACATTGTTTAATCTGTCTCTTTTGATGCCTTTTACATCTAGACCATTTAGTTTACCTTCTAGAATGTACTTATCAAGTAGCCTCTGTTCTTCATCTGTTAGTTTTTTAAGTCTATTTTTTTCTGTGACTGCAGCTTGGAAGATGGGTATGCTGTTGAATTTTGTGGAGCGAGCCTTGTGGGCTCTCTCATGTATGTGTATATATGATTTTGTGGGCATGAGTGAACTGTTTCCGAGGTACAGAGTCTTTGCCATTCCCCATGTCAGTTCCAACTGTGAATCTAACTTTTCCAATGGCTTAAATACTTCAACAAATGCATTTTTGCAATTTTCTGAAGCATGTTCAATCTGTCGGACTCCATTTTCGTACTCTAAACTCTGCTTACTGATTGTGGCTATGCATTTTTCGATTGAGATGTCATTAAACTCTGGTAGTCCATTGTCGGACAGTAAAGTATTTTCTGCATCCTCTCCTATCTCTGGAATTCTGAAAAAATATAGTTTACGATTAAACTCAATACTTTATCATCGTTATTAAGAATCTAGGGTCATCGGTACGTAGGATTCTAGTCTTTTGATCGAATTGTCGTTTTATGGTTATTAACACATTACTAGGAAAATGGTTACTTTAGTTCAGTGGTTCTTAACCGGTGGTCCGCGGACCACTGGTGGTCCCTGGAGGCATTCCAAGTGGTCCGCGAAGCTTAGCTTATAATTTAGACTTATAATTGCGAGCAAATGTTTTCGCATGGACGTATATCGGGTGTGTCGTACCTAGTCCCCCCATTCATGAAAATGTATGTTTGGGGTACATTTTACGTAATATTTGTTTGAAGTCCGATAAAAATTTCGCGCTCGCTTCGCTCGCGTATTCAGAAACTATATGCCCTTATTTTGGCATTTGTCAACAAACAAAAAGTTAAGTAGGTACGTTTGGGCTAAATTTTACGTAATATTTAGTTTAAGTCCGATAAAATTTCGCGCTCGCTTCGCTCGCGTATTCAGAAAGTATATTATGGCCCTTATTTTTGCATTTGTCAAGAAACAAAACGTTAAGTACGTTTGGGCAAAATTTTACGTATTTTTTGGTTTAAGTCCGATAAAAATTTCGCGCTCGCTTCGCTCGCGCGTTTGGAACTACATAGGTAAGTTTTACTTTATTTGCATTTGCTTACCTACACAACTGCCGACATGCGTTAGCTTTGAGTAGAACATAAATAATTAAAGAAATGAGTGCTAATTTAGGTAAACCAATGAGGTGGTCCCCGGCAAGACAAACATTAGTAAAGTGGTCCCTCATGTCAAAAAGGTTAAGAACCACTGCTTTAGTTGAACATTGGAGTGTTCTGACCTATAAAATGTATAATGTTGTCTAGCTAGGTTATAATCTGATAAGAAACATTTTAAAATAAAGGAACTTTATTTGTAAATACACTTTATTTTACTTTAAAATGTTACGTAAATAAAGCGGGACTTGAGACCAGGAAAGCTTCGAGGCGGACCTACAATCTAATTTCGAAATCGGACTGCGTATTGTGAAATGCGACCTTTAAATTAAACCCTACTAAAATGTAATGTATAGATTCTATATTTGAAATTAATTTTCATTCATAGTGTTTAAGATAACTGTGTAATACAGATAAAAGTGAAATAAAAATCAATGTTACTCACAGAACAACGTATCCAGCGTTGCGTTTATTCTGATAAAGTTGTCTTTTAACGTTGCGGGCAATTACACTACTACGTAAAAACGATAAAGCCATGGTTTAACAACTAATATCAAGCTTATTTCATCAATTATTATTTATTTTACAATTCTTGTAGCCGCACATTGATTAAAATTATCATGGCAATGACAGATCAGATGACAGCTGATCCTGTCACAGACAAAAAGTGTTATCTTCTCGTTGATTTTCGTTCGGAATCTAATGTAGGATTTTCGAGTTTCGACTGATTTATTGAGCACGGTGAATGATAGTTTAATGGTCTCTGCACACAGCGGGCGCGGCGCGGCGGGACGGGACGGCGACGCGACACTGAGCAGTTGTAATGTACTAGATATTACGGACGACATCACACAGAGCCGTCCCGCTCGGCGCGACGTGACGCGACGATCTAGTACATTGTGTCGCGTCGCCGTCCCGTCCCGCCGCGCCGCGCCCGCTGTGTGCAGAGACCATTATGTTTACGTACAGAAGCAGAAGGAAAAAAGCTATTATATGTTCAAAGGGAGAGTTCATGGGGCTCTATGTTATAGGAGAACCATACATAAGTATAGGGAAAGTAAACAGGACGAGTACACAAGTAAGTGTTTAAGGTGTTTTACAAATAAGGGTGCTTACATAAAGAAACAGGTTGCCGGTACAGACAAACCTGTACGGGTAGGTACCGATCAGTGCAGGTATAATGCTAAGGGAGTATGCACCTACTTAAGTATATAAGTGGGTACATAAGGGAGGGCATAGGAGTAGTCAAGAGACGTCACAAGGCTTTTAGGTATGCCCACTGTAGAGGACGCCTACGGTACATCTTCCACAGCTCAAAGCTAGGAATAAAAATCAAGTTAATGAGATTCTGAACTGGTTTCTATATTTAATAAATAAAATAAGCTTAACATACCTAACAATGTTATTTAACAACAATGAAATCAACTTTTTCACTGTCTTTTTCTGTGACAGCGGCAATATTTTCAACAAGAGATACGTTGACCATCTGACAGGAACACAGAGTATTGCACGCACTACAAGGAATTTGTTCTGGATTAATATCCTTTCCTTCTTGATTAATTGTCTCTTTAACAGGCGGATTGCAGCAGAAGTCAGTATCCAGTCCCATTTTTTCACCGTCTTCTAATGTCTGAGGTAGATGCTGATTCAGCGTTTCTGGCAAAAGCAAACTGGCTATGCCACCAGCTACTAGTAGGGCGCCCATTATAATTAGCGGAAGAACCATTATGTCAGATCCCTAAAAACAAAAAAGATAGGTAAATTATATGACTTGTGGACATGGCATAAACCTTAATAAATAAACTACAAGTTTGTGAAAAAGTCATACCAAATAATTCACGAGTGGGATGAAAATAGGGCCCAACATGCCGAGTACGGAACTAAGACTCATACCCAGACCTCTGACTACAGTCGGATATAACTCCGATGCCATCAGAGGCAGTACGACGAAAGAGGAGGAAATGCCCATTTTACCGACACAATATAACGCTAGCGTTACGTAGGTTTCTGAAAAAGATAAGAGTTAGTTAAAACTTTATGTTTAATCACGCTGTTAAAATACAATTATAACTCAAGCTTATAATTGCTTTTTTATTCCAGATCAACTAACCATGTTGCACAAGAAACGTGGTCAAGCAAGCGACACCTCCTACGACCATACTCATACACAAAGTCCACCTCCTTCCTAGCCTCTCCATGGAGGGCCACAGGAACAAATAGGTTGGCAGCTCCACAATTCCAGCCAAAAAGAAGTTCAGAAACTCATCACCACCCAGCACTGGAGCATAGTAAGACAGACCGACGTATACGCTGGTGTTAGTGAACCAAATAAACGTGATTATAATAGTTTTCTTCCTCAAATTAGGCGTCCTGAATAAGTCCAAAATGCCATATTTCCTCATCTTCTTCTTCTCCATGTCTTGTTTCAATTTATCTGTCTCGTATTTTCGATGGAGTTGCACCATGTAATTGGCTGGTAAAGATTTGCCATTTATCCTGAGAAAAGAGACAAATAATATATTTTATCCACCTTTTTTTGATTTTGGAATGAACTCCGGAATACAGGTTCAAATGTCAAACATACCTGGCCATATTCCTCAAGATGACTTCGGCCTTCTCAAATTCTCCTCTCGCCAGTAACCAGCGGGGGCTCTCTGGCATAGGCCAAAGGTACAGGAAGAAACATACGAAGGGCAATGTAGTGGCCAGTGCTAGGTGTCGCCAGTCCCTCACCAAGTAGACCACACCAGCAAGGAGGATAAGCCCCATGGAGTACGCAATGTTCGATAAAATGGTGCAAAGCGTTCTGCTTCGTGGCCCCACCAGTTCTATGGCTGTAAAGCATCGTCTAAGTTATAGCAGCTGGTTCGCCATTAAAAGAGTAAAAAATAAAATACCAAAGTATTAAATTGGGCTCCATTAATGCTAAAGTGAAAATCACTTGCTTAACAGATCTTTGCCAATAATCTTTAACACTGTATTGTAGGCCATCTCAAAAAAGTAACAGCAATAAATTACATCTACTTACCTAAAACATAAGGCGTTGTCATAATCGCCGGTACGGTGAATCCCACGCCAAACCGATAGATGCACCATATAACGTAGTTCTGAGCGAAAGCCGTAGCGACTCCGAAGATGCATTCAATAAGGAGGTAGATGAAGAAAGATGGTTTCCTCCCAAGAGTGTCCTGGAGGTAGCCGAAGATATAGTTGCCGATAATGCCGCCAACAGCTAGGAGGACTAAGCCCAGGGTCGGATAGAAGTCTCCGTTGCAAACGAGGTTCCACTGTTAACAGATTGAAAACTTTTATTTTTGTATTTTAAATCAACGAAAGTTTTCCTTAAAATAACGAAACTAAAAACTTATATTGCGGAAGCGATCAACTCTATGAAGACGACATTATAACCTATATCAATTATTATATTTAGACCCAAGTTGTCATACCAGAAAGATCAGACATCTGGCTTCAATCATCTCTAGGTACCAATCTTTTGAATAGGTAAAGTGTCTTTACTATGAAACCATCCCATAAGATGTACCTTCGCGTAGCACAAGCTTACCTCAGTAACTGCAGTACTCTTGTAGACACTCTTCTCGTAAGTCCAGCCGTTGGTGCAAGGAATGATTTCAACTGCAGAGTCTCTCGGAGTATTTAGAGCACTCTTGTAGTTCTTCGCGATCTCGCTGTAGTTCAGATTGTACATGGTGCATTCGGAATATTGTAGCTGTCCATTCTTCAATTCCATTGGGATACTAAAAACAAGAATTTTCATTGACTTCCAGATTGGAAAATTTTCGTCTCCCGATTTGATTAAACGGTTTTTTATACCTACCGCAAAAATTTTCGGAACATATAAAACTTTTCTTGACGGTGTGTTGTTAATTTAAACTGGTCGTCTAAATGACTCCTGATTTAATTTCAAACTGTGGTTTCGTTAAGGATCAATGCAATGTTCACCTCCTAATAGATACTGAACACCTCACTGACTCAATTTCTACTCCACCAGAGACTCTCACCTGAGATTCTTAGCAAGACTAACATCCGATATAATATCCAACTCCGGGACCCTGCACCAGTGCTCCACATTAGCAGCCATGAACAGCTGCGCGTACGCATGGAAGCCGCACGGAATCACTGCTGGCAGCAAGATCAAGTAGATCACCATCTTCTGGTACCTTCCGAACTGGCCCACATCTTCTAGTATGGCGTCGAAATCCATTCTGTAGGGAATCTTACTATATTACATCTTTGTGATAATGAAAGATAGCTATGGAAGTTAAATAAAGGTTTTGCCGTTGCGCAGGCGTTTGTTGAAATGCAAAGCTTGTTGTTAGTTTTTTGTTTTGCTAGGAAAGAAAGTAGTCTCTAATGAGAATGGTATTTTTCTTGTTATTTTTCCCTCAGCCTCAAATCTCGACTAGAACAGAAAGTTCGGTTGTCTAGATAGTTTTTCAACTTTTTTTATCTGTCTTGGAGATGGACGTTAAAATAACGAGGATCAGCAGAAAATTACGGATTTCTTTGGACTTTTATCAGCCTTATAAACACATTGTTTTCTTGGTAAATGAGGAATTGAAGATAGCCTTTTTAATTACATTTACTAACGGTTAACAATTACCTTACTCTCTATTTCCTTATTGCTCCAGAAACTTCATAGTCCTCTCTTCACAGTGAGATTACCCTGACTGCCAGATTGTGCAAACGTTCTCTCATACCTTCACATATTTACCGACCTAAACAATGCCCTACTACAGGCTGTTGCCAAGGTTAAATATTTATTGTGCCCTCAAATATTTTTGCGTATTTGGACAGATGTAGGGTAAGTAGGTGAGCCTATGGTAAAAACGTCAATCCGTCATATTAAAGCATTTGCATGTTATGGTTTTCCAGCACTGCAGTGAATATGGGTGAAAAAAGCTGGTGAATCCAGGTCTATAAGAACAGACATTGGATTTGGAATTTTACCTTCTTAGTTATTTAAAAAAAAAAACACTGCCTTCATACTCAATGCATCCTTGTAGCCGACCATGGACCCAAATATACATGTCAGGGAAACGCTGGATAGTAAATGATGATCAAAATACTGGTAGGTAGTCAGAGTAAGTCTCTAAATTGTTTTTAGTTCAGTATAGGTATGTACTAATCATAGGTACCTACGTTTATTCCCTAGAAATCAAACAGCATGTAGATAAAATGGGATGCGCGTGGGCAATTATCCCATTCGTAGTCCAGTCAGTCAATTCGATTAGCGATATAATTGGGGCGGGCAAAGGACTGTCCCCTGAATACCATTCAAGGTCGGGAGACGGGAGCCTGTGGTACTTCCACCATGTACAATGTACATTGCTTGTCATCTTTATCTGATCAGCCTTTTCCCAAGTATCTTTGGTTGGCTCCTGGGCTAATATGACGCCTTTTAAGAGCATACCCAAAGTTTTACTGAAAAAAAATAGTCGATAGTCGCCTGCGTCGATAGATGCCGACATGCTGCCTTCTGCTGTCATTGGCAAAGATGTAGAAATTACAATATTCAAGAATAGGTAATATAGATGGTTACGATAGAATGTGACAATCTTACCATGCGGAAAAGAGCACCAGATTGTGGCTATGCACTTATCACGATTCACGAGCTATGCGTGCATAGTTACAAAAGCGGAAAATCAATTGTTGGACAGCAGGCATTGGATACCGAAACGAATCTGTAGGATGCTACTCAAGGTTTTGTCATGGTCTGTTCTGCTTAGATTTATTTTAATTATAAGATGCTGAAGTGGATAGTAAATAAGACAATAAATTGACGTTTGAATAAAACATTTAATACAATTTATATCAAAAATAAATGCGTAAATATTCTAAAATAAAATATAAACAAGTAAATAAGAACATAAAACTGCACTAAACGGCCATAATTAATCGTCAAAATTCATCTAACGAGGACTTTGTTTGAACACCTCGAATCATGACCTGCAGTAATGAACTTTCGACTCTATCCTTAAATCTTATGGCACATTTTCCTGTACCACTCAGGGTCGTTCTTGGCAACAGACTCTGGTCTTCCATCCTTGTGCCTGTAGTGGAACTCTGAGACTCCTCGCCCAGGGACGTTGTTCACAACGAACTTGCAGAACCGCTCGACCATGCGTGCGTCCCAATCTGATGACACGTAGTGGACCGATTCGTATTCTACTAATACCTGGTGATAGAGGAAAATTGAAAATCAGCAATATACCAAGAACATGTTCAATCACAAAAAATATAAAATGATTTAGAAGTGTTTCCAAAGTTCAAGATAAAAATTGCAATAAAACTTTGTGTAACACATGAAGGTTAACCTCAATCTACATCTAAGTTCGTAATTCAAAAGTGTTTTTTTTGCAAAATTTTCTAGTTGATGGCAACATTGCATAAATAATAATCTTACTGAAATAAATAGATAATAGAAACAATTATCCTCACGGAATTATTAAAACCACTCCAAGATCTTATACGTCTGGCAATTAACTTTTCTAAATCAAGGTTCTGTTATTTACCTGTACGGTATACTCCTCATCACCCGCCTGGAACTTGAAGGCATAGTCTCGAGGAGCCTGCCCATTCTCGCCATGCTGGTAGAGTTTCAAGTCCACCCATTTGATGGGCAGCACCTCGCCGTCGGGGAAGGCTATGGTACCGGCTTCGAAACTAAAATAAAGTAAAATATAATGAGAGGATAAGTATGGCCATACTGTGAGCTCCTAAGAGACCTCCAAAGAGCTGCAATTTTAGGAATTTGAACTTTACATAAAAATCGTCTCTGTATCAAGACAGAAAATATTGGAGATATTATAGGTCAAATGGACAAAGCCACATAGGTGTCCTTTATCAATGAGGTACCTGATATACGGCTTTATTTGAAGAATCCTGGAATTTAGTGACATTTAGATTTTTAGATTGAAAGAACATCAGAATCATGGTGTACACGAAAAAAGTTAAACTTATTTCAAAATAATGGGGAGTACCTCTAAACTACTGAAAGTTGGATTACTTACACGGAGGCAGTAGAGGGCTGACAGATTACTCCAACGCTGATACTGATGCCATTCTCCAGGAAGATGTGGTGGAAAGCGTAGCGGTGCATCAGGGTCCAGTCGCGTTTACGACCTGAAACATTCATTTAATGGAAATAGGTAGATAAGATATGATACATAAGTCCAGGTACAGTTCCAATTCTTCCACTCATGGAAATCTTTTTGAGAGCAAATTACATTGGTACTTAGTGAGACTGTAGGTTGACTTATTCAACGACCTACTAACAGATGAATCTATTTAAAGAAAATGAGTTTTCTTACCAAAACTATGGTCCCTGAAGGACGGGAGTGTGTATTCAAACGATTCGTTCTCAATCTTGAACTTGCACTTCAATGTGCCGAACTGTTCGTAGTGAGATTGATGCGCTCTGAAATACATATTTGTATGAATTGGTCAATCATTTTTCATTTACTACAGTTTCATTTTTTTAAATCAAAAATGTTAGGATACGTCGTCAAACGTAGTCCCAAAATAATATTAGGTAGGTACTTGTGAGATAACGGCAGAAAGAAGAGTATAGAAGAAGAAAACATGCTGCACCGATAAAATTAAATAGGTATTTGAATATTGGGGCAGGTAAGGGCAGGAGGCTACTGATGATTCCCAAAAAAAAAATAAGCCGAAGAGACCTGTTTTTTTAACTCAGAAACTTCTTGGTTTCAGGGGTTTATTGAAATTCTCTTTATTAATGTTGCTATTACTTACGTCTTGAGCTTCTCAAAGTACTCTCTGCTCCATTTCTCCAAAGCTATAGACTTGATGACGGCCGGGGGGTAAAGATCGGAGTCGAAATCAAAGTGCTTGGATGTGGCGTTCCATTCACCGAAGAAGTCTACTTCCACTAGTTTGGTTGGATCATTTTGGTACCTGATTAAAGTATTCACCATTTATAGGATCGCACGAAAGTTATATTAAATAGGGCACAGTACGATATCTGATCAACGGCAGTGTACCTACCTGTACCTAAAGCTTAAGGCGTCGTCCTAATTGGGAGCGATCGTGCGATGGCGCGATGCGTTTTTCATCTAAGACGTCGTCCTAATTGACAGCGATTGTACGATGACACGATGCGTTCTCGTCGTTCGATGACTTCTAACATACAGATTTCATCAGAGTGTCCTATTTGAACCTCGCAAGTGAGATAGTGAGATGAAAAACGCATCGCGCCATCGTGCGATCGCTCCCAATTAGGACGACGCCTAATGCAACTTTTGCGATTTCCATATTATTAAAGAGTTTAGAGTAGAGAACTCAAATGCCAATGCCCTACTTCATATGTAGCTGCTTTATTTAAAAACGGTATAATGGTAGTAATGGGCAAGATGTGAAGTTGCTGATAACTGATAACTGAGCAGATTATGTAGTTTCAAAACTACACAGACAACTTTCAAAAGCTAACTTACCACATCTGTCCTTTGTAGGAAACGGTCCATTTCTGCATGGGAACTACAGGTGTTATTTTGATCCCTTCAGCACCAAACTCGCCGATTTCGGCCCCAAACAGCACCGTGTCGGGGATCTTCTTACTGCATAGCAAGCCTTTGCTTGGCAACTGATGGAAAAGTAAATATTTTCATTCAATAAAGTACAGGAAAATGTAAAACACTGGTAACTATTAAGCTACATCCAGTTAGACTGGACTCTGAGTTCTTACATAGAATGTCGGGAAAAGGCTAGACAAATGAAAGTACAGGTACTTAAGCAGTTATTGTTCTTGCCAAATAAATGGTAGGTACGAAACTAGAATTTAGATACTCCATGTCAAATAATTGGTACCTAAGTCTTCATATTAAATACTGCTCTGTAACACTTTGAGGTAACTGGCTCAAACGTGGTGAAAAAACTTGACACAACACCATTGGTTCCCAAAGAATGATGATGATAAAAATACTAACACCAATATAGAACAGTCCGTTGCACATGCCCAGAGGTCTTCTTTCACAGCCAGCGATCACATAAACGCCTTTGCTTTTTTCGCTGTTCGCCGAAATGAAGAATACAGCATCAAAAGCCTATAAATGAGAAAGTCAAGGTGAGGAAAATATTATGGTGTTTTCAGCAAAAAAGCTGAACGAAAAGAAAATGACTGAGTGGGTACCTATTGCTTAAAGGATTCCTTAGATTTTATTAACACATTAGATATGCTAAAGTTATGCGTATAATATCTAAATTAGGCCTTACTGATTTGCCATATACCTACTCGAGAGTTTGCATCGAGTCCGAAGAATGTAAGTATGGATGGATGCAAGTATAACTCACCTTAGCATCATCGCTCAAGGGCTGCGCTCTGTCCATGGCGTTGGGGTCGGCTATAGCCTTCACCCCCTGTCCCGCCCGCCCCTCGGGGCCAGCCGCTGCATGCTTGCTTGAATACTGTAATTACACGTGGTAAATGAAAGACGTAGGTATGTTTCGTTTGTTGAAAATGAAAATACATACCTACTTAACGCAGTTGGCGCGAAAAAATAAGAATCTGATTATGAATGATTTCGAAACCATTTACCTAGTGTGCTGAGTTTTCTTCCTGTGGTTATTCAGTCATTCGTTTTTCTTCCCAGTTCAAACATTCAAGGGAAACCCCCTAATTAAAGCATTTTTACTGACAACGAACCGGAGATCAACAGCCAACGGCCATCAAATAAAAGTTCGTTAACACAATTCAAATTACAAAAACCTCTGATATTGCGATTCGCATATACTTATATAATATACTTTTGTTTCTAGCTTTGAACCTATCTATCAGATCCAGCAAGAGGAAGATCATGCCTAATTTGCAGTCTGTTACCTAGGGAGATAATCCGATATAGATTACCTGATACCTAAGCTGCCCAAACCTAAACCCGATAGAAGACTGAGCATGCTTCCTGTCACGCCTTCGCGACTAATTAATAATAATAGTTAATTAATTTGAAATCAGTTTATCACGCACCTGCGTTGCTAGCTGAGCTCTTAACTCGCTGATAATGAAGGAAGCTATTGATATAAATGTACTCAGTCATTGTGGTCGAACTAATTGCAGATCAATTTTTAATTAATACTTTAAACTGTTACTTTCATATGTCAACTTCTCTCAATCAAATAGATAGGTATTTCTTATTTAAGTTCCATTCAAGCAAGATCACATTTTTGTAGATTCTTTTTTTACCTTTAAAAATCAAAAAAGCATTTTGACAGAAACACTATTGCACAATGTATAGCATTTAGTCAGGTGAGCTTGTAGGTGCTTGCCCCATTATCTATAAGAATCTACCTACTACCGGTAAGGTAATCTGTACTACTACTACTAAAAAAGTTCTAAATAACAATCCTGTTTTGCCAGCCAACAGAGTTAGGACTTTAAAAGACTTTGATAAGTTTGTTTTTAGTTTTGCCAAGTTTTGAAAAGTGCATTTCACCGCGCTTTGAAAGGCTGACATGAAAAACCAGCAGATGGCGTAAACAAAACAAATATGTAACCAAAACCATAACTCACCTTTCTAAAATAATACAGACCGGCGAACAGGACATATTTCACATAATACCACTTTCCTGGGACCGCGTAAACACCAAGAATCGGCTTAGGGTTCTTAACCACCCAATTGTAAACAAACAATAAAATTATGAAACCTACAAACCACAATGTAAGAGACATTTTGTTGTCACTTAACAACACAGACTGAACAACTTGATAATACTACTGATACACATTTATATAATTTGATAAGAAATACATTGTATTCTGTTGGTAATTAAATACCTTGGAGTAGATTGTCATTATCGGAAACTGTGATGCATGTTGTAACTTTCATAAATGTCGTTTGTATTAGGTTTTGTACGGTTATTTTCACTGTTAATGTTGCTCTGAAAGGCATGGTGTGATGTGAACCAGTTAAAACTTATAATAAGTCAACAGAAATCATTATCATCATTGTCTACTCACTATAGCAGTTATAGTAGAAGCATAATAAATTAGACAGTGTAAACAGAATAGCTATATGAACCCATATATAGTAGGAATAACTACCATGTACGGTTAACAGCAAAAGTCTATTGACACTATCAAAATTATCTTTTGTATGAAGTCCCATTGCGGGGCAAAGGCCTAGTTGCTCCCAATTGCTTGAAAGAGTTATACAAAAAGAACATTTATGATACTTATAGACTTCTATGATAGGATGTTCTTAGCACAGCGGGGAGCTTTCACTTGATGATTAAAAGGCTACAAAATAATATAGATAGTTCAACTCAGATTTGCGCGCGGCCCTATGTGTGCGTCGGCTTGTAAATATACAACTTTCGTTCGTGTGACAGTGACGTCGTCCGAGGATGACGTGATCTTATCGCTTTTTGTTATGGGTACAGTCGTTTACGAAAATGTCTAGTTCTTCACGGAGAAAATGTTTAAGGAGTCAGGTAGCGTTTCAAAAAATGAAACATTCAAAGCTTTTTATTATTACATTTTGCAGTTTTTCATTATTTTCTCATACGTTTGTTAAAATTGACATTGACAGTATCTAAGAAATAAATGAGGTGAAATATCTAAGATGAATTAAATACTTCCTACATATTTTCTAGCTCGGTGTACGTGGACAATAAATAAAAGTGTGGACTAAGAATGTAAAAAGACGTATAATCTGGTATAATAATATAAACAAAATGTGTGGGGAATTTTAAAAAATTATATTGCTTCGCATAATGTCGACCAAAATAAGACGGAAATAATGAAACTCATAAATGAACGTTTAAGTCAAATTGATGAAGGGGTGTTGGGTTATAATTGTCGTCATGTACAAAAGAAAAAAGAAGAATGACATGTAGTCAAAATTTATAATTGACCTTAGTGAGAGTAGCGAATCTGAAAATTCATCATTTATTTTTCAAGTAGCGTTTCAAAATCATTATAAATAAATAAACATTAAATTACGTAATAACTGTTTTTCTTTAAACAGCCGTATACAACCCCTAAATAACTTTATTTGTACCCGACTGTACCTCTTGTCACGCACACAAAGTCACTGTATATGTACAAGGGTTACCCACACATAAGGCACCGCGCAAGACTGAGTTGAACTTACTATACTCAAGCTTAATCAGCCCGCGGGAAACAGTTGGTTCATTAGTTTGTCAAAGGTATCAAATAAAAAAAATATGGTAAAAAAACGCACGGTAAGATACGGAATAAACATTTTATATTCAACTCTTCACGTACAATGAAACAGATACATACAAAAAGGTACGATTTCTAGTTATCGAAACGTTGATTTACAGTGAGTATAATTTTCTCCAAACGTTTTCTACTCATTTTTCGTTTTCTTTCTTCGTTCTATTCTATTTATTATTATATTTGGGTGAAATCTCTATGCTAGCATTTTCGACATAAAAATATACTTACAATTTTGATGATTTAATTGGACTACTTTAAAGCAATGCATAATACATTTAAATACGACGACAGGTGCACTGGAAAAACATTGAGGCCCATTTTCACTGTGAAGATAAACGTCCGTTTATTTCAAATTAACTGTTTTATAACGTTTATGTAGTCTGTGAAATTGGGCCTAAAACTCGATAGGCGATGTTCAATCATAAGGCTAGGTGTTTGATTGATGCCAGTTGGCATGTTATAAAATATTGCGATTCGATAACTATTATTTTATTTTTAATGCTTTTGAATCAACTATTGAAAATATCAAATATTATGGATAACAAATATTATACTTGTTTTACCGTTGTATTTTGAAAAATGTGCGATAGTAACTAAAGCTTAGCATTTAATCTCAGATTATTATAATTAAGATGTATTGTCAAGTTTTCATGTTTGAAGCAAATACTTTTTAATTTATAATCGTTTTAAAGCGCATTTCTGTGTATGAATCACGAATTAGGTACTAAGATATAATTTAGATTTAAAATACTGTTATATGCTTGGCGTTATTTGCACTATATCTAAAAACTTTTAAAATAGGATTTTTTAACGCAACGGAAAAAAAATTGACACAATTTTGATTACTATTTCACTACTATAATTAAAAAATATTTATTTAAAAAAATATTCCATACAAAGTGTAAACGAAAAGGTAAATAAAAGAGATAAAGAAAAAAAAACAATAAACACTATTAATATTTTACATTTAATTAATAAAGGAAAATAACAAAAACCTTAACATAAACTCTAACTTTATATAGTAATATAAATTATTTAATTAGTTCTTAAGTTTGTATGTATAAACCATGGTGGTATTCAGTGATGAAAGAAAGCAAGTAGGTACTAAAAATACGTAATTTTTTGGTACTTTCTATTTAAATGTATGAGGAAAAATTTTGATACATAAAAATATGCCAAAAAGCCTGGTGTGAGAATAGAGTGTTTATATACTTATATCACAATACTGTTTATTACCATAAATACAGGCCAGCTTTTTAATTAAATCTATGGATTTGAAGTCACCTTTGTGCACATAGATGTGATTTTTATTGAATAAAACCTTTTGTGAGCAGAAATACAATGATAATGCTTATTGCGAGCCCAAAGATAGGTTTAGAAAAATATTGCACAACTTTAGTATTTTGAAATTTTAATGATATTTGAACTTTTGAAGCAATTAGCTGTAATTATTTATTGCGTATTATAAAAATATAGTATTACAACAAACTAGTTGCGCAAAGCATATTTTTGCGCAAAAGTTGCGCAAAATTTTCCAAAAGCCAATTACATACAGTTAAGTAGTTTTTTTTGGACTGATTACAGTGCAAAGGCGACCTAGTCTATTCACCTATTCTAGTGAGATAAGTATTGTTTTAGGTAATCTGTTTTTTTTTTTTAAATCGACATGATCCGTTCCTGCTTATAATGTTCAACCTTAAAAGGGACTTATTGATGTAAAAAACATTTTAAATTTCAAGCATTATTTGCTATGTGGAAAAAATAAGCAGGTGAAAACAAACTCACCTTTATTCTCAAAGGTGGTAAACTTTCGTAGTTTTGATAGGTGAAAAATTACAAAACTAACAAGTTTTTGAAAGTGGTAACTAAATTATAATTTGAGAAGATAGTGAAAGTTTGGTTGCTGCAGTGAACAAAAATGCTTAATAGGCATAGACAATATAATTTCTTATAATTTGTGGATTAATAACTACTTATAAGCTTTTTGTTATTAATTGTATAAGCCCCTGTTACACGGATCACGTCATTATTAATATTTTTCAAAAGGGCTTCGGTCCTTACCAAAGTAAATGCAAAAATATCGATCACATCACATATAAACATTAGCAAATAAAGTCGACAATTACAAATTACAAGATTTGGAATATTTCCATCATTGGAATAAGTAGTGTCCGAATAAATATTTAATTTTATTGAGAAGCTAGATTTTGGTGTTCACATAAAGTTTAAAGTTTGATGTATTTTTTATACGAGAAAGAAAATCAAAGTTAACATCACTACCCTAACCTATATTTATATGACTGTTCACTCGGTAATTTCCGTGCAACTTCGGATACCATCGGACCCCCCTCCAGTTACGAGAAAAAACACACATATGTGCTAAAACCCACAACACTAACCTAACTTGTACTCTATCTCAAAAAAAGAGTTAAGCCACATTTACATATTTTTTATAATATTTCACGAGCAAAAAGACAATCGTTGCTCAGTTTTAGAGTAGTTTCAGTTTTAGTAATTATTTTTTATGCAAACACCAAAAATACGATTCGACATCAAAAACTAAGTTTACACTACGACACAAAACTGACACTACAATCTCAGAAAACTGAAGTGTCACTTTTAGACAGATAGTGACCACACTAGAGTCACCAAACCAATGTCAAAAGTGACTACACTGTTGTCACTTTTAGTCAGATAGTGACTTCACTAGTGCCACTAAAGACACTCAGTGACTACACTAAACATCCCATGTCATAGTATAACTTAGCAAAAAAATACTTAAAAACACTCAAAACCGAGGCCCTAATCTCTTTCCTAGTCTCTAGCGGCTCCAATAATAGTTAAAATGTACAAGAAGATGTTGATAATATCCAGATATAAGTTGAGGGCAGCGAAGATGTATTCTTCAGGGGAAATGCTGTACTTGTGTTTGCCACCCATCATGAGCTGTGTGTCGTAGACGAGGTACAGGGAGAATATGAGGGCTCCGATAGACGCGTACACTAGTGTCACTATTTTGTTGCCGGGAATGAATATGCAGACGATACCTGGAAAAGAAGAAAATCAGATTTGAATTCGGATCGTAATGGGAAAAACTACGTGATCCACGTTTTGCTAGGGTCAAAAAAGATATATTTTTTATTTGATATTCGACTATCTGAAATGACATAAGACTACTGGCAGAAACGAACCGAATATGCAACAAAGTTATCAGTGACGTAGAAACAATTTTTTTTTTGTTATTTACTGGTGGAAAAACTGTAAAATGCTTGTATTCAAGTGTCCTACCACTAGTTTTTATTAAAAAACTGACAGACATTTCAAGCTTTTATTAAGAAAGTGTATCTCAAGTCACTTTTTGAAGACCCTTGACCCTTGTTTTATTTTTGTATGCCTTTAAATGTAATTTCCCTCATAGTTAACTTACCAAACACGAGTAGTACAACAGTGGCGCAGAGCAAGAAGCCGCCCATGACGGTGAAGTCCCACTTGGTCTGGAACGCGAATAGTGTCAGCGCGAGGCAAACTGCTGCCGTTATACCCACTGCCATCATTACCTGTAAACAAATAATAATATGTTGTTTAATATTCAGTTTAGTAGAAGGCACAAAATTAAATATCGTTTTTTTTTTTTCGGTTAAAGATCATCATAATCATCAGCCTTTTTTTCGTTTAACTGATTGGTATAGTCTTCCTCTCACATAGGATTGGGTAAATTAAAAAAAAAAAATTAGATGAAATAGCATGTACTTATTTAAGACACAAACGGGATGAGAGATTCATTTATTTTAAAGAAAGTAAAAACATCGTTTATTTCTAATCATCTCAAATAAACCGGCCAAGTGCGAGTCAGACTCGCGCACCGAGGGTTCCGTACAAATCCTGTATAGATAAAAAGTGAGTCTCGCGCCAACCGTTCAGTTTAGAACAATCATAGTTATGATTATTTTGTGAGACCAAAATAGTTAATAATTTTTATTTTATAATATAACTAAAATAGTAGGCCAGTACCTTGTAAAAGTTATTTTATTAAAGTTATTTATATACAACATTTTGTAGTCATCATTCAGAAATCTGATTGAAAATAGCTAATTAAGGTCATTGGGCATATCTGACCCATTTTATAAAACTGACGGACATGAATCAAAGTAGTTTTAAATCGTGGAGAATGGTATGACGTTTCTTTGAATATTATAATTTTATCAAAATTCCATGGAGACGAACGTCCAGGATCGTTTGAAAAATATAAAAGACAAGCAGTTTCAGAGGATTGTACAGGTTGCAATGCTAGTTTTTATTGTTAAAGACTTTTCATAAAGAAGGAGGATGTCAATTCGGATGACCAGGATCTGATGAGGATCTGGAAACCCTGAGAAATCGAGGGCAACTCTTGAATATTGTAGGCACGCATCGAGTCACAACCAGACATGTGAGTGTATTTTTGAGGATACTGGTAAACAGTGAAGGTTTGGAGCTGATTTGATTATGGAGACTACAGAGAGTCGAGGGAACTCCTGAACGGTATGTTGCAACTAAAACGTGTTTGGGCTTATTTTATTCGTATTGGCGAAGACTTTCCACATAGATAGGTTTGACTGCCATTGTGGGATCGATAGCAAAGATCAGATATAGTTATGGGAACTCCTTTACAATTTATAACGTAACCTTGTGTTGCAGCTTATTTTATTTTAGGTGATGAGAATTCAGTACTAATGGGATCTTTTATTTTTGACAAAAGTGTAATTCTGTCCTTTTCTTTGTTTTATAAAGTCGGCTTTATTTTATTTTGTAGCATTTTACAAACAAATCCAACTTCAAACATATAAAAAAGCAACAAGAAAGCAAAAGCAAGAAAGAAATGAAAAAGATGTTAGGTGCATCGGTCTAGAATTCCGTGTCTAGAGGATGCATCAATATTTATTTAACCACCGAGATCTAGACCGATGCATATAAACAGTTTTCTTGTTGTTTTTTTTGTAAAAAGTTTTTATTTTTAACTTCTGTGAAAAGTTCTCGTCAATACGAATAATATAAGCCCAAACACGACGTTACTAAAACATACCGTCGAGGAGTTCTCTCGACTTTCTCACGTCTCCATCATCAGGTAAGCTCTAAACCTTCACTGTTTGATAGTATCACCAGACATACATCTGAGAATCAAGTTTTAATCCTATGCATGCCTACAATTTCTGATAGTTGCCCTCGATTTCTCAGGATTTCCATCATCAGATCCTGACCTGATGACAATGGAAATAAACGGCGAGTATACTCTTTTACTACAAAGAAATGTTTTCTCAAAACCGTCAAACTTGGTCGTTTAAATTCCCCATTGAAATGAGGAAAATATTTGATTTAATTTGATAATATATTAATATTTTATGTAACTTCAAATTTATCATTTTCGCAATTTTTCCTTTATCTGTACTATATAACGGTGCTTCTTGCCGAATTTCAAGATTCTGAATTCACGGGAAGTACCTTGTAGGTTTTGATTCCCTAGCGTGTGACGGAAATTCGTCTAAGGTGTCGGTATAACTACTGTATCTTTTGATCGCGTTAACTTAGAAGTTTGATTTTTTCACTGCCTAAAGGGACAATAGACCTAGGTATTTGGTATAAATTTCAATTTGATACCTTTATTTGTTTGTGAGAAATAAGGTAGTAAGTTTCATTTTATGAGAATATTTTTTTTTACATTATATAACTAAAAAAATGAGATTTTCGTAATTTTTCCTATATTTGCATTATATGACAATGCTTCATGCCAAATTTCAAGACTCTGAGTTTACGGGAAGTATCCTGTAGGTTTTGATTCCTTTGCGAGTGTCGAAAATTTGTTGAAAATATCGACATAATCGGCTGTATCTTTTGATTGGCTTGGCTTAGAAGTTTGATATTTTCACAGCTTAATGGGACAATAGACCTGAGTATTTCACGTGAATTTCAGCTTAATACGTCCACGCGTTCTTGAGATAAAGGGTCTTGACAGACAGACAGACAGACAGACAGACAGACGGACAACAAAGTGATCCTATAAGGGTTCCGTTTTTTCCTTTTGAGGTACGGAACCCTAAAAATGAAGGACATTCTTAATTACGATGTGGATTTTTATCGTAGCAGGTGTCTGATAACAATCCACATCCTCGAGCCTCGAGATAACTGCTTCCCGTAGCTGGTGACAAATATCCTACCTCCTTCTCCCGGTTCTAAGCTACTGTTCCTAAATTTTTAGCTCAAACGGTCTAATGGCGTGACCAAGGGATACAGGGATTTATTTTATGTATAATAGATAGCATAGGTACTTACCGCATCAACTTGATAGACGCTAGAAGTGAGACCCAGTAAGAAGCTTTCAGCGACAGTGAACAAGCCGAGGAAGATGAAGTTCAGCGGCGCCTTCCGCCGCACGTCGTGACAACACGCCATCACGATCAGGCAGACAAACACCACCACCAGAGCTATCCAGCTGGAAATAACAATGTATCATTAGTTTTATAAACAAAAGTATTTATGCTCAATCCTTCTCCGTGTGAGACGAGGCCTGTGCCCAGCAGTGGGACGATAAAAAGGCTGTAACGTATAAGCTGCCCAGCCTTTTCCTATGTCAGGGTTGGTTTCCAGTCTAACCAGATGCAAATGAGTACCAACGTTTTGCATGGAACTACTAGCTATGTCCGACTTAGTCAACCAAGTTACCCGGGCTCTGACTACCTGTAATGACTGCCGAAAATGCATGAAAGACAGTTGAGCAATTTAACGTGCCCTCTGTCTCTGGTCATCCAACAGCAGATAGACTAACCTTACCTTATTACTCTTGCGGCTGTTATTTAGCCACGGACAAAAACTAGCTTCACCCTGTAATCTAGTACAAGAACCCCCTCAAAATACATTTGTCATTAAAATATCTAGCACTACTTACAAGAGATAAGTATTGCGCTGCGCCCAGGTCCTGGTGGGCGCGTGGAACAGGAACAGCGCGATGAACGACATCGTGACCAGCAGCTGACACATGAGAATCGCGTACACCTGGAAGTTACCAGAAAAAAGCATAAATTGTGGGGAAAACAAAGAAAAATAAAATAGTTACATTTGAACATGGTGTTTTAATAAAAAAATACAATTGAGATAAACTTTGATTTTGAAATTATGTACTTCATTACTTATTTAGAAATGATGTACTTAATTATGTGTTGGCTGAATAACCTAAAAGTGTTTTTTTTAAATAATAATATTGAATCAAATTGCAGCTCTTATGTACTCAGGGGCATAATATAGATGATTGAAATTTTCAGTAGGCCTTGCGTTTAAAGAACATTTTAAGTAGGCAAGATAGTTTGTATTATTCCTATGTGATTTTGAGTAAAAAAAAATTTGTTAGTTACCTTGCGAATAAAAGATCTGCGTATGGACTGTTCAGTGAAGTCGAAGCCTTTAACTTCTCCATCTTCGCCCAGGCTCCCCCCCGGAGGCGCGTATCCTGCTGGCTGTAACGAACAAACAACACAATATTATACACATGTTGATTTGATATACACTTAAATATATTATATACTTATAGGTACAGACGCCAGCAGGTCAACGTACCCGAACCTGACAAATTGTACCAATGGATCACTAACCCTTTCTCCATTGTGATAAGATTGAAAATCTATTGAACTAATTTTGACAGTTTGAGGTAGGTTGATGTGCTGTATCTGTATTTGAAGAAATACTAGGTAGAAGTACGGTCAACAGTTTTGCCTATACTAAGATATCTACTGGTTGATATTGGTGATTTCAGACTTTAAAGTTCATGTTTTGTGAAGATCTTTTCTTTAACCTTTGCTCGAACATTGGTCCCAAAATACAATTAGTCAAAGTAATTAAATTAAAAGTACCTATAACTTTGAAAAGTTACATAATTATCGCGAAATTGCAACGTGTCACAGGGTTGGTAATATAAAACCGCAGCAAATATATGGTGTTCTCGAGGTCACGAAGAATCGATCCTCATGCTTCATTATTTTTCACTATAGAACATGCCTAGCTATGTATAATGGCTAAATCAATCACTTTTAGAACTGAAGGTTAGGTTACTTATTTGTTAGTCTTGTATGATGTTTATCTTGGTACTATTAAAAACTACCGCAATATAATAAAGCCTGAATAATATTATCGAAGTTACTTTGTCTGATTGTTTCGTTTACTCCAACACCACGAAACCGACGTACCTAAATGAATTTTGGTACTCAGACAGATGGTCCACTCTAAAACTTGGTAAAATGCGTGGACTACTATTATCCGGGTGCGGGAAATAGTACCCTCGAGACGCAGAAAGAACCGCAGGGAACAGCTAGTAATTACATAAATCAACTAGGTACACCACTAGAGAAAAATTGCCAATACACATAAAGGCAAAAAAAATTGACCCCTTCTGACATTGCACACACATACATAACTACCACGACTTTTAGGATAGGTCATAACGACGAAACCATCTCCACGAGGGCGCCATAATGTCTGGAGCGAAGAATCGATATGTTTACAGTACTGAGAATACAAGCATTTGTCCTTCTTTGAGGTCAAAACTTCTCCCAGGGCTGCGGGATTGTTGGAAAGAGTTACCTTGGTATTGGTACATGAAGGGCTTAAGAAGGAATATGATGGGTTTTAGTCAGTATGAGTCTGACACTCAATCGCGCTGCACCCACAGCGGGAAAGGGCATTTGATGATTTACAATTTAAAAAGGTCAAAACTTCTCTGTGTGAGAGGATGTCTGTGCCCAGCAGTGGGACGATAAAATAGGCTGATGACCTGATATGGTCAAAACTGAGCATAGGAAAAAGTACTGTAAAATCGTGCTACTTTTCAATTAGGATAATCCTTTTATGTTATCAATTATGTCAAATTACCATTAATTTGTATTGTGTACAGGAATTTGAACTTCCGTTGGTACTTATATAAAAATAACTTTGTATAAACCTATTGGTATTATTCTAGAACCATCCAAAATGTACCTAATGTATGTGAAATAACAACATGACAATTTCAACATGTAGGAAGAAATGATTTGTTTACACTCTATAAATATTTTACATACTACAAGTACTTTCCATTCTGAATAATAAAGAACTGCAGTAAGTAATGTCTTTCAACTGGCAATACTGAAGAATTATTTTCATGCAAAAAAATCAATAAATGACTACCTGTTTATTACATGAACTTTATAGGTACTAATTTAAACTTCCCCAAAATCCTTTCGAAACAGCAAACATAGAAATATTACACAAGCATAATGACATAACCTCAATCACACCAATTATACTTGGAGGCAATGAAAACGGGTCACTAAGTTACCTTCCCAAAATATACATTATTTGGTATAAAAATATGTAAGAATTTACAATAGCCCCAAATTTCATTGTTTCCAAGTGTACAAACAGATATTTACTAGAAATTTCGAGTAAAATTTACCTGAGACATGATTGTGGCCGTGTTTTCTGTATACTAAGTTATGTTTATCAAGCCATATCGTTGTAGGGTGATAAGCTGATACCAAAATGGGTAAAACTGATAAGTTAGACAGGAGGGACGGGCCGCACGAAACTGGCGCGAAAATGAACCGTTATGTAAGGTTTTGAATTTAGAAGGCCATCTTTTTAGCCGACTTAATTCAGAAATGGGCATCGTATAGCAAGATTTAGAATGCCTTTTAATAAATAAATAGAAATAAATAAGAAAATATGTGATATGAGTAATTTACCTACATAGGTTTGTATATTAGGAAGAATTTTCTAGAGATAATCTCTCAGTAGTAAGTACTTTCGAGCTGTGTTGAATGATCAAGATTAGAAATAATTCGAGAACAAAGATGATTCATGGATAAGAATAGATAACAGAAGATAAATATTATTTCAGCTTTGTTTTTGTAACGAACTTTGATACTGATAGTGTTTTCAATAATGGCTACACAGATTTTAAGATAAAATTATACATATCGTAGAGGTGAGCTTATTCACTCGCTTTGTGCAAATATGGCATTAAAAGGAGACAACTTAATTGGACTATTATTATTACAAGTTATTACCCTGTAAAATCCCAGTTAGTCACACTTCTGATAACTATATGCCTATCGTAGGTAAAATGTTCGCATTGACCTGTCATAAATATACATTGCACTAATGAACATCAATGAGATAATTATTTAAGTAGGCGTATAAACTATGTGGTGTAGCAGGATAATTTTATTCACATCATCATTATCATCATGATCATTACATTAAAATGATGAATGCTTAACTGCATAAATCTATGTATTTGCAATTTTATATCATGCATGATTAAGATGTTAAAGTCAAGTTTTTGTAAAAGCAATTTTCAAAATGGGCCCAGTAAAAATCATTACTTCCCTACAATTTAATTTATTGTATTAGCATGGAAGTATAAATTATATAATCTCGCGGTGTCCCATTTTAAAGGGTAGTGAATGTATTAACTTGTGTATGTGTAACGCAACTGCAGTGAGTGGTCAAATCCTAAACCGTGACGGAAATGTATACTTGAGAGGGTCTTTGACCTGAGTTACTACGCATACAGGATAGGCTAAGTTTCAAGATGACAATATAAACAGATTTACATGAATAAGAGAAATAATCGTCATCGTGATTGCATTGGCTTGCAACAAAGAATAGAACCTGGACCAACATTACTTGAGACAGATAAAGATACGTACATTTATTTATACATTATACTTATAGAAAGTTAGAAAACCTGGTCTTGGAATCAGTGTTGAGAAACAATAAAAGGTCGAAAGAACGGTGAAGACGATAGATTCCATGGGAGATGCAGCGTGGTGTTTCTGAGGCCAAAGGCGGATACAACAACAGGAAACATCTACTTTACAACATACTCAAGGATAGAATATCATCATTCAAAGTGGCTGTATTGACTCAGGAATTAATACTAAATGTGACTTTGCTAGTCCCTTATCTTACATCTATTGATAAAGAATTTACAAAGATCACTTGTTGTTTTAAAGTCAAAACCGGATTACTGATATGGTATGTTAGAGAATATTTTTATAGTATTTTAAGTAGCTGCCCAACTGGTTTAATTAATTCAAATGTCCACCTGTGGTGTCTATCTTGGTTGATTCTGTTTTCAATAATGATAAAAAATAATGTTCCGTTTTTTCTGTCTTGAAGTTGAAAAAAGCGAACTAAGATTATTACAATAATATATAAACACATTGGTATCCAATCTACACAAGGAATCTAGGAATTTCTTTCTGCATTGGTCCGCAGATATTTACAAACAAACGTTCTGACATATATGCACAAACAGTCCAATATGAAACAATAGTCTATACTTGAAGATATTTATTCCCAACTATCAAAAGGTAGCAAGCAACCATATAAATCTAAATGTAATACCTACGCAAGGAATGACCCATTAAAATCCCTACTGGCTCCAATGCATAATAAGAACGATGAATGTAAAAAAGTAAGAACTTAATATTATTTATCCTGAATAGCACCGTCTCTCCTTAACTTAGAACGCGAGTCTGAACATCTTAATCGCGTCATATACACAGTAACCCAAGCCAAAAAGGCAATCTAAACAAACCAACATACATAAGTACTATAACAATACAACTATGAGTAGGATCCCCCCTCCAACGAACAGGAAAATCAATAAACATTACTAACTAGTCGAAAGCCGAGTCCTCCTAACTGCATTCAAAGAAATACACGTCACTGGTACTTCATACATTTTACTATAAGTCATGTCAAAACACTGTCATTGTATCGTGGTATACTTGATTAGTTTTAATAGGATTGCTTGTGGTGTGACGTAGTTTGTAAATGTATGAGTAATACCGTTATTTATATTGTAATGATATAATTATATTGACATTAGCGCTCGCTTCACTGGCATTCCATCGTATTTGCTTTTTGGAGGATTTTTTGATATCCCGTTTAAATTCGAACTTAAATAATAGGTACTGCATCTCACACTATCCCCTCTAAAAGGGGATCAAAAATCTCTCATCACGAGATTTTAATGGTGTTTCTATCCCAAAAAGTAGAAAAAGATATACTTTCCACTCTAAAAACTATCTGTGTGTCTAATTGACGTAGATAGTAGAAATGATTTAATTACATCAGTGCAACATATGAAATGCAATACACTAATTTGTTATGAAACAGTTACACACAGAATGAGTAATACGAGACAGACGGTACTATCAATACTCCTTTAATATACTCTGCAAATTGAATATTAATTAAAAATAACCTGAACTTTCCTGGTCAGCTAAAAAATTAGTCTGTCTGAACTTGTCATATAAACTCCAAGTTTCCCAATAAAGTACATGACCTCTCATTTTCTAGTCCCGAGAGGGTACTATCTCCCGTACCCGGGGAATAAGGAAGCCTTTTTTTTTCACTGGCTCCAGACTATTTGGGATCCGTTCATTACATGTGGGAACTACTGCCCTTACCGTGATAAGGTATAGCTAGGGCTGCCATCTCGAATTTCGCCAAACCCGGACAAACATTTAAAAAACCCAGACATTTGGCGTAAATCGCATTTTTTCCCCGAACGAGTACGATTTTTTTTTAACAAAATAATACCTAATTTGTTATCCAGTTACTATTAACATATACTTAAATTCAATGAGGTGCCTCCTTACATGAAAAGTGTCGGGTTTTCCCCGGACACTTCTTGAAACCCCGTCCGGACGGCCCCCGGACGGCCTTCAACAAATCCGGGGAAACCCGGACGGATGGCAGCCCTAGGTATAGCCTATGTTACTCGGGAAGAGTGTATCTTTCCAACACTGAAAGAATTTTTCAAATCGGTGCAGTAGTTTCGGATCCTTTTTTGGTACAAACAAAAATATGTTTCCTCTTTATTATATGTATGTATATGTTAGTTTACATAGATCTATATTAGATTGAAGACAGCAGACAAAGGATTTCTTGTAAAGTAACGGTTTCTAAAGATACCACCACGACATAGGCTCAACAGAATAAAACAATCCAGATGTCTGATAACCCAAATAAAATAAAATTTCCGGGTATACACGTGTAGCAAAAATTCTAGGTCATTGCTACTTCAGTTTCGAGGTAGAATTTAGCACGCTAACCTTGAAACCTAAAAAATATTACGCGAGCGAACACATTCGTTGCGTAGGCGTCGATTATACGCCGCGTCATAAAATTCACTCATTCAATATAGTGGGGTGGAGGCCCCAAAACGACCTTTGACTGTCTGAGTTTTGTGATAAGAATCGCAAGTATTTTGTACAATAGCGGTTGCACCTGTGTCCCGTGGAACTGAATTTCCGCACCCGGATAAAAATTAGCCTTATGTTATTCTGACATACAAGCGGTATTACTGTTAAGTTACACAATAATTCGGTAGCCTTTGCGTGAAAGTGGAAAACATATTCATACATACAAACTTCAACATTTATACTATTAGTAGGAAGTATGATAATATTTTCCGTTAGCAACAACACCCGTTTTAACAAATTATTATTCCGGCAGCTTATTAGCAATACTTTTAAAGGAAAATTCAAAACACTCACCTCGCCATATCCTGCGCCGTATCCTGGCTGCGGGGGAGGATATCCGCCTTGTTGTGGGTATCCGCCCGGCGGGTAACCCCCCGGTGGGTAACCGCCCTGAGGGTATCCACCCTGTGGGGGTGGGTATCCTCCCTGTGGGTAACCGCCCTGCGGGTATCCACCTTGCTGCGGATACCCGCCTTGATTCTGATCTGTAGACATCAAAAGAATAAGTCAATATGCATCCTTCTTCTTGTTTATAAACTAAACACAGTCACGACTGCAATTTTCCTTTAATAAATCTTATTTGATAAATTACTAATTATACGGATAATTATATGTGGATAGTTATTGATGGGAGTACTAATTAACATAGGAACAACATTGTGACCTTGAATCAAGACACTTTGTTTCAATATATTGAGTAATATTATATGTACCACACATTTAAGATGACTCAGATATGTGGTAAAATAGTTTAGATAAGGAAACCAGTTTTAAATTAACTTGCATTAAGTTTTAAGTTACTAATGGAAGAGTTATTGACAAATGATTTTGATACTTGCTAGGTGGCTGTGCTATGAATAGTTTACATTTTTAAACAATTTATTTATCGCCATATGAATGTTAATACGATCTTACGGCATTATGTAATGTAGCTGTTTATTTCCTTGTGCAGAATTATTCGAACCAATGTTTATATTCTAAGAAAATTCAGCCTATGCCTTATCAGCTTAGCATAACATTATAATTATATGCTGAATTCCAAATACTATGTATCAATATGATTCGCTACTAATATCCGTTTTTTTTGCCAATTTGAAATAAAGGGTATATGCTGCCAAGAAACCAGTGATGACTGTGTTTTGTACAGAAAAAAATCTGGGGCGTAAAAGATGCGGAAAAGAATTATGTAAAACTATGATGATTGATGGTCAACGTGGAAGACCAGATAATGTTAACTGCTAACCTAAATATCAGCTCTCTTACGGTACACAACTGAATTACGCGATGAAGCTGACCTGACTTTTAGAAGTCCGAATCGTAAGATAAAACAAAGTCATTAAGAAGAAATATCCAAGGAGAGGGAGAAGACTAAAGAGGTAATGAATACAACTTCGAAGCCCCAGAAATTAAGAAGAATGCCTTATCAGGTTCCCGATTTTTTGGAGAAGATCTTTACCAAAGAACTTGAGTTTATCAATTTTGGAGACTTCAAACCAAGTGTCGAGAACGTGACGAAGCATCCACACGAAATTTTCAGACAATACAATAGCAGTTTTAAGACGAAGACAATAGTGAGACGTTTTATACGAGACAAACACAATTTTGAGCGACATTTAAAAAATTAAAATTCACGACACACCTTTACTCTCCGACATTGCACCCACACTTCACAATAATGAATGAAACAACCAAATGACATAATATTTGAACAAACGGGACAGACATATGACACTCCATATCCTAGAAATTAACACTAATGGCTATGCTAAAACAAATATGGACTTTATCAGTACATCAATAAGTGACAAATTCGTTTGATAAAGTGATATTGTAAGCTGGCTGGATAACAGCGTAGCATAAACATTCATAGGGACTGCATACCGCGAATAAACTTGAACATATGTATAACAGTGGACACAAATTGCAACATATATCTATAGCAATAAGGTGCAAATTCGAGTGTGTATTACTAGACTACGATAACAAACGATAATGAAATGTGTGAAGGTTGGCAAACGTTTGTGAAAGGGGGTTCCCCAAAGTCAGTTTTGTCGAGCCAAGGAATTTTACTTCTGTGCTTGCTATTTTTAATCTTAACCGTTATGTAGATTTTAGATGCTCGATTAAGAATGGAGACAAAGAACTGTGTAGACTTCTAAGTACATACAGAAATCAACTTGTGTCGTAAACATCTCCCAAAAACATGTTTAGCTAGGTTTTTTGACTAGAATTTTTTTTATTTAACATTTTAGCAATAATGCTTCATTATCCAATAATTTCTTGACAGTCTTATCATGTTTATCAGCACTATCGAATTATATCGCCATCAAATATTTACTGTGAGATACTCATCGATGTTTCATGGTTGACTAAAATCAATAGCTATTTCGAAGTACCAAGTAAACGGTGACGCCATTATCAATATTTATTTTTATTTGTTTCTTGTAAGACAAATTAAAATTTGATAAATAACTTGAAACATAACAATAGACAAACATAAAAATATACTTTATTGGTGTGAGCAAAATTATAAAGATGAGTAGTAGCAAAACTAATATATTTTTTAGAACAATTGTTAGGTGACAATCTAAATATTTTAAGGGCACCATATGTTTGTGTCTTAACTGTTTGTTTCCCCCCCCCTTTTGCAGACAGATTTTGTTCGGCTGTCTAGCTCCCCTTACACTTTAGATAGGGGATAGTCGGGCATAACTTATGTATCTTGCAAAGGTGAAACGAAGGGCACCGGTTTAATGGTGTTTTTTTCATTACTTTGTCTCAAATAATGGCGTCTTAGTTATCGATCCGTACAGTTGAATCGAAGCCAAGACGCATGTAGAATTTGGCTGCTTTATTTATTAAGATTAGTGTAACGTTAAAGGTATTAAAAACATTGTTCTAAGTGGACGAGCATGTACCTATTACCTTTGCCTTTAATATTTAAGATAATACTTGTCGTCCGTTTTAGGTAGGTAGTCCTGTTTCACGACACCTGATATGAAAACTGCAAAAATAAGTGAAACCTTTTTATTTGGAATCTCTTCATAGGAGGCCTTCATATTTTCGAAGGATAGCTAGGGATACCTTCTTTTATTTATTATATCTGATAGTAAATGAAAAAGTGGTCGAAGGAGGAGTACTTTTGGAAGTTTGAAGTATGAATAATTGTACAAATGTATAAAACAAAGCAAGGAGTTATCGGGGATAAAAGTATTGATCATAATATAAAGAACACTATCTTTTACTGAATACGACATTGGAATGAGTCACGGTGATACGGGGATTGTCGTTTTCATGAATCATTTGGGCATTGAGGAAAGGAAGATAAAAATTGACGTCACACAACATCCGACGAAGGTCCGATGTAATTGCAACTTGGCTTGGAGTCATATATGAGCAATAAAAAATCAAATAGACAATCGATTTTAAAATATAGTACAACGTTTGTATTTCTTAAACCATTTGAAGCTTTAAACATCGACAATATTTACAGAGGATTTTTTTTTTGCAAGTTGGTGTATATTTGTATGAAATAAAAGAACATTATGTGGATATTTTTTCCTCATTGCCAATTAATTAATGTTGTACTGACGTTGTACAAACTGGGTAGTTACTGGCTATTGTTTATTATCTGGTACGTTCAGGAAAAGGGACTAAAATGTACCATGCGTCACGTTTACAATGGGAAAAACCTCTACAAACTGTTTTAATAATTGTATATGTAATGTGGAGCCCACCCACACAAATGCATTCTCGTATCAAAGGCTAACCTTAAGTGTGCACTCAAAATACGCTAGTGTGAGTGAGTATGTGTGACGTCAAAATTGTTCTTTCCTTGCGAAACTATGGCTGTGTGCGTGGAAAACACTAACATATTGATATAGTGTGCGTGAAAACGCGTTTGTGAGTTTTTCATGAGTACTGTTTAATAGGATTATCTGTTGTAAGTACTTAATGCTTATTGATGCTACCGGTCATTTACGGAGGTCGTATAGGTACATACTGAATAAGTGAGTGAATACTCTTTGCTCTTGTAGAGCGAGGACGTCTGGCTTCTTTTCAGCCAGTTACTGAGTCATTGTGCGTAAATGGACATTCCGAATTCAAGTTTTCATTTTAATTAAATACATAAAACACAACGCAAAAAGTTGAAATGATAACATACGTTTTGATGAGTTATCTACCTACCAAAAAGTCACAGTGTCACTAAAGAGCAGAAAAAAAATGTTTGGTCAAGTAAGAACTTTCACGTTAAAAATAACTTTCACATCAAGTCGGTAACATTATTATGTAAGGGGCTAGTAATGTATGTGCATTTCTTGCAGAATTTATTTATGTCTGAAGTGTTTTCTTAAGACAGACACCTAGATAATAGATAAGGGGACGGCCAGTGAAACGTGAAAAGTGATTTGAAAGACAATATTGCTGGAAATAATGTCATCACTTGTCAGATAACATCAGACAAAGAAAACAAACGATATGGTACATCGATCTCTAATAAAATTGATATGATGAGTATAGCTTAATTTATGTGTAGGTATCCAAACACATTATTTCTGTATCTATCCTTTTCAGATAACATATTGAAGCTATGCCTATCAATTGCACAGAAAAAGCCACATGACTGGAAGAAGAGCTGTGATCACAACTGGAGCAATTTTCAATTGACATAAATTCTATTTAAATAATAACATCACACCTATTTTCCTATTAAGATACCTGCGTCAGCAACCTTATCGCCATATCATTATATCTTACAATATACCAAGACATCATAAAGCGAGATAATATAACATTGACATATGTATAAAGCTGAACAATGATTGCCGGTGATTACAACCACACACGCACAAAGCCGTGTGAAAACAATAGTAGCTAGGCCTTATTGTACCAGGAGCACAGAAATCAAAAGTGGTCACACTACGATCTCTGGATAGACGATGGCTCAAACCCGTAACTGTGGATTACAATTACCGATCCATCCTTTGTTTTTTGAGTAGAGATTGATATTCAACATAAATATGAAGCTTATATTATTTTTTATCTTTATTCGGTTATTGTAATCCGCAGTATAGGAATAAAGATTCAATTTGCAAAGCATATTGGACTTTGTGCCCACTGCGTAAAGTTATAATCGGATACGGGCGACAAATGATAGCGTCTGCCTCCTTTCTCGGGACTTCCCGCGAATATGTACTGATTGGGTAACACGCGGAAACGAATAACTGAAAACTCCTTCTAAAGACTTAGGAAGGTGTGCTAGAGACCTCTTGAGATATCGAGATTTATCACATATAGGCGAAATAGACGTATTTATGTGTGACGTAGCGCAATTTTCTGAGTGTATTGGATAATTGTTTAATTATAGAGGGGCGGAATAATAACATGGAAAGTCGTTATTATTGAAGGAATAATTTCGTGAGAAACAAAGAAGGGACTTTTGGTGGATACCTGATAAAGAATGAATTTGACTGTACTTTGTGTGTCTTTTGAATTGTGATAAGATTTCTATTATTACATAACTTTTGTTTAAGAAATCTTTGACCTTCAACAAGATATTGTCGGTAACAGCAATCTACATTCTTTTCATATCTTTCATTTATATATTATCCAAATAGATAACCAAGTTATAATCTGCACATAAAACGTCAATAACTGATTAAATGATTACTGTATTAGCCAAAACATACTTCCTTAAGTCTTTACATACATATCAAATGATGTTATGACAAAGAAAGTATATATTGTTGTAAGAACTGCAAATACTTGGAACAACCAATCCATATATCTTGGTTAGTCATTTTGATAATGTCACAACAGTATATAATATATTAAGGAAAATAAATGGTGTAGGTAACTATGCTTTATCATATATGAATAATACCTATGTACTGACGGTTTATTTTTAGCATATTGTGTAGTTCCAATAGTATGTATAACTATTTTGCAGATCATTCAATTCTGATAAAAGAGGTCTAAAATTGTTTTTGATTGTACTTAATGTGTAAAGAGGCTATGTTTAGAGTTTAGACGATAGCGCTTGTGTCTTAGGATAGGATTTAAAAATAAAATCTAAAGTTTGTTGTCCCCAAAGGGTCATAATTTTAGGTTCAAAGAGATAAGAGGCTGCCTAAAATGTTCAATTGCCTGTAGAGCAAGCTTAGGTTGTATTGAAGCAAACAATTCATCTGCCATAAGCAATAAAAAGGTAACAATACAATAGAGGTTTGTTTGTTTTCTGTGTTATTTACAATAATGATATATCATCTAAGTAACATGAGTACATTCATATTGTACACAGATAAAAAATGGAGGTGTCTGTGCTGGTGCAATGCAACATAGATTGTTTATTAAATGATTAAAGAACTTTTTAGCTAATTAAATAGTATGTTTAGTATAAAATATCATAATTGTTTTAGTAAGAGAGGCCTTGATAGTATTTTTTTATGTATGTTTATTAAGGCAGATAGATATGCTTGTCACTGAGATTAAATATGTATCTATCTTATACCCAAAAATTATGAATAATACTTTGTGATACTTTGGACTTACAAATAGGTATGATTATTTCATTGCATACTTCAATAGGATGTAAGATAAAAGTAATTGATTAGCATATCAGCAACAATATTTTACTTATTGGATATTACGGCTGAAACATTGCTCATTCAACTCCAAATCCCTTATTTATGAGCAAAGATAAAACATAATATATGTAGTATACTACTTTTATCACCACATCCAATTCAATTTTCAATTAAAATAATTTAATATTCTTTTATCATTTAATATCAACAGTGCAAAGAATTAAATTAATATTCAACCTCCTGGATAAACACCTGGGTTCTGCCACATAGTTCCAACTGCAGAAAAAAATTGTCTATGGTTAGAAAAATAATTAAAAAGTATACATACACATGGTGTTGTAATTTGGTTGGTCTTTCGAGTTTAAGTTTTCGGTAGCCGTTTTGGTAGTTTTCGGCACTTACACACTGATAAACTGAAACAATGTAAAGAATAGATTAGATTAACATGTCATCTTAACGCATATCAATCATAATGTTTATGATTGCTGAATAATAAAATTGGGTTAGTGGTTTTCTAGAAGCAAACATGATTAATGCCCTTTCTGGAGTGTTTAGCATGGTTTTTTTTTTACAAAAGGCACATAGATCAAATGACAAATCTATGGGTAAAACAACAATAATAAAACTGAATTGTAAAATAATTATCCTTTTGACCTTATTGAAAAAAGGGGACGATTCCGTATCAAAACAGTGTTATATGACCGAATTTTGACATCTGTAAGTTTAAACATAAGAAATGCAAATATTTGTTATGCTTTTAAGAAACAAAAAAAAGCAACACAACAGCTCACATATTTCACAGATATTTAAAATGCGTAACTATTATAATATATCAAGAATTACGTTATATTTTGTTTAACAATAGGGTAATAAACTGGCGAATATTACGTAGTATTGGTACAATACACACAAACAAAACCAAAATTGTGATGCAATTCAAGTCCTATTGATTCACTTACCGTCGATTTTACCATATAAATTAACTCCAATCGTAAATATAATCACAGTATGGATGAATTACTTAATAAATCGTATTAAAACAGATAGAAAGATCTAGTGTGAACTGGAAAATCACCTTAGAAAGTACTAGACGGTAGACAAATGTCGCAACGCAACGTATGATCGATCTGTTATGAAACTACAAAAAATAAACAGTACCTGGCGTGACAGTGGATTTTCCGCTTCGTAAAACAACAGAAACAAACAAACACTTGATGAGATATCACAAAATTTTACAGGCAAAAATAACTTTCAATGGCACAAAATCGTGTCAGATCCGTCTCTTTTTTTTTTTTTTTTTTTAATTTTTAATGGCATGGCGTTCTAGCCTTTGTGCCAAATCTTCATTTTGATATATATATATATATATATTTTCCTTTGTTTATTTATTATCATATCTTCTGTTTTTCTCATATTTTTCCAATTGTATTTTTAATATATTTATATAGCGGCATAAAGCAGTCTTTTCTTTGCAGCAATACGTTAAGGCGGCGGGATTCAATATTTGTTGACATTTCATCATTTATGTCACAAAGCTCGCTTGCAAGTATTAGCCTTTGGAAGTTATATTCTTCACAAGTAAATATAATATGTTCTGGTGTTCCTGGAAACTTTCGACAAGCAGTGCATGTCGCATCTTCAATTATGTTGAATCTACTCAAATGAGCGGGTGCGGTGTTATGCCCAAACCTGAGTCTGTTCAGTGTTGTAATGAAGTCTCTACTCGCAATCTTTAGCTGATAATACCAGGGTTTTCTAGGTAAGTCCGTTTGTATGCTTCCATACCATTTTCCTTTCTGTTCTTGGTCTTTTTTCCAAAATCTTCTCCATACTTCATTTATATCCTTATTAATGTCAGTATAACAATCAGTAAAAGGAGTCTTAACCACAATACTTATATCTATTGAATTAGTTCCATTATATGCAGCTTTATCAGCAATTTCATTTCCACTAATGCCTCTATGCGAAGGAATCCACATAAAAAACACTTCTTTTCCTATACTACTTAGACTATTTATAAGAGTTTTAATTTTAAAAAGCAAGTAATTTGATTTAAAGTTAATATTTAAACCTTTTAAACTATTAATTAAGCTTAGAGAATCAGTAAGGATTAAGAAATATTTACATTTTTCTAAAGACTTAATGTGCTTTAACGCTTCTAAAACTGCATATGCCTCAGCAGTAAATATACTAGAACTATTATCTAACACAAAACTTTGTACAAAATTAATCTGAGGGTCATAAACAGCACTATGAACATGAGACTCTCCTTTGCTCCCATCAGTATATATTTTATAATATTCTCTATTGTGATCTAAAAAATTAAGAAGGTCTTGATTGGTGCAAACTGAAGCATCAATAGATCTCGGTAGTTGGAATAAAATATGAAATTGTGTTGAATAGCATGGCCATAAAGAATCAGAAAATACTTTACTAAATTTGTTTTTTATTCTCAGGAGTATTTGGGAAAGTTCTGGATATTGATGGCAAAGAAGATCCTCACCGGTTATCTCAGGAGCACTAGATTGAACAGGGTAAGGCAAAATTTTCTTCATTACTAGTTGATTGTCAGAGGATAATAATTTTAAACAAAAGCGTTGAGCTAAAAGTAATCTGCGAAGTGATAATGGCATTATTGCTGTTTCTACTTCCATAGCTCTAATAGGTGTAGAACACATAGCACCTGATATGATCCTAAGACCCTTATTTTGTATTACATCTAATCTATCTACAAACTTACTGTTAATATTAATATAAGCAAGGCAACTATAGTCAAAGTGACTTCGCACAATAGATTTGTACAAAATTGTAAGGGTTTTAGGGTCTGCACCCCATGAAACACCGGTTAAACATCGCAGTATGTTGAGACCCTTTAGGGAATTTTGGGCAATGTATCTTAAATGATACTCGAAAGAAAGTTTCTTATCTACAATTATGCCTAAAAACTTATATCTATCTGTTTGAGGAATAATTTCATTGTTAAATGTTATATTAGTTCTAGGTGAATCCTGGCCAAAAACTATAACTCTACTTTTAGAAGTATTAATTTTGAGGTCCAAATTATTATAATATATATGTAATTTCGATAGAGCATCATTTAAGGTACATGCGGCTTGTTCTAAATGTCTATTTTTACAGTAAAAAATAAGATCATCTGCAAATTGCAGTATATTTACATCAGGATTATTTACATATTTACAAATTTCACTACAGTAAAGATTAAAAAGTAAAGGGGATAATACTGCCCCTTGCATTGTGCCTTTTGACGCAGTTCTAGGTCCATGAATAATATTATTATGTCTAACATATAAAGTTCTATTATTTAAAAAATTAAAGATCCATTTACATATAAGACCAGGTATACCAAGTTTTGATAGAATTTTAACTAAAATTCCTGGTTGTACACTATCAAAGGCTCCTTGAACATCTAAAAACACACATATTACACTTGACTTACTATTTTTCGCATGTTTCAGATCGGAGACAAGTGAAACAAAGCTGTCTGCACAACTTCGCCCTCGTCTGAAGCCATATTGAACATTTGGCAGTATGCCATTGTGTTCAACAAACCAGTCAAGCCGAGTTTTTATCATGTTCTCAAATATTTTACCTAGACAAGAAGATAATGAAATAGGTCGATAGGAATTAGCATTATCAGGAGGCTTATCTGTCTTTAAAATAGGTATTACACATTGAGTTTTCCAAGACTCAGGAATAATCTGTTCAATCCATAAGTTATTAAGAATGTCTAAGAAAAGCTTTTGGACTGACTGATGAAGTTTTTTAATTAAAATATAAGGAAAACCATCTAATCCAGGAGTTGTATCTTTACGTGAATTTAAAGATGCTGAAAATTCCTGAAATGAAAACTTTTCTAAGAGAAATTTCGTATTTTCATTATCGTTATGAATATTGAAATATTTTTCTAAGTTAGGGACCTCTAAGCCCTTATCTGACAATTTATCTAAAAAGGAATTAATGAATGTATCAGAATATGACTTATTATTAATCTTTCTACTGTGTTTAAACATTTTAATTTGATTCCAAATTTTGCTAATGGGAGTTGTCCTATTGAAACTATTACATAAATTATTCCATCCATTTTTCCTTTCCTCAGCAATTGTCTTTTTCTTTACTGCATCTAACCTCTTGTAATTAATGAAATTTTCAATAGCAGGATTCTTCCTATAATATTTTAGTGCCTCATAGGAATTAATAACACTTTGTTTACACTTATCATTCCACCATGGTACAGGAAGTTTACTTTTATAATTAGATGTTCGAACAAACTTAGGAATGCATGTATCTTTTAACAAGTTAAGTTTATCACAGAAAAGATTATATACTTGTAAAGGGTCTTTATCAACCATATTTACATTACTAAAAAAGTCTTTTGAAAGCTCACAATACTGCTTCCAATCTGTCTTATTATATAGATATTTTTCTGTGGGAGGATTTACTTTGTATTTATCTACACTCAGTAATATAGAAGTAATTGTTGGAAAATGGTAACTACCCATATTATTATCATAAACCGACCATTCACAAAGTGGAGCAATACAAGGACTGACAAAAGTAACATCTATAGCAGATGGATTACGATTTGGATATTGAATAGTTGTATAATTACCATCATTAAGTATACATAAATTAGAGTCATCAATAATGTCATAAAGTTGCTGTCCACGACCTTTTGTAGATACACAGCCAAAGGCAATATGATGTGCATTAAAATCACCACTAATAAAAACAGGAGAAGGTAATGAATTAATTATATTTCGTAATCTGTTAATTCTAATGTGCCCACTTGTAGGAGGGGAATAAACACACAAAATGGAAAGTGTACCATGTTCTGTAGTTAACAATATAGCTATGCTTTGTAAATCTTCATAAAATTGAGTATCTAACTGTGTATACTTTAAAAAAGGACGGATTAGTATTGCTACACCCCCATGGTTATTAATTGCATTACGGAAATGTAAATTGTATCCAGGAATATTAAATAATCTATTGTTTTAAACCATGTTTCATTTAGAAGACAGATATCAATATTTTCATTTGCTAAAAAATCTATTAATAAGGGCTTTTTATTATATGCGCTTTGTATATTGAACTGTGCTATTCTTAACTGTGACTGTGATAAGGTGCTATTTATATCCATAAGCTTAGGAAAGGTATTTATGTAACATATCGTTAACCGTTTTACTATTAATTGGAGTCCCATCACCCTTATTGCTAATTTCAAGTATAGTGCGAATAATTGCTGAGTTTAAATCTTTATTATTTATTAATTGCTCTTTTAAATTAATTTGAGGAGCTTGTGTAGTGGGAACTACAGGTAATTTATTAATCTTAGAAGTAGAGCTACTATCTACCTTATGTGCAGATGAAGCTGCAGGTTTATTTACATTTTGTACAATTTTATTTTCAGGTGTGGTTTTAATTATATTATTATCTACAACATATTTTGTATTTTTATTTACATTTTCAGTTAAAGATGGAAAATTCTGCTCATATTTCTTTGTATCAAGAACACTTGAATAAGTAATTTTATTGCGTTTTTCTAACATTTTTTGAATTTTAATGGGACAAGATCTGGATACAGCCAAATGGGCTCCCCTGCAGTTGGCACAGCAGAGCTCATTAGGCTTGTCACATTCGGTGTATAAGTGCTCCAGCACAACAACTACAGCGTTGCTTACCATTACATACTCTAGCCGAGTGATTAAATTTAAAACAGCGGTAACATTGCTGCAGAGGCGGAACATAATCAAATACCCTATACGAGAATAGATCGTACTGTACACTATCAGGGAGATTATTAGACAGAAAGGTCAAACTAACAGTTTGTAGAGGAACTCGCTGCTGCCCAACCTTCTTTGTAAAGCGTCGTATCGCAATAATTTCGAAGTGAGAGGAAAGCTTGGAGTATAATTCCTTGGTGGAGATATTGGTAGGTACAAAACGGATTACTCCTGTTTTCTCTATTTGGGCTGCCGGTATAAATGCTTTTAAATTATACTTTTTCAAAAAAACAGAGTTGGCTATGAAGTTGTTAGCCGTGTTCGCCAGTTTAAATACGACAACCACCTTATTCGCGTTGACTCTCTGCAGAGTCACCACACCCTTTATTTCCGATGTGAATATGTGGTTCAGGTAAATTGGGCTCTTGTTTCCAATTCGCTCCTTTTTATCCTGAGACTCAACATAAACTTTAAATTCAGTATTGGTTGAATGTTCTGGGTATTGCCTTATATAATTAGGCTTCAAAAAAGGAGCAAAATTACTACTTTCCTGTTGCCGCTGTTGCTGCTGCTCTGGCTCTGGATCTATTTGCCGCTTAGCCGCCTTCCTGGAATGGGGTCCATCTGGACCCCCATCCACGTCACCATCCATCTAAAGACTGCTATTCTACTATTTTACAATAGTTTTCCACAATGTTTAAGCACAAATAACAAATTAATTTAATTAAAATTTTGGAGGATACTTTTAAAAGAACCGCGCTCTTCGAGTTTCCCGCCTTTTTCCCAGATCCGTCTCAGAATTGAATATCGACTGTTTTCTTATCTCAATACAAAAGGGAATATAAATAATGATGACTCATACTTCTTTGACCATGATTGGTTGCTGTACTGCGTGATTAACGTTCATTGGTTAATAATGGCTTTATGAATTTTTACCCAATAGCTGTATCTGTCACTTGAGGACGTTCACGTAAGTTTTCTATTTCAAAATAAAACTAGCCAAGTGCGAGTTAGACCAAGAGCAAAGAGGGTTTCGTATAAAGTTTCTGCCTTTTCTCTTTTTAAATATCACCGTTGGTTACAAATAAAAGCTTGAAAAAAACCGCATTATTTTGTGTGTAACTATGTAATGTCTCTAAGTTTGGATAATTAAGTCAGAAGAACACTATTATAACTACCTATCTAACTGAGGCGATTGTTTTTGTTACAATATGCTACACATAGCCTCTTATGTAAAGAAATTACTTTCTATTATGTGCTCTGTTTACTTTGTTTTATAAGTCTTTTTACCTTCCTACTAAGAATGTTCGAGCGGGTTGTTACTTTCTTCCTACCATATTGTGCAATTTCATGTCTGAAAGGGCCTTATGAGTATTAAATTTAGTTCTGGCAACTATGTTTATTTTGACATTGACGTGTAAATCCTACTGTCACAATACAAAAGTAACCTCAAAAAGCATATTTTGCTTTTATTTCATTTTACTACCAAAATAATTCATATTTTACGAGTTTTTGGAAAAGACCAAAGTTATAATCATGAGCATTATATTGAAAAGTATCTCAATATTTTCTCAAGCACAATGTAATAATATTATTTCTACAATTTTCTGTAACAAAACTTTATTTGTGCTTTTAACCAATGCTCCGTATTCTGTTTCAGTGGTATCTCGTGCGTTAAGCAGCTCTTCAGTTTTGAGTTCGAAGCAATGGCGAGTAGAGCGGGGCTTGTCTCGTAATCGTAACGCTGAAGGAATTCTTACCGATACCCCGGACTTTACATATTTGGATGGGCGACCAACTCCTCTACTGGTATATTTTTTATCATTTCTTAGTATTGTACTTACAGTAAATATTACCTAGAAGATTATGATTAACATAACCAGTGATAGAGATACTGATACTATTAATCCTATATCAATGAAATGTAGCTAGCAAATATTTATTGAGATCAATATACAATCTAAAGCTGCTTATTGTTTGTTCAGTACACTACTACACTCAAACCATAATCTTATTAAACATTATTTAAAAGTTTTCAATTTCTCATCATCATCCTTATCCGAAGAACCGATAACCGTTGGGGTAAACGAGTTCTAGAGTGGAGACTGCGCCTCGGCAAACATAGTGACGTCCTCAGGCACGGTGGAGTGATGACTTGCGCAAGACGGCTGGCAGGAGCTGGATGCGAGAAGCCAAAAATCAATCTCAGTGGCGTGCTCTTGGAGAGGCCTATGTCCAGCAGTGGACTGCGATAGGCTGATGATGATGATCCTTATGCCCTTATCCCGATTTTATGTAGGCTTGGTGGGATATGTTTTCTTCTTTCATACTCTTCTATCCACTGTCATCTCAGAAGTAACATTCTTTCTTACCATATTGACTTTCACACAATCATCCAACGTTTTTCTTTGGTCTTCCTCTTCCAATATATCACTAAAAGTTTTCAATTTCTCATTTCAGCAAAAACAAAAGAAGCGAATCTTAAAGCAAAGAGAAATGGCCGCTAAGATAGTTGAAATGTGTTCAGAACTCGACTTTGCTAAAGAGAGATACCAGAATATGGAAGCTGAGAAAGAGCAAGAGAGACAGAGCATCCTCGCAAACCGACTGAAGCCCAAAGGAACTGCTTTGAATGAGAAAAAATAGATTTATTATATAATGTTAATGTAGGCTAGCTGTAAATAAACTTGTTGTTAGATTCTGTATGTATTTTATTAATAATACTTTTTCAAGGAATTAATTATTTTTAAAATAGCACACCACAACCAATTGACTTCCATCCAAAACCTGCAATTTGAGAACTTCAAATGATTTGATTATTGATATAGCTAAATGGCGCAACATACTGTATCACACTCATCTTTTTTTTTAATGGCGCAGTTTTTTCCATAAACAACTGTTTACTTTGAACGTGAAAAATTCATAGTGTAAATAGTTGTTTTGAGAAAACATGTCTATGTTGTTGGTGACCATCATGTGACCATGGGCCTAGAATGTCATTGTTTCTGGTTTGGTTATCAAAACACTCAAAATGTAAATAATTTGCTTTCAGACGTAGGGTTAATTTTGTACAGGCTTCCTGCACAAGATGTCGTTATATTTTAATCTAGGGCACATGTTATGTCGATTTGTGTCCTGAAAATTCAAGTAGACATTTTCAATTTGCAATGTGCTCCAAAAATGGTCTATTGTAGTGTCCTTTTATACTGCCATCTATTTTATTACGTCTAATAAACGTCTAGCTTCTTTATAAAATTATTGAAGGTATATTCTGGAAGTCAAGGAATGAGGGATGCGATTTGTAGTAAGTTTAATGTGGTGTCGATAGATGGCGTTACTAGTGGCTTTTCACCGTTTCACTCACTTCAGCCGCCGTTTTTTTCCTTCACACTAATTAACTACCTACTTCTTATATAGGGTATCTCATAATAATATGTAAGTGACCGATACTTTCACACGTGATTCTACTAAAAAATATTTTAATTTATTTTTTTATACCCAATAGTTTAATCACAATAGCAAAACAGCTGTCTGAAAATTCGGGTGAACATCAAGGTAACAGCTGTTAAGAAGAAGAAGAACTGTTCGAAAGTACATGAGGGAGTAGGCAGAGGGGATTGCCCTTAACATTAACATAGGCTTAAACATAAGTGAGTAGGTACATCCACTAATCCCTACTTAATATTATAAATGCGAAAGAAACTCTGTCTGTCTGTCTGTTACGCTTTCACGTCTAAACCACAGAACTGATTTTAATAAAATTTGGAACAGAGATAGAGTTGATCTTGAGAAGGAACATAGGATAGTTATTTTCCCGGACTTTTGAAGAATTCTCTTGGAAACGCGATATAGGTAACCGAACTCTACGCGGGCGAAAGCTAGTAAGGAATATAGGGGAATACATGAACAAGAAATATTATGTAACGTCACATGTTAATTAGGTTTGTGGGCATGCCCGCAGTTGCCCACTACGGTACTTACATCAAAAATCGCCCGAAATTCCTACAACCAGACCAGAAAAATAAATCTTATTTTAACCCTTGTAAGTTTATCGAGTGTTCGATGAAAGAAGCGGTTTTCAATAGAAAGTCGGTTGAAAGGCGATGCCTCAACCTGAATAAGTCTATTGTGATTGCGACGGTGTCTCCACTTTGACGTGAATGGAGTCACGGACTTACATGTGTGTGGGCACGACTTTATATTTACATTGGTGACTTTTTTTTGAGGTTTCTGATAAAGTGAAATACTTTAGTTAGGTAATAGTCTTTTGGATTGTTATTCGTTTGCTGACTGGTTTTGAGACTTTATGGCTTTTTAACCTTGACCTTGATATACGGGATTAGGACAAATTAATGTTCCTTTCGAAACGTTGGGGACGTCGGGAAATGGTCACCCATCCAAAGACCTACCGCGCCAAGACGTGTGTCGATACGTGCGGCTGCTACTTATCCAAAATTCCACACCACAACTGGTCACGAGCTCATTCTACCTCTATTATAAAAAGCGAAACCTTTAATGTTTGGTGATTTAAGAAGTAGTCTTATTCACAATCAAAGCTAATAAAGTCAGTCTCTCAAACGCTAGACAAATTCGTCCCCAAGTTATAATTACCAGACCACAGAAGCAGTTAACAGTTTAACACTATAAGTCCTCCTAAACTCACATTGTTAGCAGTATTCTGTATTTCAACAAAGCGTCCGTAGTGCCCTATGTATGTATCACACAGTAATTTACTGGTAGATATAAGATGGCTTCATCAAAACGATGCGACGGCACGGTAATTAAAATCTCAGTTGGTTAAGTCGACGGGGACAGGGACGGACTTTGTGATATGGAATCCTGCATTAATAGCTGGTTTTTGTGCACGTTTTTAGGTGGTTTATCTATTATTTTTTGGGTGAAATGTATAAATAAAATAGATATTTTATTAATTTGCCGTCTGGGGTCTGAGCCGGCATTGGAAGCTATGCAATTATAACCGATCTTTTTCTGCACCCATGTAAAATTTCTTTATTTTGTTAATTATTATCCAGTACTAAATCAACCCGCTACTATTGTTTATTGTGCACTCAACATGACGGGAGAAATAAAGCATGTTTTAATATAATGCACAGAAGGCTTCATTTTAATATAACTGCCTAAGTAGGTAGATATTAATTAAATACGCGCGCTAGTGCGTGTCTAATTATTTTCCTCGAACTTCAAATAGTTGGGTGTGTTATTACTAAAATTTTAATAAACCTGAATTTGCGTGTTTTCCGCCTTGCTGTGGTTTGAATACACCAATTTTCCGACGATGTTAGAACCTCCGAAGTCTCTTACCTGAACCACAAACAAGTAATTTCCCGAGGAAATTTTGTAACACATACTTCTTAACTGTTACAGCCTTTTTATCGTCCCACTGCTGGGCACAGGCCTCCTCTCACATGGAGAAGGATTGAGCATTAATCATACATACTTCTTATTCCATAAAAATATTAAAGTTATTGGTCAAATCCTGCCCTGCAATTCGTTGCAATCTTGGCGGCCATAATTAAAAAGTGTAGGTAATATAGTGAAATATGTATATTGTGAGCGGAACTGCACGTGCCCTTTATCAACTGTAGGTAAATTAAACGTCACTTTATTAATTAATTGTTTATTCATAAAATACAACAATGGCTTGAGTTTGTCTTTGTTTGTTTTCTCAATTACTTTTCGCAGCTAGGTTAGATGTAGAATTATTTCAATTTTGAACCTTCCCATGTTATTATTTACCTTACATTTATACTAGTATAAAGAGGAAATCCTCCACACTTATACTGGTACCAACAGGAGGCTCCGGTTTAACAGAATTACTGTCAGGAAGCAACATTATCACCAGGGAACAGAGGTAGTAAGCATATTTTATCCGGGTACGAGAAGTAGTTTCCACGGGTGGCTCACTAAACCAAGCACTAATTCGATATTCATATCAATCCACAAAATCTATATGAGTATATAAAATTTCCGACATAAAATTCATCTTGAAATATATTTTCAAAGCCCGATAGAATTGAGCCCAAGTCTTTTATATGTAAAAGCTTATCTTTTTGACGTCTTGGGAAATTATTTGACTTCCGCACCGCATGTTTATAACGTGAACCAATTCCCTAGTGTTGCCAGTTACAGCGATATTATGAACAAGGAGGATATTGAACGGGATATTCACCTCTTTGTAAAGTCTTTAGTCTATTCCATGGTGTATTAAAAAATAATATGTACCTATTTGTAACTCTGCTTGTAATGGATCATACCGAATTGCTTTCTAACTTCATGAATTTTTGGAGTTTGGATTAATCACTTATTTTTTCCAGATTAATAACCAAATATCTCATTTGTAACTCTTTCACTCAATAAAAAACTTTTTACAAAAAAATAAAACCGAATCCCAAAAACACTGAAAAGCAAAAAAAACTATTCTTAGGTGCATCGGTCTAGAAGTCAGTGTCTAATGGATGTACCTGAGTTTATACGCCACCGACTTCTAGGCCGATGCACCTAAAATGTTTTTTCGCTTTTCAGTGTTTTTGGGAGTCGGTTTTAAATTTTTGTAAAAAGTTTTTTTATTTTTAGCTTTTCAGTGACAAGCATAATTGTCACTATCCGCATTTGTGGAAAGTTCTCATCAATAAGAATAATATAAGCCCAAACACAAGGTAGCTTACATATTCAGTTGTCGAGTTCCCTCGACCTTCTCTTGTCTCCATCATCAGGTCAGCTTCAAACCTTCACTGTTGCATAGTGTTATCAGACGTACACCTCATTGTCAAGTTTTAAACCTATGCATGCCTACAATTTTCGAAAGTTGCCCTCGATTTCTCAGGGTTTCCATCATCTGACCCTGACCTGGTGATTATGGGACCACCTGGAAAGTATACTCTATAAAAAAAAAGAATTTTGCAAATCGGTCCAGGCGTCTTCGAGTAATCGGTGAACATACACAAAAAAAAGATCCCGACGAATTGAGAACCTCCTCCTTTTTGGGAAGTCGGTTAAAAACCATTGAACGGGTTTTGATGGAACTATTACATCAAAATCGGTTCATTAGATATTGCGTGTGAACAATGTACCTATGTTTCATTATTTATAATCCGATCCAAACGAAATACTTGATTATTACGTCATTGTAGGTACTCATAGGGCAAATGCGCCAAAAGTCGTCACAGAAAATAAATTTAGTTTTTACAAAGTTTTTATTTAATCACAAAATATTTTTTACACAATCTCTTTGCGCGTCTGTTTTTTTAACCTTGAGTAAGTTTGTAGGAATAACCCATTTTCTAAGCTTTGAATGTCTTGTAGCAAAAGACTTTCTTGTCTTCCAGGTATAGGAGTTTCCAATTAATTTAGTTTCCAATGCCACTTGACTGGACCTGTACACACCGGCGAACGCTGAAGCTAACATTTGATCACTGTAACAAGTTTCTCTACAATCTACGAAATGCGCTTGACTTTATTTGTGTTTGTTTATCAGGAAATCGAAGTTACTGAAAATTTGTTCCATTTGGGAGTTTTACCTAGATAGATAATGTGTTTATATAAATATATAAGATTTTTTGTTTGTATAAGCAAAGTTTTTTTTATCGTACTGCTTTTCCTTGGCACTGTGACCGTCTGGATTTGTGATATTGCCTTACCTTAGTAGTTTTTAGTTGCCAATGTAGTTTCATTTAATATACAAAAGATTACAAAATAAAGTAGAATGGCAAATGGAACGCCTACCTTAAATAGTTTCAAAGCGTTTGTTCGTGAGCTTATTGTATTACAAGCCTTTAATTAAAATAATATTCTACATTACATTACGAAATTCTATTTTAACAAGCTTTATGGTTGTAAGGTAAATAAGACCTATAACAGGTACGCCTACACTAATAAAATGGTGAGTATTGGGTTGCTATTGCTACATAGAAAACTGGCAATATACCTACTTACACAAAATAAGGTAAGTACCTATATGAAATTGTAACTTAGGTTTGGTTAATCTAAATACGTGCATAGGAATCGAAGAGTTACTGTGGCCCAGGGCTAAGGGCTCTAGAATGGACAGCAATTTATTTTTATCAAAACCATTTTCGAAACGTCAAGTTAATTGCATAGTTCCAAGGAGTGGGTCTCATGGAGAAGAACCAACGGTGGGTTTTGGTCAGTTAAGGGTGGTAAGTGTGGCACTCCGTTCCACTGTAACCTCAATGAAAGGGCTATTTTACTGGTTTATCGCTTAAAAAAAAAAATAGGTAAATACAAAGACTGTATGCCAAGAAGAAAAGTTTTACGCTGCTGATGCGCTGAAGCAAGATAAGCTTCTTAAACTTTTATTAACTCTTAATATCTTTTGCGACGCGGAGATCCGAACGAAAGAGTAAGTACTACGTTTTTTATCTGGCAACACATACAGTCTTTTGTACAGGCCAAAGATATGATTATACTTATTGTTGACACCAAACTTATAAATCGATTAAAATAATGGAAAGGCAGGTTTATTTATTTATTGTTTGGTGATAAAGATACACATAGCTCATAGTTTCATTTTTATTCTTAATATATTGAAGCAAAAAAAGTACTAAAGTTACTATAAAAGGTACTCAGTTATTCTTCCATCTTAACTTTTCCCGTTTCATCTTTTTATAACAACAATATTACGACGAAGAATACTATACACTTATTTCTCGATTTAACAATAAAGGAGTTAAGCCTAGCCAATTCGCAATAATCCGGCTCAATAACATGCCTTTTCCTTTTAAAACTTCTGAAGGAAAATCTTACTATGAATTTCTTTTGTAACTTTTGTGTTTCAGTATTTTTCCGCACCTTTGCTTTTTAAAAGTCAATTTTAATTTTCACAGAATCGTTCTTAATTGATTTTGCATGGGATTTGTGAAAGCGAATTATTTTTTATTTTAACTCACTGTTCCCGCGGTTCCACCACCCGCGTCCTGAGTTAACTGATCCCATACCTTACCATGGGTTAAAAGTAGCCCATGTCCTTTCGCAGACTCCAGAATATCTGTGAACTAAATTTCATTATAATTTGTTTGTAGGACATTTTGTGCTCCTTAGATGGCAAGCGAAACCGAATTTTGGTTTGGAGATCCGCCTTCACGAGTAATCACGAGGCACAAAATAGCTGGCCAGCAGAATTAACTGTGCAGTTGTAGGACGTAACTTAGCCACGAGCTCCTCAATTACTTACTGGAAACTAGCTACATATAAACATATGTATAAATAAAATTAGTGGCTATTCAGTCTGAAGCTGAAGTCAACTCGGTATAAAGGCACAATTCTGAATGAAACAAGCTCGGCATGCGGGTTTACTTTAGAGCTCTCATGACGTTTGTACTATTATTCGTGTCGACTTCAATGTGAAATAACTATGGTGAGAAGGTTTACAGAGGGTGAAGTCTGTAATGCTTTCTAAAATAGTTTTTTGTTTTGTAGAAATTGCGGCAAAATTCGTGATACTCATGAGAACTCTTGGCACGATTCAAAAATATATTTCAGTGTTAAATAGGTAGCCATTTATCGGGCAAGGCTTCTTTATAGGAAGTAGTTTCCCCGTGGACGCTGGTTGAACCAGTAAGAACAGCTTTTTTCTATTTAATCCTAAAACTACTGCAGGCATTTTAATGCGGGTTTCAGTAATAGAGTGAATTCATTAGGAATGATAAGTTTTACACTTAAGTTATACTTACCACGAGCGCAGATAGCTAGTCTTAAATAAAAATAATAAATCTGTTACCAAACTATATACTTGTAGTTGACTTTCTGCATAAATATTTTGTACTGCGTTAATCGCAGAAGTTTTAAAAGTTGGTAAGCGATGCAAAGAGGGGTATTTGCGCATGGCCGGTCTCTTGAAATGGCTTTACTTAATACCAACGCCAAGCAGTGTAAAGTATCTTAGCTTTATAAATATAGTTACTTATTTAATCTTTGATACTAAGAAAAACAAGAACTATACAGCTCTCGGAAAATGCACAGAATTTGAGAATTCTGTTGCTAAAGTCAATTTATTTATGGAGAAAATTTCCGACGTCATTATATGTATTATCCTTTTTCTGAAAGATCGAAAGAGATCTTGAATAAGCTCTGGAATACTGTTACAGCCTTTTTATAGTCCCACTGCTGGGCACAGGCCTCCTCTCACATGGAGAAGAATTGAGCGTTAATCATTATGTGGATTATGGAATAATAATAACTTGAAGTTAGAATCACATTACAATGTCAGGCACAATAATCGAAAAGTTTTCCTGCGTACCGGTCTTGATATTTCACCTCTGACCCACTTTTTCACATTTTTCCTACCTATATCTAAAAAATGCGGATGATATGTGGGCGCGAGCAAAGGTGCACATAGAGCGAGTAATCTATGTAGAGGTATAATTATACTACTCAATAAATAATATGAGGTATCAATTTTGTTTGTTTGCACCCTAATCTACTGAAACTATTTGAAAAATTCACTGTAGGAAAGCTACATTATCCCGGAGCAACATAGACAATTTTTTTTCCTGCAATAATTCCCCCGGGATGCGGATGAAACCGCTGAAAAGCACCTAGTATTATTATATAAAACCCATATCTATACATAATATTCACGGTTGAGTGTTTTTGTCCGAACTTGTAACAATGGCTATTGACTGAAGCCTCCGATAAGAGAATGGCTCTTGAACAATTGACTACCTATCGACGCACGCCGCGACACATCGTGTTCGAAAATCATTTTTGGTTGAAATTATTTACAGTTCGCTGCGTCAATGTGGGAAAATTAACGTGCTTATATTGTTTAACATTTTTTTGTACTTTTATTGATGAAGTTTACTTTTGAAATGACCTCGTTAATAGCTTCCAAAAATACAAGAACCGTAGAGCTCTTAGAAAATGCACGGAAATAAGATTTTAAAGTTTTAGGAGAAAATGTCTGAATTTGATTTATTTATTTAGCTTTAGAGACGCCAGCACATCAGGCTACTACAATCGGTATTTCTAATATATTTAACTTTGTGTCCAAATAAGGTTTACCGTTTAATATTGATTGCAAAAAAATTACAAATTATAGCAGCTTGTTGTGCTAGCCAACATATTTGAGAATTTTTGTCATCTCCATACCACATTAGATCAAAATCACCCATTTATCATGAAAGCATACGAGTATAACTACATAATTCACATTCTCATTTAGATATAATAAGTATATTGGAATAGGTTATGTAAACAGCTGTTATGTGACAGATATGAACGCTAATGTTTACTTGTGTACATAACATTAAATAAATATTACTTAAAATAATAAACGGAGGCATATTTATGTTTGTAATGTTACGTAAATATTTTATGATTACACTTATATGTACAACTTCGCCGAGTGTGTGCCTATTAATTATTCTCATATAAGTAGGTACTTACATTATGTGCGAGTGTACAGTTAGGTTCAAAAGTAGCTGAATGAAGGGTCATAATTTCTTAACAATATTACAAAAATCTACTTAATTAACATCCTAAACTTAAAAAAACTGAAATAAATTTTCAAAAACAGCTTAACACCGTGTCGTCTATAACTTACCAGAGTACCTTTTCATCAACTTTTTTGAAGTTTAGGATGTTTAGTTGTCATTTGTATTGTCAAGAAATTACGACCCTTTACGTTGTCATTCACTTTTGAAAGTGTTGATTTGTTCAGCTACTTTTGACGCTAACTGTACGTAAGTAGGTACAGTATACGTGAAACCTTTGAATATTCAATGAATTGTATCGTTTTAAATGCTTACAGAATTTTAAATTACATTTTATATTGCCACTTACCGTTTTCTGCGGTTTTGCTCGCGTCCTGGTGGGATTGCTTTCTGTATACGGATAAAAAGTAGTCTATCTCCGTTTACGGAGTATCATAAACCTCTGTGACAAGTTTCATCTCACCTCAATCGGTTGAGCCGTTTTTGTGTAAAAGCGAAACAAAGAAAATCCCTCTTTGCTTGCATATTTATAGAAACTTACTTAACTAAAGTTTCACCTCATTTGGTCTAGCAGTTTTAGCTTGAAAGCACAACAACGAGAATCCCACCTTGCATTTGGATATTTATAGAAACTACCTCTACTAACTAAAAGTAAAGTTAAATATAACATTTCACATAAAAATATCTACCCATACTTACCCAACATAAGTTCGTTTCCTCAGCAATAAATCTTTGGAAGCACTTTCCAGTACAAATGTAATTTAGGGAGTCGTGACTCTTCAGATTGACCTTATCACTTCGCCGAGTGTTCTCGATCAATTTATTAGATCGTTTTCACACTATGAGCCAAGTTATAGAATAGAATAGAAGGTTAATTTCGAACGTTATCAATAATATTGCAAAGAAAGATTGTGCACCTATTACCTCAATCACGCATGCTGCTTGCATAAACACGTAAATCAGATTGTTCTTCTTTTACCCGATTGTGGGAAGTGTTTTGGACGGACGCATGTCTTTCCACAAAAATTTGCCCACGTTTTCTTCCCGATGCCATTCCGTTTATTGGATAACTGATAACTTTTATTTTTATCGACAGAGGACACGATTTTGGAAGCTAAATAATGATGGCGTTAGGAGATTCACATACAACAGAGGTGTCGTTCAGACAGCAATTTTGTAGTTACAGTACCATATCGGAGCTTTTAGTCTTACTAACCCCACAAAATTACTATCAAAACTGCGACATTTAACTCAAAAAGGTTCATATAAACCTTCTGAAAAACATTTATATAGCCCCATTCTTGTTAGAGTTCCCTTGGGAGAGCACTATACAAGCGTACAAGGGCAGGCGCGTATCGGAACTTAGAACTACGTCACAAGTTTCTTGAACTACTTTCATTACTAGTTTAGTTTTATCTCTTAGGATCTGTAGTTACTTTGAATGGTTAGGTGTGAGTTCGATTCGGTATTTAGGTACTTAATAATGTGTCCAAGTAGCTATTTCGGGTACCTGAGTATAATATCTACCTACAGTGTGACAATGTTTAGTTATTGGTCCAGTAGTTCTTGAATTTATTTGTTACATGCGGGCAATTTTTTCTTCTTTAGAAAACAAGATCTTTTGACTAAAGGCCGATTTTTCAGTCGTAAATTAATATATCTATCTGAGGAATAAATATAGCGGTTTAACATATTTTTATACAAAAGCTGTCAAAAGTCCAACATATTCGCCAGATATAAGTTATCTACTAAGGCGACTCAAAATCGTCCTTAAATAAAACATACAACATATGATACGAACATAATTATTTTTATATTTTTATAAAGTACCTACTTAAAAGCTGCTATTTCTCTGCAAAAGGATTACATATAAGTAATGCTTTTCCTAGAATGTTTTGAAACATGAAAAATACACGGATTCACAAGCAACAACATACTGATTTCAGTTGCAGGATAAGAAGATTTAATTTTCACGAAAAAAGATAAAAATGCCGTATAAACGGTTCTGAAGTAATTTACATAAAATGTAAGGGGCTTCGTAAATTATTGCGGGTTTTCTTGTTAGAGGTTTCTACCCTCCTTTTTACCGCATTGCTGTGCGTGGCAGTATACAAATTAGTGTCTTTGCTTCTTTATGTTGCTTAGAAACCAATATTATAAAGGAGGATGTAAGTTTTCTCTAAAACTGCAATTGAAAAATCCATTTGTTGCATTGTAAGAATGAAAATGAAATGAATGAATTAGGTAGGTACTAGGGAAAAACGCTTGTAGTGATTGGCGCTTTATAAAGATTGATAGCAGTTTCGTTATTTACTATAGGTCTCATTCTAACTGATAGTTAGGTTAAACACAGAGGACACAAGTGTTAAGTAAAATCGAAGGAAATTTTATCATCTTCATCATTATTTTTCCAACAATTTCATATGTAGGTGTATCACTATCATCCAGACATAAGTTTCCACCAACGCGCAACATACCAACCAAAACTTATGAGACGAATACAACTCCTACCCAAATTCTACTGAACTTACCAAAGGCGATGACACATCATACCCAGAAAACCCTAAATCAAAATATAAATGGCTAATCCAACGACAAAACAGCAAACTGAACATGAATTTGGCACACAAACGACAATATCAAAGCAATGAGTCTCATTAAGTGTGCCGTTGGCAACCCTGATCCGCCATGTTTGTGCCAACACCGTTTCCGCTTCCGTTCCAATTTTAAAAAGGCTCAGCATTTTTCTGAGTGTTTGAAATTGGAAGGCGGTTATGGCCGTTGAGATGCTTACTTGATATTTCAATGTTATTTAATTTTGTTTTGTTATAAAGTTACTTATTTAGAATAATGACAGTAGAACTGAAAAGAGCCTTTTGATATATTATGTGATTTAGGTCTAAAATACAAATAAAACATGCATATCCAGTATGAAAATATTTCTTAATATTTTGCTGTAGGTATCACAATTTTCTTTTTTCTCATTAAAATTTCAAAAGTAAAACGTGAAACATTTTAGATTTTTTAAGCTCTGAGTATTAAAGTTGTAGTTTATTCTTGATTAAAAGTTGACAAACTTTTCTAACCATTTTCACAGGTTCTTTTCAAGGATTGGGATGTCACACTTTTATTAATTTTATACCATCAAATCACCATGATCATTATAGAACTGGATAATTCCCACATCGCGAAACAGCCAAAGAATTGAAACCAGAAAAGCTCTCAAGATTATCTTAGATTAAACAAGAGAGACAAAAATAGCGTTATCTCGTGAGTGCGAGAGGGACGCAATCAATTGTCCATTAACCACAGTTCAGTTAAGGGTGTTGTACCATCAAACATTATAACAGCCTTTAACTGAATCATTCATGCAAAAATAAACCTTGTATATAGGACATACAGATCAGATTCATTTGACAGTCTTGACTGATTTCACAGGCTTCTATAGGTCCAAAATGTTAATCATTCGAAATTGAACATTATGTACTTGTAATGGAGTTGTAATTACAATGATTGGGCATTGGTGAATGAGGTGTGTAGAGTAGATTCTGCTTGCAAAATTGTCGATGAGTGACCCAAAGATACGAGAGTAATCAGTATGGTTATATTTTTACGGTTGATCGATTATTTAATTGTTTGTTGTTAATCCTCTATATATCTATGGATAGATTATAGAAATAAGTATGGATAGTTTTACAAACTTGATAAGTCTTCTTAGTTTGGGTATGTGAGTGAATGATACAATATAATTATGTAGTGATCATGAAAAAGAACGAAACTTCAGAGTACCATGTAATGATGCACTAGCAACTGGCAGCGGTTTCCCTTGCTTCCATACCATAGAAACTACGTGGATCCGAATAAAAAGTAGCCTAATAAATAAGCTTCCTCGATAAATGGGCTATCTAGCACTGAAAGGGTTTTTCAAATTCGACTAGTTATATCTGTGATTAGAGCGCACAAGCAAAAAATTCTGCAGCTTTATAAGATGAACGAAAAATTAAGCAATCAAAAATAACTTGAATTTAAAAGATATGTTAATCTGGAAGAAAATAATGGATTTAATACGCGTCTTAATTGGGCATACAAAAAAGGAAGCAAATTGGCCAGCGAAATTCTTTCAAGACAATGGCCTGACCAGCCTCTGTAAGTGGATTAAAAATATTAGAGGTTGTTACAAATTTAATGGGCCAAATAAATTTTGGGAGCTTTTTTATGACTGGCTTGTGTTAAAAAAATGTTGCACTGATGCAAGAGACAAAATCTGACTTGCCTTAAATTATTAAGTTTACGTTAATCGCAAGTTAAATCATATCTATTTATAGAAAAGTATTTTTTATCTATACTAAAAGCTTCATTTGTTTATTGGCTCTAACGCGCTAATCTCAAAGACTATTGGGCTAATAAAAAAAAGTATTTTAGTGTTAGTTACATAATCTATTTACTGATTAGGTAGTCATCGGCTAATGTGTGTATCTTGCATACAGTAGGTAAATATACCTACAGATAGTATATAGATATACTGAAGTCTTAATAATAGAAAAAAAAACCTGTTTATGGATCAATCAAAATTGTCAATGACGAGACAAAATTGTAATTCTCTTTGAACTTTCGTATAAATTAAATGAGCCAATATCCGAAGCCATAAAAATGAAATAAATTATTTATCACAAACGCAGTACAGTCGTGATTCTGCTACGATGATGATTAATTATTTTCAGTGTACTGTGACCAGGCTTTTGGGAAAATACGGATGCCGTTTTTAGAAGATATTTTTTATAATTTAATATGTTTGCACTGTCAAAGGTTTCATGAAATAAATGTCCAGAAAAGGTTGACTACAAAGAGATATCGAACCAAAAAGGCATCTGTATGTACTTGATACATTGTACGTAGTACATATTATATCGATGACTTCATATAATTTGACACAGTTCCAAGTTGAAAAATACAAAAATTGTGTGAAGACTCTGTTACTTATGAAAGGATGTCAAAATGTCTGAATTTTGGTTACTTTGAAGGTTAACATGATTTTGGATAAAAGCTATTTACACTGGTTTTACCGTACCAGAACAGCCAGTAATAAGAGGTATGTTTCCAGGCACTCTTAGATTTTATTGGCTTTTTACATGTACAGTTTCCTCAAAGGGAATACATTAACCCGATACAAATGTGGAATTACCTCTATGTTTATATCTTTTGTAACATTCAGACAATTTGGTTGTTGACGCCGTATATATTTTGAATCTAATTGGAACTTATGATCAGTCGCTTCTTGTAAAACATTGGTACTCAGCTGCATACGATTAGACTGGAAGCCGACCCCAAATAGTTGGCTAGGCAGATGTTATACAAAAAAAACTAGCCGTTTTCCCATGGTTTCACCCGCGTCCCGTGGGAGCTACTACCCGCACCGGGATAAAATATAGCCTATGTTTCTCGCAGATAATATAGCTTTCTAATGGTGAAAGAATGTTTAAAATCGGTATAGTAGATATTGAGTTTATCCATTACAACCCAACAAACAAAGTTTTCCTCTTTATAATATTAGTATAGATAGTCAAAAGTAAAGGATTGTTTCTCTATAACAGAAAGTATGGCTAACAAAGAAAATCAAGGGTGAACAGTATTCGGCAATCAATCTCTGCCCTAAAGGGCTTCACATTTGTTCGCACCGAGTTAATATCGCTGGGCAATTTCCGTTGCGACAATGATTATGTGTGTGCCGACCTTAATTAGTTTGGGGTCTATTGTTTTGTAATGGCGGACGGATCACTCTATCATGAAGTTAGGTGATTATTTTCACTTGTCTATGGGCAATGGAATTTGACATTAGGTAGATATATAGGTGATATATCTACCTAATTTTTGCTCGGATCTTAAGGGCCACAAGTTTTATATATATTCTTTCAATATTTCAAATGTCTTCCTATTGCTATTATCAATATCGGGCCAAATTGAGAAAAAAACGTTTGTTGTAAGGGATCTAGAATTTTCTGAAAATATTGCAGTGTTTACGAAAAATCCAAGTATAGACAGCGAATAAAGCCACCTTGCCCCTCTCTAATACGGAACTCTTAAAAGTACATTGAATCGTTGAATGTCAAATTAAAAATGAAATTGAATCTATTCATTAGTCTAAGTAATATTAAAATCTAACCAAATAAAACCTAATTAAAAAGATGAAAAGAAATAATTTGTGTTTCAATTCGACGTAATTTGTTCAAGATATATTAATATTTGGATTAGGATCGGAGAGATAAATTAATAGCAATATGTTGGCTGGAATTACACTGGCTAGCAATTAATTTGGGTCATTCACATAATAACCTTCTCACTATTGCCAGACAGTTATTTAGTTGTTAATACAAATAGAGTTTGAGATAATATGTTGCTTTTTGTTTTGGTCACATAAAGTGAGTATTTAGAAGCATTGCATTGTTATTTTTGTACATATACCTACATAGGTATTTCATTTAAAATGTGTCTACATTTTAAAGCCTGCTGCAGATTAAGGCTATTAGGGACACAGAATAAACCACAGATTATGAAATAGTTACTATAAACTGTCAGCCGATAAATGGTTCAATGGTTGGTTAAAAGTTTTTTGGGAGGCTAATATGAATATTTTTAGTTGATCTAGTCTTGATATGATACTTGGTCGTTTTAAGTGTTACTCTGATTGCCCTGAACAATGGCAAAAACTAAACTGACTAAGATCTCCATCCTCGAAATTCTCTACGCTGACGATGTGTGTCTTATGTCTGACAACCTGACATATTTGCAAAAATACGTCGATGCATTACATCAGTCCTGCATAAGATTTGGCTTAGTCATAAGCATCGCTAAGACACAGATCCTCAAACAACCGTCACGTGGACACGAACTAGACAAGGAGACTGTAAAAGTGGATGGCAAGCCACTAGAGGAAGTAACTCATTTTAAATACCTTGGAAGCAATATCAGAAATGATAACACCCTAGCTTCAGAGATACCTCTACGCATCGCAAACGCGGCTGCAACATTTGGACGACTCAATGACCGTGTCTGGAGATCCCATGACATAAAGCTGCAAACTAAAATCAACGTTTACAAAGCACTAGTGTTGCCTCTGCTTATGTATGGCGCGGAGACGTGGTGCCTATATAAGTCAGATGTAAAAAAACTCGACACATTCCATCTTAGGTGTCTGAGGTCGATCTTAAGAATAAAGTGGCAAGATCGCGTTTCCAACACGGAGGTTCTCCGACGGTCTAATATGTATGGAATGGAGGCGTTGTTAATGCAACGACAACTCAGGTGGTGTGGACACGTCATTCGCATGGACAACCACCGTCTACCTAAAGCGATCTTCTATACCGAGATGGCAGAAGGTAAACGCAAGCAAGGAGGACAATATCTTCGCTACAAGGACGTTTTCAAAAGACATCTGAAAGCGTGCGGTATCCACCCTACAGATTGGGAGAAGCTTGCCTTAAATAGGTCATCTTGGCGCAAAACGATCTATGAAAACGTCAAGTTATTCGAAGAAAAAAGACTCGAGGCTTTAGACGAAAAGCGCCAGTTACGAAAAGAGAGACCTAAGCCTTCATACAACTATACTCTCAATAGTGCGGGTCAGTTATTCTGCAGCACTTGCGACCGGGTCTTTAAATGCAAACTCGGTTTCGCCAGTCACATCAGGGCTCATGCTAGGAGGTGAACTTGCCATAGGTCGCCGTTATCGAAAACGATAAGGAGGACTATATATACTATACTCTGATTCATCTCATACAGATTTATGAAACCGTACAAAGTATTAGTCGACTTAAAGTTTGCAGTTGAACTTAGAATTTGCTCACGTCTGGTCTTTCATCTATACTTACTAATATTACAAAGCTGAAGTGTTCGTTTATTTTCTGAATGTTGAGAAATCCATGTGTTTAGGTATTCCATACCAGCTAGGTATTACCTAGAATAGACGGTAGAATAATCAAGTTTAGACTAGACACATATAATATAGCGCAAGCACGTCGGTTAGCCTAAATACGGGCGGTTACCAATTCTGGTACGATCTAACTAGGTTCTGATGTAACCGCAGTTAGCTATTAAGGTTTGGTAAGATAACTGTATGTAATGTTCTAATAAGTCGGCATGGCTTTGCAGTGGTCAATTATTTGGTAAGACATATTTTTAATGTACCTCATCATTTGCCTAGCCTTTTCCCAACTGTGTAGGGTCGGCTTCCAGTCTAACGAGATGCAGCTGAGTATCAGTGTTTTAAAAGGATTTAAAAGGACTAGCTATCACACCTCCTCAACTCAGTTACCCGGGTAACCCAAAACTCCTAGGTAAAACTAGTTGTCAGACTTACTGGCTTCTGAATACCCGTAACTGCTGACTGCCAAAGATGTTCAATGATAGCCGGGACCTATAGTTTTAATGTATTTATCTATTTAAATATTTTATGTGTTCATCAGCCATTTTGTTTGTTGATCTTCTTCTTATTGTGGAAATTGCAGATTTAGTCACCTCACAAGTTTGGAGTTTTCTTAAATCTGCCTGACGGGCTCTGATGTGGAATTGTAACAAAGACTGCTAAGAGTATTGGGTAGCATTTGGGGACGCCGGTTTTACGTGCCCTTCCAGGTATGGGTGTACTTTTTAATTTACTATTATTACTAATATGTATGTTAGTCTTTAAGGTATACAGTCATCTATAAGGCCAATGTAGCCTGAAAATAAAGGTACATATTTAGACTTGATTAGATCACACCCCTATCCAGAAATTGAACCTAGGACCATCAGTAGTACTTGCGACCAACGGGAGTTTTTAATTATTTTCACTTCCCCTTTACTTTTGCAGACTTAAAATATATTAGCAAAACCTTCCAAAAGTTTAATTCTTAATCCAGGATTAGCAATTTCACGGCGCTGTCTAATTATATTAACGTTTTACAAAATGCTCGTGTTTTCTAATTGTTTGCTACTTTCATTGTTTCAGCTAATTTCATTGTTCTGCCTTTATTTGATAACTTAATTTTATATTCGGATAGACAACCTAATATTGTAATTGGTTTTATTTTCGATGGTAAGATAATATTGTATTGTATATGTATTTTAATATTAAAAAACAAAAAATCTTGGTAAGTATGTCTATTCGCCATGAACTCAAAAACCGGCCAAGTGCGAGTTGGACTCGCGTACGTAGGGTTCCGTAACATCCAAACTAATATCCTATATATTTATGGATGTCGAGCAAAAATGAACGAAAAAATCACGTTTGTTGTATGGAAGCCCTCCGAAATATTTATTCTATTCTAGTTTTCAGTATTTGTTGTTATAGCGGCAACAGAAATACATCATCTGTGAAAATTTCAACTCTCTAACTATCACGGTTCATGAGATACAGCCTGGTGACAGACGGACGGACGGACGGTCGGACAGAAAGAATAGGGTCCCGTTTTACCCTTTGGGTACGGAACCCTAAAACGGAAGCACAGATTTTCAGAAGCAGGTAGAATAATTCAAGAAGAAGATAAATTAATAAGTTAATCTGTTCTAATGTAACGTCAAATCAAATCTATGTGGAGATTTAAACATAAAGACTAATTGAAATATTTCTCCTGTAACATTTTCCAAACTATATCCACGACATCTAAGCATTAGATTTGTAACTCTATGCAGTACACAACAAGACTGAACTTCCAATAACAAGCTGCGTTGCAAGCGTTGTCCGAATATAAGCTGGTTCATTACTCACGTGAACGCCATTAAGCCTGCTCTAACAATGCTGGATTAGTAACGTAACCAGTTTGTTTTAACCTATCCGGCTATTCCATGCATGTTTCTAGTTTATTCCATCTGTGTTCCGATTATAAGAAGAGTTCGTGGCTAAGTCAAAGCCAGATCGATCATAAGATTGAGCAACGCTTGGCACGGTCGGTCTGTGGATAGTTGGCTATTTTGTCATAGCGAGTTGTTCCGTGTTTTGGATGGCACGATAAGCTGTAGGTCCCAGCTATCTGGGACGAGCTAGCAGCTAGAAGTAGGTATCAGCTAGCTGGGACCTACATAGACCTTAATCTATTCTATACTAATAAGTTTAATGAATAGTTTTTTTTTTGTAACCTAAAGGCTCCAAAACTGCTTAATCGATTTGAAAAAATCTTTCAGTGTTGAAAAGCTTCACTCTTCCCGAGTAATTTATCCCGGTACGGGCAGTAGTTCCTACAAATGCGGGAAAACGGCTAGTGTAATATACTGGTACTCAACTATATGCTTTAAGTGTAACTGTAGGTAGGTTTCAGTCCAGTTTGGCTTTCAGTCTATATTATTGGAAAAAGATAGAGAGACATTTTAGCATGAGATGAAGAAGTGATCAACACTTATTTACCACAGACAAACAAACATTAGATTTAAGTCTTTGTTTCCCAATAAAGATGTTAATCTAAAGGAATTATGGTAATGCGTGGTTAAGTATGTAAATTGCCGATTATAAAGTCAGGGGTGCCGATTATGGTAAGGAAGTTATATTCCCGCCTTACAACTGAGGAATTGGAACAATTATATTTGACTGACGTCTTTATTATATCCGTGAATGAAGTTATGAGAAACAGTGGGTTTAGATTTAGAAAAAAGCTAATTTATTTAATGAGTTACACACTTTCTTATACATATATTTTTTATGTGTGTAATTTTAGCCTGTTATATTCATGATATGGTCGAAAGAAAAATAAATTATTTAACTTACAGGGCCCATTTAGCTACTCTACTTTATAAATCCTATCCCCATATAACATTTAGCTAGAATGCTAATAAATAATTGAGTACCTGTTATGAAAAGATTAGCCTTTATTTTTGGAAAATTTCAGAGGATTGTCAAGAATCATATAGATTGGCAGAAATGATATTTTCAATGTCTTTTTTTAAATTGACCTACCTATCTACTATAATTTCTTCATAAACATTATATTTTTCTTAATGATTTTAATTTTATCCAACGGTTGCAAGTGGTCTCAGCAGTAAACAGACCCACCACTAAAGGACAGTACAATTCTACGTAACTTATGTATAACTTACCAACTTTATACTTGCCCTTTCTTAATTTCGTGCGTCACAGTACTGCCACGTTCACAGGATGCGGTGGAAAGTCAGTATTTCATGCGAAACAATAGTCATCTGACCACGGAGCGAAGAAACATCCTTAATTAAGTTTACCAACTGTTCTTGTTCTAAATAAGCACATTTTGTTCTAATTTTAGCTTGTTTTGTAGGTATTTTTTAACTTAGCTTCCAAAAAGTGCCATCAGAAGATGTATTTTGTAAAAAGTAACAATAAAAATGCAATTTAAATTTAATGTCTAATATTCGCGTAAGTGTCAGAAATCAACATGCTAATTTAAGTATTTTTTAACTACTAGCTCTCGCCCGCGGTAGCACCCGCGTCCCGAGATACCTGCTTCCCGTATCCGGATTGCGACAAAAGGATGAAACCAAAGGATATAGGGATTCATTTTTATAAATATAGATTATCATTAACTTAGCTATTCCTCTTCATTTCCTGCCAATATAAAAATGCCTACCAATATTACGTCATTTCCAAATGCGTTCAGAAATCGAATCCGCAACGCAGTCAAGCGTTCGACCAATCGTGATCTCTAAAAATACCATCGTTAGTACACGTCATGTGTATCGAGACCACAGAGGAAGGAAGGATAGCGGAGATGCCATAGGTAGGTCAGGCGCCTTCTTGTAGGTCAAGGAACGTACGTAGGAGGCGGGACCAAACGATCAGTTGTGACACATGTGACTTACGAGGTATTAGGGTTCCTTGGGACACCTGTTTAAAAATGGTCTTGATTAATTAGTAATTTTATTTTGAAAAAAAAGTCGTGTTCCAAAGATGAGTTGATGAGTCTGTCAATCTGTCAAAGGTTAATCTTGATTGATTTTTGATATGGTTTAAATAAAATGGGCGGGTGCCAAAGAAAGTGTAAAAGGATGGAGACAGTAACGTTTCTCGTCCCCCGAACACCCACATTTTAGCGCGCTACTTTCTTAGGAGATTTTGCGTTATGACATCTCCGCTAGTCATTTTGTTCTCTATGATGGAAACCCATCGAGTTTGATTGGAGTAGTGACGTCATCGCGGTGACGTTACACCTGAGTGATATAGATTTCGGCTTGACCCAATATTTTTTAATGATCATAGGATGTTGTTTTTTTATATCAAGGTTTTTGAAAGAGTCTTTCATGTTGTACGATATTTTTTTTGTGTAAATTAATCTGGAGCTAAATAGAATGATATTTATGCTTTTGTCGTTATAATATACTAATTTCGTTTTGGGTAATACAGAGGACATCTAGGCTTAGTTTATTTCAATGTTGGAGTTTGAGTAAAATACCATCAAATACATTTAAGAACGAGACAAAGAAAGGAATTTACCACTTAAAGTAATCAAATTTATTGTCAATCAGTTTATTTACAATAAACACTAGCTACGTATGTTACAATAATGATAATTCTTAAAGGCCTACACACATTACCGCTGGTTTATTTCGTAGATTACCCGGACAAAGTAGATAGGGGAAAAAATACGTTACAAGTTATATAGACATGTAATTATAGGTATGTTTCAAACGTAAATTAATTGCTACATATTTTTATTTAGTCTTCATTTATTAATTTAGCTCTTTTTTTTCAATTATGTCTCAAATAATATACCAAATAAACAACGTCTGTCTAGGCCCACTAAATACAATTGAAAGCTCATACATTTTGCAAAATGCACATAATAATACTAGTAACATGTATTTACAAAATTAACACCACTATTTTTATTTTTTAACCAGCCACGTAAAGGGCAAAGTTAATCATACATACATTGTTGATAGTAACTGGTTATTTCTGAAAATAGCCAGTTAATACCAGCTATGTCTATGACGTATTAAGCAACATTTTATACGAATCAGTGTATTTTAATACAATCTGACAATAGGAAAGTATAACAACTACTAGGGTAAGTAATTTTATATATTTTTTTTCACAAATTATCAGTAAAAATAGCACATAAGGTATTATAATACGTTTTTTTTAACAATAAAAAGGCACTGTTTTGAATCGTAATCCAAAAGACGTAAGATATTAAATAGGAGTAATAAAATGGTTTTGGTGTTCAGTCATGGCGTTTTAGGATTTTAGTTATCATTTTTAACTATAGTAAATTGGGCGTTTTCTACTACTGTGGACAATGTTGATAATTTTAATGAGGTGATTATAAAGAATGACGAAATTCTGACAGGACATTTTTTTTTCTGAAAATTACTGTGATTGAGTAAAATTTACAATCACCTCATAAAATTAATATAGATTACAAACAGTTAATATGAGTATAAGGATAACTATAGTACATGAACATGTATAAATGTTTCACTAAAGTTATTTATAATATTAAATACAACATCAAATCCTTAAGTGCATTCGCATTGATTATATACATTTATATAATATCTAAATATTACATTTATATAAACAAAAAGTTTGAAAAATTACTGAAACAATTTTTTAATGAACTTTCAGATAGCTGCCTTTGGGCTATTTTTTCAATTTTACAACTTTAACCGCATTGGAATACGGACAAAGTGAATAATTACCTATTTGTTTAATAAATGCATAGTGAATGGCATTTAGTGCCAATGATGAACAGTTTTTTAAAAACTTTAACCAAATAGTTGTAATGTTTAATTGAATTTCTACCTTAATCAAAGGTCGATAGAAGTTATTTTGATAATTTTGCTACGATAAATGAGTTGGTTTTTGGCATGAATGGAAGGAATAACATGGACCCTGGATCATTCGAATTTGAACATAAAATTGTACAAATACCAGAACGCAAGTTAATGTTATACTTCTTGTGAAAAAGTGTTGAAATCCTAATGTAAATATAATTGTCAGTTTTATTATAATTCTTTGTGTATTTAGGGGAAAATTGTGATTTTACTCACCCCTGAGGTGACTTAGAACTTTTCATAATGGTAATTTCGTGAAATTACCAAACATTATGTGAAATTGCAACACCGTTTTTGATACTCAAAAATATTTTTGTTACCATTCCAATTACATTAGGAATTCATGAAATGTGGGTACACACAGACAAAATTATAACTAAGTATGCCATAGTTCCATAATATAGTAACACATACTGATTAACTACACAAATAGGTATATTGGTGTATTATTATATAGGTACTATATATTCTATAAAATTACGACAATATTGTTATGAGTTATTAATAATTATGTAAGTACGCATGGTCCAATAACATTAGCATTTATTATACAATATATAATTATATATATCTACATGATATAATATATCACTTATAGTTATATATTGCTGATACGTCATTTTAATGATATATTAAAAGTATTCGGGAAAATACTGCACGTCTCACTTGTACCTTACTTAAATATTTAAATATAAACTTATCTAGATTTATTAAATTCTCTCAAAATTGGCACATAACGACTAGTAATACCAATTTTATATTTTGGCATTTTATTTTTTTGGTTGGCAACACGGCTGGTTACGTCATCTGATCGGAACTTATATGAGAATTAATATTAAAAAGCACTTTATTTACATCGACTCCCAACTTGTACAGGAAATTGAAATGTCTGAACAGTAATTAATTTTTCAGGGAACATTTTTTGTCTCTGCATACTTTAATAACTTTTAAGCCGGATACACATGTTACAACACCAAAAGTATTACAAACAAAATATTCTAAAAAATACACGACACAGAATCTAGCTGCCACAACCAGCCGCATCATTTTAACATTTAAATATAAACAAACAATACAAACTAGCTTACACTTGAACAGAAGTCCCACTTTAGACGAACACCGGTCCGTCACTCTCCACTCACAGGACGTGGAGATTCTCACAGTTTTTGAACTTAGAGTCTTCTTTCCCGAAGATCCAGGTGAACATTTGTCTGGCCTTCATACTTGCTCGGACAACTCCTCGGGATTTGTACCAGTGGGCTGGTGAGGATTCCCCCTCCTTCGGCGGTGTACTGCTGTCGTTTTAGCCGGATCTGGTTGAGAATGCCAACTAGAAGTTCGTCTACGTTGTGGTTTATCCCGACTGAGACTTCTATGAATTTCGCTTTGTAGGTGCAGGCTAGGCATTTGCCGTCTGTGGGAGAAAAGGTGGTATTAGTTTTATGTTATGTAAAAAAGTAGCACGGTATTTTCAAAGTTCATTAGACAGTTAAATATCTGTATTTGTTAGTTAGTGAATTTTTTAGTTCTGAAACACTTGAAGGTAATGGGAGCTTTTGTTACTAAAATCAGCGGAAACAATAATCTTTCTATCTGTATGAAGTATCTAATCGACAATTTTAAGCATCGTCTCTTAAAACAAAAAATACAATTTTAAAGCGTATTTCGACATTTATTTATTCATTGAAAAATAAACGTATTCAGTTTTTCATTACAAACTTTCCGGACGAAAATAAACTCGGACACCCAGAAGGCGCAATAAAAAAATATACAAAAAAAGCCAAATAAACTTCGTAACGTCAATGTTTAGTTAATAAGATAATAGGAATAAGGGAATCATAAGCCCTGGAGCCTATCCCTGAGGAAATCAGCTCGCCTATAAAACATAATTATGTGGAAACTGTCCTTAATAAAAATATATATTGGATACACAATATTCCGTGTTTGGTCGTACTAAGTTTGGTAATCTTATTATAGGGCAGAGACACAAATCCAAACTAATATTATAAATGCGAAAGTAACTCTGTCTGTCTGTCTTTTCTTCGCACCTAAACTACTGAACCGATTTGTCTGAAATTTGGCACAGACATTTTAGTTTGGAACTTGAAAAAGGCCATAGGATAGTTTTTATTCCAAAAAAATTAATTTATTCTGGACATACAGCATCATCTATCGGTCAAACCAAAAATCTGCCGGAAGTCACTATTCCACGCGAACGAATTCGCGGGCAAAAGCTAGTCTTCTATACAGGGTGTTTGGCGCATGGACCGACACAATTTTTTGGGGGATTCGTGAGGCCATGTACTAGTTTTCACTCATAGACCCAATGTCCTATATGTCACTGTATTCGAGATACGATTTTTTTTGTTTGTTTTTAAAAATTACCGGAACTATCACCTTTAAAACGCTATAACTTTTCAGTCTGTTGTCGAATTTACACCAAATCACTTTCATTGCGTTCTCTGATGTATTATTATTCCAAATAAAACATAAATTCATAGCACTAGATGGAAAAAAATACTTGTTGAGCTTCCAAAGTCTTAAAATGAAAAACGTATGAAAAATGTCAAATTCAAAATTAATTATAAAAAAGTAAAAGCTTTTATGAACTTCATTTAATAAAAAAATGCCTACTTAATACCCTTTCCAACGATATGCCACATGGGTGTGAAATCATTAATAATGTCGTCACAAACCTAAAGGTACACATTAACCAGTGCCAGGGTAATGAAAACACAAAATGTTTTAAAATGTTTTAATTAAATTTAAGTTATAAATTATGTTCAAAATGACTGCCTCTGTTGCGAATGCATGCACGGCATCTTTTCTAATTTCTACAGTCGTCGTCCTCAGTCGCATTTCTGCTTTCATAATTTCAAAGGCGCAATTTATTCTTTCGATTAAAATTTCTCTTGTGGGTACTTCAGTCGCATACACAATTTCTTTTGCACGGCCCCAGACATAAAAATCCAAGGGCGTCAGGTCTGGTGAACGTGCAGGCCAAGGAATTGGGCCGCCTCTTCCGATCCATGAATTTGGAAAACAGTTGTCCAAATGTTCTCGCACGTCTCGCTGGTAATGTGCTGGACAGCCATCATTTTGGAAAATAATTGGTTCTCCATCTAATACTGGTAATACCAATTCAGGTAAATCTTCGAGTAAAAATTCAAATAATTTTCTCCGGTCAGGCGCTCTGGTAAGAAATGTGGACCGATCAGGTGTCTTCCAATAACCCCGCCCAAACGTTTACACTAAACTTAGTTTGAAAGGAACTTTGTCTTTTCTTGCGGGGATTTTGTCTTTTTTGCGCCCAATGGTGAAGGTTGTGGAGATTCACAATTCCCTCGTGATTAAAATTGGATTCATCAGTCCACAAAATTCTTTTAAAAATTTGTATCATCTACGTCCGTATGCATCATAAATCGGCAAAATCGAGCCGTCTCCTGTGATCATCATCTATGAGACCTAGAACAATCCATTAAAGACTGGTAAAAATTCACTTTTGAATGGCAAAACTAACATAAATTTAAAAGATAAAATTAGAAAAATAAAAGTTACTAGGTATTTATTTGAAAAACGAACCAGTAAAGCTACAAGGATATTTGTAAACGTTTAAAATAAGTGTATGGTTAAAACCATTTTAAAATACAAGTTTTTTGGGTGCAAAATTTCAGCACAATAAGGTCGAAGATAACTGGTTCAAAATTTAGTTTTACGATTTCGCCTGATAAAATAAATAAAGTACTTAACGTACCTTGAACAGAAGTGTAGTGATACGCATGCTTTCCATTTTCCCGAAGAACTGACCAAACTTTCCAAACCGACAAGTGAAGTCTTTCAGCTACAACTCGAATACTTGTCGTTGGATCCTCATCAAAAGCTTGCAAAATGCTTTCATCAATTACAACATTATGTTGCCTCACATTAACGCGAGGCTCTTGGAAATTTATGTTTCCAGTCTCCCTCAGACGTCGATAGGTTGTAGCAAACGTCTCGTGGTGTGGTATACGCCGGTTAGGATAACGCTGCTGGTAAATTCTACGCGCTTCACGAGCGTTACAATTAGCGCTGCCATATGCCAACAACATGTCAGCATACTCTTCGTTGCTGAAGTTAGGCATTGTAACAAGCACGGTGAATACACCAACAGTTTAACAGAAAAGTTCAACAAACAAAACTTAACAAAAACAAACTTTAACAAAAAACAACGAAATAGGAAAACGTGAAATACACGGACACTTCCGATAGCAGAGATAGTCAAATCTCGACTAAACAAGGATCACATAACAAACTCCAACCCAATGATAGACAAAGACAAGAGATATTTTTCATGCGTAAGAAAGAGACAGGCAGTTTACCTGCCAATTACCTGCTTACCATTGTTCTATCAAACGGGTTCGTTGTTAGAGACGTTAGAGTGCGTGTTCGTTCCTGCTCTGATTTTGACGACATTATTAATGATTTCACACCCATGTGGCATATCGTTGGAAAGGGTATTAAGTAGGCAATTTTTTTATTAAACGAAGTTCATAAAAGCTTTTACTTTTTTATAATTAATTTTGAATTTGACATTTTTCATACGTTTTTCATTTTAAGAGTTTGGAAGCTCAACAAGTATTTTTTTCCATCTAGTGCTATGAATTTATGTTTTATTTGGAATAATAATACATCAGAGAACGCAATGAAAGTGATTTGGTGTAAATTCGACAACAGACTGAAAAGTTATAGCGTTTTAAAGGTGATAGTTCCGGTAATTTTTAAAAACAAACAAAAAAAATCGTATCTCGAATACAGTGACATATAGGACATTGGGTCTATGAGTGAAAACTAGTACATGGCCTCACGAATCCCCCAAAAATTTTTGTCGGTCCATGCGCCAAACACCCTGTATATTGGGTTCCAGCAAAAACATGGTGGGTTTTAGTCAGTAGGAGTCTGTCACTCCCTTCCACTGCACCCAAAGTACGTCATTTGATTATTTACTCACTCTTAAATAAAGCATTTCTAAACTTGTAGTAGGTACCGTTAGAAGGGGCGTAATTATGAAAATCACCCATCTATCTATAACCAAGATCATTACAAAAGACTGTTACTTAGCTTACTTAAACAATACTAGAAATTCAGAACATATACAGGAATTTCTAGCTAGTAAATCATGTAGGTATAAAGTTAGTAAAATGTACAAGTAAATGTAATAACGTTGGTGAAATTGTACTCTCGTAACAGCGTGGTACCGTACGTGTAATACGTGGTTATAAGGCTGTGTCTACATTGCTTATAATAGTTGCTAGTCTGACTAGTAGGAGGCCGCCTTATAAGTGGTGTACTTTGTGAAATAAGCACATATTCTGATAGAGTTTCTAGGCATTCCCGATCATCGATATTTAATACACTTTTGCAAGTTTTCAACCCAGTTTTTAAAATATGAGTTGAGTAACTCTAAGAGCACTGTAGGTACATTATATTTGCCAAAACTGCTACACGTTCGACCTATATGGCCAGTATCGTATTAAAGTTTCCAGAAAAGATGCAATGATTTATTTTTTCTATGTTTTAATTTTACTGAAAGGACTAACCAGAAAATGATGACCTTAATCATGACAGTTATTTAATCATTAAACGTCTTCATAAATTACGTTGTCACGTTCTCCGTTATTGTGTAACAGCCCTTATAGTATCTTTTTCTAATCTAGTTATCAGAAAGTCATTTGCGAAGATATGCGACATTATTATCTTTTAGATTAACCGTCTTTTCAAGCTATTGTAAGAATAAATCTGTCATAGGAAAATATAGGTACAAGTACCTACATATATTGTGTCTACGAGATAGAATATTATAAGTAGACCATAGTCATAAGTAGAGTGATGGCTTTTTTTTTTGGATCAGCAAAATTAGTTTGATTTTCAGAATACTAGGAAAACTAAAGTATTATTAAAAAGTATATGGTATAGTTCATTTTCAGATGTGAACCTTAATCATTTATTCGATTATAATTAGATCTCTTGCTACTCCTTCGGCAACGAAGATTCGAAAAATCTAGAATTGGTGCCCGTGTCACGCCACACAAAAATAACGTCAACTTTGACATTGAAGAAGAATCAATAAGAATTGAATTTGTACTTAACAATTGGCGTTTCGTTCAAGACACCTTCAAAAGGTATTCCATTCACCTTTTATTTTTAGGACGAGAAAAAATAATCGAATGATACCTTCTGTGGGGAAACGATAGACCCGTATTGACAAAATCTCACCAGTGTTCCTAAAATTAGGGATAAGAATAAGAATTGACCTTTCAAAGGTCACATTTATCGAATAAGCCCGCAATCCTGGACCAAGAATGTCTTTGTTTCTTTTATTTTCTTAAAAGTTAGTTAGTTGTGTGGGATGTTCGTAAGTAGTCAATTTAGCCCTTTCAAGTGGTCTCTTCTCAAATAGGCTTGTGTCTGGAGTGAAATCATGACAATAATGCAATGGGTGAGGATCGAACTTATGGTGGATCTACACGTTATCAAATTCACAGACTTTCATAGAATTTCGTCTGCACAACTAATCGGTGCATACAAAAGTCTGTATGATGGAAAGTCAAGTCTGAGCCAATGACAAGTCTGCACAAATACCTTTTCATCATATTTTCACTCAGACTTCAGATCTTTACACATATTTTACAGACTTTTTCTCAGACTTTAATTTCGTACAGATATTTGTAAAAACTAGTCTGTATCGTGTGGATTCACCATCATTACTATTCGGCCACCAAACAGTTGGTAATGTTAAAATTTTTTTTTGAACACTAACAGAGAAGAATTGCCTTTATGTCCTCACCTTGTGTAGAAACAGCTCGACTCCTAGCCAGGTCGATTTTGTTGGCCACCAAGATAGCCGGCCGTGCCCTCAGCATGTCACAGTCCAGTAGCCTGGCCAGTTCCTGTTCAGCCTTCTGGAACGAGGCCTTGTCCACCACGGAGTAGATCACCACGAAGGCATCAGGGGGCTCCGAGCGTTCTATCTCCTCCTGCAACATTGGCTGAATTATTTTACACACTTTTGAGGGATTGTTAGTGAGTGTGAGTGAAGATTTAGATTGACATGTAAGAGAATTAATATTGAACATGTTTGTCCATCGTCTTTAAAATGTCGATTGGTTAATTATTAGTTACTAATGCAGGTAGACTCATGAAATTTGGCGTGTCAAGTTAATTAATTAATTTATTTATGAAAGGTAACTACATGACTGTCATAATTTCAGTACATCCTTTTCCTCGGGTATATCATTCATTTTACCCAGACCATTACATATATCATTTTAGTGAATAGAGTTTATTTTCATCCATAATTTGACATAGCACAACTTTGAGCCATATGATGCTCAATGCAAAACGATTGAAAACTAAAAAGATCACACCCACGACCCACAACCTATTATACACCCAGCTATAAAAAGATCGAACTAAAGAACGAAAGAATGAACGATTTGCATAAAACAAATCGGTCGCCTAGGACTTGTAAGTTCAGGCATTAAAGTCTTCACAAAACTTAAGTAAAATTTTATTCTTCTAAATTAGCAGAATGTCTCGAAAAGCGAGCGGAGCACAAATTAATTTGCTACAAGTTCAGTTCGTTTGAGCTTCTCATTAATTATGAAAAGTTTCATTTGGAGAATATTTACCTTTGTCGTAGTACAGTTAACGAAGTATAATTCTGATTCTTCTCCGTTCAGCATTATTGATACTTTCTGTTCTGAACCATCCGCGTCTGAAAAGAGGATTTTGATTTTAGTGTTTAGAAACTAAACTAGGTTAACCATATTTTTTCTTTGATGGTCTTATGTAAAATACAGTTTTGGAATTAGGTATTATAGGTATTGTTTTTTTTTTCAAAAGAGGGTAATTATAATTAACATTTAGTGTTTGTTTTAATTTACAATAAAAAAAAAAACTTTTATTTAAAAATTATCACAACACAAAACATTGTACCTATTAAGACATTCCGAATAACAAAAACGAGGCAAATCCCTCTTCGTTTTTACTTTGATAAAAGAGCGTTGGAGTGAAATTGCATTTAAAAACAAAATAAAGCTGTTTTGAAAGGATCTAAATCTCTTGTATCGGACAATATTCCCTCAAGATATTCCATGAAAATCCTCAATTTATTTTAAAATTATTTTCAAGTGGGATCCATTCAGCTTGTATCTCAGGTGAGATCTAGAGTTTTCTCTTCAAAATTCTTTTATAAAATGAAGGAAAATAGAAGGGATACTAAGATTTTAGTCGTGTCTTCGTTATGGTTTTTGCGTCTAGGCGTCTAGATAAGTGCTTTCAATCGACACTGCGATACTTGGACTAGAATATCTCATCCTACAGAGCAAAACATTTTACACAAAGATTATTTCTATGTTTTTAGGGTTCCGTACCTCGAAAGGAAAAAACGGAACCCTTATAGGATCACTTTGTTGTCCGTCTGTCTGTCTGTCTGTCTGTCTGTCAAGACCCTTTATCTTAAGAACGCGTGGACGTATCAAGCTGAAATTCACATGAAATACTCGAGTCTATTGCCCCTTCAAGATGTGAAAATATCAAACTTCTAAGCCAAGCCAATCAAAAGATACAACCGATTATGTCGATATTTTCAACAAATTTTCGACACTCGCAAAGGAATCAAAACCTACAGGGTACTTCCCGTAAACTCAGAATCTTGAAATTTGGCATGAAGCATTGTTATATAATGCAAATATAGGAAAAATTGCGAAAATCACATTTTTTTAGTTATATAATATAATAAAAATATTTTAATAAAATGAAACTTACTACCTTATTTCTCACGAACGAATAAAGGTACCAAATTGAAATTTATACCAAATACCTAGGTCTATTGTCCCTTTAAGCAATGAAAAAATCAAACTTCTAAGTTAAAGCGATCAAAAGATACAGCAGTTTTACCGACACCTTAGACGAATTTCCGTCAACGCTAGGGAATCAAAACCTACAAGGTACTTCCCGTGAACTCAGAATCTTAAAATTTTGCACGAAGCAACGTTATATAGTATAGATGAAGGAAAAATTGCGAAAATGATAAATTTGAAGTTACATAAAATATTAAAATATTATTTTTGCTTACATGACATAAAATATTTTTTTTATAATTATAAACTTACTATCTACCCTTTTTCACATGAACGCGTAGAGATATTGAAGTTTTGAATAAAAAGTGAAATTCATATCAAACACGTCTTAAATACATATAATTGCCTCTAAACTGTGAAAATTTTAAATCATTCAAAGGTCATTGGGCACCTTAGTATGAAAACCATACCCACCCACGGCGGATACGAACGAAATATAACACAGTATAATGATAAAGGCTCTGATTTACTATGGCATTAGTCGCATCAATATGAACCATGGGAATCTGGAGCAAATCTGGTGTAAACATCAAATATTTTCCTCATTTCAATGGGGAATTTAAACGACCACGTTTGACGGATTTGAGAAATCATTTCTTTGTAGTGAAAGAGTATAGTCACCGTTTATTTTCATTGTCATCAGGTCAGGATCTGATGATGGAAATCCTGAGAAATCGAGGGCAACTATCAGAAATTGTAGGCATGCATAGGATTAAAACTTGATTCTCAGATGTATGTCTGGTGATACTATCAAACATTGAAGGTTTAGAGCTTACCTGATGATGGAGACGTGAGAAAGTTGAGAGAACTCCTTAACGGTATGTTTTAGTTACGTCGTGTTTGGGCTTATATTATTCGTATTGACGAGAACTTTTCACAAAAGTTAAAAATAAAAACTTTTTACAAAAAAAAACAACTTCTAAAAACAACAAGAAAACTGTTTATATGCATCGGTCTAGATCTCGGTGGTTAAATAAATATAGATGCATCCTCTGGACACCGACTTCTAGACCGATGCACCTAACATATTTTTAATTTCTTTCTTGCTTTTCTTGTTGCTTTTGTATATGTTTGAAGTTGGACTTGTGAGTAAAATGCTACAAAATAAAATAAAGCCCACTTTATAAAACAAAGAAAGGGACAGAATTACACTTTTGTCAAGGCTCTAGAAACGTAAAGCCAGCAGCCCCGAATCCTACTATCTATCTCTACCGAATCCTCTAGAAGTCGTTGTTACAATTCGACAGCTACAAGTCGTCAGGCGGTTTCGAAAAACACCTGAAACTGGGGCTCGTTAGGTGATTAATTCCTCAAAAATAAAAGATCCCATTCCTGCAATGGCTGCTTTAACCCAAGTTAGAAGTGAATTCTCATCACCTAAAATAAAATAAACTCCAACACAAGGTTACGTTATAAATTGTAAAGGAGTTCCAATAACTATATCTGATCTTTGCTATCGATCCCACAATGACAGTCAAACCTATCTATGTGGAAAGTCTTCGCCAATACGAATAAAATAAGCCCAAGCACGTGGTAGTTGCAACATACCGTCCAGGAGTTCCCTCGACTCTCTGTAGTCTCCATAATCAAATCAGCTCCAAACCTTCACTGTTTACCAGTACCCTCAAAAATACACTCACATGTCTGGTTATGACTCGATGCGTGCCTACAATATTCAAGAGTTGCCCTCGATTTCTCAGGGTTTCCAGATTCTCATCAGATCCTGGTCATCCGAATTGGCATCTTCCTTCTTTATGAAAAGTCTTTAACAATAAAATAACTAGCATTGCAACCTGTACAATCCTCTGAAACTGCTTGTCTTTTATATTTTTCAAACGATCCTGAACATTCGTCTCCATGGAATTTTAATAAAATATTTATATTCAAAGAAACGTCATACCATTCTCCACGATTTAAAACTACTTTGATTCATGTCCGTCACTTTTTACAAAGCGGGTCAGATATGCCCAATGACCTTTAAGACATAATTAGTGATTTTCAATCAGATTCCTGAATGATGGCTATAAAATGTTGTATATAAATAACTTTAATAAAATAACTTTTACAAGGTACTGGCCTACTATTTTAGTTATATTAGAAAATAAAAAATATTAACTATTTTGACTCTCACGAAATTACCATAACTATGATTGTTCTAAACTGAACGGTTGGCGCGAGACTCACTTTTTATCTATACAGGATTTGTACGGAACCCTCGGTGCGCGAGTCCGACTCGCACTTGGCCGGTTTATTTTGACTATAATAAGTCAACTCGCTTGATATAATTAATCATCCACGCTAGTTCGGTATTGCTAGGTTAAAATAAATTTAAATTTGTGATCATCTACTAGATGGTTGTGGCTTTAGGCAAAGATGAATAATAATTTTATTTAATTAAGACCCTGAAAGCTATTATTACATTATGATAGGTTGATAGGTCTATTGATACTGATTGTCATTGAATGAAAAGTCATCTATATTTTAGTGCCAAAAGTGGATATGTATAATGGGATGACGAGAAACAACAATTAGATCAATTACTCAAACGTGGCTGACACTCATCTCAACTCACACCCTTTCTTTAATTCTGTTCGATAACAAACCTATACCGAGAAGCAATACCCATTAAGCGCTTCATAATTAACTCCCACAAACATAAATAAATAAACATTCGATCATTTAGAAGTCAGGATTTTGATTCATGACCACCATTAGTATTGTCAACTCTTCGATATGCCATCAATCATGACTAACGTCCCGAAATAGGACAATGACGCGATGACGTCACATCTGATGGGGCACAACCAAATTACTGAACGAGTAAATAATTCTAATGGGTAAGTGTTAAGTGAGTTTTCAGTGTGGCTATGAAGGGAGCGAGTTGGGCGCCAGTTTTATGACATGAAATGGGCGAAAATGTATCGAAACTTGATCTGTCTTTTAAGCAACAGGTATTGTCAACATTGCTTAAGTATTGAGATCACAAAGAATATGAAATATTTTACAAAAAAATTGCTTATTTGTGACATCCACCATCATAACTAAACTTTTGGAGAACCGGAGAAACTAGGGCTCAAGTTATCAATTTGTGACAAACCCCATTACCCCTTCATTGTATAAACCCTGCCTTGGTCCATTTTAAAATTAACGTTAAGAGTATAAAGCCCGAGCTCTACTGGGCGGTTTCATAAGCAGAACAACCTCACATTCATTGGCCCCACTTGCACATGAATAGTGTATAATTCCAGGGCTCCACGTAATTGGGACGGCTACGTGACTCCTGACGTCACGCTGTCCTCGGGAGACAGTTCCACTGAACTCTGATTGAATTCCCTATGTTTTGGAATTATATGGAATATTTTGCTGATGTTCCGTTGGAAGTTGTCTCCTGTGTATTTGTAGGTGGTAACTAGATTGACGCGGAAGTTAAGTGTGAATTTTCAGGTTGTGATCAACGTGTGGATTCCAGAGAACCTCGGAGATTCTAGAATCGAATATCATACTATTTTTGAAATTTATCTCGGTGGTGTCATGTACATATGTGGCATAGGAGTCATTTAAAAAGGCATGATTATGTCTGTGAAGATTTTTTGAAAAACAAGTTATAGGGGCTCAAAAATGGCGTGACAGGTGATCATGCAACTTATTTCTTAACACAGAATCTTTATTTGCAGAGACATGGTGTTTAGTGCTTATATGCTTACTAAACACGTTGTAAACCACACAGATATATGTGACCTGCCAAACACTACAAATGTATTACTAACTTCCATGTCACATAGACAAATACTTGGCACCCCACAACTATTTTAATGAATCTCCTCATCAATGAGACCACATGCCTTTCTGCCAACACAATAGACTTTCCTAGAATAATAGACATATCATTATTGGCAATGTTTGTCGTGAACATAGAGAACCAAATAACTATCGAAGATGTCATAATGCAAAATCTCCTAAGAAAGTAGCGCGCCAAAATGCGGGTGTTCGGGGGGCGAGGAACGGTACAAGCTCCGCTCTTACATGGCTTCTATGGAAATCGCCTTTATTTTCAAAATAAAATCACTATTCATTAATTGACCAATCTTTGACAGGCTGGTTTTGACTTGACAAGACACCCGAACGTCTCATTAGTTCTTGAAACTGATCACGCCTACCGGACATTGCTTGACCCAAAGAAGGTGCCTGACCTACCTTCTTTCTTTGAGGCATCTCCGCTATCTTTCTTCCCTCCGTGGCCGAGAAAGTATTTCTCTTTATTGCCAAGAAAAATGTTCAAATACATTGTTGGAAGGTTCTTTCAACAGTTCGGCATGAAATGCAGTAACGATAGCGTTTGGCGTAGTGCCTGAACAATTGACTGATGTGGCGTGTCAGGGGTTCTATGCCCGCATGGTACAGTAAATAGTTTACTAGTTTGTTGCGCTATTATATAAAAAAAATATACTTATATTGAAACTTAGTTGCTAAATGTGGCCTTGTAAAGAGTTTGAAATACCTGACAATTAAAAGTGGTGATAGTACTTAAACACCATCAAATATTTTTAAAAGTTCAAAGACGCTTTCGCTAAGTAGTACAGTCAACTTCAGGTCAGTGGTAACAGTTTTATAGGAAAATCGTACTTATTACTATTGAGTTAAGGTGCATGACAGTTACCACTGACGTGCAGTCTACCGTACCTAAAGAGTTTGCCGTTTTTAGGCGACTACTTGCAGTATCCTGATCAACCAAAAAAGAAGAAGGGGTTGCAATTGTTTTTTTTTTGTAGGTATTTTTGTATTTGTATGGGTCATTCAAGCCATAGTTCTTCTAGAAAGTCCTATGTAGAATGTACACATATGTACAGTTTCTTACACGTGACATGATATAGCCTTGTGTAACGCTATATCAGGCACATGTCCTCCTCCTCTCCTAATCCTGCAGCAGGAACAATCAAATCAGAACTAATCCTCGCTCCTGCCGTGATTAATCCCTCACACCGTAATTAATCCTTTATAATTATGTCGTTCAATAATGATTTACTACGAGGGTGATGCATTTTGTATATTTTTTATTTGCTGGGTAGGAACCCTTCTTTAACCTCCCCACTCAGAGACATTTCATGATTACTTAAGTCACTCCTTAGTGACGGAATGTCATACAAATCCTTTACTAAGGAATGGTTTAAGTAACCATTAAATGTCTCTGAGTGGGGACGTAAGTCTAAGAATTTTTGGTATTAATTCATGAAAAATAACCTTTTTAGCGCTTCCTGAATGTGTGAATGTGTGTGTCGTTGGCTATAGATTTAAAATACATAATAAAAAAAAAACAATTTATTTCAGGTAAAGTATTAACCCATAGAAAATTAACAAGTTGTTATATTATTTTTTTAAAAAAAGCTCATGTTGATCATTTGTTTACCGGCCATGTATATATTTTCTCTTCAAGCAAAATCCACGCTTATTATTTACCATGTTTTTTACTCGCAGAACAGATAGCGATTTCCCATAACACCAATAACCCCATACAGATAATACATAATTTAATATACCCTATTACCCAGTCTTGCTTCGCATCACAAGATAATGCCGACCTATTTCCTAACGGATCCCCTTTAGCTTAATACCATGGATTCTGCTGTTCTGTAATTGGTTTCTGCATTATGTGTGTGTGTGTGTGTGTTATGGAGAACAAAATGACTAGCGGAGGTGCCATGGCCTAAGAAAGTAGCGTCGCCAATGCGGGTGAGCGGTGACGAGGAATGTTTCTGTTTTCGCCTTTCTTTGGATCCGATCATCTATAGATACTAATATTATAAAGCTGAAGAGTTTGTTTGTTTGTTTACTTGAACGCACTAATCTCAGGAACTACTAGTCCGATTTGAAAAATTATTTCAGTGTTAGATAGGCCATTTATCGAGGAAGGCTATAGGCTACTTTTATCCATGCAGCGGTTCCCACGGGATGCGGGTGAAACCGCTGGCAGAAACTAGTTTTTTATAATACCAAAAATCGTTGTTGATGTCTCTAAGAACCCTAACGTCTCGTTAGTTCACTCGTAACTGATTGTTTTGGTCTTGCCTACGGTACGAATTTGGCCTAGAAGAACGCGCCTGACCTACATGCATTATGGTATCTCCTCTCATCTTTCTTTACTCCGTGATCTGTATGTGTTCTAGTAGCTTCCATGCCAAATTAGTATGTAATTATTGTTCTATTTGCTTTGTAGGATTATGAAGATTGTGAATGCAATGTTGGTGTTTAGTGTTTGATTGTACTAAAGGGAGGTTAATTTCAATAATATTTATTTGGGGCTTGTGTGAAAGACGATATGGCTTGAAATTATGTTAGTATGTTAGTAGTGAGATCATCATCCACCGAGCCTTTTTCCCAACTATGTTGGGGTCGGCTTCCAGTCTAACCGGATTCAGCTGAGTACCAGTGCTTTGCAAGAAGCGACTGCCTATCTGACCTCCTCAACCCAGTTACCCGGCAACCCAATACCCCTTGGTTAGACTGGTGACAGACTTACTGGCTTCTGAATTATGTTAGTAATGAGATGATGTCAAATAAAAGAGTGTGGAAGAAGAAGAAAGGACAATATGATTGACAGACAAATAAGCAAGGGTCCACCAACGAGGTGGACAGACGACCTTATAAAGGTCGCCGGAAGACGCTGGATGCAGGTCGCTTCCAACAGGTATCTGTGGAGATCAAAAGGGGAGGCCTATGTTCAGCAGTGGACGTCCTATGGCTGAGATGATGATGATGAAGCAAGGGTGATGATATTGACACATTTGTAATTTCTTATTAATATATCGATATCGTGATATGCATGGCAAATGAAAGTAGTAAATATTAGGAACCTATTAATTTGAAGAATTTATTTTCAGTTTCATGAAGGTTATTTGACTTATTTCTAGCACCCTTCACGTTGTACAACTTATTTAAGAGCTTAGGTAACAGTTTGATTAAGTTTAATGGAAAAATAAGCTTAATTTATGTAGGTACTTTTGTTATGGCGCGATGTTGCGTGTATTTAGATTCGTGCTATAAATATTTATCAGATCTTCAAAAAAATATGGCCGATATCGTTAAAAATAATTTAGTTGCGTAAAAATATGTATAATGGTCTTAGTAGCTAACTGAAAGAGGGAAACATATTGCGCCGGTACCGAATAGAATTGAGAACAGAGCAGGAAAAAGAAGATGGCAAACGAACAGACGGATCACCTACTGGAGAACATGCCTATAGACACTCGCATCATCAGAGGAGTAGCAACCATGTTATGGGGTCTTTTCTTAAATGTGCATTGTTTTGTTTCATGAGATAGACCGCAAGTGGCACAAAGCTGTATTAAAGTTAAAGCTTCATTAAATCTATTACTGTCACTTTTTATCTTGTTGACAAAGAAAGAGTCAGCAATAGATTTAAAGAAGCTTTAACTTTAATGGAGCTTTGTGCAACTGACGGAGAGAGAAACAAAAACCAAAACGAATTCATTGCCTTTCATAAAAATGTGTAATACACTTTTAATATAAAGCATCATAAAAAACAGTCATTCAGTTGCTTTTAACACACCCCATATTTACAGACAGATTTCAAAGCCACTTCGCATACAGTTTCATATTTCACACGAAATCAAATTGGAACATGCCTCTTTCCTGTTCCCAGTAATATTTAACTGCACCAAATATTTCCATAATTGAACGAGTGAAAGCATCAAATATCAACGCCACAAACAACGGTGACACGAATCCGACCGGGCCCAATTTTATCCGGGTCCCAATGTCGTCCGGGCGAAATTTCACCAGGGCCCAATTTCGTCCGGGCGAACTTTCACCAGAGCCCAATTTCGGTCGGCCAATATCCGGGGAGGTGTTCTTCGACAAATGACATGAAAATTGATAGCTTTAACGATCCCCAGTTGTATAGGGTAGAGTTGGTTTGTTTTGGCAGAAAAATCGAAATGATGTTAACTGATCGGCGAGTGATAAGCGTGGGTTATGAATTCATTTTACGGCGTAAAAACAAAGCACATATACATATAATTAAACTAAACATCAGCAAACAAGTAAACAGTGAGCCGCAAGTATAAGTCTCAATATTTCACACATTAAAATACTCTCATCTACTCCTAAAATCCAATTACATTTGAATATAGAATCTGAGAGACGCGCCTCGCATAGTGATGTACCACAATAGTTCTCGGTCGGCCGTCAATCGTGCAGTCAACTGCGGCCGACGCACTACCCTATTATCGGACGCGGATATCCTCTGATTGGCCTACATTGTGCGGGCTACTAGTGGTAGTGGAACTCGATAATTTACTGGATTTGAGCGATTACGCTTTTAGAACATAGGAACTTTTGTGAAATTAATTTTCTAAAGCAGACAAGTGCACTTTCTTATCTTTCACTTCCGGTGATAATACCTTTTATATAACATATTCGGTAAACTAAAGAGTCAATATCTCATACTGTTGTGGTAAGACAACTATCGGAGGATATGAAATAGTCTTTTTTAATCTTAAAACCATTGCCAATTATCCAAAACATAAGTAATATGGTGTTTGATTAAAGCCCGGAAGATGCTACGAATATTAAACTTAATAAATAAACAATAAAATAAGTGATAACCTTCCATGTGTCCCGATTATCGACATCGCCGCAATATGTCGCCCCGCCATTTTGATTCATCGCTGTCGGCTTTCGGCTGTCGATATGAACGAACAATAGACTATCGACTGTCGGTTATTTATCTAGGGCTTGTGTTTAAACACCACCCAAAAAAGTACCTATTTTACTACCAAAATGGATAAATGGTCACCAAATAACGTTTCCAAAAATATTATTAGATAAAACCATTTTTTCGTATTATTGACTACTCAAAAAATATATGGACGCCTTTAAAATACACTTTAGACCAAATATTATATATTGTCACTACGTAGATGTTACCAATTATGTAATACCATGACTCTAATTTGGTCATTTTGGGTGAATTTCAACAGGTCCAATAAAATCTTCATTTCCGTGGATTTTTATACTTCAACTTTAGAACAAGAAAAAATAGTGTTTACTAAAGTTTTTGATAAGATATGTATTCTTACTTAATATCTAGTAGATAGCTTAAAAAACTAACGAGATATACAAGACTAAAATTTTCATGCCACGGCGGTGAAACTTGCATGCACGGCAATGAAACATGCGTCCATGGCAATGAAAACTATTCCTGCAGCCATCGTTTTGACATATCTTTCTCTTTCTTTTCTTAAATACTCCCCTAGTAAAACAACCTAAGTGAACCTGAACCTGAAGTGGTGTGTGTGTAAGTTTATCATTTTGTGAGGTGAACGTGGAAATATCTTTTTGTAGTTGCCTATATAGTACAAATTGTTTTTTTCTTAATCATGCCGTGGCGATGAAAACATAAGTCACGGTAATGAAACATGCGGTCACGGCAATGAAACGAAATTGTTTTACAAGGCATGGCAATGAAAATTTTTTCATTGCTGTGTATTTTTCTTCATTTCCATAGCAAATTTTGACCACGGAAACCACGGCAATGAGAGCACGGCAATGAATATCAAGGCAAAAACATCAAAAAACTAAAAATCTGTTAATAATTCACAGTAATTAATACGTCACAAATAAACATAAGATAGATGGCATTGTAACGAATGATCAATTAAGAGGACAAACTTATTCAAACAGAAGTAAGACCTATCCACGGCGATGAAAGAAAAAATGTCCAGTGATAAAAAAATTGCATACTTGCATTTATGGCGCGAAAACGCAGGCACGTGCACACGTCATTCCACGTCGAACACTTGACGACCACTAATATGCAACATTTAGCGCACAGCGGGAGGGACGCAAACCGTTATAAAAAGCAATATTCTCAAATATGTTTAGGACATGGCGATGAATGGTAGTTCTGGGACAAACTATTTTTTATTTACCATTTGTTGTATTGTTCAAATATTTGAACAAATGTAGTCCGTAACAATACTTTAACTATTCACGAATCAAATAAAAGTAGGTTTTAATATAAATAACTAATACATTTTTGTCAAGAAGGTCTAGTACACATCAAGGTGACGTGTGGACAAACACGGCAATGAAAGATTTTGAGGTTTAATTTTTTTTTTTGGAGAACCTATTAATCCTATTAACAAAATATTTAGTGCTACACATAGATTACTATTTCACCTACTTAGAAAAAAATATTAGAATATTATAACAATGATTTTTAGTACCGATTTCATCGATGCCACGCAATTTTTGGTCTCGGGAAATTCACCCTTTTGTTAGACTAAAAAAGCTAAAGATCGCTAGAATATTTCCCAAATACCAATTAATATACTAGGGTTCCCAAACGTACGTCACTTATTTATTGTTATATGAATTTGTGTGTAACTCAGTGCATTTAAAATGCAAGCACGCAACATGCAGCAAGCATGGCTTCTGTCACGGCTCCGGCGCTGCAGGGCTCCGGCGGTCCCATGCGAGCTTATCGTCGCAGATGGTTTTCACGCTCACCACCGCAGCTTCGGCTTGTTGGCCGGCTCCGCCGGCCAGCCTCACCCGCGGCGGCGAGCCTTAAAACTACCTGCGCCTCAGCTCGCAGGCCGCCTCGCCCCTCCGCGCCTACGCGGTTTTGAATTGCACTCTAGGGGTAGGGCAGACAAGACGTGGAGTCGGTTTTGCAGCGATTCGTTTTCGTCACTAACTTTAATTTTTGGTAGTAATATTAATCTTTTAGTTGGATAGAATTTGGTGACCATTAATCCATTTTGGTAACCAAAAATAATATGTGTGCGAGATTTGCGATTTTTCTGATGTTATTTTATTTTTTTTGGATCATAATATTATATACTTTAGTGCCCTTTTAATAAAGTCAATTTATTTTTTTTGGAGTTGTTTATTTTATTTGGTGCCTCAGCTTAAAGTCTTAAAAATATTTTTGGTGACCGCCTAAATTATATCCTTTATCTAGTAGCAGTACTATTTGTTTGTTAATCGTGTGTTTAACTAATTGTGTATTTTTTAGGCTAGATTAATCTATATTAATGATACATATAATGCTGTACAAAAATATGTACAAAGTGAAGTAATAAACGATTTATTTATTTAAAGAAAAATAGTTTTTTTTGTTTGAACTCACTAATCTCAGAGAATCCGATTTGAAATATTAATTCAGTGCTGGATATCCCATGTAGCAAGGAAGGCTAAGGTTTTTGATCCGTGTGCGGGAAGTTGTTCCTACTTGACACGGGTAGAACCGCAGATTATTATACCTTGCTTTAGATGGCATTTTTCATGGCAGTGTGCTTGATTCATCCGGGAGCAGTCGGTTACAATCCCAAGTAATTTAATCATGAAATAAATCTGACATTCATAAAACGACTGGATTGATTTAAATGTAAATTGGTATGGAGGTGGATTGGAAAATGTAAGCAGTCGGATTTCCAAGGATATTGCGCCTTTCGACTAAAATACATTTTTCCAACATGAAACTTGTTCTTTACTTTCATTTGGTAAAACAATTTTTTTCCAATCCAGCAATACATACTCCTTTAAGTGCACTTTACACAATACGCCTGTATGGGTCTTATTACGAAGGACTTCAACTTTACCTCTGCAAAGTTTCAAATACAAGAAACTGACTTCAGAACCGTGTTGTAGTTTTCACTTGTTTTCAATTAAAAACTTTATTCCATTACGAATAAAGTTCGACTTTCAAAAACTTGCTTGCAGTTTAGAATGAGGCGCTAGAACTTTTTGATAAGTTACGACAATAATATGAAAATGAACAAGCTACAGTATTTCTCCATTTAAGCAATATACCTTACTAGCTGTTCCTTCCAGTTTCACTTGCATCCCAAAGGTTTGTCTGCGTCAGGATCGCTGTCACAACTCACCGATCCACTCAAAATACATATAGAGAGTTGCTACCTAATTGCTACCAGCTACCGTTAGTTGATACCAGCTGCTACCCTCATGGTTACGATGATATTCAGCATCTAAAGGTGACAGCCATTCTGACAAAGGATCTACTTTCCACACCCTCTTTTAGCTTTATATTTGTATTTTCTTTGTATTATGCTTCTTATTTTCCTCAGCTTTATAATACTAGTAAAGGTAAATATCTGATTAAATATTTAATATCATTAATTTATGGAAAAAATAAATTAATATGCAGGATTGTATGGCTTAGCATTTTAATTTGCTGTGAATGTTAAACGGAGTCCATGGCTCGTCAATGTAGGTCGTATCTGCGGGTAGTTGATTGAATTTTCCGCTGTCAACGACACGGGAATTTGTTCTGTGGCCAGGAAAAAGGCGGGATTAAGTGAGGCAAATTTTTTCAAAGTAAAAATTGCACCCTCTGTAAAAGTATTAGCAGTAGACTCGCGCCATAGCGTTACCATTTTCTTGGAATCCCACTATTAAAAAAAACATTAACCGTCGCACCTAAAAATCTTTTAAACGTGTCTGTTGTTCACTACTGTCTAAAAAAAATCCGATTATGACGTTGAAATGAGGTCCGTTTAGCAGCCACACTTTTTTGGACAAGTGTTCAACAGATGTTTAAGTTTTGTAGTAAGGCTGTGAGTATTTCATTGAACCTAACAACAAGATATGAATATCACAATGTTGATACGTAAAAATGTATGAAATAGATTTTTTTATACGATATTTGATAGAAATTACGAAGGTGACCTGTTATCTAGCATACTAAGTACATAATATTATGTGTACAGTGCTACCTTCAAACAGCATGATCAATATAGTCCCGGTATTACTAAAAGCCCTAATCTGTCACTGTCATGAAACCGATCTATTTCTGAAGATATATTATTCAGTGTTAAATCGGCGATCCGACGATAAATCATAATTGAGCTCCTCTGATGTTCCCTGTTTACTTATTTATATTACATACTAAAACCCGAAATGTAGAAGTGAAAAGTTATTTCAAATATGCGCCTACCTTCACTCACTCACAATGGGATGGAAATCCGACACGACCGGAGAGAGATCAGGTGCAGGAGTGACATTAATGTGCTCTCCGATGCACAAGTGTATCAATCACCAACTTCCAGACTCCGGGCTGGTACAGTCAACTTCAGGTCAGTGGTAACAGTTTTATAGGAAAATCGTACTTATTAGAGTACTATTGAGTTAAGGTGCATGACAGTTACCACTGATGTGCAGTCTACTGTACCTATATAAAGTTATTTAAAACCCACAAAGCCATTTCTATCCGACCTGGGAATCAAAGCCAAGATCCCGAGCATAGTAGTCACTTGATCACTACACCAAAGAGGCAGTTGATTTGACATGGAAGCACAACAAAAAAACAAATGACTGCCGAAAATGTTTCTACATACATAGTTACGTATGTATGTATGTATCGTTGCGGGTCTTATCACACATTCATTCGGTCTAAATAACCCAATGAACATCAATAGCAATTCTCCAAGGCTGGGTACTCTATAACAATTACAAGCGCTCCTGCGTTCTCGCGTGTTTTATGGCCCCAATATCTGAGCTCTCACTTGACAGTGGTCTTGATAGTAAAGCCTTTTTATTCTCTGTGTTGTGCTGTGAGATCTAGAATTTTTTGTTCTTAGTTTTATGGTAAGTTAGGATCTTTATTCTAGTTTGTTTTTGCTGCAGTAGATATGCATTGCTTAGGTCTTTGAGGTATGTGCACCAGTTTTACCTAGTTATTGCATTTGGACCAACGGTTTTGATATTACAGACGTTAGTTTTAGTTTATAGCTATTGACTAAGAGTACCTGCGATATACGAAGGATTGCAGATACCTACATTACACGATAAAGACCTAGGTTAAAAACAGTATATAAAAGAAATGAAATAAGTTCCATAAACATTAAAGATTAAAATTAATACTTTTGCAAAAATTGGTATCACACAACACAAGTGTGAATGGAATGTGTGTGTGGAATTCCCTTCCACATTCGATACGCGAAAGCCCATCGTTGGGTGCATTCAAGAGACGAGTAAAGGAATACTATTTATCGACATGAATGACATTTATATTTGTATGTATATATATATATATATTTTATATGTATTATGTTTATGTATTGTGTAGTTTTACTACATATATATGTTTAGTATATTGTTATTTGATATTTTTGCTTAGTTTTCAATGTTTGTTGTGCACTTTTTAATCTACCCTACCACTATCAAATCTCTCCATGGCTTTAAGGTTGGCTGTAAGAGAACCCAATTCTGGGTTAAGCTCGCCATTGTACATAAACTGTCTTTATTATTTTTATTATGTATTGTTAAGTGTGCAATAAAGAATAAGAATAAGAATAAGTGTGTTTTTACCATTCTAGCAAACCAGGATAGATATGTATGATCAAAAAAGAGGAACCACAATTCAATTATAATATCAAATAAACTATAGCCATTCTTTGAAGCCGAGTTGGAAAAATATCTGTGGAAAAGATAAAAGCTTTGTACCAAAATAATATTCGAGAATTTCCTAGTATCACAAACGGCAAAAACGATATGAATTTTAATATAGGTATAATATTTTGCAAACAGAAATTCTAAAAGTAAACTGCAGACTAAACAGTCGGCCGATAGTTGGCCTGATGGTAGGTTTTTTTTTTAATATTGTTAATTCAATTAAAGTTTGTTGTCGGTCTGATACCGGCCAAATACCTGATCGTTGTAATGTACGTACTACCATTCATCTTCGTACTCATTTATGAGCCCGAACAAACGGACGACTAAAAGTTTGCAGTGTGCAGCATTCTAATTCAATAAACAAAATTGTTGACTTGAAAACGATTTTTGCTTTGACTGAACCTTTTTAATTAAAAAGACAGAATCGAGATGAAAGAAGAAAGAATTGTACAATTATTACGCTTCAGAGATTTCACAATTTGTTAGTAATTAAAGACTCTTTAAGTTCCAAAGAACTGTCGTGGACAAGAAACATTTCTTTTTGTAACTTTTGTCATCGCCTGCGGTACTCATATTGAGAGAGAATAATGTTTTTTATAAGTATTTTATGTTTTTGTTAATAGTATTTGTCCGATAACACGATTTTATTTATCTTCTAAAATAAATTACTTATTAAAAAAACCCGATTATCGCAAAAAAAATAAGCTTTTTAATATTTCCTACACGTTTGCAACCTTACTACATATTTAATTTTGTATCTACTTATTAATTATTAATTTTGATCACTTAATTTTTAAACCAATGACGATAAAAAGAGCTAAAAAAAATAAACAACAACAAAAGTATCAATTAAGCAAATGTTTATCATATCAAAGCAAAAGATAGGTAAACAGTTTCCCAAAATACCTCGAAATACGTAAAAAATACTGCCTACTGAAGGGACAATTTAAAACCAGTTGCTTTGATATAAAATCCCCTTGTTTACCCATACTGAACACCATGCACCCCGCATGGTGTTCCCCGTTGGACACTGTAGACTGTAATCAAATTATGTTGAACAAGCGGGTTTTTATTTCATGGTTTTTTAACCAAAATGGGAGGAAAATATCCTGGTGTCCTTTTGGAGAATTCGGTTTGTAAATAAATGATTTTAGGTGAATTAGTAGGTACACGGAAGCTTTATGTATAAAATGTAAACTTGTAAGAAAAAATACTTGAGAAGAAAAGTACGAAAAATATTGTTTAAAAAAAATGTTCGCATTTTTTGTGTCATAAATATTTCTTACTAAAAACTACTAATTAATTAAAAAAAACCGGCCAAGTGCGAGTCGGACTCGTGCACGAAGGGTTCCGTAAATTACAGTTAAATCAACCTATCTCAAAAACTATAAGAGATACTTTGATCAAACCAAAAATCGTTGAAAGAGTTAATTAGCATGCATCACCTCTATTTTTTTTAGAATTTTATACCCCGTAGTTATAAAAATAGAGGGGGGGGGACATACTTTTTACGACTTTGAGAGCTGATATCTCAAAAACCGTTCACTTTAAGAAAAATGTTTTTTAGAAAACTTTATATCATTTTAAAAGACCTTTCCATTGATACCCCACACGGGTATGTACATCGAAAAAAAAAATTTCATCCCTCAGTTACATGTATGGGGGGCCCCACCCCCAATTCTTTTTTTTACTATTTAGTGTCATATTTTTGTAGCGGTTCATACAACACATATTCCCATCAAATTTCATCACTGTAGTACTTATAGTTTCCGAGTAAATCGGCTGTGACAGACGGACAGACGGACAGACGGACAGACGGACATGACGAAACTATAAGGGTTCCGTTTTTGCCATTTTGGCTACGGAACCCTAAAAATACTAATATATTTCTTACTAATTCTTCTAAGAAACACATTTAAAAATACATAATATGTACACATGTTTTTTGTTTTACTAGGATAGTTTTTTAACATTATTGTAAACTTGTAAATATCTATGTAAATAAATATCAACTTTTTGAATTATATAATACTTTTATGATATTGTCACGTAGAAAACAACAACCAAAAAACTTCATAATCGAGTTTGTTATAAACACCAACATAATTCCAACGTCACCTGTACCAAAATTAAAAAATACAAGCGCGCTGAATTTTTTAACAGGGCAAGGAGAAACACAAGCATAATAAATGGCAACCCTCAAAGATCACGAGTGGTCGTCGACCGAATCTACGACTTCTTCATAATTTATGAGCCCCTAGTACCTCGAGCTGTTATCTCACATTCTACCCCAAAGGGATTGTTATCTCTGTAATCAAATGTTTTTTTTTTGGAATCTTTATCGTTTGTTAGCTTTATCGTTTGTGTTTTGTTATTTTTATTAGCAAAATGACAGATGTTGTGGTTTTGATTCCTTTGAGATAAAGTCGTAACATCAATTTCTTATTCTGAAACTTCCATTCAAACAGTTTATGTAACTATTCTAAAGTAAAATATATAGTATCGCAGGCAGATCCGAAATATTTATCCCGATACGATTTTTGATTATAATAGACCTATTGAAAGCTAGGCTATTATTTTTACCACAAAATATTTTACAACAACGTATTTCTAAAACAAACAACCTTCGATTTTTAATTACAAAGAACCGACAAGATGAGAGAGCAAAAAAAATCTGTATCAAACATTTATTTTTGGGATTACGCGCCGCTTAGTTCAGACAATAGACCGCATTGAAAAGCCATACACAGCTCACGGTTTTACCAGCGAACGAAAGTTCACAGAGTAAGGAAAGATAGCGGAGATGCTAGAAAGGTAGGTCAGGCGCTTCCTTGTAGGTCAAGCAACAATAGTCGTGATCAGTTACTAGAACTAACAAGAGGTTCAGGGTTGTCAGATCAAAACCAGTCTGTCAAATATTGATCTTGATTGATTAGTGATTTATATTATTCCAGAGAAGGTGCGTAAAGGCAGAGTTGGTAACGTTCCTCGTTCCCTAAACTATGCGTGCTATGTTCTTAGAAGATTTTGCATTATGACATCTCCGCTAGTCATTTCGTTATCCATGGTTGTGTTACATTTTAAATTGTACACGTTATATCCCTTTATATCCCTGAATCCATTGTCGGTAGTACAATAAAACAATTGAACGCTATATATGTTTCACGAGAGGTTCAAGAAAAACGAGTACGGATTTAATTATTTATTAACGTGAAGAGCTAGAATGGTTTGAGGACAGTTTTATAGAGAGCTAAGAGAGAATAAAACTGTCATTGAACATCCTTGGCAGTCGTTACGGGTAGTCGGAAGCCAGTAAGTCTGACACCAGTCTAACCAAGGGGTATCGGGTTGCCCGGGTAACTGGGTTGAGGAGGTCAGATAGGCGGTCGCTTCTTGTAAAGCGCTGGTACTCGGCTGAATCCGGTTAGACTGGAAGCCGACCCCAACATGATTGGGAAAAAGGCTCGGAGGATGAAGAGAGAATAAAAACATTGTACCTAAACACTTCAACAATAAATTGTTTTAATGCTATGGAGATGTTAAATAAAAAAATAAAGCTATTTCAATTTCTAGGTACGTACAACAATCAGAAGCAAAAGATAGGTAACCTAAAAATGTATATGAAAGAGGTGCAGCATATCGGAAACTGATTGCCAATTATTGGAATCAGGCTATCGATGTTTCATGAGCATTGTTTTCGAAAAAGTACATGCAATGAAATATGAACCTTTTAGAAAGTATTTCGAAAACATAACGCAAAATGAATGAAAGAATATCTCACAAAGCGCTCAGATACTTGAAGTTGGACTAAACAGTAATAATTTCTAAAAAAACAGCAACAAACTGATAGACATGCAAAAATGTAATAGTAGAATAGTTTCAAAAACGAACCTGCCGGGATAATTGCAAAGTTAAATGAATTTCTCTCGACGAGCGAAGCAATGTCACAATATAGACGGATTAACAGAAGAAACACTCACTCTAGCGTAGTAAAATTATCAACATCGGAATTGGATGTGAAAACCATAATTGCATATATCAGATGTCTGTTTTTGCATGTTCCTGCTATTGTTTTAAACTGGATGTAGCTGACTGTTATGTTTTACATAAAGCAATTGCCTATTCTATCTCCTCAACCCAGTTACCAGCAGGACATTTTGACCCAGCAACACATGTCTGTCTGTAGGTTAGTCGTATTTTCATTATACATAGATCTATTTTTATACACCTTTTAAAAATGATATATTTTATCATCATGAAAAAGAGTGGAACTTCTGTATCAATCTACTATTAAAGTTTGTTCCAGTAAAATGAACAATAAAAACTAGGAGAGCTGCTGTCCTTTATTTCTTCGTTTGGCGTGAACTTCACAGCATTGTCGTTTCATAAACGGTTAGTGTTTTTATATTGCGTTCTATCCAGTTGGTAATGAAAGAAGAAATATTTTTATAGCCTGCACTTTCTTTGAGGTAAACGGACTGAAACAATTTCTTATGCTTTCTATACTTAAGAAATGCTGTAATGAACAAACGCAATGAATGTAAGAACACGAATGATAAAAGACTCCTGTGTCCTCAGGGAGAAGGTACAAAAATAAACCATAGAAGGAATTTTATGGGGAATTAATTAGTAATCCGATTATGAAAGCGAAAATATCTCGGTCTGTCTGGCTGTGTGTTTGAGAAAGGACATAAACTATATTTTTCCCGATTGTGGAAAGTGGTTCTCTCGTGACCCGAGTGGGACTGTAGTGAGAAGCTAGCTAGTTCTCTTACAGGGCTTTACACATTATCAAGACGTATCTAACCACATCATCTGGATCTCACACAGCTTTACCATTGGTCAAAATCCATTTGACGTCACGCAACGTCAATATAACAAGCCCTGATTGGTCGAAACGCCACTTCACTAGTTTGCCGGCTTCATTTCATTAAGTTGCTGCTTGAATGTGACACTTCTAGTGTTCGGTGCCAAGTTGGCACTATTGTGCAAGTTTGTGGTACTTGTGCGAAACTTCAACTTGTCATGCTGTATTTATGTAGTGGTTGTGTAGAATATGAAGTGTTGTTGGGGAAATTTATTTACTGACTTTATAGATTTTTTTTGGGACTTTTTATTTGTAAGAAGTCGTGGTGCCCTAGTGTTTAAGGCACCTGTTTCTCAAGTACCTATAAATGAAGTGATGAATGATTAGATTTCAGAACAGGCAAGGACCAATGGAACTTTTCTATGTTATTGGTACCCTAGTGTATTATGGAAACCGATGTTATAATAAAGGTGATCTTTACAGACAGTTTGATAACATTCAATGAAGTTGACAGAATTGATGAATAATCAGGCCACTTTTGACGATCAGTGTCTGAAAAACCTATTTATTTTGTTTCTTAAAACTTAGATGAATTAATAAATAAGTTTGAAACAATGTTTATCGTGTTCAAAATATAACATTACGTTTTCAATTTGAGCACAATGTAATTGTATCAAAGAAAACAATATGATACGGTCGAACGATCAGCAAACTGATTTTATTTCGATCAGATCTCGTAATCTGGTCATCGGTTTATTTTAGAATAATCTTGTTTAACAAAACAATGGGTATTGTGAGATCATACGATTTTGTGGAAATATAATAACTATTATGTTAGCTTTTTATTTGGAGCAAAGTTTTTGAACAAATAAATGTGGTTGCATGCTCATTTTCACGCACAAAAAAGTGCCTTTTAACCGACTTCAAACGAGGAAGACTTTCTTAATTCTTCGTTTTTACACAGATAAATTATTTTTAATTAATAATTCGTTGTTTATTTTTGTATATAGGTACGTAAAGTTATTTTAAGGATTATGCCACAAAAAATAATATATGATAAAAAAATAATATATTCTTTTTTGAGCAGAAAAAATCCTGTAATATTTTAATTCATTACGTAGATATGAAATAAAGTTTGTTAGACACTTTTGTTCGTGTCTAATATTTACTAAAAACATCAAAATATTAAAGCGGAGTTTTTTGAACCATAACGAAGCGTATTCAATTAGCAACTAGTTTCGGGGATAACTAATTTGCTAGTCAAAATTAATTTAAATTTGTTAATTAGAAAACTCAGTCCGTAGCGACGACCCAGCTAAATAAATATAATATTATGCAAAATGCATTTATAATTTTTGAGTTCCGTCGACGCTTGTTGTTGAATGAAATTAAATAATTGAAGTTGGTTACTGTCGTTTCTTGAGAAATTAAAATTAATTTAAAATTGAAGGAAAGAAAGATGATTTCATTGCGAAAAAGTAAAGGAAATACATGAATTGGGAAAATATTCACGCAAGAAATATATATGTAATTTACATGGAATGACCGTCTATTTACATTTACTCACCCATAGAAATTATTAAGTCTTTTAATTTTCGGCATAGGTACTTTACTTCGTGATTGTTCCGACATATACATACATATATACCCTTGAAATTAGTACAAAAGCCTGCAACTGAGCTTCGATTTATTTTCTCGCGTTATGTACTGTACTCTATATATTTTCCCTAACATTTTAAATCATGGATTTCCGCAAAGTAACGCCTGTTTCCATAATTCATCTTATTTAAAATTATACTTGGAGAGGCCTATCGCAGTCCAGCAGTGGACTGCGATAGGCTGCTGATGAAGATGAATTAAAATTATTAAAACTCACCTCTCTGTCGATCATAAGCATTAATACACTCGCTGGTCTGAAACTGGCTGATCAGGGCAGTCTTCCCGACGCCCGGAGCGCCCACCATGGCGACCCGGTGACACGCCACAGGCCTCCTCTCTTGAGATTCGGGCGCCGATTGCGCGGGCGACGATGGCGCGAGGCTGCCGGACCGAGATCTTCGGCGACGGAAGGAGTCTCCACGGTTTACTATTCCTGGAAAGAAATTGGCGATCGTTAGTTTTTGCCCAAAACGCAAAGAAATAAGATAGTTTGTAAGGTAGGTTGCCAAAGTGAGTAAAATAAAGTGAATGGGAAATGATTATTGACCTGAAAAATATACTGCCAGTATAACAACATTATTTTTTTTTGGTTTTTCTTGATATTTTTTGCAGTAAAGTTCTTAACAGTGTTTTCAAATTTATTTAACCTTTAACCTTAGCTGCAAATCAGCACTTTTTGAACATCAAGATTTACAAAAAACAGCCCCCAAAACGCTTCTGTCACCATTTTATATGTGTTTTTCTGCGTGTTAAAATTGTTGCACAATAAGCTAAAATCGAGCATTCATTTAATAAACCTAGATCCACAGTTATTTAAGAAACAGTTGGTAATAAGTACACAATTCATTACAAATCAAAGCACACCCCACCAGTCATCATTATACCCATGTTACCCAACCAAACATTACTTAGAATTTCTCCCTTCAATTCGGTACAGCACGGAAATACGCGTATTTTATAGGTAGGTACTTTAGTATTTGGCGCTGTACGAGTACTCATTTTACGGTCTGACGTCAGACCATCGGGTATGACCACAATAAACTGTGTATCGCGTCAGCTGAGCTAAATTTGGGTAACGTGCACTCATTTTGATGGTAAGGCCCTTTGGTTACGCCGATTTGATTGGCCTGTCTGGGAGTTATTTTAGAGTTTGTGAGTAATGTAGGTATATAATTTTGATTTTGAGGGGTGTGGTTTTTGAGTGGGAGTATTTATTTACCTATACCAATGTTATACAGCTGAAGCATATTGAGGGATATTTAAAAGTCTCTTTCAGTATTAGGTAGCATATATATCGAACGCCTTAGACTGCTTGTTTCCAGGTACGCGGAATAGATCCCACAGGACATAAAATTAGAAGACTAGAATAACTATATTGGGTAATAAGAATGGTGGTCAAAGTGTACGTACTTTGAAGACATTTTAATATAGGTATTACCGCAGGAAATAAACAACCCTTTCAGCGTTTAGTAGATTTAAAAAATATTTTTTATTTCGTAGATTCCTAACATACGAGCATTTAGCATACATTTTGCAATTCATCTGTTAGCTTCACGGAGGTCTGACATTAACGGGTGTAAAAAGGAATTAGTACATATCTATGGCTTGACGTTTACGATTCTACTCTATGGCATGCAGCTGCAAAGTTTATTATTTCTTTCATTCACAAGTAAGATTTAGATTCATTTAGATTAATGGGATAGCCTATAAATCTAACACAAATATGTGTGCTTAGAATAGGAGCCTGTTTAAAATTAGGTTGTAAAACGAATTTATACTAGGCGTGAATTACCGTTGTGTATCTAGGATTCTGAATATTTATATCTGCTGCATAGAGTAGTACTCTATATTTATTCGGCTGCTAGACTTGTCCTTAGGTTCTCGTATCAAAATAATTTTTATTCAACAGAAAATGTGTATAAGAACCTCGGAATGTTCCAGGCAAGATCTACGGATTTTGATGAAACTTTATATATCTACTAGTTACCTAAGATATATTTGTGTAGTTTAGTAGTGTATACAGTTTGTTAATATGCCATCACAGTAACAAAACCCTGAGCCATATACATAAACTTTTTTTTCCAAAAACGGGAAGTTCTCCGGACGCAAGTAAATTCTTAGTGAAACCGCTAGTCGGTCATAATAATTTTTAAATAGCTAACCAACACCACATTACTTCCACCCGAGGCTTAGTACCCACCATTTAATGAGTAATTCGGTCTACTTTCAATGTAACGCCTCGTGTTGGAATGACGTCAATCCGCCATATTTACAAACAGACTCAAGCCCTTTTGTGTTTATACCGCTAAATCCGTCCAATGGTGGTTTTCTTAATTTTAGAACGTTTCCTTTTCAGAGGTAGGTATAGTGGGTGTTCAAATTGTTACTTATATAAGTACTACTACTAATTAAAATATTTGATTGCCAGTGCCTTTTATTTGATTTATGAAAAAATATCTTCCAATCTATAAGACACAATTTCACCTACAACATAAACGTCAAACTAAATGGTACTTCAACAACGCTTTTTGAATTTAAACCCTGTTAATTTTACTGTAACTAGAATTTAACCCTAACCTTGACGTAACTAAGCTTCGAACAACCGGGCCTTACTGAAAAAAAAACTTTATAAAAATTTGCTGACTTCAACACACAAGGTAATCCGCTAGCTATGCGCATAACAAACATATTTAGTAGTTAATTAGCAATTCCCTAACAAGGTGGTGAGCTCTTAATCAAAGTTCGGTTGTTCGCCAATTCCAAACATTTGGCTTCGGAACAATTCCTGAGTTTAGAGTCAACCGCGCGTTTATAATACTGCAGAGACCAGTTTATTGAGCCCAAGTTACGAGTTTAGTTACAAGTTAAACTGTTGAAATTTTTATGTGACAATATACTTATTTTTAGAGGAGAAAGAAAAGCACTGTAAACCCTTGTAAAACACTAGTACTCATCTCCATCAGGTTAGACTGGAAGCCGACCTCAACATAGTTGGGAAAAGGCTCGGAAGATTTGTACAAGTCGTTAATTCATTGTGTCATGTCTTTTTATCGCCCCACCGCTGGGCATAGGCCTTCTCTCACACAGAGAAGGATTGAGCGTGAATCGCCATGTGTCACTTGCTCAATGTGGGTACGAACGAACTTTAATACTTATTACAAATTCACCATGTAAAGTTGGGGTATTTCAAATTAGTTCCTACATGGTTCGTTCAAGTGGGGTAGTTTTTGATTAGCTCTTAAAACGATATCGTATAAAGTTAGTAGTTGCATCCCACAAAGTGTAGTGTGTAATTTCATGCAACGTTCGGAGATTTTCGGTATGTGAAGGGATGAATTTTTATAAAAAGTGCCTTTGAAATAATGGAATGTAGTTTTTCGCCGGAGTTATAGAGTTATAGATACATATAGGACTTATAGATTGTGAATTACGGTAACGTGACTTAATTTTAAGAGCTGCTGACATATCATTTACTTAGTTATGTAAATTGCTTGGACCGAGAGACTTTACAATTAACAGAAAGACTTAAAGTTAAGTAAAGTTTGAGTATTTCGATGTTAGACTACTTTTCATACACTGCACTTTACATTGCGTTATTACCATACCAAACTATTATAAAAAAATGTTATTTACCCAAAAACCAACGAAAAAGTGAACCTAAAAATACCATCCGTATGTGCCTAAAAAAGCACGCTAGAATGACACCAGAGGTTTTTGCTAGCCTTTCATACTCGCTAAGAAAAACACTACGAGCAGACGAAAAATTTACATTTCAATAGAAAACTGCGCTTTGGAAATACTGTAATGTATTCCTGAAAAAAAAAAGAATTGTGTCAAAGGGAATGCTGCTCTTGTCTATGGCAGCACGTGTGTTTTATGACGTTTATGGTTTTATTGCTTCAAAGGTGGTTGTTATTAGAAAAAAGGCAGGTAATGTTTTGCTAGGACTGCGGGATCGATCAAAACCTTTATCCGTATGCAGGAAGTTGTTCCCTGGAGCCACAAACAACAAAATGTTCATTTGGTACAATCACTATTCCATAACTTTGTGGTTTGTGATATAGGTAACCATAAAATTACTAATCTTGCAAAGAAAACTAGACTCCCGCAAGGTCTAAGTACCTTCCCATTATTTGTCTTTTGGCTTTCGTCAGAAATATGCCTCAACTTTTACCTGAACATAAACTTACCTACCATTAAGGTACGTTTTAAAAGCTAGCTGCCGACTGCAATTGCCGACCGCACGTCCCGCGACTGCATGAAATCGGCCGCAGCTGCGCTTCTGGTTTGTATGTATTTATTAACCCCCGACGCAAAAACGACGGGGTGTTATAAGTTTGACGTGTCTGTGTGTGTGTGTGTGTGTGTGTGTGTGTGTGTGTGTATGTGGCATCGTAGCTCCCAAACGGATGATCCGATTGTAATGCGGTTTTTTTTGTTTAAAAGGTATGTCAGTCGGGAGTGTTCTTAGCTATGTTTGGTGGAAATCGGTTCAGGTCTTCAAGGTCATCAGCTCGTTTGCTAGATGTGATAGGAATGTTACACGCTCTGTTTACTTGCAAGTGTATGTGGGATCTGAAATTTGAAACACTAATGTCTTTTGGAACCACTGAGCTGGTCTGCTGTTAGGGCACGAAGGTAGGAGACGTAACCCTGAACTGCCTTTTAGTAAACCCATCGAGTTTGGGCTCGTTGAATTTGTCTTGACGAGTTCTCTTCATGTTTCTGATTGACGAGAACCTAATGCTGGAAATGGGATGTGGCGGATGAAACCCTGAAATGCCGAAATGAAACGGATAAACCGATTTATATTTTTGCTGAAAATCTAGAATGTCCAAAGGTTAATCTTTATTGTTTTCAGTTTGTGCAATTCTCCCAGAGCCAGTTGTCATGAGGATTGTTAAACAGCTTCCTTTGGCCGAGATCGCATATAGCGACCCCATCTTAAGATAAAATAAATTAAATGAAAGAAGGAAAAATTAAGGAGCTCCTTTAAAAAGCATGAAATAAAATTAAATTATAAATTTAAAAAAACCCCCGACCCAAAAAAAGTATGCAATAATTATGACAAAAGGTTAAAACGCTAAACCCTATAAAAGCAAAAATAACTTTTAACACTACGTAAACTAAATTTTGACGTGTCGGGGGACCGCTTTTTACCTTCATAAATACTTACATAAATAAAATGATATTACAACATTCGTTTAAAAAAAAAACGCGTATCTAAAGTAATGAATTAGAGCGGTCCCCCGACACGACAAAATTTAGTTTACGTAGTGTTAAAAGTTATTTTTTGCTTTTTATAGGGTTTAGCGTTTTTAACCTTTTGTCATAATTATTGCATACTTTTTTTGGGTCGGGGGTTTTTTTATGAAACCGTCTTGCAGCGAAGTGGCAGTAGCACGTAGCCATAGATATCATCGGCATTTGCAGTCGGCAACAAGCATTCAAAACGTACCTCTACTCTAACGTCAAATCTATACTAATATTATAAAAAGGAAAACTTTGTTTGTTTGTTTAGTTGTAATGGATAAACTCAAAAACTACTGGATCGATTTTAAATATTATTTCATCATTAGAAAGCTATATTATCTGCGAGTAACATAGGCTATATTTTATCACGGTGCGCAGTAGCTCCCACGGAACGCGGGTGAAACCGCTAGTAGTATATATGTAAGTATATAGTACAATTACAGCAATAACCGTGGTGGCGCGTGACGTCACAGCAGAATGTATTGTTAGCTGCCAGTAGTTACAAAGAGGGCAGCAGAGACGAGCGACCATAGACACCTCGCCATTCAGCCGTGCATCTATGCTTGGAAGATTCTTTTTTCGAACGTCATTGTGACAAGACATGTTATCGTTTGACAGAATAAGATTTTGCCGCGTTCTTGACTAATCTTAGTTGATTTTCATGTTATTATAAAACTATTTCTTGTAATTTCCTCGTTAAACAAACCTGCTTCTGGTTTTTAAGATCAGAAGTGGGATAGTCTCACTCCCACTATAAAGTTTTTGATTTCAGTTTCAGATTCATTGGCACTTTTACCAAGTACAACGCGGTGTAAGGATATCCGCCATTACTGAAGTTTTTGCCGTTCTATTTTATTTTGTAATGGATTGCAGTGCGTTGCAATCTATGCAACGGTACATTCAAGATGCAGGCAGCTCGAGAATTGCTCGAGCTTAGTACACTGATGCTGCTCTCGTGTGTTTTGGGTGGAATGAGTTTCTGCCTATGTATTGCTGTGGTATCCGTGAACAACATGCCTTGCTCCTACTATGCTCCAGATTTTATGGGAAGAATTCTGTAATGTACCTACCTGTATGTGAATGGTGAGATCAATCCGATTTTATTTAGTCTTTATGTAATACATGTCTTGTAATCCATCTTGGTGGTTTATTGGTTAAAGACATACTGAATGTGTATGAGAACTTGATTTAGATAACTAACAGGCTTACTGTGTAAATGAGCCCAATAATATTTATTTGTAATCTTTCTGCTCATGAGAGTTTCAACAAGTACCTACACAGAAATATAAGTTTACTGCTTTTGTGATATATGTAAATGCACACTGATTTGATTGACTTACTCAAATTGTTTTCATTGAAATGGAATAGTTAAAATTGTGCATCAGGCTCTAGATTTTTGGTGCCATTTTACAATTTACAAATTGAAAGTCTGTTTTCAGACCTTAGTTTGTATTTTCTTTTACTGATTATGTAATTCGGTTGCATTAATTTTTGATGTTAACTAATGTTCAAATCTGTAACATGACAATGCTTGAGAGTCTGTCAATTGAACGTTCGGTTACCTTAGCCAGATGCTTGCTTGCTTGTCTTTTGACTACAGGTATTGAGGATAAGCCTAATATGTGTGAGGTGATGGTGTAAGCGCTCCAGGTGCTGTGTCGTTTGACATAGTAAGAGTGCTGTGACACTTCATGCTCTCCGGTGCTGTGCTGCTGCACAAGCTTTGGATGCTGTACGGCGTGCTGACGGCCAGTATCTCATTTGGCATACTCCGGTAATGAAAGCCAGTGGATAGCAGACCTGGCATATCATGCTTTGAGGTCAGGTGATCTGTTCTATTGTTTTGATTACACATCTGAAGTAATTATGCTCTTAGCTGGATTAAGTGAAAAAAATGTGTAATAATGTACCAACCATGGTATTGTCACCTATGAGTATTCTATGTAGCAAAAGCTGAAGTGAAGTTAACTACACGTAACTTATCAAACCGTAATGGTAGTTGTGTTTTCAGCGTTTCTGATACATGATTACTAATAATGATATTTCTGAGACATAGTTTCAAAGTTATGCCTTGAATTTATTTCTTTGAGAGCGAAAAGCTTTCCAGATTTTGATGGTCAGAAGTGGCCGAACGAAATGTATGTCGTAAGTGCTTGTTCGCAGACTTATACACGAGAATGTGTAACGGCCGTGTCCTGGCCCAAGCGCTTCTGTCCTGGTGCTGCTGATTGCAGCACGAGTGCTGCTCTGCCGGTGCTCCTGGTCGCGGCACAAGCGTTGCTTGCCGGTGCTCTTGATCCTGGCACAAGCGCTGCTCTGCCGGTGCTGCTCTTGATTGCGGCACGAGCGCTGCTCTGCCGGTGCTGCTCTTGATTGCGGCACGAGCGCTGCTGTGCTCTTGCTCCTGCTGGTTATATTGGCTTATGCCTTCCGAATAGTCTGAGCCTCTGGCTTATGGCTTCCGTATAGTCTGAGCCTCTGGCTTATGGCTTCCGTATAGTCTGAGCCTCTGGCTTATGGCTTCCGTATAGTCTGAGCCTCTGGCTTATGGCTTCCGTATAGTCTGAGCCTCTGGCTTATGGCTTCCGAATAGTCTGAGCCTCTGGCTTATGGCTTCCGAATAGTCTGAGCCTCTGGCTTATGGCTTCCGTATAGTCTGAGCCTCTGGCTTATGGCTTCCGTATAGTCTGAACAACTGGCTTGACTATGACTTGCCTTGACCATGATTTCCGTATATTTTGAGCCCCTGGCTTGACTATGACTTGATTTGACTATGACTTCCGTATAGTTCGAGTATTTGTTCTTGATAACATATTTCTTGCGCTTGAGTGCACGCTTGCACCCACGGTATAACTAATAGGTAGAAGTAATCATATTTCTTCTTACAACTAATATATGTTTCAGCCTTACACTCCAAACCAGGTTAATAATTTACATGATTTCTTTGTATGTTGTGTGTTTATATGTGTACAACTAATATGTGTTTCAGCCTTACACTCGACACACTTACACTGGGTGGTATGCCAGTGTTCTGTTATTAATTTTGTACCTGTTATTTGATTTAAAGTTGACGTTATTTATTTTCGAGTCACTGGGTGGTATACCAGTGTTCTGTTATTAATTTTGTACCTGTTATTTGATTTAAAGTTGACGTTATTTATTTTCGAGTCACTGGGTGGTATACCAGTGTTCTGTTATTAATTTTGTACCTGTTATTTGATTTAAAGTTGATGTTATTTATTTGCGAGTCACTGATTGGTATACCAGTGTTCTGTTATTAATTTTGTACCTCTTATTTGATTTAAACTTGATGTTATTTATTTTTCTTTGTTTAAATGGATCAGTACTTTGTTTGAGGTTTGTAAAACCTCCAATAATTTTTATTCCGAAAGTGTCATGTGCTCAAAAAACCGATGTTGACCACGAAAACCAATCAAGATTTAAATATGACGAAATTGAGCCAGATCCAACTCGCTTATTGAATGTGCAGGTGTTCCGAGACTCAACCAGGCTCACCCAGATCCTGCCGAGGACGTCAGGGTGTCAGGAGAGGCCGTGTTAGCTGCCAGTAGTTACAAAGAGGGCAGCAGAGACGAGCGACCATAGACACCTCGCCATTCAGCCGTGCATCTATGCTTGGAAGATTCTTTTTTCGAACGTCATTGTGACAAGACATGTTATCGTTTGACAGAATAAGATTTTGCCGCGTTCTTGACTAATCTTAGTTGATTTTCATGTTATTATAAAACTATTTCTTGTAATTTCCTCGTTAAACAAACCTGCTTCTGGTTTTTAAGAGTATTATTACGAGCTACCTACCCCACTACGTGCGCCTTCTTGCAGCGCTACGGGGAATTTAAATTATTTGTTTATTTAAAGTTTTGCCGTTCAATATTATGGGAAGGAATAGTAAAATGCCAACTAGCTTTTATTTTCAGTTATTTCAGTACGGTAAACTTATTTTCTAAACATCATACAGGTAATATGCCAGCAGGGTTTTATGAAGGACTGACCAAATCAAATAGACTTATCACAATAATGAACATTACAGTAAAGCACAGCCCATACAGCCATTTTTGGTCGCAGATATGATAAAGATGTAACAAGTCGCAACAGTTTCGTAACAGGTACGACACAACGTGACTGTGTAGGGATTAGCTTTTATGTGTTGTAACGGTTCAGTAAAAATGTGACGGAAACTAGATTCAGTAACTTTGTGTGGTCGCTGTTTCGATACTTTACAGCTTAAGTTGTAACCACACATTTTAGAAACTTTGCGTTTGGTTTGTAACCAGTGTGCAATGTTGACACAATTGTGTTGTAACGGGGTAGTAACATGGTGTAGTCGATGTTCCAGAACACTTTAACACTAACTTGCATATATAAAAACATGACGACAGCCAGTTATTCTCAAACTGTCTATGTTTAAAAAAATTTAAATGAGTAAACAACCAAAAACCTTACGTAAATTCCGATGGACTTCAACTTTTTACAGAAGAGTTAAAGAAATAAGTACGTCCCAAAATATCTCAAGTACCTAATTGTGCTCGTTCACAAGTTTTTTTTTATAATAATAATATTTTTTTCATGATGTTGCATTGTTGGTAGGGCAAATTGACGGATACCCATTTTATTGAACTTAAAACTTATTCTTTTCTAGGCTATTTACAGGAAAACAGTACGGAATTTCGCACCGAGGAGCTTAGTGGTATCGTCCCTAGTGCCAACGTTTCAACTTTCGAGCTCCAAATCGCAGTTTTTTCTTTTTCTCGGCCAAAACAAGACGTCTTCGTCTTTAACCCAAGTCTTTAACTCGGCACAAGCGATATTAATTCTGATGAACAATGCAAAAAGGCATCTTGACTTGATAAAAACTTTGGAAAACACTGTAACCAAATATTAAGAGAAACCATCTTAAAAATCTAGTAATTTTGTAACAAGTTACCGGAACATGTCGACACGTGTCGACACATTATCGTAACTTTGTGACTAGTTGCGATGAGCATATTTTTCATAACAAATATCAAAAATGTTTTTTCATAGTTCATTATTTATCAATTTTATGAGTAAATCTTGCTAAAATAATTTGTATTAGGATTTAAATATTTGATATTGTATTTAAATGGAAGCTATTGAGCACTCGATGTGCATCATTTTATGTTTTTATTTTATTTAACAAAAGTTTTTCTTTCGCCAGAATTATTAAAACATGATATTACGGTGGCGCGTTGGAAATATCAACATATTCAAAGAAATTACACAGTAAACTTTTTTTCCCAATAAGATTTGAGCAATATAAACCATATTAATTAATGAAAACTAAAACTTTGTTTACTTACTTTGAGTTCATCAACTCAAGGTAAGTAAAAATTCATTATGGGATTTCTTGTATTTTGTATTATTTCGTCATGTCAGTCGCGCACGAGCCAACGAAATTGATCGAACGATTGAATGATTAGTGCGAACTCTGGTTAAAATATGGTAACAATGTTACGATACGGCGACGTAAATTAGAAACCAAATGTTACTTGTTTATTGTGTCGAGATCTTCCCCATTTTTAGTTGCAGCGACGGCGCTAACACGGAACGTCGACGAGATTATGTTTCGAGATAGATCAGTGTCGACGCTAAGTGTCGAAACGGTTACGTTATGTTCGCAAAAATGGTTATATGGGAGTATCTATTGCAATAAGAAAATTAGAACTTTGCGTAAGGAAAATGAAAAGTTGCATTCCAGTACGATATTGCTACCTAAACTGGTTCTGCGTTAAACTACGCTGGACAGAAAACATACGATCACGTTGCGTTGCGCGCGGAAAAAACGCTCGGAAAATCCTGTAGTGTGAAAGCTCTAAGCGTATCACGGTTTTAAAAATACCTAAATAGTGATTACGTCAAAACAAGCTTATAGTAAATGTCTGGAGTTCGTCTGTCCGTCAATAAGTGGCTATTACGAGCGTCCATCAACTACCCTTCATACTGTGTTGCCATGTGCGAATAATAACACTATTCATTTAGAATTATATCAAAGTGTGTAGAATATTAAACATTCTTCGCGTGGGTTTTGAATATATACAAAAGTTGTTAATATATATATTTACCTATTAGCTGGGGTACCTTAGGGAGTTCGAGAGATTATCTTCTTTAATTGGTGTAGCTCGCAGAACTTACGGCTTTTACAAGGCCATTATTTTTGAACTTGTAAGAACGTGTACAAGATAAGGACTTTTATGTGGTACCTAATCAAGACTATTTGAACAAGAGAATATATTTTGATATCTATTTACAAAAAAAAGAGTCGACTGAATACATGATTTACAAGGAAAAAATATAAGCATTTTATGCGTAGATATTTAATAACATTTCGTTGGCCAACCGATCACACCATTTATTTCCAAGAATTAACAGTTTTAAATGACTAATTTACAATTAACGTGAATCTCCTTTCACAAATGAGTGTTTCTTTTCTCAGAAAACCATAAAGTTTGCCAAGAGTTTTCAGCCAAATAACGTCTAATGCCTAATAATGTTGAATATTTTCTATGATACATCTAGTATGGCGACACTTTCTTTTTGTTTGTCTAGTCATGTTTCTGATGTTGGCAGTACGCCAAAACTGCAGAATGCAGGAACTGCAATGTCAATATTTTTACGTTTGGCAGCTATTTGGTTGGGCGAATTTTTGTCCACAATGTATTTGTTTGTAGTTTTAAGAGTGTATAAATGTAAGTAATGGGAGATAAATCTTTTTAGGATTTTAGTATGACAGCTTGCAGTTTTGATTGTGGTTTTTGAACATAAGTGATGGGTGTAACCTCATAGGGATATTTTTGGGGTTAGCAAACTTACCTAAATGTTCTTTCTTTGTTACATAACTGTGAAAACTTTGATAACGTTACACATACAACATATCAGAAATTTGAATAAGGACTGGAGGAGGATGATGATGATGAAATCAGATATTTTGACGTTGATATCCTGCAGCTTCGTCAAGTAAGGCAGGTAGGTCCAATTTAGGGTAGCTAGATACAAGAAGGCACAAAGTAACTTTATTATTAAAATATCTATAATGATAAAAAATAAAGACAGCCATAACTCAGCTTTATTACTCTAGACTACAGGCGGCGATAGTCTGTGAATTTGTGAACTTTATAACCCTACCATTTAGCTTTACCGCATCCAAGGCCTGGTTAAATTCGAGGTTCTTTTTATTTATTTAATATTTGTTGAGCGTGTGCCGAACTAATTTGGCATAAATAACGATTTTCTAGATGGTGCGGAGTCACGGAACGTCTGGAAACTTAGCCTTTAAAATTTTAGGCAGGCGGACTATTTTTGAATTAGGATACTCACGGGTGTTTTACGGGTGATCTTTAAATTAAAATGTAGATACAGCAAAAATTATTTCGTAATTCAGAGTTCAGGGCCTGCAGTCTCGACATAAGATAGCGATTCGATCGCAAACTGACAGTCGCTAAATATTAACGAAAATATTCGCTTGCCATAACGACAGTAACGATAAACGCAAGTCTCGACAGCCGAGATAGCGGGCAACATCGCTAATTATCATGACATATTCGTGTCGGTACGATAGCGAAAACCGTATTCATAGTGCGGTGAATTTGTATTAAAATGTTGCATGTAAAAAAAATCCTTGTATTATAGGGAGAAATGGTAGACAAGATTTGCACAACCAATTTTGTTTCCTTTGACAATTATAAAGAAAATAGATGAACCTTATCATATTAAAACTTTTTGCATCGAACCGTGTAAGTAAAACATACCGTTTTTTAAGAAAACACATATTAAAGATCTTAATAGTTTGCGTACTTGCAATACAGACATAGAACATAAACAAACTGTCAATGTCAAGTTTGTTTGTGCACTTGAACATTGGTTTGATTTATAATAATAATAAAGGAGAACGGTGTATTCATTACTATTCATGGACGGTGAAGTCATTGAAACAGGCGCAGGCCTGCCGGGTGCCAGCAGCTTGAGCGTCAGGTAAGTACATCTACAACGAGAATTTTTTATTCCTATTCTTGGTACTTACTAAATTGAATACTTTGTATACATCCGAAGTATTCTGTGTTTACATAATGACTACTTTAATGTTTCAGGCGTAAGCGTCTGCGTAGCCCTCGTGTTACACCCGCTCAAATTGATGCACTACTATCAATATTAGAAGCGCGTCCATATTTGCACACGCGGAAATTTACCGGCTTGCAGGGCCGGGAAAATTTCGAAACGGGCTGGAGGGAGGTTGCCGAGGAGCTCAATAATCTCCCTAACGGGTCTAGAAAGACACCAGAGCAGTGGATGACGGTAAGTCTTTTCAAAGATTGAATTGGTTTTAATTATAAGCATGTACATGCCACGTCAGTTTTTTATTATTTACTTGAGTTAATTATTCTAATTGTAGGTTTGGAGAGACTTAAAAAGCCGCGCTTGCAGTAAGGCGGCAAAATTAAAAAAAGAACAAAAACGTACCGGCAACCGAGGCGTCAGCACTGCTCCCCTGACCGAGGCCGAGAGCCGGATAATTTCAATAGTTGGGGCAGATTATTCCTTTGGGACAGACTGCCCGGACGCTATGCCAGAGGAAGATGTAAGTTGTGATTATTGTATTCAATACAATTTAATATTCTCAATCTTTGAATGTTGATAACACTAAAAATACTTTTATTGTTATTTACAGTTATTACAACATGAGATGGAGGCTGGGGTGGTAATCTCTGAGGTTCTCACCTTACCTCATTCTCAGGGTAAGTTTTTAAATTAATAGGTACTCAATTCAAAATATAATTATTTTAATTTTAATGTTACTATTTATTTTATTACAGCTAGAGATTTTGTGGAATTGTTACCGACTGAAACAAGTAAGTTGGAGTTTTTAGTAACTAGTTGGTTACTGCTATAATATATTTTATTATGTGTATACATCTGTACACTAATGTTACCAAAATATTAATTAACAAAATATTTTAGCAATCAATGACAGCAGAGCAACGGCTGGTTCTTCACCACCACCCATCCAAGAACAAGTGCAAGATGCCCCTCAGTCGCCAGTACTACAAATGAGTAAGTTGCAGTTATTTTGCTCACCTATGTTTATTTTCATTGATTTTTATTTAATGTGTTATAATTGATAATTCCAGCAGTACGTGGCAGAAGGACAGAAACTGTTGCATCATCAACACCACCACTGCGACAGAGACCCAGAAGAAAGAGGAGTAAGCTTAAATTTTATTTATAATAAAAACATTAGTTCTGCAGGTGGGTCAGCCAATAATTCCTACAATACCAATAATTTTGGGTATTTTCAGATCTGAATCCTCGCCAAAGTGTTTCTGAGCAATATAGTGCAGCTCGACGAGAATTTCTAGCAGTTGCAGAAGCAAATGCTGCTACAATGAAGGTGTGTTATAGTGTAAATTTCCTCTTAATTATTATACACACTAGCATGCTAGAGAACATTAAGACACATTCAGTAAATCCAACGTTTTTTAGATGCTGGCAACTGCTGCTCAAGCGCAAGCAGATGCTGCCAAGATGCAGGCTGAGGCAGCCAAGGTACAAGCCGAGGCGACGCTGCAATTGGTAAAAGTCGGAAACAAAATAGCTGACGCAATAAATAATTACATAAATAAAAATAATAAATGATATAAAATGTTTTTTATTTGAAACAGTACATAAATGAAAAAAGTATAATAATTATGTGAAACTAGTGTTAATTAGCCTTCTTCTTATGCGCTCTGCAACAGCTCGCCCAGAACCTGCATAACAAAAATAAAATGTATTGGTGTTAGGTATACATACATAGTAAAATAAAAAATCAGTTCATAAGTTACCTGTAACTTCTAACATATCATCATGGAATCTACTATTATCCACCAGCTGCATGGATGTGGTGGACTCTGGTTCCGGTAATTTATATGTTATCCGCATATTGTGGAGCACTGCACATGCGTTAATTATTAGGCCAGCCATATAGGGTTCGTACATTAACTGGCGTTGGTGTGATAGACATCTAAACACAGATTTTAGCACACCGAAGCATCTTTCTATGATGTTCCTAGCTGAGCAGTGTGCTTCGGTATATTTATATTCCGGTGTGCCAGGCTGTTGATGTTTTATGGGAGTCATTAACCACGGTTCCAGAGGATATCCATCATCACCTAAAAGATTAAAAATACAAAGTAATTTCAGAAGTCGAATGGGCAACCTCTTCGAGGCAGATTTATAATGTTCATTTATTTACCAAGCAGCCAAGCACGGCGGTCCCCATTTTCAAAATGTCGCTTCATTGTTGAGCGCACCGGTGAATTTGCCCATATGTGAGCATCATGTCTCGCTCCTGGCCATCGAGCATTAATATTTAAAATAATAAGATCAGGGTCACACACCTGTAATATATTAAATATGTAAGTACATATTTTTCAAACAATATTTTTAGATATTATAGAACTGAAGGTCAACTTACAGCTTGCACATTTAATGAATGGCCCTCATGGTGACCACTCACATAAGACTCCTCATTGGTCTTAGGAGCTAAAATTTTTATATGGGTGCAATCAATGGCTCCAATTACCCTGGGAATGGCTGTGGGGCATTTCTAAATTTCTGTTTTGCCGCATGGCGTTCTCCTTGAGTCATTGGAAATTTAATATATTTTCTTAAAAGTTTTCATTTATTGCCGAAGTTACAGCCCGGATGACTCGGCTAACAGATTTTGGCTCATGCTACAACCCCACTGCAAGCCAACAGGTTGTTGGTAGCACCCACATGCGTAAAATCGGAGTGCCGTCAGTATCTAATAAGAAGAAAATTTAAAAAGTTCAACCTTAGTTATAAGAAAAATATATTATAGAAATATTATTTATGCACGGTAGGTCGCAAAGACACTTACTTGGGACTCCACAGAAAGTCCGTAAGGCCGTCGTCTTTGGAGAGATGGACGCAGTTCACTTAGTAGCCTGTGAAACATTTCCTTTGAAATTCTATACATTTGAAGAAATTGGCCATCCTCCAAATCCAAGGGATTTTCATCGTTTCGCTTGTTTCGTGCTATTTGTCGACCCATAAGCACATCGCGTCTGTGCTCGAGCACAACTAAGTCCCATGCTAAATATTCAGAAGCCATTATTTATTAAATTACTATTTATTTAATATTTTCTGACGTAAAATAAACAAATATAGGAACGATATCGATAGTAGCTATCACTTAGCGGGCTGTCAAAAACTGTCGCAAGGAAATTCTATGACATAACGATAAATCGTTATCTTACCGAAAATATTCGGTAACTTTGCGATGACACTCGATAGTTTTGGCAGTAGAGACTACCAAAAATCGTTACGATCGGATCGTTAGGACTTATCGACCGAATTTTGTCGTTAAGCGATCGCTATCTTTGTCGAGACTGCAGGCCCAGTTTCAATTTCTATGACATCAATATCCGGTAATTATAAGACAATAGAAAATCAATTGTGTCTCGCGCCTATCTGCGCTCACGTGCTTATCTATTCAACGAGTTAATTACTTAATTAACTAAGTGTGTTCACTGAGTTTACGTATATATGTGTAATGTACTTATACATATTATTACAACATTGCCATAGCATTACTACAACTCGGCTTGAACTTATCAAATTAAAAGAAACGACCTCGAAAATTGTCGCACCACCAAACTAAAAATATTTAATGTCCTAATGGAACAGTACACCTACCGAATAACAAATTCGATTACTCCTTATCAGTATTCAGAATCGGTATGACGTAGAACAATAAAACCTCCTTTGATGTACTAACACATTTGTTTTACTCGATACGTTTACGAGTCGGCGATGTTCAATCGATTCTGATGCGCCTTTGTTTCCATTCGATTCTTAGAATCGGCATTTCGTAAAGTTTGCGCGAAAATTGAAAATTCGTTTTGCGAACTGTACAGCCAATTGTTTGAAAATTTTCATTAAGTAATTTAATTTCGGAAAGTTTTTGGTTGTTTGAGAAATTCTTGTTTAAACATACGTATACTGATGTAACATAAATGGATGTAGCAGTACCGTGTTTAGGCACATGCATATTTAATACAGCTTAAGTTGCTTAAACCTGAGACGGAGATCTTAGAAGCCTAGCTTTATTACCAAAAAGGTTTGCCAGCCTTGAGAAGTTAAATACCAGGAAGTTAATACTGGCAAGTACATAGAACATGGATACGATGCAAATAAGTGTTTTTGGTTCTGAATAGTTTCTGTGAAATACGTGCATGACATTACGGATTAAATACATGATCACACATACATGGTCGGATAAAAGTTGTCTTAGCTAGCATTTATCAAATGCAAAAAGATTTTTCCAAAGACAAAACTAGTTTTAGATATGTACGTATATTAACTACGAGACGAGTTATATATTAGTAGTAGATAGATATATAACAAAATGAGAACCCTATATTGTATCTATCTGCACACCTTCATAAAGTAAACAGTTAGACAAATAGTAGTGATGAAACTTCGGCAACGTTCGTTGTTTACGGAAATACCCGAAGTCCTTCACCGTTCAGGAACGCAATTATTCTTAGTGCCGATTACACTACAAAGATTTATCGCTATTTTAAGGCGAGGAAGTGGTCAACAATAATTCCATAACCGGCACGCGCATCTAAGGCGCCAAAAGGGGTCGGAGCGTCTGAGCGGGGCGAGGATAACAATACGCGCGCTAGCTTATAACTAAAAGTCGTAAGCGACAAAATGGTTTTGTAATTTTAATATTTAGAAATGACAATTTAATAAAAATTCCTACTACCATTTTAAAGAGTATGTATATACTCAACTACTAAAAAAGTTAAGAGGCTTAAATCGGTCCCGTTTGCCCATAATATGTGAATCTCTTTTTAAAAAGAGGTATGTTTGATATATTTTTCTCTGTTATAAAAGTTACCTAATCATGTTTCTACAACTAACAAAATAAGGCTTATATCATGAACTTTCAGGTAACCAAGTTGTATTTTGATCCGTTTTGTATTTACTGAGAAAAATTGACATCCTTGGCGCCAAAAATTCAAATTCGTCCTCTTAAGCCTAAGCTCAGATAAACTGTGCTCTATTATAAACAGGTTAACAATTCGTCAAAATACACTTGGCTTTAAATATCTTTACATACATACATGAAGTATTATCTAGTATTTAGTTTCAAAGTGAAGGTGAAAGAAAAATAAATAATTGACATAAAGTGCATTGTAAATTAAACGTATAAGAATAAGAAGATAACAGAATGAGAACCACGCTTGATTACAATTCAATAATTTTATAATATTAGCTGTAAACACCTTACCATTATGTAATGAAAACCGTGTAAAAAATGACATTTGATATCAACTATTTGAGGTAAACTTAGTTACGCTTAAACTCCTGTTTTAAATTTAACAGTACAATCGACCTTTTTGTATACCTTTACCAATACCTTCTCATACATATAAATATATACTCATATAACCGATATTTAGCATAGTACACATCAGTATAATGTTAGAAGATGTCTGACGCATTCTGAGTATCTGAGTCAATCTTAAGAGCTTTACGATGCTGCCAAATGTTTAATTGATTCCACTATCTTGTTGTGTTTAATTCGTAATGGGTAAATTAATACTAAATCTATCTATATAATAAGTACTTCTTTGCTAATATTATAGTGTAGAAGAGATAGTTTGTTTGCTTGTACGAGGGAGAACTCAGAAAAAATTGAGCTGGTTTGAAAAAATCTTTCAGTGTTAGCTAGCCCATCATAATACCTACATACGTCTATCACAAAGAATTCAATATTGTAACGCAAACTCTGTTAAGAAATAAAATAAATAAATGAATGTGTAATATTAGACCCGGAACTAAGAATATGCGAAGGTAGACTGGTAGAGGTGGCAAGAAGTGTTAAATAAAACCTTTTTATATCTGAAAACGTTATAATCAGCTATCATAACGCTTTCAGAATTTCACGCGGTGACCACCGCTTTTACACTCGCAGTGCTACAAAAGGGTACAATAGCAGTATTGCTAAACTGACTACGGACCCATCTCCGTCAGGGGAGGGGCGAGGGGGGAGGAGGGGTGGGAGGTACAAAGCGACCGACACCTTTGATCTGCCCGCCTGATAAGCGAACGCGACAGGTGCTCGCTCGAATGCGAGTTCGCTTCATTACCCATCACTTATTCCGCTTTTCAACAGTTTATCGTGAATATATTTTAATGTTAAGATTATGGTTAGAATGCTGATGTATTTTTCTGGAAAAATAAAAAACATTTTTGCTTTAAGCGGTCAAAAGTTTTAAGTGATATGAAGCTTAGAAAAGCGGTTGTTTGCGGTGCTTGTTTGAAAATTGTGTCACTTTAAAAAAAAACTTGTAAAGTATGTTACAGTATAACATTGAATATTCATATAATTTTTATGTATAAATGTGTAGGTGTGCAATTATTGCAAATTGCAATGCGGTTGTGAGTCGGAAAATCACGTTTAAGTACCTACGTATGGAAATATTAAATTAAGCCCTGTGGTTTATCTGAACTGTCACCAATGTATCTGAGTTAAAAATTATCTCTGGAATATTGCAGCTTTGTAATAGTGATTAACGTTTTTAATCCGAACAAAATTAGCTCCGGAGATTACCCTTGCATAAGCGCACATTCCAGATAAGCATAGATTTTATAATTACTCAGACTATGAAGATAATAGGATAATACATGTAGGGTAAAATAAAGAATAATTTTGTATGTTATTTCGAAGCTTAAACTGATGCACATTTTGAATCACCCGTTCATTTACTAACTGTGAGCAATCACAGCTTACCGGAGCACCCATAAACAAATTCTAACTCTACACACTAAAACCTCAAAACTAAATTATAAATTCAGCCATCACACTGGCATAACAGAAAACTGAAAGCCATTAAAAAAACGTTCCAACTTCTAAATTCAAATTCGAATTGGAAAACGCCATATTGCGTTCTGAACGAACTGGCCTATCGTGTTGCGTGCATCAAGTGAATAAGGATTGAACGGCTTTTTAAATATAGAACGGTTATAATTGGCGCCAAAATGTGTCATTTAGTCAAAACACGCTTCCTGATGTGCATAGAAAATTAAAAAGTGTTGCCATTTGTCATTTTAATTTTATTGAATTGTAAAAGTTGTGTCCTGTAGAAGTTGCATGAGCTTCGACATAACACAAAACTAGTTAAAAATGTGTAAAGTTAAACTTATCTTGTTGCAGTAAGTTCTTTGTATAAAATTAGACACGTCGCTTAGGTAGGTACTATTCAATATTCTATTGATTAAGTAGACAATCAATTCAAGAAGTTACATTCACAAAAGATAACAGAACCATACAACTTTAAGTTTCGCCCAGTGTCCTATAATACAGTTCCTATATTTCGAACTCACTATTTCCTTATTACAAGTGCCACAGCCTAAAAATATAGCGTCGTAAATCGTCCACAAACAGCCAGTGTCACAAACGTAAGATAGAAGTACCAACTACAACCGAAAGTGGGGTCTTTTAGTATTTTTATGGGCAATTGGAGGCCGCGATGTATAGTGGTTAGCGGCCACAGATTAGGGGCGAACTTGGAGCGTTTTATAAACCGGACACGAAATCACAGCTGAACGTTATAATTGTATGTGCTTAGGAATGTTGTCGTGCCTTGTGTGTGTGCGTAAATATGTGATCGAAAATGCTTGTATTAGCTCATCATCATCATCATCTCAGCCATAGGACGTCCACTGCTGAACATAGGCCTCCCCCTTTGATCTCCACAGATACCTGCTGGAAGCGACCTGCATCCAGCGTCTTCCGGCGACCTTTATAAGGTCGTCTGTCCACACAGGATGTATTAGCTGCCACTACTTAATTGTTACGTTATCAGACTATTTTGTAGAGACATTTGTGCTGTCCAGTACGTTCAATGTTCTAAGCAGGCAAAGACTCACTCATTATAATGTTGAGACATTATTTAGTTATCTTTTTACTCTGTGGTTAGTTGTCTATTAGCATTCAGCCATTTTACTAGCAGAGAAATAAGAGCAATTTCGCTTCATTTGGGCTTGTATGAATATTTTAGTGTCCAATTTTGTCGCTTCATAAGACCCAGGTAGATTTTATGTCACTACGAAAAATAAACGCAAAATGTTTACGTAGACAGATAGGTACCAAAAATTTACTATCATAAACGACACTAATCTGCCTAAGCTTCTCTCAAACTACATAGTACGTTGAGATTGGCTACCGTCTAAAAGGATAAATTGAATACCTACCAGTATTTTACATGAAACAACTGCCTATCTGACCTCTTCAACATAGTTACCCGGGCAACCCAACATCCTTTGGTACTACCAGTATTTTACATGAAACAACTGCTTATCTGACCTCTTCAACATAGTTACCCGGGCAACCCAACATCCTCTGGTAAGACTAGTGGTCAGACTTTATGGTTTCTGACAACCAGTAACTTCCTCATAACCACACCACAAGCCCACACACTCCCACTTTTCCTAATAAAACTTTCTACCGTTTTATAAAACCACATCTATTTCGATTGCAACCAGTTTATCGGCAATATTATTGATATTAGCAATACTACGTGCACTTTATATCTTGGCAAAGAACCAAAAGTAACAATTTTGCGCAAAATCGCAAGTGTTTACAAATTTAAACATGATGCTAAATTTAGAAGGGCTTTGCTTAAATGTGTTACATAGTTCTAATTGCTGGTTGTGGCCTTGGTTAAGGTTTTCATGTAGGTAACTGTTGTGATATAAAAAAGATATCTCTTCTTCTTCAATAGTTGTGAAAAACTAGCTGGTATTCAGCTGCTTCTGGTTATACTGGAAGCCGAACCCAGTATAGTTGGGAAAAAGTTAGGATCACTATTTGCTATCTCAGATTTTACCTTAAAAATGTATATATGCGTTTATGTACCCATGTACGAAGGTCTAATGTAACACCGAAACGGCGTTTAAAAGATACAATTCAAAACAAAACCTACTTATTGACTTATTTTGAAAAACCTAACATTGTAACACATGCACAAACAAACTAAACGTCAAAATAAAATCGTTTTTCTTCTATTTTCGTAGCCCAATTCCTCTTACATTCTAAACTACACCACACTCCAACACTTATTACATTACACGTTAGGGCGCCATTTGCCCGACTCTATTATATTACATCGAAGTTGCCGTCGTGAGCGCGGTTACTTCACGTCTAGCTAGACAGACAGACGAGTGATATCGCTGTAATACCACTAGTGGTCCTGGCATTTTGATATGCAGACATATGTTCCTATCATAAGTACAGCCTTTACAGCCTTTTTATCGTCCCACTGTTGGGCACAGGCCTCCTCTCACACGGAGAAGGATTGAGCTTAAATCACCACGCTTGCTCAACGTGGAAACCGCTTATCAAAGGACCAATTTCAAAACACATCATCAAGACAATTTGACTTCGCAAGGATTTTTGGTATTACAAGAAATGGTTGGATCCAAAGCAGGCGTATAACTTGCGGCAAGACTAACGTTCATCGTCTTCTGCACACCCGCATTTTGGCGACGCTACTTTCTTAGGAGATTTTTCGTTATGGCGCCTCCGCTAGTCATTTTGTTCTCTATGATTATATTACATCGAAGTTGCCGTCGTGAGCGCGGTTACTTCACGTCTAGCGAGACAGACAGACGTGTGACATCGCTGTAATGCCACCAGTGGTCGTGGCAGTTTGATATGCAGACATACAGATAGATATACATGTAGATATATTCCTATTGCAAGTACTTGTGTGATAGTATTCAAAGTTATGAACGTTAAAGTTTGCTGGGAGGTAAAAGGTTAGGTTAGGTTTGGTAAGGAGGTTTAAGGTTAGTGTTACGCAAAACAACTGAATGAACGGGTTTTGAAAATATTTTGCAGTTATACAGGTTCTATATAAAAATAGCGTACTGGTTACATTTATTTGGGTGCAGATAGTTTTTCAAAATCGTGCCATAATTGCATTTTATAGTACACTTACACTAAAAATAAAGAAAAGAAAAGAGAGAGATAAAGTTGGTGTTTTCGATGGGCTCCTTATGGCCTGTCGGGAATTGTTCAAATGAGTTACCCTGGTCTTAGTACACAAAGGGTTCTAGAAAGAACATGGTGGGTTTTAGTCAGTAAAAGTATGTCACTTCCCACTGCACCCGCAGTAGAAGGAGCCGTTTGACGATTTTCCACATCAAATTGAAATGTTGCCCAAATTAACTATTTGCAGACGAAGTTGCCAGTAGGATATTCTATACAAATACAGTCCTTTGATATCTGCCATGCCTTTTAATATGAATTTCAGCGTCCGTGATTTTCGTTTTCGGGCGCAATGTTTATGCAAGGCTGTGTATAATTAGCTCGTGTATTTTCGAAATGTTACGTTTGCATTTTGGCGGTTTGGAAGTCTGATTTTTCAGTAGAAATGATTAATTAATGAAACAAACTTAGGATGCAAATGAAAACCACCCTTAAATAAACTGCAAAATTGATTTAGTTTTTACACTGAGCACAAGTTATTTTTTGTATTTAGACGAGCTTGTAAGTGTAAGTAGTATGTGACTTCAGTAATTCTATGCGTATAAAAAGACATTGTTTATTTTTTACTAAATATGTTTTTACTGCGATATCAGGAAAATTATCAGAATTAATAAATTAATATAAAAATACATAGCACATTCAATGACGCAATACATTAGTTTATATTACAATAACCGCTGGTAACACTTCCAATTCGTCCCAGGTGGTCTATACAACGCCATCTAGCGCAAAAAATACGCATAAAATGTGTGACGTCACATTATGGTCGTTTACTCACGTGACGTAAAGGTGTATGGGGAAGGATTTGTTTATATGATCATGTGATGTCATGGCAGTAAAATTATATTGTTATGGTGTAAACGTGGCGGGGTAGTCGGTTGTACGGGTAAGGGTTGGACTACATCTGGCAGCACGGAATCACCTTTTTCCGTCGCCCTTCTCTTTCCATCGCTTAGAACTGCCATTTGCTAGACCGAGACAGAAAGCATAATGCGATAGCACGCGGCGGAATCCTCGAGGCGATCGGCATCACGGACAAAGTGCCCTCCGGAACGCTGAAGCGCGCGATAGCATGCTAACGCATCCTTTCACCAGTTCACAGTATTAGTTTCACCAATTCGCAGTATGCTGCCGAGTGCGTTCGCAGCGGTAGCATACTGCAGCAACTGGTAGCATATGGAACAAATGCGATTCCGTGCTGCCACATGTGGTCCAACCCTAACTGCGTCGAGGAGTTCAGGTAGGCTGTCGCTTCATTGGCACACTGGCGGAAGTTTAATCTTGTCGAAGACTGTCTTTTGACTCGTATGTTAAGGGAAACGTAATCAAATTGATTAAGGATTTGTAATCTTTAATACCTCTTGAACAAGACTACATAATATGTGTTAGTGGTTCATGCCTTTTTATGTAATGATGCCTTTTCCCAGCTATGTATAAACAGAAGAAGATGTAGGCATATGTATACAGGAAAATACATAGGCTGATGATGAAACACAAGCGCGCTGATTTCTTTTCAATGTATTCATGAATTCAAGTAAAGAGGTATTGAAGAAACGATAGACTAAGCTAAACTGAACTCAAGATAAGGGGCCAAAGCATCTACAAATTCCAAAATAATGATGATTATACCAATCCAATTGCAGATGAACGCATTTCGTGTAACAGACTAACATACAGATTGCTAAATAACGATGTCTTGGCTTCGTTCCTGCTTTGCGAATGTGAATAGTTTAGTTTAGCTGTAACTAACGTGACTAGATCGTGTGTTGATAATGTTGCAGTTATCTTATGTGCCAAGTCTTGGTTGGTTTAGAATCTTTAGAAGGATGGTGGTACTGTTGGAGTTTTGAACTGAACTCAGGTGCCTTAACATTTGTACCTATATACTGGCAGCTAAATAAGTTTACGATGAAATGGTAAAGTATTTTTATATGAATGGTTTTTTGAGTGGCAATATTTTATGCATATACCCGGCGGCCATGCCTCCTCAAAGAGTACTTTTACCCTAGATCAATTTGTTTCGGTTTGCCTTAACTGCAGTATAAAAAAGTTTTGCACATACTCGCCTTTATTTAGGAGTCGACACCCGAATGTTTAGTTTGTCGCGGAAAACTGAACGAAGTTTATAAGAGCTTTTACCATAACTATTATCTGTGCTTTTACCTCCAAAACAGTTGAAGACCGCAAAAAAATGCCATAGCATCCCTTTCACATCAGCGAATTTTCCGCTCAGTTTATTTACGCGCAGTATAGTCCACGACAAAATACTTGTCACACGATTACACGTAACTATCATTATTTGAACCACTAGTTGTCAATTGTTTGCAAGTATACGATGATTACGCCTGAACGATTTGCTCGGAAAAGTTCGAGTAGAAAATCCACTAGTGTGAAAGTGCTGTAACTTTTACTAGCAAACTGGTTATCTCAATCAATTGCTATGCGTAGGTTTAAACAGATATAAAACTGTTAAGTAATTTATTGCTGTTATTTCTTTAGATAGCGCGATAAAATTATACGATCTGCTATTTAATTGTAATAACAAATTGAAGCGTGTATCAGGGAATCACCATCTCTATGTAAGACTTTCTTATATCTCAAGGTCAGGTTATTTTTAATTTTATTTTAGGGGTCTACAATTATTTCACAAAGAGTAGTTTTGTATCTACTTTTGCAGGCACTCTATGTTTTTTAAGGTTCACCGTGTTAGGTTATTATACCCAGAATGTGGTGATCATTATTTCACATTATAAGTTCTGCAAATTGGTTTTTGAAGGGCGGTGAAAATACCAATAAAAATACAACAGAAAAAGCATTACTATAAATTGAATTACCCAATTAGCACACTCAAACTAACCTCAAAAGGATAAACAAAGCACTGGAATGGAATTCTTTAGCGCTTTGTATAATGTTACGAATTCACTTTCTAAGAGCATATCCAAATGGTGTTTATCCAAGTGAGGTATACGTTTGTCGGTTTGTTTGTCGATGTTAATTCATTATATTTTGTACTGTTCAGATTTTCATTATAAATGTTTCTAAAGCCAATTAGGTAATAGCTGTTTAACAATGAATAGAGATAAATTAATCGGTACTTTTTGAATCATTATTAAATCGGTTCTTAGTGAAAGCTGAATAGTTTTGTGTGTTTGTTTGAACGCGCTAATCTAAGGAATAATTCAGTCAATTGTAAGTTTCTTTTAGTGTTAGATAGCCCATTTATCGAGGACAAAGTTAACCGCATGTTCGAAGTAGTTCCTACAGGTAATGAGTGGAGCCGCTGGCGGAAGCAAGTTTTCGATAGTCAAGGACTTTTTTCCAATAAGTTTGGTTTTAGAAATTATTTTATACAAATCCGACGTCACAGTAAAAAGCTAGTCTGAAAATAAAACGGAAAACTATTGGTATCGCTCGTAAATATGTCGAGAGATAATGGTTTGTATTGAATACATGAATATAGACAATTTCCATGTGGCCGTTATACTAAAATAATAGCCATTTTTTTTTGGGATAACCATTTTTTGCTGGTAGGTATTATTTTTAGCGGGACAGATCTTTCTTATTGAAAAACGTTTTCGTTAGTAATGTTACGTTTTCTTTGCTGTTTTCATACTTTAGTTTGCATACCAACAGTTGCTTTCGATATTCGTACATGCGCAGTTCATGCTTTCATCAAAACGAAGAATTTTATCACCTGCCTAGCCTTTCCCCATGTATTTTAGGGTTTTCAGTCACACCTGATCCAGTTCAGTACCACTGTTTTATTTGCTGTTACTTAGTCACAAGAGGATAAAAAAGTCGATTCGTGAAAAGACTGATATATAAAGAGCATTTTTACTTATACACCTGAACACAAAAAAGAAGTAACTATCCACGACATTATTAAAAAAAATACAATTTTAATACTTACCTAAAAGTCTAATACAGCCTAAGTCTAAACAGAAAACGTCTCAAAAAAGGCAATAAAAATATCTCGTAGTACCCAAATATTATTCCCTTAAGACACACTGGTGATATTTTCTTGTACTTACAACTTTGTCTTAGATTTTATCTTGGTTTCACAATTCTCGTATTATTTAACTTTCAGATTATTCCCGAAGGCTTTGACGAAAATTATGTTTTCTTTCCGTTGTTATTTAATGCGTGTTTTTATGAAAACTGTAGCATGTATTGGTAAGGAAATAAAATTTGGGATAGGATTGTATTTAGTGGTACTTACGTTTTTTTTTGTTTCAGGTAATTTTTTTAACGTAGGTTTGTTTATCATTTTTGTTTTCTACCATTAAACAATCATCAGCAATGTTTCTTTGGACAAAAAAAAAATAAAAGCTTGTAATCACGTTGTAATATTTAAACTGAATATAAACTTAGTAGACTGCCACATAAAATCGATTACTTTTTCACTTACGTAATTTAATCACGTAGGTACTTACCTGTACAGATTTTACTAATTTTTATAAATGTGCTTGGTAGAGATTCCAACCATATTTTTGAAAAACTACGATAGGTAGGTAAGTATCTTTATTCTGTTAATGTATTATGACTTTTTTTCATAAATACATTTCCACACTTTACATAAGTCATAATCGGTCGCTTTTTCCCTGCGGCCAAGCATGAACGTATTAAATGCAAATATGCATCATTAGCAGTGGTCGGAATAGGTAGAGCTATTTGGGGTGAATGACCGCAAACATTGATATTAACATGGACATGCCTCTGAAATCCCGGGATTTTGAAATTGTCGATTGATTTAAGTGAGTTAATATGGGTAAGTGGGCAGTTATGAGCAGGTAGTAGGTGAGCACCCAAACAGTATATACTTACTTATAAACACACACAGGGATCCTGGAACGTTGTTAGAGGTAGCTTCGTGAAATATGAATTAATTAAGTAAAACTGTTAGAAACGATACTAAATATACTTTACTGCACAAGGAAATATTAAATGCCTACACAATACAGAATAGAAAAAGATAATATCGCTGCCACCGGCTGGAGGTACGCGACGGCTGAGGGGGAGCGCGAGGAGTGCTAGCGCCGGGTTTACGCGGGCAGCGGGAGGGGCGCGGGATCGGCGGGCACGAGCGCTCGCCTGCGCCGCTGCGAGCGAGACGGCGCTTCTCATTTTACCACGGCGGTGACGCCGCATTTTGTTATTTCGTATTTATTGTAATTAATGTAATACACAATTGTCAAATCAGTCTACGAGTTTTCCTGACCAGCTCCTGCTACACTAAGTTATCGATACATCAAGAACAAACCAATTTATCTCTCTTTTATTATTATATGTTTATGCTCCATGTTGCCAACCCGTCGTAAGCGCTGTTTTCGTCGCTTATTTTTTGTCTCTTTCTATCTTAAAACGTCTAAAGTATTAGCTGTCTCACTTATACAAATACAGGTACAGCGGGCTTCACTCACTCTTTTGTTTCGGCTTGTAGAGTGCGCACGTGTGATTTATTGTGTTCCTTATTTTATTTGACGTTGGCTTGTTAACTGGTTTCTGGAATCTTACTAACACGAATACTTTGGCTTGGATTTACGAATTTTGATTTGTTTTTTGCGGACTGGATACATTTGAAACTGTTTATTTGATTTACCTACCACATTTGGGTAAGTGTTTTTTATTTTTATAATATCTACAAAGGACATTTAGTGAAAAGTAAAGTAATTGTCCTCTGCTAAATACATATTTTTCAGGCTTCCGAAGTTCCAAAGGAAGCTTTATAGTTTTGCCTTGTCCGTCTGTTTGTCACAGCCAATTTTGATATACAAAAGTTTGAAGTGGAATTTTTCGTTAGTGACCTGAGTAGTAGGGAACTTGTTTACGTAAATTGTGCTCTTCCGCTACCCTACACCTTGTAGGTGATCCGACACGCACCTGACCGCTTTTTTCTAATATAATCTTGTGTTAAAAGCTAAGTCAATTACAATACAAGGTGGACTAAGTCCTCCCCTCGCACACCCTTCAAGTACCGCGTTTTCCCACAATAACCATTTTCATTGGCTATTGACTGCTCTTACCTAAATATTTTCGGACATGAGCTTGACAGTGTTCTATCTGATTGTCTTAATCGGCTAACAAAATGCATTTGAATTATGTATCTCATACTTACTGTGCAATTGTGCAACTGTGTGTGGAACAATTTTTCGTGAATTTTTCACACCGTTTTTATTTCGACTATTTATTGGAAAGATTTTAACTGTTTACTATTGTTTTAGGGCGATAAACAAGAAAAGCCAAAAATGCCAAATATCAAGGAAGAAACAGTACAAAAGTGGATATCCGAATATCCAGAGCTGTTATACGACCACGCTAGTCGTTCAATATATTGCTCGAAGTGCGAGAGCCATATAACGGCGAAAAATGTAACATCAATAGACATGTCGAAGGAGCCGTGCACAAGGGAACGTTTAAACGGCCTCCGGAGGAATTTTATTCCGACCTGATCAAGTTTCTGGTTCTGTGCAATATTCCCTGGTCGCAGATGAAAAATCCAGCATTCAAGGAGTTTTTTCAGAAATATATCTGTACTGTTTGTTGTTGTACTTGTACTAGTCGTAAAGTACCCGATGAGTCGCTGTTACGAAAAGTATATTTAGATAAAGTTTTACTAACAAAATCAAAACAATTTATGAAAAAAATCAAACTGAAAAATTGTGGATATCATTAGACGAGACAACAGATTTTTTAGGTAGAAATATTGTACATTTTTTGATAAAACCATTGCATGAGAATATCTCAAATCGGCCATATTTAATTGCCTGCAAGATGTTAGAGGTGGTTAATGGACAAACCATTGCCAACTTTGTAATACAGTGTCTTGAAAATCTATGGCAAAACTCGTTTGAAGAAAAAGTTGATAATATTTTAATACTATGTACTGATAGTGTAGCATATATGATATCTGCAGGGCAAAATTGAAATGCTATTTACCACAATTAAAACATGTAACATGTTTTGCTCACGCACTTCATCGTGTTTCTGAGCAAATTCGAATGGAATATAATGATGTGGATATTTTGATATCAAATGTAAAAAAAATATTTCTAAAAGCGCCAAGCCGTGTTCGCATTTTTAAAAGAAAATACCCTGACTTACCACTACCTCCACAACCAATTATTACAAGGTGGGGTACTTGGTTGGAGGCAGCATCATACTACGCAAAACATTTTGATGCAATAAAAGATGTTTTGTCTCATTTATGCAGCTCTGATGCAATAGCTATCCGAAACGCGAAAAACATATTACAAAAAGAAAACATACAAAACGAGTTACAATATATAGATGAATATTTTTCAGTTATACCGTTTGCTTTAAAAGAATTACAAAAGCACCACTTGACGCTAAGTGATTCATTTTTAATATTAGATACAGTCAGAACTTGTATAAATGAGTGTGCATCAGAAAATATTAAAAATAAAATTGAAAAAGTTATAGAAAGAAATCCGGATATAGATATATTACGAGAATGGAGTGAAAAAATTGTAAGAAATGAAACAGATGACCAAATTTTATTGAAATGCAAATTTGCTCCAATGACCTCAACAGATGTCGAACGTTCATTTTCCATATATAAATGGATTATGGATGTAAAAAGAAATACATTAAAAATGGATAATATAGAAAAACTGATGGTCATTTATTTCAATTCCGTAGATGGTGATGGGTTTTTCAGCGAAGAATTGGTAGACGATGAAACATCATCGTCTACCGGTTTAGAATAATTTAATAAAAAGATTAAATTAATAAAAAAATAGTTAATTATTTTCATCACGCGCAGTAGCGTGAAGTCTTTCATTTACGAGCATGTCAAGAGCTTCTAGGAATAGAAAGTGTATCGTAAAGTTTTGTTACTAATCGTTAAAGATTAACATAAGGAAACGGCTTCACGTCACTGCGAGTCGTGAAAATACCTACTCTCTATCAATGTTTTCAATACGACGGCGTTATTAATGCTGAAAATGTCATAATTACATTTTTACGAATGATATAGTACAAAGTTCTTTATGCATATTTTTGTAATTTATTTGCTACTTACTACTTTAGTTAAGTATATTTATATATCGTTGTAGACAGACCAACCAGTAATGTCAACTGTTTTGAAAATTAAATAATATATCTAACTCGATCATCGCATTTTATTTATATTCCATGTCTCCTATTTACTATAGTAAACTAATAAAAGTGGATTATCCATTTAAATATAATGTTCTAATTAAGCACTGACAAAAGAAAGTACTTAGTTGTTTTTTTTTTAATTTCGATAATTCCCGGAATTTTTGGAAATATTTGGCATATCTATGTTATGTCCGCATGTAGCAAATAACAAAAATACTTCTACTTATTCCTATAAAAACTACTTGAACAATGTTTTTTTAATTCCAAGAATTCCCGGGATTCCGGGAAATATTTGGCATATCCATGTTATGTCCTCATGTCGCAAGTAGCCAAAATAGCTCTACCTATTCCGACCACTGATCATTAGTGTAAGTGACTTTCAATTGAAAACACACCGTTTCACACCTAGCTTTTACTCAAATGGCAGGTCTTTTTAGTTTATTTGTGGATTATATTGATGGCTTTATAAAATGGAAGAAGTTTTAAATACTTAATTGATTAATTGTTTTTTTGTTTTGTTATTTGAAAGAAAACAGTTTCTACGTATTTCTACGATCAACTAGCTTCCGCGAATTCACCCGCAAGACGTGGAAACTACTTCACACTATATGAATCACATAGATATTTCTTTAATCGATAAAGTTTATGGAATGTACATTGTTTTATTTCACCCTCATTTCTAAATGTTCGAATATGTTTATCATATACAAACCTACCCTTTCTTTCGTACGTTAATATTTATTTCATATCACTGTCTGACCATCACATTATGTAAAGCTGGTAATCATTAAAAACAAAACAAGCCTGAATATTTCATCGACCCACTCGCTACTCCGTCAATTAGGGGCAGAAACATGGAGAACAAAATGACTAACGGAGATGTCATAACGCTGTCTCCTAAGACCATAGCGCGCCAAAATGCGGGTGTTCGGGGGATCAGGAGGTTACTAGCTCCGCCCTTATGGTGGGTCCACATGATACCAACTTCACATAGACTTTCATACAATTTTGTCTGGCAACAAATCGTGCATACAAAAGTCTGAGCCAGTGATAAGTATTCACAAACATCTTGCCATCATATTTCCACTCAGACTAGATTTTTACTCAAACTTTAAGTTTGTACAGATATTTAAAACTTAAAGCTTGTATCGTGTGGACCTACTATTTCACGCTTTGCTATTAATCAGCCCGTTATTTTTTAAATAAAATTAATAATAAAACCAATTAATCAAAGCAAGCTTCCTTCTAGTAACTGATCGCGCCTACCGTATGTTACATTGACCTACAAGAAAGCCTGACCTACCTTCATTATGGCATCTCTGCTATCTTTCCTTCCTCTGTGGGCAGGATACATTGCGTGTTCCTAACAAATTGGTGAAGCTTGCATACTTGCCTTTATAGTAGTGCTTCGCCAAATATGCTCGTTAACGTTCCGAGTTACGCAGCGTTTGTAGGTGTAGGCAGAATGTTGAAGGTGAGTTAATTTGTGTGTTAATTACGCTGAGAAATTGTTTAAAGTTAATTATTGTGAACTGAATTTATGGAAGGAAATAATTGAAGGAAAACCTCGAATTATTCGTGATATTAAAAATATGGTTTTGAACTGCCAAAGATGTTCAAATGATAGCCGGGACCTAATAATTTAACGTGCCTTCTGAAACTGAGGAACCCACAAATTCATGTACCTACCGCTCCAAGTATTGCTTAACCTTCTGATCAATCGACGATTGCAGATTACTTAGATATGAGCTGGATATGCTACGATCTCACAAAACATAAGATACAGTTCTCAACTTAAACCGCCAACTTGCAATACACAGTCAACTTTATCATCAAACGAGCTATTTGAAAAACCAAAATCAGTATTGGAATGAATCCAATTCTGACCGATAGAGCCATCGAACACAATCGTTCTCGAAACTACCGAACGCGATGCGCTTCAGACCGTTACCGAATAGGGGTGACAATCTAGTAAAATAATTTTTTATACATAGTTTAGTTCAAAAAAGGGATTTACTAAATACATACAATACATAGTTCGTAAGTTATTATAATAAATTATTTTGAAGGTATGAAAATCCAAATCATTTAGGGGTTTGGTAAGGTGGTAAATACCTATCTACAGGCCGTACCTACATCTTCATCGGTACAGACATTTATAATGTTAGGGAGAGCAGGAAGAAGAAGAAGTGAAATTGCACGCATTTTTTAGTTTTTGAGTTTGTTGCGAGAGACAAGTATTTTTCTGGCACGAGATTCCAAAACATATAACTTAATAGCCGAAAACATATGAAACGGCATGTAACCGTAACGATATATCCGATACACCCCTTTTAGGGCTGATTGTTTTATCATCAGTCAACATGGCGGTTTGACATATTTTCTATACAAAAGCTGTCGAAACTTCTAACTTATTCTTCAGATAAAAGTTAAGTACTTATCTGGTGATTGAAAAATCTGCCTTTAAAGCAATAAGTATAAGTTGACAGCCCTAACAGCAAACCCTACAAAACCAGTAGGCACTCGAGACAGTGCAACGCAATTTAAACTTAGTTCAAGTTAGCTAACCGACGGTTCTAGTTAAGCTCAAGTAAGGCTTTTGTCTGCAATAGGCTCAGGCTTTATTTGTCATGCCCTATGATTACAATGGGACTGTAGTAGCCTATTGTGGTATTATACCAACATGCTGTTTCAAGTGAAATAGTGGTACTTGGCTGCATCTGGTTAGACTGGTTAGACTTGAAAGCCGACCCCAATAAAGTTGGGAAACTGTTGCGTAGATGATGATACCAACAACTGTATATACAGTGATATTAGCTCATCATTTTTCACCAGCAGTCAACTTCTCAACTTTTTGGGCATGTTCCCAGTCGACAGCGATGAGATGAGGATAAAATTTTCTGACGCTTATTACTCAGTTAATAGTGTCATTGGAAAAACTTTTATGATTGTAAAGATTTATGTCAATACACTTACTGGTTTTCAAGTACTCTATAGAGCCATGTGGAGCTTTATATCGAATTTAAACTTAGAATCATTCCGATACAAAAAAAAATATGGCACGCCCATCCTTCTATAAGTTCCAAAAATAAAACTAACATCTACCATCTTCTAGCTACTCAAACAAGCAAACAATAAGGTTTTCACGGCATCCCAGAAATGCTGACATTCTATAATAAAGCGAGTGGCTCGGTTAACAAAAAAACATCCGACATTTCCTCCGTGCGACGACTTCCATTCAGCCTGTCTGGGAATCTAGATATTAAAATAGTTCTCTCAATACTAGAAAAAAATATATTGAATATTATTTCTAAGACTGTTCTTGGTATTCATTTGTAATTCTTAGCATTTTTAGTTTTGTTTCTTGAGTCTTTTTTTTTTGTCAATGTTAGCTTCATTATAATTCCAAAAGATTGCCATTTTTAACCGATTTCAAAAACAAGGAGGTTCTCGGTTTGACCTGTATGTATGTATGTATGTTTGTCCGCGATTATCTCGCGTTTGGCTGAAGCAATTTGGATGCGGTTTTCAGAAAAGTATTGGTACTTGTGGTTATTAATTTATTGCCGTGTTTTATTGAGTAAGCGATATGTTAAGGGAGTAGAGCTGTATTAAAACCACTCACTAGATGTTTTGCAAAACAGCTGTGTCTCGTGAAATATTATCGCGTATATCGAAATTGGAATAAGTTGTGGAAAATTCTCACGTGCGGTTTTTTATTAATAGTCGATATTTTTGTTCTCCTTTTATAAGATCTGTAAAGGTGTCTATTTTTTTTTAAAGAACGTGCTTATTGAAAAATATTCAGCAAAAAAACTTATACAATATTAGTGTAGGGACACTCACGTACACACCTATGTAAATGCATGTGCATGGCTGTGTGCGTAGGGCGTCGTATCATATTGCTATTCCCTCCTTAAATTAGAATATAAGCCAGTCTTCGTATAACGGTGTGCCGGGCCGGAACTTTTGTAAAACCTAAACTTTTGTATAATCATTTTGTGTGTCTTGCTTGGAACAATATAATTTACCGGTGGAGTTCTGAACTTTTATTTATCTCTGATATTCATATAGACTCAACCCAAAAGTCGGCTATGATTCCCATTTGCATATTTAAAGGAACCGAGATAGTTTCTTCATGGAGAATATTATAATATTATGCAGTTGTAACTGTATGGAAAATTGTCTTTACTACGGCTTTACTATTATCTTTTTTGACAGGCTTTTGTTTGGCCGAATTGAGTACCTCCTCCTTTTTGGGAAGTCGGTAAAAATAATAACAAATGCAGTTTTAGAGAAGTAGACCTTTCGTCTTCTGTATATTTTTCTGTGTTGAATTTCTAAGAGATTTCGCTAATTTAATTTAATTTGCGGGGTGTAAAAATGTTACCATATTTAAACTTCGTCGTAAAAGAGTTTTATGTGAAAAAGTTTGCACATATCTCTTCAAGTTTTGATACGCTTATTTTGGGTTTTTTTCGAGGTGTCATATTTTTGTGTGGCAAAGTTTTTCTTGTTAAATATTGTTAGGGAAACTATAGATTTTATTATCATATGCTTTTTGCTCCAGTGTATAGGATATCCTTTTTATTTTATTATTATAATTTATTTCATATACAAATCAGTATTAACTTAGGCATGTACAAATGTAAATACATACACAGTCATATATCAAATAACAACAGACAGAATAATGTTTTATTGCATTTCAGATACAGCAAAAATAGATACCGCAAAAAGAAATTAAGTCAGGTACAATTCACATTAAAGATAAAAGGAACAACAGCGGTCTTATCACTGAGACCGATTTCTACCAAACCCGCATAAATATACAGATACAAAATAACGTATACCTATTCAGAAATCAACCCTTCAGATTCAGCCAGCTCGCAATTTATACAATACACGATCTTCAGATCTCAAAATCCGAATAATAAATCAAATAACAAAGACATTGCGGTCTTTCTTAACAATTTCGCAACTGAGGAATATTCTAGAATTGGAAGTCCTATCAAAACAGTCCTTTGTCAACATAAAATCAAAGTGTCGGTACGTCTGTGTCAGTAATTATGTTAAATAGTCAGAAATGTGGGTGGAATAGTAATAGGAACTGTCGGAAGGGAAGACAAACAAGTGTAGTTGTCGTCAAACTTTTTTTCGTCCGTTGTACAGAGAAACAAATGACGGAGGTTGGGAGTACCCCTGTGGGGCCCAAAAGGGCTGAAGCCTGCCGGGGCTGCGGGAATGTTCGAAAGAGTTACCGTAGCCCTGGTACATAAATGGCTTAAGAAGGAACATGGTGGGCTTTAGTCAGTAAGAGTCTGACACTCCCTCAGGCTGCACCCACAGCGGGAGGGGTCATTTGATGGATGGGGAGTGGGCCACTTGCGCTAAGGTACTTGTATTCTGAATGTAGTTCCAAACCGCCATTGAGTTTTGCGTGAACAGTACAAAGTTTTATTACTTTTATACAAAGATAAAACTAGTTTTGTATTAAATTGTTTATCTCATTGATTTCTCAGAGGGTTAGGAATCAATTTACGTGATTCTTTTACTTATTGATTGTGGTGGAAATGACATTTAATTAATAGAGCAAACGTCTCTTCAAGAAAACTGGACTTGAGTCTTGATTTTCAAACACCTAAGATGTATAAGCATCCTTGTACCGAAAATAACATTGAGAAGCCAAATATCGAAGATAAACAATTGAAGATAACCAGCGAAAGCCAACCATTTAACGATATTAAAACAACTCAAATAAACACAGAGTGTGAAACGGCGAAACATAACACGCGTATTTCACAAGCTAAACCAGAAACTTGAAATATAATACTGTTATCTGATAATCAAGGCGAAGGCATCGTTGATTTATTAATACGTAACAAATCTAAACTTATCCTTAAGGATTATAAAATCTCAGGGTTCAGAAAACCTGATGCCCCCACTGAGGAAGTCTTATCCAGTTGTAATTTGTTAGCCAAAGAATTAACGGCAAATGACAGTGTTGTTATCATGACCGGAAGTAATGACTCTAATCCTTTTAAGTTTCTTATGGAAATGTCCCTAGCTCTCAAAGCACTGAATAAGTGCCATGTATATGTAGTTAACGTACTGTACAATGCATTTCTAAACGAAGGTAAACTAAACTACAATCTTAAACTTTTAGCACAAAATTTCAATAACTTTTCATTCATCGAAGCTAAAAATAATTTCAGTATTGTCAAACAAATAATACACAAAATAAATATAGACCAATATAATAAAAGCTTCTTATCTTTCAACAAAAAACCTACCAAAGTTGCTCCAATTGTTAAAAAGTCATACACTGTCAAGGATACACCCTATTTCTTTCAAAAATCTCATAACACTAATCAGAAAACGCAATGTACACAGCAACCACGCAGAGGCACAATCCCCTATTACTTTCAAGTGATTGACAAAACTAACAAGCCACCTTCGCATGTTCCGGATATCGATAGCGGCAAGAATAATTTATTTCGTGACTAATGATATCTATACGAATACTTTTTCCATACTCCACCAAAACATCGCTGGAGCATTAAATAAAATTCATGATTTAGAACTTGCTATTCAAGATATGTGTGAGTTAGGAACATATGTTGATGTGATATGTCTAAGTGAACACTTTATAAAGAGAGGTTATGATAATTATATGGTCTTAAACAATTATCGAATGTGTGCTATTTATTCACGTCTAGATAAAAGTCGAGGTGGAACTTGTATTCTTTGTAAAGACACATTTCAATGTACTGAACTAAAAGAAGTTAAAGACATGAGCATCGAAAAGCATTTTGAGGTATGTGGTACAGAAATAAAACAATTACGTCTCATTGTCCTTTGTGTGTATAGGACACCAAATTCGAATATAAATATTTTCTTCGAAAACTTCGATAAACTGCTACAAAAGGTTGAACTCAAAAAGTGCCGAATCGTAATAGCCGGTGATTTTAATATAAACTTTAATCTAAAAGATAGCAATGCTATAACATTTGATGAACTTATCTCTAACTATGGTCTACAACGCCATATTCATACTTCTACTAGGTTAAATACTTGCATTGATAATATTCTAAGTAATATTCCTGACGCAGTTGGCATAACACACAATCTTTGCCTATCGGATCATAACACAGCTCAAGTTATCGAATTTAAGTATCTAAAAAAGAACTTTACTAGTCATTACTTCGTTAATAAACATGATCTTAGCAAAGAAAACATTAATAAATTTATTGACTCTATAGGCAGCATATCCTTCTCCGAAGTCTATGACTCCCCGCTTGCTAACGATGCTTTTAATAGTTTCCATGACTTATTGACATTATTCTACAAGTTATGCTTTCCAGTCATAAAAATTAAGGTAAATCGTAAAACGTCTAAGCTGAAATGGATCACGAAAGGACTTAAGATAAGTTCTAAAACAAAAAGGTTGTTAAGATACAAGTATTACAACAACAGAACAGATGAAAATAAAGAAAGCTTTAAAAAATACTCAAATATTCTAAAAAAGTGTATTAATAATTTACAGTCTTCGTGTAATCAAAAACATATTACTAACTCTAACAATAAAGGTAAAGCGACGTGGGATGTAGTAAAACGCACTATGGGTAACGAAACTTCAAAGGAATACATTGAAGGGCTTACTGACGACAATAATATTCTAAGTACGTCTGGCTCGGATATTGCTAACATATTTAATAATTTCTTTATAGACACTGTTGAAAATAATATTACCTCGAAACATAATGATACGCAGAATATTAACGCTAATGATCGAAGCATTTTTCTTGAACCAACTAATGCCATAGAAATTAACAGTACAATAAAATCTTTGAAAAATACAAAATCTTCAGGTTACGACAATATTACTACAGAGCTTATTAAACTAATATCACACTTCATAGCACATCCTTTATCTCATATTATTAACCTGTCATTAGAACAGGGTTGTTTTCCGGAAAAACTTAAGCTTTCCATAATTAAACCTCTGCATAAGAAAAATGCAAAAACAGATAAAAATAACTACCGACCTATCGCCCTAATCCCTATTTTGTCAAAAATTTTCGAAAAAATCATTTATAAGAGGCTAATAAATTTTCTAAATAAGACCGATGTACTTGCCAAAGAACAATTTGGATTCAGAAAAGGTAAATCTACCCAGTTGGCAACATTTAATCTGATAAATTCTATAATAAACAGCATAAATCATAAAATTTCTCCTAGCGTTCTCTTTCTAGACTTAAGTAAGGCATTTGATGTCGTTGATCATACTAGACTCATAAGCAAATTAGAAAAATATGGTGTGAGAGGTATAGCGTTAGATTGGTTTAAATCGTACCTAACTGGCAGAACACAAATAACTCGTGTAACTAAATTCAATAGCAAAACCAATACTCTCGAAAATTTCGATTCCAATCCCAGATTTAACCATTTTGGAGTACCACAAGGAAGCATTTTAGGTCCTTTATTATTCCTCATCTACGTTAATGATTTTCCCCAGGTGGTCTACAACCACGAATGTGTTTTATTTGCGGATGATACCTCAGTAATTATACGGTGTGATAATGAAAAAAACTATAAAGAGGAAATACATAAACTACTAAAAGAGATTACTGAATGGCTCGATATAAATGCATTAAAAATAAACTTAGATAAAACGAAAATAATTAATTTTAGGTCACATAAAAGCAAATCGAAACAATTAAACATCACTTGCAATAATACACCCATCGAACAGGTCAAAAACATTAAGTTTCTTGGGATTACAGTAGACGAACACCTTATATGGAAAGATCATATCGATAACATCTGTAAAAAAATTAATAAATCTGTTTTTGCTGTAAAAAGAATCAAAGATTCTTCTTCGAAACACACATCTTTAATGGTGTACCATGCCTACGTGTGCTCCATTATACGATATGGCATAGTGATATGGGGATATACAGCAGATCTTATGCGTGTTTTTATTGCACAGAAGAAATGTATTCGCGCTATCTTTAATGCTAAATGGTCAGACTCTTGCAGGCCCATTTTCAAACAAGAAAAAATATTAACTGTCCCTAGCATGTACATTTATGAAGTGGCCAAATTCGTTAAATCCAATATTGAATTGTTTGAACGTAAAAATAATACAAACAAGCGCAAAGTCACTCATTCTTATTTAAAAATGCCAATTCCACGGCTGGAAATGTGCAGACGAAGTTGCGTGTACATGGCGCCGCTTATCTTTAACTCTCTGCCTCAGAAGATAATCGAATTGCCATATGAGAAATTCTGTAGGTCTCTACGAACGTGGCTAATAGAAGAGAGCTTCTATTCTGTAGAGGAGTTTATAAGAAAGTTTTCGACTCAATCCTATCATTTTAGAAATGCATTGTAACTACTCTTATCATATTTTAAGTACTGTGTTTCTTTTGTGTGAGTGTTACAACTGATAGGTTTAGTCTGTGTTTTTCTTTATTCTCTCTCAATATTTGCATGCTGTTTTATAACTGCGGAATGTGTCTAGCACTTTAATTAAATTTTTACCAACTTCTGTACCACATTTTATGCAAATAAATGAAATTATTATTATTATAAATGTATGTCTCTTCCAGACCTCGGGACTATAGAGTCCCGGATTTTTGGGAGGCGAACGTGGGGCCGAAGCCAACACGCTGAAGCCTTTTTGAGACAACTTTAATGAAATGGTGACACAAAACCGACGATTATCCCTGTATACACTATAGAAATGTACCCAAGGACAATCCCCGGTTCTGTGCTAAACTATTGCTAACTATGGATGAAAACTACTTGGGCTATTGTGATGGGATGCTAATGGACTAGGAATGGGGAAACTACGGGAACTATGGCACCTGCCGATGACAATGTATTAAATACATGTTAAAATGGCAGGTGGAGACTCGCCAACTCACTTACTGGGCCCCCGGGAATCAGTCGCTGAAAAGCAACAAGAGGGCAACAGGTACATGAGCGGCTGAGAAGGGTGAGGATACCTCGGCGGACTTTAAACGCAGATCACGCGCTCCCTGTGGGTCCAGCATCACCGGCCCACTCGCCACTTACCACGAGGCACCTACCCTCCGAGCGGGACGAACCTTGCTCTAGCGACTCCACTCTGACCGGCCGGTGAAGGCAAGCCAAGAGGCGGGAGACTATTATTATTATTTCTTATGTTATTTCGTTTTCTTCTCTTTAGAGAGAGTATAAAACCTTACATGCGGGCCGGAGCCAAGCGTGTAAGGGATGATTATATAGAAAATGTAGATGATAGTGTGGATGATGTAAGAAATTTACGTGTAATGCGGCAGGTGTTAAGTATGGTGGCTTTTTGAAGCATGTGTAGTGTATGAGCAGGCATGTGTAGTATGTTGAGACTTTGTAAAAGAGATTTGGGTATAATACCGGTAGATGACAGGACTATGGGGACGATGTGAACAGTTTGCGCTTTCCACTGGGTTTTTATTTCAATCGCAAGATCCTGATATTTACTCAGTTTCTCCGAAATGGTGGTTTGGATGTTGTGTGAATTAGGTATTGCAATGTCTATTAAGTAAACTGTTTTAGTATTTTTATCGTGTACTGTTATATCCGGTCTATTGTAATGAATAGTTTTATCTGTTACTATTGTGCGGTCCCAGTAGATTTTATGACCCCTGCCTTCTAAAATTGTCTCAGGCTTGTATTTATAATATGGTACTATCTTATCTATGAGTTTGTATCTGTAAGCTAGGTGTTGGTGTATGATTGCTGCAACCTGGTCGTGCCGGTGTTTATAGTCGGTCTGTGCAAGGGATTTACACGCCCCTGTAATATGTTGTATAGTTTCAGACGCAGTGTTGCAGTGTCTACATAGGTCAGTCGGCTGTGTTTGGTCTTTTATAATATACTTTCTATAGTTCCTAGTAACTATAATCTGGTCTTGTATAGCAAGCATGAACCCTTCGGTCTCTGGAAACAACTCGCCTCTCCTGAGCCATTCGTTCGACTTAAGTTTATCGACGTGTGGCTGGCACAGGAAGGCTCGGTGTCTTCCATGTAAGGCTTTGGTGGACCATGCTGCTATTTTTTGTTGTGTGTTTGTTATTGTTTCGTTAGTTTGTGTGTTTCGGTCGTGTAGGTTGAGTGGTGTTAGTTGTATGTCGGTGTTCGTGATGTGTCTGTGTAGTGGTGAGTGTTCAGATTTGTTGTGGAAATATGTTCTGAGTGTCGATATTTGTTTGTTATGTAGGTTGTGCATGTCTATCAATCCTCTTCCTCCTTCTTGTCTTGGTAGTGTGAGACGTTGTGTGCATGATTTGGGGTGGTGTTTTCTGTGTTTAGTGAATGAAGTGTTAATAGTGCGTTGTAGATTTTGAATGTCGGTATTAGACCACTGTATGATTCCGAAAGAGTATGTGAGGATGGGTATTGCGAATGTGTTTATAGCTTTAATTGTATTTCTGGAGTTAAGGTTGGTTTTTAAGATGAGGTTGACGCGGTGTGCAAATTTTTTACGTAGTTCTTGTTTTGTGATCTTTTGCTGTATTTGCCTGGACTGTTTGAACCCTAAGTATTTGTATGTACTGTCTTGATCGACTGGTTGTACTGTTTCACCAGAGTCAAGTGTGTAAGTGTTATTTTGTACTTTACCTTTGACTATTGACAAGATTTTGCACTTGTCTACGCCAAATTGCATGTATATGTCATTGGAAAACTGTTGAGTAGTGTCGGCTAATTTAAATAGGTCGTTTGTGTCTGCTGCGTACAATTTAATATCGTCCATATACATGAGGTGTGTCAGTGTGTATTGTGTGTTGTTGTTAGATAGTGTGTATCCTGTGTTAGTTTGATCGAGTAACTGAGATAGTGGGTTTAGAGCCATACAAAACCACAATGGACTTAGAGCATCTCCCTGGAAAATTCCGCGTTTTATAGATATTGGTTCGGTAGATACAGATGAAGGCCCTTGATTGATTTTAAGAGTAGTTTGCCAGTTTTGCATGGCAGATTGTAAGAAAAGTTTAAGTGTCGGGTGGATTTTATAAAGGTCTAAGACATGTAGTAACCAACTGTGAGGAACGGAATCAAAGGCCTTTTGATAATCTATAAACATCGCATGAATCTCCTTTTTGCCTTTAACTGCGCTGTTTGTAGTGACCGCGTCGATTATAAGTTGCTCTTTGCAACCCTGGCTGTTCTTTCGACATCCCTTCTGTTGTTCAGCCAGTATGTTGTGTGTAGTTAGGTGGGTGTATATTACTTCACTTATACAGGCGGTGAGTATTTTGTATAGGGTTTGTAGACAGGTGATTGGTCTGTATTTGGCTGGATTGACGGTGTCGTTTGTATCCTTTGGTATCATATACGTGACTCCATGTGTGATGTATGTTGGAAGTAGGTGAGGTGAATTAATGAATGTGTTCAGATGATTGTGTATGAATGGGTGTATGCGAGTGAATTTTTTGTACCAATAGTTGTGTATATTGTCTGTGCCTGGTGCTTTCCAGCTGTGTGTACGTTTGAGGACATCTATGAATGTGTCTATTGGTATAAATTCATAGTTCATTTCGCTGATTTCAGATGAAATTTGGTTTAACCATTCAGCGTTGTTGTTATGCTCTACTGGGTTTTCCCATATATTTGCCCAGAACTCCCTCAGGGTTTCGGGGGTAGGTGTTTCAAGAGTTTGTTGATTTGTGTTGCTGTTAGATGTAAGGTTTCGGTAAAAGACTTTCTCATTATTGGTGAATTTTGTATTCTGTGATTTACGCTCTGTACATGTTATGTATCGTCTGAGTCTACTGGCTGCAGCATTAAGTTTTTGTTTTAGTGTATCTAAGAAGTGTTCTATTTGTGTGTTTGAATCCTCGTATTGTGCGTGTACTTGGTACGTTGATTTTATTGTTTCTACTGCTGCTATTACTTTGCAGCTCCTATTGCCCCTAGAGTATTGTGTTAGCCTACCGATGTTTGCTCTTAATTTGTCAATTTTCTTTTGGAGCCTAATTTGCCATTTTGGTTTTCTCTGTATGTTTCGCCGATTTTGATGAAGTATTTGATCTGATATTTTAGCTCCGTTGCATTTTGCTGCCGTCCATGCAGCGCAATATATGATAGACTGTAGAGAGTTGAAATTTGTATCTGTGTTTACGTTTTTAGGCAGAATTACAGTATCTATATAATTCACTATAGCTGAAAACTTTTTGGATGTTTTCTGTTTGGGGATGTATGGTCTGTTGGTAGGGTGTGTGTTCAAGAAATATAGTTTTGCTTGTGTAAATATGTCTTCTATTTCGGGATTCAATTCTGAGGCGGGGATATTATTTTGGGATGATATAAAAGCTTCAGTATCTATATTATTAATTAAATCGTCCTGACCTATGTCAAAAGTAATATGATGTGGGCCGTCAGTTATTCTATTGGTCGAGAGATTATCTTCCGATGAGGTATTCTGTGTATTTGTGTAATCAGTGTTAAGTGTATGATAGCGTTCGTCATCGACTTGGGTATTGCTGTTTTGCAACTGTTCGGAAACCTGTCTTTTAATTTCTTCTAATCGACTACCTTTAATATATTTATTGTTGATGATGGCTCTTTGTTGGTCGGATAGTCTTTGTTCTGTAATATGTGATAACTGTGGATATTGGTTTATGAATTCTTCGTGTAAATGTTTTCTATATGATGTTTTATTTGTTTCAAGTTCTGTAATTGTATAGTATATTCTCATGATTGATTCATTTAAATCGTTACCCCATTTCATTCGTTGTCCAGTGTTTGTGTAGGGTGTGGTGTTTTGTGTGGAGTGTGGTTCAGTTTGAGTGGGCAGAACCTGTAGTTGGACCCTGGCCTCTTCATAGATACGGTCTATTGTAACTTGGGGTAATAGTTTTTTATTAACTATGGCTCTGCGTTGGTCTCCCACTCTCTGTCGGCTTACCTGCATGTGTGGAAATTGTGAAAGAAATTGTGTGTGTAATGGTTGTAGATATGTTTTGGTATCGGTTTCCATGATAGTATATATATAGATAGATGAAGATAAGTACGTAGGATGAATTCGTTCATTTCTTTAGTCCATTTCCTACGTATTGGTGCAGTGCTAGTGTTGGGTACAGGCTCATTGACAAAATTTGTCTCCTGTACAACATCCACCGACTGTATACTAGCTGATGATAATGATGGTGATGGTGAGACGCAAAATGATTGTGATGATGATTGGATTGATGAAAAAAGTGAAGAACATGATGACTCATCGTCATGTGACACTGCAGCAGTTTGGGACTGAGCAGTTGGCTGCGATACGGTGCCCCCCCCAGAATACGAAGGGCAGCCCAGGCTGGAAGCCATGGGGCGGGATTCTCCATCGCGGTTAGCTCTGGTACCCGCCTGGGGTAATACTCTATTACGTAGTCGCATTACATAGGAATAAGTTAACTTAATAGGTTTAAAACCTATAGGAAGATCGTTAGAGACAGGAAAAAAGAAATAAATTATATTGGGATAGAGTTTTAGGTATCTAAGTTGTGCTGATAAATGAAGGGTAAAGGTTTTAAGCTTCAGTTTTCTTGGGAGTTGGAGAGTATAGATAAGGATAGAGGAAGGGACAGGTTAGGAAGTTGGGACCGTTAGTTGGAAAGGGTAGTGTCAAGGTGTAAAGACAATTTAATTTAGTTTAGTACCTCCTGATTACCTGATGGTACAGGGTTGTCATGATCGTAGTGACAATTTTACTGTTCATGCCTTCCCACAAGCCCCCCCACCACGTCAAGGTGGCCCCTTGGGGGGGTTATTATTATTATTATTATGTTTTAATTACTTTTAGACGCTTCGGGACTTTGGTATCGCCTTTTCCCTTTTCTTGAATGTTTTTTCTGCTATTCAGAGTGAAAAATCCAATAAACTAGAAGATATTAAAACGTAATTTATAAAATCTAGTTTTCTTTTCATATCCGTAGTAGAGTTAAGAAACTTTATTTTATAACAAGTCTTACACAGCAACTACTGAAAACGAACACTTCATAAATATCCAATGATATTTCCGTTTACTTTGTTCATAGTTTACTGACGTACACAAACATACGAACTCATTTCACTTCTATTATGTATACCAGTCATAATGTCAGCAGTAAAACTGATTTATTATGATGAACTTAGCAACTGGTTGGTAAAAATGACTAACTCTGACAGTTAGGCCCTGGCCTAAAAAAGATAGACGATAAAATCAACAATGAGCTTTCCTGATTGGAGGAAATTACATTTGGAACAATAAGACAGCTGTCAGATTACGGCACGATGTTCGAATTTCAAAATTTTGTATTCGAATATTAAAATGGAATAAGAATGATGATTGGTTTGATTTATGAAAGGTTGTGACAGTGTGCCATTTGATGGCCAAAATATAGATACCTACATAAAATTAGATACATAGTTATGTATCAATATAGAAAAGTCATCCTGTTAAGTAAATATTGGTATCTCAACTTCTCACATAGGAAATGGTGGAATGAGCGTTTTGGGGACTGTCTTTTGTAAATTTTTTTTGACGTTCAAAAACTGCTGTTTTGCAGCCAAGTTTGAATGAATAATTTTGAATTGAATTTAATAAAATACTTTGTACAACAAAAAAGCTTTTGCATTCAGAAACAAAAGAGATAAAAATAATAAGATAAATCGCTTGTATAAAATTGGCAAGCTCTCAATCCGTCTACTGAATGGGAATACTCGGAACACGCATGAACAGCAAAAGTGTGCGCTTACGCAACTCTGCAGTTCGCTTCCCACTTCGACGTTTCACAATATCGTAGGGAGACCATGATTTTTTCACTTTTTTGTAAGACTTTTTTTTTGACAATTTAGCGTACCTACGTATACTTTTATTTGAAGTGTAAGAAATCAAATATTTTTTATTCATTAAATAGGAGCGTTTTAAATTGAATAGTTTCAAATACGAAAATATGAATTTTTGAGCATTTTTGGCAGAAATTGCTTCAGAATTTTTTTATATTACATACACAGCTTTCAACAATACTTTGCTTGAATTTAAAAACAACCTGCATAGATATCAAAATTTCGACCACGACACCAATGAAACAGTATATTAAATATTATTGATACGCTGTAGTATTTTATTCACATTAATATTAATAATAGGTATACCTACACCTAATAATGCAATGTTTATAGCAATCATTCATTAGAAGAAATATCATTTGGACCGGATTCAAAACCACTCAATTATAATATACAACACATTATGACGGGTAGATTTAACATGAATTAATATATCTGTTATATTAATAGGCTCAGAAAAGGTGTGCATACAATAAAAATAAAATTTGATGTCTTGTGTTTTTTCATTGGTAGGTATAAAAGTACATACTGTTTTAATTTTGAATTATGTTTTATTATGAGAAAACGGTACCAAGTTTATTTTTCTTTATTTCACACAAGCAATGGGTAGCACTGAAATCTATTAACCAAGATTATTGGTTTATTTAACTGAATTTTGATTGCCAAGTAATTTGAGCCTAATATAATAATTAATTAAAACAGAAGAATTTGATAGTGTTCTATAATAGGATAATAATAAACTAGACCGATTTTACCAAAGTTTTCAGACATCTGACCTTTATTTTGAGAGTTCAGTTCAGAAAATATTTTAACATTTTGACGTGAAAATCTAAATTGAACCATTTTCGTGATAATATCGAAATAATTTTCTCAAGTCCACTTTAATTTTAGTCTAAGCTTGTTATAAAGAATGTGGCTATTAATAAACTTGATTAGTTTAATAATTAAAATCTTGGGCAAGTTTAATTCTTAAAACAAAATACCTTAACGGAATCCTTAATGACCTATTTACATCTAAGTGATAAAATAAGTTTTGTGTGCACTGTAGAGAAAAAACAAGAAAGCGGTTAGGAAAAACCTCTTTTTTATATATTTTTCATAAATAGGACTATCCACTTTTTTACCAACGTGTGTACATATCAGCAATCTAACTTTAGAACTTAGATATTTCTGAAATAGGGTCAAGAATTACGTCGGCAGTGCGATGCCGTGCGTTCGGCTATTTTCGTACCGAGTCGGGCGCGTTCGGCTATTTTCGGCAGTCCGTTCGGGTCGGTTGTTTTAAAATTGGGAATGCGTACTCTTTGATGTAAAACAAATTTTGTTTTCGTTTACAACGAATCCGAATGTAATTACTTATGTTAGAGTAAATTAGTTAAGTGAACCGAAATAAAAGTGATTTGTTTTTTAAATAGAAATGTATCCCTTTCCTTCATGATCAAAGGGAACTTCTAATAAATTATGGATATTCTTTCTAAGAAAATCTATCACTTTGAAGTATCATTAGCTAGAAAACGTGCTTAATAAACTTTAGTGTCAAAAGAGAGCCAAATACAATTTATTTTAAGAAGTATCTTGTCACCTAGTAATTGGGTTGTGGAGGTCTGATTAGATTAGACTGGAAGCTGAATCTAAAAGGTTAGGAAAGCTGAGATGTTTTTATATTATTTCTAGTATTATTCTTTGCGCGTAACGATTATAAGCACGTTTTGTTTCTATTTCTCTCAAAATTTTTGTGTTTTTTAAAAGAATTCTCTTTATTTATTGAACCTTCTAGGAAATATTTTAAACTGTGTTTCTGAAGACACGATAAACTGTAGGTCCCGGCAATCATTGGAACATCTTCTGCGCCTGATTAGACTGGAAACCGACCCCAACATAGTTGGGAAAAAGCTGGGCAGAAATCTTCAATACCTACTTTAAGTGAAAGTAAAATGTATGGGAGATGAAGATTCCTTAGCCTATATTGTAGTTATGAATATAGACATACTTACATGACATGTAATAGGAAATGAAACCACCGGTACTACGGGGATTAGTTCCCATTCTATCAGGAGTACGTCACTACCGGGTTCATTCAGTTATTGCCTAAGATAGTTCTAGAAACTTTAGTAGATAGATGTGATAAAGAAGCGCTCCTGTATTAAGTACCTTGACTAATGCTACGAAATGGTCAATTGCTAGAGCAATAAAATAATTTAAAAAAGCGGAAAATTCTGATTATAAAACTACTTTGAAAATTTTCTTTTATTTTGAGATCTGTATGAAACCAGCCATTTGTAATTAATCTTGTTAACCACTGTGCCATCTAAGGTTAAATAAAAAATTGTAGCAACACATTTCGTTTAAATTGGAGTGAAATTCACAATCAATTTAAAATAAAAATCGTTCAATCAAACTTAAAAACGACACAAAATATTGCCACATTCAATTCGCAGTGACATTAAAACGACGCATATTTTATAAAACGGCCAGTTAAAATACACCTTTTGACCGAAACACGACTGAAACGATTTTGTTCCGGAATTTATTTATTCACAAAACATTGTGTATCTTTTATATGTAATACAGTGTAAATGTTTTCTTAATATACCACGTTAGGGTGACAGTTATAGTTGTTTAATGTCCCAGTTTACTTTCGGGAGACGTAGAAAGGTCCAATAATGGAAAGCCATAAACTAGTCTGGGTTGTCCGCTTGAAATGTGCTTTGAGTCTCTCTTCTGCTTATTTTATGTGTTATGTGATGTGATTTAGAAAAATACTAGCTTTTGCCCGCAACTTCGTTAGCGTGGAATAGTGACTACCAGCAGATTTTTGATTTGACCAATAGATGGCGCTATATGTCCGGAATATTTTTTTTTTTTTTTGTAATAGAAACTATCCTATGTCCTTTCTCAAGTTTCAAACTATGTCTGTACCAAATTTCACACAAATCGGTTCAGTAGTTTAGGCGTGAAGAAAAGACAGACAGACAGACAGACAGAAAGACAGACAGACAGACAGACAGACAGAGTTACTTTCGCATTTATAATATTAGTTTGGATTGACACATATGGACCTTTATATGTCTATAAAATAACTGTCACAAGTTTGTGACAAAAAATGTTTTTGTTACCATTTTTTTACCAAACTTTCCGAGAACGCGCTGAAATTATGGTCACCCTATTTTTTTCTACAAAATTTTGCATATCACCGATTTCGTATTCCCATGTCTTTGACAGCGATTCATACGCATATATATTTACAAAAAAAAAACACGAAAATCTAGACAAACCACATACACTGCATTGCACGAAAAACGTACCACGTTCACAATCTGTCGTACTACCTACAAAGTTCCATATTTCTAGCCCAATGGCTCGGAGTTTGTATACCGCCTACTAAATGGAGTGTGAACATTCCCCGTGCCTCTATCAAGATGAAATTTCGCGAATAATATCGTTTTATGAAATATTTCAGCTACCTGAAACATGTGACGCTTTGGGTCAAGGTTTTCAAGAATTAAATACAACCTTTTTTGTACCTCATTAATTTTCCCTCCGAGTTTTTCAAGTCTGGTGACATTATTACCTGAAACAAATGAAAAAGGATTATCAGTATTGCTGAAAATATAGTATTACAAAGTAAAGTATTCTATCTGTAGTTAGCTAATTAATAGATAGATAAGATATTGGTATTGGCCGTTAGACATAGATATTATCTTTCGATCACTATATTTACTTACATCTAAACTACTGGAAAGATTTGGAAAATTCTTTCAGTGTTAGATAATCCATAATCCATTTATCGAAGAAGAATCTACTTTATCCTGGTGCACAGAGTAGCTTCCACGGGATGCGGGTGAAGCCTTAGTATTTAATATGATAAGGTACGTAAACCGTTATTGAATATTTTATCTTCACTCTCCATACGAAGGTTGTCTGGTAGAAATCGCTCTAAGCGATAAGCCTCCATTGTAATCGTAGGTACGCTTTATTTAATACGAGTGTTACAATTTGTATTATAATAGAATTCAATTTAATAGTATACCTACTCAATTTTTTATGTCTCTTTTTTACAATCTAATATTGCCAATCTTAGTATCCTTTATACATTTCAAGTAGACATAGGTAATTTACGTATTCATTATTTATTTACATTTACGATTTCAAGGTATGGGTGAAACAATTGAGATGGATAAGGAGACAAGTTAAAGTTTTGTATTCAGCTGCGGAAATTAGCTTTCCAAGGATAGTTAAAGCGGGTGAAACCGCGAGAAAGAGTTAGTTATAAATAGCACAGCAAATGAAAAAAAACATCATTTTCATTAACTTATAAATACATAAAAATCAAGTCACATTTTAATTGAATTAGTCATGCAAATTATTTCGATAATTAGTTGAATTGTTTGCGAATACCGCTCCAATGGATAATGTTTAAGGGATTAAATATTTGGATCAAATTTTTGACCTTTCAGATTTAATTAATTGGAAACCTTTTTGTTCAGGACACAAATTATTGTCGTGTTTTAACTAACTGGATAAGATTTGTTACATTTTCCCTTTAGGCATTATAAATATTTGTTATATTAAGTACTTTAATTTTTATTTTAATAAGTAGTGATGATAATCGATTTGTTTGACTGGTTTTTACGTCTTTCAATTTACATATGAACATCTAAAAAATAAAATTGAATTTCTATGTAGTCTTTACTAATATAATAAGAGCTCCGAAAGTACGAGAAAAATATTTTCTCAAATATTTTTTTAATTATAATTATTTATTTCAGATCTTTTTACCTACCTTTTTGATACCTGTAATGACTTAATGAATCATGAATGACCTACACAGACGCAATCCTTCAACATTTTCAAAAAACACACAGGCACAGAGTATCAAGGGGAGCTTTTAACAAAATTTGCCTTTGCCTCAGCTGTATAGCAACCCAGTCTTAATCAATGAGAGAGCAATTTACCTGAACATTTGGGGTCCAACCTACTTGTTGACTCTTTAGGGCTGCTCAGGGTTAGAAGGGTGCAGAATTGTATGAGAAACCGTATAAGAGATGGATTGTGTATTTTTTTAATTGGTGGGGTAAAAGTGCGTTGAAACCTGGTCACTGCTAGAAATTGTTGAATTAAAAATTATAAATGTCAAACGGCATGTAATGGGACTTGTAAGTACGATAAGTTTCACTTTTCTATACTAAATATAGAAGTAATTGTGAATTTATTTAAAATGTTGGTTTTTGTTAATGGCTAGAAAACTGAGTCTATTCAAATATTCAAACTGGTACAATCAACAGTTAGATGCCTATTTTTGATCAGGCTATAATTTTCTCGGTATGCAGATAAAAACATGGTTATTATGATACCAAATCTGCCAAATCAAAAATCGTATCTATTTACCACAAAAATATTTAAAGAAATACAAAAGCCTGTACCTGGCAACCCTAGCAATACAACAACACGTCTGACACACAAGCCGTCCCAGCTGAACCCACCGGTTTTGCCACGTTATTTGCCAAAGCGGTTTTTAGCGCAATGAGCTGTTTGATCAATAAGTCTGTCTGTCTGTCTGTCTGTTCAGGCTTGTATCTGTTTTGATGAATAACAGGTTAATTGATTGGCTAAGTTAATGTGGAAGGATTTAAAGTCGGTTTTAGACTGTTTTGGTAGCTTTTTGAAGGTGTTACTGTACTATGTATTGTCATCTGAATAGCCGTTTCTCTATTTTTCGGGTCGGCTTCCAGTTTAACTGGATGCAGTGATAAATGATGACTAGCTATTATATTGCCACCAATTGGTGTAATCGGAAATTTGACAGTACATTTATATTTGACTTATGACTATTATGAAAAGCTATTGGTTTGGTTTATCGCTATACCTAATTATCTACCCTAAACCTCTTGAAAATACGGTGCAACAAAAAATTCTAGTTTCCTAACACATCTTCCACCTATTCTAAAGAACATAAAAGTCAGCTAATTAAACCCAACCTACACAACTTAAGTTTAATTAAAGTTAATTACTGTCTACTTAAGTTGCGTTGACACAAAGCGTGCTAAGCTTCAAGTGATTAAGTTAGTTGGCTAGATGGTGCTAAACGGAGCAATGTGATTAAACGCCCAGCGATTGACTTTGTAGTGGGAGGGCGTGAACCTAGGTCAGCGTGGTGGACAGGTAACTTACGAGGTACTTTGGACGTAGTTTGTGTACGTTTTAAAGGAGTTTTAGGTAAGGAGAAGAGAGGAAAGACGTTTATTTGAATCAATAGGTGATGCGTTAAAATACGAGAGAGGATAAAAAGAAAATTAAGAAATAAAAGACGAATATTTTATTGCATGATAAAACATTTTTCAAAAATACTACGAAGGCTACATAAAGGTTATAAAACAGTCAGTCATTTGTTTTAATTAGACTATTTCAGCTCGGTTTGGCGTTGTCGGATTTGACGACAAATTCACAACTCAAAAAAAGTGGGATCATTAATCTCAATTAGACCAATTTTTACATTACCTACATTCGAATCGTCAAATTAAGATAAAGCGTTGGCTAGATAAAATATTTGACAACAAATTTATAACTGAGCGAAAAAAATCAAGGTCCTGCTGTATGATATACCGACGGTTTTAAAACTATGTATGATCATCTGATATAGTATGATTATAAAAAAGAATGGATGAATGCATGAATGTAAAGGAGAGTTTTCCGTTCAGCAGTTGATAGTAATAGGCTGATGTCATGACGACGGTGGAAAAAAAATCGACACAATGTTTAAGGTAAGAATGTTTTTAAACAAAACGCTTGGGTCATCTCAAAGAAGATTAGTGTACAAGACGTATTTAAGTGCAGACGTGTATGCGGACTCAGGTGCACTCTACTCTTCTCGTGTAATCCTAGGAGACAGCAATCCGACACGAGCGGATAAAGCGACGCTTTTCAGCATGGAGCATGGTAGGTTGAAAATTTGATGGGCTACATCTTGTTATCAAATAAAGAGGTAAAGGGTTTTTTGAGATACTCAAAAAACAGGGTTCGAATTCCAAATAAGAGTTATGATTTGAATTTAAGCATATGACGCCTCACACGTAAACATGTTTTATAATGTATTTTTTATTGACGATAGTCAACAGTAGCCAATTCTGAACCAGCAAAGCTTTACGCTTTGCAACTGTACTGAAATATCTGTACGAAGAAATATGCTAGGTATGAGCCAAATGGCTAACTACTTATTGATTTTCAAAGTTATTTATACTTTATTTGCACAATTTATTCTTGTAAAAGTCTTTTGTAGTCCTCTTTTGAAATACCTTCAGTTAACTTCCAAGGTCACACTTCTGTATAATGACATTTATTAGTGCTAATGGACCGCGCGTGAATGTGGTTGTCGCTCATTATTTAGCTCCTCCATTGTAATGCTGTAATGTGACACTTAGCCGACAATAGTATCATTTTATAAAAGTTTATATATAGGTATAGTTTATACATTTATTCGGCAATAGTATCCCTCGCGATTCCACTCACATGCCGGGCGCGTTTCGAGGTAATTTCTCATTCCAGCCGCATAAAAAGTAGGCTTTTCTCCGTTCATAGGCTAACGCGCTAATCTTTGAGGCTGCTGGACCAATTTGAAAAATCTTGCAGTGTTGCTTAGCCCCATATATCCAGAAAGGTTTATCCAAGTACAACCGTTAGTGGAAACTAATGATTATTATAATTACATACGAAGTCTTGCTCGGGCATGTTTTGTTTAACAAAGAAAATGTTACTAGTTTCATTTCAGAAAACAACAAAAACTTGTTACATTATAGGTACTTAAAAACTCATTTTCCTCTTTGCACTATACACCCTTATTTATATACAACAGAACATTATACTATTTCCTACTAAAACACCTGTATATCAGAATATAAACATTTCACCTCCTTCATACAATGCTCAACTTTGAAACATTACTAAAAGCTTTAGAAAAACGAATTTTAAATACCTGAGCCTTATGTAGTTTTCCCAGTTTTTCGGCAAAAGCAACGTATAACCCCGTTGACAGGGATAAAACGAAATATACAAGTTTTGCCGTCGACATGTCCCGGGCGAAATGGATTGGAAACTACCAAACACAATTGTCCTGCAAAGTGAGATCGAAAATCTGGGAACTGGGGACTGGGAATTGGGGCTTTGGGGACTCGTTATGGTGTCGCAAATATGTATCTAGCGTAGTAACTGTAAACGTTTGTTTGTGTGTCACGTCTTTTCCCATGGGATTTACAGAAACTATGGACTGTCCAATATTAAGGTGAGCTTCCACTGTTGCGTGGCACTGTAATGTACGCAAATGTTTATTTTGGTTTTCACGCTCTTGCGAACAGTAACAAATGGCGTGCAAACATTTTTAAATTTGTTTTTTTGTTCGAGATCAATTTTTGTGGAATTATAATGGCGTACTTTCCTACCTATATATACACATTTTCAACGTTGAAGCTATCGCTCACGCTATTACTAGGAACTTTTTAATTTCAAACTATTTCGTTGTTCCAAAGCTTTTAAATTATGCAGCATAACGGAGTATTTAGTAGCCTGTAGTTACGCGAATCAGGTATATTATTTACACCCATGTAACAATTTACCTCTATTCATTATATGCCAGAAAGACTGGCACTAATAAAACACAAAATAAAACATATTTCAACTAGTTTCCTTCCCAAATCAATGGCAAAATCAGACCTTAAAATAAATGTCACCACGTGATATTAATGGCGGCCATTTTAATAAATCTGAGACATAACTTGGAACGGTCGCCCCTAGCGCCATCTGGCGTGTTCCCATCGAGATAGCCGAAGCTTACCCATGTGGAACCGTTTGTGGCTATATCATGGGTCTGTGCCGTCGTGTCGGATTATGGGATATTTTGTATGATCATATAAATTAGTAGGGGGATTTCGAAATTGGGGATTGGAAGGTGGGTTGAAGATATAGGTATATCTAGTTACTTTTTGTCGTTTAAAATATTATTGGTGTTAATAAACAACGGGTAAATAGTTATGCTTTTTGGAAGGTGTGTTGTTGCTTTATGCACTTTTATGAGTTTTAGGCAAATACATGATTGTTATTTCAAGTTATCGTTGGGTTTCGTGTATTTGAACTAGTTGGAGAATAATCTACGATTTTTATTCTTCATGATGAAATGGCGATTTCCGACATCGGTTAATTTTATCTTGGTAACTCTTGGTGGCAAGCCACGGGAAAGAGCTACCTAACCATTATTACAAATTCAAAGAGAAATAGAGCTCTCTCTGTAAGAACTCTTGCGTGAAAGTGGAACCAGCGGTTCCCCGCGTAACGTATTTTACCGAGTGTCCCTATATTACAATTTGGAGGTGCGTTTAATTTTGTGAACGTGCCTCGCCGAAACCACGAAAAAACCACAACGTACGTCGGAAATCTAAGGTATATTTTGATAAAAGACTAATTTACTTATAGAATAAAAAAAACACTTCATTTATACAAATAGTCAGCCCAATTGAAACCTCTTATATTCCTACGGAATAAATAAAATTATATGGTATGTCCTGACTTATATTAATGGATATTTCCTTTAATCCAATCACTAAAAATATGTACCTACCACCCACTGAAACCTTTTTCATAATAAACACCAACAGAGTGCCTAACATTAACTACACAAAAGAAAAAAAATCTCGATAAACTTCCATTTCATCAACACAATAAACAATTTGTACAAGAAGTACACAAAGAAAATCCAACCTTTTTACAAAATTACAATCATTCACCGTGTGTTCTCAAATCAGAGAAAGCCGAATCAATCGGATCCATTAAATCTACATCTTGTAAAAAGAAGAAATATTTTTCTCGGGGTAACCAAAACATTGCGTTTATTTTACCCCATCTAGGTTTTTCTCAGTTTTTACCCCCATGACGAGGTCTACTTTGACACATCGAAAGAATATCCGCTCAACATTTCGAAAGTTTTCACTATTCAGTCACCATGTTTGAGTGTTTTCGCGAATAAAAACTTTCACTTTTCATTGAAAAAAGCTTGGGCTTTTAAATAGAAATTATTATTGGCGACAGCTTCGTTCACACTATCTAAATATTTCATAGGTAACTTGTAATTACCCGGATTTCGATCGCGTCCGAAAATTACCTATCCAGAGTGGGGTCACTTAATCTAATTTTCGATTATTCCCAAATTCCTTCGTTGAGTCAGAGTAGACCCCATAACATCTGGTAATTTTCTTCAACAAGGTTTTATTTGGTAAACAAGGCTACCAATATATCGGATTAAAAAGGCCTAACGTTTATTGAATTTGGTTTCTTACGAAATAAATACGGATATGTACAGAAGGTTGTTAGTTGCTGATCGAATTTAATTTATTAGAAAGGTTGATGGTGTTAGATTTATTCATTATTTGGGTTAACTGTTACCTTTGGTTCTATTTTCATCATCATGGAACTAATTTACGCCTTACCCACTTTATATAACCGAACAAATATATTTGTGTATGCTGAGCCTCTATAGCATTTTTATAAGCTATTTTCATATTTTAAACATAAATGAATACACGCAAGAACTAGCAAGCCGAAGAAATAATCTTCTTTCTCCTGCCCTGTTCCCAATTTTGCTTGGGGTCGGCGCAATATGTCATTCTCTTCCATTTCCCCGGTCACTCGTCATACTGACACTCACTCCCTTCCTATTCATGTCATCTTTCAGGCAATCCATCCATCTTTTCTTAGGTCTTCCTCTTCCTCTCCATCCATCTACATTCATACTTAGCACACGAAAGCCGAAGAAATAATGCGGTGTAAAAAACAAAAACAATCTAAAACTTTAATCAAGTCTTGTCTTACAACCATAACATAAAATTGTTCTAGAACAAATATAAAACAAAATAGGAGCGTTTTAAAAACACCATCTTCCGCGTTTTACGTCACAATGCCTGTGTAAATCCGCATTCGATCACAAAACACGCAGTATACTGATAAACATTTTAATAGAAGTTTTCTATGGAGAACAAAATGACTAACAGAGGTGTTAAAACGCAAAATCTCCTAAGAAAGTAGTGCGGCGAATCACGGTTACTCGGGGGACAACTAGCTACAAGACCAATATATTGGTCTTGATTTGATAAGGCACTCGAACGCCTCGTTAGTTCCATTAACTGATCACGGCTACCGTACGTTACTTAAATTAACCTACAAGCAGACTTCTGATCTACCTGCCTTATACCATCTCCGCTTATACATATTTTCTTCCTCCGTGAACTTTTCCAATCCCTTCCTACATTACCTTGTAAGACGTTATTCAAACAAACTTTGTCATCGTCACTTTAATTTTTTTATGAAAAAAATATGCCAAAAATTCGTCGTTTACAAGCCGCACTTTACGTTAATACAGTTCACTGAGCTGGAAGTATCAGGTGCGGCTTACCTGCGCCGAATTGTAGCAAAAAGGGCCTAAATGTCAAGGCATAGGTTGGCTTATGTAACTTCTTTTTATTCTGTGAAGAAGTGAGCGGTGCTTTATCATGGCATTTTAAATGGAAATTTACGTGAATCCGTTTGAAAAGGATTTTCTTGGATGTATGGGATAGCTGATAGTATGGGGAATACTTTTTATTCAGTGCTGGTATTTCAATTTGTAGTTTGATTTGCAAGTTGTTGTACTATATAAATGTTAGTTTTTAGGGTAACGTACCTACAGTGTGTTTCGAAGATTTCAATGTCGGTCACCAGGCAGGTACATATGTCGCAAACCGTGAAAATACATCATCCTCCGAGCCTTTTTCCCAAACTATGTTGGGGACGGCTTCCAGTCTAACCGGATGTAGCTGAGTTAACTTCATATTTTTTTGTTTTTTTTTTCCTCAAATATTCGTATATTTAATGTACAAAGATAAAAATAAAAATATGATGATTTATAAGATATAAATTTTTCAATTTATTCTCGACTCTCAGTACAAGCTAACCAGCAAATAAGAGAAACGGCTTTCCATCAATATGGACAGTTTGGAAACCTAAACCGGATTATGCCGTTTCTCATTACATCCGAGTTTACTAATCCGGATATCCGGCTGCACACGTAACTATATCGGACCATAGATGTATCTGTGACATTATCATCTGCCTAGCCTTTTCCCAACTATGTTGGGGTCGCCTTCCAGTCTAACCAGATTCAGCTGAGTAGTGCTTTACAAGGAGCGACTGTCTATCTGACCTCCTCAACCCGGGCAACCCAACGTATCTGTGACTTGCCGTTTGTAAATCGAATATATTATTTAATTCCGAATATTTTCTTATTCATTTGTAAATATTTAGATTTAATATGTAATCTTATATCTAAAGAAAGTCGTGTTAGTTACACATTTTATAACTCAAGAATGGCTGAACCGTTCAAGCTGAACATTTTAGGGGAGCTTAGACCCGGGAGATGGACATAGGTTTTGCCACCATCCGGGACGCGGGTGAAACCGCGGGAAAGCTAGTAAAATATAATTATTGTCTTATTTAAATATCTATGTGAATAAAAAATAAAGGGAAAAATTAGTATTCAGAATAGAATTTTGGCTTCTTTAGCTAGAAACAATTTTATAACGAAATTATCTTCTTTAAATAGGTTAAAACTCTGGTGATGTTGATTTAACTAACGAACGTTCATAATGTCTAGGTTTCATTTGCTATCTTTTAAATAAGATTTATTTATGTAACGAATATGTAAATTATGTTACGAAAAAACTTTTTCTAACGCAAGACCCATAAGTTAAAGTGTAATAACATGTAAGATCAATCAAGGTTAGAGATAAAATAGAAAATGCAAATAAAAGAGAAAATAATTATTACAACTTCTAAATTCATAGTTTACAATTTCAGATACACTACAACTTAACTCTATTATTTAATTTAATAAATTCATTAAGCTTGTTAACTTATCAATTATTTTTTTAATTTATACCTTAAAGTTTTTCAATTTAATTTAAAATATTGTCTTACCTCAGGTTGAAACTAAATATTAATAAGGTTGCCTGCAAAGTTTGCTGTAAAGACATCGTAAAGCAACCTTGTCACGTTGGTAGAACTGAAATTTTCAGATTCATATTTTGTAGGAGAAATGTACAGTCAGAAAGTTAGACTTTGAAATATTATAGCTGTTTGTTAGGACAAAGAATTTAACAATTCGTTTGGCGATTGGTACCTAATTATGTATTTGTTAAGGGAGTAAAAGATTGATTATTGAAATTAAGATTACCTGATTGATAGTAATATACTTGTTTCGTTATTGTAACATGAAAAAAAAACTGTCCTTGGCTATGGATAAATGAAAAATGAATCATTCATATAAAAACTTTTCACTGAGCCTCCAGAGTATTACACCCAACATTACTTATTTTAACAACGCTTAAAGTAAATACCAATATCAAGATTTTAACAACTGCCCCAAATTAATTGGCCCCGAGTGTACGCAATATTTCATATTGCTGCCAACCGTACATTCGAAAGCCATGCTTATCCGACCGAATAAAGTCAGTCTGTACCACGGAGTAAAGAAAGATGAGCAGAGATGCCATAATGCAAGTAGGCCGGCGCCTTCTTCTAGGTCAAATACATACGCTGGGCATGACCAAAATAATCAGTTGCGTGTGAACCAACAAGGCGTTTGGGTTCTTTGACACATCTGTCAACGATTTTTGGTATTACAACAAATGATTGGGTCCAAAGAAGTCGAATAAAGGCGAAGACAGTAACGTTAGGTATAATTATCGGCACGAATCTTGAGCTCTGACCTTCACCTGCGCGAAAGTAATTTATTGGGTCCCTTTTGTGGTATGAAGTGAGGTGCAGGGGCGGGCTAAAGTGGTGATTGGCCCGCAGTGTATCGCGTCATAACCGTCACTCGGGATTGGTTCTTTGCTAATAAATCACTTCTGCGCAGATGTAGGTCAGAGCTCAAGATTCGTGCCGATAACTATAAGTACTCGTCCCCCGAACACCCGCATTTTGGCGCGCTGTCTTCAAGAGATTTTACGGTATGACATCTCCACTAGTCATTTAGTTCTCCATCGTATAAAGTCAGTCTGAACATAACGTGTTCCCGTAACTTGCACCTGACGTGTAACGTCGGGCTAGCGTCACATGCTTAGAATTTCATATGAAACCCGTTTGTTTGAAAGTTTGTTTTCTTAAAGATGATGAATTTGCACGTTTGACTGTTTGGGTGTAATTAATTAGACATTTTTGTTTTCTGTTCATACAATGTATATAAAGGGGATTTTTGTTTGTAACCTAAAGGTTCCGAAGCTACTGAAGTAATTAAAAAAGATATTACACAGTCTAGAAGCTACAATATTCCCGGGTGAGATAGGCTGTATTTTATCCGGGCACGGAAAGCATCACGGGGTGCGAGTCTTAACTTTCGCGGAAGCTATTTACCTAAAAAAGACACCTAAAAAAGAAAACGCAAGCTAGAACAATTCTTTATAATTGATAGACTACAAAAAACGTAGAATTACCCTTCAACGGGAAGCGCTGAATCACTTCAATTAGCTCATGAAAAAGTGATTCAATTAACCAATGAAGAAGTGCAAGCAATTTTTCTCGTGCACCCAGATGGGTCGCTGTCTGCATTTCTTGTTCTGTACTGTCCGGATAGAAAATGTGTACTGTAAAAACGTTAGGATTTGTTTAAAAGCGTTTTTGTAAACATAGTTTATAATAAGATTTAGTAGATGGCTGTATTTGTACTTTTATTTTATGGGAAATCATCAAAAATATCGCGCTAGCTGTAACTTACAACCTTTTGCAGTGTGATATATTTTACTTTTTAAATAAGTGATATTGCAAAGAAATATGAGAAAAGGGTACATATATTCCTGTTTTTAAATTTAGTTTTTTAAATACTTTCAGTTGGCTAATAAAATTCCTTCCAATATTTAAATGTTTTTCTGCACCTTCTTAGCAGTCGAGTAAAATTCCCACAGCATTAAAATCCATTAGTAAAACAGCTGTTTCTCCAACATTTCACAATAAAAACCAAATCAATCTCCGTATCCTGTCTCAAAGTATCAAAGATATCAAGTGATCGCCGAGCAATCTGTCGGATAATATATCGTTAACGTGCAAACGTGATTGCAAGCTGACTCTCTATATGGTATTATATGTTACCGGTATATCACATAGTTGGGTAACCTTTATTGCTTAGCTTTATTTGGATAGTAAACTTTATTGCTTGACTCCGATTTTTATACGGTTTCACTTCAGTTCTACAAGAAATAGTCGCGTAATAGCAATCTGGGCATTTGCATGATAACTCTGTAATAATGGAATGTATGTAGCTCTGAATGTCTTTTTGTCTACCTGTTTGTCTCTTTCTGTCGCTTTCACGCGGGTTTTCAGATAGTCTACAGCATGAGAAAGAAAATATTTAAAGGGAAACTTGGGTGCTAGTGCCCAGAAATACTCAACCACCCCCATCTTAAAACTGTCACAGCGCGCCCGCTAAATTAGTCAAGTTATCTAAATGTTTGGTATGTAGACAAATAGCCTAGAACATGCGGAAGAGAAGCTACTTTTACCTAGCTTTACCCAGCCAGAAGAAAGAACAAACATCGTGGAATTATCAAGATATTGCCCTAAAGGTAAAAGTTACTAAATAAGTATTGATCCCCACCCATACAAAGTTTGTATATTAATTGTATTCCACAGTTAATTATTATGAAAATGCCGATAATTTACAGTTTAAAACTTCGCGTGTAAGCCGCGTGACGTCACAGATAACGTAGGTAATTTGCATGTACAGTCGACAACGGTGGTGTTTAAACATAATAAGGCCTTTTTAAAAATAATGTATTTTAGAGTGTAAATAGAACTTTGTTTTAAGTATTGTGTAAGTGGTCTTACATTACTGGTGAGCGTTCAGTTCTGGTAAAAAAAATTAAGTAGCGAAGTAGTTTAATTCTGTTTCTTGTATTCTGTTTGTCTGCGAAAGTGTCAATAGTTGAAGATTTCTACATAGTTGTTGTTTATTTTTATTAGTATTTTTAAAATTTCATTTCACAATAATGTTCAAATACATCTACGATGAACAAAAAAATAACCACTGATGTTTTGTAATGCCAATAACAATATAGTAACACTTTTGTCGCTGACTGTACGTGTAATACATCGTTTACGTGCAAATTGTATGATTGAGAGCCTCTCAATGACACCCTCGATCAAATTAAATCGAAAATGAGAATATGCAGGTGTGTTCACAACCTAGAAACTTTATGAATAAGTTGAATAAGTTTGCTTGGGCTTCTCCATTTACTTTTTTAGATACTAGGCGTTTTCCTGCGGTAGAAACTGCTGCCCATACCGGAATAAAAAAACCGGCCAAGTGCGAGTCGGACTCGTGCACGAAGGGTTCCGTAAATTACAGTTAAATCAACCTATCTCAAAAACTATAAGAGATACTTTGATCAAACCAAAAATCGTTGAAAGAGTTAATTAGCATGCATCACCTCTATTTTTTTTAGAATTTTATACCCCGTAGTTATAAAAATAGAGGGGGGGGGGACATACTTTTTACGACTTTGAGAGCTGATATCTCAAAAACCGTTCACTTTAAGAAAAATGTTTTTTAGAAAACTTTATATCATTTTAAAAGACCTTTCCATTGATACCCCACACGGGTATGTACATCGAAAAAAAAAATTTCATCCCTCAGTTACATGTATGGGGGGCCCCACCCCCAATTCTTTTTTTTACTATTTAGTGTCATATTTTTGTAGCGGTTCATACAACACATATTCCCATCAAATTTCATCACTGTAGTACTTATAGTTTCCGAGTAAATCGGCTGTGACAGACGGACAGACGGACAGACGGACAGACGGACAGACGGACAGACGGACATGACGAAACTATAAGGGTTCCGTTTTTGCCATTTTGGCTACGGAACCCTAAAAAGCCTATGTTATTTGCAGATAATGTAGCTTTGTAATGGTGAAAGAATTTTTAAAATCTTTTGAGTTTATTTATTATAAACAAACAAAGTTTTCCTCTTTATATTAGTATAGACTACAGTAAAATAATATACAGACTTAAATGGAACGAAACTGCGAATAACAAAAAATATTTAATAAATAATAATGTTTGTTTTAACAAGGATTGCTTAAAATATTACGAAATTATGTGTCATGGAGCATTAAATTACTGCGATACCGTAAAATTATTCAGAATTCTACTAATTAATACGTTTCTGATAAATTCGGCATGCATTCATTTTATTGTTGAATTTATATGATAATTATTGAGAGAGGTATCATACTTCAGTAATTTTATTGACACGAAATATTTGTTTATCGTATTTGTATTGTATTTTGTTGGTAACAAATATCTAGACTACCTCTTCAGTTATTGTAAAGGCCCTCTGGGGAGTTTGTTCTAAAACTTCTTCTTCCTAGCAAAAACATATAGGAAGTGATGAAGGGCGGGCGTTTTGCGGGCTGTCTTTTGTAAACTGACGTTCGAAAAGTGCTGTTTTGCAACCAAGTTTGAATAAATGACTTTTGGTTTTTCCTACTGAATTTTAGTTTTGATTATTTTATCGAGTAAAATAATGCCACATTTATTACCATGGCTTATCTAAGATTAGCTTTTCCCGCGATTTTATCCGCATCCCGTAGAAACTTCTTCCCATAACCGGATAAAATATGGCCAATATCACCCGGGGATAGTGTAGCTTACGAACAGTGAAATAATTTTTGAAGTCGTTTCAGTATTTTTGGACAGACAAATTAAAAAAAATCTTATTATTGTATTAGTATCTAGATAACAGAGTAGTGCGTTATAATCCTATACAAAATAAATTGTAACTTACTTTAAGTCTTTGCACCCAACAAAATTTAGTTTCCTACCTTCAAATGACATAAATCATCATTTGCCTAGCCTTTTCCTAACTATATTGGGGTCAGTTTCCAGTCTAACGGGATGCAGCTGAGTACCAGTGTTTTCAATAACTTCAAATAAAAGATCCCGACGAATTGAGAACCTCCTCCTTTTTGGGAAATCGGTTAAAAATAAACTCCATTACATAATTGTGCTCTTCAAATATTTTCTTTACTAAAACTATTTTCTTAGCGAGATATAGTTTAGGTGCAGTAAGAAAGCTTTCTATCCTAAGATTGGCTTGTCGATAACTATTGGAACGGAAAGTGCATCTACCTGCACTTTAGTGCACTTGAGCAATATTATCGATATTAATCGAAGATAAATCGAGTATGCGATGGTTCCGACGACGGGTTAAGTGGAGTCGATGGATGGTCTACTTGAAGATAGAAGTGGGAAGTGTCTTGTGGATCATTTTTATTTTAAACTAGTTATTTTAGTGGAGTTCTGAGGGTATCGGATGCTTGATGATGAAGACAAAGTATCTTATTAGTCTTGTAACTTTTTCAATTGTTTGACCATATTCTAGAGAATGAAAAATTATTTGCTCACTTATTATTATCCATCGGGTTTAATATAAAAATGTGTGTGTCTTTTATGACGTGGTTTTCGTTTACAGCTATGGCCAATCGAATTCTTCGATGCTAAAATCATTAATAGCTTGGCATATCTAAGCTTTATTCTGTACCCTAAACTTACAAAAAACCTAAATCAACTATAACAAATCACTCAAACGTAAAAGTTAATAAAGTAAAACCATAGACAACGCCTATAAATCTGTACCGTTTCATCAAGCGGTTACGTGTCACATGTCTGTTTTGTTACCCTATTTCCCTCTTGTCCCCCGTTCCCTCTTGTTCCCTTTCCCCCGGGCTCCCATGTCCTCCTGTCCGTCAAAGTAATAGCCACACGTATGTTGTGTGTTATATACATCTTCATGTAATGAGGATTACAAAGACTGTCTCGTGGCAATTTGTTTCTTCGTTGTGTTGTTTTGAAAGTGAACCATGGTCTTTATTTTTACGTGGGTAATATTGAGAAGGCACCAAATTAACACACGATGAGTCTAAGTGAAAACAATATATTGTTATAATATTAATGCGACTTTAACTAACCGACCCGAGATCCCATACACAGGCATCGAACTGCACCAATTTTAGACATATGACAATTAAGTCCACCAATCACAATTCACAAACAATGTAACTAAAGCAAAATAAACTTTATTTAGCGTCTATTTCAGTGCTCTAAAAACCTATAAATCCAGTCATTAGTGCTTTGCACACTGTATTTAGGTTATTTAACAACGAACACTGTCAGAGTACCCGCATATTGCAAGCTAAACAGTCGACTAACTGTTGTCCCGATGGTTAGAAAAAACAAATATTTTAAAAGAAAATCACGAAAGTTTTTAATCGTTCTGTTTCTGGTTAAATACTCGATCTTTGTAATATGCGTACTAGCTTTCATGTTCTTACAAAATGAGCCCTGACTAGTCTTACCAAGGGGTATGGGGTTGCCCAGGTAACTGGGTTGAAGAGGTCAGGTAGGCAGTCGCTCCTTGTAAAACTCTATTACTCAGCTTCATCCTGTTAGACTAGTAGCCGACCCGAACATAGTTGGGGAGGCTTGGCAGATGATTTACGGTATATGATGCGTACTACCATTCATCTTTATACTGATTCGTACTCACAATTAATTCCATACTAATTTCAAAGCTTAAACAAACTATCGGCCGACTAAAAGTTGACAGTCTGCTATAGTACTGTTACATTGTAGCCTATAAACCTGGATGTTACGCTTAAAACTAGCGGTGATGATATTTTACGTGCGGTTCGGGGCGACGCGGAAATTTTACATTGCTCTTAGCGGTTTGTGGCATGGAATAATGGAAGTGGTATATGGGAAGGCTTATGTGTTTAAAATTGTATGTACGTAATAGTAGCTTTTTAGCACTGTTTTATCTGGGTTCTGATTGCTGATTGCTTATGACACTCATAAACCGCATTCCGAATAGAGAATTTAAGAATTTCTTTGAAATAAAGAATTAGTTATTTATGTACTAAAAACGTCAGTTTAATCATGTGCTTTTTGCAAATGCTGTCTTATAATGTTACGTAACTTAACATTCATCTGTGACTACAAACAGTAACAAACAAAATATACATGGTTAACTTGAACTCAAACTATTCCCAAGTTACTGCCACGACAAAATGGGTGTGACAAGAGGGTTTCTAATCGGAATAAATGACGACCACCAACCGCCGTCAATTTACGTCAAAATGCTTCGAACACCACACCCTACGTTCAAATGCTTAGAATAGCACACTGCAAACTTTTAGTCGGCCGATAGTTTGTTTGAGCTCATAAATCAGTATGAAGATGAATAGCAGTACGCATGTTACAAAGATTAGGTGTTATTTAGCCGGTGTCAGACCAACAAAAAATAATAAATTAAATTAATTTCATCTAAATGCAATGCTTCTAGCTTCTAGCTATCTATGTGGTGATTGCATATTATACACTACAATATACATAAAACATTTTTGAAAGGTTTTTCTAACCTACATACAGACATGTGTTGCTGGGGACTTTGTTGCGCCACTTCTTCTTCCCAGCAAAAACACATAGGAAGACGGGCGTTTGGGGGCTGCCTTTTGTAAATTTCTGACGTTCGAAAAATGATGATTTGCAGCCAAGTTTAAACAAACGATTTTTGATTTGATTTGAATTGGAATGAAGATTTTCTCAAAAAGATTGCCAATCATCGGTCAACTCTCAGCCGACTATTTAGTCTCCAGTCTGCATGTACTCTTACCGATATGCATCAGATTAAAGGTGGGTAGGCACATAATTTATTTATGAGTGCTAACGAGGAAGTTTTTGGTGAATAATTAAGTAGGTCTCTAATGGAATTTGTTATGTTAATGTTCAATTATTTGTTTTCGTATTGTTTGTAATCTTACAAAGGGAAATAAGTGTTTCTAACTGCTGCCATTAAAGTATTTTTTTTAAGTTTGAGAAATATAACTAGATTTTATCGGCGCAATTTTTGACACTGAATTGACCAAATGTAACTTTAACACACCTACATATAAAACAAGCAAAACAAAACATTGATAAAACAATCGTATTTCACCTTCATTGAAAAACAATACATTTCACCACAGAATTGTGACAAAATAGAACCTCACACAACCATATCCTACCTACAGTCACTTAGTGACATTATCAGTTGAATGGGCCCGCCTGACGTAGGCGTCGTAGCCTTCGTAGCGAGGCCTACGCCGTAGCGCTACGTCACCCGTCGAACAGTATTATGCGTCATGCATTACGTCACTGTTATTTCATTCTTTTTTTAAATCCGTGCACATGATTGGCTCGCTTTGAAGTTTGACATTTTCGTGTCTCGTGTAAAATTCCATTGATAAGTTTTTTTTTGGATTTTACGTCAGGCTCAGACAGCTCATAGGATGCTGAAAAAAATACGTTAAATCGATCTATGTCAATGGGTACGTTAAAATAGCTCATTTTTCTGCAATCTACATTCAAGTCCAATGTATTGGAAATCTAAAAAAAACTTCTAGGTAAACTGTCACTTTAGAAAATGAGCTCTTGACAATATCATTGATACAAAGACATACACATACAATATAAAACTATTTCAACAACCGATCTCTCCCATAAAAACTACAATTAGCCTTATTGTACTGTTTTAGTACTTAATTGACGTTTACGATCGTATCTCACTGGACTCACGTGTAACGTCAATAAATGTCCGATACGTCAAACGTCACCTTAAACCCTAAGGACTTTAGTGACGATTTATTGAAAGTGCTGGTAAGTTTTAGTTAATTAGCAATTGAAGTTAAGTTAGAAGAGAAATTCAATTAAACTAGAGCGTAATATGAATTAAATTTAAATACCTAATTTAGGTAAAGTCAGGTAAAAAATAGTAAATGGATATCTGAAAAGTCAATATTAACCTTCTTTACTGACAAATATATTTAAGTATAAATTACAATGAAAATACAGTGTAGGTAACCAAAGCGTTAAATTGCCTAAAACTCTAAATAACGATATTTCATACACAAAACAAACGTAAGTCCCCTTTTTTTCGCAAGTCGGTTAAAAATCACGAGCACAAAATCTTGAAAATGACCTGTTACCGGTAAAATGTCTTCACAAATACCTTCATAAAAGTTCACCTTATCGACCTTTGTAACATTTTTGAAAAGATCCCGGTGAAGCCTGTATTGTCTTTTATTAAATTTATCGAGGGACGAAAGTGGCTCCGTGAGGATTGAGAATATTGAGATTTATAATACAATTCAGGATTTATTTTGGGATTAACATAATTTATGTAGGTGTGTAACTGAGTGGGAATAAAGTATGATGGATTCATGTTTTCATTCATTTACTTTGTTAACTACTATTGCCGATTTGATAGTAAATAATCATTTGTAAAATGGGAGGAACAAAGGGAATTTCTTCCAGTGTTAAAAAGCTCATTTATTGAGTAAAACTGTAGGGTAGTTTTTATCCGGTTGCGTGAAATAAGTCCCACAGGATATGGGTGAAACCACTATGTGCGGCTATAATATTATTAAAAAAACAATTCTGTCAAAAGACATGGAACAGCAGAAATTACCAAAAAATAAATTAACCGAATTAAATAAATAAAAAAGAATTTACAAAAATGAAAGTACATATAATACCAGTACAGTTCCAATAAACGCACAGAACAAACAATGATTAATTAATGGCCCTAATAACTACATTAATGCATGGCTATAGAGTCAATTAGCAAACTTATTAATGAGCTGCGTAAATACTTATAATATTGGCCGTCCATACGGCCGGTAATTAAGCCCAAACATAATATTAATATTGTTATAAGTTAATTAGGAATGTTGTTGCTGTGTTAATGTTATTAGTATTTAGTTAACCTATAAGCTTAGTTGATTAAGGTATCTAATAGGCTTTAGGTAGTATTAGGAATCTTTTATTATCTGCGTTAATATTATATTATATACTAATATTATTATATAAACTGAAGATGTTTGTTTTCTTTGTCATAGATAAATATTTAAATGATGGAGTCACTTACATTTTATCCAGGTGGTATTCCCTATGGGAAGCGAGTGAAATCGCTGGCCTAAAGTACCAATTGCATAACCCTAGACAAATATATCAACATTTTTACACAGTATTACACAAACGCTTAAAATAAAACCCCAAATATAACAGCCGGACTATACACGGTAAAACACGAACAAAACTCAACACAATGCAACAGAAATTGTATTTGAAAGGCCTAAAAACTGCAAGCGCCAATGTAAAAATTGTAACCATTCATTCATTCACTCTCATTGTCGGCCCATTGAACAATAAGCCAGTGAGTGAATGAGTGAACCATCCCAGTAATAGCCGCATAAAATTGTTCGTTCAAAATCTTTGTTCCGGATTTTTTCGTTGGCTATTTGAAATGGTTTCTTGTGAAAAATGGGCTATTTGAATAATGTAGAACTTGGATGTAGATTTTTTTGGTGTTTGTGTAGATTTCATGCAAATTATGTCCAATGATTTTGAGCACTTCAGCACAATCTTGTTTTAAATTCTTACACGTAGAAATAATAACATAACGATTTGTGTGAATTTTGGTACAGACATAGTTTGGAACTTGAGAAAGGACATAGGATAGTTTTTATTAAGTACAAAAAATTAACTATCGGTCAAACCAAAAATCTGCCGGAAGTCACTATTCCACGCGAACGAAGTCGCTGGCAAAAGCTACTAAATCTATAATTTTATTATAAAGCTGAAGACTTTATTTGTTTGCTTGGTTCAACGACTCAGGAATTAATGAACCAATTAGAAAGTGTTAGACATACTTTCAGTGTTACATAGCCCATTTGTCAAGGAAGACTATAGATTTTTTTTTACTTTTTATAGCTAGCAGAAATTATGTTAAAACTAGCTGTTGCCCGCAACTTCGTCTGCGTGGGCAATATAGAATAGTCAAAATACTACTTATCCCGTAGGTGCATTCTTTCACGTGACAGTATAATTAGGATTAGCACTTAGCAGTCGCATAGATTCATTGATCAAGGTTGTGTTGTGGATGTGACCATTTATCTAAACAAAAGAAGTAAAGTTTGTGACGTTGTGAATATCTCTGGATCTAGTCAGCCAATTTGGAAAATTATTACCTATGGTGCGTAAGTAATTTTCACAGGAAACAGTTATAATCTATGTCTATATGCTTTGATCTCAGTGGCGTGCACTTGGAGAGGCCTATGTCCAGCAGTGGACTGCGATAGGCTGATGATGATGATGATGATATGCTTTGAGTCTGACAAAGCTGTCATTTGTACATTTTCTGCAGCTGCTGCGACTAATCAGAAGCCAGAAAGTCTGTCAGTCTTACCATGGATATCGGCTTGTGTAGTTGACTGGATTGAAGATAGGTAGATAGGTAGTCGCTCCAAGCAAAATATTGGTAATCAAACAGATTCGGTGACTGGAAGCCAACACCAACATAGTTGGGGAATAGCCGGATGGATGATAAAATGAGTCATCATCATCAGCAGGCGCATGGGGTAGGATAGTTTCACTACTGGGGAGAAACACTTGTATGACGGGGATTTTCTGTGCACTTACTCACTATGGTAAGGCTGACCCCACATTAGGCGTGCGCGATCCCCGGGCGTGTGAGTAGCGCGGGTGTCGCGAGCACGCTGCATGAACGTCGCGTTTTGCTGCCCTGCGGCATGTGTGAAGAGTGCAAGCGACGCGGCGCTCGAGTTGCGTTCTTACCCCTTCGCCTGCTATCCCCGCCACCCGCTAAACGCCTTAGCAGTTAAACGTCAAGGAGAACGGCGCGTGCGCGCCGCGACCTCGCTGTAGGTAAATGCCGCAGGGCAGCAAAACGCGACGTTCATGCAGCGTGCTCGCGACGCCCGCGCTACTCACACGCCCGAGGATCGCGCACGCCTAATGTGGGGGAGGCCTAAGCCGGGACTCCACCGAAATGTTTGCATTAGTTCACGAATAGGCAAAATGTACGTATCTGTGAGAGTCCACTTCATGTGTTCGTACTTGAAACCTGCAGTTTTGCCAAGATTTTCAAAATGTACGCTCTCAATTTGTACGCTCTCAATTTGTCATTTCTTGGTGGAGCCAGCAAATCAAAAGAAGCAGAAGTGTTGTATACTGGGCGTCACTACCGCACACCAGGAAAATTTCGTTTATATACCATATTTTGTGTCACACGTAAACAGGACGACAGTAAGTAAAAAAAGTCCACCGAAAAACTTTCAAAGATCTGATGAACGAACAAATCAGACCTGACTTGGTCACCTGGGGCCAATCAGAGCTCTATGAAGCGATCATATGCTTTGGCTCCTACTGTTATTGTGGTTTCTGAAAATGTATTCACCTCATTCAACGATGAATGTAATTCTGATGGTACTATTAAGAACACTTGCTTAGCGCAGAAGCTGACGTTGGCAGGTCGACTCTTTTGACTTCTCGAATAGGATACCATTGGTTTTTGTGCAATGCACACCTGCAATGCATGCTGGATTAGGATAGGATACAGGTGGATAGGATTTGTAACAGAAAACAATTCTGTCTTTGTGATTGAATGACATCAAACGTAGTTTTATATAAAGGTGTTTTTAGACTTGGCTCGGGTCTTACTGAGACTGTTCGTAATCGTGACCAGTGTATTTGCGATCAGAAGTTGAAAGTAAGCATGTCTCTGGTATGCGACGCGCAATTTGTACGTTTTCAGACGCATAAAGCATTTTACGTGTGTATGGTATTAAATCGAGAAAGCTCCCATTTCTTATCTGCACTTTGTATCTGGGCTTGTTCTTAAAGCTACAGAATCCTACATTACCTACCTACCTCACGCTTAGCAGCACTTGCGAGAGACAGATCCTCCTTTCTTCTAGGATTAAGTTTACATACTTTGCATCAGAAAAAATAATGAAGGTCTACTTAATACTATTCACGCAAAGTAATTTGTTTTAAGGCCACCACATTAGTGGAAGAGAAGCTAAACTATGTTTATGAAAAAATCCTGATATAAACTCCATCCGTAACTTTAAATGATAATTAATTGTTATACTAAAGTCATCATTTTGACATAATATTCAAAAATAATTTAGATGGCACCGTTTTAAATTTGGCTGAGAACTATTATTTTCCTTTCATCAAGGTAATAATTATAATTGGATTTTGATGTGGCACGGCAAACTGACAAACACTATTGAAATGTCTATCGAAAAATTACACTACGTGTTAAAATATGGTGAATTACGGAAAATACACAACTCCATCTGTTGAAATAATAATCCTCTATAAAGAATGTATGGTAATTTATTGTCATTTACCACCTCGCTCCTTTGACAAATTTTATGTATTTTATTTAACACAGATTACCACAGATGGAGCTACTTTAACCTTGGCTAACACAATTTTCATTTTTTTTTTCTTCCGAAGTTACTTATGAAGGTGTGATTTTCTGTGTAAAGGTTAATGATAGGCCGATCAACTAATGTAAGTACAACATTCAAATGTAAAGTTTTGACAAACAGATTGCGTGTCGTAATATTTTACATCTTGAATTCACAAAATTAATCATATCTTTTGATAGAGTGAATCGATTTCGATGAAACAAAAACTAAGTAATACCCCAAGTTACGTAGAATTTTTGTATATAAGCATTGTCTGCATTGAATTCGTAGATTTTACGTGAATCCCGAACGAACAAACAGATAAACAGACAAACAGACAAACAGACAAAAATGACAAAAATGATGGAAATGGGTTCTGTTAGTTATCCTTTAACATGCTGGCTATTTTTTTTGCCAATTTCTTCAATGTACAAAAATTACTTTTCTACAGATTTATTATATGTATAGATAAGTCGTAAGTATGTTATCAGGAACTATATAGTACTACGGTATATAAATACAGTTTCCAATAGAACAACGTGACGTCATCGTGACCGCGGTAAGTGTCGATAATAAGTTAGAGTGCAGTAATGCACTTTACTTGATGTATTATGAGGTGCTAACCCATCTGTTATCTATTCAATAGGTTTGCAGGTTCTTTATACGAGTGGTTTCATGACTGTATAGTACTAAGGTAAAATGCTATAGAAAATTTATTTGTACCTACATACATAGGTACAAACAAACAAACTGATGTTTTGGCTTCTGGATACATTTAAATATCAGCCAGTAAAATGATAGACACGAAAAAGCACTTTTTGATAAAATCTCACATAGCTTTCAGATAGTATTACACAAGTAAATCTATACATATAATAAATCTGTAGAAAAGTAATTTTTGTACATTGAAGAAATTGGCAAAAAAAATAGCCAGCATGTTAAAGGATAACTAACAGAACCCATTTCCATCATTTTTGTCATTTTTGTCTGTTTGTCTGTTTGTCTGTTTGTCTGTTTATCTGTTTGTTCGTTCGGGATTCACGTAAAATCTACGAATTCAATGCAGACAATGCTTATATACAAAAATTCTACGTAACTTGGGGTATTACTTAGTTTTTGTTTCATCGAAATCGATTCACTCTATCAAAAGATATGATTAATTTTGTGAATTCAAGATGTAAAATATTACGACACGCAATCTGTTTGTCAAAACTTTACATTTGAATGTTGTACTTACATTAGTTGATCGGCCTATCATTAACCTTTACACAGAAAATCACACCTTCATAAGTAACTTCGGAAGAAAAAAAAAATGAAAATTGTGTTAGCCAAGGTTAAAGTAGCTCCATCTGTGGTAATCTGTGTTAAATAAAATACATAAAATTTGTCAAAGGAGCGAGGTGGTAAATGACAATAAATTACCATACATTCTTTATAGAGGATTATTATTTCAACAGATGGAGTTGTGTATTTTCCGTAATTCACCATATTTTAACACGTAGTGTAATTTTTCGATAGACATTTCAATAGTGTTTGTCAGTTTGCCGTGCCACATCAAAATCCAATTATAATTATTACCTTGATGAAAGGAAAATAATAGTTCTCAGCCAAATTTAAAACGGTGCCATCTAAATTATTTTTTGAATATTATGTCAAAAATGATGACTTTAGTATAACAATTAATTATCATTTAAAGTTACGGATGGAGTTTATATCAGGATTTTTTCATAAACATAGTTTAGCTTCTCTTCCACTAATGTGGTGGCCTTAAAACAAATTACTTTGCGTGAATAGTATTAAGTAGACCTTCATTATTTTTTCTGATGCAAAGTATGTAAACTTAATCCTAGAAGAAAGGAGGATCTGTCTCTCGCAAGTGCTGCTAAGCGTGAGGTAGGTAGGTAATGTAGGATTCTGTAGCTTTAAGAACAAGCCCAGATACAAAGTGCAGATAAGAAATGGGAGCTTTCTCGATTTAATACCATACACACGTAAAATGCTTTATGCGTCTGAAAACGTACAAATTGCGCGTCGCATACCAGAGACATGCTTACTTTCAACTTCTGATCGCAAATACACTGGTCACGATTACGAACAGTCTCAGTAAGACCCGAGCCAAGTCTAAAAAACACCTTTTATATAAAACTACGTTTGATGTCATTCAATCACAAAGACAGAATTGTTTTCTGTTACAAATCCTATCCACCTGTATCCTATCCTAATCCAGCATGCATTGCAGGTGTGCATTGCACAAAAACCAATGGTATCCTATTCGAGAAGTCAAAAGAGTCGACCTGCCAACGTCAGCTTCTGCGCTAAGCAAGTGTTCTTAATAGTACCATCAGAATTACATTCATCGTTGAATGAGGTGAATACATTTTCAGAAACCACAATAACAGTAGGAGCCAAAGCATATGATCGCTTCATAGAGCTCTGATTGGCCCCAGGTGACCAAGTCAGGTCTGATTTGTTCGTTCATCAGATCTTTGAAAGTTTTTCGGTGGACTTTTTTTACTTACTGTCGTCCTGTTTACGTGTGACACAAAATATGGTATATAAACGAAATTTTCCTGGTGTGCGGTAGTGACGCCCAGTATACAACACTTCTGCTTCTTTTGATTTGCTGGCTCCACCAAGAAATGACAAATTGAGAGCGTACAAATTGAGAGCGTACATTTTGAAAATCTTGGCAAAACTGCAGGTTTCAAGTACGAACACATGAAGTGGACTCTCACAGATACGTACATTTTGCCTATTCGTGAACTAATGCAAACATTTCGGTGGAGTCCCGGCTTAGGCCTCCCCCACATTAGGCGTGCGCGATCCTCGGGCGTGTGAGTAGCGCGGGCGTCGCGAGCACGCTGCATGAACGTCGCGTTTTGCTGCCCTGCGGCATTTACCTACAGCGAGGTCGCGGCGCGCACGCGCCGCTCTCCTGACGTTTAACTGCTAAGGCGTTTAGCGGGTGGCGGGGATAGCAGGCGAAGGGGTAAGAACGCAACTCGAGCGCCGCGTCGCTTGCACTCTTCACACATGCCGCAGGGCAGCAAAACGCGACGTTCATGCAGCGTGCTCGCGACACCCGCGCTACTCACACGCCCGGGGATCGCGCACGCCTAATGTGGGGTCAGCCTTACCATAGTGAGTAAGTGCACAGAAAATCCCCGTCATACAAGTGTTTCTCCCCAGTAGTGAAACTATCCTACCCCATGCGCCTGCTGATGATGATGACTCATTTTATCATCCATCCGGCTATTCCCCAACTATGTTGGTGTTGGCTTCCAGTCACCGAATCTGTTTGATTACCAATATTTTGCTTGGAGCGACTATACCTATCTACCTATCTTCAATCCAGTCAACTACACAAGCCGATATCCATGGTAAGACTGACAGACTTTCTGGCTTCTGATTAGTCGCAGCAGCTGCAGAAAATGTACAAATGACAGTTTTGTCAGACTCAAAGCATATCATCATCATCATCATCAGCCTATCGCAGTCCACTGCTGGACATAGGCCTCTCCAAGTGCACGCCACTGAGATCAAAGCATATAGACATAGATTATAACTGTTTCCTGTGAAAATTACTTACGCACCATAGGTAATAATTTTCCAAATTGGCTGACTAGATCCAGAGATATTCACAACGTCACAAACTTTACTTCTTTTGTTTAGATAAATGGTCACATCCACAACACAACCTTGATCAATGAATCTATGCGACTGCTAAGTGCTAATCCTAATTATACTGTCACGTGAAAGAATGCACCTACGGGATAAGTAGTATTTTGACTATTCTATATTGCCCACGCAGACGAAGTTGCGGGCAACAGCTAGTATGTATAATAAAACAAAAGCTATAACAAAACTGAGTAATACCCGTTGGTTATTTAAAACAAAAAACAAAAGCGAGCCGACTGCACTCGTAATCCAAATTATTCATATTCTGATCCCGGCAACCATAAGTGGGGTTCCGTATAAAATAAAATAACATTCGATTCGACGAAGTTTTTTGCCATGGAAAACAAAATGACTAGCGGAGATGTCATAAAGCAAAATCTCATAAGAAGGTAGCGCGCCAAAATGCGAGTATTCGGGGGACGAAGAACTATATAGCTCTGCCTTTACACGCCTATTATTTTAAAAATAAAATCACCAATCAATCAAGACCAATCTTTGATAGCTTGGTTTTGATTTGACAGGGAACCCGAACGCCTCGTTAGTTCTAGGAACTGATCACGTATATCGGTACCTTACTTGACCTACAAGAAAGCGCCTGAGCTTCATTTCTTATGTCATCTCCGCTATCATTCCTTATGGCATCTCCGCTATTTTTCCTTCCGCCATGTTTTTCACCGAACTTGTTGAAATATATTTTCATTTGGGTACTCTTTAAAAATTCTCTGTGATACGAGGATTCGAGTATTTCGTGGTGGTTTCAATGAAAAATTGTTTTGTTTGATTTTTATTTTATGGATTTCGAATCGGATTCTCTTTTCTGTAATTTTATGTTTTCCATTGTTTTTGTACAAGTTAATCCTTTCTGATTTTAATTTGTGTTAAAGGATTTTCTGCTTTCAGGCTAAAAATAGTCAGTTAATAGTTAATATCGCGATGTTTTGATTTATATCTTTTGGTTTACATGATAATTTATTTATTTATTTAAAATACTTTATGCACATTGTACATCGATAATATTTCGACTCTTTATTAATACTCATGTATAGTTGAAAGGAATTATTAAGTAAATGTGTTATTAAAAACACAGTCAACACACCGCACACATAAAAACCGAGTGCCTATAATTTTTATATAAAAAAAGTATCGTGTTTCAAATAGCAGGGTGATTAAAAGTGCATTAAAACGCCCGTTGCATTAATATCACTCCTCACATACACGCCCTGCAGTGTATGCGATAAAATAAAAATCATATAAATCTTTATATTATTTCCTCGGTCATATAATACAAAGTATTTGAATAAAAAAATCTACTGCAACAGACTTATATAACAAATGTTTTCAGATACTTTATGAAAGCTATTCTGATTAAAATGAAAACCTTTTTGGCTTCGTGAAACATATCGTGAGAATCTGTAAAAATACGTTTTCTTTGCAAAAGGATTTAAATATATTATATTTTATCGCCATACTTAGTCGAACGTGACTGAAAAACGCTTTTGGCAAGATTGCTTAGGCATATGAAAATCGAAAAAGGTTTAAGAATATGTACTTTTTATTTTTGCCTTGATTAATGCTCAATCCTTCTCCGTGTGAGAGGAGGCCTGTGCCCAGCAGTGGGATGACAAAAAGGCTGTACTTAACTTTTTATTTGGCTACACCTAAAGCGAATCCTTCAAAAAGCTATTAAAAATAAAGACATTATTTATAGCACACACTTATAAACGAATAATTAAAGGCTCAGTTTCAGAAGCATCGGAAATATGAGATGAAAGGATACTGGGTTCAGTGTGCCGGGCGAATCGGGTCACTGACCCCAACCCTTTGCTGAATACCGCTAGTTTTATATAGGAGTATGTAGATTCGGTTTTGATGTTATATATCTTTGTTAATTGGGGATGGTATGGGTTCATTAAGTTATCTTTGGTTAGGATTTATTTAGCTTTTAAGTCATGTTAAAATGCATGTTTGTCTGGTTGCATCAAAATTATAATCATTCAGTTAATTTAATGTAGATAAGTAGTTGATTTTATTCTCTTATTCCCTTTATTTCTGTGACTGCTATGTACGGGGAGTAACTCCGGGTCCTTAGGAGTCCCATCGGACTATGAGAGTGAGGAAATAAGAGAAAGTTTATGACAACCCAAATTGTCTGATATCTTCTGTCGTAAAGTTTGTTTGAGTGATTGGTTGATTTATTATTAATTCCATAGTGTCATGGGTCGAGTAACAAGTGTAATGCCATCACCATGATCTAGCTAGCCCCATGGTAGTAAAGCTACACACACTGCAGACTAAACTGTCGAGCGACAGTTGCCTCACGTTAGGAAAAACTTTTTATTTTTTAATCCTGAATTTAAAAATTAGTTTTTCTGATACTGGCCAAATAACCGTCCGTTGCTATTTGCACTACTAGTCATCTTTATACTGATTTATGAGCCCGAACAAACTGTCGGCCTACTAAAAAATTGCACCCTGCAATCTTAGGTCTGGCACTAAACAAGCCAAGCGTAGTTCCGTGAAACTTACAATATATTCTCTCGAAGAAATATTTCTTGAAATAATACTGCAACGTTACATAGTAGTAGACTTTAGCACTATTTCCCGTTATAAACACTGCACTTAATTTGATCGTATAAAAACTTTGGCACGTGTGTTTTGCTTTGTAGAATATTACTACATTGTTAGAAGTTTACTTTGTAGTTTTGTGGGTATATTTTTAAGAATATCCTTTTTTGGCTTAGGTACACGTAGCTTTTTATATGAGAAGAAAAGTCTTTTTTTTGAGATTTTAAAATGGTAAGTTCAGTCTGAAAAATATTGGAAATACTATGATCGATTTGCATAATTTAAATCTTACCCAAATTGTGAAGAGTTTTTTATGAAGTCGTTTAAAAACAGCAACATACCTGAAACAAAGCAATAGTCATTAAAACGTGCTCATTTGGCACAATTTCATTTTTCAGTACTGTAGGTATTTTATGTTGGGTTTCTCGTGGTTTTACCTGCGTGAAAACTACTTCCACTAGATAAAGTATAGCCTATATATTATCCAGGAATAGTGTAGCTTCCCAAAAGTGAAATTTTGTTTTTTATTCAGTAGTTTTGAAGCATTTGTACCTATCTAATCTAATCTTTATAGGGTACAAGTGCTTGTATTGTTGTATAAACAAACAAAAAAACAATAGTATAGAAAATATTACAAGTTTTTAGTTCTTACTAGCTTCTGCCCGCGACTTCGTACGCGGATCCTGTCCCTTATGCCAGCGACTACGGGGTCAGCAAAATCAAAGATCTGAATCCTCTGATATTGAATTCAGTCGCTCCTTGTAAAACACTGGTACTCAGTTGCATCGTGACTGGAAGTCGACCCTAACATAATTGGGACAAAGGCTCTTGAGATAATAACGACGACAATAATAATGAGATATAAGCACCGCAGGACATCTGAGCCTGATGACGGGGAGTAGCGACCCCGCGGGGCTATATACAAGCTGTTGATTTGCATCCGTGCCATAGTCAAGGAGGTTAAAATTAAATACGTAAATAATCGATTTGAATTACGGTAGGTGGGAAAAAGCTAATATGCGCTGCTTTTTTTGATGTTGTAATTTCATGGTATTTCAGAATTTAGCCCACGGTTAAACACAAATCATAACAGAATTCCCCCGCGGCCACAGTGTGTGCGTGATGGCAGCTATGTGTGCGTAGACAGAGAAAACTAATGTCTACGTGTGTGCGTGAGTGTCGATGTGTGAGTGTCTTATCTACGACATGACAGCGCGAGCGCGCGAGCGAGCGAGACCGAGTGATACGCGATAGCAATCATTTTACCTAAAGTTTCGAAAATCACCTTCATTATTGTCATTAACTTCGTGTTACTTTACTTACTAATTTTTGAGCATAAATTTAACACAGATATCTTATTAACTACAGTAATAAGCAATACTAGTGCGCGAAAGAAAGTTCACTAACATGTTAACAGCTGATTGATAAAATGTTCGTTTTGCTTTATCTTTCAGCATAAAGTTTTCGCAGTGATTTAGTTTTTATTTTTGAATTAAATTGGTTAATAATTAGAAATTTTGCTTCCTTCTTAACGGTCTTAGGACCTTGGAACACGGAAATCTTATTAATGACGTAATACTAGTGCGCTAAAGGAAAGTTCACTGACCTGTTAACAGCTGATTGATAACATTTTCGGTTTGCTTTAACATTCAGCGTAAAGATTTCGTAGTAATTTTGTTTTTACTTTTCGATTAAATTGGTGAAAGATGTGTTAGTTAAGTGTAGGCACGAGGTGATTCTTTCGGCTCGTAGGTATTATTGGCGTGGTTAAGAAATCAACTTATTTACACTAATAAAATTGATTAAGCTGACTACGTATTTACAAAATGTACAAATAAATAAATTACCTAGTTTAGTTACCCGGAGGTACTGTTCAAAGCTGTCACCTTCACACTCTTGGCACAATCGAGCACGACGAAGTAGCTGGTTGTCCTTCAGCTAACATAACACTATCACATTCGTTTTTAATGTGTCGAAAGCACTAAGTTAACGGTCCTAGCACATAAGTCTGTCACATGACCAGCATGACCCTCCGTGATGAGGGTTCCCGGTCGGTAAACATTTCCCGGAACATAGGTATGTACGGCTGTCATTGCACATCCTTGGCAGTCGTAACGGGTAGTCAGAAGCCAGTAAGTGACACCAGTCTAACCAAGGGGTATTGGGTTGCCCGGGTAACTGGGTTGAGGAGGTCAGATAGGCAGTCGCTTCTTGTAAAGCACTGGTACTCAGCTGAATCCGGTTAGACTGGAAGCCGACCCCAACATGATTGGGAAAAGGCTCGGAGGATGGATGGCTGTTAGTACACTGTTGTCACTGATGGCATACAGGCGGACCATCGCCACCAACTCGTGTTCGTGTAGTTTTCCGTCATCTCGCACTTTGTACCTACACGTCGCGGAATTCAAAGCGCACGTACGCAGCAGCGGCGGCGACATCAAACACACTGCTTGCCGTCGGTCGGCGCTTGTTTGTTCCGGGGAGCGGCGAGGCGAGTGTGTGGGAGTACTCGCACTGTGATTGGGTGAATTTGGGTAGGCTGGATGATCTACGATTTTTATTGAACGATCGTTGCGTATGCTTTGTGCATGTATCGTTTGCGTTTGTGTGAGTGCGCAGCGCGGTAGTAAGGCTAGTAACACACGCGCCGAATTAAAGTACGGCTGGGTTACACTGACGGATATACGTAAATAAGAAAAAAACATGAAAAAATTACCTACCCATTTTTTCGTTGATTTGGGTCGAGAATCATTAGCATATTTACGTCCTTGACTATGGCACGGATGCAAATCAACAGCTTGTATACTGAGTTCTCCAGGGAGAGTATACTGTCCCCAATCTCTGGCCGGTCGGAGTGAACCATGACGGGGGTAGGTCTCACGCCTCTGGCTTGGCTTGGCCGTCCAGAGTGGAGTCGCTGGAGCAGGGTTAGTAGCCCTGCTCGGAGGATAGGTGCCTCGTGGTAAGTGACCCACAGGGAGCGCGTAATCTGCGTTTAAAATCCGCCTAGGTATCCTCACACTTCAGCCGCTCATGTGACTGATTCCCGGGGGCCCAGTAAATGAGCTGGCGAGTCTCCACCTGCCATTTTTACATGTATCTTACACATTTTTACATGTATCTTATACATTGTCATCGGCAGGTGCCATAGTTCGCGTAGTTTCCCCATTCCTAGTCCATTAGCATCCCATCACAATAGCCCAAGTAGTTTTCATCCATAGTTAGCAATAGTTTAGCACTGAACCGGGGATAGTCCTTGGGTACATTCCTATAGTGTATAAAGGGATAATCGTCGGTTTTGTGTCATCATTTCATTGTCTCAAAAGGGCTTCAGCGTGTTGGCTTCGGCCCCACATTTGCCTCCCAAAAATTCGGAACTCTGTAGTCCCGAGGTCTGGAAGAGACATACAAAATAACAATGATATATAACGCAACAAATTCGGAGAGTGGGGGCTCGTGACACCACGTCTAGGTATGTAAAATTTGTACTAAGCAGTGACTTAACACAAAATTCAAGCGTGTTAATCTTCGTTATTATTTGTTTGTGAGAAGGAGAAAAGAAAAAATACGTGTCCATTATTTTAGGGTTACCTAAAAGAAGGTCTAATTACTTTTTTTGATTCACCATACCTATTTCATAACATTCATTTCTACAATGTGTCCCGGGGATAAGTGACCGCCCGAAATTTTTTGAATATTTGTACAAAATTAAGGATAATTTCTTTTATATTTTTGAAAAAAATCATTAAAAAAAATTATTGTCAGGCCTGTTAATAACAGGAGTTACCGAGTAGGAGTCAAATTTCAACTGACTGTATTTTTGCATTTGTTTGAAATAGCAGCAAACATTGTTCTGAGCTATTGTAGGAAATATCATGTAGTTTATTAATAAATTAAAAGAAAGTGATATTAAGGGGGCATTTATTGGACTTATTTTGGAAAAACTGAAAAAAAGGCGTTATTTTCTTTGAATTTTTATTTTCTTTTTTTTTTCTAATAAATGTTTTATTACATTTTTGTTATGTTTGATAATTTTAATTGATAAACTATGATGTCGGCTAGTCAATAAAGAAAAAAGAATTTAAAAAGATGTAAAAACTTAGGAAATATCTTATAAACTGCAGCACGTCACAGTATTTACTAAAAAAATCATTAAAAAAAACCAAAGGCGGTAAGTCCCAAATATAAAGGAAATTATCCTTAATTTTGTACAAATATTCAAAAAATTTCGGGCGGTCACTTATCCCCGGGACACATTGTATACATTTCAAGACAATGTAGTATTGCTCTTGAAGTTCCACATCAGGTGTTCCAGATCTTCGATGTTTTTTTGTCAATAGAGAGTGCTTATCAGATTGAACCAGTTTTGCTAAAACGTCATAGCTTTATATGCTATAGTCTAGCTGGGCTCCTAGGGTTCCACATCAGGGGTTTTACATCTTCAATTTTAATAAGTCAACAGAGAGTGCTTATCAGATTGAACAACTTTTGCTAAAACGTCATACCTCTATATGCTATAGTCTAGCTGGGCCCCTGGAGTTCCACATCAGGTGTTTTAGATCTTCAATTTGTATAAGTCAATAGAAAGTGCTTATCAAATTGAACAACTTTTGCTAAAACGTCATACCTGTATATGGTACAGAGAAGCTGGGCTCTTGGGGTTCCACATCAGGTGTTCCAGATCTTAAAATTTGTATAAGTCAATAGAGAGTGCTTATCAAATTGAACAACTTTTGCTAAAACGTCATACCTGTATATGGTACAGAGAAGCTGGGCTCTTGGGGTTCCACATCAGGTGTTCCAGATCTTAAAATTTATTATCTCAGCTGAAAATGCTCATCATATGAAACAATTTTTGCCATGGCACCATTTTTGTATCTCTTATAGTTTTATTGGTCTGTTGGTGTTCCGCATCAGATCTTCAAGTTTCGAAGATAAATTATAGCCTATATGTTGACCAGGCTTAATACTGATACAACAAAGAAAAAATCATTGAAATCCGTTCAGTAGTTCGGAAGATTAGCGTGTACAAACAAACAGACATACAGACATACAGACATGCAGACATACAGACATACAGACAGAATTTTTTTTTTGGATTTGTGCTCCATTCCTGTTTCTAAACCCCACCCAATTATTTTTTTTTTAATATATTCAATGTACAGACACACTTTTTTTACAGATTTATTATATGTATAGATTACAGTTTGAACAAGATATCCTGTGACGAGAAAGAAAAGTAGTTACCTATTTGTCTGGTCACAAATACACCAAATTGTATATAACGGACAAATAATACACTGCCGTCTCTTAATCCACTTTTACGAGTCCCGGAGGCGAGCCGCGGGTTTTTCAATCTTTGGCCGAAAACAACTCACAACACGTATTTATACTACAATATTGTTGAGAATGACTATATTCCCTGAAGGATAGCCTGTGTTTTGGTAACGTTAGAAATGGGAAGTTTTTGTCAAGAGATAAGTTAAGGAATTGTAATGACAAAGACTTATTTTATGTTTACTTAACGATTTTGTTAAAACTTCTGTTGTAGGAAGGAAGTTATATTTATTATCTACCAGATTGTTTTTGTCAATCCAATTTGTCCAATTAAGGGAAAAAAAAATATTTGGATATTTTTTTTCTAAAACTTTAATAAGAGATACACATGTACATAAAGGTTTACATTAACACACTTAAAATGCATTTTAAAAATAATTATACACGAATTCAATTCTAAATTTAATTTAATTTAAATAGTAAGTATTTTTTCAATTAACCCAAAACTGAGGATCTTAAAGATGTCTGTAAAGTGGCCTACCTAGAAATAAATGATTAAAATCTCCCTGCATTCCATAAGCTACAATTTTCCTTTACCTTCAATAGAATTTCTAAATAAAGAGCAACTGTAGTAAAACCCCCGCGGCTATCAAATGGTTTCATAAAATTAAAGGCAGTTCCAACGGCCATTGAAAGGCGCTCCAATCATTCTTACACTTCGAATAGTAGCGCTAGAAGATGGAATTGCGTTTTCATATTGAAATAACTACTGTTCAATTAAAGATACTGGTTTTATCACGGATTAATGAAACGTGAGCGGAGATGCCATAACTTGCAGGTAGGTCAGACGCCTTCTTCCAGGTCAAATTCGTACGGTGGGCATGACCACAACGATCACTTACGAGTGAACTAAAGAAGCATAAGGTTTCTTTGAGTCTGTGAACGATTGTTGGTATAACAAAAAAATATCGGGTCCAAAAAAGGCGTATAAAGGAGAAGACAGTAACGTTCCTCGTCTTACTTTCTTAGATTTTAAGATATGACACCTCCGCTAGTCATTTCTTCTCCATGGGTTTCGTATAAGGATATATAGACTTTCATGAGGTAGCAGAATAAATTGGCTTACCAGATGTCGCTATTTGTAACTACAATTTATTGTGGCTTCTAAAGTTTTCATTACTGTACCCAACTTTAGCCGCGGAAACTTCTGCAATAGTTAATTTGGTAGCGTTTACACAAATATGTTCATTCTAAAATTTTGAACTATTTATGTAGTTTTAGAAGTGAGAAAATGCAGCAATATGCTGTCTTCATCTTCTAAGATTTTCAACTATGTACACTTTTTAGGGTTTCGTACCCAAAGGGTAAAACGAGACCTTATTATTTTCGCTCCTCTGTCCGTCCGTCCGTCCGTCCGTGCGTCTCATGAATCGTGATAGTTGCTGAAATTTTCACAGATGATGTATTTTTGTTGCCGCTATAACAAAAAATACTGAAAACAAGAATTAAGTAAATACGCGCTCCCATACAACAAACTTGATTTTTTTGTCCGTTTTACAAATAATGGTACGGAACCCTTCGTGCGCGAGTCTGACTCGCAGTTGCCTGGGATTTTTTTCTATCATATTTACCTTCCTAATCTAATCTAGCTGGTGGAATATAATATTTATTTAATTGAAAACTTTTAAGCGTCCAACTGTCTGGGATCGGCAAATATGTAAATATTGCAACGCGCTATATGTAGGAATGTTCAAATGGGGTACGAAGGAGTTTCGATAAGAAATGAGTTCCAATTACCGACTTAATAATTACTAACCTTGATCTTTATACCGTTGCTAAGCAACGAACTCCTCAACATCTTAACACAGGGAAGTAATTTAATATTCACCCAAACCTTTCCTTAACCCTTAGCAAATACAGATTATAAATTTCGCCACAGCCAACCCTCAAATCGTCAAACACTTGAAATGGGAACTTAATGGGATATCGAACAGACTTGTTAACCCTTCCGATGCAAATTGGACATATTCGGAGAACCCTAGGGTTGGGACAAAATGGACCGAAAAAGGAAAATTTTGGCGACAGCGGTGATTTTCGTAATTCAGTTTCGATAATGGTGGTTGGTTTCGAAACTTGTGGGAAAGGTATCCTGGTTTTTGAGATGTATTTATTGGGGTAGATAATAAGTAGCTAATGCCAATTAAATTGGTGGGATTTCTCGAAATATGTTACAAATAGGATATTGATTTCTTAATTTTATTGTAGCTGATAGAAAATGTTCAATATTTTCTTTCTACAGCTACATTTTTTTATTTTATGTTGGTCACAGGTTACATGTTTTTATCATTATCCAAAACTTGAGTATTTCATTTGTTGTTTGATTTTAAATGAATTTTGTATTTTATCTTTTGCGTCATCATCATTAACCAGTATGATATTGATCCCTTATCACTTTTGCTTCTTCCATCTTCCGTTAGACGTTATTTCGTTAAAAGTACTTTGGTTAAGGCTCTCAGATTTTACAATTCCCAAAACTAACAGTGCTTTACAATCAGGTTTATAACCCCTTACACAAACATGTTTGAACACATACACTAACACAAACAAACAACATAACGTAACATGTTACACATACATATTGACATGTTAGAACTACTCGTTGTTCGTAAACAGGAGGCTTTTGTACTAATAACATTTTTCGAAGAAGTAAAGTCGTGTTGTGGGGTGTAGTCTTGTAAATATTTATTTGTTGTAGGTATTAGATTTATTTTTGGTTTCTGATAGAGTTTTTCATGCACATATATATTTTCCCCAGGGTTAAAAACAAGAAAAGTTGTAGATACGGGTTTCTGCGTCGGTCTACGGAATTTTTAACTTCATTTATCATCATTATCTGTCTAGTCTTTTCCCAACTATGTTGGGGTCGGCTTACAATCTAACTAGGTGTAGCTTAGTACCAGCATAACTTCATTGTATTTATAATTCACAATTTTCTGATTTACGGTTATATTATTTAAAAAAAAAGAAATCTTTCTCTAAATCGACCTATACTCATAAAACAATAAGTTACATACACCACAAAAAATCCTTTCTTTGAAGTTCCACCGTCAGTAATTAGCCAAAGGCCTCCAAAGCTAAACCACTACAGGCCCCGTTGACATTGAAGGACCACTTGACCTCCGAAGGGTTGGCCTCAAGCCCTTCACACTATTGAGAACACCCACGTACCTTCAAACGGTAACCAGAAAGGGCCTAACCCATTAAATTTCAATTTCAGGAGAGTTAGAAAATCTCCCTGAAATTAAAACAATTATGAGGGACTTAAACTTTGTGAAGCGGCATTTTATTGCCAAATTTTCGGTAGCTTATTTTTGAAAAAAAGAAAATGGTTTACGAAATCGGTGTAAGAAATAATTCTTTTGACAAGTTCATGAAATATTACCCCAATTAAGCCAACAAAAATTTACATATCTTAAAACTGCTTAGAAAGCAATAACCCATTTATAATAATATTAATTCAAAATCTTGCAAAAAAGGGTTCTTCATAATTTAATCGGGTTAACCCTTTCGCTGTCGTAAGTAACCCGAGCTAAAATTAATCATTTTACTCCCTTAAGCTTCCCTTCAGTTTTCAGTATACGGAACCCTAAGGTTAAGCCAAAAAGGGTTCAGTGGATCTTATAAAGCAGGCCGTATTTTAAATCATGCAAATGCGAAGACCCGATTCTTGTTCCTTATTACTGTGCGGTTAAAGCGGTCTGTTGACTCTGCGACAAAATGGAATATTTCAATTACATTCAAGGGAAAATAAGGAAGAAATATCAATAAAATAAGATTTATATTAATATTACAAAGCTGAAAACTTTGTTCGAAGCTAGTTAACCAATATAGATAAAATTACTACAATCAATCGTAAGTATGTAATACGCGTGATAGGCTTCTTCTTATCAGCTTTCATCTTTGGATAATAACGGGCTCCAGGTAAACATAATAATAGATAGGTAAAGCTATGCTATGATATTAAAACCAGCGGGATATAATAAAGCCTTTTTTGATAAAGAGGGAAGTCTATACGACATACATATCTAGCTGCATACAGGTATTTTCGATATTTCTTTATACTATCAAAAACCCATTGATATATAATTCACGTTTAAGTGCCGATAGCAGTCGCAGAATAAAGCCTTTCAATCACTACACGACTTTTATCCAAACACTTAGGTACTTCAACGTTACAACTAGCCAACAGATTAAATCAGTCTCACAGTGAACAGGCGGCTCACAGTCTGTATTATTTAAAGAAGACCGACCTTTACACGCGTCTATTTTTGTCGAAGTACAGCAGAATGCGGAGTGATCTGCGTGGCAACAGGAGTCAAGGGGGTCGGCCTGTGAATGGCAATCTTATGCTATGGGGTAACCTTTATTTGATAGATGTGCAATAAAGAAAGGGTTTTGGTGTTGTTTTCTTTAATATGATGTTTGAATGTCGGTTGTAAGAAGACAGATGAAAAAAATATGTGGGAAATTAAGATGAGTGGTTTTCAATAAATAAATATGGTATCAGTAGATATTACTAATATCATGAAAGTAACTCTGTATGCTTCAGTTTCGCCAAAATTAACCAATCAATTGAAATGAAAGATACACAGATAGTTCAGAACCAGAAAAAGGCCATAGAGTAGTTCTTTCCTGGGTGCAAGATTCACCTAGTAGTAGACAGGATGAGGGCGATACCACGGGTAACATGTAAAGTAATAAGAATATAAATAAAAATAAATAAAGAAAGAAGGCCTTAATTTCCTTCAAATTAAATAAATATTAATATTATCAAAACCAAGTTACAAGCTATTCAAATTCTAGAACAACAATAACTATTTAGTAATCTGTGACAATATTCAGAATAACTCAAATAATTAGCTGGTGTCCGCTTAACCGCAAATTGGCGTCGTGATTGCTCCCAAAGGTTTGTTTGTGTAACCACAGTTAACTAACCAACGTTATTATTGGTTACGGTCAAGATCAAAGTTTATTCGACCTTTGACAAGAGAAATATCAATTAGGATAAGATCTAGACTTACGTCCCCAGTCAGAGACATTTTATGGTTACTCAAGCCATTCCTTAGTGAAGGATTTGTATGACATTCCGTCACTAAGGAATGACTTAAGTAATCATTAAGTGTCTCTGAGTGGGGAGGTCAGAGTAAGTACATAGATATGTGAAACTTTTATCTACATTTGCTACTATTCTTCAATTAACTAAGGTGTGGTTAAATCATCTGAAAATCAGATGATCGAAGCCACACAAGTTCGATTCTTGGTAAGGCAATTACCAATATAGCAGTTCTTAGTTATACATGTACTTTCTAAGTGCATTTTAAACATAAATGCCTGATTAAAAGTGAATCAAATCATTCTTACTCAAAAGTTTGAAATCTTCAATCCACCTTGAGCAAGCACGGTAATCTACACTTATTCCTTCTCTGTATGAGAAGAGGCCTTTGTGAAAAGTCTGCAAGAGAAGAGTCAGTATAAAGTAAGAGTAAGATAAAATAGTCTCAGTAACTGTACACAGTGTTAGATAATAAAATAAAACCCTCAACCATAATAATATTTGCTACTTATTCAAATTCCCAACTTTTGTTTCAACAATATGACGCATAATATAATAATATCAAAAAGAAAATATGTACACAAATCCATTATGTATGTACATATTTCAATAAAAACAATTTTCGAGAACAAACAAATTACCAAGTTGTTCCAAAGAATTTTCTTTTATGTTGCCTCATTGGCTTAAAGGTATAAGTTTTATTTACATTACAAGTTCAAAGATATGTTAAGTTTTATTTATATACCAAGTTTTAATATAGTATATGTGGAGGCACTTTCTCAACTCAACTTTTTAAACATATGTTATGAGATTATAAACATTATGATAACTTTTAGATTGATATTGGCCCAACTTTGATCAAAAACGTTTATTGGAACTAAGCTAATGGTATTTTTCAACTCGCATTTGTATTACAACACCCATAAAACCCCCTTTCACAGCACAATAATTACCTGAATTAAGCTCTCGATTATCATAAATGTACATCTACTTATCAACCTTTTTTTATGGGTAATCATCAAATGACTCCTCTCGTTGTGAGTTAGCAGCGTGAGGGAGTGTCAGACTCTTACTGACTAAAGCCTGTACCAGGGTTGAGGTAACTCTTTCAAACAATCCCGCAGCCCCGGCAGGCCTTGGCCCTGGTGGGCCCCACTATTACCGTTCAACATTAAATAAAAATTACATGCAACCATAAACAATTCGTAACAAAGCTATGATCTGAAATTCTCCCGGAACAAAATAAGAAATTTTCGAAGTAAAATACCATACAAAACAAGCTTATAACATCAAAATTGAAGTAAATAAACAACAATAGGAGCAGGCCTTTGACGCGAACAATTGAGTTGAGGGATTGTGCCTTTCAGTACCCTATAGTTATGTTGAAACGACTTTATTTGTACACACATATTATATTGTGTAAGCCACTATTATGACGAAAATGTTGGCAATCAAACAATTGTATGAATACTATTGCAATATGTCTTTTTCCTGAATGAGCAATCCTAAATCGAAATTGTCAACATAATTGATGTATCGCTCACATTGATAATCACAAATACTTAATAATATCTAAATCTATACAAAGCCAATTGGAAACATACCAACCAAAAAAAATTGGAAGTGCACACCTTTTCCGAAGAAATAAGAACAAAAACAAATATGCGATAATTACTCACAAGACGACGTTGAATCAGGAAACAGCATAACTTCAATTCTAAACAAACAATATACTTAAACTAAGAAAATGCAACTGCAACACTGCAGCTTTAAAAGCATTACGCCTGCATTTCTGGCCACTCCGAACTGCGATAAGCGTTCAAACAAACAGTCTCTCTTAGAGAACACGCAGACTACAAACTTTTAGTCGGCTGATAGTTTGTTTAGGCTCATAAATCAGTATGAAGATGAATGATAGTAAGTACATTACAAAGATCAGGTAACCTGTACCGGACGGAGTTAGACTCAAGTTCAAAGGCAACATAAACGTCCGTTTCTTAAAACAAATGTTTAGTTGGAGACTTAAACGTGAAAATTCAAAGTAAACAGTTGTTTTTAAAGAAAAACGAATGTTTAAAGCCCTGGCCTTAAAGCTTTGATTGGAGTCATGATTTTGTTTAATAAAAAATTACCATCGGGTCAACTGTCGGCCAACTGTTTAGTCGGCAGTTTGCAGCTACTTTAGCTGTAACAAGCGTTCAAACAAACAGTCTCTCTTAGCCGACAACCACGAAAGTTAGGAAACTTAATTGTTTACAAACTCGCCCCTAACTCCATGTGAGAACTAAGTTAAACGAAATTTCTAACGAAGCAAGGTTCGGAGTAACTTATTTTGTCATAACTTTATTGGGGACTAAGCTAACACAATTGGGGTACAATTTTTGTAAAGTGTAACCTAAATTAAATTTTATAGTATGAGCTGATATCTAAGTTAAGCATACTTATTAGTATAATTACTCGTAGTTTATTTATAGAATACTTTTTACATACAGAAATTCAGCAGTTTTGGATAAAATTCCGCCCTGACAGATAGAAAAATGCAATGCTCTTTTAATACGTGCAAATATGTGTGGTGGAACATCGACTTCTTGATACTACATTACAAACAAATTAAATTATTCCATTTTATCTTCTAAAACTTCGGAAGTAACATGTGCAGCTACATTAAAACCACTTAAAAAGGCTAAGCAAAGTTGCAATGAGTCGGATCAGCATAATTTGGCACAAGTTACCCAGAATTACTTGTTTTAAACTTAACCGGGTACGTATAACCGGCAGTTACCCGCCGCTAAAAGCCTCTGAAACTCGAAAACTTAATTGCTTAGTAACTCGCTGGCTTAACTGAGGGATAACAATTAGTCAAAATATTGGTTTCACATATTATACTAACGTGTTATGCTTGTGGGTGTGTGAAAACTTCAGTCATTTATCACAATGGTAGTTTCTGCCAACGGTTTTACCCATACGTCCCGTAGGAATTCCACCGCGCACCAGGTTAAAAGTATAAAAGTAGCCCATGACTTATGAACTTTCTCAATAATTGAGCTATTTAAGGCTGAAAGAATTAATCAGTCCAACAGATTCTGAGATAAGAGCAGTTAAACAAACAAACTCTTTAAGTTTATAATATTATATAACATAATAGTAATCAGGATTAGTAAAGATAAATAGATCAATAGGAGCCATTTACACATTTAAGTACAAGCTGAATCACTATTTACTATATAAAGTTTTCTACTACATATTAGTTATCCTTGCATTCCAGTAAAAATGTCTTTTAAACCGACCACTGAATTCTACACACAATCTAAACACGAAACCTCAACCCATATAGCTTCAAATTCAGCGCACGCGCAAGCTCTACTCAAAGAAAACAAAACTATAAATACACTCGCCGCCATATTGTGAAACAATGAACGCTTTGAGTTAAACCGTGTCGTTAACTGCTTTGTCGGCAATTAATAGAGTTAATACCTAGTGTTAAGAGTAACTGTGATTGTTGAGACGGAAAGGGTTTGGAGAAGATAATAAAATTAGCACAAAGTATGAGCTTCCATGCAGATTTTTTGTGCGAATTAAATGCTCACAAGTTCGTACTGATCATCATCATCTCAGCCATAGGACGTCCACTGCTGAACATAGGCCTCCCCCTTTGATACCTGTTTGGAAGCGATCTGCATCCAGCGTCTTCCAGCAACCTTTATAAGGTTGTCTGTCCACCTTGTTGGTGGTCGTCCTACGCTGCGCTTGCTAGTCCGTGGTCTCCACTCCAGCACTTTTCGACCCCATCGACCATCTGCTCTGCGAGCAATATGGCCTGCCCAAATTCGTACTTTTTTCTGCAAAAAGTAGCCTATGTTTTATTTCAGGCTACAGACTGTGTAACAAAGTTTCTTTCGTTTTTCCACAAGATTCTTCATAGTAACTGTAGTACTCCTACATTATACTTTGTGTGTATCAATTTAATAAAATTCAAATAACACTTTTTTCAACGGGTTTCCCAAATATATTTTTTAATAAAAATTAAACATGAACAAGAAACATGGAAAAGCTTTCACAATCTTGTTTTTGAGCATTATGAGTGGGCGTCATTTTAAAGAAAACAGCTGAAAATCATGTTTTATTTTTTACATGACTACTGCAAAATGTTGGTTTACATTTATGATAAAAAATAAAAAAAACTTTGTCTGAGTTTAATTAGCTTTTAACCAAAAGGAAAATTACTATAATTATCGAGAGAGTATAAATATTTAAGAACACCGCGATAATAAAATTGGCGAAATTCGCAATCTATTATACATATTTATATTGTACAAAATATATAACTTCTTACAAACCTAAATTTTCCTGTTATATATAAATTTAACTTGCGCGTAATTTATGATAAAAATGACAAGTTTATAGCGTCTTCTTGGATATCAATATACATATATATTTTACACGAAATAAATTGTGCGAAACAATATATTCACGGAATATTTTGACCAGTTTCACGCACACAGACAGACTTGAAAGTTAATACGATGTCACACTGAGGAGCCATGGGCGTTCATCACCAAGGTTAGTTTTGGTATCTCCCTCATCTAAACAAAAATAAAACTTTCTAGTATACTTAGGACTAGCTGTTTTTGCGGTTTCATGTGGGCCATGTACCATGGCGGTGCTGCCCGGAGATAGTGTACCTTTCACTAATCCCCCTATATAAGGCCTTGGAGTTTTTCAAAGCGTTTCAGTAATTTCGGCTTTTAGAGTTTAAAAAGTCTGACTGTTGACTCTTGATAAGTTCCTTTTACATAGGATACCATATGTCAAAGGTATACATATGTTTACTATATTTATTCCGCACCTCCTACATATTAATATGTATTTTGTCTTCTACCAATCATGCTTTTAAAGCAGCTTCTATCAATCAATCAATCAAAACATTTATTTGTTAACCATAAGTATCTTTATCGTCAAACGGAAAAAGATGTATGTAACTGTGTAAATAAACTGTTAAATAAATAAATTCAAATCCTCATAGAACTGTAATTTTAAAATATAATCTATAGGTATAAAAATCCATTTGTCTGTCATCACTTCAACATACACGATATGGAAGTAGGTATATCCACATTTTTAACAATTTCATGGAAAAGTTTGCAAGTGATTTCCCAAAACTTTTCATAGTCATACAAGAATGATGACGCAAATTGTGTTGGGTTTTTGACGGCTATTCCTACGCAATTTGATGACGATTAATAATATTTATAGTAAAAAGTGATTTAATAAATATATTTCTCATTCTAAAGAGTTGTCATAGGAAATGAATCTATGCCATTACATTTACGAATCCATAGATTTAAACTTACTTCATGTGATTTTAATTAAATACCCAAAAATGCATAGACATTTTATTCACCTCCGTAAAAAAACGCTGGAAAACTCATAATGAGATCACAAAAAAGTTTTAAGCTCACGTCTAAAAGCTTGTAACTGCTTACATACAAATTTTCCAAAAAATATTAAGTAGCCAAAGTACAGGTTATCTTTTAACCTTTTTTTGGCTTATACATATCGTTCTAGCTTGATTAGGTATTGCAAAGAATGTTTTTGGTAAGATTTATATCTTATGTTATATCAGAAAAAGCTCCCTATATTAGCTAGGTGACATATGAATAACAAGATAACGAGCCTCTAATGAGTTCTAGGTATTATATTACTAATTAGACGTTTATGTCAGAAAAATGAAATATAAATAAATACTAGACTTATGTATATATTTCTCATATACCTAAGTTACACAGTTAGGTACATCGTAAAAAACATAACTATTATTCTGACCTTTTGTGAAATAGGCGTTATCATAGACATACCTATTTATTTCGATTGTACTGGTTGTACCCCGCAGTGCCACCCACATTGCGAAGGATCTACTTCATGCACCTAGACTAAAAGCCCTGTCTTTTCCAGGCTATAGAACACCTATTCCATTCAATGCTGCCAGCCTCTTGAGTACACTCCCGGTGGCCGATGAGGAGTTTTTTGATGCCATTTTATAGTTGTTTTTAGTTGTATATATGTACAAATAAGTTTATTTTTTCGTCATTTAAATATGTTCTAATAAACAAGTTATCATTCCATTCAAAACCTATCAGTAATTTTAGCGTGAACGCGCAACAGATAGACAAAGGTGAGTTTCACATTTATAATGTTAAAGAGATTGTCTTCGTATTTTTTAACGATTCTACATAATTTCTTTTATTGCTTTCTGAACTGACCGTAGTAGGTCCTTATTGCTTAATTCTAACACCAGACCATAGTATTAAGCTTGTCACAAACGAGATAGGAATTGACAGTGACCGGTCATGCATGTCCCAGTGAGTGACTATGTAATACATTGCGCTGGCTAAATGGCTGCAATTTAGTGTGCAGCCAGCTTTAAAGCGCTTTTGTTAAGTTTAAAGCGGATTCAAATTGTAGCGGTTCTTTGTTACAGTTAGGAGTTATTTTCAAATTTATATGGAAACTTGAAATACTATCTATTAGTGGTGACTAATTACTTATGATCAGTTGCAAACAGTAGGTGACAAGGAACATGGACCTAGGTATACCTACCTACTAAAATATAATATTTTGTGTGAAAATACCTTATATTCTGTTCATGATTTATATTGAAATTTTAATTAAAAATAAACATATCTCATCTTTGCGGGGTTCGTACAAACAAAATAGATTTGCAGAGTAAAAATATGAATTTTATCAAGACCCTTAAATAAAAATATAAAGCCGTTAAAAAGCATCTCCTTTACTCACGCAACAAAGGCTCTAAATACTCGTATATGTAACAACATATAACAATCTTATACCTATTCTACAATTACACGACAAAAAACCATTCTAGTACATTCGCAACAAAATAGTACACAAACATTCTATTCTTACAATGCACACAAAAACAATTGCCAGCCACTAAACAAAGACGTAAAATGCCAGCGAAATATTAAGTGCCAGTTATATGGCAACCCAGGTCGTAAGCAGCGTTAAGTGTGGCAACACTGGCATAATGCTGCCACCGTAAACAAAAAGCAATTAAAAAGATTAAGGTTCTATTCACATTGGAGAAGCGAGGCTAGGCTATATTTGTTTTTGTTTACAATTTATAGTGGTTTGTTTTTAAACTTCAAGCAGGATAGAAACTAAGTGTTAAATAATACGGGATTACGGGTTTTAATTTCAAAAATATAAAAACACTAGCTGACTTCACTCTCCATGGAAAGTACTATTTCGCGCATGAAAAGTAAATTGCCTTTTAGTAAATCCAAAGCTGTAGGAATAACCATGAATCGATCGCTCGAATGAAAGTTTTAGTAAAATAAACGCAAATAAACGTGAAAACGTATGCAGCAATGAACCCGCCAAAATTGACAATGCGATCCAATATGGCGACCATGCAAATGTCAAAGTCATATAACAACTTACGAATAGACTCAAATAGAGCCACTACAAAGTTTCTTCCATTCTTTTTTTAAATAACAACAAATGCGTTTGTATATTACATCATAGACACGCAATATACCCATAAAAGTAATACGTCAGCTAATAGTTTGTATTCTGCATGTCAATAACCTTTTCTACTACTCTCTACGTGTCATTGTCATGGCGACACGCCATTTTGTTTATTGGTTTGTGTCACGATTAGGGAACTGGGGGTTTGGTTTTTGATATAGCTTTTCTGTTGTGTATGGATGTATGATAAAGAGTAAGTCCTTTTAAACATCAACTGTAAATATTTATCACTTTAAAAAGGAGTCTAGACTTACCTAAATTGCATCTATATATCAGCTATATATCCGTTGCTATATTTTAGTTTCACTCACACAATTTATTTATGTTTCTTGGACAATTTGTAGCTTTTAGAAGTCGTTTCACATATTGTATCTCTTCATTCATTAAGTAAAAAAGGCATTAACGTGTGTTTTTTATTTAGATACAATAAAAAGGAACAATATTAAATAAATTCTAGAAAACTGGGTACATGAAAACGATCCAGCACTTTGTTAATTGACGCAGTAGATTTCGATATCCTCTAGAAAATGGAGTCATTTCAATAAATCATTAGTTCATGACAAGTTGCAAGTAATTGATTGAAAACGTTAAACAAAGACACTTCATTCATTATTCAGTGATTTATTACTGTATGCCAAAATATTGGGCGATATACTCATCAATTTAAAAACTCATTAAAGAAAGACCTGTGGAAAATACGCACCTATTCAGATAAGTATTGTTTGTGATAAATAAATAAATGCAAAAGTCTTTCTGTCTGATTTTCGAAAATCCTTTGTGACAAATCTATTGAACCTATTTAAATGGGTAGGTACACGAATAGTCTGACGCCGGAGAAAGACCATAGATTTTTTTTTATCCGGGTGCGGAATGTAGAACCTATGGGACGCCCTGATACAGCTGCTTATGAATGGGCTAATATTGAAATCATTTTCCAAATTGGTACTATAGTTTCTCAGATTACAGCTTACAAACCAACAAAGAAATAAGCGCATTCAAACAAACTCTTCAATCGTTTTATCTGGGTGCGGAAAAAGGTTTCCTTGGGACATGGGTAAAATGTTTGATAAATGCCAACATTGATATGATTTCTCAAATCGGTCCAGTAGATCTTCAAATAATTAACAATTCAATTAATTTTTTATGAGTATGGAATAAACCGTTCTTATTCCATACTCTTATATCTGCCTTCAGAATGTTCGTATAAAAACTAAAGATACGAATAATACAAATTCATCACAATAGATAAAGCTATCAACTAAAGTGCAAAGTTCTTATTCAACAGTAGATACATTTTCACACAATATAATTTATGAATGTTCAAGTTATTGTGTGCAAACCGTATAATTGTGATAAATAGCCGTATAAACCTGTAAACTGAACTAAATGGACTTTAATTAATTCTATTAAGAAGTTGGACTGAAAGATTAATGTGTAGTGTTGTTCCTATGAATAAGTCTTCTTTATTGGTTGTGCAATTATTTTAAACTAAGTAATAATATTTACAACACAAAAAAAGAAAAACTATCCTAGTAAAACAATTAAAAATATATATATACATATATACACTATATCTAAAAGGCGTCAAAAAATTCATCCCCATCGCTGTCAACTGGGAGCGTGCCCAAGAGGCTGGCAGCCTCTATGAATTGGATTCTAGTGGTATATTATAGTACTAGTTTCAGTTTGGGTAAATTATATGAAATTTAAACTACAACTAGTTTGTCTGTGCTTTTTAAACAGACATAAATAATAATTTATAATTTTGTTATGGGAGAAAACTACCAATACAAGTAATAAGGAACAGATTCAATGTCTGAAATTAGTCTTATTTTTTTAATTGATAATATAATTTATACAAATATAGAACTTCGGTTCCTGTTACATTAGTACTAATCAAAATTAAATCTATTTTAGTACGAGCGTCAGTGACTTTGAGATATTTACTGAAAACGTTCAAATCCACGAGTACAAACTCATAGTATTTCTAATGTATTTTCATTTACGAAAAGTCTTGGCTATATTCAAAATTTATTTTGATATAAGAAAGGGCTTGTTTGGTTTCTAGAACACGCTAACTCCAGGAACTACAAGTACGCTTTGAAAAAAACTTTCGATCTGTTTTTTATTGAGACGTGTGTGAAAAAGCTGGCGTAAGCCATAAATAGAACCTACAAAATATATGTTTTGATATTCTGTCACATTGAGGCTATAAATCTTACTAATGAAGACAGTAAAACACAGTTCTAAATTTTGAGGTAAATGTAAGAAATAAAACAAGCCTAATAGGTTGTGAAACAAAACATATTTAGAGTTACCTGCCCTTACGCCTAAGCAATAAGTTGCAGGTTCAAACATAAAAAGGGTTCGCAAATGGGAACAAACCATGGAGAACAAAATAAGTAGCGGAGGTGACATAACGCTAAGAAAGCTGAGCGCAAAAATGCGGGATACGAGGTACATTACTGCCTTCGACCTTTACACCTTCTTTGGACCTTATAATTTTTTGTAATACCAAATATTGTTGACAGATGTGTCAAAGAACCCGAACGCCTCGTTAGTTTACTCGTAAGTGATTGTTTTGATCGTGCCTACCGTACTTATTTGACCTAGAAGGTGCCTGACCTACTTGCATTAGGGAATCTCCGTTCATTTTTATTTACTCTGTGGAACGCACAATAATTTTCATGAAAAACTGATTTCCTGAACTGCCCACAAATGTTAGTGACATTTTTATTTCTACGAAAAATAAAGCCTTTTAGGCCTAACTGTGTTTGATTGGTATTTAAATTTATGGTCGGTTTTTTCTCGTTAAATACTGTCATAACAATGCCGGTTAATATTTTTGGCGAGCATTTGAGTTTCAGCTAAAGTTTGTTGGTAAAGTTTTAAATTATCGGATTGAGTATTTAAATCTTTGGGTAATTTAAATAATACCTTCCTATAACTGTTGGATACAACAGTTTGTTTACTACAAAGTTGGAACAAGGAGTTTTGAATATTTTGTCCAGAGACATATTTTAGTGGTACTTTTTGAACTCAGAATTGAGTGCACATCTCAACACACTCAGATAAATATAAAGGTGGCTACGATAAAAGTACTGAAAGTCAAATTCAAATGTGTTTTCAAATAGGCTTTTGGATTCTCCTATGAAACGTCACATTAGTTGCACGGTTCCAAACTGCTTCTGTACATCTTTGACTCCTTTTGCAAAGTTAACGGAACTGTACTTATAGTTCTATCTTTAGACTTTCTGCATCAAAATTATTATTTATTCCATATGTTACTAAAAATATTTAAAAAGTTAGAATATAAACTCCTTTTAGGTTTCACGCAAAATAAATGGTACTAATGAAAGAGTGACTAATGGACCGCCAACGACTTCTGTCTTAACTAATTAACTTCAACTACTTGAGGAGAATTGCTAATTAACTACTATTTAAACGTAACTAACAATTGTTTATTGATGTAACCGAAGGTTCAGGCCCGAAGAAAATCGTGTCAACCGTAGGTAAATAAAGCCCAAGTTCACTGACAACATAAAAATCAATTTTCTTATACAACTGTTTAATATTTTTCAAGTTCAATTTTCAAAATAAACAGTTGTTTTAAGAAAAACAGACGTTTATATTGTCGGTGGACTCAGATCTTAGAAGGTTTGTTTGATTGGTGATTAGGAAAAAAAGTAATATTTTTTTTAAATCCTAGTTATAAAAATATTTAGGTATTTATTTAAATGGAACAATATTGTGGCGAAATTCTAGAAACAAAACCATGTCTTGTACGCAGATTATCATTTTACTTTAAAAGAACAAAATATAAAATTTATATTTTTGTCAAATTAAACGCTAACATGATGTATGAAGATGAACCACATGTAGTAAATAATGAAGACCAAATAGATTATGTATGTGGGGCACGACATGGTACCTATATTTTGACATAGTTACTATCTATTTTATTAATTTCGTACTCCGTACACAGTCCCTCAGACAATTTTAAGCTAGCTAAGTCTTTCAAAAATAATATACCTACTTATTACCGTACATAATTCCAGTACCCTTGGGGTCTGTTACATTCATTATGAAACACTAAGGTACTAAGCTTCGTGTAATCCTAGAATTTAAAATGGCTGACGGCCCTTTGAAGTTCTTTATAGGTTTAGTGAGCTTTAGTTAGTAAATACTGAGCTACTTGGAATTTTAGTAACATGAATTTGATGATAATATGTATGACTTTGATTTTATATGTACTTACATTGAATATAGGTTAAATAAATATTTGTTTGTGTGTCTGTGGGTAAATAGGTTTTATTTCTCAGAAACTGCTTGCTGCGGCTCACATACTGAATACATATTAGTAGCTCCAGGCACAATGGTTGGACCATTGTGTCTTTCTATTGGCTATGTGCAAAGCGAGTAGCGGCGGACAATAACGACCGCAGCGCACAACATGGCAGAAATTGGAAACAAGTGCGGATGTTTCAAACCCGGTTTTTATCATTACATTCATTTTACAGTAAAACTATTGAATAAATTGCACTTAAATAATGTCAACAACACTATTTTAATCTTTGGTTTTATTTATATTCGCAAAGAAAATTATAATGTTTACATGGTTATTATTTGACAGCTTCCGCAAATGTTGTAAACGCTACGCGTCGCCACCGTCGCGCACATAGCCAATGGGAGAAATCGTTTATGAAACGTTAAAACATTATTATGAAGCTCAACAAAAAAGAAACATAAAACAAATATAGGTATAAACAAAACTCAATTTTCCTCTGTTAAGTTTGTACAAGAATATAATATCACTGTGGTTATTTCAAAGGCTTAAAACACTTAGTTCCACTACGCTTTTATCAAAATTGCGGATAAAAGCAATTAATTCTATAATTATGATCGTCTATGGTAAAGGTCTATTAGTAACCCAACCTCTAATTGAAAACCTCCTCCAAAGCTTTTACGTTCCATTTTCAAAAACCAATAATAATTTTAATTCTCTACGCAATGTCCGTTTCCCTGATTTCGAGTCGGCTTTTACCATATTAAATTGAATTTCGAATTGAATTATTCTCCTCAAATGTTTCATATTTAAATCAAATGTCTGCGATTTATATAAGGCCAGTGTTAATGCAAGGTAAGTTCATAATTTGAAATTCCATTTGAGTTCAGTATTGTTTTATTTGAATTTCGAAGATTGACTGATTTTTTTTAAGAATTTCTTTTTTTAGATGCAAAATTATTGTTGCCTTAATAGTGAAGGAAAGTATTTTGTATCAGAAATAATATTGTAAGTAAGAACTATTTTTTATCTTTTTTATGAGAAAGCAACTTTTGTAATTATGATCAACATATTTTACCGCCATTGTCGCGCTAAAATGACCAATTTACTTTTTGGACGCTAAAGAAAATAACAAAAGCCTTCTTTCTAAGAAAAGTTTGTTAATTTTCACTTGTTCACAATTTCTATTTTTAACTTTAACTTTCCTTCCCTTTTTGGAGCCCTTTTCAAATAAAATGAACAATATTTTTTTACATTTTTACAATTTGACATGAATAATAATTATTTAAAGGCCATCCACAGAACATCAAATAATCTTGGCAAGACTGGTTATCAGACTTTCTAGCTTTCAACTAACAAAGCAGTCAAATAACAGCCGGGACCCAGCAATATTGAGAGTACCTTTCGAAACGTTGAAGATGAAGCAGTTATGACAAAATGGTGGTGGTCACCCATCCACGAACCGACCGAGCCAAGCGTTGCTTAACCTTATGAATTACGAAACCATGAGCTCCAATTCTGTACCTACTACAACTATCTAAATACAAATTAAGAGTAAAAACTACAAACATCTTGTATGTCATCTTTAAATGTATTGTCTTACCCTCAAGTGCACATACACAATGTATAGGTATCTACATATATGTACAGTACACTAAACAATCTTACAGGCTGAGTGAAGGGTTGAGGTCAATGACCCAATTTCTTCTCCACTGAACTTCCCCTTTTATCTGGATATATCCGGCTCTTTAAGATGTATGGCGTGAAATCCTTTATTAATGTTCGCTTTTATTGCGAAATATTTTTTTGGAAATAATATTTTTTCCCGAAGTCTTATCTACAGGGAAAAATGCAGTCGAATATTTTTTCAAGCGGAATTGAGTAAACTTATGACATGAAATAAAAAATAAAAATAAAATAATAATTGTATGTTATGATTTTTCCTACATAAAAAATACCTTCAAATATCTTAGAAACAACCATTATGATTAAATTCATTGAAATAATTTGTTCTACAAAAATAAAAATCGGTAAAAAGCCCAAATATAATATAGCTTGCGATAAAGGCAAAAATATACTTTTAAAAGATAACCTTTATCTTATTTCATAAAACATGAAAGGCACCTGAAGGTTTTACTTGACAGTCAAAGCGTAACTTGACATTATCAAAACTTCAGAAAATATATATTTTTATTGGAAAAAGAAACAAAACAATAGAACCTCGTTTGTTTATGAATTGAAAATCGAAGTAGCTTTTGCAAATATTTTTTGGAATATCTACAAAAATAATGTTATATTTACCTATTCTTGTGAAAAAAAAAATGTTTTGTATTATCATATTATAAATTTAGTTCTACCCTCCTATCTTCGGTTAGAATTAGGTCTACATAAAGACTATGCTTTATCACAGATCGGACAAAATTAGGCGTAGCTTCACAGTCTACACACTCGTGGCTATTTTATCTAAAATCGCAACCAACCCCACAGACAGACATTAGTCTTTTCAACATTTTAGTATCTTCCAAAGACAATCGTATTTACGCCACAATCATTCCTCAGTCTGCATGAGCACTCTATTGATTTCCCTCTGTTTATTGAATATAATAAAAGATAATAAAAGCGAATCTTCTGTGTAATAAGAGGGAAAACAATGTACCCTGAGAAGGTCGTAAAAATGTTATGTGTCCCGCCCTCAGGGCAATGACCTCTCTATTAAGACGTGTGTTGTTTTAGTCTGTGGGATGTTCCTTTTGTTGTTATAGATACTCTATGGTTTGCCATTTTTTTGGGGCATTTGACAACTCTGTCGGTATTAAAAAATGCTATCATGCCTTTAAAACTGACAGCTGTCAACTGAAAAAAAAAATCGATAGGGGTATAATTGTTCTTTATTTTATAATTATATAAAATTAAATAATTTCAAAGATTTTTTTGTAATAAAATTAATTCCAAATTAAATTGAATGAATAAGTAGGTGTTGTAAAGAAATTGAAACAGAATGCCCAAATAAAAGCTTAGCCTTTCTTGCTTAATCTATTTCACAATAATGCTTATTTAAAAGGTAATGCGTTTGAAGGATAAATAGAAGAGAATTACAAAAAGATTTTAAATGTCAGGTGTTGAGCCTTTCTGTCCTTTATAAAGGTCAGTCAGCTGCGTGAAACCTGCACTGAATGAGGTTCCAATAAAAAAAGGCTGAATACGCATTTATTTTTTATACTTTACGAGATTTTAATAATTCCCAATTTTTGAGGTTGTAATATGAATTTATGGGCTGAATTCTGAACATTAAAAATCAAAAAAACTGTTTAACAGTTTAATTACGAAATCGTTTTATAATCTTTTGTTGTATGAAGTAATATTTTTTTATTTTGTTTAGTTATAGGTTAGGGACCCAAAACAGTTACCTACATAATAAGACTATCACTTACGACATAAAACCTTAAATCTATGTTAACAACCCATACCATTGTACACATATTAACAAAAAATAAACGAAAGTTTGTTGTATTATTTAGTTATTTGTCAACTTGCATGTTTTCTTTTACTTTAGCAATATAACTTGATAACGTGGAATATTTTCAGATACTCCTGTTCAATCAATTTATAAAAGGAGATAGGTGCTTTCCATTTTACTACAGATACTATCGTACAATGTTTTGACGAGGTTTTACGAGACGCTCACGAAAGGATTTCCATAATACATCTCTTTATTATCATTGTTTACTCAGAATACATTTACTTGTTTTCTCTTTTAGTAATTTCAAGGTTATTCAGCTACTAAAGTAATACTGCCCCATAAATTTTGAAATGAAGTGTATTCTATTGTCTATGGGATTGAATAACTAATCGAGTAAGTGGCTTTGTTGGGCAATAAGAAGAAAATTATAGTAATGGAAAAATAAAGTAGTGAATAACTTAAATGCTAATAACTAATGTTATGTATTTGTTTCAAATAATGAGGTTATTTTATATTTATAGTCGTTTCTATTCATTTATATTGTTATTCGTCTTGCATTTTACTATAGAAACTAAACAATATTCATTGTAAAGTAAAGTATACAAGGTTCATTTTGAAAGTTCACAAAAACATATTACGATAAATATATTTTTTTAATGAAAATCAATCTATCACAATCACGACATTAACAAACGATACAATCTTCCTTTTATCCCTACAAATTTTCCTAATTTGGGAATAACCTTAATTTAGGTAGTCATAGGAAGAAAAACTAACCGCAAACAGTATTTATACCTACTAAAATTTCACATAATCTCCGTCTCAATGCCCCCTTCTGTAAACAAGAAGAGGTCTTTGCTCCACTGTCACGTGTTTCTCTATCTACCTACATTTACAGTCGCGTGCAGAAAAATCGCCCGCGACAAAAATACGCTGAGAGCAATGACATTCAACGTAAGTCGCAGCTAGACGTATTCTAATCTGTCAACAAGACTTATGTGAAAAAGAAATCATTTTTAACGTTGTTAATCTTAGATGAAAAGTCTGTTATTTTAAAGACGCAATTTTTAGGGGATTTTGTAGACGTATTGTAGATATTCGTGGTGCTGCATGCTTTGTGAAAGTTTCTAAAACCCACAAAGTGTGTAAATGGGTACGTCAGGGCTTTATGTCTTTGATAAAAGATTCTAAATAAAATAAGAAGAAGAAAAACACCAGATCGAACCCGAAACCTTGTCCACAGAAGTTGCACTTTCTATGCACATAGATTATTAGACCAACGATTCAATTATTGGTAAGAGAATAAGAATTCATGAATTTATGAAACTTATGTTTTCTCTTTTTATCTAGTAAAAAAGACCCTTAAAACAGTGAAGGCACTTATTTTTTTTAAGAGTAAGATTTCCCATTGATTACTTTGGCTGATAAACACCAAAATTTACTGAAAATACCCGTAGAAATACTAACATTGTATGGAAAAATACGCCACATTAAAAACTTGGCAGTAGATGTGCGATTGTTTACGTCTAAACAATGTACCTGTGCCAGTTATTGTCGAAAATACCAAATTAACGCCTATTTGTAAACAATGCATGATTTTTGAAGCAGAATTTTATTTTTGAAAAAAATCACGAGTTTTGGAAACTTTTTTGTAGTAACATTTCAAAGTAGAAGATGAAGTCATAACATAAAAAAATAGGTAGAGAGATCAACCAATACATAGTGGATTTCTAAAACCTAACTATCAATAGATTCGAGATTGGATTCAGAAATGAATACAATAAATATAAAACATAAAATGCTCTATGTAAATCATGTCAATCTTGAATCGCAAAACAACGGATAGTTTGTCAACAGAAATCCACAGATAGACTTTAAGCGAAAATGAAAAATAAAATAATTTGAAACTGCTTATTCCATTCACGATTACAGTTCATGAAAGCACCACACCAATATTACTACAGCAAAAAGATACTCTATTCACAATCAAATTAAAACAGAAACTTTTCATAGAACTGTAACAACTTTTCACAAAATAAAACTATAAATAGAGTACTATGAAACTATCTTTACTGACGCTGTCCTTCAAAAAGGTCAGTCGTAGTACGCGTAAATGTACCGCGCATGCGTAGACCTATGTATGAATGTACCGGCTTAAAAGGTCAGAACTCGTGACTTCTAAGTTAGGAGTAACCTTTGTTTAGCTTTGTTTAGTAGGATTTATAGTTATTTGGTTTATTAAATAAATATTTACAAATCTTTAAATCTATTTTTTTTGTGTACAGGTAAACAGGTGCACAGTGTGATATAAAGAATAGGGTGCTAATTAAACAGGCTTCTTTTTAATATCATTATTCGCCCCCAAAAATGTATGTTGCCTTCTAAATTACTAAGTCAGCCACAATTAATAAAGCGTCGAGCATCTAAATAATACTATCTTAGCCACGAGTTATCTTCCACTCTAAATACAACTCAGCATGATGGTTATTTTTTTGCATCTTTTGTAGCATGCATTCAAACAGTAAACTTCTTAAATACTATTAAGTGACATCATAAAAATATTTATTTAGCTTCTAATTTTTTAACTCGTACCTACTGCGTTTTTTGTTTAAAATATAACACATCCCATATTAATTGACCCAGCATGGAAGTAAGCATGCAACATGCAGCTCCGGCGGCGGTGCGGGGCTCCGGCGGTCCCATGCATGATTATCGTCGCAGATGGTTTTCACGCTCACCAAGCGCTGAAACTACCTGCGCCTCAGCTCGCAGGCCGCCTCGCCCCTCCGCGCCTACTCGGTTTTGAATTGCACTCTTGGGGTAGGGCAGACAAGACTACGTGGAGTCGGTTTTGCAGCAATTCGTTTTCGTCACTAACTTAAATTTTTAATACAATGTTTTTTAATTGAAGGTTATAAATGGCAATATGCTTAATAAAATGAATCCAAATTAAATTCTAGCCAAGAAAAACGTTGATCTCGTTTTTCTTGGCTCGTTTTTGTAAAAATGAGGCCGAGTTAGTAAATTAGATGACAATGTATAAATAAGAAGAACAAGTTACAATAATTGATGATCTTTTATTAAAGCTTTCTAGTAGATGGCGTTGTAAAAAAGACGAATTAGTATATTAGAGGCTATGTCATATGGCATAGTATATATCATTTCCTCGTTGCTTAGTTATAAAATTAGAAGTTTAATGATGTGTCCAATAAATAATTTTGTGGCTACACTTATTATTTCCCTAAAGAATATAGCAAACTTTTAGTCGACTGATAGTCTGTTTGGGCTCATAAATAAGTTTTAAGATGAATGGTAGTACGCACATTACAAACATCAGGTATTTAGCCGGTATCAAGCCGACTGGCAACTGTGATTGTAATAAAAAAATTCTCAACAAGATTGCTTAACTGTCGGCCAACTGTTTAGTCTGAATTGTGTGGTGATCTGAAAGGTCAGAATGTGACTTCGAAGCTAACCTTTCTTTGGTTTTGTTTAGTGAAATTTATAGTAATTTGTTTAATTAAATAAATATTTACAAAAGATAAAGTCGATTATTTGTATACGGGTAAAAGCTGAGCAAAACGTCATTCGTATTTGAAGTCTGAAAGTTGGTGAATGATACACCGGTGCATTAGAGAGCATGTTAATGTCGGCCCTGCGCCTTATCTCGCTCCGGCCGTGTCGGTTTTCCGTCTCATCAGGCTATGAGAGTGAAGGAATAGTGAGCTCACTTGTGTCTGTGCAAATGCTTGTGCACTATGATATGCCCTTCGTAGCTGACTGATCTCCTTATATGAGTACAGCCGCCGTGGTCGACAATTGGCTAGGAAGACATCACATCATATAATAGAACACCGCTGCCTTGGTCTGTCTGTATGTTTGCAATATACTTTAAATCTACACACACGAATTTTCACGGAAAGCTATTGTATATTGTACAAGCCTTAATTCATGTTACAATCAAAAAACCACGTTCATTGTTTTGGAACCATAGTTTTTTTATTCGCATCGCGTGCCAAATTACTTTAGCAATAAAATAACAATATGTTTTATATTCGGTCTGCCTAGTCGTTAGTTGGAACAATGAATGTAACAAATAGTTTTTTTGGTTTAGTTGGTGAAATAAAAACATTTATCTCTATCTTCATTCACTGTTCCACTGCTGGGTCACACTCTTCACAATACATATAGAAAAGGAATGAGCGTTAATCACCATACTTGCTCAAGGTGGATTGGTGATTTCTGACTTTAAAGTCCAGAGTTCAGATTTCCTCGAGATGTTTTCCTATACCTTCACTCGGTCTTTAGTTTCCAAGATTTACGTCGTAAGTACCAAATAACTTAGAAAAGTTTCATTGATACCTGAATGACCTAATATCGAACCCGCACACTCATACTTGAGAGGAGGCTTTAACTACTAGGCCACTAGATCTAAAAACAAAACATGCAGCTATCCCAATGCAAGATAAACTCACAAAGATTTATGACGTCATAACTCAAAACATACATATACAGACATCAAAACAATCCAAACCTCTTACAGCGCACACTTCATTGTACCAAGAAAACCATATTTCTACTCACTGTACACACTCTTGACAAGTCATTATCCCATATCTCAGGAGATGTACGCTTCAGGCCATTTATTTCTAAAGTTTGAGGTCCAAGAACAGTCTCAGAGGACCTCTAATTAATGCTTTTGAAACTACACGAATTTCGTCTATCTGGTCTTTGATCGTGCCCAAATTACACAGGCTTGCGTGGTGATGTAGAAAGATATATTCATTTAGGCTTAAAGTACTCACACTACACTGCAGATGAAAATGTTGGCCGACAATTGACCCTATGGTTGACAAAAGAAAATCTTGATTCCAATCAAAGTTTTCAGTCGGACTGATACTGGTTAAATACCTGATCTGCTACCATGCATCTTCATACTGATTTATGAGCCCAAAAAAGTTTGCAGGTAGTCCTATTGATCTACTTAAATATTTCCTTCATTTGTTTATAAGTTTCTAAGCACTCCTCAGTGACGTTATATTTTTGCGTGTGAAAATTATCGCTCAAAAAAGCAGACAAACTTTTCCTCTTTATTATATTAATGTTTGCTAGAAAGAACAAAGTATAATAAAGTGAGACATTTTTAACTTTCGAACATAGATCTCAATTCAAAAAAGTGCTTAATAGAGCATTCTACGAAAAAATGGCTTACATTGCATTACTGGCTAGAATTTTCTTGTAATTAAAACTAGCATTCCACCTTGACTTCTCTTGGTACATGCAGGTAATATTCCTAGAACTTTCTCGCGAATTTATAGTTTAGCAAGCTATTTACCGCGACTTCGCCCGTGTCAAGTTCGGTTAAAACGCGTTTCCAAGAGAACATCAAAGGACCGGGATAAAAACTATCCTATGTTCTTTCTCAAGGTCAACTCTATCTCTGTATCAAATATTTTTTTTAAATCAGTTCAGTGGTTTAGACGTGAAAGCGTAACAGACAGACAGACAGACATAGTTACTTTCACATTTATAATATTAGTAGGTAAGTAGGGATTTTCAGAAATATAGAAGGTCACCAGACCATTTCAACGATGTCGCCAAGTCACATAGACCGCTTTACAAGTCAATTACAAAGCGTTTTCACTTAATCAAACCGCACTTGGTTAGCTTTATGTGTGAGCATTTGTACAAGGCCTTTGTCCCCACAATTATAATTGTTGTACACTTGTACTTTGTGTAGGTTTGTATGGTACCAATTATGTATGTACTGTTGTGGTTATATTGATCCTCCTTTCACAGCAATGTTAAGCCAATATTGATCAATGACTTTCGCCAGCGTTTTTACTCTTGACCCGGGAGGATACGAATTACTTCGTATACTTGGTTAAAAAGCCTTTCTCGATACATGGGATATAAACCATAGAAATATTTTTTCAAATCGTTCCAATGATTTCTAAGATAAGTGGCTCCAATTAAACACATAACCTCATATATCATAAACCATAAATCATCTTTAAACTTAGCTACGAAAGAAAACTTTGGTCCCGTAGCAAATTGCAAAAGAAATTAAGCTCTAGAGAATACTTTTCAGTAAAAGCGAGAGAGAAAATTTGCAAAAAATCTGCTAGACACTTAATGAAAATTTTAAATTCAACAGAATTATGCAAATCTGTCAGTCTTCAAAATTTTTCAGTTTTCATAAGCGTTTATTATTTTAATGCTTCACTGATAACTAATGATGTGCTATTTGTTCACGTCAAGGTAAAAAATCATAGCTCGTTTTTCATAGAAAAATTAAACAGTTTTTGGCTTGACACTTTGTAATTGTTATCACGAAACACACATGATATAAAATATAAAGATTGAAATATCTTTATATTATTGTTTTCTCAGTTTTTTTTTAGAAAGACAGCGTTTTCAGGCCGAACTTTTTTTGTTACTCTTTTGTTTCTTTCGATCTCGAAAAAACACGGGTTTTTTAAACCAACGAGCAAAGTATTGTGTAAAATAATTTCACTTCCTCGTATCAAAAACATTAATCAGCCAAACAAAAGACGGATATTAATTAATATTTCTCCGCTAGAATTTATTTTACGGTCAGCAAAGTAATTGCTTCAGAAATAAATTAACATTTACCATTCTTTTACTAATTAACGTATTTTTTTCTTTCACTTACGTAATTAACTGTGCAATGTAGGTTTCGAACATACCTGTAACAAATAATAAAAAAATATTAATAATAGGAATTTGCGAAAAATAATAGAAATTTAAATATATACATTTTCAAAAACTCAAAATAGTTGCTCCGTTTTCAGCTTTGTTATGACTTTCAGGCCTAAGCAACCGAACAAAACAAAAAGCAAAAAATATAATTTTATATGTATATCAAGTATATACTTTCTTTCTCTTAAAGCTTCATGTTTCAAGGAAGTGTGTTTTAATTATTTCAGCTCCAAAAATCTTGGCAACGTGATACAAACTTTTTGTGACATCGTACGGAAATTCAATCAACTTTCATTGAAGAATTTTTATAAAGATATTTTTTTGCAAACTGCTCTTTTAGAAGAATTTTTGCGGAAAATAAATATGAGTATTTATAAAGGTTTTTAATAACAGACTTGTGAACAAAAGCGGTGTGTTTGTGACGTTGCTTTTATAGGTTTTGCTTAACCTATTGTGATGGAAAAACTTAATTGATTCCATTGTTTGGTAAAGTGGACATAATATACAATATTAGTTCCTATTTCAAAGTTGATTTTATTTTGTGCCATTGGTTAGCGTGCACAACCCAGTACATAATAGGGATATTATTTATTTTTGTATTGATTGTAATGCCTACTTTTGTGATTCTTTCTTAAAATACATCCTAAGGTATATTTATCGAGGAAGGTAGAGTACGCGGTGTAGAGTGTTAATAAAGGAAGTTATTAGCACCTTTGCCCCTCAAAAATCAAACATCTGACAGCAATTCATTTTCAGTTCATACTCTCCTACAAAACACAATTTTATCGCATTAAAACATCACTTAAAACAAAAAAGACTTACCAAAACTGTTAACAACTGACCCATTTCATACTTTATTTCTAAAATTCACGCCGCAACACCAGAGGCGACTCGTTACTAACTTCACTTTTATATTCGAAACACGTAGTTCGCAAGGCGAGAACCTTTTATTTGACAGCTCCAATTTACTTAGAATGTTTGAACTTCTCACAGGAATATCTATGACGTATTTTGTGAGGGATGAAGTTTTTTGGTACTTACTTTTGACTTTGAGAAATTCTGACAAACGTTTGTTCTTGCTGTTATTTAAGAGTATTTCAGACTTTAAAAACCAGGTTCTTTAAAATTACAAAACATCAAACGACACTCCATTTTTAGTCTCAAAATTAACAAAACGGGCATTTTAACAGCATCACGTTATAATTTGAGCGCAATGCAGGGCCAATCTAAAGGGGATCAGCAGAGGTCACGGCTGGCTGCACCCGACTCACAGCTTGGATAGCTTCACTGTAATGAAGCCTATTTATTACGGGAATTCAATTACGAATGTGAATTTTATTAAACTTTGTGCTGAAAATATTGTGATGGCCTTTAGCGTTTAAAGAACCGACTTCCAAGTATGAGTGTGCGGGTTTTTATATGTAACTTTAAATATGAAAATGATCTTCATAGGTATGTCTCGGATAACAAATATTTAATTTGTTGTTGTTATTTATTTGTTGAAATAATTTACTGGCTTTTGGTCGAGTAAAGTTCTAAAGTAAACTAACAAGTATTTAAAAAATGCCCATATGAGAAATGGATACTCTTTAAAGCAATTCTGTTTAAATGTTTTTATTTTAAAAAGACTTTTGGATCTTATTTTTGTATTTTGAACTCGTTTTTTAAGTAGTAGGTATTTTGAAAAACTAGTTCCATCACTTGCTTTGACAAAACCATTACTATCTACTCAGAATGAACGAAACAGGATAAATAATGTCACATTCGGTAAGTTTATCGCGAGCCTAACTTGGTTCGACAAGTGAATGAGCTGTCATTGGCTCGCTTGCCGCACTTAGTTAAGCTCAGCCAAATGAACCGTGAACAACTGAATATATCTTGTGAAACTTCCGCAATTTCTTTTTAGTTTATTATAAATATTTAGATATTGTTGTTGTTTATATAACTTGTTTATGTTTTATAAATGTCTATACATTAGAGCATAAACACATATGGCTCTAACCTACCTAATCTTAGCACCTCATGTTTAACAATACCTGTGTTTTGTAAACATATACCTACCCATGTTTTAACAAAAATAAATTATCTTTTATAATGGTAAAAGTTTTTCAGTAAGCCAAAAAGTAAAACACGGATATAAACATTGCATACAATATTATTTTAGGGAACCAGAATTTGAATGATTAAAATATTACTGAAAAATCTTACGTCTATAACAAATCTATGCTCTTTCGTAGTTAAAAAAAAATGCTATAGTTCACCGACAACTTAAATGTCCTTAAAACTTAAAACACCTTTTTACTTTGAAAGTAAAAATTCGTAGTATCTAGACAGTTATTGACGTTTATATTGTAGGTGAACTTGGGCCTTGCAAAACTAAATCCATAAAAAGATTCTAACAGAACTCTTCAAACTATTCGTAAACTATACCTTTCATCCGAAAGGCCCAAAAGAACCAAAAAAATTTTCGGAACACAAAAAAAGAACATAAAATTTCTAAACTATGAAATCTTATTCGCCGCCAGCCTTCCCGTTTATGATCATAATATCCATATGGAAGGTCCAAGGAAAAAGAAACCCTAAGAGAACACACGGAAAACTTTTAGTCGGCCCATCGTATTATTTGTTTATTTATTTAAAGGGTTTACCAACAGCTTCTCAAAATAGTTACTTTTTAATGATGTTACTTGGCAAGTTTTCATACACCTTGTTATAAACCTACTAAACGCAATGAATCAAGTATTTAATTTTCTATTAAAACTTGCCAAGTAATCATCATTAAAAAGTAACTATTTTTAACTGAGGTATGTGTATGGAACTTGGTACTTATTCAGATCTCACTTCTTTTATAGGCGAAGCATTCCCATATTATCGAACTTGGCAGTCTTTCACATTTTTGTTTTGGGTGGGATTTCATTTATTTTTGTAAGGTTGTTTATTTTATTTTTTCTTATGATGAAGTTAGTTAAAGAAATGTCTCATTTATACTATCTTTTAGATTTTTTTAATATGCACTATGTTTCTTACAAAGAAATGAACTAGATTAACTATGACTAGATTTACCAACTGACTGACATGACATGTTATCATATATTATGTTCGTGGATCAAAGTTACACATTCGTTATTTTCGAAAGTGATTCACACTTGGCCGTTTTCAGATTTTTACTTTACTTTGACTAAATACAAACCTTTGTACCATTCGAAGATATATTTATAAATATAGATAAATTTAGTTCGTTTTAGTTCCTTAGGGGTATAAATTTACACCGGGTATAAAACACCTTCATTATTTTGAAACCGACTCACACTTGGCCATTTTCAGATTTTTTCCTTTACCTTGACATAAAGACCTACCTCCATGCCAAATTTCAAGTCAATACGACCATTGGAAGTGGTCTAGGTTTTTGATGAGTGAGTCAGTGAATCAGTGAATCAGTGAATCAGTGAATCAGTGAATAAGTGAATCAGTGTATAGTAAAAATAGCGATTTTCTGACGTCAGTATCTCAAGACCTACAATAGGTATATTAATGAAATTTTGTATTTTTGATAAGTGAGGGGGTCTCAACAGATACTAGAAATTTGATATGCGTAAATAAAATAGATTTTGAGTTACAGGGGGGTCGAATTTGGCCCGAAATGGTTCGTGTAATATAACCCACGGCCGGTGTGTCGCCTTTTTTGCTCGAACTTGGCGGACACACTGCCGTGTGTCTAGATTTTCTTAAAAAATTGTTTTCCTACTATCAGGCCAAAAGGCTGACTTAAAGTTAATTAAGATGATATTTAGACCATTGATACCATAAGCCTTTCCAAATATTTCAACAACTGGTCAACTGTCGACCGACTGCTTAGTCTGCAGTTTGGTAGATACTCTAAATGTTCCCAGGCTGTTTTCAGAGATTTTGCCCAAGATTACCCTCGTACGACAGAACTTATAATGAGTTTCAGACTTCATGTTAAGCAATACAAACGTTTTATTACGGAAAAATGCCCGATTATGTCAGAAATGGAGTTTTGTGTTGTGTGTGAATGTTATCTTTTATCAATATAAGAAATTGTGTGATTGTTAATATTATAATATCACGCATGGGTAAATTGAGGAAGTAAGCAGAGGTACCAATAACACCATTAAGTACTTCTTATAAATGTGAAAGTAAAAAAAGTCTAAGAAAAACTTTGTACATCTGAATGTTACAATTTTACTGAAAAGCAGCCAAACTTATAAGTGAAAAACTTAGTAAATAAATATATAAGCAAATGTAGACAACGATTTTTTTACGTAGGTGTTCGAGGTAATTGCTTCAGTGCACGAAAAAGGCTGGGGAAACCCGCTAATCTTAGATCTACCTCGTTTGCTACTTGTTTGAAAGGAGCCGTGAAAAATATCAATAACTATACTAATATAAAATGATGTTTGTTTGTCTGTTTGTAAAGGCTTCGCAACTACTGAACCGATTTAAAAATTCATTCATTGCTGGAAAGCTACACTCTTCCCGAGTAACATAACTAACTTATAATAAACTAACTAATAACTATTTTTATCCCCACGGTACACGGGTGAAACCGCGAGAAAACGGCTAGTAAACAATATCAATGTTAAACTCTTATTAACTGTAACTCATAAAACAGACCCTTACTATTAAAATCACATAGAAACTCGCCCTCTTCAAACAAATCGCATTAAAGAGCTTCGTTTAACCATCTGACATATGAAGGCCATTGCCTACGTCAAACCAACAGAAAGAGAGTATTATTAATATGAATCATACTATAACACTATATTATTATTTATTATAATATTTTTTGGCAGTGTGTATCTTATTTTTTTTTGTAGGCAAGTATATTTTACTGGAAGTGTTAGCACGCGTTCTATGGTATATGTTACATGCCAGTTTATTACCCCCTGTTTCGTTTGAGTCCTTATTTAAGACATCAATTGCTAAAATATGTAAAAGTTTAATATCCATGTACTTTTGTATATGATTTCCTTGTTTTGATGAGTTTTTATTACAGTAGGTATTACCCATAAACATAGAGGTAGATACTTTTTTGGAGAACATTCTTCGAGTCTATTATGACAAAATGTTTATTTGTTGTAGCTAAGTAAATGGCTATTATTTCAGCTTCGCTATGTGAAACGCTCTATATAGAAACACGTACCTATTATATGATTTACAATGATATCTTACTAGAACAATTATTTTAATACCTGGTTATAAAGTTTCTGTAGCTTACAAGAAACGACATGACAATGAAACGACATTCAATTAAAAGTTTGTCCTTCGGTCCGGCTAGATGGGAGTTTAAAGTAATTTATGTGTATTTAAAATGAAGAAAAATATTCATTTTACATAAAGTTTTAATAGTTTAAAATTCTGCACCGTGAAAGAGTCCAGTTTAACTGGGTACCACTCTAAGTAACTACCAGAGTTCTATTTACATGGAGAGACCGCCTATCTGATCCCCTCAACCCAGTTGTAACAGGGTAACCGCTTACTCCTTGTCAAAATTGGTTGTCAGACTTTCTGGCTATTGACTACCCGTAACGACTGTCATGACTGGGATGGTTGGCGTTCCTTGAAGGAGGCTTAAGTTTGGCAATTGAATGATAAGATGATGATAATGATGAACGACTGCCAAAGATATTCATTTGTCCTCCGGGACTCCACCAATTTAACTTACCTTCCGAAACACGGACGAACCCTTCATGTCATCCATAGATCACAAGCAACATTATAACAGTTTAACACAAAATATTAAGCCCCTATTAATTCCAGCGCAGTCACGTTTATACAGGGAGGTAAGTAGGTAACTTTAGGCTCTGGCTTGACATTCTGACCGACCCTCCTGACGCGGGTCGTGTCAGTTAAAAAAACGAGGTGTCATCTGCACACGTCAGGTGTTTCATAATTTATCAAAATTTTTGTTTCATTTTAACGTGAAAAAAACTGCAGGAAATTAAAAAGGGCCACATATTTATAAAGTTAATTTCATACTTTACATGATTACGTACTGGATTATGCATCACACCATTTCTCGCGGTTCCATTTGGGCCCCGTGAGAACTACTGAAAGTACCGGGATAAATATGGCCGATGATACTCAGGAAAAGTGTAGCTTTCCAACAGTGAAGGAATTTTTCAAATCGGTTCAATAGTTTCGGAACCATAAAAAAATGTTTCCGCTATATTATATCAAACTTTCAAGAATAAGTGTAGTTGGTATCTGGAGTTATTTTTTCCTCACTCATTAGACAAAACCCAAAGTCCGCTTCAGATCTTGATAATTTCAACAGAAGACGCTCCATAAAAACTTATGTTCAAGTCTAGAGGGATCTGATAAGACAGCTTAATGTGAAAAAACCTAAAAGTTGACTTTATTATCGACCTAAACCTAGATATTATCTAAAAAGTTCTTCACATAATAAGAAAAAAGTCTCCCGGCTTATACGAAGTGCCTAGTTTTTTATTTCACATAAATTTTTCTTTGACTCGTGTTTGTTTAGTCTAGAGTTATTAATATCACTGTAATTAAACGTTACATACATACAAACAAACATTGTGCAGTAATGAATAGTGAAGGACGTATATCAAAGAAAAAAGCTTTTGAAATATGATTTTTTAAATATACGTTTTCGTAAAACTGGGTTTCGATTACCATTCCCTAATTCCGTAGTCCAGAACCCAGACAAAAAGTAGCTTCACTTGTCATTAAGATATCATTTAAGTATATTGTTTTAGCTTGAAAATGTAACAAGCAAAACAAACCTTACCTATACATTTATAATATTAATAAAGGATTCTTTCGTTAAAAAAACTAAACCACTTTTGGATACATTGCCTGATTAAACACTGTCAAATGTTATTGCCCTACTATCCCACCTTATAACTTTTTCTATTCCATTATTTAACTTCTTAGTTATCGCAGTATTGAGGTATAGTTAGTTAACTATGTATATTCGAAAGCTTCGTAAGAACACATACCTACAAGAAAAAATAACAACCCAGCTTTTTATTGAGTTATAATATTTCAAAGCTTGCACCTTTAAAAATAGGCTCAAAGAGCCATTCAATCGCCGCTGACGATACAAATTTCTGCTTTGAAAATACTTCAGAGGATTTTTTCTTCAAGAGCATGTACTTCAAGTAAGCAAAAAAGCCTTAAAGCAACAATACGAGACAGGTAACAAAAGAAACTCCTCTTTTTGTGTTGAGTAAGCACATTCATTTATCTTAATCGGGGGCGAATCGATTTACTTTTTCACCTCCTTCCCTGCTGGTTCCATTTTGTAATTACCATGGAGAACAAAATGGCCAGCGGAGATGTCAACGCAAAATCTCCTAAGAAAGCGCGCCAAAAGACGGGTGTTCGGGGGACGAGGAACTTTATTAGCGCTACCTTAATACACCTTCTACGGAAATAAAAGCACCAATCAATCGAGACTAATCATTGAAAGACTGTTTTTAACTTGACAAGAAACCTGAACGTCTCGTTACGTACGCTGCTTGAACTACAAGAAGGCACCTGACCTACCTTCCCTATGGCATCTCCGCTATCTTTCCTTGATCCGTGGTAATTACCAAATGGATTCGGCCTTTACAAGAAATGATGACGCGATTCGTATTGTGAACGCCTCAACATCTTTCGAATTCTCGATTAATTTGCTATCGGAATTGGAACGTGATTGAAAAAATCGAAAACGGTTTATACGGCTATAACGGCTGCAGGGATTTTTTGCGTTTGGTTTGTTAATTAAAATTTAAACTGGTTCATCATTATCATCATCATCAGCCTATCGCAGTCCACTGCTGGACATAGGCCTCTCCAAGTGCACGCCACTGAGATCGATTTTCGGCTGCTCGCATCCAGCTCCTGCCAGCCGTCTTGCGCAAGTCATCACTCCACCGGTTACTTAAACTGGTTATTTAACAGCATTTTTACATTGGCTGATTTTCCGCTCGATTTTTCCGCGCGTAGCAAGACGCCACAATTTCGGGCAGCAAAAGTCTGTCGTTCGGTCTTGAATAGTAGTTAGCCGTCAATTGTTTGCTCCCGTACATCACCTGCAGGAATCAAGCAGTGCGGCTTGGAAAAACCTGTACCAGTAAACTCATCTGTGTTTAACATCTACTAAATCTGGGTGTATTTGGTTACCCGTCTTTCGTTACGGAAAACAATTTTGCTCGTGCTCTTATAATCCCTAATTCTCGCCCTTCTTACGACAAAAACGTGAGCCTTTTCTTCATAAACACATAAATATTATAGCAGGCTTATTAATCCGTAATTACGGTCGTGCCCAAGTAAGAAAAGCCATTAATTTTATGGTCCAACCTCTGAAAGGGTTGCTGAGATGCGTAAGTATAGCATATAAGTATCTACTTATGTACCGGGATAATACGTGTACGGTAATAAATTGTGCATTATTTTTCAATTAGGAGATAATGTACAAGGGTAGGTTTATTAAATTAAATTTTTGTGTGCTCATTAGTAATTTTTTTTTTTTATGTTATCTGTACCTATTACGTGTAAAAATGTTAGCTTATAAATACTTTGAGATGAGACCTATTTTGTTAAATTATGGCTTACAAAATCTTATGTTTCTGAAAACGATAAACGTTATGATGATATGAACACGTATTATTGCAATTGACTGTACACGTACGTTTCATCAAGAAACGTAATAAAATATGAATAAAAATCTAATCAAGAACAAAATTAATATCCCAGCAATAAAAAAGACACAAACGTTAACATCCTACAAAGAGACACGTTGATTTTTATAATGAAGTCCCGAATAAATAACATGACAGTACAAAAGGACCAGCTTTTCCTTATACCTGGTCCTTTGTTCCGCGAACGAAATTTCTTCCCTACTAAAAATAAAAATCGCCAAGTACGAGTCGGACTGGGATACGAAAGGTTCCATAACATTATTTTTATTTTTTTATAATTTTTGTACACACGTTACAAAACAACGTACAAAGGCGAACTTAATGCTTTATGCGTTCTCTACCAGTCAAGTTTTAGATGGAGGGGAAAAAGTAGTAGTAGGTGCTTAAGTTAATACCTAAAATAGAAAAACAATATCAAAATATTAAATTGTAAAATAATAACATAAGAACATTTTCTATCAAACGAATTAAAAAAATACACGTTTATTGCTGTCTAGTTTTCATGATTTGTTGTTGCAGCGGCGACAGAAATATGAGATACAGCCCCGTGTCAGACAGACGAATGGTTAGCGAAGCCAGTAACAGGATCGTACGGAACCCTAAAACCGTATTATCTGTAAAAGATAGAGTTTCGGTAGCGGCGTTTCCTTTGAAGGCGGTCGGAATTGTCACAGATGTTACATTAACGACGTGAGTAAAAGTTTAACTGTTTTAACTGGTTACTACTTATTAGGCGTTTAATGTGTTAGAGATATGCCGTGTTGGGAGTTTACGTTATAATTGATCGTGTCTATGGATTATATTTGTAATAATTGATGATTTTGCACATTTATGAAGACGCTAAGTATTTTGTTAATCATGTCTTTCATATTAAATGTTTGCTAGTCAAGGCATCGAATACTTAGGTATTTTTATTAAAATGTTGACCTTCCAAGATTATCTAATTTTATTTCCATTCGGAAATCGCGTCTCCCATTGGGGGTGTGGTATTTCCATTTTACTTCTTCAGTTGATCAAAGCTACCACAAATCATACCTATGTTTATCTACACAGTACTACCTATGTTTCTATTTTCAGTAACTGATTTTACTTGATCTTTTGATCTTAATTCACAATGTGTAACAAACACCACGCTAGGAGTTTCACGTTAGGTTATATTCTATTTAGGCTCTGGTTTCTTACGATAACAAGTAAATAGAAGTACCATATTATCATCTTGTTAGGCCCGAAGTACCACTAAATACGGACCTCGTAAAACCGAGAACAATCTCGAATGATCATCATTATTAACGCTTGGTGTACACACACTATGATGAGTAAGTACTTATGTATATGTAGTACCTAATAAATAAAAATTAAACCTTAGATTTCATACAAAAAATAAATTTAAATAAATTAAGAGAAACCAAAAGTAATATTTATACCTAAATGCCCTGTTTCTAGAACCAAGAAACGATCAGATTTGCTTACGGACTACCATTCGTAGGCAGAACGAATCGTTTTTTTTTTTTTTAATAACATAAAATACACTACAAACTATTTCTGTCTTAAAATAAATTGGTGCTAACTATTACTAAGAGTTCTTCCTTTCAAAATTAAAGGATTCACAGGTAAGTGTATTAAAAGCTTTAGTTTACCAGACCCCTTTGGTACAAAGACTGCTAGAGACGCAGAATTGTTCAAAACAGTTATCATGATCAATAACCAAGATATCTGTATTCCTGGGATCACATAGGGTTTTATAAACAACATAGTCGGAGAAGCTTTTAATAAGTCCCCACCGACCAAAAAAAAGGTTGAATGTATCGTATTCACAAATTGTACAGTATGTGAATTCTCTCATTCGTTTAGCTTACCCGGGTACAGAGAGTCGACCAATCCTTCCACCCGGATATGGCGTATATCCGTGTTGACGCCTATATTTGCTCTGACCTCCATCACTGGTAACCGAATATCCGAAAATGTTTCCGACTATAAAGTGTATGTTTTGTGGTAACATGTTCATAAATTATAGCTTTGTGTAATGACAGAATTTGGGTGAAAATGCTTATATGTTTTGGGTAAAAAAAATACAGTTTATTCAAGGGTAATGAACCTACCTTATTTATTGTCAATGTTTATAATGTAAAGCTGAATCGATTGCTTGTTTCAATAAACACGTACATCCTAGGTACAACTAGTTGGATTTCATAGATTCTTTCATTGTTAGATAGCCTTTTTACTGAGGTAGGTTTATGACTCTTTATCTGGGACAAAGTAATTCACATAGATCACGGTTTACAAATAATAAAAATAAGAGATTTACCAAAAATAAGAGTTGATCAAAAATAAGATGAATAGGTACCACTTTTAACGATTAGATACTTAAAAATATTGTTACAAAATGTTTTAGTTTTTAAGTCTCATCTGTGATTCAAAATGCTTTTCAGATGCAACGAACCTTTATGATTGTCCTTTTTCTTTTCCAATTACGATCTCAATCCGTTTAAATTGGAAAATATAAACGTTGGACGTGACCAGAATGTCTTTTACTTATCATTTTTCACAGGTACTATTTATTTTTTATGCTGTGGACACATCTGGATGAAAACTCGAATGAAACTTAGTATATACTTAGGTATATAAAGTTTGAAGAATTTACTGCGCAACGATTGGTGATGATTCCGAACAAGTGCACTATTAACGCGAATCCGATATATTATGTATAAGCTTATTTAGATAAGATCGTTTTCTACATACGTACGTACTGTTTTTACTGGGCATAATAATTATTAAGATTTCTCATTTCATCCAGACTCAAACACAGGCTAACATGAGAATAAAATGTAATAAGATCAGCCACAAAAGTACACGTGATCTCGTAATCTAGCCATTTTATGTCAAACCCGTATGATTTTACGTCGATCCCTGAACAAAATACTTAATAATGGTGTCCAAACCGACTGTCCATAGTCGATTATCGAACCCGCGACCTTGTGCTCAGTAGTCCAACAAGACAGTAATAAAATACACAGCTACAAGGCTACCTAACTTCGGCTAAAAATCTTTTGAATCTTTACAACTCCTAGTATAACAATTTTCTTCAAAACAAAACAAATAGTTAATAACTTTGCTATTATGAATCCCAGGAGAATTTTCTCCGCCCACCAAGTAAACGTTCATGTACTAATATTTCTTCAGTAATAATAAATAAGGTGCCTTAAAAGTTCTGTCAAGTTCTTCCTAAATGGGTCTGTGTAAAGTTTGTAACAGTTTGGGTAAAAAGTTCTGCAACTGTCTGTGGGTCCTTTTATCCGCAAGCTTTGTGTGAAATGACCACTTTTTTGTGCAATGCAGTGTAATACGGTATTTTTTTGTTATTGTGATCTACGTACAAATATGTAGATAGAATGTGTCAGATTGTGCGTTTTTAGTAGCCAAGTACAACAAGGAAATATCAATTTATCTATTACTTGTATTGTAAAACTGAAGAGATTTTTGTTCGTTTGCTTAGTTTAGGAAATACTGGTTTAATTTGAGAATTCTTTCCGTGTTAGATAGCCTATTAATTCTGGGTGGCCATAGATTACATTTGATCTGGGTTGTGTGAAGTAGTGCCCTAAGAGTGCGGCTAAAACTGCTAGCAAAAGTAAGCAGTTGCTAACTTTACTCTGATACACACGTATCTATATGAACGTAGGACGTAAGATTAAGGTGTCTGTCAGTCAAGATCCGTCTAAATAGATAAGACGTAATGCTTTCGTTACTGTTGTTTAAAGCCTGTCTTAGAATATAGTAACCTACCTACAAAGACTTCACCGATTTTCTGAAATGTGTTAGTGTATAATTGGGTTGGTAACATTAATGAAAAAATAACAGACGTTTTACAAGTTCAAAACTCATGGCCAATCGTAATTCAATTTCTGAGGGTTTTATATTGAAAGAAAACAATTCAATTTAAATTAACTAAAATTAATAAGTATTTTCACGTGGGTTATAGCCACACAAATTGTTAACAATTACTAAGCCACATCCTTGTACCTAGGTAACTGAGCTGAGTAGGTCAGATAGGCACTCACTCCATGAAAAACACCGATATTCAGCCGACCCAACATAGTTTAGGAAAAGGCTAGGTAAATTATGGATATAAAGTACTTTGAAGACACCGATATTTCATACTAAAGCCCCAAAAACTAACAACCATTCATACCTTTATGCAAATGTATCTTACATACATAAAAACCCACTATCCTATTTTACATTCACTACGATATAATATACTTCTACCTTGTAACTTTTACTTTCACTTAGAATTTTCTTCAAATACAGTATGGAGAACAAAATGACTAGCGGAGGTGTCATAATGGAAAATCGCCTAAGAAATTACCGCGCTGTAAAATGCGGGTGTTCGGGGAACGAGGAACGTTACTGTCTTCGCCCTTATACGCCTCCTTTGGACCCCCGTCAATTTCTTGTACAAAAATCGTTGACAGATATTTCAAAGAACGCAAACGCTTCGTTAGTTAACTAGTAAATTTTCGTTTTGGTCATGCCCACTATACGAATTTGACCTAGAAGAAGACGCCTAACCTACCTGCATTATGGTATCTCCGTTCATTTTTCCTTGCTCTGTGATATACCCTGATGCGTTGCCATAAAGTCAATTACCCGTCCCGACCGTGAAATATCTTCCTCATAAGAAAATGTTTTCGGATACATAGCATGTAACTTTGCTCTTTTGCTACAAGTTTTGTTAATATAACGTGTTTCTTTGTAATAATAAGTTCACTATTTATGCCTGTTCAAGAATTTTGACCCTGTTTTCATAAAATATCTTCTAAACGAACTATAACTATATAAATTATTATACCTTATATTTTTTTGCCCGAATCCACTGTTGAATAAAATTACAAGTATAATAAGATCTTGTTTTAAATTTAAAGATCTCAGTAGATAGTGTTACCTAGAAAACAAAACTTTTAACTCCCACTTTCACCTATATCTACTTTTCTACCTTAAACTAACCCTAAATTCAAATATCAGAGTGCCAAAATTTTTTACATCAAAACTATATCCAAAGCGTAAAACCTTTGATTTCTTTTATTCATAGCAGATATAATTCAGAATTTATTTCACCGACAAAATGGTCCTTTGATGTTATTTTATTCATCCGTGACATACATATAACTACGTATATATTTTTAGCAATATTTTCTTGACCTTCGCAACTGAGTGTACTTTACAACCCTTTTCTACACATGAGTATAATATACGATAGATATTCGATTACAACCAAGAAAAGAGATGTAGGCGTTGCTAAAAACAGTAGCCACTTAGTTTTATTTTGAAAACTACGAAGCCACATAATGTTTAGTGCTTGTAGGTTTGTTTTTTTATTGACACTCATTCCCTTATGTATGAGATGAATGAGCTGTGTATCATTATCATCTTAAACCTTGCTGATGATGACACACTAAACAAAATATATCATGTAGAATAATATAGGTAACCTTACTGCTCTGATAAAAGGGAAAAATATAACATCATTTTTATACATCGGAAAATAATTTCACCTGCCATCCTAACACTTAAAACGTTCACATCCAATGCCGACCTTCCCTTTATAATTACAACATTTTCAACTAATCGTAGTTTGTCAACGAAGCTTAACTACCCCCTTGGCATAGTTCCCTCATCAAATTGATCCCATAATTTCCCCTTTATCCCATTAAATTGGATCGGGAACTTCACCAATTTCGTACTATAGCGAATTAAATTAAAATTTTCAGAAGTTTTTGGGGATACCATTGAAAGTTGTTTGTGATGAAATTTTGTGTGACGAGTAAGCTATTTCGGTCAATTATACGCTCTTAAGAAGTTTCTTTGAAGGTTTGTTACAACTTAGAGGATTATGTTGGAGATCCATTTTCTGTTTTAACGTGAAGCTTATGAAATTGAACAAAATTTTTAATGTTTTGAGCAATCTCAATTTGTAAAAGTAGCCTCTTTTTCGCCGACTGTGACCATGACGTATATATATTTCGAGATTTTTTTCACTAATGGTTATTTTACTCGGTTTTTAATGTGAGTAAAAACTCACATTAAAAAGCGTTACAAAAAATACTGCTCTAGTTATTATTTATTCTAGATCTAACTACGTTAGTACTTGCAAAAGTTTTGAATATTTGTAACATAATCTACAAATACCTTAAACAGCTCTCGATAATCCACATTCATTCACCTCACACATTTTAGATAGAAATAAATAAAAAACATTTAAGTACATTTACATAAAAAACATCTCAGTCCTTCGTTTCGCAATGAGCTACAAATGTAGGCCGCAAATGTCCAATTAAGATGAAAACATTTTCTTATTCGCATTTCTAAGGGTTCTGTAAAAAACGTTTCAGTATTTTTAGCTCATTAATTTTCTAAGAGAGTATTAAGGCTACTAAAGATTCCGTTATTTTTATTGTTACCTATTACTTTCTCTGTAAATTTTATTAGTGGTTGGTTTAATTTTGTAAGTAGCTAATAAATACTGTTACAGCCTTTTTATCGTCCCACTGCTGGGCACAGGCCTCCTCTCACACGGAGAAGGATTGAGCATTAATCACCATGCTTGCTCAATGCGGCTTGGTGATTTCTAAGTATATCAAAGACACCAATGGCTGATAAAAAAGGTGAAGCTAATGAATAAATAATATTTATATAAATGGTGTTCTGTGCTGATTCTCCCTTGAGAACGGCTAGACTGTTTTGATTATTTTTACGATATTTGAAAAAGTCTGATAGAAAATTGTAAATTTAGCAACACTTTTTTGAAAATAGGTAAGCTTTATACATGGTGCTTAATAGTCAAGTTATTGTTTTAATTTGGAGTGTATGCCTGTCTCTGTTGCCAGCTTACTTAATTTGAACCCAAATTAAAGTTTAGTAATGAATGATCGAAGTAAAAGTGCTCAACTAGGCGAAATTCTATTACACAGTGGACGGGTTAATCTGGAGCTCGGTTATTTTGTAATATGAATTAGTTATATGGTCTGGTTAGGTTCCTTAGATACATTGGTTTCATATACCACATAAAAAACAATAACTGCAATGTGTAACTGTTCTCTTACGACGTAGTCAACGAATCACATGAAAGTATATAATATGAATTCAAACCGCAAAGTTACACCAACCTTTAGTCTCAAAGTAAAAACTTTTACTAAAGTAACTACGAACTTCGAATAGTTTTCTTTATTAGAAGGTTTCAGACGTTGAATTGGTATTCAAGACGTGCTTTTGAAATAAGTAGTAATGCTAAGAGCAGTTTCCAAACAATTCATATCGATCAAACGTTCATTCTTTACCAGAGCAAGGGAAAAATCCAATGTATTTTATTAATAAAAGCTTCCTACGAAGTTCACGTTTGATCTGAACAACAGACTTCTATCTAATGGGTAATAATATCTGCCAACTGTTGTTTTATCTATGCAGACAGAGACGATGAACAGACATTGTCCCCCGGCGGTGCCTATTCAATATGCATTATGCTAAACAGTTGCGACGTTCCTTTGTTTACGGAAACGCGCCATTTTGATAAATAAGCTCGTACTGTTGGAAGCCACCGGCGACCGATCTCACGCTGACGTCCGTCTCAAGTCTGTTCAGCGGCAGATACGCGGCGGATACCCTTTGTACTGACTCAAACACTGCGGATACCACGCTCCGCTGTGCAACCGTTTCAAACTTTAACGTCGATAGAGTGTGTTCACTTCGTGCGTCTCGATTTATTTATACCTCAAAAGTAAACTCAAACGTTCTTGTATCGTGATTTATAGTGGCCTCGTAAACGCTGCTCAACATGATTCACGATGACACAAAAATATTTTAACGATGGCTTTTTTAACCCAGTTTTATCCCGAACACGGCGCGACTCTCAGACTCCACCATCTTCCGCGTTGGTCTTACGCAAAATTTTCTCCAACAACGCACTTAAAAGTCAATGCGAAAAGCCGAGCCGGCCGCCTGCCAAGTTTTCCGTTTCGAAGTCGAATTAAAAAAAGACGTTACACTAACTTTTGCGTGTGTAAATATAGTTGAGGGTGAACGAACGTGTCGGCTAGCACTGACCTCCTTTCTGCGTGATGTTGAACGTGCGGAGCCGGTACGAGTCCTCGTCGGGCTCCTCCTCGGGCTGGTGCTGCGGGGCCCGCGGCACGTCCAGGAAGGCGTTGGAGCGCCGGGGCTGGTTGTGCTGGCCGGGCGGCGGGCGACGCCGGGCGGAGGCCTGCCGGCGGACCTGCGGCGGCGTCTCCGCCTCAGCCAGCCGAGGTTCCGAGCTGTAGCGCGTCCTGGTCTCCCGGTCCAGTTGCTGCTGCTGCTGCTGCCGCCGGTGGCGCACGGAGCGGCCGCCGGTGATGCGAGCGGACTGCGAGCGCGCCGCCGGCCTGCGCCGGGGCGCCGGCGTGGTCTCCATGGGCGCCGCGAGGGCTTCCATACTCGCGGAGGCGGGAGCGCATATCGACTGCGAGCGCTTCGTACGTCCGTCCGTAGCCATGGTCGCGACGATACTGAAGTACGCGCCGCCGGCACCCCGCGCCGCTGGGCGGGCGGTTACTTGTTGCATCCACGATTATGAGATTAGTACTCTTATAAATGTCACTAATTGTGTGGATTTTTATGAACAATTCTGCGACTATTCTCTTTATGAATGTTACTAAAAGTTTTGTAATTTTGTTTGTGGTTGTTCGCTCAATATGTTTTCACGTACAAAGTTTATTCAGTGAATAGGCAACTTTCTGGATCAGTGGGCTGAGCTCGTTAGGCCATTAGATACCTACTAACGTTTATTGATTTACACCTTTGTTTAGTTACGGTTTTCTTCAAAGTTGAAAGAACATTCCTATCGGTTGTAAAGTTTATAACATCTGTGCATAAACTGAGAGTTAAAGGCAGCTCGTGGATTCTCTCAAGTTTTTCAGTTGCATATTAATTGATTTGAATTTAATATTAGTACAGATGCCCAGCGTCCATAGAAAATTGCCCATTGTAATTTTTGAATTTTTATAACTCCGAAACAGTGGCACGTAAGAAAAAAAAGTAAAGTATTCGTTCATAGATCATTTTATAATCTACAATGTTTTTGATATTATTCTGATAAAACTTACCGTTTTGCTGAAAATCACAAAAAAAACATAAAACTTTTGACCTTGATTTTTTTTCATACAGGGGAAAGATGGGGAACTTTGATTTTTTTTTGTTTCAATAAGTACTAGGTACCTATAGGTAAACCCCATATATCTTGGTGTCTAATTTCGTACAAAAATAGCTGAAATCAAACACGGAAGGTAAAGTCCTACGTGAACCAGTAAAAGCGATGTAATTGCGTAAGACAATAGTTAGTATGTCCCTCACGTAGGACAGGCGTCGGGAATTTTGTGCTGTTACGTATAAATCGTGCTATCGGAACGACTGGAATAAGCCTAATATCCTGTATATTGGGATAAGAAGTTAGAACATAAACCGCAAAATATACATAAACAAATGTGTGAAAACTTTACTACAAAAACTTATACATGTGTCAAACACTTGTCTAAAAACAGTGTGGCTGCAAAATGGACCTTATTTCAACGACATAATTTGTCAGTTTTTAGACAAGTGCTAAACTGACGTTTAAAAATTTTGTGGTAAGACGGTCTGTGTCCCTTCACTTGATGTAAATCGGTTCAGTAGTTTTAGCATGAAACCACAACGGGTATTCAATATCATCAAGCCTTTTCCCAACTATGTTGGGGTCGGCTTCCAGTCTAACGGGATGCAGGGACCAGTGTTTTACAAGGAGCGACTGCCTATCTTACCTCGACAGACATTCAACACACATCGATTTTATATTAAAGTAGGGATGGTGATGATCCCTATTATCCCTACTAATATTATAAATAACAGACAGAAAGTAACTCTTTCTGTCTGTTACGCTTTCACGTCTAAACAGCTGAACTGATTATAAAATTTGGTACAGAGATAGAGTTGACCTTGAGAAAGAACATATGATAGTACTAGCTGTTGCCCGCAACTTCGTCTGCGTGGGCAATATAGAATAGTCAAAATACTACTTATCCCGTAGGTGCATTCTTTCACGTGACAGTATAATTAGGATTAGCACTTAGCAGTCGCATAGATTCATTGATCAAGGTTGTGTTGTGGATGTGACCATTTATCTAAACAAAAGAAGTAAAGTTTGTGACGTTGTGAATATCTCTGGATCTAGTCAGCCAATTTGGAAAATTATTACGTATGGTGCGTAAGTAATTTTCACAGGAAACAGTTATAATCTATGTATTGAGTCTATATGCTTTGAGTCTGACAAAGCTGTCATTTGTACATTTTCTGCAGCTGCTGCGACTAATCAGAAGCCAGAAAGTCTGTCAGTCTTACCATGGATATCGGCGCGATCCTCGGGTGTGTGAGTAGCGCGGGCGCCGCGCGTGCGTCGCGAGCACGCTGCATGAACGTCGCGTTTTGCTGCCCTGCGGCATGTGTGAAGAGTGCAAGCGACGCGCTCGCGGCGAGCACGCGGCGCTCGAGTTGCGTTCTTACCCCTTCGCCCGCTATCCCCGCCGCCCGCTAAACGCCTTAGCAGTTAAACGTCAAGGAGAGCGGCGCGGGCGCGCCGCGAGCGCGCTGTAGGTAAATGCCGCAGGGCAGCAAAACGCGACGCTCACGCAGCGCGCTCGCGACGCACGCGCGGCGCCCGCGCTACTCACACACCCGAGGATCGCGCACGCCTAATGTGGGGGAGGCCTAAGCCGGGACTCCACCGAAATGTTTGCATTAGTTCACGAATAGGCAAAATGTACGTATCTGTGAGAGTCCACTTCATGTGTTCGTACTTGAAACCTGCAGTTTTGCCAAGATTTTCAAAATGTACGCTTGCGATTTGTCATTTCTTGGTGGAACCAGCAAATCGAAAGAAACATAAGTGTTGTATACTGTGCGTCACTACCGCACACCGGGAAAATACTATTGTGCCCGACAGGGTCCATAATTGTGACTAATATCTATAACCTACCAACAACCTGTAATACATTATGGTATGCAATAAAGAATTGAGAATTGAGAAAAAAAATTCGCTCTTGCGGAGGACGTTTATATACCATATTTTGTGTCACACAGGACGACAGTAAGTATCCACCGAAACACTTTCAAAGATCTGATGAACGAACAAATCAGACCTGACTTGGTCACCTGGGGCCAATCAGAGCTCTATGAAGCGATCATATGCTTTGGCTCCTACTGTTATTGTGGTTTCTGAAAATGTATTCACCTCATTCAACGATGAATGTAATTCTGATGGTACTATTAAGAACACTTGCTTAGCGCAGAAGCTGACGTTGGCAGGTCGACTCTTTTGACTTCTCGAATAGGATACCATTGGTTTTTGTGCAATGCACACCTGCAATGCATGCTGGATTAGGATAGGATACAGGTGGATAGGATTTGCAACAGAAAACAATTCTGTCTTTGTGATTGAATGACATCAAACGTAGTTTTATATAAAAGGTGTTTTTTTAGACTTGGCTCGGGTCTTACTGAGACTGTTCGTAATCGTGACCAGTGTATTTGCGATCAGAAGTTGAAAGTAAGTATGTCTCTGGTATGCGACGCGCAATTTGTACGTTTTCAGACGCATAAAGCATTTTACGTGTGTATGGTATTAAATCGAGAAAGCTCCCATTACTTATCTGCACTTTGTATCTGGGCTTGTTTTTAAAGCTACAGAATCCTACATTACCTACCTACCTCACGCTTAGCAGCGCTTGCGAGAGACAGGTCCTCCTTTCTTCTAGGATTAAGTTTACATATTTTGCATCAGAAAAAATAATTAAGGTCTACTTAATACTACTCACTCAAAGTAATTTGTTTTAAGGCCACCACATTAGTGGAAGATAAGCTAAACTATGTTTATGAAAAAATCCTCATATGAACTCCATCTGTAACTTTAAATGATAATTAATTGTTATACTAAAGTCATCATTTTTGACATAATGTTCAAAAAATAATTTAGATAACACCGTTTTAAATTTGGCTGAGAACTATTAATTTTCCTTTCATCAAGGTAATAATTATAATTGGATTTTGATGTGGCACGGCAAACTGACAAACACTATTGAAATGTCTATCGAAAAATTACACTACGTGTTAAAATATGGTGAATTACGGAAAATACACAACTCCATCTGTTGAAATAATAATCCTCTATAAAGAATGTATGGTAATTTATTGTCATTTACCACCTCGCTCCTTTGACAAATTTTATGTATTTTATTTAACACAGATTACCACAGATGGAGCTACTTTAACCTTGGCTAAACAAAATTTTCATATTTTTTTTTCTTCCGAAGTTACTTATGAAGGTGTGATTTTCTGTGTAAAGGTTAATAATAGGCCGATCAACTAAATATAAGTACAACATTCAAATGTACAGTTTTGACAAACAGATTGCGTGTCGTAATATTTTAAAACTTGAATTCACAAAATTAATCATATCTTTTAATAGAGTGAATCGATTTCGATGAAACAAAAGCTAAGTAATACCCCAAGTTACGTAGAATTTTTGTATATAAGCATTGTCTGCATTAAATTCGTAGATTTTACGTGAATCCCGAACAAACAAACAGATAAACAGACAAACAGACAAAAATGACAAAAATGATGGAAATGGGTTCTGTTAGTTATCCCTTACTATGCTGGCTATTTTTTTTGTCAATTTCTTCAATGTACAAAAATTACTTTTCTACAGATTTATTATATGTATAGATTTATCCCGGACTTTTGAAGAATTCACTTGGAAACGCGATATAACCGAACTCTACGCGGGCGGAAGCTAGTTACCATATTAAATTTCAATACCATAAATATATACCAATGAAATCAAATGGTACAAACATAACGTCTGATCGGATGATGTATAAAATAACATGAATTCTAACATATCTTTACTGAAAAGTCTTTTGTAATTCTGTCGCTTTGATATCTCATTCATTCGGCGTGTTCGCTTCATTTCACTACATAGAACTTAGATTACTGAAACAACTGGAAACGCCATTGCTGTGTTTTCGTTTTTGAGAGTTTGCTACACCTGTCTTTCTTTCTTCCCATCAGAAACAGAGAGGAAGTGGTGAAGGGTGGGCGTTTTTAAGTGCTGTCTTTTATAGTGTTTTTATCTGTATGCTTCAAATAAATGCCAGTTATTTTGTATGCATGTAACAATGTGTCCGAAAAGGCATAAGTGACCTATCACTATTTGTTGCTTTGCCTAGCTCCTCGCGCATTTTCGTCTCTTTTTTTACTTTTTCGCCCAGAGATTTGTACCTGCCAATGGCGGTTCCGGGTGGTTATGTGCTCTTAGATATAGAGGGATATTAATCTTACTTTCCTTTCATACTTTATTATAATCTCGGTAGGTACTTACTATGAATGAGGTGTGTACCTATTTATATGAACATTTTGAAGAGTTGGATAAAAGTTACCTAGAGTAAAAGTAGAATAAAGGCAGTTAGGCTTTTAGGTGTAGAAGTTAAATGTTTTTCCACTTAAATAGGCAAGACGGTAGCAGCTAAAATCATGAAAGACATATAATATTTTTATTTGAAGTAGTTAGAAATAGTATTTGAACTTTTTAACTAGTGAACGATTTTTTTAAGTAATTCCTGGTTATTCCCAGCAATATTTTATACAGCAGCCTTTAAGACGCTTAGTACTCATAGTACATTATAGCCATGGTTACTTCATAACTTAGACCTGCATCAAAGAAATCAGAACCTTACTAAATTAAACTTTACCATAACACGTAAACCCTCCAACACCCAAACAATATTGTTTATAAAAAACAAAAACAAAAGTTCGCTAACGACCGTGCCGGTAACAGCATACAAAACAATTGGATCAAATTGTTTTAGCCACAGTTGACTTTTCAGTAAAAATTTTTATTCGCTCTATTTCATTGAATATAGTGTTTTCAATCAGGAAATGTGAAATACTTTAATTTAGTAGTTTACTGTAGAAGTACCTACATAAAAAAAATGGTTTGGGACTGGAACATTCTTCATGAAATTTAAGAAAATATGTAATTTTCACTTTAGGTTATTAACCTCTACTTATTATTTTCAAATTAATTTTCCTTTTCGTCTGTTGTTTTCTTTCCTTCCGTGTACCTTGTTACCAGATATGTTTGTTTCTTATAGTAAGTCATAATTTATTTTAACATGGTCATCATATTAAACAGACACATCACGCCACTAGGACCCTTTTCACATGCACAGTTTTCAGGTCCATGTGAATAATGTGTGTCCTTTTCAGGGCATATATCATAACTGACAATAACACTTGAAAAGAAAACATATAAGAAATAAAAAGTATTTCATATAATCTTAAATCTACATCAATTCAAAATGAGGCAGCCTATTTATCTAATCCCTCCATCTCTTGTGCAATTCCCAGAGGAACGCTCCATTTTTTCTTCAGTCTAAATATTTTACGAAGATTTTTCACTGCTGAAGTGTCCCCGCACTTGGCTTGCTATTAAAAACTTTAAGCTGTTATAAAGAAACTTTCGCCTATAAAGTGGCTGGATCTTAATAAAGCTTGATATAAGAAATACGTTACTTTACTATGTAGAAAAATAGACGCAATTTCTTCTGCATATTTAGGAACGGTCATTGTGGTCTAGTGAGTAAGTTGCCTCTCGAGTAGAAGTGTGCCAGTTCGATTCCAGGTCAGACAATTGCCAGTACAACTTATCTTGGACACCAATGACTGTGTCTCGGAGGGCACGTTATACTGCAGGTCCTGGCTGTCATTGAACAACATTAGCAGTCGCCACGGGTAGTCAGAAGCCACTAAGTCTGACACCAGTAACCATGGTAACGGGTAAACTTTTCTGATGCAACTATTCTGAGTTTGTTTATACTCTCTAACAGCTAGTTTCTTCATCAAAAGTAAAAGCCAAAGTAATGTCATAAAGTAAAAGTAACGGTCAAATTCGTTTTTTTCAAGTAACTAAAGTAACACCAAAACTAAAGATAAAACGAATTTGACCGTTACTTTTACTTTATGACATTACTTTGGCTTTTACTTTTGACGAAGAAACTGGCTGTAAGTATATATATCTTACTTACCAATGATTGAGTAAATGCATAGATGTAAAGGAAAACATTTTGTGGAAACTGTTACCTTAAAGTCTGAATTCGGTTTCCTTCTCAATATGAGAAGATGTCAGTGCCTAGTAGTTAGTTCACATCAGTTCAGTCCCAAATTGCGGCAGGGAATGGATACCCACAAAGATAATTGGGCCTTTGTCCACCGGAGACTGGTTGAGACCTAACCAGATTCTTGGATAGGGTGACCAGACTATTGCGATGGAAATTCAGGACATTCTAAAAAATAAAAACAGGAATTGCTTTGGATTTTTGGCGGTTTTTATGATAGTCTCAGCCATGTCTACTGGGCATGAAAAAGTGTTCAAGTTTCAAAGTTAAGCAAACTGAATGCCTGATTAAAAGCAAAAATCAAATAAACATAATAGCAGGGAAAATTAGGGTTATTATAATCAAAGCTCAGGTGAAAAATACGAATTTTTAATAAAATTGTTAGGTACATGAAAGAAAATTAATAAAGTTTTTCTTCTTCAAAGTTATTCGAGCAGAAAATCCCCCAATCCTTTTTTTGTTTCGGAAAGACAAACTGACTAAGGATGTCAGTTTGTCTTTCCGACTTCCTTTTTTATATTATTATTTAACAAAGGCTACTAACTGATCAGCCTTTGTAATAAGTAACGATACAGCTTGATATTTTCTACGTTTTGGCGAAATCTTTCGTCAAAACTTTAAGTAGAAGGGTTAAAAAATGTCGGTGGACGAAGAGTGCAACACTTAAAAGTACAAAAACACTTAAAATGTCAACAGGACTATCCACATTAAACTAAAATAGACGGTCACCCACCCCGATCGTCTTGAGTACACTAAACTTGATCTTTGCCTGAGTGCAATACCTGCAAATGTACAGAATTGTTCCAGGAACCTGCTAATATCCATTACAATGGTGCAATAGCTTGCCTTCTGGCGTTGCTTGTGTTTTTGTAACGTGTTCATAATTAAAGCAACCAAACCTTGATTCTAAAAAAAGTTACATGAAAGTAAAATATTTTTCAAATTATTTTAGGGTCGGAAATACAAATTGAAATCCTTACCTTTTTTAAATACCTATATTATTTTACAAGGCCTTTTATATAGCGTAATCGACAGTTGAAGTCTGTAAAAAGGTCTAGGAGGGCAATATTTTATACTGTTACAGGCTAAATATAATATGTATGTATCCGGGACTATCCTATAACAACATAGTAGGTACATGGTCACCCACACGGGTCGTCTTGAGTACAGTAAACTTGACGTTTGTCTGAGTGCAAGTGAAGCGGCGAGTCGAGCTAGTATAGCGCAATACCATACACTGTTCTGAAGTGTTCTGATATCTATTACAATGGAACACTAGCTTGCCTTCTGGCGTTGCTTGTGTTTCTGTAAGTTGTTCATATAGCCGGCAAACAAGATATGAAAGGGTGATTTTTTTTGATGGTTTTACTAGCGTCCTGTGAAAACTATTACATGTATCTGGATATAAAGTATCCTGAAACCGTCTGAAAGGCTTATGGTATCCCCACACTAAATATCATTGTAATTGGCCCAGCTGTTTAATCATGAAAGCGTAATTATGAAGAAGGTACATTATTTTAAGTAATCCTTCTTCCAAACATGTCAAAAATATACAAAAAACCTGTATATATTTTTAATAGGTCATTCCATTTACTATTCCATTGTATTGAGGAAAACCCTCTTTTTAAAAAAAACATGAAACACTCAGAAAAACAAATGACAACACTTCTTGTGCATACAAATTCCACATAATATTATAGTTGTGGAGAAAAGCTTTAAAAAGAAAGTAGGTATACGAGTAAATAACATCATATAGATTTTAGTAAGTTATGAAAAAAAAACCTTTAAAAACAAACAAATAAAGTTCAAAATCGAAATAAAAAAAGCACACACTAATTTTAAAACTTCCATACGATATTCTGGGATCGTATCACTTCCTAGTAAGTCTTATGTATGTGATTTGTCATGGCGTGACCAGAAGTCATTAGTCCATGGTTCCATACGATTTGTGACACGAATAGCATGCCGAAGCTTGGAAAACCCATCATGTGATGGAGGGTAATTTTACACTTTTCTGAAAAACTCTTTGAGTGAAGGAAAAGGAGTAAAATGTTGGTTTAAAAGTTTTATGACATTTGCCTAGCCTTTTCACAACAATTATTGCCGGGACCCACAAAAACGTGCCTTGCAAAACAGGGAGAAACTCGTTATGACCACAAATATCTAATAAGATTCATAACACTGTAAAGATGTTTTATCTCAAGAAAGCTGGTGAGCCACGTTTTGTATGTGCAAATGAACATTCTTTTTGATTTCGTATGCGTAAGCTCTAGAAAGCTCAATAGGTGGTTGCAGAGTCGTCGCATACAAACAAAGACAATGTGCAATGTAAGTTGTTCCCTTCTTGGCAGTCGGGTAAACGAAAACCTCAGATATACGTACTTTACCAATACATCCCTTCTACAATAAACAAACGAACATCAGCTATTCTGAATGAACCCTTGCCATATTTGCAGAGACTTTCATTACGGTAGACCAAATGTATGAAACAGAGCAAATAATACGTTAGACCTAATACATATTTATGGCATGGTTACGAATTTAATTAGTAGACATTATGGAAACTAGCTTTTGCCTGTGACTTCGTTGAAACACTAGTCTAACTTTCCATATTTATCGCTTCAAGTTATTAAACAAACTTCAAAACCGTATTTATTCGTTCATATGTTCAAGACAAACTCAGAAATGTATCCATAGATTTGCATGCGATTTTTACAAATGACAACACATTACGAGCAAAGCTAGGATGAATCGCTAGTATATCTGACTAGTACATACCCTGCAGTTATATTCAATGAGTATTTATTTTTGTTTTTTAAGAAAGTTTACAGACAAATAACATTATTAAAAGGGTAAAAATTGCTAACTACAAGCTTCCACATGTATGTATGAAAAAGTTTGTAACATTTTTACAGGTGCAGAAAGTACTTCGAATGCAATAGAAACCTAGATAACAGCCTATGTATAATATATTCTCTCCATCATCTTAATAAATTGTCTGATATCGTCATAAGTTCAAGGATTACTATTTAATCCTACTAATAATTGGTGAAATGTTATCACCCGCCGCGGTAATCGGTCAACCGCTGAGATATACGCATAACCGATCAATATTAACTTGTTAACCTTCGGTTGTTGTTTATACGCTACTGGTTTTAGAAGGTTACATTTTCTGACATGATAACGGGAAACTGACCAATTTAAAATGGGATGCCACTGAAAAATCTCTTGTAGATGTATTTTTTTTTTGGTTTGCGATTAATGTAAAAAAAAGATTACCTCCCGGTCCCACGTGCAAGTTCTTGAAAAACAATATCCCGTACCCAGTCTTTTTACACCGTTTACTTCTACATTCTACTATTTCCGAATTATGCACTTTTTAGACAGTGTTAAAAATGGGTCAAAGTGACATAAATACAGAAATTGGATTAATCTTTCTTTATTCTTAAGAATTATACAGACACAGAATGACTTTAGTCCTTAACATGCAATTGTAATTTTTATTACATAAACAAATAATTTGCAGCACGCACCTAATCCTCAAATTCAAACAAAATGACTTTCCGACATTACAAAACTCTTTTCAAGCCACCCAACTTTTAATTACAAGTTCATAAAATACCTAGGTAATAAAGCTAGGCCATTGACTGTAGTCAGCAGTCTAGTCTAGAATTCCCGTTAGTCCTACATGCTAGTCTAGACATCTTCAAGTGTTCTAGTGGATTGTTGCCTTTGCTATCGTTTACGACTGCAGAAATTAAAACGGTGGAACGGATGGCCAAATATTTGGAAAGGGTTCAGAATTGCAGTGGGAATTTTGTTGAATTTTGGATCTGAAGCTATTAAGAAATATCTACTCGTATTTCATTCAATTATATACAATTTTATATAAAATGTTTCGTGTTATTCGTCATTTATACTTATTATATAAGGTTGAAAAAGCTCTTTTTTTCTACAATTAATTCAAAACTTTGTTAGTGTCACAGACACGTGTTTTGACACTTGTATGGGATTTTTTTTAAGCACCATGACAAACGTAAGTTTAACATTTTGTAACACTGTTTGTTTTTATGACACCAGGGAAAACAGGAAAATAAAATAATAAATAAAATAAATATAATAATTTGAAAACGGTGTGACAGTGTAGGTTTTATAATCATATCAGCAATCAGTACTAAAATCTATGCTAGGCCATCTGTTTTTTTACTAAGTTTAGTGGTAATTTTAGGTAGATTTGGCTTACCAGTCGTTATCGCCAAAGGGCGTTATATCTGTAAGCACTACAGGATACCTAAGTACTAAAGATAAAAAATTAGGTTATCTATCAATAAGTTGGAGATAAAATAATCAATATTAAACGAAGTATAGTAGTATGCAGTTTTAAACAATTTCACAGTAAAATAAAAACCAGAAACTTTTGTAGACTGCCTTACCTATTAAGTTTACTTTTTATGCTTAATCAGGTAACTAGCTGGTTCAGAGCACTGATAAAACTACGGGAGACAAATAAATAAATACTGTTGTTACTGTTACAGCCTTTTTATCGTCCCACTGCTGAGCACAGGCCTCCTATCGCACGGGGAAGGATTGAGCATTAATCACCACGCTTGCTCAATGCGGGTCGGTGATTTCAGACTTTATAGTCCAGGTTTCCTCAAGATGTTTTCCTTCACCTTTTTTATAAGCCATTGGCGTCCAAGATATACTTAGAAAGTACGTACAAACTTAGACAAGTTGCATTGGTACTTGCTTGACCTGGAATCGAACCGACACCCTCATACTTGAGAGGTTGGTTCTTTAACCACTAGGCTACCACGACTTTTTAAATATAAATATTTTAATAAAAATATTAACGTTGGCTATATCATTAATAATATAAAAATAGAAGGAAATAGGGCCGGATATCCGCCTGCCAATGGGTGATACAAAATATGAAGGCACAAAATGTCTGAAACGTGACATTTTCATGAAGCATATTTAATTTTATATGTATTAAGAAAACGTGCTTTCGTTTCGTTCTTATCTTATTTATACCTATTGAATATGTATGATATTTTTTTAAAGTTCAAAAAATATATGTGATCTTAAGATATCGATGGTAATTTTTTTTAAACGATTTTGTGTATACGTATACCTTATTTTATCTTCCTAACTTTTATCCTAGAAGTTACATGCAGCGCCATCTATCGCAATGAGAATGAACTAAACCTCACGTAAGTTGCACTGGCCAGCTAGTTTTTAAATTAACTTCAAAACTGTGATATCTTGTAGATGGTGTTAGGTATGCGTGCAGCGGAAGAATTGAAATGCTGCGGCTGTCACTCCACTTCTCCCCAGGCAAAGGAAGTCCATAAGGATTCCTCCCCGGTAAAAAAAATATCACCTACTTACTGAACACTCGTTAAATAAAACCAGTTAATCAAATAACAAATCAAATTAAATTAACTACATAATCAATAAGTCTAATAGAAAATGAATTGAGTTTTAATTGTCCACTTATATGATTAAGTGTGATCAGACTATAATACCAAATAATATGTTTTATATATTTGGGCAGGCACATTAAATTGGTGAGGCTGTCATTTAAACATGAATGTTTGACAGTCGTTACAGGTAGTCTGATGAACTAGTCTTACCAAAAGGTATCGGGTTGCCGACCCCAATATAGTTGGAAAAAGGCTGGACATTATGATGATGATGATATTTTTCTCATAAGTTTTTGTTAGTTTGAATAATAAAGAAGTTGGAAAAAAAACTGTTGTTTATTTGTGGCCAGACGCTAGTAAGATAAATGTAGGTACATAAATTAAGTAGATACTTAATTGTGACGTCATTTTATAAGTAAAGACAGACGAATAAGTATATACATATATTATAATATACTCTGAAGTGACGACGCACCGCACCGGTTCAACCAGGTGCTCATTATCGCGCACTTGATGCCATAGACCTTGTAACGACTAGACTGCACCAACTTAGTATGTAAAAGATAATTGAAGTAGGAAGTTTGTTAAAAGAAAAATATCATCATCTACTTAGCCTTTTCTCAACTATGTTGGGGTCAGCTTCCAGTCTAACCCCAGCGGGGCCCAGCAGGGCCAAGGCCTGCCGGGGCGGGTTGTTCGAAAGAAATACCGCGGCCCTGGTATATAAAAGGCCTATGACGGAACACGACGGTTTTTAGTCAGTAAGGGTCTGACACTCCCTCACCGCTGCTAACCCACAGCGGGAGGGGTCATTTGATGATTTTTGACGTCGTTAAAAAAAAAAGCTTCCAGTCTAACCAGTGCTTTACAAGTACCAACTGCCTGTCTGAACTCCTCAACCCAGTTTCCCGGGTAACCCAATAACCCTAGGTAAGATTGGTTGTCAAACTTACTGGCTTCTGACTACCAGTAACGACTGCTAAATCTTATACCTATACCCTGCCTGGATCAATGGGCTATGCAACTCTAAAGTAAGTTTTGAAATCGGACCAGTAGTTCCTGAGATCGAGCTTGGCATTTTGAACAAAATTAAAAACAATTTCTTAAACAAACCACAGCAGAGTCTAAATTAATTTTTATCGACCTACTTTACAAACTTTTTTATACCGGAGTAATCCTACACCTCATTAAAATAGAAGTTTAATTTAATATCTGTGAGTAAACTCGAGCAGGCGGGGAGTCTTGTCGATCCAAAGTTTTCAATTAATTGAACAAACTGGAAGCAAATACTTCCTTAACTTACCTTCAAAAGGGTTATTGTAAACTCAGTTAGCCACCTTAGAAAACATTGTGTATAGTCAAACGTATCAGTTTACTTTATCAATCCTATATGTCCTACATAGTTCAACATATTTCGCAGACTTAAAGAAGAATCTTGTTTAAAATAATTATGTGCAAATTACACAACAAATCGGATCGGTGTTTTTTTCAAAAGTTTGAAAAATAAGTATAAGTGGGCTTGTTTATTGGTGCACGCACAGAATTCCTTTTAATTTCTATATAAACCACAGTCATCGTAAATGATCTGATAGTTTTAATTTTATGAGTTAAGTGTTCCCTCAGCGCCGGAAGACGCTGGATGCAGGTCGCCTTCAACAGGTATCTGTGGAGATCTAAGGGGGAGGCCTTTTTTTTTAACGACGTAAAAAATCATCAAATGACCCCTCCCGCTGTGGGTTAGCAGCGGTGAGGGAGTGTCAGACTCTTACTGACTAAAAGCCGTCGTGTTCCGTCGTAGGCCTTATGTGCTAGGGCCGCGGTACCTCTTTCGAACAACCCGCAGCCCCGGCAGGCCTTGGCCCTGCTGGGCCCCTCTGGGGTTGCTGACATCTCTTTGAGGAGCGCGTGGAACAACGCGCGCCGCCGACACGGGTCTGTTGTCTAAAAACAGACATGAGCGATGAGCCACCCGAACTCACCGCCCACAGACCCACGCCTACGGTGGCCGGGAGTCGTCTCGCGACACCCGGCGCCCGTGGTGTCTACCTGCTCCAGCGCGGCGGCCGGGATGAGAGGTGCGAACTCTCTGACGTTCCGCCGCCTCCTTCTCGAGCATGACTGCTTCGCAGAAGGAGGCGACGGCATCCCATTCCCTTTCGCCCCGGACCATGGCTTGAACCAGGGCCGGACGCGAGAGGTCGCCGCCGCCCACAGCCTCGACGAGGACCCGGCGGTGCCCTTCCCACGCAGGGCACTCCTGGACTGTGTGGTCCACCGTGTCCTCGGGGCTATCCGCACAGTGGTGACACCCGGGCGCCTCCTCACGACCGATTCGATGCAGATACCTCCCGAAACAACCGTGTCCGGTGAGGACCTGCGTCATGCGGTACGTGAGGGCGCCGTGACTCCTCCCGAGCCACTCCTCAAAGAGGGGACTTACCGCCACTATGGTGGCGTGCCCTAAGGGGGAGGCCTATGTTCAGCAGTGGACGTCCTATGGCTGAGATGATGATGATGATGATGATGATGAGTGTTCCCTCATAATGTACCCTATAAACACCGAAAAGACTGACAACCAGTCTTATTAAGGAGTATCAGGTGATCCAGGTCGGTGGGTTGAGGAGATCAGATAAGCAGTCGCTCCTTGTAAAACACTGTTACTCAGCTGCATCTGATGAGACTGAAGCCGACCCCATTGTTGGAAAAGGCTAGATAGATGATGATGATGATATGACCCAATCCTACATTAGCAGAATGTAATTAAGCATAGTTTATATATCAGTCGATTTACTATCCAAATAATTACAGTAACGATGTCGCCTACCATTTGTGTGAGCCAAACAAAATGCCTTCAATTTGTTAGGTTTAGGCTCAACTCGGCTTATTTGCCACCTGTGGCCAAACCGCCGAATATTTCATACCTATCGGCTGTATGTAACTTATGTATCTTTAAGCTTTTCAAGTGTAAGTGATTTGTATTTGGATTACGAAACTTCATTATCTTGTAGACATTCCCATATTTTCGTTAACTGTTTTAATAACAGTGTTTGAGTATTTAAAAAAACCTTTTGATGTATAACGAATAGCTGACTAGGTAGATATTTATGTTAAAAGTTTTTTAATTTTTATATTTAAATATCTTATCTTCTTATTTAAATAAAATCACCGTTATCCGCTATCTAAGCTACTATTCATCATTATCATTTTTTCCTGTTAAAAAAATACTTAAGCCTTTAAATATTTTCCACTACAACACTTATTTGCCACATCTAACACACAATCGTTCTACACTTACAGATGCGCGGGCGCATAACCCCGTAACGACAAACGTCAGTCTACTGCCATTCGTTGTCGAGTGCGGACGTCATGGCACGCACAACATTATGTTTATTCGCGTTCATCGCGATATACGCCGTGAAAACATCTGCTTATACAGTACCACCGGCTAAGTTAGAAGCCATATACCCTAAGGGTCTGAGGGTAACGGTACCAGGTATGTTCTTTTTCAATTTTATTTATTTTTCAATGTGTATTTTGACCTCAGTTGTTTGTTGTTGATTTTGTACTTATGTGAGGTAGTATTTTTATGATACGTGATCGAAATGGTATAAGACCTGTGTCGCGTTTTCCTGAATGGGAGAAGGTATTTGGAGGTAGATAAAGAAAACTGTTGTTCCCACTTGTTAAATATGTATGATAAGTGTTCTATAAAAAGAGACCTGTGCTCTACAGCAGGACAATGACGAGGCTAATGATGACGCTAAAAGAAATTTGCTAAGAAAATATCATTTTCGAAAAAGATCTGGCCAAGGATTTGCTCGAAAGAGTGACCGCGGCCCTTGAACACGAAGTTCTCTAGAAGGAATATGGGTGGGTTTCAGTCAGTAAATCTGATACACCCTCCTGATTCATACTTTGAGGGTAAAAAAATATTCCTAATATCAATATAGTACTTTAGACGACGTTATGCCTGTTATACCTTAACAAGAAATTAATCTTGAAGTTCGTTTGAGTTCAAGATATTGCTTTGAATACTTATACTTATGTGACTCAAGTGAATAGTAACAGGAAAAGTTTCGTTTGAATAAAAAAACTTGCCAGTTAGGTATTTATAGATCTAATACTTTTAGCTGTCAGATATTTTTTTGTGACTTTTTTAGGCTAGTTATATGTAATATAAAGTTTGGAATAATATAAGGAAAAGTTAAGGTAAGAATAAAAGTAACATTAAACAAATTATAATCCTTAGTCAAAATTATAAAACAATATCTGTCCGGCTTTCTAGTCTAATATGAAGTTGATTATGAAAATATGAATTTTGTAGTATATGTAGATTGGTACAAAAATATCGATGAATATAATATTAAAAAAGATACAACATAATATTAATGCTAAAGATAATCCTCTTTTTTGGAAAAACAGACACTTAAAAAGCGGATTCCATTAAAATGCAAAAACACGAATTTCTTGTTAATAAGTTATTGTCAACTTATTTTAAACAATGATCACAACACACAATAAAAAAAGAAGTTGAATCATCAATCGTTTGTCTCATAAGTTAAGTATTTTTCTTAATTTTTCCTCATAATAAACTAAGATCTTTGCTTCATACTTTACTAACCTAACGTAACCTAACCATCTTCTGGTGGGAACTACAGCCCGTACCGGGATAAAATATAGCCTATGTTACTCAGGAAGAGTGTAGCTTTCCATTAGTAAAAGAACTTTTAACCTGCGTGAGATTTATTGTAGAAGTTTTTAAGTTGCTGAATAAAGATTTATTTATTTATTATTATTTCCAATCGGTTCAGTAGTTTCGGAGCCTTTGGGCACAAACCAACAAAAAAATATTTCCTCTTTACTATAGGTACCTATTAGAATCTTATCTATTGTATATGTTATTATTATATGTTATCTAAATATTAGACGGGGGATACCCTTAATTATTTAAAAACAAGCTTGACGAACAAAGTTTAGGTAAAATTGAACGTCAAAGTGTGTTCTTAGAAAACCCAACATTATTATGATAATTTTTATGAGATGACTATTTTTTGCACTTTACAAAAAAATCATGTTTTTAAAAATACCAACTAGCCGTTTCCCGCGGTTTGGTCCCTTCCTGCAATTGGATAGAAAGTAACCTTATTGGAGAGAATTTAGCTTCCCAACAGTGAATCAATTTTACAAATTTGGCCAGCAATACCTAAGATAAGAGCAGTAAGGAAACGAATTAACATAGGTACTCTTTATTTTTAAAAGTCACCCACCGGGGCCCAGCAGGGTCAAGTACGTAAAAGGCCTATGACGGAACACGACGGTTTTTAGTCAGTAAGAGTCTGACACTCTCTCACCGCTGATGATTTTTAGCGTCGTTAAAAAAGCTTTAAAAGTACTTATAGAAGATATTAATTTTAAGGTCCCGTGCGTAAGTGTAAAATGGGACCCTACTACTAAGACTTCGTCTATCACTCATCCGTTTATTAATTGTATATAAAAAGGTAAATAGAAGCTTAGATAGTGGAATGTAAATAAAATTATATAAAAACAAAGTCAGACATTGAGGTAAATAACACAATTATTGGCTAACAGTTATCCATATAATTAGTAAACAAAGCGATAAAATGAACGTGGGAAATACCTATTCATATGTTCGAATCAACTATAACTTATCTAAACAAATAATAATAGGATTCCATGTTTTATAATTTTTATGATGTCTGAAAATGAAAAAAAAAAATATATTTGTTTCAAACAAATAAATGGAGTTTGTACCCTAAATGCTCCGAAACTACTGAACCAATTTGAAAAAATATTTTTTATCCGGGTACGGAAAGAATGTATCCCTGGACGCGGGTGAAACCACCGAAAACAAAAATTGTAGAATGTGAATAATTAAAATAATGATATATTATGTGAATACATATTTAACTCGTTCACAATAGAATGGAAATCTCATTGTTATTTCTTTAACAATTTTGTTACCAACCTACTTCTGAACTTTAATCTGTGTTTACTATGAGCACAAGTGTGTTGGTTTTCATAATTTCCCGACTACATAATACAAGGAAAACTGTTGAGAAAATTATATCAATGATAAGTTCTTTGTTTAATATATTTCTTAACATCCTAGTAGCTGTTTTACCCGCTTCCGGAAGGAACTACTTCCCGCAAAAGGATAAAAAAACCTGCCAAGTGCGAGTCGGACTCGCGCACGAAGGGTTCTGTACCATTATTTATAAAATCGCATCTAGATATCGAAGAAAAATGAGCAAAAAAATCGCAGAGAGGAGCCCAAAATATTTATTTTATTCTAGTTTTCAGTACTAATAATTTAAGTTTGGAAATTACGACTTAGCAGATTAATTTCCCCTAAAAATTAATTTATATTTTATGGCGGTACTTCCCAAATATTTTATTACTAAGCTGCTTCTTATCCTCATTGATCAAATGATTCTAGAAAAAGTTTTTGAAATCGAAATTCCAAAATCAATCTATTTGCATAATTGCTCATTTTATATAAGTACCTAATAGTTGTTCGTTTTCCTTATTAAAAGTGAATGACCTGAAATAACCAATTTATCTTAAAACGATCATAAATTAACACGAGATAAGTAGTTATCTTTTAAAGTACAAGCACACTGCAAACTTTTTAGTCGGTTGATAGTTTGATAAGTGAGGAAATGTATAGGAGTGCGAACATTACATACAACAATCAAAGATTTATTCGGCATCAGACTGACTGAAAACTTTGATTGGATTACCTAAACTTAGGTTTTCTTTAAAAAAATCGTCAACCATCGGGCCGACTGTTAAATCAAATAATTTACATCCAACGCCAAGGATATTTCCCTACGCCTGGTTGACACTTCCCGGGACCCAAAGGCTGGCTTTTATTTCGCACGGAGGTTGAGCATTGCCATCCAACGTGGCAATGCTGCCAGCCTTTTAGGTACATTACCCAGGGACAGCGACGAGGAGCAATTTTTTGATGCATTATAATATTAGTGTAAATATTTTATTACCCGACTGCCAAAGAAGGAGGGTAATGTTTTTCGAGTGTATGTATGTATGTATGTATGTATGTATGTATGTATGTCTGTTCCTTTGTGACCTCCTGTAGCCTAAACGGCTTGATGGATTTTGATGTATGAGGTATCGTTAGATTTGTCTTGATTACGGGAGTGTCATAGGATACATTTTATCCTAAAAGTCCCACGGGATATTTTTTCTTTTCCCTTTAAAAAAATATGTATGCGGTATCATTAGATTCATTTCAATCACGGGAGTAATAATTAATATAGGATACGTTTTTTCTCAAAATTCCCACGGGAACATGTTAATTCTGCGTCAACGCAAAGCAACTCATGCGTTAGCAAGCAAAAGATAGGGCGTGGCCTGGCATGCGCGCGGCGCGGTGCGGAGGGGGATATGCTCGAGTATACAGCCCGAATGCGGGCACACGCATAAGGGCACACGTCGTTGACGGTCTTCAGCAGTAATGACTCACCTAATTCTTTTTCTTCTTCACTACCAACAGTCCAGATTGGCGGTAAATTTATGTTGCGGAGTAACATCACTCGTAATCTAAAGCCAAATGTCGTCGAAATAATTTAAAATGGTACTTACATATACATAGTCTTCTACATCTACAACATTTTCGTTAAATAAAAACAGCTAAAAAGTTATAAATAAAAGAATTATTATTAAAAAAACAAAATACCCGACTGCACACTAAAAAAAGAGTAAAACAAGCCCCACAATAATATTTAATTTATAAATATTGATGGAAAGCATCGCAGGCGGGGACCACCTTGACCGCCACCAACGAAAATTCTGCTAAATGGTGCACAACCGAAATGACTATAAATAAGCCTCTGTTGGTCCCCGCCTGCGATGCTTTCCATCAATATTTATAAATTAAATATTATTGTGGGGCTTGTTTTACTCTTTTTTTTTTAATAAAAGTCAATAATTTATTTATAACACTTTCGCGGTCAAAATAACCTTGTAATAAGACATAGGCTAAGAAGTTTGCTCATGGGTAAAACCTCGACAAACAATAACTATGCACTGACATAAGAACTAAAATGCTGATATAATAATATACCTAGTAATTTGTGAAGTATTAGGTCATGTGGAAGATTTATTTACTCACTAATTGTTCAAGGGTTTATCCCATCGTAAATAGCCACAAAGGAAATACAAATACCTACTAGTTGAATAAATACTGAATTAGTAATAAGATTTATTTGTCATCTCTTTCTGTTCCCAATTATTTCTACCCATAAAGTGTGAAAAGGACAAGGACCATCCACCTCTTTACTAATATAATAAAGAAAACAGTTAGTAAGAATACTAAAGGCTCTGAAACTACTGAACGTTGGAAAGCTACACTCTTCCCGAGTGATATAGGCTGTATTCTATCCCGGTACAGACAGTTAATCTCACGGGACGCGGGTAAAACCGCGGGGAAACAGCTAGTTATGAATATCTCAGAATCAAGAAAACTTCATTCAATTTATAAAAATAACAAAAGTGAACTGAAAACGAACCGACCTGAGAAACGCAAAAAAAAAAACTGTTGTCAAAAGAATGTTCGAAAAATAAATAAAAAACACAAAAAGGCCACATTCCCGTCGAAATAATAAAATTACCATAACTTGTTATATTTTGTTCGCGCAATATTTATTTAGATACCTCGACATTTGAGGGCAAGGGACGGTTTCTCACAAATATAATAATACAAATCTAACACACATTTTATATGATTCCACTAAATCCCTAAAGGATTTCTTAAGTCTCACTTTATTTCTTTATATTACGAATACCTTTCTATTTCATACTTAAGCTTCCAGGAATTGATATTCTTTTATGAAGGTTTAACAATAAGCTGTACTAATATTATAAAGAAAAATCTTTCAGTTTTAGATAGCCCATTTACCAAGGAAGGTCTTATAGGACCTTTTTATACGGATGCGTGGAGTTGTTCTTCGGGTTATTCTGGTTGATCTGGTTAGACTGGAAGCCAACCCCAACATTGTTGGGAAAAAGGCTCGGACGATAATGATGCTTGTTGTTCTTACGGACTGCTGGCATAAGCTCTTAATACATCAAAAGTCACTAGAATTAATTTGTCAAAATTGACATCAAGACCAATTAAATAAAAACCTAAAGACTTCATTAAATAAACCTACTAATTCGCAGTTAAGTCCATCGTTTGTTTTCTCCAGCAACCTTCAAAATCATGTCTAAGTCGGTATATAATTTCATAAAATATTACATGTATCCAAACAAACTAGTTAGCTTGTTAAAATTTTTCGCAAGTAATACGCAAGTAAGTTCTACACACTAACTGTACCTCAAAAAGTATCTACATTGAGTCTCCAAAAAAATTGTCACAAAAAATATCTCATTATACTGTGGACCTCCATAAGGTTTTTGTTGGCAAACCTGTTATACAATGTTTCTAATTACTTTATATGTATGTACACCTGTCTGTATGGAAGTTCGTTGGCATCAGAGCTTCATAAGCCTCTAAGGTCCAAGGGTTATTGACCAGAGAAGTAAAATGGTGACTCTTGTGGAGGCAGATTTTTTTATAGCTGGCGTATTTTTTTGGCGACATCAAAACCACGGTACTAAGTGTTAACCATTCGTTTTAAAGTGTAGACTTTCTAAGCGTAGAAACAAACAAGCTTTAGTCTTGCAAGAAAAATGCTCTAACTACAGTCCAACAGTCACAGATAATCGGCTTCAAATAATCATCTTTATATCGGAATCTACCGTTCGTCACAATTTTTAAGTCTAGTAACATTAACAAAGAAAGTGCAAAGACACCTCATACTCATAGTATGAGTATTTATCTTCTTACTCTAAGCATCACCACATGAAAGAGTCCACCACTTAAGTCAGTATTTTTCAATTCCAGACGATGGTTTCTCCCTCTTCGCCTTCCACGGGAACCTGAACGTGGAAATGGAAGGCCTGGAAGCCGGCCAATGGGCTCGTGACATCACTAAAGTCAAGGATGGGAAGTGGATCTTCAGGGACAGAAATGCTGAACTGAAACTTGGAGACAAGATTTATTTCTGGACGTATGTTATCAAGAATGGTTTGGGGTATAGGCAGGATAACGGGGAATGGACTGTTGAAGGTAGGGAATAAACAATGTGCAAATAATATAATCTTTATTATCACAATACTAACAAATTGTGCAACAAAAAATTTTCTGCTCAGAATTTTGTGATTAGCTTTTATATAATAACTATTCAGTATTTTTGCCGTTTCCCTGATAATATTATCTTGACTTCTTTTCTAATTAATTTTAAGACATAAGAAAATTAGTTTAAATATGTTTTTTACGGCCAGTTTCTTCATCAAAAGTTAAAGTTAAAGTTATGGCTAAAGTAATGTCTAAAGTAAAAGTAACGGTCAAATTCAATTTTTCTATTAGTTTTGCTGTCACTTTAGCCTTGAAAAAACGAATTTGACCGTTACTTTTACTTTAGACATTACTTTAACTTTAACTTTTTATGAAGAAACTGGCCGTTAGTCTTTCATGCTAACGCTGCTCAACTGATTTAAATTAAATGTGTCATCGAGATAGGTCAGTCTATTTATCCGCCTGCAGGATGTTCCTTTGTAATGGACGAACTATTTCTAAATTCCAGAATTCGTCAACGAGGACGGATCACCAGTAGACCCCTCAAATGTCCCACAACCACGACCAACCCCTCCTCCCACCCAACCCACTTATAGGCCTACCATCCCCACTCAACGCCCCACTCAGCCCCCCAAATGCCAGACATCAGCCACCGTGGTCGCTGGACGTAGCCCCGTCTGTAGGGGGTCCTTGGTCTTCAGCGAAGACTTTGAAAGGACTAGTCTTAGAGACCTGAACAGCTGGACGGCGGAGACCAAGTTTCCTGAAGAACCAGTAAGTTGACATTATATATTTGAACTCGAAACAAACGTTGTGATAAATGTAAGAGAACATGTCTAGAGAATAGGATGAGGAGGAAATAAGCAATATTTTATTCACTTATAAATAACTTGTTATTAACTTTATTGCTATCCACTAGATGGACAGACGAAGTCAAAGTCAGTTCATTTATTTCATTTAGGCCTCTACAAGCACATATGAAGGTCAATCATTTGGTGCCCATTCCAAAAGAAGCTTCCAATGAAAAAGAACGGGCATGAAATTCAGGAATCCCTTATCCGGCAGTAGATTCTATATTTTTTGGCTGACACAATCCTTAAAAATAGCAAAGATGCCTTAGATATTCCAAATTTCTTTCACTGTGTTTAATTTTGTATTTTACAAATTCCAGGACTATCCATTCAACGTTTACATCCCAGATAACACGATTAGCTTTGATGACGGTGCTCTGGTCATCACTCCCATCCTCACGGAGTCGGTACATCATGAGGGATTCCTTACTGAGTCTTTGGATCTTAGCAACAGGTTGGTGCATACTTTCAGGTTAAGGGTTTGGCTAAGGGCTGACTTTTCAGTCATCAGTTAACTCCTGTCTAAGACATAGATATGGCGGTTTGACATATGCACTTTACAAAAGCTGTTAAAACGTCAAAAATAATCTTCCGATAGAAGTTATCTGGTGATTGAAAAGTCGGCCCTAATTTAACTTAATTAGAAATTGCGTTGTGAGAGTTGTGGAACGCTCAGCACTGCTAAATCGATTTAAATGTGATATTAAGATGGATGACTGGGTTTTCTTAACCTTTTAACTTGTATTCAATTACGATTGTTCCCAATATTCTACTTTCCATTGTTTTGCTTACTAAATTCTATCTCTAGTAGGCAAATCAACTGACAGAGACAATATTGGAAACGTTGGTAAGAGATATTTCAAGTCCCGTGTGAAACAGTTCATGATTATTCCCAATTAATTAAGCAACTGTTCTAAGCCACGTTTAAATCAACAATTTCTGTCAAAGCATTTAGCGGATGAAGTAAACATCAAAGAACTTTTGAGTCAATTATAATTTCGACAGCCATTTCCCTTTAACACTGAAACACCGAAATTTAATAGATGAATTATTAATTTAGCTGATGAAATTCAAATATGTAACTCAATTAAAATATTGATTTTATTACATCGACTTTTTATTAGAGACTTTGACTGATACCAATATAATAAAGAGGTTACATTATGTACGAAACTAATGTACCAATTTGAAAAATTATTTCACTGTTAGAAAGCTACACTCTTCCCGAGTAACATAGGCTATATTATATCCCGGTACGGGCAGAAGTTCCCATGGGACACAAGTAAAACCGCTGGTAAACAGCTACTGTAAGATACATCTCCAGATATTCGAAATCCTGAGGCATCCTAAATCCGGGTCAAAATCAATCAAATCGAAATCAAAACTCATTTATTCAAACTTGGCTGCAAAACAGCACTTTTCGAACGTCAAAAAAAATTACATAAGACAGCCCCCAAAACGCCCACCCTTCACCACTTCCTATGTGTTTTTGCTGGGAAGAAGAAGTGGCGCAACAACTCCCCAGCAAGTTGGTGGAGTAGGTGTGGGAAGTTAGTGTCAAATAAAACCAAAGAACCTTTGATACTTACAGATGCACAGGACAGTTGAGTACGACGGAGTGCAGACGCGAGGCCTCAGGTGCCCAGATTCTACCACCAGTGATTTCAGGGAAGATCACCACCAAACATAGATTCGGCTTCAAATATGGCAAAGTCGAAGTCAGGGCGAAGCTTCCTGCGGGTAGCTGGATTATTCCCGGTAAGCTTTAATCCACCTATATTCCAAATTTTAGGGTTTCATATATAAGGTAGGTACTATATTCATATTATAATGTAAAGTAAGTAATTTTTTTTTAAATCCGAAACACAGTCATTGGTGTCCAAGATATACTTAGATAGTACATACAAACTTAGAAAAGTTGCATTGGTACTTTCCTGACCTTTGATCGAACCCACGCACTTATACTTGAGAGGTTGATTCTTTATCCACTAGGCCACCGTGACTTCGTGACACCGTGACTTACGAACAAAAATTAAATCGTTATATCAACTCTAAGGGTGCTTACATAAAGAAACAGGTTTCCGGTACAGACAAACCTGTACGGGTAGGTACCGATCAGTGCAGGTATAATATTTCAATACAATCCTATTCACTCACTTATAAAGAAACAGGTTGTTTACCTGTTTCAACTTACCTGTACCGGAAACCTGTTTCTTTATGTAACCACCCTTACCTATTACTTATTTTTCCTCTAAAACGTTAAACTTCAAAACATTTTACAGAAATCAACTTGGAGCCAACGGAAAACGTCTACGGGTCCCTTCGATATGAATCTGGCATGATGCGAGTGGCCTTTGCCCGCGGAAACCCAAGTCTTGCCAAGAAACTCTACGGAGGACCAGTCCTGTCTGACTCCGATCCTTTCCGATCTATGATGATGAAAGAAAAAATCGGAATCGACAACTGGAATAAAGACTACCATAACTATACTTTGGTTTGGAAGCCTGGTAAGATTTTTAAGTTTTAACATACTTACACCCTTTCTTGAATAATTAACATATGATGGTTGGATTAAATGGTCAATAGAATAATGTCTTCCTAGATTACATTGCAAGTAGCAACTACAGAATTTTAATGACCTTTTCCTGGCATTCTGGTTTAATAACATTTTTTTTTATTAGACTATGCTGTCCCACTGCTGGGCAAAGGCCTCCCCCATAGCCTTCCATTTTCTCCGTCCATCGCTGAACACCTAACATAAAATACATGACAAACTTAAAATATGGGTAATACGCTTCATAGTTTCAATGGATGTTACTCCTTCACGAATAACAATCAAATGGATTTACAACATAATATTAAATAGGCTGCTCTTTGGCTAACCCCTATTTTTTTTTTGGAAATCATCAAATGACCCGTCCCGCTGGGACAGCGTGAGGGAGTATCAGACTCTGACAGAGTGAGTGACCGAGCACTGACAAAAACCCACCATATTCCTTCCTAAGCCCTTTATGTACCAGGGCTGCGGTAACTCTTTCGAACAATCCCGTAGCCCTCACAGCTGACTCCCCATTTGACAACAAGATTGATAGAGAAATACATGTTCTTCCAGATGGTCTGCAGTTGTTGGTGGATGGCGAACAATATGGAAACATCAACCCTGGCGAGGGCTTCTTCTCATCAGCTAGAGAGCACGCGGTTCCTCACGCTTCCAACTGGCTGAGGGGAACTGTCATGGCTCCTCTTGATGAAACAGTAATTAAACTTACTACTTATTATCATAATGCTTCAAAAATTATTTGCATTAAATCTTAGGAAAAATATTTAATGCTGATTCCGCGAGACAGTAAATCAAGTCTTGGATGCAGGATGTAGTATTTTTAACTTTTGATAATCATCTGCCTACCCCATTTCCAACTATGTTGTACCAGTGTTTTACATGCAGCGACTGGTTGTCAGGTTTCGACTATTAATTTCTGATCTTATAGTCGAGAACATTTTCCTTCATTACTTAGTATTGGAGAGACTAAACAAAGTACCTAATCTACAATCGTATTTAGGGTCTCATAGATCTATAACCACTCGTATGGTCTCAATCTATTCAGCCCTTTTAACATTTTAATACATAAGTTAGAACTGTCTCTAACAACGTAGTAGTTTTGATCCAAATATAAATTTGCTCCATCATTTTCCAGTTCTACTTATCCCTCGGTCTTCGCGTGGGAGGTGTCCATGACTTTGCCGACGATATCCCTGACAAGCCCTGGAGGAACCGCGCCAGCAAAGCCATGTTAGACTTCTGGAAGCACAAGAACTCCTGGTTTCCAACCTGGTACAATACCGACTTGAGAGTCGACTACATCAGAGTGTACGCCTTATAGACTTAAGATATCATCTGTGATGCTCCTGAGATTATATTTTTTAAGATTTTCTAGTAAAATGATTAAAATTGTTTTGTTTTTTTTTTTCGGAACAACCAAGAAACCCAATGGCGGATTAGAGTTTTCTGTAATTAAGCATTGCTTGATTTTGCATACTTTGCCAAAAAACTGACAATCGGCTGGATGCCATGAAGGTGCGTACGGATAGCGCGTTCCTGTGTTACGCGTAGTTGGGAAAAACTGTCCACGCGTACATTGGATACGCGTACAGCTCCTGTACGGACCGCCGCGAACCTGTACGCGAGGTCAATCGATCCAGAGCGCTCCGCGAGCCCTAGTCATGCTCCTTTCTTTTCTATTAGTTGCTAATAAAGTTGTCATCTTTTTTTTTAATTCACCTATTGGAATGTTCAGTTCATTTGAAATTGCCTTCCATGCATCTTGGCGTAAATCGTTATTTCGATAATCAGTTAGTGTGCTATCCCACAAGACCCGGTGAAATTCATAAAGTTGAATCAATCTAATAATATTTTCATTATTGAAACTCGAAGAACACGCGTGTTTATTCATTTTGCCTCTTTGACGCGCGACCAAAAACCGACTGACGGTGGCTCGCGCTGCGAGTTGGCTCGCGCGGTACGCGTACCCCAAGAGTGAACGCGTAGCTGCAGGTATGGACTAGGCGTTCCGGATACGCGTAAACTGAGTACGCGTACCAGGGTACGCGCAATCCGTACGCACCTTTACGGTGCAACTGTAAAAAGCCCCAATCGATCCCACGGGGTCCCATCCTTTCAAGACATTAAAAGTTAAAGATTTCCTCAGGGATTCCTGATAAACGGTGAAATGTATTTAAAAAAAATGGACCAAAATAATTAACTGCATATTTTTTTAAATTTTATAACTATTCCGAAGATACGGTAAGGTAGTCATGTCGCGTCCTGACAAGAAAAGATCCTTCGTATTATCTTCATAATATATGATATTTTAACGGGTAGGTATTTTTAAGCCCAAAGTATTTGACATTTATATCTTAGGTACCTTTAATGACTGTCGATATTTTTATGGTCTTACTACAAAAACTTAAACATGTGCCAAACACTTGTCTAAAAAAAGTGTGGCTGCAAAATGGATCTTATTTCAATCTGACATTTTTTTAGACAAGTGTTAAAATGACGTTTAAAAGTTTATGTGGTAAGACGGTAAGTGTTTTGGTATTTTAATCATGCAATCGGAATGATTGGAATTTCAAAGTTAATAACCATTTTTGACTTAGGGATCGATTTTTATGGGCTTCGTGTAACTTTGTACCTTCGTACTCATCATCCTCATCCTCCGAGCCTTTTCCCAACTATGATGGGGTCGGCTTCCAGTCTAACCAGATTCAGCTGAGTACCAGTGCTTTACAAGAAGCGACTGCCTATCTGACCTCCTCAACCCAGTTACCCGGGCAACCCTACTAAAGATGTTCAATGACAGCCGGGACCTACAGTTTAACGTGCCATCCGAAACACAGTCAATGGTGTCTAACATATACCCAGAAAGTACATACAAACTTAGAAAAGTTGCATTGGTAATTGCCTGACCTGGAATCGAACCCGCGCCCTCATACTCGAAAGGTTGGTTCTTTGCCCAGTAGGCCACCACGACTTTGTACTCTAACGGCCAGTTTCTTCATCAAAAGTAAAAGTCAAAGTAATGTCTAAAGTAAAAGTAACGGTCAAATTCGTTTTTTCAGGGCTAAAGTGACAGCAAAACTAATAGAAAAATTAATTTGACCGTTACTTTTACTAGACATTACTTTGACTTTTACTTTGGCTTTTACTTTTGATGAAGAAACTGGCTGTAAGAGTATTTTTTGGACGGACCTAAAAAGGATATAATTTGAAAATTACCGCATTTTGGTGTGCCAAGAATGGGTCGAATCAGAGATATTATCCTCAATACCAAAAGATCCTATCATTGTTTCGTACAATCGCTGTTCATATAACAAGCATGCTCAATAACTTTGAATTTTACGTTTAAAATGGGCACTGTCAGCCATTTTGAACAACAATTAGAAATTGTTTCTAAGAGATACAGCTTCTTGAAATACTTATCCGAAAATTGTTCTGGATAGTTACAAAAAAGAGTATAGTAATGGCAAAAATCTATACATATAATAAATCTGTAGAAAAGTAATTTTTGTACATTGAAGAAATTGACAAAAAAAATAGCCAGCATGTTAAAGGATAACTAACAGAAGCCATTTCCATCATTTTTGTCTGTTTATCTGTTTGTTTGTTCGGGATTCACGTAAAATCTACGAATTCAATGCAGACAATGCTTATATACAAAAATTCTACGTAACTTGGGGTATTACTTAGTTTTTGTTTCATCGAAATCGATTCACTCTATCAAAAGATATGATTAATTTTGTGAATTCAAGATGTAAAATATTACGACACGCAATCTGTTTGTCAAAACTGTACATTTGAATGTTGTACTTATATTAGTTGATCGGCCTATTATTAACCTTTACACAGATAATCACACCTTCATAAGTAACTTCGGAAGAAAAAAAAATATGAAAATTTTGTTTAGCCAAGGTTAAAGTAGCTCCATCTGTGGTAATCTGTGTTAAATAAAATACATAAAATTTGTCAAAGGAGCGAGGTGGTAAATGACAATAAATTACCATACATTCTTTATAGAGGATTATTATTTCAACAGACGGAGTTGTGTATTTTCCGTAATTCACCATATTTTAACACGTAGTGTAATTTTTCGATAGACATTTCAATAGTGTTTGTCAGTTTGCCGTGCCACATCCAGTGGCGGCGTAGCATCGGATGGCACCCAGGGCGGACTACCCATTGTGCACCCCCCCACCCCCAAAACAAAAAAAAACGACAAAATATAATCACGTAATAAAATAAAGTGTAGAAATCATTAATGGTGCTTTTCGCTAGGTTTAACATTAAGAAACCGGAGACAGATCACTGCAAAGTTATAAAAGCGCTAGCGAAGCGGGTCCGAAATTTATGAGTTTTGGGACACAAATGAACCCAAACATGTCTTTAAAACACGGTAAATTAAGCCGCGAGCGCAGCGAGCGCGAAATTTTAGATGTTTGGGTTGCAAAGATACCTAAAGAAATAAGAAAAGACCAGGGCAAAGTGAAAAGCGCGAGCGCAGCGAGCGCGAAATTTTTGAGTTTTTCACCACAACAGTTCTCAACAAGTTTGGAAAAAATACTGCAAGGTGAAGAAGCCGCGAGCGTAGCGAGCGCGAAATTTTTGATTTTTGGGACGCAAAAATACCAAAAGAAATGAGAAAAAACAGTAAAATGAAAGCCGCGAGCACGAAATTTTTGAGTTTTGGAACACATGTATTTAAACAAGTTTGAAAAAAAAACAGTATAAAGTGATCAATCTACGAGCGTAGCGAGCGCAAAATTTTTGAGTTTTGGGGCACAAAAGTCCTCCAACGCTTACAAATAGCTTGGAAATATCCAACGTAAAGTGAATTTTCAAATTGTTTGTTTGAAGACTCTCAAATTAAACTCAGAATTTAGCACAAATAAAAAGAAACCGTGACTGAAGCTAGCGTCAGTTGTTTTTGCTACTTCGGTGCTTTAGCTTTTTGTTAGATTGAGGACTCAAAGAGTAAGCGCAGAACTAATAATAAATTAATAGAAAACTGCGAGCGAAGCGAGAGGATTTTTTTTCTAACTTTGAGGAATTAAGTAATCAGGTAAAAGCAAAAATACAAGAGAGGGGTGACAGTCGGAATGAAAGAGGTGTCACCTCTCTTAGTAAATGGTAGTGAACCTAGGCTTTGCAGATTAGAATGGCACCCTTAGTGACTTGTCCCATCTGCCCGCACCATCCTGGTGATATCATGGCATCATGGCAGATATGTGCCGACCGAGATGGCACCCCCCGAGATGTGGCACATGGGGCGGACCGCCCCTTACGCCGCTACTGGCCACATCAAAATCCAATTATAATTATTACCTTGATGAAAGGAAAATTAATAGTTCTCAGCCAAATTTAAAACGGTGCCATCTAAATTATTTTTTAAACATTATGTCAAAAATGATGACTTTAGTATAACAATTAATTATCATTTAAAGTTACAGATGGAGTTCATATCAGGATTTTTTCATAAACATAGTTTAGCTTATCTTCCACTAATGTGGTGGCCTTAAAACAAATTACTTTGAGTGAGTAGTATTAAGTAGACCTTAATTATTTTTTCTGATGCAAAATATGTAAACTTAATCCTAGAAGAAAGGAGGATCTGTCTCTCGCAAGCGCTGCTAAGCGTGGGGTAGGTAGGTAATGTAGGATTCTGTAGCTTTAAGAACAAGCCCAGATACAAAGTGCAGATAAGAAATGGGAGCTTTCTCGATTTAATACCATACACACGTAAAATGCTTTATGCGTCTGAAAACGTACAAATTGCGCGTCGCATACCAGAGACATGCTTACTTTCAACTTCTGATCGCAAATACACTGGTCACGATTACGAACAGTCTCAGTCAAATCTAAAAAAACCCGAGCCCGAGCCAAGTCTAAAAAAACACCTTTTATATAAAACTACGTTTGATGTCATTCAATCACAAAGACAGAATTGTTTTCTGTTGCAAATCCTATCCACCTGTATCCTATCCTAATCCAGCATGCATTGCAGGTGTGCATTGCACAAAAACCATTGGTATCCTATTCGAGAAGTCAAAAGAGTCGACCTGCCAACGTCAGCTTCTGCGTTAAGCAAGTGTTCTTAATAGTACCATCAGAATAACATTCATCGTTGAATGAGGTGAATAAATTTTCAGAAACCACAATAACAGTAGGAGCCAAAGCATATGATCGCTTCATAGAGCTCTGATTGGCCCCAGGTGACCAAGTCAGGTCTGATTTGTTCGTTCATCAGATCTTTGAAAGTGTTTCGGTGGATACTTACTGTCGTCCTGTGTGACACAAAATATGGTATATGAACGTCCTCCGCAAGAGCGAAATTTTCCCGGTGTGCGGTAGTGACGCACAGTATACAACACTTATGTTTCTTTCGATTTGCTGGCTCCACCAAGAAATGACAAATTGCAAGCGTACATTTTGAAAGTCTTGGCAAAACTGCAGGTTTCAAGTACGAACACATGAAGTGGACTCTCACAGATACGTACATTTTGCCTATTCGTGAACTAATGCAAACATTTCGGTGGAGTCCCGGCTTAGGCCTCCCCCACATTAGGCGTGCGCGATCCTCGGGCGTGTGAGTAGCGCGGGCGCCGCGCGTGCGTCGCGAGCGCGTTGCGTGAGCGTCGCGTTTTGCTGCCCTGCGGCATTTGTAGCGCGCTCGCGGCGCGCACGCGCCGCTCTCCTTGACGTTTAACTGCTAAGGCGTTAAGCGGGCGGCGGGGATAGCGGGCGAAGGGGTAAGAACGCAACTCGAGCGCCGCGTGCTCACCGCGAGCGCGTCGCTTGCACTCTTCACACATGCCGCAGGGCAGCAAAACGCGACGTTTATGCAGCGTGCTCGCGACGCCCACGCTACTCACACGCCCTAGGATCGCGCACGCCTAATGTGGGGTCAGCCTTACCATAATGAGTAAGTGCACAGAAAATTCCCGTCATACAAGTGTTTCTCCCCAGTAGTTAAACTATCCTACCCTATGCGCCTGCTGTTGATGATGACTCATTTTATCATCCATCCAGCTATTCCCCAACTATGTTGGTGTTGCCTTCCAGTCACCGAATCTGTTTGAGTACCAATATTTTGCTTGGAGCGACTACCTATCTACCTATCTTCAATCCAGTCTCACTACCTACACAAGACGATATCCATGGTGAAACTGACAGACTTTCTGACTTCTGATTAGTCGCAGCAGCTGCAGAAAATGTACAAATGACAGCTTTGTCAGACTCAAAGCATATAGACATAGATTATAACTGTTTCCTGTGAAATTTAATTACGCACCATAAGTAATAATTTTCCAAATTGGCTGACTAGATCCAGAGATATTCACAACGTCACAAACTTTACTTCTTTTGTTTAGATAAATGGTCACATCCACAACTCAACCTTGATCAATGAATCTATGCGACTGCTAAGTGCTAATCCTAATTATACTGTCACGTGAAAGAATGCACCTACGGGATAAGTAGTATTTTGACTATTCTATATTGCCTACGCAGACGAAGTTGCGGGCAACAGCTAGTAATAAATAAGTAAAAACATTAAATTAAAGCTAAATTCTTGTTTTGCTTTTTACATGGCTCGGGGTTGCACCAGCCGGTTGCGAGTTCGTTAACATGAACATCAGTCGCGAACTCAGTGCCTGAGGAGATGGCGTCTGTAGAACAAACACCAGCGGTTTATATTATCGCGATCTTCGCAATATTATTATGTGAAGTGCAAGTTAACGGCCAAGTTTTCTATGCTCCACAAATTGAAGCTTTGTCACCCACCGGCTTGAGACTTACCTTTGAGAGTAAGGCTGTACTTTATTATTTTTAATCAACTATAAAATTAAGAGTAAAATTGTACTTCAGTCTACTACAGTACAGCTTTTTATACTTTCTAATAGAACTAAATATTGTAAGAAACGTATTTTCACAAATATATTTTCCTGTTGTTAAAGTAATTTAATTGGTTGCATGTATTTTCAGATACCGGCTTTACCAAGTTTGTATTTATGGGGCACATAAACAGACATATCCAACTAGGAGAAGTAGGCAGCATTTCAAAGGCGCTTGATACTCCTCCAGAAGCCGAGACACTGACTTTCACATTGAACGTTCCTTTAAAAATTGGGGACACAATATACTACTATATCTTTTTCGAGTCCCAAAAAGGGACTGAACTCCTCATCACCGATCTCGAGTATAAAGTCACAAGTAAGTGTATTTTCGTCGTCTGTATAATTTATTTATATATTTTTTTACCTATCCTCAACAGTTTTAGATTCTACTTAAAACATCATGTAATTACTCGCTCATCGGGTGTCAGTGTACATATATCAATGGTTATTTTATTTTCCAACATGCTTGGAAACCTTTTAATGTCTACAAATAACTCAATGTCAATCCACGGATCTCTTGCCATTGTCAAGACTCTATGATCCTCTATAAAAAATTCATACAAATTGATTCCACATCTTTTACAGAGGAGCACAACAAACAAATGAATTACGTATTTTTGTCATTAAGTATAAGTTGGCTATTGTTACAGAATTTCTTTATCAAGATAATAGGCCAGCGGAACCAGTACCGCTACAACTGCCCCTAAGTACAGAGGAAGACAACGATGACAATACGAGCCGGACCCCTTCTTTATTCTGCACTGTTTCCATTACTGAAATGAAAGGCAAAATTGATGTTTGTGAGGGGTCTTTGATATTTAGTGAGGAATTCTCTCAAGAACACCCGAGTGAGCTGACGCAATGGGATGCCCTAAACCAGTTTATTGGTGAACCGGTACGTTCTATATTTACTGTAGCAGTTCCTTCGTGCATTTAAATCTATAAATAGCTTTCAACATACCTTGCTTATTTATCGTATGAAGAAGGTTTAACACGTTGCTATGCACGACTACAATATAAACTGGTTTTAAATAAGGCACTTCCATCACATAGTTGTCTCTTTATTCCAGGCCTATTCTTTCAACATGTACAGGCCGGATGAAACGATCAGTTTGAAAGATGGTTTCCTAGTCATCACTCCGATCCTCACTGAGTCAATAGTACCTCCTCTGTTACCACCCCTGGATTTATCTGACAGGTATGTTCGACTCATCTCGCTACCACAAGGGCGGATTCAAGGGCAGGATCTTAGGAGTCATAACGGGACCTAGGGCCCAATAATACAAATCGATCATAAAGTTAATCAACGCTTGGCGCGATCGGTCAGTAACCACCCTTTTTATAATGACTAGTTCTTTCGTGTTTTGGAAGACATGATAAAGTGGGTCCCGATTGCCATTTGGACATCTTTTTGAGTCGTCACGGGTAGTTAGAAACCAGAAGGCCTGAAAAACACCTCACCCTTTCCATTTTAGATGCACAGGCAAGCTAGACACACTGGAATGCAAAAGAGATGGCGCTGGGATACAATTGATACCGCCTGTGATCACCGGCAAGATCACTACGCGCCGCACTTTTAGCTTTAAGTACGGGAGGGTCGAAATACGAGCTAAACTACCTGCTGGAAAATGGATTTTACCAGGTATGGACTATTATGAAATAATGTTCGATTTTACACCAAAAGAAGTAGATGAATTCTCGTCTGTAAATACCTTTACCACCATTTGTACAGACTGAGCACATGAACCTACCTCAACCTCTCAATTATTTTCAATAAATTTTCAACCTTAACTGAATAATGTAAGGTTAATGTTCGATTGGTAAAATTTTACACTTTCTGGAAGGTTTGCCTGTTGGCGTCTCTACAACCAACATTGACAATTATGTCAGGCTAACAAATATGTGACCCTTACAGATTTTATACTACGCTAGTGCTAAAGCTCATTGGTTACATAGTTAAAGTTAAAGATCATCATTTAAAAAATTGGCATTAGGTCTAAAGCTTGTGGCACATTATAGCAGCACCGCAACAGCACGGCTGCAGCACGGCGTCGCCTCGAATTAAGACTACGGCTAGCTGCCAGCGCGCCACCCACGCGCTGTCCGCTCGCTCGCCGTTGCTACCTGGCCGCGAGGTGTAAGCTTGCTGTCACCGCAAACTCAATATTATTTTAAGACGATTATGATTGATGTTATGATTGAACACGACGTAATGACGTTGTTTCGCTGCCGGCTCGGATTCGGCGCGCAATTAGCACGCCGTCGGCGCGCTGTACGCATGAGGACCGCTCGCTTGCAGCACGCGGGCGGCGAGTCGAGTTGTGTGGAAGCGGCAAGCACGCTGACTGCTCGCCGTTGGCTTTTTCATATTGACATTACGAAATATATTATAATATACACGATTTAATGCTCTAAATTGAATGACAACTTAAATGCTGGTGTGGCGCCGTGCTGTTGCGGTGCCGCTATAATGTGCCATAACCTTAAACCTCTTTCAAATTAATTATTTCATTGCGTTGTCTAATTCTAATACAAGTTTATGACCTAAAGACATTTACTTCCAGAAATTAACCTTGAGCCTACAGACTACATCTATGGCTGGGATAACTACGCCTCAGGGCTGGTACGAATCGCCTTCTCTCGCAACGACGTAGACCCTGGTGTTAGAAATTATGTCTTGGGCGGACCAATATATAGTGGCAGCAAAATATACAATGCTCTATTTTTGGCGACAGGCGAAGACGACAATTATTTTAAATACTTCCACAACTATAGTATGACTTGGACTCCAGGTACCTACATACATTAAGAATGGTTTACCTACTCATCATCATCTGCCTGGTCTTTTCCAAGTTCGTTGCAGCACACCGGTAAAATCTCGACAATATATTCGCTGTGAAGCCATCATTAGCCGCATTTCGTAACAGTCAATTGTTTATACGGTCGATGCACATAGAAAAGCGTCTGCCTATCTGACCGATAGGCAGTCGCTTCTACTTTTTTTAAACGCTCGTACTTTTTTTACGGAAGGTGATGGTGAGTCACACAAAGTTTCAGCCTATTAAGCAAAGGTGGCTTTTCAGCCGCTGGCTCTCTTTAGACCTTTTAAGAGCCAAAGCTGATTTCCACGTGGATTAAAAAAAAGATTCATTTTTTAGTTACTCTACAATAGTACGTCTGCATCATCAAAAAAGCAAAGCTTTTCATACTTTTAAGAGATATATTTTAGTTGGCTGTGTGGACAAGCTGATCAAAAAGTTTTTTTTGTTTCAGAGATATTACGCTTTCAAGTGGATGGGAAAGCGACTCGCACTTATGGCTATGATAAAAGCAACGCTGAAGATCTGAGTTACAAAATCAAGCACGCATCAAATTGGAAGAAAGGCACTAAGATGGCGCCGTTTGATGAGATGGTATAAAATTCAATTAAAATTACAAAAATATATCCTAAAGTGCAACTGACCAAACCTACTATCGGGCCAATAGAACTTTTTTCTCCGTTTGCAACCGATCCTATACCGGACATATATTCGCCCCATCTTGAAGAGATGTTGACTCGTCGACCGCTCGGGCACGAAATTGGGGCTTCATTTCATTTTATGTGGTCAACTATAGTCAGGCCTTCTCTATTTAAGAAGTGTACTAAGGTCTTCAGTAGGTCAATTTAAAGGATCGTTCGAATTTATCATATATTTTGAAATTCCAGTTCCACTTGACCCTCGGTCTTCGCGTGGGAGGAGTCAATGAGTACAAAGACTCAGATAGCAAGCCTTGGAAGAACTTAGCCAGCAAGGCTATGATTCAGTTCTGGAGGGCAAAAGAAGAATGGCTCCCTTCGTGGTCTTACGGAGCTATGATGATTGACTATGTCAAGGTGTACGCTCTTTAGATAAGTCAAGACCTAGTGTCTGTTATGTTAAATTGTACGAGAATTTTAGATTTGTCCATTTTACTGTAAAGTTTTTCCTCTCAGTGTAAAATTGAATCATAATAAAAGCATTAAAAGAATCTCAATTTACGTTCCCTTTCCATCGTACCATTATTCCTACTCCTTTCCGGAATGGGTTGCCATTTAAGAAAAAAAGCATAAAGTAATACTAAAGTAGGAGCTACTGATAGCAGGTGCAGTCTCTAGTCTCTGCATGTTGGGGTGTCAAGCACCAGGTTTGCTGCTGGTGGTCTCAACTAAATAAAACCCCTATTTTCGATATATTAAGACTGTTATATTTACAAAGAGTATATAGCCGTATGTGCGCACACTAATCGTCGGTGAGCGAGAGTGGTCGGGGACCGGCCGCGGCGTATGTGCGCTGGCCTAGCGTAGGTGGGGCGTGTGATGACGCACGCTGACGCGGTGTCTCGGCCGGCGCGATGTGAAGGTCCGGAACACTGCATTATATGAAGTTTTCAGTAGAATGCTAGAAATAATGACTTGCTTTCAAATCAAATCATAAATCAAATGAAATTGTTTATTCGCGTTTAATTCCTAATAAGTGTCTACTGCATTCTGTGCATCAACGTGTCAAAAACAACATAAGGAAGCTGAACTCAATGTACCTATACTGTAACTGAATGAAAGTATCTGATCGTTGTGGTCACGCCAGTCTTACGTTATCTGACCTACAAGAAGTCACCTAACCTACTTGCCCTATTATAATATCTCCGCTCATTTTTCCATCTTTTTTTTCTTTTTAAGGACGTCAAACCGCTGTGGGTTAGCAGCGGTGAGGGAGTGTCAGACTCTTACTGACTAAAAACCGTCGTGTTCCGTCGTAGGCCTTTTATGTACCAGAGTCGCGGTAACTCTTTAGAACAATCCAGCAGCCCCGGCAGACCTTGGCCCTGCTGGGCCCCGCGGGGATGCTAACATTTCTTTCGAGGAGCGTGTGGAACAACGCGCGCCGCTGACACGGGTCTGTCTGTTGTCTAAAAATAGACAAGAGCTATGAGCCACCCGAACTCACTGCCCACAGAACCACGCTTACGGTGGCCGGGAGTCGTCTCGCGACACCCGGCGCCCGTGTTGTCTACCTGGTCCAGCGCGGCGACCGTTATGAGAGGTGCGAACTCTCTGGCGTTCCGCCGCCTCCTTCTCGAGCATGACTGCTTCACATAAGGAGGAGACGGCATCCCATTCCCTCTCGCCCACGACCATGGTCTGAACCAGGGCCGGATGCGAGAGTTCGCCGCCGCCTAAAGCCTCGACAAGGACCCGGGGCGGTGACCTTCCCACGCAGGGCACTCCTGGACTGTGTGGTCCACCGTGTCCTCGGGGCTGTGCGCACAGTGGTGACTGTCCGCACAGTGATGACTCATCTTTCCATCGTCCATGGTTTTTGCAGTATAACAGTACTCTTGACGGCACCAAGATTACTCTTAACGTTCGCATGGACAAAAGCGTATTCAACCTCTCGCGCTTTAGGGCGAAACGCAAAGTAACGACTGTCTCCGTTGCCGAAATTCAGTATGCCGACGACGTCTGCCTCATGGCTGCATTTTCATCAAGCATTGCTGATCTCCAGGACTGTCTCGACCACCTAGACGAGTCCTGCCGCAAATTTGGCTTAGTAATCAGTGCATCAAAGACCCAGATTCTAAAACAGCCCGCAAGAGGGAAATCTGCGGATAACGTGCCTGTTTACCTTGGCAAGATCGGGTTCCCAATACGGATGTTCTTCGACGGACGGGCTTGGCGGGCATGAAGTGCCTTCTGATGAAAGGTCAGCTGCGTTGGTGCTGGTGCCGAAAACTATTTTCTATTCGGAAATCAGTTCGGGTAAACGACAAGCTGGAGGAAAATATTTGCGTTACAGGGATGTATTAAAGCGCCATTTAAAATCGACCGGCTTATCCCCGAACTCATGCGAGGACCTAGCCACCCAAAGATCTGAGTGGCGAAAGGCAGTCCATCAAGGACTAGAAAGCTTCGAGTCCCACCGTCTTGAAGACCTTGACGGTAAACGCCTGGCCCGTAAAACTCGTCCTAAACCGTCGTATAACTACACTTTTAATGCGAACGAAGAGGTCTACTGTGCTTCATGTGACCGAGTTTTTAAAAACAAATTCGGGTTCGCAAGTCACCGCCGGGCCCATGAGCGAAGACAGATTGCCGGGAATTGACAGGGTGTCGCCGTCGACGGACACGTCTGGGAGGACATCATCATCATCATCATCAATTACTAGGCGACGACAGCTAGAAAAGTATGGAAATCTTCTACCCGATGGTCGGTCGACTTAGTAAAAAGGTTCTACCTCTATAAGCTGGTAGTTCTTTATAAATTATCATTTTTGTCATAAGCTGGGGGTCTGACTGTTAAACTGCACTGACGTAAGGAATGGGACTCCTTTTTTACCCTTCAGATACGGAAAGCTGGGAATGGAAGAGACAATAACCTTCTCGTGCGTTCATTGAGATTTTTTGTATGTTAAAAACGGGACAACAAAACTTTTGTCTTTCTAGTATACTCGATACAGATACTCGAGTTTGGCACATCTAAAGTGCGTACACCCTGACATAGTCAACCTTCATAGCTCCGTCAGACCACGTAGGGAGCCATTTCGATTTTGCTGTCCAGAACTGATTCACAGCCTTGCTGGCTAAGTTCTTTCAGGGCTTGCTCTCTGAGTCTCTGTACTCGTTGACTCCTCCCACGCGAAGACCGAGAGTCAAGTGGAACTGGAATTATGAAAGTAGATTTATTCAAATTCGAATAATCCTATAAATTATCTCATTGCTGCAGTGTGATTCTATAGGACTTCACTCTAAACCTCGCATCTGAATCCGCCGTGAGTTACTACACTAGCGCTACTCTTGCGAGCGTGTTTGCGAGTTGATCTAAATTAAACTCGACATTTTGACAGATAAAGTATGAGAAGACTTTTAGAACATTTTGAACCGAATGTGAAGTGAGAGTGAATAGCGAAGTGAAATGCGAGTTGTTGTCTGAATTTTATAGAATCGACGTACAGAGTTTCATTGCTACTTGTACTCTTCTCAAATAAAGAACGCTGACCATCATCATCTGTCTAAGCTTTTCCCAACATGTTGAGGTCGGCTTCCAATAACACCGACGGCAGTTGTGTTTCAATGCTTTACATGAAGCGATTGCCTATCTGACCTCCTAAACCACTGCTTTACACACTTAAGATTATATCTAGACACACGGCAGTGTGTCCGCCAAGTTCGAGCAAAAAAAGCGACACACCGGCCGTGGGTTATATTACACGAACCATTTCGGGCCAAATTCGACCCCCCTGTAACTCAAAATCTATTTTATTTACGCATATCAAATTTCTAGTATCTGTTGAGACCCCCTCACTTATCTAAAATACAAAATTTCATTAATATACCTATTGTAGGTCTTGAGATATTGCCGTCAGAAAATCGCTATTTTTACTATACACTCACTGACTGACTGACTGACTGACTGACTGACTGACTGACTGACTCACTCATCAAAAACCTAGACCACTTCCAATGGTCGTATTGACTTGAAATTTGGCATGGAGGTAGGTCTTTATGTCAAGGTAAAGGGAAAAATCTGAAAATGGCCAAGTGTGAGTCGGTTTCAAAATAATGAAGGTGTTTTATACCCGGTGTAAATTTATACCCCTAAGGAACTAATGGTCGTATTGACTTGGAATTTGGCATGGAGGTAGGTCTTTATGTCAAGGTAAAGGGAAAAATCTGAAAATGGCCAAGTGTGAGTCGGTTTCAAAATAATGAAGGTGTTTTATACCCGGTGTAAATTTATACCCTAAGGAACTAAAACGAACTAAATTTATTTATATTTATATAATATATCTTCGAATGGTACAAAGGTTTGTATTTAGTCAAAGTAAAGTAAAAATCTGAAAACGGCCAAGTGTGAATCACTTTCGAAAATAACGAATGTGTAACTTTGATCCACGAACATAATATATGATAACATGTCATGTCAGTCAGTTGGTAAATCTAGTCCATTTAGTTAATCTAGTTCATTTCTTTGTAAGAAACATAGTGCATATTAAAAAATCTAAAAAATAGTATAAATGAGACATTTCTTTAACTAACTTCATCATAAGAAAAAAATAAAATAAACAACCTTACAAAAATAAATGAAATCCCACCCAAAACAAAAATGTGAAAGACTGCCAAGTTCGATAATATGGGAATGCTTCGCCTATAAAAGAAGTGAGATCTGAATAAGTACCAAGTTCCATACACATACCTCAGTTAAAAATAGTTACTTTTTAATGATGATTACTTGGCAAGTTTTAATAGAAAATTAAATACTTGATTCATTGCGTTTAGTAGGTTTATAACAAGGTGTATGAAAACTTGCCAAGTAACATCATTAAAAAGTAACTATTTTTAACTGAGGTATGTGTATGGAACTTGGTACTTATTCAGATCTCACTTCTTTTATAGGCGAAGCATTCCCATATTATCGAACTTGGCAGTCTTTCACATTTTTGTTTTGGGTGGGATTATATTTACTTTTAACTGGATCGCATACCATCTCATCAATCGGTGCCATCTTAGTTCCTTACTTCCAATTGGATGCGTGCGTTATTTTGTCCTTCATATCTTCAGCGTGGCTTTTATCATAGTTAAACGAGTCCATCTCCTTGCTATCCACATAAAAGATAAGTGTCTCTACATTTTTTTGCCTTGAAACCTAAACAGTTTTGCTCATAATGGTAAAAAAATAGTACCTAATATATTGTAATAGGCTAATGATGATGTACCTGACAAATCTATTCCATACTTGAGTTAAGACATTTCTACTATCTATAGGACTTATGTATGCCTACGTATTGAAAAATTGGACGAAAATTGTTTGAGATGAGGATAGACCCCTGACTCTGGACATTTATCGTCCTTAAATTACTACCTGATCGGGCCACACATTTTATCAAAATTGGATTCTGACTAAAAATAACCGATTGATATCCTGTCATAAAGTCAAGTAGGTATTGGTAGGATTTGTTATTATATTTTAAGACTAGCTGTTGCCCGCAACTTCGTCTGCGTGGGCAATATAGAATAGTCAAAATACTACTTATCCCGTAGGTGCATTCTTTCACGTGACAGTATAATTAGGATTAGCACTTAGCAGTCGCATAGATTCATTGATCAAGGTTGTATTGTGGATGTGACCATTTATCTAAACAAAAGAAGTAAAGTTTGTGACGTTGTGAATATCTCTGGATCTAGTCAGCCAATTTGGAAAATTATTACGTATGGTGCGTAAGTAATTTTCACAAGAAACAGTTATAATCTATGTATTGAGTCTATATGCTTTGAGTCTGACAAAGCTGTCATTTGTACATTTTCTGCAGCTGCTGCGACTAATCAGAAGCCAGAAAGTCTGTCAGTCTTACCATGGATATCGGCGCGATCCTCGGGTGTGTGAGTAGCGCGGTCGCCGCGCGTGCGTCGCGAGCACGCTGCATGAACGTCGCGTTTTGCTGCCCTGCGGCATGTGTGAAGAGTGCAAGCGACGCGCTCGCGGCGAGCACGCGGCGCTCGAGTTGCGTTCTTACCCCTTCGCCCGCTATCCCCGCCGCCCGCTAAACGCCTTAGGGTCAGTTCACACCGAGACGCGACGCGACGCGACGATACTCAAAGAGGCCAATGATTTCGCGCTGCGCCGCGCGGCGTTGCGAGTTGTCACAATGTAATGTGTATCTTTTCGTGTAGTGAATAAAGTATATTCTGAGTCGCTCTGTGAAAAATGTGCGCGCAGCGTCGCGCCGCGTCGCGTCTCGGTGTGAACTGACCCTTAGCAGTTAAACGTCAAGGAGAGCGGCGCGGGCGCGCCGCGAGCGCGCTGTAGGTAAATGCCGCAGGGCAGCAAAACGCGACGCTCACGCAGCGCGCTCGCGACGCACGCGCGGCGCCCGCGCTACTCACACACCCGAGGATCGCGCACGCCTAATGTGGGGGAGGCCTAAGCCGGGACTCCACCGAAATGTTTGCATTAGTTCACGAATAAGCAAAATGTACGTATCTGTGAGAGTCCACTTCATGTGTTCGTACTTGAAACCTGCAGTTTTGCCAAGATTTTCAAAATGTACGCTTGCGATTTGTCATTTCTTGGTGGAACCAGCAAATCGAAAGAAACATAAGTGTTGTATACTGTGCGTCACTACCGCACACCGGGAAAATACTATTGTGCCCGACAGGGTCCATAATTGTGACTAATATCTATAACCTACCAACAACCTGTAATACATTATGGTATGCAATAAAGAATTGAGAATTGAGAAAAAAAATTCGCTCTTGCGGAGGACGTTTATATACCATATTTTGTGTCACACAGGACGACAGTAAGTATCCACCGAAACACTTTCAAAGATCTGATGAACGAACAAATCAGACCTGACTTGGTCACCTGGGGCCAATCAGAGCTCTATGAAGCGATCATATGCTTTGGCTCCTACTGTTATTGTGGTTTCTGAAAATGTATTCACCTCATTCAACGATGAATGTAATTCTGATGGTACTATTAAGAACACTTGCTTAGCGCAGAAGCTGACGTTGGCAGGTCGACTCTTTTGACTTCTCGAATAGGATACCATTGGTTTTTGTGCAATGCACACCTGCAATGCATGCTGGATTAGGATAGGATACAGGTGGATAGGATTTGCAACAGAGAACAATTCTGTCTTTGTGATTGAATGACATCAAACGTAGTTTTATATAAAAGGTGTTTTTTTAGACTTGGCTCGGGTCTCACTGAGACTGTTCGTAATCGTGACCAGTGTATTTGCGATCAGAAGTTGAAAGTAAGTATGTCTCTGGTATGCGACGCGCAATTTGTACGTTTTCAGACGCATAAAGCATTTTACGTGTGTATGGTATTAAATCGAGAAAGCTCCCATTACTTATCTGCACTTTGTATCTGGGCTTGTTTTTAAAGCTACAGAATCCTACATTACCTACCTACCTCACGCTTAGCAGCGCTTGCGAGACAGGTCCTCCTTTCTTCTAGGATTAAGTTTACATATTTTGCATCAGAAAAATAATTAAGGTCTACTTAATACTACTCACTCAAAGTAATTTGTTTTAAGGCCACCACATTAGTGGAAGATAAGCTAAACTATGTTTATGAAAAATCCTCATATGAACTCCATCTGTAACTTTAAATGATAATTAATTGTTATACTAAAGTCATCATTTTTGACATAATGTTCAAAAAATAATTTAGATAACACCGTTTTAAATTTGGCTGAGAACTATTAATTTTCCTTTCATCAAGGTAATAATTATAATTGGATTTTGATGTGGCACGGCAAACTGACAAACACTATTGAAATGTCTATCGAAAAATTACACTACGTGTTAAAATATGGTGAATTACGGAAAATACACAACTCCATCTGTTGAAATAATAATCCTCTATAAAGAATGTATGGTAATTTATTGTCATTTACCACCTCGCTCCTTTGACAAATTTTATGTATTTTATTTAACACAGATTACCACAGATGGAGCTACTTTAACCTTGGCTAAACAAAATTTTCATATTTTTTTTTCTTCCGAAGTTACTTATGAAGGTGTGATTTTCTGTGTAAAGGTTAATAATAGGCCGATCAACTAAATATAAGTACAACATTCAAATGTACAGTTTTGACAAACAGATTGCGTGTCGTAATATTTTAAAACTTGAATTCACAAAATTAATCATATCTTTTAATAGAGTGAATCGATTTCGATGAAACAAAAGCTAAGTAATACCCCAAGTTACGTAGAATTTTTGTATATAAGCATTGTCTGCATTAAATTCGTAGATTTTACGTGAATCCCGAACAAACAAACAGATAAACAGACAAACAGACAAAAATGACAAAAATGATGGAAATGGGTTCTGTTAGTTATCCCTTACTATGCTGGCTATTTTTTTTGTCAATTTCTTCAATGTACAAAAATTACTTTTCTACAGATTTATTATATGTATAGATTTGATAGCGGATTTGTCATATTATGAAGTAAAGATATAGGTATGATGAAGTAAGGATAAAGGACGGCCTTGGCAACAGCAAAGAACATCTCAACAACGATGGTTGCCTTACACTCTTGCTCCTTGCCATTCCTTTATAGTTAACTTTGCAAACTCTCAGTGATTCATTATTAAACAGTATACTACCCATTATGCGAGGTTTATTACTTTATTCATTATTTAGGTCACATTTTGAGGAGTTCGTGGTATATAGCCACCCTACACCCATACATTGATCATAGAGTGGATGGATGGTTGTTAACGATGGAATTAGTTTTTGTTATTTTATCTTTTGTATTTTTTACCCTTTGATTTTTGTTGTAATATTTTTAATTTCATTAAACTAATAAATTGACCAACGAGGGCGAGGCTCGTACGCATTCCAAACTCCTTGCAGTACTGGCTGCAACTAGCTGTTTACTTTTTAGTTTGTCTTTTGTTTCTGTTTTGAGTTGTCATCGCGCCGTCTCGCAGCGAGTCGCCCTCTCGTTTTTTCTTGACTTCTTTAACTGGTTGTTTTATTTTAAGGCCGGGTTTTCACTCTTTCCCGGTGTTTACCGCAAACTATTGATACAGTCCACCTCCCACCGAGCACATCCGTTGGTCCTTCGAGCCGGATCGTTCCAGCAACTTGGATACTTCGTACACCGCGAACTGAGAAAAAAAAAATGGTGAACACGCGAAGCGCGGCGCGCCGGGAACAAGATATTGAAGAACCTACGCCTACTAATGTAAAGAAGTCCGAGGCTAGCAGAAGACCATTGGTAAAATCTCCTTCTGCGAGGTCTTCAGTGAAGGCGAGGAGGGCACGATTGATACTCGAGGCGGCGGAACAAATGGCGCTTCTGAAAATGGAACTCATTGAAAAGAAGCTGGCTGCCGACCTGGCGAAGCTGGACAGCTGCGGCTCGCAGTCGCTAGCTGATGGTGAAACTGGTGAAGAGGAAAATGCGTCTCGGATCGAGGAGTGGGTGAAGACACAGCGCGTCACTAGCTGTTACGACGATGCGCTGCGCCCGGCACAACGGCAAGACGCTGTCTTGCAGCAATTGGATAACGCCGGCCCATCCCAGCTCGGGAACGTGCAACCAAACCAGAGCGGTACTGACGACGGCACTATGCACATGCAATCGGCATGTGTGCCTAAGGACCTAGCCGCCGCCACCGCAACCACCAACGCCAACCAGGCAGAAACTAAGCTGCTTAACCGACTGTCTATGCCAAAAGACCTACCGAAGTTTAACGGTGACCCGCTTGATTGGCTACAGTTTAAGCAAGCATATGAAGAGTCTTCTCAAGTCTGCAAGTTTAGCGACCGAGAAAACTTATGTGACGTCACTGCGTGCGGTCAACCGCATCATCGCTTGCTGCACTACGTGCCGACCGCTGCCGCCGAAGTCGTCGTCACCCCAAGCACGGCGACACAATCTAGCAGTGTACCAACTGAAGTGGTAACTCACGTTGACACCAACCACAACGAATGGTCAGTGCGGTTGAAGGTGGTTCCAGTAATGATTCACGGAGCTAATGGTGCATTCCGTGCAAGTGCACTTGACGACGGCTCCAACGTCTCAATGATCAGCGCGTCGTTGGCTGCGCGCGTCGGTCTGCGCTGGCGTACACAGACCATGCGAGTTCGTGGCGCATGGAACAAGAACGAGTTAGTGTGTGCGGCAGAACTAGTGGACTTAATCGTGTCTAACAAACTCGGTGAAAAGTTTAATATAAGTGCGCGTAGTGTCAACGAACTGAGCTTGCCAGAACAAAGGTCAGTGAACTTTCAGTGCGAGACCTATGGCCTCTTACGCGATATTAAAGACGATCTGTGTTTTGCGTCGCTAAAACCCGATGTGCTTATAGGGCAAGATAACTACCATTTATTATTTCCTTTAGAGACACTAGTAGGCAAGCCAGGCGAGCCGTGCGCCACCCTCTCACCATTGGGTTGGTGCCTGCACGGCAGAGTACCGGGTACTCAAACTGATCACACAACGTTGTGTATGTCGGTCGTTGCTACTGCCGATGTCTCCGCGACCGCCGAGCTGCACGACGACGTGCGACGTTCCTTCACGCTGGAGCCAATGGGTGCCTCACCAGCAAAGCATCAGCTGTCGGCTAATGACCTCGTCGACCCTACGAGCGCTACGAGCAGCGCTACGCCCGTAGCGGACAACACCAGTACTACGCCGCTGTCGACGACGTCGCTCAAGCAAACTATTATGAAGCCGACTAAGCTAAATATAGTAGATATAGCCACACGAGAAAACTACGATTGCTCGCTGTTACAAGATGAGTGGCTACAGGGACCTGCCTTCTTGTATAAGCATCCGAAATATTGGCCGCTAGATGTCGTTGAACCTGCGAACAAAGAGTTATTAGAATGTGTAACAGTAATTGATAACACCATAGAAACCTGTAACTTACCTGTACCTGAACCTTCACGCTTTTCTTCATGGCTACGCTTGCTACGAACAACAAGTCGAGTACTTACCTTTGTTGATAACATTATCAAGGCCATCAATAAGAGAAAACAGAAAGCTTCCACCTGTAATCTGAATGATGACGTGATGGACAGGGCTGAACGCTTACTAATAAAGCACTCACAAGCTTTATCATTTGGAAAAGAGATTAAGCTACTTCAAGCGTCTACGGCACTACCTACTTCGAGTAAGCTACTTACTTTATCTCCGTATCTAGATGAGCACGGAGTCCTGCGATGTGGAGGCCGCATCAACGCTGCTCCTGAAATAACTCCAGATGTTAAGCAACCTGTTATACTAGATGGTCGCAGTCACATTACTCAGCTGATTGTGAAGCATTATCACCAAAGAGCGTTCCACGGCCACCAGGAGATGGTGGTAAATTAGCTGAAACAGAAGTACTGGATTGTACGTATTAGACCTACTGTTAAACATATTATTTCAAAATGCATGCTGTGCAGATTCAGGCGTGCACAGCCTCGACCTCCTCGAATGGGAGACTTACCTGAGGGACGATTGGCGCATCATCAGCGTCCCTTTACCCACACTGGAGTGGACCTGTTCGGACCTATGGAAGTGACCATAGGACGCCGCCGAGAAAAAAGGTACGGCGTGTTGTTTACCTGTCTCACTGTGAGGGCTATACATGTTGAGCTCGTAGGAAGCCTTACTACCGATGACGTCATAATGGCTCTCCGACGAATGGCAGCCAGACGCGGGTGGCCGCGACACCTTTACTCGGATAATGGTACTAATCTGAGAGGCGCCTACAAGGAGTTGAAGAAGTGTGTCTCCGAATTGGATGAGAAACTCTTAGCTGACGGAGTAAAGAGTTACAGCATGACCACTACATGGACATTTTCCCCTGCCAGCCCACATTGGGGTGGGGCATGGGAGCGACTCATCAGCTGCGTGGAAAACGCACTGAAGGTCGTGCTGAAAGAGCGAGCACCTCGAGACGCTGTTCTACAAACTCTCATGACAGAGGTAGAAGTGATGGTAAACAGTCGGCCCCTCACCCATGTGAGCGTTGAGCCGAACACTGACGAGACATTAACACCCAACCATTTCCTCCTTGGCTCATCCTCAAACCTACCGACTATGGGCACCTTTGATGAGTCAGATACATTCTTGCGCAAACAGTGGAGGATTGCTCAGCAGCTGGCTGACTCATTCTGGCGACGGTGGGTGAAGGAGGTGCTGCCGGACATGCGTCCGCGAAAGAAGTATCAGCAGGAGCAGAGGCCCTTACAAGTGGGTGACCTCGTTTTAATTGTCGATCCCGCATCCCCACGAAACGTTTGGCCACGTGGCATAATTCGAAGAGTGATGCCAGGCCAAGACGGCCGCATCAGAGTCGCCGAGGTGCAAACAAAGTCGGGCATATTGCGACGACCGGTAGCACGAGTTGTGTATATAGCTATCGGGAATGAGTGCTGACGCACTGGGGTGGGGGATGTTAACGATGGAATTAGTTTTTGTTATTTTATCTTTTGTATTTTTTACCCTTTGATTTTTGTTGTAATATTTTTAATTTAATTAAACTAATAAATTGACCAACGAGGGCGAGGCTCGTACGCATTCCAAACTCCTTGCAGTACTGGCTGCAACTAGCTGTTTACTTTTTAGTTTGTCTTTTGTTTCTGTTTTGAGTTGTCATCATAGAGTATAGTAAATAGATTGGGAATAGAGAACCCACTTCGATTTTTTTCTGCAACCTTCAAACGATTTTTGAAGCGCCATCTGGTATCGTCTGCCGAAACAAATTGTTTATGTGTGCGTACATCCCATTTCACACACATGTATACATCAGTATTGTCTACAGGTTATTCGTCATCTCGACAGACTAAACTCACCATTAAAGTGTCGAGTTGGTGAAACTCGAAATTTGTACATTTATCATGTCGTCAACTCGCCACTCAAGATTTTCATTCGTGTCCAGTTAGTGAAACTTAGATTTTATCACTTTTATGTTTTCGCCAACTGGATACATTGTGTCACAAACATCATCGGCCACTGAACGTCCATTTTGCAAACGTTTGAAACGCGAAAAGTTGATTCCCAAACTTGGCGAAAACATAAAAGTGATAAAATCTAAGTTTCACTAACTGGACACGAATTAAAATCTTGACGTGGCGAGTTGACGACATGATAAATGTACAAATTTTGAGTTTCACCAACTCGACACATTCGTGGTGAGTTTAGTGTGTCGAGATGACGAATAACCGTCTATAGATATTCTAGGGAATTTGTTCATACGTACGTACTTACAAAATATAGCCACAGAATGTAGAAAATAGTTATTTATTGAAATATGGAAATACAACACAGATTACTACAACTCAACAGAACAACGTTATGTAGGAACATTTAGAAAGTACTTAGTAGGCGACCTGGAATTAAATAAAAATCATATTTACTTATGTTTATGTTTATTGTAATAAATTTGTGCTGAAAGTTTAGTTTCATCATCCTCATCACGATATTGGATTTTACCTGATAAAATTCGATTAATTGAGCGGCACCAACTATATACCAAAATATTTATTGTAATGTTTTCAAAAACATTTCTTAATTCTATCTTGTGGATATCGCAGGTGAAAGGATAATCCACAAATATGTCTAAAAACATTTTTATCTTTTCTTTTAATTTAGTTTTTGGCACATTCTTTTCAAAATTTCTACTACAATATTTTGTATGTCTTTAAAACTTTTTCCGCCACTATATTGGGATACAACAGACAATGTTTTCCTTTTGTATATTCTTTTGCCCTTATATAACTATTTGATTTTAATTGACTGTCGCCAGTTAGTTCAGTTTTGCAGTGCCTGCATGATTTAGCAACTTTTTTAAAACATTTAGCCAGCACCCACCCACATACATAATTGGCCTGACCAGCATCAGCAGGCTCAGAATTTAAATTTATAAAAGGCACCTCAATTTCGTCATTTTCTTCTTGCTGAAATGGTAGAACCTCATTACTGGGAACATTAGAAGTGTTTTCTAAAAGTTTGTCTTCCAAAAAGAAACTCAATGTCTGAAGACAATCATTGTCATCATTTTCACAGTTAGCGTTAAGTGAATGGGGTGAGTTATAATTATTTAAAAGAAGTGATTTATAGGCACCTTCAAAGCTAATTGTGTTGGGTGCCGTATTCCTCACCCCAAAACTTCTAATGTTCCCAAAAAAATTTTCCAGTGGGTCCTGGTTAAAGTTTCTGGTCATCATTGTATCAAATAAATATTTTTGGGATAATATTTTCCACAACTGTTGCATGCCCTCAATAGTACGTATAAAATTTTTATTGAAGGTACCGAACTCGTTTCAATTAATCTTATTTTATTTTCCTTTTCTTTTTTAACTTTAATAAATTTTATTGATTTTAATACCTTTTTGGCATTTTCCCATAATTCATGATGAGGAGAATTGTTTCTAACACCACATTTATACATTTTTCCATGTATCATATTAAATGAGCTTGAATTTAAGGAATCAAATAAATTGTCCATCATTTTGGTAAATGTAATTACTTGGCGGCACTCATTAGATAAATCGCCCCTAGCAGATAAATGTTCTGCAGCTGTAGCAACACTGCGGCTAAAAATTTGGGTTGCGTGTTTGACCTTCATTTTTTATTTTCTCCACATAAATATGTTCATCAGTTAGTTTCTGACATATTTTTAATTCACCATGTAATTTGTCCGCTTCATAAATTTTCTGGTAATATTCCCATTTTATCGTCTTTTCAACCTTTTCTTCGAAGTCGAAATATTTTAAGTCCTTCGTAAGTAAATTGTTTCTTACCCTTTCAATAAATGAGGGACATCAAATAATGGGATAATTTTAGATTTCCCTACTTCCATTACATCATGTCTCCATTCCTTATTTTCTTTTATGAATTTTATTCTACTATCTTCAATAATTTCATTCACTACACTGACATTTACTGTGCTTTGGTCGCACACTGTGCACAAAATATTAAGCCCTGTACCCTGAACATATTTAATGACTTTTATAGTCAAGGCTTTTAATTCTGCTTTGTTAACAGAATTTGTAAAAAAGTATGCAACAGGCTGTTTAAATTTTTCTTTAATCCTTTGACCATGTAAACTAAAACATGGTCAGCAATTTTACTACGCCAAGCGAATCCCTTTAATTTATCCTTAGATCCGTCGTAATGGATCTGCGGCGATATTGACATCTCGTCAAAAATAAGACAGCAGAGGCGATCTTCTGGACTTAATTCCTTCACAGTCTTTCTCATTTTTATGAATAAAAACTTATTTAGCCCCGACTCTATTTCAATTTTCGCAAGAAGCCTTTTAATGATTTTATAGAGGGCAATGTAAAGTATTTATATAAAAGAGTATAACTCTTGGGACTCTTTTGTACATGGAGAGACAAAACTTTTTCCTTTAAAGTAAACCTCCGCCCACGAGCTCTCTTGTGAGTTTGGGTGTACTGCATGTTTGTGAATATTTTGCTGCAGTTGTCATATTTCTCGTTATTTTTTAAACAATTTGTATTGCTAATTTTATCAACGCTGGCTAATCTTTCTTTCAAACTACTACTCCGTTTACGTAACCGAATAATTTCGGTTTTTAAATTCTTCATTTGGAATCTTGAAATCTTTAATTCATTCTCCAGCGATGAAGTTGATTTCAGTTTTTCTGCAAAAAAAACTTTTACTTTACTACTTTCCACACCCAGATAAAAGTAGCCTATGTATAAACATTTTTTTTGGATATCTTATGGTATAAACTACATTGGCACTTACTTTTGTCTCCTTTAAGTTTCCGTCTTTGTTGTATACCATGTTTACTGCAATAATTATGTTCTGCTGCTATAACACACGCATTGGGAGGTGCAGCTGAAAATAAAATAATAATAATTCACCATTGTCATTGTAAACATCAAAATTACTAGTGTGAGTTACATGAGGATTATTAACCTAAATTGTCATTACAATAAATCAAGTTGAAGTGTGTTTGTAATGACTACACAACAGTTACATATTACTTAATGCAGTAATTAATTATGGTAGCTAGTTAAACATAATTTGAGAATGTAGGTAGCCAAGCGTTTACATACCAGTGATTATTTGCTTTGATGTAGAAGGCAGATCCCATATATTATGTTCAGGCATAGGAAGTTCAGTTGGTATATGTGGAGTTGCAGGAGGCATATGAGCATCTTGTGATGGAGCACCTGGAAATAGTAAAAACAAGTCTAAGATCCCACTAAACAACAACCTTCACCGAGTTGGTTAAGGGGTGAATGAACAGTATTTTATATCCAATTAAATATTACTATACTGCAAACAGGTGGCCTTAAAGGTATCTATGAAAAAAATGAAATTTAAAAAGCGTCGCCCCCACCCAGAATACAAAGGGGGCGGGATTCTCCATCGCGATTAGCTCCGGTACCCGCCTGGGGTATTATTACTCTATTTCGTAGTCGCATTAAATTATATTAGGAGCAATGTTTTAAAACTTAAGAAAAAGAAAAGTTAAGAGGTGAAAGAGAGAAGGTGACTGCAGAGTACATATTTTAAAGTAATAAGATATATATTTTATCAGACACTGAAGAGAAGGTAAAGGGAAGGGAAGGTTAGTTGGGAAGTTGGGACCGTTAGTTGGAAAGGGTTAGCCGAGGTGTTATGACTATATTTTCTGATGGTACCTCATGTTTACCAATTGGCACAGGGTCGTCTAGTTCTTACTGACTTCTTTAAGCGTTCATGCCTTCCCCATCACGTCAAGGTGGCCCCATGGGGATTATTATTATAAAAAATGCAGTATTTAATTATGGCAGCTAGTTAAACATAATTTGAGAATGTAGGTAGCCAAGCATTTACGTACCAGTGACTATTTGCTTTGATGTAGAAGGCAGATTCCATATATTATGTTCAGGCATAGGAAGTTCAGTTGGTATATGTGGAGTTGCAGGAGGCATATGAGCATCTTGTGATGGAGCACCTGGAAATAGTAAAACAAGTCTAAGATCCCACTAAACAACAACCTTCACCGAGTTGGTTAAGGGGTGAATGAACTGCATTTTATATCCAATTAAATATTAATATACTGCAAACAGGTGGCCTAAAAGATTTCAGTTCAGTTTAATTGTGAATAATTAAGAATTTTGTTTTCTTAATGGCAATTTTAACTCAGTAGGTGGCATTGCGATCTAGTTCAAGAATAAAGATCTAAATCTTACCCTGAAGATGGAGAGTAGGAACAGCTATGTTATTTAAACGGTTGTTGCGATTCTTAAACTTGTCTGCAAAATGTATGTCACAGATGACTCGCTTTCTGTAAAATTTGATATCATCTGCAGTCTCCAGTTTTCCACCAACTATATTAACCCAGGCTTTGAATAACTCAGGATTCTTTTCTGGGTGTGGAAATTGATGTTGTGTCACACCTGAAAAATAAATTACAAAAATATGAAGTTTGTATGCTGATATTGTATAGTGTATGTATGAATGAATACCTATTACCTATGTATGTGTGCGCGTGTCTATCTATGTATGTCTATCTTATTAAATCATGTATCATTTCATATGGGATTCAGTAATAAATGGTTACTCGTAAGGAACTGTGTTTCTCTAAACGCCCAACCTTATAATTGACTGAGTTGGTATCTCCCGTGATGACAAGTTTATCCGGATGACTAGGAGCTTTCAGGAGCACGATTCTGGGGCCCGATTCTGTTAAGTTAATAATGTCAAAATTGAATAGAAATTGCATCGCAACAGCTTTTTTAACCATATCGGGCATTCTGTTACTAATATAAGACCAATCGTATTCCAACGACATTCGATTGGTTTGCGATTGGTCTGCCATTTTGGTCTATATTACCATAATATTCTTAGTCTATATTGCCATATTGCAATCGTAAATCATTTGCAGACAAAATGATTCATTATTGAATGACAGAAAGGATAAAAACGTTTATTTCAAAGAAAAATTGCGCAGAATCCTGCCCTGCTAATTTTACTTTAGCGACATGCGATTCACATCCGACTGAGATCCAATCACGACTCAATTACGATTGAAGCGTATGTGGCATTCCACTATTTTTTCTTTTAAATAAACGTGTTTATCCTTTTCTGTGATTCAATAATGAATCATATTGTCTGCAAACGATTTACGATTGCAATATGGCAATATCATCATCCTCGAGCCTTTTCCCAACTATGTTGGGGTCGGCTTCCAGTCTAACCGATTCGAATTATTCCCAACTAGCGACCCGCCCCGGCTTCGCACGGGTAACAGTATTTCTCCATTATTTAATAGATGTTATTATACATAAAACCTTCTCATGAGTTACTCTATCTATTAAAAAAAACCGCATCAAAATCCGTTGCGTAGTTTTAAAGATTTGAGCGTTCATAGGGACATACAACATGACACATGACAGAAAAAGCGACTTTGTTTTATACTATGTAGTAATAGTCCCCTCTAGCGCTGTCCTCCGGGTGATAGTTGTCTTCAGTTATCACCGGGTGACAATTGTGCCGACTGTTCCCTTTGAAAACTGACTAGAGGGACAAATGGGAAGTCTATTTCTCAGTTGTCACCGGGGGGGTGACATTTGCTACGGTTCCTTCTTCCTTCCAAAGAAAAAAAAATGTAATTACCATAGATTTCAGGTTTTTTATTTATTATGCTACATAGAATCTTCCAAAGAAAAAAAAATGTAATTATCATAGATTTCAGGTTTTTATTTCTTATAACAAACAACATTGTGTTTCCTTTAATAGGTACATCACATATTATTAATTTCTATTAACACCAATCGTTTTCTTAATTTTATTTAATTTAACAAGATTACAAACTGTGTTACAAATAAGCATGCGACTAATAAGCACTTTTAACTTAACCATTAGTGATTATCTGTGATTAGTATTAATTAAAGTTATCTGTGATTGTGCCTATTATAGGAAACATAATGTTGTTTTGTTTTTATAGTAGTATTAACTACTATAAAAAATCGATTTTGTAAGCCTGTTGACATTGTGTTAGTTAAAATAATAATATATATATTTTTTATGTGATTCTATGTAACATAATAAATAAAAACCTGAAATCTATGGTAATTACATTTTTTCTTAGGAAGGAAGAAGGAACCGTAGCAATGTCACCCGTGACAACTGAGAAATAGACTTCCATTTGTCCCTCTAGTCAGTTTTCAAAGGAACAGTCGGCACAAATTGTCACCCCGTGATAACTGGGAAGACAATTCGGCTGTCACCCCGAGGACAGCGCTAGAGGGGACTATTGGGAATAATTCCCGGATTCAGCTGAGTACCAGTGCTGTACAAGGAGCGACTGCCTATCTGACCTCCTCAACCCAGCTACCCGGCAACCCGATACCCTTGGTTAGACTGGTGTCAGACTTACTGGCTTCTGACTACCCGTAACGACTGCCAAGGATGTTAAATGATAGCCGGGACCTACAGTTTAACGTGCCATCCGAAACACAGTCATTGGTTTCTAAGATATACTTAGAAAGTACATACAAACTTAGAAAAGTTGCATGGGTACTTGCCTGACCTGGAATCGAACCCACGCCCTCATACTTGTGAGGTTGGCTCTTTACCCACTAGGCCACCACGACTTTGAGGCAATATGGCAATATAGACTAAGAATAATATGGTAATATGTACCTATAAACCAAAACGGCAGACCAATAGCAACCAATCGAATGTCGTTGGAATACGATTGGTCTTATAAATATTAGTAGCAGAATGCCCGAAATGGTTAAAACTGATATTGCGATTTAATTTCTATTCAATTTTGATATTAATAACTTAATGATACTATTAACAGAATCGGGCCCTAGGTACTATGAACTTGATAAAGAAAGCACTTACCCGGGTTGTGTGAACATCCCAATTCGCACCGCCTCGGCATGATTATATGCACTCAAACAAGCGTCTCTAATCGCTAATAACACAATAACAGTGTCTATTTCACAAATATCACAAAAAAGGCGTCTTTATCGCAAATAATACTAAACACTAATGGCGTCTTTTCGCAAGTTATGTGAAACAATGAAACAGAGGAGCACAGCTCAACTCACTCACTAATTCACCGAAAACACAGCGGATGAGTAAAACTCAAATCAACGCAAGTCAACAGCAGAAAACACTTAAATGGACGAAAACTTAACACACAAATTGTATGTACTGTACTCGCCATTAAAATTCAAATTCTAACTTCAGCATTGGCAGTTGGCACGGTTTATTGCCAACCAAAAAAATAATTATAGAAAAATAATTTATGTATATAAAATAGTGTACAGATTTAATAAAAATAATTGATAGATTTCCTACGTAATACTAATATATAAAATAATTTTTAGATTTCAATAATTTTAGTGATATTTTATGGAAGTTAATTTTTGATTAAAGAGCCATCTATTATCACTTGAAGATATTAAATACTTTAGGAAGAGGATTGCAGATGGCGCTTTTCTAAATTTTTTACCGAAATCTAGTCAAGTACGGCAGTGACCAGCCCCTGGTTGTCATCGCGCCGTCTCGCAGCGAGCCGCCCCCTCGCTTTTTTCTTGACTTCTTTAACTAGTTGTTTAATTTAAGGCCGGGTTTTCACTCTTTCCCGGTGTTTACCGCAAACTATTGATACAGTCCACCTCCCACCGAGCACAGATGGTAACCATCCATCCATCCATGTCATGATGAGTTTCTCTGTGTTTCAGAAGACACGTTAAATTAGGGGAAAATGGAAAGAAACCCTTCGTGCTCGAATGCGAGTCACACTTAGCCAGTTTTTTTTTCTTTTAAACACGTCGGGGTTGAAGCAACCGGTTGTGAGTTCGTTAACATGAACATCAGTCGCGAACTCAGTGCCTGAGGAGATGGCGTCTGTAGAACAAACAGCTGCATTTTATATTATAACGATCTTTGCAATATGTGAAGTGCAAGTTAACTGTTTTGTTTTCCGTACTCCTAAAATTGAGGCTTTGTCTCCCACGGCTATTAAGATTTCAATGGAAGGTAAGATTTGTTTGATAATTTAATAAACGACTACTGAAGGTAGTAGGTAATCATTTCTGTAGTTAAAATACACTGTTAAGCTGTGTATACATAATCTTCCACTTAATGAGTGCCTTGTGCTTAATACTGACATGTATTTGTTTAAAGTTCCAGATGAGGCCATTGGGAACTACTCTTATTTCGGCTTCCATGGTAACATTAACAAACCAATCAAAATAACAGATGATGGCCACATATCATTTTTTGATTTTTCCAATATTGAGCCCCTGCTTTCACGTACCCGCATCGTAGAGATCGGTGACAGAATTGACATAGATAATATCAAGATTGGAGACACTGTTTACTTCTGGATCTTTATGAGGGACTTCAATGAGGATGAACAAATCATCGGGAATCTTGAGTTTACCATAACAGGTAAGTTATTTCTATTCTTATTTTAAGTCTATCAACCTGGACGAGTGATTTTAGATTTATTTAATGCTTCAAGTCGTACGTTTAAAACCGCCAATCTAACTTCCACAACTCAGTTACCAGATACTACGCTATGACTGGTCATCATGGCGAGTGTGCTCCAAACCTGTACAGACGATACCAGATCAACCTACTCGAATCTGTGTTTTACTAATCAAACTCTAACCCTCCACTATTGAGATAAGGTTAAAATGTATTACAGAACTTTGACAGATTGAGGTAGGTCGATGTGCTGACCTCTGTACCAAAACATATTTATAAAATTAAATAAATAAAATCCACTGTGTTGCAGAATTCGTTGGTGACAAAAGTGATGCAACCACCAACAACCTTTCCTGTGGTTCTACTAAAACTAAGGTCAAAGGCCAAAAACGTGTTTGCAAGAATTCCTTAATATTCAGTGAGGAGTTCAGTCAAACCAGCGTATCAGACCTGACGCAATGGGACAAGTTAATCCAGTTCGTTAATGAACCGGTACGTTCTATATTTATCGAAGCTGTTCCTTCGTGTCCTTGAAACTATAATGTTGCGAAGGGTCAGTAGCTTACGCCCCCGGTCATTCAGTTAATTTTAATAAAAGTAATTTTCAGGGGCGTCGGCCACAACTGCTTCGACCACTGCGCAGTAAACTTGTTTTCTGAAAAACAACGATCTACTTCTTTCCATAATAATAAAAATCACTTACCTAGACCTCCAGCCTCTTATATTCGACTTTTCTTTGTATATATTTTAGTCTTTTATATTTCTTCATCAGGATTATCCATTCAATATGTACATGTCGGACAAGACGATCAGCTTGGAGGATGGCTCCCTGGTCATCAAGCCGATCCTCACCGAATCAATATTACCTACCCTGTTCAAGCCACTGTACTTATCTGACAGGTATGTTCGATCTCTCTGACTAGCTTTATCCTAAGAGTCCGTCCGTTAATGAATCAATCATGATCGCAATAAATATTTAAAGTTTGAAGTTTAATCACGTGAGGCTCGAAAGAGTGACGATGTTTGGCAAAGAAAAGAAGAGAAAGAATTCATATTAAAATCTTCAACTATTTCCCTAGCTTTTTACCAACTATGATGGGGTCGGCTTCCAGTCTAACCAGATGGAACAAAGTACCAGTGTTTTATAAAGATGGACTGCCTATTTGATCAAGTTAACAGGGCAAGAATTCATATTAAAATGATTAGGGTATTTTTGTAATTCATCCAAAGTATTCGATCGTGTTTCCTATGGGTTTCATAGGAAACACGATCGAATACTTTCAGAAAACAGCACCATTAAGGGAAACAGTTCTCTTCACTACATCTTATTGTTTGATATGTACCTATAGGTAGTTATCGGCACGAATATTGAGCCCTGACCTTCACCTGCGCAGAAGCGATTTATTGGTTTCTTAGTGTTAGTCATCGGAAATACGTCGTACGACGAAATTACCCGCACGCGTCGCGCTTAACTTGCTCGCTTAACTTGCCATGTTTGCTTAACCATTTGTAATTTCATTTAGTACAATATATTAATTCATTCTAGTAATACAAAATTCACTGCTTTCCTTCCGACTACATTCTTTCTCTCATTCTTTGTTTCGCTTATATACGCATACGCCTAATATTATCAGTACGGGTTCGAGTCCCGTCAGTGGAAATCGACGTATTTCTACAGGTACCTTTTTTTTTTTTTTAACGACGTCAAAAATCATCAAATGACCCCTTCCGCTGTGGGTTAGCAGCGGAGAGGGAGTGTCAGACTCTTACTGACTAAAAACCGTCGTGTTCCGTCATGGGCCTTTTATGTACCAGGGCCGCGGTATCTCTTTCGAACAACCCGCAGCCCCGGCAGGCCTTGGCCCTGCTGGGCCCCGCTGGGGTTGCTGACATCTCTTTGAGGAGCGCGTGGAACAACGCGCGCCGTCGACACGGGTCTGTCGTCTAGAAAGACAGAGGGTCGATGAGCCACCCGAACTCACCGCCCACAGACCCACGCCTACGGTGGCCGGGAGTCATCTCGCGACACCCGGCGCCCATGGTGTCTACCTGGTCCAGCGCGGCGGCCGGGATGAGAGGTGCGAACTCTCTGGCGTTCCGCCTCCTCCTTCTCGAGCATGACCGCTTCGCAGAAGGAGGCGACGGCATCCCATTCCCTCTCGCCCCGGACCATGGCCTGAACCAGGGCCGGACGCGAGAGGTCGCCGCCGCCCAAAGCCTCGACGAGGACCCGGCGGTGCCCCTCCCATGCGGGGCACACCTGGACTGTGTGGTCCACCGTGTCCTCGGGGCTGTCCGCACAATGGTGACACCCGGGCGCCTCCTCACGACCGATGCGGTGCAGGTACCTCCCGAAACAACCGTGTCCGGTGAGGACCTGCGTCATGCGGTACGTGAGGGCGCCGTGACTCCTCCCGAGCCACTCCTCAAAGAGGGGACTTACCGCCACGATGGTGGCGTGCCCTGCACTGGGTTGCGACAGTCGCTCCCTCCAGGCCACCATGAGATCGCGCCGGAGCTCCGCCCGCTGCGCGACAACTTGCCGCGGCAACGGGGTTTCCCCCCGGCGCTGAGCCTCCTCGCGCCAGTCGTACAGGCGCAAGAAGACCCTCGCCTCCAGATCCCATGGTGGCAGTCCAGCAAGTAGGCCAGCTGCTTCACGGGAGATCGTGCGGTACCCCCGGATTAGCCTAATGGCTATCACCCTTTGGGGCACGTTCAGGTAGTGTACAGCCCGCGGCCGTACTGAACGTGCCCATACCGGGGCCCCGTAAAGGGCCATGGACCGCATGACCCCCGCGTAGAGTTTGCGGCAGGGGGCATTTGGGCCTCCCAGGTTGGGCAGGAGCCGCTTGAATGCAGCACCTGCCTTCTCCAGTTTGGGGCCCAAACGTCGGAAATGCTCGACGAAGTTCCACCGGCCGTCGAGGACGAGTCCCAGATATTTCGTCGCCCTCTCGACGCCGATGGTAACCCCCCCCCCACCGTGACCTGGGAGCCTGAAGGTGGCGCGTTCCGAAGCCCATGAAAGCACATGGCGTCGGATTTGTGCAAGGCCACCTCCAGGCCCAGCAGCTGGATCCTCTCGATGACTGTCGCAACCCCGCGCGTCATTATGTCGGCCGCCTCCTGGTGCGACCTCCCTTGTGCCAGAACCAGCGTGTCGTCAGCGTAGCAGACCACGCTGACGCCGCTAGGGAGGTCGGCGCGCAGCACCCAGTCGTAGCCGATGTTCCACAAGAGCGGCCTCAGTACCGACCCCTGCGGAACACCGCACGACATTTCTCGCCGGTTCCATTCCCCGTTGTGACCAGGGTAGATGATGGACCTATCCGACAGATAGGCCTCGACCACGCGACGAAGGTAGGTCGGCACCCGGTGATACCGGAGTGCCTCCCTAATGCAACTCCAGGGAAGGGTGTTGAAGGCGTTGGCGATGTCAAGAGACACCGCCAAGACGACCCCCGTTCTACAGGTACCTTAAGTGTACAGTGCGCAAAGCGATCCCCACTCTTCCGCCGAGAGCTCAATATCCGTGCCGATAACAATAAGTAATAGCATTCACAAAATTGTTTTTAAAAGGAAACTATCTCCGGAATCTGTTTTATTCTTATGTGCCCATTTTTAGGGTTCCGTACCCAAACGGTAAAACGGGACCCTATTATTTTCGCTCGTCTGTCCATACGTTCGTCCATCTATCACCAGGCTTTTATCTCATGAACCGTGATAGTTAAGGAGTTGAAACTTTCACAGATGATGTATTTCTGTTGCCGCTATAACAACAAATACTGAAAACTAGAATAAAATAAATATTTTAAATATTTTCCCATACAACAAACGTGATTTTTTTGGTCATTTTTGCTCTATATCGATAACGGCAACAGGTAAATGCAGTTTTAAAAATAATGGTACGGTACCCTTCGTGCGCGAGTCCAACTCGCACTTGGCCGGTTTTTATTTAACAGCCAGCATTTTGTTCAGTAGACAGCAATATCTACTTAGTTAAATTAAAAAATAACCGCAATAGAATTAATTTTTGGAATAATTATTCAACTGCATTTGATTTTAGGTGCACAAGTAAGATAAAATCAGATTGCAAAAGAGAATTTCAAATGCTGCCTCCTGTGATTACAGGAAAAATTACTACAAACAGGACTTTCAGCTTCATGTATGGAAAGATTGAAGTGCGAGCTAAGTTACCATTAGGACAAATGATTGTACCGGGTAAGGAATGTTATCAAAATATATTAGCATAATTAGGATTCCGTACCCAAAGGGTAAAACGGGACCCTATTGTTTTCGCTCCTCTGTCCGTCCGTCCGTCTGTCACCAGGCTGTATCTCCTGAACCGTGATAGTTAGAGACCTAAAATGTTCACAGATGATGTATTTCTGTTGCTGCTATAACAACAAATAACTACTGAAAACTAGAATTGAATAAATATTTTGGGAGGCTCCCATACAACAAACGTGATTTTTTTGCTAATTTTTGCTCTGGTACGGAACCCTTCGTGCTTGAGTCCGACTCGCACGGGGCCGGTTTTTTTTCCCCGTTGTGCTGGGGTCGATTTCCAGTCAATGCGGTATCTTTTTATGTAGCACCGCGTTATTATATTTTCATTGTCTGCTATGAAAGAGCAATTAAAACCTAGTCTAGTAAAAGTTAGTAAGTAAAGTAAACTACTTATTGAAGAAATAAATATTTTGTATTTGTATTTATTAAAGTAATAAACAAGTAGTATTTAAAATAACTTTAAAACGTTTCCTTTCTCAGAAATTCAACTCGAGCCCACAGACAATGTATATGGCGATAAAAACTACGCATCTGGCTTGATACGGATCGCCTTCAATTATAATTTTAGAATAGAAATCAAAGAGAATACGAGGCGGGCTGTATTGAGTGGTCCAGTGTTCAGAGCAAACCAACTTTTTTTGAATAACCATACAATGGGTTATGTCAAGCGCGATGGCGGCAACTGGGACGAAGACTTCCACAATTATACTTTGATTTGGACACCAGGTACGAACGATATATGTATATGTTTTACTGAATAGTATATCGATTTCGATAAATAATAATAATAAATCTTTATTTTCAAGCAACAAGACTCAAAAAGTGTTAGTACCAATGTTCCTTTAATTATCCTATGTTAGTATTTCTATTCTAAGTACTAACCTATATACATGTAATATGTGTATCACCACCACATATCCATCACCGAAGTGGACAGCTTGCAGCAGCGATTCACATATACACAATCGAGCCTGCTCGCCACATCTCAGAATAAGGTTGGGGCTGCCCCGCACCCTGTGCACCAGAGAGCGCATCTTTTTCTCATCGTTGCATAGAAACAGTCGATCCGAGCTTCAGCAAACATCCCTGATGCAATACAGAAGCGGGGCAGCCCCATCAATATCCTGAACGCATTATTAAATTGAACGCGAAGGACGCTGTACGATTTCTGCGCATAATTCGCCCACAGACTGCACGTGTAGAAAGAAGTGCAATATGCACGAAACAAGGTCACCTTAGCATCTCGTGAACAGCGTGCAAATCTGCGAGCAATCATATTCGCCCTAACCGACAACGCTCTTCGCTCTCGCTCAATATCGTCATCGTCCTTCATGCCTGCAGTCAAGACATGACCGAGGTATTTGAATTTATAAGCCCTCTTGAGCGGTGTACCATTCAAATAAACCGACGGAATATGTTCAGGACCACGCGACCATGACCTCACTGCATTATAAACTAAACCATGTAGCCCGACATAGGATAGCGATAGATGAGGAGAACGACAAAGGAACGACAACGAAATGAACGACATAGGAGAGGGATAGCTTTCACAAATAGCTACCGACCTTCTCAGACCACAAACCGAGGCGCTCAGCAGAGCCATATCGTCTGCATAACTAATATTGTTTAGGCTTACCCCATCGATGTAACAGCCAGCGTCTGAAAAGCTAAAGCATCTGAGCATCTGATAAAGGTGACCCATTACAAATTCACCTCCTAGCGTGTATTTTTGTATGTAGGTATATTTAGGTTGGGGTCCGTTCTTGTTGATTTAAAATATTTTTGTGTGTTTCAGAGAGATTTCTTTTCTATGTGGATGGCGAAAGGGCTGGCGAAACGGGATATATTCATAGCTTTGCTGAAGACCTGGAGGACGAAGTCGAGCACGCGTCAAAATGGCTGACAGGCACCAACATGGCACCATTTGATCAGATGGTATGAGATTTAACCCGTTGTCTGTTGAAACGAAGACCGATCGTAAGGTTACGCAATGCTTGGAGCGGTCGGTCCGTGAAATGTTGGCCATCTTTTCATGACGAGTTCTACCTTGTTTTGAAGGGCATGATAAACTGGTGGATCTCAACTTTTCCTCACAACAACATCCTTGGCAGTCGTTTCGGGTCATCAGAAGCCTGATATCTAGTCTTACCAAGGGTATCGAGTTGCCTTGTTAACTGCGTTGTGGAGGTGAGAAAGGCAGACGCTCCATGTAAAACACAGATATTCAGCTGCATCTTGTTACTGACTCCAACTTTGACGGAAAAAGGCTAGGCAGATGATGATGTTTGCACCGCTACATCGACGCATATCACAAACCTTATGTGTATTTAGAATTGGAATCATAGTATCTGTTTCTATAATTTCAGTTCCACGTGACCCTCGGTCTTCGCGTGGGAGGAGTCAAAGAGGTTTCCCGTGTAGAGATACAGGAACACCCATATATCAACCAGTTTGAAATGCCTGACTTCTGGAAATCAAAAGAAAAATGGTACCCCACGTGGTCTGACGGAGCTATGAAGATTGACTATGTCAGGGTTTACGCTCTTTAGATGTTTTGCTCTTCAAGTAGCTATGAAAATAAATGACAAGACGTCACGTTACGTTGGTCAATGGCCTATGAAATACTTTATGATTATAAACGCACATTTTGGAAATATTTTCGTTACCTCTAATTTTACCTCTGCCCAAAAAAAACCCTCAAATTTTTTTGAATAAAATCGCTGTAAAGGGAAAATGATTTAATAAGTAGGTTACAAACATTTGCCCTTTATCTGTCTTATACAAGCATGAGATATAAAATTAAAAAAAAAAAAAACGCTTCAGAACCAGGCAATGACATTAAAGAGTGCAGGTATTTCTCGGAACCATTGTTTTTTTCCTCAACATATAAATTGCAGAGAAAAGTATTTTTTACTTCTCCAACAATGGCAGTTGGGATCTGTTATATAGAACACTCGCTTAAGGAATCCCCTAACTGCGATAATCCAACTTCATCTGTTGTTGATAAAGAAATTGGCTTACCCCTTTTCTTTACCTCCACACCAAATTACGTACAAAGTGCTCAAAAAAGTCTAGTTACAGATTTAACTGAAATTTGGTAGGCAGGTAGCTTCAGCTAGGATACATGTTCTCCCATTCAGGTATGGTAAGTAGTTCCCTCAGGAAGCGGGTTAAACCGCGGGTAGAAACTATAATAGTAAAAAACTAAAATAAACAATGGCATCTATAATCAATAAGAATTTCCAGTACAGACCTAACACAAAATGACAAGATTTACAGCTGATCCCAATATAATATTTTGATATTAGCTCTGAACAAGTAATCGTCAAATATTTATATCAAGTAAGCAAATCAACAACCTCATAAAATATTGGCATTAATGCACTACAAAGGATGAGCACAAACAGGAAAATACAATTCATATTGATTTCTTATTTTAGCATAATGAAATACCAAAATACTGATTAAGTTAACCTGTCTGATATTAAAACTGGTCTGGGTGGAATATTAGCGTCAGTATCAGACGGTCGTTTGTCCAGACATGACGTGTTTACCCAAGTTATCAGTTTTGCTCTTGTTCGCGATATGTGGCGGTCAAGTGAACAGTCAAAAGGACCCGACTCCGAAAGTAGAGGCCCTGTATCCTAAAGGTTTTAGAGTCACCTTAGATGGTAAGTTATTTCAAGTTTTATGTCATTTTCGATTTTCACGACAAAAAAGCCTAGCTTCAGGATCTTTTTGAAAGAACTAAGTTTGTGAATTGATTCTATTTTCTTTAGTTTGATGACCATTTGTACACTATATATTTAAGACTGTAGCCTAATGTTTATCCTGGTGCGCGGATTATTATTGTCACGGGAAGCGGTTTTCAAAGTAAAAGAGTGTATATTCAACCCATAATTGTTAAAATGTTTATAATTTACTGTGATAAGTATTTTTTTTTGTTATATCTTATCACAGAAGTGGTAAACTTTAGTTACTTTTAGGTGAAATATTATTCTCAATACATAGTGATAAAAAGCATCTAAAAAGCATGCATTCCATCCACGTCCTGTTGTAGCAACTTCAGCACTGATTAAAAAGTAGCCAAGGACCGTTTTAGCTTCAAGACTATCTGTATACCAAAGAAAGCCGATCAGATAAAACAAAAAAAAACGATTCGATTTTATTGATTTTGGGTCTCTTCAGTGATGTGAAATTTTAGGTAAGTATATAAAAATATTCTGACCTTTAAATAAGAATCTTAAATCATTTATCTGCAAGAACTGCAGCAGGTATGCAAAATAGCTTGCTAAAGAGAGAAAGAAAGAACAGAAAAATATATCCACTACGTTATGAGAATAAAACCGTAGGGAGTATTCCTGTCATATAAACAGGAGCCGGTCAATTACAAGCATTACAAGCACAGAACATATTAAAAGTAAATAATTGTTTTGTAGAAAACAGATGTTTATGTCAACGGTGAACTTGAGCCTCACTCGGGTCAACCTCTCACAAGCTACATTATTTTTATTCGAATTTCCTTAAAAAGATCAGCTATCGTATACCTACTGAGAAACAATCTTACCTATACATGTATCTACATATACAATATTATTATACAGAAGAATCAGATGCTGATAAAAGTTCATCAGGTCAGGATTGCAATAAAAATAAGTAATGGAAACTCCGCTGAACATAATTTGTTTCACGTATAAACAATAAGGAATGTTTATTATAATATAATTATTCACATTTTGTTCCTAATCTCTAAGTATACATAAGTATCTACTGATTAAAGGGAAAGCTTAGTGATTAATCTAATAGCATATCTTCACTCAGGGATACTAAGTACCTCCAAGAGTAGACGAAATTTTGGAATTTCGATTGTTTAAAACCCACTCTCGAAGAATGCATTTCTTTGATTTAACCTAAGTACCCTTTCTTCTAGACGACAACTACCAGTTCTTCGGATTTCGTGGAAATATCAACAAACCATTCGACGATGGGATCAACGAGGGAGAAATTAAAAAGGACATTGTTAACAAAAGTCGCGGCAAGTGGATATACACGAACCGGGATGTGGCCTTGAAGATCGGAGACACTATATATTACTGGATCTTTATAAGGCAGAATGGACAGGGTCGCATGATCACTGAACTGGAACACACGGTCACAGGTAAGCTTGTACCAATTGTACAGACGCCAGCAGGTCAACCTACCTGAATCTGTCAAATTTTACCAAGCGAACATTATTCTTCTACTATTGCGATAAGGTTGAAAATCTATTGAAGAAATTTGACATATTGAGGTAGGTTGAAAGAATAGTAAATAGATGATAATCTAAATAAAGACAAGTCTGCAATTCATCTTACAACACATCTTACATCGTAAAATAAATAAAATAGTCCTGTGCTACACCTTAAGATTGCAAATAACCGTTGACATTTTATTCCAGAATTTGTGAACCCTGATGGCACGCCTGTAAAACCTTCAGGTGGTGGGCAGCCTGCAACACAGGCACCAAACTCAAACACAGCGTGGGTCTGGGGTCCCACTGGAAATGGCAATCTACCCTCGAATAGATTCGACCCCCCTGGACCCGACTGTAAAATTTCCAAGACCATGGTCGTAGGCCTAGGGAATATATGCGCAGAAACCTTGATATTCAATGAGGAATTTACTAAAACGAAGCTAGGGGAGTTAATGCAGTGGGAATCGTTAATCCAGTTTCCAGATGAACCGGTATGTTCTAAATATAAAATTACCAGTTTCTTCGCTGCTCCTTTGGTAGTTCTTATTTTAGACTTCAGTCAGGTCCATGCAGAAATTGAGAGACTCTTTAATCCCGTTTCCAATATTCTATGTATATGGCTGTTGTTGTATTTTTTTCGCTTTATTGACATAGTTATTTACAACACAAAAAACTATCCTAGTAAAACAATAAAAAACACTATATCTAAACGCGTCAAAAAATTCATCCCCATCGCTGTCAATTGGGAGCGTACCCAAGACGCTGGTAGCATTACCTCGTTCGATCGCCATGCTAATCCTTTGTCCGAGGTAATAGCCAGCCTTTTGGTCACGAGAAGCTTCAAGCGTCTTTTGTTTTACTTACTAGAGCTTAAAGTTTGACTTTACTTGTATGGAGCTTACGTCAAAATTCTATGCCTTGTAAGCAAATCATCAATATACAATTTTGGAAACGACTGTAAGTGTTTTATAGATTCACAAGTGTTTACACCAGTGAATCTATTTTTTATCTAATAGTGGTTTTAACATTGAAGAAAAAATGCAATTTTAAGAGTCCTCATCAGAATTGTCTTTAATTTAATTTATGTCAACTGTCTTCTCATACTTAGTTTTCTTGTCAATTCAGGACTATCCATTCAACTTGTACAGACCCGAGAACACCATCACCTTGGAAGATGGTTCTCTGGTCATCACTCCAGTCCTGACTGAGTCAGACACCCAATCCCTTTATGCGGTTATGGATTTATCTACCAGGTATTTTTTTCTCAACTGACCATTTGCTTATTCATAAACTTGTTGTGTATCCATCCTCCGAGTCTTTTTCCCAACCATGTTGGGGTCGGCTTCCAGTCTAACCGGATTCAGTGAGTACTAGTTCTTTACAAGAAGCGACTGCCTATCTGAATTAAACTTGTAAAATTTAAGTAGCTATATAAAGAGGTTTTTTCATTTGTTTGTATCGTAAGGTCTTCGAAACTACTGAACCGATTTTAAAAATTCTTTCGTTGTTGGGAAGCTGCACTATTCCCGAATAACATATTAACTCGGGTCTAATGCAGTTTAAAACATTTCAATAAATCATATAATGTGTACGTTATAAATATATCAGAAAACATGGTATGTAGGCTACTTGGTATTGTATTGGTGGTGAAACACACATATCATTTTATCACTCACTAAGGTTAATTTTAAAACGAATTTGACGTCGAGATTTTGATTTCGTATATTTGTTGTTAACTTTATCTTTCGATACTTGTGACCTTTTAATTCGTTATAATCAGTAATTTACAATTGTTTTTTTTCTGTTTTCCTGTTAGGTTTAATTAAAGTCAACATATTTTAGCATTTGTTTCTTTTCTTTACTTTAGAAATTAAGCATTCTTTTTTGCGAATCAATCATTTAAAGAGTCCTAGCTAGTACAAAAAAATTGTTACTTGTTTAGCTATAGCTAAGCCCCACAAAACCATCTTAGTGTCTCGACTCGCCGGGATCCATGTAACTAAATAACAATTAAAAAATAAAGTATTAGTAGGGGGTTCCCCTTACTTTTTCCTCTGTTTGCTTGATCCCATAGTGGGAGACAGTTTCAGAGTCATACCCATCTCTGTTTCTTCTGGAGCTCTCTTTCGAACAATCCCGCCGCGCTCAGTTTAATACGATTGAGTTTATATTGATAAAGCAAATAAATGGAGACTTACGTTACATATTTTATCCTTGTTTTCAGTTGCACAGGTAAAATTAATTCACCTGAATGCCGGAGGGAGGGTGTCGGAGCTCAAATCCTTCCACCTGTGACCACGGGCAAGATATCCACTCGACACACCTTCAGCTTCAAGTACGGGAGGGTCGAAGTACGGGCTAAGCTACCTTCTGGTAGCTGGATCGTACCTGGTATAGTTTTGTCTTCAATTTGAAGACTCCGTTTTACACCTTTATTATATAAAAACTCAATACAGAACGAATACTTTAAGTATCTAAGTATTTTTCTCATTGTTACTTTAACTTCTATTATGTTTGGTTTCGCTTGTAAGTGTACCCGAACACTGCAATCTTTTAGTCGGCTGATAGTTTGTTTGGCCTCAAATCAGTATGAATATAAATGATAGTATGCACATTAATAAGATTAGGTATTTGGCCGGTATCATACCGATAGAAACATTGACTGTAATCAAGATTTTCTTTAAAAACAGGTCTGAAGTATGCGAGTACTCTAATAGAAGATGTTTGAGATATATAAATAAAAGATAATTTCAACGCTCTTGTCTCTCTCCACCAGAGATCAATCTGGAACCAACAGAAAGCTCCTACGGTTCAACCAAATACGCATCAGGTCTGATGCGAGTGGCCTTCGTTCGAGGTAACCTTGGTCTGGCGAAGAAGTTGTATGGAGGACCAGTGCTCACTGACTCCGGGCCTTTCAGGACTGCCCTGCTGAAGGAGAAGATCGGCATCGACAACTGGCATAAGGACTTCCATAACTATACCATGGTTTGGAGACCAGGTATTGTTTAACGAGATTAAGTTTACGTTTGATTGGATTCTATATTTTTTTTTGTATCATAACACATTCGCCTTACTTTTGGTACCTTGTTGGATTATTTTGATATTTTGTCAATAGTTTTGTATGGTCTGTTCAATAACCTGTTCCGAAAAATTATTTATTCAAACTTTTTGAACGTCATTACTTATCTATTTAAAAGACACACACCAAAACGCCCTTTCTATATGCTTTTCCCTAGAAGAAGAAGTGGCGCCACAAAGTCCTAAGCAACACATGTCCGACTGTACAAAAAAAATCTTCAAAATCAACTCATTCTCTGTGTTCTGTTATAGATAGCATGGAATTGCTGGTGGATGGAGAGACGTATGGCACTATCAGCCCCGGCGGGGGTTTCTCCGAGGAAGCTCGCAAGAACAGTGTCCCCCATGCGTCAGTTTGGCAGAGAGGAACTGTCATGGCACCCTTGGATCAGATGGTAAGACTTTTTATTAACTTTTTGCCTTATATTTTTCTAAATAGCATCACCGATAGACTCCGGCTGTCGCTGAAAACCAGCGCTGGGACTCTGTCTTGTTCCAGGTCGCAGCATTATGCTGAGCGAGGGCCGTATTGCGCGCTTTAAGACGCATATTTTCCCCTTCTATTATTATTTCTGTATATGTCTAATTTTAAGTGTTTATGCGTCTTTTATTGCGCAATAATTTATTTTCTTTCTTTCTTTTCTTAAACCTTTAACGATATTAGATGTCCCTCAATTTTGGGACAATTGGGGCTGAATTTCCTTCTCTTTTTTTACTTTATGTCTACTTAACTTTCTTGTCCATAGTACGTAGATACGTACTTATACGTAGATCATAAATATAGTGCAGTTACGTTCATCATATAATATTAGTTGTCGTTAACTTTTCTACTCATACATGTTTCTTCTATAAACAGTTAATAGCACTGAATAGCATTTGAATTCCCTCCCACTCTTGTAAAGTATTAATAGTGGTTAGAAATGCTTTATTCTTTTTTGTAATTCCAGTTCCATCTAACCCTCGGTCTTCGCGTGGGAGGAGTCTACGACTTTGATGATGGCTTGGAAGGCAAACCATGGAGGAACACCGCTAGCAAGGCCATGCTTAACTTCTGGAAAGCAAAAGACACGTGGTTCCCGACGTGGTACAACGGAGCTATGAAGATCGATTACGTTAGGGTGTACGCTCTTTAAATGTGGTCGCAAACGGCTGGAACTATAAAAATGTAATTTTTTTTTCACCAATACCTTTGTGGTTTGAACTTTGTCTTCTTTCCCCATAATACCTACATGTAAAATGGCCCTTATTTTGTTTATTACTGACGTAATTTTCCCGCCGTTGTCATTTTTTACGTAGCCCCTGTATCTATTATGAAAACCTGGACTTCACCAATGGGGAATACTTCTCATGGCTCTGCCGAGATGGCGCCACTATCACTAGGACAAACCGCCATTGCAATTTGTTATTATGTACTAATAAATTATCTACAATAGTGATGTCATATTGTGTTAATGTGATAATACTCCATTATTCCTAATTTGTACTTTAATACCTATTCCCAGTCCATTAGCATCCCATCCCCATAGCCGTAGTAGTTTTATTCCATATTTAGCAATAGTTTAGCACAGAACCGGGGATTGTCCTTGGGTACATTTCTATAGTGTATACAGTATACAGGGATAATCGTCGGTTTTGTGTCGCCATTTCATTAAAGTTGTCTCAAAAGGGCTTCAGCGTGTTGGCTTCGGCCCCACGTTCGCCCCCCAAAAATCCGGGACTCTATAGTCCCGAGGTCTGGAAGAAACATGTATTTTTATCAAGTTTTGAACTATCAGTCAAAATAATGTTTAGTGTTTACGATAGTGCTGCACTCTTGCGTCAGAACTTTGTACTTTGTCTAGTCTGTCTAATGTCTCAAATCAAGTTCTCACCTACGTACAATTCTATCACGAAATAAAATGACTTAAATAGCTTTCTATGACTTCTTATTTTTACGTTGCTTGGAGCAAACCACTCATCCTCCTCCGAGCCTTTTCCCAACCGGGGTCGGCTTCCAGTCTTCAACCGGATTCAGCTGAGTACCAGTGCTTTACAAGACGCGACTGCCTATCTGACCTCCTCAACCCAGTTACCCGGGCAACCCAACGCCCCTTGGTTGTCAGACTTACTCGCTTCTGATTACCCGTAACGATTGCCAAGGATGTTCAATGACAGCCGGGACCTACGGTTTAACGTGCCTTCCGAAACACAGTCATTGGTGTCTAAGATATACTTAGAAAGTACATACAAACATGATACAAACTTAGAAAAGTTACATTGGTACTGGAATCGAACCCGCGTCCTCACACTTGAGAGGTTGGTTCTTTACCCACTAGGCCACCACGACACGAGCAACCCACTCTCCAGGAAGATATTCTCCAGTTATATCACTGATAAGTATTAGCTCTCATTGAAATCAAGCAGTTGTAATCGGAGTTCATTGAAACGGCGTACACTTACATACATATTACACACATACACAGTATTCAAGTTTCTCATCAAGTTTATTCACAAATTAGTTAACTGGACAGCGGGAATCCCGATCCGGTACATTATTACCAAAAAAACAATTTAGAGTTCGCAAACACTGCAAAATGTTTGTCTTTCGATAGTATGTTTGGGCTTATAAATCAGTATGAAGATAAATGGTAGTACGCACATTACAAAGATCAGGCATTTAGCCGGTTTCAGACCGACTGAAAACTTTCATTGGAGTCAAGATTCTTAAAAAAAATGCTGTTTAGTCTGCAGCGTATGGGTACACTTAATTTAATGCAAAATTCCACATTAATATAAGGAAATTATTTAATGAGGAAGGAAAAACTGAAGTACTTATTCGTTTATCTTGAAACTGTAATAGAACTAATTGTTTCTTATGGTTTCGCCTGCATACCGAAAGCCTTCCACAATAATTGTGGAAGGCTTGATGGAAAATACTATTGAGTAGAGGTAAGTTAAGGCTAAGTTTTTTATCAGCTCAGTAGATCCCGAAATTAGCACTTTAAATCTTTTAGCCGACTTCCCAAAAAGGAGGAGGTTCTCAATTCGGCTGGTATATTTTTCATTATTCCTATTTGAAATCCAAGAATTTCAATATTTAAGTTAAAGCAAATATTATGTTCGCGCAATATTTGATAGAATACAACTTAAGTTCGTAGAATAGTTTAGGTGAGTATAAAGGTTTGTCTACAGCGCAGTTAATTTTAATAGCAGTTTTTAAGCCAACAAATATACCTATACCTCTTTTTGGTTCGTACTCAATAACGCTTAAAACCTATTACTATATTTTTTCATAAAGGTTGATACGTTTGATACTTCACTGCATACCCCGTACCTGCAGTAAGATATAACGTATCATAAAAACTACGATTCAGGTTAAAGACCGTATTTTACATGATTGAATGCTGTCCATTACTTTGAAATGAGATTGTAATGATAAAAAATGAAACATCAGCTGCTTACAAAAAGTCGTGCAACGGTAAAATCATCAAAACATTATTTTATACAACAGAACATAATCTAAGTACGAAGCAAAAACTAATAAAAACAAACAACCAACAAAGTAACAAGACGCCAAATTATCATAAAGATTCCACGTAAAGAAAAACTAACTATTATGTGTGTAGCTTTACAAAAAACACACCGGACTATTATTTCAAGGTACCATCTCAACTCTCAAGTTAGTCAGTCTCTCAACACAGCTCGATACACACTGACACATCTAGTCAATATTTAATTTAAAAATAGAACTCGTTTTATTTTTTAAATGAAGACGCTTATTTTCATATAGTTTTTTTTTGTACATAGCGGGTTTTTGAGCAAAATGGCGAGCGTGAGTGTTTTGTTTTTAATTTTTGTGTTAAGTTTTAATAGTGGGTATTGTTATGAAGTGCCAGCGGCTACTTTGGAAGCTATTTACCCTAAAGGCTTAAGGGTTTCTATACCTGGTAAGTTTTTTTATTTGATTGTTGATAGTTCAATAACTATGTATAATAATTAGTTATTTTAGGAAAGTGCTCGTGAAGGTGATTTAATATGACGAGCAAAGCAGCAAAAACATACAAAACAATTTCAAAGTAGAGTTACTCCTAACTTCAACTTGCAATGTCCGTTTACTTAGGTATTTTAAGTTACAAACAAGTTTTACATGACTTAAGTGAAGTAATGAAGATTGAACTATGGTATTATTATTACGTCTTTCTGATGAGGATGCGTTTTCGATCAAACTATGAATTTATTATGAACTGTTCATATATATGAATAGAGTAGATAATGATACAAACAAACAAATTAATACATAAAATTATAGCATAGGTTATTGATAGTACCTTCATGATAAACTCAACTGACATAACAGATTTATGGACAGAGGTCAAAAAAGTCTCAATGATTGTAAAAATATGGGAATTCCCCTGACGCTATATTTTTTTTATCCTACATAAACTGGTTTATCTCTCAATAATTGGAAGTAGGTATGAAGTAACTATTTAGTAATACGCGGTACTAGATTCTTGAATACATTTTTGAAAAACCAAGCTGCAGCTGCAAAGGAAAAACCAGTCAAGAATAAGTACCTAGACCCAATAGGTAACTAGGAGGTTAATCTATACTATCTATACTAATATTATAAAGACTAAAACTTTGTTTGTTTGTTTGTTTGGTTGTAATGGATAAACTCAAAAACTACTGGACCGATTTTAAATATTCTTTCACCATTAGAAAGCAATATTATCTGCGAGTAACATAGGCTATATTTTATCCCGGTGTGGGCAGTAGCTCCCACGGGACACGGGTGAAATCGCGGGATACCGGCTAGTATAGTATATAGATAAATTCAACTTAAATAGATAAAAACTAGTTTGTGTTGACATGACATGACGTGTCATCATGATATTTTAAATAAAATTTAAATTTTAAATTTAAATAAAAAGGATGATTTTCTGAAACGTACAAAATTACATACATTCTAAAAATAATATCAGCAGAGTTAACTCGGACGCAACAAGGGCCCGACTCTCCTAATTTTACTTCGACTGAGATCCAGTTCCGACTCATTTACGATTGAAGCAATTTGGTGACGTGGTGACGTGACGCGACGCCCTGCAGCGGTCTCTCCGGCAACGGTTGCCATGGCCGGAGGCTGCGCTGACAGGGCGCTGCGGCGACGGCGGCGGCGCGCGGCGCTGCGCTTCTGAGTGCCACCCCAGTGACATCTGTCACTCAGTGTTTAGACTGTGTTGTGTATATATTTATTTTTTGTATTTATATTTGTATTGTTAGTTGTAAGTGAAATGAACAGTAGCGATGCGGCGAGAAGTGCAAGTCAACCTTCTGCATCGCTAGGTATTCCGGAACGATGCCCGCACTGTACCCAGGCACGGTACTTTAAAGGTAAGCGGGGTCTGAATATCCACATTGGAAAAATACACAGACCCCAAAGTTTTTCAGTACCTCCAAATGTCAACACCCCCCAACCTGGCCCACACACAGTACCCATTGATGTTCCCATTTGGCAAAAGCTTTCGAAATTAAAAAACTCTGTTCCCATTTTAAAGCGGGTTCCCCGTGGTGCGAGGCCATTAGTAGCGCAATCCTTAGCGCAGTGCATGCGTCTCGCAGCACGGGAGAACTCGCCACGTGCCTGGGAACTGTTACTCACCTTCCCCTACAGAATTCTCCACATCCAAAAAAATTTAGCTAGCAAAAAATCTTTGACATCAAAAGTAAAAGAAAATTGTAATATTTCGACTCAAAATTTTGACTCTAAATTACCGGCACAGTGTTTTACCTCCCCAAGGTGTATAAGCAATTTAATTGAAACAAAGCTAGGCGAAGGTGATATCAGAGGTGCAGCCAGAATACTCTTCAGCAGTGATGTTGTGGCGCCATGCTCTCCGGATACTCTTACAGCCCTGGAGAGCAAACACCCGGCCCCCGCTGATGGTCTTTCCTTTCCTGACCCTCCCCTTCCTGATACAAACACCCTCACAGTTACAGGTCGACAAGTGGCTGAGGCTGTAAATTCTTTTCGAAGCGGAACCGCCGGTGGCCTCGACGGCCTGACTCCGCAACATCTTAAAGATTTAACGAGCTCGGGCGCCGGGGACGCCGGTGCGGAGCTTCTTAAGGAGCTTACAGCCCTAACCAATGTGATGCTCTCCGGCAGTGTGCACGATGCTGTCCTCGACGTCTTGTATGGCGCTAATCTGTGCGCCCTTAAGAAAAAGGACGGCGGTATTCGTCCCATTGCCGTGGGAACAACATATCGTCGTATAGCAGCCAAAATCGGTTGCAAATTTTACAGTGAGGAACTTTCGGAAAAATTCCAGCCCCTACAGTTGGGATACGGTTCCAAAGGGGGCTGCGAGGCTGCCGTACACGCTTTGTCGGCCTACCTAAATTGTGGCAAAGGAGAGGTCATCCTGAAGGTTGACATCAAAAATGCTTTTAATTCCGTAAACCGGGACACCCTGTTGGCTGAAGCACAAAAGAAGTACCGAAAATTTATAGTTTTCTATCAGTGTTACAGGCACCCATCAAAATTACTGTATAAGGACAACCTATTGGAATCTGCAGTCGGATGCCAACAAGGTGATCCCCTCGGGCCAGTAATTTTCAGCCTAGCCATTCACCCGATCATTCGAGAGCTAAATTCCAAATTAAACGTTTGGTATCTAGATGATGGGACCCTGGGAGGCGATGTAGAGACCGTATTTCAGGATTTCATTCATTTAAAACATAAATTTCATTCCATTGGGTTAGAACTAAATTGTACAAAATGTGAATTATTTATTACTGACACGACTGACAGACAAATGACAATATCCAAATTTCAATCATTAGCACCACAGATTAAAATTATAGATAAACAGTCTCTCCGCCTCCTTGGGGCTCCCATCCTAGACCAATCTTTTCTACATTTATTTCGGAAAAATTGATAATTTCAACGATATTTCGGAACGCCTACAAAAAATTACAATGCATTCGGCCATCACAATTATTCGACACTGCTGTTTTGGTCCTAAATTTACATATTACCTCCGTTCTTCTCATCTCTTTAAACATAGCCACCTTTTAGACCCAATTGATAAAATTATCCGCCATACCCTCAGCTCCATTCTCAATGTGGCCCTGGACGACCGAGCCTGGCAACAAGCCACATTGCCCATCCGGATGGGAGGCCTCGGCGTCCGCAAAATTACCAGTATTAGTTTACCGGCATTCATATCCTCGGTTCACGGCACTGAGAAATTAACCAGGAATATTCTTACTCCAACACTGGCTGATTTCGAGGTGCCGTATTTAGCCGAGGCTATGGATGCATGGAAAATACTTGCCCGAACGAAAATTTACCCAGCAACCCGTCTTCCCAAAGACAGTGGGATGAGCCGCTCTGCAGAGTAACCCGGAATAGTTTGATAGAAACGGCAATTACTCCTGCTGAGCGAGCGCGCCTACTGGCTGTGGGTAGATGGGAGTCGGGCTTTGGCTTCAGGCACTACCGTCGTCAAATATTGGCACCATGTTTGACGATACAACTTTCCGCCTCGCTACTTGCTTACGTATAGGAGCACCGTGCTGCTCCCCTCATCGCTGCCACTGTGGTGAGGCTGTCACCAGCCTCGGACACCACGGCCTGTCGTGCAGCCGCAGTGCGGGCCGTATTGCCCGGCATGCAAACATCAATGACATTATACGTCGAGCTCTTGTTGCCGTCGGGGTACCAGCTGTATTAGAACCAAACGGCTTGGCACGCGACGACGGTAAGAGACCAGACGGCATGTCGTTATTCCCTTGGAAGATGGGTAGGCCTTTAGTATGGGACGCAACCTGTGTCGATACTCTTGCGCCATCACACCTTCCAAGTTCTGCGTGCTGTGCTGCTGCTGCCGCTGCGGCTGCGGAGAACCTCAAGCGGCGGAAATATAGTGGCCTTGTCGGAAACTATATTTTCGAACCGTTTGGGGTTGAAACCCTCGGGTCGTGGGGTCCGAATGCCCACATTCTATTTAAAGATCTCTCAAGGCGGCTGGTTGACTCTTCTCGTGACCAGAAGGCTGGCTATTACCTCGGACAAAGAATCAGCATGGCGATCCAACGAGGTAATGCTGCCAGCCTCTTGGGCACGCTCCCAGTTGACAGCGATGGGGACGAATTTTTTGACGCTTTTTAGTTGTTTGTTTTACTAGGATAGTTTTTGATTTTTATTGTAAATATGTATTGTAAATATCTATGTAAATAAAAATACTTAAATAGTGTTTACAATAATGCATGGCAATAGAAAATTAATGAGACAATTAAAAATTATAGAAAATCAGAAAATAATATAATTAAATTATTTTTTACCTGAATGAACTGTATCCTGCATTGCCATGCGTGCATGTTCAGTCCTTGAGAGATTTTATCTTACCCGGGGGGTATTGACCTCAAAACATTACAAGTCATCATCCTTTTCCCAACTATGTTGGAGTGGGCTTCCAGTCTAACCGGATGCAGCTGGGTACCAGTGTTTAACAAAAAGCGACTGCCTATCTAACCTCCTCAATCCTGCTACTTAGGCAACTAGATAACCACTGGAAAGACTGGTTATCAGGCTTTCTGGCTTTTGTGTAACGACTGTCGAAGATATTGAAATTACAGCGAGAACCCATCAATTTATCGTGCCTTTTGATACACGAGAACTCGTCATCACAAAATGGTCACCCATCCACGGACCGATCGCGCCAAGCGTTGCTTAACCTTATGAATTTGACTTAGGTATGAGCTTTTACCCACAGAACAAGTATGAAAATAAAGCTAATTTATTATGGACTCCTACCAAAGTTAATAATTGTAATTCGCTCTTTAATATTAAATGAAGTTTTGATCAATATTAAATTACTTAATTGCTCCTTAGTAATTATTCCGTGACATTTTCCTGGAATCCAATAAGAACTTGGGGATAAAGATTTTAATAAATATTGGATAGATGTTAATTTTCGTTATTACCTTAATTGTGACCGAATTGTTTAACGATTTTAAGCTGTGTAGAATATTTAGCATAAGTATCTTAAATATTTTAGTAGGTATTTTGATTAAATGGACTGCTGTTGTATAACATTATTTAAGTTAGGGATACATAAGTATTTTTTATCCAGATGATCTCGCTAAACTTGAGTTGAGAGAAAAATAAAAGTTTTTGTATTAAGCCTACAGAACAGTAAGTTTGTAAGTATATCTAAGACACTTTCTAAGTATATTTTAGAGATCAATGACTGTTTCGGATGGCACGTTAAACTGTAGGTCCCGACTGTCATTGAACATCCTTGGCAGTCGTTACGGGTAGTCAGAAGCCAGTAAGTCTGACACCAGTCTAACCAAGGGGTATTGGGTTGCCCGGGTTGAGGGGGTCAGATAGGGCAGTCGCTCCTTGTAAAGCACTGGTACCCAGCTACATCCGGTTAGACTGGAAGCCGACCCCAACATAGTTAGGAAAAAGGCTCGGAGGATGACGATGTATTCATTAAGCCTACAGTACATGTAAAATTGATAATCTACAACTACAGCAATGAAACCATACTTTATGATCTAAAACTAGAAAAATACGTTAAATATTTCATCTCTATCAGTATTTAATTCGCCATTCCATTCGGTACAAAAACCGCAAACAATCACAGAACATCGATTAACCACAGAAGCAATAATATTATAATTATGACGTCACCTAACAAACTGGTTATTGCGGTTCTCGATCAATAAACCGAGTAACGACCTTGTGGTTTTTTCGGAAATAATTAATTTAGGAGATATTTTTTGATAGATTTTTGAGTGAGATTACATTATGAGTTACCACCTTGTATGTATGTCTTACAAATTGCTGTCATTGAACATCTTTATCAGTCGTTATGGGCGGTCAGAAGCCAGTAAGTCTGACAACCAGACTTATCTAGGGGTATTGGATTGCCCGGGTAACTGGGTTGAGGTGGTCAGATACGCAGTCGCTCTTTGAAAGCACTGGTACTCAGCTGCATCCGGTTAGACTGATACCGACCCCAATATATTATATTTGGGAAAAGGCTAGGCAGATGATGATGACCTTACAAATACTCGTATAGGAAGTGATGTATTCGTACTGGCTAACCAATTAGGCGCTGCTATGTTCTTGTCTTAGGTTCGATTCGCTTTTCATTATATTTGTTTAAAAGCTGTCTGAGTATTTACCTACGACATATATGTAATGTGTTTTTAATAATAAGTTGTACCTGCTGACATACTTAGGTTTTCATCGCAAACAAGGGATCTCTTAATTACAATCTACTTACCTATTAAGTTTTTTTAACAAGGAACGGAGAGAACGGTATTGTAACCTATTTCAATAGTCTTGCTGCTTATTTCTACTAAATCAAATCTTAGACATTTACAAACATTAATTCATAAACTCAACGACAAGCCGACCCCAACATAGTTGGGAAAAAGGCTCGGAGGATGGATGAATTCATAGGTATACTCAACAAAGAAAACTAAACTAATACAATATAACTATGCAAATATCTAACTTAGGTACATCCCTGAATTCCTCTTAACCCATTTCTCAAATCTTCCAGACGATGGCTTCTCACTCTTCGCCTTCCACGGGAACCTGAACGAAGAAATGAACGGCCTCGAAGCTGGCCGATGGTCGAGGGACATTACCAAGCAGAAGAATGGACGCTGGACCTTCAGGGACAGGAGTGTTGAGCTCAAGATTGGAGACACCATCTATTTCTGGACGTACGTCATCAAAGATGGACTCGGATACCGTCAGGATAATGGGGAATGGACTGTCACAGGTAAGGTTCCTGTACCTAATATTTTTAGATTATATTAATGGTACTTCGTAAACATTGCGTAAAAGTGTTTTGTCATTAATTAGGCCCAAGTTCACTGTAGTTAGACACTATTTAAACAGTGTTCATCTTTGCCTATTACAAAACACTGTCAAAATCATATTTGTTATTTAACTAAATTAGTAAATAAGAGTATTAGATATAGAGATAATTGTTTAAAATTAAACAGTTACAAAAAATAAGCATAGGTACAGTTGACAATTGTTTAAACACGCGCCAAACGTCTGTTTAACTTTTTTGCAATACTACTGATGTCTCAATTGTCTTCTAGAATTATTTAAGACATAATAATTATAAAATTGTGTCCTTAAAGGATTTGAATACTGTGTCCATTTATCACAATGATGATTCGTATGAGGTTAAAAGCAAATGTAGTAAATAGTAGGTACCTATGTATTTATAGGTTAAAGCAATCTTAAGGTCAAGAATATAAGATAAAGCAGTTCATATTGCTATGTTTTACATATATCTAATACTTTCCTGGTGTAATCTAATCGTATTGAAGTGTAAATAAACTGCAAATTTATTCGTAACATCATTTATACATGGCAATATGTATTGTTGATGTCAAAATTTTGTCCTCCGTGATGTGAAACGACTTGTCATCATCTTTCATCTAAGCAATGTCCTACGTAAAGGCACGGAAGAGAATATATATGTATAAACCTTCTTCATAAATTCCTCTGTCTAAGCATTTCTCAAAACTACATTCAAATCCGTTTCAGTTAATCGCAAACACACCAATGAAATAATCATTCCTATTTAAGAAGTTATTACTATTTATTCTTGCAGGATACGTCGACGAAGCAGGAAACCCCGTTAACCCAACTGATGGTTCCCCTCTCTCTTCTCCTGTCGCCTCCCAACCTTCATCTGGCTCCCAACCATCATCAGGCTCCAACTCATCCCTTGGAACTGCTTCTGCAGCAGCACCAGCCTCATTCAGTGCAGAGTACCCATGCGAGCTGTCTATTTCCAAGGTCAATGTACCAGGGTTCGTCTGCAAGGGTCAGCTGCTGTTCGAAGATAATTTCAACTCTGGAATAGAAAAGGGGAAGATTTGGACTCCTGAGATCAAATTCCCTGGAGAGCCGGTGAGTTTGGTGGTATTAGGTTTGTTTGAGCGTATCTTGTGGTTTTGGTTATCTTCAATTTGGGTGGTTTGCTTATGGTGATATATTGCACCTACCCACAAAAGATTGAATCATATGCAAAGTCGTATCATTTCCAATGCAAGCCATTGGAAATGCCATATTCCCGAGCTGGTATTTTCTGAACAATTCACACATTTTCTGCCCAACTAGAGTACGCAACTACATTTACGGTTCTTAAGTATACGTTTTTGCCATACTTTACATATATACCGTATCTTTAACAGGACTTCCCATTCAACGTGTACCTCAATGACCGCAATCTCCATGTAAGAGATGGACGGCTGAGCATCAAACCGATCACCCTGGAGTCTAAATACGGAGAGGACTTCGTGAGGCAGACACTGGATATCACAGCTAGGTAAAACAAAGACAGACGGAAAGGGGACATTGTAGTCTAGTAACCTATTTTGTTTTAACACTGTTATGAGTACAGCAGACTCCTGCAGTACTGAAAATCTGAGTATTGGCGTAACATTCAACGTTCCCAACTTCAAAATTTATTCACCTTAAGCGTCTAGTCGCTGGTTCCAGGATTGAAAACAATTAACCTTGCAATAGTTATACTACTAAAATCACCTACTTAACCGGTTTTGAACTTATGAAGCGTTCTTTAACCTGTTCTTATGCACTTTTATCTGCCATCGTATGAGTTCAAGGACATTCTCATTCGGAAAATCCCTGTAGTGTCTTTTGAATAAATATTTTCGCTTGCTACATAAAACTCCGTAACCCACAGGTGCACTGGTACTATCGGAACTATGGAATGTTCGAGAGAGGCGTCTGGTCCTCAGATCTTACCGCCCATCATCACTTCTAAGATCACCACTAAGAACAAATTCGCTTTCAAATACGGCAGAATTGAGATCAGTGCGAAATTGCCTCTTGGGGACTGGATTTACCCAGGTAATGAAGGAAGCTTCAATCTTCTAACTAAAGCCTTTATATTCTGTTGTATCGTGTTAAAAAAATCTATGAGCTAGATTTTTGAAAAAAATGTACCTATGTTATATGGTACTTTAACTTTCGATAAGTTATGGCGTGTTTTACAAAAAAAACAGTTTACTTCTTTCTATACCATTACGTTGTTAATTACTTCTAGATCGATTTTTAGATTGCTACAGTATATTTTTGACACACCGTGTATTTTCCAATATCATCCACCAACTTAAAATCTGTTCTTTAATTCATCCCTTAGATATTTCTTAATACAAAAATATATAACTTACCAGAAATCCAACTGGAACCTCGAGACCACGTCTACGGCATCAGGAATTACGCGTCAGGACTCCTGCGCATAGCCACTATCAAAGGAAACGCGGAATCTGCCAAGAAACTGTACGCGGGTCCCATCATGTGCGATTCTGAACCTTACAGGTGGGTGACTTTAAGGTTCTATTTTGATTGAAGTCTTTACATAGCAGGGTTTTCACATCAGCGTATCGGTGTAGCGCGTAAGAAAACAATTGACAACGGTACTTGATGTTTGAAACCGAGCGGCAGATTTTTGGCGCCCGATATACTTAGTCGCTTTGTTTTGCTACGCACGACAAAAATTCTCCAGCCTGAAAGTCTTCTTATGGAATGTTTTAATGCCTCTTATACACGCGCGACAATTCTATTATTGTAGTGATACATATCGTATATTAGATGAGTTTATATTAATGTTTTGGATTATATGTTTCAGATCTGCTTATCTGAAGGAGAAAGCCGGTTCTGATCTCTGGAGCAGAGATTTCCATAATTACTCTTTGGAATGGAGACCAGGTATGCTTTTAATTCCATAAATAAATAAACTACCGATTACCTTACCAAACAATACAGGAACCTTACCAAACCAATCTAGAAATACCATTTTTAAATACATCTGTGATGTTGTATTTTCTATCAACTGCAATCTAACTTTTTTTTATAACGATTCAATAATTAGTAACTCCCAAAAATACTTAACTTTCGTTACAAATCTCTCTAGCTGCCCTATTTTATAACTAGGCATCCTCCATCAATAACTGGTTGAATCGTCGAATCCAATTCAATAGACCCCTAAAAAAACTTTAATCTTCTTTCAGACGGCATATCCCTATTCGTCGACGGCGAAAAATATGGCGAAATAACTCCCCCAACAGAAGGGTTCTACAAGACAGCCACCGACAACCAGGTGGCTGCCGCCGCGCAGTGGCTTAAAGGAACCACTATAGCCCCCTTTGATGATATGGTCAGTATTGACGAGAATATAAGTCAGTATATGATTTTATGTTAGAATATTTATGTATAGCATTTTTATGGGTCTTGAAAACTATATAACAGTTCCCGTCAAATAAGTTTACCAACCCGCATTGGGCAAGCGTGGTGTATAACCCGTAATCTTTCTCTGTGAGAGAGAAGGCTTGTGCCCAAAAGTGGGACGGTAAAAAAAAACAATGATGAATTTCGCTTTTGGGTAATTAGCTATCAGATCTTTTTTGCGTATTAGGTAGTGGTATTGTTGACATAGTATTTGACAAACGTGAATTCACAAACTTAGTCAACTCTGGACATGCAAAGCTTCTGGTCTAACTGTATTGTGAGAGGTGTTCAGTGGCTGACTTCGGAGATAAGTTATTTGACAGGAGTCGTGCTAATCTGATCAAAGATTTATGGGTGAGGATTTGCAAGCTCTTAAGACAGATGTTATTTAACAATGGATGTTATTGACATTTAGCAAGGAATACATCAAAAACGGGACAAATTATTTTAAGATAATATTTCCTTTTACAATTGCAAATAACAAACAAATATCCTCGCCATAATTATTTTGAATACATAAATTGAATTTCTAAGATTGTTGAATTTATTGTGGTTAATTAAGAACATTTTAACAATATGCTAAATAACATGTTTACTTCACACGTTTTTCCTTGAGTGACTTGCAAAAGATTAGGTGCAAAGTAATAACTATTGTATTTATTTGTAAAGACGCTTAGAACATGATACAATTAGAACGCTTAGAACATTGTGTCCTGTTTTGGGAAAACCTTCCTGGTTAATAAGTTTATTTTTGCTATAAGCCTTAATTCGTCATCATCGTTTCCTCCGCAATACAAGATAAGAAAGTACAGTCACAATTAATTCTGGTATACCTATTTACATCAACCTGTCTGCCAAAGCTATAAGGCTGTTTTAAAGAGCTACCTACCAAGGCCCTAGAACCTAAAGGGCTTCGCCAAAAACAAAGGCATGTTTTAGTCAACAAAAGTCTGTTGTATGTAATCAGTCGTTTCATCATTTTCCAATAATGAAAACAGCCACCATAATCTTTACCTTTGCAATAATCTGACCACCTGTCATTGAACATCCTTGGCAGTCGTTACGGGTAGTCAGAAGCCAGTAAGTCTGACTCCAGTCTAACCAAGGGGTATTGGGTTGCCCGGGTAACTGGGTTGAGGAGGTCAGATAGGCAGTCGCTTCTTGTAAAGCACTGGTACTCAGCTGAATCTGGTTAGACTGGAAGCCGACCCCAACATAGTTAGGAAAAAGGCTCGGAGGATGATGAGGAGCCGATGTTTTCGCATTCTATTTTCTTTTCTATAGCTCCAATTAATTTTTTCCGCAGTTCTACATATCCCTGGGCTTAAACGTGGGAGGAGTTCACGAGTTCCCCGACACGGACAACAAGCCCTGGAAGAACCGTGCCACTAAGGCTATGCTGAACTTCTGGAACGCTAGAGAACAATGGTACTCCACCTGGTATGATGATACCAGCGCTCTGCAGGTGGATTACGTCAGGGTTTACGCGCTTTAGGAGGTAAGATTCATATTAAGGCCTTACTACACAGAGAAATCTACAGCCTGACTAGCTCGTTAGTGAGACTGCTATGTGAGCTGTCACGGTCCCGCGCGCATCTTTTATCACCGCTGCCTACATCCCGCTCGTATTGTGGTCCATGTTAGTGTCACTAACGAGCTCGTCAGGCTATAGATTTCTTTTTTTCTTAAGTAAGGTCTACTATCGGTACGAGAAGGTCCAAACCTACCCCGAATTTTACTTTTTTTTCTAGATGTTTGAAACCAATTTTCTCATGGTTAATTTAACCATTCAAAAATAGCTCTTGAAAATGTAGATGTATGCCTGTATTTTGTATTTACTAAATTAAACTTTTTACTTTTGTATTTCAGATCTGAAACGGACTTCGTTGCAAGACTTAAGCACTCTCACATTTTAATTAAGATTAATAAATTAATACTCTTTAAGCTGTCTTTTATTACACCCAATAATGATTTCATTACAACATAAGATACAAAAAAGGGTAGATACGCAAGTTTGAGGTATTAAAGTGTTAAGTAGAACAGCTGAGAAAAAACTTTGCAAATTATAATAGTCAACCTTGTCTTCATACTTAACAGTTCAGACTAAATAGTAATCTTCAATACAAGATATTCGCTTCATTTCTTGTGGTTTAAGAATATCCATTTTCCGCAAATGATCTCATTGTTATTAAAACTGTTATTTTTGCTAATTCAGCTCTTTTAAATATAAACAACAAATAAAGTCGGTGTCTTCTAATTAAGTGGACAATAAAATTATCTATAACAATAATTGGAATTGGATTTAGATAAATAATACACAGAAAACAATAACATACCTACATGGTCATAATTACAAACATGAATAACTCCTTTAAACTTTTTTTTTCTTTGGGACAAGAAAAACTATTCCAATTAACAAAATTGTACAGCAATTTTGAGAATATAGTAGAGAAAAGTATGAAGATGTATTGAAACATACTATACGACTATTTAAACCGATGTCAGGAAAAACCTTCCTCAGTATGTATATGAATAGAGTCCATCCAGACTTCCAGAGGGAACTTCTTCTAGTACCTGGACAAAATACAGCCTAGTTAGCTTGATGCTAATCTAGCATCACAATAGTGAAAGAATTTTCCAAATCGGTTCACTACTTTAGAGCCTATAGAGTACATACAAACAAAAACTATTTCCTATCTTCATCATATTAGTATGAAAGTACAGAAAACTACTCAAAACAGTTCATCCTACTAATATTATAAACGCGAAAGTTTGTATGTATGGATGTATGGATGTATGGATGTTTGTTACTCTTTCACGCAAAAACTACTGAATGGATTTTAATGAAACTTTACAATAATATAGCTTATACATCAGAATAACACATAGGCTACGATTTGTAAACATATTGTTCGAAATACTAAACCTGCGCAGACGAAGTCGCGGGCACCAGCTAGTAAACAAATAAAAAAAACAATGACAAAGATCACTGACTCACCGTCTTACAAGAAACGCCTGTCAGTATCAAAATGCGCGCCTCGTCGAGCGCACGCGCGGCTACGCTCGTCATTCCTTTGTTTTTATTAATACAAATATCGTGTGCTCAGTACGAAATACCTGATGTGACCATACGTGCTCTAAAACCTAGAGGATTTTCAGCTTCTATTCCAGGTAAGGTTTTCTTTAAATATGGCCTTTGTTAGTTCCCCTTGTGAGGGATAAAATAGTTTATTGAATTAGAGTGAATTCTAAAGAGGAAATTATGTATACGAAGATCAAGGGATTGTAGTGTTCGTGTATATTTGTGCGAATTCAGATTTCTTGTATGGGTAAATTAACCCTAAGTAAGAGACTTTGTAATAGTTAGATATGTAGACAGACCTGCCAGGTACCGAATGGCCTGGTACCCAACGGGCTCCAGAAATTGAGAATAAAGGCGAGTTTTAGTCAGGAAAACAGGAGTCTGACACTCCCTCTTGCACCCACAGTGGGAGTGGTCGGAACGTGTAAACTGTTTAAAGTCTTTAATAACAATGTATGTATAAATAGTACACTTCAAACAGCGTACTCACATATACTCGCAGTTATTTTAACCTTAAAGGTTACTGATAATAAATAAAGGCAATTAAATTACGTTTAGTTTGCAAAGATCCATTATTGTTGAGTCTTTAGAGCAGCCCAAAACAATAACTGGCTATTTTAACTGAGATATACTTTATGCCATAGCGTCTTTTCACGCGACTGCCAAGAAAGGTTGTTTGTATTAATGTAAAAAGCTCATAGGCTACACCTAGAAAAAATACAACCTGACACACAAGGGTAATATCCATATTCATGCCTATTGCTCCAATTTACATGATTAGAACCTGTCCTACTATAGGTCTTTGCACGACTATAGAATACAAGTAGAATAAAAAAATACAGGTAGCTATCCTGATGTAGAAAATTCTGGTTCTGTGCTATTTTGATAAAATAATTCGCAAGTAATTTACATTCCAAAGTGCTTCTATGTATAGTATACTACTACTCAAATCTTCATCATCATCGAAAATCAAACCCAAACAATAGTCAATAAGTATGATAAACTAGTGAATTATTCACTCCTAACACTACTATAATTTTATTGTAAGTATAGTTATTTTATCACCCGATGTTCTCAGAAACAAGTAATGTTTTTCCGTGTATTGGTTGCTAAGTATATGTCTGTCGGGTTATCTTGTGTCGTTGGCAAAAAAAAGTAATTCCCCGTTTCTTATATGGCTTTATAGCGTACCAACTCATCAAAATTCTGATGAAAAGGTGCCATCATTAGGTCAATACGCTAAAAATTGGGTCATTTATTAAAGATGATGGTAATTAAAGTACGGGATACTTCAAAAACATTGAAAACAAAGTAGGTACTTAATTGTATTAAGAAACAGAAATAGACGTTTATTTTGCCAGTGAACTTGGGCCTTCAAAATGCTTAACAGTTATAGAAGATGAGTAAAGAACAAATATAAGACTAAAATGTCGTTTGTTTGTATCTTCAGCAATGTTTGAATTATATCGTCAAGTACCTCTCAAAAATAACGAAGCTATTGGAAGAAATTGTCAGGCCCTGGTAACTAATTCATGTTTTTGGATTTTTTGTTATAAGTCTAATAAGCCTCTTCCCAATCATATTGGGGTCGGCTTCCAGTCTCACCGATTCACCTACAGATTCAGCTGAGTACCAGTGCTTTACAAGAAGCGACTGCCTGTCTGACTTCCTCAACCCAGTTACCCGGGCAACCCGATACCCCTTGGTTAGACTGGTGTCAGACTTACTGCCTTCTGCCAAGGATGTTCAATGACAGCCGGGACCTACAGTTTAACGTGCCATCCGAAACAGAGTCAATGGTGTCTAAGATATTCTTAGAAAGTACATAACCTTGTATATAACTAATAAATAAAATATTTCAGATGCCCCAAACGTCAGTCTCTTCGTGTTCCAAGGCAACGTCAACCGTCCGATAAGCAACAACGATGTTGGTACCATCAGCGGAGAAGTCCTGAGAGCCAAGGATGGAAGGTGGACAGTTGAGGATCCCAACCTGGACCTGAAGATTGGAGATATCATCAACTATTACGTGGTGGTATCAGCTAATAGGGCTGGATATATTAAGGATAATTTGAGTTTTACTGTTAGAGGTATGTTCATCTTATTAATTATCTTTCACAGGTTTAACCAGAAGTCTTTTTAGGTGTCTTTATCCTCAAAAACGCTATGTAAAATAATACCTATGAAGTATATGTTACTGCAAAATTTGTAATATGCAATCAGTGTGTGTAATTTATCTCGTAAGGTATTATTTAAAACTGCATAGTGCAGTGAAGCATTGATTTGCTTGAAAGCATTTATCTCAAGAACTACTAGACCTGAGCTATTTCTTCAATGATCGGTACCTAGCCCACTTATCGAGGAAGGTTAATGTACAAATATTTTAATTTTAAGATAGGATGCAAGTGAAACTGCTGGCTAAAGCTTTTATGTAGAGAATAAGTGTCGGACATCATCACCTAGATATTCCGTACCTAATAATTATTAAAATAATTTTTGAGCATTTTAATGATATTCTTTTAATCTATTTCCAGCTCTCGAAGACCGGTTGGCGACTGACGGGCCTATCCCGACAGAATGCAAGCCGACACTTACGCAAGTGCGCGGAGGCAGCGCGTGCGCAGGTCAGACGATATTCGAGGAGAACTTCGACAACTTTCGCGATAACGTGTGGCAGATTGAGCAGTATATACCTGTTTATACTCCGGTTTGTATTATTCATGTATTTTTTTTAATATTATACGTAGAAAGATAATAATTTGGACTGTAAGAACCTATGCGGTAAAACCCCCCATCGTCATCAACGTAATTAACTTATTACGGTTCACATGAAGCATAAGCATTCCAACAACTGGTAATTATAATTATATTTGAAACTAACCAAATATAGCCTATGTTCCTCTGGTATATAGTAGCTTCCCAACAGCAATGTATTTTGAAATCGGTTTGGAAGTTTCGGAGCCTATAGGGTACAAACAAACAAAAAAAAATCCTGTTGTCCTACTAGTACAGATTTAACCGCAAGTCAGTTATTAAAAAAAAAAAAAAAAACAATGAGTCATTAGAATAAAAAGTCCCCAGTCCTGAGTTAGTCATTATTTTGTTATTTTGGTCATTGACCTGGATTTTGGACTATCTTAGGGCTTATGCACACTACGTTTTTTAAATGCGCCGTCAACGAGCGTTTGTAGCGATACAGACGCGATACGCACGCAAGTCAGGACTGCCCTGCAGGATAAAAAACGTGGTGTGTATAGGCCCTTACAGCAATGCAGTGTTAGTAAAAAATAAATTCAATTTATATTTTTCTATTTACAGAACTTCCCATTCGTGTCCTACCAGCGTTTGGTTTCCGACCCAACAGTGTCGGTATCAGACGGCAAGTTGCGCATCGCACCCAAACTGCAGCAGAAACTACCTGGCTTCACTGATGACTCCATCTACAGTGGGACTCTTAATTTATTTAGTGGGTAAGTCTATACCTAATCGAAGCCTGCATGCTTGCCAGACTGGAAAATGATCTTCAAATTCCTGTGAGATGGCCGATCGGCTATTGATGACGACGCATCGAAAAAAATATATGACCATTTGATAGATCCATTCTTGAGGAAGGCATTTCTACATATTTCTGTTGGAACTGGGGCCCGATTCTCCTAATCTTACTTAAGCAACATACGATTCACGTTCGACTCGATTCGACTGATATTCAATCCCGACACGATTACGATTGAAGCGTATGTGGCATTCCGCTATTTTTTCTTTGAAATAAACTTTTTTATCCTTTTCTGTCATTCAATAATGAATCATTTTGTCTGCAAATGATTTACAATTGCAAAATGATTGTACAGCAAACTACCGTATAGACCAAAATCACCGAAATAGCAGACCAATCGCACACCAATCAAATGTCAATCGAATACGATTGGTCTTTTATTAGTAGCAGAATGCCCGATATGGTTAAAACTGCTATTGCGATTCGATTTCTATTCAATTTTGACATTATTAACTTAGGAGAATCGGGCCCCTGTTTGATGTAATTCGGAAACAATCTTGGGGAAGGTTTTATCTAGGTTAACGAGATAGGCGCTCGCTTAGACCCCTGTGATGTAAAAGTAATATTTGTGTCGCTAAAATATCATACCAAACAAGTTTTATTATTAGCAAAGCCGTCAATCTTTTCATTCGTCATGTTTTCTCAAGTCAATAAAAAAGTAGGTACTTCCCCGTTGTATTGTTAAAGATAATTCTCACTCATACAGCCTTACTTATAAAATAATAAGTTATACTTAAGAGATGTTTAAGAAAAAATCTTACTTATAAACGTGGCTGAAATAAATCATTTTCTTAGCAATGTCTTAAATGAGCTGTCAAATTAAGCAGCCTCACACCCTTGTTTAACCCGCTAATTATCAAAATGGCTGGATTCTTACCAGCTGATTTTTCATTTCCGGTTTATTGACAGCTCAACTTTTTAATTTTATATTTTACGGATGCCATTGTTGCCATTACACAACGTTTTGATGACAAATATTTTTTTAAGCTACCAACATTCCGGTAGTGTTGAGAAATTAGTATGTTTTTATGTCATTATCTGTTCATTACTTAAGACATGCTTAAGCAACGTTTATAGGTCAAAATAATTTAATCACTACTTAAGGCTTTAAGTAGTAATTACTTAAAACAATGCTTAGAAGATGATTTGTTGATTTTTATAAGTAAGGCTGTTAAACGTTACAGTCAATGTACTAAGGTCATTGTCAGTTTGAGATAAGTGTCAACATAGGTAAACAATAAAATTATTGATGTTTAGTTACCTGTAGATGTTGTTAGAAGAGCCCTTAATGCATAAGGGAGTACATTAGGAAGCATATTATATTATGTAGTTTGATATGCGGGTATATTAGGTGGAGTACATACTTAAGGAAATACATAAAGGAGTATGTAGGGAAAGTTCATAAGGCAGTAAGTACATAGGCGTTATAGGTACATAAGGGAGTGTATAAGGAGAGCACATGCAGGGTAAAAGTACAAGAAACAGTTGCAGGTCTTCCCATCTCCTAAATAATATCTCTCCGATTCTCAGCTGCACATCATCAGCCGAAGCATGCATGAAGCAGGCGTGGGGCGCTGACATACTCCCGCCCATCGTGAGCGGCAAGATCACCACAAAGGGCTTTGCTTTTACTTACGGAACTGTCACCGTGAGGGCCAAGCTGCCACAGGGTGATTGGATTTATCCAGGTTAGTACCCTTCCAGTATTATAAATGAGAAAGAAACTTTAAATGGATGTCCGTTTTCATGCCAAAACAGCTCAACCTATTGATATTACGTAGATAGGCCAGTCAGTCTAGGCAGTCTTGGCGGAAAAGAGATAGGAATGGCAAATTTATATTCGGGAGCGGATTTCACACGGGGAACAGCTTGTTCCATGTAAACTCTTAGGGTCAATTCCCACTGAGAGAGCAGCGGCCGGCAGCAGCCGTAAGAGCACGGACAATGTAAGAGCGCGGCTCGGCGCGCCCCAGCGCGGCGCCGCGCGGCCCGCCGCGCTCGCGCTCAATCCCTTGCATTTACGGCCGCTGCCGGCCGCTGCTCTTTCAGTGGGAATTGACCCTTATACCGTTTTGGAGTTTTTATTAAAAACTTGATGATAAGGCAACTAAAGTGCAAATATTAGCATATTGAAATTAGATCCTATAACTGAGTCCAGATATTTTTCCTTTAGCAATCTAAAAATAACCAAGTTAATGATGCACTTACAGAAATTCTCTTGGAACCCTTACTTCAGAAATACGGAACTCTTCACTACAGTTCAGGAGTACTGAAGATAGCATCTGCCCGCGGCAACAGGGAACTAAAAAGTGGGACTACTGATTACTCCAATAGGGTACGTATATTTTTGCAAAATATTTTAGTGTTAGGTAGCCCAAGTATCGATAGAAAGGCTATAGACGTTTCATCCATATGTGCGGAGGATCCGTTCCCGCGAGACACGGTTGGAACCGCTGACAAATGCTAGTTTGACATGAAGCTTTAATCTGTCTTTTTTAAGTCTCAACATTTCCGTTTCAGGTGCTGTTTGGTGGGCCAGTAATGGACCTGCAATGTCATGACACGCTACTGAACAGCAAAACGTCGACTGATGGTCTTTGGGGAGACGATTATCATGAATATTCCTTGCGGTGGGCACCAGGTAAGCATAAGCTTGCTTAAATATCATTTATTGTAATGACGGTAAAAGATACAGGTAGGTAGTATTGATTCAAACAAGGCTGAAAACCAGCACTTTGAAAAGATCAATTTGGATAGCACCAAAAACTTCGCGTATTCCTTCCTGCGAATTTTTATAGGGAAGAATGGCGATTAACTGTGTGATTTAAAGAACTGGTTTGATAGTTATCCTTCTCAACGACAATGTAACGACACCGACGGTGTTATCCAGAGAAAACAGCTAGTCAGTCTACATGAAGAATATCCTTTCTTCTTCAGAACCTTCATTAATGTTTTTCTGTCTTTCACAGACCGTATAACCCTGTCAGTAGACGGTATAGAATGGGCTCGAGTGGAGCCCACAGCTAGCGGTCTGCGCGGGCGCTTCCCCGACACTTGCACGCAACTCCCGCGTACCTTGCTCGAACAGGGATCGAGGGTGGCACCGTTTGATAACCATGTAAGTTTTCTAGCTTTGTCAAGGTATTGATCTACTTTATAATTTTGTTGTCTCAATTTCGAAAAATATAGGTCAGTTCTTAGACATAAGCTACACAATAGCTATCGTAGATCTACTACACTATTTCCCTCACATATGAGGAGATTATAATATTACCATGAATTTAATTGGGTCTCCTTTTTCATCGATTTCATCTAAACTAATGTTATAACGAGGCAATATTTTTTGTTCGTATGTAACCGTTAGTTTTTCTAATTGTTAGGTACATACAACTGTTACAGTAAAAATTATTTCAATGATATTAACACTAACCCCAGGATATGGAGTACGAAATCGGAAAGTAGTGTTTTCAGGGGACGCGGCCAAATCCGTGGGAAACAGCTAGTAAATAACTTGCTATTTATTTCATCCCCAGTTCTACATAACCCTGGGCGTTGGCGCAGGCAGCATCACAGAATTCCCAGACGGGGTCAAGACTGCGAACGAACGTCCAAAACCCTGGAGTAATCCCAGCAGGAAAGCTTTACTAAACTTCTGGCAAGACATGGATTCCTGGCAGACCACGTGGAACCAACCTCAATTGATAGTTGATTACGTCAAAGTTGTCGCCTTGTGAACAATATTTAAGGCTTGCAACACTGCTCACTAAATACATTTTTTTGGGCTGAATGTATTTAAAACTTTTTTGAATGTTCGATAAAGATAAAATGGAATTGTTTAGAGAGTTATTCGTAAAAAAAAAAACTATTTAAATTATCATTTGGAAGTTTTAAAATATATTTAGCTTTGACTATAGTTTTAAGATTAAGAAGACTGTTACTGCTTACTATGTAAAAAAGAGGTAAAGTGAATTGTTTGAAAAATAGGTAGTCAAAAAAATTTAGATAGTAAAATTACGTTAGAACAGAATACTCAAGCATAATATTCTAATTATTGTAAAAGTTGATAAGAAAATCTAGTACTAAAAAAGTAGAGATTTGAGTGATTAGAAAACAAAAATATTTATATACCAGAGAAATGTAATAAATAAAAGACTTATACACATTTGGGACTATTTTTATTTGCACGGTGTACATTTCTGCTCGCATAGCAGAGACATTCCCGCTATGCGAAACTTGTAACATTGTATGACTATCATTTGAAGGCTGGTCGCACTTTTTATCGATAATAAAATAACGATAACACCGACACACGTTCGCATCTCGAAGAAAATCGATAATTTGTTGCTAGGTCTCCACAACCCTAATTCCTAGTGTTGGGACAACAGATAAAATAATCGATATCGATTATTGTTTTACGTTATTTATCGATAAACAGTGCGTTAACCAATAAAACTGTAAACTATACATTAATTAACTGGTTTATTCCACAATTTCACTATTTTACAAAGAGGTGAAAACAGTTTGAGAGATGTATTTAGAATACAAAATATTGACAGGGGATGTAATTGTTGCGATTTTATTTTGGTGATAGGTTTTATTATGGATTGCTGTTGTTATATGCGTCTGCGCATTAGGATAGTACAGAAACTTTATCATGTCTATCTATCGTGTTCCCTTCTGAATCAAACAATAAGATATAAGATCTAAGTTAAACGTCATATACACTACAAACTTGCGTGTAATTTTCATGGCTCTTGATTTAAATCAGTGCAACGAAAGTCTGTAATAGGAGCCAATTTTGATGTTTTTTAATAAGTATGCTGAGATCTAGTGTATAGGAGGAATAACTTTTGACACTGTAATATTTTCTCACTGGTTCACACTTCTGTTTATCACTGGCTGTCACAACAATTACATCCCCACCCAACCTTATAAAAGACTACAAATTCTTTGATCAATTAATTGATATTACATATTATAATATTTTTTTATTCATTATAATTTTCAAATACATTAAAATTTGTAACTCCTACGTCTCGTCGAAATGCCCTAAGTGCCTTAATACTACAGAGAGTCAATCCCTACTACATTAACTTGTAGGTAGTAAAACATCAAATATCTTAATAAATAGTGAGGGGACACGTCTAGCGAATATTTTGTCGATAATCGAGTATATCGATATCGGTGAACAAAACTGGTGTAAATTCAACAAATTTGAGAGTGCAAGACGAAAAAGATTTTTTAAATTGCTAGACGTTAATCCCCTTTAGTAGTATGACAGCTAAGAGACAATATAGTTCGCAGAGACACAAACATACAGATATGACTCAGGATCACATGGAAACATTACATTATCACTTACTTTTCACACAAACTTGCGACTTTTGAACTACTTGCACATTTGACAATAAGAAAAAAAATTAGCAAAAATACGAAATTATTCTATAGAAGAAAAAATATTTTGAAAATAAAAAAAAATATAATGTCATTTTGCAATTCATTGGATATACAACGTTTTATGTACTTGTCATTGAGTTGTAAATGTGACGGTAGTTCAAAAGTCGTGTAGAAGATCATAAATACTTAAAAGCAGACATTTGATACGATTTCATAATTTAAACTAACAAATAAAACTGAATTACTTTGACTAACATATATTATGACATCGCGACGTTTTCCACTATGGGATTGTTCACACCAAACGTATTGTCCGCCGCTGACTGTGAGTATACTCACTGTCTGCCCCAGTGTGAACATTGACTCAATCTGCAGTACGCGTACTCACCAAGCCGACAATAGGCTATAGCGTACGATGCGCTACATGTGTGAACAAAAAAATAGGCTCGTGTAGGTTCACACTAGATGCGTACGCTGAGCGGCTGACTATTCTACACATAAAAGAGCTCAGTATTTGAAGTTGCTCGTAGTATTTTATAAACGATCTCTGAGATCACATCATCGTTCCCATACGATAAAACTAGCGTAATTTATTTTTTTCAAATCAGACGTTTTACTGATATTTCAATTAAATGATGCGCATTCAGATAGTTGCCATTTGCGAAGCTCTGGAGGAAGACGAAAATAATAAAAAGAAGAGATTGTAGATACATCCCTTTTTGAAGAGATGTTTTCTTGGTCAATTTCATTCTTTATATTTCGAATATAGACTTTATCCAAATAAGTTCAAGAAATATTTTTGTATGACAATAAAAACATTCGATAAGTTACTATCTTTAATACGTATAAGTTTATATAAAAGGGACACTAATTTATCGACGTGCTGTACCGAGGCGCGGCGCGCGGTGCGTACGCGGCGGAGCGGCGCTATTCGGCAACTGCGTCCGCGTAGCCAATCCGCGTCCGCCGTGCATAGTCGCGTAGTAAAATAATCGGCCACTGAGAGTCAGCGACAACAGACGACGTAATAGCGTATAGTCGGTTCGGTGTGAACGACACTTTCAATATATATGGAAAAGCAATAAACTGCGTAACGCGCGCTCACAGTCAGCGGCCGACAATACGTTTGGTCTGAACGATGCCTAAGAAGAGATTAGGCTCACAATGGATGAAACATCAAATTTTTGTGAAGCTAGAAACAGGTTCTTACTCGATATTTGACAGTAGAGTTGTGATGAAATTGTTCTGAGTACAAAAGTCAAGCACTATCGTACTTTCTTGTCACTAAAATAGTAATAATAAGCTAGTGATGTTCCAATATACGATAGATTATTCTTTTATCAAGAGACTTAACATAATTTTTACTTGATAAAGCCGAGTCATACCCAATTCTACTGTCATAATAACTCAATCTGCTTCTAACAGTCAAAAGACACAACTAAATTCAATAGGATACGATTACAATAAATTTTAACAATGCTACCAACTCGCATTCACAATATCAAGCACCTCGTTAGACCAAACATGAGTTTATGTCAAAATTGGTATTTTTATGTCACAGATAAATAAAACTTTTTGTAACGTACAGTCTATGGACATTAAACGAGTAAAAACTATACTTATTATTGTCCATGACTGTACATAACATAGACAATGGTATAAGTTTTAAATATTTTCACAATGTTTCATAATAACTGTTGTCAGTATAATTAAAAACCTTGTAATATCATCCGGGGCCATATTATTGATTATCACAGCCAACACACACTCCCAAACTAAATTATTTTTAATAATAGAGCTTTTTACAATCGGAATTATACATACATATACGACCAGTTTGAAGCTGGGTTTGCTTACCAGGATATATAAGAAGATTGGTGACCTCTGTGATAGCCCAATGAGACGAATGTCTATTTCGAGCCCATTTTGAGCTTTACAACAGTATTGTATGTATTATCTGTAAGTTAATTTGGATATACAAACATACATAGTCATATATACATGTATATTTCCAATTGATACAGCATGTTCATAAATACACATTAAAACTGAGAGTAAAGATACGACATAGGTTTACAATTTTTATTTAATTTTAATTATAAATATGAATAAGTTAGCTGCACTGTAAGCAACATTACAGCGAAATGATTATATAGGTTACACAATATATAACTTGTAATCTACTGAAATACTTGGGATTTTTTTTTAATGTTCTAAGATTTTATTAGACCGTTAGACGTTTCGACTAATTTCTTTTACAGGGGTTATTCATTTAGCATGGCTTTTGCACTTCTTTTTTCAGCCAAGAATTATCGTCAACAAATAGTATGACATTCTTTTGTAATTAATTACAAGTTATTTAAGCAACTCCTCGGAATATTTAACTATGAAAGATGGACAGACCGAGAAGGTTACATGCTTTACTTTCAATGTTAGAGTGAGAAAGATCACTCTCTGTTTCAGATTTTTTAGTACGTTTAATTTTAAAACGTTTTTTACGTCCCTACTTTATACCAATTTCATAATATTAAAATCCCCTTTGGGTAATATGTAACTCAAGCTACTTAAACATTAATTTATATTTGAAAATCGCGTCTAACGCTGTCAAGATATCGTATCATGATATAATTCGAATAATAGATATTAATATCAATATTAAAAACAGCTGTTACAGAATATTCAATATCTATGGTCCACAAGAGTCTACTACAGATTCTAATTTTACTTTAAAATTTTAACTAATTATGAAACGGATTATGTTGGACCAAAAGCATAAAAAATCGTTTTCAATAATATACTTTAAACCTTCTCCTAAGTCTGATAAATACTCTACTGAAAACCATATCAAAGTCGGTTCAGCGTGAGATAATCACGCACGAACCTCCCTTTTTGAAGTTGGTAAAAAATAAAATATTTATTTTTTTATTTTAATCGGTTTAGTTTTTCTACTTTTTCAAACACTCCCAACTAAACTAAATCATCTATCGATGTCGATACAACAATTTAAATATGGCTACACCAATAATTTACTTTCTAACGATTTGCAAAATTAAATATTATATTTTTAATGAAAAATCGAGAGGATAATAAATAAGCTTTTCAAGCTATATACAGGGCAAAGCTAGATGCTTTTAAAACATAGTGCGAGTGAGATAGACATACTATTTGTATAGCGCCATCTCCCTCCAACAGAAATGGCATGATTTTTTTACCCGTTATTTTACATCGTTTATGTAATATGTTTTATAAGTATATAAGTACTTATTATTCTATTTTTTTTTAAAGTTCAAAAACTGGGTTTCCTACCGAAGCTAAAGAAACGTCTAAAATTCTAAGCAAGCTTGCGTATTTTTGCCTAAATTGTTTATATTTTATTTTTATAATTATGATAATTAGTGCAAGAGCCTTGCGGATCTATTGTTTTAATATTTTTTTTATCTTAGACAAAGGAATGTTGTCTTTGAACACGGATGTAATATGAAATGGACTTACCATTTAACAAAACTGGCTTTTTACCTAAAACGCGTAAACCTTTCATATTACCACATCCATTTACATATTACTCAATGTTTAAGTTCACTTTTTTATTTACCTACTACATATTTCCATATTACAAAGTGGCCTCATTTTTAACCAAGACTTTCTTGTATTTTGAACCTTATTTAAACACTGGTACAGTTCGTAATTAGATAACAGATTCATACCACGTATTCATGTTGAATATTTTTCCAAAATGTAGCCTAAGTGACTCGTTATAAAGTTCAAAATACAACCACTGGTTTGCCGATAATATTTCTTGTTTAGAATACATCGAAAAGTGATTATTCAGGTATAAATATTATTGAGATGAATTTCATGAATTATGAAAATTGTCTCTGTCAATGGTTCCCTAATATTTATTGTTCATTTCTGTTCACAATGAAACTGTCATAATATAAATGCAATATTGAGAGAAAAGTTTATTTCTCTACCTAATTCGCGATTGCAGAGTTTAAATTATTTAAACAATCTAATGAGATTTTATAATACCTTTCTATAAACATAAGTTAGTAGGTAAAAACTCTGCAATCTGCGAATATTGAATTGTCTAACGCTACATATCATCTTACATTACCTAGCACATCCATATACGACACACACATAGTCATCTAAAAATAAACTTAAAAAAAGTAAAACTAAAAAAATAAACGTCCAATTTCGTCGCGCTTTAAAAAAACAAAAGATCGCAAAATATAAATTCACTAGTTCCACTTAATTAAACGAAGCTTAACAATAATAAAATAGTCACACAAAAATACTGCGGAGGAATTTCGTTTAGAAATTAGTAGGAATATTGATTTTACCGTCGTATATGGAGAAGGGGCGTTCGGCCTCGCGCGGGTCACTCGCACTCGCACGAGGGGCGCCGGGACTCGCACTCTCACTAACACTCGCACTCTCACCTGCACTAGGGCTCAAATTTCGAATGTCTTTATGTCCGGATTGTTGCGAGTCAGCGATGGCGAGTTGCATGCTTACTGCGCCTTGCCGTCGGGCTTGTGTCATACGAAGTCCATGGCATCCCGGGACTTGCCGGTGAATTTGCCAGCAGCCCGCTTTTTTAACGAACGCTCGATCAGTTTCTTGACTTCGCTCACTATGAATACACTGGATGTGAGGCATACGAGGAATATTATATCTGGAAATAAAATAATAAGTTTAAAATAGCTGAAAATAAATATTACAGTTACCAATAAAGATGCCGCAAATGCCAATCTACCTCTATACAGGAGAATTTAAGTGTAATTTCATTGTAAATAATTATGAGAAAGTCGTTTTCATTTCAAAATTTTACGCAATCGATTTTAAAAACATTCCCTAAAAAGAGATACATTCTAAAAGCCGCATTTGGAACTGCACTAGTCAAAAAGCTCGAAAATTTTCAAAACATTTTATATTTTATATTAAAATTGCTAATGGTACACCATAAAATAATTTCTCACCATGTCCAGTTAGCGCTTCAGTCTGAAACACCCTCTGCAGCGGCGGGAAGTATATGACCAGCATCTGTCCCACCAGGCTCAGGGTGACAGCCACCAGGAACATCTTGTTGGAGAACAGGCCCACTTGGAATAGAGACTTGGTTTGTGACCGGCATGAGAGCGCGTTGAACATATCGAAGAGCACGAAGCATGTAAACGTCATTGTCGTGTCGCGGGGGGTTATTTTGTTGTCTGACATCTGGAATTAGAAATGTTACTGTTTTGAACACGATTTACCGATATTTGTGATAGATTTTATTAGAACAGAATGTTCATGCCTACGACGTAGGGCCTACGCCGTAGCGTCAATTGCTACGCCTCAAGGTTACGCGGGAGGTGCGGCGCGTCGTGTCGCGCGGCCTACGCCGTAGCACCGAGTGGCTACGGGCGCTACGCTACAGGGCTCTGCTGTCAGTGGGAACACGTCACCTCTCTGTTGAACACCCAGAGCGTGCCGGCGATGATGATGGCGGCAGACAGCAGCACGTTGAGCAGCAGCGCGCGGGAGATGATGCGGCGCGTCGTGTCGCGCGGCCTACGCCGTAGCACCGAGTGGCTACGGGCGCTACGCTACAGGGCTCTGCTGTCAGTGGGAACACGTCACCTCTCTGTTGAACACCCAGAGCGTGCCGGCGATGATGATGGCGGCAGACAGCAGCACGTTGAGCAGCAGCGCGCGGAGATGATGCGGCGCGTCGTGTCGCGCGGCCTACGCCGTAGCACCGAGTGGCTACGGGCGCTACGCTACAGGGCTCTGCTGTCAGTGGGAACACGTCACCTCTCTGTTGAACACCCAGAGCGTGCCGGCGATGATGATGGCGGCAGACAGCAGCACGTTGAGCAGCAGCGCGCGGGAGATGATGCGGCGCGTCGTGTCGCGCGGCCTACGCCGTAGCACCGAGTGGTCCACTGGTTCTACGCCGAGGGACTGGGCCGGGGGACCTGGTACAAAGGACAGACAAAAGACATCAACGATGTGATATAAACGTTTTTTACTACACCCACCTGCCCAAGTCACATATAAATATTACACTCTAAAATACAAGAGCTACAACGGCACAGCAATAGTTTTACCGTCCATAATAATGTTGATCCACAGTATCTGCATGGCGTTGAGCGGGTTGGGGATGCCCATGAGCGTGGCGAGGGCGATGAGCGACAGCGCCGCGATGGACGTGGACAGCTGGAAACGCACGAAGTTGCGGATGTTGTAGAATATGCATTTGCCCTCTTCTATGGCGGCGCTGCAGGTAGAAAAATTAATGAATAAATAAATAGTTTATTACATAATTTTGTTCATTCCATTAACAAAATTCCATTTGCAAAATAAATGTGAATTTGAATTTGACAACTATTTGATGTGATTGTGAAAAAAACTAGAAATGTATTTGAAAAATAAGGAGAAGTACTAGCTCTTTTCTTTATGAATGAAAAATTCTACTGAAAAATTTACTTATTTATTGACGTTTACACTTAATACAGGCTATGCCTATCCCTCTTTTCAGTTTTGTTTTTTTTTTTCGATTTATATTTTTACCCATTTAATCACATCAGGCCATTTCGACAAACCTATATATTCCACACTACATTTCAGAACAAATAAAATATAATATAAGAAACTCACATAATAGTAGCGAAATCATCGTCAACGAGTATCATGTCGGCGGCCTCCTTGCACACGTCGGTGCCGTTGCGGCCCATCGCGATGCCGATGTCCGCCCGCTTTAGTGCCACACCGTCGTTCACGCCGTCACCTAGTCAATAGAATGGTGAATAAATTAAATTTTATGCAAAATATTGGAAATATTACTCAGCTGCGTGATTTGAAAGAAGTGTCAGGAAAAAAGTGAATTTTGCAGAAAAATTGTGTTGCATAATTAAGTGTTATGTTTTATGAAGTATTTATTTGTCGACAAAATTTGAAAGAATGATCAGTAAAAATGACGGATTTAATATACGAATAAAATACATAAATGTACTTGTCGGAGTGTTATTTTGAGAAGTTTAATAATTTTGTACAGTGTCCATTTCAGAAAATATTGTAAATTGCTATTCTTTTGTTTTCTAACGTACCAGTCATGCCTACAATGTTGCCCACCCTTTGTAGTGACTTCACTATAGCCAACTTATGTTTTGGAGTCACTCTGTAGAAGACGCTTACCTGGAAATAAAAACATTGTTTACAATGCCAATATGTATTATTTATTTTAGAAAAAAATCTTAGTTTAAACACATCAATTTAACTAACAATGTATATTGGTGATACAATAGACCCTGCCAGACATAATTTAACAGAAAATGAAATAAACTCACGGTGTCAATCATCCTATCCAATTCTTCGTCAGACATGGCGTCGAGTTGATCGCCGGCCAAAGACTGCGAATGCAGAACGTCCAAACCAACCATTTGTGCTGAAAAAGACGATACATTTGAGTTGACTGTTTAACGGGAATTTCCTTTTTGAAGTGGATAAGACATATGTTTAAATATGCAGGATAAGGGTAAAGAAGACTTGTCATATCTGACTTCTGACATTGGTGACCATTTGTAAAATTTGGATGTCGTCACAGCTTTTTTTGGTGAGAAAATCATCAAAATTATATACCAGGCCCGCGGTGCAATAAACTTGTGCCTAGAAAGACTGTATCTTAAATATTTACATACCGACAGCAAGCGCAGTGGGCCTGGCATCGCCCGTCACCATCTTGACGTCGACGCTGGCACGTGCGAGCGTGGCCACGGCGTCACGTGCACTACACATACATACCGACAGCAAGCGCAGTGGGCCTGGCATCGCCCGTCACCATCTTGACGTCGACGCTGGCACGTGCGAGCGTGGCCACGGCGTCACGTGCACTACACATACATACCGACAGCAAGCGCAGTGGGCCTGGCATCGCCCGTCACCATCTTGACGTCGACGCTGGCACGTGCGAGCGTGGCCACGGCGTCACGTGCACTACACATACATACCGACAGCAAGCGCAGTGGGCCTGGCATCGCCCGTCACCATCTTGACGTCGACGCTGGCACGTGCGAGCGTGGCCACGGCGTCACGTACGCCGTCACGCGGCGGGTCACATATGCCGCATACTCCGGTGTATACGAGGGACTCTACTCGAGGACCGCGGCATAGGGCTATGATGCGGAGACCTGGGAAGGAAAAATGTAGGTTGATTAGTGTCTTATATGGCCGTAATAACGCAAACGGGATCCGATGCGAATTAAATGCGATGTGATAGCGTCGTGACGCAGCGATTCTGTTGCTAATAGCGATGCGTCAATTCACGCCGCATGGCAGCGCACCGTGCATACGTTGGTCACTTCACTTCACACTCCCTTACGTTGACACTCCCTATAAATGCACCTGCGCCCACGTTGATGGATGGATCTGGCACCATAGAGAACAAATTGACGAGCAGAGATGTCATAACGGAAAATCTAAAAAAGTAGGGTGCCAAAATGTGGGTGTTCGGGGAAAGGAGGCCGCTCTTATAAGCCTTATTTAGAACCCGCCCATTTTTTGTATAACACATACATATATAGATATCTCATCTCTCATCAACCTAATCGTTCTTCCGCTTCTCCGCTCATCATTCCTGACTCCGTGGGCGATACATAAAATGAAAGTATCATGTTCTTTGTCATACTCGCCAGGACACTATGGTAGTTCCCGTTTTCCCGTTCCGTGAATTTTTCGGAAACATTGATTCAATATCCTTAATTTAAGGAAGAATTACCATAAAATCGCTTTTAATCAATTTAATGGGAAATGAAAGATACCAGACACGTGAAAAAATTCTCCTAAAAGGTGGTTTGGCCAAATTACGCCCAATGTAGAGTCGGCTTAAAAAAATAACATTATATACAATTTTTTTATAGATAAAAACTCAACTCACCCATCCTAGCAATATTATAAGCCTCGCCGATAAAGTCGTTTTGTTTCTCCTTAGTCATGGGCGCATAGTTGCCGCTACTATCGATGTACTGAGTGCATAGCGGTAGAACTTTCTCGATGGCTCCCTTTACGAATACCTCTTCTTTCAATTTGCCGTCGGAGAATTTTGGCGCGGACTTCACTACCATAATTTTTGTTTCGGAACTGGAAAGAACAAAAATTGGTGAGCATATTTTATTGGTATTTTTGTGTATTTGGTGTTTCTGTGAGCGCCTTACGATTCAAGGACTGCTCAAACATTGATTTCATGGACGTAATATTTCCAAAGAAATACTTTTAACTAGAACTAAGAGTTAAGTAACGTTTGAGTATTTCATAATCATCTAAAAGGGCATGGCCCCAAATTGAATCTTTTGTTTTTATGTTATCAAATCTTTAATACCTATGTGTATCAAGGATTGATAGTGTGAAATCTGTCAAATAGTTTAACATATTCTGCATAATATATGAACATTATGAACTGCCGATCGGTATTTTTTTTTAAATTGGAATTTTCACCTATTTCAGGCTTAAAAGAAAAAGTACCTGAAAAAAGAAACAATTAGACTGTCTTATCAGTCTATAACATGTGTATTACCTGAAAGGTATTTCATGTAATCGGTTGTAATCCTCCCTGACGTCCCGCATGCCGTTCTTGAGCGCACACGCGAGCAGAGCGCCCTCCGTGGGCTGCCCGTACAGCGCCTCGTCACGGAGCGTCGCGTTGTTGCAGAGTACTCCCACCTGGGGAGATAAATAAATCTTAATATGTGTACATATACACAGGTTAAAAGTACCAAGAATTGTCATTTTTTATGTAAAGTTCCTTTGAAGTAAGATACTTTTATGTCTTCCTTTTTGTCAAACTGTTTGCTGATATTTCTCAAGCAAATAAGGCGAAAATTGAGTTAAATGTAACTTGATGCCAACAGATCAGGCCTATAGTTACAAGAATAGCCGATAGTTAATCGATAGGCTATACGATCAACTTTTATATCGATATTCCTTATGATAGATTCAGCACGTCACTATGTTTCATAGTCGATAATGCCTCTAAAAGGTGCTTTCAGCTACAAAATATCATCAAATGTCTCCTCCAGCCGTGGCTTAGCAGAGGTGAGGGAGTGTCAGGCTCTGCTGACTAAAACCCATCATATTCTTTCGTAGGCCTAGGTAGGGCCTACAATCCCGAAACTCCGGACTATATTTACCTCTAACATAGTATTGACTGCCATCCTAGCGACGTCTAGATCGCGTCCCTTGTACGCGCGTAACTGTATGTCGCCGCAAGCGTTGTACCCGGTGCCCGTCACTTCGGCAATATGGCCGCCAGACGTCGATATTATTCACTGTCCCTTATTATAAACTATTCTAATAACAATAGGTATATAAATAGCTGCTATAATTACCTCTAACATGGTATTGACGGCCATCCTAGCGACGTCTAGATCGCGTCCCTTGTACGCGCGTAACTGTATGTCGCCGCATGCGTTGTACCCGGTGCCCGTCACTTCGGCAATATGGCCGCCCGACGTCGATATTATTACTGTCCCTTAAGTATAAACTATTCTAATAACAATACTACTATAAATAGCTACTATATTTACCTCTAACATAGTATTGACAGCCATTCTAGCGACGTCTAGATCGCGTCCCTTGTACGCGCGTAACTGTATGTCGCCGCAAGCGTTGTACCCGGTGCCCGTCACTTCGGCAATATGGCCGCCCGACGTCGATATTATTCAGTCCCTTATTATAAACTATTCTAATAACAGTAGTTATATAAATAGCTACTATATTTACCTCTAACATGGTATTGACGGCCATCCTAGCAACGTCTAGATCGCGTCCCTTGTACGCGCGTAACTGTATGTCGCCGCAAGCGTTGTACCCGGTGCCCGTCACTTCGGCAATATGGCCGCCCGATGTCGATATTGTCCCTATCCCTTAAGTATAAACTATCATAATAACAATAACTATATAAATAGCTACTATATTTACCTCTAACATGGTATTGACGGCCATCCTAGCGACGTCTAGATCGCGTCCCTTGTACGCGCGTAACTGTATGTCGCCGCAAGCGTTGTACCCGGTGCCCGTCACTTCGGCAATATGGCCGCCCGACGTCGATATTATTCAGTCCCTTATTATAAACTATTCTAATAACAGTAGTTATATAAATAGCTACTATATTTACCTCTAACATAGTATTAACGGCCATCCTAGCGACGTCTAGATCGCGTCCCTTGTACGCGCGTAACTGTATGTCGCCGCAAGCGTTGTACCCGGTGCCCGTCACTTCGGCAATATGGCCGCCCGATGTCGATATTGTCCCTATCCCTTAAGTATAAACTATCATAATAACAATAACTATATAAATAGCTACTATATTTACCTCTAACATGGTATTGACGGCCATCCTAGCGACGTCTAGATCGCGTCCCTTGTACGCGCGTAACTGTATGTCGCCGCATGCGTTGTACCCGGTGCCCGTCACTTCGGCAATATGGCCGCCCGATGTCGATATAGTTGTCACTGTCATCTCGTTCTTTGTTAGGGTTCCTGTTGACAAAATTATGGTTTAAATGTGTGAACTCTGTATATCCGTATGTTACGATTCCAAGTTAAAACGATAAAAAAAAACTTTGCAGAATTACTTTACCTCGAAATATTTATAGGCTAACTTATATGCGGGTAATCGAATAGTTTATGTATGTACGTATATACGCGATTATCGCGTGACTCACTGAACTGATATATAAGACAAATAGTAAATACATTGCTTCGAATTGAAGAAAAATGTTATGTTATGTATGTAATATCCACAAAACTCTGCGACTGAAACTGGAACTATTCGTATCGGAACAAGAATATAACAGTTACATAGTACTACATTTTCAAGTGTACGGTTACACATCAATGTTAAAGTGTCATCAAGTGCCACTTAAAATTAAGTACCGTTTGTCGTTTAAAGGTCTTTACTAAGGTTTATGTCATGATTAAGTTTTGTCCTTTGGAAATTCAATGCGGCAATGGATATAGTTTCTTTTACAAAGACCATAAAATTCATAGGTACTTACAAATATTTTTTTATTTTATTTATGTTTATAATTTTTATACTTTTACAGAAAGAAACTAATTCCTTCAGTATCAAATTGTAAAGATCTAATTCTCAATACTTCTCCATGTGAGAGGAGACCTGTGCCTAGCAGTGGGACGATACAAAGGTTGTAACAATAACAATTCTCAAATAAAAATAAGCCCTTAAAATTCCTAATTGTTAAACAGTTAAAAAGTACAATTTAATCTAAGCCCTATCACTATGAAAATAAAGTATTAGTTCCTACTAACCAGTCTTATCGCTGCAGATGACATTGACGCATCCAAGGGTTTCGACGGTGGGCAGTTTCTTGACGATGGCATTCCTCTTGGCCATACGCATCACGCCGAGAGCCAGGGTCACGGTCACCACGATCGGAAGACCTGAAAGAAAAAGTTTTTAACTTTAGGAATGTTCTAGAATGTACTAGAATAAATTTGTCATTGACCAATTTGGTCTAGAGGCTAGCTAAGCCTCTTTTAAGTGGTGTCCTCTTTCTTAGATGAACTGGTAGGTAACCCTCTATCTGTCCGTGGGTACAAGAATGACAACAAATATAGTCATTACATTATTTTTGGTCGTATCGAGAAACGAACCTGGGACCCTAAGTTAGGCAGTCTAGCATTGGACCCTAATTTAGGCAATCTAGTAAGGTAACAATTGCACCATGCCAGCCTGCTGAAAATCCAGGAGATATCCACAAACGCTTCTATTTAAGAGAGAGAACAGCAAGAACGTTAATAAAATAGCATCAATTTACCACCTCGGCAAACAATATGTACTCCAAAAACAATAAAACTTCTACAACCCACCTTCAGGAATAGCAGCGACAGCCAAACTGACGCTGATAGTGAACATGTCCTGCAAAGCCTTGCCCTGCAGCCAGCCAGTCACCATGATGAACCCGATGATGCAGAAGGAGTACATGGACAGTTGAGCTCCGAGGGTATCCATGGATTTCTGTAGGGGAGTCTTTGGAGCTTCTTCAGCTTGCATCATTCGGAAGATGTCGCCAAATTCTGAGCGTTCGCCTGTGCTTACTACAATGCCCTGAAAATTGAGGCATATTTTAAATATAAGACAATAATGACATCATGCGAAATAATGACAAAGAATACACATTTAGGTAGCCAATAGCTTATACCGAAATAGACAAGAGGTTAACTTTGTCTCAAAAATTATACATAAAAAAACTGCGCAAAATAGCGTTATCCAAAAAACACAATAGGTACCGCGTATATTCCGCGTCAATCTAAAATTACCAGTATGTCTAAGGTCCGTATTACAGAAGGATACTCAAGTCCTGATCTCTGTTTAAAACTAGATTTGAGTTGAGATTTAATTTTAGAACGCTCCTCAAGCATAGATTCGGTGATCATAGTTCAGCCGAGTGTAGATCATTACTCAGTTGTAGATTACAGTTTAAGTAGAGATTTGAACTATAATCACGCAAGTGTGGTCGACACCACGCTTGAGCAGAGATTTCCTTGTCAGTTTAGCAAATAATTTGTTGTCGAGTAGGAAGTTAAAATTAAAATACGAACAAAAAATTGATATTGTTGAAGAAATTGATTATTATGATAATATATTTTCTATCGATGATTCGAACAGAAGGTTGAACTTCAGCGTTCCTCTCAGATATCTCAGAGATGTATAGGTATATATAGGTACTATTATAAATGATTAGACACACTTGTTTTTCTATCAATAAAATACTATGTAAAAATATTCATCTTTTTTAATAATTCAAACTTAAAATTACTATAAATAAACAAAACAATAAAATAATAGCAAAGAAAGTTTCTCTAGGCTCGTTTGCAGAGATATCTCTTCAATTCTTGTGTCGGAGAATCGACACGACAGCATGGGCTTCATTAATTTCTATTAAACTGTCCACATAATCGATTTTCTTACATTCCACGATACCTTAAAATTCTTTATAATATATTTCGATAAGTAAATTTCTCTCTAATAAACTATTTTTTCTTTCTTTCTTGAAATCATTTTAAATAACCAAAATATTTAATTATAACTGTAACTGTCAAGTGTCAATCTCCACCACCACAGATACGATACACTCGGAAAACATTCCATTCTACGAACACGCTCGTATTTGTAATTTTAGATATTACAACCACCTGCTATAGGTATCATTGGCGTATAAATAATGGCAAATAAGGCGTAAAAATGGCATTTTTAAATAAAACCTACAATTAAAAAGCCTATGTTATCTTTAAATCATGATTTCATTTATAATTAGATGTTAAACTAAATTCTTATTTTGCGTAAGTTGTAACAGAGTTGGCGAAAAAAATAAAATGTAAACGAAAACAGGCTGATGCATAGACAAGCCATATTCTCTGCTTGAGGCGCGATTTGAATCTCGATTCAGCTGAGTGCAGTTTAAGTACTGTTCTGAAATAAGAACAACCCTCAAGTACAGATTCTATATTTAAACTATGATCAGGTGATTCGAGATCAAACTTGACTTGAGTAGCCTTCTGTAATACGGACCTAAGTGTCAGTGAACCTGGCAGATCATTGTCTAGCAGATCAACTTTTTTTTTTAGTTCTTATCGCATGCAGATGAGTTCTATAGTTCCTGATAGTTTTCAGGAATAGTTCTGCCATTTTCAGCTGAAAAACGATAGTTCACAAAATGATCTGCTAACTTCCGGTAGCAGAGCATTTTTCAGAAAATTAAAAAAAAACTGAGATATTGTCACATAAAGATGAGTTCCATAGTTCCTCATACTTTTCAGGAATAGTACTGGCGTATTTCAGCTGAAAAATATTTTTTTTCCCAATTCACGTTTGAGTGTTAAAAGAGCATGAATAAAGATTAAAGTGTTATTTTCAAAGTTCAATCCAGATAAAAGGGCGAAAACTCATTTGTTTTCGATAGATGCTTCATGAAACTGTAATCTAGACTTAAATTCAAATCTAGAACTCTCACTAAAGTATCAGCAGAGCATGCTTGAAAGTAAGAAACTGTGAAATTTCACATTTTAATATGAAAAAATATTCAAAAAAATATTTTCGCGGTTCCAATTACTCTAAGAGGCGGGAACTATCGCGTTTTTGATAGAAGAATACCGGCACCATAATATAACAGCAGATTCAAACCCAGAACTCTCACTAAAGTATCAGCAGAGCATGGTTGAAAGTAAGAAACTGTGAAATTTCACGTTTTAATATGAAAAAATATTCAAAAAAATATTTTCGCGGTTCCAATTACCAAAGGAGGCGGGAACTATCGCATTTCTGATAGAAGAATACTAGCACCATTACATAGATCCAGATTCAAAACCAGAACTCTCACTAAAGTATCAGCACAGCATGCTTGAATGTAAGAATCTATGAAATTTTACACTTTAATATAAAAAAAAATATTTTCGCGAATCCAATTACTCTAGGAGGCGGGAACTATCGCGTTTCTGATAGAAGAATACCAGCACCATAATATAACAGCAGATTCAAACCCAGAACTCTCACTAAAGTATCAGCAGAGCATGGTTGAAAGTAAGAAACTGTGAAATTTCACGTTTAAATATGAAAAAATATTCAAAAAAATATTTTCGCGGTTCCAATTACTCTAAGAGGCGGGAACTATCGCGTTTTTGATAGAAGAATACCAGCATCGTAATAAAACAGCAGAATCAAACCCAGAACTCTCACTAAAGTATCAGCAGAGCATGGTTGAAAGTAAGAAACTGTGAAATTTCACGTTTTAATATGAAAAAATATTCAAAAAAATATTTTCCCGGTTCCAATTACCAAAGGAGGCGGGAACTATCGCATTTCTGATAGAAGAATACTAGCACCATTACATAGATCCAGATTCAAAACCAGAACTCTCACTAAAGTATCAGCAGAGCATGGTTGAAAGTAAGAAACTGTGAAATTTCACATTTTAATATGAAAAAAATTTTTTCGCGGTTCCAATTACTCTAGGAGGCGGGAACTATCGTGTTTCTGATAGAAGAATACCAGCACCATAATATAACAGCAGATTCAAACCCAGAACTCTCACTAAAGTATCAGCAGAGCATGGTTGAAAGTAAGAAACTGTGAAATTTCACGTTTTAATATGAAAAAATATTCAAAAAAATATTTTCGCGGTTCCAATTACGAAAGGAGGCGGGAACTATCGCATTTCTGATAGAAGAATACTAGCACCATTACATAGATCCAGATTCAAAACCAGAACTCTCACTAAAGTATCAGCACAGCATGCTTGAATGTAAGAATCTATGAAATTTTACACTTTAATATAAAAAAAAATATTTTTGCGAATCCAATTACTCTAGGAGGCGGGAACTATCGCGTTTCTGATAGAAGAATACCAGCACCATAATATAACAGCAGATTCAAACCCAGAACTCTCACTAAAGTATCAGCAGAGCATGGTTGAAAGTAAGAAACTGTGAAATTTCACATTTTAATATGAAAAAATATTCAAAAAAATATTTTCGCTGTTCCAATTACTCTAGGAGGCGGGAACTATCGCGTTTCTGATAGAAAAATACCAGCACCATAATATAACAGCAGATTCAAACCCAGAACTCTCACTAAAGTATCAGCAGAGCATGGTTGAAAGTAAGAAACTGTGAAATTTCACATTTTAATATGAAAAAATATTCAAAAAAATATTTTCGCGGTTCAAATTACTCTAGGAGGCGGGAACTATCGCGGTTCTGATAGAAGAATACTAGCACCATTACATAGATCCAGATTCAAAACCAGAATTCTCACTAAAGTATCAGCACAGCATGCTTGAATGTAAGAATCTATGAAATTTTACACTTTAATATAAAAAAAAAATATTTTCGCGAATCCAATTACTCTAGGAGGCGGGAACTATCGCGTTTCTGATAGAAGAATACCAGCACCATAATACACTCTTTTGCAAAAAAAAACGGGCACCTATGCGAAATCTTGGTTTTAAGGACTTTACGTGTATTTCAAAGGGTTTTAATGATTGTAGTATGTTTCTAGCATCAAAAGGGTTTGCGAAGCATGCGTGAGAGTGTATTCTAAATTTGAATTTTGTACAATTGCTAAGAAATTGGTAAAACCTTGTTTTGGACTAATTGCTAGCAGAAAGTTCGTGTCGGTGTTTTGAAAAGTTTTTGAAGTGATTTTCAGGAAAATTATAATGCAGTTTTAATTAATGATTAATGTACTTTTTTGTTAGATCAAAACATTTTTGAAAAACTATGCGTATTTGATAAAATTTTCACCTGCTCTAAATGGGTTATACTGATGAATGATGGCAATGTTAAGAGTTTCGGTATTTTAGTGTAACGCGTTCTATTGTTTAGATATTGTACCCACGTGTTTTAAAATATCGCTTTTTCATAGATAAACACTATTTAGAAGAGTATCAGTACCTTTGGCTGCGACAAAACCTATTTAAAGTAAGCAGTGCCGATCACAACTCGTCTCCTATCGGACTTTGTCATTTAAAAATACCACATTTTGTGATAAATGTTAAAATCAACCGCATGAAAAATTATGAGGAGGGTTAAAGCTATCTAAAAAGTCAAATTATTGCCGCGTTGAAGCTCTCGATAACTCCATAGGTATCGGGTTACTAAACGACGATTTAGCTGAAAGGAGTCAAGAATTCAAAATTATTGGCCAAACGTATGGTTCTTAAGAAATGAGTAGATAGCCAATTATTGTTATGATTTAAGCAGGAAAGTGCTGTAGATGCCAGAAAATCTCATTGTAGGCAAGTTTATTTAATCAAATGTCCGTGGGATGAAAACACGCTATTTGAACGCTCAGACTCATAGATCTTCAGAGTTCTACGGAGTTTCCCAAGAGACGAGGTTGTTTAAAAATCAGTGATTATGAGACCTTAAGACCTCGTGCTCACAGTCTATGCGCTATTTTCTGTATTTTGTAGAATTTCAAGACTTTTAAAAATGTCAAAGTCTGATAGGAGACGAGTTGTGATCGGCACTGCTTACTTTGAATTGGTTTTGTCGCAACTCAAAGTACTGATACTCTTCTAAATAGTGTTTAATTATGAAAAAGCGATATTTTAAAACACGTGGGTACACTTTCTAAACAATAGAACGCGTTACACTAAAATACCGAAACTCTTAACATTGCCATCATTCATCAGTATAACCCATTTAGAGCAGGTGAAAATTTTATCAAATACGCATAGTTTTTCAAAAATGTTTTGATCTAACAAAAAAGTACATTAATCATTAATTAAAACTGCATTATCATTTTCCTGAAAATCACTTCAAAAACTTTTCAAAACACCGACGAACTTTCTGCTAGCAATTAGTCCAAAACAAGGTTTTACCAATTTCTTAGCAATTGTACAAAATTCAAATTTAGAATACACTCTCACGCATGCTTCGCAAACCCTTTTGATGCTAGAAACATACTACAATCATTAAAACCCTTTGAAATACACGTAAAGTCCTTAAAACCAAGATTTCGCATAGGTGCCCGTTTTTTTTGCAAAAGAGTGTATAACAGCAGATTCAAACCCAGAACTCTCACTAAAGTATCAGCAGAGCATGGTTGAAAGTAAGAAACTGTGAAATTTCACGTTTTAATATGAAAAAATATTCAAAAAAATATTTTCGCGGTTCCAATTACTCTAGGAGGCGGGAACTATCGCGTTTCTGATAGAAAAATACCAGCACCATAATATAACAGTAGATTCAAACCCAGAACTCTCACTAAAGTATCAGCAGAGCATGGTTGAAAGTAAGAAACTGTGAAATTTCACATTTTAATATGAAAAAATATTCAAAAAAATATTTTCGCGGTTCAAATTACTCTAGGAGGCGGGAACTATCGCGTTTCTGGTAGAAGAATACTAGCACCGTAATATAACAGCAGATTCAAACCCAGAACTCTCACTAAAGTATCAGCAGAGCATGGTTGAAAGTAAGAAACTTTGAAATTTCACGTTTTAATATGAAAAAATATTCAAAAAAATATTCTCGCGGTTCCAATTACCCAAGGAGGCGGGAACTATCGCGTTTCTGATAGAAGAATATCAGGACCATAATATAACAGCAGATTCAAACCCAGAACTCTCACTAAAGTATCAGCAGAGCATGGTTGAAAGTAAGAAACTGTGAAATTTCACGTTTTAATATGAAAAAATATTCAAAAAAATATTTTCGCGGTTCCAATTACTCTAAGAGGCGGGAACTATCGCGTTTTTGATAGAAGAATACCAGCATCGTAATAAAACAGCAGATTCAAACCCAGAACTCTCACTAAAGTATCAGCAGAGCATGGTTGAAAGTAAGAAACTGTGAAATTTCACGTTTTAATATGAAAAAAATATTTTCGCGGTTCCAATTACCACAGGAGGCGGGAACTATCGCGTTTCTGATAGAAGAATACTAGCACCATAATATAACAGCAGATTTAAACCCAGAACTCTCACTAAAGTATCAGCAGAGCATGGTTGAAAGTAAGAAACTGTGAAATTTCACGTTCATGTCTGCTGTTGTATTATGGTGCTGGTATTCTTTTATCAGAAACACGATAGTTCCCGCCTCCTAGAGTAATTGGAACCGCGAAAAAATTTTTTTCATATTAAAATGTGAAATTTCACAGTTTCTTACTTTCAACCATGCTCTGCTGATACTTTAGTGAGAGTTCTGGTTTTGAATCTGGATCTATGTAATGGTGCCAGTATTCTTCTATCAGAAACGCGATAGTTCCCGCCTCCTTTGGTAATTGGAACCGCGAAAATATTTTTTTGGATATTTTTTCATATTAAAACGTGTATTCTTCTATCAGAAACACGATAGTTCCCGCCTCCTAGAGTAATTGGAACCGCGAAAAAATTTTTTTCATATTAAAATGTGAAATTTCACAGTTTCTTACTTTCAACCATGCTCTGCTGATACTTTAGTGAGAGTTCTGGTTTTGAATCTGGATCTATGTAATGGTGCTAGTATTCTTCTATCAGAAATGCGATAGTTCCCGCCTCCTTTGGTAATTGGAACCGCGAAAATATTTTTTTGAATATTTTTTCATATTAAAACGTGAAATTTCACAGTTTCTTACTTTCAACCATGCTCTGCTGATAATTTAGTGAGAGTTCTGGGTTTGAATCTACTGTTATATTATGGTCCTGGTATTCTTCTATCAGAAATGCGATAGTTCCCGCCTCCTTTGGTAATTGGAACCGCGAAAATATTTTTTTGAATATTTTTTCATATTAAAACGTGAAATTTCACAGTTTCTTACTTTCAACCATGCTCTGCTGATACTTTAGTGAGAGTTCTGGGTTTGAATCTGCTGTTATATTATGGTCCTGGTATTCTTCTATCAGAAACGCGATAGTTCCCGCCTCCTTTGGTAATTGGAACCGCGAAAATATTTTTTTGAATATTTTTTCATATTAAAACGTGAAATTTCACAGTTTCTTACTTTCAACCATGCTCTGCTGATACTTTAGTGAGAGTTCTGGGTTTGAATCTGCTGTTATATTATGGTGCCGGTATTCTTCTATCAGAAACGCGATAGTTCCCGCCTCTTAGAGTAATTGGAACCGCGAAAATATTTTTTTGAATATTTTTTCATATTAAAATGTGAAATTTCACAGTTTCTTACTTTCAACCATGCTCTGCTGATACTTTAGTGAGAGTTCTGGGTTTGAATCTGCTGTTATATTATGGTCCTGGTATTCTTCTATCAGAAACACGATAGTTCCCGCCTCCTTTGGTAATTGGAACCACTAAAATATTTTTTTGAATATTTTTTCATATTAAAATGTGAAATTTCACAGTTTCTTACTTTCAACCATGCTCTGCTGATACTTTAGTGAGAGTTCTGGGTTTGAATCTGCTGTTATATTATGGTGCCGGTATTCTTCTATCAGAAACGCGATAGTTCCCGCCTCTTAGAGTAATTGGAACCGCTAAAATATTTTTTTGAATATTTTTTCATATTAAAATGTGAAATTTCACAGTTTCTTACATTCAAGCATGCTCTGCTGATACTTTAGTGAGAGTTCTGGTTTTGAATCTGGATCTATGTAATGGTGCTAGTATTCTTCTATCAGAAACGCGATAGTTCCCGCCTCCTAGAGTAATTGGAATCGCGAAAATATTTTTTTGAATATTAAAGTGTAAAATTTCATAGATTCTTACATTCAAGCATGCTCTGCTGATACTTTAGTGAGAGTTCTGGTTTTGAATCTGGATCTATGTAATGGTGCTAGTATTCTTCTATCAGAAATGCGATAGTTCCCGCCTCCTTTGGTAATTGGAACCGCGAAAATATTTTTTTGAATATTTTTTCATATTAAAATGTGAAATTTCACAGTTTCTTACTTTCAACCATGCTCTGCTGATACTTTAGTGAGAGTTCTGGGTTTGAATCTGCTGTTATATTATGGTGCTGGTATTCTTCTATCAGAAACGCGATAGTTCCCGCCTCCTAGAGTAATTGGATTCGCGAAAATATTTTTTTTTATATTAAAGTGTAAAATTTCATAGATTCTTACATTCAAGCATGCTGTGCTGATACTTTAGTGAGAGTTCTGGTTTTGAATCTGGATCTATGTAATGGTGCTAGTATTCTTCTATCAGAAATGCGATAGTTCCCGCCTCCTTTGGTAATTGGAACCGCGAAAATATTTTTTTGAATATTTTTTCATATTAAAATGTGAAATTTCACAGTTTCTTACTTTCAACCATGCTCTGCTGATACTTTAGTGAGAGTTCTGGGTTTGAATCTGCTGTTATATTATGGTGCTGGTATTCTTCTATCAGAAACGCGATAGTTTCCGCCTCCTAGAGTAATTGGATTCGCGAAAATATTTTTTTTTATATTAAAGTGTAAAATTTCATAGATTCTTACATTCAAGCATGCTGTGCTGATACTTTAGTGAGAGTTCTGGTTTTGAATCTGGATCTATATAATGGTGCTAGTATTCTTCTATCAGAAGTGCGATAGTTCCCGATTCCTTTGGTAATTGGAACCGCGAAAATATTTTTTTGAATATTTTTTCATATTAAAATGTGAAATTTCACAGTTTCTTACTTTCAACCATGCTCTGCTGATACTTTAGTGAGAGTTCTGGGTTTGAATCTGCTGTTATATTATGGTGCTGGTATTTTTCTATCAGAAACGCGATAGTTCCCGCCTCCTAGAGTAATTGGAACAGCGAAAATATTTTTTTGAATATTTTTTCATATTAAAATGTGAAATTTCACAGTTTCTTACTTTCAACCATGCTCTGCTGATACTTTAGTGAGAGTTCTGGGTTTGAATCTGCTGTTATATTATGGTGCAGGTATTCTTCTATCAGAAACGCGATAGTTCCCGCCTCTTAGAGTAATTGGAACCGCGAAAATATTTTTTTGAATATTTTTTCATATTAAAATATGAAATTTCACAGTTTCTTACTTTCAACCATGCTCTGCTGATACTTTAGTGAGAGTTCTGGGTTTGAATCTGCTGTTATATTATGGTGCTGGTATTTTTCTATCAGAAACGCGATAGTTCCCGCCTCCTAGAGTAATTGGATTCGCGAAAATATTTTTTTTTATATTAAAGTGTAAAATTTCATAGATTCTTACATTCAAGCATGCTGTGCTGATACTTTAGTGAGAGTTCTGGTTTTGAATCTGGATCTATGTAATGGTGCTAGTATTCTTCTATCAGAAGTGCGATAGTTCCCGCCTCCTTTGGTAATTGGAACCGCGAAAATATTTTTTTGAATATTTTTTCATATTAAAACGTGAAATTTCACAGTTTCTTACTTTCAACCATGCTCTGCTGATACTTTAGTGAGAGTTCTGGGTTTGAATCTGCTGTTTTATTACGATGCTGGTATTCTTCTATCAAAAACGCGATAGTTCCCGCCTCTTAGAGTAATTGGAACCGCGAAAATATTTTTTTGAATATTTCTTCATATTAAAATGTGAAATTTCACAGTTTCTTACTTTCAACCATGCTCTGCTGATACTTTAGTGAGAGTTCTGGGTTTGAATCTGCTGTTATATTATGGTGCTGGTATTCTTCTATCAGAAACGCGATAGTTCCCGCCTCCTAGAGTAATTGGAACCGCGAAAATATTTTTTTGAATATTTTTTCATATTAAAATGTGAAATTTCACAGTTTCTTACTTTCAAGCATGCTCTGCTGATACTTTAGTGAGAGTTCTAGATTTGAATTTAAGTCTAGATTACAGTTTCATGAAGCATCTATCGAAAACAAATGAGTTTTCGCCCTTTTATCTGGATTGAACTTTGAAAATAACACTTTAATCTTTATTCATGCTCTTTTAACACTCAAACGTGAATTGGGAAAAAAAATATTTTTCAGCTGAAATACGCCAGAACTATTCCTGAAAAGTATGAGGAACTATGGAACTCATCTTTATGTGACAATATCTCAGTTTTTTTTTAATTTTCTGAAAAATGCTCTGCTACCGGAAGTTAGCAGATCATTTTGTGAACTATCGTTTTTCAGCTGAAAATGGCAGAACTATTCCTGAAAACTATCAGGAACTATAGAACTCATCTGCATGCGATAAGAACTCAAAAAAAAAGTTGATCTGCTAGACAATGATCTGCCAGGTTCACTGACATTATGTCTAATAGAAAACTTATCATGATCAGAAGTCTCCATATTAGAAGAGTGTTTACTTTAATTCTGATGTTCTATTTTTAATAGGAATATTTCATAAATAAGAAATACAAACCTTAGCATTACCACACCTAACCAAAGTCCCCATGAAGGCAATATTATCCTTATTCACCCTCCCCGCAGCAGCCTTATTCGGGAGCACACTCTTAACAGCTGGCTCCGTTTCCCCGGTGAACGAGGACTCATCGATCGCCAGGTCTGTGGAGTCATAGAGCCTGAGGTCTGCTGGAACCCGGTCACCGATGTTCAGGTGGACTATGTCGCCTGGGACGAGGTTTCGGGCCAGGAAATGTTCGAGGCTGCCTTCTCGGAGACTGTCGAAGAATTAGTTATAGTGAGATTATTGTTGGATGGCTGGTTGGAGTAACAAGGGCCTGAAACGGGTAGTAGTAAATTTTTTCTCAACTTAAGTTATTATTCCGTTTCTTATTTTGGGTTTAATGATCCACTTCTATTCCAAATACGGATAAACTAGAAAAAGTTAATTTTTGTAGGATATCTCAAAGTTAAAAAACTAAGACAATCCTATACAAACTTCTAATTACAAAGATAACGAAACCCTTTAATTATTAAGCAGAATAAAAAGACAACTATCTTAACAATATTCTTCCACTAAGCTACTTAATTGTAGAAATAACCATCGCGAACCCAATAATAACAGCCCACAAACAATAACAGCCAATCAATAAAAACAATTAAGCTTAATCAGGGCACTAGACGGCGCTATCTCCGTCCAATGTCAACGACTGTCATTCATTAAATACAAGTACCTAGTATCCACAATATAGAGGATAATTCCTAGCATTAGAGGATTATCCGCTTTATTACTTTACAGGAAAAGATGGCATTGTAATTACGAATATAAGTTCGTAAAGTTCTTTTGTAATTATATAATTTGGAATGGAGAAGTGTGCGACCCTTGACACTTTTATGGGCTCATTTTTAAACAGCTTCGGATATTTTTCGTAAATCGATAAGATCGAAACCGCGAGAAAACTATCTATATCATAACATAGGCAAACGTGTGGTAAAGTTCCTGTCCTAATCCTAACAGACTCCTTCTTATATGTATAGGAAATAATAACAGTGGTTTACCCAATTACCCGATAAAACAATTAAGCTTAATCAGGGCACTAGACGGCGCTATCTCCGTCCAATGTCAACGACTGTCATTCATTAAGTATAAAGTACCTAGTAATCAAGTAGATTTCTGGTAATAGGGGACAATCCGTTTTATTAGTTTACAGGGAAAAATGACATTGAAAATACGAATATATATGAGACCAGCGGTTTCACCCGTATCTCGTGGGAACCTCTGCACGAACCCGGATAAAAAGTAGCCTATTATAGCCTTCCTCGATAAATGGGCTATCTAACACCGAAAGAATTGTTCAAATCGGACCAGTAGTTCCTGACATTAGCGCGTTCAAACAAACAAACTCTTCAGCTTTATAATATTAGTATAAGATTGTTAAGTTTTCTGAAATCATAAAAGGAATGGAAAATTGTGTGACCCTACACTATTATGGGCTCAATTTCAAAAGGTTTCGTAATTTTTTGTCAAAGATGGGGTTAAACCACGTGAAATAGTAGATATCATAAACAAGGGTGTGTTAAAATTCCTGTCCAAACCCTGACAGACCCTTCATATAGGAAGTATTCAAATGTGTGGTTTTCCCAGCCCCACCCAAACGAGGAATTTCCATGGAACCGCACGTGCATATTTCGTGGGTAAAATACCGCGTAGTATTACCTACTTATCCAAAGCATGGGTTATTTGTGCGTCAAGGTTAGGTTAAAGCAATTCAGTATTACTTATCGTGAAATCATAAAAATTATCGTGATGCAGTTAAACATTTTCTAGGATGCTTTAAATGTCATTAAAAGAAGGTAAAGGAAGGATTCTAAACCACAATAATTTTAATTTTTTGTATATCAATAAAACATCGTCATAACCTTATTGTTCTTTACATAATAATCTATCACAATAAACCCAATATTTCAATTTTAAAGTAAAAACTTTTCGTCAAACTAAAAGTTTTCACTTTTCACTTCAAAGTTGACATGGGACAGCACCCCCAAAAATCACTCTTTCAGTATTTATTTCATCCTCTTTCACCTTACACGAAGCTCTATAGCCGGCATCACTAGGCACCACTTTACGACACAGACTTCAGGAGTATCGACTTAATTTCGTCTCCTTTCAGTTTACCCAAATCACTGCCAATGACCTCATAAACTCTAACAGACTATAGCTTTAGAAGTATCTAGAAGTCCTTACCAATTACAAGATGGTGGCACCAGCTTATTCAGCTCCTCCAGCGACTTCTCAGACCGATACTCCTGAACGAAGGCTACCGTCACCACGATCATGATGGCCACGGTGATGGAGATCGCGTCGTCGAACTGCCGCATGCATACGCTCACCACTGCTGAGCCTGTGGGCAAGGGAGAATAGGTCTTAGCAAGAGGTGTTAAGGTGGTAAATGCTGGTGGAAAGCACAGTAGTATTTGGAATAAAATTTCATCTAAGAAAGTAGGGCGCCGAAATGTGGGTGTGCGGTAGACGAGGAACATTACTGTCTCCCCCTTGTCTTCTTTGGAACCCGGCCATGTTTTGTAAAACCAAAAATCGGTGACAGATGTCTCAAGAAACCTGGACGCCTCTTCAGTTCACATGGAACTGATTGTTTTTGACCTACCTATATAACGTATTTGATCGAAAAGGCGCCTGACCAGGATGTATCTTGTGGCACCTTGTGGTGTTCATAGACGCTTAATACATTGAAAAAGAAAAAATATCAAAAAGAGAATTAAAATTCTCCCTAATGCCTATGAATCATCGACATATGCCGTCCGACCAAACTACAGTAGGTAAAATGTATTGATCGTTCTGATTTATACCGTAATCTATTTTAAGAGGGCTATTTGTAAGCAATGCGTCATAATACATACACACTTGCATATAATGCAACTTGCTGCAATACCGTTCTCATATGCATTTAAATCTTATAGATTTTAATTATGTAGTATGATACATAAGGTACGTAGTCCATACTTTTTCATTGGTTTCTACCAGACTTTCAATAATTGACTAAGGCACCATTTGTTTCTAATTAAATGCCGTAATTAATTTCTTTCAACTTTCAGAAGAGAAAAACTTACAATTTACTCATACTCCTGTTCTTTAGTCATATTACTTAACACATCATTATTCAAAAAAAATCTTCCTATAAACCCAACTTCATGATTAACAAAAACCAGTAGTAAACCTATAGTGAAAAACCACAGGTGCAAACATTAAAAGGTCGCATAGTCATTACTATTTCATGGTAACGAATCGATTTATTGACTAGACAACTAGTTAGGTACAAGTACTAATGAATAATTTAGTACGCTTAACTGTTTAGTTAGAACACCTGTATGGTTTGTTGTAATTAACATAATTAATGTTGATGTCACGACGGCTTCATGTAATAAGAATAGGTTGTACCGTGTAACCATTAAGGTAGTTTTTCAATGGTTTCTTTTACATAGGTATATGAATCCGTTTTCAAAAAAACCTGATGTATCCTCCACGTACTTCTCTGCTGAGAAATTTGCATCAGGTAAACAGTAACTCGGGGGGTAACTAACCACTGACAAACGCAAGGCAATGGGTGTTCAATGGAAAGGAAAAGCCCGATGATCGTTGCGGTCTTGCTGTTGACCACAAAGCGCTTTTGTAAGATGCCTATGTTCAACTATGGCAAACGATAGTTTAACATTACTTACTTCAATAATCTATGTGTTAATTTACTAACTGTTTATTGGAGTTTGACATTACTTTTACTTATATGGGGCTATTGTAAAATTGATATGGTATCTCTAATAAACAAATCCACAGATAACTCTCTACTCAGTTCTATGTAACCATTACATATGTGAATGTGACACAAGTGATGAGAAACAATATGGACCCTAAAAAGCACTTCTTAAACAAGTTGGATAGGTATTGAAATAGACAGATAGGTTATTGAAATCCGCAACCGTCATTTTTTTTCAGTTACAGAGCACTTATTAAGCATGATAACCCATAAAAATAAATATACCCTACAGTTTAACCTTCAAAGGTAGGTATTATTTTGCGAACATTTGCGTTGACGTCCATTACAACGTCAATGACACAGCTATTTACCCAGTTTGATTGCAAACGAGTAATTGTGCTTATTAATGAGCCCTGGCAACAATTGCAATGTGACTGAAAAACAGGCTATTTTTATGGCAAAACATCACTAGCTATGGTTAAGCATTAACAGATATTATATGAATATGTAAGTCATATAATAAATTAAATGTAATCGATTTGAAAAATAATTTCAGTGTCAGATAACATATATTTGAAGAAAGGTTACAATTTATCCAGGTGCGCGAAATAGTTTTCACTGGACGCAGAGGAAACTAGTTTAAAAATACATTAAACTAACAATAATTTTCCTATTTGTGTCAACACAGGATCCTTTTTTTGACAAGCAAGCGAAATAAATACACAGATATCAATCAGCACTTGGTAGAACAATAAGGAGTCCTCGGTAGTAAAATCTGTTAGTCAAAATAAATTGTCACATCTAGCGAGTAGCTACGTAAACATTTGAAAAAAAGATAAAACACGTAAAAAAGCATAACAAACATCTTCGTGGCACAATTTCACGTGTATTTGCGGAAGATTACTCACGCTTTGCTGTAAGCATATAGATTATTTTGTTTACGACAAAATATTGCACAAATGAGCTAGACGATATGTCGACGTTCATGTTGAAAATATGATAATGTTTAACTTCTTAAGAAACCTCGTAGACGTAGTAATTTGTAATAGATAATATATTAATAATATAATTTAGGATAGATTTTTATTGGAATTGGGAAAATGAGTACTTGGTATTCTAGCAGCGTATCTACATTTTACTCGACTGCCAACAAGGGTTATGTATATGCATAATTTTATTTAAGTAAATAAGAGGCCAGCATATTGGTATCGAAATGGTTCAAATTCATGTTTCCCAGCAACATCCTTAATCATCATCTAATATGCCAAATTTACTGGAACCCCTGCCCTATTTATGAGACAACAATAGTGGCAAAAACTCGTATTTTATTCGGACTTTTCTATACCTACTATGATTTTTATTGCGCAGGAAACGATAACATTGACGAAACGTTTCTGGGATTACCACAGTTATGCAAAATCAACAGTAGAATCCTACTGATAATAGCTAGGCCTGAGAGCTAAGTAAAACATTAAATACAAAACGCAACGAACGTGACTCGGCAATAGTATTTACAAACGACTATTGTTAATATTAGTTGTCAATACCTTGCCAAGGAAAACATACATGCCTGAAACGGGCTGAATTTAAAGTCACAAAATTTTACCCGAAACCTACATTGTTACTTATAGTGCAACTTAGACAAGTAATTCAGGGAACTACACTACTACAGAAATAAGTTTTTACCTTTCGAGCGTCGACTAACGAGCAAAATAGTTATTGCCAGTTAGTCCAATAATGTCAGCTAATAAAACCATGGTATTCTAATGATATACTACTTTATTTTATGGACGACATACTTATCCGTATTTGTTATCAACTTGGCTAAAATTATAGCTAATTTTATTTTAATTTATTCAAGAGTGTCGGCCTATAGTAGAGGCCTATGTTCAGCAGTGGACGTCCTATGGCTGAGATGATGATGACGATGATGAAGATTGTCGGCGTTAAAGCGCGACAGTTCTACTATTTTCGCAATTATAATACCTGATTTTGACCAATGACAACATTTACAGCAGTGAAGTTACCTTATAGTTTCATAAATAATAACGAAATTAACTGCATTTTCCTGTTAGTTATTGATGAAGTTATTGATGTCATGCAGGTTACCAATAAAGTAATAAAAGGCCGCCACTGAAGGTTTAATTAATTTTAATATTGACGGAGTGATTTCATGCACTTCAGTTGTAATGTATTCGTCAATAATAAAATAACAGCTGGTTTCAATAACACTGTTTATGTTAATGAGTGAATCAATGACACATAAGAAAGTCAAAGAGCAGTGATAAATGTAAACAGTGAAAAGTGTGCTTTAAACAATACTTTTTAAAAAAGTCCAAACACAGCTATGATACGATGTTCCGTCATGAAGTTCTACTTCATATCTTCCGGCTCCATCATCAGATCAGTTCGACTGTACCATATTATCTTTAGAACTACATACAGCTGTCAATTGTCACGGCGTTATGATCTTACGAAGATGGTTAAATTAATTACTTTAGATTTCATTACATATGTAGTTACATATCTAATTGTCTATTGAAAACCATTTCATATTCTTTAAATATTAATAGCCTTCATATTCTTTAAATATAAAGATCCCACGTATAAATATGAAGAAAACCTGTAATTAATTATTAATCAAACACTATGAAGAAAAGAAAACACTCTCTTTCTTTCCCAAGTAGCGTGAAGCACGCTATGTGCTTGTGTTACACGTTTTTGTCAGTACATCAGTTTACTAATATAAAAAGCTATCTATAAAACTATACAGATGATTATTTTGCTAATTATACCTAACTAGCCGTTTTTCTGCGGTTTCAACCTCGTCCCGTGGGAACTACTGCCCGTATCGGAAAAAAATACAGCCTATGTTATTTGGGAAGAGTGTAGATTTCCAACAGAGAAATATTTTTTCGAATCGGTTCAGCATTTTTGGAGCCGTTAGAGGACGAACAAACACAAAAACATCCCCTTTTTCATATTAGTAAAGATGATGTCCTTCAGAAAATATTGTGCGAAACCTTAGCAATTTCTTTTTTTATGTTTATTTCTTCAAATGCTTTTCCTGTATGAATATTTTTACAATGTGTATCGGTACATAAATTACGAATGGCTTGCTTCTTTCGCGGAATTACGATCGTTTTACTTACAAATAATATGTATTTTCAAGAAAGATATTTCTTATGTAAGTGAAAGCCTATACTTGGAAGAAAACTAAGAGCCAAAGTAAATAAAACTGTACTATGATACAAATATAGGAAGTAAACATTTCGTTAAGGGCTGACAGAGACGGATGGAAGGAAAAGTAATTTGTTGACCCTAATAAAATAGAACAAGAGCCTAAGATATGGGAGGACCATTCCTTAGACGTTATTAGAAAACTAATTTGAGAAAAACTGTTTTTTCTTTGAAATACTTACGTTAAATTTCAATAACCTTATCTGTTGATTTGAATACGATAGGAATAGGACATCGTTTGAACGGGACTTATGCCAAAATTCTATCACTAGTAAGCAAATTAGCAGATACGCAGATAAATAATTCCGTGATTAAATTTTAAGAAGAAAGTTGTCATCACGCTAACCCGATCAATCTATTGTGTTTTTGTAACAAGCCTCAAATTCAGAATAAGAGGCCAAAACGCAATTTAAAAACTATGTGAATTAGTTTAGAGTGACGAACGAACGTAATAACATAATTATCACATACCTAACTAAAAAAAACACCTTTAATTAGCCAACATTGCCCAAACAAATACCCACATAATAAGTCTCCCATCTAACCGCTAATTCTTTCAACCGTGAATAGGCGCGCGCGCATAAAAACCGCGCCAAACAGGTTCGGTAGTATCAAGTGCATGCGACAATGACCTCCCGTACCGCAAAATAACGAGTACTTGTTCACATGACGTGGATGTCAGTTGTGCAGTTATACGTAAGTAGTGTGGTTTTGTAGAAGATATTTTTTGGAAAGCTGGGTTGCTGAAAATCTTTAGTAATCTCAAGAGTTTTTTTTTTTGCTTGAACGCAAATAAATAGAGCCTGGGTTGTCGAAAATCTCTACTTAATATTGTAAAGCTGAAGAGTTTTATTACTTGAAAGCAAATTAGCAGATCGATTTGAAAAATTATCTCAGTATTAGATAGTCCTTTTATAAAGGAAGGGTATAGACTAGACGTGTGGAGTAATTCCCACGGGATGCGGGTGAAACCATAGTCGGGAGCTTGTTACTTGATATAGCGATAAAAGAGGAGTGTCATTTTTGACTAAAAAAACCTTTGCCTTAGTGAAGCGACTCTGGATAATGAGGATAGTATGTCATAAGCCCCCAGATCACACATAAGACCTAAACCAAAGAAGCATAATTTTAAGAAAGGAAGAGGATCAGAAATTAATACCAAAGAAGGAACCTCTTTAAAACAAATTTCAAGGACCGGCAAATAAGAAGTAATGAAGGATACGCCCAGTTGAACATAAACTATTAAACATAAAGAAACGAACAATTTAAACGTTTCAACAAAACAATCTAATGTTTGATACTTGAGAGCATTTTGTTTGAACCATCTTCTCTATTTATTTAAAAACCCACTGTCTTCAATCTCACTTTTATCTTTCCAAACGTGACTACACAATTTCAGTGAGACAACGTCTTAATTACAATTTACTTTCTTACAACTTTCTAACATCATGTTATTCTTATTTTGCCTCTGGTAGTTTTAGAATATTGAAATGTTAATAACATATTGGACTTACGATTCGGGTCGCCGTCCAAAGTGCAATCTTTAAGCTAAGCGTCCACTTGTCGGTATCGTACGCAACGGACGTATCGCACGCAACGGATCGTAGTATTATTTATATAGAAACTCAAACAAGTGCGTCCACCTGTCCACATCGTACGCATCGCATTCTATATAAATAATACTACGATCCGTTGCGTGCGATACGTCCGTTGCGTACGATACCGACAAGTGGACGCTTAGCTTTAGACGACAATTTCTACTTCTTTTATTGGTATTGGTTTGAACTTTACACTTTAAATCTGGTTTTATAGGACTTTATGGAAAAAATACATACACATATTTGGAAAATATATAGTAAGCTGTTTCGATATTTCGATGTCGATTCGGAAGTCGAAGATATTCTGAATAAACTGACAGATGAATAAATCTTAATCCAACCAAAAGCTAATATAAAAAAAATCTACAAAGAAGCATTTTTTTCTTACTCTGGCAAGTACAAATTGAGATAAATATCTGTACACCGGCCCAAAAAGCCGTCGTTTTGCTTGCGGTTATAAATACACGACGTTGTAAGTGCGTCGCTGCATCCGCTGACGTGTCCAAACAGATTATTTTAATGTCCCCTTATTTTTGGAACAGGTAATCTGTATTTCTGCGGTTTTTTGTTAAGTTTGTTTTGAAGCTTACGGTTTGGGTATAACAAGATTTTGGTCAAGATTAAATACTATGTGAATGACAATGTGGTTTTAATAAAACGGAATGCTTTAGATGCAATATTCCTTCTGTTAGTGTAGTTATTTTTAATCACTTATGTAGGTACTATTTTATGTGATTACTTCTGCTGCTATGTGTTTACTGTGTACATAAATAATTTAGCTTATTTTCTTTCAGATCTGTTGGACTCCAATATCAAACGAGTACAACTTAAAAAGGAAAATCCCTGATCGAAAATAAAATGTTAATCAAAAATTTCCACTCCATTTCACACTTCAAAATTCGATCAGAATTCACTTAACCCTCGCAAAGGTCTGATAATACAAATCTGGAGCATAAATACCTCTCGACCCTTCGCAATAAGGCTGGCCTCATTACGTCATCGAGAGGACCAGGGGTATACTCCTTAAACTGTCACCGGACACATATAGGTTGGTTAACAAACATCAACCGTTGTTACTTTATTTATAGGGTTAGCAAGACTATGTATCTGGTAGATAAGTTCAAGTATCGTCTTTTGTATGAAAAACTATTTCGGTACAGTTATTTTCTTTAGTAATTTTTCAGCTCACAGCACAGCTAAGAATTTCCAATTTCTTTCGTTAAGCACCAAATCGATGGGACAGCGCTAAGGGAACATTTTTGCCATCGAACAAGTTTAGTTATTAATGCTATGTAACTGGAAACAGAGCTAAGCTGGAAAATCTCCATACTTGATAATGCGCACCTTTGATCCATGAAGCTAACATGCCTACATGTAAATGGTTATAATGTTTAGCCTGATCTATCAGAGACAAGGGTATCCCTACCGCTTGTTACCTTTCATAAGGTATAAAAGATTCACTTACCCTTTTGACGCTGTCAGCCCTTATGTTGTTAAGGGTTGCCTCATCCCATAATAATGTAACTACCTAAAGCTTAATCAAGATAGTTTTCATAGTGAAAGCATTATTGTGACTTTGGATGTTACACTATTCGCTTCGTTGCTTCTAATTTTCTGATTACAGTAGGTATTTAATTCATGATTGAGATGAATAACGTAATAAAAGATACTTCAACTGGAATCATAAACCGTATCTCCGTCTCAATGACGCAAATTGTAACCTTTTTACATTTTTTATTTAATTTATGAACTAAGTAGTAGCCGTTCTCCCGCAGTTTCATCCACGTCCCTTGGGAACTACTGCCCGTAACGGGATAAAATATAGCCTATGTTACTCGCAGATAACGTAGCTTTCTAATGGTTTAAGAATTTTTAAAATCGATCCAGTTGTTTTTGAGTTTATCCACTACAAAGAAACAAACTTTTCCTCTTTATAATATTAGTGTGGTAAGTAGTTCTAAGTATATCAGAATTTTCTTCAACCACTAAAAAGCTAATTATCAACCCTAAAACGCCAGGTGCAATTTCGTAGCACAATATTAAACTAAGTCAAGTCACAGGTGCTCTGAATACATTTACGTCTGGCTAAAAGCTTGGTTAAATCGTAACTGAAGCATGTAAATGTTTGAACATTAGATCGACACCGTCAAATGAGAGTTTTGAAGTTTTCAAGTGATGATTTTATGATGATTACTTTGTACTTAGTGCTAGGATATGCCCGCGACTTTGTTAGCATCCCGAAGGAAATAAGTCCTTGTCAATAGTCACCTTCCTCTAGATGCTAGACCAATTAGACAGTTATGAGAGTGAAGGAATAGTGAGTGCACCTGTGTCTGCGCAAAACCTTGTGCACTATAATATGTCCTGTGCATCCGGCTGTTCTCATATTAGGTGAACATAGAGGCTCAAAGAGGCTGCTCATTATATGAGGACGCCATTATTTTTATTTGTAAGGATAGATTTACTAAGTGAGCTCCGATTGTTACAATGATTCTCCATATGGATGAAATCAATACCACATTTGCATGTGATAATGATTCTTCATTCGCAGTTGCAATGTGATTCAATCCTATGAAACCATACAATGGTCTAGATCAAGTTATATAACTTATTACACATTTTGTAGGACATTGGTAGTGTTCTGGCAATTGTGTGAATATGGCAATGGGCTATATACTTTTATTGTTAGCTTCGTGCATCTGTGCTATAAAAATCCGATGCAATATAACCATGCAATTGTGGCATTAAAACAATACAATATGCATAATAGGAACGTTCTGGATATACTTATATGCAGATTAAAAACTATTTTTCAACTCGTCTGGAAAACAAAAAGAGGCCTGAATTAGGTTACTTTACTGATCATAACTATATTAAAACTTCGCTGGATATTTTCCTTTCCAACTTGTGGACTTTCAATAGTTCGAAAATAATTCTTCTGCGATCGATTGCCTCATATCCCAGTGGTCTCCTACCGATCGAAAATGTTCGGAGCAATACCCTGAAAACTGCATTGCGCTGCAATAAATCCTGCCATGAAATTTCCTATCGCATTTTGCATACTTCATTCCAGCAGCGTGGGGACAGTAATCCTTATATGAACCGAGGCAGCAGAATAGCTCTTTGACATGACTGAAATTCATTTCGTTTTACTAACTGCGCTTTCACACTAGGGAATTTTCCTCTCGGTTTTTCCCGCAGTCATCCAACATGACGACTTGATCCGCGCGACAGAATTTTGCAGTGTCAGGCGTAGTAGAGGCGCGTGCATATGCGCGACAAAATCGGCTAGTGTGAATCTGCTCTTCTCAAAATTTTCATCCCGCTCTTGTAGAGTATGCAATATTTTTTGAGGGTTTTATGTTTTATGGTAACCTAGTTCTTGGAAATCAGTAAAATATGCATATTATTAATTTGAGATCTGATATTTTAACCATATTAATTTACCTATCTGAAAAACGTGATTAGCAATCTATCACATAGAGCAATTTTATGTTATTTTTATTACAAGCTTAACTAAAAACGCCCTTGAAGACTAAAGTTATTGACGCTTAAAACGTTTCTAAAGATAATTACTTATTTAATTGATGGCTTTTTATTGCCCACTTATTTTCCACAAGCTATCATGAATATACATATGTACATAGATACTCGTGACTAATGAAATGTACGTTTTTTATTTTTAAGTAACGTTTTCAGTTTCCATAGTACCTAACTTTACATAATTGTTTTTTAATAATATAATATTTATTGACACGAATTTAAAATAATATATTAAGTACACGTGTGAACATTTTATAAGCACTAATTACGAACACGACCTGATTTTACGAGGAAAAATTTTCCCAGATGCTCGAGACATTCGTGCATTCGTTATGACCAAAAAAGAAAATGTTAATTATTTACGAGTTCCCTCCTCATTTAATTAAATATTTCTTTTGAATGCAAATACAAATGCAAATCATACAAACAAAAAATAGACGCCACTTTTAAGTCCCATTTTTTGCGCACTAAAACCTGTCTGCACTATCTACTCATATATCTAAGAAGGCTGCATATAAATCAAGTATTTTGTAGGACATAAGTCAATGAACTCCAAGAGGTATGTTCGAAAGCGCGAATGCCAAATTATGAGACTAAGAAAGTAGAAAGTTTGGTGCAACATGCATGCGGTCCTTTGAAGAATGTGATATGCAAGCCGAAAGGTAAAAAACACTAAAAACCTTTTTTATAGCAAAAGAGCTTGGTGCAGTCAGACACCTCTTATTTTCTGTTAAAATTAAGCATAACAAAGTCCCAGCTAACTGCAATGGGATCTTGGCAAGATTAGCACAATTTAACGGTTCTCACAAATTCGCATAATCGAACCCTGGACTTGACATTCAAATGACTGCGGAGTTCATGATCACTCAGAATATAAGTTTTGTACTACAACGCCTCCAATGTCAATCCTTAGCCAGTCTATGAGTATCCAAAAGCACTCTTCGTCATAAATGGTATAATAATCTACATACATGCAAATTGAACTATTATCCCAAAAGCTTATGTACGGTGGTTTCTTTCACGATAATTTTACTAGAGAAGATTATCAAGTCTAGAATCTTTCACTGCCTATTTAGATCTTGCGAATGCAACATCACTTGCTTGCAACGTTGACACAAATACTCCATAAGAGTGCGGTAATACAGGAAATGTTACTGCAAACACACATATCTGATCTTAGTTAACTTGTGTTAACTAACATAATTCTAGCTCGTCAACATATAAATGAGAGTACTCAAATGTTTTTGTGAGACAATTTGCCATGGAGACAACGAATATGAGATGCTTTATTATTTAACGTTATTTTGGCAAACGTTTATTGTATCCTTATAACAATGGACATGAAACAAAAGCCTTCAAATGTCTTGCGGACACTGACACAGAAACAATATTATGTCATATTTTATGATAAGAGTTTACAAAATATGTAGTTGTTTTCGTCAAAGTCAATGGCGGTCCGCTCCTAAATTCGGAGCACATAAGTGCTTGTAGTTCATATAGGTACCGCACCTCCTTCACCCGGTGATACCTAAATATGATTTCTGCGCAGCAAATCAGGCAGTGTTAAGTGACGACAAAAAGTTTGGCGAGTACTATACTACACAATACTAACGCAAACGTAATAAAAAATTGAAAATGCCGTACTGTATAAATCGAACACGTTTTTCATTTGGATATAATTGATTTTCTAATGGAACACGTTACATAACTCACGTCAAAGTACTTATATGTAATACTAATAAATAACTACAACAGTTACTTTATGATAAAAACCTTGTTTATGTCTGCTAGAAAACGGTTTAATACAAACCAATTCTTTTTTTTTTAACGCCCGAAGTTTCAAGAAGGTTGAAGAAACAGATGTATTAAATCTATTTCTGTTTTACATACAGTTTTAGATGTTTATAAAAACGTATCTAAATATAAACTTAACTGATTCATCTCGGATTTGTAAGCGTAAAAGTGTTGTGTGAACCATTTGCTGCCGAAAACTTCTTAAAGAAACACTTTTAGATTCACCTCATCTGGTGTACTGTGTGTAATACGAATTTTTTTACTCGATGATCTTCTATTCGGTCTGAGAAAACAGAAACCAAACGTATAAAATAACAGCGAAGAAATGGAGGCAGTTAGTTTCATTATACCAACTGGCTTTAAAAAACAAATGACTGAAGCGTTACTTCACTAATATTATAATACTGTACTGTACTGTACCTCAACTAAATCGAGGGAACAAAACAAATGAACTAACTGTTGATATACAAGCCCGAGTACAGTACAGTACACCCTCATTATTCAACGGAAAGAAGACATCATTCAGGACAACCCTCACATCAAACATCCTTGTACATCAGCACACTAATATTATAAAGCGAGTTCGCATATTTACGTGTATATTACGCGGCTAAACGGTTTTTAACTTGGTAATAGAGCTTCTTTTTCTTATCGAGTGAGCCGCAGGTTTTATCACTAAGCAAGCCCTGGTGTCAGAGTTTTCGCAAATCCACCTGACGGCCTCTGACGTGAAATTGTAACAACGACTGCTACTGGCCCTGCCAGGCACGGGGGTGTAACACCGCGAACTTCCAGACTCTGGGCTGGTTTATGAAAGTAATAGAACTGATAAACTAGAATAACATAAAGATAACATTTTGTCCGTGAGGAAGGTGATGAGTATGAACGTGGACGGATATAGTGGAAGAGGAAGACCAAAAAAATGATGGATGGATTGTGTGAAAGTAGATATGGTAAGAAAGAATGTTACTTGTGAGATGACGGTAGATAGAAGAGTATGGAAGAAGAAAACATGCTGCGCCGACCCCAAATGAAATTGGGATAAGGGCAGGAGGATGAGGATGATGCATTTTGCCGGTGCTCAAGAAGCCGGTGGAACCGCTGGTTGAAGCAAGTGACGTTATAAAGTCTACTCACCAAGCAGCAGCAATATGAGTGGATTCTGGAACTGTTCTATGTACTTCTTCCATAGCGGCTCCTGTTCTTTGACCTGGAACTCGTTGGGGCCCACGAAGTTCATCCGATCGTTCGCCTCGCGCCATGACAGGCCGCGGCGGACGTCCACGTTGAGACGTTCTGCCACCTGGGAAAGAAAGAAAATTAAGAATGTAAACATCAAAGGTTTCAGGGTATTAATACAATTTTTGTGCCAGTAGTCTTAAGTTTTGAAATGCTGTGTCTCAAACTTTGAGCTTTTGAAGGTATGGTTAGCTTAGTAGGACCCTATTTCCTAGGGAAAAAAAATTCCCGGTCTTTTGCCAAAAGGATGATTATCAACAGGTTTGGAAGCAGGTAGCCATAAGTAGCTGCGAAGTATAGTTTACTTAAAGGATTTTAATCATCCAAATCCTGGCAGTAATGCGTAATGTATAATCTAGATAAAATTCAGGTCTATTAAGACACTACCATCCAAAAAGATTTTAGGTCAAATTACATAGACACTTTCAATTCCTAATTAAAACAACCCTTTCGTGGTGCCCCCAAAACAACAAAATTCCGTTCATTAAATAATTTCACCAATAACAACAAAGTTTGCCAGCTCCGGGGCCAATTAGCCTTAAGCCAATCACGTGACCCAGTTGTTACAGGATGAGAAATGGCTGCAGTTGCCGTTGAAACATTCGTATGGAAACTAAAATGAAAAGGTAAGGAAAGTTTTCAGTATATTCGTTAATTAAAGTAAGTATCTGTAACACTTTTTGATGCTTGATATCGTCAGAATATTTCATTATTGGTTTAAAATGGTTTACTTAACATATTATATTGCTATTGTCTAAAAATACTATTCATTCTTATTTCTTTATATCGAGTAGCTATCAAAATTCCAATCTTTACATGTCTGTCTAAATTAAACACGGCATTCAACAGCTGTTCATTCGTGTAATCCCATTTGCACGCTTACGTATTAATCCTCTAGTAAACCAGTAAGACCAAAAGATTAACAGGCAATCAGATTGTAGGACTTGATTTTTGACGGTTTATATCCTTATTTCTATCAAGGCCTACATTTCTATCATCATCTTTTCCATCATTATCATAATCATCTGGCCCTTAACCTAATTTTGTTTTGGGGTCAGCTCATCCTCGGTATACATATTTATTCCTCCATGTTTTAACTACAATAACAAAATATTTTCTAACCAAAAAACCCAAGCAATCCAACCAGTCCTGACATGTGGCGGTGACAGATTTAATCTGACCCTCCCATCGGGTCCAATCAGATCGGATTTAGCGCGATAACGTGCGGGCCCAGACATCAATTACGAATAGATTGTTCTAGAAATCTAACAATTGAGTAATTAAACGAACCTAACAATGATGGACGGTGTCATTAGATTGCTTTAAGTGCTGGCTTGGAGATAGATGATTAATGGAGGTCCTGTCGTCATAGAAATGTAGATTCGCGTGCGTTTATAAAAATAATGGGTAATTCTTTCTTCAGGTTTTTGATCCTACGGAATTTGGAGTCTTTATTTTTGTTTGTAACTAACGGATAAAACTTTAACATTGCTGTTATGTATGTGGGACCAATATATTAATTTTGCAAAGGTCGTTACCTGTTAAGGCTACCTGCATCAAAATTAAAGACGGAAAATCCAAAGTTCCTTTTTTTGTTGAAGGGTACTTGTTTTTTACACTGTGAATTTAAAACTGATATGGCCAAAAGCCTACAATATCAAGTGTCTTTTCCTTAACTCACGTACCTACGTAAGACGTCTAAAAATTATCGTTCGATCTACAAATATATAAATAGCTTTTTATATACAAGGAGAGAGGAGGAAAACAACGTAGCCAGTGTAGTCCTTGTGACACATAGGCCTCCTCCAGCTCTTTCCATTTTACTCTTGTGTAAGTTAATCTATGCCATAGTGTACCTGCATTCTTTCTTATGTCATCAGACCAACGTTTTCTTTGCCTTCCTCGGTTCCTTTTTGTTTGAAATCTAGGATTCCATTCGGTAATATCTTTTGTCCATTTATTCCTACTCTCTCTCATCATGTGGCCTGCCCATCTCCACTTAAGTTTTTTAGTTTTGACTACAACATCTTCTAGTCTCGTAATTTGTCTTAGATCTATAGCTCTCTTTCTGTCTTTTATGGTGTAGCCCAGCATACTCCTCTCCATAGCTCTCTGGCACGTGGTCAGTTTTTGGTTTTGTTTCTGTGTGTTGGCCCAGGTCTGGCAACCATAAGTGAGGATGGGTAATATGCATGTGTTGTATACTTTCCTTTTCATTGCAGTAGTATATTGTTTACTTTTTAGCACTTCCTTGAGAGACCAGAACCGTTTCCAGGCATTGGCTACCCGCCTTTCTATTTCTGCATCCATATGGTTGTTGAAAGCAATAAGTTGGCCGAGATATATATAGGAATTTACATATTCTATTTCTTCCTGATCTATAAAGATACTTCTTTGTGATCTATTTGTTATTATTTTAGTTTTTGTTTTGTTCATTATTAGGCCCACCTTTTTGCTCTCATTTGCCAAATCTTGGAGCATGTTGTTAAGGCACTCTGCATTATCTGATATAAGTATAATATCGTCCGCGAATCTCAAATGATTCAAACGTGTTCCATTTATGTTAATCCCTAAGTTATCCCATTCCATCTTCCTGATGACTTCTTCCAACACGGCGGAGAAAAGTTTTGGAGAGAGTGGATCTCCCTGCCTCACTCCTCTGTGTATGGAGAATATTTCTCCTTCTGTTTCCAGTTTTATTCGTGCTTTGCTGTTTGCATATACATTTTTTATTAACCTTATATATTTGCTTTCTATTCCTTGGTTTTTCAGGGCTTCCCAAATGAAATGATGTTCTAGGCAGTCGAATGCTTTCATATAGTCCACAAACGCCATGTATACCGGATAATTATATTCCTGACATTTTTCAATAAGCTGATTTACAACATGTATATGGTCTATAGTTGCAAACCCCGATCGAAATCCAGCTTGTTCTCTTGGCTGTTGTTCATCTAGTTTCGTAGTGATGCGTTTTAGTATTATTTTCGAGAACACCTTGTATAAGTTTGACATGAGACTTATTGGCCGATAATTTCCCATGTCCAATCTGTCTCCTTTCTTGTAGATGAGTATTATAGAGCTTAATGTCCATTGCGAAGGTATATATTCCGTATTTAGGATAAGATTAAACAAGTTGGTTAGTTTTGGTGTTGTTTCTGACAATGTTGCTTTCATCATCTCATTAGTTATATGATCAGGTCCGGGTGCTTTATCATTTTTCTGAGTTTCAATCGCATGTTGGACTTCTCTTTCGAGAATCGGAGGGATATCTTCCGTTTCATCAACGAGGTTTACGTTGAGTTTTAAGGTGTTTCTGGTGGAGTATAGTTCTCGGTAATAGTCTGTCGCTATCTTTAAAATTGGCTGTCTTCTTGTTTCTTCCTTGTTGTTTTTGTTTTTTAGTTTTGGGACCCATGACGTCACTTCTCTTAATTCTTTGAGTGCTTTATTAATACCCCCAGTTTTAGTTATGTGATTTTGGATGCATTTGATTCTTTTATTCGACTTGTCTTGTTTTAAATTGCGACCTATTTCTTTGCTCAGTTTAGTAATTTCCGTTAATGTTGCTTTACTTTTCCTGTTTATAAGTAGTTCTTTTCTTTTTTGAATGAGATCCTTGGTTTTAGAGCTTAGTGTACATTCGTTTATCTTTGTCTTGGTTGTTTTTCTGTAGTACATATTGTTTATTTCTCTGTTGTAAATTTCTTGTGTTTTATCTTTTTCTTTGGGTGTCGTGATGTTTTGAGGCGTTATATCGGCTGTCCACTCATTTTTCCTATGATGGAAGTGTTTCCTTTGTTTCTTTTGTTGTTTGTCAGATAATATAGCTCTGACCATGCGATGGTTACTATTGAAGTTAAAGTTATTTATTACGCTAGTGTCTTTAAAGGAATCGGGTCGATTACTGGTTATGAAGTCTATTTCGTTACGGTAGGTCCCATCGGGCGACATCCAGGTCCACTTCCTGGCATGTCTTTTCTTGTAAACGCTATTTAGTATGGTTAAATTATTTTCCAGGGCCATATTCACGAGTCTTTTCCCGTTCTTGCTTCTTTTACCTATGCCGTAGTTTCCCACTACTGAGTCTTCACCATGTTGCCGTTTGCCTATTTTACCATTGAAGTCTCCCATGACAATAATATTCTTATGGGCAGTCTCTAGTGTGGTTGAAAGTTGGTAGTAGAATTCATCTTTTACTGTTTCGTCTGCTGCTTCTGTTGGCGCATATATTTGGACTATAGTCCACTGGTTTCTGTAGCCTTGTAATTGTATGTTTAGTACCGCTATTCTTTCAGATATGCCTCTAAATTCTGAGATTTGTTTCTTTAGATGTTTTTTCACCATAAATCCAACTCCATATTGGCCCTTTGTTTCCCCGATGTAGTACAGGATGTAGTCGTTATGTTCTTCAATATGATTTCCTATTCGTCTCACTTCGCTAATACCAAGAATATCCCATTTGATTTCACTCAAAGCTATTTCTAGTTCGGAGAGTTTTTCTGCTGTCCTTAATGAAAGTGCGTTTAGGGTGGCTATATAGATATTATTTGGTTTTTCTTTGGATACTTTATTTGCTTTATTTGCTGGAGGGTAGTGGTCTTCTTTCCCCACGGTGACCAACCGGCTTGGGGTGTATTTTTCAGTTTGTGTATATGTAGTTTTGGTATTTGTTATTTTAGCTTGGTTCCGGGTGCCAGTGGTCATTATTGGTTTTTTGGGATCTCTGTCAGTGAGGCAGATCGGTTTCGTTCCACGTAGTTAAGTATGTTGGGTTTTAGGATTTCTTTTCCCTTAGCAGGTGTACTAGCTGGTTTGCTTGACAGGTTGCTTTTTAAGTCTATTTTCTTCTGAGATGTTGAATTAGGTGAGTCGTGTTCTTCTCTTTTCCTTTTGTCTCTGTTTACTGCCATTGATCCTTTTATTATTATTTTGTCATGTCTTAAAAAGGCTATATTTCCTTTCTTTCTTTCCTCTTCCACTTGTACCTGTAGTTGCTTCCGCTTTTCCAATATTTCCTTTGAGTAGTCTTCTTTTACATATACACCTGGTGGCAGCTTTGACTTGTTTTTCAAAATCAAGTGTTTTTTCCATAGAGATGTGATGGAAAGTACGATAGGGCGGTTCTTGACATTTTTATCCTTACCAATTCTATAAATATTGCTAATTTCCTGGCTATTTAGATGAGTGCCTGATTCTTGAATTGTATCTTTGACATGGTCTACAAGTTCCGCTTCTGATTTTTCGATTTCTGTAATGCCAAAAAATACTAAGTTGTATTTTCTTTTTTCCCTTTCCATCCCCTTAAGTTTCTGCTCTAATATTGTTATTTTTTCTTTAAGCATTGTATTTTCCTCCGTTATTATTTTTAATCTCTCATCTAGTGCTTCCATAACATTCTGCGTCACTGACACTGTTATGATTTTGGTTTGTTGGTTCAATTTCTCATCCAGTTTTGACAACAATAATTCCATACTTTTATCCATTTTTCGATTTGTTTACTGACAACACTGGTAGAAGTAGTAGTTCGGATTATTGTGGCTTGCCACACTCACACGCCACACGTCAGTGTCAGTGTCAAAGTGACGTTGTTACTAACTGACGGATTTGTTGGTTATGTTGGTGGCACTGCTTACTGATATGACTAATAATTATGACTTTCACTTTTAGGTTATCTTGTTGAATTTTATAATGCACTTTTGAGTCCAAGGATATTGTTTCGCGCTTTATTCACACATTTATTTCGTTTTCTATTCTCTGTTCTGTTGGATTTTGCGTTGTGACACTTTTATTTGGCACTTATTACACTAGTATTTGTTTAATATTTGCGGAGGGCTTTCGTGTACGTGTTTGCGTTACGATCACCGGAACCGGAAGCCAGTGTAGTAGCATTCACTAAATAATAATTATACGAATATACAAGATAAATCATTTCACGGTATTTGCTTTTCCTTATTGGTGTCAAAATATGCAAACAGGCCATTTAATTTATTATAAACAAATATTCTTGAGGTAGATGAACCTATTTGCCAAAGCCTTTTCTTTTTCAAACCATTATTCACGGCACTTTTTATAATGAGGTGGTAGTTCACACCACACACAAATAACGTATCAAAACCTAAAGCTCTAATAGAATTCTCTAATTGTTCACATAGATATAACCACTTCAGCTGCAAACTGATCTACATATAGTTCAGACAGTATTGCTTCATTACTCAGTCGACCGGTGCCAACTCAACGCCTCTTCATCACACGAAGCTTTCAATATAACCGAAAACGGGAGCTTCGTATATCTTCTGCTTTCTTTGATCATTTTCAAGACGAAAGAAAGTAGAAGAAAGAAAGGAAATGCATTTATTGACATAAGAAATAATAAAATAAACAATAAAAAGGTTGAGACAAATAGGCTCCAGTTCAGCATTTATGCCAGACAAATTGTGTCAACTAAAGTTATGTACTGTTAAACGATTCTAGGAAATTTTGTGGAAGCAGTAACTAAACATGATATGAAATGAGGAAGAATATGATCTTTTACGAGGATGACAATTCAAATTAGGTAGGTGATAATGGAGAGTCGAATGTTATCATTGCTTTCAAAAACATTAAAAAATTAGGCATAATATAAACTTTATTTTAAATACTTGTCACCGTTATAAAAATCAACATGATTATTAGAAATCATTTCTGCACATGGATAAACGTTGTCGAAGAACTTGAATGAAATGGAGTATTACGTAGGTATTAAGTAGATTTATCTATTTGTACTTGCGTCACTGAACTCGCAAATTAATGAAAAATTATTTGCACAAATGTTACTAAAACAGACACAAATACTAAAACCCATTTCATATGTTTTTTAGGCTAAACTTTATCCATATTCATTATGAAATCTTTATTGCAATGAAATGCAAGTGTCCTTACTTTTATGTTTTCAGTTTTTTTGGCACGAGTAACTCAGTAAAAAGCTGGCAAAATCCCACGATTCGCACAATTATCTGCATTCTTAATCACCTCATACACTTTCTAAATATCCAATAACTCACAACTGTGTAAAAAACCCAAAACATTTTTTGTGCATTTAACACGTTTCTGCGCAAATATGTTCAAATATACTAAATCGATTTATGCTATTAGCAACCGGATAAAAATAAACATCACACCATGACAAGCATGAAATAATCGTTTTTTCATGCTTAGGTCAATCAAAGGCCTAACACGAATCCAGTTATTTTTTTTTAGATATTTGAATGTATAATTTAGTCACCAAAACTCGATTCAATGAACAAACCAATTACAAAACATTGCAAAAATAACAACAAGAGGTTAAGAAGACCAAGCATCATTAGTGTCCAAGCAATTAAAAGCAGAAACAATAATGACGACCTTCACAGTTCAGATGCAAAGCGCCCATTAGACATAGGAGCTAATGGCAACATATCTCGGCTCATATAACCTAACTGATATCGAAACTGGGTCAGTATGCAAATAGGTTTCATGGAGATGAAAGCTCTTGACATTGACCACTGGTCTATAGTGGACAGTAAGAGAGATAATATGAAATCTATTTATGTGAACGATTGTATTGACAATGTTTCCTCGACTATGACCTTTACCTTCATAATATCAGATGCAGTGTAACCTAGAAGTTTTATACTTGTGCTGTATTTTGCACTGGTTGCAACCTGCGATAGATTTTGATAAGGAAAAGGAGTCGAAAACTTTTTATTTGTCTTACCAGGTATACCAAATATGGTAGAAAATGTAACTCAAGGTGACCCAAAACAAGGTCTGACAAAAGTAGAAGAAGGAAGAAAGGGTGATGAAGACAATAAAGATTTATTTTATATCCAAGCACACAAAGAACTCAATACAAAGACAAATACAGATGAAATTGATAAAGTAAACACTACACAGCTCATTCAATAGCTCACTGACGTAACTGTAAAGGTCGTTGACATTCAAAATCGTAAATTACCGTTGCGGATTCTATCGTGGCAAAAAACATGTGTACCTCGAATTGTGGTCTGAGATTTGATAGATGAGCTTAAAAATACAATAAATTAAGTATCAGGACAAATTAAATTAGCTTCCAAAACAGGATTTACGAGTGCCAAAGATTAATTATAGTTAAAAAATACGGCATTTTAAAGAGCATCGATTAAAATTAAGAAAGGAGCCGACCAGAGCCATACTGTCACAAAAGTAGGCCATCAAGCCAAAAGTAGAGCTGCTCTTACTTTGTTGCATCGCTTTTTATTCTGGACACATGATATAGTAGAATTCTGTCACGTCTTTTAGTATCGTCTTTTATGGGTTTGGCATTGCAAGTATCTGTAGGCGTCAGAGGGAGTTAAGTATCAGGTAATGGATCTTTTGAAGGATCAGAATCGATGGTATTAAATCTTTCTGGTAAGCTACCGGAACTGCTTCCTCATTTGATTGCACTACGCAGTATCGTTATCAGTTAAAAGTCCCCTCTTCAATTCTAGTTAACGCCCGGATAATATGCATTTATCAAACATACCTAACCGGAGTATGCAAATATTTTGACTGCTAAAAGCCATTATAAATGTTTTTTTTTTTTAATATATAATGTTCTTGTCTAACCGAGGCTTGAACGAAAACTTGACCATCTGTAGCCATTTAAGCAATTTGGCAATCTGCAATATATAACACATTCAAATTAGCCTTATTAAGGGCTTGTTTTAGTAATAAACAAAACGGTTGCAATAAGCATATTTTTTTGATAAGGTAAGTATTTTAAAATATGTTTTCTGTTATATTAGCATACGCTATCGGCAAGTACATTACCACCGATCATATTTAATTTTGTACGCTAAGCTAACAAAAATACATCAAATTCAATTACTCAGTAGAATTTCATTAGACAAACATAATACTCCATTTGGAAGTCAAACATAGCTGTATCCTTACACACACAAAATAAATCTAACGGACATTTTTAAATCTATCAATAGACGACCTACTTCTTATTTATCTTCAAGCAAATTGCTTTACATATACAGAGGCGTTTCAATCAATCAATCTCCAACAATCAGATTGAGAATTGAGACTGTTGGTGCCTTCAATCTTTCAATCGTCATGTTATTATTACGCGTGAACACCATATTATCTGTTATGTAAATTGTCAATGCTTCCTCAGAGCTGTTTGACTATATTGACATATGAACGGCTCTTGTTATATGTTTACTTTTAATCTTCTGAGTGATGTGACCTTTTAGATATTAATATCGATTAAGATCTTTTTGGTGACTCTATTTATAAATGGAATTATTAAACAGCTTACTTTATACCTGTTACTACTCACTCAGGAATAATGACGTTTTATGTTGGAAAATTATTTATAAGTCGGTTTTAGGTAGGTACACATTTAGGATCTTGGTTTAGTAAACGATTTAGAGCTACAAACATTAAAATTCAACAGATGTTCTTGAATAAGAAACTCGGTACCTAATACCTTCTTATGTATTTAAAGTTATGAAGAAAATATTTAAGTGCTTAAGCGTTTTTCTTGATTTAATAAAAGATTACTTTTTATCAAAGTGCGTGCAAAATATGTAGGTAGGTATAGGCCTTTTGTCGAGTGTAATAAATTTATGTTACCGCAAACGGCTATATAATCGAGAGAATTTCTACAAGATTGTTGCTTTTATCTAAACCACTTAAGTATTCACGCATGACAAAAGTGTTACTGTTTAGAAACAAAACGTTATTACGTACAAACGTAATAAACGTTATTGTTTAGAAAGTCATTGATTGAATCAATGAACAAAAGTTAATCTGTGGAATTCCATTGATAAGAATTCTATTAACACTAAATCACGGAAAATGTAATAAAGGAAAGTTCGCGAACAACATAATCATTTTTTATGAAAATGAAGAAAAAAAATCATATTAAACGTTGTTTAATAACTACGAATTGTTGTTAATTGAAAATTCATATTAAACAATTCAAATTCGACGTCAACGTCGAATTGTCAACTAATCATCAACATAAATGTTTGTTTTACTATAATTTATAAACAACTGTTAGTTTGTAACTCCCGTGAAAAACGTTTAATATGAATTTTCAACTAATATGAATTGTTGTGTTACAAATTCATATTAAACGTTTTTACAAACTAACAGTTGTTTATAAATTATAGTAAAACGAACATTTATCATCCTCCGAGCCTTTTCCCAACTATGTTGGGGTCGGCTTCCAGTCTAACCGGATGTAGCTGGGTACCAGTGCTTTACAAGAAGCGACTGCCCTGCCTGACCTCCTCAACCCAGTTACCCGAGCAACCCAATACCCCTTGGGTAGACTGGTGTCAGACTTACTGGCTTCTGATGACCCGTAACGACTGCCAAGGATGTTAAATGACAGCGGGGACCTACAGTTTAACGTGCCATCCGAAACACGAACATTTATGTTGATGATGATATAAGGCGGGGCCTTAGTTGATTGAAGAGGAAGACTAGTTTAGCATACCTAACTTTACTGGACACTACCAAACCTTTTATGGAATACTAGATTTCCCTGCAATTTCCCGGGTGGGCAATTTCTCGAGTTGAGACATTTCACTTGTAAAACAAACAACTCCGTTGCTTATAAGAGAAGTATAAATAAATAGTGACAATCTACTCTAGAAGTGAATGGTTTCTCAGAAGTTGTTACGAAGATTATTTTACACAAACAATTTACAACAAAGTATAATACAATTACCTACTTCGCACATCCTGATTAAAAGTAGCGGTTGCATTCATCGATCTAGCATTGATATAATTTTCCAAACTAGCGAACTTCCTGAAATTAGAGCTTTCAAGCAAGTAAAGAAACAGTCTTCGAATCGAATTTACAACACTCGCAAAACGAAAGGTACAAACTTAAGGCTTATACGAAAAATAAGTTCACAGATAGAGGAAAAAACGTCAGTAAATCAATATGGTATTACCGGGAATCGTCGACGGTACATATTTATGTAGGCCATAAAAAATACATTATACCTGTTTTGACGAGTATACCTATAAAAGCTTTTAATAAAAAGGCTCCGGAGAAAAATCTTACAGGTAAGATGCCTATAAAAATATTACCGGGCTGTAATATCAACTGGATGTCTTAATCTGATGTATGAAACCTTCCATATTTTGTCATTTATGATATTAAGTTCTATGTTATAATAGGAGCCTAGCAATAACCCTATTTGATAATTGGGGAAAATAATAACGTCTCTTCTTCTTATATCTGTGTCGGACGTCGTATGCCCAGAAACTGGACGCGATGGGTACAACCGCGAAATGTCCCCTTATCGCAAACAAAGGTCACTAAACATACTTTTGACGAATGTCAGGTTTGGCGAGTCACCTACACTTTTTATTAGCCTAAAATTTACCAAAACTAAATTTTATCCACATGACATCTAGCTTCATCTCAAAGGACCCCTTAACTAGATACATATCAATTATCCTCTAACTAAGCCTGCAATTTGGAACCGGTATACTCCTACAATTTTCAATTTGGAGCAGGTATGCTTTCCATTACATTCATGCACATTCATTGCCCAAGACGTGCACATCTCAATAAGTACTAAAATAAATCCTATAAAGACACAAACCTCCTCCCATGACAGTATGGAGCTCTCGACGGCACTGATCCACATGTCGCCCGCACCTGCGCTCACGTCGATCAACCCGCGCCGCCCCCCGCCCCCCTCCTCCGTGGAATGCTGGAACAAAAACGTTGATGTTAGTAATTGTGAAAACTTGACTAGGTAGGCTCTTACAATATTAGTAGTTTCGAAAATTAGAGTTGAAGATGTTTTTGGCAAAAATGGCTATTTCTGATAACATTTCCTGATATGATCATCATATGATGATATCCTGTTATGACATGATCCAAATATTTCTAAAACAATCATATATCAATTAACCCATTCTCCATATTCGCAAGAAGTTGCTAAGTAGTTGATATTTAGGTTACAGGTGTACGGATAGGAGAACCAGATACCTATATGAATAGATTACTGAATAAGGTCAGTGAAGTGATTTTGTAAGCGTTCGCAAAAAATGGTCTTTCACAACACAGTTTTACACGAAGCGACAGCCATTTTGCTTCAGTGGGACCAAGGTCACAATCTGGATCAAGACAAATCCAGCCACACCTCATTACATAGAGATACATACAAGTTCCGCAATAACCTTAGGATTACAAAGAATACACTTTCTAGGTTGCTCACATGTCGCAAAGACCCTTTTGGCGAACTAGCAAATTAACTTTTGTAGGTTTGGACTAACGCTTAAACCTCTTTCAACATAGTACGACCAACCAAAATAATAAGAAAAAAATGTTCTCACATTTTCGACTCAAACAAATAATATATTAAGTACTGTTACTGCGTGACTCCATGCGGCACGCGACGAAAACACGTTTGTAGGAAGTGATAGCCATACAATATGTATTCCAATCAATTTAATGAAGTATATTTGCTGTGGAAACATTCTAGCAATAGAAACGTACAACATAATTTATTATAGACAAGCAATTACTTCAAAAAGACGAGATAAGAAAATTCCTCAGTAACAAGGTTTTGAAGCAAACATCGTTTAGGAGGAAGACAATTATAATCTTAGTAATTCAGGCTGAGCAAATAAAACAAAGGCAAAGTTAAATTATCTTAGTCTCTCAGAATTCATAAGATTCTCGCTACAATACCTCGCGACAAAATAACTAGGATCCTGAGAACATCTTGAGAAACTTTGTTCAACCGTGAGAATGGATCGGAAGCCATCTTACTTCACACTCTATTAATACTACCGATAATATGAATAACAAGAAATATAAACATGATTTAACAGCTGTTTATCTTACATTTCCATATAAACAACGTTCAATCAATCAAATGTTACAAGACCAATTAAAAACAATCAGTTTCTTGTTCCATATGTATGACACTCTGAGATTTTGCACATGACTTACTGTAGCTACTCTTATCAATATGCGTCAATGAATAAGTTCTGATCAACATGCTAAGTAAATCAATATTTAGGTAAGGAAACCACCGATACAAAAAACGCTAACAACTTAGAATACAATAAGACCAAAATACACATTACTTTAGGACCAAAATACATAACACTTTAGGACCGAAGGACTCACATCCGTACCTCAACACAAAACACACTTTGACCGCAAATTCGCACACAAGTTTCGCCGTTCAACCTTCAAAACAATACCTGTTGGTTATCCCGAGTATGTGGCCGCGCAAACACGACAAAAACGTATGTTTTTATACTGAGATAAATGCTAAAAACACGTTTGCACGCAACGTCGCGCGCCGTCAGACTGATCGTAAATAATTAAGTAACAAATGAACTGTGGCGCCGTTTATTCATATTATGCTCGTAGACGCGGAATAATCGAGTGGTACCGTAATAAATTCGTAACAATGTGTTATTAACTTTGAAGGAAAAACTGCTATTTTCTTTATTTATTGCTGGCTACTTGTGTTGGTGATACCAGTCTCGCATGTGACTGGCTTTTAAGACTTAATAAATTTTGCGTGAATTTTCTATGATTCAGATTTATCGACGTATTATAAACACTGCGAACGTGTAAATAAACTTTTGACTCTACCATATTAGTCTAGTTGGCGTGCAATAGCAAACAAAACTGTTTTATTTGCCTCGATTAAATGCAATTTATTCATTTTCTTAAAGAATTAAAGACAAGACTATATCAATAAACCACACAGGGATTATAAAACAATAACTTATAATATCACAAATACGAAACTAAGTCGATTTAAAAGTTTTAAATCGAGACATATTAATTCGGAACATAATGATATGTAGGTAATAAAATATTTTTATTACAAAGTGTGTCTAAATGTTACAAAGTATAGCCACGTTAATCAGCTAGTATTAGTATCAAACTAGTCTAGCTGAATGGGTCTGATTAAGCGCATCGAATGTGCAACCATGCAAGATTTCTGATAACTTGCAAAGCTCGACAACTGTTTGAAACCGATCATTCGATTAGCGACAATAATATTGCTGAATCCGAAATCCGTTTAGAACGAAAACTTAAACCATTACATTTACACCTTGGTTAAAATGTGTTTGTTTTGGAAATAAAACGACTCCCAAAAACAAATCTTTGCATCTCTCTCTAGAAAGTAAATGCCTTGAGGTTTCGGCGGTGTATCCCATCGAATTGTATTTGTCTAAAATCAGCGTACGTTTGTGTAGCGCCATACTATCATAATGGTGTAAAGTTCTCGTCAAAAAATGTATCTAACGAAAAACTTCTTTTTATATTTTTTCTTGTACACTTACACACCGAATGAACTAGAACATCGCATTTGGATATTCAAAAGCTTCTCAAGATCTCCTTTGTCAAAGATGAAATCCGAATCCAAAGTGAAGACAAAGCTACAAGAGTTTTGTAAATAGGACGGTAGGCATACACACGGTTTTCGCGGATTTTCCACGCTGATAATAGGAGTCAAAGTAGTAATCAGTCTACATCATTAACGATTGCATGCACATTTTCATTAAGAGGTAAAGAAAATTTGAATGCAATCAACAAAGTAGTTATATTTTTGTGTCAGAAAGGGGTAAATAAACAGACGGATCGTCTGATGGAAAGTGTGTTACCGGCCTTTTAAAAAGGTGTCTAATCATTTCTTGAAGGTTTAAAGAGTGTTGAGATCCCAAAAATTCTAGCAAAGAGCAGAACTATAAATATTGAATCATGGTAATACGCGGCGCAGATTGACATGTAAAAAAGTCAATTTTCCGTGACAATCGGTGCGTGAAAATCACATTTGAATACTTTCAATTCATTCCCTATTGAACGACTACGCAAGCATGACGCAATTGTACGTCATCAATTTAGTAGACCTGTCAGGTTGACTAAGTTTTAATACTTTATGATATGATAGAATAGCTTCCGACAGCAGTCTCACCCACATCCCGTGAAAACTACTTCGCGTACTGGGATAAGAAGTAGCCTATTGCCATCCTCGATAAACAGGCTACTAACGCCGAAACAATTTCTCAAACTGGTCCAGTAGTTTCTGAAATTAGCTTGTTCAAAAACAAACTCTTCGGCTTCATAATTATTATATAGATTAGATAAGTATCATATTCTTTAATATGCTCTACATACTACATGCACAACAATATCGCCCAATACCTTTGCTGCTCCGAAGTTGGATACTAAATTATTTTGTAACCCTAATTTATTTACTCTTCAACAAACATTATGAAGTTTCAGTGTAACCTGTCATAGCTTTTCATTGCATTCACCTAGCTAATCAATAAACTGCGACCTTCCGCCCTAGCTGGCTAAGCAAATAGGTCATTTCTACTGGCATACGTTTGTTCAAATGTTACCTTACCTTACCTTTTCCTCATTAGAGAAATAATTAGTTGTACATTTTTTATGTTGTTTGTGTAGCTAATGAAACAGGTGAAACAAAGGCCTTATTTATTCGTATCGTTTTTAATTATTAGTTGTTATGTCGGATTTATCGAATAAATACGTTTCCACGTGAAATAAACAGTTTTTACGAAAATATAATTTAGACTGGAAGCTGAGCCCATCATTGTTGGGAAAAGGCTGGGCAGATGATGAAAAGATAAGTACATTTTACAATATTGATTTTAACTTTAACATTTCCCGCTAATCTCGGCCATAAAATGGATAAAATCTGAACAGGGATCAAAGACGCTGTTAGGATCAGCACTTCAACATCAAAGTTACAAAAAACCCTTAAAGCCTTATCACCTAGGTATATTTTCCACAGCTTTGATAGAATTTGATCTTATCGAAAATCGGTCGGTTATGCGTATGCTGCAATTTCTACAGACGGATATAAGGTCGATAAAGTATTTTTAAAAACTACCCCAAAAGAACAAATAAATAAAATGAGCAAAACTATTATTTATTTACGTGTTATTTATGTTAACATACATAAGGTCTACACACTTTTCATCTACGTAGAGCAGTTCCATATAATTGAATCGCTTGTCCATGTCATTTAATACTGGCAATAGAGATCGAGTAACTTCATTATCTGCGAGATATTTTTATTGCACTGGTTTGTTTATTTACCATTGTGTAACGCTATACCAATGACGATGTAACTTTCAGATTTAACTCCGTTCATAATCTGCTTGAGTACCAGTGTTTTACAAGGAGCGACTGCCTATCTCACCTCGACCAAGTTAACCGGGCAACCCAATAACATTGGGTATGAAATTAAAACTTTACCCACTAACTCCGTTACACGGCAATATCTGTAGGATGGTCAAAATACCGATTTTCAGCTGCGTCCGATTAGAGTACAAGCCAAGTCCAATACAGTTGGGGAAAAGGCTAGGCAGATGATGTAGAGGATATTCAAATTGACTCAGTTAGACCCAGCTGTACAGTGTAAGCAATTTTCAACTCTCACTCTTGAAAATTGTTTCAATGAAGACTAAACTTTCATTTTCCATTTCATGTTAAACACACCACACAAAATAACATACTAACTTATTCACACATACGTTTCTCCGTTCTCATTTGTAGGGAAACGCGAAACTATTGATTCGTTGCGCGTACGCATTAGACATGCTTCACAATGTTTTGGTCAGCAAACACCAATGTAATTTGCGTAACAATTTACTTTGAAACTCTTTTGGCTATTTGGTCGATATCCTTGTGTGCTGCGGGATTGTTCGAAAGAGTTACCGCGGCCCTGGTACGTAAAGGGCTTAAGGACCATGATGGGTTTTAGTCAGCAAGAGTCTGACACTTCCTCACGCTGCTAACCCACAGCGGGAGGGGTATATTGATGATTTCCCATAAAAAAATCGATATCTTGTGTTAAACTTGCAATTTTACCAATCTCTGTGGTGATGGAGATGGTAAATTCGAGTTGGACTCATGACTGAAGGTTCCTATACAATCCCTTTTATTAATAAACAGGGAATAATTTTATTCCAAGCGTAAACAAAATCAACTCGTTACCAATTTCATTTCAAAAGATACTGTTAGCTACAGAACGGCAGATAGCGGAAAATACGGAGAGACGAACACGAAAGATATGCAAAGACAAAACAACAATAGGTACCCTACATCAGTTAGATCTATATAGAACCCTAAAAAGCGAGATAATAATGTACCGTCAGCATAATATCGAAGTAGCAGCTGCTTACTAACCCAACACGCATGCGCTAAATGAAAAATTCAATTTTTCAAACGAAGGTTTTAGCTAAATGAAACCTTCATGCCTGTTAGGTTTGATTGAATAATACAATTCCATCACTGAATTTAAATGATACATTTTGATTGAAAATAAACGTTTTTAGGGTTCTTATAAAAGACCGAATAAATTGCCTCTTTCTCCTAAAAAGACAATGGCGAAGGTCATCATTTAAGATATTTAAAACCTTTCTTTTCAAAACCATACCTATTTTATTGACGGCAAAATTGAAAATTATGTCTCGAACTGTGGCAACCGCTAGAAGATACATAGTTAAAGATTAAATTTGATAAACGGAGTCAGGTACCTCTCGGGAGGCTGAAACCCAAAAGGGACCCTTGACGTCATTTTAATCTAGGGACGTTTAAGCCATGTCATTCAAATCTCCATATTAAACCCTCTAACGCCCATCGTCCTACATTTATATTCCTAATAGTTGATTATAATCTACAACCTTCCCCTAAATTTTCCGTCACGAAACCCCACTATTCATATCGAAAATTCCAAACAAACCTCTTTATTCCGTGACCTATTTCAAGATGAAAAGAGCGCCACGAAACTCATCTGCAAAAATAAATAACTTGGCCGCTATTACTTAAAACCGAACAATGAAGAATAAATAATCTGGCGAACAAACTCTGGGACAAGCCTGGTTAAATTTTAACTATTAACGTTACAAGTTTACAAGGGAAATTACAAGCAATCACGTAATTAAAAAGTTTGGGACGACGACGAATAAAGCTTTTAATTAATTATTAAAATTACGGAAAACGACGTTAATGGAATTAGTGGGAGATGTTCTCGGGCTCAGGAAAAGCCTGGTTGAGCATTTTCAACATCAGCAGATTACCTGATTCATTTATGCGAAAGGAGATTTAGATTTTTCGAAAACTGATGAAGCTATGCAGGTGGATTAGGCGCACCATTAATAGTCTGGCCTTTAAATTCCAGCAATGACAGCCTTAAATAAAAGGGCAGAAGAATCACGAGCTTTGCTTCTGCGAAAATACCGTCAGACTAGAGAGGCTTTGAGTAATTATAACAGCATGTTTACTGTAGGAACTTTTATTACAGTTTCCCTAGGTAAATACAACGTTATGAGAAAAGGAAAGATGCCTGGTCAGTCTTATCACAGTGGTAGTGACTACCCTGCATACGGTCCTGGACTAGATTCGATAGGTCGGGCCTGTTTGGAACCTTTTAAAAGGTAGCTTGGAGTCTGGAAACTAGCAGTGAAGAAGAAGAATGATCTGTTGTCCCTCAACTACCAATCAAGAGCTAGATATTTACAAGCCGCTTCTGCGCCGGATTTACCATGTCATTCAGTTTGTACCCATACATCTAGACAATTTTAACTGAATAGCTTGCTAAAGTAGGGGCAATTTTTTTTCTCACAAAAAATCTCGATACTCTGTAGTGGAATAAATTCAATAATTTACCTACAGTTTGACTGTACATGCTGAAATGTGAAGGATATGTCTAAATACTGCAATTATTATTGTTATTTTAGCGAAATGGAAAAAGGCTAGCCAGATGGTGATTATTTACACAAAATGTTACTCAAAAAAGATATTATACATAGAATGTATAATATTCTTAATTTCTTGTATGTTGGCTTTACAACCTACTGATCTGATTGCAATAAATTATTTTGTTAAAGATGATGATAATAAACAGTTATTAGCGATGGTATTGAAAATAGTCTAACAATACAATCACATAAGGCATGAATATTATTTGTATGCCATCTGCATGAACGATTGTAATAAATATTAAATTATTACACCTACCATAGCTGCCTCCATTAGTTACGCTATTAGTTAATACATATTTTTCTAAGTGATCAAAGTGATCATTGTTCAGAACAAATAAATGCTAAGTATTATCAATTGAGAAAACATCTGTGAAGATGAAGAGAGAAAAAACACTTCGTTTTTGAGTACAGAATTTTGGAAACAACAATTGGCTTTAAAGATTTCTTGAAAAGAACTAATATAAGTATGTTTAGAGCATTGCCCATTATTAGGTCACTTTCAAAGTAGCACAAATAAAAATGTCCTTATCTTGTATACAGTTAGACATCTCTTATCATTGCCAATAATATAATTATTGACTGATAAAGTAATCATCACAAATCAAACAATATCACTTGTTCTTTCACAAATAGATTGTTCATTAATCTGTTCATTCAACCCATTTAGAATATTTTGTTCAGATTTTATAGTCCTAAATAGTACTGTGGAACATGGTTTTGTTTAAGAATAGTCAAAATTATATGGACCACCATAATGCTACCATCTTTATTTATGTAATATTGGTGCGCCCATCATACAACACAGTTGCAAGTACATCTTGAATGTGTCGCTTGTGCAACCATTTTTAGGTACCGGCGGTGCGGCAGAAATGTGGTAAGTAAGGGACTACATATGCATACTTCCTTGATTTTTTTTGTACTGCTACTGTTTTATGAGGGCTTTATCAGTGAAAGAAAATCGTTTTACTTTAATGTTAAGTCAGATAAATACCTAACTTCACCAAAAAGTATGTCTACATTAAAACAAAAGTATGTGTCAGTAACTACAAAGATTTTGATAACAAATTCATCAAATAGTAAACAATACTACTTGAATACAAGTTCTAAAAACATAGATGCAAAATATTTTAAATGAATAGACAATAGGTGTGTCATATGCATTTGTTTTTACTATGCAGGTAACACCTTCAGTGACTTTGTGACAATACTTTTTTATTACTTATTTGGCATTGAAACTGTTTTAAGGGAATGTTTGGAATATATAGAACTTTGATTGCCTTTGTATTTAATATTATTGAAGACAAGCTATTTACCCATGTCCCGTGCGAAGTAGTCACATATCTGACAGAATATAGCTAATGTTTCTCAAGGATAATGTAGCTTCCCAATAGTGAACAATGTTTCAAATTGTTTCAGTACTTTGGGGCCTTTAGGGTACAAACAAAAAGGTCCTTCCTCTATATTATACTAGTATTTCTAATTGAAGATTTAGAGGACATTTTAAGCCAATTATTTTATTTTAAGATAAACTAAGGTTGCCTGTTGATTCTATTTGAACATACTACATGCAGTAAAATATTGAACTTTAATTTAATAATTATTATATAATTATAATAATTTGTAATGTTACAACAAATAATGTTGAATACAGTCCTTAAAAGTAGGTAATCTTAGTGCAAACAAGCCCTTTGGTTTTGTTTGGTTTGGTTGCAGTAAAAATGAGTCATTTCAACAAGTTGTGCTGTGGTTTAGGTTTTAAGAAGTGATGATCAATAATAATTAGGATATTATTTTCTGACCTCAATGATCACCTGACAATTTTTTTTCCTTTTATGCTTTGATCAAATTCTTTGTAGAGTATTTTTTTTTAGAGAAGCATGTTGTAGTTAAGCTCTATTGTAGAGAAAATAGACAGAATCTAAGGTTTGTGAACACAAAACAATAAGACAAAAGGTATAATTCAAAGAAAGAAAAAGTAGTAATGTCTAGAGGAGAAAGTGAGAGTGCGAAATTATAATACGCGCACGAGAACCGCAAAAATCTAGTTGGCTACGTTACAAAGACTAAACGATCCTAATTTCAGCCATTAAAAATGTGAATGACAGCTGAACATAAAATTATGAAGAAGTCAATCGAAATACGTCTAGAACTAGAACGATCTAGGTCGTATTCCGCGCATACGTAGGACAAAACAGCCGTAACTAATGTACGCGCTGAATCAGACCCCTTTCATGCAGCCCGTGATCTTCACACAAGTTATCAAAGGCACAAAGATTATAGAACATACGCTATGGCTAATCTAAACATTAAAACGCGACAAATCAATAACATCTTATACAGTACACAAACAAAATCAATAATTTGAACAACGAACTAACCACACTGGCGGTGTCTTGGCTGTCTAGTGAATACTTGTCCGTTTCCTTCCCGTGGTGGTCGTTGGAGAAATTCTCATATTTGCGCGTAGGGCTACTTTTCATCGTTCACACAGTGCCTCACAGCTTAGGCCTCGATAGACATTTTCACACCCAAGAAGACGACACGAGCAATAGCAACAACGAATGAAAAATCACTAACAGAAAACAGACAGCAGAGCAGCAAGTAAACTGACAAGTGACAGGACACAGCGGACAGCAAATCTGACGTATACATTGACACTAGAGATGTACTGTTTTCATATTATATTTGATAAAATAAGTATTCGTATCAAAAAATAATATCTACTTATCTTATCTGACGCGTTTTCTAGATAAATTAAATTAAAATAAATTGTTAATTAATTATAAAGAAATAGGATTCAGCTACAAAGCTAAAAATATAATCCAGAGTAACGGAGAACCGTATAGTTTAGCACTATGGCGCGTGATCAGTCCTAATTTATGATAGTATTTCCGGTATTTACATACTATTATTTATCAACAAGCTTGTAATTAACTAAGAGGAAACCTTAGCACTGTTTCTATTAATACCTATGTATATTTACATAAACAATCTACAATTTAGTTCCAACATTTTATAACCTAACAACATAACGCAACAACTTCTAATTGAACACCTGATTGGTATACTTACATTTTTCTGATCCCACGAATCCTCCCACAGTTGAACTGCTGTATAATCATTATTTGTTTCATTTTTGTAATTTCTACGGAACATCTGTAAATCAACACCATTTTGACACTGCAATTTTATTTTCATTTTTACCTACATTGTTCTTGTAAAAAGATCGAATATCATTATCAATATTATAAGCACACAATCACAAGTTTTTAAGATTATTTTTTCCAATAAATTATTATGTACCTACGTAATATTTAAATGATGTTTTTGCCTACTCACCTAAATAATTAAATAGCTAACTAACTTCTATAACATACCTAGTTACGCACAGGACAATAACATAACCACGACTGAATTAAACTAAAGTATCTAACGTACTTATCAGTACGCACGTAAGCAGTTTCGTAGTACTAAATGAGATAACTCATACATTGCTAATTAGCTTATCGCGATTTCGCAAGGGTTTTACGTAAGTTTTATTTCAAACCCATTGGGGGTTTTATAAGGAAATATTTGAAATGAAAACAATGTTTCTAATATTGTGGATGAACCGGAAAATATTCTTATCTACCCACACGTCATTTTTGTGATCGTGTATTGGTAATGCCGATACGTATGTAGATAACTAAATATCTCCATCAAATACTAAATTAAACAAAGCTTACCTAATTTTAACAACTTTTTTGCTAGTTCTGCTTTATACAAAAAAAAATCCTTACTTGACTCACAATTTCTTATTATCTATGGATGGCCTATGGCAAATATGTACATCAGAAAATGAAATGGTCCTGCAATTTTGCTACAAAAGTATATTGCAAAAAAAATAAAAACACAGAAACAATTCTAACATGATTTATTTAAATATTGCCTATAAATAAAATTTACAAAACGGAAACTTTTTATTCTAGGCCTTGAGGCCGGGTTGTAGTCCAAAACCGGGGCCTGTGGGTTCCTCGGTGAGGCTAGTGAGTCCTCCTAAAGGTTCTGAGGCGAATCTTCCGCTCCTGAGAAATAAATAAAAAATGTTTTAGCATAAAATATTACTAATTTATTAAACTCCATTTAAATGGCCACCTAGCTAAAGGATTTTGATATGACTTCGAAATCTCAGTTTAAAAATTATATGCGGCTAAAAATTCATGCAAATATCGCTTTATACCAATCCAAGCAAAAATTGGGCCTATTACCCCGATTTCCTAAATACCATTATCATACTTTATATTGGTATCATGACGCTGATTTATTTCATAAATAATTCATGTTATAATTTATGTAGATACAAATGAAGTAGTATGATTCCGTTATTTTTCGCAGTCAAGTAAATCAAGTAAATAAAACAAGCCTACAACACAATGAAAGACGTGAGCTAATATGAATAAAAAGTCGAGGTTTACCTAGGGCCAGCTTTCGGTTTCTCGTCCCTTTTGAGCTTTTCAATAATCTCCTTTGTGTCATCTACTGACAGGTCTTCCTGCAATAAAAAAAAATCATCATCATCCTCCGAGCCTTTTGCCAATCACGTTGGGGTCGGCTTTCAGTCTAACCGGATTCAGCTGAGTACCAGTGCTTTACAAGAAGCGACTGCCTATCTGACCTGATTAGACTGGTGTCAGACTTACTAGCTTCTGACTACCCGTAACGACTGCCAAGGATGTTCAATGACAGCCGGGACCTACAGTTTAACGTGCCATCCGAAACACAGTCAATGGTTTCTAAGATAGATATGCAATAAAAAAATATTACTAATTAAATAAGCCAAACAAGCTATGTATGTCTACCCTATTTATCTCGAAAGATTAGGCTAAATATAACATATAGTAAGCTTAGGGGTCAAGATGTGCTATTAGGGTTAGCGCCTTTAATAAAAGTCTGCCCTTACAGAGCAGACTTAAATTAACTTGCAGAAGACGTGAATACTACAAATTACACTCCTCTAATGCTTGGTCGATATTTCCACACAGGCTAGCCTTTAACAGATAACCATATCAAGATGGCTATTAGGCCATTTGGGTAGTCACTTTCAAACTTGAGCCTCCAAAACTAGAGGCCAATAATAGCAGGCTGCTCGATGGGTACTATAGTTTGCTTGCATTTTCTTTATGAGGTCTATACTTACGTAGTAATCATCGTTGACTTGAATCATAGGAGCATTGACGCAGGCACCAAGGCATTCAACCTGAAATCAAATTTATTTAGATTTTTATAATGTAAAGAAGATAGAGTTAGGTACAGATAGGCTTTTCCACAGTGAATCTAGGTTCGTTCTGAAGCTGAACGAAATTGCGGTATTTACGTCATAACACATGTAGATGGTTTTTCTTTACATCAAGTAATATTATTTTGCTACCGTGTAGGAACACAGAATCAGGTACATATATAAATTGGTTCCATTTTTTTGGATAAAAAATCCTTCTACGTTTGTTCTTTTTGCTTGACCAATTTACGTCGCGACCTCCAGTTTCATGACTATAAGTTAAAACTGAATATCCATGACTTACAACTACATAATCATTCAATACTAAAATCTCACCTCAGAAATAGAGAACTTGCCACAAGGGCTGTTTCCTCCAACATGGCATTGTGTACCCTCAGTTAGGGCTTTCAGGATAGCATCAGAACCTCGGAGCCAGCAGGGAGTTGTCGTGCAAACTTGGATATGGTACTTGCCGATTGGTCGTCTGGAATTTGAAAATAGTAATAAATCAGTCAACTATACAATAAAGTCATGTTCTTGGATTTTTTATTAGATTTTTTGATGTTGCCATCTCCATTCTTATTTATAGTTGAGTATATTTTATAAATAAGTACTTTTGAAACTGGTTAAATATGAAAAAAAACGAAAAATGCCTTTTGTACTATGATGCTATGAGAATGATGGAATAGCGACTACACCATTGTCAATTCATAGGTGATTTTATGCATCATAAATGTTCTGCAAAGCTGGCTAATCTACTTTTAGAGCAGCCTCTATGGCAGACAACTGGAGTAAATTCTTCTTCCTCCTGCCATGTTCTCTAACTGGACTAAATGCAGTATAATTATTTTTGGTTGTTCCTTAAAGGTCTTAACAGGTTGCTTTACCTCTTTATTTGATACCATCAAACAAAATTTAAAACTCACCTAATAAACATAGTGTAGAATGTAGCAACCTCATAAACTCTCATGCGAGGAAGTTTGAGGATTTCAGCTACTTTGTGCATGGCCGATATCGGCAGCCAGCCTCCAGCCTGACGCTGGGCAAGGTCCAGGAGTGGGATCATGGCACCACGCTTGTGGCCTTCAGGATAGATTCCTAGTAAGGCTTCCACTCTCTGAAATAGAATTTGTAGATGTTTTAGTGTTGTTACTGTCCAGTTGGTGTAATAATTCCAAAAAGGTTGATACAGCTAAGTTCTATTTTGTTAGAAAAGAAAACAACTCTTTATTTGTCTTCTTAGTCAATAAATAAATACTTATCTTACAGAGTTTGTTTACATTTAGATAAATTATTTAACGAAATTACACAAGATCTGTTAAACGTAATACCTACTTGTCAAATAATTGTAAGTCGTAAAAAGCTTGATAATGATTTGACTTTTTAAGAAGTTAACCTAAAATAATAATATTCAATTAAGGCCAACCCAAATATTTTTCAAACAAAAAGTATTGTGTGCATTTCAGACTTCATAAAATGCCATTCTTCTGTCACTAATAGTCAAAATTTGAAATAAGAACAGCGAAAACTGGAACAGTTAATCAAAACAGATGACTTTCGCTTACCTTCTTGTTGGCCTCTGAAAACTCGAACGGGATGTCAGGGTTGTCCTCAGGTGTATCACGGTGGACGAACAGACTGTCATGTTGAAGAGCTGAGCTGGTCTGAACACTCCTGGATGCAGCACGCCACTGGAAATACGAATACAAATCACTACGTTCGAATCGCACAAACGTCAAAACGTTATTATATAATACGATTGTTTACAACAAGCACTATATTTGAAGTATATTTTAACTGCCATACCACGCCCTGAACTCCAGTCCTCAGGCTGGAAAGCATGGTTAATGTTAGACAAATCTGTGTTTAGAATTTTATTGAAATAATATTGCGAAACACTGTTCGCCAACACTTCGGATTTGTGATTAACTTCAGCACAGTGTTATCAGTTTGACAGATACATTCAGAAACTTTATCTCAGATTTAACTTTTATGTCCCTATTATTGTGAATGGTAAATAACTCAAATATTGCAATGATTACATGTCTTCTGTTTATTTTTGATAATATGTGCATTTATTGTCGTCTTAAATAGTGGTTAAAATATGTGGTACCGCTATATTTTAAGGAGAGTTATGAACGCACGTTTATCATCTGCACCAAACTTCGTGTTAATAAAGAAAATTGGTTGCAAAGTGTAAGCAAAATAAACCTTCGTCCCTACTATTACGGGTCAAATTTCAATATCTTGTAGAATATTATCCATCAATGTAGAAATGGAAAGAAAACAAAAACGTTTTTGTATTTTCAATTAAAAATATTATAAAATAACTAGGTTGGTATTGCTTTAGTCTTGAAAAACATTTTTCTCGTCGATCAATAACGTTTTTTTTTTCTGTAGCTACGTAATGATTAGTAAAACATAAGCGCCTAACTAAATTCTCATAATACGAGTTTAAACGTACCTATACCTCCGTTTGGGCAGGCACTTAATTAACCTAAACAATCTTATGACTTTTTATTTTAAAACTAGGTTTATAATTAAAATGTCGCTAAAAATACAATAATATGTATCAATTATCAAAACTAAGCAATTATTTTCTGCAACCGTTTATTTTTTAATATGTAATAATTTCTGTAAAAAGTCCTACTTATCCTTGTAAAGTAAGATTGTTTACCTTTAGCTAAGTGCCTACCTATTTAAACGGAGTACCTATGGGCTCCGATGACAGGAACATAATGTCATAGATAGAGTGATATTATTCAGTAATTTTCTATTGCTTTGAAGAGTAATCTATAACAGCACTTTCACACTGGGGCGGATTTTCCGCACACAGCAAAATCGAACGTTCCTTATACACGTTACACATTCCGAGCGGCAAGAATCTATAGCTCGGTTTTTATGTAATTTTGGTATATACTTGTATTTGTCGTTGGTACCAACGTTTCGATTCAACAGCATCACTTGAATAATTTGATTGTTAAATTGCCACTTCTTCGTAGTTCTTCATCGTAAGTACTAACAACTTTTGCCTTAGCCCTTTTTTTACCATGATTACCTAAGCATATTAGGTAGGTATAAATCAAGAGCCAGCGACTGCTATACCTATATCACCTATCTTTCCTTTTTTTGTTTCAGCTGAGGAAAATGCCTGACACATACACACACCGCCCGGGGAGACGGTGAGGTTATGTTGGGGCTTGCACCCACTAAAAACCTCAGCGTTTGTGCCGTCTTCTGCCTTTTAGAGAGGGGCCACGAGGACCAAAGACCTATATCACCTACCTATGTAGGTACCAATAGGTAAGTTTAGTTACAACATTGTTGGTGGGAGGACGCCTTATAAAACACATAGTAGTTTGGCAGTTAGTGGTTTTCGCACGTTTATGAAAAAAAAACCTGGATTTCATAAATATTATATCAGAATTTTGAATCATAGATTTTATGACAGATATTTAGAAACGGATCTAGTAGTTTGGGAACTACAAACATACTAATATCAATAACCATATTTTCAGTAATCACCCTGAAAAAATGCGAATCCTTATCAATATTTTAATGCAAAAATAAAAATGTGTCGGGTTTTCACGCCAAAATGATTGTTTGGCACACAGTCTGGACCTTGAGAAAAGACATAGGCAAGGAAGGCCATACATAGACTTTATTTATATAGGAAGAACCTTCTCCTTCTTCTAAATGAAGTACCTACCGTTCTAGTTCCACGAAACGCGGGCAAAACCGCAGGTGGATGCATACCTACTTTTTGTAGAAAAGAGTAGGTCTAATGGATATTTTCATGAATCCCCGTATTCGCATTGTTTTGTTACAAGCTCATGGTAGAAGCTTACGTAACATGGGTACGAGTGTAGGAGGCTACATTTTGTTTTACCCAGGCTTTCTACGTATCATCGAAAATGCGCATAACGAAAAGAAACGGAACACAAAAACAAGAAGATACCTACACGTACAACAGAGCATCCACTTTTAGCTCCATAAAAATAAAAATGTCTATCAAACCTGTAGCTCGCTACAATTTAATTGTTGTTCACGAAACACACATAGGAGATACGAATATCTAACATACTACGGTACTACCCTTTAAAAGGCATTGTCTGCCTCCATGCCTCTGCCTATATTTCCGTACGAAAAAAGCCAAACAAGAAAAAAAGCATAGACAAAGCGCGATCGGCAAAACAACGACGTGGTTGCCATGGTAACTGCCGCACCGGCCCGCCATGCACCAAAAATTTGTATCTACATAACTAAGTTGTAAATATTTAAAAAACGGATTTTGCTATGCGGATGGGGGGAAATTGGGGGTATAAAGGTGTTATGCATGTTATGGAAGCTGATTGGCAGGTTAAAAAGTTTCATTTTGGGGCCTGAAAAACTTTGCGGCGCTGAATTTTGAATATGGACATTATTTCGTTATTTAATTTTGGAACGGTATACCATGTTACGTTAGATCTACGCTATTTTTGTTATCAAAGAAAAAATTTGTATGGGTGCAAAGGGAAACAGTCCTTCTTGTATGAAAAAGCTTTCTTATTTAGTTTGGCCTCATTTAGCATTCAATTAAGGTGTATTTGGGCTATGTGCCTGTACGTGAACGATGCCATATCGTGACCAGCCAGTAATTATCTATCTAATTTGACTATTTCGATGTTCGAATATTTTTTTGGTAGTTAAGATAACACTTTTCAGCACGTTTTATTGAGCAATATGGCGTACCTGGCACATGCGAATGTTGGTTTTTCACGAATATCAGTAAATTACCTACCTACCTAAAAAAGGAAACAAACTAGAATATACGGATAGACTACATCAAAGATAGAGAAAATATTTGTATTTATTCTTTTATTTGATCTAGAATTGCTCTCTCCATCGAAAATGAAATAAACGTTTGATAAAAGTTTTAGTTAATTTTTCCAGGAGAAGATTCCAGGAGATTTTGGTTTAAGTACCTATAGGGTAAACTGGGTACGGTTGTGCCAGGGTACGGTAGTGACAGTCGCAATTGTAACGAAACTATACGTAATACGGGGGAGGGGTGTGAGGGAGAAAGACGTGGCTCACAAGCCTAAACACGTTCCCCAATATTGCGTTAGCCGGCGCAGGACGTTGACGTAAGCAGGAGCCCACATTGCTTTTCAACAATCAAAAGTAAGTATTTTTGTTCGATTTCTTTTCCTAATTTCTGTTATTTTTAAACAGATAGATTATCTTGTTATTTTTTTCTTTAAAAGTTGGACATTAATATTTAATTACAAGTGATTTCTTTTTACGTAAAGTATTTGGCAAAATCATGGCGAATTTTTGTTTTCAAAATGATGCGTTGAGTACGATTGTGACAATTTTTTTGGGTACGGTTGTGACGAATATCTATACATATAAAAATCTCATATTATTATTTTTTGCTTTTAGATGTCCAGAATACGTTTGTGGAAGACCGGAGAGAGCAGTATGATGTAAAAAAATATAAAGATGCCGATGAAGAAGCGAAACAAGGGATTTCGTAAGTGTAGCACAAGCTACAAGCCTTTCTACAGCTACAAGTTTTAACAGAGTAAATGTTGTTTTGTTGATTGTTAAAACTATGTTTGTAAGCTTATTAGGTTAAACATTTCTACAATAAAAGATATTATAGACCATTTTGATATATGTTTATGCGTGTCCCAACCGCCCTTGGTATGTGGCCGGTTGTGACACTTTCCCATTTTTTTTAAAATTGATCTTATGAGTAATACATTGTATTAAGGAACAATATATTAGTGTTTTTACGTACACAAATGTCCAAATTGCGATACAAGTTCCCTTTCTGGGAGCTAATTAGTAAAATAACAAAATTATTGGTGATCAAACGAAAATTGGCACAACTGTACCCAGTCTACCCTACCTATGTGTTTTTGTACTCGCAATCATCGGTAGTTCACGGCGAATTACAGCAAACCTTCCAATTGTAACAGTCAACGCTTTTACATGATTTTTTTTCAAGATGACTGTACATTCGACGTAAAATCTCGGACACCAAAGTGTAGCTTTGGTCACGGTTGGCGGCAAAATGGCGGCGACCATTCGTTCAGAAATTAGATAACGGGACAAGCAGTGGCACCATTGATAAGAAATTAAATAAGAAGCGAGTCAGATCACTATAGGACGACAATGTAAAAGAAAATTGGACTTTTAGAAAGCATATCGTTGCGTGCGATAACAATTTGTTGATCGGACGATATGAAATTAGGTGTGAGCGCCATTGCTGCGATGTATCGGACAATACAATAAATAAGTTGTTCAAAATATTAATCCAATTAATTATTTTGTCTGGGCTTTGTTAGTTGGTGTTGTTCAAACTAGGAACCAACTAATTTATTTGACTGGTAGCAAGATTTGGAATAGTTTCAAGAAATCAACTCATCTTGCAGTTTTCGGCACTTCTTCTACGTAAAACTTCATTCTCCCAGCAGTCGGATAATTAACTTAAACGGCTATAAAATAATGTCCCCATATCCTGTGATAATACTTACGTCCATAAAATTATAACTTACATACCTTTTTGCATACTTTAAAAAGTCGTTAAAAATGCGTTCTTAATCCAAATATTTATCTTCAATATAAGCAATAAAGTGGTATAAATAGCATTATATATTTTTATAGTATTAATTAAATCGTGTGCGTTACAGAAGACTGGAACTTGCAAAACTTGTTCTGAGAATGTCTGTCTGTAGGACAAATGCTTGGCATTATTTCTAGAAGCCCATAAAAACTAGAGGTCACTATGACCCTAAAACCTAAAGTTATGAGTGGTCAAACAAAGCGTTATGTGAGATTTTTAAAATATTGTGTAACTTAGATGCTTAATTTATTAACGCGTTAAAGGGAATAAAGGATGTAGGGATAAAAACACTAACATTAAATCGAGATAAGATGTGGTTTGAAAATGTTGTATGTTAGGGGTTAACGTTAATCTACAAAACTTCCGAATTTTTACATTTATAACCATATAACCAACAAAAATAGGTAATTTTTTACCTACTCCTAGGTATCAGTTACGAAATTAAAGTATACCATGACAATTGGGGATCATTCTATCGATGTGGCTTTTGTAGATATGCTAACTTATTACTTAACGCTAGCTGAATTTAATTAATTAAAATTGTGACTACTACTTTTGACTATAGCAAGTACTCAAACCAACTCACAACAAGAACAAACTTCTCTCAAAAAAATCCTAACACATTTTTTATCTGTAGGTAACCCGTAACCGGTAGTTACCAGCCGAATGCATTTCTCGAATCTAAAACACGTTCACACGCGATAAACGCATTAAGACAGATGGACGGACAGACAGGCTCAGCTAGTGTAGTAAGGAGACCCAAATTATGTCCCATTCGCTTCTGTAATTGATTTTTTGTTACATAAACAAAATACGAGTAACTTTCAGTCACAAAGCTGTCGTGGTTTAGTTTCCAAGTCTGCCGGCAGATGGCGTTGTGCTTATCATCCTGTTTTTAAGGAGTTGAAAATTGTCTGTCTTTCACATTTCATGAATTTCGGATTTAAGTTAAATGTATTTACTTTTATTGGTTTATATATCCAGATGGTAGAGTAAAAAGTATATGTCCTTAGGTTGAGAGGAACACATATTTATAGTTTTATAGGAGTATTTTAAATAATAATTTTACTGAATAGATAGGTATTACGTACCTACTTTCCAAAAAAAATATTTGCATACGGTTTGTACTGGTGTAATGTAAATGGGCCAGACCATACTCGTCACACTTTGACTTTGACAGCGTATTGCATTGGTAGGTACTTAGTGCATTTCATCGTTGAAAAATTCGAAAAAAATAACAACCCAGGAATCAAGCCAAACACCACTCTTTAGATCAGTCTACTAAAGAACTAGCTGTAAACTGAAAACTTATTACCAACAATACCTACTTTAGACAGATTCCGAAAAATTCCTGAAAACTGTTAGTCAATTACAGCCTCATCTCAACAACCGTGACTTTACGCTTCAAAAAACCTACCAAACTAATAACAATGAATTATGAACACAAAAATCACGTCCAATTATTAACCTAAAGTGACATTTTTCATCAAAAATGTTCGTCGTAACAGTATTTTAAGAACTCACGTATTTATCGCAATCTTTTTACCTTGTCCGGGAGTCGAACGGACAATGGGTGTTGGGGATAGCGCTTTTGCTAACGGTCGTCCACAAATCAGATCGTCATTACACGGACGACTTTTTATGGACATTCTTTAGCGCAAAAACTTTTGATTTGACCGCACTGTAGTCAGGTTGTAGAGGAGTGACCAGTGGGAGTTTAATTTGGAAGACTGTTATTGGCATTGTTGCTTTTTCAAGTCAAATGATGGCATTTTCCAACTTCAAATATTAGTGAATAGTAGCACCCGAGATGTACTTAAAGGATGAATTTAAAACGAATGTTATTTATTTGGTAAATGTGGACACAAATGTATAGTATGCTGTTAAGAAGCCGCGTGATAAAAAATTACTATTAAATAAATAAATAAAAAAATGCTTTCAGGCCAATTTTCTTAACAAATTAAACTAAGACGATGTTAAACAATGATTATGATTAAACATTAAAATCAAAATAAAAGTATTAACGGCCACTACACTACAAGCCTACAATACGAAGCGCCACGCGAACGACAAGTGTTAAATTGGAGCTTGAACGAAACAAGAGCAAAAACAATCTTCGGCTGAACTGAGGAAAAACAACGCTTCTGGACGACGCTACCTAGGCTCAGACACTTTCTAACGCGAAGAGCACACGGGTACAAAGAAAGAAAAGATCATATTTTATAAAAAGATAAGATTACCATTGGGAATCACTAATATCAGAATTGCCAAGAATTATGAATTGTAGTCGGTAAACTGGTTTTGTGCCGGGAAAGCATCAGGTGATCTTTCAACTATGGGTGCAGCGGGAAAGAGAATCAGAGTCTAAACTCACCTTTGTTCCTTCTGGAGCCCTTTGATGGCTAAGGGTGCGGTAATTCTTTTGTAGCAATATAAAGTATTCTTAGTGTAATCTTATTTAAGTATAAACAGTTACTAATACCTAAGGTGTTCATTGGATTTCAAATGAAAAAAAATAACATATCCAAAGAGACTTACCATCTATCTATGTTAAGCCTGTAAATTCAAGCAGTGTTTTTCGAAGGGTACGTTTCTTCGATCGAACTTGGTAAACGAACAAAGAACTAAAGCTAGAACAAAACCATTTTTTCTTGATCCTGCGCCTGATCACTCCGGTGGTGTCGGATTGTCGTCCCATCGGGCTATGAGAGTGAAGGAACAGTGAGTGCACCTGTATCCAAGCAAGTGCTTGTGCATTATAAGAAGCGCAGCTTTCTTTATTTATTTTCATTTAAAGCGCATTGATATACAAAAAATGGCATATCAATGTTAAAGCGTCTTTAATTAATTTCTTTATTTTGACATCAAGTTTTATGTATGGCAAAAGTGGTCGTGAGAAGACACTTTACTAAAAAGGTTGGAAAAAGAAGAAGACATGAAACGCCATGGCCAACCTGAGAAATAAGAACTAAGAAGATTAGAGTTGTTAAACTATCTTCCTTGTTAAAAAACAACATTCAATGCTCTATAAACTCTTATGATTACATTGTAATACCGAGGAAGCGCGTGCCTGAAGCTGCGACTAAAAAGTATGACTACAGTGCTTATACCCACTTAGCACTTACTCCCAGACCACTGGGGTGAATGAACTCTAGTTTTTTTGCCTATCATTGTTTTGTGTCCAGTTTCTTTCTTTATTAGGTGGTTTAATGAGAATTGGTATAATTATTTTTTTAGACATAATGTGGTGAATTTGTTTTAGTAAGTATTTGGTTTGCTTGAACATGCATACTACTATTTATTATCGGAATTTGTCTGAAAAGCTTTAGTATTCTTTAGGTACGTACACTTATTTTTAATATCTGTTAAAAATTCTTCAGTTCAGTCAGTCAGTCTTCAGTCTTCTTCAGTTCATACTCTTTTTGTCTTTTCTTTACGGATTGACCTTGCATGTAGTAGATTCGGAAAATTATCAGACATTTTTAATTTACTTTTTACCACATCTTTATCCATCTTAGGAGAATGCTTTCACTAAAGATAGGTACACTTATTGTGAGTAAATAAATAAATAAGGGGACAAAGGTAACTTCTAAATACACGTAAACTGCGGTAACCCTTGCAAATTAATCTCATATTCTGTTGGCTGATTGTTGGCTCAAATAAATTAGCGGTAGAACGTAGTCGTTTTGTACAGTTTGCGACTTGAGGACCCTAATTCGATCTTCACCTGTTGCGCTTTTAATGTAAACAGGAAAACTCCTAATATATTTACTCAGACATTGCAAAATTAGTTCAGTCAAAATACAATCCGGAATAGGGAAGTGCATTAACATTCTTATTTACAATTGCATAATAAGCCCAAACACCTTCCGCTACCACTCTAATAAGAGCTCAAAACAAACAAATAATAAAAACATTTAATAAAGCAATCTCATCAGCGTCATCTCACAAGTTAGCTCTTCAATTACGTAAGCAAAAAACACAAACGGCATACCACAGCCGACCGGTTGTAACTCGTAATTGTTTCAAGCAACAAAAACTCGGACATAAGGCTACCCGCCGCATGAATGGGACCGTCCGAACGGGGAAAATAAAAACGCTCCATATTCGTGAAATGATTAAAAAAGAAAGAAATCGGAAAATAAAAGAAAAGGCAAGTCCGCGGCACGTACCGGCGTCCCCTTTTTAAAAAGAGAACTATTCCAGCGGAGCGTGAATGAAAAACGCGCCCACTACGCGCCGCGTAACCGTAATCTTGTGATTATTATTTTTATTTCTGAGCCTCGCTTCCTTTTTTATTATTATTTAGTCTTATTATTATGTTATTTTATACGTTTTATCGCGTGTGGCGTCGTATGTAGGTCAGGACGGTGCGCGGGGGATTTTTTTTGGTTTTCCGCGCAAGGTCGCGGTGTTTGCTTGTTTTGGTCGCGGCGCGGTGCGGTAATTGCTGCAGTCCGTTGAACCGCGAGTTCAACTCACGAATTTGTATGAGTTGCCTCATTATCATTAAACTTATCTTTACTTTCGTTTGTTTTTGTTTTAATAAAGAAGGTCCTGCCTCAAGCTGGGGCTGATGAAACGAGCTCCAATTGTAAATTACGCTATAAGGAGAAATATTTTTTCTTTAACAGGTAGTGAGATAATCCAGTTTTAGTGTAAAGGAAACAGAAATTAAGTAGATGAAATTCAATAAATAAAAGTGTTTAAGAGTACAAAAGCGACCACAAAATACTTCTAGTTATATTTTCTGAAAATCTAAATCACTATGTATGTAATTTTTTTAAACCCCATGAAAAGTTCTTCTGAAAATGACCATAACTTTTTCATAATCCAACTTCCTCAGAATATTTCCATTTCATAGCATTGATATGAAACGGACATTAAAACCTCTTTCCTACAGAACTATACTTTTTTTACTACATATTGTAGGTACTTACAACTCCAGGTGTCTTCATACCAGTAAGCGTTCAAAACAGGTGGTAGAACGGAAACCATAGCAGGTTAAAGTTAACCAAAACACGGTATAGTTTAGTACATCAATCATCGGTCGGAGATGGAAATTAACGTATCAATCATTTGTCTTGAGATCTGTCTGAGATTTTTTTTAGTTTGTGTGTGTGTGTTTTTGAGTAATTATGTTTTTTTTTTGTTGAAGTTATGATTTTTGGTATTTTCATACAATTAAAAGTTCATGGAGGTCTAATAGGCGTGATGATAGGGTAAAATATAGGTAGTAATTCTATTAGTCCATCTTTTATGAAGAGTTGGAAGTGGCGGTTTATGACGTAACGTTTAAGTAAAATTTGTACTTAAAAGTGACGTAACACAATCATGTTGTACCTATCTTAATTGTTATTTGTTTATTTATGATGGTGAATACGTCTCTATTATTTTAGGGTTATGTAAAAGACGGTCTAATTACTTGTTTTCATTTAGGTACCATAATCTAGCGTACTTTTCTGTAGCTTTATGGTAGGTATGTGTGTATTAATAGGTAACTGAATACTCCTAGACCTTTTAATAATTAAAACAAAAATGCATTTAACGGTTGTTCCTTATTCTTATATTTTTTATTTTAATTTAATTGCTTGTTTACGGACGCTCGTTTAAATAATATATGTACTAGAGACTTGCCCAGATGTTTAAACGTAGACTATATTTAAAAACAAGTTTATTCTTTATTTTTTTGTTAGCTTCCTTTTGAAAACTGGACGTAAATTCGTTCAGTCGTTTCAGGTTTGTTGAAATTAGACATAGCGTCTTAATATTATGTACATTTGGTGATATTTCTAAAAATCAGTACCTAAATTATGCGAGTGGGTATTTGTATTTGTACTCATATAAATATCTTAATTTTTTATTATGTCTATCTAAACAATTCTTTGTTCTGTTACTTGACTAACTATAAAACGGAGTTCGGATTAACCAATATAATTGTCAGTTACATTACTATAGTGATGGTTGAACTAATTTGATAAGAAATCATCATTTTAAAGTTTGAACAGGATATAATTTTATAGGATCCTTACAAGTTATCCTTGGTACTCACATCTTGCAAAAATGTTGTCATAAGACGATAGAAGAGAATGATTATCGAAAGGCTTGAAACATTAAAATAATAATATAAATCAAAGCTAATTGCAGTAAACCCTTACTTAATATTTTAAATGTGAAAGTACATAACTTCATCGCTTCAACGCCAAAACTTCTGAACCGATTTGAATGAAATTTCTTTGAAAGATAGGACCTCGCCCTCAGAAAAGACAACCGTACGAAGGATGGGCTACTTTTAAAGTAGTTCTATACGAAAGCGATTAAAACCACAAAGACCAGTTAGTAATACAAAGACTTTAAAACTTGCTTTAAAATTCCAGTAAATATATAAAAATACAGATTTAAATCTTACTGAACCAATGACGTCTACAATAGGAAATTACCTATCAATATAATATAGGTACGAAGTAAACACGAATCAGGTTTACTTACGCACTGGGTTTTTCAGAGCAAGTCTAGTCAAGTAGCCCTGTTCGGTCGCCCTACAATTCCATTACCAATGTCAATGTTTTCCTTATATTGTGGAATAGTACCGAAAGAGATAGTAAAAATATAGCCCTTTTTGTCATAACTGGGCTGATATTTAGTTATTCCACATTTTTTTAGAACAGCCATTGATTTATAAGATATTTTTTTCCAAAATATCGATTCTCAAGAACATAACCTGACAAAATGATGTTTTAGAATTTTAGACAGCTTCATTTTTGTCATGTGAATTTTTGCTGCTGCTAAAATTTCAAAAGCATCATCATCCGACTATTCACTGTATTGCCCCACTGCAGGCTGCAAAGCACAGTCAACTTCTCATACACAGTAGGAATGAGGAATCACCACGGTTGCCCAAGGAGGATTCGCGATACCAAACTTTAAAGTCAATGTTTCCTATACTTACCTTTTTTTCCCTTCCGCCTTTTCACTTAGACAGTATATGCAATATGGATAAGTAACATTGGCATTTCGGTTTTTGTCTGACTTGGAATCAAATCTACACACTGGTACTTGAGATACATCTTGTACTTTTCGTATGCTAGTCTGCTATAAGTACGAACGATCTATAAAGCCTTTGGTTAACAACTTTTCAACCGACTTGAAAAGGATTAAACAGTAAAGAAGGGGCTGTGTTTTCACTAGTCCAGAAAAACATTCAAGTGTTTCCTATTTATTTGTTTTAGTACTTTGAGTTAAGTAAAGTATACATTTATATATAGGTAAGTACGCAAATGCAACAAAAGAACTTCGAGAACAAAATGCAACATAAATCCGGTTGATATGGCATTTGTTCCATATCATTAAAATCAATCGAGTCGCAATGAAAATAATAAAGGTATTTTAAAAATAGCCACACAATTTTACTAATTAATGTTTATTAAAGGATATAAAACAATACTATTTGTATGCAATTAAAACTTATGTATACTTAATTAATCGCTCTAAATTCTTAATTTTATTACGCTGCTATTTTGACAATACTTATCTTTATGACTATGTTAAACGTCTTTTAAAAGATTTATCGACAAATAAACCACCTTCATTTGTTTACCCACGATCTATGATCGATATATTTCAAAAATCGAAAATGGCTACCAACGGTCAACAAAGGCACAGATAATAATATGCGTTCGGATACACACCTACACGAAAACACATACCATAAAACAAGCAAAGGACTTGCCACTAGCTTCTTAACGCATTTAGTCATCGTTCCAAGTAAAAAGTAAAAATAACTTTGACCAGACTCCGCATCTCAGTCTCAAGGCCAAATCCTGACTCTTGGAGAGTGGAACAGACATACCATTTTGTACAAGCTGGATAAGGATGTAAGTTACTGGTGTCTTCGTCCTTTGAAAAGGGAAAGTGGTAGCTACAGCGGTGGTGAGAGTGAGATAAAAAAATGTCCGAAGGGCAAAGCGAGATAGTTATACTTGTAAGATGTTTGTGTGATAGGGATGGCAGATAGGAACCGGTTAATTTTGAAGGGCTCGCGACCGTGGTCCATGGTGAAGCTGTGTTAAGATATAGAAGGTTTTATTTATGGTTATATATTGATTTAAGATTTTTATAGAGTTTGAATGTGGAATGAGTTGTAGATTAGATTGATATTAGAAATAGGCCACATGTGAGATGACTCTCGATGGAATGAGATAAAAATATTTCTATAATGTTCATTAGGTACATTTATATTATTATCTAAAACAGAAGTAATTGTCTCTAAAAGTATGGTTTGTAACCAAGAAGTTTTGTTGAAAAATTTTCTTTAGTAACACTTGTTTTTCTTATTTAACTTTTCCTTTCAGTACCTAGTTGTGAGTTGTTTGCTAACGCACTTAGAATATAGATAGATTGACGTACCACTTTGCTATTATTTATCTATCATTTGTGTATCTATAACCTCTTAGAAGGTAACAGTTAAGAGGTTGGGACATAATCAAATTCTTAGGTATTTATCTTAAATGGATATCACATGTTAACTGACACGATTGTTTAGCTGCACTTTTAAATTGTAATTTATCTTTTTTATTTCAACTTGGTTTACAAGAAACCTTGCTTTTCTTATTTGTTTGTAATTGTGAGTTTTCCCTTTAAAGAAACAAAATCAAATCTGACATACATATAAATAAAAACAAGATAAGTATTTGCCAAAATACAAGTTTAATTTAGTATTCGACGTCTTGTGGATAGTTTCTAATTTAAAAGTCCATAACTAAAAACTTTTTTCTATTACACTAAGGGCAATTAAAAAAAAAATATTTCGCATTTTATATGGCATATGACTTTTAATTATTTTGGATTATATCTCAAACTCAGTAGAATAATACTCAATTGCATCGCTATGGCTCGTTTACAGTAGGTAGTAAAAATGTTTACGTAATATGAAGTAAGAAAAATACCCTAAATTAAAATTGACCGGTTAAAATCACATAACGATCACAAGAAAAACATAATCATATGACATTTTAACCCTCCACTAACCAAGTTTTCCTCAAACAATTTTCCCTCTTCATTAACCCTAAAATGCGTGCGCTTGCGATGCTACAGACTTGTAAAGTAAAGTTTACTTGGAATCAGTCCCCCCTCGTGCAGGCCAGTCGGCTGATTCGCGGGAACGGGTCAACTTCATCCAAGGTCAGGGGGAGATGGACAGGGAAACGATGGAGTGGAATTTGCGAGCTTGGGTAATGTGGGTTGCAAATGAAGGGTTAAGTAGAAATGATGTGGTTGGTAGGTACCTACCTATGTGAAAAGTTGTAGTTGGTTTTTAAAGTGTGTCTAAATAAAATTGATATTGCAATATTTTTTTATGTGATTGAATATTAGTTTTAGTAAGTACGTTTTATCTTAAATAAACCTTGCGAGGTTCTTTCTCTGTTTCTAATTATTAAAAAATATAGGTATAATGGCATTAGAAAAAGTATAGATTTTTCCGAACAGAACAGAATAGACATTCAGATCAAACAGATCAGGATATTCAGATGTTGTACTGATTATGTTTCTTCTTTTTACAGTTTTGGCTAATTATTAATAACTGAAAAAAAATCCTTGTTTTACTGAAAAAAATATTAAATCTTGTCAAACTTTATGTCAACATCTGTAGACTTTTCTTTGCCCAAAAACCGGTTTGATAGTCTTCATAATTAAATTACCTAACTGCAAAAAAATGCAAATTAAATTATCCAAGTTCGATAGTGCATCTGAATCTCTGTTCCCAAGTCAACATTTACCAATAAGTATTTGTGTACGCACACATACGAGGTCATCCCGCGGCTACGCATGTGTGCGTGTGTCGTACACACTGCACAAGAATGCAACGCGTTGTTGACACAGCCAACTTCGATATTCCTTTATTTATTGCTATAAAAACCCTTTCACTACCCCTCAGAGGAATATAAACCTTAAATTGTGAGGCATAGAATTGAATTTGGAAGCTCTCCGCGAATCTTACGACCTTCTTTTATTTTCGCACGCCTATCCCAAACTAATGGACTGTGGAATGTATTATTAAGCTATTAAGATACAATTTTCTTTGATTTTCACCAGGTTCATAAGTTCAAACGTGCCTACGAATTTAGCGAGGTATATTTAAATAAGGATTTATGCGATACGTCTGGCGTTTTGGCGAGATCTGCGGATAAAGGAGTGTTTCCACTGAAAAAAGTCGAGATTTGGCCGCAGATTACGAATTTTGGGAGTCACAATGGGTAACAGCAGACAGTCGCCTGAGGTATCACCCTTTAAAGTGTCCTGACAACCTTTTTTGCTGAAAATGCGATCATTAACAGTTTTAGGAAGAATATTTTTGTTTTTTTTCTTCGTTTTTTGTCTGGACTTTGATTTATTTCTTTTGTAATGTTAGTAAACAATGCAATTGTTCTGTACTTCTTACAACTCTACTACAATGTCTCAAATAAAACTAACTCGTAAGTGCTCATCTTTTTTCCCATCCGCGATCATAACGGCAGTTTCATAAAGACGATGTTATCTCAAAGCGGCTCAATTTTGTACTATTTTAAAATTCCTTACAAGATCATAACAGTATAGGAGTACGGTTAAATACCAGCGTTTTACGCGGCGAATGCTTGCAAAACGTAAAAAAATAATATATAAAACAGGCTCGTCTACATACCTTGGAACCTGTCTGTCGGTCCGTCCTACGCGTCCTGTTAATTAATGACAATCACTATTGGACAGATGTTGAGTGCACAACAACGTTTTACTTTGAACAAAAAAAGGATGGAGATAATTAAAGTACTAGGAATTTGTTTGTTTGAGTGTTTGGGCTAAATCTTAATCAAATACATTAACATAATCAAGGAAAAAACTAATTAATTGGATAATATGACATGTTATGAAATAAATGATTGCGAGATAATTATGAACTTCTCTTTAGGTACTTAATAAACGAATAAGGTAATATAAAACCTATTTGAAACGTACTATAAACAAAAGTACCTACTTGAAAAAAATAAACATTCTAAATTCAAAACAAAACTATCCATAGACAACGACAGGTTATGTAAATCCTGCGTGCGTTTAACGAAAACGAGAGTATCTTAACTATCGTGAATCTAAAAAAATCCACTTTCATTAAATCTTTCCCACCAGTTTTCGACCACTAAACCAGTTCGATAGCATCGCGTCCAAAAAAAACATTATATTAATTTGGGATCCCCACAAAAAACGAAGATACGAATAAAAAAAGCTAATGGCCAAAAAAAAGAAAAAAGGTTCGATCTTTTTAAAAAAGGAAAAAGAAAAAAAACTTCAAAGAAAGGGTTAGGTTGGTACAGGTTGATACTATTGTTGGTCAGTTCCTTGGTATTTATGATATTCTTGATAATCTTACTGACAGTAATTTGTTACTTACTTTTTAATAAATTGCAATGTATTGTGGACTGAAAAATATTTAATATTTTCTTAAGAAATAAGGGGTTAAAGAGTTTTTTTTATCATTTGTTTGACACGATGGCTGATTTCCGGATACAAACCGATTCAATGAATGTGTTTCATTTTATTGTATTTAATTATTGTATCACAATTTTTGTCGTAAACCAATCAACAAATATATGCCAATTATTGTCATTACCCTGAATTTTCTGAAGAAACTTTTTCAAATATCTCATACAATACTATTCTATGTTATCGTTTTAAGACATTTATAGCAAAAAACAAATACTGTAAAACCAAGAAATAAAGTTATGTGCATATAACACATGCTACGGAATAAATACAATCTAGTTGTATTTATAAACAATAATAAGTAATAATATAAAGGTCCCGTGTACCGTCTATCAGCCATAATTACTGAATTAAATCACATTGTGGATAAGTTTTATTTTTATTACAAGGAATGTGGTCTCTGAGATCGAAAGTTGCAACTTGTAAGACTATTTATAGGGAACGGGGACTAAGGGTTGGGATACACGAGTAGCTTATAAAGTCAGGATCTGTAAATGTCAAAAAAATATGGTTAAGAAGTAAGTAATTTGCCAATTTTGGTAAACGATAATGGTCCAATATTCGATAATCTTAGCAAATATTATATAGAGCCAAATTTTATTTTCTTTGTTTGTAAAGGCTTCGAAACTAATGAACTGATTTAAGGAATTCTTTAACTTTTTTGAAGCTACACTATCACCGGGTGACATAGAATATACTAAATACTTCATGGTTACGGGAAGAAGTTCCCATTGGACTCGGGTAAAACTGCAAGAAAGAGCTTGTATAGGGATAAAAATGATTCCAAAGAATACTTTTTCCCTTAGGTTTTAAAATATTTTACATATAGAACCAGTAAGTCGGTTCAAAAGCTCAACCATAACGCTAATCATCTTTAATAATTGTATAATTCTTACGAATTTGTTTACAAAATGTATTGCACAAGTTTCAGTTGTGGCCCAACCTTTATAACACTGCATGTTTTTTCTCTCATTGTATTAAAGTTACAGGTTACAAGTGATTTATAATATTTCCTGATTTAACACAATAGCTTACCGACATTTATGTGCAGAGATTGTGAAACGTGAAAATATTTAGGAAGTGATTTTACAAAATTATCTTGTTTTTCAGTTTTGTTATTTTCTTGAATTTGAAGTCTCTTTTTATATTAAAAATAACCGTATTATAATAACGTAGGTTTTTATACGAAGACGAGAAAAACGAAACTACATATGTTCTAAGAAACTCTGAATTGTTTTTAAATTAAACTGTTTCTCGACAAAAGTTTACCATCTTTAAAAAATAACTTCTAACTATAACAGTATGACGATGACAATAATAGGTACCGTTCGCAAAATCAGGTGTCAATGACCTTTTTCTTTATTATTGGTAAAAAGTTGAATGAAAAATTGGAGTCAAACCAATATTACCAGTTACCTGAGTGACAGATTAAGGTCAGGCTTTTTTTTAATCACAGTTTTTAACATAGTTAATATTTGGTTGACTTTTAAAAAAAAGCATTAAGCACTTTTTTTCTTGACATTTTACGATACAAAACCAACATCACCACCTTTTCCCTAGTCTTTTCTCAACTATGTTGGGGTCGGCTTTCAATCTAACTGGATGCAACTGAGTACCAATGTTTTACAAGGAGCGACTGCCTATCTGACCTCCTCAACTCAGTTATTCCCGCAACCCAATATCCTTTGGTTAGACTGGTTTTCTACTACAAACTTACAAAATCAACATTACCACAGAAATTATCAAAAACAAAATAAAGAAAACACAAAAATACAATTTTTCTTAAATGCAAATTTTCTACAACCTGTATAACGCGGGTTGACATGTATACTGTCAATGCTAAGGTCACATTCCTTGCATCACATTTTGTTTATAGTAAATGCGCTTTTAATAAATCGTCTGAAATACTCCCTATTAGTTTTTGAAGATAGGTAGAAGTGTAGACGATATAGTAAGTACCTAAATACCTTTATTTACTTAATATTAGAACATAACTAACCCTTCTCTATCCATGTGAAATATTTCCGTCAAACGTTAAACCGACTTAAATAATACATAACTAGAATTTTTTTCGTAATTCTGCCTTACAGTATGCTAAGATCGGCATCAAAATTTGTTCAGCCAAAAGTGAGATAAAACGTACAACACACATACAGGTCAAACGAAGAAATTAAAGTCGGTTAAAAGGTGTAAGTACAGTAACCATTTTGACATTGTCGTGATTATACATACATTGTTAACACTACTACTCCTTAGACTCTAAGGAGTAGTAGTAGACTCTAAGGCTTAGAGTATTATTGAATTCAAATGAAATTGTATCTACTTAAGGAACAGCATACCTACCTGTGATATTGTCTCATATAAAGAAAACGGAGAAATAAGACATAAGGGAAGATAACGTTCTAAGAACAAGTAGTTCTGTAGTTCAAGTTAAAATCGCTTTATTTAAGCATACATGTAAAACGACATCTAACCCTTCTACATAGAATAGCCAAAAGCTTTTGTAGGTATTGATAAAGCAATTATTAAATGTCAATTTGTAACAACTATCTCATCATCTTCCTGCCCTTATCCCACTTTCATTTTTAGTTTGTTATGTTTTCATCTTACCTACATACTCTTCTGTCTGCCATCATCTCAGAAGTAACATTTGTTACAACTATCTATTTATTTCAAATTAAATTATTATTATCCAGTAGACAGTTATACAGACACCAGGCATCCCCCAACAGGCTGTACCTTTCACATCCCAATAAATACCTAAACAGAGTTGAATCGTACAATTATTTCTCCACGATATTCCCACGTTCCCACCCTTTTAAGTCACAAAAATTATTGCGACACCCCCAGGCAATTTTCAACCCTAACTTCGTAGTAATAAGGTGGATATTTGTCTGGTGTTGTAAGGGTGGTTCCGAAGTTGTCCCACACAATTATCAACTCTAACTACGTAGTAATAAGGTGAGTATTTGCGTGGTGCTGTAAGGGTGTTTCCGAAGTTGACCGAAGATTGCCGAGCGCCCGCAGCGAACAGGTGCTCTATCTTGTACATCTTGATGACCGGACGTAGGACTGTCATTAGTCTTGATACTTGATGATATTAGTTCTTGTTTTTATTTACAGTATTGGTGAATCGTGAGGTATTTAATGGGTAATGAAGATTTGTAAATTAGATTGAATTGATTAGCGGCATGTTAAAATACTTCAGTTGCTATTCACAATCATAATTTCAGGCTCCACATAGTTTAAAGTCATCTTATCATAATACTTAAGTATTTGTTTTTCAGAGGTACCTAATACCTATCACGCAGAAACTGATACCTACGTGTATTATGTTATTCAATAGGTTTATTGAAAGGGAGATTTGTGATATCTTTATTATAAGTTCCATGCTTAGTTATAAGTTCACATTTGCGCTTCATATTATGATAGATTTTTTCCCCAACTATGTATTTCCAGCATATTTTCCGAAGATCTACAATTTGGTTAATTTGATTTTAAAGATAAAAATGAAACACAATATAGGTAACTAACTTAACCCATCAAGTATCAAAACCTATTGTCCTCTCTACACATCTCACGTGGCCGCGAGTATGTAAGGGTTAATAAAGAATGTCGGTTCGTGTATAGGCGTATAGGTACCAAAATCGAACTAGAATTATAAAGACATAATGTGGTATTCATTTGTGAAGCTTTTCAAGGCTTGAATGAAATGAGCCTTTTGATTTGTATGAAGACCTAGTTAAACTCCTAGTCTCGTGACAAAATACTAAGTATTTGTACATCGTGTGTAATTAAATAATTGACAAATAAATAAGTAATTGTCGCGGGATTGTCCGAAAGAGCTACCGCGGCCCTAGTACATAAATAACTTAAGAAGGAACATGGTGGGTTTTAGTCAGTAAGAGCCTGACACTCCCTCACGCTCATCATTTGATGATTTCCCAAAAAAAATAAAATAGAAAAAAGTCTAAGATCGCCATGACTATGTGAAAAACTTCTACATTCACGTAAAAAAGATACGACACGAAAATACGTTTCAAAAAGGGAAAGTCTCCTAATCTTCCACCATTTAAAAAAGTACACACTGAACAAAACCATCACCTAAACAATTACCAACCATTCAAGCACATCCCACAAAATTAGGGCACTTTTAATTAGTGCCCAAATACTATTAGGTGCGCAACGAATGCGCAGACGCAGCTATTGACGCGTGACGTCATGGCATCCATTGTCTTCTTGATAATCTTAACTAACGGACGCTTAATAAGCTCAACCTTTAACTTCACGCCTATTTTACCTTTTAGGGTGAGCAGTAATGTAAGTTCAAGTTTTTGGATTTTTTGGTTATTATTTGCGAAATTACTGAGGTGGAGTACAACGCACTGATTATTGGGAGATGGAATGAGGCGTATCTCCAGTTGTTTGTATGTCAAGGGCTTAGAAGGTGTATACCGTTATTGCTGATGTCTCCTTTTCAGTAAAGAGGAATGATTTGTAGAAGTTCAAGCTGTAGTTTCAGTAGACAAGCAACAGATTTTAGGGCAGGTACATAATTCTCAAGATAAATAGAATCGTTCAAAGTTCTAGCTCAAGTGCGTGACGTGCGTCTCACATGATGATTAACATAGTAGCTACAAAAATAAATTAAAAACTTCGTGGTTTCAAGTGGGTAGCAATATGAAAAATAACAGCATGTGGGCCTACAAATTATAAGCAAAAAAACGTTTTATAAAAACCTACATTCCACCTTAAATAATAACGTTCAATAACGAGCAAAAAATTCTAGAAAAATAACTACAAGCTTTTCTATTATATCCTCAAAAACACATTATAACAAAAATATAACCTAAATTGCTAACAGGTTCCACGTGAAATTTAAAATATAAGTGGTAGGTATAAGGGCGAAGGGCTGAAATGGTAAAAAATATACATTTGATGGAGTGTAGTTTATCTTACAACTGGGAAAACACACTGAAAAAATATCGTGCGCCAAGGAAAATATTCGTAAATGAAAAAACAGCAGTCGCCGGCAAGTGGCGGGCAGGGCTGTCGCTACGCACAAAATTATTATAAGTACTATAAAAAAGTGTTTTTTTAAGTGTAACATGTGTACATAGATGATGTTGATAGATGTGTAGGTTAAGCAACCCTTGGGTTGTGCGGTCGGTCCTCAGATGACCGTTTTGTCAAGACGAGTTACTCGACATAACAGTTTTAAGGAAGGCAAAGTCAGAATGTTATTAGTGTATGATATTTTAATTATAACTAGTATTTTCTTTGGCCCTGTAGTAAAATAAAGCAAATCAACTTATAATAGGTATTTGTTATGACTCTCTATGATATTTCCTTTTTGCGACCAAAATCTACTATACCTATCATACCATTTTTCCTGTGTATTTCAGCCGTATGCCTTCCCTCACGTATGCCATTGCTTTAGATGCCTGTAACTTATCCATTTAACCTTCTTCATCGTAGAAACTTTCAATCATTTAATTTCATGGCAACCCTATCCCGCACAAAGTATAGTCGCTATGTAAACGTAGCTATAGGTAGCGACGGCCGCGACACCTGCCCGCTAAATGAGAGTTAACAGTACTTCTCTTATATCTACCAGAAGTATAGAGAAGCATATCTTTTAAGCTTAAAGATTTCATATTGCTACATAGCATCTTACGTAGCCGTCAGTAGATGTGCATCTTTTTTAGGCAGGAAACCATCAGACGATGACTGATGCGGGAGGCAATGTTATACGTTTTAACCAACATCCCAAAAAGGGGGAAGTGCTCAGTTTGGATTTACTGACTAAAGTCCACCTTATTATTTCTAAAGATCAGGGTGGCGGTAACTCTTTCGAACAATCGCACTGCCCCAAGTAGATTTCACGCTGTGGATGAGAGTTAACTTGATACAAATGTTTTCCATCGATGTTTCGAATCGGCACCCATCAATAGTAATAGTATAATATAGTATTTAGTGCCTAAATATTCATAATATTACAGATGAGCATACTGTTACGTAGTTTCACGTACAAACCTAAAACAAGACAAAAATCCCACCAAAAAAAAAACGCCAGAAAAAAATATATCCAATTTCTAGACCTACATAGGTACAAGATTACTAAGATAATAGGTACATCAAATGAAGCGTCGACGTCGCGGTAAAAAAAACACTGGTTAAAATCTCCCCTAGCCGCTGTTGTTTTAGGCTTCGCAAAATATTGGGTTTCGTAAGCGAAGAATAACAGTGACGCGAGCGCACCCCCCTCCCCCTATGGGTGACGAGAAACGCGTAATTATGTTTATTGATCATTTTGTATTGTTTTTTTGGTGGTATCGGTTTTTTGGGACCTGTTTCTAGGTGTAGTTACTAAGGAGTATGATGGTATAGGTTTTTTTTTCAGAACTTGTAAGAAAAATTGACTCGACTATCTGTACTTATGTAAACGGTGAATTGTCAGTTAGTGATGTAGTAGAAAGTAATTAGAGGAACCAATTTTGAACATTATTTTACCAATACAAAGCTGCGCGTCATTTGGGATTTTTATAGGCTATCCTTTATCAGGGTATAGACGGCAGTTTCTTTGACGCGGGTACAACAGTGGGATTCAGACAGTAGTATGCGTAGTAACACTAAAACACAGCTCTGACTCATACGAAATGTTATTCTAAAAGACACGCTTTTCATTAATTCAGTATCGAAAAAGAGCTTTGAAAAAAATGTCGCCAGAGCTATGACGCATACATTTCTCGAAATATACTCGCTTAACAAACCAAAGCATTTTCAATCTGTAAGAATTTCCAAACAGGAAAACAGGAAATCGAAATACATATTTTGATATCGTTTTTTTTTGCAGCCACTGAATTGAAGGCTGTGTTTCTAAGAATTGAATCGATTCAGCGTCTAATGAGCGATGAATCTAGACTTTCCAATCGATCAGGTCCAAAATCGATTTTTGCATAGTGCTGTGCCACGCGCCTTTCCGATCGATTCTCCGCGCGTGGACAGTCACGCACGTTCTATCTGATCTCGATGCCCACTCGATTCGATATCGGTTCACATTTTTTCTCATTGGCTTCGGTTTTTTTTTAAACCTTTTGTCGAAGGCGCCCGTTTTTTGGCGCGCGTCGCGCTTGTCTCGGACCAATCTCTTTGGTAATTTCCTTTTTTTGTACTTACCTATTGTCGACGGTCCGGTGCAACTTGTTTTTGGATTTATATAGACCGTTCATTCTTAATGGTTGAATTAAATGTTGCCGATGACCGTTACTGTAGTTTTTTTGTACGAAAGTGAGGCGACTTTTTTAAGCTTTTCGCCACGCAAATTTGTTTGGAGAAAATTGGAGGGAATCTGCCGGTATAGATAGTTTATTGAGTTTTTGTTGAGATTTTCAAAAGATTTAATTCCAATCTAGACAGCTTTTTGATACCTAGTAACTTTTTTCAGTATTTCACTAGATCTCATTAAAAGCTAATTTTAAATTGGTTTCGCTTTTAAATCATTTGAAAAAATACAAAAATTCTCTCTGAATTTCAAATTAACATTCCTAAGTTTGTCTCCCAACAACAGCTAACCAAACCAGATGCAATTTTGCAAAAACACAATGGAAATTGAGACCTGGTCTAGGAAAATGCCTCTATTTTTGTCGTTCACTTCCATGAGCTAGTTTTTTTAACGAAGCAACCAACCAATAACCAAAAGCTTATATCTTCAACAACAAAAGCAACACAATTCATCACCAAAACCCAGAAGCTTTCCTGTGTGGTCTTCAGTGAAATCGTGCACTAATCACCATCAGGTCGCGTGCTGATAACCACTGCGGAGACAGGTGCGCCCCCTCAGGCGGTGCTGCCAAATATCTGATGTAATGCTGCAAGAATTTGTTGCGGTTTGTTTGGTAGTTACTTTTGAGGGTTAACGAGAGTTTTGTATACATATATGTCCCCATATATATAAAAGTAAGAAAGTTGGTGTGTCGGCTTCCAGTCTTTACATGATGCAGCTGAATAGTGTAGTTTTACATGGAGAGACTGCCTATCTGATCTCCTCATCACACTTATCCAAGCAACCCGATTTGAAATAGCGAGACTGGTTGTCACACTTTGTGGCTTCTAACTGCTCGTAACGATTGTCAAAGATGTTCAAATCACAGTCCAAACCTACCGATTAAGCAAGTATTTTTTAACACGATGAACTCTATGACAATATGGACACCTGTCCACAACCCATTTTGAATAACCTTATGATCGGTCGACCCGTGCTGCATTTACTTAGCCATGAGCACCTCTTTCTCTTCTTTTAGATCTCTACTATAGGGAGGAAAATAACTAGGACAGCACAACTTAAGTTACAGGCAAAAACCCTTGACCCACTAACTTTCAGTAGTCACTTATTACACCTAATAATGATTCTCTAATAACGGCAATCATGTATAAAAATAAAACGTACAGAAGTTTAAAAACACTAATCATCAAAATTAACTTTTACCAAAGATGAGGTTTTTCTGAATCATCCAATTAGTCAATCTCACTTAGCGAAAGAGTTAACATCATTTGATCGTAATTTGAGGTAGCATTTTTAACCGACTTTGTCTAATTTGTTCGAATCGAGGGTAATGTTTTAAGTGCACAATTCGCTAATTCATGTATGACTTTAGAAATTTCGATTTTTAACAGTGTGTTTTCATATTTAGTACTTACTTATACAAGTAGATAATATATAATACTTGGATTATTAGGACATTTGTACATAATTTTCTAAATTTCAGTTCTCATGTACAGGTATTTTTTTAAGACTTTTCTCCTCTGAAGCAGATTTTCTGCCATTTTTAAGACCTCATACCAGTTAGCACGTCAGCTATAAAATAGAATAGGTGTTCTCACCTCATATGACCAAATTACTCTAAAGTCGTTAGAAAGGCTGTCATTAATTCATTATCTCGATTGATTGGGATGCTTTTAGTGTTTCACTGTTGGGAATGGCTCGCCAATTGCTCCCATCTGATAATAGTTACAAAAATTTGGTGAAGAGAACAATTGTTTCTATAAAAAAGTTTACTAGAGTTAATTTACCATTAAAGAGCTGGTAACACAGTGATAATCATTTTCCATCATGTGATCCATCTGCTCGTTTGTCACATAATATCTCGTGGTAAAAGGATTATTTAGTGCTATTTGGTGTTTCTATCTAACTTGACTGAACAGGTACAGTGAAATGGAATTATCTATTAAAAGCTACATGAGGTTTATACAAAGCATATGAAGACGAGCTAAAAGCTAAAACTAATTTCAAAATCTACTAATATATACTTATATTAGAAAGCTGAAGAGTGTGCTGGCTTGCTTTAACGCTCTAATCTTTAGAACTACTACTGGACGTGCGGTATAGTTCCTGCGCCTGATCTCTTTCCTGTCGTGTCGGATTGCCGTCCCATCGTGCTATGAGTAAACTAGTCGATTCATATTCTACATAAATAATACCGTATGATTATAGAAATTGCTATGATTCATGGTTTCAAGATGGCTCCCATATTTCTATCATCTGTTCACTATTAACATGTTCTGGGATTCCCACTTCTTTCAATAATGATTCGGCCATCGGACCATAACGAGTATTTTGTGGTTACCTACATGGTACATGGCACTTCAAGCATAATAATACGAAGTTATCTTTACCCAGTGGTAAGTTCATAGTCCAAAATCATAATGGAAAGGTTAAGAAGTTATTGGCATATTCCTCATGTTTTTCAACAGCTATGTATTCTGACTTTAGGAAGGCAAGTTCGATGCCAGGTCAGACAAGTTATACATCTTTTTTCGTATCTTGGATACCAATGTCTCAGTAAAGGTGAAGGAAAACACACCCTGAGCTTTGATTAACTTGAACTCGAGAATTATTTCTGTTCTATATGACAGACGGACCATAATATGACCTGGTATGGGCCGATAAAAAGGCTGATTGAAATTAACATTCTATTAACCATCACTGCAGTGACTCAATCCATATCATATTAATGAAATCGGTATTCTTTGCCCACGAGTAACATTTAGCTTGCCCTTTGGAAGACAACAGCGATCACTAGCTACCAGCAGTAACAGCTAATGATTGAGGGCACTTAACATTCGTGATCTGCTGACGTTTTGGTATGGGCTTCCGTCTGACGGAGCGTGACCGTGATAGGCTTGTGGAGTAGTTATAGCGAGGATATTTCAAGCGTTAAAAATAGTACAGGTAGACTTTTTGTATACAAAATGATATCATCATTATGTGCTAGTCTACTAATGAGCTATCTCCTGTCTTAAACTCATTCTTGTGTTGTCAGAATCTGAGAATATATTATGTCAGTTTTGCAATATATTTCCGTACCCATCTTGTAGTGTGCGGGGTTTTACAGGTGGGTATCTTTTAACAAAATCATATAGGTAAGTGTCAGCTACCTAAGCCTAAACTGATGTATTAAATAGGTACATCATTTCGTGAAATGACATAATATAAATTATTCTACAATAAATATTAACTCATAGCTCAAATGTTGTTTATTTGTTAAGCAAACTAGACTCGTTCCTGACCAGAGGGTGCAATTTGAAAATTATTTCAATAACCCATTTTTCAGAGGGAGGTTGCATTTTACTTTTTATTTGGGTGCGTAAAACCACGCACGGTAAAAGCGAGTTTCTTTACATAGCTATAGCGCATCTACCACTATACAAAAACTTTAACCCACCGGTACATATCTAAGAGCATTTTACATCTTCACTCGCCAACCGCAGTCTTACGCTTAACAGTTGGTATCTAATCTCCACCATCTCGATAGCCCAGAGATGCGTCAAAAATAGAATGTATTCTAATGGTATCATAACATGGAATTTCCCATGTTTTTTGTTATGTTCATTTAAAAGATAATTAGGTATTAAAGAAGCGAGGTTTCACTAGATGTTGAACAGCGGTTTGCAATAACCGACCCATCATTTGTTTTCGGATTGGAGATTGAATTTAAAATGGTAGTACCTAGGTTCCAAAGATCTAATATGCTAAATAATATAATGATGAAGAGTTTTTTTTGTTTGAATGTTCTAATTTTAATTTTTTTCAGTGTTAATTGAGGCAGAGTTTTATCCGGGTGCGTCGAGTAGTTCTCACGCACTCTAGATTTGTCACTTGCAAGTAAAGAAATTGAAATTTCTTCCATGTGTATCGTAAGGAGTAGGTTCTATCAAAAGAAGGCAATCTATGCTGTCTAGATTTTGCATATGAACTGTGGTTTGGAGATCTAGTTCACGATAATAAGTTTTTCAACGTCTTTCAGGCAGTAGAAAGTCAGTATGATTAGATTCAAAAACATTTTGGTTTTGGTCAAATATCTGATACCAAATATGAATTATATGTTTGCCACGTCCGAGCGCACTTGCAAAAGATGTGGCTTTTTATTACGTGTGCAATTCAGAATCGGTCATGTAAGATGTTAAGCAGCAAAAATTACCACGCTGACTATCGCCTAATTATCAAATACCAATTATAAATGACTCATAAAGTGAATTAGAGACTCTCCCATTACATTTTGTACTATGAAAATCCTATTCATAGTCCATAACTACGACCGAATAGTACTCCAATCAGTTTCCCAAAAACAATCCGTCTAGCCATCACAAAATCATCGGCAGACTAAGCCAAATCCCGCCAAATTAACTGTCACAAGTTTTTTACGCGCCAAAGCCGTGCGTCTGTCATAATCTGTGGTAGAATAATCGTCGCGCGTGCGAAAACCAACTAACTGTTACGCCATAGAGTAAGAACGTGTAGAAGGTTTTATGTAACTAAATAGGAAGAAATAAAATAAATAAGTAATAATAAGTAAGTTATGAATGTTATAGGTATATGATATTTACATCCAAGTTGCATATTTTTACAGATATTGAACCTAAAGAAATGCTTTTTGCTGATAAGTACTTAGTCATGTTAGTTTTCAACGAGCTTATATTTACAAAGAAGCAAGCGATGAATGTTCACGACACGAATAAAAGGTCAGAAAAATAACTAATAGCCTTGTTAGCACATGACCTGCCAAAAGAGAAGATCTCTAAAAATAACTGACCTACTAAAAATACAGGAAAAAACATCAACATATCATAGTTTACTTAGTCAATGGACGCTCTGTTACAACCTTCTTCATGGTTACGCGCCATGAATCACCACAGATACAAAATACAAAGGTAATTAAGGCCACGAGCTCACCTGTTCAGGAACCCCCAGGCATAGACATGTAATTGTCTGTCAAACTGACAGATTAGGCTGAATAGGTCATTATTGGTGCTACTCTAAGCGCTGACGGATGAGCACGGATTTTAGACCAATCTAGAAATAATGAGCTCTAGATTTTGATAGGATAATTAGCATTTAAGTGTTTAAGTGACTGAAGAGTGATAGTTTCTTTTTAGGGGCTAATCATGCGAACACAACTTATGCTTTTTTATCTTAATCTGGGAAATTGGACAAACATCAGTAGCAATGTTTTATTATAAACTAACTTCTGCCACCGGTTTTACCTGCATACTCTTCTTCGAGCATCTCGGCCTAAAGCTGTCCTCGTTTCATGAGCTATCTAATACTGAAAGAACTTTTCAAATCGGCCCGCTGGTTCCTGAGATTAGCGCGTCAAACAAACAAAATGACAAATTAGCTTATTATTTTGGCAAAATAGCTCGTTAAACTCTTCTGTTTTAAAATATTTGTAGGTACCTAATATACGGTACCGATAAATGTTCACGTAAATCGCCTGAACAAAAAGACGCCAAGTTCCATGCATTGGGCTAAGCCTTAACACTTTGAAAACCCAAAATCTATGCCCAGAATATACTCACTACGTTATAAAAAAAGTCTGTCTAGTCTAAAATTGACTCATTAGCCCATGTATAACGTGGTTGAAGCCACAAAACTGTTTGTTTGCTATCAACATTACTGCATTCGGCAACGGTCGTGCGGTTACGGATTTGTCTATGGTTACAGTTAAAACTAGTTAAACAGTTAAAAAAAGTGTTTGTTTAATAACCAGACATTATTGGTTAATTGTATAAAATATGTTTAATCTTTAATACTGATCTATATTTCCTTATTTCTACTAATCCAAGTAAGCATTCATAATCTCATATTTCTAACCCATGCCCTTTTTCAGGCTACTCAATATCTGTGCACAAATTTTAATTTAAGTCGGTTCAGTAGTTTCGGCGTGAAGAGACAGACGTACACAGTTAATTTCACATTTCTAATAATAGTAAGGATTTGTCTGTACCAAGAATATAAAATTAATACTTATTAGTTTAGGAAGACACCATTGATAAAAAATCCGGTATGGTTGATTCAGTAGCCGTTTGACTTTGCGGGTTCCCAAATGTGAAATTTAAATTACACCTTATAACATGAATTTGTATTAGGAACTGCATTACGCGAGCACTGAAATCCCGAAGATTATTTAGAAAGCTGAGGTAGACCACAAAAATTGTAGCACTATGATTTTATTCAGGTCTCTAATGTATGTAGAAATCTAGATACGCGTAAGTTTTATTTTGTGCATTAAACTATCACGAGTACAGTGACTACATTTACAAGCTAATATTATTTCCCCATGGCTCTGTAGTTGAAGGTTTCTGAGTGAAATAGACGATGGATGAAACCTGGAAAGTGGGATGTGACTAAATAATAGGTAAAGGTCGTAAGTTTATTTTAGCTGTTAAAACGACGAAGCTCTGAAAGACTGAAAACTAAATGTAAGCTTACTTTATTACAGTTTTTTTTGCTTGCTTCTGATTTGATTTGAAAAATATTTCATTTGGAAAGCTACACTATCCCCTGTTGCCATAGGTTTTATTTTATCCGAGTACCTGAAGACCTCAACCGGGATGAAAATCTGAAAACCATGTTTGAATTTGTCTTTTACCACCCCTTTTAACAAAGGCCTCTTAAAGTGGCATTATTTTGATGAACCAATGAACTTGAACTTTAAGCACGTCATCTCATAACATCTACCTCTAAGTTCAACATATACGATATAGTTTACAAGCAAGCATACCCGGCACTTCTAGTACCAAACCTGTTAAAGCATTTGCTTTCGGGAATAAGTTCATCATTATCTATCCATCCTCGTATCTGTTCGATCTATAACTGTACCTCCGTAATTATTGTCTTCACTTTGATGGAATAGATTCGGCAAATATAGATGCCCACTCATATGTACGGTCGACATATTCAGTGATGAAAAAGTTGTGGTTGTAAAAATATCATACATACTTAAGTGTGAAAATGAGATTAATTGTCACGATTAGTTAAAATTTACTTTTCTTCTGATTTATTGAGAAAGTCGGAATTGCTGCTCTTAAAAATGTAGTTAAATATTAGAATAAGTATTTTGTAATGAAATAAATAAGTAGATATCTTCAGCCTCAAGATACGCATATCCTAAACCCTATACTTACCTAATAGATGAGAAAACCTGTGTCCTGTTATTTTGTATTCAGATGAGTGATATTTCAAGAATTGCGTAGATCACTGAAAAGGGACCATTGCCCATGCTTTCGTTTATGAAGTTTTGTTTAGGACAGATAAAATAAAAAATACCCAAGAAGTTTGCTCTATTTTCTCTGCAATCGCTACGGACTGGTCAGTGGCAAGCTCACGTAAGGAGATGGGCATGACATGCACTACCGCCACGCCACGCCACGCCACTGACATTACTTCATTAAAATTCTATTAACGGAAGCATTCTCATAAAAAAAACCTATCAAAAACCACGTAAGTCACAACACCGACAACCTAAAACCAACCTTAGAGCCATGGAGTTAAAGCTCAAATTCCCTTAATTCCATTTCTGCAGTTACGACACTTAAGTGTGTAAGAAAATGTGCAAAATGTTTTGAACTTTATTGATCTGCAAAAAGGTTGGTTTTCGCTTGTAATGATAGCAGTCAATCATGAAAAATCTTCAAGAGACAGGTAGTTTTCACGAACGCAGTACGGTGATCGGAAGTCGATGAGTAAAAAAACTATAAGAAAGTTTGTTTATTTATTTATGTATTTGAATTTTGGAGAATTGTTATTGTGGCCCTACAATGCTATGATTTGGGTAAAAGTTCGGTGCAATCTAAATAACAATGTATTGCGTGCATGACATTAAAAAGTTTTCTTTTTCACGGTTTGAAGACATTCACTGACAATATTTTTGTTGAACGTTCATACTGTTTGTATGGGGACCTTTGATACCTTCAGAGAGGATAGTTATTTTTAGTCACATTCACGAAATGACAAAACAGTTATAGGAAAGGCATGTTTTCTAAAAATCGCTCTTAGCAGGCTTACAATGTTCTTATACAGAGCTGAGCCGCCCCGGTGTGGTAAGCGTGTGGAGTTATCGCTGCCACTAGTCAAAAACTTACAAATCCAGATACTTACTTAGATAGGCTGATAAACAAAACCTCCTTTACATTGCGAAGTCGGTTAAAAAAGAGGTTCTTCATAGGTTTCCCTCACAAGTGGTGGACTCGGTCTTGTTCTTATATTGTAGCTATTCGTAGATACTCATTATATAGTAGTTGTAGATACTAAAAAATCCCCAAATCTAAAATATCTCAAAAAACAATTAAATTTTCAACAACCAAAGAAATAAAACTTTGCACCAAAACGGATGGGGTTTATTGAAGAAATCAGCATAAATCTCCGCGCCATGCCATGGGGGGCAGCTTGGCACGCCGAGAAGGCGCTCTGCCAAGCCTTCCGCTGGCCGACAGACAAACCTTACTTACAATATTTACACAACATAAATCTTATTGTTGTAGATTTATTTGGATTTTGAATGTTGGTACTAGTTGTGGGTGTGTGTGACGGGTATAGGCTTTTTAAGTGGCCAGCGTAGAAGGGTTGTTCGGAAGTTACACGGGCCCTGGAACTTGCTTTGTAACTGAAGAACCTGGTATAGATTACGTCGGTAGAATAGAAACGAATGCGTTAGTATTAACTTCTATAAGCTTCCTTCTTGTTCTGAAAGCACTAGCTTCTGACAGTGATTTCACTCGCGTCGTGAGAGTACGACTTCTCGCAACCGGATGAAAAGCCTCGCCAAGCGTATAGTATAGGCTGTATAACTATATTTTTGCGTGACAGAGAACACACATACAAACATACATACATTTATAACATTAGTAAGGATGATTAACTATTATAGTATGACAATTTTGGAGCTAATTAGTTCATAAAGTACATAAAACACTATTTGAACAATAAAAATCAAATTATTATCATTTACAAGCCTTCCTTCATAAGGCTAGCTACAGACTTATAATGATACACATTTTTCTCAAACAGCCTTGACAGTCTACTACCCGAGTGTTACTGCCCTCTTTTCTATTTATAAACTTATAAAAAAACAACACTATATATAAAAAAGTAACTAGTGTATGTATGTGCAGTTACAAAGACACTAAGATGGACCGGTTTATGCGAGATAAAGTGTAGATAGTAATTATAATTATTAAGTAGTTGATTAATATACTTGCGTGTGTAAAAAACTGTCTGGGTGATTAAAAGTGTGTCTGCCAGTTTGTGAAATGTGTGACTAAGTAATTTTTGGTGATTGGGGTTTAAATATACTATAACTCATAGCATCTCAAAAAATTGCTAATGTTATGTCCCTTACTGAAATAATATCGAAGTAGAGATTATTTAATCAAAACATCTAAAAGCTACGTGGTTTTACGCATTTTTTCAACAAACCTATAAGTTTTTCTTAAATATCATATCATGTAACATTTCTTAGATAGCAACTGATTATGTAATCATGAATTTAATTTTTATAATTTTGTAAGTATGTATATTGTGAGTATGGTTGATTGCCTTAATAACCATCCATTTTTATAATAAAATAAGAAATCTTAGCTTTACACAGATCATACTACCCAAATTCTATTATGCACTGAATCCTTATATCACACAAACATGTGTCATTTTCTAAGTACTTTTTAAGTACGCGAAATCTTGCTACAATCTCGCGGTATGCCTACCTGATGGTCGGAATTCCCCAGTCATGTAACAATAACTCTCAATTATAAATTCATGTGTATTATGTTAAACTCGGCGGTAATGATACGGAATATACACGAATTCACGAATACATAGAACTTACAAAAAATTGTAGATCTTATAACAAACTAGATGTTTCATACGGTTCCATTTGTGTCCATAGGGAAGTACTTCCCGAAATCGAGTAAAAAGTTTAGTGCATCCTTTCTCAGGCTCTAGAGTATCTATGTTTTCGACTTACAGAACAATCTTCCCCGCTGTTCCATTCGCGTTCTGAGGGAACTACTTCCCGAAACCGGGTAAAAAGTAGCATATGTCCTGTATTAGGCTCAAAGAGCTGTATTTTTGTGGCTTTGGCGGAAAGTGTGACAGACATAGTTACTTTCGCATTTAAGTATAATATTAGTAAATTAGAGTTTTAATTAAAAACAATTTAATATTATTTATATTGATTCAAAATAATTTAATTATATTAATTAAACAACATTCAAAACTTTATAAAAATAAACTTCATATTTTATTGAAATACTAGATCAGACATATTTTTTTCAACACCGTATATGATTAGAAGCTTCTTGTAAAAATAGAGACATAAAATTTGGTTACCAATGTAATTAAAGCCTTAAAGACTGAAATTTGCAGTTTTTATGTGTGTAGCGAATTAATAATAGAGTAGTTTGTATAATTTACTCTTCATTTACTTACCGGTTTATAGAAGATTTTTAGGAGTTAGGAAGCTGAAGGTATTTACTTTTTATACAGTAGTAATGAAGGATTATTAAAGCATATTGGACTTGTCTCAAATATGTGACAGTTTCCCATGTCATTTCTCCTATTTAAGGAAAAGCTTCAAATTCTCATCAAAATTCATGTTCTTCTTTGCTTACTGTAAACATACAACATCATTTATTTTTATCGGTATTGGTATTGGTATTTTATTTATGTTATAAAGTTTGATAACAAAACTATTCTTTGACTTCCTTCGTTTTAAAATGACAATTCTAAAACATTTTCCAAGAGATATAGCAATACTGTAATATATAATTAAAAACAAAATTAACTTATGAAAACCTTTTTTTATGTTTGCAAAAATAAAGCCGTGTTTTTTCTTGTCGCATTTATTTCTTGTATGATTCACCCGTAATTTGTATGCAAAAAATAAAATTCATCGAATAATTCGCTCTACTTATTATTCAAAAGATATTTTTAGACTTATTTCAATAATTCACATATGCTTAAAATGTAACATAATGTAAATATTTTACAGCAATCTTTGGCAAAGAAAAAATATACAAATATTCGAATTAAAAACCACCTCCTTTTCGAGAAGTTCGAAGGTTCTTTTATATTTAGGAGTCACTGTTACAATTTCACATCAGGGGTCCATTTTTTAACGATGGGAAATCATCAAATGACTCCTCTCCCTGTGGGTTAGCAGCGGTGAGGGAGTGTCAGACTCTTACTGACTAAAACCCATCATGCTCCTTCGTAGACCTTTTATGTACTAGGACCGCGGTAACTCTTTCGAACTATTTTGTTACTTTTTGATGTTCTGTTTATTGATTTGAAATATCAATAATCTTTTGACTCGCCAAAAAATAACAGTTGCTTTATCGAGACTAAGTTAAACCTCCCAGATCTTTCTACGCTATGAGTCAGACTAACAAAAACTGTTGATGATAAACCAGTGTTATGCTTTCAGCATGTTCATGAGCATAGAACGTGACATACAACCGAATAACTGTACAAACAGCCGCCAGACATAATCGTATATTAATGACTGAACACTAGACGCAAAAAAAACTAAATTTGCTTACACACTACCTGAATTTAGAGGTAAAATTTAGCGGTTCTATAAATTTTTGTAGCTCCATCTCTTTTCGTTGTTCCTAAAAAGAAAGAGATGGGTAGTTAGTGTGTTTGATTTGTGAGTAAAATATGTTTAAATAGCACTGAATTTTTTGAATGTGGAATTAATTATGAATAGTTTTGTTATTTAATTTTATATTTCTTTTGCTTTTATGTTCTCCTGGTACCAGTCTGAAAATTAACATCAGCCTGAAATTAAGCTTGAAATTACGAAATATTATTTATACGTATTTTTCTTTTTATTCATCTGAATATAAGTTAAATTTTCTTTTGTATGTTCTAAGTTACATATAAATATAAATCTGTGGGACTTAGATTTATATTTATTGGTGGTGTAAAATTGAAATCCCAAGATTAGAAAAACCATCATACCTAATATGATCATGTGAATCATGAAAAACCCAGTCGTTCCTACCTATATCTTACCGTAAACACAAAAACCCAGGTGTTCTATCAGGCCCTAAACCGAACATTGCATGACCCAAATCCATAAAAACCCAACACAGTACTAAATTGTAAACAAACATCTGCGCTTGCCCAGATTTATCTGCATTTTCCGCTCGACCGCCCATTGGTGGAAACCGACCGCGCTCGCCTCTGATTGGCTGAAATGAACCCGAGGCGGCTGACGTCGGATGTTCGCCGATATTAATTTTGTTATTATACTTGTTTGGTATTAACAGATAATATTAAAGGTGTGATTCCACTGCGAATATGAAAAAGTTACGAATAGTGTGATAATGGCTTTTTGGTCTGCTTTTGAAAACAGGAGTCGCTGATGTTGGCCAAAAAGCGGCCATATTAAAATGAAAATGGGCATGACACGTCTGCCGAATGTATTCGAGGAAATGGGCCACTATTGTCACCCAGTGGACACCAGTGGAGGATGGACGCCGCATACGGGGTAGGATCCGGAAGAGATGGAGTGACGATCTAGACACCGGTCATCTGGTGACACAAACTGGTGGACTCGGTGGAACTGCGAGAAGTATGGAAGTGAAATAGGGAGGCTTTTGCCGGGCCTATTAGCCTATAATCTCAGTGGAACATTGTAGGCCTACTAGCCTCACTACTACTATACTCCCAGATAGTGTGTCCCTATAGTGTCCCATATATGTATAATGCCATTATAGGCAAGTGGGATTATAGGCTAGTAATAAACAAAACAGCTTATAGGAGAAAACCGAATAGGTATGCTCTTTGCTCAACTTAAATAGAGCAAAGCTTGGGGCGATCTAGTGGAACTACGCCCTTTTGCCTGACGATCAAATTATGGTGTTTTACTGGCCACGGTACACATGGATTGGCTATTTATGATACGTTTTACTTGCAGTGCGTATTAATGGCCGTGAATGCACTCTTGCGCATGAAATAGCCAATTAAAGGATGGTGTAAAGCTACTTTGTAATTTGTTTAGATTCGGAATTCTGTTTTTGATTATTGTAAACAATAGGTTTAATTGATTGGTATAGGTTACAGGGTAAGGAACATTATTTGCTGTACTTATAAACTGTTGATTTTGACTGATTGAATGTAATAGTGACCATTTCGAGGTAAAAAATAGGACGTGGTACACCAAATTTGTTTTCCAAATTCATTTAAGTAGTCTGGCGTTTGATGGATTTTCGTGTTAAAAAAAAACTAGGTAACATTGATATTCCAATAATTAATTAAAGTTTTTGCTGATCAATACATTAGAACTGGACCATGAACCAAATCGAATCTAACATTTTTGAGTTAGCAACTAAACCAAGTATACCTATGTATAAGTATATAGACTTCTATATACACCAATCAGCTTCTTTGTGATTACAATGCATAGGTAACTGTAAAATTTCCTACATATCAGATCTGCAATACAATTTGTATTTGAAAACAACTAGATAATTATACACAACAATAGTACAAATTGAGTCCAACTGATCGACGCTAGACTGTGTCTAGACCACACAAGAAGTTTTTATTTTGCTTTTTTTTTTCATTTATAATGCTTAGGATTAGTATTTGGATGCTATACAGCTTCTATATACTTGCAAGTTCATATAACATGACTTGCTTTTATTTTTTAACTTTGCACCAAATCATTATCAAAAGAACTTTGGAAGGTTCGCCAAATATTTCTGCTGCTTGCTCAGAAAACCGTTCTCTGAAATGAAAATGTTTCTGTAACTTACAGAGAATACTTTCAAAAATCTATCCAAAATCAATTTACAATAATATTAATTGATGAAGGAGATACGATGAGGTGATGCAAGATTGTAGGTTCTGCGGTAAAAACAGCTGAACAAATCAAAATATATAAACTTCCTTGACACCCTGGCCTTCAAAAAAAGTAGACATGCTAGGTGATCGACGGCAAGGTGGTTAGCAGTTTTGTTTAGATTTATTCAGCTTCTTCTGAACCACAAAGTTAGCATAAAGTAAACTGCTTTCTGACCTTCTTACTATCAGCCGATATTACAAAAAGAAAGCAACCATTGTCAAAAAATCCGTTCTACACTTCTTGACCCCTCAAAACCATTTCCATGGAAACCTCATTCGATTTTTCGGACATTTACAAAAGAAATCGATTCATGACCGATTATATCGATTTACTTTTAAAACGAATAAAACTGTTCTTTTCTTTTTGAAGTTTTTTTGTTACAGTAACATCTATTTCACACATTAGAGAGGTTTTTGCATGATGTCTGCTTGTTAGAGTCCCACACCGCAAATTTTTAGTCGACCGATAGTTTGTTTGAGCTAGTATCAGACCTACTGAAAAGATTGGAATCAAGATCCTCTTGATTCTACAAATTTTATTTGTGCATATCCAACTGAATCCAATTACAATTGAAGCATATGTGACATTCCGCAATTTTTTATTTTAAATAATCGTTTTTATCCTTTTCTGTGATTCAATTATTAATCATATTTTCTGCAAATGTTTAACGATTACAATACGATTGTAGAGCAGACTATCCTATAGACCAATGGCAAACCAATGAAATGTCATTGGAATAAGATTGGTCTTACATTAGTAGCAGAATGCCATCGCAAAACTGCCATTGAGATTCATTTGTTATCTAATTGTCACATTATCAAATTAGCAGAATCAAGCTCCTGGTCAACTGTCGGCCAACTGTTTGGTCTACAGTTTGCAACTCTTAGTGCTCAAATGACTTGTTTGATTGACCTCCACCTCTAAATTGATTGAGCTAAGTACTTTTTGCTTTCACTGTTATTATGGTTATTAGTACACAAATGGATGGTGATTGTTGCTGTTTAGTTTTTGTGTGGTTTTGAGGTGCTCGTGGCTAAGTATGCACTGGATGGACAAAGGTTAAGCTTGGTTGATCCGTGGATGAGTAAATATCTATGTCATATTAAGAATTATTCGAGCTTCCGAAAGCGTATTAGATGTATGTTTTTTGTAGTAGATAAATGTGAGGAAAAGATAAATGCGTGTAATATACATTTAATTTAACTTGATATATTTTTCTGTTTTTGCTTAATCGGGGTTTTTCTGACATTTAAGAAGCAATATGTATTAAAAACACACAAAGTTGAAGGTTGTTTTAATCTAGACTGCGCTTTATGAGTGACGTTTAATCTGTATCTATACATAAACTGATAGTACAGAAACATAATAAAGAGGAAATATTTTGTTCTACTTACTTGTACTTTAAACTACTGAACCGATTTGAAAAATTCTTTCACAATTGAAGAGCCGGTATTATACTAATACCGAGTAACATAGTCTATATACATATTTTATCCACCTGATCTCTCTCCGGTCGTGTCGGATTGCCGTCCCATCGGGTTATGAGAGTGAAGGAATAGGGAGTGCACCTGTGTCTGCGCAAATGCTTGTGCACTATAATATGTCCTGTGCAATTGGCTGATCTCCTTAAATGAGAACAGCCGCCGTAGCCGATAATCGGCTAGGAGGACATCATTTATCCACCAAAGGTTCCCCTGAAACGCTGGAAAGCAGCTATAGATATTGTTGTTGCTGAACATTAGAATACAGAACTACCTATAACTAAGTAAGTATGTATTAAAATTGCATTGAAGACGTGTGGACGGACTGATCACCGTTTCAAAGGAGACGTGTGGTAAATATAGATTTACAGTTAAACTCTATGATAACTAATGACAAAGAATTAAAATAATATTTCATTATAATTAGGTATCTGTGTAAAGTCGTGTTAGTTAGCTGAAAATTAGAGGGGAGGTAGCTTAGTGCAGGGAAATAATATAATAGTAAGAAGTTTTACCGGGACGTAGCTAGCCGCAATGCTTGTAGGTATATTATAAAAAATGGTCTTTATTTCTCTCCCATTTTTTTTCCTAAAATAATATGAATTTAGTAGTTAATTACAAAGGACAAATAGATAAACAGCATCACCAGAGGCTGAGCAGGCCTTATTGGCAGTCGCTACTGGCGCGCCGCCAGGGGGCGCCTGACGAATTTATGTGTAGCTACCAAGGTTCTGTATGGTGGTATCATTGTTGGGTAGTATTATTTAAGTTAGGATATAATAATTAATATCTATATGAGGTTTTTAGTATGTATAGAATAGAAAATAAGATAGGTATGAAATAATATTTATAACACTATCAATAAATAGGTTTTATAAAACGATTTGTCTTATGTGACAGAAATGTCGTGGTGGCCTAGTGGGTAAAGGACCAACCTCTCAAGTATGAGGGCGCGGGTTCGATCCCAGGTCAGGCAAGTACCAATGCAACTTTTCTAAGTTTGTATGTACTTTCTAAGTATATCTTAGACACCATTGACTGTGTTTCGGATGGCACGTTAAACTGTAGGTCCCGGCTGTCATTGAATATCCTTGGCAGTCGTTACGGGTAGTCAGAAGCCAGTAAGTCTGACACCCTGACACCAGTCTAACCAAGGGGTATCGGGTTGCCTGGGTAACTGGGTTGAGGAGGTCAGATAGGCAGTCGCTTCTTGTAAAGCACTGGTACTCAGCTGAATCCGGTTAGACTGGAAGCCGACCCCAACATGATTGGGAAAAGGCTCGGAGGATGATGTCTTATGTGACAGTTACAACTTAGTTATTCGTCAACGTTAAACTTATTTTCTAAATGGACTCCTGTGATTCAACTGAACAAAGAAACTCTTCAGGTTTTGTAATGTAATTAATCAATAATAAAAATTGTAATTAAGAAATTCTGGTACATCGGTGGATATAAACAATTAGAAGGAAAAATCCAAAAATATAAAAAATTGAATATTTTACTCAAGTTCTTAAGTGTCAGCCAGACAAAAAATCAAATAAAATTTTAAAACAATGCCAATTAATACATTCCGAAAATTAAAATAAAGTCTAACCAACCGTCATAAGTACAGTCAATATTAAACTTAGGTAAGTGCGTAAACATACAACACAACTTAACAAAATCTAACAAACAACAAGCAAAGCCGACCGCATGCCTAGTGCTAGCCGATAATAGCCATGTATAAGTAACAGCGCACACTATAAATCCATCAGTTTTGTTGGCGAGTCGCCAGTGTGCGCCGCACTTAACGCCCCGACACTCCTCTTTTCTTACTCACAATCCTTTAAAAGGAGAACTATTTATTCCAATGCTGATTTACGCACTGAAAAATTTGCTATTGTGTGCTGGGACTAATTTTGTTTGAGGTACTGAAAATAGAGTTAGTATTGACATAAGTCATCTCTGTTTATGTTGTTTGCAAACCTACGTAAGTATATGTAGAAAAAGCTACTGAAACTTACACATTTGTTCATGTTCCATTCCAATTCCTTCACATGCACCATTTCGAGCAGAGCTTAGTTTCTGATGGGTTGTCAAACCTAACAGTACAGCGAACTGCTGGACCCAGGATGTTTTCATTCACCCACAGAATGAATAAATGAAAGCTCAACTACAAAGGATATATGTATATAATACATGGGCCTAGCAATTAACTTTATGTAATAACTGACTTAATGGTTTTCAGGAATACGTTTTTTACAATTAATACAGTTATCCTTCAAATATCCTATTAATAATATAATCCAGGACAAGGGAGTAGTTCTCTTAGGAAGCGGCTGAAACCGCTAGCTATCTACAAGTAGTACGACACCATATGAAATCCATCAGCAAACATCCTACCACCTGATAATGAGTATTACTCAGTACTGTCTCATTCACTCTCCCGCAACGTCCAACATACGCTCACTAAGCCGAAAACGATGTACTATCATAATATATCTTAGTGTATGTTTGTCCTAATCTGTAATAATATAATAGAGATGAATAGTTCGTCTGTTTGTTTGAAGGCCTTAATCTTAGGATCTACATATTAGACCAATTTACAAAACCCTAACAGTATTTGATAGCCCATTTATCGAAAAAGACTATAGACCTATTATACTACTATTTATCTTTACGCTCAGCTACTATTTATCCGGGTGTGCATTGAACCACAAAATACGGATAAAACCGCTGGTGGAAGCTAGTATAGCATCATTATAGGGAAATGTTAGTTAATTTGCATCAAAATTAGGCTGCGAAATTACTGACCCGATTTGAAAAAATCTTGTATAATTACACTGTCTCCTGATGACATATGCTCCTATCCTGATTCTGGAAAAACTTCTCTCGTCGCGTGGGTGAAACCGCGACAATCAGCTAGTATACAATAATAATAATATATCCTAATGTCTGACTCCAGGCGCTAACGCTCGCTGCTGGCGGGTTGCCAATGAACAATTTATGGACAACCGTGGTCACCATGCGTTCTGCGGTCCACGGCCATTTGTCAACGGTCAACCTTGATTTCTGACACTTACGCGAATATTAGACATTTAAATAAAACTACTTTTACGTACTTTTACCTCCCATGGATGCTGTAAAGGATCCGAAACGTGGGGATTAAATTATATTAATACAACCGCGATAAAAGTAGTTTTGTTTAAATTGGTCAATCTTTTTGGTCAGTTTTTATCTCTATATTTGAACTTCAATATGGAGATGATGATCGAGTTCAATGCTAGTCCTCTTTCGAGGCCCTAAAAGGTCCATATTAGTCTCCAGTTTACATAGGAAAATCAGTGGGCTAACATGGTCCTGTATTTCATGGACTATATTTTAAATAAATTTAGACGGTGTATATAAGAGAGACCTACATATAAAAATGGGGTTTTCGTGGTTTAAAAATGTAGAGGAAATCTTGCAAGAAAAGTTAAACTATTAATAGATTACGTGTTTTTTGTCAAACATATGTATTAATGTCCGATTTTCCTCGTTCGACCAAACCGTCTAAAGTCCAAATCACTGAATTTGAATAGTGACAAAAAAATGATATACAAATAATATGATCAAAGTGCACGACTTTGTTTTTATATGGATAAAACCTATACTGTAGTGACAATGATCAGAATATGAGGAAAAACACTAAACAGTTGCAGTATTTTACGCCTTGAGAGATAGTAAAAATCGTATTGGAGTTAGAAGTTAAGAGTTAATAGAACTACATTGTTCTATTATTTATATCTCGAACTTTCTGGTCTCATTATAATCAAAGGAAACCGGTAGTTAAAACATCATAATATGCTAAGAAAGTACATAATATACTTAAAAAAAGTTACATTGGCACTTGAATGACCAGGATCGAAGCCACACACTCGTACTTGAGACTCATCGAATCTACTTTACCAATAATACAATTGGCTGGTAAATCAAACCTTTGTTTTACACAAATGTAGCTCCTACCTAGACTGAAATATGTCGTGAGCACTGCACTGCTAAATGGCTGGACAGATGACGAGAGTGACGGACGCAAATCCGATGCAAACACCCCACTGGAAACGTATAGCTATGTAGCTATACTGTTGTTTGGGTGTTGGGCAGCTTAAACATCGATAGATGGCTAGATTTATCAACATTATTACACCAATTTAGAAGCAATTAAGATCTACTAATTAAATATGTGACTTATGGGTGTTAACCTTTTAGGTCTTTACTTTTTTTTACCCAATAGTTTCGTTTTTAGCCTACATTGTGTAGTATTTGTGCATTGTGTTTAGATTAATAAAAGTTAATATAGTCTTTAATTGCCTCTAAACAATTTAAAAATAAAAAACAAATAAATTACAAACATAGTATTTCATTTCAGACAGTTTAAAACACAAAAACTGTCCCTTTATTTCTCCGCTGCGTGGTCACCCTACAAGTATCTACAAATAGCGCGGTGTCTACAAAATATTAGACTGATGGCCACCGTACACGAGTATAACGTCGTTTGAAACGCCCAGCACAATGAATAGGCTTGTAAACAATGTTTTACATAATTGGGATGCGAGTGCTTGCTTGTATTGGATTTACTGTAATTAATGGTGACTTAATTTCGTTAATTTTGATTGATAAATTATCCTTATTAATAAAAAGTAGTTTTGTCTTTCTGTTCTTCTTCCCAGCTAAAAAACATAAGACGTGGGGAAAGGTGAGTGTTTTGGGAACTGTAATTCGTTTTGACGTTCGAAAAGTGCTGATTTATCAGGCTAATTTGAATAAACGTTTTTGTTTGAATCTGTTGAGCTTTCACGTCGAAGCTATTGAACGATAGTGTGCAAACCTTAGAAAGTACATGGGCTACTTTTATCCTACTACAGTAAGTAGATTCCTATCCGATGAAATAAACATAATAAATATGTACTTCAGCCAGTTTAAATTCTCCATCCCATTTTGTACAAACATACTTCACTAAACTTTAAAAAGGCATCCACAATCAAAAGCCCTCAAGCTAAAACTAATTAGCCCCTCAAATATCAGCCATCAGCCACCAAAACTAGAGTGGCTTCTCCAATTATTGCCTAACCTCTAATTAGTGCTAATCCGTAAATAAAACTAGGAAAATCGTCATAGTATCGCTGGCGCATCAATTAGGGAGGGTTGCCAGTCAAAGTTGAGGCGTGCTCCCGCCCGAGCGGTGCAATTTTTTTAAGGGGCCACCCCAAGCCCCCAGACTCTTTGGTGACGGTTGCAGCGGTGTGGTGTGCTTGGTGAGCATTGGCCGTTGGTGTTTTTGAATTTGGAATTGTAGATTTTGTGTTTTCTTTTTTATTTGGACTATTTATTTTTTTGATTGGCGTTCGATAAGTTGGTAAGATTTGGGTGTGGTGAAGAGGTGTGCAGTTTATAGGTTTTCTTTAATTACATGAAACTGCAGCAGCTGAACAAGAAAAATGTTTTAATTTGAGCATTTTGACCTGTACAATGCAAAAACATTCATTAACTATCTCGAAATACATCTTTATTTTACATATTGAGGTGTACACAACTCTGTAAACTCAAACAATAAAAGTAAAATACAGGGGACCTTAAAAAATATAAACAATAATTTTAATATCAAAACCAAAGCAATTAAACTGTTTCCAAGCACGTCGATACCTAACCAACCAAACCCAAAAATCCCCATACAAAGCTCAAAAAATGAACCCACCAACGGCCACTCCTCAACATCCCCACTATACTCGCGTCCATTTTGACATGGCGATTTTTTCCGCCCGCCCGCGTATTTTCGTTTATTTCGCTGCACACACACGCCAATCGATCGATCGTGTGTCACTCACACAAAGACACGAATGCTCTATTTTTTCATTTGCATGGGGATTATTAACGTGTTTGGCAAAAGGGGGGGAGGCTACGTATGTATAGGTAATGTTATTTATATAAAGTGAGGATTGATCGCACTATGTGTTGTGGTGACTGGCGGTTATGGGTATTTAATTTTTAATTGATGCGGGCTTTTTTTTGATAAAGGAAATTTTGTTTTGGTTGCAATATAGGAACTGTATCAGTTCTATAGATGTAGGCTTTTAGGCTCTATATCTATTATTTGTTTCCTTTCAGAGTTTTTCTGTTTTCATCTGCAAACAAAACAAAACTTCTTTGGAAAGAAGAAAAGGGGGAAACCTTCATCAATACCTGTGAATTTTCTTAATGACACACAAAATATAGGAGGGACAAGCAATTTAAAGCGTGTGTTGTGTACCTCTGTAGGTATTAACTAACTAGAAAAAATATAGAATTGGGTACTAAGTAGGTACTTGTAAGATTGGCCACAATACGCTTTCGACAGAAAAGGCATAGGAGAGGCCCTTGCTGTGGGACAGCATGTATTGTTAACACAAACCAGACACCCAACAAAACGAAAACCCCTATCTTTAAATATCCTGTTTCCTTTGAAATGACGTCATTGATCAGTTATGCATATGTGCAAGCGATAATATCCGTTACATGAGCACAGCCTGAGCATGACATGTGACGTCACACTGACACTCGGTGACGCGCCACGTTTTAGAACTGCGTCACAAAAAAAAAATGAAAAAGCCTATTATTGGGATTTCGAATTACGAACGTGAGTGCGAAGTGTTTTGTTTGAGCTGTCAGCTTTTTTTGAATGTGGAATTGTTTTTTTTTTTGTAATTTATGAATGAAAATAGTTTTTTGCATTTATTTTATGGATTAAAAAGTTTTTTTATTTATTTTAAACTGGAGATTATGTTATTGCAGTTAAATAATCTTATTTTAGATTTGAAAAAGTTTATGTTAATTTTATGGTACAACGCAAATAGCCAGAGATACTGAATACTAGTTAGTAAGGAGGTACTTAATATTAAATTACTTAAAAGTTAAATCGCTTCCGATAGCAAAGCATTGTCTACTTATTAGTCATGCACACCCTCAAATGTGTGTCCTTTCTCAACCTTATCGTCATCTCTTCTGTAGTTTCCTTGCACTTTCAACGCCAGCCACCAGCCCTGCACTCTCTGCATACTACAGAATCCCACTACTGGTATGCTAAAGTCGGCTATGTATACTTATTATATTGTACCTCAAACCTTTATATACCCAACTACAATAGTACAATGATTAACCCAAAAAGCATTGATGTTACATAAAATTATACAAACATTCGGCGGCATACATCGGGCCCGATCTGCAAATTAGCAATTAATGAATGCAGTAGGGCCCGGTTGGGGCCCGCAGCCCACTGGGTGACGGGCCCCCGGCTTTTTTTGTGACTATATAGGTAGCCTGCACTGGACCCGTGCAGCACACACAGGATTAAGTTCTAGAAAATATTTGCGCAGATTTTTCAGGGTTCATTTTGGTTTTAGTATTGTTGAAACGAAGCACGAATGTCTGGATTTGATGTAGGCTAATGTATTCTGAAATATTTGTGTAAGAATATCCTGAAATTATTTTAGGCCCTGTTACTTAAGTTTAGATAAAGAATAGGAGTTGTGGTATTAATCAGCTTCTGGATAACAATAATTATTTCTGGAATTAATCATCTGTGATGCCTTGAATTGTTAAGAAATAAAGATAGATCCATAAAATCAGAAAGAATAAACTTATCACTGAAAATGAAAACATCAAAAGTTCCACACATGAACGAATAATTTCGTTCACATATCAGCTACATAAATAGGTCAAATGCATAAAATAATTTCCATCCCACAGTCAGGAGATATCGGCAGATCACTAGAGCTTGTGCACCCGTCATTTTCAGCGTTTTTTCGCAGCGAGCCCGCAGCATTCGTTTTTCCGTGCACCCCTGGGGGGGCGGCCACCCCACCTCCCCACCTCCCAATACCGCCGTGCACGGAATTTGATTAATGCAATGTTCGCGATAATTATTCCTGTTACTATTTTTTGACAGGATAAAGTTTTTTCGTTCGACGTGCATTGTTTTTTTTTTGCCGTTTTTGTATTATTTTTTGTACTGAGCGCTGTTGCGAGCCCGATATGAGATTGCGTTGTACGTGAAAGCCTGTTTTATAGGAATTACTGAGCTTTTTTACCCAAATGTTACGCGAATATTGCGTGATTTTTTGATGGGTTTTTATTAAAGTTTATTTAGGTCAACATTCGTTGTTAGCCGAGCTTTTCTATTCATAACATGTTAGGACATTTTGTTGAATTTGCATTGTCAAAAATACTGTGCAACTATCATGACTGGTTGATCCAAGTATAAATTATGATTAAGCCTTGCATCCCTGCAATACGAATTTCGTGAAAATATTAATTGGATCATTTCATTTATTATTTGGGTGTACTTTTCGTGATTAATTAAAAATGATGAAATATTTTTGTTTACTTTTTGCTGCCTACTGGCTGCGTATTAATGGTGGGTTATTTATACAACCTTATCTATATGCCGAAAGCAATAAAAACCCTGTAGTAGCCCATTGAGCTACAGATCCTATCTTCCTCGAAATGCTTAGGCAACTAAAGTCACTTCTGAAAATGTGACATAAACAAAACCTCCAAAGTAAAGGTCGATTCATCAACTTTGAACACTGGATGTCACAGAAAGTGAGTGCAACCCAGCAGTGAGATAAACTCTAACATAACGACCTATCTAACAAACCTCGAAAGATTTTATCTCCAACATCACAACTGATTCAAAAACCGGTAGTATGGAAGAGGGAACCATGAAAAAATTAACTCAAACGTTGAAATAAAACGACTAGGAGCAGGTAAGAAGTACAAGAGCTATCTAAAACAATCTCCGCCGACAATATCCGGGTTGCCTCTCCCGCATACACCGGTCCAAACTTTACCCTACACTCTTAAAGGAATTAACTAACCTGCCTTCACAACTAAAATTCAACCTTTCATCTTTTTAACAAGGTTCATTTTAGAGGGGCATAAGTTCGAAGGTGTCAAAAAGTGTGTCAGAAAATAAGAAGATGCAGTTTTTTTCAATGTTTCCTGAAAATATTGTGTATTCGTTTTGCGTTGAAATGGGTGTTTGGAAATAAGTTGTAGGTACATACTTTGGACTTGGCGTTAGTGGGTAATTCAACAAGTATACTTTGTCAATTGCTCTTGTTAAGTATACTCGGGAGCAAGAAAATCTTTAACGCAATTGGATATATGCGCAATATACAGGCTTTTATGTGTTTTGACAGCAATTCACGAAATCAGTTATTCACTTCAAATTACACGAGAAAATCTTTATATATCAATCAGAAACCAAAAAATGGTATCCTTTTGCGCCAAACAGGTGTGATATTTTAACCATCACCAACTTAAGACAGTAATTAAAATGAGTCCTTCAGACATCTTCATTACTCTACCCATTTAAAACCACTTAATTACTACCTACTTTTAGCCAAAAAACGCAATCTTTCAAAAGTTCAGCGTCCACGTAAAAATAAACACGTTAAAATAATACTAGGGTCTCATAATTAACAGAGGACCAGCAATGAATGGCAGACATTGTGATACAGTCGAAGACAATAGGTTTCCATAACGAGATGGCATTTCTTCAAGTCCAATTTTGGAGAATTAAAAGTGAGGAAGAGTTTTTATTATGGTAAGTAATTATTTCGGCGCTGTATGCAAATGAAGAAGTTATATTTTTTAATTACAGTGATTGTTTATTTATGAATGCTAATTGGATGTTTATTGATTCAGGAGTTCCTTGTTTGAGTGATAAAATATGGTAATGACTTTTCTTCGGTCGTTACTGTAAATATAAAACTGTTTATTTTACTTACACTTTTAAACTTACTTGCAAATCAAAGTTAAAGGAGATAGATATAATTTGAAATCTTGGGGTCATTAGCTGGCTCTTAATAAGGATGGTTTTCAAATGAAACCAATAAAATAAAATAGGTATCGTTACATATCATAAGTTTAACTTGACTTCAGATAGAAGACTGCATTGTTCTTAATAATCCTATTGTCTAAATTAAAAAAATACTACTGTATATACAAATATCATAAATCCAAAACCCATTTTCATCCTTTAAAATCTGACAAAGGAATACCAACAAATTACTAAAGAGTTACTAGGATAGCATGAGCGTGCAGGCTGTGTTGCATAAGATTGATGCGCCGAGGCGCGGGGTGAGGGGCGGCGGGTCGCGGGGAGGGGTGATGGATGACCAGCCTGCCATTAGTACTAGGAGACTATGGATGCATCGGGAATAATGCGCTTATATGCTGCTTTTGAGTTACCCAACAATTAGGGATGGAATGATTTGTTGGAGATTTTCTGGTGTCTGTGCTTGGATAATTTTCTTATGTCATTATTAATCTTGGTATGAATACTATATATAGAAAGCAGACGTAGAGTTCCTTTTCTGTACTCCCACATAAACATTAGGTTAAAATTGGGAAAATAAGTAAGTTTACTACAACTTTTTGACTGATGCATCCGAAAGTTAATGTGGTGAGTAAAAATGCAATGTCATGTACCAAAATAATTTATTTCAGAAATTCCCTCAGGACGCGAGGCCGCTCAGAAAATTAAACAGTGCTGTATTATATAGCCGAAAAAACACAGTAGGTATCTGTCATTAAGCATTTGCCATACATTAATCCATAATGACCTTTTTTAACCCCAACCGTCGAAATTCACACATGGTGCCACAAAACCCCATACTTAACATTACATATAACCCTTTAAATGTTCCCAAAAACCCAGTTCTGTCAACTTTGTAAGTTTTTCTGTCGTCCACCATAAAAACACCATGGTCGTTATCACGTCACATGGTCGCTTTAGTTTTTATGGCAATTATTTTTACATTAATCATGGGAAATTACATGGTTTCGTGAAGTAGGTATGTGGTGTTATGTAATAGATGTCTGTTATGACATTTTGGGTTCGCTCTTTATTTTTTTGTTCTGATATGTGTGCCTTAGTGAAGTTAGTAAGTGTTGATATCTAATACCTATTTATTTATTTATTTATTAGGTTCACCAACGAATGTTTACACTGATGCATGAGTACTTATAACTATTAACAAACAGAGTAAAGTAATAGTAATAATATCGATTAAACTTGCAAGACAAATTCAAGTCCCTAAGTTTTAAAATTGTTGAGATATCGCATATAATCAGTTTAAGTCACTTATCACAATATCAGCCTTTTTTTTGGCTTTTCTTACGGACATCTAAAGAATGTGACAACTCTGATCATGTTACTTATCCGATAAGGGTCATTTTATTCACTTTCAATTATAATGAGATCAGATTTCCTCATCACTTGTCTTCCCCTTTAGCCTTTAGTGATCCTAAAATATTCACAAACGATATCCAAACAACAACATCACCTGGCCTCATTATAATCACGCCAAATAACTATTTAATCGTCTTCCAAACATTCCCAGGACATTCGACATGATGGGTCAAATGTACGATAAAAATCAAAGGAGCTATTCATCACAATTTAACAAAACGAAAATGAACCTTAAACCTGGTTCGACACGATCGAAAATCGATTGCAATAAACCTACATCCTTACATTTATCCTTGCTCTTAGGTCGTGACTGTCAAATGCGAATATTGAGAATCAATTTTGAATTGTTTGTCTTATAACTTAAGGTTTATTTTTAAGTGGGTCGTGAAGGACCTCAAAAGGCAGTCAGGTCGACGGATGAGGGTGGGATCCGACAAAAAGCCGTTGGACCGGTCCGTGCGTCCGATCCGGACTCATTCGACTCCAACCGAATCAAATAGTCCAATAATGTGTTCATATTTTTTACAATCGATTACGTATCGTATTTGGAACTATTGACTTAAGGAGGTCAATTCGGTGGCTAAAGGTACAAACTTCTTGTAAAAGAGAACACAAAAAGGTTTAAAATAAAAAACTGTGTTTTTGTAACCTTCTAAAGTCTCTATATTTTATGTGAGGACTACAGGACCAAAGTGCATCAAAGGACCAATTTAGAAAACAGCAGCATATTTTAATAACAATTCAATTAAATCGACTTGTTTTTCCACTCTATTGAAAGAGCTATTTAAAGGTGAAAACAGTATTTAATAATACATAACCTTCTCTATAGTACCTAACAGTGCAATCTTAACAACTGGTGAGAGTTTTTACAACCTAACTAATAATACATATTTTGAACTTCTCATTTCGTGGTCCTTATACATTCTTGAGTTACAAATCATTGTTGCTAAGTGTACATTCAACCTGCATCGGTAAGGTCATAAAACTGCTTCTTAGGATCATGTTTAAGCTTTATGCCAATTCATGTTAAACTATAGGTATTAATATTAAAGTTCAAGAGTTGTTTTGTTTGCTTGAACCAGTGAGCTAATCTCAGGAACTAGTACACCGATTTCAAAAAATATTTATTTATATATTTATTTATTTATTTAAACTTTATGCAACAAAAATATTACATAGGCGGACTTAATGCCATAGGCATTCTTTCCAGTCAACCTTAGGGTGATGCAGAGAAAAACATGGTAGGTGCATTAGAAAATAAAACGAAAACTTATATATATTACTGTGGATAGTGAGCCCATTTATGAAAGAAGGTAAAGGGCTACTTGGGGAGTAGTTCAGACGTAGCTATATAACATATAAGAGACTTTTTAAAATCAGGAGCTTTATTCGAAATTAAAGGAACAAATGTATTTATAGACACCAACCCAATAAAGCCTTCTTGACAGATCCAAATAAAAACTGGATGCAGATCAACAAACCGTTTAGAAAAACTGATTTTTTTTCGTCAGATGTTACGTAAATATAACACAAAATACGTAAAGATAAACACAAGCGTTCCTTGTCTGTGGCGTTCATTAAAAATAGGCCATTTTTTTCTTTAGCAGCTAATGACGTGGAACTAATGGGATGACGCTCATTAAGCTATCCATGGCGAGCTGATCTGATTAAAGACTTTTTTTATAACAGTAGAATAACTTACAGTTATGGTTTGTTTATGGTTAGACTTTGTCAAGGTAAAGTTTGTTAGGTTGGTCGTGTAAGATGGTATGGAGTTTTGGGTTATATTTTGATGAATGAAGTTGGAGAAGGCGCGTTAACAGCCATTAGCAATATTCTGGTGTTTGGTTTGCCTGCTAGAAATAGAATTTTGTCATTACGAGTAATGATTAATTCCTATCTTTAGTGACTAAATCAATGGATAGATAGAATATTGGGATTGGCCGTGTGCGTGGATGGAGATAAAGACTACTATCATTCATCAAGATGTGATGACCTATTTAATATTTGTTCACTATCAGAAGTCTTGCATAAACATACTGATTCTTATGCGCGCAATTTTTTCATAGACACTAATCCTTTCTGGTAACATGGAATAGCAATTTTTACTCTAAAATAAATAATTGGACTAAAAATCTATTCTTGGATATAAAAAAGTAACTACTTAAGATGTTTTGTGACATTTCCTGTGTTCACAAAAGCAAGAAAACAATTTAATTTTCAAGTGAGCGTATAACATCAAATTAGTAACTCACAAAAAACCATACGAATTCACGTTAGCATCTACATGAAAAGTCAACAAGGGTCAAAGTCATAAACTAATCATACATCAAAAGTCACAAGAAATTAAAAGTAAAATCAATTATATCCAACAATAACTATAGAAGCCAGTTAGAATGATTCACTGATCTGCGCCTGCGCCGGTTCATTTCAAACACTTTTTTGCGCTCGCCAATCACCTGACTGTCCATGGGTTTTCCTTTTAGATTTTGGAGTAACTGTTTGGTATTATGATTCATATATAAATAGGTATGTATTGTGATATAATTTAGATATAATTGTGTGAAAAAAAAACCTTTTTAAATTGAGTTTATGACAAGCGAATTGTGAATGAATCTTTTCCGAGATATTTTACCTTTTTAATCGATTGAAGCTGAGGCTATGGTATCGTGATAATTGCTGAATGTTAGTTAAAATTGTGATAAGTTATAAGACCGACCCTAAAAATAATTGAATATAAACTACTTACCTTTTAATCAATTGCAAGAAAGTAGTTCTTAGGGTTCGTTTGAAACGACAGCGAACTTACTCATATTTCGTTATACTAACCTATTATTCATAACTAAAGAAAGGTCTTTTGACTCCAACTTTACGTCAGAACAGGTCAAGTCCAGCGGTCTGACCTTCAAAACGTTCATTATCAAGTTGACAGTCGTATGCAAGGGGTGACGTCACAGCACAGACTGTTGAAAGGCTACATATCCATGTGTTGAGCAACTGGACTGTAAAATATTATATGGCCAGTTAATAAAACAGATTAAATACTGTAGATTTTCTTTATATAGATAATGTTTACTATCGAATAAACTACCATAATCATCATCTGCCTAACCTTTCCCCAACTATGTTAGGGTCGGCTTCCAGTCTAAGAGGATGCAGCAAAGTACCAATGTTTTACACAGAGCGACTGCTTATCTGACCTCAACCAAGTTACCCGGGCAAGCCAATACCTGTGGTAAGACTGGTTGACAGACTTTTGGCTTTTGACAGCCCGTAACAACTGCTAAGGATGTTAAATGACAGCCGGGACCTACAGTTTAACGTGCCATCCGAAACACAGTCCTTAGTATCCAAGACATACCTACTTAGAAAGTACTTACAAATTTAGTAAAGTTGTATTGGTACTTGTCTGACATGGAATGGAACCCACGCACTCCTACTTGAGAGGTTGTTTCTTTCCCTACTAGGAAGAAAGAGAAGACTTAAAATATCATAATTTGAAACTGAAAACAGTTGCTATAAAGGCTAAAAGATTAACGAAGCAAAAAATATCAAGTTTCCACAAGCAGGTGTTCACTATGACGTTACAATAAATCCCCGGATTCAATTTAATATACATATTACATACAAAAAACGGGAAATATTTTCAAAAGTGACAGAACGAGACGGTCAAGACCGTATAGGCTCAACCTTCGAGCCGTTCATTACCAAGGCAGACATTTGCAAGACATTTCATTGTGATTGTAACCTTGGGTTATGTTTGTATAACTTATTATATGTGCGTAATGTATGTGTAATATTGTCAACAACGTTCGCACTGAAAATGGAAGTGGGCACCACTTAAGCGACTGTGGAAATATATACCAGACTATACGTAATTTTATATGTTAACTAGCATCCGCCAACGGTTTTACCCACGTACCGTTGGAACTACTTCGCGTATCTGGATAAAATGTAGCTTATGGTCTTCCTGAATAAATAGACTACGTAGTAGTGAAATATTTTTTCAAAACGAAGAAGTAGATCTTGAAATTGAAGCGTTCAAACAAACTTAACCTTCAGCTTTAGAATGTTAGTATTATCTAATCTATTAAAACCGAAAAAAAAATATGTACCTCAAAATCTGTACATTGTATTTTAAAATAAACTAATTCTATATTTACAAAAAAAAACTTAAAACTAATAAAGGGCGTCGAAAAATAGATGCTCATCGCGCTGTCACCCAAAAGGCTGGCTGCATTGCCATTTTTAATGACGCACAAAAAAAAGTAAATCCGAATACTTATAATAAAAATATCTACCACATGTCCTATCACTAGTATAAGAGTATTTCTATACGCAAGGTTTATGAATTTCCTTTCAAAATTTTACTTTTCATGTTTTACATGAAGAGGTAAATACATTATCGATACACTTCTGGCTACCGGGAAAAACCAAGATTTCATTTATTTTATATTCCACATTTACATAGATAACAAGACATGGGCCATAATTGCCTTAAAAAAGACGTTTAAATATAAAAAAAAAATCAATAATTACATAAAAATTCCGAAACACCAAACAATCCATTAAAATTCATAACCTATCGATAAAAAGAGCATAATAGTCATGTGACGATATATCGATAATATCTAGCTTAGCCAGTTCTTGAGGAAAATAAAAATAAAAGCTATAAGACATATTATATTGGTACACAGACATAGCGAGTGTGTTGTGGTAGGTCAGGCAAGGTGACGGTATCTTTATATGTAGATATGTATATGTTTATATGCTTTTATATAGACGATGTCACCAAAATGTTATTATGCCACTTCTGTTTCTGTTTGTTTTATAATTAGTCAAGTTTTCATGTTTGTTGCGCAATTTTTGGATTGCTGTTTTAATCTTTGATCTTCTTAGATACTGAACCTATTTAAATGAGGTACACAAATAGCCTTAGTCTTGAGCTTAATAAAAGAGAAAGGATGCTTTTATCCAGCTTCGAGAAGTGGTTTCCTCGGGACGCGGGTGAACCACGGGTGTGTTACAATATTTAACTATAACGATAACTGAACTGATTTGATCAATCATCATCATCATCATCAGACATAGGCCTCTCCAAGTCTCCAAGATTTGATCAATGGGCGGCAACTATTCGCCTGTTTATAGATTTGTTATCATTATAAATACTTAATTGGTGCAACTGACACCTGACGCTTTAAATTTTGCATGCACCAAAAACCCAAGAAAAAATAAACAGTAATTTATTTTAAAAACATTAATATTCATTAAGTATTATTTTATACTTGCATTTTCCTCCATTAATCATGATTATAGCTTTGCAAATAAATACCTAATACCTATTTAATTTATTAGCAGTACCTACCTAATTTCTATGTTCTCATATATTTTTTGGCGGCGTCTACATAAGTGAATCTTTTAATGTCAAACAAAGCAATAAATTATTACGAACCAGTATTTCAATAAACGACTAGGTATTTTAATAGAGATTGTGTTGAAAAGTTTTAGGTAATAGGAAAGTTCTAGGTTTTCCGAGCTATTCTCGACATTTGTAGGACTTACATAATGATTCTAAATAATTGTTATGTATTAAATAATATTAAATATCAATATATCCCGGTCTTGGTCTAAAGAGATCCATCCACTGCCCACCACAATCTTGAAATCATGGATCCACCTTGCAGAAAGACACAATGCATTTGTAATTCTAATCAATTTCACAATTTGAAAACGTCTTTATATTCGGGATATATTATGTAAGAAATAATTTTTACTAGGACTAACTACATGCGCTTTCCACAAAAAGACTCCTTTTCTGGATATTTAATCAAACCCTGAAGGAACTATTTTAAGTCTCAATCTGCTTCCAAAACAAGTATAACAATTAGTGTTAAAGTAGTGGATCAGCTATTTACCCTCGCTGAGCGATAGACAGACACACACTCGCAGTTACAATATATCACTAATAGGTATACACATTATACAAAATCTGCTCTGTATCACCTAAGGTCTTATATGCGTCATAATCTGAATGCGTTATTTCTAGTCAACCTTGTCGGGTCATGAGGGTATTCACTTGCTTTCCTAGTCTATACCTACACTGACAACATCAAAATAAAGCTATTTATTTATTTGTTTAGTCTACTTCTGAAGGACTAGCTTTTACCCGCGATTTTGCTCGCGGCTTCAGGAAACTACAGGCTAAAAATGTAGACTGTCTCGCCTGTGTGGCTGCGTGTGTGTGTGTGTGTGTTTTGGTGACTTACTACTAAAATATCTATGTTAGTTCGTCTGCATCAGTTCAATAAGTGTTTTTAATTTAAATTACTTATGACTAGTTTCACCAGTTACTGATAAAGTCTCTGTTAGACTATCAAGTTTATATCTGAAAGATAAACTATAACTTCTTTTTTCACAGATTTAAAACAGCAATATCTGGCATATAGTGTTAACTAACAGACACTTTAACGGTAACCTGTAAAAGCTGGCCTTATACACTCATTATCTAACGACGTATTAAATAAACAATTTATTATGCAAAAATCTTACAAAATCAGTAAAAACAAGCTCACAATGCAGCTACACAATGAACATAATGCTAACACTGTAAGCATTGACAGCCCTGATGTACGCGATTACACTCGCGGCCACACAAAAGTATACACCGGTGAAGTTGGCCCAGCCACGCGACTTCAGAGGTTTTCCATAAATTAGTGGACGTCGTTGTCGTGACGTTGCACCAGCTTTACACTGGAAGACAAAATTATTGCACCAGTTTTATCTTTACTTTTTTTTGTTTTTTTTTTGCTTGAAGTTTAAGTTTTTTGTGTTGGTGCTGAAATAACTTGAATTAAATACCGCTTTGTTGGTGCACATTTCAATGGAAAACGGCAGGAATGAGGAGGACTTTTTGACGCTTTTTTGTTTTAATATCAATACCTCTTTTATAATATTTTATAAACTATGTACATATTTTTGTTTTAATTAATGTCAATAAATTCACTTCATTTTAAATTAGTACCTGGGTCCTTAAACAAAACTCATGTGTAATTTTACATATCTATCACCCAAATCTCGATCTTTACCAATATTTACAGTGAAACTTAAAAATTACAAACAAAAACAAATTAAAGAGTAGATTTTAAACGATGCACGTTTAAAATAAAACCATATTTACCAAAAAAAGTATTAAAAAAAGTTTTTTTTCACACTAGCCCATATTTTCTGCACTACACTGTACCGATCTGTCAGTAACTTTTCCCATGCATCGCGCGAAGACGAATGGTTCAAGTTGTTGAACGCAAAAACTGCGCTCGACTCAAAACTCGGGCTGACACGAACATTTTTACTTCCACATCGCTTTAGTTTTTCTTTCACTAAGAGTTTTGCCACAATGAACTCGAGAACTTAATGAGTTACTGCTGTTTTATTTTCTGATATACACATAGATTTGACTTTTAGTTAAAACTACCAGTTTCCCACGATTGCACATACGTCTAGTGGAAACTAGTTCCTGTACTCGAGTAAAATAGCCTATGTTACTCGGGAAAAATGTATCTTTCCAACAGTGAAAGCAATTTTCAAATCGGTTCAGTAGTCTCGGAGCGTGTAGGGTACAAACGAACAAGAAGTATTACTTCTTTAATATATTAGTATACAAATTTAAATAATATAGTAGGATTGACTTAGTTCAATCATCTTGAGTTTTTCTGGTCGTCATCTGCCTAGACATTTCCTATCCACGTTGAGGTAGGCTTCTAGTGGAATCCGATCAAGTTGAATACCAGAGTTTTACATGGTGCGACTGCATAACTGACCTGCTCAACTCAGTTATTAGTGTTCCCGAAATCATTTGTACTTAAAATGAAGTCCTTAAATAATGCAAAAAACTACAAGATACTCAATAGAAAAACTGCTGATTTACAGTGGTTTCATATCTATACATGTTCCTCATAAAAACATCGTTAATCAATAATAATGTAATTTCGTACCTGAATTCGTTCACTATGTACACTAGCTGGCATACGAAAGGGAATAAATATAAACTTTAACATTTCAGTTTTTTGTCCCCCTTTCTCAAAAAGCATGTATAAATTAAATTAGTAAAAACATCGGTAATCAATAATAATGAATCGCTGGCACACGAGAGGGAACAAGGTACAAATTGCAGGAAGCTCATCACAAATTCAATCGGACTTCATTTGCTTTATTTGCTCGAGCCAATCAATTGCCGAAAAAAATTGTCAAGCTGTGAATCTTGCTTTTGGTCGTGGGTTCCGTATATTGTAGGAAGTGGTGTACCAGCGGGTGGTGCTTGATGATTATTTTTTGTATTATCTGAGGTAGGTGCTGAGGTATTTTTAGCACTTGAAAAATCAGCCTATTCTGTTAATAATTAACTTAATTACACAGTTCGGTTTATTGATAAGAATACATCAAAGTGTAAGAACGTTTTTGTTCAAGATAAAAAATATGATACGCCAAATTTTACTCTAATATCAAAAAAATCACCATACATTGAACAATTTTGTAAAAAAATAAAGAAAAAAAAAGTTCATTTCGTCAAAATTTCAGTTAATACAGCTATCTTACGTGGATACCTCGTTTTCGTTTAACATAACATTGCCTTTTTAAACTACTGGCAAGTACATGTTTAACATGTCATAGTACATCCATTCCATAATTAGCACTACGGTCCATTTCCACGGAACCCTTGGAACGAAACACGGGCGATCCGCATTGCGCTTTAATAGGAAAAATCAACAGAGGTGCTGCAAATGGGATCGCGTGCATATAATAATATATGCTCTGTCCGTCTGTCCGTTTGTACTTACAGTTTAAATACAACACATAATTGGTCTATTGGACTGGGACTGAGGTAATTGAAAATTGTGTTTGTTTTTTGGGGTAAGTTGAGAGTGACTTTAACATGTAATTAAATTAAAATAGTCCAAAGAAAACAATTTTTTTATCACGTGCTATGTTTTTATGTGGCTTACGGTTTTCCTTGAAAATCTAGTTTTAAGGAAGATAATATATTACTATATAAAAAACCTTGGGTCCAGGTTTTTACACTGATTTAAATCACGTTAACGTCATTAAACACCTGCATTTTAAGCTACCTAAAAAAAATGTATTATTATTATTTTTTAAGTTATTTTCAAATTCGATGACTCGCGTTCAAATAAACTATTTGTGGACAAAACCACAGCAAAGAAACTAGTTAACACAATAATGAATTCAGTGCCCAAATTGCGTTGACGTAAATAAGTGCGTACTTATGAAATAATTGGTAGTTTAATTGATTGCCAATATGGCGGACTCATAATTCAGCTATTTGAACATTGACGTTAAGCACACGCTGATGGGAATATGGGGAATGTATTAATTAATAATTCAATTTTAATTAGTCAGGTATTATTTTGTAGATGACTGCCTCGTTACTACACTGGCTATATTTATCTCGAAGATAGTGTATGGTCTATCAATGATATAAAATGATGTTAAGTACTACTTTCTTACTTGCAGACCCAAATACAATGTAAAGAACACTGATGAGCAAAGGTCTCCCCATTTTATCTCCCGACATCCCTATCCTCTAAGTGGCCGCACCAGTATTTCTATCAGAAATTATTTACCTATTAAGAACAGGATGAGAGCATGAACCTTTAAATATCATAGGTTAGGAGACATGTTAATGTCAAAACTGAATTGTTATTCGACATTAAACAACTGCGCTCTATGAAAACTTTCTATATCGTCGTGTTAAGTTTTTTTACAACTTTTTTGCAAGAAAACATCGAAAAGCAGAACCCGCATACTTCCTTGTAAAAAGTAACTTAATTACATTTACGAGGTTTCCACTCTAAGGAGTCGATATACATAGTATTTTTACATCATCATCCATCTATCTATCCAGTCCCGATATTATAGGCAGTAGCATTCCTTGTGATCATCATTCATCTTCTAATTTTTGCTGAGGAAAGAATTCCATCTTCTTTCCTGTCTCACGTCATCACATAACTAATATTATACCTAACTTATAAAAAATAATACATCTGAACTTCAACTAGTAAACCAGTAGAAAATTGATGCACTTCAGACCCAGTAAAGGAGCAACAGCCACCACAATATATACTGAACCAAATTCAACTCCATATTATACATTCTAAGCATTACAATAAATAATATATTCAAATGTAAAGATCAAAGTATGTTCCAAGGACGCGGCGAGGTCAGTAGGTGCATGGTCAAGTGCATCAGTGCATCGGTGGAAACGTTGCACCGAATAATGTTTCGTAACTAGTTTGAGTTTGATAGAGTATTTGTATGTGTGTTTGGTAGGTCGTTTTGATACCATGCAACGTGAATGCACTTTTAGAAAAGTTTTTAAATGTCTTAAAGTTGTCTTTTTGCAATTGATATAAATAAATTAGTAAAAGCTTATTGTTGTTGTTGTTTGTTTTGTTGTTATCAATGTGATGTATAAGTTAGAACAACTTATACACTACATTTACAAGGAACAAAATTATTATTTCATAAAGAGACGTTTTAAGAAGACAATTTGGTTTTAAGTATACTCAAATCAAGTAATTTTAGACACTATCTATCAATGATCAATACCTATTACCAAATGCCTAATAAAGAAACGTAAACGAGGCTTAAACGTTTCCTTCTCTTCAGAGAAAGTCAATGATTTTGAAGTGATGACAATATATAAATATTAAAACAACATGATACGCTTTTGCCTTTAAAAATAGGTTTTACTGAAGCAGCTACATAGGCAATGAAATCATTAATTCTAATTATATGATAATGTGAAACGTGACAGATACATGACTCATGTATTCGTCTACATTTTTCTGAAAAACTAAGTTTTTTGAGATGGAGTAAATATCCGTGATAGGTAGGTAGAGATATTTCAAACCTTGCAATAACAAACATAGTTGGGGAAGCCGACCTCTATATAGTTAGGAAAAGGCTAGGCAGATGATGATGAAATACTAACATGTGTCTTTACGAAAGTTATCTAGCAAGTATTAAGATTTTCTTTTAAGAACTTTCTTTTAAGTTAGTTTTCTTTTTTCTTTTAAGTTAGTTATCTTTAATTTAAATATTAGCCATTTTTTTTTTCAACTGCCGGCTTTCTTTTTAATACAATATATCTACATTGAATACCTGTAAATCCTTTCAAACCATGCGCTAATGAATGATTGCCATATGTGGTTCGATTATGAGATCTCTTTATAACAACCTTTTTGATGTGCAATGGAGAAAAAAAATATGAAGAATAATATATTATCATTACAACATACCATTATGTAAATTATCCTCAATTAAAAGTACGAAAAAAAACAATAGTAACCTTTTTGACATTATTGCTTAACCTAGATCGAACAGTCTTAAACTTTTTTGACTAAATTAGGCAAAGGACATGAAGACATTGTGTTTTCTTTAAAAACATATTGAAATTTATTCTAAGCAATGCGTATGAGATCGAGAAATATGAATATTTTATTATCTTTTGATGTTTTAATGAGATCTTTATTAAATGTTGGATCTTTTACATATATCTATGAGTAATGTTTATTCGTTTTTGCACGAATTCTAATCATAATAATGTTCTTGTTAAGACTATATGAGACAAAACATCTTTCCGGTTTTCTTAACTTGATATAAATGCCAAAGTCAGTTTATGCTTTCCATAGCAAAACGCATCGACATTCATTCGATATTTTTATATGCACATATTATGTATTTCTAAGGTGCATATTGAAAAACTCCGAAATATTTTGTAAACTATTTATCTTTCGTTACTTTTAAATAAAATCTCGACATTTATTCCAAAAAATATTTGACCGACACCATAACAACCAACCATGCAGCCTAGGCTTATCAGGGGTCACAAACCTTGATTATCCCATTAAAAAAAACTGGCAATAATAATATAAATCGAGCGTAGATCAAGTTTAAAGTGATCCTCGGCGTGACCGGCGCGAACCCGCGATCATATATTAAGGATCCGTCGTGGGGAGCAGGGATTAATGCATCATGCAGCTTGTGGTGTGCCACAAGTGATAGCGGATAGAGGAAAGTCAACGTCATTGTGTATTGTTAGTGGGAGAGCCAAATTAGTACAAGTACTTTTTCAGGTCTGAATTTTCCGACGACACGAAACGACAACACTTTCAAATTGCAACCCTGTTACCAATTTCTAGTGTTGTGGCTTAAAAAAAAAATCGGTGATGAATAGTCCTGCATAAACACAGCTTTACAATAATATCGGATACAACTCACCTCCTTCTACCTTTCTTCTTCGTATTCTCTATTGTACTCATGAATCTAAGCAAGTACGGGGGACAATACATATGCCTACATTTAATATTCACAACGCTATTTTGTGTAAAAATTGATTTTTAACACCCAGGTTTCAGAATACAATTATCATTAACCTAATATATCCTAACATACGCAGAGTTTCATCCTATCCCTCACCGAATAAATAAACAAAAGCGCATCACCCAAAACATTTTATCGCTTCCGCCCCCGCGCCCGCTTATAACTTACACCACAAACCATCCCCGCCCCGCGCCGCTCAGCCATCGGTTCGTGAAGTAGATGGATTACAGTGCGCAGCATTTGTTGTACCCTTTACTATAACTTACATCGCGTCTACTACTTAGCACAAATTGAAAAATACCCCAATGATGAACTGGATATAAGCTCGGTAATTAGCGATAGGAACTAACTAACTAGGTTTATTGTTGTTATGCAGTTTGCTGAAAGAGGCAATTGAAATTATCAACTTTAAGTATTAGGTATACTTGCGTCATACCGACAGAATTCATATCTGTAGCAAAATAGTTTTGAACAAACTCTTGATTTACATAATAGTTTGTTTAGTTTATTATTTGTTTTGTTATGTTTTGTAATTAAGCCTATTGCATCTTGAGTAACCTGTTGCTTAAAAGTGATGTTGTTTTTATGTCAATTACTTTTCCCTTACAGCTGCATTAAATAGACTTAACTTTTGAAATTCATCACATTCATCATCTTCTTTTGTTATTCGAAATAACTTTATTCGCTGAATTTTAAAGTTTTTCAATTTCAGTGATATCATAAGTATATAACAGCAACTGTGTGTAAAATTGCAGTTCCTCAATAACGATGTTTCACTCAATCTGTTGATCACAAACGCCAATAAAGCGAATGTCCAACAAACGAACAGACACAAAAAGTCAAATGTTAACACGGTATCATACAAAAAGCTAACGAAACTGCGTTAAACACGACGTAACCACTTAATAAGTCTATCGGAGCGCGTCGCAAAATGAATAACATTGTCCAATTTCAGGCATTGCAAGAAGCGCCCGAGAAAAAGATTGTTGCACTCAACATTAACACTTGCTTCGGAAATTTAATTCTACTTCACCTCCTCAAGCAAAAACCAACCCTTACACACATAAAATAAAGTTGAAGATACCACAGCAAGGTCTAAACATACATTCTTTTCCAAACTTAAAAACTGCTGAATCACTCAGTCTAGAGAAAAAGACAGGCGCATACAAAAGCTTCATTTGTTTTCATGATGATAGAGCGAGAGGGGTGTATTTCTGTGGTGTTGTCTTCAATCGTCTGGCTAATGCAGTGCGTCTGGTCGGTGACGAAGATGGATGGCTCTTCTGGTTAGCAGTTGAATGAGTGCATGCCGAGGATAAAAAGAACAATTAAGAATACTTGTATAATAACATCATGAGTATCAAATGAAAGTAAATTGAGGACTTTGGATATATTTAAGTAGAAGAGAAGTCGTGTTTGCTACCGAATGAGTTGAGACTGTTTTATTTTGAAGTAAGGCTTTAATTGATTTTTATTTTATTCTTAGTCACGTATTATGGTAGGTAGCTAATTGAGAGTCTTTATTACGACTGACTTATGTATAGGTACCGATAAAATAATGTTGCATAACAGAAGTATAAAAATTACACTTATAATCCAGCAAGACATACAGTCTACCAATCTTCGCTTTCCTATGAAATATAAGTACCAATTCCTATTTTATTACGACTCACTTATGTATAGGTACCGATAAAATAATGTTGCATAACAGAAATATAAAAATTACACTTATAATCCAGCAAGACACACAGTCTACCAATCTTCGCTTTCCTATGAAAAGTACCAATTCTTATTTTATTTGTAGTATTATTAAAAAATAAAAAACAACGATGATTTCAGATCACGTTTCATGTATAATCAGGAACTATTCGAGATAATACAAAAACTCCCCCTACGTAGACCACAAATCTGAAAATAAAAGTCACAAGTTAAGAGCGGATAGCGGTTCATTTAAAGTCAACCTTTTTCTGAATCCTAGTGCAGTCAAGTAGAAAATTATTAATTTAAAAGCGTGAAACGCGAAAAACCTGAAGCTGTCTGTTTAGGCGTTCCCAAAAAAAACTTATAAGCAACAAAATAGTTTTTTTTTCTTTTTAAGCTAATATGATTATTGTGTTGCCTATGTGGTATTTTGGTACCAAGGTTCGTAAAAATCCACTTAGTAGTTTTTACGTAAAAGAGTCACAAACATACGTAACCATATACATTCCTCCTTACGAACTTTAGCACTTATGATATTAGGATAAAATAGCGATGTAGGTGACTCTTTCAATTATATTATTAATGTCTTTTTGATTATATTATCAATAAGATATACCAAATTCTCTCAAAAGCGCTTATTTTTTACTTCAAATGACAATCTTTCTACATCGCCCGCTACCTCTCACCCTTGTACCACACACCAAAGTCCGAAGGCGAGGAAGCTCGGGCACCGGTCGTCCTTGTGGCGTCCACTTTCCGTTTCTACCAGTCCAGCCTACACCACGTATTATACTGCCAATTTACACTGCCTATGTTTCTACTGTGACTGTCATATTAATGGGGAGTGCTCTCATGTCTTTTATTTTATTGGTTAGCTTGCTTTGTGGTATCATAGATATAATGAGGACTATATTTTTGTAAAGCTATATTAAGATAGGTAATCAAATTGGTTAGTCTTTCAGGATTATTATAATTATTTATAATTAATACTGCTTTAAAAATGTTAATCAGAAATCTACCTTTACAATCCGGGATCATATTTGGACTTCTGTTAGTCCTATATAGTAACTTGTATAAGTTTTGAGAATACGAGGGCTTCTTACACCACCGTCCACTTTCCGTTTCTACCAGTCCAGCCTACACTACGTATTATACTGTCAATTTACACTGTGTTTCTACTGTGACTGTAATATTTTATTTTATTGGTTAGCTTGCTTTGGGATCATAGATTAAAATAGAGATTATTTGTGAGGAACTATTTTAAAATGGGTAATTAAATTGGCGATATTTTTTCAAGATTATTGGTTTTATTATAAATGTAACTGCTTTAAAAATCTTAGTGGGAAATCTACCTATACAATCCAGGATTTTTATTTCCATATTTGGTCTCTCTTTCTTGAGCCTTAAGTAGTAATTTTATAAGCTTTTTTAAGTTTTGAGAATAGTGTCCATAAAGTCTATGTGTGTACTATCTAAAAGTGTCTTCCTACAGCTTTTAATTTGAACCATTTCATTAAATAATAGACCATTATGCATTATATCATCTGTCAGACTATAACATACTAGTAGCTATCAGTAGCTTCACTCGCTTCTGTATGTCCCAAAAACAGCCTTTCACGAGTATCGTATTAGTTAGATGAGAAAGTAAACAAATAAACAAATTCACTTTCACATATTGTTATTACTTTTACATAGTGAAGTATTGTGTACAGAAACTCTTTAGTTAACCATAGATTGCATTTTTTTAGTTAAGAATAGATGGAAAACCCGAGGTCCCGATGTTAGGTACGTCTGATAGTGAATGTTCAACGATAAGTACATATAGGTAGACGGATAAGAATAAATAACTTACCAAATCATATTCATATCTGTTACGTCAAAAATTCATTTTTGACAACATTTACATGTTAGATACATTTTTTGTCTGTAGTCATAGGGTTCTAAGTAATCCTAAGTTAAATAAATGCAATAATATGTATGATACATAGTAATTAAAAGTATATCGTGTATAAACCTTTGATAGAATTTAACTAGTATAAGTTACAATATCAGTTTAAAAAACCGGCCAAGTGCGAGTCGGACTCGTGCACGAAGGGTTCCGTAAATTACAGTTAAATCAACCTATCTCAAAAACTATAAGAGATACTTTGATCAAACCAAAAATCGTTGAAAGAGTTAATTAGCATGCATCACCTCTATTTTTTTTTAGAATTTTATACCCCGTAGTTATAAAAATAGAGGGGGGGGGACATACTTTTTACGACTTTGAGAGCTGATATCTCAAAAACCGTTCACTTTAAGAAAAATGTTTTTTAGAAAACTTTATATCATTTTAAAAGACCTTTCCATTGATACCCCACACGGGTATGTACATCGAAAAAAAAAATTTCATCCCTCAGTTACATGTATGGGGGGCCCCACCCCCAATTCTTTTTTTTACTATTTAGTGTCATATTTTTGTAGCGGTTCATACAACACATATTCCCATCAAATTTCATCACTGTAGTACTTATAGTTTCCGAGTAAATCGGCTGTGACAGACGGACAGACGGACAGACGGACAGACGGACATGACGAAACTATAAGGGTTCCGTTTTTGCCATTTTGGCTACGGAACCCTAAAAACAGACGAATTAACTATTATTATAAATGATTTCATATGTATTGCACCTTCACAAATCATTTGAATCTCTCTATATCATTCAGTCACGCAACAAGTAGACCCTTTCTGCTAAAATAAGTTACAATTAAGTTATAAAGCCTCCACCGGGCTGTGCTTAGTTTGAGTTTAAGTTAGTTAACTTTTGAGGTACGACAGACCATTTTGTATGTATTAGTTAAAAATAACTTAAAAAAAAATAACTTAAATAATTATAGTATTATTTTTAACGGTGTTATGTAGAAATTAAAATAAGTAAGTCTGTGGTTACGTAAGCTGGATAGTAATTAATATTTCATAAACCTATGTATTTAATTTCTGACAGAAACTCCATTTGGTGCAATTGGCCGTTAGTTCGATTATTTAAGATAACTCTGATATTAGGGCTTTAGTACAACTTTATTTACATAGATATTTACAATACATATCTATACATATAATAAATCTGTAGAAAAGTAATTTTTGTACATTGAAGAAATTGACAAAAAAAATAGCCAGCAAGTTAAAGGATAACTAACAAAACCCATTTCCATCATTTTTGTCATTTTTGTCTGTTTGTCTGTTTGTCTGTTTGTCTGTTTATCTGTTTATCTGTTTGTTCGTTCGGGATTCACGTAAAATCTACGAATCCAATGCAATCAATGCTTATATACAAAAATTCTACGTAACTTGGGGTATTACTTAGTTTTTGTTTCATCGAAATCGATTCACTCTATCAAAAGATATGATTAATTTTGTGAATTCAAGATGTAAAATATTACGACACGCAATCTGTTTGTCAAAACTGTACATTTGAATGTTGTACTTATATTAGTTGATCGGTCTATTATTAACCTTTACACAGAAAATCACACTCTCATAAGTAACTTTGGAAGAAAAAAAAAATATGAAAATTTTGTTTAGCCAAGGTTAAAGTAGCTCCATCTGTGGTAATCTGTGGTAAATAAAATACATCAAATTTGTCAAAGTAGTGAGGTGGTAAATGACAATAAGGTGATCTTCACACTGCCCCGCATCACGCTGCATCTTGCGTGTCGACGCACCTACGCGCGTTCCTGCGGGAGTGCAGATCTGCATCATCGTGCGGGTTTTTCACGCACTCACGCGCGTAGGTGCGTTTTGTAAATTCACGCACGGCGGCTTCCATTTTCAAATATACACGTCACGCCCATTCAAAATCACGGCACGTCACTGCGGGATCAGTGTGCCATACCTTGCGTTTCGCCCCGCACCTACGCGCGGGGGTGCGTGTTTCTCCGCATGTATGTGCGTGATCCGCATGAACGCGCGTAGATGCATCTTCAGTGTGTTGGACTATGCGTGTTTTCCATACAAACGGAGATATTTCCATACAACGGAAAAAAACGCATCCACGCACTACGCTGCATCATGCGGGGCAGTGTGATAATCGCCTAAATTACAATACATTCTTTATAGAGGATTATTATTTCAACAGATGGAGTTGTGTATTTTCCGTAATTCACCATATTTTAACACGTAGTGTAATTTTTCGATAGACATTTCAATAGTGTTTGTCAGTTTTCCGTGCCACATCAAAATCCAATTATAATTATTACCTTGATGAAAGGAAAATTAATAGTTCTCAGCCAAATTTAAAACGGTGCCATCTAAATTATTTTTTGAACATTATGTCAAAAATGATGACTTTAGTGGAACAATTAATTATCATTTAAAGTTACAGATGGAGTTCATGTCAGGATTTTGTCATAAACATAGTTTAGCTTATCTTCCACTAATGTGGTGGCCTTAAAACAAATTACTTTGAGTGAGTAGTATTAAGTAGACCTTAATTATTTTTTCTGATGCAAAATATGTAAACTTAATCCTAGAAGAAAGGAGGATCTGTCTCTCGCAAGCGCTGCTAAGCGTGAGGTAGGTAGGTAATGTAGGATTCTGTAGCTTTAAAAACAAGCCCAGATACAAAGTGCAGATAAGAAATGGGAGCTTTCTCGATTTAATACCATACACACGTAAAATGCTTTATGCGTCTGAAAACGTACAAATAGCGCGTCGCATACCAGAGACATGCTTACTTTCAACTTCTGATCGCAAATACACTGGTCACGATTACGAACAGTCTCAGTAAGACCCGAGCCAAGTCTAAAAAAACACCTTTTATATAAAAATACGTTTGATGTCATTCAATCACAAAGACAGAAATTTTCTCTGTTGCAAATCCTATCCACCTATATTTATATTCTAATCCAGCATGCATTGCAGGTGTGCATTGCACAAAAACCAATGGTATCCTATTCGAGAAGTCAAAAGAGTCGACCTGCCAACGTCAGCTTCTGCGCTAAGCAAGTGTTCTTAATAGTACCATCAGAATTACATTCATCGTTGAATGAGGTGAATACATTTTCAGAAACCACAATAACAGTAGGAGCCAAAGCATATGATCGCTTCATAGAGCTCTGATTGGCCCCAGGTGACCAAGTCAGGTCTGATTTGTTCGTTCATCAGATCTTTGAAAGTGTGTCGGTGGATACTTACTGTCGTCCTGTTTACGTGTGACACAAAATATGGTATATAAACGTCCTCCGCAAGAGCGAAATTTTCCCGGTGTGCGGCAGTGACGCACAGTATACAACACTTATGTTTCTTTTGATTTGCTGGCTCCACCAAGAAATGACAAATTGCAAGCGTACATTTTGAAAATCTTGGCAAAACTGCAGGTTTCAAGTACGAACACATGAAGTGGATTCTCACAGATACGTACATTTTGCCTATTCGTGAACTAATGCAAACATTTCGGTGGAGTCCCGGCTTAGGCCTCCCTCACATTAGGCGTGCGCGATCCTCGGGCGTGTGAGTAGCGCGGGCGTCACCGAATCTGTTTGAGTACCAATATTTTGCTTGGAGCGACTACCTATCTACCTATCTTCAATCCAGTCACAAGCCGATATCCATGGTAAGACTGACAGACTTTCTGGCTTCTGATTAGTCGCAGCAGCTGCAAAAAATGTACAAATGACAGCTTTGTCAGACTTAAAGCATATAGACATAGATTATAACTGTTTCCTGTGAAAATTACTTACGCATCATACGTAATAATTTTCCAAATTGGCTGACTAGATCCAGAGATATTCACAACGTCACAAACTTTACTTCTTTTGTTTAGATAAATGGTCACATCCACAACACAACCTTGATCAATGAATCTATGCGACTGCTAAGTGCTAATCCTAATTATACTGTCACGTGAAAGAATGCACCTACGGGATAAGTAGTATTTTGACTATTCTATATTGCCCACGCAGACGAAGTTGCGGGCAACAGCTAGTTTACAATAAAAATCAAAAACTATCCTAGTAAAACAAACAACTAAAAAGCGTCAAAAAATTCGTCCCCATCGCTGTCAACTGGGAGCGTGCCCAAGAGGCTGGCAGCATTACCTCGTTGGATCGCCATGCTGATTCTTTGTCCGAGGTAATAGCCAGCCTTCTGGTCACGAGAAGCGTCAACCAGCCGCCTTGAGAGATCTTTAAATAGAATGTGGGCATTCGGACCCCACGACCCGAGGGTTTCAACCCCAAACGGTTCGAAAATATAGTTTCCGACAAGGCCACTATATTTCCGCCGCTTGAGGTTCTCCGCAGCCGCAGCGGCAGCAGCAGCACAGCACGCAGAACTTGGAAGGTGTGATGGCGCAAGAGTATCGACACAGGTTGCGTCCCATACTAAAGGCCTACCCATCTTCCAAGGGAATAACGACATGCCGTCTGGTCTCTTACCGTCGTCGCGTGCCAAGCCGTTTGGTTCTAATACAGCTGGTACCCCGACGGCAACAAGAGCTCGACGTATAATGTCATTGATGTTTGCATGCCGGGCAATACGGCCCGCACTACGGCTGCACGACAGGCCGTGGTGTCCGAGGCTGGTGACAGGCTCACCACAGTGGCAGCGATGAGGGGAGCAGCACGGTGCTCCTATACGTAAGCAAGTAGCGAGGCGGAAAGTTGTATCGTCAAACATGGTGCCAATATTTGACGACGGTAGTGCCTGAAGCCAAAGCCCCGACTCCCATCTACCCACAGCCAGTAGGCGCGCTCGCTCAGCAGGAGTAATTGCCGTTTCTATCAAACTATTCCGGGTTACTCTGCAGAGCGGCTCATCCCACTGTCTTTGGGAAGACGGGTTGCTGGGTAAATTTTCGTTCGGGCAAGTAATTTTCCATGCATCCATAGCCTCGCCTAAATACGGCACCTCGAAATCAGCCAGTGTTGGAGTAAGAATATTCCTGGTTAATTTCTCAGTGCCGTGAACCGAGGATATGAATGCCGGTAAACTAATACTGGTAATTTTGCGGGCTTTAGTTGATTAAACCTATAGCTCACGCGACAAAAAAGAAGAAGATTGAATTTCATGAGATCGAACTTAACATAAGAAACATATTCAGAAATAAAGACTAACTAAATTCGCTAACGAAAACCTCTCATCAAATTCCATACCCAGATATCCAGCGCTCAGTTTTCAGTAAACCAGTTATTCTAGACAGAAAGCTGAGCACATATAGATGTGTCTAGCTGAGTCGCAACAGGTGAGCAATCTGTACTAGACGAGTAACGCCGACATATAATTGTACTTTTTAATAATATTAGCAAGAATATTTACTTGACATCATGCCATAAAAAATTTTACCACACACTTATTTCCAAAACTAAATTCGTCTAATCAAACTTCATCTAACTCCAAACCTATCATAGTTTTGAGTAAACCAGTTTCCTCATTTCTTTGATTATAAATGTTAAGTTTTTTTGTCATAATTTGCATGCTGTAATATGTATGCTCTTATAATTCATTAGCTGTACCAACCTTCATACCATGTTTTAAGCAAATAAATATATTCTTTCCATCATAGTTTTGAGTAAACCAGTTATTAACCGAGTTCCCAAAAAGGAGGAGGAGTTATCTAGTATTCTAGACAGAAAGCTGAGCACATATAGATGTGTCTAGCTGGCTCGCAACAGGTGAGCAATCTGTACTAGACGAGTAACGCCGACATATAATTGTACTTTTTGGGAGCGCCGACACTCGGTAATTACGCTACTTTGAGATAGCTCAGTGTGGATATGACTGAGTGATATTAAATGTAATAGTTTTTGCCGTGTTTATAGATGAAGGAAGGCTGTGTGGTTTAAATTTTATTGTGGTAGATCGTAATTTTGTGTGTATATTTTGTCTTAATTTTACATTCTAGCCAAAAGGTCCAAACGACTTAGGAATGTTTGTATCTAAAATACAAAAGCTTTAAATTTATTAAAAAGGATTGTGCTGTAAAACATAAAACTAGAGCCATTTTCAGTGTATTTTTAATTTATGCTTGATTTCATCAAATGATAAATCAATGTTTGTAATATTTTTGATCAAGTAACAGATGACTAAATGTAAGTCGAATTAGAAATAAAACGTGTATTAATATGGATGAGTCATGGAGATAGATAGATTAAGTCAGAAATATAGGTAGGTACAGTTCGTAGATCTAATGACTAATTTCGATCCATCTTCCCCAAAGTTTCAACAAATCTTGACGAAAATATTTTTTTTTTATCGTAACCCAGGGTAGGTCCACTCTACGCTCGTTGAGGTGAGTACGTCTGCGTCTTGATCGCGAACTGTTTACATATGTGGAGTACGAGATGATGCACACCTGCAGGAAAATATAGATGCAGACAATAATAAATGTGAACATTGCTAAAAAATCATCTTTTTTTATTTATTTTATGCTGTTACGAATTTGGTTAGGTTAGTGTTTCGAGTTATTTTTGCATTCTAAACTTTTTTTTTTTAACTTTACTTAACTTTTAATTTTACTTTACTACGATTAGGCGAACTATTCACTCTCTTCTGATTCATGTAATTTTCCTCAGGAATCAAACCATTTACCTAGCCTTTTCCCTACTACAATGGGATTGCCTTCCATTCTAACTGGACGCAGCTGAGTACCAGTGCTTTACGTGGAGCGACTGCCTATCTGCTTCTACGACCCGATACCCTTTGATAAGGCTGGTTGCCAGACTTTCGGACTCTAACTGCCTGTTATGACTGCCAAAGATGTTCCAAGACAAGAAGTATTAAAAATAAATAACTTTTAATTGCAACATTACAGGTCCACAACCGCCTTCCCCTGTACTTCAGCTACCGTACACTCACCAGTTACTGACCTCTTTTTCTCTCATTTTTTTGTTTATACTGACGTCTCTTTCACTCCTAATAGCTCTGCTTTCGGCAGATTAATACTCTGTGGTCTAATGCATATCATTAGATTGAGTGGTTTTTCTTCAGACGTTCGTAAGTACTTAAAATTTTGAGTGTCCGCATGTATATCACGAATTCACGATTTGACTATTATTGCATTATGGTGCCATGCTAAATAGAGATTGGTTGGTAGGGTAACAGGATAATATTGTTGAAACCGGTAACTGAACTTATCTGAAAAGAACTCTTCATTGCCTGGTTTTAACTTTAAATGGTTAAAATAATTACTAATAGTAAGCTTGTTTGTACCAAAAAAGTAAGCTTCGGCGGAACCTCTTAATTCATTTGTAAATACAGAAAATTACTTACATAATATTGGAATTCATGATTAACTTTTGGTCCCAGCCTGCAGCTCCTAGTGCCCACTAATTTAACATTTACTCATTCAAATCTTTGACCAACGAAACTTAAATAATAATAAGGTCCAATGAAGAGGGCTAGGCTTAGTTTGGAAAATGAGCCTGCACATCTAGTTCATCAAGGGTCGCCAAAAATGTCAAACCTTGCACCAGAACCCTTCTAGTTATAAAAAATGCAGTAACTCATTAGTGTGATGTCATGCACCACGTTTTGAAAGGATTTTATATACATAGAAACAGGGTAAGCATGTGCATATATACATATACATTTTGTTTAATACTATACCCATTTTGGAATAATTACTTGCTATTTAAAACTTAAGAGCTTATTCTTGGCAAATTAAATAAAAAACTTATTTTCAAATCACGCCTGAAACTATAACGAAACTCTTGGTGTAGTTGTCATGACATACACAGGATAACTTAAGATTGAGAGTCCCATCATACTGCAGACTAAGCTTTCGGCCGATAGCTGCCCGATGGTTGGCTGAGAGTTTATTTTGAAGGTAATTGTCAATTTAATCAAACTTATAAGTTGATCTGATAGGGGACAGATCGTTGTAATATGCGCACAATTATTCATCTCCATATTGATTAATGAGCCTCGATCAAATCATCCGCCGACTAAAATTTTGCTGTGCTCATAAAGAGTATCACTCTTATCTAGTGCCGCTGTTTTAGGCTATTCTATCGATTACTATATATCTGCTTTATATCTAGAAAATATTTAATTAAATGCAAAGTTTTCCACTCAAATCATCATCATCTACTCAAATCAAATAAACTTTTATTTGCATAAAATAAAATATGACATTTAAGGAAAGATAGTTTTCACACCGCGTTCATTCTACAAGGCGTAGATGTAAGATCTGTGACCTACTTCTTTCGTCTCACTAAAGAGGTGCGATTATCCTACTAATATTATAAACGCGAAAGTTTGTATGTATGGATGTATGGATGTTTGTTACTCTTTCACGCAAAAACTACTGAATGGATTTTAATGAAACTTTACAATAATATAGCTTATACATCAGAATAACACATAGGCTACAATTTGTAAACATATTGTTCGAAATACTAAACCTGCGCAGACGAAGTCGCGGGCACCAGCTAGTTATCTTATATTAATTACATGAAGTTCACACTACGAGTGTTTTATTTCTATTACCTAATAAATAGTGGGGTTATAATTGTGATATGTACTATTAGTATAATGCTGAAGACTTCGTTTGAATGCGTTAATCTCAGGACCAACTGCAGTGTATTGAAAAAAAACTTCAGTGTCAAATAGCCCATTAAACGAGAAAGGCTGTATCCTTTTTTTTCCGGGTTCGTGAAGGTTGGTAAGCTCAGGTCCTAGATTTGTATTTATTACTCAAAAATTTATTAAAATTAATTAAACACAAAGTGATGAGAACAATACTAAATAACTATTTTAGGAGTAACTGTGGGTTTTGAATGCATCGATATACACTACACAATGTAGGCTAAGAAATTGTGACCTAAAGAGATAGATTTCTGAATGTGACTTGATTTATGATATCTTATTTCACTCCTATTTAATTACTATAATAATGTAACTATCGAAGTCTCATTTCGAGTTAAAATTTTGAAGTAGGTAACTGTGTATCAAGTTTAAATTTTTTTTGGAGTACTAAATTGAATAATATTTTTGGTAATTTATATTAACTGATGGTTTTTATTTACACGTAACAGAGGCGTTACTCATTAAAACTGAAAAACGTAAGTAAAGATATTAGTACAAACAAGATAGTAATAGAGTTAGTCCTAATAACACTAAAGTTAGGTAATTGTCGGGTTCTTACGCTTGTAAGGAAGCTACAGTTATAAAAGAGTTACCAATCATCCTTGCCAGGTATGCTTGTGGAAAAGTTTTGATATTGAGGTCAAACACAAATAATGACCTCGTATTATAAGTAGTAATGATCTGCCCCCACTAATAGTAGCGCGTTGAAGTCTTTTCAACAAAACCAACAAAAGTTCTAAAACAACAAAAACTAGTTAGTAGTTAGTAACCCAACGGAGCCGCATCTCATTACTGATCCTATATTCCAGAGCAATGATGAAAAATGTCCACTGAAAAAAAACCATTACATTTGCAAATCCCACATCAGATTTTTAGACGCGACGTGCAGTATGCAGGGGTGGGTACATGCTCGTATCTATCATTCATTAGCAGCACAGCTAGAATCCAATACGACATTTTTTACAATCCCCGGGCACAAAGAACGGGCGGCCACCCCCACACCCGCAAACAGTCCCATACAAACAAACGACGCCAATGTATGAGTAATAAAAACTTGAAAAAAATCTCACTGACCCGCACACATGCGCGCGAACCGCGAAAAAAATCACCGACACAAAGAAAGTCCACCGAAAACTTCTATACGAACTTTTGCACGCACACTAATGCAACCAACCCACACATAGACACGTACAAGGAAGTTGCGGCTGTGTGCGTGAGTGCAGCTCGTACGGACGAGGGCTAAACTTAGCTTAGTATGTGTGTAGTTGTGCCTCACAGTTGCAAGAGACCAAAACTTCGACTGTGTTACAATTCGCGGAAAATCCTTGACATTTGACATGCTGAAAGCTACTTTATGCCGTTGTCTGTAAGTTAAAATTGGAATGGTGAGGTGTGCAGTTAGGACGTTCCTCTTCGGAGCGGAGGCTGCGCACCGCGGGTAGTTTTCGTATGAAACTTGGTGGCGCGAGATGCACCAGGCGAGACGGCAACACGAGAGTCTATGGCCGTCCTGCTCAAACGCCACCCGCCGCCCGGGGCGAGGGCGCGGGGTGGCGGGAGGGTGTCGTGTCGCGTTGATGAACATTTTTCTCATTTTTTTCTTTATTTTTACGCGAATCGTTTTTAAAAAGGGTTTCGTCATAATTGCGTCGCCACTCCTGATTATGTTAGCGCGAACGATAAGCCGATCTCTCGCCGTGCCAACAAAACTACTGTTACTCATTACAGACCCCCAATCTTCTGAGATAACAAAAAAGTCACTCGTATCACCTTCGATTCAGTTTGATGAATTGCACACGAATGTAATTTAATTTGCATAACTTGATCATATAATACTTCAGAAATGTTAGCCAAGTAATTAGTTAGACGAATAATTAATTTGGACAAAAAAGAGGTACGAAAAGTGCGCTTTATTTGATTAGACAGTTAAATAAAGTCGGGTGTTTGTTTAGAAAAAGGTAAAAAAGGATTGAATGGAGTAAAAAAACTGTAAAAAGCGTGTAAGACGTAAGGTTGGTAGTAAAAGAAGGCGCACGTAAACATTGCGTGACGTACGCATGTCTCGAGTGGCTCGTCGCGGCGGGAAACCTATTTTCCCGCGTTTTCTCACCCGCCGCCATATTTGTTTTGGTTATTGTTAATGTGAATCTAATTGGAATTTGCAAATTTTCTTTTCTTATTTCTCTATCTTGTGCATATTTTCCAATTGGTCGATTTCAGCAAAATTGACAAGCTTAAAAATAAGTTTTCATGAAAAATTTGCTAATTAATATATTAAATACATTAAAACACTACAAAAACTCCTGAAGCATCAATATCGTTTCACAGTAAACAGTATAATAGATAAACATAAACACAATCAAATAATCGGATAATCCGAACTTATTTGAGCCGCATCCTCCGCGTAGAGGGAAACAAAAAAAGCACGTTGTGGAGGCCAGTCTCGCAGCAACAGCGGCGCGCACCGGCCGCATCCAAAACGTTTATATTATTTTACATTACGTGTTTCATTTCGCGTAGACTTTTGGACAGCGGTAGTATGCGGCGCGGTAGTGCAAAAAATTGTGACTTTGGACATTAAAAAAAAAATGGAACACCGTGACTTTTTCGACAAAAACAAGATTCATTTTTACCGGCAAAAAAATTTTTCATAACCGCAACTTTACGCAGTTCAAAGTAGATTTTTTTTTACTGGTCTCTTCAAGTTTTTGTTTTGCACTTACAAACACACTAATGCAGTTTAACAAGTTTGAGTTTACGTACGTTTTGTTTTGTTTGAAACTGTAACGAATAGGGAACAAACTGTATTTGCGACAGACGGAAGGGAAGAGAAGAGAAGATGGCGCTAGCTTCCTCGGTCAGCCTGTACTACTCTATAGTGCAGCGCGCTGCTCGCCACTACTTAGAAGATTATTGTCATACAGGTAAGATTCTTGTTAGATTTATTATTTTCAGGAAACCTCTGCTGGAATATTTTCAGCGGTAGTTCCGAAAGTTGAGCAAACGGATCGTGTTTGAAAATTGCCGGATTTTGATGAGCTTTAGCACCCGTAATTATTTATTAGGAGGAACCGGTTATCCAAATACTATATTTATTTTTGAAAGATTGGAACTCATGAGGAAAGAGCTCCTCATTGAAGATTTAAAATATTTTTTCCTGAAATTCGCTAAAGAGCTTTAAAAGCTCATTTTAATTCATAATTTACAGTACAAGTATAATTGTGTATTTTTGAGTAGAAGCCATTTAAAATTCTATTTCTATAGAATTTTGATTTCACTTCAATATAAAAATAGTAGTTAAAATTACTTTTACTAGAAATTTTAAGTATCCAAAATTACGTTTTTAATTTAAGCAGAGAACATAATTTACATTAGGATTGACATCTTTTCTCACTAACGCAAGCAGAGAGCTTTTCTTTAAGTTGCGGAAACTTGAATAGAAACATATTCCTATGATCAATCTCTTGACTGTGTCCTAAACTGGGCTTACCAGCGGTTGGAGGTTCTCATTCATGAACTTTTTCAGTGTATGTTTCCTGAATGTCTTCAACGAATTTTTATTTATTTAAACTATTATTTCTTTATTATATTACTCTTTCAAGTATAACTAACTGTCCAATTTGAAATGTTTTTTTTTTAATATACCTAAAAAATATAATTATTTTAATACTGTAATTGTTGCGGTAGATTTACTAAAATAAATGTACTCCCTTCCTGAAAATCTATAGTACATAATTAAAAGTTATCATAACTTAATATTCAAAAAGATAATAGCTAATTAGTGGTAATTACAAAATTATACGCAATGATCATGATTTTTCAGCTGCATTTATGAAATCCTGAAAATTCATAAACCTGAAACATTTTATAGTTCCCGAAAAGAAAACTAAATTATAAGAATTGTTAATCTTAAGTTACCTACATCGTAATAATGCAAACTTACCAAACAAAGAAAATACCTAGTTAATACATACATTTTTGAACCCTCAATTCAAAAATACTCCTGTTACAAGTACATTTACTCGATTCAGTAAAACCATTTCCATTATTATGTACTTAACTCTAACTTAACCGCGCGTTTAACTATCTTAACTATAAAGTTGCCGCGAATAGCACTGCTTAGTCATTGGTCAGTGTAAAGGCGCTTTTATTGTCATTGAACTTACTATATTTGTGACAGGCAGACAGACATTTAGTTTATTTTGTAACCTTTATATCATTTGGCCTTTTTTACTGTCCCTATTGTGGGGCATAGGCCTCTTCTTATATAGAGAAGGAATGAGCGTTAACCACCACATTTATGCAATCAGTCGATTTCAAATTTTTAAAGTCCAGATTTTAATAAGACCTTTTCTTCTACTAGTAGCCCTTAAAATTAAAGATATTACTTTAATACCACCCATAACTTTTAAACTAACATGTTCCGAACTTGTAGTTCAGAGGCTTTGACCACTAAACCCAATGAGTCACTGTAATTACAAAAATGTCTGTTACTTTTTTAAAGTTAAATCAATTATTGATATTAAAATCGATATTACCACAGTAGAGCTAAATTCAGCAACCCTTTCTTCTAAAATATTCTTCAACAAAATAATAACAACAATAAAACAAGAAGAAAGTTTTGTTAGTTCAAAATAATTTATTGGAGAGTTTTCTTAAGATTCCGCAGTAGGCTGAAAATAGTAATTTTCAGTTTCAGTTACTAACCCTAGATGTTATCAAATCAATCATGATAACCTATTTAACATAACTTAACATTATAATTTAAGACTTAAACATCACTTATGATAACATAAAAACATAGTTAACTTTTCGACTGATTCCACTAACCTGACTGAGTTGAACTCGTTTTTAAATACTGCCATGAAACCCTTTAACTTGGATATTGAATTCAACTTTAAAAAAATGGGCAAATTATTTTGCTTGCCGACGGCAAATAAAAGATAGTACGAATACAAACTTATTAATTAATTTTTACTTCACCACTTCTTTGTAACATAATAAGTGTATAAAAGAATGGGTTACATAAATATTTAAACTTACTCCATGGTAATAAAAGAATGAAATTCCACATTTCAAAACGTAGTAATTATGCAAGTCCTAGTTTTTTTCCTGGTTATGAGAATCAATCAAAATCGCATTACAATCGCAGCAGTCAAATAGTTATTTCATAAACACCTCACTTTTCAAGTCTATATTAAGTTCAGTTCAAAAATATTTCAGCCTAGGAAATAACCAGACGTTTAGTTAGGCAATAATCTAGATTAGCCCCAAGCCGCACGATTCCTCGTAATTTGTACCTAGTAAGAAGTTAACTCCTTACTATCTGGTAGTTTGTACAAACTACTGAGTTTCTACTCAAAATAGCATTTAAAACTACATTTTATAAACGAGCTATGAATTTTCATGTTTAAAGAAAACAATATTTTATTAATTTATAAACTAATCCCTCACATATGGTTGTCATTTGAACATCTTTTGGCAGTCGGTACGGATAATCAAAAGATGGTAAGATAACCAGTCTTACTTAGTGGTATTGGGTTGCCCGGTTAACTGAGTTGAAGAGGTCAAATAGGCAGTTGCTCCTTATAAAACACTGGTCACAACTCGGCTGCATCTGAATGAAAGCCGACCGCAGCATAGTTGCGAAAAGGCTAGGCAGATTCTGAACGCTGAAATAAATGATGTCCAAAATTATAATTATCAAAAAATATGTGTACAAAAATAACTAATTACGCAATCAAGGATTTTTCAAAGACAATTTGATACCAAAAGCAAGTTTTAATATCCTTTGCAATATCATTTAAGTAGTAAATTAAAAAACCAGTGAATCCGCAATTACCTAGCATAATGCACTTTATATGCAAAATCCAATTAAATAATTATATGATTAAAGGAATTTTATGAAAAAACTTATTCAAAATCTTTTCCAGCGATCTAGGTATCTAGACAGGTAGTTTGTTGTATGTATAATAAAATCTTTTATACAAAAGATTATATTTTCAAAAATATTATAATGGTAACTCGGACACAAAATTGCTTTGACACAAATATTTATTTTTGCACCTATTACTGAAATCCCGAATGAAATTAAAAATTAGACATAATCGACATTAACTGAATCCATAACTTGGCTTCATAGTCTGCATTTAAACAGACGCCACTTATGTTTTCTATAACCATTTTGATAAGCTCACAGGTTTTACAAAATGTTAATTTCAGCCATATCATAGTACCACTCATCATACTTCAGCATATTAAAAAGCTACCAATAAGTTTGAGTTAAAGAATATATTTTGAACTCCTTCATAATTACACACGAGATAGTGACGATGCAACTGCAACTGAAAGTTGCTCCGAATCAAAAGCTCAACAATCCATAGCTTGTTCCATACATTCTTGATATTCACAATATATAAAACATTGTAAATAACAACCGGTTTTCACCAATCCAGTTTAGCAACAATAAATTAAAAAGGACGAAAGAACAGATCGTCATTTTGACCATATAAAATAATTAACTAGTTTTTATAAATAAAAAATTGGTAATATTTTTTTTTCTATTTTTTTAGAATGCATCTGCACTATTATTTTATGTGCAAATTTAATAATGATAGGATGAAATCGAAAAAACATAAATCAAATAAATAATATTACATTCGCGTTTCTGATTTGATTTGGTGCACGCCCTTTAGCAGTGAATATGTACAATCGTGGACAAAAGCTTAAACAACAGTCATACGACATGCTTATTTTTAATGCAGCGAAACTAAGTGTTACTTCTTACTAAATTCCATTTTGTGAGTAAGGAAAAAGAGGTTAAATAGTAAAAAAGTCTAAACATTTCTAACGTCTAAACAGTTCTAAACGTCTCAACAAAAGCATAATCATACTTTTCATCTTGACCTATAATAATTTTAATTTTATAAAAAAAAAAAAAAACTTTTTTTGTTCAATACTCTACGTAACATAACTTAAAGATTGTATATAAAATCCTTTAAGTATCTTGAAATAACCCAACCAAAATCAACAAAAAAAACTCACAGTTAACACAGTCTACAAAACGGACACATTTCCTCTCAAGAAAAGCAAAAGCTTACAAACACAAAAAAAAAAGCAAAACGCAAACACTTAATCGCTAAACAGTACAAGAAAACCAGTTGCGTTCAGTCGCTCCGTAGTTTTATATAAACCAGTTTGCCGATAATCGCATCGGCCGCGCGGTTTACATGCAAATGCGTTGCATCTTGAGATGCTAAGTTCAAGGCCGATGCGTCTAGCACTAACACTTGTGCGCTCCACTGTACTTAATAGTATGCTAATAGTCAGTTAGCATTGTATATGTGGATTGTTTGTTTTTTGTGCTGTTGGCTACTTGTGTAGAGTGTTTTGGATAGAGTTGAGCTGTTAAGTTTTGAATTTAATTCGGTTAACTTAAGCTGTGAATGTAATCTTCGTCTGTAGTACTAACGTCTGTAACAATTACAGAAATAGAGCCCAGACGTTTGCCTATCTTTTTCTACTATCTAGATACTTAAATAATTTTCCTGTCAATATAATTGATAAGTTTGACTCATCAACACGTACTTAGAACTGTCTGGATATTTATAAGTTTTTGGATAGTTATTTTATTATTAAACTTTTTACATAACCAACCTTTCTTAAAGTTAGAAAATACACAGAATATCACATAGAACTACTTAATGTGGTAAAAAATAATTTCGGTGGAAAAAACCTTAGTCATTGCACAAAAGGCCAACATCCTATTTATATCTGTTTTATTCTTGACGGTTAATCATTTATGCAAATCACATAAATAATTATTTAATTACATACGGTTGACATTGCAAATCATAAAATATTAATATCAATTAATTTTCTAGAGCATTTAAATCTGAAAATATCAGTAGGAAACCGGTTCTAAAATTGAAGTCTCCTCATTTACTTGCAAAAGAATGATACAGAAATACAACAGCTAAGTTGGAAGAAAATATATTTTAAGAAAATTGAGAATTAAATCTAAAGTTTTCAGTCGGTCCGATACCAGCTAAACACCTGATCTTTGTAATGTGCGTACTACCATTCATCTCCATACTGATTTATGAGCTAAAACTAACTATCGGCCGACTAAAAGTTTCCAGTGTGCCGGTACTCTAAAAAGTCAAAGTTTCAGTTCATTTCATGACAAACTCGTACATATTTTATTTGTATGAAGCTTGTTTAGACTTCGGCATAAGTTCAGTTTCAAAGAAAGTTGCGTCAACTCGAAGTTGAGTTACACTTGTGAACTTGAGTGTACATCAATCTGTAGTATAAAATAAAATAGGTTGTGTGTTTTAAAGGTACAGAAAAACACTGTTGTTCAGGTGTCTTTATTTAGTTTAAATAAAGTTGAATTTAGTAAATCTCCTTTTGACCGCACAAAATGAATCTTAAACAGTATTGGAAATACACAGTAATCAGGAACTTAGGATTGACGTAATTCGAAAATAAGAGCTTTTTCAACTAAACGTGATCGCATATTATCTTCTCCTGAAAACTATGGTATGGTGGTGAAATCTACAAAATATGTTTTCCTTCCTACATTTGCTGTTTTTTCAACTAATAAAAATAACATATCTATAGAAAATGAACTCTTTAAGACTAACGTTCCTCAGTCGGGTGGCAGCGCCAGACTTCGGCCGAGCACGCCCAATTACATTTTAGACAAAAACCGCTTAGTCACCACGCTCACATAATCACAGCCCGTGACGTTTGCCGCCTCTTCTTATACTAAATCGAAGCATTTTATAACTTTCTTTAAAATTGTTCGTTCGATGATGGTACGTTATTTGTGAATTTTAAATAATTAAACTGTTACAAATGTAAGATTTTTTTTTTGCAAAATACCATAACAATATTGAACTATCCCAAAATCGGGAAAGCAACTTTTTATGTAATGTCTTTAATTTAACAAAGCGACGCGACGCACGATATGATCTAAGAACACATTAACAGCCATTGGATACAATACAGACTACTTACCCCAACTTAACATAACTTGTGGTGAACAAACCACCACCCACAACACAAAAATGCAACGCAGTCTAAACCCCATAGCCTACAAAACGCAACAATACCATCATTACCATCAGATAACACGCAAATCGCAGCAAACAAAACTATCCCAATTTTCTTAAGTAATCAGTCACAGATTTAAGCACAATTGGCAAATGGCCGCGGTTAGAACAATCTTGTTTCCGCTTCACGGTACGGCGGTAATCAGGTGTTAATATTTTTACGGTGGCCCGATGCCGATTATAGGTGCGGTCGCCCTACTTTTGTGTTGATTACGTATATTTTTTAGAGATTTGTTTTGTGACGGGATTTGTGAATTTTCAGTTTATCTAAATTGTTGAGTTTTGATAATGTAATGTCAAAATGAAATGCGATCACCAATCTTACGGGTGTCTTCCTACTATTTGAGTTTTTAGAAAAAAACTAACTCCAAAGTCCTGAAACCCGTCCTTAAAAGTATTTCTGTCGAAAAATTTTCATAAGTGTAACATAGACAAAATTATGTTACTTAATTATGTTACAGTACTTAAAATTGAGTGAAGTTTCAATATTCACCCGTAAGAAATGTAACAACAGTTCAACCAGCCTCAAATACTAACCTTACATACTATTTCTTAGCAATAAAACTACACACATCCGTCATTTCTTTCATTCATAAATTGTATACAAAAGTCACGCTACTTGGCGTCACTTGATAAAAGTCACGTGTGACTACCATTACTTAGTTCTACTTCCTTACTTGATAACAGAAGAACTTAACATGACTTCACGAATATTTAAAGAACAAAAACTTTTTTTTAAATAAGACACTATATTGTAACAAGATTTAAGAGAAGAGCAAAACCCCATCTGAACATGTTTTATCGTATTGATTTCTGACACTTACGCGAATTTTAGACATTGGAATAAAGTACTTTTACGGATTTATCGCGGTAATATTAATACTATTCGACGTTTCGGATGCTTTACAGCATGCACGGTCACGAGCAAACTAAGGTGTTGTCGTCTTGATATTTTAGTTACATTTTGGTGATTATTGACAATAAGATTCACGCAGAACGAACTCACTGTAGGTATCCTTCATCAGCATTCAGTTCAGTCTAGCAGTTTTCATTAGTGCCAGACTAACTTACTAAGCAATATGTTTTACTTCTATTTGGTTTAATGTTACGAATAGGTTAGATAAATTATGGCAAATGTAAGTTACAAATCTATGAATGTGTAAACAACATTCTTACACGTACAGAGCCAGTTTTTTTATGTCGGTAACTTGTGTCCGCCTTTTTTTCAGCAAAACCCTCATTAACCCTGCCTAATCGACATATCTATAATCTAAAGATATGTATAGTATAAAATATTCTAGATCTCTTCACGAGACTGTATTGCATTTATCTCCAGTCGTACCAACAAGCTTCTTTGCAACCACCTATCCAGCAATCACGAAAAACCTCTTTCAAAATAAAAAAAAAGTCATCGTATCACGTGCTTGGTCACGCCAGTCAAGTTTACAAACTCCTGCGCTGATTAGCATACGTCCGGGCATGCGATACCAAGTCGCGTGCTTCTGTTTGTTTACAATGTCGTTAATCTAGTATTTGATCATTTGTAGGCGATTGTGAGAGGTACTTCCGGTGGCAAACTTTAAGTTATTGGCGGTGGTAATTACTTGAAGAATTGGTGAAGTAATTACAATTGGTACAGTTATCTCTAATATTGTAGATGATCCACTTTTTGAGATTGGAGTAGGTTTAAAAAAAAATCTTGCCGAGGCTGTGGGATGGTACATAAGAAAGACATAACGTCAGCCCGGTATATGTAGGGCTCCAGTAAGAACTAAGATAAGTCAATATAAGTGTGACACTCCATTTCACTACACCAACAGTCTTATATGATGATTTCCGCCCCCGAAAGAGGTACATACAAAATTGCAAGTAGTCTGAAGATTAGCGATGTTACACCCTCATTGCCTAGCCTCCATAATCTCACTACGTAACTTCAAATATACAAATTTCTTCAAACCACATTAGGACTACCGCAACATTTATTTAACATCTTTCAACAACAATCAACAGTAATCATTAAGGCTCTCACACACTAGCCACAAGACGCGCGAACACGTGACGGGTCACCGCGTGCCCAATTTAACGAGTAATTGCGCCCTTATCGCGGCTAAACGCGTGTTATCGCGCACTCGAGCGGCTTTTGTTTATAAACATACGAACCGACCGTTACATTCACCTCGCTTTTCATTTTGTACTTATTAATTTGATAACATGTACTTAGATTATTGAGACTTAAGATTATTTATTTTTATTTCTTTATTTGGTACTTGTATATTACTACAGAGAGAAATGTTGTGCGCATCTGGAAAACATTAACAAAGTTACTTAGACAAAAATAAAATAAAAAAAGACACGGTGAAAGAAAATAGATACTTTCATAATTGAAACTTAGGAATAAACAATTTTTTATTAATTTTAATCTCGCTCAGAAGTGTGAAGATTTAAGGAATCTGTTCAATGTATTATAATTATAAAGTTACAGTAGACGCTTAGTATGCATTTCCGTAAAAAAGGTCTGATTAAAATCTTTGGAGATCATCTTAACTGCAGTTAACTTTTTTGTCTGTTTATCCTACATGTAATTAAAATATCAACATTCCACATCTTTTACTTTTACTGGATTTGTTCATCACTTCTTTCACCTCGGTTTTCCTTATTATTTAATTATGCAAATTGCATAGGTACATTTCAGTTAAAAAGTTATTTTCTTTTCTTTTATGTTTTATAGTTTTCAGCTCAAAACTTTTAACAAATACCTAATAATATTAATGACGATTGCTAAATATTTACTTAAAAGTAAAACTTTCTAATTATTTAACTTTGGGAATATCAGTCAAATTCACACCATAAGACTTCAATATTTCTTTTCACAAAAGTCTTGCATCAGAATTCCCATTAAACGACCCATTTTCATGAACAATTTTCCTAACCTATCTTAGAAAAACTTTTTCGTCAAAAGTTAGCAAGTAAGTAAATTCCGGTACCTATCGTCGAAATTTTCTTACCATCCACCTGTTAGGGCGATTGCGTAAGGGTCGCGCCCCTAACCTTGAACCGGCGACCTTGAGTCCTGGGTCACTACGCAACGATTTTATTATTTAGCACCAGTGTGTTGCACCCTTTATTTGGGGAAGGGATCTTTGCTATACGCTTGATTTTTTGAGTGAGTGAAGTTTTATTTTTTGGATTTCAGAAACTTAGGTATATTTTTTGGTTTCATATAGTCACTTATATGTAGGTCTTTTTTTTTAATTCAGCTTATTCATTTTATTGTCTAATTTGCTCAATAATTTTTTGACTAAATTATGTACAGAAAATGACTTCTACTACATCATTTGATTGCTCTAAAAATCTTCCAAACGAACTCATTTTAACCAAAGCAAAAAATAATTATAAAAATTAACTTCCCGCCTCCTTAATCAAGCATTAACCAACCAATTAAGGTCTAACAGCAACACAGCCATCAACATTGTTCAACAGCCGTATAACAAGTCCAACATATGTTGAACTTGAACAATTGAATAGACGCACCCTCCTAGATAACCCTCTATTTGTTAAGTCACACCTCTATTGGCCAAACGGATTGTCAGGATCGGTTACACTGATTTTATGGTATGGTTTTCCTATTAGATTTTGGTTGAATTTGAATATTTATTCGTTAAGTAAGAGTAAAGCCAAAAAATCTAACTTAATGTAGGTATGAAAAACTTTTGCGGTCATGTATGAGTTTGTGACTAACCATATTTATTGCCCAACTTGACAAAAGTTAACCAATTTGATGCATTGTAAGTCCATTTATTTCTATATTTCCTCTCTCCATGCTTTATTTAAATTGTCCAAAAGTAACTTACATTACTTTTTGGCTTCTATAAAAGTAAATCGGAACAACCTACTACCCCTATTCTTCATAAACTTTGCTCAATTGTACTCAAAAAAGCAAAAATACCAGGACTTCATACTCAAAAGATAGCCACAGATTAACTCCAACATGAAAATCTGCGGCGACAAATAATGACATAACAAAGCTCCCCACAAGGGGTGATCTAGCCCTAGACACCCTTTGTTTGTCACCCCGATATCATTCGCTCACACCCTAGTCGTACCTACTCCATTAAACATGAACTAACGTGATCTTATTAATTGGACTACTGTTTAATATTGGTGTTTATTTAGTAAGAAATGCACGCATAAAAAAAATCTAATACATACATATTTAAAAAAACTAAAAAACTCGCTTTTTATAATGACGTTTCTGAGCTAGTCATGTATTGACAGCCGAACTTAGAGCGTGTGTAAACTTTCATCCTTATCGAAGATCAGGAAGTGGGTCTATTTAAGATACCAAATTTTCTTACATACATCATTTTACAAAGTTTTTAATAGGGAAATTGGGAATGAAGAATGTCGAAATATTCACAGCTCTGTGGTACAACGGTTTAAAACTTATATTGTACGCATGTCTAAAGATTCACCTCTGTGTTAAGTCAAAAGTTATTGTATCGTGTAAAATTATGAATGAAGAGTTATAAGTAATAAGGAGAAATAGTTGAATAGCTAGGGAGTTACGTACACATAAACTTATGTGAAGACAGAGGTAAGAAATACTACGTTAATAGGAATAACAGGACTGACTCAATAATATTGATAGGGCTATCAAAGTTATAATAGCCCGTATTCTATTCAGACTTAAACTTAATAAAACCTTCAACGTTCCCATAAACCAGAACCATAGAGTCCATAGACTACAAACCATGACTCACAGCCATAAACAAAAGTTGAACACCGTAAATACAACACTAGAGTTAGTGACGTGCTATAAGAAATAAAGCAATAGTGCATAAATAAGTAATAAATACTGTACGGAGTTTGAGTTATTATTTATCTTGTCTATGTCACGTGATGTCGCGTGAAATGCTAGACTTGAAGACTGCGAGGTGCTAGTGGCAGCGATTTGGGAATTATGCAAGGAATATTGATTGGAACTTTAAGGCTGTTGGAATAGGGTTTAAAATAGAACAGCAAGCTGGCTTGTTTTGAGGGTTAAATTGTCTTGATTCCTTCTAACTCTTTTCTTTGTAGGATTATCGTTTTACTTGCTACTGCTTTACACTAACATACAAATGGTTATAAATTACTTAATAGTTGTTAATCGAGTACCTAATTATTTTTTCCTTATAATAAAGGGAACTTTAGTTTTTTTTTATTATTATCTTCGACCATCTAATTATGAGCAAACCATGCTTTAGTAACAAAACTGACATAAGTATAATTTTTATATTCATTACAATAACTAATATCCCAAGAACTAATTACATTTGCAGAAATCCTTAAAACATTATTTCAGTCACTCACTTAACAAATCCCGCTTCAGCCCAGTTTCCCGCCAACAGTAGGCCGCCATCTTGAAATTTTACAGCTTGAAAGTTCGCGGTAGCTGTGATTTGATATCGTTAGGTTTATTGTAGTCGTTAAACGTTATTTATGATATGTGTCGAATTTTAACATGATTCGTCTACGTCTAGTTGTCATGGTATGGCTTTGTCTTATGGGGTTCGATGCTGGGGTTAATAAATATGGGATAGTTCTGTTTTATAGTGTACTTTGGTATTTTTGGGAGTATAGTGATTTACCTTATCTGTCAAATTAATTTTAAGGAGGTTTAAAGTTTTTATCCGATGCAATCAGCATTGGATAAAAGCTTTGACCCATAAGTCTTGTGAAAAGCTTCCATACCTCCGGAAAAGTACAACGCAAAATTTCGTCAGGCGTTTGAAAAAAATAAGTGTATCTTTATTTTATTTTCAAATTGCCGACATAAGAATCAAACCTGCAGATCAAGACTGCCACTTGACATGCCCTTACCTACAATATTACTACACCAAAAATGAAATTATCCTTTTGACCAGCACAAATACTTCACACCATCATTGTGATCATCATAATCAGCCTATTGCCATCCACTGCAGAACGTAGTCCTCCTTCATCCCCATACATCCCAATCATGCCCAGTCCTTACCAATCCACTGTACTAACATTCAGTCTTCATCCATCTACACACATACATTACAATACTAACTAAAACAAACAAGTACATTACCGGTCAGTCAGTAATTGCAATACATTGAACTTGTCTGTCTGTCGCGAATTGAAGTCAAGTGGGTTGCGCAACCACGGTCACGGGCGATGCACCCGATGCACTTTGTGGAGTACCCAGATATGTAGCTCCTTAGATTGTAAGCTTATGCCCTATATCTGAGCTCATCATCCTCCTAGTCTTTTTTCCAAACTATGTTGGGGTCGGCTTCCAGTCTAACCGGATTTAGCTGAGTACCTATATCTGAGCTACTTATTGTATTTTGTCCCTGAAAACTCAAACGTTTCAATACTGTTTGAGCAACCATTTAAAATTAAGTAATGTTTCAGTAGTCGGCCTATCAAAATCTGATTTCAGCAGAGTTTTCGTGAGACTTTCTACCACAATTTGCTAGTTGCAAGTTGGGTATGGAATGAGGATACGTTCTTTTTACGAAAACTTGTCTTAAGGATATCAGTTAAAAAACCTATAGTTTTCTTTTAATAAGGTTATATGATTCCCGTTACATGTACCTACACATTGATTATAAAAAAATATTGGTAGGGATACAATTATAATATGGTTCAGTCAATAGGATTATAAGCTTATAGCAACAGTATCATAATTGTTATTTTTTTTTTTAATATCTGCTTGTGATACGTGTTAGTCTCAACATGCCAAAGGCTACGTTAGAAAAAACGATAAAAAAATCAAAAGCTTTGTAAAAGACCTTTGTTTTAAATGTCACAAAGTAATTTCAATAATTTAGATAAATATTACTCCGCTTATAATTATGAAAGCCAAAACATATGTACAAACATTCGAATTTAGGCCTTCCCCCTTTTGGGAAGTCGGTTAAAAAGTAAAATAAAACTCAGAACTTAGCACGTGCTGCTTAAAACGCACGATTTTCCGCAAAATCGGGTTGAACCGGTCCGCGGAGAATTTTATCTTACGTGCGTAAAAATGATCGTCGCGCGACAATCTGAAGTAAAGCTAATCAAAGCATTAAATTAATTACTCGACATTACTTTTATATTGCTTAGTTACTTTGGTTTATCATAAACAGTAGTTGTACTAGCGCATTCAATTATAAGCTTTTATTTAAATCTCAATGAAAAATTAAAAGAAAAATAAATGGCATGTTGTTATGAAGCTTAAGCTTAATTTATTTGGAGAAAAATTAGGTAAGGGTGGGTTGTATCATGTACTTACCTATACATAATAATATCTACATATATATCAAACCATAAGAACGCAAATTTTAGGTTTCTTCAACACTTCATGTAAACAATACCTCTACTTCAAATTTTGGACCTGATTAGAACTATACAATAAATCATTATTATTTCCTTTTATCCTCATACCTTAGTTTCCAGTCCACCACTATCTATCCTCCAACATTGACACTGTACCCAGAACCCTGACCTCCGCTTCGCAAGTGGTTCAATTGAGCGGACATGACGTCACTACGCACTTCCGGCCACTAATTACATACGTCTGCGGCCACGGGATGTGTTGAAGGGTGCACTGTAGCTCTATCATTTAGGAATTAAGATAATAAGTTCGTTTTTGCTTTTCTTTTAATGTAGGTTTGCATTAAATTTTGCTGGGGTAACTAAATAATTTGTTCGTTTTGTAACTCGGTGATATGCAGAAGAGCATGTTGGATTTTGGCAAATATTTCAATAGTAGAAAGCGGCTGTATCCTTATGGTAATTTTTATGTTAAGAAAACTAAAGTTTGAGCTATATTCTAAAGGTTTTAGATACCTGATACAAATAAGAAAAACGTTTTCAGAGAAAAAGTTTTCATGCTTTATAAAACTGCTTTCGAAGACAATAACAGGACGTTCACTTCGTTTTATCAATTGCAAGCTAATTGTTATTATAACTTACCCTTTTCAAAATGCTTACAATACCTACCTGATATAAAAAATCAGACATATTTCAAATGTGATGTCAGCACCTTTCTTCGAAACCAAGTATCTTATGTGAATAAGGAAAACGGATAATTGTGTTACTACCTTAATTTCCAAGTAACAGGTTCTGACTGTTAATTCCACTGTTTAGTGAAATAATTGTGAATAAACGTAGCTTTATCCTAGTCGGGCTGCGAGGAGAAATGTCTAAAGACGGGCCGCGGGTCCCATTTATGACCGGGGATTCGAATGCCGAACCCACGCGTTAAGGTCGATTGAGACTACTTTTGAGGCGAAAGGAACTAAGAAAAATAGTGATAGTCCAGTTTCCACTTCAATGATATATTGTTAATATGATATTCCGGTGCTGGCAGACCCCTTCAGTTGGAAAGACTTGTTTAATCAACTTCGTGGCAGCAACTTGAAACAAAAATCAAGAGTATGAAAAATTCATGTCAGCTCAGACATCCTCACAATATCTAAACTTGAGATCCCTCGCAGCCACGAGTGCTACCGTCGCATGGCAACACTGAAAAATGCATTCGCGAGACAAAAGCAGGCTATTACCGTCCCAGGATTAGCCCTATTGACACTACGTTACCAATTAAAAAGGGAGGGGTGCCTTTTCGTCTCGGTTTTTTTCAGCAGACGGTTTTTCAGGCCGCGGGCGTCCACCCCCCACATTTCCCCCTAACCCCCCGTGGCTGTACAGAAAAATCAATAACGCAGCACTTTTTTCCGCGCGTAAAGCATGCACCGACATGGCGCGCCGCTGTGTGTGTGAGCGCCACGCACACACGCGCGCACTGCATTGGGTTGCCAGCATTTTTTCCATTCGCATTAAAATTTGCTCACAGCGACATTCTCGGTGGCGACGTCCCTGCCTTTGATTAGTCGGATGCACCTGGAGGGCTTACGCAATACTCCACGCTCCCTCAATGCAAATAATCCTATACAATAACAGCTTCCTGATCCTCTTTAGATAAAGAAATTAAATTCGCACTCCTTCTCTACTTTCGAAGCGAAAACAATTTGTAGACGCTAGGAATATCAAAAATGCTCTGCAACATTTTCGAGACGTTAAAGCGGTAACGGAAAACAATTTTAAAACATTCTATCATCAGCCTTTTGTTCAAATTCTCTACAAGAAATCGCCATAACTTGTGCTCTTAAAAGGATTGCGGTAAAATGAGTAGAGGGTTCAACAAGAAAACGAGTGCAGACGTCCTTATGTACCTAGCAGTGTACTCGCCATTGTGGGCTCTGTTTAATTCTATAAAGCCGCGGAACAGACGACCTTGTAGGTGGACTGAATGGCATCGCTTCCGTGATCTCTATTTGCGGCTCATCCGATAATGTCATTGAATGAGCGTTAAAAGCTTTTGGAAGCATCGCCGGGCTCCGAGAGCATATCATTTGCATAGATTCCTAACGCTCGGTGCGCGACAACCGCACAACACTAATTGCTAACGCAGACTAACGTAAAAAAAGCATCACATTTAAAAAAGGAACGCTTTGCACATTTTTATTTCGCATTCGCAATGACAGAGGTGAGTCCGTCCCGCTCGCGCGCCATTGTTGCGCGGGGCTCGTCATCACTCCATCTTTGTCTGCCGCGCGCGTTTTTTTGAACGTGCAAAAATATAAAAACGCCGAATCGCGTCGGTGGTGGGGCGCGTACTCGCTGCACTTGTGTGCGTCGCGCGATAATGCTTGTTTTAGGGCTTTGCCCCGATCATAAGTCAATACATGCCCAAGTTTGTAAGCGCACCAATACTCAAGTGCTTAAAAGCTAACAACGCGACAATTCTTAACGTAAACAACTAGAAATACTGAAATTCGCAAACACACGAAAGTTGTGCTTACGTATAAAATGCAACGCGAACTTCTTCCTGGCTAGACAGAACAATACGAGGTGGTTTCAAAGTATCAATGTTGCGGTATGTATGACTCATGCTGAGAATATATGCTCCCTCATTGAATTAATTACTAATTGCTCCTCGAAGACAATCAACCGCTCTTGAAAACTCATCCAGCGTAACAAACAGATAATAATTAGCTCAGATTGTATCTCGTCTATTTTCCGTCGAACGAAAGTGTCTACGACACTGTCCAAATCTATTTTCGTTAGATGGAATAAAAAGAGTTTGTACACCTTTCTCCGCACCTTTCACTAACTTACAATTAGCGCTCTGTTAATCATAAGATAACAAGTCCAGACTGCTTTTTTCTTACGTGCCAAATTGGACTAAGTCGATCAATCGAATAGTAGACTGCAATTTGGTATGCAGGGCTGTCGAATTCCGGCTTGCACATCTTATAAGACACTTAAAAAAAGTCAAGTAATTCATGACAGCAGTCTGGTAACTAGATCAAAGCTATCTAAATTTCTTTATGAACTAGAATTAGTACCTTAGTTAGTACGTAGAACTAGAGTTACCTTCTTTATACCTTCCCAAGAAAACCATAGAGTTCCCCAAACTCTTTGGAACAACCCTGCCGAAACAGCCAGCCCGTTACCACTTACCATTCGCATAATAGTTGCAAATCCATTGATTACACTATTTTGATGCATTACTTGGTTACGGTCACAAACCGCAGACACTGCAAACTGTTCTTTCTCTGAATAAAATAATTTGACCGTGAACACAACGGTTAGTGTCAGCTCCGAACCACATGTTAATAGCCGCCATTAAAACAAAGACAATCATTGTGCGATTGTTACATGTTCTAATGTTTGCTCTGACGCTTCTGTACAATTACGGTACTTAGATTTTTGGCAAAGTTAATAAGCTTTAAAGACATGAGCAAAAATTGAATAACTTCAAAAGCAAATTCCTCAAACACAGATCTAGGTTAGAATATAAAACTTAACAGCAAAAAGTTCGGATCAGATTAATGTAATATTTGCATGCAACAAAATCGTTGGACCAGAAAATGATTTAATAAAAGCCCTCGCCGGTTGCATCGTAGAAATTTCCTCTCTCTCTATCGAAAAGCGACAAAAAAATCGCCGTCTCCAGCGCCGACCTTACGCAGACATCTTTTTATTGCGAACGTGCCCCTGGCCTCACTCTTTCTTACCTCATAACACAGTTTCTCTTGCGTTTTCCCCTTTTTTTTTCCTCCATTCAACCCCCCGTCGGTGTGTGTAGAAAAAACTTTGCGGCCTCGTAAAAGTCCACTTCTGTGAAAACTTGCGTTGTTTTGAATTTAGAACTTTTGTTTCGACATCGTTGATTTTCTTCTGTTTTCGCTGACTTTGGAATTATTTCGATTAGAGGTTATTTGGGTGACGACATTCTAGGGTTGATGTTTGTGTTTTGCTTCAAGACTGTCTTTTAAGTTCAAGTTTTTCCTTCTCTCGCAAAGTTAATGCCATGTTGGAGAAACTCTTTACACCCTTACCTACGGTTAAAGTAATTGCTAGGTTTATTAAAAAATCGCATAAATACTAAGTCTTTTCATCAAACTTTAATGAAAGGTATTTCATTAGTGAAAAAGAGGAATTCTTTTGAGAATTATAATTACGGCTTCGTTAAACTTTACCTTGCTTGGCATTAGTAAAAAAGCTTTTAGCCGGCTATATTAAAACTAAAACGGATATTTCAAATGAATCTAACAAGTTCAGGATTTGTGTTTCATGGATAAAAGCTTTTTGTTAGACATAATGTGCATTGGCAACAAAACAATTTTGTTATTAGACTTTTATTCTCTGCCCAAGGACTGGAATTAATCCAAGGGAATGTGAATTAAGAACAAACGAATAATTTCCAAGTAGGTTTCGTTTTAATTTGGCGTGCCGGGCTCGCGAGCCGGTCCTGTTTCCTATTTCAAAACTAAACCCAAAACAATTGCGCATCGTTCGAATTTTAAAAACTGGATACGTGATACATGACATCGGAGGGGCCCGCATGCCGTTATCTAACTACCCCTAGCACATCGACCAACATAAAAAGAGCTACACAACACGCCAGAGCCCCCCTCGCTTGCCTTATTTTGTGAGGATTCAGGGCGGGGCTGGAGGTCGACTGTTCCTGGTGTGTAATGCACATTTTTGCATGGAGCTCCGCGATCGGGCTGGGCTCAGCTCAGCCCTGCAAGCACGCACACTGCCACAAGCCGAGTGTGTGTGCTGCCATGTACACACATACATCGTAGTTGGATTCTGTTTTGTAGGTTTTTTTAATTGTCCAAATATTCGGGCATAGCAGATATTTCGCTTTATATACATTGATTACATATGTATGTGAGTTTTTTGACGGATGGCAGATGTACGGATAAAATTTAGTACCTAGTGACTGCGAGTACTTTGACGAAGCCTAGAATTTTCAAATGTTTATATTTCTTATCAAGACAGGTACCACGCGCTAAGATACCTACACGGTCATATCGCAAACAGAATTTAAGTGGATCAACACCATTTCTCACAAACCTTATTACACCACCTCTACTTACTGCTCACTGAAAACTATGTACACAAAATACTTTTAGTAAAAACATTGTATAAGTACATAACATGGTAGGTAGCCACCACATCACCTCCCAAAAATAAACCACAACTAAATACATAGCTGCAATTGATTTCCCGAATACATATAGGTAAACCGGAGTCATACTAATCGAGAGTGACGCTCGAAAAAATCACAACCCCTGGACGCAGACGAGGGGGGGGATGGGGTGGCAAACAGGGGTGCAGGTGGGGTTGCCAGTGTTTTTATTTTTCATGATTGGTGGATTGCAACGGGAGTAATGATCGATGGAATTAACGTGCGCCACTGGCCACCACGGGAGCTTCAGTTTTTAAAATTTCGAATGCTTCATGTTTTAAAATTGGAATTCGATTGTAACTGTAGATTTTTTAAACGGTTTTTTGTTACTTTGTTATTTGAGAGTAGATAGATGTGATGTACATTTGTCACGTTTTGGAATCGTATTTTAATTTTTATCCATTAGTGAAAAGCAAATTGGCAGCATTGTCAAAACCTTTGAAACAAAAGCATTTTCACTTCTAGCTACATTGTGCCTATGACTTTTGTCCATCATGCTGACTGATAAACTTCGATAAAGGAAATGCTGCTTTTGAACACAGGTAGACAAACATTTAATCCTACACGCAAATCAATTATACAGTTATACTTATAAATATATTCAAATTGCATGCCACAGCAGATTCATATTTAATGCATAGATCTATAGGGGGAGCTATAAAAGCCACGAAATTCAATAGAATCCGTCCGATTACGTTTCAATCCATAAACCGAGCCGTCGCCACTCATAAAAATATCCGAACGCATAAAAATTTTCTACCGCTGCAGTTTTTTTTTTTAATATTGGCTATAGAGTTCGTATATCTCGATTCCGTTTACAAATTAAACAGACTGGCTGTTTACATACCACCCCCCACCCTCGCACATAGCCATACATTAACATACATACAATGATTTATACTCCATACACATTTGGCATAATTGAAAAATGGCCGACGTAATGGCGGGCGGTGGACACTGCAAATAATAAGCTTTTAGGGGCGACATAACGAAATGTTTGGACTAATTAAGCAATTAATGTCATGTGGTCTGTTTTTTGTAATTATATGACCGGTTTTAAAGATTATTTTATCGGAACTTAAAGTTAAACAGCCCTCAATACAAGGTCACTTGCAATCTTGTCTATGGCAAGACAGTCTATGGTGCGAAGATTAGGTCTTGATAGGAGAACGGAAAATGTGCTTATCATTCCACATCATCTTATCATTAGAAAAGCTACTTTCTTTCCAATAACGACTGTTCCTTTATGGAATACAATTTACAAAATTGTTAGTTTTAAGAAAAACAACTGCTCTATAAAATTGAAAAGGTTCTCTACAACTTTAAGTACCTCATACATAGATACCTTTTTACAAATGGCAACTTAGACATTCGTAGAACGTCGGCCCTGGATTTCGCTAGCCTAATCCTGACACAAAATAAGATATTACATATTTATTATCATTTGACAACATACAAATCATCTTAATACTCTAAAACGATAGAAGAAAATATCTCAAACAATAATTTCAGTTGAAACATTGAACTTTGGTGCATCGTCCTTGAAAACTGAAAGCACGTAGGCTCAGTAAATAGTTAATGAACGACTGACATTGTAAAGTTGCAGTTCGCGTCCCGAAAGCGAAAGTTGCATACCGAGGTACGTTATCAATAGGGATGCTGGTCTTGAGATTAATCTCCAGATTTTTGAACAGAAAATAATAAACTGAGTTGAGTTTTGTACCAGTGGATCGTAGTAAGGATATTTAATTACAGTTAAATAGTGGTTATAATAAAACGTGCAATTAATTATGTAAAATAAATTAATTACATAAAGTGTTTATCTATGCATCTGTTGGATATTAAAACCTGAAAAAATTACTAATACAATGTGCATATATCTCCAAGTATAGATTTCTTATCACTTGAAAAACTACAATTAATTATTTTATTATTCATGTTAAGAAACATTAAGTAATTACGAAATAATTATGTTTTACTAAACGAATCTGAAGGTATTTTCTAATAAGGTGTCAGCCCTAAGTAATGTGACTGAAAAGCGATGCTAGCTGAGTTTGTAACTGACAAATCACTTAGTCTAGGAAAGTGAGTTGTACCATTGTATTAGCAGTAGTAGTCTACACTTGTTTACTAAAGATGATAGTAGGTAATATTTACATTTAATGGATTTACCCAACAGTGGGAGAAATAGGCCAACGGTAGTGCAAAGAAATAGGCTAGTTTCCTAAAAAATAATAATTAGTCCGTCTTGTAGATTGTCCAAAATTAAGCGATACGTATTTTTTCTTTTTTAAATTGGATCAGAACTTGTTAAGATATAGCGTGTTAAAGTTGAGTGTGACGTCACAAGTTGCTACAATTTTCAGGACACTGTGACGTAAAAGGCCCCCACTCCTAATTTTTGAAGTGTATTATCTTTGTCATTTTATGTTTAATTAAAAAAAGAAAAAATACGTATCCAATATTTTTTGATTATCTAAAAAGCGGACTAAATATTATTTCATTATTTCGACCCTGGACACTACCCTATTACGTAATAAGATATAACATTTAAATGGTACTTTTAGGTTTTTAAGAAATTGCCGTAATCTTTAAAACTAAAGACTTTTAAAGACGCTGAAAACACGTAGCACCGTAGCAACGTAGAAAAAACCTCATTAAGAAAAACAATGCATTAAAAAAAAGTTGAACACAAAAATGCACGACATTCTAACACTTAATGCTACAGGAAGTGATGCCGTGTCAAACTTCTGAAATGTTCAGCTTTCAGAGGCCGTTGACCTCGCAAGACGCCACCTCAGAACACCTGCACCGACCTTATTACTACCACACATAAGGCCCACTTTCCTTTAACACTCCACGAATGAGGTTCTTTTAATGACCGTCTTTATGCATTCGTAAAAGCCCTTAAGTCTTACCTGTTAAGGTTTATTTTCCCAAGACCTAGATGTTTTTAAGAATTCTCTTTGTATACGAACGTTATGGAAAACGCTTAGTTTTTCTTTTGACGGATTTCGCGTGAAAGAAATTCGGCTTTTAAGAAACTTGCTGACATGTTTGTGTTTTTTCTGTTTTCCAAGTTGTTCTGTGTGGTTTTAATTATTTTTGTAAGTGTTTTACCTCATATGACTTCACTTATATTTTATACCAAAATCATGAAGATATAAAGATGGTCCCAGATAGCGGAGTACTCGATATATCAACTGCCTTCTTGCGTGTCACGGATTCGATTCGAACACAAATCAATATTTTGTATCACACTGTGTAGTATTTTTGTTTAATAACATTCATGTTTATTTTATACCATTCCCATAACAAACTAACATATAGCTAAATATTATGTTTTTAGTTAATTATGTCCAAGATTTTAAGACAATATAAATGACGTCATTCATACATTGCAAAAGTTGTGTATGTAAGCTAAGCATACAAATTAGTTATGTTAGGTGTGCACTCACAATTTCTTCAAGAAATTCTGAAAGATTGAAACACCAACAAATCCAGCATTTTGAGCCAAATAAAGACAAAAAAGCTAAAATCCAAAGACATTATTAGGGCCCCAATAAAACATTCGCTAACCAGTTGCAGTATGCAACACTTACACAGAAGTTTGCGTGTCAAGTTACAAAAAAGGTTCATTGGCTTGCAACCTTATTTATAGCTTTTACTTTTTAATTTAACGACTTGAAGTTAGCACGCAAGCTTCGGTATTAGCTTTTAATGGTATGTTTTTATTTTTGTAGAATTAAGCATAAGAACATGATGTGTATCGTTAATTAATTTGATATTGATCTTTTTTTTTTAACTTTTGTGTTTTTTTGGTGATATGTGTTCTCTGTGGATTTTTGTTATTATGAGCCGATTTTGTAATCTTTAATGGTTGGATGTTTGAGAAAAGTCATCAACTTAAACAATGTGCATACTGATATATGGCACTTTCTATTTATTTAGTCAATTACTAAAGAAAATGTGGACTATATAAAAAATACTTGAGAAAAATGTGAAAAACTACTTCTCACTATTAAGTCTTTTCCCTAAAAAATATGATTTAAACTAACTTCACTTATAACAACATAAAGCTATACAGGATGATATAACAATCAAGTAGGTACTCTTCATCACGCTTCGCCGGGAAGCTCGTGGTGCATAATCTGGTAAAAATACACCCTGTAGCACTCCAGCGCCCTCTGTGCGGTGTTCACGTCTCAATGATACTGCTCTAGACGTTTTATTGTAATATTACATGGCTTGTATTTTACAGAAAAGTATGACTAACTAATTGTGGCTTAAAATCCTTATAAACCGCACCCATTATTTCTATTTTATATCCTATCTCAAGATTCAGTCAATATCCATTCTGAATTTCATCAAAGTTTATTAAGCTAACACACAAAACATAGAGCTTCTTAAACTTATACAACATGAGATAAAAAAATCGTAAAGCTGATGAAGCAATTAAAAAATAATTGTTTAAACTTTTACAACATTTACAGGGTCATTAAAAATATTTAAAAAATATCTAGCAAAAATAATTCAGCCTTTAGAACTTGAGCGCCATCTATGAGGCGTTTCACGTCTCAATGATACCGTTCTAGACTAAGTCATTACATTACTAGCGATAAACTTCAAATATGCAGCATGACTAATAAGGAAAAGCTTCAATTGGCCACGTAAAACTGGAGTTTTCCGATATTTTCCTGTTTCTTTCTAATCGAAAGATTCTGATATGACGATAGTTGTTTATTATGCCGAGGAATCGATTACTCATTTCAATAGTCTCATAAAAACAATGCATTTTGTTGCGATTTTCTCACTTACTTTCGAAGGTAAATCATTTCCGACTTATAACGTACCTATAACAAGTTTTCCAAAAATCAAAGTTGCTTTTACAATACAAACTTCTCCAAAAATCCAAAAAATGGCCTTCACAACACCGACTCACAACCTCTTTTACCCAAGCACAGACCACAACACAGATTACGTCCTGCACTCAATTAAGTCTGGCCACTCCAGGTAGGCCGAGGCTTCAGCACGCCCGACGTCGCATAATTTCATAGAAGCACCTCTCTATGACTCAACCGATCTCCATGCTGTGTTCCTTTTGTGAATTTCGAAAATAGATGACGGAATTTTTTTGTGTGTAGTAAAATAGGTAGTTTTTTTAGAAAGAAGGTTCTATATACGTTGAAAATAGAGAAAAGGAGATGGCCAAATTTTCATAGAAAAAAAACCCAGAATCGACAGCAACGAAATAGGTACCAATGGGTTCATTATTATTGACCTTTGATGGTGCCAAAAAATCCAGCCTGAAATCCATGGGGTATAGGAGCTATATCATATTTTCACAAAAATAAATTATGGTGAATTTATGTTGATTTATAAGATTATTTACATCAAGGCACATAAAAAACAATGTACACTAACATTATACAAGCCAATGGTAATATCCCCATAGTTACAGAGTTTGCCTGGAGATTAAAAGGTCTTGTATTTAACCACTCCAGATACGATTAAGCACCGACCTTACCTACTTGGAGAGGTTTCGCAGTTACATGCAACCTTCACAACTGGCTATGAAATGTTTTTGGAGAAATTGTCTTTGAAAATCGCGCCATGTGACATTGTCAAATATAACAAATGACTTAGCAATGCAAAACGGTCCAATCACGAGTCTGCATTCAACTTCTAACGAACATCAAATAGCAAAGGAAACTTTTTTGTGAACTAAAATCTTGATCGAAAAAACGTTATAAAAAGAGAACCCCATGGTTTTTAGATGATTTGAAATACTTTTTAAAATCCACAAATTATACTGAATCCAATGACGATACTGAATACATATGAAGTTCCTGTCGATTCTGGGTGTTTTTTTGGCCATCTCCTTTAGGTACAATGAAACGTGCTTTTTCAAGCCTAGTAAAGAAAACAATAACCTTCATGTTGAACTGTAACGTCTATGGCATTCCAAGAAAAAGCTCTGAGCCTTGAATATAAAATTTATTCCTACTTGATATTTAGGTATGGCAGTAAATTCAGCCATTATTTGAGTGTAGAAAGACACAGGTGTAATATACTTAACGATGCTGTTTTAAGATAAAGTAGGTATTACTATTGAAAAACTATCACGAAGACAAACTAGTGAAGCGACCCTCTTAAAAAACAGTCGATAGTTTTTACACCAACTACAAATGATGAATCAGCTCCTACCATCACGTAGAGTCGACATAAAAATAATCCTATCCCACTAGCAAGGACATTCCGAGAAGTTAAAACTACTAATAATTAAGTGAGACAAATAAATCGTATGAGGCGTAGGCAGGAACGTCCGTCGGCTGATAATTATCTGAAAATAGACTTGAACGGGGAGACTAGAATTGCCCCTCCCTAATTATTACTTACTTGCTTTTTCCTGTGGTTTTAGTCACATAAAAAAGTTATTCACGCTTCTGGATAAAAACAGGAAAAGCTTTTCATACACTACCTCTCGAGCATCAGAGTGCAGGATCGACTCCAGGTCAGGCAAGTAACAATATAACTTTTTAAAGTAATAATAATATCCTTCATAACAAAAAAGGAACCAATGACTGAGTTAAGGTAAAGAAAGATCTTGAGTTTAAAAGTCTGAAATCGACAATCCACCTTGAGCAAGTGTGGTGATTAACGCTCATTCCTTCTCTGTATAAGAAGAGGCTTGCCACCAGTAGTGGAACAATAAAAAGGCTGATGATGATAGCTTACCTTTAAGAAGTTTCGTCTAAATAACATTTTTCAGCTAATAGATTCATCAGTGAAAGCTTGAATTGCAGTCAGAATTGCAAATAAAATTCATTCTGACAGATAGAGATAAATCCTGATAGACAGTTGCATCGAAATCCACTTTTTTATGTTTGACATCTACTTTAGATTTATGATAGGAAAAAGTAGACTTCTATAGTTGGAATTTCGATAGACATTTACGTTTAATTGGAGGGATTGTATAGAATGCGTATTCTTAATATTGTACTTATTGCAATTTAAAAAACGTTAATTTAAGTAAAATCCCTAAGCTTCATTTATAGAAACGTAAAAGGAAATAACCTTCGTATTATTATAATGATATCGGAAATGAACAACATTCTATGCATATCTCCACTAATATTATAAAGTTGAAGTTTGCTTGCGCATTCTAGCGCTAGCGTCTGAGACTCCTGAAAAGATTTGAAAAAATATTTTAGTGTTAGATACCCCAGTTATCAAGGAAACATATACCAGATACCTATGCTATTTTAATACGAATATTCTAGGGGTAGTTATTATGGGACATGGACCATCTAGAAAACTTATTTGATTATGTACTGCAAAAGCATTAAAATGAAAAATAGATTGACCTGCGCCCACGCCGTCTGGTTAAGATACTTTCATTCTCAATTGACTGTTCGGAACTAGAGTAATAAGCTATTCGTACCAACAAATGACTAATAATATTAATACTTCTTATCTTGATGGCTAAATCCTTTATAGTTAATAGTAGTCAGTCTTATAAATTATAACTGCAAAAGTAACTGTCTGGCTAACCATCCGTCTGGTTTACTTTCATGTTAAACTGATGTCGAAAAATAATACGATACAGATTAAAAATTTTGCTGCATTTTTGATATTAGATACGTTACGGATGGCACTATATAACAAAAATAACTATAGGTAACTATAATTAAATCCATAACCAGCCCTTTTTCTGCTGGGAAATCATCAAATGACTCCTCCCACTGTGGGTTAGCAGCGTAAGGGAGTGTCAGACTCTTACTGACTAGAACTCGACATGTTCCTTCTGAAGCCCTTTATGTACCAGGGTCGCGGTAACTCTTTACGAAAAATCTCCGAGACCCGGCAATAACCCGCCCTCAAATTTAGATTTGAACAATTGGCCGCAATTTGACGGCCGGTTATGGCTTGGTTATCGTCATATAGTCCTCAAAAATTTTGTGAAAAATTAAAAATAATAATTATAAATACCGCATACCGCTTCCTACCTCGATGACCAAATGAAATACAAATTAATGTACACTTTATCCTTCTAAGAAGTCCGAGAGTGACCCTGAGCCGACATGATTCATTATTAAAACTAGTCAGTCTAGTTCCCAGGTACCTAAAATATTAAAAAATATGCAGTATTTATTTATGGTGATTTTGGCGGGACTTTTTTTGTTTGTCTGTTGCACAAAAACTGCATAGATAATGGATTGATTGTTTTTTTTTCGTTTTATTATTGCTGTATTGGAAATATTTTTGTTAGATAATGGATTTGATATATTCGATGTAACTAAAAATGTATTTTCAATTCCTGTAATTTTTTATTGCATTTATGTAGGTATATAAAAAAAATATAAAGTTATACGTAATTATATGCAGTCTCCTCATCATTATAATTGACCACAAGCAATCAGTATTAATTAGATTAATTGAATAAAGAAACTAGACGATAATTTCTTTCTCTTATTAAACGGTAGTTAGTATCGTAATGGCGTATTACAAATCATTGCAACAAAAACCCCTGAATAAATATAGATGAAATATTGATCGACCGTCATTTGTCTCGAACTAATGATCAATTCCTGTCGCTCCCAATATTCTATCTATCTATTGTTTTGCTTGATAGAGATAGAATTTTGACATTAGCCTCATATAAGTAAAGTCAAATTCCTATCTCATCATTATCTCTCGAGCCTTTTCCCAACTATGTTGGGGTCGGCTTCCAGTCTAACCGGATTCAGCTGAGTACCAGTGTTTCACAAGGAGCGACTGCATATCTGACCTCCTCAACCCAGTTATCCGGGCTACCCAATACCCCTTGGTTAGACTGGTGTCAGACTGACTGGTTTCTGACTACCGTAACGACTGCCAAGAATGTTCGGGACTTACAGTTTAACGTGCCATCCGAAACAGTCATTGGTGTCCAAGATATACTTAGGAAGTACATACAAACTTAGAAAAATTGCATTGATACTTGCCTGACCTGGGATCGAACCCACGCCTCTTGTCGGCTCTTTACACACTAGGCCACCACGACTCCTTTTACCCAATAGGCCATCACGACTCTTTCGTCAAATTCCTATCTCTATTAAGCAAAATAGACAGATAGATAACCGGGATTGGCGGTTAATTAATTTAATTTTCAAAAGTCGATGGATCAAAAGTGTTTTCGGTTCATTGGCGAAATTAACTGTTAATGTTAATATAATTTATATGATAATGATATGATAATTTCTATATGTATGGTTCAATAAAACGCTTGGATTAAAATAGTGAAATTACTTATTTACATGTCTGGGATATTTGCACGTGTTAGATATTTCGCGTTGACGGTTGATGAAATTAACCTAATAATTGCAATTGCAACCAATAATAATTTGTCCTCTGGGTTTTCCCCGCAACTTCTGATGATATATATGATGATAATTATTTTATTTCTGTAGGTGAACATCACCTAGCAATGTCAATTCAAAGATTTTTAAATGTCAAAATTCACAGTATAAGTCTAAATATCAAGATAAATTCGCTTAGATACGCCCACAATAGGTTTTTCTTGTTTATGTTTTAACTATGTACATCCAACGAGTTTGCCCGTACCTTGAAGGGACTCAAGACTTACGCATCAAAAAATCTTAAGCTCGTTTCTAGAGGTCTAGCTTAAACCGTACCGAATTTCATAAAAATCGGCATAGTTACAGTGAAAGTATGACAGACAGACAGTTTTATGTAAGTATCTGAAAGTAATTAGATTGTTGATCACTTTAATCAAGCCCCAATTAGTGCTGAATTAAAATGCAGACAAAACTTTCAATCTAGTTTCAGTGTTAACCGTTATTAGTGTACCTGGTCACTTTAAAATGCATACTACGTCCATAAGTAAATACTTGAAGGATTAATGTTACTTATACCTACTTATCTATATTCTTGTTTAAAATTATCGTTAAAACGAATGGCTTCTAAAATTATCTTTCTGTTTCAATAACAGAAGCAGTCATATCCTATGCTACGCTTACTCAAGTTTATACGTTCATAAGGAGATTAATGATTCATTTGCAACAAGTTCGCGCTATTTTGGATCGTTAGCAATAACACAAGACTCGACCGTTCAGAGAATAATTAAAAAAGGCCAATAAAGTCCCATTACCCAATCAGTGTAGGGGAAGGTTAGACACATTATGTCATAAAATCGATCGGCGAATGTTAACCCTGGCGGCAACATTGAAATAAACAAATGTAGGAATGAGTGTTGCGGTGTGTCGCTGGTGACTGGTAGCTCGCTGGAGTGTCCTAGAGGCCGTTAGCATTTGTCGGGCGGCGTCGCGAGCTGAAAATAGCGCGGGCGGCGCGTCATCAATGCGCTTCGTTTGCTTTATGGCCAGTTATTGCGCGCGTTTAATTACCACCGCACGCCATTTTGAAGATTTGTGAAACGTCACTTTTGGCGCGAAACGTGCACTTGACAAATTACCGTGCACAGCCGCCGGCACACACTACACAGACGCACCGCTCTACTGAATTAATAGATTTTTTATTACACCCACTTGTTAACGAACAGGTTTACAAATAAAAATACGTTTTGAATTAAAGTTGTTTTAATTAGCATACTTTGAATTGCACTTCCGTGCTGCGATACGATTTGGGCGAGTAAAGTCCACTTATTTCTGGAATAACAAAGTGCGCCATGTTACATCGGCTGTATTAAACTTTTATTGCCTTCAGTGCCATTCTTTAGTCGGTGCGAGTGTGCGAACATGCCATTAATTACAGCCGAAACCATTTAAAAGATTTATTATATTTATTCTGAAAATTTAAAAGAGCATAAAATTCTGCGTAACTTTTAGGAACATAGCACTGATGGACGATGGTGATACTAGTTCATTGACAACTGGATAAACAATTACAATGCACCATGAATTATGACGGTGAACAAGTTTAAGTTCAAGCCGAGGGTTCAATCCTTATTCTTCAATAATAGGTACATATTGAGGTAAATAGACATGGATAGTCGTGAACCCTTCGCAGGTCCAGCCGCAATCAAAGTGACCGTCGGCCTCCGCGCACGTCGTCTAATTTGACTTGCCTTGATCCGTCACCACCAACTCTACGGTGCATTTATTTTTTCCCTTCGTGTCTCATGTTTACTCTCGTTTATTCGTCGCAGATCTCAGGGCTGCGTGCGATAAGTGCATTGCCCCGAACCGAAATAAATTGTCGCGACGCGACGCGGCCCGTGTGTCGCGTGGTGCGTACAACCGGTGCCGATGTCGTGTAGATATTATAAAGAACCCAATGCCAGACATGGCGGGCGGCCGGTCTCCCGCCAAAACGACCTGTCACTTTCGCGTCGTTACGCACTCGGCTGCGTTCGCATGCTGCACTTGCTCAAGTAATGCATACTGAGCCAGCAGTGATGCGCCAATGAATACCGCCTACGTTTATAATGTTGCAGTGAAATTCGTGAATGTCCAACAGCCATTTTTTACCCGCTGACACTTGTGAGGTTTTTTGTAACGTCTTCATTCACTTGTCTTTTCCGCGTTCTCATGCGTCGTATGATTCATAAGAAAGGAGTTTCTTCAAGTTTTTTAAATAAATTATTGGTGTGTCAACGTGGTGCCTTGACTCGGGCAATGTCAATGTTTTTCTTGGGTTTATGAACTGAGTTTGAACTCGTCTGAAGATCCCTTATGTAACTTTTTAAGGATAAACTTTTGCGTTTGCTTACATCAGTTTTAGGAGATGTAGAGCTTCATCAAACCTGCACAATAAGTACCTAACCTAAGCTGTATTTTAATGTTTTTCCTTTCTAAGTACAAAAACCCCTGGCACCTGTACAAAGCTCAGTGCTAAGGCATCTGAAGTCACAAAGAGTGATGACTAAGCGCGCCCAAGCATCCTGTTTTCATTGTCGATACAACTCTGTAACTGGATGAATCACTAACGTTAAAATAACAACGCAGTTATTACAAATTGTACCAGTCAAAACATTAGTTAAAGAAACTCTTTATATGGTGCTGTATAAGGTTTCTTTGTTGCTGAATATATATAATCCAATCCAAATATAATTTTGCAAATCAGCATTTTTGAATGTAGGTATGTTTTTTTTTATTTTTTTTTTTAATTAGAGAAACTCCTCCATAATTCATATAATAATTAATTTTGATCAATCCTTCAATCTCGAGTGACCTCTCAATATTTCCCCGCAAACTACAGCCTACCGTCACATTAGAAATGCGTCATGCCACCGGAATGGGATGCATGCCAACCTCCTCGGTAATATAGGTGCAATCAAACATAATTGTCCGAAAATATCCGTACGAGATACCACAAAAAATCATGTAGATTAAATTTATGCCCGTTCGATTCTCAACTTAAAAAACAACGTTACATTTTACCACTAATAACAAAAAAAAACGCGATTTTCAACCTTATGTGGTCTATATAAGGTTGTATGGTAGGTTTGTGAAGGTTTTGTGGTGTTGGTTAGGGATTTAATCCGGTGGATCGTTGCTGCCAAGCGGGTGACGGCTCCGACCATCCGTGAACCCTGTACGGTGCGCGCGCGCAGGTTATGAGATGATTTTTCGTTTTTTTTTTTTTTTAAGGAGATTAATTTAAATTGAAGACAAGTGATGAATTGGTAAAATGTTGAGGAAATTAAAAATAAAGTCGTCTCGCTTTTAAAGCCTGATTCTATTACTTATAACATCTTTCGCCATCAACTTGAATCCTAACCTTCTCCCTCTTAATTGCCATATTTAACCTAACCTTATATATTTTCTTTAATATCATTCACATACATATACCTATTTGAAGTAAATAAACGATGATTCACTTTCAAAAAAATCATCAAAAGTAAAATCCATCTATCTATGTTATTAAGCCATCAAATCCAAAAAAAAGTGAAACCAAATTGCATACACAGCAATAAATCAATCGCGTTGTCGGTACTAGCGCAGGAAAGGGGCGGCCTAACCAGTTGCGCGGGCGCACCGACACTCCTGCGACCGTTCTACTGCCACATATACTGAATGTTGCTCTCTGCACTTGGTATAGCCTGAAAAGGCAAGTTGAAATAGGGTCCTCAAGATAACTGACGACATAAATAAACGTATTTTATAAAACAGTTGAAAATTGAACGTGAAAATTCCTAGAAAACTGACGTTATTCGCGGTGATCATCTTCAAATAAAAATATGATTGAATCAGTATAACAGGATTCAAATTTAATATTTCAGAAGCGATTAGGCTTTTTTAAACCATTTAAATAAAACTGATACCTTCACTGCATTGCAAAATGTCTACAAACAAAGGTCCTGTAACTTATTCCAGAAATAGGTAAGTATACTAAATACAAGTAAGAAGAGAATAAGTTACTTTAAATATTAAGCTACTATTACCAAAAAGGAACAAGTCACTCACAGCCGAACTTCCTTCATAAAAAGCATCAATTAGCTACGTTAATTAAGTAATGTCTTCATACCGCTCACACGCATTAAATCACTGGAATAATCTTACAGGATGCATACCCCTTTCATTTGATTCCCATAGCCCATATGTCCTGAAGAAAGTACACGTGGTCAAACCCTTGCGTTAACATTAATGTCATCTAAAAAAACATCCGAATTGATAATCTCCTCCAATTCGGGAAGTCGGTTAAAAATTATATGAGAACGCATCAGAAACGGGGACGGACTTTATTTTGGGTTATTGACTTGAAGGAATTTTGGTGGCTATCGTTTGAAGAAGTATAATTGCAGTTGTTATCTATAAAGGAAGATAAAACACTGAGGCCCGGTGTCACTGATCACCGATAAAGTTTCAGTTAGTTATCTGATAGATAACGCTATCTTCCAGGTAAAGACTATTCCTCTGTGATCTGTGACCTGTGAAACCGGTGAAACTGGCCTTAAGACCTGATAATATCAGTAAAAATATGCCTGTAAGAATGTTATCAATAACTAATAATCATTGATTGAAAACTAATTTATAAAGTCATTGTAATCTAATGACCCGTTGGTTTTGTTACAAAGATCACCAAAAATCATGCAAGAATTTAAATTAACCCTCAAAACCCGCCCATCTCAAATCTTAATCATTTCAAATCAACCCACAAACTATCTCAACATCGAAAGGGTAAAGATTCCCATCAGATACGAAAGGCCACGTCCATACGTCATGACGCTATAATTTACAAAAAGGGTTAAAAGAAAAAACTTAATATAAAATGACACCCCACATGTGCTCTGTGAAGGCATCCGGCCGACCTAAGCGTCATTAAAACTAAGCTGTCAAACGAGAAATCATTTTAGTCTCATCCCGTATTATTTTATCTGTGGCTCGATTATAAACAGATGTTTTTCGACAATAAATCCTTGTCTTTATACAAAGCGTCATTGCACAAGTGAAATGGAACGTTTTTGCGCGTCATTATTGCGAACAATGCGTTTAGTTTTACGCTGTTATTATTTTCGCTGTCCTTGAGTTGATGTGCTTAAAATATCCTGTATGGATGTCAACATTGTCCAGTACATAAGTACTGAAGGACCTTGAGAATACATTTTCTCCAAAATTGTCTTTGTTCCATACATTTCTGTCGCGAAAACACATTATAAGTTGTTGCAATGTGCGTTTAAATGCAAACGAATGAATAATCACCAATACCCAGAAGTAAACCAAATATCATTTCAAAAAGTTATTATTCATCTTATAAATTATAACTAGACCAATCAGTGCCAAGTCATGCACAGGTGCTATGCAATTCGATTGTAGACTACAAAATAATAATCGATAAATAAATCAGCAGGCGCGAAATCATTAGATTCGTGACCCAAAGCGTCTCGATACAAGACCGAATTATCTTCAAATCGATCGTGGCATCGATAAGTTTATTTAGTAGCCCGATTTTATCATCGTTTAGGCCATCTTTGTTATTAACGATCATGGAGAACAAAATGACTAGCGGAGGTGCCATTACGGAAAATCTCCTAAGAAAGTAGTGCGCCAAAATGCGGGTAAACGGGGAACGAGGACGTTACTGTTTTCGTCCTTATACGCCTTCTTTGGACCAGACCATTTTTTGTAATACCAAAAATTGTTGACAAATGTCTCAAAGAATCCCTCGTTAGTTCATAACTGATCGTTTTGGTCATGCCCTCGGTACGAATTTGAACTAAAGCAGGCACTTGACCTACCTGTATTCTGGCATCTGCGTTCATCTTTCCTCACTCCATGTTAACGATGCGCGCTCAACCAAGATGGATGGTGCACGATTTTTTATGACCAAACGGGTCTAGTCCGATGACGAATGACCATGGGTTCAACCAAAAAGGTTTTGTTTAACTTCTTATTTGATAATGAGGTTTAATGATTAGAGGTAGATATGATTGATTTTGGAAAGATATTTGGAACATTGAGTTTTTTTTTTTAATAATACCAGAAGGTATTTTTGAGAGACTACAGGTAACCACATTAAAAAGTGTTCTGTTTTTTACCTAATTTCTGTCTTTACTAGATCTCAAACACGTTTGTTTACCGGTTTAACAATAAAAAGCAAAGACACGGTCAGGTACTTTTTCAATTACAAAATAATTTAAAAAAAAATCCAGATAACATACATAACGGGGTATTTATCCCAGCCGGGTTTTTAGGAAGGGTGACGTCAGCACCGCTGACGTCACCATCCGTATTATTTGCACTCATGATGTATCAGATAAACGAAACACAATTTTGAAATACAAAACAACTTTATTTTTATAACCCCTTTATCACTACAGTTTTGGTATACCTATAGCCAAAAGTAAATACACTCATACACTCGTTATAATCAATAAACACAATAATAATTATCAATAGCAATATAGCAATAACAATTATAAATATCAAAGTATCAAAGCACTCACCAAACGACCGTTCGGTCCAAGCGCCACGAGCAAAGTGTCCTAGTCAACTCGGTGAACGATGCAAGAAATCAACATGGCGGCTGAACGTCACGTTTTGGGGAATTTACAATAACACGTGTTTACTTTTTAATTCTAATAATTCAAATTGATCTTTCATAATTCATAAAGTAATTTTAAACGAATTGTCAAATAACTAACACATTTTAAAACACAGTAATAACAAAGCGGATATTCAAAAACCAACGATAAACAATGGCGGCTGTAACAACTACTAATATTTCAAATCCTTTTAAAAATGATCGTTGCTTTTTGAACCATTTAATTGATCAAAGTATTCTTATAGAATTACCTAATTAATTATCAAGTTCATTAATCAATTTATTTATCAGAACAAAGAAATGAAATTAATTAAAATTAATCATAAATTAGAAATAAGAATAAACTTTAAAACAAATGCGTCGACACGGCCATTCTGCGGGGCGGTGCGTGCTCTGCGCCTGCCTCGATTCTGAAAGTAGAAAGTTTTTATCTTTACTAGGTATCTGGATAGCATACCTAGGGTAGGTATTGAAATACACCTTTGAAATATAATTTTAAATTTGCACATAGGAATGAGCTGTAATAATGATAAGCAAATATGTTCTCGTAGACCGTGTTTATAATGCTCCACGCATTTTACACGTTTCATATTTTTGTTATTAAATGCAAATGTCTCCACGCATCCTTGCATTTTTGATTGATGATGTGGTCTGGGCGGTCATGTACGCCGTGGTCCACAGTACATCTTTGTCTTAGTAATGTGGTTATGGGCGGTCATGTACGCCGTGGTCCACACAGTTTATTGAGTTAAAATTTGAAAAGTATTGTGGCTGTGGTCTGGGCGGTCATGTACGCCGTGGTCCACAGAGGCTCTAAAGGAAATGGGTAGGACGATGCTGTGGTCTAGGCCTTTATTTGACCGTGGTCCACAGAGGCTCTGAAAATGATAACTTAGGTGGGAGATGGGACATGCAAGGATTAATACTGTCTTGTTATGTGAAATTTTTATGTTAGTTCATTATTGTTATTTTAAACTGGGTTGTTATTTCTCTGTTAATTCTCTTTGTGTTTAAGTTATAGAATAAATTATGAAATGAACTCACCGATTGTTTAACAATCAAACGTCATCGCAGCCTGTGACGTTGATGGCTGCGCGTCACTTGTGTTCGTCTGGGGCTGGAGGTCATCAGGGTTGTTTTGTTGGTCATCATCAGAGTGCGTCGACATGGCACCCTGATCACCCGGCTGCGGTGCCCGCCGAAGCTGGTCGTGAGCAACCTTACGAGGTCGTCCTCTTCCTGTTACTCGTTTAACGATGTATCTGTCCTTATCTTCAACCCTCACGATCTCATAAGGGTCACTGTACTTGAGGTCCAGGCATGTTTGATTACGTGGATTATTTTTAATCAGTACGTAATCACCTTTTTGAAATGGCCTTATCCTAGCCTTATTTTGATCAAAGCGTCGCTTGTCATACTGAGCAGCAGCTTGCATTTTCTGTTGGACTTGTTGGTCGAGTATGTCAAAATCAATAGTTTCTTCATCAAGGTTTACTAGCCTCAAAAGTTGTGGGGGTACAGTATGCTGTCTTCGAGTCAGGAGAGTGAGTGGCGCCATTCCGGTTATACGATGAGGAGTGCAGTTGAATGCCAATTGCAGGGCTTCCAAAGCAGTTTGCCAGTTCTCGGTTTCATAATTTTTAACCATGGTCAACGCGTTCTTCAGTGTAGCCATGACGCGCTCAACTTGTCCATTCGCTCGGCTAGCTCCTGGCGCAATCGCGTGAATGTTGATACTAAAGTTGTCACAATAGTTTTTGAAATCTCCCAGGAATTCTCTCCCTCCATCAACTATGACTTGTACGGGTGTTCCAAATAAATGGATCATGCGTTTTAATGCGGCGAGACAACTGCTTGGACTTTTATCATTTGAATAATTAAGGAGTAAGTATTTGGTAAAGGCGTCTATGATAACAATCACATACTCGTCCTGACCATTTTGGTTTCTAGTACCCAATTTGCCCGTAATATCCATATGGATAACTTGGAACGCCGTAGTTGGTTTTTGTATAGGATGCAGTTGAACTTGTGTAGCACCAGAAGGACCTTTTGACATTTTGCATACAATGCAATTATCCACGAACTTTCGAACGATTGAGCTCATCTTGTCGAACCAGTAGGACTCTCGTAATTTACATAGCGTCTTCTCCCATCCCGGGTGTTGTAAAGCAGTGTGATACGAATTTATTAAGCTCCATTGAAATGACTTCGGCACCACAATAGCTTCATAATTGCCGAATCGTGAGTCGGTAAGACGTTTCTTGAGTACACCATCCACCAGGACATAGTTCTCTACTGGATTACCGCTGGCAATACCATCAATAAGTAAGCGTAAGTCACTATCTCGTCTCTGCTCTATCTGAACCCATTCCTTATTTCTGGTCAAAGTATTGACTGTACTCTCCATATTTGGGTTTCTACTAAAGAAATCGGCATGCTGAAGATTCTGACCCTTACGATATTCTATTTCAAAATCATAATTTTGGAGAAACGCCCACCAGCGATGGATTCGTGGAAGTAAATCTTTCTTGAATTTGGACGCTTTAAGCGCATTGCAGTCAGTGATGACCTTAAACTTCCTCCCGTACAGGTATTGACGAAAATGTTTGATTGCTTTTACCACCGCCAAAGTTTCAAGTTCGTAGGAGTGGTATCGACTCTCTACTTCAGTGGTACGCAGGCTCATGTAGGCCACTGGATGATGTCGCCCGTTAACTATCTGCACCAACACCGCCCCGTAGCCGATGCTGCTGGCGTCGGTGTACAGTTCAATAGGAGCGTCTTCCTGGAATATCAAAAGGGTAGGCGCAGTAGACAAGTGTTGAATGACATAATTCCTAGCCTGATCATGCCTTGTATTCCATTCCCATTTTGCGTCCTTTTTAGTTAACTCGTATAGTGGTGTCATAACACGAGAAAAGTTTGGTATAAAGCGTCTAAAATACCCCGCTAACCCGTTAAATTGTCGTACTTGTTTAACAGTTGTGGGAATGGGGGCTTTCGTTAGGGCCTGTATTTTCGTCGGGCTAGGACTAACTTGACCGTCTGATATGATATTACCTAGGTACTCAATAGAACGCTTAAAGAAGGCCGTCTTCTCCACATTGATTGAAAACCCTGCTTCCTGAAGAGTCATGAGTATTCTCTCAATGCGTGACAAACCCTCTGAAAAGTCCTTGCACTTTGTGAGTACGTCATCTACGTATACTTGACATATAGGATTAGGCCCGTAAAGTAGAGGCCCCAGAGCTCTATTTATACATCTTTGGTACACAGAAACAGCGTTACTTAAACCAAACGGCATGGCCAAATACTCATAGAGGCCATCGGGCGTTACGAAGGCAGTTTTTTCAATAGAGTTTTTGGACACCGGTATTTGATGAAATCCCGCTGCCATATCAAATGTTGAGTAGTAGAAGCCCCCTGATAGTTGATCGATTTGGTCAGAAATGATAGGTAGAGGGTAATGATCCCTAAGAGTATTTTTATTCAGCTCCCGGTAGTCTACGCACATGCGATTTTGCCCGTTCTTCTTTTTCACTAATATAATGGGACTAGAGAAAGCAGAGGTACTCTCTCTAATGATATTATGTTCTAACAACTCGGTCACGATTTCTCTGACTTTTTCTCTTTCGACAGGACTCAATTTGTACGGCCTACGCTCTACATACCTGTTAGGATCTTTTAAACGGATTTCTAATTCACCCGTGTTAACCCGCGTACGCGGATATCCACGAATGAACAAATGTGTATACTTGTTCAACAGTATTTTTAACTCGTTTATCTGATCCTCACTAGATAAGTCGGTAATAAGTCTATCAAATTTTTCATCTTGTGAATGTATGTGATAAACCATCGGTTGGTGCAGTAATTTGGCACCCTGGGCCGTAACTAATACACTTAGGTATGTGTTCTTAATAAGGTTAGTACCGATCAACATATCAGAGCATATTTCGTAATCCGGAACTACATGAAACTGTAGTTCCACGCGTAAGTTGTCTATCTGACAAATTGTAGTTAAACAAGTTAACGACATCAATGTAAACTGCCCAATGCCCTTCAAGTAATGGACTTGATCAACGCGTTTACCCGGAATTTTTGCAGCCACCGACTCGCGTATCAGTGAACATTCCGCTCCACTATCAAAAATAGCAGTAAATTCAAAATTTCCAATAGTGACAGGTAACCAAGTAAGATTTGGTTTGCCAACGCAATTCACATTTGAAACCACTGTGCGTTCACGTTTAAAACACGTTTCATATGTATGCCCAGCTTTGGAGCAAAACGTACAGGTAGGTTTGACAGCGTTTTGCGTTTCACTATTTGAAACCTGACGCGGCTGTGGAGCTGTGTTTTTGTTCGCAAAACGACAATCACGTGTATCATGGTTAGTCCTCTTACAAACTTGACAATATAACTTTTCTGTCAAACGTGGGCGTTTGTTTGAATTCTGTGACGTCTGATTCGAATTTAAACGTTTTGTTGGACGTATTGATGAAGCTACAGAGATTAATTCTGGTACCGATTTAGCACGCGCATTTAATAATTCAATTCGTAATCTTTCGTCACTAACGCAGCCAATAACAGCCTCCACCGCGTCATCACTAGTCAGCTTATCTTTGGTGACACGTTGCCACAATACCCAGGCCTCAGATAGAAACTGTGCAATGTTTTTACTACTGTCGTAAACATGTTCTCGAAACCGAAATACATCTCGCGAATACCGACTTTCAGGTTCAAATGTCGTGATCAACACATCGCGCAGCTCCTCCCAAGACCCCGTGGACACTAACCAATTGTCTACGTATAACCTTGCACGACCTTTCAATAGACTACCTACTTTCATTCGAACATCATAATCACTGAGGTTGTACGTGTCCATTGCAGTGCTAACATGCTTACACCACTCGCGAATTCCTATATTACTGTCCGGGTCATATGACGGCAAAAATATATCACTGATTTTCACTTTAGAATCAACCTTCGTCATACGATCCGATACGTGCTTCATCATCTGCATCATTTGAGCAAAGAACTCGGCTGGAACCCCGCTAACAGAAGTGTTAGCTATGGGAATTGCATCAGAATGACTAGGAGAAGTGGGTGGTGATCCCACTTCTGATAACGGGGTATTTATCCCAGCCGGGTTTTTAGGAAGGGTGACGTCAGCACCGCTGACGTCACCATCCGTATTATTTGCACTCATGATGTATCAGATAAACGAAACACAATTTTGAAATACAAAACAACTTTATTTTTATAACCCCTTTATCACTACAGTTTTGGTATACCTATAGCCAAAAGTAAATACACTCATACACTCGTTATAATCAATAAACACAATAATAATTATCAATAGCAATATAGCAATAACAATTATAAATATCAAAGTATCAAAGCACTCACCAAACGACCGTTCGGTCCAAGCGCCACGAGCAAAGTGTCCTAGTCAACTCGGTGAACGATGCAAGAAATCAACATGGCGGCTGAACGTCACGTTTTGGGGAATTTACAATAACACGTGTTTACTTTTTAATTCTAATAATTCAAATTGATCTTTCATAATTCATAAAGTAATTTTAAACGAATTGTCAAATAACTAACACATTTTAAAACACAGTAATAACAAAGCGGATATTCAAAAACCAACGATAAACAATGGCGGCTGTAACAACTACTAATATTTCAAATCCTTTTAAAAATGATCGTTGCTTTTTGAACCATTTAATTGATCAAAGTATTCTTATAGAATTACCTAATTAATTATCAAGTTCATTAATCAATTTATTTATCAGAACAAAGAAATGAAATTAATTAAAATTAATCATAAATTAGAAATAAGAATAAACTTTAAAACAAATGCGTCGACATACATATTTGTCTACTTATTAAGGCAATGTTATATAAAGAAAGTACCTATTCTTATTAGTCATTAGTCTGATTATGTTAAGTCGCTTCGGAACTACAATTTTATTTACAACTTACTAATCTGCCTGTCATAAACCGTTGGTTGCGATGAAGCCAGAGGTCGGACTTGTTAGTACAGTCGACGACTTAATACCTTCTTTATTTCTTTCATTTTTATACCCTTGCCAAGAAAATAACACTTCAGAAAACAAGAAAGAGTAAATTGCAAGATAATGTTTGATTTTTGTGCTATCGTAGACTCGTAGCAAGCTTTGGTCGTAGGCCGTAGGGCCTACGCCGTAGTAGGGCGTAAAGCTACAAAACTACAAACTAGGTATACTGTTTTATTTTCACGTTTTAATGAAAAGTGGATTTTTTGGGTTGATTTGACTTTTATTACGTGGTGTGTAAGATGAATGTTCGTCGGTGTATGGTCTACTTCCAAAGGCTAGAATCAAAGGAAACTAATAGCTACAATACAAATTAGGCATTGTGTAATATTTTGTCTCGTTTTAGGGCGCTAAACTTTGTATTTCGTCAAAAAAGAAAGAAAGCTTAACATCTTCAAATGTAACCCAGCAGCTCAGTAGTTGAAGATGTACAACACCACCAATATTAAAAACAAATGATTCGCCTATCAAAACACTTTTCTATATAACAGTACATACCTAAACATAAGCAAAATAAACATCAGAAACCCGATACATGTACATGCTGTCAAAAATGTCAAGCTGACCGCAAGTGAGTTCTCATTACTGCAACTAACACGCGCTTTGGTCATCTGTGACAGTCTGCTACTTGAAATGAAAGTTTGGTAACACTTTCGGAATTACTGGCAATTTGGTTAGGTAAAACAGGGAAAAAGTGTATTAAAATTGTCGTAGTCTTCCAAAAACTTTAATATGCAAATAATGTGTTGTGCAGTTGTTATCTGATTATATTAAGAGCGAAAGAAGCATGAATTAATTGTATTGAGATAGTCATTCGTCGAAACTATGCTTCTTGTATCAATCACTGTTTATCATGCAAGTGTGTACTTTCATCAGGTTGCGGCTTTAACTGTGAGAAAACAGATCCTAGTATCTGTAATGCAATAATCACAAACAATCAGCCTGATTATCATACATATGTACATCTTTCTACAAATCAACATATTTTATATAACCCTGCAGATAAAATTCTATCTGCCCGCCATTTGCATTTCCCTTTGAGCGGTAAAAGAAAATGGTCGCATTTTCCCGCGTTTTTTGTGACGCCACAGACTCAATACGTCGAGAAAGTGAATCATTAGAAACGTGCTCATTTTATAAGTTCCTTTTATCTAAGAAGTTTTCACTCGACTATTAAAACCGTATTATAAAATCGACTATGAAACGTATTATGTCCGTAATGGATTTTGATTTCGTTATTGACGGCCATCTTGTTTTATTGTATTGTTATTTCTATGTAATGTAGAACTTGGTGACTTATTTTAAATCAATAAGAAACAAAAGCACTAATATTAACCCCTATGTTGTTATCTAGTTTGTCTGACTTTTTCGTTTCACGGGGTCCATCACATAATGTAGTGCGACTGAAACTACCGAAACGTCTCGCGGCGCACAACGTGACATTTTATTAAATTCTTATTCGTTTGGCGCAGCGAGTGTTATGAATCGCGCGCGACACGCGATGTCGCGAGCGACCCGCGCGCCGTCGCCCGTCGCACGCCACCGCGCTTTGTGGCGATGTGCTCACCATTTATCACACGATACCGACCCGCTCCGCTATTCCTACGATTAACCAAGAATTTTGGCACATTACCTTACGAATTGACATGTTCCAAATAAGTTTATCATTCGACAGTGGCAGTAAAGTTGATTTAATTTGTTTCCAGACACGACAACGCCGTATGTCCTGTACAAAGATGGCGTGGAGCGCGCGCCGCCGGGCACGCAGTGGGGCGGCGGAGTTCTCGACGGCGGCTACCAGCCCATGCAGCACCAGAGCCCCGGCGGGCCCTCGCCGCAGCCCGAGCCCCAGCTCGCGTCGCCGGCGCCCTCACCCTACCCGCCCGCGCCGCCGCCTCCCGACCAAGCCGCGGTCGCAGAGGACGCCGCTCAGCAGCTCGCTCAACAACAGGCTCAGCAACAAGCGCAACAGCAGCAACAGCAACAACAGCAGCAGCAACAACAACAACAAACTTCTCCCGAACACATGCAAGTGGAGCAACAGCTCCAAAGCCAACCACAGCCGCAACCTCCTACTCAGGACCATCTCGACCGAACGCCATGCTTCGTCCCGCAGCCGGACCTGCAGCAACAATATACGCCGTACTTTAAAGAGGCCAGGCCAGCCAGTCACATGCTCGGCACCGGTGGCTTCCCGCTCCACTACCTGAAACAGAACGGTGGTGTGCTATCCCTGGAAGGGCCGCTAGACCAGTACGCGGCGCCTGACCTGCGTCACTTGCCAGACATCGTGCAGCCCGAACAACCAAAGCCGCGGAAGCACAACCCAAACTCGGAGCTGCGCCTTTTCAAGTGCCTGACGTGCGGCAAAGACTTCAAACAGAAGTCGACGCTGCTGCAGCATGAGCGGATCCACACGGACTCGCGGCCGTACGGGTGTCCGGAGTGCGGCAAGCGGTTCCGGCAGCAGTCGCACCTGACGCAGCACCTGCGCATCCACGCGAACGAGAAGCCCTACGCGTGCGTGTACTGCCCGCGCTCGTTCCGGCAGCGCGCCATCCTCAACCAGCACCTGCGCATCCATTCCGGTGAGAAGCCATATACGTGCGGCGAGTGCGGCAAACATTTCCGCCAGAAGGCCATCCTGAACCAGCACGTCCGCACACACCAAGGCGAGCGCTATTCACACATATATACCCCCCGGCCCCCGCGCGCGCCGCCCGCACTGACCGCGCCGGTCACTGCCGCCGGCGCCCGCGCTCCCCGCCGCCCCCCGCACCGTCGATTCGGTCTCGCATCCATTGGCCTTCCTATCGAACAAATTCTCGGTTCCCTCGTCGCCCAGATCGCAGGGCGCCCGCGAGACGCGGAACCGACCGCCGGACGCTCCCGTAACCGTTCCTAGTTTGATTAACCCACTCGTCGGTTACCCTTGCTTTCTCATGACCCACTCGTAACTGACGTTTTCTGTTCAATGTTTACAGATGTTTCACCACATCTCATCTTTAAGAACGGGACGACGCCAACCTTGTGGCCTCAGGACGTGCCGTTCCCTGCCGATGATAACAAGGAAGAGATCCAATCGACGTTCGGCGACGCGGACGGACAGAATGGCGACCCCCGCGGTTCCTGCTTCTCACCAGGTGATACGGCGCAGTACCCTGCTTACTTCAAAGATACGAAAGGTCTGAACCACTCAGTCTTCAGCTCGGGTCTTTCTCTGCAATATTTGAAAGGCGGCAAGTTACCAGATGTACTTGGAGGGCGAGCGATGCCCTTGTACGTGCGCTGCCCGATCTGCCAAAAGGAGTTCAAACAGAAGTCCACTCTGCTACAGCATGGGTGCATTCACATAGAGTCACGTCCATATCCTTGTCCCGAGTGCGGCAAGCGCTTCCGACAGCAGTCTCACCTGACGCAACACCTGCGCATCCACACCAATGAAAAACCGTACGGCTGTGTTTACTGTCCACGATTTTTCCGTCAGCGAACCATCCTCAACCAGCATTTGCGCATTCACACTGGCGAGAAGCCTTACAAGTGTACCCAGTGCGGCAAGGACTTCAGGCAGAAGGCCATCCTCGATCAGCACACGCGGACGCACCAGGGCGACCGGCCCTTCTGCTGCCCCATGCCCAACTGCCGGCGGCGGTTCGCCACGGAGCCCGAGGTGAAGAAGCACATCGACAACCACATGAACCCGCACGCCGCCAAGGCGCGTCGAGCTGACGCCGCCAAGACCCCGCGGCCGCTGCCGCCCGCCGCCGCCGTGGTCAAGCCCGAGCTGTACTTCCCGCAGTGCTACGCGCCGCCCTTCCAGCAGTTCCCGGGGTCGGGCGCGGAGTTCAAGCCGGCCGTGGGGCCGGGCGCGCCGGTGGCGTGCCTGCCGGCGCAGTGACCCGCGCCGCCGCCGCGGTGGCACCCGGCGCCGTCGCACGCGCACCACGACCTGTACGCCGCCGACCGCCTCTACAACTGAGCCGGCGGCCCCTGTATACGTGTCGCGCCCGCGCGGCAACCAGTAGTCGATGTATCAGTCTCCGGATCGCTGTAAAACGAGCTTCGATCTGTAAATAACATCCTGTTTATACTGTAACGGGAGGTCTGTCGCGATGTACAGTTCAAACGTTCATCACGTGTAGTGTTACCGTCGAAGAAGCGAGTACAGTTAGCGTTTTTGCCCCGTAATCGTTAAGTTACCACGTAAGAGTTAGTTTTCTCGGTGATTCTTGATTCTGCTGAAAAAAGTTCGCAGACGCTCCGAGGGGATCTAGCCAGGAGATTAGGATTTAAAACACTTCGTTGAAATCTAAAAATTAAGAATTGATCTTTTACCACATAACAATATTTCGCGATGAATGCTTCCGGCGCGACTTTGTGCCTAATTGTAATAAATATACATATTTTGTAGACGTATTAAGTTAATTTTATTTACGAGTATTAAGAGATAAAATCTGGCAAATAAATGGGATTTTATACGGGATTCCATGATGCTCAAAATATGTTAAAGTAACGATAAAGAATGATATGAATTTATGAGATAGCTGTAAACAAAGTTGGGACGCAAGTCTAACAGGGGAGATACGAACATCGTCGAAGTAAACAATCATGAATGCAAACCAAAAACGTAGGTTACCTTTTGCCATCAACATAATACTTTGTTAGTGAGACAAGGTTCTGTTCCGTTAACGAACGCATTTACTCTTAATTAACACGTGAGATTACAGACATGTCTTCGTAACACTATAGGTGCCAAATAGTGTAGTGATTTTTAAATTTTTTCTACCAGCTTGTATTATAGTTGGGCTAGTTTAGGTTGTTACCAGTTTTTTCAACGATGTGACAAAATGAGATGCATTTAAGAGGAAAAGGTCGGACTGAGAGAGGACTGTGATAGCTAGGTAGGTTAGGTCTATTTCGCTCATTTTAGCGTTAAATCTTCGTGTGCGACGTGATCGAGTAACCGTTGCGGGCTCAATGTATGTTTGGAACTTTTTTTATTCTGAATTTTTATTTGAATGTGAGTCGAGTCTATATCGAAATCAATTATGTTAAATTATGTTCCTAAATTGTAATTATCTAAACGTTTTTGTTCGGAGTCCGGCTAATGGCCGGCCCGGCGACTTCTTTTGCTTGACTGATTTGATAACATTATTACGATGAGTGAGATTAGTAAAATTTACCAATTAGGGAACGTGTGATTACGCAAAGTGCTTTGTTGTAGTTGGATCCAAGGGACGGAGGGTACGCCAGAGTAAATCTTATTTCTAATTTAGCTTAGACTATCGATTTTTCGAATTACCAAGCAATTCGATCATTCATCGCGAAATAACTTAGAATTTAGGAAGAATAAAAATATTATATGAATTTGTGACACTGTTGGAGTATTCTGGTGGCGGGATTGAGAGTGTCCACTTGCAAACACAAGTTAGAAGTTAGCTCAGACAGACCCACACTGTGTGACAGACAGATATATCTAATGTATCTGCTTGATTGAATTTCATAAACAAACGCGTCACAAGCGAGTCTCACAGACTATAAACTACGCGGCCGCGCCAGGATATTCCAACAAACTTTTTAACGTTTTAATATCTCTGTTTGTATGTATAGACCACTTATATAGCTTATTTTACTATATTATTGTGATGGTTTCGTTTTCCTACCGCATAATATGAACTGTTAATTAACTAATAGGTGTAATAGTAAGGTGGAATGTGGGAGTCACATATGATACCATTTTATTATTTGTCACTAGCAAGTGATCGATGCAATATTATTATTTAGTGGGTTTATTGTGTGTTGATTTTACGACGAATTTATCGCATTGGGCAATTATGAAAATTTATCGGTTGTTAGTTGTGAACGTCGGCGCAGGCGCACGCTCTGTCAATCTGTACCAGTGATCTGCGGAACTGTGTTAACGAACCAAATAATGTTGTATACGAAACCAATCGATTCCGAATCGAGTAATACGCACATGCTAGCTTTAGATTGTACCCGTCGATTAACGTTCCGAGTGGAGCAACTTGAGCCGCGTTCACAGCTGGCGCCACCAGTAGCATTTTATTTTCCATTTTGATTTTCCTATCAAACTTTCGGAGGTTTACAATTGAAAAAAACATCGTTATCGAAGAAAATTAGAAACATTTATCTTCCGTGAGTAAAGTTTTCCACATCGTTGACGTGTGATCCTCTGTCGGGGACGCGCCGCCGCCGCCCGCCACTCCACACAATAGCCTAAGATTCCGTTCAGTTATAGTTTTACACAACACAAGCAGCCTTATACAATAATAGTAGATAAGTATTTTTATACAATAAACGATATATTTGTTCCACGGGGCGGGGGTGGCGCGGCGACCCCAGTACAAAGTTTGAATACAAACATACAACACAGTGCCATAGCCGAGATATAACCTCAGATTTATACTTATTAGATTTTTATACCGATACAAATGGATTTAATTTTTAAATATAAAACAAGAAGTGATTAAGTATACAGAGATTACAGATGATATTTTATACATTTATTACATACAATATTATTAAAAAGGTAAATGTGAAATAGTCTTAAAGTTAGTGTGGTACTCGCGACGTGCGCAGTACTAAGTAAATATCGTAACTTACGAGTTGTGGAAAGTTGATACGAATCAAACGGTTATCCATTTTGCACAACTTTATAATATCTGTCTTCTAATGAATGTTGGTTTTTCACGTTTTATTTTCCACTTACTATAATACTTACATTCAGTGTGGTTATTGTAAATACATATCATTGGTAATTTTTGAGGCAGTGTTGCAACGCATGACTTGTTTGGTTTTTATTGAAACCGTACAGTTGCAGACAAAAGATGTAAGCCAAACGAGTTGAGGTAAACCATCGGGTTCGACGGAGACGCGGGATGTAGTCACAGTTCGCAGGAACGATATCTATCACTACCAGGCTGTTCTGTTTGTATTGCTCACTGTTTTGTTAAGTTTTGCTCAATTACACGTGTATGTATACCTATAACGTTAATTTTATTAGTTTTTTATCGTGTACTAGATTTTTGTAAAATATTTTTTTTGAGAGCACGGTTTTGCTTTCTTATGAAACTATTTTTAAGTGCTGAAAAAGTATGGTTGTCGTCAGACGGCCCAGGTTTTAATGAAATTAATTTAAATTGGCAAATCTTGTAGTTCACAATATGTAATTCATTGTAAACAGTATGATGCCGTATATAAACGTGCCGTCCAGTTCTGATCGGATACAGTGCAGTGTCCGCGCTATTCAAGGATTATGTTCCCCGAGGATTCATTTAATCACATTAATTAGGTTTGAAGCATGTTCCTAACCTTTAATAATACGTAATATTTATTTATGAATATCTACAATGTCATTTCTTACCGACTACCCGTAGGTTTAGAGGTAGAATCTGTAATCATTTTGCCAATTCTTGTCTAACAAAGTTTTCCTTCAATGGAATTAAATTCCAGCACACGTTTATATCCACATAGCGTCTTGGAGTATATTATAAACTTCGATAGCAAACTAATGCAATTTTACCAATACTTAAGCGAAAATAATCTTCTTCGTATTTAACGCAGTATCAATACGCCTACTTAATTTTGTATATTTTTAAGTTGTTAAAAATATTAAAAGGAGAGAATAAGATTGCATTGTAAGCTATACTTTGCATATAACATATTAATTAACAGAATAACGTCAATTGTATGAAATACAATGTCAGAGCAATGAGAGTGAAACTGGACCATTGCTAACTGCGAAACGCTAATTAGTTAAGTAACTACATCCGAAACATGACAGTTTTAACTGATTCCTTTGTTTAATGAATGCATTTAATTGTGATCTCATTTTGAAAATTTTCTTACATATAAGATATTGGCGGATGAAAGTCGACCATCAGTTCAGTTTCCCAAAAACTGGGAATTATTTAAAAAATCACATATCCACATGCTTAGTAATTTTAAATTTGCATGAAGCAATATATTGTAAGTTATTGTGTACTCGACATTACCATTTATGTTTGTGTGAAACAGAGCCAAGTTCCCACATTTGGATAGTATACCTAGATTATGGTTTGGTCGCAAATAAAAATCAGTATCTGTATGGAACCTACATAAATATTATATCAGGAATGTTTATGTCAATGCATGTTAAATGAGCTTAGTGTAACGATTTAGTTTCATAGACAAGTTGGCTACGAATTATTTATACGTCTTCCATTTTCAATGTAGTTATACTACACACGACGTTCAGTAATTTGTGTCACTACTTATTTAGTTTCTCGTAAATTTCGCTTCACACGGTGGAACAACACGCTGTTTCACCGTGTGAAATCGACCTTAAGTGTTAATTGCATAATTTGTATAGTTTAAAAACATAAAATCGTATATACTGCAGATAGTGCAGCTCCAGTGCAATACACTTGATTTTTGGCGATATTATTGTATAATTTATTTTATAAATGACTTATTTTAAAAATAGTTGTTAGTGTTAATAAAATAATTGGTAGCCAACATAAAAATGGCCTATAATAATTTCATAAACTTAGTATACACATATGATTGTACCCACTGCCACTCGCCAACCGCTGTCGGAAATAATAAGGATACAAAGTAATAATTTTTTATCACAATAGAGACTTGTTGAAACAGTTCCACAGTAAAATAAGTGTTGTTGAATTTTTTAATAAAATATGGACATATTTAGATTAATGATCTTGTAGTCTGGATTGAGTTTTTTACAGATTTTATTGAATGCAACGTTTTCGTGTATGACAATGATGAAGTGACGTCGCCTATTCAGCTTATTTTTGCTACAATACTTATTTTAAGCCATACAATAACAGTTTTAAATATAGTACAATACATATACAGAATATACAATTATATACAATAGACATATACAATAAAGCGGTGATATTATACATATTTTATTTAAGAAGCGTTTTAGGCGACGTACCTTGAGACATAACTTGGTTTTATTCATGGGTGCTGTTATATCATTAATTGTACATATTTATTGTAATATACAATAGACTGGTAATTTTACACTGTTGTTAGGTTTCTACAGAGGTATCACCTGAGGCTGTTCCATTACTGATTAACTAACTAATGTTTTCTTAGTCAAACATGTTATTAACGTGAACACATCCTCTCGAGCCGTGGTTAGATAACTATATTTTTATGTTGCGGTAACTTTATAGAAGTAGAAAGGTGATCGGTTATAGAAGCAGACATAAATACAGATAATATAATGAAAGATGGCGTCAGTAATCAGTAAACGGCAACCTCAGTCCATATGTTACAATAGAGTATATTTTCTTACATGCCTACAGAGACGGAAATAGTAGATACTATATGAAATTCATTTTAGACAATCCCAGAATACAAGATCGAACTTTTTACACACAACAGTTGAGAACATCACTTCAGTTATTTTACATATAGCATTATTACAATATTTTATGTTCGGAGAAAACAGTTGGTTGCGATATGGTCACAGAGATCCAGGCGAAAAATTGAAACGTTGGCAATTGTCAAAAATTAATATTATAAACAAAAATTGTAAATATATTTTCTAGTTCTTCCAAAATGAATAATATCAGTATTAAATACAAAATTCAACTTTGGTTAGGTCAAAAGTGTAATTGTGTGATCTATAGAGAATTTTTGCATTAGATTTTTCTTGGATATAACTTTAAAGATATTTTAATTATTTTTTAATTAAGTACATTATTTTCTTTTTTTTAGATTGTATTTTACTTGAATTGTAATGATCTTGCCTAGACTTGCATTTATGTTAATTACTTATGAATTATGATACGTTTGAAGTTGATACCATCGTATTTATGTATATTATTATTGTATTAAGGGTTTTGTTTGTTTTTTTTTTTTGTCATTAATAGAAGTAAAATGTTGTAAAAAGTAAGCTCGTTGTATTTTATCAAATAAACACTTTTTAGTCCAACTGAAGCAATACGATGCAGTTTTATTTAATTTATGTTGGTTTTTACCCCCCACTATGAATACGAGCATGTATGTGTTAATATTTTCTCATTTCTTGAAGCTATTACCAAATCTCGAATAATTAAATTAGTAGTATAATAAATTTGAGAAAAATGGAGGGAAATTCTACACAGGTCTTAATAAAAACACATAAAAAATATAATTCAAAAATTTATTCATTACTCACCACGTCTAACCAACTTCGCTATTCTTTCCTGATTCTTATAAATACATAGATCCATGAATGTCAAGCTTAACAATAGACAATGTCCCAGCATATCTTTTTCTAGATCCTTCTGTGACCTGAACATAGATTGTAGACTTTCAGGAATGTAAGCATGGGAGTTTTTTGGGGACTTTTCTGAAAGGTCTCGAAGTAACATTTCTACTAATTGGTCTGTTGAGACCCGTTCGTTGCCGACTAAAGTCCCGTAGAGCCTGAAATATGAGTTTTTTGTAAATAGGGGTAGTCCTAAAATTAGTACCGGATTAAATTATATTTGACACGCTTATTCATTTAATTATGTACATCCACCCTGCTAGGTATTTATTTCTTCTGGCGACACCAAAATTAATATAAAAGGCAATATTAGAATATTGTCATTGAGACTTGCAGCGCCCTCTAGCGTAGTTACGTGTAATTAACTGCAACTTTGTAGCGCCATCTGTCGTTACTAACAATATAACTCTGGATGACGTCATAAGGAGCAATTTTCAATCGTTAGGATTTTTTTGTGCAGAAAAAAAACACAGCCAAACACACAGCAAACATAGCCTAAAAAAGTAATCAAGAAAAATGCCTACCTGTATGGTAGAGTAGGTCTCAAAAAATACACTTTTTGCTTTAGACTGACGTTTTCATTTTCAAATGATCTGAAAAAATAATCACATTAGTGTAACAGATCAGGAACACTGGGACTAGAAGAGTATTTTTTAAATTCTTACAATGAAACTATTTTTTTCATCTGATAAGCCCAGTCTCAACGTAGTTTTTAAACAACCTCAAATCAATTCAAACATTCAAATTTCTTTTCTACCTTTTTTTTCACTTTAAGTTTCGTTATCCATACAAGTTACGTTCTCCACTCCACTATACTTGGTAGAATCTGGGCCTTTTCTATCTATCTACTTTTTACATTACGACTAGCTAACTTACTTCACCAAAAAATACACCAAAAACTTACTGTATCCCATTACTTCTTGCATTAATCAGAGCTATAATCATGGCAACCATTTGCGCTTTCTGCAGGTTGACGGCCAAAACCTTCGGGTTGTTGGGATCGCTGCCGGCGGCGCGGAGACTCGTGGCTTCGGCTTTCATCACGTATATGTCTGCTGCAGGCAGCTGTTGGGTTACCCGCCATGCCTGTGATGGTGTGAAAGGTTTTTAGAGCGGCAAGTATTAGGCTCTAGACGGACGGACTCCATTTCAACTGCCATCCAACTGCAAATTCCAGTTCATAGGCAGTTTGAATGCAGTTGACACGACTGCAATAGAACTGCAAATCAAACGTGCAGTCCGACTGTAGTTGAATTGCAGTCGGCGTGCAGTCGTGTTCTTTGCAGTTGGATTGCAGTTGAAATGCAGTCCGTCTGTCTCGAGCCTTAGGGTTTGTAGAATTCGGTTATACGTGTAGATAATACCCAAATCAAAAGACTATGGAGAAGATGCACTAGCGGAGATGTCTTAACGCAAATCTCCTAAGAAAGTACGGGCCATAATGCGGGTGTTCAGGGGACAAGGTATGTTGCTAGCTCCAAAGGTTCCAAAGAACCCACCCAGTTTTTTTAAATAAATTTCTTCTTAAAACTTTCCTTCCTCAGTGCAAAAGACCAAGTTGTAACATTACTAATTCGAAACGTCAAGCTAGTTGTACGGTTTCTAGGAGTGGGTCTTACAGAGAAGAAAAACTAAGAAATTCCATGGATAAGTACTCCTTAAATAATGTGTCTATTTAGACTGGAGAAGAACTTTGATGGGCTTACAATACACCACAGAATCCCAACCAATTTGAGAAGAGAACTTGTCAAGAAAATTTGACAAGAATAAAAACTTACAATATCCAAAATATCAGTGATCTGGAACTTCTTGCCTTCAGGGTAGTCAATGCCATGATACCTCCAATCTTGGACCTCATAGCTATTCTTGTCTATTAACGTCCAACTCACCGAGTTCACTGTTATGTACAATGATAATACTGTATTGCATTCCTAGAAGAAAGATTGAAGATTAATTTCTTTTCTTTTAATAAAAGCAATGATGTAATAGCTAGAAATCAGGCAATGGTGAAGTAGACTTAAACTTGTGAATAACATCAGAAAATAAATGTTTGTGTACATAAGGAACTGCATTAGGCAATTTATAGCAATATATAAGAAAGTACCTACATAAGGGGAATATATAGCAGAGAACATAGGGCAGTATATAATTACGTACTACACATAACAAAGCAATAAGAACAGCAGCTGTGTGCAGCTGCACCTATGTGAAGCCGCTTTGATGAAGACTAATCCAGTTCTTACCAATTATAAGAGAATACAACTAAGTTTAGCAGCATTTGGCTAGGTACAAATTGCTGTAGCTAATTAAACCACACTTCAAGACTTACCCGTAACATATACAGCTTAAAACTAATAAGGAGGATCAAAAATTTGTTCTCATTGCTGTCAGGTGGTAAGATACCTTTTTATTAAGCCCTTAACTTTTTTTCTTAATAGCTTAGAGGATTTTAAAAAGTCGTGGTGGCCTAGTGGGTAAAGAACCAACCTCTCGAGTATGAGGGAGTGGGTTCAATTCCAGGTCAGGCAAGTACCAATGCAACTTTTCTAAGTTTGTATGTACTTTCTAAGAATATCTTAGACACCAATGGCTGATATAAAGGTGAAGGAAAACATCTTGAGGAAACCTGGACTATAAAGTCTGAAATCACCAACCCGCATTGAGCAAGCGTGGTGAATAATGCTCAATCCTTCTCCGTGTGAGAGGAGGCCTGTGCCCAACAGTGGGACGATAAAAAGGCTGTAACATAACAAGCTTAGAGGATATATTTATTTACCTTTATAACATTTTCACTTAAATAAGGATGTAGTATCTGCCCTTTTATTTTGGTCCCAGCTTTTTTCTCCTTAGAAGGTCCACTTAATATACTGTTGAAGAGTTTCTTTGCCGACCTTTCAGAAAATCCCTCAACATATTCTAGTTCTGATAGTGATTTTAGTTCCCCATTACTGGTCTTCCATTGTGCAAACTTTTTGATATTTGATTTACTTACTTCATAACTGAAACAATTGGATATCAAAGATATTCAGAATAAAAATGTTAAATGTCAGGTAAGTCACGGACAAGTAAAAAAGTAAGGTGAGCATAGAACCTAGTTCTTAAAATAAATCTACTTCCTGAAAATAAAACGTTTTGCACAAATTTACTTTGTTTTGGACTTCTACGTGGATTTTGGATAAACCCATTCTGTAGTGTTTAAACATAAGACAACATTATTTTAAATAATAAAATATACATTGATTTCAGGACAGATTAGAAAGTGCATACATAAAAAAAACTTACCTAGCTAAACTACTAGAATCTGGATTGTTTATAACCTGTAATATTTTCTCCTTCTCTGTATCATTGTATTTACTATCTAACCCCTCACTGAAATACTTTCTAGGAACGATTGACATTCGGCAGCTCAAGCATACTGCGCTCTGAAAACAATTCATCATGCAAATTATGGCTAATTTGATAAAACTGCTAACTCAATCTGATGCAACAAACATGTACCTTTGTTGATGTTTTCGCTAAGTTAAATAACATTTTCTGATATTCCACAGGTGAATTAATATAAAATGTTTATTTTTTATTCATTTATAACTTAATATAGCGTTAAGCGTTAATAAAGCAATTATTCTCATTGTTTACAATTTACATAACCTATTTCGGTTTTTCAATTGACATTAACATTGTCAGTGTCAAATACATATGGAGACAATTTAGAGCAGTTAACTAACTGGAAGGATTCGAATTTTGAGTTGGTGGTGTTCACATGTGGTTTTCTTCTCAACGCAAATTTTGAGCTATATTTGTGCTTTTTTGGTGTTTTCTGTGGTGCCTGCTTAGTTTTGAGTGTGTTTTATATGTAGATTTGTGTTTCATTATTCATCATTTCATCATTTCATCTGTAAGTAGTCTTGTATTTTAATTAATTTTGTGCGACGTCGGCGTATGCCAATAAATAAACATGGCGGACAAACAGGGGCCGCCGGGACGCCCTCCCGACCCCTCATGTACTTCTGCAATTGAAACAGTAATGACCGTCCCATTGTCTAAATTTGAGGCAATGGAAGCGGAAACTTCAACTCATAAGAGAAAGCATCCTAGTCAGGACGAGGATGTTACTGATGTTAATAATGTTAATGCTACAAAACGCGACCGAGTCACCCCTCCATCATTGGTGTCACGTTCCAAGTATACCAACTTAGATAGGGAGCCATATCTGGTATATGTTTCCTTCACGGATTCAGACTCCACTTCTGGATCCACCCTTCACCCCATAAGATTTGGTCAATTAATGCAAAAATTAAACATTAAGAATATTAAATTAGGCGGGATCAAGAGAATTGGCAGAAATAAGATCTCGGTGGAGTTTGAAAGCCATGAGGATGCTAATATCTTTATTGAAAGCCCAGCTATTAAGCTCAAAGGTTTTGTTTCTACTATTCCCACCTTCAACATCACAAGGATGGGGGTAGTGAAGGGTGTACCAACTGATTGGTCAGAATTAGAGGTCATCGATAATCTTAAGTCCCCCCATGCTAAAATGTTGAAGGTGAGACGCTTAAATAGGAGGGTTGTCAATGAAGGTAAGTCGGAGTGGGTCCCTACATCAAGCGTGGTCGTCACATTTGATGGTCAGGTCCTCCCGGATCGCGTCTTTTGTTTTTATAATTCGCTCCCTGTGGAGACATATAACTACCCCACTGTTCAATGTTATGCATGCTGCAAATACGGGCACACTAGACCCAATTGCAGGTCTAAGCCACGATGCTTCCGTTGTGGTGGGGATCACCTTGGGGACGGTTGCTCTGTTGAGGATCCCAAATGTTTATATTGCTCTGGCTCTCATCCCGCTAATAGCAGACACTGCCCAGAGTTTATCCGTCAGAAAAATATCAAAGCGTCCATGGCCAAAGACAACATTTCCTACTCTGAAGCTGCCAGAATTCATGCCCCTTCCTTCCGTTCCTTTGCAGATGTTACAGCTTCAACCCCTATCACTCAGACTATTCATCAGATTCTCACACAGGAACCTCGCTCCCCACGTCCCTCCCCTAATTACATTTCTCACTCCCAACCCTCCACTTCATCATCCTACAAAAAAACTATTTTGACCCGCCCTAAACCTCACCCCTCGCTGCAGCCTGGCTATGACCGAAGGGCTCACCAGGACATTATTAATAGCTTCTCGTTCTCCCCTTCGCCTAATGGTTGTGCTCTTCTGGATTCTCCTCCTTCTGAAAAAGATCATGTACAGACCATACAATCTATTATACGTTTACTATCCTCTCTACTCGTTAACTTTCCTCTACCTGACCACGTTGCCACAAATTTAATAAGCTCCATTAAATCTCAGCACATTCCATCTTCTACAGTGGAATACCAGAAGTCTGATCCCAAAAAATGAAATTGCTCATTTAATTAATCAGTACAAACCGGCATTGTTTGCAATTTCTGAAACATGGCTAAAGCCACATCTCGTGTTTAATATGGCTGGGTATAGCGTGCTTCGGGATGACCGTCTTGACGGTTATGGCGGAGCGGCTATACTGGTTAATAATGTTCTCCCATTTTCCCCCTTATCCCTTCCCCCACATGGAGATGAGATTAATGCCGTAGGTGTTAATATTGTCGGTGTTAATGTTATTTCTGTCTATATACCCTCTCCTGATTCCTCTTGTTTCCAGTATATACGTTCTATTTGCTCTTTATTTTATCCTGTAATTTTTCTAGGTGATTTCAACTGCCACCACTCTCTGTGGGGATCTGACCATTGTGATAGTGCGGGTAATGAATTAGTGAATCTGCTGGATGACTTGGGGTTATGTGTTATCAATGATGGATCTTTCACGCGCCTTCCTAGACCTGGACAATCGCTAAGTTGTTTAGATCTAACACTGTGTTCAGCCCGTTTGGCCGCTGATATGGTATGGAAAAGGCTTAACCTAACACATGGTAGTGACCACTATCCTATATGTACTACTCACCACTAGGTGCCTTCCGCAAAGGAAAGCCCCCTCTTTTAAAGTACAGGCTGTCTGATGCTAGGTGGGACCTGTACTCTCAGATCCTTGAGGACGCAATCCATACCTTGCCCCAGGTGTCTTTTGACAACCTTGACGTCTGTATTTCGCTACTTTCTGATGCCATTTCATCAGCCGCTGATGAGAGCATACCTCTTAAGAATCCGGCTTCTGGAAAAATATCATCCCCGCCCTGGTGGGACCGCGAATGCACCAGCATCATCAAACTCCGCAATGAAGCTGAACAGAGCTATGCTCTCAACATGGCTATTGAAAACCTGGTGGAATATAACCGGATTGTTGCGAGATCCAGACGCCTACTTAAGAAAAAGAAATATGAAGGTTGGAAAAAATTCTGTTCTTCGCTTTCCCCCTCCACTCCTTCTTCCATGATTTGGCAAAACTTTAGAAGATTTAAACGTGGTTGTTCTGTTCAAAATTCTTCAACTATCCCCATTGACCTAGCAGATTCTTTTCTTTACAAGTTAGCCCCTTCGTCTGTCCCTTTGTAACAGAATGCCCTTCTGCTCCCAGTAGTGAGGTCATGTCGGTAGACCCGTTGGAAGCCCCTTTTCCATTAATGAACTCAATGCCGTGCTCCAGCATGTCAAGGACACTGCACCTGGTATCGACGGCCATCCATATTCTTTTATAAGAAGTTGGGTGCCTGCGGACGCCAATACTTGTTGGACATCATGAATACTTGCTTCACTCTGTCATATATCCCTGATAGCTGGAAAACACAGTTGATCATCCCCATATTGAAACCTGGGAAATCCCCGGATAGTCCAGATCACTTTCGTCCTATTGCCCTTTCTCCAGTCATAGGCAAAATTATGGAGCATCTTATTAAAAACCGATTGGAGTGGTTTGTGGAGAGCCGAGGTGTTTTATCTAAGTCGCAGTTTGGCTTCCGAAAGGGGGCAGGTACCATGGACAGTGTTAGCATCCTGACAACTGATACCCGGATAGCATTCAGTAGAGATGAATCGGTTTTAGCGGTCTTCCTAGACATAACAGCGGCATACGATAATGTCCTTCTTTCGGTTCTCAGGGAAAACTACGGAAGCTGGGTGTTTCTGAACGGATGCTGCATTGTACATGTAACCTGCTCTCTGGTCGTAGGGTCAAGATTCGTATCCCTGGAGAAGATTCCAATTGTAGAACGGTCTGGCGTGGGCTTCCTCAGGGGTCCGTTCTTAGTCCGCTACTTTATAATATTTACACCTCGGATCTTCATGATTCCCTCAACTTGGATTGTCAGATTCTTCAATATGCGGATGATCTGTGTTTGTACATCCCTACTTCATCTATTGAAAGAGCTAGTGAGTCCATGCAAATATCACTCAATTCCTTAAATCAGTGGTTAATTGACCATGGCCTTGTACTGTCTGCTCCAAAAAGCTCTGCGGTTGTCTTTTCACGTAAGCGTACTGTTCCTCATGTCAGCCTTAAAATTGAAGAATCTCCCATTGAAGTTGTTAATAATGTGAAATTTCTTGGGGTTATATTGGACTCTAAATTGTCAGGGTGTTTCATCTCAACTACATTAGCCTTAAGTGCGAGAAGAAACTTAATATGCTTCGTGCGCTAGCAGGAGTCTGGTGGGGTGCTCACCCCTTCACCCTAAAATTGGTATATAATGCTACAATAAGAAGCTTGCTTGATTACGGCTCCTTCTTATTTGAACCCTGTAATAAAGTTGCTATTGCTAAGCTGGAGGCCATTCAGGCTAAATCTCTTAGAATCGTTTTAGGGTGCATGAGGTCCACCCTAAAAACACCTTGCAAGTGGAGAGTGGCGACCCCCCTCTTCTCATCCGTAGACAGTATTTAGCCGACAAGTTTCTTTACAAGACTTATTTCCTCAGTGAGCACCTGCTTCTGCCTAGGCTGTCAACTCTTGAAGGCCTATGCAGGCAGAGTGATTACTGGAGACATAAAGCCCTCCTCTTTTAGTTAATTCCTTTCGAAAAATCCTTGAAATTAAGGATAATTCCTTAATCTCTCAGCAAGATAAACTTCCCTTGTATTCCTGCTCCTTTGACACGTGTAACTTTGTGCCAAATGTCTCCTATATTGACATTAGGAAAGATACTGCAAACGCAAATGCCCATTTTCTCTGCACTATAAATGACAAGTGGCCTGATTATTATAAATTCTATACGGATGCTTCAAAATTAACCACTGATGGAAAGACTGGTGTTGCCGTATACAACTCTAACTCTCAGATATTTCTCCAATTTCAATGTCCTCCTGAGTCATCGGTGTTCACGGGAGAGTGCATTGGGATCCTCGAGGCATGTTTATTTATCTCCTCTCACCCTGCTATTAAAAAAGCAGTGGTTTTCACTGATTCCAAAGTGCCCTGGATGCGATTGTTAAAAATTCGTTTAAGGACCATCTCCGTAGCCCAATTATCGTTGAAATTAAATCAGTATTGCTTTTGTGCTCTACAAAGGGCGTGGAGATTGTATTGGTATGGATTCCTAGTCATGTTGGTATTAGAGGTAATGAAATTGCGGATGTATCAGCCAAAGGTGCGATTAGTAGCAGCATGGCTGATAAAAAACACTACTCGGTGCAGATCTATGACCTGGCTCATAAAGCTAAATCAGACCTATTCCAGTCCTGGCAAACTGACTGGTCCGAGTCCAGTAAGATGAAAGGTGGTCTGTTTGCCTCTATTCAACCATCCATTCCTGCGAAGCCTTGGTTTTATAAACATAAAAAAGTATCCAAGACCGTTATTTCCGTTATCTGCAGAATACGTATTGGTCACTGTTGCTCCCCAGTTTTCTTAAACAAAATAAGAGTTCGGGACTCCTCACTCTGTGAATGTGGTCTAGATGAAGGCACGCTTGACCATATCTTTCTTAATTGCCCCCTGAATGATGCTTTCTCTTTTGATCGTGTCATTGCTAAACTAAAAATTCAATACCCGGTAAATGTTCGTCATCTTCTTTCATTCTTTCCTAACCCTCTAATGGTAAATGCTTTTGTTAGATTTATTTCTTCTAATAATGTTAAATTGTAACAGTGTTTATATCTTTCATAATGGTAATATGTAATGTGTATATAATTACTTGTGTACTAAGTTAATTTTAGCAAATTCATTAATTATAGTGTATGTATTTTGTTGCAGGCTCGATATCCTCCACCAGAAAAGTTGGAATTATTTTCTTACATTAATTTCTATATATTTTTCTTTTTCTGTTTCATATTTTCCCATGTGTCGTCACTAGCTACGCGAGTCTGGCAGAAATTGCCGTCAAATACGGCAGATTGCCATAAAAAAAAAAAAAAAACTAACTGGAATCCTAATGACCAAAATCTCTATGCTAGTGAGATGGGATAAATCGTGAGTCGTGCTCTAGTATTTGATCAGCCACGTCTCTCTGAAGGCCGGCTGTTTGGTGAAGTACTTAACGCCACATCATCATCTCCCGAGCCTTTTCCCAACTATGTTGGGGTCGGCTTTCAATCTAACCGGATTCAGCTGAGCACCAGCGCTTTACAAGGAGCGACTGCCTATCTGACCTCCTCAACCCAGTTACCCGGGCAACCCGATACCCCTTGGTTAGACTGGCGTCAGACTTACTGGCTTCTGACTACCCGTAACGACTGCCAAGGATGTTCAATGACAGCCGGGACCTATAGTTTAACTTGCTATCCGAACACAGTACTTAACGCCACAAATAGTGGTCTTTTAAACAATTTGGTTAAACACGCAAACGACAAAATTGAGGAACACAAGCATGTACATAAGTGTATGAGCGACCCTCGCACGTACCTACCGGTTACCAGACATTGGTGTAGGCGCGTCGATGGCTTATTCCATAGAGGAAAGTATCGGGCTTATCCATTTTATTAACTTCTCTAAGTATGATAATCATCCTTTTTCGACTTACCCAAAAGAGCGACATCTGTCAATTTCTCACTGAGTTAAAACTATTCAAAAAGACATTAAAAGTCATCTGCCTTGGAAGTTATCACTATTATTCATAGAGGTCGCTAGTAGCAAGTATCGAATTGTAAGTTGAAATAATCATCTTCCTTGAATGCAATGGACAATGAATGCGAAACAGTGTTGACGACTGCATCGGGCTATGTCGATAAATTATTTCAGTGTTGTTTTGTAAATACCTAGTAAAAATTCAGTATTCTCTGAATTTACATTTTGTTACATTTGCTGTGGTTGATAGCAAAAATAATATTAGGTACCTTTCTCGTTTCCCTAATTGTAGGTAGGTACCCAAAAGCTTCTACATTATGCAGTTTATTATTTGTTTATTACAGAAAGTGGGAGAACCTTTCCTGTGGAATTCCTCTTCTTTTTTGTTTAGATTTTCATTTCACTAGGTTATTGCGTAGAAAGGCAAGAAACCCATCGTTTGCTTGAGTTACTTCGAGTGGTCTTTCCAAGGATCAATGTCACAAATTATTATAGTGACAGTTGATTGACCTCTTGATTTGAAAAAGGAACTAAATAAAACACAATCAAAAGAAATAGGAAAGAAAACAAAATTGGCTATTGTCAGTGTCAAAAACGGTTTTTATTTTGTAAAAACACATAAAATACACTTGATCCCTGTTATGGGTAAAATACGGTTAGTGTTGTCTCGTCAATGATCGAGAATGGACATGGGAGAAGTAGGTCATTATAGTAGAAGTAGGTAAGTACTGAAAATGTATGAATCTTCCGCGTGTAGGAGTGAGACAGAATTATAGAATTCTCTCGCTTTATCTCACGAAGCGATGTACAACAAAATGGCGTATTCCCGTCGGCGCTCACCGCGCGGCGACACGCATACGTAGGTTGCATTTGATCATCTTCTTTCCTTCGAGAGAGTTCGGTGACGGTTGGCGCGCTAATCCGCTGTATCACAATTTCTCTATTCTTAAGACTGGTGAGTTCAGCATATCTTCTAATTCTAGTTAAATGGCATTTTTATCTTATTGCTTGATTAACCCAAAAGTTTATAGTTCAGCCATTTTGAAACCAAGCAATTCTTCTATCATGTGACAGAAGATTTGATCGGTCGGATTCAAATTCTATTTTCATAGAGGATGAGATGATGGATTGATAAAGCGATAAGATAAAAATACCTATTCGTTTCAATAATTTAATCATTTTCGAAGGATTAGCAGATTCCTCTTGAAACTTCTTTGTTTCTATTTCTATCCTTTTATGTAGTGGGGGCACTTACCTATAGGTAGGTAAGTAGGTACCCAGGTGGCTAAGCCTGAGCTACCCAATTTCATTTTTGTCCTTTACCTACCTTTTCCTTACCTATTTTTCTTTGAACTAAATTTATCATAGTGCTAGGTAATGATGATAAAATGGTAGATATTGTACGCTTAACTGTATCACCTATTAAAGGCGATGTGGCAAGTTGGCAACGTCGCATACTTACTGTTCAGTCGACCAGCCTAAGCTGACATTCGGTACGCCTCAAAATGGACGCTCCGTTTCGTCCGATAACTAACAGAATAGCAATTTTTTCATGACATTTTGTTTCAATACACATGAGCTAAGTTAGGCAGTCCACGTGTTATATTTTTTTCTCTAGGAATATATATATTTTTCATCAAATACCTTTCATAGCGGGCGTGGCATTGAGTGCAAATTGATAATATGCTGGTCGACCGGTTGGCTAGCAAAGCCGTCACGAACTTGTTTGTGCAGCGTTGCCAGACCGCTACTTTTACCTACCTATCTAAGTACATTATTATCTTTATTTCTGCCGTTTATGATAGGTGGATTATGATGAACAGCTTTTTCTTTCTGTGCTGTAGGACCTAGTCCCCAGCTGTTCCTGTTATGTAGGTATTTAGAATTCTGCTCCGTGGTGCTTATTTTTTCCTTTGTAAGTAAGACCCTGATGTCTTCCAATCAAAATGAAATTAGGTACCTAGCTTTTCAATTTTAAATAATGAGGTTAAGTAGGTTCCGATTCTAACTTTTGATAATTATTTTTCATACTGCCATGTCACCTTGCTAAAATTTATTTATGTCTAGCTAACTTCAGCCATCTTGTTTTCAACCCACTTTGTAGTTGACGTAACTTCAGTTGTCTCGCTTACACCGTCGACATTGTAAACTAAGCGTCTATCCGTCTTTGTTTTACGCCATTTTTATTCTTCATAATATTTCTGTAGTATCTATTAAACGAAATTTGGAAGTACATTCCTAACAAAAATATTTTCTAACTTTAGCCTCTGCACACCATCCCTAACCCATCGTTTATGATTTTATTCTTTCTGAGGTTCCGACTATATTTGTCTCGTTGTAGATTCATTGACTAGTGTCTTCATCCCGTTGTATCGCGTAACTGATCCAAAACGGCAATGTATGTAAGCCATTGTCATAGATTCGGGCGATTATGTCATGTTATCGGGGTTCAATCATTCAACGTGTAAGTATGAACAAGATAGGTCAGAATAATTTAGTTACTATATCGACCTTTATATGCCCGCAAATGTAGCTTCTTTTTAAGCAATTAAAAGAAGATAAATATCGTCATTTAAATAATTAATATTACAAGAAGATAAACATTTATTTGGACCGTGTCTGGCATGCAGAAAATTCATGGTAGAGTGACGATGATAAGCGGATCAAAGATCATTATGAATTGACACATGGAAAAAATGACCTGAACAGTAACTAGGGGTAGGTACCTAAGGGGTAGGTAACTGATGCTTCTACGCCAAAAAATATATGCGTATGCCTTCTGCTCCAAATTCCTGAGTTTCGATTCCTTTAAAATATTTAGATCTTGCTGAAATGCTTGAATTTTCCAAATATTGCTTTTTTATTTGTTGCCGATGACGAATTTTTAGCATAGGTAAGTATAGCAAGGTCGGATGACATTTTAGCGGCTAAGAACTATCGATTAGCTTGGATGATTTTTGGGTATTAATGATATTTCAGTACAAAGTATTGTCGATGTGCGAACATTCTATTTTTTATAATGACGTATATCTGACGTACAGCGTCGTTCGGCTCCGATCGGGTAATCTCGGCTCCAAGTCGAACGACCCACTCGCCACGGGCGAAGTTGTAAGAACGGCAACGTCGCCCATTCTCTAACAGTTCACAATATGGAACTACTTTTGTGATTTTCCCCCTTTTTTTTCTTTACCCCACTTACTTTTTATGATTTACATTAAAAATAAAGAGTAGGTAGCCATAATCGACAACCATAGACCATACAGTTAGGTAAAATTGTACCTATAATTCTAACTGGCCCAGGAAAAATATAAATAAAGATAATAAGAAAGAACGAGTCCGCCATTACGGCAACGTTGCTGACATTGACTCATGATATTCGTATTTGGTTGCGCGTTCAAGTAGCTAGTTTAGATCATAGGCACTAAAGCCTAATTAAATAAATGCTTTTGAGTTCATTAACATCCAATTGTGATTTTGAATAACCTATGTTTAAAAGTTATTAAGTATGTAGTACTTACTTAATTACGCTATTCTGGCCTTGGCGGCTTGATTCAGTTCATAATAAACAGAAACAGAAGTAGAGCGCAAGAGAATGAGAGACCATTATCGCAACGCGACCCAGCTGTATATTATGCCACAGAGTAATGAACAAAAAAACAGAGCAATGTTCACCGACTATCACTTGGGATTTGCGTTTTCTGTCTACCACCAACAACGATTCATCTCGCTATCTCGCTCTGTGGCCGCCGCTGGTATTTCATCGCCCCAAAGTGGAACCTCTGTGCGGCACATAATCTGTACTTTTAGTTCGTGTTTCGCTTGTCGCTCTCCGTCGGTAAAACTGGCAATCGGCCGCCATTTTCTTCTCCCTCTATCTGCTTGCAGTGTCGTTTCGAACGCGGAACAAGACAGTCGTATATTGCAGTATTTTGTATTCTTCTCGTTAATTCTTCTACTTCTGTTATCTCTTGCGCAGTCGTTTAGGTGAGTCATTGTAAACATTTGGCACATATCTACCTATTAGAGTAGAAACATTTATTCAATTTAAATCTTGAAATGATTTTGAACAAATTTTTGTTTTTATTTTTCATTCTTTTATTGTTGTTTTGAATTTAGGTATTGTAAAATTTAGACGATACATTTTTTTGTAGGTTCTGATAAATAGACGGTGACTATTTTAAGTTTTAGTTATTTACGAAAATTTTATGACGTTTGAGGTTATTTGATCTGTCAAACCACCTCAAACAATTGTAGTCTTTATGCGCTACATTTTAGCACTTAAAATTGCATGTATTTTTTTTTAGCTTCATTTGTCACATGACTTCACTTGTTTGATTTTCAAGAAATTTGTTTATACCCGACCGTTTAAAGATGATACCAACCTAATTATTGTTATTTTGGTTTTTATTTTTTATATGGTTATTAAGGTATTTCTATGACTTCTAGAAAAAATAATAATTTAAAAAATAGTATTGATAACACGGTCTTCTGGGGATAGACTGCTTGCTAGAACATAAAAGTAATTATTTACGGCCTTTGCTCCTTGCTCAAAACTTCTCATATTTTTGGGATTCCGTTTTCGTATGTTTACTGTCAGCTGTCTTTCGTTCAATAGCGTCCCTTGCGCACTGCTTTCCACATTCACCTCGTTCGCTGTCAGCCGCCCTCCTGGAAATATACCCGTCTCTGTTCCTCGCGTGATACGCGCGCTTGGAATGAACGCAACGACAGTCTCTCATGTGTTTCGTCATCGAGGCACTTGGCTATCAGCGTTGCAGCTCAACACCAAGCGAACGGGGAATTTATTCCGGTATTTCGCACGACAGAGCGGACGGCGGCCATCTTGGTTTGATGATCCGTAATGTTGTATTGAATTTTAGAACATTTCAACCTTCTTTTGATGGAGCGATTTCATTTTTCGGTTGACAGATTTTTGTTTCTTACCAAAAATCCACTTAACTTTCTTGGGGTATCCATATTTTGACGATAACTAGCTCGAATTCTTCCAAATTACTTGTATTTATTATTATGGTATGGTGATCTAACCTAACCTCTGACTTTTTGCGATGGATTGATTGAGCGAGACGGCACAAAAAAGTTCGCCAGAACTGCTGTTTCTGGAGTAGGCCGATAATTAAGAATACCTACCTACCAAATTGTGGTACTTAACCTGCCAAGACAGTAATTCAGCATTTGGGAATGACCCGCCCTTCGTTATAGCCACAACACTTGATCCTCTGAGTCCCGTTTAGTTCGAGTTTAGAGGACCTTTCACATTTTAAGATAGAATAGGTATTAAAATAAAATATTAGGTAGGTACATTAATACACCTACTTAACATAAAAAGGTGTAGCTATTCATTCATAGTGCCATGGTCATGGCCATGCTCATATTTCTTATAATTTCTGAAAGGAATCGCATAGGTACGGTTCCTCACTTTTTTACTTTGGTTATTTTAGATCAGGCCCGTGTTGTTAGTAGGTACCCAGCAAAAAGGTACCCAGGTGTGCTTTGGCCGCGTCCGAACCGAGCGCGCCTCAAAGGCCAGCATGATTGAAGGGATAGAGTCCTTCGCCCACAGTGGTAGAAGTTATTTAATAATTTAACATCCTCAATAAATTGTCTTCCGAATTATTAGATAATTAATTAATTACTCTTCTATCTAACCATCCCCCTTATTCTGTATTCATCGCGTTACTTTGTATTTTGTAGGTTATCTGTCAATCACAGTCTTGTTTGTCAATGTCAGTGTTTATTGCATTTTAGGGATCCGTAAGAAATGGTCCGAAGTTACAGTGACAAATACTCTCTATTTACTTTTGTTGCCTACGTTGTTTTGTTTTTTTTTGTCCACGTTTGTCGTGCTATTTTTAGAAATCACGTATTTGCAACCTATTAATAGACCATTTCGTACTCAGTTAATAGTTTGGGCATAAGTAAAAAACCGATACCTTATTGATTTTAATTAAATTCGAAAATGAATAATACTATTTAGGAAGCGACCATTAGAGTATCAGTACAGTTTAAAATAATTAAAGTGTAGACATCGGATGTGTTGCTATGCGGAAAATCCCGGTAACTGCTGAAAATATTTACGTAAAATTTAGAAAGGACATTGAGGGAGTTATGCCCAGATCGGCGGTTTTAAACACGGGGATCAGCTGATGATGAATAAACGTCATTCGCACTTTTCACACTTTTTCTGAATCTGAATAGAAGGATATTGTAGACAAAAAAAAAGTGTGGCCAATTCGCCATATCATTCGTTTATAGTGAATTCATAGGCCATTTTAATTAAGGATTCTTCCATAAGTAATATTTATTATAATAACTGGTTGATTGTCTCGTCAGCTAGAATTTCGAGATATTCTCTATTTTGGTACGAGAGAAAAGTTCGAAACAAAAATTAAGAGTAATCCCCTCAATGACAAGTTCTTTGAAACCACAGATTTGGCATATCTTTCCTTGATAATTTACGTTGTTTTTGAGAAGAACACGACGTCTTCTCTCTTGACATATAACTTTCGTCACAAACCTATTGAAATCCTACGCACCATTACCTAATTTATTTGTGTTAACGGTCCTTAGATATTCTATCTAATGGCTGATTCAGGTCGTATTTCATTTAATGTGTTTTAATCAATTTATTTAGATATTACCATCAGTGCACGGGCTACGTTTACATCGATGATGTAATTATTATCGCACATAGAAATAAGAATTTAAAAAATCTTTTGGCATTAATGTTTTTCGTATTTTTTTTATGAAGATACCTACTTGTTTTTTTTTAAAGTAAGCCTTCATCTTTCAATAACAAGTGTACCAAAAATGTGTAAAACAACTTGATAAAACAACAAATTATAATCAATTATTATTTTAAAAATTGCCCTAGATTTCACCATATTCAGGTTTAGGTCCAATTTCATTCTTAATTTAGGTCAGTTTTCCGTCAAGGGAGACCTCGGTTAGTGGTATTTGCCTGTGGCTGTTCTTTCTCTCGCTCAATGCAAAAAGTTTTGATTTATTTTTGTTTGAACTGGATTTGCTATCGCGCGTTCTGATTTCATTTACTACCTACGCGATTGCTAATACTTCTCCGGGAAAGGCCTTTGAATTCGTAGGAAATTCTATACACATTGTTATTTGGGGTTAGCGGAACATTCCCACTGGTCTGCGAAGCATCGATCTCTGACGCTCTCTTTCCGTCCCGTGGACCTAGACTGAATGTCCCTCTTTGCCTTTGCTCCTTGTTATTCCAGATTTAAAGACTTTAAAGTTCTGGTTATTTCTGTTTTTTTTTTCTCGATGTGTCTCTAGAGGCCTTTGTTTATAATTTATTCTCAATACGTCCATTACAGTGAGGGATCGTTTTCCTTAGAGGATCAATTTTCGACCGACATCAACAGAAGCTATAACTGACCCGTTTCTGTTTCTTTATTGTTACTACGCGATATTTATAACATTTCTGGAGAAGAAGAAGATTTAATTTGTTGTTTTTCATACATAATTTGTTAATTCTGACTAACGTAATCATAATGGGATATAATAAACTTTAACTTAGTATCTTATACTGCTGGGTTTCATAGATTTTTTTTACTCAGTCGCCATTGATCACGGTATTTTGTTCCGCGCATGCGGTGTCGTGATAAGTATCTCCGTACATCTAGAACTGTTCACTTCCACTCAGACTGCTAGTGCTTGGCTGGATTTCATACGAAACGTTGGACTCTTGTTGGATTGTTATTGCAATACGCCATGCTGACTATAGATGGCGCTATTTTCAATGTCAAGTGGTACTATAGAAACTTGTAAATAAATATGACAGTTAGATTTTGCTATAGTGATTATGATAGTAAAAATAACTATCTTCTTTTTTTATAAAAGTTATTTAGTTTTGTGGTTATTTCTGTTTCAGGCGTGGCGTCTTCATTATTAAAAATAAGGAAATGAGAAACAATGCAATTAATCCTCGATTCTGAGCCCGCTTTAGCTATAGAGAGAAAAATGTCCGCGATTGGCGATGTACATAATGAGAAAGTTGGAAATGGTGATACTGAAAAACTTGATGAAAATAATTGCAACGGTAACAAAGAAAACATTGCCGACGCTAACATTATTACTAATGATGAGGTGAATAAACAAGTTGTAAACTCAGAAGTTGACACTTCAAACGACTCGGCTATTGAAACAAAATCCGATAATGCTGAAGAGGACAATAGGAACGGTGATGTTATAAAAGAAGCATCTAGCGCAGATAATGGAAATAAAGGCAATCTAGAGGCAAAAGATGGAAATAAAGAAGAATCTCAAACTAACGGCATAAGTGTAGAAGCTGAAATTACCGATAATATTATTAATGAATCTGATACGAAAGCTGAAGAAATTGTAGACGAAATTGCGGAAAATGAAGCCGTTGTCGTTGAAAAGGAAAATTTAAACAAAAATCTAGAAGATCCAGAAAAAGTTTCGAAAACTGTAGCGAATTCTGTTGAAATGACGGTTGAAGCAAATTTACCTAGTGCTAAAAAGGATACTGAAATCGTAGAAAAGCCTGTCGAAAAGCAAGAAGAATGCGACACAGCAGATTTGCCTGGTGATAAAGATGACATTGAAATTGTAGAACAGCCAGTTGAAAAGCATAAAGAATGCGATATTACATTAGATAAAGATTTAGAAATTCAAGCCAATACTCCCGAAAACAAAGAAAAACAATTAGACGATAGCAATAATGAAAAATCTAAACCCGACTGTGATCCTTCTACGCAAGATGACATGGACGTCGAAGAGGTTGTTGAACCAGCAAATACTAAAGAAATTGTTGTTTTAAAAACAGACGAAATTTCCACTGCCCCTGCTAGAACGAACAATGTAAATAAACCTATTATTGTATGTAAGTTATCTAATACTCTTGATATACTGTCTGACGATGAGGATGAGGCACCCCCTGAACCTCCGCTGGTTGTGGATGCAACTGAGAAACAATGCATTAACATAGAAGATGACGATGACATCATGCTTATTGATGAGGACACAAACAAGACTGAAAAACCTCAAAATGTAGATATTAGTAATAAAGAGGAAACTCCAATTAGTGTAAATGAGAATGTAACGAATTCCGAAACTGGAGAAAAGATCAGTGAAGAGGATCTATTCGCTAAGACTGAAGATAAAGGTTGGTAAAATTGTTTACTGTTCAGCACTATCACTTTCACCAAAAAAAAAAAAAACAATTTATTCGGATTTAAAATAACATATTAGATGTGATCCATTGTATGTATTATGTATGTTCATGTATTTTAACTTCTATTTTACAGAATTGCCGAAGACGGAAGATGGAAGTGATTCTATTAAGATCAATGAAAAGCAAGAAGATTCCGAACCTAAGTTAGAATCGGATGCGCCGCTAATTCCAGAGAACTTTTTCAAAACTGCTAAGAAGAATTTATCAGATATGACCCGGGACGAGTTGGAGGAATTCTGCATACTTAAAATAGTAGAGAGCATTGTCGACCGAAGTAATTTAAGTGAAATTAAGAACAGACTAAAGACTGTGGCACAGGGAATCGAGGAATACAGGAAAAAAGCAATGATGCTTTCAAAGCAGAATCGGGATCTACAAGTAGTGCTAAAGTCCATTCAAGAGGAACAGAAGAAGGTGTCACCAGAAACGCCAATAACGCCCCTGAAAATTACGCGATCAGTGGGCATGCAAGTTTACATGGAAAAGTCGGGTGCACGGCGAAAAAATGTCACGCAATTACAAAATCCCAATAGTGCTTCCAACAGACAGAATGCGAAAACCCCTGGTGGGCCGGCCACTAGCGGACGTGCTCCGAAAACACCGGCAGCTACACAAGCCATACCCGTCCCGAGACTAGTGCCGGCTAGCAACAACCCTGCTATGAAGTCTCCAAGTACCATACCTATGGTTAATCAGACAACCCCTACTAAAGCTGCCACTGCCATCCCGAACGGAGTCAAATCCCCTATGCCTGCACAAAAAGTGGCTGAAAAAAGACAGCATAATAGAATTTTGTCTGTGACAGTAGACCTGACTGATGATGAACCACCAACGAAAGTGAACAATAGGACTTCACCTGCACCACCAGTCAGAGTTGTTCCCTCTCAAAATTTAATGGCAAGTCCTAGACAACCGTTTGCAAGCAATAGTAGTCTTCGAAAAGTGTACATTCCTATAAGTGGTCCTCAGACTCAAGGCTTAAGACCTGGACAGACTATCATGGTAAAAACTGTTCCTGCAACGGGTAAGTCACTGAACTATGGTTTTCTTTATATTGAATATATTTTATGCAAGTATAAACAGTTCCTCATTTTTTTCTCTTTTTTTAGGTTTAAGACCAAGGGGTCCTACACCTCCAGTGCCAAGAGCAGCAGCAGGTGCAGTCAGAATGAATAGGGCCCAAACTGGAAGGCATCCAGCACCATTACCTGACATCATGAAGCAATACCAGCCACCAAATTGGAAAGCTTTGCCGCCTGCCCCAGACCTAAAACTGTCCAAAGTAGAAAATGGCATAGTCATCTCTTGGAAAATTGAAGGTTATCAAGAAGACAGTTATGAAGAAATTGCCAGTTATCAGCTTTATGCATACCAAGAAACATCATCTCCACCTAGTACAGCATTATGGAAGAAGATTGGAGATGTGAAAGCGTTGCCTTTGCCTATGGCCTGTACGCTGACCCAGTTCATGGCTGGCTTCAAATACTACTTTGCTGTAAGAGCAGTAGACATCAGATCTCGTCTTGGCCCCTTCAGTTTACCTGGGAGTATACTGCTGCTGAATAAATTGTAAGACTGATAAAAGTGAATAGACAATTTAGTGTAGTGTGGTGAACTCAGTGATGTGGAATTTTACGTGCCCTGGTTGTTTATGTTTATTATTTATTGAGCATGTTCGAGTCATTTTACTAAACAAAATTGTAAAGTTCCTTAATTTGGTCATTGTAACAATTACCATGACACTAATTAGGTGTCTATGGTATTTTTACAATATTTAACACTTCTGTTGAATTTTGTTTTAACAAATATTGTACCGTATTCTGCTAAGTTGACTGATATTGATCTTCTGAACAATTTGAGATATGGTAGTTAAATTCAAATAGTTTTTACTGTAAGACGATATTCTAATGTAAAGTTGTAATTAAGCTTTATCACATAAATACTTAACATGTGATTATAGATTCAAAATCTACGAGTATTTTTATTTTTACAGCTTTACGGCATTAAAGCATGTATTAATAACTGTTCATACAAAATTATTCAGTCATCTAGCAAATTAACACTGAATAATCTTAAGAATATTTGGTTGAAGAGCGTTGCATGTTGCATCGCAGGTTATGTGATGATCAATCAAATTGATAATAAATAATGCAAGTAAACGACTTTATAGCAACGAGATTTTTTGTTAACTTTTTTATAAAAAGTCTACGTTATCAAAATTCTTAAAATCGACGTCATAAGATCATTCACTACAATTTATTGAAAACTAGTTGTTTTCTCGCGGTTTCAGCCGCGTCCCGTGGGAACTACATCCTGTACCGGGATGAGTGATGAGGTACTCGGGAAGAGTGTAGCCTTCCATCAGTGAAATTATTTTTAAATCGGTCCAGTAGTTTCGGAGCCTTTGGGGTACAAACAAATAAAAATATTTCCTCCTGTAGTATATTGGTTGGTAGAGTAAAAATAGGCCATCCATAAACAAGTTTTTGTTTACATTCTTTCGTTAATCTCTGGTGCTACACATAGACTATATAAGAAAAAAAAAAGTTCTTGTCTTTGGTTGAATGACATTTCAGAGTTACCAGATAAGAAAAAAAATACTAATATGGTAGGTTTGGGTTGATCATCAGATTTGATTTAATTCAATGAATGATTTTCTTTTTATTTTCTTTGATTGTTTTCCCAGCTGATGACTAGGAGGATCGATGACGCTGACCTAGGAACGTCAATGCAAGGAACGGAACATCATATCATTTTCAGATCGTATAACGAAACGTTTTTTTTTATCAACAATTAAAAATATAGAAAATAGGAATAAAATTGGGATAAAAGAGGCCATCAGATAATATCCAAATGTCCCGAGAGATTTTGTCCAGAAACAATTTGTCCAGAAATCTGAATTCCTTGGATCACGGTCTCTGGTTTATCAAAAATATCGTACCTAAATTCTCACTAGCTTATTGTACCAATAACAATATTAAACTGCAGTAAATAATTGTTGGTACGTATCGTTGTCACTTAAGTCAATGCTATACATCAAATCGCAACTATTGATGAAGCTGCAATTGTTAAATTTGGAATACAAAATTGTTATCATATCGTTTCATGTTTCATCGGGTATAATGTAAAGAAATGAGAGATGATTTATTAGCTATCTAAAAAGTTCGCTTCGTCATCATAGTAATAGTAGATTTGATACTAAAATAAGGGCCACCCCAGCTGTCAAATTACTGTCAGTCAGCTGGAAGGTTTTCCTATGGTTTTCCTTTTTGTTCGGCTGGCAATAATTCTGTTCCAGTTTTCGATAGGTTCGGGTAGCGGTGGTTCGCTCGTGTGCTTATCGTTAAAATTTTAAGGTATTCCAACAAAAAAGACGCAAAACAGTGTTCATTATTTGTAATTTAGCCGTGAATCGATGTTGTTTCTTGTGAATACTAGGAAAGTGCAGTAAAATTAGTGTTTTATTCTGGTCTTGATGTAGTTTGACGTAGGTAGTTGACATATCATTTCGCAAGTAGTCTCACGGAGGTGGTTTATTTGTGTACAATCTGTTTCTGTGGTAGATATCCGCACGGATTTTAGTGATTGGTGATAAGTGTGGTTTGTGTTATAATCGAAGGATCGAGTTTCCCTGGTGTTGTAAATGAGTAGTGCGTGATGTGAAGGTGGTGAAGTTAATCCAGTTAGCGCGTTACGTGTGGTGAGGTACTGGTGTTTGTTTGCGGTTCCTGCGCCGTGAGAGCCATGCTGGCTCGTTTGTCCCGCTGCGACGTTGATGCACGACCGGTATGGTGACATGTTTCTTGTTTTTCAAGCAATCTGTGGCTTTTATTTGCTTTTAGAGTACGCCGTAGCATTTTGATGCTTACTTTAGACGATGTGCAATCTCGACGCACTTGTTACCACTGATTATTTTATAACATTTAATCTCAGCAACAGTATATAAGCAATTTCGAATTATTTTGCTCATTATGTTAAGTTCCAGATGCATATATTCAGATTAGATTTCTGTCTACATACATGATTTAATTTTATAGATAATTAATATTATAGTCGGAGAGGTATAAATGTAGTATTGCTTCACCTATTTGTTTTATAAATATTATTATAGTTTTGTTTATCTATTTCGTGTGTACAAGTAACAAAACATGTGCATACCAATAAATTGTTTGGCAGTTGATAAATTGAGACAAAAACTGTTTGTTTACGACTAAGGGGCAAAAAAAAAGGTTTCACTCATTGGTTTCAAATTATTAATAACACCAATGCCTAATGATATGCAATGAGGAGTTGAAATTAAATGACTTTGAATAAAGTTGAATGCACTACCTGAATAAATAATATTTAGGTAAATTAATTGACAAGTTAACTGAAATTTTTATTTTAACTAATGGCATGAGACCTGCCATAGAGTTGTACCACTTTCTGGGTAATCTACAATTATCTATAGAATTAATTAATGTATGGAACTCGTTTATTTAACAGCTTATGTGCACAGTTGATGAGAAAAAAAAATAGAACAATCAATTACATAGGCTTTGCTTATTTCTTCTAGCAAGCATTCAGTTAGCCACCTAGTAAGCCTTTTCACTTTTCAAATAATTTACAATAGCTTGGAAATTCCAGCGAAACAATTATATGATTCAATGTCTAAGAGACACTGGAAAATACCATTCCATCGTTATCTAGATAATCTTGCATAGAAACATGAAATTATTTACATGAAGAAGAAAATTGATACTACTGTTTACTTCATAGTAAACAAAATAACTATAGTTTGTCAACTGTAAACATTTGTAATAACAAGTCTTCTTCATCTACAAATGAATCTTGTTTAACATCCTGCCAGTGTTATTTCACACCATGGAAAACAAAATGACTAGCGGCGATGCCATAACGGAAAATATCCTAAGGAATTACCGCACCAAAATGCGGTTGTGCCGGGGACGAGGAACGTTACTGTCTCAGCCCTTATATGCTTTCTTTAGAACTGCACATTTATTGCAATATCAAAAATCATTCACAGATGTCTCAAAGACCAGAACTCCTAGTAAATTCAATCATCATGGATTGTTTTGGTCATGCCCATTTGACCGTATTTGACCTAGATCAAGGCGCTTGCATTATGGCATCTCTGCACATTTTTCCTTCCTCTTTGTTTTAAACAGAGTAATAAGAGTTATTAAACTTATGAGTATTGTCTCAGAATAGAATATTAAATGAATATGATTCACATACCTAGTTCTGCTGGAATACTTAGGTGTGTGAATATTTTGTATTATTAATATTGTCGCTCTAACTAAAGGTCCATACAATTAAATTCTCAGGGTGACGTATCACTGAGAAAATACTTGTTGCTGTGACCCCAATTAGTTTGGGATAGGCCAGTTGGACCTACTTCATATTAAGGTACATTTTGTTTTTTAGGGAATATGAATAAACTGTGGGCAAATGTATTTAGAAATCTGTAGTTAGCAACTGACTTTTGGATACTTGTTTGTTCATAAGATATAATGGGTTTATGTGGGTTATAATGGGTAATGGGATATAGTTTCTTTTGACCTATACATACAAACATTCAGATAATTTGTAAAAGGGGTAGGTACAACAGGCAAATAAAAATTATACCTGTTGAGATAATACTCTAGCATAGAGAGAATAATTAAATATAAAAAGTATATGTACTTTCAGTGCCTCTATGAGGAATTAGAACCAACCCTACGAAAATACACTCACGTCACAACTGTTTATCTACAATATTATTTTAGTAAAAAGTTACAACTTGTGACAAGCCCTCTAATTTTAAATTGCTTCCTTACACATAACAACAAACAAAGACTGAGTAATGACTTCTACTATATAAATGGGTTAATTTGTAACCTAACCAATTATAAAACAAATTATTCTATGACTCATGATATGATGACTGGTTTTTGTGAGAAATGTATCTGTAATTATATGACTGTTTGATTACAATTACTTTTATAATGTGCTGTTACTTAATAGCATATTTTCAAGTAGGTATTGGGTAAAAATATCATGATATTTTTTATATCACCAAAATTATAGGGTACATTACAGGGTTTATCTACAACCGATTTTTTTGTGGTGTTGTTGGTACTGAAGTATCTACCTACTTCTCTATATTGAAATGCTTAAATACCGTTTTATTTATTTTTAATTAATGTGGATGTAATGTTTTTATATGAATGTAGTCTACGGTAATGTTATTCTAAAATTGCAAAATTACCTCACAATCTCGTAAAACATATTAAAGACATTTTACCAATAGGTTATTTCAAAACTTAGCTCACACAGTAACCAACTCAAGTCTAGTCTAGTAGGTACTTCGAAAAACAGGATATCAAGTCAAGTGGTTCTGGGGGTAACGCAAGAAAGCAGTTCTTCCGCAGTCGGCTTTCGTCGGCACTTTCACTCGTATCGGACCGGCGCAGGCGCCGCCCCTAGCTACTTTCGCCGAGACCCGAGCGAATGCCTCGAACTCCGATACCTTTGCTAATTACTCGAGTTTTATTCAGATTTTGTTGATAGAATTTGCTTTGAGTGATTGTTGGGAATACAATTTCTTATTGGTATTCATTTAGGTACTTGTATGGTGAATTACCTATGTACTAAGTCAATAAAGCTACACATGTGCCGTTTATTCCTTTGGGAATTACAGTTGGATATTTTTAAATGAAAATAATAATTAAGCTCCCATTAAAAGTTATTGTAAAAATCAATGGCGAAATGTTCCACCCACATGGGGGAATTTATCCGTATCTATCTAAAATTGATTTCTGCCCAGCGACTCTCGCAATGTTCCGACGTAACAAATAGCTTGTTGAGAACTATTCGTCAAGTCTGCGCTCGCCTTTATTCAAAACAAACCACGTTCAAAAGAAGAGGTATAGCAAGGAAATCAGATCCTCAATAGGTACCTATCTAATCCAACTTGATACATTAGCGACTAAATGTTAATTTTTAGAGGTTGGCAGGTAAACTGAACTATCAAGGTGTGTCCGTAGTCTGATCATTACGCGTTTTGTGTTTTTTTACGTAAAAAAAATATCTTTTGCCTTTGAATGTCACCTTCAGAGAACGTTAATATGAAAAGCAAATAAATGTCGCTTACGTTACGACTCTAGTTCATTGCTATTTGCTGTTTATTTAAGATTTTTATCCCTTCATTTGTGAAATCATAGTTATATCATAGGCCTATTAATGTTGTAGAAGTTTTTGTTTGTTTTTACAGTAGAGGCTAGTTCGCCGAACTAGTAATCGGGAAGTAGTTTCCATAGGACGCAGGTAAATCCTCTAGAAACAACTAGTATACCTAACCTATATAGCCATAATATTTTGTGAAGATATATCTTACCATAATATATCTTGGAAGTGGAAAACATGGATGATAAATATTGGCAATCTCTGATCTCTCCCACACAAACTCTTACGAGGCAAAGCTTCGCAAGCCCACAAAATATGCATGTTCCTAACTGAATACGGGTGGTTGAACCCTCGAAAAGTTTTCCTATCGTGGCGCAGTTTATTCATCGTCCCATTTTGTATTCAGTAGCTCGATCCACTTGATATTGACGAAAACTTCAAGCACCCATAGACATTATCATAGCATCAAAATCTACCTAGGCAATGGAAACTCTAACCAGCCAACTAGACCATCGACCTCGTAAAAAAAAACATAAAACCAAAGGCAAATGATAGCTGAGGATTTAAAAAACGAAGAGTGGTTCTAAATTTAACTTTAACCCATATTGCTGAAAGGTTCATTGACCCTTTTTTGTGGCCCTTTTTTTTGTAATGTATGTTCGTAAGTGTATGATAGCAAATGCTATCGGCATTGGGAGGTTGATAGCGAAATACATTGTAGTTTTTAACAACCGTATTAGTAGTTCCAGATTTAGTTAAAAAACTTGCGTGTTGGGATCTTGTTATTCTAACGGGTGATTTTTTAAGAGGTATAGGATTTGATTTTCAGAAAAAGCACAAAAAACTTGAAAAATTTGATGAAATCTTTATTGGAATCGATGGAACGATCAATATAATTTAATGTTTGAAGATGATTTCATGCAAATGCTGGCCGCGGCTCCGGTTTAGATGGCCCATTCGCAAGGCCCAATTTCGGCACTCTCTCCAACATATCAGCCGGTATATTACGAATAAATGCTTCAATATTGGCTCCCAGTGCGTCAATCGTTACTGGCTCCACAAGAAATAGTCCAAAGGCGTTAGATCACATGATCTAGGCGGCCAATTGACGAGCCCAAAACGTGAGTTAAACTGTTCACCGAAGCCTGCTCTCAATTAGGCCATTTTTTCGCGTGCCGTGTGGCATGTGGCACCGTCTTATTGGTACCACATGTCAGGCATGTCCAATTCTTCCATTTTGGGCAAAAAAAAATTGCCAATCATCACACGGTAACGCCCGCCATTCACAGTAACGTTTCGGCCATTGTCGTCTTTGATAGTAAAATTCAATAATTTGCAAGCGTTGTTCGTTCGTAAGTTGATTCATGGTTAAATTATAGACCATACTGAACAAGTTTCACAATGACACAAGACACGATTCACGCGTGATCTACCAAAAACAGTGTTGCCAAAAAGATACCAGCTAAAAAATCACCCTTTATATTCAATTTAATTTCAATCTATGTATTTGATCATCCTTCTTCTAAATCAGCTTTTTCCTTAGGAGGATGGAGATCTACTATTTAACATAAGGTCCACAATTTTTGTCACGTTCTTTTAGCTAGTCTCTTTATTCGCTTCACATTGAAGAAATCTTCACATGTTGTATATTGGCTTCAGGAAAATTAAGTCGTTATAATTCAACCCTCCATCTTGAATGAGATTTTTTCCTACATACTATTCTGCAGAATAAACTCTAATAGTACCTACTGGTCTTCAACTACAAACTTGGCCCATCAACGATAAGCTAGCTTTTACACTGCATGTCAGAAAAATGTGCAAGCGGTGTGCAGCTTTTGTTCTAGTTTAACATGAGTGTGATGTGACCCAATTTCCCTGCACGATATGTTTAACTGCTTTCGTTTGAAATGCTCGGGGTATATTTATTTTTTTAATAAACATGCATAATGCATGTTACTTGTTTATGTGTACTTATTTATTTTTATTTCTGCATTTAGTTGTGCTTTGATGTAGTGAGTTGCAGTAATAGAAAGCCGCTTTGCAATTTCGATGTATGTATTTTAATAGTTGTAATGTGAAATATTTATGTTTTAATAAAACAAACCCATAGTTTACTATCTACTTAGTAAAATGCTGTTAATAGTAGTTAATTAGTTGCCCCATCTATATTGACACACGTCAACTGTTGTTTTTTTATTAAGTAGAAAAATTCAACAGAATTTAAATTGTTGCAGGGGGCGAAGCGGGTCGCGCCGCACATTAGTTTTACTTCATAATGGTAAGATATTTAAATAGAAAAAAAATATTTTCGAAGTAGTTCTTAGTAATAGAATTTATTTGCACAAAAATCTTAAAGAGCACATTATTCTCAGATGGGTCTTACTTATCTATTTACACCAAATATTAACAAATTGAGACATGGAAACGTAAACAAAAAAAAAATCGTCCACATACTCTGCCATAAAAAAAAACTACAATCATAACACCTACTCTAATTTCTATCTCATTTGACCTCCGAGCAACCAATGCAGCTACCAGGGCAGCATAAAAAAGTAAGCATAAGAAACAGCTGATTGACACCCACACAAACAAAAAACGTAACACAAACATAAGTACCATGACGAACTAGCTACACCGCAGTTCACCGCACTAGTGAAAGTCAGCACTGATGACACTTTCCTATAACTAGTGACGTTATGACGTAACTGCATGAAGATAAAACGTCATTATCGTTGTTGCGTAACGTCACTGCATGTCTGGGTAACGTCTTTTGTGATGACGATGAAGAATTAGGGGAATTATTTTAATGGGAATGGTTCTCTAGCTGTCATTTGTTAATGGTCTCCGATTGGGCTGATTTATCATGGTAAATGTTAGCCTGCCGCTATGATTGACAAGCTCTGGGTTGGGCATCCTTCCTTGGCTCGAAAAGCATGTTTTTCCCTATCGATAAGGTCTGCAATTGTGTCAATTTCTCTTTCGTTTTACCCCATAAATACTAGATTAAGGAGTCCATAAGTAGTCGAGTTATTTTAAATTAAAATATTGATGTTTAGCAGCAGCCATTTTGAATACGAGGTCTTTACTTGGGTAAAGGTTAGAGAGATTTTGTTTCAAGTCTCTGTAAAGGTCAGGTTGTAAAGAAAGGTCGGTGGAGCTGACCCTAAAATCGTGATCATGTTACTCAGTTATGAAAGCTGACTAGAAAAGAGAGCATTGGAAACCTTTTAACTTGATCTGTGACCTGTCTGTCTAGAATATTATCAAAAAACTAGAAAAAAATAGAACATCAGTATTATTATATGATATCCTCATTTTCGACGCACTTCTATTTGTTACTCTGTTCGTTACATATTTAATTGTAGAAAACTGTTAATCTGCATAGTATACCTTAACCCCTATTTTCCCCCGATATAACCCTTCACCTCTGGAAGGTATGCATGAGAATTTACACAATAGTTGCGTAATTGCTTTCTACCGTACAAGTACTAATATCCTTACCTCGTGTCTACTGCATGAACTTTGAACCCTTCACGTGAACGTGTTTGAGAACACATGCTGGGTCTATCATACCGAAAAACAAGAAGGTTATTGGCATAAGTTTAAAAAAAAACAGGTGCGTCATTAAATTACTAGCTTAATTTATTTTAAGCCGCTACATTACGAAAAATTTATAAAACAGGTCTGAATTTTAATTTATTGCTGTATTTTTACACACGTTTGCAGCAAAAAATTGTGTTCGATATCTAATAATAATCTCGCCCATGTTTCTGTTGGCTTCTATTGGTCCATTCCGTGCCCCGCCTTATAAAACTGTATTTTTTGCTAAAATGTTAATGCTTCCATTTGTATTTAAAACCAACGTGGTGTAAAGTTCAAAACTATAAAGAAGAGAAAGTTAAGCACACTCATTTTCAATTCTAAGAATACTAAATTACTCATCTCCTAATACTTTGAAACTTATCGACAAAAACTATACTAAATAAATAAATCAGTACTTTTTTGTCTATTCCGAACAAGTACCTCTGTTTCTCTATTACAATTAATGGATAAATACATACATAAGCTGGTATCTCAACAGGTCCTCAAAATATTTTGAGAATTTAAAAAACGGTGTAATAGTTTCTAAGTTAGAAATTCTAACAAATCAAATCGATCTTTATTCCTAAATTAACTGTTCGGAACGTGGAAAATCAGTTTCCTAGTATTTTAGCTATGGAAAACGAGTCAGATGGTGGCCATGCATGTAAAATATTGACGTTCACGCAAACCTTTTCAGCCTAGAGCCGACCTTGAATTTCCTAAGGAAAATGTGTCTTATTTTATTCGGACCCTACACCACTGGCCCTGTTTTTCTTTATTGGCTAGACCCATTTGTGCCTAGCTTAGCTGATATTGAATTTTGCTAACCTTTTTACCCAAAATGTGATTTCGACAACTAGTATGGAACTTACATTAAATTCAGAGATATAAAGTACTACTTAACAATTATGATATGTAAGAAATCGATTTATCGAGTAACTGAGGAATGAGAAAGAGGGTGTTAAAGAAAAGTGATAAAAGAAAACTTGTGATGCGACTTCCAAGCCTAGAATCTTGCCATTCTTTCTAGAGTTTTCTATCAATCTTTTGCGTTTGAAACAGTAGTGCAATTGGAAAACAAACAACAGCATCTATAACATCATTGTTATGTGGTTAAACCTGTTTTCCTGCAATGATTAGAACCCTATTGGTATTCTAGCGGCGTCGAGCGTTCCGCTTAAGTGGACAAGACGCTTCAAGGTCGAGTAAAACTGACTGGTTTTAGACGAAGCGTCCCAATCTTAAGCCATATTGCTTTGGGGGATTTTCTTCTGACATCTCTGGTAATCTTTTGGACATATTTGTTGTCTCTGTATTACTAATAACAAAATAAGAAATCGATTTCTTAACATCTACCAACAACATTCAGAAAATCAATTAAACAAGTATAAATATAACTATCAAGCTATAAACAAACTCCAACAATGCACTAGCGTTTGCAATTTAATTATAATTGCAAGCCATTTAATTTCTTCACACCGCATACATTCCTTCCTGTCATCATACTTAATGGGCGCAAAAACTTGCAATTTCTCTTGCAACACAAATATTTTTATAGATAGGTATAACGTCCACCTGTTTTAGCTTATTTTCCTCATCTTTATCTAAATCTTTGTTTAATTAATGACGCAAATTGAGACGATAGTAGTTGCTACTCTTATCTTTATATTTTTCTGCTTTTTTGAGAACCATACACTGACCCTATTGTGTATGGTTCCAAAGTCCCAATTTGCTTTACAACTAAGTTTAACTCAAACACGAAGGGTCTTGTGTAACTTACTTGGCTACCCTTTCAGGTACATAAATATAAGTCCAGCACATATTATTATTCCATGCTAAACGAGTGTTGCTTAGTTTCATACTGTGTTACTTTTGCAGCCGTCACTTTAGTAAGCCTGTCAGTTGAAGACAGTCAAACATATGACAGTAACGCTTAAGTATTCAAACGTCAGTTTAAGCGTAGCTGTCACTTTGACATGACTCAGCAACAGAACCACTGGCACTACGTCTGCCGTCTTTTGGTCAATAATAATAGGGGTTAAAGTATGAAATTGCCGATTTGTACTGAAAATCTAAATTGTATTTTTTTTTAATTTTTAACAAACTTATTTAATCAAAATAGTTGCCATTATTATCTATACATTGCGGCCATCTAATAAGAAGGTCATTTATGCCGTTACGATAGAACTCTGAGGATCTAGACTGCACAAACTGTGTGAAAGAATTTTGATCTGCCTCCTGGGAAGAAACTTCTTGTGACGCAGATAATTGTCCAAATCACAAAAAAAAATGGTCGTCCGTTAGAGCAAGGTCTGGCGAATATGGAGGAAGACGAATAGTTTCCAACTGCAGTTCCTGAAGAGTTAAAACGGTTTCTTTTGCTGTATGAGGCCTCGCGTTGTCATGGAGCAATAACGGTGAAGGTCGATTCATGAGTCGTGGCTGTTTTACTGCTAATTTTTTCAACATTATTCGTCTTCGGCTGGGTATCTGGGTAGTTTGACTAGGATCGGCGTTCGCCGTCTCTCTTAATTTCTCGTTAATCACCTGTCAGGCGGTCTTTTTCATGGCTCGTTCTTCAAGTCGAAGTTTCCACCACGAAAGCGTTTAATCGAAAATCGCACGGTGCGTTCATTAGCAGACACCTCTTCAAATGCAGCATTGATATTGCGGGCTGTTTCTGCCGTTTACTTCCGCGTCGGAACTCATATTCAAAAATTACTCAAATTTTCGCAGTGTCCATCTTTCTTGTTTAAGTTGAATAACAAAAACAATTGAACATCGATAATCAAATGTTTCACATTTTTTAAAAGAAGAACATCACAGAAACCACGTGAAAAAAGTTTCATTCGAAAACCTCAAACCATGAAGACTCTATGGCAATTCAAAAACCTACTAGAATAAAACGGCAATTTCATACTTTAACCCCTAATACTTACATTGTCTATGCGCTTACTGTACTGAATGATATCCTATGAATCTATTCGATAAATGAATTACCCATAAATCAGTAACCGGATATACGTACAACAAAACAAGTTAATAATTACTTGCAAGCTTAGCAAAAACAAACACTTTCCTTAACCAGTCTTAACGTTAAAGCATTGAAAAAACCTGACGAGAAAACCCAACTAGTCGATATTAAACCCATAATTTAATTAATTGTAGAAACGAGTTATTCGATAACCTCTTGTTTTGGGCTTGAATTGAAGACTTAACATTGACCTTTGTAATAATCGTGACGTCACAATGTTACTGATCATCGGCCTTACCCACCTACTAGAATGGACGTCGGAAGACTTAATTAGATAGATCGACGTAGCTTTTTATTTTTGACGTAGCCATTTCGGGAACTAGGTCTTCCCTTACAGATTGAATAATACAGCCTTTTATTTGACTGCGTAAGTAAATAGTTGCCAGTTTTATTTTTAGGCAAGCAATCAAGCCGAAAAATACCAAAAACAACTTTTAAACACGATTTCTCGTTTCGGAGTTTTTGTACCTAACCGCAAATCAAAATATTTTTAGAGTCCGCAAATCAAAGTATATATTGTGCATAAATTAATTGTGTTATTTCTAGAAAACGTACAGAAAACGCCAAGCGAAGTTCGTTAAGGCACCCACGTAGTGTTTGCCGATATCATGCATTCGAGTTAGTTCCGCAAAACAGGTCCAATTATCTACCTATTATTAGTTTTCCAAACGTTACGTTTTCCACACATGAATAGCTCGAATAAGGATAATGAAGAATGTGAATAATTATCTTTATAATTTACCTTTAACAAAGCAGTCTTCATCAGTCTCCTTCCCCCTCCCTTATTCAAATTACTTATTTAGTTGGCACAGCATGTCTTCTTCTTCCATACCATAGTCCTCTATTTGCATTGATCTTACAAGAACCACTCTTCATCTTTGACATTGCGTAGGATTTGATGGCGTTCTAAATCAAATCATCGATATAAAGTAAAGATGCAACATTAAAGTGATTTGAAATTCGATTTGAGTGGAATACTAATGGTTCGTGGCTTTGACCCACGCTTTTGTGTCTCTGTTATCTGTCAAGGGGAAAAAGGTTAAGGAAAATGAGATTCCCGTCTATACTGATTGTGTTTTTGTTGTTGTCGATCTTTAGATCTATTGAATCGATTTTGGATGTTATGTCATGTTATGTCTGAGTTTTATCCTGGCTCAGGAAGTGAGTAGTTCTTCTTAGGCGCAGGTGAAACGACACAAGCATCATGCCTCATCATCTGGGAATGATCAAGAATCACATTTTCTGTTCTAATTTATTTAACAACATCGAAACTATTTTTGAAATAATAAAATAAACTAATGATTTTACGATGTCCAATCTACATTATTCTGTGAAGTGGAAAGGTCAGAGGTATGCACGTTGCATCGTTCGATAACGTGGGCTGAACTCTCTAGAACGCCAGAGGTTTCATTTAAAATAACATTTTCTGCATAATCGATACACGTGCGATGTTCAGTTTCATCGGAAATATAAATGGAACTGGAATTGTGGTAATGTTATTAATTGGATTGGTTTTTCAGTACTCTGTTTCTGACTTTGCAAATAAATGTATTGATCGCTGAATACAAGATTTTATCTCATCGTATCTATCAAGTACAGTCCTTTATATCTCTAATCTCTGTCATACAATCAATCTCGATACACTTTTTAAGGTCATCTTCTTAAAGTCATGTTGTTTTCATTGGAATACGAATTCGGACGAGAGGGTCCCAGTCATTCCTGCTTTGTATCCACATGATCAGCTTTCCCGAAATTTTGTTCTCCACTTCGCTCTGTCTTCGACTTCGTTATCGAACCTAATTTTTGATTTCGACAAGTCATTTATTTATAATCTTTTCTATGTAGATGACAATGCACAATGCTAAGACAGATTGCACGTGGGTGGTTCTCAGCCAAATTGTGACACGGTTATTTGTACATACATACATACATACTATGTATAGGACAACGAGAATAAACTGTATCGTGAGTCTCGAATTAGATTTGGGCTATTTTAGTCCATGACTGCATAGACCATTGTGTAATAAGGACAAGTTTAAGCTTATTTTTCACATCCAATCTTTATTGGTTAAGCAATAAATGGTCTTTGGTTATCATTTGTATCTCTTGGCTAAAAATAAAATGTGTTGTACTTTGTACATAATTTGATGATTATGCATTTTTAGTATTTTTGATGAGTCACATCAGTTTAGTTTTTCTGGCTAGGTATTCAAAGAACTTATACATAATACATATTTTTTTGCATTTTTTTAGTTTTGAAGTGCGGAGTCTAAAACCGGGTGCAAAGGTCATGCGACTAGTTTTTTAACTGATTCGCACAATTAAGTGTGATTATTATAATAATCCGTGAATCGATTTTGTAGGTATTGCGAGTACATGCGTCCTTATTTCAAGTGTTGTATTGTTTATCTAAATATCTGTATAGATGATATTTGTTCAGGTGTTGAGTAACTGGGTTTTATGTGGCTGTTGTTTATAGCTGCGTTTATTTACAAGGCGACGAGCTAAATATATTGTATCGAATAGCAGTCTGCATGTCGCTGATCTTATTCACGTTTGCGTAGTAGGAATCGAAAATATGAAACGGTGTCTAAACATTAATCTAGGTTGAATCAACTGGACTGTTTGCTTACCCTAGAATTGGGATTTTTTAGCTTGACCATGAAATTCAAATAACAGGAAATCTAACCATAGTTTTATATCGAGTTTTATATCAAATCCAGTTGTTTTTCAAGGTTGTACCAGAGCGTTACGAAGGAACTACTACTAGCACCCGGATAAAAGTAGCATATCTTCAATTTTGATGATTATTAAGTAATTCGATAGAATTATTTCCTTATTTTTCTATTGCAGTATACTGACTAAATCTAATCAATACTCTAGCAACCAAACTTAAGTCAGTAACCAAACGTGCTAAATCTACATGAGCGGCCAATAAGGAACGAGTGCTAAATCACAAGTCTAACAGTGAGTAGTATAGAACGTATAAACACGGTGGGCGACTCGCCAACTTGCCAGTAAACAGTCGACTGCTGATATTTGACAAACACATTCTCTCCCTGCCGAATTTATGCCGTACCTACTTGCAAATTTACAGAGGGCAAAATTACTCAGAACTTCAATAGCTTAATGACATACATGTAAGATTATTTTCTATTAATTGCAGTAGTTTTTCCAGTATACTAACTAAATCTAATCAATAGTCCAGCTATCAAACTACGTTTGTAACCAAACGTGCTAACTCCGATAGACGAGCGGCCACGCAATACGGAACGAGTGCTAAATCACAAGTCTAACAGCGAGTGGTATAGGACGTATAAACACGGTGGGCGACTCGCCAACTCGCCAGTAAACAGTCGACTGCTGATATTTGACAAACACATTCTCTCCCTGCCGAATTTATGCCGTACTTGCTTGCAAATTTACAGAGGGCAAAATTAACTACTCAGTACTTCAATAGCTCAATGACATTATTATTTTCTATCAATTGCAGTAGTTTTTCCAGTACATCGACTTAATCTAATCAATACAAAACTAAGTTAATAACCAAACGTGCTAAATCCGATACACGAGAGGCCACGCAATACGGAACGAGTGCTAAATCACAAGTCTAACAGCGAGTGGTATAGAACGTATAAACACGGTGGGCGACTCGCCAACTCGCCAGTAAACAGTCGACTGCTGATATTTGACAAACACATTCTCTCCCTGCCGAATTTATGCCGCACGCGAATGTACAGTGGCCAAATTAATAAGTAGTTTGATAGTACAGTCAACTGCAGGTCAGTGGTAACAGTCTAATGGGAAAATCGTACTTATTACTATTGAGTTAAGGTGCATGACAGTTACCACTGATGTGCAGTCTACCGTACATTGACAATTGGAAACCGTGTAGGATTATTTTCTATCAATTGCAGTAGGTTTTCCAGTCGTGCTAAATCCGATAGACGAGGGGCTACGCAATACGGAACGAGTGCTAAATCACAAGTCTAACAGTGAGTAGTATAGAATGTATAAACACGGTGGGCGACTCGCCAACTCGCCAGTAAACAGTCGACTGCTGATATTTGACAAACACATTCTCTCCCTGCCGAATTTATGCCGTACTTGCGTACAGTCGGCAAGTTATAAGTTGTATTTAGTCAAAGTCAAAAACGTTTATTGAAACTAGGCTAGCTTTTAGCACTTTTTTACGTCAAATTTACAAAAGGACAGCACCCCAAAACCTTTTACCACTTCCTAGTACTATGGCTGGGAAGAAGAAGTGGCGAAGAACAAACTTCCCAGCAACACAGCTGTCTATTACAATTTAATTATAATTAAATTATAACTAAATACAATTATTTGTAGTTTCTGCAAACTGATTGATGGTGGAAATGCATATTCACAGATTGGTCCAAAAAAATCTGATTGAAATGTGGAATGCTTCAGATAAGTAGGGTTTGACAGTACAAAAAATTTCATTTTCCTTTGAAAATTGCCGCTTTCAACTGCACAGATCATTCGATATAAATTTAGTATATAGTTATTTACTTATTATGATTGAATTATTAATAATTTTTCATTTCTTATTGGTTTTATTGTCTTCGTATTAATAGCTTGTCAGGAACTTCCTATTGCAGAATTCTTAATAGAATATTAAAATTATAAAGGTATGCTGTAATTAAACGTTATGTCGTTGTCATTTCAATACTCACCTACTAAATAAGTACCTACGTCTTAAAGCATTGAGTGACAAATATCATCAAAATTATGACATCAGACGAGATAACGAGCGTTTTGAAGTACCAAGAAGTCAAGATTGCACATGCAAAAACAATGTTATCGCCTCAGCAAAGAAACTCGTATTTATGACTACAGCATAAGTGCATATCCAGTGCATTTGTTTACTTATATAATATAGTCTGTGTCGAAAGTAGCTGAACAAATCAAAATTTTCGAAAATGCCTAAAAACGTAAAGGGTCATAATTTATTAACGACACAAACGGCATTTACCTAACATCCTGAACTTCAAAAAAACGTGGATTAATATGCTGATAAGTTATCAATCGATGACATGGTGCTAGTTTAAAAAAAATGATTTGTTGAGCTACTTTTGAAGCTGGCTGTACAAATCGTATTGCGTTATCGATCCAAATACGCCCTTTAATATTAAGGGCGTATCAAAAGAGCTGTCAATTGACTATATTGTCATAATAAACATAATATCATGTAAAGAAGGTATCCATTTTAATCTATTTAAATTCTAAAACTTGCAATTGTGTTTGTGTGGCACAAGAGGACCTAAGTACCCACTGTGCTATTGAAGAGTACCTAACCTACTAAGTAATTTAAAATAATTAAAATCGTGAGAAGTTAAAAAATGCCTAGTGACGTCAATGTATGTTGTATATTTATGAAGATAGTATTTATTTAAATAACTTACACAGTAATACCGTGACGATCATGAGAAATATTTCAAACTTCATTATCTACTTTGACGTCTACAAGATTGATCTAACAACCAACTGAATCCATCAAGTTACGAATTACACGTGTTTAAGTGAAGGAGTATTTGACAAAAATATTTACTTAGCCATGAGGAAAATAACACTTTTGTCAAAACCTTTTATTGTAAAAAACCATAAGAGGTTTAAACCATAAACACCTTTACGTGATCGGCATCGCCAAGCAATTATTTTGCCATTCGATGTTTGTTTTATTAATAGCAATATTGATATTTAATCTTCCCAAACATAACACGTTTACACTAGGCTTCGCAAGATGAATTCGCCTCCTCATCCCGGCCACCGTAGTCGTGGGTCTGTGGGCGGTGAGTTTCGGGTGCCTCATCGTCCTTCCGTCTCCTAGGAGACAACATGCCCATGTCGGCATCGCGTGTTGCTTCACGCGCTCTTCTAAGAGTGTCAGGGCACCAGGGTCAAAGCCTGCCGAGGCTGCAGAATTGTTCGTAACAGTTACCGCGGCCATGGTACATAAGGGGCTTAAGAAGGAACATGATAGGTTTTGGTTTCCCATAACAAAAAGGCTTCACAAGATTCCATAGTTTTCTACCCAAGCAAAAATAAATACAGTATCTAATTAACTTACCTAATCCAATAGATGATGCTAAATAAATGAATGGCCATCGGAGCCATGAAATCCAATACGAACCACAAACAAGAGGCGTGGGTACCGACAGCAAAACAAACAGACACATGACGGACAACGTGCTAATATTCGGTGCCAATCCAAAATATTGAGCAGAAGATACAAATTAATCTGAAAATACAGCTTATTTTAGGCTTAGCTATCTTTCACTTAGTGTAAATAATGCTTCTTAAGAATTAAGCCCCTGATTCAAGCGCTTGTTATATTGATGAATTCTGAATCTCTAGCCGCGTACGCACGTACGAACAAATTTGTTGCGTTACATGATATGCAACAACTTGGTTCGCACGTGCGTACCACTATCGAACATCGAACACTCTATTCGTCAAACATGTTCGCGGCGATCCTTGTAGTGTGTTCTGTATGGACGGTGTTCGAAGCGCTTTAATAACTTCACAATCGACCACTTCCAACGGCGCCGTCAAGGCTACTAAGATAGAGTTCACGACTGTTGTTCGCGAACTCGACCCGAACTATGTTTGCGTTCGTGTTCGAATATGCCGTCCATACGTACGAACCAAATGTTCGGGTCTGGTGTTTGTGTTCGCTATGTTCGTGTTCGTACGTGCGTACGCGCCTTCTGAAAAACAACACAGCAAATTAACGACGATGCTGGCTGCTAGCTGGTTTCTAACAACCTTTATCGGTAAGGGTGCTTAGAAACTGGTCATCTATACAGTTAATGATTTTAATCTCATCAATAATAACACTTCTGTCATTACTTTCCTAGATGTACTACTAGATTTCCGAGATTATACCACAACATTTATAACAAGTTAGTAAAGTATACGTTATAACTAAAATTATTAACGCTTTGCTTGTTCAAGTTACGTCATCAGCCACATCATTGTAGACTAAATATTTGCACTAAACGTCTTGGACATCAAATTAATGGTACGAAAAGTATACCTAGTGTCCTAATTATTTACACAAGCTATGGAAACTGGTATCTTGGAATTTTTGTTGACATTAAAATTATTGAGTTTTTTCTTAATCTCCTTTTCCTCTGTTTTGGCCTCAGGTTTTTCAAAAATGGATTCGAAATTATACATGGTGGAAAATTCTATTAAATGTTAGTTACGTAATATATGCCCGTTTAACTAGAACTTGGCATATTGTACTATTTGTACCGAATTCTAGAACTTTTAACAATCATGAACCTAGATTCAAAGTTCTGGTTTGGATTCGACCACCCACGTAAGTTTGAAAAAAATGTTTCGTTTCTTTCGTCGAGGCGTTTTATTTGAAATCCATCACGTTTCTTTGAATTGACTGTTCCAGAAGTTTGCTTTCTTTCCTTCATTTCAACTCTAGAGCTTCTCCGTGTTTTGAACATCTTTTCGCCTGGAATCCAATTTTCTAAGATGGCTTGTTGAAATGTAGCATCATCTTTCTCCCTTCCAAATACTTCAGATTCCTGGCAGTCTTCACCAAATGAATTATCGCCAGTAAGAATAACGTTAATGAAACGCACCACAATCTAAATATTATTGTTTCGTCATATAAACTTTAAAATATGGCTACATAAATAAATCATTTCTCATTGTGTTAACCTTGCTTGTATAAACGATTGTATTAAAATAAAATGTGTATGTCGACTTGTTATTTTGCTTTCGTGTTGTCGTCCCGAAGTGTGGTAAACAGGATGATATTTTGACGTCAAGACATATGACTTATGTGTGAACCTTCTATGATATAAGGCGTCGGAAGAAATTACTGAATCCGAGGAATTTTGTCCATAGTTACGTGAGTCAGGTAAAAGGAGGCTTTCCCTGTTAGAGTCTTTAGAAAATAGTTTTCAGAATGAACTTGGTTCTAATTTCTTTCCTGAGCAGCGATATTTGCAAAGAATATTAATGTTAAAACTTCACTTTGTGAATATGCTGCTACTTAGTTAATATTATGTATAAGTTTGTTTTTAACGATGAGGTTTAAAGCTCAAAGCCTAAAATACCTGAGAATGATTCCTTCCAACAGTTTTAAAACTCAGCAGAAAAAAAGCATCTTTAACACAAGCAGATGAAATGAAAACAACTCTACATTGGACTAATTAATCTCTTTGAACTGTTCTATTGAATAAAATCTAAAAATATCTCCCGGTGATTCACTGGAAGCTAAATCTAGCTTCATATAGCTCGGCTGACGTCAGAACATAACGTGACGTCACAGCCGCCCGGGAAAATGTGTGCATTATTGATTACCTCGCTAGGTGTGCAGTTATGAAATTGTAGTGAGTGCGTCTGTGAAATATGATCCTCATATATTCGAGTACTGAAGTCATTTCATCGTTTGGAAGATCGATCGCTCTAGATATGGTGTAGTTTATACTTGTCCTCTTTTCTATCATCGTCTATATTTCACTAACATACCTTATGTCCTATATATATCATGTATGGTGGATAGTTTTCACCCGACTTCCCAGAAGGAATCCGGAGCCATCGATTTTGCGAACACGTGTGCAAATAAAATACTCGTTATTTGAGAGAAAATGCAATCGTACAGCTCAGGGAATAAAAAAGCGATTGAAATGGATGTCGTTATATAGGACGGGGCACGTGTGACCTTTGATATTTCTAGTACGTTCTAGTTTTAATGAATCTCGACAAATTGAGGGATGAAGCGAATATGTACTGTGAATATTTAGGCCAGAAGGTTAGTATGACTTGGATATTTGTAACCATTAGCGGCAAATTGACTTAGCCGTAGGGCTCCACGTGGAAAACCCAATTACAGTTGCCGGAGCTACTTCGAAATCATATCAGGGTTTGCGATCACTATGTCAACAACATGATGAAATTCTAGAACAGAAGAAAATTTACCTTATATGCGACTTTTTGGAATTTGGACTCACTTTCTAATTTGTCAATTATTTTTGCTAAACAATTGCGACTATAGTAACCCGGTTACAACTTAACAAAGATAACGCCGTATTCTTGTACCGAGTACCGGTAAAGTAATGCCTAATTAGCCAACAATTAACTACAATTACCGGTGGTGTTGGAAACACGCCAAGACAATAGATATTCGTTACGAATGAGGACACTTTCTAACGGATAGAAATGTCGTCATGATTTCTGCTTAGTTACATACAAGGCTGCTAATCTGACATCCATTTTCGGTCCTATTTTTAACTCAACAACAACATAGAACCGTTTAGTTGTTTTCGACAACCTTTTGACCCCTAATGTGGCTTATGGCCAACTAAAACTCATAATGACTACTTTGGCAATGACCGAGTTATAAAAATGCTTATCTAGTGTCTACCTGTTTGGTTTTCGGCTACTGGTCTTTTTCTACTGCCCTTTGCCCTTTTGCAGATTTTTTCCCAGTCAAAAATAAGACATTGCTGGTCCACCTTCCTTGGGGTTTTAGAAAACTCAGACAGTCGCTCCATGTGATGATGATGATGAAATGGTTTGTGTATGGTTCTGCTTTTACTATCAAGGAAAAAGCCTAATAAAATATGTATTAACAAACTCTGTTTCTCATGATATTTCAGCTTTTATTGTTAGTCACAGTTTCTGTGCTCGCGAAATGGTTCATTGTTTGAACACTTTGCGAAACTTCATTGAGACCTTTTAGACTGTAGTCAAGTTAGTTTTTGTATACCTTTCATAACATTGCTTGTGCTCGCCAAAAAACTGAGTAAATAAATACAGTAAAAGCTTTCAACTTTCAATAACTCCCAAGAGCTTCATTGTAGTTTATTTTGGGACCTTTTTGGTATAGAAAACTAAGTAATGTCATCAATCATTCTCAGACCCTATTTTGTGGGATATTTTTATACCCTTTAAAAATGGATGAAATAAGACAAATATTTACAATAAATACTAGTAACACCTAAGTAGTATATTTGACGTCTTCATTAAATAAAGGCTCCGTATAAAAACTTGAAGTCTTAGATATTTAAGTTGATTTTGATGGACTATCATTACGAACACGCACTGGCCCAATTTGATTCTCCGTATAAGAAGTGTTATCCCAGTAATTTGAAAATTATACACTATTATAAAATGATTATAATGATGAAATTACTCTCCGCAACGGAAGTTGGTTAATGCTGTTGCTTTATGACCTTGAAATAGATAAGTAAGGTTTGGTGCTATTTTGTGGTATGTTGACTATTTCTTTTTGCTATAAGTTCTCTTGTACATGAAATATTTGTTTGGAAATTATATGTGATGCGGAAGAATGATAGGAATTTTCGCGAAATACTTCCTTAATACTGTTTTACAAAGACGGACTTGACTGTACAAGAAAAATGCCAATGATAACTATTTCTCACACGATTACACCATGAGCAACAGGTTCTTAAAAATCAACAGTATTATCACAAATGTCTCCTCGTACATGAGTTAAGACACGTCTTCTTATCACTTGTGTAAGCGCATCATTACAGCACACTCTGTATCACTTTGTTCATTAGCTATACAACTTGTTTAGAGAGAAAACCGGTAATTACTGGTCTCGTTAAAGAAGCCTTGAAAAATAAACCGTGTGCCCAAAATATGGGTAAAGGAATTTATGAGACCTCCCTTTCTTTTAGTCTCTAAACCAGTAGTTCTTAACCGGTGGTCCGCGGACCACTGGTGGTCCCTGGAGGCATTCCAAGTGGTCCGCGAAGCTTTGCTTCGCGACGTTGCTATCCATCTTACTTGACCAACAGAAAAAAAATTAGGTTTGAAATGTAGCCCTTTTACGTAATTTTAGTTCTGAGTCTTAAAAAATAATTAAAATTTCCCGCTCGCTTCGCTCGTGTATTTAGAAACGATATACCCTCGTTTTTACATTTGTCAACAAACAAAAAGTTAAAGTACGTTTGGGCTACATTGTACGTAATTTTGGTTCTGAGTCTTAAAAAATAATTAAAATTTCCCGCTCGCGTTAAAGGCAATACTTGACTCCAGTCAAGGGATGTAACTTCTATACTAGATGAGCTTGAGTAATCAGTTTTGTATAGTATAGCACATCAAGAAGATCCTGCTACACACCGCCATAGGAAAAGTACCTCCAAAAACACGTTAGCCAAATTACACGTGAATCCACAAACCGTAGTTAAAATATGCCAAACACAGTATTATCATACCGGCCTTCTCCATTGTGGTTCAACTGACAAAAGGTTTTCATATCACTAACTAGACTGTTATTACAAAGGGCTGTTATTATTATACTGGCTACTACTACTACATTACGTACGAGTCTGATGTTGTACGTAGATGACTGATTACTGACCACTACAACTAGTGTTTTCTTTGTTCTAGTAAATAATAGGGTTGACGGTAATGCAAACTGCCCATTATTGGAACACTGATAAGTCTTCTTGTTTTGTGATTAATCAAAACAAATGGGCTGGGTTTTGAATGTTTGTGGGGAGTGTTTCAGAATTTACGCTGCCCAGTAAACCTGGAAACTTGAGTTTCGTTCGAACCTATAACGTATATTAATGTCCATAAATCGCATTTAAGTCTGTTGCTGCTAACATATGGTCGACGAGATAACCTAGACCTTTAAGATATTAAATTAGGTATCTGGTGACGTTTCGTACGATATGATTTCGTAGATACCCTCGTGTTATCTGTTTGTTTACACATTTCACATCGTTCCCAACGGCACTCGAATACAGCGTGATATGAGAATTCACATACAACAGTCTCGCTATACCGGAATGTCTCATGTGAGCAACGACATTGAATTAATTATATTGACACGGTAATGTCTCCGTGGTGGCTTAACGAGGAGATTACATTGTAGAGATAATTAACACTGTAATGACCTGCACACTGCGGAAGGCTGTTCTTTGCTTACGCAAAAGTGGCCCTAATGACAGCTGTACTTGTTGACACTTTAATTTGTTGGTTAAACGCCTTGATGACTAACGTTGTGTTGTCTGTTGTTGCAGGCGAGTGCAGTAACGCGGCAGTTCAGTATCGCCGCTCAAGATGTTGCGTCCGGAGTCACCCCTCGCTGACCATCGCAGCCTCCTGCCGCGCCGCCTGCTGCCCGCCAAGGCACAGATCGCGCCAGCGGACAAGCGGAAGAACAGAAGATCTCTAGAACTCAACCCACCCTCAAACGATCATACTCCCTACGACTATTCGAAGCTGCTCATATCGAAAACGACCGACTCTTTAAACACAGAATGCCCACGCAAATTGATAAACAAACAAGACTCGACTGATAGCTTAAAACGTGCACTGCTATCTAAAGACGATAAGAGATCCAGCAAAGAGCAAGACAAGAAGGGTCAGATCTCAAAACAAGACTCGAGTGAGAGTTTGAAAAAGGCTTTGCTTTGTCGACAGGACTCTAATGAGAGTGTGAAAAGAAAAGATGCTGAGGCGAAGAGGGTTCAGAAAGATGAAACGAAGAGGGTTAATGAGATTAAAAGAGGAAGTGATAAGAAGGGGTTGTTGGAGACGGATATAGATGAGCCTTTGAAGAGGATTTACGAGAGGCGGACGGGTTGTGCTCGGCCGACGTTGCCTCCCGTTGCCGAGAAGTCAGCGCCAGCTCCGAACACTCCGAATGGCAGCCCGAACACGCCGAGCGTGGCGGCCGTGGCTGAGGGGCTCGCGCGGTGGGGCAGCGGCCTGCTGTCCCCGCGCGAGGAGCCCCGGCTGAAGGCTGCCCGGAGCTGGTACGGCTACGGCACGCTCTCAACAGACAGCGATAAGGTAAAATTCCACTTAAGTAATTGAGTCCAACTAATTTAACAGTGTTAAGTGACCTACGACAACGCGTTTAGGAATGCAGTCAACAAACGTTTACTAATGGTAATTAGATCTTGTTAGTGTCGTTTTCGTGCCCGTTTGGTCGGGTTCAGTTTTGTGCTTATCGTGCATATTCAACCTGGCCGTGTTATTAGTATTCCAAGGATATTTAGGCAGTATTAATAACTTTATCATTGACTGATACCAGTAATTCAAATCTGAGATTTTAGGAAAAACCCAAGATTTATGATTTGACAAGTAATAATCGGCTCTTAATAAAAACTTTTTGAGTTTGACTTCCTTGTCCTGCAGTGATCTTCTTAAGCCTGTTTTCCTTGTGCAGGGTTTTGCCCATATGTTTACCTAATAATAATAATTTTCCCATAACATTTTAATTTATAACACGTTATCTGAATAATACATAATGTTTATCAAAGATAAAACATATTGCCAATATCACAGCGGAAATTCTTTGTATCTTAAGACAACCCGTGATTTCAAGATAATAATTTAAAGTATCGTAAAGTGTTGCATTCATTTCATGATAGACCTATAAGGGTGTGTAGATTGCTTCTAAACCTACAGACATAATGTAAAGCGCAGTCGTATATAGGTTGCAAAAACATATGGCTGTTAACATATTATACCATGGCTGTTAACATATTATACCGTTCGATGTTTGAGACGAGTGGTAGAGAAGGCATTATTCATATGTTACGGGTATCGGTATTTGCTCAATAACTTGTGCTCTATATTCACGGCATCTGCGCAAACAATGACTAACTGTAATATATTTGTGAAGCTACAATAGTTTGACCTGAGTGTTGGCAAACTGTTTAGCAATCCACAAAGCATAGAATTCCTTTGGAATGTTATTTTTCCACGGTTTTTGGTTCGACATACGGTATTGCTGCTAGCCTACATTTAGCCTCAAGCGTAGGCAGTGGTTATTCAAAGCAGGCTAGATAATATTTGTAGTTGCTCGTATTTCACCGGTTTGGTAATAAACACCTGATCTTGATCTGGTTTTATCTATGAATTAAACTGAATCCAGGAAATATTTCGTGTTCATACTTCAGGAATTTATAACAGGTTTTTTATAATTCCATAGTTCAGGACTTGTTAGTCAAACGCTAATATTTAATTTTGCGAATATTCGTATGTTATTACGTTACACATCCACGCGAATCGATGGCATTACAAAGTCGTTGTTCAACTTTCTACTCGTGGTAAAAACACATCGGTTGAGCTCCACGCTTGATCGCTCGCACTCATTCATCACATCTCATTGGAATCAGGAAACTGTACACGGATACGGAACGTTCCGTTTTTCAAGATTATTCATTATATACCCATTCATTCCTTGTTTTTGCGTGTGTAAGGAAGCTACAGGCGCACGCGCTTCATGATGGCGCCACTCGGCACCCGGTTGTTGGCGTGTTCGGTCGCCGCTCGAACACTTTCTTATCGAATTCTTAATGCTAACAAATCGACTTTAAAGTGAAAATGACGTGAAATCCGATGGTGTAGTTACAAGTTTCAAGTACAGATAATAGTGTAGTGTGTGATAACACGTGACCCCGGGATTATTATGCCGTTTATCCGACATTGATTGATTTTCACAAGCTTTACCGACAATGCCGAACGAGGTATGCCGTGCAAGGGTAAGGTTACGCATTGCATTGTTTTATTGACCGGTGCACTTATTAATTCCCGCTGTTTTACCTGTATTTTGAACTTTGTGAATAAGTATAAAATTCCGATCCTTGCAATTTACTTTTTTATTTCACGAGTGATAAAAAAAATCCTTCTCCGTGTGAGAGGAGGCCTGTGCCCAGCAGTGGGACGATAAAAAGGCTGTAACATGATAAAAAAAATCTTTAAATGCAAGTTTATTTCGATATGGTCGTTACAATTGTATTGGACATTGTGTTTTTCCTCGGCGTTCCGAGAACAGATGATAAACGACACTAAACTGAAAGGTTATCGTCATATTATCGGGACGTGCAAATCGTAAATGCTGATTGGTGGAAACTGTTAACCGTGACAAAACATTGTGTGACGTCATTTTACGACTAATTGCAACTTTTCTCAAAAAGTTTGTGAATTTGGTAAAAGACGTTTAAGTAAAAACTGTAGTTTTGGATGTTATCTTAGAATGTAATAAAAAACCACATTTCTAAATAAAAAAAAATTGTCTGAGAATTTGCTGACAGAATTAAAAAAGTTGTTTTTTTTTTTATAAATAAAACGTAAAAAGTGTAGTTTTGAATGTTATCTTAGAATGTAATAAAAAACTACATTTCTAAGGAAAAAAAAATTGTCTCAGAATTTGCTGACAGAATTAAAAAAGTTGTTTTTTTTTTTTTAATAAATAAAACATTTTATTTTTTATTACAAAAAGCTTTATTATGACTACTGATTACTATTTAGCATTTCATGAATGCTAGATTTTACACACGAGTAAAAATGTGCCTACTATACAATTCAAATTATTTTTTGTAATAAAAATATAAATTAGGTACACAAAAATAACAGTATTTTTGATGAGAAGATTTCGAAAATCTGCTCATATAAATTATAATTATACGTAGAAAAATGTCAAGTGCAAAAGTTGATTAAAAATATTTGTATTTTATTTGTTGTAAACAAAAACAGTTGCATGTTGAGCTTATCTAAGCTAAATAAAGCGAGTTCGTGCGTGCTGCATACACAAAAAAATATTTTTGATTGGAACTTTCGTGCCAGTCAAATTCGAATTGACTATTATCCCTTTGGATTTACTTGGAATAACAAGTCACCCTGTATACATATTTTATTGACACTTTTTCATACCTTACCTTCGAACATATTCAATAAATTGCCCACCATAATGATATGTTACTTTTAATGTCAACGTCCTCAAAACTTTCGTGACAGCGCAGGACACGAAATCACGAAATTCCATATGTTAATACTTTCATTTTCATTATTTAAGCACTAGCTTTTAGTTGGAACTTGTTATTATTTAAGCTCGCGGTACGCTGACCTTATTTTTTTATTAATTAATTAAAGCTCAGGCTTTAGTCATCCGCTTGTCCTAATTCTAGCGAACAATCATTACATACTAATATAATTAAACTTGAAAGATTGGTTATGTGAATGTTAGGTACCGTTCCACTTAAAAACTGTGGTGTTAGTTCCCTTGGGACGCGGGTAAATCCAACAGCTAGTTTTATACTTCTGTATCATTCGTCATCTTATTCTTCTGTTCTACTTTTTTGACATTTGACATTTTGGGATTTCTCGTTTCCCAACAACCAGCTGATTCATATATTACTCAGCAAAATTTAAATCCTTTGGCAGTTCTATGATCTATTCATATCGGAATTTTAATCAAGCAATTACTGACCTAGTAACTTAAGTATGTAGGTAAAGTTACTTACACAGTAGGGCTTAAGTCACAATTATTACTTGAGCTTGAACTGAACGTATGTAAGTACGTGCAGAGAAGTAATGAAACCCTGGAATTACTCCCCGGTACAAATGTTCTTCAAGCAAAGTTACGAGTTCATTTTGACAGTATTTTGCACCTACTGTATACGCTGTAGGTAGTTAGTTATCTTGTAATTCGCACATACATTACTCTGTAATATAAAGGAGAGTTATAAAAGAAACGCTTTTGCCTCCATTTTAGAACATCGCCTGGTGGTAGATAAATAAATATAGGAAATTATTATTCAACTTAAACATTCTTAAACTCACCTCGAAATACTGAAACTTTACTAAAAATACTTAAATGTGACAGAAATAGAATCTCTCCATCGCCCTATTGCTGTAAAAGAACTCGCCGTTGTACAAAACCTCTCTGTATTAGAATAGTATTGGCTGTGTATTAAAGAATAATAATACATAGAATGATGTCTTTAAAATGAAGTGGCGTTCTAATATTCGGCCTACACATCAAGTTTATCTCACTTTGTTTATAATTATCAGCTGGTACCAAGACATTCGGCTAACCGGGTCGTTGGGTGACTCAGTCGCCCTTGAAACACCGCAATCTACTTGAATCTATGATTGTGTTCCTATCAAAATTGACGGTCATGCTTCTCAACATGACTGTGATTTCTTTTGAATCAGTTTTTTGCCTACTTTTAATTTATATATTACTCCTCAGATGCTAGCATGTATCAGCATGTTGTATGTCTATCTATTGCAATTATGATTAGATTAGTCTGATTACCAGATTGTGTTCTATTAATGTCAGTTCTATCTATCTATACCTATGATTAGTACTGTGAAGAGGTACCACAGTTCTAGACATGTTTAAAAAAAAAAAACTATGTCCTAGGATAGAAGCAACCCACCGTATTCCTTCTTTATCGATATACCTAGCATGTGTAATGGGGTCGGTAAAAGCTCGTCCAATTACAATCAAACGTAAAAGCAGTGGTTTTCTGTGACTTGCAGATGCATATTCTATGTTATTGGCATAATTTATTTCTGGTAAGGGGTTTCTCCTCAGTTATCAAGTCCGAACACAAACTTTCATTTGATAATAGCTGTTTGTTTGCCATCTAACTAAACAAAACACAATAAACATTACAGTTTTTCCTTTTCATATCTATTGTGCACGTAATACCAAATCGTAGAAAAACTCGCTTTCGCGTGACGCACGAAACAAGTAAGTAAATAATGAAATATTCAGACTAAACTGTAATAATTATAGTCACACGATTTTTTATCTTCAATGTGGCAGTTGTTTAAGACCGATCATTTTGATTTTCATCATAAAATATTTCACATTTATACCCGGTTATAAATAGAGGGTTGAGTACACTCGGTCGCTAAAAGGTTTGGTTGAAAAAGTGTTTACCGACTCTTCTAGTGCCCTGTATAAAATATAATAATGGCTTATGTTTAACTGATCACCAGAAATAGTAACAAATAGCAGACAAAAATAGTAAATGATCACCAAAATGAAACTCGCATTTTAATGTAAAATGATAACCAAAGTTTTAACACTTTGCTGTCCTATTTAAGTGAAATTACTCCAAAATAAATCATGCGCAAGCCAAAATAAATGATCACCAAAATTAAACCACCATTTTAAAGTAAAATGATAACCAAAGTTTTTACATTCTGCTATCCTATTTAAGCAAAATGAGTCCAAATAAATCATTGTTATCCCAAAAGTAGTAAATGATCACCAAAAGTAGTGAATGATCATCAAAATTATACCAGCGTTTTAATATAAAATGATAATCAAAGTTTTTACATCTTGCTATCCTGTTTAAGTAAACTGACTCCAAAAAAATTAGTTCGGCCTGATACAATAAATGTAATAACATTATGGGGACCCTTTTCCTGCACTAGGGTGGAAAATTGTCTATTGCATGCCTCTAAACAGTGCGATAAGAGTGTGTTTTCGAGGGAGTGTATTGAGAAACACATTCTTCTTCTTCTTTCTCCTGCCCTGTTCCCAATTTTACTTGGGGTCTTCGCAATATGTCATTTACTTCCATTTTCCCCTGTCACTCGTCATACTGACACTCACGCATGCATTGCAAGCCGGACACATAACTTAATATGGCATCATAATACTTTATTTGATAATAAGCCTACATTTTATGGCAATCACAGTGACTTTTTTAGGCAAAAATAATACATTAATTTGGTCGTCAAGAGTTGGTGATCATTTACTAAATTTGGTGGTCGAATACAATTTCAAGTGAAGTCGTGACTAAAATAGCTGGTACTATTACATTTTTAGACTTTATTTTTCTGGTGTTCAGTAGATTTTTCTGGTTGCAAAACTAAGGGTATCAAAGCATTTTATGGTGGTCATTATATTTGTTCCCTATAATAATTTCACTGTATTCTCAGAACGAAAAACGCCGAACGTCATCCGCTTGTCCTAATTCTAGCGAACAATCATTACATACTAATATAATTAAACTTGAAAGATTGGTTATGTGAATGTTAGGTACCGTTCCACTTAAAAACTGTGGTGTTAGTTCCCTTGGGACGCGGGTAAATCCAACAGCTAGTTTTATACTTCTGTATCATTCGTCATCTTATTCTTCTGTTCTACTTTTTTGACATTTGACATTTTGGGATTTCTCGTTTCCCAACAACCAGCTGATTCATATATTACTCAGCAAAATTTAAATCCTTTGGCAGTTCTATGATCTATTCATATCGGAATTTTAATCAAGCAATTACTGACCTAGTAACTTAAGTATGTAGGTAAAGTTACTTACACAGTAGGGCTTAAGTCACAATTATTACTTGAGCTTGAACTGAACGTATGTAAGTACGTGCAGAGAAGTAATGAAACCCTGGAATTACTCCCCGGTACAAATGTTCTTCAAGCAAAGTTACGAGTTCATTTTGACAGTATTTTGCACCTACTGTATACGCTGTAGGTAGTTAGTTATCTTGTAATTCGCACATACATTACTCTGTAATATAAAGGAGAGTTATAAAAGAAACGCTTTTGCCTCCATTTTTAGAACATCGCCTGGTGGTAGATAAATAAATATAGGAAATTATTATTCAACTTAAACATTCTTAAACTCACCTCGAAATACTGAAACTTTACTAAAAATACTTAAATGTGACAGAAATAGAATCTCTCCATCGCCCTATTGCTGTAAAAGAACTCGCCGTTGTACAAAACCTCTCTGTATTAGAATAGTATTGGCTGTGTATTAAAGAATAATAATACATAGAATGATGTCTTTAAAATGAAGTGGCGTTCTAATATTCGGCCTACACATCAAGTTTATCTCACTTTGTTTATAATTATCAGCTGGTACCAAGACATTCGGCTAACCGGGTCGTTGGGTGACTCAGTCGCCCTTGAAACACCGCAATCTACTTGAATCTATGATTGTGTTCCTATCAAAATTGACGGTCATGCTTCTCAACATGACTGTGATTTCTTTTGAATCAGTTTTTTGCCTACTTTTAATTTATATATTACTCCTCAGATGCTAGCATGTATCAGCATGTTGTATGTCTATCTATTGCAATTATGATTAGATTAGTCTGATTACCAGATTGTGTTCTATTAATGTCAGTTCTATCTATCTATACCTATGATTAGTACTGTGAAGAGGTACCACAGTTCTAGACATGTTTAAAAAAACTATGTCCTAGGATAGAAGCAACCCACCGTATTCCTTCTTTATCGATATACCTAGCATGTGTAATGGGGTCGGTAAAAGCTCGTCCAATTACAATCAAACGTAAAAGCAGTGGTTTTCTGTGACTTGCAGATGCATATTCTATGTTATTGGCATAATTTATTTCTGGTAAGGGGTTTCTCCTCAGTTATCAAGTCCGAACACAAACTTTCATTTGATAATAGCTGTTTGTTTGCCATCTAACTAAACAAAACACAATAAACATTACAGTTTTTCCTTTTCATATCTATTGTGCACGTAATACCAAATCGTAGAAAAACTCGCTTTCGCGTGACGCACGAAACAAGTAAGTAAATAATGAAATATTCAGACTAAACTGTAATAATTATAGTCACACGATTTTTTATCTTCAATGTGGCAGTTGTTTAAGACCGATCATTTTGATTTTCATCATAAAATATTTCACATTTATACCCGGTTATAAATAGAGGGTTGAGTACACTCGGTCGCTAAAAGGTTTGGTTGAAAAAGTGTTTACCGACTCTTCTAGTGCCCTGTATAAAATATAATAATGGCTTATGTTTAACTGATCACCAGAAATAGTAACAAATAGCAGACAAAAATAGTAAATGATCACCAAAATGAAACTCGCATTTTAATGTAAAATGATAACCAAAGTTTTAACACTTTGCTGTCCTATTTAAGTGAAATTACTCCAAAATAAATCATGCGCAAGCCAAAAATAGTAAATGATCACCAAAATTAAACCACCATTTTAAAGTAAAATGATAACCAAAGTTTTTACATTCTGCTATCCTATTTAAGCAAAATGAGTCCAAATAAATCATTGTTATCCCAAAAGTAGTAAATGATCACCAAAAGTAGTGAATGATCATCAAAATTATACCAGCGTTTTAATATAAAATGATAATCAAAGTTTTTACATCTTGCTATCCTGTTTAAGTAAACTGACTCCAAAAAAATTAGTTCGGCCTGATACAATAAATGTAATAACATTATGGGGACCCTTTTCCTGCACTAGGGTGGAAAATTGTCTATTGCATGCCTCTAAACAGTGCGATAAGAGTGTGTTTTCGAGGGAGTGTATTGAGAAACACATTCTTCTTCTTCTTTCTCCTGCCCTGTTCCCAATTTTACTTGGGGTCTTCGCAATATGTCATTTACTTCCATTTTCCCCTGTCACTCGTCATACTGACACTCACGCATGCATTGCAAGCCGGACACATAACTTAATATGGCATCATAATACTTTATTTGATAATAAGCCTACATTTTATGGCAATCACAGTGACTTTTTTAGGCAAAAATAATACATTAATTTGGTCGTCAAGAGTTGGTGATCATTTACTAAATTTGGTGGTCGAATACAATTTCAAGTGAAGTCGTGACTAAAATAGCTGGTACTATTACATTTTTAGACTTTATTTTTCTGGTGTTCAGTAGATTTTTCTGGTTGCAAAACTAAGGGTATCAAAGCATTTTATGGTGGTCATTATATTTGTTCCCTATAATAATTTCACTGTATTCTCAGAACGAAAAACGCCGAATAGCCAGAATGTGTTTTCTTTTACATACTTTACTTCCAGTAATTATGTAATTTGCCCGTTTTCGAGTCTTTTAATCTTGACATATGTGCGTTTGTTTGTATAAACTTCTTCGTATCTGCTTTTAACCGCTATTGTGTTGATTTTATCTCTTTTCAATATTTGTTTTTGTTAAAGACTAGCGTAGTGTGTGACGTTTTGTTTTTGCACTGGTCAAAAATACGAATTTTCTTAGAATGTAATCTAGGAATAACCAATGCCATGCCCCTGTATTTTCCAATGTTTTTGTGAACAGCTCAACGAAGGTTGCTATTATATTCGGTAAAGATAAGATTATAAGATAGTAAACACGCTTTACAGTATGTTAAACAAAAAAAATCTTGGTTTAGACGTGAAAGCGTAACAGACAAACAGACAGAGTTACTTTCGCATTTATAATATTAGTAAGGATTTACATTCCTAAAATGCCTTATTTTTCTTATAATATTTATGGAAAGTCCTTCCAATATATTTTTTAAAATACCTTTAATACTAGGTACCTACCGATCTAAGAAGAATAAAATTATTCGATAAAGGTATTCATTCAAGAGAAACATAACAATTTTAGGTATCTTTGGTATCATTACATATCTAAATATAGAAAAAGGTTAAATTCCAGTTATAAAAAACCTTAATATCGTTAAGCCCAAAATATCCTATGACGTAAGAAGATTTTAATATGTTGCCGTTTTATGTCGGGAGACCTCTAATTTATTTTGAAATTACCTTTTCAAATGACCAGTCGACAAAATGCAGTTGACTTTATTAGGGCGTTATCACATTGTGCCTGCTATTCAGATCTTTATTGTTGATCATTGTCATCATAAGCCTTTATATAGTCCCACTGCTGGGCACAGAAAAAACTGAAAAACCTCTTCTAGTTCAGTGTATATTTAGTCTAATCTATGTAATAAATAATCTTAATAATCTAATGTTGACTTCCAAGAGTCAACAGCAAATAAAATGACTAGGGTGGCAAAATCTTCCTCTCCTCGAATCCGCTCATCCTCGAACAGAAGCGATTTATCATCTTTCAGTAAGACAATGTCACGCTCCGGTTACAAAATATTTATTTCGCCGTAAAACACGAACATTTTTACTCGTTTACGTCAAAGCTGCATATTGACGCAAACCTTTGTTATCAATAACGTTTTAAGGATGCGTCATTACGATAAAAATGCATTTCTTTATGCGTTTCTGTCCTGTTGTTTAAGATTTAGTGCAGTAACTATTTGAAATTCAATGCGTTTGCGCTGTGGCGTGGTGAATTTTATTTTGATGAAAAGTAGTTGGCAGAATATGAATGCTGTAATAACTTTGATGGTGACTACCTAATACAAAGGTATACCTATAGATATATTTCGTTTCGTTCATGAACAAAGGTTTAAACAATGTCATCAACCTCCTACGCCCAGTACACTCAACACCAAATAACTTTGAAATTCAGAAGTCAGCCATTGAACTCCTTGTGCGTTTGTAGCTAAGATATTGTCAAGACGCTTTGCTTGTCCAAATCAGACTACTATTGGCTTTAAAATAGTCAAAAAGTAATGAACATATCAGTATAGCGAATGCGTGAGGCGTCAAATGGCTAATTCAGAATTCTTAGGTGATTCAGTATGTAGGAGGGTTGTATTTGTAGTTTTGTCTTTTTTTCTTTTTCTCCCGCAGCGTGGGGGAGTGTTTATGACTAAAACCCACCATGTTCCTTCTTGAGCCCTTTGTATGAGGCAGGGACGCGGCGACACCTTCGAACAGTTCTACAGGTATAATTTTACCTCCTCTTGTAGTTAAGATTACAACCGCCGGCTATACAGTTACCCAAACTGCTATTTTCTTCTAATTAAAGTATATCCTCACAATGTTTTCTAGCGTTATCAACAGTGAATTGTTTGTCCACGCAGTTTTCCTCAACATTGATCGATCGAGTTTATTATTTATTGGTGTAAAGTCCACAATTTACCTTAGCTTAGGCACAATAAAGCTGTATGTTTGCATGATTAAATGATTGCATTATTTTTAGAATTTTATTTTTATACGGTTGTTTTCATTTATATTTTGACTTTGAGGGTTAGATATCAGATAAGTCGTTTATTGGAGTTTTTAAAGATATTGTAATATTAATCTGAATTGATCTGGAATCTATTCTCTATTGCAAGACATAAATACAACACATAAATACAACCATGACTAATATCTAATATCGTTCTCATCGACACAGTAATCTTAAAAAAATTGACTTGTTTTTTCCATCAATTTTAGCCTACCTACCATTATGTCCTAACAGTTGCCCGTGGTTTTTAGTTGCATCCCAAGGGAACTACTCCCTGCACCTGCAAAAGCAGCCTGATGCATAAGCTATATTCCTGAAAGTTTTATCTCAATCCATAATATGATGTCATGGATCCTTTCTTCTTCACATCAAGTTATAGTCCATATCCTCCAAGGATATACCAGCGTTGAATTTAGTACCATTACGCCTCCCGGCTGGGCTTTCTGCCAAGTTTCACAAGGCCAAACCAAGGCCTTCAATATTTTCCGTTAGGACAATTACTTATGTTATGTAAGTAATGTTAAATAATTTGTGCTATTCCTAGCTGTTTTGCTAGCATGAGTCACTTAGCTATTTTCGTTTTCTTTGATTATATTATGATCTAGATTTGATGGTTTTGGTTTATTAATGTTTTTGATGTTTCTTTGGTTGATTTTTTTTTCGGCTTTGCAGAGCATAAGTTTGACGCTAATTTACTTTGCATACCTTGAGTTCGAGTCATGAAGACTTTGTTTGTACAAATCTCGTCTGCTTCGTCGCTTTGCTGGTCTAGAGGTGATTGATTGAGCCCAACAACGGATGATTGAGGCTTATGGCTAACTTCAGAAATGCAAAGATAACTGACACGAAATGTACAAGAGGCTTTGATAATCTTTGGATAATCTCAGAGATCACGATCTTTTGGCTTCCTCAGTATTAATATTACAAATTCAATTACACAGTATTATAAATTCCGCCTATATCAAGGGGATTTCGTTCCAGACTCACTGACGCGGAATAGGATAAAGCCGATTGGAAAACCTTATAGCTTCGGCTTCGGCTTTCATTCAGTCGTCTGGGCTCGTAACTGACGTCATATTGCCTAATAATATAATAGACTGAAGAAACTCTAATAAACGATTATTTGGCCGTGAAAAAAGCCGTAATAGTTGATGTTTTGTCGGAGATAATCTGATATTGATCACACGTAAGACATTATGTTGTGAAAATAAAATTAAGACTTCCAATCATTATCATCATTGCCTTTTTATCTCTCCACTGATGGCCACAGAGAATTGTAAAGCGTTGGTCGCTCAATGCGGATTGGTTATTTCAGACTTTACAGTCCAGATTTCCTCGAGATGTTTTCCTTCCCCTTTTAATCAGCCTGAAATGTCCTAGAAATAATTCTAAAGTACATTTGTACTTGCCTGGCCTAGAATCGAACCCACATAGTCATACTTGAGAGGTTGGCGCTTTACCCATTTGGCCATCAGGACTCGGTCAGTTTCTTCTGAGCGTTTCCATACAAATAGCTAGTTACAGTGATAATGAAACAAAGCAGGATATCGCCAACATAACCTTTTATTCACCTTTAACACCCGCGAGAAATATTAATTACTCAGTACAAGGTACATTTAGAATTGTTTACTAACTTGATTGATAAAACGTTTAATTAGCATTCGACACATATCAATCATCTTGTCGGCACATGCCACCGTAAGTTCTGTCTACCCTTTTTTGTAAAACGTGACGGTACATACATTATAATAATTAAACATTTATTATGTTTAATAAGATTTATTTATGTGACTGTACATGTATTAAGTTGTTTACAATTTGCTTGCAGACTCTTATCTTTTAACCGATGGCAAAACCAGGGTAATTTTGAGTATGCTTTTCCTAATAAATTATTGTTTGAGGTATTTCGTTTCATAAACACCATTATGCTTGAATAGTCTATTGTTAAGAAGTTATTTTAATAATCTTATGTTTTCCTGCTATCTAATATCGTTGTAACTTACACTGAAGTATACATATAAGCAGCACACCTTTCATCACTAATCTATTAATTAACAACAAAACGTTACCAAATAAATCGGGTGACACGTTCCAATAAAACAAAGCGAATATTTTCCAAGCAATCAGCTTTTTTCTGTAATCCCGGCTCAATAATGAAATCCGCCCTACGAATACACGTCCCGCCCGCCCGAAGCCGTACAATTAACATCGATAAAAGTATCGATAAGTAGTCACGTCACGCGATTCATACCGTCATCGAATTTGATAGATTATGGTCACAAACTGGCAAACCCGTTGTGGTTTTCTTTCTTTACATAGCGCTGAAGAAAATGAAGTAGTGATTCAGATTTGTGTAATGATATGATGAGATCAAAATGTAATTGAGCGGTTTCACCCGCGTCCTGAAATTACTTTCTGTACTCGATCAGAAAGTTGTCAATGTCCTTTCTAAAGCTTTAGACTATCTCTGTGCCCAATGTCACTTAAATCGGTTCAGTAGTTTTGTCTGAAACCGGGATATAGAGACAAAGATTGTATCACGTACATACATATTTTATTTATCACGTAACATATTTGGTTGGGTTATTTGTGTAAGGTTGCTAAGATTAACTGAACGTAAAGGTGACGTGCGAAGAGCCTTTTGGAAAAAGGCAAGCTGAATAATGCAGTCTGTTGCAGTTGAAACAATAGTGCGCCGAGAACACATTTGTATGCCCTAATGGATGTGAGCCTTGAGTAATTGTACAATGTAATGTTTCTTCAAGAGCTTCCTTCCATACCCCGTCTACTACATTATTCTCAATATTTTTAAGAAGCTTTTTGAGTAACTTCAAATTGATTCTGAGAACACGAGATAAAAATAACTTTTTAATATGAATCTGTTTATTTACGCCTTTGCGAACCAAAAATACTTCGTTACCCTCCTTTTTTGCTGACCTTGCCCTTTTATTTGTAAAGATGGGTTGTAAAATATTTGGAGCTTAATGAAAATTTGTCTCCCATGTAATATTATGGTGTGTAGAGGATGCGGGATTGGGATAAGGGTTGTTTATCATTTGTTCTTGACATTTAAGGTCGTTGCTGGCCATTATTTCTTGAACAGCACGTGCTGAAATTTTTTATAAAGGGTCAAATCTTGGGGATTGTACGGGCTCGTAACCGAAAAAATATGCGTGTGTGATTTATTGTAGATTGGATTTATAAAGTGTTTACTGTTGAATTACCAATTTACTTGAGCTATAGTATAATCTTCAGGGCCCTATTACTAGGGACTATTTACCTTTATAACTCTAGTGGTCTTTCTTTTGCTTGTAGTTTCACCTTCAAAGTACAGCCAAGGACTTCATCATCCTCCTGCAAGGACTTATGATAGTTTTAAATTATTATTTTTTTCAACTTTTCTCTAGAAGGTATTTTTATACCTAGTACATATTCATTTATGTTTTTATAAAATGTAAATAAATCTCAGGCAATCGGCCATTTTCATTATTTGCTAGACCGAGTTTATTCTCCCCGGGTTGCACCGAACGTCCTTGGATCTTACACGTGGATGTGATTTTAATGCAATTAGTGCATTGCAAATGAATCTTCTCCGTTATCTTTAAATTGTCATTGTCCTTTCTTCATTGTGTCATTGTTTTACCGAACGAGATAAACTGTGTTTGTGTTACCTTAATATTTGTTTTAGAATTATATTCTGAGAATTTATTGCATTGTATATTTGATTACAATAATAATGGGTATGTATAAATTGAATGCCGAAAGCTTCCTCATTAATCACTCTGGCCATTGGTAAACAGTACGAAAATAGCTTCAGTACTTTTGAGTTTATCGCGAACAGACAGACTGTTGTGTTGTGGTATATTTTTCCTATATTTCTATGTGTAATGTTATGTCAAATTAATTTACAAACAAATTGTATAGTTATAGGTATGTTAAAAAATTGTTGGATGACATGATGATTTCAAATACAGGAATAAACAATTTATATACAAAGGATTAAACGCGAATTTTACAGGTTTTCCAATAATTAAAACTGTAGGAGTATGTTTCCATGAAAAATATGTATGTTGCCATTGTTAACAAACTATGCGTAATTGTATTTATCAATCAACCGGTATTGGTCTTATTCGTTTAATATACCTGATGGAAACAAACAAAGCGAACGAAACGTGACCCAGTTTCATGAAATACTGTGAAATACATTACTGCAGTTTTATATGTAGGTATACTATAGATATTCGTACAGGCAATCTGTATTTGTTTACATATAAATGTGTCTGTATGTAACGTTTTCGTGCTAAAACTGATCGGTGGATTTTGATGATATTTGGGTCGGAAAAAATGGAACCCTAGGAAAATTTGTTAAATTCAAATATTTTTTTAGAGCACGCTTACGATAAACTACGCTAACTAAACATAATAATAAAAGCTATCGATATTTTGTTATTCCCGTTTTCCATTTACCAATAAAATGGCCTGTGGTTTTATATCAATCATAAATGTATTATACACTATAAATATTTACGGCATATTTGCATACAAATAACTGGATTGGCCTTTTGGACTCTTCATAAGCATACTACAGTTATAAGAATGATATTGGAGTTGCATGCCTAAGTTAAGGCAGAATGTACAAGGATCTCCAATTGCATTTTTGGTAACATCTGTTTTTATATTGTACCTACATTCAGTTGCAAATAAACTATTATTCTATTCATTTTACTCAGCAGTAGCAGAAAAGAAAAATAATCTGAGCAAAAATATTCAAAAAGTCATATATTCCAATTGACCAACATTTGAAGGTCAAGTGAACACTGAGATGATGGCTAATGGATGTTTTGAATAACAGCCTTGAACTCTAGACCTTGAATCTTGGCTTTCATCATTAAATCATTGAAAATCCATTCACTTATACTACCTCTACGAAGATTATATTGTTCTTACTGTAAAGCCATGGAATATTAAACCAAAGACAGATAAAATTGGAACTTGCAAGCGTGATGTGATGAATGTTCATTCTCTGTATGAGAAGAGGCCTGTGGCTTGTTGGACAAGACAATAGGCTGAGATAGTAATGCTAAATCATTTATTGACCCATTGAAAAGGAGTGTCAGCCTCTAATGACCAAAACACACCCATATTCCTGCTGGAGCTCATGCAAGTCATGAAGAATCCCACAGCCCCGAAATATGTTGTTGGTCCTGTCCTACATTACAGTTACGAGAAAATGTGTAGAAATGGTGTACAAATAAAAATAATTCATGTCTCATACGAGGGTCAAACTGAAAGTTCTTAGAAAATCAGAAACTGGTTACATTAGCCGGTTATTCGTTTTATTATATGTTTTATTGTAGTATTAGTACATCGAACACAGCATTTGAGTCACCTCCGTTAAATCTTTTAATCATTTTACGGCACCAATCCACACTATGGAGTTTTTGAGCCTCAGTCAAATTATGAGGTATCCACCGGGCGCAAAGCTTCCTGACCGCTTAATGTTCGTGGAGGATTTTGTGCACTTGACTCATAACGATGCCTAAGCTTGTCCGAATCTGCTGATAGGTCACTCTTCTATCAGTCTCTATCATACGCCGCACAACACAGATGTTATCTTCAGTTGTCGCCGTAGAAGGCCGTCCCTCACGTAAATCATCAGTGAGATTAGTGCGACCACGTTTAAACTCATTAAACCAGTTGTAAACAGTCGCACGAGATGGGGCTTCATCGTGAAAGGCCAATCGTAGTCTATCATAACTTTCTTGTTGACTTAAATGACATCGAAAGTCATAAAAAATCATTGCACGAAAATTTTCTCGTGTTAAATTCATGTTGACGTGACACAGACAATTTTCAATTTGCCGCCAAATCGTAAAACAAATGACAAATGAATTAAATATATACTCAGTAATATTGGTAAAGAGTTCTATTTTCGAATTTTAAAATTATTTTTTTATTATATTGTATATAAGTGGCCAGTTCTAAAAACTTTCAGTGTGACCCTCGTAATACAATGCATAAAATTGGCTTTAAACTAGCAAAAAGGTAGAACCTACACATTTAACTACGGGAATAAAACTCGCCATACCAAGTGTTACGGGTACAATTACCTATATGAAACATAATAGTTGGTAGTTTTGGATCCATTAAAGCTTTTAAATTTATTTTCTGATGCCATTTAAATTGCAAATAACTGGGTAATGTCATGCTGGGTGACAATTAAACTGAATTGTGTCGATCGATATTCATTTTGCTGACATAAACTGAGTGACGGTCAGTCAACCATGAAATGAAGTTTGTATTTAATGTGATATGATTTAAAAAGGTAATACTTGATGGGGTTTTTAATTTACAGGATTTTCAACAAATTCAAGAAAGCAGCCTTGTCGCTTGTAGGTTTTCCTAAAGGGACTTAAAAGTCATCATTCTCCTCTCCTTAAACCAATTTCATTTGTGATCTCACACCATATTTTCTTCGGTCGTCCCCTTCTATGTATATCCAGCCAGGTTCAATGCTAAAGAGCTATGTCAAAGTGTAGCTAGCGAAAACTGAATTACGGTGACGAATGTTTACTAAGACTACTTTTACTTCGAGACGAACGGGGATTTACAATACATAAAATAAAACGAAGTTTCTGCGCGCCATAAAAATCCAATGTATTTTATTACTGTTAGAAGGAAAATAAACAAATACAATACCTAGTTATTTAGAAAGATGCAATAATGTTATGAGCATATAAGCAGTAACGACATGTATGTAAAATACGGTAAACAAAATACACGTAATAATAGCCTTATTTTTAAACTTAGTGATATTAAACAGTAGCTCGTAAGTGTCACTGAATTAGTAGTTTTATATCTTGGAATATTGCCAGGCGGAAGCCATCAGCTGTTTCAAAAATAATGCCGCTGCAAAATCCTTGGCATTTGATGAGGAAGTGGTATTTTTGGTCCGGGATTACCCAGCACCGTCTAGATCCGAAATAGCGGCGTGCGTAAGTCCTGCGTAAGAGAATGCACTGAATTACGATTTCTGAGAACTATTACGACAGCAAGATACCGTTATTTAGGGAAGGAAACACGCAGGCACTGAGTAAAAAAATGGCAATTAACAACCGTATAAAATATAAAAGGTTTTGCACCTAAGTAAGATGTTAAAGACCGATTAAAAACATTTGCCAAAGAGACAGAACAGGTGCACTGGCTCGGACAACTTAACAAAAATAGCCAACTTCTTTTTAAGAATAATGGAAGAGCAAATTGAAGATAAATAAAGTAGCTATCTGTAGTGTAGTCCTAAATAATTCTATAAACTTTGTGTGTCATTAATACAAGTATAATGTACATATAAGTACAAAATAGGCCGGATTCTCCGAAAGAGACACCAATTAACCAAAGTCAGGCAATTCCAAATTAAAAGTTAATATTTACGCAGAGTTTGTGTACTTGGGTCGTTTGCTTTAATGGGAGTACTTCGAAGAACCGCGTGTGTAACTATGGGATGGAATTATGCCTTATATAATGGTATCTATTCACTTTTATTACAGGAATAAAAACTGCGCTGTACCTTACACAATAACCCTGTATGAATGCGCTGCATTAAATGCTAAGGATAATGGAAGAGTTCCTCTTCTAAAGCATATTCTAACTGATGCTTTTACAAAAGCCTCACAAGCAGACTGTCAGAGTTATTGATTGAAGAGTACACAAGAAGCGTGTGTATTTAGTTGGTAAGAAGTCGTGGTGTCACATTCATCTCCAAAGGGATGAGCAGTTCTGGTTCTTGTAAACCAGTTTGCAAAAGAAATACGCTCTGGTATCCTAATACGTTCGTGCCTTCTAGAAATCAAATATTCCATCTTCAATTTTTGATTTTATGTCTTGTGGTATGGCTAAATAAAGCAATCATCCAATGCCTCTGCCTATCCATTGATAGAAGGATAGCTGACCTTAACGTACTCCATGCTAGCAAGCCTGTAGCGAAAATCAAACATTTTAGCGTGACTTAGGTCGGTTCACTAAAACTAGAACAACCCGTGTCGGCACAGGTTATGTAATAGAATCCCTACGATCGAATTATGGACGGCAACGCGACTCAATAAATATTAAGTTACGTAACGCTACAGCGCCGTTTTGTTATTAAATTACTCTTTTTATATACTAAAGATATAATATCTTTTACGTTCTATTTTTAGACACCATTGATAATTGTAATGTTGTAGTACAACGTTTTTGACCTTTGCCCAATCGTGGGAAAACCTTCAATATCAGCAGTCGTAAGATTGCGTATTATGTTTTCTGTGGCTCTTTGTGCCAATCTTTATTTCGAGATTAAGGTAGATTTTGCACTATTTTTAGTTACATGATGTTATGTACCATTAAAGATCAGTATCAGGTAAAACACTGGGAAACACTGGTACATAACATAAGGAACTGTCAAGTGAAATACCCAAATGTGGTTATACGTGATTGAAATAATTATGAAGGCATTACCTGAGACAATACAATGTACGCTACTGTTTTTCGTAAGGAAACTAAACTCTTCGATTGTATCTGTGTAAAGGGTCGATTCTGATGTGATGGAGGAGACTCCCCTTGCTGGTAACTTCAGTAATATAAATTACACTTTCTGCACCTTAAAGGAGATATGGCACTGTGCGTTTTTTCGTTCTTGGCATGCAATTCACGTTCACGTGGTTAGTTAGCTAGCTTAGTCCTCCTGATTTTCTCTTCTCCTTTTCGATTTTTCGTCGATATCCTTTTAGAACAATGAAATCATGGTACGGTGTGTAATGCGCCTAAAACAGTTTTCGAGTGATGCATTCATTATACGATATTACACGGCTTTACGTCAACACACCATTGGAATTCAATAAGTCACTCGTGTCCCCTTTAAATGTTGCAAACAAATGTGGGACCCGGTGGGAATCTTAATGAGTTTTCTTGTACCTATTGTGTGTTTATTACTTGTGTTCAACATTGTTTGAGGTGTTACTGTTTTGCTTTAAATGTGGTGAAACCCAGGATGATGACGTAAAATTCGGAAAACGTTATGAAAGTTACCCAAATGATGCCTTTTGATTTTATGGAAGATTTTTTAATATTTGCGTTTCTGATCAATATAACTGAGCCGCTCATGACAGCGTGGGTACGAAGCAAATGTCGTGGAGCCAATAAATCAATACGAAATATCACACAAACTGCTATAAAAGACGACAATCAACCAACAGTAAATGATGCAACTACTTCTCTACTTATATTGTGCTGTAAAACCAACAAACACTGTTCAAAAGTCCCTGTATTTGCCATGCAGACGGCACGGCGTAAAACAAATGAATACGCAATGAGGATGCACGGACCACCAGAAACAACGCTTAGCTATGCTGATGAACCAGCTTTTGATCTGGTTACGGAACACAACGTGATGTTCATGTCAAATATCTAAATGTTTTGAGTGTGGGAAATGTTGTGCCATGTTAAGACTAGTTTGGAGAAAAAGAAATGGACGCTTTTGCATAATAGTATCGCGTCCTGTGTTGCAGATGACTTCCAATTATATGAAATTTTCTTTAGTTCCACCACTATATTAAAGGGACCCTGTAGATTTTGGAGCTTATGTTTTGTTGGTTAAACAGGACATAACGACGACCCCTCGAAGTTTAGATAGATCAATAAGAATAGGGACTCGGTAATTTCTAGGCTCTTTAATCGGTGATATTTTAATGGGTCACAAATGAGGACTTATTTTGATTAATTAATACGATTTTACTATCTACTTTAACATCTTGTAACACTTCCTACAATTTGAGTAACTCCATATTTTAATCCTTCAGTGGAAAAAAACGTTTACAATAAAAACGCACTAGACTTGTTGCACCTATGTTGAGCTGTAGTCAGCGTCGAACGTCAGTCGCTCGTATCGATCGCAGTATATTTCAGACCTAGCCAATCTAGAAAGTTACTGGTTTTATTTTATACGACCGCTCTCTGCTGTGATATTTTGATCTTGTACCATTAGTCCTACTTATAAATGGCTAGAGTTGTCAGTGGGATGTTGTATGAAATTGATGAATGAGAGCTGAAAAAATATGTAATCGGAATAAGGTTTTATCATCATCATCATCTTCTTCCTCTTCCATTTTTCTCTATTTGACGTCAATTCATAGGTATTTTTTTTAACATATCCATCGTTCCTTTGGTCGCCCTGTTCCCTTATATCCTTCCACGTTCTTGCCCAAGATCTTCCTCATAACATGACTCTCATTCTTTCCCATCACATACCCGTAATAAAACCGTGTCTAAAAATAACAAATCACTTAAAGTCAAGGTTTTTAAGTTTCAAGCTTTCACGTTTTGTTTTACTTGCGGACATCGTAAATGTTCCTTATTCTTGTCCATAACCAGTTATAATAAAATCTAGTCTTTGTTTTTGTGCTATACTTAACACTCGGAATAAACGTACGAAGAGCATAATGGCATTGTTTGTCTGTTTGTGGTTTAAATAAGTACGTACTCATCTGACCTGGCGGAGCGGGTATACCGTTATGTGCCCAGGGTTACCAGTCAAGTATCTTTAAGTATGAATTTCAGATTGAGGGCGGTTTGCAATATTATATCCATCTGTTGATTTGCTTACTATAGATAGAATTTTGAGAACAGCTCCATAGAAGTAATGTCCAACCTCTATCTTTAGTAAGCATAACAGATAGAATATTGGAAACGGCCGTAAATGGGCAACCCTAATGTGGACGAATTTTGTAAAGAAGGAAATATCTACTATGTATTTCTATCTGTTGTAATAAGTACGGTGGTACTTTTGGTAAAAAAAAAACAACATTTCAATGCATGTGTGGTACAAAACAGACATAAAAAAGTTACATTTACAATGATTTCAAATGACTTATTATTCCTTTATGTTCAATTCAAATATATGCACGAAGCTTGAAAACACATTACCAGTGACACAAAGTAGTTTATTTTTAACTGTGTACATACGATAACACAAGTTTTTTGACGCGGAAGTACATACCTACTTATGCGCAAGGGTTCCTATCTTAAAGAATTGTGCATTGATTAAAATGCATAGGTAGGTACAAATCAATTAATCTGTGAAATGTACCAAGTAGCGATGGCTTATTTAAAATCACCGATTGGAGTAAAGCTACCGTATTCTTTGATATTTATTGTCTTGGAGCTTCCGAACAAGATGGTACAATTATCCAATTTGTGATCTTTCAACTGTTTCGCGAAGCCGCATTTAAAATACTGTTGTAGAATCGAGTTATTCCCAATTTGTCATTAGTACCGATTGGTCACCAACTATTTTTTCCATACACCAAGTCCCAATTGGTCATTCGAGCAAAATAAATAATTTAATATTTAAATTTTGAGTACCGATTCGTCACCCGCATAAAATTTCACGTATCAGAGTACCGTCAGAAATAAAAGTGTTAGAAGAAATTTTAAATGAAAAACTTCGATGTAGGTAAAGGTATAGCTCTCACATAAATATAATAAAATTTACATTAAAACACAGGTGAAGACAACTTGGGCATTTTATAAACCCGAAAATGTGACTCGATACTTTTTGTGTCGGTAACAAAAGTACCAGGGGCCCATAACTAGCAAAGAGATTGTATACATAAAAATGATGAATGATGGTGTAAATTGTTATGTTTATCTACAATTAGGAAAAAAACGTAAAATCCGGACACTCTTGCCTGCTATCCTCCTGTAAGTTATGCGGTCCTAGTACACGGTGGGCAGTTCCATGGACACTCGTTGATTGGTATATTACTCATCTGATTTATGCGATCCTGGTATTTTGGTTTTGGCCGTGCGGTGTGTGACGCCGTTGAAATCGCGATTTTATTAATAGCGTCTTGCCATATTCGGAAAAAACATAACCAAAATAAATAAAAAAACATATTACAATATTGTAAAGCTTATCTTGTTGACAGTACTTTTTACAAAATAAAGTACGGATGACCAATTGGGACTAAGCAAAATAAAATATTTTATTGAATGACCAACTGGGACACGTTTTTTATGGATGCCAAATCACTAAAATGACGAATCGGGCATAACTCGTAGAATCTAGGGCACCTCTTCTATCTTGCTGCTTGCCTGGTACTTTTCACAGTACTTATTGGCTGTAGGTTGCCAATAAGTACTGTGAAAAGTACCAGGCCCGTAGTTTTTTTTGTATAGGAACTATTTATCAAGTGACAACCATACAAATGACCTTCGCACGTACAAAGTGGTATCATAATACAACGCCTTGGCATATAGTACTGCTTTTTTACGTGTAACGGAACAGGAATTGACACGGTAACCTCAAAACGCTGAATCCTCATCCAATTAGCTTTTTACATTAGCTCGATGTTAATAAGTCTTGTTGGTTAGCGTACTTGGTGTTTGTTTACTATCCGCGTTTGCTGTAACTTTAATGTCACGTTTTTTTTTTGAGTTTTGTATCAAGATCGGTGCTTCTACTTAGTAGTTCAAATGTATGATGTCAACTTGATAATCTTTACGAGGATTTTTTTTGAAGATTAAGATCACATTTATGTAAACGGTTCTTTTAAACAAGATAACCGGAGTTTTAAGGTGAAGTAGGCTTTCAAAAATATAATTTATTTTTTCATAAGTAGTGGTTATGATATTTAAGGATTTTGAGAAAAAGTTGTTTTTACCTGTGTCCTTCATAATAGGTGTCAATGTTGATACAAAACATAGATTAAGATATTTACCAGCCGCAAACCAGACGCCTGATAGTCTTACAATCTGGTATTATCTTAACGCCTTATGAGGTTCAACGTCAGAGTATGGTTATCAGATCTTAGTTATTTCACATAACGAGTTGCAGTGATTTGAACTGGAAGGCGACGAATAATATTAACATACCCAAAAGGGAGCTCTGTTTTTCCGCATCTTACACACCGCTCAAATTATTAAAGTTTTTATTTATCGGTGCTGCCAAGGTTAAATTATAATTTCAAAAGTCAACACTTGAATTTGCCCTTCGTTAAGCCCAGTGTTGTTCACCTGTTGCTATTTACCTGCCTTTATTTATGTTTAAAAGGATAGCGTTTAAAAAAAGAGAAAAAAAAACTATGTGAACAACATCCGTAAGCAACCAAGGCTTGTTATCAAACTTGTTTTTAACCATGAAGTCTGAATTAGAGGCTCGTCTTTGGCCGCAGTTTCACCTGAAACTCAAAGGACCTACTTGTTGTAAATAAAGAATAGTCTAAATGCTATTACTATTACTGCTAAGTTTCATCAAAATCCATCCAGAAGTGTTTGCTTTGCGTCAGCTTTATAATACAGTAATTTAATAAATCTGCACTACTCTTATCAGAGTTCAAATAATATATGGCTTAGTCTGTCTGTCTGTCTCGAAATGATGAGTGATGATGATGAAGCATTTTTTAACATTATGAAACTTCTCTTAGTTTAAGTAGTACCCAATTGTTATGCAATTTTTTTCCCCATATAAGGTCATCTATATATATTATTCGAGATTGAGCTGATCGGATTTTCCATTAGTTTTTAGTGAGGATTTTGACTAGAAAAGTTTAACAGTACTTTTGTCCTAGGGGAAGGTTTTTTTAGCTGTATTTCCGTCAAGGCATAAAATGTTCATACCTCCCACATAGGACTGATATTGTCATTCCCACACACACTTTATTACTACCAAAGTATTGTTACATATTTTTAAACTCCTTTCTTTTTGTCTCCAGATGGGAGCAGGCGCGACTGGGCCTGGCGGGCGAAGGGCCCTGGAGCTGATCCTCAGCGGGGGACTCAAGTCCTTGGCAAGGCCCGCGAAGCCGGTCCGCAGGGCAGCTTCCAGGGACTCGGTGCTGTCGCAGCCGCAACCTTTGCTGGAAGGTAAGTAAGCGTGACGATAATAATGATTTTTATGATTGATACATTAATTATTTACCTCCGCTAGATTTTTGGTACTGGATTTGATCTTACATAGGGTTTAATTGTGCGGTTTGTTGATCGGAAGAATGTTTTGCCATTTTTTTAATGATTGCGATTTCTATTATTTTTTTGGGAAAACCCTTGGAGTGTCTTCTGGACTAAGTTTTTATACACGAAAGAAAAAGGTACATAATACGTTCCGGACGCTACTTATTTATGTATGACATATCTCTTTAACCTCAACCAAATAATTAACCACACGATAAATAATACAAAAGCGAATATTTCAACAAAAAATCCGCTTCAAAAATAATCAAAGTTGATCCCCAGTAGATGGTAATCTGAATTAACTACGGGCTTCGCAGCTCTCATTACTCCTGGGAAATAGCGTGGATTGACATAAATATGTTACCACATCGCAATTGGGTCGAGCTCACACGGGTTGCTTTCAAGGGCCTGTGATTGCCAATTAGTTGCGCCCTTGTTGATATATCGTTTTAAAAATTATCCAGGAAAATTCCATAACGTTTGCGGGAAATGGGAAATAATATGCCTGGTGTACGGAAGTTATATGATGGATGCGGTTCAAGTTATTGATTGTAACTCTTGCTGGATTATATTTGTTTTCTTTTCTCGCCTTTTAAAGTATGATTAAGTGGTTCTGTAGTGTGAGGACACTAGAGGTAGAGTAAGTTGTCGATGACGATGAAGAACGTAGTCGTAATTTGAAGAACTATTATGCTTCGGCAGAAACGTCTAAATTGAAGTATTTTCAATTTGACCGGTTTTTCAATTCATCAAAATGCAGACCAATCCAAAAAACAATGTTTTTCATTCAAACTTTTATTTAACTGGAAAGCCTCTCGAGCTTTTGAAAACATCGTTCGTTGTAAATATTTGTGCTTGTTCCAACAAGTTTTGTATGAAAGTCATTGAATTTTATATTTTCTCATATTTTGCCTCTTCTTACTGTTTGGATTGGGCGATATTAGCTTTTTTCTTTACGAGGATTTCTGCTTTCTTTTCGCGTTTGTATTGAATCTCGACTTGAAGGACTTAAGAAACAATTTTACGCGTATCTTAAAGTAGCTACTGGGCTTTGCTTTGTTCTGGATATTTTATGTAAATTTTGAGTTTATTGTTTTTGGCTTTTCTTTGTCCCTTTGTCTTTATCAATTATATTATGATTTCCAAGGGTCTTACTTCCTGAAGGTAATCACTTGTTTTCATTTGATTGTTAATTTTAAACGAAGGACAGAATTAATTTCGTTTTCGTAATCTGACCATGATAAGTCGTACTTTCACCAAAAGTTGTTTATGTATTTATCGAGTTCTTTGCAAGTTTATTGATATGAGGTAAAGTGTATGATACAAGGTACGAGTAACTTTTTATGTTATAATCTGTCGTCATATCACGCTTGAAATACATAATCAATTTCTAGTGAGAATTCATTGAAGATATTAGTTTTTAACAAAAGCCTCGAAGTTCGTATTCTGAATAAATTCATACTTCAATAAGTTTCAATTGAAGCAGACATTTTAGTGAGCGTGGCTAAGTTATTGAAGCTGAAAGCAAATATCTTTGAAGGAATAACTCCTCAGGTATTGGGAATTTAATATTGCAACTGCGGTGTAGTACCTAGTTTAAATTTTACCTTGAGAATTTCTATCTCAGAACGGAAGGTAGTGTAGGTAACTTAATACCCGTGTCTAACTAGAACTCAGAGAGATTCCGGAATTAATTCAGGACATGCATTATTAAATAGTTGATTACTAAGTAAGCTTCTGTGGAAACATAGAATGTGGGAGTATATTGGAGTTAGTGCTGTAGTTACAAGTAACAATTAAGCTGGTATTCAGGCGAGCTTTGCAATATATTCCACGAATTCCTGACGCTTTGAAGCGCATCCATTTTGCTTTCTCGGAATTATGTTGCAAGAGAAATTTTATTTGGAGTGAACCGTGATTCCAGGAAGTTTTCCAAAGCTCCTTTTATGAAAGGAAAACTTTGCACAGTAGCTTAGCGTGCTGTATGAAACTTGCATGTATTTATTTATTTAATTTAGGTTCTACAATGACATAGATGTGACAAAATAATGTGTATAATTTTGGTATCTAGACACACGGCAGTGTGTCCGCCAAGTTCGAGCAAAAAAGGCGACACACCGGCCGTGGGTTATATTACACGAACCATTTCGGGCCAAATTCGACCCCCCTGTAACTCAAAATCTATTTTATTTACGCATATCAAATTTCTAGTATCTGTTGAGACCCCCTCACTTATCTAAAATACAAAATTTCATTAATATACCTATTGTAGGTCTTGAGATATTGACGTCAGAAAATCGCTATTTTTACTATACACTTATTCACTGATTCACTTATTCACTGATTCACTGACTCACTCATCAAAAACCTAGACCACTTCCAATGGTCGTATTGACTTGAAATTTGGCATGGAGGTAGGTCTTTATGTCAAGGTAAAGGGAAAAATCTGAAAATGGCCAAGTGTGAGTCGGTTTCAAAATAATGAAGGTGTTTTATACCCGGTGTAAATTTATACCCCTAAGGAACTAAAACGAACTAAATTTATCTATATTTATATAATATATCTTCGAATGGTACAAAGGTTTGTATTTAGTCAAAGTAAAGTAAAAACCTGAAAACGGCCAAGTGTGAATCACTTTCGAAAATAACGAATGTGTAACTTTGATCCACGAACATAATATATGATAACATGTCATGTCAGTCAGTTGGTAAATCTAGTCATAGTTAAACTAGTTCATTTCTTTGTAAGAAACATAGTGCATATTAAAAAATCTAAAAGATAGTATAAATGAGACATTTCTTTAACTAACTTCATCATAAGAAAAAAATAAAATAAACAACCTTACAAAAATAAATGAAATCCCACCCAAAACAAAAATGTGAAAGACTGCCAAGTTTGATAATATGGGAATGCTTCGCCTATAAAAGTGAGATCTGAATAAGTACCAAGTTCCATACACATACCTCAGTTAAAAATAGTTACTTTTTAATGATGATTACTTGGCAAGTTTTAATAGAAAATTAAATACTTGATTCATTGCGTTTAGTAGGTTTATAACAATGTGTATGAAAACTTGCCAAGTAACATCATTAAAAAGTAACTATTTTTAACTGAGGTATGTGTATGGAACTTGGTACTTATTCAGATCTCACTTCTTTTATAGGCGAAGCATTCCCATATTATCAAACTTGGCAGTCTTTCACATTTTTGTTTTGGGTACTCTTTCACTTATACGAGACCATGATTGACAATCTTTCTTCTTCCACAAGGTCTTCGGAAATGCTCGACGGTCCTCGCACTGACTGACCGAGAGAAGTCCTCGGAGCCGATTCGAGCTCACAATAGACTGCGCGCGCCCTCCGTCTGCTCCCGTTGTTCTTCGCTGCTGTCTCTCGCCGGCGCTGGTGGCTCCAGGTATGGTCACAACCAGGGTAATAGAAGATTCTAGAAGATTTAAGGGCTGATAGGAGACTACTGTAGAGTTTGATGATAACTTTTCGAAAAAAGAAAAAGTTTGTCATTGTACCAGGCTGTTACGTCAACGTTAATAATCATCTTCGTCAGGACCACAAGACACCATATACTGTTGCCAGTTTTTTTTTTAAATATAACACATAATCGTTCCTAAGTTCGTCATGATTTCCATTTAATTCTATTGCCCTTGCCTATCTCGTTTCTGGATTCACACATGGACATTCAATGGACATTCCTTAATGTCAGATGAATATTTGTTTGCCAGGTATTCCCTGGACGGCGCTGGTGGTGGCTTCGTGCCGGCTGCCCCCATCAACTGCAAGCTCTGCTTAGAGGACGCCACGGCTGATAAAGTGACCCTCATCTCCGGCTGCGGGTGTTCCTTCTGCACCAAGGTTAGTCTGAACAAGAGAAAATCGCTCGCGCTTGATGGGGCTCGGAAGGTGTTCGTGTGATAGGTTTTTATAGAGGATTTCTTACTACGAATAGCCTATTTATACGTTGTTTTGCGATTAGTGAATGAAAGACAATTTATTTGGATTATTCAATCTCTAAACGCAAATCGGTTAGAAAAATTAACAATCAGTCAATGAAAAATGTGATCCGCTTCACCGTATGCCGCGGCGGTATGCGGTGGCGTGTGTGAATCACCTTGTTGACTACACTGTTAAAAATATTTCAAGACATTCATTATGAATGTAGGTGGGCTGTTGTTTACTTAAGAGGCTTGCGTTTTGGTAGGTCACATGCCTAATGAGAGTAGTATAAATCATTGATGTATCCATCAACAGTTAATTTCTAAACCTAGGCGTCATAGTAGTGGCTTTACCGAGAGAAGTAAACACGGAGTTAATAATTAAGACATTCTGGAAGACGCACAAACACTTAGCAATCAAGAGCAGTTCTAAATGGGCCGTGATAATTAACTGGCTTGTGATTACTGCTAGATAGGGCTGTCAATTTAGCTGTACTACATTAAATGTTAATTTTGCTATGAAAATTATTTAGGTCGATGTTGAAAGAAATTGTGAGAAAGAGCAGGTTTTACAGCGAATTTTTTTAATTACTTGGTGAAGGTATTGTTTATGCATTAAATACAATTAGAGTCTCAATTTTTAACATTCTGGTAATATAATAAGTAAAGAAGTGAATAATATGTTATCTTTGTTAAGGGCAAGTTCATATTTCTCATGTCGGTCCATTCATATGGAAGATCTCCTTCTTTCTACCCTATTCCCAAGTTACTTGCGGTCCGGCGTAATATGTTTTTCGTTTCCATTCTTTTCTGACAGCCTCACACTAACACCCACTCCCTTCTTATCTATGAATGTCTTCTTTCAGACTGTCAATACAGTTATTAGAAACATAGGAAACTTGAAAAAATAAACTTAGTTAAAGTATTATTTATGGCATTGTAAAGTGCTAACCCTACAGTTAAACTGCTTCACAAACCGTGTACAGCGCAGTTATAAATAGAAGTACACGTGTTTCGGATTGACACGCTAGAATATTACCTCACTGGTGTATTCGTCTGAACTTATTCTAATTTGGTTTATTTCTAACTCGGCTTTTCTTGGGTTGACAGGAAAACCATCTTTTTAATATTAGTTTCAAAGTCAACATTTTATTTTCAATATGACTGAAAAAGGTCTTTTGAAACGTTAAACTTATTATAGTTTATTTTATTACTAGTTTTTACTACTACTATTTTTTTATTAGTTTTCGCTAAGGAAATTACTGCCCTCACATAAAAATAGCCTCAAGTTCCTTATATTTACACCTATCTGAACATTTCAAAGATTAACAACGAACATATATATTAATCCTATAACCTATTATTTTGATAAACAAACATACACTAATTTTTTTATTTATTTGTGTAAATAAGGGTCATTTGAATGATTATCCTTCACACATAAGTACGAAATCAATTAAAATTCACATTTCCCAACCGACCATGGGCAATATTTTGAAAACAATAAGCTTCACCTTGAAATGTAAAAAGGAAATATTATTGTAATTAAAACAGAATTATTCATAACTTACTGAGAATTCAAACAATAATGTTCTGTAGTAGTCATTAATTATTTAAATTAACTTTCTGTGTAACTTGTGAATTGCTTTAAAGGCTGAAAATGAATCTGTGTGTTTGGAAATTGATTAAAAAAATTAAGATAATCATGGAATAAACAAGCCCGGTGTGGATAAATGTGTGTGTGTGGATAAATAGCAGCCTGTGACCTTTCTCAGGCTCTAGATTATCTGTGTACAAAATTTTATGTAAATCGTTTCGGTAGTGTTAACTTAAAAACGCAACAGATATTTTACTTTATCATGTACGATATTCAAAAGATTTGTTTAAAGAACCTTCCATATAAACATGAATAAATAAACCTAACACTGTTGGTAACCATTTCGCTTGAAGACGCCGAGAACAATGTGGTTTTAATGTAGGTACATTAAAGTCTAAATATAATTTCAGCGAACAAACTAACGGAGAAGTTTTCCCGGAAAATGGAAAAACTGAGCATTTGTTTTATGCTTTGAGGTTTTTGTAAGAAACGAAGTGGAAAATACATACAAACGTCTTGACGACAATCTATGACGTATGTTATAGGACTTCGCATAGCATAAATGGAGATGTTTTAATTTTTATTTATTCCTTTCTTTCAGGCAACTAAGGCCCATAAAAATACAATACAAAAATATAAAAATGCTTATAAACTAATATATGCTTACTTATAACAATAAATACAATAATGCACAGACATAACCAAGTGGCCAAGATTATCCACCAGCAGCTTGCTCTGCAATACAACCTTGTAGACCTTGAGGTACCGTACTACAGGTATGCTCCCGACCCAGTTCTCGAAAAGGACCATATCACGTTGTACTGGGATCGATCTATCATCACTGACAGGACTATTGTAGCCAATAAGCCTGATATTGTGGTGATAGATCGATTAGCGCGCCGCGCGATGATAGTCGATGTCGCCGTTCCGCATGACGAGAACCTTGTGAAAGCTGAGAAAGAGAAACAAATAAAGTATCTCGACTTAGCGCACGAGGTTGTCGCCATGTGGAGTGTCGACACGGCTGTTGTTGTGCCGATTGTCGTTACGGCCAATGGTTTAATAGCCAAGAGCCTCGACGAACACCTCAGGAGGCTCTCGTTGGGCGGCTGGATCAAGGGACTGATTCAGAAGGCAGTACTCCTTGATACGGCACGTATTGTGAGGAGGTTTCTGTCTCTGGGACCCTAACCACCGGTACCTTGGACCCTGTGCCCGATATCGGTGGCAACCTATTTTTTATATTTTTAAATGTTTTTTATTTTTATATTTAATATTTAAAAATGTAAATCATATGTTAGAAAATAAATAAATGATAAAAAAAAATACAATAATATAATATTTAACTTAACTTACTATACATATATACAACTAAAAACAATTATAAAATGGCATCAAAAATCTCGTCATCGCTGCCCACCGGGAGAGTTTATTTTTATATTGTATAAATATGTTTATTTTTACGTCATGTAAATATGTACATAAAAAGTTATTAAAAATATTACCAAGTCGCATTTGCTCAATCAAAGAAAAAAAAACTATACATATCTACAAAATAACAAAGAAAATAAAAACTACTGCACACGAATCATCGGCGGTTTTCAAAAGAAAAACAAGAATAGGTGCATTAGAAATGTTGAATCTAAATATGTCTATTTTTATAAAGCTGAAGACATTCTTTGTTTGCTTGAACACTTATTAGGCTTTGTTGGGCCGATTTTCCAAACTTTCTGTGTTAGATAGGCCCCTTTTTTATCTGGATGCGTGGGTTAGTCACCACGGGACGCAGTTGAATAGCTGGTTTAGGACTACAGTTCACAAGTTCGACCTTTTCAGAAAATCTTAGGGCGTTCATACCCACACGATCACATGATCACTTTCAACCCAACATTGTCAAGGTCAAAAAAGGGTCTTTGATAAAATTCGGCCTTTCCATTCACATGGCAAGGTCTACCCTTTTTTGCCTTATTTAAGTGGACAATACCGCTTACCCAAAGGGTGTGAATTGACTTGCATTGTATTAACTCTTTTGTGCTGCCCCTTTATTCAATTGAGGTTTAAACTTAATAGGTACCTAATTGATTTTGTGTTCTTTATAAGAACTCTGGCTTCTGTTTGCGGTTTTGCCCTTTTCATATGACAACAACTCCGCACACCTGGTTAAATAGTAGCTTATAGTCTTTCTCTGCAAATGGATTGTCTAATCCTGGATTATGAACCAAACAAACAAACGCTCTTTGATATTGATATAGATATATATTTGGTCTACATAATGGAAGAAAGTATTCTATGTGTCATAGTGGAAATAAACTGACTGTGTGCTAAAGTTCATCCGAGTGAGTTGTTGGTTAAACTTTCACTTTTATTTGAAGAGTCAATTTATTTTTTGATCATTGTGTCTGCATAAGCTTCAGCTATCGTTACAATACTTATATTAAAAGACAAGACTGATTATATTATAATAAGGAACAGCAAGTATTTACCATACAGCAGGAAACCTTGATCCTATGAATTATTTTATACACCTTCTTTACAGTAGTAGTAGGTTAGTAAACCGTCTAGCGGTTTTTCCTGCTTTTTCGGGTAACTTCTTCTTGCACCGGGGTAAAAAGTTGCTTATAAGTTATACGTTACTTTAATTTATAAGTTACCTATATTACTTCAAAGATTTATCAGAATCCATAATATGTAGCAGTACTTACACACTTCTAGACTTTAGCCTTTATAATCTGACAAAATAATTTGAAATTGACTGTCGTATTGCTTGAATGTGAGACACCTTTCAATAGAAAAACAGTAACAGAACTAGATTGGCAAAAACCATATGTTTACAAATAAAGTTATCATGCGCAGCCACATCTGTCCGGTTGGCAGTCTCGCGAGGTCAACAACCCGGCTAGGAATAGACCGGCACTAACCTAGAACTTGATAACATTAGTTAGAACATTGTGAAATGTATGCTCGGTTCTGTTTTCGAAATCTGTGTTTTTTTTAACGTATGTAGTTTCAATATGAGGCAGTTACCTTACCTGTCTTACGGCCAGTTTCTTCACCAAAAGTTAAAGTTAAAGTAATCTCTAAAGTTAAAGTAACGGTCAAATTCGTTTTTTCAAGGCTAAAGTGACAGCAAAATTCATAGAAAAATTGAATTTAACCGTTACTTTTACTTTAGACATTACTTTGACTTTTACTTTGGCTTTAACTTTTGATGAAGAAACTGGCTGTGAGTGACTGTTTAGGCTGCAAGATTGTTCGAAATAGATAGACGGCGGCTCCGAAAGGAGGGTTACAGTACAGATATCTAAAAAATTACTACAGTCATAGTCAGTAAGAGTCTGAATCTTTCTTACGATTGAACCACAACATAGCAATTCAAATCTCAATTCAAGTGGATGAGCAATACGCGCACAGGGCAAGTTGCAGGATAAGGAACTATGTTCCTAAATCCCAATCACCCTCAAAATAGTCAACAAAACAAAATATATCCTGATTAATTAAAATATAGGTACCTACGTTAAATTATATCCGCCATTAATTCTGATTCATTATCAATTATCGAATGTTAACGAAGGCTCTTACTCCTTTTGGTTACAATAAGGAAGTTTAATGTCGTATCGACCATACTTGGTATGTAAATGATAATTTCGACCCCTATGTAAAGGAAAGTGGCGATAAACTTCAAGAATGTCTCAAGTTTCGGCTAATTTATTTTTATGGCTTTAAAATCGTCATGGATGGCAGTATAAGAATTTTGTGTCAAAGAAATTAGCCTTAAATTAAAAAGTATATTTTGGAGCTTCCAATTTTGTTAAGGAAAATCAGAAAATAACTCCTATAAAAACTTATCTTGGATCAATACTCGTTTCATAAAATAGAAGTAGGCTTTAGCCCTGCCTGGCCACAAAGGGCCATTGCACAGCGGGTGTCGAGGGCGTACCGCACAGTGAGCTTCGCGGCGGCGTGCGTTCTGGCGGGTACTCCTCCCTGGGAGCTCGAGGCTTGGGTACTCGCCAGAGTGTACGACTGGACGGCGGGGCAGAAGGCGCTAAACCGGCGCCCAGACCCGACAGAAAAAGAAGAGGTGCGTGAGGAGGCAAGGGAGGCAATAACTCTGCACTGGGCCGAAGATCTTGCCTCGGCAACGTACGGTCGCTGGACGCTGGATGCCATCGGGCCTGTCCTGAACGGCTGGCTCGATCGGCGGCATGGGTGCCTTTCGATGCGTCTGGTGCAGGTGCTGTCCGGGCATGGCTGCTTCGGATCGTACCTGCACCGGATTGGGAGGGAGGAGACCCCACAGTGCCACCACTGCGAAGCTACGGTGGATACGGCAGAGCACACACTTCAGGTGTGCCCATCGTGGGCTGAACCCCGCCGCGCCCTGATGGCAGTGGTCGGGAACGACCTCTCACTCCCCAGCGTGATTGCTTCCATGCTGAGAAGTGAAGAGTCATGGGAAGCGGTAGCCTCCTTCTGCGAAGACGTCATGTCTCAGAAGGAAGCGGCGGAGCGCATGCGGGAGAACGACCCTCTCGCGGCGCCGCACCGCAGACGAAGAAGGGGCAGAAGACGGCGAATACAACGTCCGTCCCCGTCCGCCCCGGGGGGTGATCAGCGGGCGACAGGCGCGGGGGCGCCACCGCCTGCATCACAAGGATCAACCCCTGCGCTCCGGCCATTATAAGGACCCTTCCCCACTAGGGGGAGGTATGAGGGGCCTGCCATAAGGCGGGCAATCGCCGGTGGGGGACTGGATGCCATGGATTCCCAGACCCCCTCCACTCAGGCGAGGTCGGAGTGCCGCTGGGCCTTTTTAGTGGGTATACCGGGAACGTCTTTACCGGGGAGTCCCACATACCCCTCTCCCGTCCCCCGATGGGAAGGGGATGCGTAATAGCATTTTTAGCCCAGCGACAACAAAAAAGGCTTTAGCCCTGCCTAAGACAGTAAACTTCACTTTATAGGGTTCCCTATCTATTCTTAGCGAATTTAACCTTATCAATAGGGCTTAATCACGTTTCGACGAATTTATCTGAGCCCGGTCATTCACCCCGGGTTCCTTTACCTTTTAATTAAGGGTATAGCTACGTCTTCACTGTCTTCTAATTTTAATCAGATTTATACGTGATCTATTTGAATACTAAGATAAAAATCTCCGAAGCCTGTAATTTTAATTTGCTACATCGGCTTTTATTCTACCTCGAAATTGCTTAATTAACTTGAAATGTATTTATTAATCAAATCTTGGATTTAGATTAAGATAGGATACTTGTAGGTCACACCTGGACACCATGCATTGGTCCTAGTCTCAAGTTTAAACAAACTTTAACGCTCTCAGTAACGGTTCACGTCTCAATATTTGTCGGTTAACCCAGTTTATTTGTCATCTTTGAACCGTAGTTTCTACGAATAGCATTGATTCATGTAAACAGCTGAGCCGTTACCGTTTGTGGTTTGCAATCTTTTTACAGCTATTTCTTTAAAACAATAAGTCATCATTGTTGCTATTTATACTACTTTATTGTTTATTGTTCACTAATTGTAAGAACAATAGATATTCTCAGCCGTTTTGTGTTGCAAACAAATTGTTAAGAGTGAGAGTTATTTGTCCTCTTTTTGTTAATGTTTCATCGTAGGTGTTCGGCCTTCCAAATCAACTTTAACCAAATTTATTATAAAGCTGGACAATTTGTTCAATGTTTTTCGCGTTTATCGCGCTAATTTAAGAAACTTCAGGTCCGCTTTCAGTTTATTTTTGTGTCAAATCCCCCTTTTTTCGTGGGAGTCTAAAGGCCTTTTCGGCACGCGAGTGCAACCGCTGCGCGAAACTAGTTTTCGGTAGACAAAAACATGCGTAATTTGACCGCTGCCGTTTAATTGCTAACTTTGTGGAATTAGTAATGTTGCGTTATCTCCTAAAACCTCTGATTCAAGGGTAACCTCGAAATGATCAGATGGTATATTATGTTTCTAACACTTCTAAGGTATTAATTGGTTACCTCTGCTTGTGGTTAATTAGTTAAGCACTGTGATTGTTTTCTCATGACTTAAGGTACGTTTTGAATGCTAGCTGCCGACTGGAACTGCCGACCGCACATGCCGCGACTGCATGAAAACAGTCGATATCTGAGGGCGACTGCACGTGCTGCTGCCGCTTCGATCAAAACGGTTCCATGTAAATACATACAAACAAGTAGTGCATATGCGGCCATTTTAATGCAGTCGAAGCATGCAGCTGCGGCATGTGCGATCGGCAGTTGCAGTCGGCAGTTGGCATATAAAACGTACCTTTAGTAAATAAATAAGGGTCTTATGATGAGCTAAGTACCAAGTACCTAACCTTCGATGTTTCTGCGTCCTAAATTTTAAAAGGTCTGCCTTTTCAACCGAAGTATTTAGGTGGATGATCACAGACTGTTTTGATGTTATCAAAACAAATTATAAAGTTAAAAAAAATAGAGAATATAAAGCGAATTAAATAACAGTATTATTATTTTTTGCTACAACTTGTTGGAGCAAAGATATTTTTAACTTGATATGTTAAAATTTTAATTTATGTAAAATAACAAATAATAAAAACCAGTACAAATGTCAGTTAGTTTGTGCTCTGTCTGTAGTAAGAAATCTCGAAGTGCAAGTTCAATTCTTATTTTATTTATTTCTTAACCTACATATAATCAAAACAAACTTGTATTTTTAACATTTGATTTAAATATAAATTGCTCCAGTGTTCCTTTAAATAAATAAACACTAAGTGACCTTTAAATAACAGTTATTCTTATTAATACCTACCTAGTTAATAATAACGTAATTTAATATAAAATAAGTCAGTCAGTAAGTAACTTGATCACTGCATTGACTAGAGCTATCTGCGTTGTAGTGCAAAATAAATAGCGACATTTCAATAGGAATATAAATCTTGGAGTTAACAAATAGAACTCTTCCACAATGAATACAAAATATCAAAATGCATTACATACTGAAAGCTGCACGCTGTTATTTTTCAGCTTTAATCACCCTCTGGGGTGTCTTTATAGATTCTGTTCCCGTTAATCTTCCTATTGGGCTTTGGGATTGTTCGAAAGAGTTACCGCAGCCCTGGTACATAAAGGGCTTAAGAAGCAACATGGTGGGTTTAAGTCAGTAAGAGTCTGACACTCCCTCACGCTACACCCACAGCGGGAGGCGTCATTTGATGATGTCCCACCAAAAAAGAAAACTTCCTATAAGCATCTATCTCGACTTATACATATTTGTGTACCCAAGTATACCTAGTTACAGTGTAAGGTACTCGACACGGGTCAGACATGACACGCCTGCATCTTTTATCCTAAAATCTGGGTCAGGTCACGTTCCTGATATGTGCCCTACATCTGAGCTAGATAGCCCAGTGTTTTTGTTACACTAGTATTTTTTATAGTTCAGCTGGATACAGGTTATTAGGTCAAATTCTAGAAATTTTGTTTCGGGAAATTGAAAAAGGTGTAAGGGGTCATATTTTTTTGTTCGTGTCGCTTATCAGTTATCATTTTGTTTTTATAACATCTCTGTATTTTTATAATTTTGAAGAAAAACGTAACCCTTTATCGCAGTCGGGTAAAGAGCAGTGTCTTTGCTTGCATGGACATAGTAGTAAATTTTGGGATAAGATACTAGAAATATTAGTATGCCTTGAACTTAGTTTTACAAAGTTTGCAATGTACAGATGTGCCATTTACTCTGAATTGCGCAATTGAAATTCTCCAACATTTCATTCATTTCTAAAACAAACAAACAATCAAAATATCAAGAACTATTTTAAAATATGAATGTAAACGTTTACAATTCGCATGTTTTCGCAAGTAGACCTGTGTTATGTCTGAAATTCAGATTTGACCTTGATTACGAAACAGATTGGCTGGCAACCGTATTAGCTTAGTTGTGATGCCAAATAACCTTTTAAGTAGAGGTAAAGTTTCATGATGCGAAAGGCATTATTGGGTAACTTACACTAATACATTTTTGTATTTGCTTGTTTGTACCCTAAAGGATTCTGAACCGATTTGAAAAATTCTTTCACTGTTGGAAAGCTACACTCTTCCCGAGTAGACCCGTAAGGACTTTCACTTCAAAATTGCTGAACATGCACGGGGTTTACAAAACATGAAACATTTACAACATATGTCTGAAGGGCAATAACTTAAAAAATTTTTAAGCAATAACTTACAGAAAAAGGTTTTGAAATTAAATAAATTGCGCCATTACAATGTTTTACAGCACTATATTTCATCATTTTCCCTCCCAAATTTTTATACCTTAAGCAACAATTAAGCCGACTAGATCGCAATCATTTAATCTTTCATCAAATAACAGGGGGTTAACAACATTAAGACATTCATTAAAGTAATTAAATGATTGAAGAATATGTAAAGTTTTATGTATATAGGTTTCGCTACGTTTGCGTATAAACACATTTCATATCACGTCTATGCAATGGAACCATCGATCTAGAATTAGAAGTATCTAGAATAAACTAAGTCATATAATTTAAATGTAATTTGAAACACAGCTGATAGGCTACTTTTATCGATAAGATAGGCTAATTTTCTCAGGACAAGGGTGAAATCGCAGGGTAACAGCGAATAAATAAAAGCATATTTTTCCGAGATGAAAGACCTCCGATAACTCTTAGACATGGGCCTGATTGCAAGGGTACTTATTCGGTCTACCAGGTATATTCTTTATATTATGTATGGTACACAATAAGGAATAGGTAACCTTGTTAGAGTATTTTGTCCTTTCTACAACCTTAAAATTATTAGAGCATAGCATTTGAATTTATCATAAAATCTTGTTATTATTTACAAAATCAGCTAATATGATGAATTTTGATAATACATATACATAGTTATTAAAATTTTAGGCCAAGGTATTTGAATGGGAGGTCACGAATTAGAACAAAGAATTAATTTGAAAGAAGTGGCTACTTAAGGCTTTGCGTACTTACGTCATAATGTGTAATCTAATATGTTTGTAAAAAAAACATTGGTAAGCAAGGTGCACACATTAATTGTATGTTTTGTAACATACTCCAGATAGCCATAGGCTGTTACTGTAGTGGAAATAAATTAGGGCACATGCGGCAGTGTGATGTTATATTTAATTTATTTGATTTATCGAATACTCGATTTAGCCCTGGATATCATCAGCCTCTCGAGTAAACTACCTTCCAACCCCAAGACCGGTTAAAAGCTATTATAATAGCCAATCTATCTTCACGTTACGTCCCATTTCCATGTCATCTTCCATCAGTATCAACTGTTTATCAAACTCACTTTTAGGGTATTACCCTTAGCAAATCAGGCACTGATTCGAAAGCTTATGAGACCTTATTATGAGACTAATATATAGCCTATGTATTACATACGTTTACGTAGAAAATTGGCTTTTCTTTGAGACAATTTTGCATTAATAATGCATACTTTAAAATAACTCAGATTTCTTTATGCAACAGTGACTAGCAATAAGATTTTATTTGCCATAAAAACAAACTCTTTGAAAACATGCGTCGATAATTTGCCATTTAAGAGCGAAAATATTTGCCACATAATAAATACGAGCGAAGCATAAATCATCTTAGCATGCTGTGATTAATTAGTGCTGATCACGCGATCATCGAGACTAACTCATTATCGATACTATGCTAATCTGAGTTTAAATATAAATAACTATAGTATAGTATGAAATGTATAGGATAACATAGTAACATATGTTTCATAACATAACATCCGTTTCCTTCACAATGTTTCGAAAAGGGATGAAAATTATGATTAGGCTGAAGTACCTCACACTTATGCTTATATTGAAGACTGTAATAAGGTTTTTGTTCTTTCATATTGGAACTAAATAAATAACTGGTATGAATGTCCGATTTCAATCTGTCTGCATACATATTGCATCTAGCGTAATAAACGGACAGACGGATTGCGTTTACACCGTTACTAACAGAGGATTTAAATAACCTATCTGTTGATTTTGTAACTAAAGATAGGATTTTGAGATTTCTCGTTAGGGTCTAGTAGCAACATTCTATCTGTAGGAAGCAAAATAACCGATAGATTGATTATGGAAATCCGCAGTAAGGATAATAATTACAGGACTTACAAGACAATAACTTTTCTGTAACACATTACCTTTCATTACCAATTAAGACTGGATTTTTTAATCACCGAGAGACTTGCATTTCGAGTTACCACTACATCCTTTGTGGCTCTTACTCAACTGCAACAAAACGGGAATAACAAGACTGAATCGTAATGTTTGCAACACCATGAAGGACTTTTCTGACGCAGCAGCCGAGAATAATGGAAGCTTTGGTACTGTTTATATAATAGCATTTAATGTTTTACTCCTGAAATTAATTGATCCTGATGGTTTCAATTTTCATCATCATCATCTACCTAGCCTTTTTTCAACTATGTTGGGGCCGGCTTCCAGTCTAACCGAATGCAGCTAAGTACTGTTTTTTTTTTTTTTTTCTTTTATTTATAATATTTACAATAAATACATGATAATACATTTAAAATAGCAACCAAAAAACCACTAAGGTTTAAACTTGTGCTATCATGAATCCATCTCAAAAGCGAAGGTTTATAAAATGAAGTTTTACAAATATATACTACGTTAATGTCGCTAACAATATAAACAATTTAAGATAAACGGTCTTTGCGTTAACAAACACATTCCTAAATAATACTTAAGTAATATTGCTTTAGTTTACATTTTATGTTCTTTGGCGTAATATTATTTTTTATTTCTGAGGGTAAGTTATTAATAAGTCTGGGTACAATATAAGCGGTAGTACGTTCGCCATAGGTGTTGTTGGCGCGCTGTGTAAGAAGCCTATTCTCAGAAATTGCCCGAGTGCATACAGGATGTTCGATTTTGTTTCTTAATTTTTTATTGAAAAATTGTTCTTTTAATAATAAAAACTTGAATTGAGTGTTAACTGGTAAAACATTACAATGTTTAAAAAGGCCATTTATGTTATCGTAAAATTTATTTTTAATTTTGGGTGATACTAGTTTTTTTAGAATTTGAATTTGAATTTTGTAAATACTGTCAAGATATGTTTTATAAGTACGACCATAGCTACTAAGGCCATACTGGATATACGATTCCGCCAACGCATAGTAAAGCATTAACTTCACTTTGAAGGGTATGCGGTTTTTGAGAATGGTCATAATAGCAAGAAATTGACGAAGTTTATCGCAAACACGTTCTATGTGATAACTCCAGTTAAACTTATCGTCTATAATTACTCCCAAATAAGTTTGTTTACTGACAGCATCTATTTGAGGACAGTTACAGTTGGTCACATTAACTGTATGCAAGCAATCATGGTCATGGGCTATTAGGCTCTGTAAGGACAGTTTTTTAATATAGGGAGATCGGATAACCAATAATTTCGTTTTGCTTGCATTAAAACTTGCTTGCTTGTTTACAAGGAGCGACTGCCTTTCTGACCTCTTCAAGCCATTTATCCGGGTAATACAATAGCTCTTGGCAAGACTGCTTGTCAGACTCACTGACTTCTGGCTACCGGTAACTGCCAAAGCTGTTCAAATGGCAGCCGGGACCTACAGTTTATCGTGCCCAATTAAGACTGGATGTTTTAAATCACAAAGCAGCTTGTATAATATCCTTAGTAATTCGTGGTTAAGTGCAGCAAACGGGAATAACAACTATAACAAGAGAGGCTCGTAATGTTTTCAACACCATGAAGGACTGCTCTGACGCAAGCAGCCGAGAATAATGGAAGCTTTGCTACTGTTTTCAGCGTTTAATGATGGGATTGGGAATCAATTTACTCGTGAAATTAATTGATCGTGATGGTTTGGATTTTATATTGATTAAAGCCTCAAGTCATCTAGTTGAAAAAAATCTACTAGAGTTGGGCAGTTGGTATTAAATTCGTGATTGAGGATTTTGTTAATTTCTCTTAAATGGGCATTAAGAACTATCCGTTCTATGTCTACCGTAATGACAATGTCTACTACCTCAAAAGATAAACAGTCAATAGTGCTCTGCTAAAGCTAAAAGAGTTTCTTTTCATTTATTTCTATGGGGCATCTAAGACGAATGGAAGTACTTCCAACGAGAGCTATCGATATATCGATTAATTTTATTCAAATCACTAGTGGATTTTAAAATCACTGTCAGTTACTTCAACAATTATTCCATACAATAACTCATAGTCGCACGCTAGTTAAAACATTTAACTTGGAAAGGACAATTTTAATGCAAATGCAAATTAAATGACGCGAACTACGAAACTTGCTTTAGCTATGTGAATTGCAAATGAACATATTCAACAGTTTACCATAATTTGCAGTTTTGAATAAAGTTGTTACAGCAGACTTGTTTACTCAAAGTTCTGTACTAAAATGCCATTTTTAGGTAAGTTTGGAAAATATATTTTGTGTTTAAATTCTATTTTTTTTACATCCATTGAAAATTTAAAAGTAGCTATATTGCATAGTAATCAGCATTCTAGTCAGCTATAACTTTTGCATAAAGATAGAACTTCCAAATCAAACCTAAGTACTTAATATTCCTGTTCCAGCCCTGCATCCATAAATTTCTCACGATTTTATCAACTACAATAGGTCCTTAAAAATCTATAGGTGCAAAGTGTGTTACAACAATCAGTTCCCTTCCCTCGCAACACGGGTGATACCGCGTTCAGGACCTAGTAAACCAGCCTTTGAAAACGTCCTCCGCACAAACAAAATGTTTTCTTTTCGAGTATTTATTCGATAAAATGTTAAAGGCATTCGATTCATGGTCACATCACCATTCTTTAACCTTGAACGGAACTATTGCGAATTGTTAGGATTTCGCAATAACCTGCCGTAACATTTGATTTGATTTGTCAGTTTGTATCGTGTATCCAAGTTGCTGTTATTTGATATCGATCAAACTTCTATTTCTTTAAAGACTGGTAAGTTTGCAGAAAGCCTATGATGTTCATTTTATGTTATCTAAGTAATGGTAGACTTGAAGTCGGTACGAAGATAATTTACGAATCCTGATGATGCTATCTCGGAACGGTATAGGTTAAATAGTAAAGGTTCTACATAATGCGGGGAAAACCGTGGCAAATAAATAGTTAAATCCGATTATCCCTAGGAGCTAATGTTTATCTAAGTTGAAGGCGATATTTTCCTTCAGGCGTTAATACTCATTCATTTCTCTCAAAGGAGTTAGTTCACACGAATTGTAACGGTAGAGAATATTAACAATCATAGCAGATTCTCAGAATGTTCCAAGATCTACTTTCTCTAGTAACCTTTTAGGTCATGTGAACTATTCTAATAAAACAAAAGTATTTTTAGTGTTCTTATTAAAGTTTCGGAAAATGCGTCGAATCTTCCTAGGCCCACTTCTTTCAATTTCCTCTCCATTTTGGTTAAATTCGTCAAAACCTCCCATTTCTAAAAGACTGAATTTTTGGCGTACCTACCACTAACCAACACCACAACATTTAAAAATATGAACCAGCTCATCAAAATCTTTGGCAGCAGTAATAGTACTTACACTGATATAATAACTGTTGATCATAAACTACAGTAGATGAAATTGATATAATATCTGCCTTTTATGCCTTATTGTCGTCTACTCAGATACGGAATCTAAAAATAACCCTAACAATCTTGCTTCGTTTGCATAAAACTAACGCTTATTCAGAACTTAATCTGGATACAATCATCTCATTACAATTGACATGAATTGACGTCAAACAGCAAATAGCTATTAGCATACCTGTAATCATAGTTTCATAATACCGCTTAGCGAATTGATTGTTGCTAACTCTTTACGCAAATGCAAGGAATATTGTGGAATAATAATTTTCAAAAAATGATCTAGAATCTTGATCTAGAGTGAACACCTTTCACCATCAATTTGAATTTGGCAAATAATGATATTTTAAATTCATGTTTCCTCTTCTGCCTTCTCCATTGAGAAACAGACAATACCAATGTCCTGAACGCTGCAATCCAGCATCGCTGCTCGTCAGAATTACCTATACAAAACTTTGTAATCACTACAGTGCCAAAACAGTAACTGATTGTTGATTGGCTATGTACGAAAGTGTTACAAATCTTTATCTTTATTTTTAGCTCATTTGCATGATGACTAATAGTGCTAAAATGATAACAAGTATGAAATCACAATACATTTTTGTCCACTATCGCCCCTGCTTCACGCATTTGCTGGTACTAGGAGCGCATAAACGCACACTGGTTTCTGCAAGCCACTGCACACTTGCACAACCGGTCGGCGTGCCGCACACAGCATTGAAAATTACGTCATGTATTTTATTTAGCCTTATGTAGAGCTTGGTATACCTATGTATACGCGCGGCAAGTAAGTCACGACGCACCTCCTACGCGATATAACAGCCTGGTACTTCAGAAGCCAGAAAGGATTCAAAAGGACCTTTTATTGCGTGTCTTTCGCGTTTCCAAGACAATAAATTTAAGAAAAAATGCTTTAAAAAGGCTAATGCTATTTGCTAAAGTTGTATTTTTCTTTTATTTTTGTGTCTGTTATGTATTAAGGATCAGGATATTTTATTAATCTTGCAAATCAAGTTCATATCATTCCTTTATCAGTGACAATTGCTTTCATTTCGTACCAATATCAACTTCGGTCTTGATAACTTTACGTGTTAGCTCAATACAATATTTATAGATAAAGTGGATTTTAGGTGTATGGATTTTTTTTTTAAGTTTTTTCTTTTGGACCCCTTTTTCCGCATACTCATGATTCTCTATCATTATCATAACAGAGTATTACCGGGTAATTTGCCAGAATAGCATGTAATGCGTTTAATGATAAGCATGCACGCAACTCCCTATCGGGCAAACAACCATTATAAAAAATTAATTGCACGCCACTTTGACGTATGAAGGGTCATACAAAAGTACGGTTGGGTTTTCAGGATTCATAATGTGATTTATTTTATTAAATTCTCTAGAATTTAATGTTTCGAAGAGGCTATCCAACGCTACCCGTGATCATTGTAAGGGGTAACTTGCTTTAAAAGTTTAAGGATTCCGTATGCCGTGAATTTCAGGGGACAAGCTTTTTGTTACCCCGGTCCTAAATATCAGAGCTATTTTTGAGGTGCTTTTTTATTATTGGTATTATGCAAAAATGATTCGTTTACGTTTTAAAATTCAATTACAAAGATTATTCACAGTCATGATTACTATATCATATATTTTCTGATTTCACACTAATAATATTCAAAGATCTGCACGCAATTTCGCGTAAAACCTTCTAGAAGAAAAACTATGGGTTTATGTAAAACCGATATTGAATGAGGCCTTGACAGCTATCCATTAGCTGCATAATAAAGATGAATCTAATAAAATAAATTATCACTGGAACCCTGACATAAAATTGAACAAAAACACAATACATACATAATAGGTAGCTTGATAACGATGTATTTATTAGAAATAAGGTAATCTTTCAAAGTCATTTTATAGTAATCTTCTTTCTGGCGAAGTTCTACTAAATCGTTATGGGTTTTATTTGCTAGTTTAACTTTTTATTACATAGTGCTATCATCAGTTAATTTTTTGCGGTTTTGATTCTGGGGATATCCATTTTATATCCGGATAATTATTTAACCTATGTTCTTCCTTAAGTTTCAATCAATGTCATTCCTATCATCATTTGTAGGATGTAGCTTATTGTTAGGAGGATGCTCTGCTTAACATGGTGTATCTTCCTATCTATTTTTTCCCATCCCTTTTTAAAAGGACATCTCAAATATTCTCTAATCAGTTCCCAGAGCGTTATGGTGCAGTCTACAATACACACTTAGAAAATTAATCGTCTTCTTCATCAACTTTGATGTAATGAAGTATTGTTACCGTTTACAGTACTAAATTAGAAAGAAGACTCATAAATCTTCCTAGATTTACACTTACACGTGTATTATCATTCTGTTTTGCAAAACGAACAATGAGTCCATCACGTTTAACTAAATCACGCTATATATCGCGTCTAATCACATTATTTACTGTATCTAACTGTACTTAATCGATATCATTAAGTTGTGATTATCTTGTAATGACGTATTTCATCGTCCTCCATTGCTGACGTCAGGCTAAGATTATGAATGAAGTGCATTTAAATGGCTGCCTCCCACACCACGCCCACTATGTGAGCGTTACTTTAAAATTTCACTTTACTATTCTTAGTTTGCTGTCTTGTATTTTATTTTCGTGACAGCTCTGCCTGTTTAACTTGTGGCTTGGAGATGTTTTAGCTATGTAGGATAGTTTTAAGAGTACCGATGCCGATATTCCCTTAGAGATGGTTATCTTTACATTGTGGCCTTTGCATCCTTGGTCAGGATATAATGCAAGTCTGTTCGTGCGATGTCAAGCCTAGCTTCCATCCGCGGTCTCATCCGCGTCTGGCAGAACTTCAATCAGTTCAGCCGATTTAGCGTGATTGTGTAACGAATGAAGTTATTTTCTTTCACATAGCAATTATTTATTTTTATGTTGTCAAATCTGGCTGAATGTGGTCTTGGGACAGTCCAAATATAGGATAATGCGTTTCAGTATTCCACTGAAATACTACATTATGAGTAATAGCAGTCGTCTTTAAGTGTTCTTGCACACGCGACAGCCTTCGATCGATACTCATCGTGAATGTCTTGACAAACACTTTTATTGCAATTGTTTGTTTGACAATATATTGCAGTATTAGTGGCTAAGTAAATATATGCAACATCTAGAATGGTTGTGTTTTATCCGAGTTCTAGATTTATCCGCGCGTTTTAGGACTGCTTTAAAAAAATATAGGCACGATTTACTCAAGTTTTGGTTCTAGATTACTCCGTATGTAGTAGGACCGTTTCTTGTCTCCAGGGAATTTATTTATTGCTGACAAATATCTGTCTGTTTATTATCACTCTGCCTGTCATGATAACCTGCTGAAGTAATTATTCCACAAGTTCTTTCAATATTATGGAGGTGTATAAGAATAATCTGGTCCCGTGCGAAGCCGAGGTGGGTCGCTAGTAAAGATATAACAACTCTATTACCTAAGTATGATGACCTCTTCAGGGAATTCAAAGCGTGATGCTATTTCAAGATGCCTACTTAGTATTCTAACTCCCAACAACCGTGGTAAGATACTTATCTAAAGTACCTGAACAACTACAACACAATATGAAGAGAAACCTAACACAATAGTTTTATAGAAAACGATCCTTTGTTATAAACAATACGTATAAACCACTGTCACGGTTGTGGGTGTACTTTAGAAAGGGGAAAGGAGATGCAGGTGTATCTAGTTGTTACTAGATCTGTGTAAAAGGGATATAGACTCATAAATGTATAGATATTCTCTTCGTGCTAATAAAAGCTTATTATTTACTACAGGTATAATATCAGGTAGTAAATCTATTAATGAATTTACTGAGTCGTGGGATCTCTTGAGATGTTGAATTCCTTTTCATCCGTGTGCGGAAAGTAGTTCTTTTGTTACCAAGGTGAGAAGACGGGAGATAGTTAGATTTTAATAAATTCTTATTCTGACCTTCCAAGCCAATGAACTAAAGTAACCAAGGTCGTACATTTGTACTGAACTAATCACAGATTCGTCATGTTTCGAAGTACAAGGCCGTTTAAGTACAGATCGAAAGAAATAAGACTAGCTTACCGATAACGTAGACTTTTCGTATTAGAAAAAAAATCTTATTCATAGGATATATCGTAATACAAGAATAATCTTTTTCTGGGAAGCTGCGATCTCATTACTTTCTATATCAGTGGTTTAATATATTTGATACGAAAAAATCTAAATTCATAAGTGTTGCTCGTTCGTGTATCGTTCTACATTATTCATAGTAGGTATATTACTTAATACATATTTGAAATTGTCAAAAATATATTCCAAATCAGTAACTCTATCTTATGCACATCACAAAAGAGTGGTTCGAGACTCCGGCATTTGTTAATTTTCAAATGAAGTATCATCATAGTCATCATCCTCTTACCCTAAATCCAATTTTCTTCTGTACTCTTTTATCTGATCTTAGACGTAACAGTTTGTCCAGATAATTTAATTGAAATCTGACATTTCGAAATATATGTATCTTGAGGTCAAATAAAATGCACCAAAGTAAAAATGAGTAGTATTCAATGCTAATTAAGCGGCTTTATCAGGCCAATAGCCTTTAAATTAAAAAAGAATAAAAAACAAGCCTAATTAAATTATAATTTCCATTGTTACAGTGTATGAAAGCGTACGTTGAGTTCGAAGTGTGCAATGGTGCATACGAGGTCTCCTGTCCCGATGCACGATGCAGGGTTGGTGCAGCTCTCAACTTGGAGGAGATTTCAGACCTCGTGGAGCCTGCAGTTATGGAGAAACATCTGAAATTCCGCCTTAATCATGGTCAGTTTATTCAACATTATCATTTTGTCTACAGTTGCAAGAAGTACTTATCCTGTCCATCACATATCATGAACACGATATGAACGAAATCTCAGTATTCCTATGTCATCATCTTTTCAAACAATTCAATTGTCGCCCTTCTGATCTTCCTTTTATGTTGTAAACATTTAAATCGTAGTCATAACATTTCGTGAGAAATGTTCTCAATGTCTGAACCAAATAATATTGATCTGTATCCTGTATTAAAATATGGGCAATTAAATATTGACGGCAATCCACTCCGACGTTCACTTATAATTATTTCATCAGCAAGCCATATTCATACGTCCCTACGTCAGGCACAGAACTGATAAGTTCAAATTCAAAGTCATTTATTCGAGTTTGGCTATGAAACAGCATTTTTTAAACGTCAAAGCACGCCCACACTTTACCACTTCCTGTGTTTTTGCTGGGAAGAAGTGCCGCAACAAACTCCCCAACAACACATGTCTGTCTACAGGTTAAAGGAATCTTTCAACGATGTTTTATATATGAATTGGTATACAATACAATATACAATATGCAGTAGTACTTGAATGTTCCTAACAATAAGCTTGGTGTTTCCATCATGCTCTGATTGTACACAGCTCGAGCTGATCATCAGTGATGCATGCCTACTCGTCTGCGTCCGACGTGCATTTTGCCCCGGTCTGTTTCACAGCGATTACTCGCCTCGGCTGCACATTATTGAACCATGCGCTCTCACTATGCACCGTAGCTATGTTGTTTAATGCTTCGTCTTGTGGTTCTTTATCTTCGTCAATCTTGCTGCCATGGTTTTTGTAGTCATTATCATGTACAACTTTTTCTGTGAAATTAGAGGTAATTGAGTGAAAATCTACTGTTGTGTTATTCTTTTTGGAGGTAGATGCATTACTTTCACACATATCAGATTGTAGGAGAATATTATCAATGTATCTTTACATTAGGAAACATAAATCGATTGAGCGAACCCGTGTAACCAACATTATAAAAACTCAATTTGTAAGAAGTGGTTAGAAATTACTGCAGGTCGACCCTTTTACAATTTCAAATAGGTCTTAACAAGCTTTCATGAAAAGGTCAACTACAAATTGCACGATTCCGAGAAGCAAGCAAGAAACTCCGCGAATACTCATTATAAGGAAATTAAAAGAAATAAAAGTAAGTAGGAAGTAAGCAAGGAAAGCAATGACATTGTGGCCTTACAGAATTTCCTGATTAAACACGTTGTAAATTTACCATATCCTGATCAGATTCATGATAAGGAGACATGATATGAAACGGGACAATTTGTCAGGTAACTGTCAAAACACACAAAGCCAATAAGAACAAGGTCTGAATACTATATTGCTACCTATTCATAATGTCTTTGATAACGATCGAATTCTGCGAAGCAATAATAAATACATTACGCTTAAAATCAAAGGGAAAGGTAATTTTTCTGACGTTCTTATTTTTCCATAGCGTCGTCGGGATACATTTAAATGAGTTCTAGGAAAAACCATCATCTATGTTGCTGAGGCAGACTCCAGGCACTTTTTCTAGAACCGCCTTAATGTTTTCCTGATTAAATATTTTTCTCTTAGCTCCCAAGAATCAATCAACATTATGAAAATTACTCACAAAAAGCGTTGTAATAGCAGGTCTATGCCCTATGGGGTCTCTAAGACATAATCCGAGTGCCGTAAAGCCTGCTCTGTCTTTTACGCATCCAATTATAGACTGCAACCTTAAAAATGCATTTAATAAAGAATCATGTTATAATGATATCTAAGTTGAGAACCTCATCCTTTTTGAGACGTCGGTTAATTAGTGGAGTAGTTGAATCCGATTTTATGTGTCAGCTTCAGATGTTTTGAAGCAAACCCTTCACCATTAGGTATTTATAGACTCTAACTAATCAAAATTATCTTTCCAGAGGTGGCGATGGATTCGGGGCGCGCGTTCTGCCCACGCGTGGGCTGCGACACGGTGGTGCACGTGCGTGCCGCCAGTCCTGCCCACTGCCCCACCTGCCGGCATGACTTCTGTTCGCAGTGCAACCAGGAGGTAAGGGTTTAATTGTGCTTTTTGCGAAAATATGACCCAAAGGATGTACTGTCCCAGAAGTAACAAAAATCACCTCACAGCCATTGTTTGGCATGCGCAAATGACTGCTGGCTTCGAATTTAATGTAATATCTATGGAATTACTTCTTAAATCCTTCTAATATCTATGGTATCACAATTTTTTACTCAATCTGTAGTTCTTAAAGGATAATTTCGCGGTAATTCATTAATTTTCCTTCTCGTTTCATATCGAAAAGGGTCCACCTTTTAATCTAAGGTTCAACAACGCCATAACACGAAAGTCATACTCTCCGTAATGTAGTGGAAAGTCTTTTCAACGTGCAGCCCATTGTCAAAACAAAATGGCCCCCGTTTCGCTTTCCCGCCTAATCCTTTTGTTCATTTTACGCTGCGTCGACGCTGCGGCACCGCTTGGGTACCGCGACTAATCTCGACTTTTGGCTTTGCTTTATTTAGGTGCATCGTAAATAAAGAATTTTCATTAATTAATAATTAAGGTTTATTGTACCAATGGTTATATGTACTACCTTAATGACGGTCTGCATTGATGCATCGATCTTTGAACTATATCTCCCATCGTCGGCTGTATGATTAAAAGGTAAAGTAATTCAAATCCAGTCTCAATTAAAATACACGACAGACATGTGTTACATTAATAATCGAAATGCATGTTTTTTTTGCTAAATCCATACGATAAGAAATCCTATGACTTAGGAGTAGACTTAGTTATGTCTTGCTTTTTTTTCTTCTTCGGTTTCATTCGAGTAATTCAGATATCCAAACTCAGAAATGGAGATGCGGATTCTTAGAACAACGGTAATAACTTCTTGATAAGGGGGTTATGTCAGTAAATATATATAATACAATGTAACATAAAATATAGAAATACATCCTCTTGTATTTTGACAATAAGCTGACCCCGACCCAAACCCAGTTAGTAGAAAGAAGATTTAATTTTAATTTAAAAACAAAATGTGCACGTTTTTGTACGCGCCTAAGCAAACTAGGTTGAGAAGTTAAATATAATTACTTACACGGATTTCCACTTAACTATAACGAAGTATTTTGTTTAATTATAAAACAAACCACCATGTTTGTTCGTTTCGCTGTACGTAAATTACCCTTTGTTTTTATAAGAATCTTTTGTTTTAATGTGATTACTATGACTTCTAACGGGTTTGCAAAGGGGTCCAAAAAACAGGCATTCTACCAATGTATTCCTTAAGGACAAAAAACCTTCCGACTAAAGTTGAACATGATGTATAACATGTAGACATAAAGCCATTTCTATCCATACAATAAGCTACTTTTTTGTAGCAACATAGCTCTGTAAATGTAATCACCCTAGCTACACATTGCACGGCACAAAAAGGTCGCCATTTTCCCTAGTATCCTGCATCTGTTCCCTTTCACGTAGCTCTTAGCTCTCAGCAACTGGGTCGAGATGACGAACAATGCACGCTAACCTACCGTGTCACAGTTGCCTACTTCAATGTACTGGTTTTAAATAGAGCTTGGCTTGGTTACTAGCTTTTTTTATAATGGACATTTTGTTTTATGAATTGAAATGTTACTAGCCGTTTTCGCGGTTTCAGTTGCATCAGGGAGGAACTATTGGCCGTACACGGATAAAATATAGCTTAGGCCAGCAGGGGATAGTGTAGCTTCCCAACAGTAGACGTTTTGAAGCCTCTGGGTTACAAACCAAATCAAACAAACCACGAAATGAAAACGATACAAGCTATTTTTGTTGTAGCCAGCCTAACTAAGCCATTTAAAGGACTCACTACACGGCAAAAGTCATCCAATCAATATCCAGTAAAAACATCCATGAGAGATAAAGATGGCACTGTAAAATTATTACAATGTATAAGTCACAACATAGGACATTAATTGCGTTTCTTATCCTCCATTCAAACAAATATATTCCACAAAGATCATCGTTTCCCACGAGCAGTAATTTTGTATTCAAAATGTTACCCCTTTCATTTGAGCGGGGCTTTCGCTTGCCTTATCCCCTTTGATGTCGCGAATAGTCGGGGATTTGTCGCCCGAACTCTGAACTAAGATTTGCCCTTTGAGCGGCTTCTGAATATTTATATTGACACTATTTTTGGATTACTTGAGATTCAACATATCTGCTGTAGTTGTGGTATTTGTGTTGCGTTTTGCGGTTTCAGTTGTACAAAATATAAAAGGTTTCAACTTGATATACCTAGTTAGTAGTGCGTCTTTGTGTTCATCCGTCTCGTACTTCACACGCCTGGACAAAAACCTCCCAAGGGCCATTTTCGCGTTACATTTTCATCCAAGAACAAACGTATGACATAAGTAAGGTCTGGTTATTAATCTCGCTGATGAATAACACAGCGCAAACTTTATATTTATCTCATACAAATCATTTCGAAATCCATTCAACAGCTATATTTTGAATTTTCTCTCTTCCAGTGGCACGGCGGCTTATCCTGCGAGGCAGCGGCCGCGTCTTCATCCATGGGTGGCGCGGGCGCACCGCTCCTCCCGGACTCGGAGCTCATCAAGCTCTGCCCGATGTGCCGCGTGCCCATAGAGAAGGACGAAGGCTGTGCGCAGATGATGTGTAAGAGATGCAAGCATGTCTTCTGCTGGTACTGTTTGGCGTCACTTGATGTGAGTATTGGTTATGGTTACTTTGGCATAGGTATTTATTTATTTATATTAGACATCTAAGGCCCACATATAGGACTAGCTTCTGCCGCCGGCGGTTTCACCCGCATCCTGTGCAAACCTCTGCGCAAACCCGAAAAAAAAGCAGCATATAATCTTCCTCGATAAATGAGCTATGTAACACTGAAGTAATTTTTGAAATCGGTCCAGTAGGTTCTGAGATTAGCGCGGTCAAGCAAACAAACATAATATAAACTCTTCAACTGTATAATATTACGTAGTACCTATAGATTAGTTATGGTTTTTTTAGCTCAGGTTTTGTATAAGATGCTGTCGAGGTAGTCATGAAATTGCGGAATAGGTTAGTTAGAGATGTTTTAACTTCATGAAAGTCATGACCCATACCTAAACATTGTACCGTGCTTGAGGCACTAGAGTTTGCCAGGTTTACAAAGGCATGGGAACCAATATTGTCTGGGATGGGAACTGACTAATACAAATGTGAAATATTTATATAATACACCTGATCGGAAGTTATAGAAGTAAACTTAGGAAGTACCTAAGTGTCAAGAGTCTACATTAATTATGTGCCCTGATGATGACAAAAAGTTGACAATATTATTACATAGGAGTAGGTACTTAAGTATACCTATTGCACTTAAAAAAATAATTTCAATAATAGGTACGCTTAAATGTAAATTAATTGTTCTAGTTACTATTATTAGGTTTTGCATTTAATTCGTATCTGATTAATTAAAACCATGTGCCAATTACGGTAATTAAATACTTTGTCACAACAATCGAGTTTCAGTTCATTAAACTATTACTAACTGCTATACAATTGTACAAATTGCATATTCATACATTCACTCCATGACCGAGGTCTACGTACCTTATATTAGATTCACAATACTTAAATTGAACAAAGGTATTACGTTATTTAATTTAAATATGACGTTGGATCTACCAACCTATTTAAATATAGGTGTGATCAAATCAAAATCGTCCAACGGTTACAAAAAAGGGTATAATTTAGGCGATCACCAAAAATATTTTTAAGACTCTAAGCTGAGGCACCAAATAAAATAAACAACTCCAAAAAAAATAAATTGACTTTATTAAAAGGGCACTAAAGTATATAAATTTATGATCCAAAAAAAATAAAATAACATCAGAAAAATCGCACAAATATTATTTTTGGTTCCCAAAATGGATTAATGGTCACCAAATTCTATCCAACTAAAAGATTAATATTACTACCAAAATCAAAGTTAGTGACGAAAACGAATCGCTGCAAAACCGACTCCACGTACTCTTGTCTGCCCTACCCCTAGAGTGCAATTCAAAACCGCGTAGGCGCGGAGGGGCGAGGCGGCCTGCGAGCTGAGGCGCAGGTAGTTTTTAAGGCTCGCCGCCGCGGTTGAGGCTGGCCGGCAGAGCCGGCCAGCAAGCCGAGGGACGAGGGATAAGTTCGCATGGGACCGCCGGAGCCCCGCAGTGCCGGAGCCGTGACAGAAGCCATGCTTGCTGCATGTTGCGTGCTTACATTTTACTACTGAGTTACACACAAATTCATATAACAATAAATAAGCGACGTACGTTTGGGTACCCCAGTATATTAATTGGTATCCCACCCAAAACAAAAATGTGAAAGACTGCCAAGTTCGATAATATGGGAATGCTTCGCCTATAAAAGAAGTGAGATCTGAATAAGTACCAAGTTTCATACACATACCTCAGTTAAAAATAGTTACTTTTTAATGATGTTACTTGGCAAGTTTTCATACACCTTGTTATAAACCTACTAAACGCAATGAATCAAGTATTTAATTTTCTATTAAAACTTGCCAAGTAATCATCATTAAAAAGTAACTATTTTTAACTGAGGTATGTGTATGGAACTTGGTACTTATTCAGATCTCACTTCTTTTATAGGCGAAGCATTCCCATATTATCGAACTTGGCAGTCTTTCACATTTTTGTTTTGGGTGGGATTTCATTTATTTTTGTAAGGCTGTTTATTTTATTTTTTTCTTATGATTAAGTTAGTTAAGTAAATGTCTCATTTATACTATCTTTTAGATTTTTAATATGCACTATGCTTCTTACAAAGAAATGAACTAGATTAACTAAATGGACTAGATTTACCAACTGACTGACATGACATGTTATCATATATTATGTTCGTGGATCAAAGTTACACATTCGTTATTTTCGAAAGTGACTCACACTTGGCCGTTTTCAGATTTTTAGTTTGACTAAATACAAACCTTTGTAACGAATTTCAGATCGGTACGACCATTCGAAGATATATTATATAAATATAGATAAATTTAGTTCGTTTTAGTTCCTTAGGGGTATAAATTTACACTGGGTATTTTACACCTTCATTATTTTGAAACCGACTCACACTTGGCCATTTTCAGATTTTTTCCTTTACCTTGACATAAAGACCTACCTCCATGCCAAATTTCAAGTCAATACGACCATTGGAAGTGGTCTAGGTTTTTGATGAGTGAGTCAGTGAATCAGTGAATCAGTGAATCAGTGTATAGTAAAAATAGCGATTTTCTGACGTCAATATCTCAAGACCTACAATAGGTATATTAATGAAATTTTGTATTTTAGATAAGTGAGGGGGTCTCAACAGATACTAGAAATTTGATATGCGTAAATAAAATAGATTTTGAGTTACAGGGGGGTCGAATTTGGCCCGAAATGGTTCGTGTAATATAACCCACGGCCGGTGTGTCGCTTTTTTTGCTCGAACTTGGCGGACACACTGCCGTGTGTCTAGATTGGGAAATATTCTAGCGATCGTTAGCTTTTTTAGTCTAACAAAAATGACCAAATTAGGAGTCATGGTATTATATAATTGGTAACATCTAAGTAGTGACAATATATAATATTTGGTCTAAAGTGTATTTTAAAGGCGTCCATATATTTTTTTAGTAGTCAATAATACGAAAAAATGGTTTTACCTAATAATATTTTTGGAAACGTTATTTGGTGACCATTTATCCATTTTGGTAACCCTTTAGAATTTTTTTGGTAGTAAAATAGGTACTTTTTTGGGTGGTGTTTAAACACAAGCCTACAAAAAATACTTAAAAATCAAGTTACCTGACCGAATAGGATTTTTTTGCCTTATTCTTATTAATTTTTTGCCTTATGCAGATTTCAAAATACATCATTTGTGCTCTGCTTTGATAAATGAGTATTTTCTAATAAGCCGATCCACGTGGACCTTTGCGGCTAATTTGAAGGCGCCCTTTACGAGATTTTTATTGCAGACAAACAAACCATTCATCTTTATAGTATTAGAATAAATATTTACATATCTTCTATCTGAAGTAATAATGATTAAAAACCGCTAATTAGTTCCACAGTATTAGGGCCGGGGACAGGTCGCTTCACAGCTAGTTTTCCAATTAACCGCGGAAAAACCAATGTTCCCTTGACACTTATTGTGCGCATGCTAAATGTGATTTACGACTGTTTAACCGTTGTTAAGACAATGGAGTTAAAAGCAACACGTTTGCTAATTTCCAATGAATTGTTGCTTACATCATATTGTTGCTTACATTGTATTTACATTTTGTGTTAGTTTTGTAAATGAGGAGATGGAAGTGTTCGAAGTCGTAAGTTGTTATTTCTAATTATGATCAAAAGAAGCGAAATATAATCAACTAGCTTCCACAAGCAGCGTTTAGTGGAACCATCTTCCAGCACATGGTTAAAAAATTCCCTAAATGCGCTAGTTCCTGAGATTAGTGCGTTCAAGCTAACCAACATGGAAACAAACTTTTCAGGTCTATAATATTAGAAGAAATGATAGATCCTGAAATACTGACTGTTCTAAAACATGTGTCTCAGAATTCTTTCTTCAGGATCTTATTGCTTATAGACAAAATAAACTTACAGTTTTATTAATCTGTTGCAGGACGATTTTCTGTTACGCCACTACGACAAAGGGCCGTGCAAGAACAAACTGGGACACTCACGCGCATCGGTCTTATGGCATCGTGCACAGGTAACTAAGAATTTATTTAACAAGCTAGTCTTTTAAGCATGGCACGTTTAACTGTTTGTCCCGGCTGGCATTGGACATCCTTGGCAGTCAATACGGGTAGTCAGAGGCGAGTAAGTCTGACACCAGTCTAACCAAGGGGTACTGGGTTGCCCGGGTAACTGGGTTGAGGAGGTCAGGTAGGTCAGGTAGACTGTCACTTCTTGTTAAACAGCAGTACTCAGCTGCATCTGGTTAAACTGGAAGCTGACCCCAAAATAGTTGGGAAAAAGCTCGGAAGATGAGTCTTTTAAGTAGTCTGACTGTCAATCTGTCCTGGAATCCTGGTCCACAGATAGAAAATACTAGAAATTGTTTCTTAACTACAAGTTTGTGCCTTATTGATGAGATGTTGTGTTTCTGTTTTCCAGGTGGTAGGCATATTCGCTGGCTTCGGACTTCTACTACTGGTGGCCAGCCCGCTGCTGTTGCTCGCCGCGCCATGCATCGTTTGTTGCAAGTGCAGGTATATACTTACAACTGTCAATGTATGTGGACAGGGTCGTATGATGGGGGCCCTGAAAATATTGTAAATCTGTGTTTCGCGGGGTCCTCGAAAAAATTGTAGCTTATCTAGTATCGAGTTATTACGAGGTATTTTGGAAACCCACAGTGGTCAATGGGCCTCTATGTGAGATACTGGCAAATAAGTTCAAACCGAAGCTTTAGTTCTAATTTACTTTTTATTCAATCATGATTATGAGCTATGAAATAATTGCATCGAAAGATTAAATAAATAAAAGTGTTACTGGTCTAAATTATTTATCGCGCAGAGAACTGAAATATATCGCAATGAGAACATTATCTCTGAGACTATGTACTGTGCACGAGTAATCCTAACTAATATGACTTTTCACATTTTCCAGACTCTGCAACCCGAACCACAAGAATCTCGAGGAGGTAGACGAAATCGACAGCATCAGTCCGACACGAGACGACGACGGCGACGACACGCGGCCGACACGATATCTGTCGGACTGACGGCGCCGTGACGCCCGGTACTAAGCGCGGGATTCAACACTTACATGGAAATAGCAACCGTTTTGTTAATCGGTTTTGAAATGCTGGGAATTAGTTTTCACATACATTCTGACCGGTTTAAGTATACTGTAGAAAAATGGGAAGTTAACTACAGTCCTCAATAGATAACTTTGTCCGTCTGAATTCAGCCACAGGTTCATGCGTTCATTATTAGTGGCCAATATACGGGAAACTTATTTGATAAGAACTTTTAACAATCGCAAATGCGTATACAAACTTGCTCCGTTCTAGCCAGGGCCGGTTTAGGCCAGCGTGGGGCCCCGAGCAAAGTCGGATTGTAGAGTTAAAGAACTAAACGTCTTACTAGACGATCGAGGATGAACAGTGAATAAAGTTAGGTTGACAGTGCGGGGGCCATTTTAGCAAATGTTGGTATTTTTATTGGGATAATCCGACCCTGGTTCTACCCGGTTATAAATGAGATAAAACTCATATTTTCATAAACTGAACTAAAGTGTTTCACAAGTGACAGATAAGCATCTCAATTGACATGTCGGCGAATATTCAAAATGGATGCTCCGTACATTAGATTCCAAGAGCAACTTTCAGGTAATGGTTAAGATTCTTGTCATATTGGAATTCTGGTTTCCTATACACAGGCAGGAAATAAATAATATTTTGACTTTTAAATCTGATGTCAGTGATCTTGTACAGTAATACATGTCGATATATTGTGATGATAACGGATATCGATAATTGTATCGATACTTAAATCATTTGGAACAGGTGTTAGCCTCATTTATGGCTTGTAATAAATTATTAAATTATTGATTAGCGATTCAATTGACGAGATATTTCATAATTATTCGTTTATCAGTGTATAGTAGAATTAAATAATCACTTAAGGCAGATTTCAATAACATACTTATCTATTTATTTGCTTACTAGAATTAGGAACTAGATATTATCATGTAAAATTTATATCTCTAGTTAGCAAAACGATAGCTAGGTTATTGAAATCCGCGATGAGACAGCAACTTTGATGTTATTATGAAAACTTCTTGAAAATGGAAACCAAGTTTACTCAAGATTTATGTACAGTGACTTCAAGATAGATAGATGTGTAATATTGACGATTTTAAATGATAATAATTCATTGAGAAGACTACGTGAATCATGTTGAATTGTGTCGTGACGAAATATAATGTTTAAAAAGTTCATCAATACTCTTTAGTAGAAGTTTGTTTATATAAAATGGTGTTATATAAGAACACTGTTTTATACGAATTATGGATACTTTACTCATTGGCCAAAAAGGTCTCAGGATTATTTCGGTCACGATTTTTTGACCGAATTTCAGAAAGGTATGTGGACATTTTACAACTCCTGACAAAGAATTTTTTTTCGACGGATCGTTGATATATTAATAATTTTATTATTGTACAAACAAACTAGTTTTATGATACTGAACTTTTGTTTTTTTTGGTGTTGACTGAGACTTAAAGTAAGCGATAGACTGACGAGTGAGAGTGATTGTGAAATTGAAGAAAAATATTAAATATTTATTTCAGTTTTTTTTTATTAGTAAAAAAATTAGGGACTTCTTTTTTCAAAATATTCTATGAGATAATTTACCTACCAAACTAGAAAAGGAGTAATTTCGACAACTGAAAAAGTTTTGGGCTATTTAGAAATACCTAATGTAGAACACCGAAGTATAAAGTGACTCATAGTCATCATGTCAAATTAAAATTTTGTAGACCATAGACCAACCAACCGACAGATAAACCACTAATTTCTATATAGACTCTAATCATCCTTGAAAGTTACTTATGTAGTACAAAAATATTAACGTATTTTATACTATCGTAAGTCCTTTATTTGAGAACAAGGTAACAGTACTTATTTCAGTTACTTTTATTAAGCGACCATATTGTTATTATCATCTAAGAGAGATCACGTTTGTTCTTCTTTTTTTTTTTAATTAATTAGTTTATCCATCTTCAAAAATATTCAGCTTTTACTTAGACAAAGTTTCTTCATAAATGGGTAAATACAGAGCATGGATTAGGTCCGCAAAGGTCAGAAATTGATAGATGGCACATGGATTATTTCGCTCCTTATACTTTATTTTTTAGTAGAAGGTGTATTTCATTTCAATGTACAGATTTTTAATGATACTTAAAACTAGCCACATGAAGTTCTCGTACAAAAACAACTCTCTCAGTAAATTCGAAATAAAATAATATGTATACCTTTATATTTATATAGTTCATAAATATTATGTGATTATAAATAAAATATTGTTAGTGTTAGGTTTATAATGCAATACAAATATTAAATCAATAAAAAACGGAGAAAATGTTGAGAGTAAGTGTAACTGCAATGCAGTGTGTCTAAGTATGAAAAGCCTATAGTTGCAGTTATTTGCTATCTCGAATGATGGCCGGTAACAAATAGCTCTTTACACAGTGGCCGATGTTTGCGCATTTTTACTTAATATTCATTAATTACAAGCAGTGGAAGATCTATACTTTATTAGATCTGTGGTCGGAAGGCACTTTCGTGCCATTATTTAGAGCCTCAATATGCACACTGCTCCCCGTGACGACGGGACCTTAACATTAACTTATTATAGTACATTAAATATTTATGACTTTATTGTAAATAAGAAAATAATATTGTACTTAATTTTATAGTTCGAGGATCGATGATGTCGTTCTTTCATCTGTATTGTAATTATATTGTCAACACCGTTCTGTGGGTGTTTTCCTTAGTATGTGTAAAATATCTCTGTAATATAAACTGTATGGCATTACTGCCATTTTTTGTACACTCAGTAACATAAGTTGGTTAACAAGCAAGCGTTTCAACATTTCATGTAAATTTAAACCAACATGATGTGTTATTTATTAATAAGTTAATAACTGTTGACCAACTCGTGTAGCTAACTGTACTATGGATGTATGTATTTTTCTAACTGATATTGAGACTCCATCGGTCCTTTGTAGCTTGTGGTAGCAAGCTAGTAAAAGCATTTGTAGAATTAATCAAAAATTGTCAGTAGGTGAATAGATGTGATAAGCGACGTGGATATTTTACACTTGTAACACTATCGTGCCCTCGTTTATTTAGTAAAAATATATATTTAAATGATGTAATTTTTCTTATAAAAAACTGAAAAATGCGAAAAGTTTTGCTTGTTGGATATGTAAATAAAATATGTTGCAAGTGTATAATAATCCTAATGTGTATCATTAAGTTGATTGTAAAATGAATTGTCTATCTATGGTATTGAAAGACTTTCGTTTTAATTAATTACTGTCTTATTGTTTCTGGTAGGTGCAAATATAGTTTTAGGATTTTGGTAGTGATATCGGCTGGTCAAAAGATTGAATACACAAATAGTATACAATATTTGCATTTACCATTTATTGATAAAAATATGGCATATTGTAAATAAAAAAAAGAATTCTATTTTTTTTGTTATTAATTGTACTTCTTTATTTTTGTGTTGAGACAAGACGACGTATTTCCGTTACTATAGTTATAAAGAAATAATAAAGATTTTTCTGATAAATCTTCACTTCAAGTTGTTTTATTTTATTGAATTTTTACTGCTCTATCTTTATAAACATCTTATTGCTTGGATAATATCACACATTTTGTACCTTCTATATATCATATCTGTAAATAGGTCCTATTACTTTGCATCAACATACAAATAGTGAGTCCTATATTCAAATAATTTGAATATTCAATTAATCTCAAATTCTAATTTCAAAGAATAGCTAATGAAGATCGTAAACATCAAAGTACAGGTTGGCTGTAATAAAATCTTTGAATTTGCTCCAACTATGTTCCTTCATTGAACACAAAGTAAAAAACAACTTTTAAAACAAAACTAAAGCTATATTTACAATAAATAAAACAATACACTTATAATCAACAATCTTCACCACTTTCTCATTAATCCTGCAGTACAATCAAATAGAAGAGGGTTTTTAAATTCTCCTCGCATATCAAGCATATAGTGCATCCATCGGTTCCTAATTTTCAATGGTAACTGCACTCTGGCGATATTCCTGGCTTCCTTACAGCAGACATTCTCTAAAGGTACCGTCATCATACGGTTCTTTCCAAAAGGTGTGTAAGTGATGAATGTGAGGCTCTTGCCTCCTTTGTTCAGGACTAAATAGCGGACAGAACGGAGTGTGTACATCCAGATCATTGCTAGTGAGCCACCACCTGTAATAAATAAAATGATACTGTTATGGACAGCGTTATTAACCCTAAGACAGCACACCTAGTGACCAAAAGATGAAACTTGAAGCTTGGAACTCCAATACTAATTGAAATGAGACTAATACTAACCAACCAAAACAGAAACAGTTCCTAAGGCATTCCTGTACTTGTTTTCGCCGAGGTTTATTCGCCTAAACCACGGTGTATCATCGTCAATGGTAGATTTGTCGACCGGCGCGTCCCTCAAAGTTGTGAATGCAAACAATCCCAAATATGTCCAGAACATATACTGAACTATAGCAAATACATTCATGTACATAAAAAACTTCGGGTTCTCGTATTTAAATAGCATTACGTCTTTAACTACGTTTGTATTCACATCATGAATAGTTCTTGTTGTGACACTACCAGATGCTGTTCTTGTGTTATTTACAAGGGGTTTATATATAGTGCTAAATCTTGATGCTACAGCTCGCTTGAGTACTGTTGATGCAATCGATATTATTGACATTTTGCGGCGTTTTCTTCAAGAAGTAAACATTTAAAATTGGTTTTTGTATTTTATAACCTAAAACGAAAACCTGCTGCTTAAGTACTTTTGTCAATGTCAGTCACCTGTCAGTTGTCAGTTAGCATTCAAAACAAACATGGCTACTCGATGGTCCTTGGTCTATCTGAGGGTCCACCAGCGCGAGCGTCATCACTTGTTTACAAGTTAATTTATAGTACTAGATGTACTTCTATAGGAGCTGAACTGGCTAGATGGCTGTCGAAAAAAAACTGAATATTGCACAGTCACGTGCTTGTCGGGGCCCCCTAACATGCGGGGCGAGTAGCATTTGTTACGTAGCTAATTCGGTGACTGGCTCTATGAAGTTATCGCCAAACTTAATGGTGGCACAATTAAATGACTATGCCATTTCTACAAACACATACAACATTTTGCAGTAGGAAACAATCCAATCCAAAATTGCCACATTCTGGAAAACCGTAACTAGTGGCGTGTGGACCTGGACTTGCACTATGGTTTAACGAACGAGTTTAAAAAAAATAACACACTTGTTTATTGCTATTCTTGGCGTCTTCGTTGTTTCATTGCAGTTGTTAAATATGCTCTAAAAGTTAGTTAAAATGTTATTTTTTAACGTGGAGCGTGATTAATATCCCTTTTGTTCTGGTTACCAGACAAACATTTGTTCGCGTTGATCGTACGCGTTTTAATAGCACCTATAACAAGATGGCTGATATAAAGGTAAGGGAAGCATTTGGCGGCATTTTGATCACTAACGGCCGAATTTATAATATGAATTGGGACTTCATGGATTCCTGGGTCTATAAAGTTTATGAATAGGAATAAGTCCTACCAAAGAATTATCCCTAGTTCGTCTTGTCTTCTTTAATTGATTTGCGTACATGTTAGTGAAAGTACGTGTAAAACTAAAACACGTTTGAGTTCATTCACAAACAATAACTGCATTAAATGATGTTGTTTTATTTAACAAAGAAATGCCTTTATGTTAGTTTCAACTGCGGCGTAAAAAAATGGATGCTTATATACTTAGTTCATCTTAGATTTATATATTACATGAATGTTGATAATCTACCCTCAATTAAACTTTTTTTTGCAATCACAAGTAGATTTTGTAACGGCAAATTCTATGTTTAAAAACTGCATTTAAACTTTTTACTACCCTGTTTATTTTTTAATGTATGTAAAACTCTATGTATTCAAAATATCATGGCCGCTGTTTATTTCAAAATTAATTGTCAGATGTCTTAGTCCTAATAATAGTTTAAAATTGTAATTTAAGTATAATTTAGAGATATATTTTGTCCAGAAACCTAAGAACCAAACAAGAATTAAGTGTAAATTGTAATGTTATGGCTTGGTTTAGGTTTTTTTGATTATGTGTGGTCAAATAGCTCCGGAAACAGAAAATTTATGTGTTTGTGCTTTGTTTCTAAATAAAAGGAAATACTGTGGTGACAGACATGACAGTTAGTTGTCTTTTTTAATGGAGATAGGAAAAAAGTGTCTGTCATAATTTCATAAAGTTTTCCTGCGTCCCTTATTAGTTTTTCGGTGCTTTCCAGGCTATGTTCAATAAAATGACCAGCAACAGCACGGCACAAAATGGTGCGCCGGAAGCTCCGCCCCCCGCCAAAGGGGCTAAAGGTGGCTCTATAGAAAAAATATACCAGAAGAAAACACAATTGGAGCATATCCTCCTACGTCCAGATACATATATCGGGTCTGTTGAGCGGACTACCGAGTTGATGTGGGTTTTTGACAAATCCAAGGAGTGTATGGTTCAAAGGGAATTAAATTTTGTGCCAGGTCTGTATTAACTTGTATATTCTACTTTATGCTCCTAAATATCTTTCTTTTACTCCCATTTATTATAATAATTCATTAAATTTTCAGGATTATACAAAATATATGATGAAATCTTAGTCAATGCGGCTGATAACAAACAAAGGGATCCTAAAATGGATGTTATAAAAATTGACATAAATCAAGAACAGAACACAATTTCTGTCTATAACAATGGCTGCGGTATTCCAGTAGTTATGCACAAAGAAGAGAAAATGTATGTACCTACTATGATTTTTGGACATTTATTGACATCATCAAACTACAATGATGAAGAAGAAAAAGTGACAGGAGGCAGAAATGGATATGGTGCAAAACTGTGTAACATATTTTCTACCAAGTTTACCGTAGAAACTGCATCGAAACAATACAAGAAACATTTCAAACAAACGTGGGGTTCTAATATGACTAAAGCTTCTGAACCTAAAATTAAAGAACCTGGTAAAGATGACGATTTTACAAAAGTAATATTTAGTCCTGACTTGGCTAAGTTTAAGATGGAAAAACTAGAAGATGACATTGTAGCTCTGATGTCCCGAAGAGCTTACGACATCGCCATGTCAACACAAGGCGTCAAGGTGTACCTTAATGGTGAAAGATTAAAAATAAATAAGTTTAAGGATTATGTAGATTTATACATAAAAGGCAAAGAAGACGAAAATGGACAACCATTGAAAGTAGTTTACGAGAAAGTAAATGACCGTTGGGAACTGGCATTAACACTCTCTGACAGAGGTTTCCAACAGGTATCATTTGTGAACTCCATCGCAACCACAAAGGGTGGTAAACATGTTGACACTGTCTCTGACAGCATAGTTAAGAACGTTCTAGAAATAATCAAGAAGAAAAATAAGGGTGGAGTTAATATAAAACCAGTGCAAGTAAAAAATCACATGTGGTTGTTCATCAACTGTCTGATTGTAAACCCAACCTTTGATTCACAAACAAAAGAGTACATGACCCTACAAGCAAAGAGTTTTGGTTCAAAGTGTAATTACTCAGAGAAATTCATGACGGCAGTGTCAAAGTCTGGTTTAGTGGAGTCTGTATTGACCTGGGCTAAGTTCAAGGCTCAAACTGAGCTGGTGAAGGCATCAGGCAAGAAGCAGAGCAAACTGAAGGGCATACCGAAGTTGGAAGATGCTAACGACGCTGGTACAAAGAATGCACATTTGTGTACGCTGATCCTTACTGAGGGAGACTCAGCTAAGTCATTGGCTGTGTCTGGACTTGGTGTGGTAGGTCGCGATCACTACGGCGTCTTCCCATTGAAGGGTAAGCCTCTCAACGTAAGAGATGCTTCCCACAAACAGGTCTTAGAGAATGTTGAAATAAACAACATGATCAAGATCCTTGGACTCCAATACAAAAAGAAGTACAACACAGTTGATGATTTAAAATCATTGAGATACGGTAAAGTGATGATCATGGCTGATCAGGATCAGGACGGATCTCACATTAAAGGTTTGATTATCAATTTCATACATCACAATTGGCCAGAATTATTGAAGCTGCCATTTTTAGAGGAATTTATTACTCCAATTGTAAAAGCTACTAAGAAAGACAAGGAACTATCATTTTACTCGCTGCCTGAATTTGAGGAATGGAAGAACAATACGGAAAACCATCACACATACAATATCAAATACTACAAAGGTTTGGGTACCTCCACATCTAAGGAGGCTAAAGAATACTTTCAGAATATGGAACGTCACAGGATTCGGTTCAAGTATGCTGGACCGACCGATGACCACCACATAGAATTAGCATTCTCAAAGAAGGGTGCTGATCAACGCAAAGAGTGGCTTACCAGCCACATGGACGAAGTGAAACGCAGGAAAGAAATTGGTCTTCCAGAGAGATATTTATATACAAAAGATACTAAAGCGGTTTCGTATTCAGATTTTGTTAATTTGGAGCTGGTTCTCTTCTCTAATGGTGATAATGTTAGGTAAGAATACTTTCAGAATATTGTATACCAAAGGAAAATTTTTACATATTTTTTTTTTTATTCAAAAATATTCATACTGGTTTTCCTTTTGCGGTTTTCAGGTCAATACCTTCCATGGTAGATGGTTTAAAACCCGGTCAACGTAAGGTTATCTTCACTTGCATAAAGAGGAACGACAAACGAGAGGTGAAAGTGGCGCAACTGGCTGGTTCCGTTGCAGAACACTCGGCTTACCATCACGGTTCGTATTATACCTACGTATTATATATAATTGTTTTTACATAGCTAATAACTATTTTGTAAGGTTGAGTAATATAACAAGATAGCAGATTAACAGCCCATTAAATAGATAGGTGACACTCTTGAATAAGCCTTGAAGTCCACTTCTGTTTGGTATAAGAATCATAGAATTTTCAACTTGTAAATGTAAAATTTTTGTAGTTTTATTTAATAAAATGTATCCATGACAGCAATATTTATGATTGAAAACTGAAGAACCAATTTAGCGAACTTATTCAGCTTCAAATTATTTATTTAACATGCTTTTTTATTACGCCCTTAAAAGTCTTGTCCGAACTTTTCGTATTGTAAAGACTGCAAAATTTCATTTGATCGTTGGCGTTCTGCAATTTTGTCACAAAAATTATTGGAGAACTTGAAATATCATTTTTGTTATATTCTTTTTCAGGTGAACAATCCCTAGCGATGACGATAGTGAACTTGGCGCAGAACTATGTGGGCTCCAACAACATCAACCTGCTGGAGCCGCGCGGTCAGTTCGGTACGCGGCTGTGCGGCGGCAAGGACTCCGCCAGCCCGCGGTACATCTTCACGCTCATGTCGCCGCTCACCCGCCTCGTCTTCCATCCGCATGACGATCCGCTGCTAGTCGTAAGTGTTATATCTGTAGCTATATAGTAATAGTGGGGCTCCAACACAACCTGCGAGCCCTAAGACAGTTCGGTACTATACCTCTAGATAATACTAGGAGGTTCGACAACATCGGAGAGCATGTTAATGTGTGTCCTACACCAGATCTCTCTCCAGTATTGTCGGATTACCGTCCCATCGGGCCATGAGAGTGAAGGAATAGTGAATGCACCTGTGTCCTGTGCTTGTGCACTATAATATGTCCTGCGCAACTGGCTGATCTCCTAGTATGAGAACAGCCGGCGTGATCAAAAGCCTTGTAGCCCTGAACTTTTTAGTTGGAGAACGTGCAACTAAAATCGTCAAGTCCTGTGTTAATAATATAAAATTCTTATCTTTTTAGCACGACTTCGAAGATAACCAGAAGATTGAGCCGATCCAGTACATCCCGATCTTACCCATGGTGCTGGTGAACGGAGCTGAAGGTATCGGCACGGGATGGTCTACCAAGATACCCAACTACAACCCCAGGGATATTGTTGAGAATATTCGGTAAGTACTGATTAGTTCTATGAAGAAAATCACACGAGTTCTCATTTAAAAATACGAATCAAGGTAACTTATTTTTTCAGTGAATAACAAAGAATAACAAGGGTCAAACAAGCTTAAACATAAAAAGAGATCACTTATATTTTTAAAAGATCCTTCTAAAAATCCTATTAGTTTCATCTTCCTAATTAAGGGGTGGGTGATTTTGCTTGAGTATATTTTTTATATTTATGTTCGTTAGTTGCATTGTTAGTCACGCGTGTGCTCATACTAATAATATATATATTTTTTAGGCGAATGTTAGACGGCGAAGAACCAAAACCCATGCACCCATGGTACAAAAACTTCCGCGGCACAATCGAAGGTTTTGGCGACAAATACGTCATATCCGGCGAGGCCGCCATCTTGCCCGGCGAGAAGATAGAAATCACTGAACTTCCGATCGGCATGTGGACTCAGAATTATAAGGAAAATGTTCTCGAGCCTTTGTTGGGGAATGACAAAGTGAAGCCTGTTATATCGGAGTATAGGGTGAGTAAACATAACCGGCGTTTCCTCATTCGAGTTAAATGTGGAGTAGCCTAGTTTTATTATGTTTCCTATGTTAAAGTATTGATAGATCAGCTGTAACTGAAGCCATCTGGTCTTTCATGTTCAGGCAATTTATTGTGCTTTAGAGAGTACGTAAATCTGATCTAGCCCATGTTGTGTCTTCCTGTATTATTTTCAGAATAGCAAAGAACCTCTGGTAGTGTGGATCCTGTATTGGTGTCCATCTCTTTTTATCTATTGTGCAAAAATGTAATAAATGTGATTTTTTCATATTTTCATTACAGGAATACAACACAGACACAACAGTTCGGTTTGTAGTAAGCCTGCTCCCCGGTAAGTTAGCAGAGGTGGAGGCAGAGGGAGTACACAAGGTGTTCAAGCTGCAGACCACCATCTCGCTTACTTGCATGAACGCCTTCGATCATAACTGCTGTCTTAAGAAGTAAGTTATTCAACCACTTCTATAAATTTTCCTCCTTATTTAATAAACACAATAAAATCCACGTTAAGACACTGTATGGTTATACTAGGTATTTCTTTGGAATAACTAATCCATGTTTATTAACAAGAGAGTGCAGTGTCTTTGAGTCTATGAGAAAATATTTCTATTGTAGCATATCATCATAATAGAATACAGACGGTTTTGTATAATGTCTCAACTAGGAAATATTTCAGAGATAATAGTTTTCAGAGAATAATTTTGAGTGTAAAATGCCTACCTATATAAAAAAATTAACATTGCCTTTTTCTGTATCATCTTTCGAACTCTACAGATACGACAAAGTAGAAGAAATCCTTCGCGATTTCTACGAGCTCCGGCTGAAATACTACGCGCGACGGAAAGAGTATCGCGAGGGACAGCTGCAGGCCGAAGCCGACAAGCTGTCCAACCAGGCCAGGTTCATACTAGAGAAGTGTGACAAAGGACTCGTTGTGGAGAACAAGAAGCGAAAGGTTATGGTGGAAGAGCTTATGAAGAGAGGTAAGTTTGTACTACTAACCAATTGTAAGGCTTACTACACACATACGCCGAGCGGCTATGCCGCCGGTAATACAAGCCGCACAAAACCGCCATGCATCATTTCGGTTGTGACAGTCACATAGAACGCTAGTGAACGAACTCTGGCCAGGCCGGCGGCTCCCTTGTGCGGCAAAACCGGTTGTGTGTAAATTCAAAAAAATATTTTCTTGTACTATAATTTATTATCTTTCCAGGCTACGCTCCGGACCCGATCTCGGAATGGAAGAAGCGAGCCAGCAAGATGCAGGGACTGACGGCATTAGACGATGAACCCGTCGAGTCCGAGGACGAACCAGAACCTGAACCCGAGAAGGGGAAACCTGTTGATCCTGGTCAGTTTACAAACATTATAATCATCTAGTCATTCAGAAGTCTTTCAATATGAAATACTTTACTAGCATTACCATAATTGCAGAGAAAGCATTCCAAAACCTGAAAGAAGTAAAGAAGTTCAACTACCTGCTGGGCATGTCCATGTGGATGCTGACCAAAGAGAAGAAGGATGAACTGCTCAAGCAACGAGACCAGAAACTCTCTGAACTTAATGCACTCAAGTATGTATCATGTTATTAGCTCTTTCCCGCGGTTTTACCTGTGTAAGCTAAGTTAGAAAGGCTCGCTTTTGATTGAACGGTAATTTTAAATAGCTGGATGTGGCATAACAAATTATTGTCTTGTAAAGTTATATTTACAGCTTTGCGGATAATGCCGGCTTTAGGCGCACACTCCGCTCGAGCCTTCTTGTCATTAAGAACAGTCTTTTCGGCGTATACTACTTTTAAAATCGTCAAACTACCTAAAAATTGTGTAGTCTTTTGAAAACGCTGCTAAATATCCTGGGTCGCCGAGATTGCTTAAACTGGTCTACTTATGCAATGTACTCAAATTCTTTTAATTCTTAGTATGTCATGTAAGATCGGGATCGGGAAGGGTGGAAGCGAGATGGGAAGGCCTTTGCCCAGCATGGGACACTACAGGCTAGATTTTTTTTTTAATGTAAATATTTATTTTTATGTAATGTTTTGTAATTAATTGTCCAGGGCTAAAACAGCAGCGACGTTATGGCAGGAAGATTTAGACGAGTTCTTAGTGAGACTGGAAGAAGTCGAAGAGAAGGAACGACAGGAGGAATCTTCTGTTAACAAGAAGACTGCTAAATTCGCCGTGAGTGACTCGCTAGGCTTCCTATTTATTTAAAATTTAATTATATTAATATCTTCTTTGACACAATAAATGGAAATATTTGCACTATTGTTTTAAATATTTTGTACTTACGTTATAATCTTGTGTTTATGCTAACTAGATGGAAAGGATAAAGGTAACATAATATTTCTTTCTTTCCTTTTACGATATTATTTTTTCTGATGGAAAACTTTTGAGTTATTCTCAATTTTAATTCAATTGGTTTATCACAGCAAGTTATTATAATATATATCATGTATATTCCAGAACGCAAACAAGAAGAACCGCAAATCCCTGATGGATGTCGCTCCGGCAGAGAACGGCAGACGCGTGGAGCCCAAGATATCTGAGGACCTCATCAAGAGGATCCAGGCCGCTGAGAAGGCCAAGACTAGGAAAGAAATTAAGAAGGAATATGATCCTGTAAGTAATGTTTATACAACTTGTTTAGTCATTTATGGGGTACCTGACACATTTTCAACAGAGTTCCTTGACTCTCACTTCGGTTTTTTTGTCCTAAAGTTAATTGTACTGTTTGAGGTCTAAGAGGCTCGTGGCTAAGAACACAATTATAAAATTCACAGGCATGGTTAATTTTCCCAATTGCCGTTTGATATATCAAATTATGAACCCAAAACTTGTCATTTTTAATCGTCATCCCAAAAAGAGAATGTTTTAAAAGTCGTCAGATTTTTTTCTAATGGTTCTCGACTTTTTAGTCTTACATTCGGTACTTAACTGAAAACATTTTATTTCCCAAAGGATGATCCAACAGGCATCAGTCCAATAAGTGCGGAGAAGAAGCCGAAAGCCACTCGAGTGAAGAAGGAAAAGGCTGAAAAACCGGAGAAGGAGAAGGTAGACAAGGCTGGTGGCGATGGACTGAAGCAAACCAAACTTGGATTTAAGAAAGAAACTAAGAAGGTAAATTACTTATTCATTTTATAATGATCATTATAGTTTCTGCAGAAGTATAAGGTCGGCAATAAAAGGCAATTAAATTCGGAGCAAAAGGACGCGCATTTTCCGTATACAGATATATTTAACCAGTTTCCGCCAGTTATTTTACCTTCTTCTTGAGACAATTACCTTTTCTTCGCGGATAAAAAGTATGTTATTTTGTTGTTAGCTATTACTGCCAAGTTTCATTAAAATACATCTACTAGTTTTTTTTTTGCGTGAAAGAGGTATAAATATCCATACGTAACTTTTCGTGCCCGAGTCTTACTCTCAGTTTCGGTTAGAGGGTATCTTTATGGTCTTCAAATATATATTAATATAGTTATTTATTTAGAATACTAGAATAGTTTTATTAATAATTTGTGTTGTTTTCAACTGTACAGAAGCGCATGACGTTCAGCGGCAGCAGCTCTGGCGGGTCGGGCTCGGAGGCGGAGGAGCCCGCGCCGCCGCCCAGGGAGCGGGCCAACGCACGACGCGCTGCTACTAAGGTACACCTTATTATAATTATGTATTGTTGAAAACATTTGACCCACATTCTGAAGTCAAAAAGTTCGTAAATAATCGCTGTTCTGTTTGTCTTCGAGAAACATCACGTAGAAGTGATAGTTTATGTTTAAAGGAAATAAAGTTTTGTCTCAATTACTCAGTATAATGTCCAAAATATTTCCTATGGTAACTAATAGCCTGAAATATGGACAACCTTTAATTAGATATCACGTAAAAATAAAGTTTTGTTTGTGCGTGTAATTCTCAGGAAAACATCTTCGTACACCCTACTTCTATAATCTAAATATTCTATAAACAAACAGGTTCAAAAGTACAAAGACGGGTCAGACGACTCAGACTCAGGGTCAGAAGTGGAGTTGTTAGACAACAAGATGGAGTCTGACAACGAAGCGCCGCGTGCTCTGTCCGTCAGCGACGATGACGATGACTTCGCTATTAAGAAGAATAATAAGAATAAGAAACCTGCCGAAATGGATTCAGGTATGTAAGAACCATTAATTTAGGATCCCACTATCTTTCGATTTATCGACAATACGTGATAGATACCTATGATGTCTATGGTATGAGTTCAAAACATGGATACGTATAGGAGCCTGCAGAGGTCGTGTATAAGCCTTAATATAAACTACATCATCTCCCGAGCCTTTTCCCAACCGTGTTGGGTTCGGCTTCCAGTCGAACCGTATGCGGCTCAGTACCAGGGTTTTATAGTTATCGGCACGGATAATGAGCTCTCGGCGGAAGAGTGGGGATCGCTTTGCGCACTGTACACTTAAGGCAATAAATCACTTCTGCGCAGGTGAAGGTCAGGGCTCAATATCCTTGCCGATGATTATAAAAGGAGCGACTGCCTATCTAACCTCCTCAACCCAGTTACCCGGGCAACCCAAATGCTTGTGCACTATAATTTTACGTACAGAAATAAATCAGTTCATCTGTTTTTTTACAACAACAAGTTGTAAAATAAATAAACAATTTGCATTTGATGTTTAAGACGTTTTCGACCCTATTGTTGAAGAGCAAAAAACTGAAGAAAAAGAGGCGTACGAAGAGGGTGCGTGATCTGTTGTATCAAGTTTTTAAAATAACTTGTATTTTTCATTTCAATTTGATACCATGTTCATGATTAAATATGTATGTTTACAATGTATGTATATAGGTTTCATGTTTTTTTTTCACAGTGAAGGGTAAAATTTTATGTGTCGTTACTTTGCATAGAAGTAGCATTATTCAGTTGTTATTTATTATTTTAAGAAGAGTAATTATTTAATTAGACAATATTGCAAAATATTCAACTTAGTCAGCCTATGTACTACCCCATGTAAAGCATCTCCCATGCAAAATTAGATTTCTTATATTTTGTAAACAGTAAATAACCTTTCATTATTTACCAACTATAGATTAGGTACTTACAGAGCTTATATTTTTTTACAGACTGTCTCTTCGACTCACTAATCGAGGAGACTAAAAATGAGGAAAAAGTGAAGAACAACGGTGCAGCCGACCTCACGGTTCTCTCAAGCGACGAGGAAGAAGTGGTTCCTCCTTCTCCGCCGAAGAAGAAAGCTGGACCTAAGAGGAAACTCCTCAATGATGACAAGAAACCCAAGAAGAGGCCTGCTAAAGAGATGCTCAGTGACGACGATGATGACAGCATATTTGATAGTAAAAAGGTCAGTTGATTAATTTTGCTAATAGGTCAACTAAGACTAAGAAAGAATCTCATATAATTATGTTAAAAGGAATTTGTTATCATATATTTTGGTTTATTTAATCTGTCAGTTGAAAGAAACTTCTTTAAAATTGCCTGATGGCTATGTATTTTAGTAAAGTCTTAGTACATTTTTGCTATTTCGTTAGAAAAATGATATATGATGAGATAAAATACTCTATAATCTTAGCAAAACTACTGGGTAATTAAATAATGTTCTAGTATTTTTGATCTTGTCAGTTATTTTTACACCCATAACAGTTCTATGTATTCGATTGTATTGTTAAATACAAATCATCATCATCCTCCGAGCCTTTTCCCAACTATGTTGGGGTCAGCTTCCAGTCTAACCTGATTCAGCTGAGTACTAGTGCTTTACAAGAAGCAACTGGCTATCTGACCTCCTCAACCCAGTTACCCGGGCAACCCGATACCCCTTGGTTAGACTGGCGTCAGACTTACTGGCTTCTGACTAAATACAAATAATTAAACTAATTATTCGCCTACAGGACCAAAAGAAGAAAGCGGCGCCAAAGAAGAAGCTAAAGAAGAAGGTGTCAGACTCGGAATCAGACGCCGCCAGCGACACAGCAGCCCCGCGCGGGAACGCGAGGGCCAGGGCTGCCACCAAGTACACCTTCAGTGATAGCGATGACTAGCGACATGTAAGTATACTGGTTAAAACATTGTTAAAGTTGACGCATTTCTAACCTCTTCAAAGATAAAGGGAGGTTAGCTTGAACCGTGGAAAACAAAATGACTACCGGAGATGTCATAACGCAAAATCCCCTAAGCTGGTGTTCGGTTACCGTTAATAGCACTGCCCTTCGCGCCTCCTGTGTTTAACCCTCCCATTTATTTTGAAATTAAATCACCAATATCAAGACAAAATAGACAAGGAACCCAAACGCTTCGTTAGTTCTAGTAACTGATCGGTGTAATCACGCTTACCGTATGTTGCTTGACCCACAAGAAGGCACCTGACCTACCTGCTTTATGGCATCTCCGCTTATCTTTCCTTTCTCGGAAACTATTCCAAAGTACCTCCCTTATTACTTTCTAGATTTATTAAAAATACATGTCCATTTTTTAACCATAAATAATATTTCTTCAGATACATACAGTATTGAGGGGACAGCGATTTGAATCTACGCCGCAGCATCGCTGCTGGTTGCGGCGCGAAACTTTATTATAATTTATACTTTAGGACTACGTGAACACGTTATTTTTATACCGGCCTACAGTCTGTGACTGAAATACAACTTAGTAAGAGAACTTTAAACTACAAAGTTATTTATAATTTAGATCTAATTAGCTAAATTAATAATTAATTAGCTAAGGTAAAGTATCGTCTGGCACGTTCGCTCAAAGACACGATATTCGAAATTTTACTGATAGACCATCGAGCAAATTCTGTAACGTTTAGTTAATTTTTTATATGAGAAATTGTAAATAGTCTTAGTGTAACCTTATTCATTTTCTTTGTATTCTTCAATTATTATTTCTTTCTTTATTTCTCTTATTTTTTAATATCTTGATAATTCATTATCAAATTGTGTGTTTTCGTCAATAATTCTTTAATGTTGTATTCGTGATTTTTTCCTTAATATTTTGATAATATTGTGAACAATATGATGAATTTGGGTTACATAGTTAATTCCTTACTTTTACGTTACAAATGTAATTTCTCGATATAATTTGTTAATTATAACAATGTAAATAAATAAACATTTGAAAATGTATAGTTTTATTTCGTAATATGACATTTGAAGTAGGTACCTAGTTCGTTAACTTCGGGGGAAACGTGATGAGGAAGAAATTGAAAATAAAACAAGTTTTAAGTTACAATTTACACAATATTATTTAATGTAAAAATATTTTAATTTCGTCTGTTACTTCCAAGTTGCATTGCTCACACTGTACACAGTTTGAATAAGATTTTGTTTAGTTTACAGGACATACCTACAAATACTCGACGTCTCTCGACTTTAAGTTCTACTTAAAAGTATTTTTGTTGCGAAATTCAAGTGAGACAAAGAATTATGTTCGAGCAGTCCTTAAAATTGAGGACCGTCTAAGTATTATCCATAGGCCGATAAACTGGAAACAACTAAAGGTGGGTAAATTCTTGTTTCATTCAAAAACATTTTTATGAAATTATATAAATGTAAATGTTTGTCGCAATTTCTATTTCATAAAATAATTCCTTTTTTTGTACCGTCTATCCAGACTTCGCTTAAGCCTAAAACACTCCTACAGTAATGGGTAAATTAATATGGCATTTAATTCTGAGTGTTTTGCTTAACCGGTATTACATATTTACATTAAATTAATTATTTATAAAATATATTTAGACAAATTGTTACTACGTATTATAAGTACAATTACAATAATATTCTATAGATTAATTCTTAACTACAAAAATATATTTATTTAATGGTTTATTGACATTTTAATAAAATTAGTATTTTTATTTATAGATCTATAGACAGGTGTGTAGAAAGAATGTTAGATTGTAGTTTTCAATATTATATTGCCACTGATACAGACAATATTTATAAGAAGCCTTATTCCAAAAACATGGCTAATTCTGCCCAAATTGGAAAGCCACCATAGCTGAGAATTTCTCAAAATATTTTTTTAAATCAATTTGTTATTTACAAATAGACGTTAGATGGTGACGCTGAGAGAAAAAATTGTTGCACTTCCACCACTATTTATTAAAAATGACCTATTTACCAGATTATTCATAACAAGATGAACTTATCTGATATGTAAGTAAGTAGTAGTGGTCTTTTTTGGAGATGGCAAAGTAGATATAATTATTGAATTAGGTATCTACACCTTTTGTTTCTTTCAAACCTTTGCATTATGCCAAAGATTAACACATATAAATTGTTAAAAAATGTCGATCCCTTCCCGCGGAAGATCAAACGAAAATAAATTTCATCTTTTACAAGAAAACATTTTCAGTACCTACTAAGTTTGCTTTCTCTATCCGAGTAACCTTTCGCACTCTCCCTGTCGGAATACTTTCCGTTATACTTATTGTACCTATCACTGTTGCCATTTTTAATGTACTGTTTTTCACTGGCGCTGTAGTGGATCTCTGAGGGTCCTATAGTCTTGGACCAGTGGTGGGTCCAGTAGAAGTCGTCAGGGTACCGAGGGTAGGGGTTCTCTCGGCATAGCACCACGCAGTAGATAAGACTGCCTACTAGTGTGATAAAGCCGAATATCAGGAAGACTATGCCCAGGATCCTGGAAAAAGCAAAACATTATAAGAGATGTTATCCAAGCGTGTTCTTTATCTCATGGCAAACTGGTAACGAATAGTTTAGATGAAGAATTTTGCAATTATCAGAAATTATTTATTCTTAACTGTAGTTTTTCAAAGTCAGAAGACGTGGCTTTTATGAAGGTTACCGGATTGTGAACAAACGGAGGCTAGGGCACCATGTAGGATAGAAAATTTCTGAACATGCTATTATTTCTTTCTCTTAAGTAAAAGCTATTATCATGCTTTAACTTAATTATTTATAATAATTATTCATATTTTTTTCTTATGTATCTATTTCCAACAAATCGGGCAGCCAGCACTTTCTATATTCAGAGCAAGTCCCAAAGCGTTTTTTACCACATTATTCTCAACTCACCATACAAACAGCGGCTCAAAGAACTGCAGCACGATGACGAAGCCGAGCGTGACGAGGATGAGCCCCAGGTTGAGCAGCAGCATCAGACAGCACATGCCCTTCACGTTCGGACAGAACGGGTTCGGCGCCGCCATCGCGTCTACTTTTACTCCTGCCTGGAAATGGGATAGAAATGGGTTGGTTAAGCTCTTGTCAATATTGGCGTAAGTATGCTAGCGGTTTCAGCAGCTTCCCGAGGCAATTACTTTCTGTACCCGGAGAAATAATATCAATAAGAGTAAGCTATATTTGAGTAATGAGTTTCATCAAAATCTATTTTTGCGTGAAAGAGGAACAATCTTCTCTATAGAAGAGATGTAGATTAACTGCCTTCTTACGAGGACTTGTATCCACGATAATTTTAAGTTAAAACATTATTCTTACCTTCCTAGAGACTTTAGATCTGTGTGTCGAGGCCACAGATGGCGCCACCGCGCTTCTGTAGGAGTACACACTGCGGGGTGCTCGCGACTGCCGGCTGAAATGATAAAAGTCAATAAGTGGGTGCTTCATATAAACTGTAGTATTGATTTCATGGGTGGATCCAGCCCTAAAAAAGGTGTGGGCAAAACGTCTCGGGAGTATATACGGGTAATAACATAAGGAAGTTCGTAGGAGAACTACATAAGGGAGAGAATACGGGGAGTGTATGTATAAAGAAAGTATTTAAGGGGTGGGCGTGGGACAGAGAAGTTTCGAGCGTTTATCAGCTTTTTTATTGCTGTCAGACTTTTATCTTTATCGGGAAAAATATTGGCTATCTTCACCTTCACCTACTTATAAAATTACCGAAACAGTAACACGAGGAAAACCCATACAATATACCCATAGTGATGTAAATAATTTCGGAATATAGTTCACGCCGTGACAGCATTCGTTCCAGCGCTAGGTGTATCGAGTAGCGCTCACGAGAAGCGTCGCGTCCCTAATCTGGGAACACGTATGTCACGACAAACTTCTGGTGTATTTAGCTGATTGTAAAAAGACTAGAACAGTTGATGGTATCTAGACGTTTTTTTGGATTTTCTCCATGCAACTTAACAAATTGCAATTTCCGGATCCTGTACAGGATCTACAACTCTGACTCAGCAACTAACGGCGACTCAACATCCCAGCATGGTAATTTTAATGCAAAACGCTTTAAGCTTAATTTTGGTGATATCACGTCACCCCACTTTCTTTCCTTTTACTAGCTCCGAGATTCGAGATTTATTTGCCGACTTTCATGTAGGTACAATACGATAAATACATAGTTAGAACAACTAAAGGAAACATTGAAAACTATGACCAACCAAAATCTATGTATTTATTTTATCAATCCTATAGATCCATGTTATCCATGTAGATATCTACTTAATTTACCTACTTACTGGTATTTGAAATACTGTCTGCTTTAAGATCAGCACATCATGTGTCCATTCAGTAAAGAACGACATACTTATAACAACTAAGTAGTAGACAAAATTACTAGTGTAGGGCAAAGCAAAAACAAAAAAATATCGATACACCTGTTATCGTTTCTTTACAACAGTTTCTTATCTTCCAAGGTTTTTTGATCCATGTCATCAGTCGCCTTGACCTTCATTCTTTGTGCTTAACAATCGGATTGATCTGAACCAAAGTCGTGACCAGCGGGTTAGCGTCGCTGGTTACACCTTACGTTGACTATTCGAGATGCAGTCGCTTGAAAGTATCGATTACTGCAGGAATTGTGAATCGATTAGTTTATTTGGGTTCAAATTTCAGCATTGTGATTATTTTGCAAGTTAAATGGAAATTCTCGCAACTGGATAAAATTAATTTTATGTGTTTACAAGTGTTCAATTAATTACTGGTCTTCATGGTGGAACTACATAAAATTCTATAGGTAATAATTTCACGTAATATAGAAGGCTGCATTTTATTGAAGTCTGCATAAAAAAGAACTTTTTTGTTCTAACTAAAAATGAATAGAAATTCTACATCGATGTATCACGGATTAAATCATCACATCGACTTAAATGTAAACGGCTGTCAACATGCCTTCCTAACTTATTATTACAAACAAACTTAAACTAGGTACCGTCTAACAAGCTAAAAAGTCAACCAAAAAATATTTGATCATCCCATTTAACTTTTTTATTAATTCATTGACAGTTTAGAAAGTTTCCAAGTAAATTGACCAATAACTTCTTTTTTTATGAAGTCGGTTGAAAAAGGGACAAAGCCAGAAAGTCCTTAGTCACTGTTCGATGTTCAAATATTTATTCTAAACGAGATGTCAAAGTAAAAAAGGTTTAAGTAAGGGCTAAAAAAGGTTTTTTGAATAAGTTGTTAAGAAGTCAACGTGTAGTTATTTTTATTTTTTTTAACCGATTGAGTGCTTACAAAATAAGTTTATGAGGCCCTTTTGTTTGAGTTGACAAGGCATTTTAAGGTGGAGAACATTGAATATGTTATTACCTAATAATAAAACATTTTATACAGAGAGAGATGTACCCAGACAGTCAAATAAATATTCATTTTGATGTTTACTTCAATTGAAAAAGCACAGGTGGAAATAGCTAATCGAGTAAACATAAAAATCCAAGAGTAAGGTACTTTTTCTTTATACTTATTTATTTTTTGGTCAGGATTAGAAATCTCAAGTTGTCGGCAACAGTCAAAGAAATGTGATGTCATGCAATTGAATTACCAAAATAGGGCAATGTTGTGGCTGTTCTCTATAAAGTTTTAGGGCTGTCACAAACTAATATCAAAATTGGTCCTAAAGCATTTTCTACATTTATACGTAGGTACCTAGGTCGACTTATCAATGGTCATGTTTATTGTTATCGATATTTTTCCACCTCACTTTTAATTTAATACTATAAACGTAGAAGTTGTTGTGTGGGAAAATAGGGGTGGATATTGTGTAAATATTCAGGACGAAACTACTGAACGAATTTTGATTAAACTTGACAGTATGCGGGTAATACAGTTTGTAGGTCAGAAAAATATATACCTACTCAGGCTCCTTTTCATGAGGGTGTGAAAAAAGTAGTTTCTTTGGCATGCAGCTGAAACCTCGCGGCTTTTTTTTTGATATGCATATTGCTACTGGCAACCCTGACCGATTCCCGTATCCCAGCTACACGAGGACAGTTCGAGAAAGTAAAATAAATTCGTTACGACCTGACATCGGCGTTACGGTAGCCACTAATGTTACAGAATTATATAGCTTTTTACTTCGAATGCGACTGTTGGTTTATAATGAATGAATTTGTTGAATGTGGTTCACACGGTTCCCTTGAGATTTAGTTAGAGATCATTTAATCTTAGAAAGAGTGATGAAGATTATTCTATTGACAGTAATAATATTGCAAGTGTTAAAAGGCTGTTGAAAACACTTATAAAGCAAAATATGCAATGAAAGAATTTAATGCATAGAAAATGTAAGCTTTCAATTGATTCAGTAAATTCACAAATAAAACAAAAGCAGAAACATTACAAGAAAGGCAATAAAATAAGTTCCAGAAAACTCAACGCAACCTACGAGTACATAGGTACAGTGGAGCCAATAAATCGTGCCCCAGATGCCTGGGTTCGATTCCCGTGTCGCGACATCATTGCGCTGTCGGCGAGCGAACCGCGGCTGAGTTATTCTCTCAATGATTTACTACGTAACTGTATATTTGTTTGGTTTAAGCGATCATTTTGTATTGCTATTACGGCTCCTTGTAATATAGGCGGAGTGTAGGTTTCGATCGCGATTTTACTCGTAGTATATTCATCTATCATTTCTTATGGGAAATCATCACAATTAAATAACGACACGCTAGAGTGGAAGGAGGTGTCTTCTTCTTCTTATTTTTTGTTTATGGCTCGCTCGTTGTTACCTAAGATTTTGCCAACGTTAAGGCGGGAAATAAACACTGATCGGTATTTTTTTAAACGAGGTGTCAAATAATTTAGAAAAATGACAATATTTCTTCTAAACCATTTAGTGCTAACATTGACAAAAGTGGCATTTGTAATTCTATCGAGCAACGTCGCAGCCTGTATTGACTGACTTCATCTAGATAGGGCCGATTTTGGTCCTAGATTTTTGGTTAGTTGTTACCCGTGAACTACTTACACTTGTGCTCGATGGCTGAATGAATGAATCATGGCAGATAGGTTGAATCTCGCGGTTTCACGCAAGACCCTGGGATAATTACACCCGTACACTGATAAAATATAGTCTGCCACCCTGAATGAAAGAATTTTCAAATATGTGTTAAGATACCTCTAGCTAGATTAATGCTAGATTAATGATACGAATTCTACATAAAAGTCCTGTTGTTCGTTCATAAACGCCGAAACAAAGCTAGCGTGCTCTCGTATTCAAAGTAGGAACGTACGTGCGGAATGTTGGCAGTGCGCACACGCATGATTCATGCATGCACCGTTGAATTGCTTTATGAGCAATTTTCCATCAATTCTCGCGTTTAATGCAAAAGGTTTTGTTCGGGGATTGGGCAAACGGGCGGGGAGAACGCTGCGTTTTTGGGTGGTCATTTAAACGGCATTGATTTAGGTTAATTAAGTAAATTATTAAGGTTCTTTACCTTAAGGTTCTTTACCTCAACTAAACCTGCGCCAATAAAGACATGAAACATTTTTTTTTACCCTTTTATACTGAACAAATTCTAGTATAATTGTAAGAGCTTTTTATGCCTCTATTTACCAAAACAAAACTCAAAATTCAAGCATTTTTTTAATAAAATGGAGACATTAACAAAAGAATCTTATAGCGCATCGACAATCAAGCAGTATTTACTTATGTGATTAGAGATATAGATCCAAAGCGCTTCGAAGTACTGGCGTTCCAACCGCTCGTTTGCATATCCCAGTGACGCGGGCGCACGTATCGAGCTCCGTTGGGCTGAATTAGTGGGATTTAAGGACCAAGCGGGACCCACGGGTTAACGGTACATTAACATAGTCGCTGAACTCCATTACACCATGACTTATTTACTATTAGACTATCGTCTTTCAAATTGGTTTGAGCCAACAGTCTTTGTAAGGTCTAGCGAGGATGGTTTGTGTATTTTTGTCTTTACTGTTCCTTTAATCCATATTTTCTCTAGTAGAGAACTTAAATAAATTGCCACTAGAGGCAAATCCAAGTTATTTAGAAGAATGCCCTTTTTATTTACTTGTATTATGTAGAAGGAACTTAACTAAATTTATGTATCGTAGAGTTAGAGGCCTTAAAAACTGAACTCTGTGTCAGAACACATACGGATTTTGGTATGCCCTCTTGGATCAATTACTATTATGTCGCGATTTACGTAGTCGCTCTACTAATTTGATACCAATCAAAATGACTCCTGAAAATCTTCCCCATTATGTATTTCCAAGGTGACCTTTACCCCGTAGGTACCAAGTTATGCTAAAGACAAATTTCATCATCATGTATGCACTTGCCTGATTTCTGATGGAGGCCGGTAGGCGGCGCTGGTGACGTACACATCAGACCCTGAGTCTGCTCTCGGTGAGCCGTTGGTGTGCTGGTGCCGTCTGCCGTTCCTGTGCTCGCCTGAAGGTGATCGCGTTCGCTCGTCCATTGTCTGAAAAATATATTGCGTAAATTAATACATGTGCGTAGTACCTACCTAAGTATTTTGCCTTCTATATACCCGCTATATACAAAAAGAAACTTTTTGTTATTGTGTATTTTTTTGCCGTTTTGTTTATGCTGAATAACGAAGAACTTAATTGTGGCTACTTAATGGGGATTCCTAAAAATTCTTAACAGTAATGTAGGTAGGTACTTAATTCGAAACTACATATGTACATATATATACACACGGGGAAAATATTAATGGCTAAGCAAATCTTGTCGGTGATGGACCGTGGGTGGAAAATCATTATATTATAGTGAGTTTAACTGAGTTTCTCTATGTTTTTTAGTGAAATTAAAAAAAGACACTTGAGTAGGTTACACGAAAATCTAAAAAAACTAAAGCATCTGGTTCGTGTGATTGATTGTTGATAGTTAAAAAATCGCTTGACGTTTACAGTTTACAGCTGTGATTAAAATAGTTTACGACATCAAATTCGCATTCCCTACGATGTTTTGGACCATAAATTACAAATTCATTGATAAAATGTATGTGCGAGTGTACCTACTATATTATATTTATAGCAAAAAATATCTGGTCGTTTGGTGCTACAAAATGAATGGTTTAATGTCTCTATAAAAATCTTTTAATTTCATGAAAACAAAACCGTTTTTTCTCTAATATCGTGGATTTTTTGTTCGGATTTTTCTCGAGACAACGCTCGGCTCGGTCGAATAGACTTAAGGCTTGGTACTTATTGCTACACGCGGAAAATCCGCCAGTGTATTCAAGGCATTCTTTAAGGGCACTTGAACATACTCCCAAGTCCCCAAATTTCACAATCTTGTAAATACTTACCGTATATTCAGAAAGCGTCCTCTCCGAAGGTGCTCTATGACTGTCATTTTCTTCCCTCGACGAGGCCCTGTGTATATAACCCCCAGACGACGGGGAGTCAACCCCCGACCGGTGGGTCGCCACATAATGATTGTTTTTCACTTTATGCGCCATTTTGGATTCTAAATTTTCACTAACACTGGTACATAGTTCGTCACCGGTCACGCATAGTCGGATGGTCGTTTGTAAGTGCGCATTTTAGGGTTAAGTATTTAGTAAGCGCACATTGTTTTGTTTTCGTTGTTGTGATTTAGTTCATCGTTTGTTTTTGGTGGTATCTGTAACAAAAGAAAAGCGGGTTAGTTAATAAAGCACATTATAGGATGGTTTTGTACGTGTAACTTATTATAAATATATTATAGTAACGGTGACTTTAGTGTGTTAAAATTTTAAGTTATACATTGTCAGTCTTACTTATAAACGTGAATTAAATAAAAAGTTATACTTAAGGGGTGTTTAAGAAAAAATCTTACAAATAAACGTGGCTTAACTAAATCATTTTCTTAGCAATGTCTTAAATGAGCTGTCAAATTAAATAGCCTCATACCCTTGTTTAACCCGCTAATTAGCAAAATGGCTGGGTTCGTACTGCTGATTTTTCATTTCCGGTTTATTGACAGCTCACCTTTTTAATTTTATATTTTACGGATGCCATTATTGCCATTACACAACGTTTTGATGACAAATATTTTTTTAAGCTACCAACATTCCGGTAGTGTTGAGAAATTAGTATGTTTTTATGTCATTATCTGTTCATTACTTAAGACATGCTTAAGCAACGTTTATAGGTCAAAATAATTTAATCACTTCTTAAGACTTTAAGTAGTAATCAGTTAAAACAATACTTAGAAGGTGATTTGTTGATTTTTATAAGTAAGGCTGTGTATGTTCTGCATATTCTGGTATAACCTACGTTGTTTCTAATCAACAAATGATGTTATTAATTGCTTCAGAATCAGTACACCGACATAACAGTTAATTTTCACATTTAGATCAGTTTAATAGGCTTAAAAGCCGCACCCATCTGTATCTTCTAAAATATATTCTATCAAACAGAATGTAAACGAAATCTTACTGTTTCGGTGACCTTGAACGATTTATTCATCTACAAGCAATTTTACACCTTAGCACTTCAGAAATAGAGTTGATATTCCAATGAAGTGTTAGTAACTTAAAATTATTTCACGAAACAATAGTAACATTCCGATCTTAGTCGATTAATGACGCAACGATTGCAGGTATCGATTCATATCGATATTATTTACTCGTTAAATTGTTCTTACTGTTATTGTTTCTTTTTGCCGTTTCTATCGATTATCACGGTCCATTGAATGAGTAAGAAACTTTTGACAGGCCTAAGAGTAAAAAAAATATTAATTCTCAGACTTGACAGTTAGATTTTTGTTTTGTTTTATTTTTCTCAACTGTGATTTATTTTTTATTAAGTTTATAGTCCGTCAGTTAATAGCACCAAATTCTTTTAATTTATTGAAAGGATATGTCATTGTCGATTAAATGGTCAGAATTCATCGTACATACATTAGGTACATATTCAAAATCTTTCACATTGGTATTTTATTATTTACTGAAATGAGTGCAAGTAAATGAAGTTAAGCATCGACCAATTTTTCATTTCAGTCAAATCCAAATCGTTTTCAGTATAACTTAACTTAACAGAAATATAGGTACAGAACTTCAATAATATAGTTTGCTATGTAAATAGTGTACTTGAACAGAGCAGATCTTAGCTAGCTACGTCAGGAAGTGGTTTACAACGGTGCATTGGGAACATTTCACGAATTCCTATAGAAATGAATGAATGCGGTCCAAGCGACTAGAAATAAGCGTCTTATTTTGTTTTTGGCTGTGGTACTTAACTGTAAAATCGGGTACCGAATTGAATTCCTACTTATTATTTTAATCCATACAAATTAAAGTTGTAAGTACATACGCAGTGGCGTAGCGTGGGGGGGGGCAGGGGGGGCAAATTCCCCGGGCGGCAGCTTTTAGGGGGCGGCAAAATTTACCCAATTAAAAAAAAAATTGTTCGCAACTACATAAAACTGTCTAACAATAACAAAACATTAAACAAGAAAGTTGAAAATTTTTAAACTTAAAATTAATTATTGTCAGGTACTTAAAACACAATTTTGGTTTTGAGTCTTAAATAAAAAATAATTAAAATTTCGCGCTCGCTTCGCTCGCGTATTCAGAAACTGTATGCGCTTGATTTTGCATTTGTCAACAAACAAAAAGTTAAGTACGTTTGGGCTAAATTTTACGTCATTTTTGGTTTAAGTCCGATAAAAATTTCGCGCTCGCTTCGCTCGCGTATTCAAAAACGATGTGCCCTTATTTTTGCATATATCAACAAACAAAACGGTCGTGGTGGCCTAGTGGGCAAAGAACCAACCTCTCGAGTACGAGGGCGCAGGTTCGAATCCAGGTCAGGCAAGTACCAATGCAACTTTTCTAAGTTTGTATGTACTTTCTAAGTATATCTTAGACACCAAAGGCTGATTAAAAGGTGAAGGAAAACATCTTGAGGAAACCTGGACTATATAGTCTGAAATCACCAACCCGCATTGAGCAAGCGTGGTGATTAATGCTCAATCCTTCTCCGCGTGAGAGGAGGCCTGTGCCCAGCAGTGGGACGATAAAAAAAGGCTGTAGCTGTAACAACAAACAAAAAGTTAAGTACGTTTGGGCAAAATTTTACGTAATTTATGTTTTAACCCTGTTTTTGAAGTCGGTTAAAAATGACAAACGGCCAGTAGGTAACACTTGTTAAAAAAAATACACGGGAAGGGGCGGCAAAATCGAGAACTGCCCCGGGCGGCAGATTCCCACGCTACGCCACTGCATACGTGTCATATCCATACTAATATTATAAAGTTGAAGAGTTTCTTTAGTTAGAGTGTTAGAAATACTGGCCCGATTTGAGAAATTATTTCAGTCCTAGATTGGCTAGACATCGGTTGCTTTTTATACTGAGGGAGTCGTTCCCACTGGACGTGGGTGAAGCCGGGTGGCAGAAGATAGTTGTAAGTAGGTATAATAAGTTTATGCCTTGTACCATCTCCAATGCATACCTTGAACGAACCATTGTTTTTGAACGTAGCAGGTACTTTATTGGTCAGAAAGGTTTGTGATATTTCACAAATGTAAGGGTGAGGTAGGCCTAAGTTATAGGTACACTTTGTACATATGTTTAATCTCAGGAAACCGGGTGCGCCATACTTATGTGTGAAAATAAAATATACCTACATAAACATTGTCTTTGTATGATGTAAAGGTATACCTATGTTTTAGTATATGAAAGCTCAATACTTAGCGGTCTGTGTCAGTGGTCAAATTGCTGACTCATATTGACTATTAGCAGATCATCTTCCTCCGAGCCTTTTTCCCAAGCATGTTAGGGTCGGCTTCCAGTCTAACCGGATTCAACTGAGTACCAGTGCTTTACAAGAAGCGACTGCCTATCTGATCTCCTCAACCCAGTTACCTGGGCAACCCATCAACCCTTGGTTAGACTGGTGTCAGACTTCTATTAGCAGATAGGTGACCAATATTATTACCAACAGTTATTTGAAGATAAATCGTGAATCCAATCAAACTTTTAATGCTAAAAATGCGTCAAGCAGCCACTAGGCTCTTAAACGTTATTGCTTTGACACTTACGGCTATTAAACGAGCTAAGATCGTAATTCAGCATTACAGCTAGGCATTTGAAGCCTCAAGGAACTAAAGGTAGTCACGACGAGAAATAACAGAATCGGTTAAACACCTAATATGGGCCTAGTATTTGAATACAGTAGAAATTACCTTCTAAGATAAATATTTAGCTAGAATTGGAGAGAAGGCAATTAATTCTATTGGTTTTCATGTTTGTTTTGGCATTTAAACTGAGTTTAGTTTGAACCCGGTTATGGTAAAATTGTGGAGTTTATGGGTAGTTCTTTGTGGGCCAAGTTTTTAAACCATTTTGCTCAGAGATTAATAAAGTAAATTTTGATAAAACGTCATGCAGATTTTTTTGCATCATCATGCAGTTTGACGTTTGAGAGTACATAAGAGAGTAAATAAGATGTTAAGTAATGCAGTATATAAGATAGTACATAAGCCAGTACATAAGGCAGTACATAAGAGGGAACATAAGAGGGTTTACCCATACAGATTCCGTATTATATAGCCTACTAGTCGTTTTCACGCGGTTTTACCCGCGTCCCGTGGTAACTACTGCCCGTACCGGGATAAAATATAGCCTATGTTACTCGTGGATAATATAGCTTTCGAATGGAAAAGAAAATTTAAAAGAGAAAGAATATTTAAAAACGGTCCAGTAGTTTTTGAGCTTATTCATTACAACCAAACAAACAAACAAAGTTTTCCTCTTTATAATATTAAGTATAGTTGTCACGAATGACACCTGGGATCGGTGTACTTCCTTACAATAAAAGAATTTTTCAAATCAGTTCAGTAGTTTCGAAGCAAAAAACAAACAAAAAAATCCTCTTTATGCCATTAGTATAGAAAGCAATAACAAAACACTCCTGATTACATAACACAGGGTTAATTTCGTAACATCATGTTTTGGGAGCTCATGTAACGTCACGGGCATACAGAAGTAATCAGAAAGTCATCATACACAAATTAGCTTTGACCTACACTCAACCACTTGTGGTGCGATAGATTTAAGATGGTTATACACCAAAATCTATAATATATCTATTATTATTATTAAATATCATCAGAGAAGTAGCAACTCTTGAGTTCTGGAGGTCAGATAGGTAGCCGCTATATGTAAAACACTACACCTTGGGCATCTCGAAATTATATTTTTAATATTTTGTATACGGTTCTTCAAACCATACAGACAGAATTGTGTTGCTGGGAAAGTTCCACCACTTCTTCTTCCCAGCAAAAACACATAGGAAGTGGTGAAGGGCGGGCGTTTTGGGGGCTGTCTTTTGTTAATTTGACCTTCAAAAAGTGCTGAGTTTCAGCCTTTCAACTTTGAATAAATGCCTCTTTATATGTGAAATCCATTATATACTCCTCTATGAAGCTGTGCACTGCCTGTATACTGCCTTATGTACTCACCCTCTATATTCCTTTATATACTCTCTTATTAAACTCTTTATGTACTCCATGTGCTCCTAATGCTATTATTTATTTTTGATTTGATTGCTACCTGTAGGAACCGCCAGATAAATGATATTTTGTAGCATCGCTTTGAATATAAGGAAGGCTTTATTTAAAGCCTTACGCGTTGTCTATGCGATGAAATTATAATACGTCTGATTACAGCCCCGCCCTTTCGTTATGGCGTGAAAGATAAGTCCATACTTTGTCTCAATTTGTTTAGGTTAAATAACATCACGTTCCACAGTATATAGTTTATACCATAACATGTGATGTCTATTATCTTTGGAGCAAGTAAAAACAAAGTTGGCTTCTTGGAATTACGGTAAAAAACTGTGTCGATGCCTGATGAATGATGAATGCACCTATAGGAGCTGTTGTTCGCGGGTTTACCAATGTCCCTAGAGAACTACTTTCTACATCCGAGTACGAATTTCTAAGTCTATGTACTTATTTTTTTGTTGCGTAAGGTATATTATTGACAATTTTTATTAAATGCAGCAGTAGCAAATTTTAAGAAGTACGTCGTTGTGTATTGCTACCAATTTCACAAGGGTAAAGCAATTGTATAAAACTGTTCATAATAATATTTTTCACAAGATATATATGTTTAATTATGAAAGGTATTGTTATTTTACATTCCATATTTTTTCCACATTTTAGATTTTTTAGTCCATATTTTATGTACATATTTTAGATTTTTATCCGGGCCCTAGTAATGAGTTATCTTAGAACCAATTGATTCTCTAGATTCCTACCATTGAAGCTCGTTTGAACTAAAGCGGTACTTAGATGGTCGCGTGCAAGAATGATAACTACATATTTAAGTTTCTCGTCGTTATGCTGTCAAATTTAATATTATGAAGATTAGGGTTTAGTAATCAATGTGGTTAGCGGGTTAAAAATAATAATCTTACCCATTACAGTTACATAAACAAACGCAATTTTGATATGAGGAAAATACCAGCGTTCAGTCAGTTAAAATTCGACGAAAATAATGTACAAATTAATCACAAATAGTGTATTTTATCATCAGCCTTTTTATTGGCCTTCTGTAGGGGCATATAATAAGCTTCTTTTCATACAGAGTAGGAATAAGCAATTAACGCTTATGCTTGCGCGCTTGCTCAAGGTGCAGATTGGGTATTTCAGACTTTAAAGTCAAGGTTTCCTCAAGATGTTTTCCTTCCCCACTTCGTCATTGATAAGTATTTCCCTTCTCCGTTACTCAGTCGTAAGTGATATACTTATAAAGGACATAACTTAGCAAAGTTACATTGGTACTTGCCACATCTGGACTTGAATCCGCACACTCGTGCTTGAAAGGCAGAGGTTCTTTAACCAATAGATCTAAATTGACTTATCGACTATGCAGGATATCAAACTAGTTTAGGTCTACCAAAAATAAAGCAGCCTTTTCACCAAAGACATTCCAACATAGAGTGTAGTCACAATTGTACTGCTGTTGTCAGCCACACCCTTACTGTAGCGCCGTAGCTGCGCTTGCGCAAGCGTGTTCGCGGCCTGAGTATACAAATAATGTGGGACCAGTGGGTCGTGGAATGGAACTATTTTGAGATTATTCTACATGTGTTATATTTAAAGTATAGAATTATCTTGATTACAATATTAGGAATATGATGGTATCAGAGTTATGTAGAGTTAGTACGTACATACTTTACGCAAGAGAATAAAAATTCGTGCTAAGTAAGAATAACATAAAAACTCATATAACAACCGATCATTTTTATCACCAAAATTGTCTGTATTATACAGAAAAATTTTGCGTTGATGTGCAAAAAAAATGATTTTTATGTACTTTTAATAAGAATACCCAAATATTTTTGAGGATAAGGCTCACCGTAAATTAATTGCGTCAGAAAGCAGGTACCAGGTATAGGGAGCCAGCCAGGTTTGTAATTTTGCATTAGGATTAATTTGTTGTTAATGTTTAAGGCAAGTTTTGAGCTTGCCTCAAATCCTACTCAAAAATGTCCAGCCCTTCAGATAAGAGATATTGATTCTATCTCCTTGGTCTCCCGGTCAGCTTAACGTCGGAATAAGCTATTAGCGCAGGTGTGTGAGCTAAGCTTTAATTGGGAGCATGTAGTGCGCTATCACTGCTGTATCAGCTCCATGCACTTCCTAATGTTCTGCGTTCAAATTACATTAATAAGTAACGTGTTTATTTAAGGGATTTTTGTTGGTTAGACTGAATAGAGGTGTTTTTAAGTGATGCTTAGACTGACTAGAAGTGTTTGTGATCTTGATGTATTTTTTTTGTATTATTATCATCTGTTCCTCTGCTATTGACTTCCTAAGCACCAGCATTGGAAGTAACCTGCGTCAAACCAGTCAACCATCTCATCTCAATAACCAAGGAGATTGCTTATGGTGATAAGGCAGCCATAACAATTAATAATGGAATTAAAATTCATGAATCCTTTCGAGAATATCCTCAAGTTCAATGATGGCTGATCTCATCATCACCATGTATAACCCATTGCCTCTTTGCTCATCCAAACTTAAATGCTTATACCTAGTAAGTATCAACTTCAAAATTACACCTGATTGTCCTTCAAGGACCTGATATTTTTAAGTTCTTGTTTTACTACAATTGTTCAACTGGCATTTGAGTTGATAACGTGGAATGTACTTCGTAATTAAGGTGTGGCCAGCAATAATAGTCTAGAATGCAAATATATTGTAGTATAAGGCTATCAGTGCAGTAATAGATTGTGTATGCAGTTGACATAGTACCTAGTTGTTAATCAATATGATAATAGGATGACACTAACAAACAAGATCTTAAGAATATCAGATTAAATCAACTGCCATGTTCATGCACACAAATGATTGACTTATGTTGAAATCGAACCCGCGACCTCCAACTTGGTAGGCAGATACACCAACTAATATGCTATCATCATCATCAGGCCTTTTACTGTCCCATTGCAGGACACAGGCCTCTTTTCATACAGAGAAAGAATGAGTGTTAATCACCACGCTGGCTCAAGATGGATTGCTGAGGGATTGTACGAAAGAGTTAATGTGGCCTTGGTACATAAGGGGTTTCAGAAGGAACATGGTGGGTTTTAGTCAGTAAGAGTCTCACTCATTTGAGGATTTCCCATAAAAAAAGGATGGATTATTTATACTATGGTCAAAATTGTTGGAGTGAGCAAGATATAAAACAGAAGAACATCTACCAGTAAGCTAGTAGCAGATTAATCGGATATAGATCTAAGTAGCAGTGGGTCGTTGACCCCGTAATACCGAAGGGCTGACCACCTGCGAATCTAAGACAAGTGAAGCGGCCAAGCGGACTGCAGTTACTGAGATAACGGGCCGAAATGATAAACTGCCCCGCGGCTGCCGACTTGTAGGGCTGTTAGGGATATGAAACCTTATATTGTTAACTACATATGTTCCCTCTGGATAAGAAAATAGGTAGTCAGTTTTCTGTGAATTCACCATGGTTAAAATGTAAAAGATTTATGATAGGGAACAGGGCAGGAGGAATAAGAATGTTAAAGGTATTCCTTATTACTGAGTTTTCTCCGTTAATTTAGTTACCCCCATTTAAAGCTATCAAGTGGCATATGGCATGGCATGTAACTAAGTAGGAACTGTGACTTTTCTTAAGAACCTTGTATGGTCTATTTGGAAATACAGGGACTTTGGAAAACTATTTTAGATTTTGCTTTAATCAGCAAATCATTCAGAAGTATTGTAGTCATTTATTTATTTATGGAAAATAACCTACTCCTTATTATATAGAACTGACAGTTAGATAATTAATTGAGAACAATTCTGCTTGACCAATTAGGAAATATAACCTAGATTTTATCTAATTAAGCTATATTTCTATTAAGCGACAACCCTTGTCGCTCCCGTACACATTGTACATTGTACAAACTGCAACATAGATAGCAAACTATTTTTAATAACGCTCCACACTAATTTAGACCCTACCCCCTGCATTTAAGGTTCAAAATTAACAACATTGCCAAAGTGTAGAGTGGTTGATTGTAGCGGAATTGGGTCGGAACCAAACCCGCTACTATTATGAGACGATGGTTTAGCAGCTTGTTCCTATGTGTAGACGGTGAAAGAGATTTACACTGGCTTGCGAGAATACCGGGCCCTTTGTGAAGATGGGATTTTTGCCGATAAATGATAACAATGTTGATATAGATTTTATCTAAAGTTAAGAGACTTTGGATGCTCGGGTAACTGAGTTGCGGAGGTCAAGTACGCAGTTGCTCTATGTAAAACACTGGTGCTCTGCCTGTTGGCAAAGGCTCAAGCAGTCCAAAATTTTGAGGGTTCTTCTACATAGATTTTAAATATGGTTTAAAAAATATATTTGTCGAAATAAGATTTTAAAATCTCTTTTAATCAGTTGAAGATCGAACGAACAGAAGGATTTGTATGACCGATATGGTGGCCTAATTTCGCCAAGTCATAATTAGTAATAGTTTCACGTCATTAATTCATGGTCACGCAATCACAGAATGAAGGCTTTATGGTGTTTCTAAGTTTAGCCTTGTCATATAAAGTCCAACTTATTTAGATGAAAAAAAAACTGCTAATAGATTTCTCACGGAATTACACATTGGGTCAAAAAAATATATCACAGAAGTCCAAAAAACAGACAGCCCTATTATTGTTATTTACAATATCAGTTGGACACCCGGATGGCCATAAGACTGCTGTCACATTAACAAGATGAAGCGATAAGCGGAGCGGGCATCTAAATGCGATGGGCAGTCGTGACCGCGTGGGAGTTCGTGTAATGCAGACTTTGTTATATTTACATTTTAATTAGCAAGTTTTGTTGTGATTGTAAAGTGGGTAAAGGACCAACCTCTCAAGTATGAGGGCGCGGGTTCGATCCTAGGTCAGGCAAGTACCAATGCAACTTTTCTAAGTTTGTATGTACTTTCTAAGTATATCTTAGACTCCATTGACTGTGTTTCGGATGGCACGTTAAACTGTAGGTCCCGGCTGTCATTGAACATCCTTGGCAGTCGTTACGGGTAGTCAGAAGCCAGTAAGTCTGACACCAGTCTAACCAAGGGGTATCGGGTTGCCCGGGTAACTGGGTTGAGGAGGTCAGATAGGCAGTCGCTTCTTGTAAAGCACTGGTACTCAGCTGGATCCGGTTAGACTGGAAGCCGACCCCAACATGATTGGGAAAAAGGCTCGGAGGATGATGATGTTGTGATTGTAGATTAAAACTGTTTTACTTGTATGGGATTAGATTTGTTTATATTTCGAAGTAAAAGGATGTAGGGTCTAAATTAGTTGTTTAATTTGTAATGTTTGACTATTTGTTGCATAAGAAACAAACTAAACTAAAAAGTTATTTTAATGAGGTCCTTATCATAATCAAGTAGGCAGGTAAACCATGGATTCTTACACAATCCTTTACAAAAACCTTTTTTATTTTGCCCTAGCTAATGTATCAAAGACAGACCCGACATCTCCAGTAATTATTGAACATCTTATAATTGAACCTGATTACAAAAAATATTATCTTTTAATGACAAGACAGTGAACAAAATGTGTTTGCATTTCTACCTAGATAGCTCGATAGGTAGCTAACATTTTGTCTTTAAGCTAGTACTAACTAATTAATAGACACAAAACCCGCCCCCGCTACCGCTTATCACACAAACAGCTACATTACAGAATCGCAAGGCCGGCTGCACGCGTGGGAACGGACAACTATTCCGCTCAATATTAAATAGTTTAGCTTAACTATAAACGTGATTGGTTTTGCATTAATTTCAGTTTAACATTACATTTTGAGCATTTAAATTTTAGGAGGCCGTTTTAAAGGTTAGTTAAGCTTTTCATTTAAATTGGGTTGGCGGTTTATCGGGGTTTAGTTGAAATAAGTATGCGATTTGTTTTATTGTCCAAGTTCATGCGAATTCTGGGACCTTTCATCATTAGCTTATTTAATGTTCTATTACAGGGCACAGGCCTTTTCTTAAGAGAAGGAAAGAGCGTTAATCGCCACTCTTGCTCAGGGCAGATTGGAGATTTATGCCCGTTTTCACCAACAATCTCTTAATCTAAGTACCACTTAGAATAAAGGCTCTCCCAATTTTGACATAAATAACTATGTGTAAGGGATACCTAAACTTTGGTGAAAACGAAATTCTTATTAAGTGTTCCGTAAATGCTCTTAGGGTATCCCTTACTTTAGGAATTTGTTGGTGAAAATGGGCATTAGACAAAAAGGAGGACGCTTCCTTAGTCATTTAGAAAACTTAAAAAGTTGCATTGGAACTTGCCTGACTTGGAATCGAACCCGCACACTTGGGATTTTAGAGGCTAACTTTTAACCACTAGGCCACTATGATATATGGAGGACCTATATCAAATACAAATTCGTGACATAGATGTCAGAGGCAATATTTACCATTGAAAACATATCACGAAACATTTATTATTCCATTCACAGTAGGTAATCAAACCTGACTATATTAATTATAAACTAATAATCTTTATAACTAACAAAGTCATTGTATTCTTTACATCGATAATAGCTCTCTGCTTACAAAAGAAAGTAACGTCACTATACAAACGACTAGTGATGTGCCGACAAAAGATATCGACACGCGTGATTCTGATTTTAAAAATAAATTATTTTTAATTGAAACGTCAATCTGTGATGCGCAAGAGCATTCATTTGTCTTTTTTCTTTTATATTTCGATGGAGATCTTTTGTGTTTTTGTTTTTCTTATTAAAGATGTTTTCTTTTGTGGCTTTTTTAATTTCTGGGCTTTACAATAGTGGTGCTTTGATATAAGAATGGTTTTTGGTTTAATAAAATAGTAATTGATTTTGTATTCATCTCTTTGTTATTACATTGATGTCTAACTTACTGTGAGGTTTTTGTAAGATCAACGTTATTCTAGAATAGGATGGGTAACATGCTATTTTACGATAAGGTCTGAGAGGTACTTTAAGATATTTTAGTCCTATCTAATAAGCTGCTCAGATCTTAATTTTCTTGTGACAGAATTACACCTAATGAAAATAGGATTCGTGAGTTATTAAGTTTCTATTAAAATGTCATCTAGATTATTCTAGATCATCGATATAATATGTATGTTTGTATTGTAGAAAATAACTTTTTTGTACAAAACAAATACATCTGCAATTGTGCATATTTTCCCCTTGAAAGCGGTTTCTAGCTCACAAACAAACAGACACTGTTATTTAAACTCCTATCTGCTTAGTGTACTTTCTTATTGCACTCTTGTTCAGTGCTAATTTCTACCTTTTGCCACTGATTATAGAGTTCAAATTAGCATGTGTTGTTAGTTGAACAGTATCTTAGAGCAATGATCATTATTGATAGGATATAGGCCTTCGTGGTAGAATTGTTGACGTTCTTTGGTAGAAAACATATGGTTACTTGGTTTGTAAAGCAGGCTTTTAATTAAACTCTAAGAGGATCTTCTATAGTGTAATACTAGAATATACTTTATTACATATACTTTGATTTATCTAGGCGGCTGGTTGACGCTTCTCGTGACCAAAAGGCTGGCTATTACCTCGGACAAAGGATCAGCACGGCCATCCAACGAGGTAATGTTGCCAGCCTCTTGGGTACGCTCCCAGTTGACAGCGATGGGGTGAATTTTTTGACGCGTTTTAGTTATACTGCTTTTTTGTTTTACTAGAATAGCTTCTTATATGTATTGTAAATATCTATGTAAATAAACTCAAATCTTAATTAGGTACACCCATTTTTATACTTTTGATCTCATATCTAATTAAAGTAGGTGACATACTGGGCGGTCTTTTCTCTAAGAGCGACTTCTTTCAGACAACCTTAGGATGGATTGAGACGAGAAGGAATAGATTTTTAAATAGATTTTATCGGTACATATTCTAAATAATTTCCGAAGAATTGTCAATAGCTCAATATTTTTAATAAAAAATCCTTAAGTTAATGATGCAGCATAGATACTTACTACTTAGGTATTTTATTTACCTTTAAAATATCATGCCAGGAAAACTGGATAAATCTGAAACAAAAAAATAAATAATTAGTTAAAGCCATACATACAGGTACCTACTACATTTTTCTAAGAACACAGAGGTCGTGGGTTTTAGACTTGTCATAATTTTTTGCCCTACTTGTAAAGTCCTAATCACATTGTCTAATTTGTAACGTCAATTTTGAAATGTTCATTAATGCGTGTTAATCATTGTCTGTCATTGGTTTAGACATAATGAGATAACTATCGAAATAGTTTAATGAGTTGAGTCGTGTCAAGTTCAATCAATATCATTTTAGAGGTATATGTGTTGAGTTTTTTTTAAAGAATAATTGTTTAAGATTTTTAGTCTAGATATAGGTAGGTAAAGCAGAATTTGTTTGTATGTACTTTCTAAGTATATCTTAGACACCAATGGCTGATAAAAAGGTGAAGGAAAACATCTTGAGGAAACCTGGACTATATAGTCTGAAATCACCAACCCGCATTGAGCAAGCGTGGTGATTAATGCTCAATCCTTCTCCGTGTGAGAGGAGGCCTGTGCCCAGCAGTGGGACGATAAATAGGCTGTAACTAACTAACTAAAGCAGAATTCTATGTTGAGGATTTATTTTTATTTCTGTTTAAAACGTATTTTTGCTTTCATACTTATGTAATATCTGCCAGTTATATTAGTCATCTACAAGTAATTTTAGACAGGGTTTTGTGTATAATATGGAGGGAATGTTAAACTACTTTAATTCATTAAAGGTAGAAATATAACTAAATTAATTTACAACTAAAGCATAACCTCCCTCTTTATGGGCAGTCAAGTAATAAACATTGACAGGCAATAGAAACCGTCTGATAAAATTATGGGTTTTAAAGTTAATACAGAGATGACTCCAGTGAAATCCTGAAGATTAAGCCATGCTGTGTTGACAGATATATCGAAATAAGGGCAGAAAGATGTAATTTATACATCCCGAATGAACTACAACCATTCCTGCATAACATTCAAACGAATTTCAACCTTACAGCAATCAGAATAGAGTTGAAATTACCAGTTACGTTATAGGTCTATAAACCCAGGTGCAAATTGCATGAACCACAGTTAATTTGTTCGTGAGACTAGCAAGCCCATACAGACGTATAGACTTCCTTTACGAACGAAGATAATATCTGGGATATGTTCATACCAACTTGTTGCAACTGGTATATCAATGATTTCCGTGCTTAGAAAGATTTAAGATTGTAAGCTTTCGGTATTTAGAAGTATGTTAACGTGCCTTGAGATCTTGAGCTTGAATGTGGCAATTTAAACTTATCTAATTTAATATTACATAGAGGAAAAACATTTTGTTTGTATCCTGAAGCTACTGGATCGATTGGAAAAAATATTTTCGGAAACCGCGAGAGATTGTGTGAAAAAACCTCGTTTTTCATAAGCGAAAAAGGGATTACAAAAATATACTCAGGCAAAGTAAAATATTGAATCATTTCTCCGACATACACGCAGGTATATTTTTGAAGACCAAAGAGTAAGTTTTATAGCCAAAAACAAAACTATATATTTCTTTATTCTACGTAGTTTAACGTGAAATAAACAGTACATTTTTGTTCTACACAGGAAATTGAAATTACCCCACATTACATTGTTTTCTTAAAGATTTTTTACCACTTGTCGAATTTGAAGTAAACACCCATTTTCCAGCGAAACGATAAAGATTTTCTCAAAGACCTGGCAGATGAAACATAAATAAAGGTTTAGCACATAAAGATTGTAACGTTTCCGCTGCGCGCGCGCCGGACAAGTTTATTGGGCTGTGCTCGCGTAATGTTAGCAGTGTGTGGCCGGGACATGGAGGAAAGAGTGAATGGAGTTACATGTAGAAGAAATGTAGGTTTACATAATATGTACTTTTTTGGATAGTATTAGATACAATTTTTGGTATTTGATAAACACATTTAAATCTGTGTGTAACATTATATATTATGTAGGTAGGTATATATCATAATTATTTTCATGTACTAAAGAGGTCTTCTAACTGCTAGTACATATGTTCAGCAACGGCAAAGTGGTCATTTAAATAATCTGACTTGCTTGTAAAGTAAAACAAAACATAGATTTTTGTCTTATTTTTTAAAGTTATCATGAATCTTTTTAAATTACGACCATTTTTAAACAAAATTGTACTGAACTGCCATGATTTTCACAGTTTCTGATCACTCCATTTAAACATTACTCCGTGGTCGATTACAACGTATTGCGCATGCACATATCCTTTTCATTCAGAGGTGTGTATCTTTATAATCTCGTAGTTATTTACTCATAGTTTCGTCATCGCCGCAGTATTTAGTTCTGAATGTTGACTGTTTCATTCACAAACACAACTCTTTGGTATTTACTTCACGTTTAAACTTATCTCATCTGCCTAAAATTTTCCCAACTATGTTGGGGTCGGCTTCCAGTCTAACCATGATGCGTTACATGGAGAGAATCTCTGTCTAACTTCACCCCAGTACTTCTTGGTAAGACTGGTTGTCAGACTTTCTGGCATCTGATTACCCGTAACGACTGCCAAAGATGTTCCAAAATAGCCGGAAACCATCAATTTTAAGATGACTTCCGAGAAACATGGTAAATAAAATAGCTACCGATGAGGTATCCATTTTCCATCCATATTAAACAACAGCATTACAAAATCAAAGTACTTAAATCAGTTAATACAATTTACCACCCTCCCAGTTCCTTGTATCCGTATAATAAACCTCTAGTTAGTATCTATGTATATAAACAGTTGTCCTGTGTCTGTCCGTCTGTCACGGAAGCCCTGGGGTACTTCAAATCGACCGCTACCTATGATTAAGTATCCGATACTAGAAACCATGAGTTTGTTTTAATAGGGACTGGTCTTGTTAGGTTTGGTTTAAGTTAGAAACTTATTTAGACTGAAAAGCAATTATTCTGGCATATTATGCTCAGTTACTTTATATGACAAGCTGACTTAATTGAGTATCTAGTCATTAAATAAATAAAATAAAAAGTATTTAATATGACTGAAACTCAGAAAGCTTTTGATTTTGCTGTGACTTAGATTTAGCTGTGCCTCTCGGTTCAATTCACATCCCAAGGGAACTCTTCTACATGAAAAGTAACCTGTGTCTTTCTCATTCTCAAGACGGTTCAGTAGTTTTGGCGTAAAAGCGCGACAGAAACACTTTCGAATTTCTTTCGCACATACAATAATAGTAGGGAACTAGGGATTTTCCAAAGGTTAGTGAAAACTTATATATCATCTGATCTCCGTACATTCCCTATAAAAACTCACTGTTAGAAAATCAAAGCGTGGCATTTCACTAATAACCTGCTACCCTCTCTCCCTTGTACCACAACCCAAAAGAATAATGTAAACCACTGTCCGTCGAACTTACAACAGATGTCGCTGCCGATACGTCAGTGTTCCAGCCTATTATAATAGGCCACGGCAGCCATTTTGATCCCATTACGGTAGGTCCTAGGCTGCCGTGTTATTATTGGAGTTTATGCAAACGATATGCTATCGAAGTGTCGTTTTGTTCAGAAATTATTCGTAGTATGAGATTAGTGGGGCTGTGGTTCTCAATATTAACTTTCGAGAATAGTTTACAGGTTACGTATATGAAGAAAATGGTGAATTTTTCAGTCAAAATCAAAGCTTTTATTCTATAATGGATTTTGCTTGTTAATTTGTAAATTCACATTAGTTGCACAGTCAAGAGACAAGCCTATGAAGATGAAACTGCAATAGATTCCAAGGACCTGTTGAAAAACCCCATGTTCCTAGTAGGTATATATTTTTAATCATCCTGTACCGTTTTTGATTGTTGTTGTGTTTGTTATTGTCAGGAGAAAATCTTATGAAAAAAAAAATAGGGTAAAGTAGAGAAGTCAGTTGACGGGAGCGAAGCCGCGGGCAAAAGCTAGTTTATAAATATAACTAAGAATTTTTTAACTACATTATAGAGAGCTTTTATGAGCTTCAGATAAAATGACGTGGCACAAAATATACTCCGCTAATTGCCGAACACTTTGAGAACCTCTGAATCAAAGTATAGTTTTAGCTAGTTATGAGCCGCCTGCTCAAGGCGAGGGTCGTTTGAGCAGAGTTATCGTTGTGATGTCTTCCACTTTCGCACTAAAACAGATTCTATCTAAGTAAGCTATAGGATCTCCAGATCTAGGACTAGTAAACCACTTCTAAAGATGGTAATGTTTAAACTTGGACCTAGATAATCCTGCTAACAACTATGTTAAGAGGAGCCTACCATTATATTTGACCTTATTGTATATATATTTTTTTATTAAATTAGATAGGTGACAAGGTATTGACTGGTCAGTGGTAACTGACCAGTCAAGTGACGGGTATCCAGCATTATGGATATATTTATCAGTGTTCTATTCAATCTGCGAAAGTTGTCCTGCAGGTAATTGCAATAGCCCTACTTAGAACTATGTAATGCTTTATCAATCGTAACAGGCTAACTTATATCCTGCTGTGTGTTGTGTAAGCAACGATTTAGACATTCATTCTAAAATCGTCTCACACCCTGCCGTAACGATTGAAGTCTTCATCTTTAGACCCAAATGCAGGAGAATGACCCTCAGTCTCATATTTTTGATATCACCAAACAATAAATCACTAGCCTTTTCATATCAAACCATTCATAAATACCTTCAGCAACGTTCACAATCCTCACACTAAAGTCTTAACATTCTAGTACTTAGCGATTGGGCCTCCGAATGGCTGGAATCCTATCTGTCATCATAGCATATCGCGACCGTGGATCGTGATTGAAGTCTCGGATCTGAATACGTCACGTACTGGTGAGTTTACTGGTGAAAAGTGGAAGGTAGAAAGTCCAGTTTGGGTAGAATTTGAGAAAGAAAGGAATGAAGAAGAAGAAAAATACATGTATTTGCGTATTTGTGGAAAAGTGAATTTTGAGGCTTGTGGTGTAGTTTTGGGTCCTATCTGCGTTTACACAGGTTTTTCTAAAATCATGAGATAAATCCGGTCATGTTTTTGCAAGCTTTTATTTCACAAATAGATTACAATTGTTTGCGGGTTATCGAAGGGACACCCTTTAGCTATCGTTGTACCTAGTTCCTGTACTTCTGTTTGGATGAAGTGTAGAAGTGTTCTAGAAGTTATGATTCCACGGAATCATAATTTTACAGGCTTCGGCTTATTTTGTTGTTCTTAGTCTGGAACCAATTTAATAATTCTTAAGTCATTAAGTGACTCCTTATGCATATGCTGTAAGATAATACACGTTGTTTATTTCAGAAGCAGTTTCGTTTGGTTGAACTTCTGCTAATATCTTGTACAAAAGCCTTTCAGAAGTACATGTCACGTCTAAATGACACGCCGATGGTGATCTCATTGCGTTTTTGCACGACTCACCTGCTCCAGACCGTTTGATTACAAAACGCCATAAATCTCACACCTTGCACTCGAAATTTAACTTTAAAGCCTACAGTTAAGAGTGATTTTCCTTTGAAGGTAAACGTGGTAGAAAAAAATATAGTTGTACATTGAATTTTATGTATGTGAGAATTTTACGCCATCTCTATTTATGCCGAGTTTTTCTTACGATCGGTTTAACAAGAATCCTAAGTATGATGTTTCATCCGTCGGTACATCTGCTGTAGTATTTATTATGTTATTAATATTAATGTTGCTACAGTTTGTCCTGTGTAGTAATGTAGCGGTACCTTTATCTATGGGAGGAATGAATCATGGGTCGGTTGAAACAACCCTTATATTATTTTAAAATAACGAATGTTAACTTCGTGAAGTTTGATAGCTTGTGTATAACAGTTCAGATCCACTGGTTCAGATTCTTAAAATCGTTTTTCGAAAAGATGGCACGTCCCTATACTTAGAAAAATCCTATTTTGGGAAGTAGGTACCTACGATTTCGAAAAGAGGGCACGTAAAGATGTTGTAGGCCATTTTCCGTATAACCTTTCATCCATGCATTTAGTTCTCTAAGTTTAATTCCAAACCATTCAATGAAATTCATAAAAAACAGCCTCCATTGATAAATATTCTCACGGTCAATAACAAAACAACGGTTCAAATAAAAAGTTTAACTTAAAAAAAAGATTAACAATTCTTAGTAATCGCTTCATCTGAACGGTTCAAATCGTCAAACGTTTTCTTTAAAGATACTAATATGGTTTGCAAAAAACTTAATCGTTCTTATATTAATTTAATACTTGAACTAGTTACAATTTTTGAGTGTGAAAGTTAAAATTTTCACTTTAATATTATTCATGTAATTTCATTGTGATATGAAAGTTACTATCTATAGTGTCTATTCGTAAAATTTTCACGGTTTAAATCGCTGATTCGATTTCGGCAAAATTTTGCATAGATATAAAACACAATGTAGAGAAAGGAATATTCTGTGTGTAAAAAAGATGTTTCATATTGAAAGCGACTAAAATTCATTATGATCCGTCAAGCCTTTTTCTATTTTGGGGTCGTTTTCTAGGGTAGGTAACCATCCTTTTACATCTTGCCCATCTCCATAGAAAATACTGGCACAGCTAAATCCAAAATTATATTTATCATCATTTACTTGTTCGTATCAAAATGATGTTATAATTTTGGTCAACGCAGCATGTCTTCTTCTTCCATACCTTCCAATCTGGCTCTGACTAATACTCTTTGCAGCCATTATCATCTTTCACTTAGTCCTCTTCCTCTATATTCTTCCACATTCATGCTCAACACCTACCTATGATTTCCATTATTTCAGTTTCTTTATTAACAGTATGCTCAGATTCACCTTATACCTACCTATAGTTCTTTTCTCAGTTACTTTAAACAGTTAACCCTACACCGCCTAACCCTAAACCGCTACAATAGCGGAAGCTAGCTAGCACGCGCTGCCAGGATGCGGCCGGTAACACAACACCAGTCGAGGCGCCCGTATCGATTGCAACACGATCTGGTAACTGGATATCTGGGCTGATCCAGTGTCTAGTATTAAATACTTCACACTTAAGGCCAGATTTATTTGCTTTGTTTATTGTAAATGGGCCATCTATAGGTCACTCTAACTGTTCTCTATGTTCTGAGGGAAGTCCTAATATATCTCTTGGCTTACGATCGACATTTTGTCCAAAACTCTTCAGGCGTATTTGGGTATTTTTGACAGCCGAATCGCTCAGAATAAAACCATCGCTGTCAATGCTGAGACTCTTATATAGGGTTCCAGCATTACGCTGGGATATTAACTTCTACATAAGGACAGACCTTGGCAAGTGCAGATTTGCCAGCTTACAAGCAACCTTGTCCTCAAATTATATAAATCATCATCTACCGAGCGTTTTCTCTGACTATGTTGGGGATCGGCTTCTAGTCTAACCGAATGCAGCTGAGTATCTTTACATACAGCGATTGTCTATCTGACCTCCACAACTCAGTTATATTTGCTCTTGTCCAGATAAATACTATGGGAGTCGTAATAAAAACATTATTACTCTAAACCTTTACATAACACGACATAGGAAGTGGTATCATCGTGTGTCCGGTAATTTGATTAGCACTTCCCAATACTGGTGAAGATTTACGTAACGCCCGGGTATAAACATATGTACTGTTAATAAACATACATGTGTGAAGGTTGAGTATGCTTTCCTGTACTTTATGTTACGTTGTGGTATGTTTGGGCTGATCGAGATAACTGAGTTTTAACTTTTATGGATAGAGACATGGTTGTACCGATATGGATAGGTATGGTTTAAAAGATTTTACATAGGTAGGTAGATTACTACATATTGTAAAAACCGTCCTAATTTGTGTGTCTATTCGCGACAAACTCGAAAATTACTGCAATAATTTTCATGCCTTATTTAGTCGTATGCACACTGAGGATGTTGTTCTAATAGCATTTCCAAAATCTGAGCATAAAAAGTTGAATTTAAGCTAATTATATCTATGAACAAAAGAAAATAAACACAGTATTGTCTACTGCAAAGTTCATCCCGAACCTACGATTACAATAATGTCGAAATTGGCCCTCGATCAAAATCATTAGCTTCCAAATAATGACCTCATGACTTACCAAATATCATGCCTTAGGGTCATCGCGCCATATAATTGCCATCTTCCATCACTACAAAACACCATAAGTCACCAACTTGTACAAACACAACTTCCTACCTTATCACCTAAGTTATAAAGTTGAGATTTCAATGAAGGGTTGATGGTGTGACCGTAAGAGTGGGTTGGTGTCTTCGCAATGGCATTGACACCATAGTTGATGGGTTGTACGTGGTCTGCTTGTTGTATGGGCTTATATGGCTTGGGTTAGCCCTTGGGTTTGGCTGTTTCAAGGTTATTATGCAAGTGCAATTGTTTTACTGCGATTTTGTATAACTTATCTATGCGTCTTTTTGCAATTAGAGGTTTTATTTTGACATTAGCTTCATCCTGCAAAACAACGGATAGATAAGTTATAGAAATACACCGTTAATGTAGAGATGTAGATATAGACACTCGATTGAATTCAATTGTATAAAGGTTTACACAAATCTATGAGTTTCTTAGATGCTAGAATATAAAGGTGTGTTTTTTTTATTATATTTTATATTGGTACATACATACACAGGTAGTCTAAAGTCTGAGAAAGTGAATAGGCAAATTTTTATCCGGGTGCGGAAAGTAGTTACTCAGGTCGCGGGTGGAAGTACTCAGATAATTAGAAGATAAAACTGTTGATACATGATGTCAATAAAAATACTTAATTATTTTTGCAATAAAGTCCATTTTCAAATATTTTTCGCGATACATATATCTATCAAATTACTTCACAATGTTTTGCTGTCAAGTGTAACAACAACACCTGTTATAATTCAATCGCGCATACCGGACATTATATAGAATATTCAATGATTTCCTTATATACCGCGTCCGGACTTTCCTTTTCAATTTGTAATTCACTTTCTTTCCTATTATTGTGACAAGCGTTGGTGCTCATGTTCTGCAATCGATTTATTTTTTCTAACAAAATTCTGCGGTCGGATACATTTAATTTTGTGTTGTTGAGATAGGTAGTTGGTACGTGTATCGGAACGCATAGCGAAAGTTCAACGAGAACAAGCTTGACTTTTTATTGGGTACTTTTCTTTTAGTAGGCATTATTTTTTGGACGAAATATAGAAGCAACATTTTGAATTTCGAATAAATTCAAAATGGCTCTTGAATTCGGAAAGAAACAAAATAAACTCGTGTTCTTTTTTTGAATCTAATTTTCTTGGTTGCCAAAAATATAAAAACAACGCACCACCGATTTTTTTTTTGTGCAGTTGGCAATTTTTTTGGGAAAATAGCATTTTATGTACTGACAGAATTTTCAACTTAATCATCCATTACAAATTCCTATAAACCCAATGACACACTATTGTGCCCGATTGACACATTTCGCGCGTTATTCATTTGTTGTCTGTGGTTGCCAGTATGAAGATATTTTTTTAAAACCATGATGAGGAAAAGGCATCCTCTATTCTGCCTTACTAAAGACGTAACTATAACCTCTTTACTAAAATCATGAACCTACACTAACAAGGTTCTCACGCCTACCTAAGCTAGTAATTTATTTACGGAATTAAATTCTAACGGGCGTGTATCTAGGATGAAATTATTATTAATGGGAAACAGACAGACTGAGTTACCTCGTGTTAGTAGACGTGAAATGTTTGTATTAAAACTACGTTTTGAATTACCTAAGTCTAACGTTTGAAGTTGTGATGTTTTGCATAAATAGTGGAGGATGATTTTCAGAGTTCGTTTTTGGTATGTGGGTCGTGTGTAGATTTGTTAGGTTGAAGAGTATTTATTGGATAACTGTAGTTAAAGTACGTACTTGCCTACTTTTATTTCGTTTTAGGCCCTGGAATATAATATAGGAAGGAACTATACGCCAAATATCGTAAGCGATGAGGGCAGAAGGATGATGACACCAAATTTTGAAAAAATCTTTGAATATATATTGATTAATTAAGGCTAGAGTGGCTTGAATGTGTTAAAAATTATTAGAAGTACTCTTCAAATCCCATTATAATTCATTTTTCTCTGAAAACAAGACAACATACATTTAATAAAAAAAAAAACATAACGGTAACAGACAATCAGCATAAAGATTAGAATAAAACACAAATGGTACATACACATACAATTATAACAAACCAAGCTACGACTGTACCTACATATATTAAAATGTTTGCACACACTTAAACGCCATAGAAAAACATAAAAACCGTATTTACGTGACTTCCTAGCCCATTAGGATACCGCACCCATCACTTAAAACCATGGAATAAGGAAAGATGAGCAGAGACGCCAGACATAATGCGGGTAGGTCAGGGGCCTTCTTCTAGGTCAAAACGTACGGTGGGCATGACCAAAACAATCAGTTAACCAGTGAATTAACGAGGCTTTCGGATTCTTTGGAACATCTGTCAATGTTTTTTGGTATTATTAAAAATGGTCAGGTTCAATGAAGGCATATAAGGGTGGAAACAGTAACGTTCCTCGTCTCACGCTCACCCGCATTTTGGCGCGCTATTTTCTTAGGACATTTTCCGTTGTGGCATCTCTGCTAGTCATTATATTTTCCATGTTTAAAGCGCTCAGGGTCCCGTTGGTTATATAAAAAACGCAAATACTTCATTATAAGACACGAGGAAATGCTTATTTGAGTAATTTTCACCTCTGCTTGACGAACTTAATTAGTTCGCTTAATTGGCTTATGCGTGCGCGCAGCTGTGCTAGTGATTAAGTTTTTAATTCATTATGATGATATTGTAGATATGAACGGGTCTTTTTACCTCTGTTTATCTTCAGGAGTTGAGTAAGATGCAAAATTATGTGTAAGTTTGTGATTGAAACTAGGTAAATATAAGAACAAATGGTAAATGCCATTGCATTTCCTTCGACAAGATTAGATTCTCCCCTTTTACCACATCTATACCTTTCTAACGTTTAACAGTGGAAATATTTGCATCAAAGAAAACTTGCAATACCATCATCATCTCCCGAGCCTTTTTCCCAACTATGTCGGTTGGGTCGGTTTCCAGTCACACCGGATGTAGCTGAGTACCAGTGCTTTACAAGCAGCGACTGCCCTATCTGACCTCCTCAACTCAGTTACCCGGGCAACCCAATTCACCTTGGTTAGACTGGTGTCAGACTTACTGGCTTCTGACTACCCGTAACGACTGTCAAGGTTGTTCAATGACAGCCAAAAGACCAGTAGGTATATTTCCATAAGAGTTCTCGGCGTGAAAATGAACGCATAATATTGTGTAATATAAGCCGGTCGAAATGGAATGGATGCACCAGCGACGCGTGAACGACGTTCGCACTAGACGCGTAATTTGCATTATAGCCTGTACGATGTTTTATAGTGAAATAATAATATTTGGAAAAATAGGTACTTACTGTGTATATAAACAGCTGAAAACTTGTATAAGCTACTAACTGTTCCATCCGTTTCCCTATGGAACTAATGTTAGGCATGGGAGATGTGAGAAAATGGACTACTTCCAGCTTATGTATGGTGTGGCCTTAGGTGGCAATATTCAGAGGTAATTAAATGGTAGAACCCCCTTTCTTCCTTTTACTTTTACACTGCAGTTTGATATAATAAACAGAAATAAGAAGTAGTACGGCTGTGAGGGAAGGGAAAATGTGTAGATACCTTCGAGTTTGTTTGTTCTTTTGTTCAACCTTAAATTGTTTGTCCAATTTTTATTTGACCGAACATGATGCCATAGGGAATACCATTAGTACAATTTACCTGTTGTTCGTTTATTTGTGTTACATGATCTCAACACCTAATCTTTAACTTAACTTTGTAGCTAAAAAATATCAAAGAATCTAAGGTTTTTAGGGTTCCGTACCCAATGGGTAAAACGGGACCCATGGGATACATGATTTTTGCTCATTTTCTAAATAATGGTACGGAACCCTTCGTGCGCGATTCCGACTCGCACTTGGCCGTATTTTTTTGTTTTACTAGGATAGTTTTTTTTTATTTATTGTTAATATGTAAATAAAGTATTGATGTTGCGTAGTTTAATGTACCACATTCCTGTGCCACATAAAATAGTGCGCACCACTATTCTGCGTACGCGCATCGAAGCATATTATCAGTTCATTCGTTTGGTGTATTGTTTCGCACTTTCCCTCACAATGTTGCATTCTTTATACTTGCTGATGATTTTCCGATGTTTTGTAACAATAACATTGATTCTATCAGTTTCCATGATGATGGGGTTTCTCATGCGTTTGTATTTGAGTTGGATATTTTTTGACGAGTAGACAGTACTGAAGGTAGGTAAGTAGCTAGAAAGTGCATGATGATATTGTAATAGTAATTAAGGCTAGGTATTGTGATAGTAATTAATTCATGAACACTTAATTATTTAGGAAATCAATGCTTTTCAATCGCTATGAGGACTACTTTCTAAGATTTTTTCAAAATTTGAGGTTTTCAACACCTACTTATGGCAACGGTTTATTTAAATGCTGGTCACTGGTGAGCCTTTTAATATGTGTTTACATGCAATATTTAAGTAATTTACACTCATACATAATGTACTTATTTTCGTACTTTAAGGCTAAAGAAACCATGTTTTCTTATACAAATAACGGCACACATCTCACACACGACAAACAGTGACAAGGCACTGTATTCCCACACAATAATTAGTCAAATTACGTAATAATTACATAACAAGCACACATACACACATACGAACAAATTACATGCATTTTTCAACGACACGTAACTGAGTGACATATGTGCTTAGACTGTTTAACTAACTGGAGCTGCCAGGACCAAAATCTCTATGAGAAAAAGTCTGTCAAATGCGTGGAGAGTGATGCAACTCAATAAGCAACGCAATAAATAGTGATAGCTCACTCAAGCATTTTTAATCACAACTATTCACAACTTTACGCACGCACACGACAAAATTGACAAACACATACCTAATCATAAACTTTGCGCAAAATACGAGTATTGGTGAATGCGCACCTGTCAGAATCGTCCGCGGTGTAGGAATAAAATTCTGTCAAAATTCATATCTGAGATTCTGCTAGATTTCGTCAGGTTAGATATGTGTCAGGTTTCAAACGATTTCATATAAAGATACATTAAATTCGATTCCTTCAGTCGATTTTGATCAGTGTGTGTCACCATGTCAAAGTCAAAGTATTTGACGGTTACTCTTCTTAATTTGGTGGTAATGGGGAGGCCATTGCAATAGCGCCTCCAGTTAGTTAAACACTCTAAGTACCCGAGTGACATACGTCATTCTGTTTGAACAATAGGATTACGAGAACGTAGCGTTTGAATGAACGAAAGAATGAATGGCTGAAGTTTTGAACGTGACTTGTAAGGTCTTTTCAAATGTTTGTCTACTCGTGTTTATGTTGCAATGTTTGAAGATGTTGCGAACAGCGAAAAGTCGGTGGAATTTGGTCTGACTAATATTTGTTTTGTTTAGGTAATGGAAACTTTGGCACTATCGACCATATGTTATTTCATTATCATCACCAGCCTTTGTACCGTCCCACTGATGGGCACAGGCCTCCTGTCACACGGAGAAAGATTGAGCGCTAATCACTTATCATCATCATCATCATCATCCTCCTACATTTATTTCAATTTTATTTGAGGTCTTCGCTGCATATCTTCCTCTTCCATTATTTTCTCTGTGTGACGTCATCTTATAAATGACATCCATTTCTTCCAACCATACCGTTGATCTTTGTATGAACCTATATTCTTTGCAATTATAAAAGAGAAGTTTTACGACAGTAATGGTGGTGTTTTCAATTACAGGGCTAGAGCAGTACTATTTGGTATTTGGTGTCGAAAATTGGTGGATCCGTTATTGATCCGAAAGCTTTGACGCTTTTCCTGAAAAGAATTCCTAAAGAGTTGTGGAATCACGGAGACGCTACATTTTTCCATTTAGGTATTCCTTGAAAAAAAAAAGATTTCTATGAACAATAATCTTACAGTAACATTTTAACATTCAATTTGAACCCATTTTGATCGTTAAACTCAGCACGCCGTTTGACCCGTCAAATTGCCCGTAATGGCCGCTAAACGGTCACTGCACGGTCATGAGTCGTGCGTGCGTACAGGCAAACACAATGGTCAACACTTTCACTCATGTCGGTTTTGTTAATACGTACAGGCGAGGAGAAATGTTGCGAAGGATTTTTTTGCACGTCAATTTTTTTTTTGGGGAGTAAGAAATCATATAGTCAAAAACTAAGTTTAATTCTACGTAGAGGGATTTTTTCTCAGAATTTTATTGTTTGTCTATTTTTATTTACTTAAGTAATATTTCTGAGATGTTACAACCGTGGTGCATGAATTAATTAATAGAAATAAAATTAGTAAATGCCAAGATTGTTGAAACACGATGCGGTATTACGGTTAAAATATTAATTTATTAAAACAAAATAATCACAATAAAACAATACTGTTCTAATGCCGAGATCTACAAAATATTCGCAGAATATTTTTAGTTTTTTTTCAACGTAACAGCAATTTTTATTCTTAGTTTCTTACTCAGTCTTACTGACAATAAAAACTAGAATGCCATTAAAACATACGCAAAAAAAGTATAATCTATTTTTAGACCTAAAACAACATTCCTACATTAGAATATCTAAATCGGGCACTGTAATACCTATGTCAGTATAATAGTCTAATCCCGTAGTTTAGCGATTATTTGCAATAGATTACAGGGAGTTATGCAAAGCCGACTGGTACAAACATTATGAGAGATTTCCATAAAAGGAGGTACTAGCATGCTCTTAAGTCATATAGTTTCGAAAATATAGATGCTATCTATGTATATCATCTTTTTTGATTCGTAATTGAATAGTAACGGGTGATTTTTTAAGAGGTATAGGATTTGATTTTCAAAAAAAACACAAAAAATTTGAAAAATTTGATGAAATCTTTATTGGAATCGATAGAACGGTCAATATAATTTAATGTTTGAAGATGATTTCATGCAAATGCTGGCCGCGGCTCCGGTTTAGATGGCCCATTCGCAAGGCCCAATTTCGGCACACTCTCTCCAACATATCAGCCGGTATTTTACGAATAAATGCTTCAATATTGGCTCCCAGTGCGTCAATCGTTGCTGGGTTCTTCCTGTAGACATGAGCCTTAACATGGCTCCACAAGAAATAGTCCAAAGGCGTTAGATCACACGATCTAGGCGGCCAATTGACGGGCCCAAAACGTGAGATAAACTGTTCACCGAAGGCGGCTCTCAATTGGACCATTGTTTCGCGTGCCGTGTGGCATGTGGCACCGTCTTGTTGAAACAACATGTCAGGCATGTCCAATTCTTCCATTTTGGGCAAAAAAAATCGCCAATCATCACACGGTAGCGCTCGCCATTCACAGTAACGTTTCGGCCATTGTCGTCTTTGATAGTAAAATTTAATCATTTGCAAGCGTTGTTCGTTCGTAAGTCGATTCATGGTTAAATTATAGACCATACTGAACAAGTTTGACTATGACACAAGACACGATTCACGCGTGATCTGTCCAAAACAGTGTTGCCAAAAAGATACCAGCAAAAAAATCACCCTTTAGATTGATTTTAAATGGATAATTATATCATAAATAAAGTATGATACCTACGTTGAAATGATAGAGTACATTATAAATTTATTTATTTTTAAAATTTTGTTTATGTGTTTTAAATTAAAAAGTTTGCAACTTATCTATCATATAATTTGTAAATATAATTAATAAGTAAGTATTTTGTCTAGTACATGTTGTGTTTATTCATGTAGGTATATATCTATCCACATGTTATTGGCGTAACATTATTTATGTCACTTCATTTTGTATTAAATGAAAACAGTTTTTTTAAGATTATTTCTCCTCTTAAAATACGGTAATTTTTTACTGTTGTAATAACTCTTCCAGAATTAATAAAATTCCCCTTTCTTTTAACTTTTTAATCATAGTAAACTAATTGAATATAACATGTGCAGAACAAAAAGGCCTTGTCAAGTCGCCTGACGACGCCATATTTGGAAGGTTGTAAATGACATCACGGCGTCTGACGTCTGTCTGACATATATCTTCAAACTGGTCGAAACACACTTGAGATTCATGTTTTTCAATTGTCTCCTTTTGTGTCGGTTTCATCGTCGTTTAAGTAATGTTAATTTAGCAGAGAAAGTGTGAATTTTGTAATTGTGTTTTAATTATTTTTTTAAGTTTTTTTATTAAGTTTTAGTAATAAGCTTTAAAAATTTGTGATTAATAAAAAAATATTGTCCAGTATACAGTAGATATGTTCCAATATTATTTACTGTTTGTGTGTCTTCCAGTTAATATTTTAAAATATTTTTTTATAAATCTATTTTTGTATTGGTAAGTTTGTGTATCTGATAGACCTAACGAAGCTAACTCAACAAAATATAAATAAAAGATTGAAAAAAATCTTAGACATTTTTTGCGCTTACATACTTTTTTTGCACTAAAAACACTACCTAAACAAATAATACTTACTATCGCTGAAAAAAAACCCTTACACTTTTCTCACCACCAGTACACAGACAATCTCGTTCGCAACATGTAGTCTACTTTCGATTTTCAAACTACAACCTCGCGATACCATATCGCATTACCATAACTATACGGTTTGCGTTTTGGGTTACAGCATAGGGAACGGTATGGGCGAACGTAAAATTGTGCGTTACGGTTACAAATTGTAATTAGGGTATAGGTAGGGATTTTAGGTTTCGGTAGTACTTTGTTTTGATCTGATTGTGCTATGGGCCTTTGGTTTTGTGCAGTTCATAAGAGCTTAGGTTCGATATCCGAGTCGGGTCAAACTGTGTAGGTTTTTACTACACCTCATAGTTTCTGTTATTTGACAGTTTTATCCTTATGCCTAGGTTGTTACGTTCCATTATTGTTGTCGCTAACTGCTGCATTGGCATTGGTATTGGTTATTGTTACTATTACATGATAAAGATCATGGTCTATTTTAAATAACATTTTGTTTTGTTTATTAATATTTTACTCTATTTTATTAAGTTTTACGTGTATTCTTTTATAACATGTTATTTTTCTCTATTTCTTTTCCATTCTACGTTAATGTAATTGGTTTTTAAACCGTTTTAACATAATAAATAAATTTAAAAAAAAATCAGGAAGTCTTAGTAGACGTGTTACCTCTTCTGAGCGTTGGCTATAGGTCATACGTAATTTTCAAAAGCACTAGAACAAAGTCAGGTGATGAACAACGGAAAAACTGTTTAAGGCCCGGTTGTTCGAAGCTCGGTTACGTCAAGGTTAGGGTTAAATTCTAGTTACAGTAAAATTAACAGAGTTTAAATTCAAAAAGTGTTGTTGAGCCTTAAAATTTCATAATAAAAATGTCAAATTAACCGTGGTCAAAATTGACAACGGTAAAATTTTAACTTTATCTTCACCGTAACGTTCGAACAACCGGGCCTAAAACTCATAACTTATTGAATATTTTCCTTGCCTAGGCATACTAATGTATAGGTAATATCTAGTACTAGTTGCAATATCAAGATGCTTGCACTTAAGTGTTTTGATTACATGATTCAATCAAACCTGACACCTTGTCCAACCCGTCTTGTGAAGGCGTTAAATTATAATTTCATTTAAATGTTAATACCTCCTATTGACGTTAACTAGCTTCCGACAGCGGTTACACCCGTGTCCCGTGGAAAATACTTCATCAATTAGGATGAAAGGTAGTCTAGGCTTTCTCGATAAAAAAGAATTAAACAAATAAAAAAAGTAAAATTCAAAGTAGGCTGAAAATCAACACTTTTTGAAGGACAAGTTTACAAAAGACAGTCCCAAAACGTCCTTCACCACGTTCTATGTGTTTTAGCAGGGAAGAAGAAATGGTGGAAAAAACTCCCCTTCAACGTTAGGATATAACAATCGTTTTTAATGTTAGAAAGTAGTTCCTGAGATTATCGTGGAAAATTCATCTCTTTATAATAAGTATTAGTGTAGATTTTTAAGCCAATGTTTAAATAAAAGATGGACGAATAGTACCAATCTATTTTTAAACAAACTCAGAAACAGTTGAAGATCGAAGCCGCGGGTTTAACCTACCTATATTAAGATGTATCACTCTACTCAAAGATATTAATATTTGCGTTAATGGAAGTTTTAACTCTGCCATCTCCTTGAGAGATTGCTTTTTTTACTTCTTGATTATCGTATCGATTAACTATTTTGTTGTGTCATTTGTATGAGTGAGTGGGATGATTTGCATATAACTATGTAGTATGTTTTATGATGGACTGGCTTATAGAGAGAATAGCTACTAGCTAGCTTATCCCCGCGGTTTTATCTACGCACCATTTTAGTTTTAGCTACCTTACTGTTTAAAAGGGAGCCTAGAGCTCTTCCCAGCTATAGTTCCAAATCGGCGCAGTACTTTCTGAGATCACCGCGTTTAACCAAACAAAACATATTCGGTAGGCTGTTGAATAATTTCTCACCGATTGTTGGCAGTGTATCGAATTATTAATTCTTCACACTATGAACTAAGAAAAACCCAGTAGTTAAGTGTCAACAGTTTAATTTCCTAATTCCCACAGGTGTGGAAAGGCCTAGTTTGTAGTTTCCCAACGTGCGTGGAAAACTTAGACATTTTCCTGTGAACGTAGCGACTTGTAAACTCTTGTGAAAGGCTTTGAGATCTTTGTAATCTTTCTTGTACTTTGATTGGCTTTGTAATTATTGCGTAATATAGTGTTTTATGGAGACTTATGTTCTGTGATGGCTTATTTATAAGTAAATGGCTACTTAAATTGCATTTTTTTTGTCCATAGGCATAGATCTCGTGAGCTGCGGGATTATTCGAAAGAGTTACCGCGGCCCTGGTACACAAAAGACCTACCACGGAACACGACGGTTTTTAGTCAGTAAGAGTCTGACACTCCCTCACGCTGCTAACCCACAGCATGAGAGGTCATTTGATGATTTTTGGAGTCGTTAAAAAAAAGGCATAGATTTCTTAATAGTTACTTGCCTTAAGTATCTAATAGTTTATAAAGTCAGGAAAGTTTTCCGCCGGTTTTGATTTAAACTGAGCCAATTTTGTTTAGGTTTACAGGCGAAAAAAGCCAAAGAATGTATTGCATATTGAGTCATAGGCGTAAGTAAGTTCCTAGAAATATGTACATAAGGAAAAGGAATGTATTACTTCCTCAAAATTATTTACGTTTGCTATAAATTATAATATTATAACTGGCGAAAGTGATTTATCGCTTTATATAAATTTATACTATGCGTTAATATCGCTAGGCCGATCATACGTGATTTCTATATTTTTATACGGTAATAAATTTTACTGGCGAATGAAATAAGGTACAACTATTATAACCATTTTCCTCAATCCTTACTTCCCAAATAATACTTTAATGTTATATATTTTTTTCAATGTACCCTTATAAGTAATACAGATATTTTTGCTGGGAAGTTTTTTTTCCATTTAGGAAAAGTAAATGGAAAAAAACTAACTATGGGGATGGGGATGAATATTTTTTATGCTTTTTAGTTATATATTTGTTTAATTTACAAACAAACTTTGAACAATACTCAAAAAAACCTTTAAATCTACTCAAAAACATCCTGAGACTTGGCCCCTTAACCACGGCGACAGAAGTAGGTCGGATCCGTGACGGGGACGCCTCACCATCTTACTTTCATCGAATGACCTCACGACGTGACCCCAGACCTCTAGCATTACGACACAGGGTAAATACTTGGGAATCTTGAGAATAGATGCTTTTGTTTTATTTAATGTTTTGGGTTTATTTGTGGTAATTAGCTCAGGGTATGTAGGTAAATTAGAGTGTATCATATATAGAACTGAGAATGGGTATCATCATCAATTCATCATCTGCAATTTTAATGATTATGTTAGGGCGTAGCTCAGTATTTTATATATAAACGATTGGGGCGCGATTGGAGTACGATTCGAATACCACAACGTGTACAATGAAAGCAGAAATTTAAACTTGAACTTTAAAATCTAGCGTTTTATCCTAAACCTTTAGATAAGAATACTTCTTATGATTTAAAATCTTACCAACTGACAATCGTGACGAAGATGCTTTGGAAATTACCTGAAAAATTAAGAAAGGAGAATATTAGTATAATCAAATATCGTTATCACATTATCAAAACATGAACTACGTAATAAAAAGTTTCAAGATAAAAATAGTAAACATGTTCGGATCTATAAAACCAAGATATAATTAACCCACCCAAAACAAAAATGTGAAAGACTGCCAAGTTCGATAATATGGAAATGCTTCGCCTATAAAAGAAGTGAGATCTGAATAAGTACCAAGTTCCATACACATACCTCAGTTAAAAATAGTTACTTTTTAATGATGTTACTTGGCAAGTTTTCATACACCTTGTTATAAACCTACTAAACGCAATGAATCAAGTATTTAATTTTCTATTAAAACTTGCCAAGTAATCATCATTAAAAAGTAACTATTTTTAACTGAGGTATGTGTATGGAACTTGGTACTTATTCAGATCTCACTTCTTTTATAGGCGAAGCATTTCCATATTATCGAACTTGGCAGTCTTTCACATTTTTGTTTTGGGTGGGATTTCATTTATTTTTGTAAGGTTGTTTATTTTATTTTTTTCTTATGATGAAGTTAGTTAAAGAAATGTCTCATTTATACTATCTTTTAGATTTTTTAATATGCACTATGTTTCTTACAAAGAAATGAACTAGATTAACTAAATGGACTAGATTTACCAACTGACTAACATGACATGTTATCATATATTATGTTCGTGGATCAAAGTTACACATTCGTTATTTTCGAAAGTGATTCACACTTGGCCGTTTTCAGATTTTTACTTTACTTTGACTAAATACAAACCTTTGTACCATTCGAAGATATATTATATAAATATAGATAAATTTAGTTCGTTTTAGTTCCTTAGGGGTATAAATTTACACCGGGTATAAAACACCTTCATTATTTTGAAACCGACTCACACTTGGCCATTTTCAGATTTTTCCCTTTACTTTGACATAAAGACCTACCTCCATGCCAAATTTCAAGTCAATACGACCATTGGAAGTGGTCTAGGTTTTTGATGAGTGAGTCAGTGAATCAGTGAATCAGTGAATAAGTGAATAAGTGAATAAGTGAATAAGTGTATAGTAAAAATAGCGATTTTCTGACGTCAATATCTCAAAACCTACAATAGGTATATTAATGAAATTTTGTATTTTAGATAAGTGAGGGGGTCTCAACAGATACTAGAAATTTGATATGCGTAAATAAAATAGATTTTGAGTTACAGGGGGGTCGAATTTGGCCCGAAATGGTTCGTGTAATATAACCCACGGCCGGTGTGTCGCCTTTTTTGCTCGAACTTGGCGGACACACTGCCGTGTGTCTAGATCTATTATGATATCAATATCACATGAAATCAATGTCCGAATAAATTAATTGTTTCTGAAAGTATATAGTCCTTTGGAATTCCTTTGGGTACCTATATTTCTATAGGGTGTCTATTTATATGTTACGGGCATTTTGATAAGTCCAGGCTTTATTAATAATGACCGGTATGTATTTATAATGCCCGAGACAATTGGGCAGTGTGATTAAAACAGCATGATTTATATTTACATTATTTACAGGGATAATCGTCGGTTTTGTGTCACCATTCTTTAAAGTGGTTTCAAAAGAGCCGGCGGGCGTGTTGACTTCGGCAGCCCCATGTGTCTTAAAAAACTCCGGAATTTCAAGCCACTCTGTTAGAGAATTATCTACTATATATTACAACTATAAAATCCTACTAAACATACACAAACAGCCGTGTCATCTCCATAAACAAAGCTAAACATATTAATATCAAATTGCATTGAGGATGACACAATGCACTGATGAACGACTTAGATGACGTCATCTGTAGGAGTATGAAGGTCAGAAGCTAAGGTCTGATTGTTTATGAAGATATTGTGTATTGAACTGTATGTTATGAAGATCAATGTTATGACAGCTGTTTATTGGTTACCTTGAAGAATGTTGTATGTAGACTGATAAAATAGGTACTTCTTGCTTTGGTGTGGGCTGCAGGTTATAGGGTAATTTTTCAGGTATCAGGATAGGTGACACCATGATACATTATAATATGCTCAACTTAGTCAATTTCTTTCTATTTTGTATTTTTTTTCTTAACACCTGATTTCTTCCAAACGGCTGCATAGATAACGACAATCAGGGTGTCTTAAAAATTCTCTATTACTCAAGTGATCTGAGATACCTATGTGACGTTTTTAAAAAGACGAAAAAAAAAATAAACTATAATACTAGTAGCATAAGCTAGTGTTCCATAGAACAGTCCCCCAAATACCTGCGACTTTTTAACTTGTTCCTATATTTTCAGTTCGTTTCGTTAGTTGATATTTTTCATGCACGGTGGCTTTTGTTTTTATAAATAATAGCTCACGTAATATCCTTATGTGGCATAAACATAATCGTATTTACGCCATAAAACAGAACATCAAATAAATATATAAGTAACATATAAAATGAACAAGGCAATAAATTCAATGATCGGTAAGTAATACTAAGATGTCGCAACGCAACTTCGCTTCCGGACATTTTATTATAAGACCAATAAGGAAGGTGAAAAACAAGTTTCATGTTAATATGAATAGGAATTATTTAGGAATGATTCATTTTGTAGCCAGGTGTACCTACTATGGTGGAAACTTAGATATTTGGGAACCAGTTAGACGTGTCAAATATACCTATAGAAAATTTATGATAAGGCATTATGTGCCTTATCTAAGCTAAGGTATTATGTATTTTTTATAAATAAACACGAGAAAAAATAATTATTAATTTAATAATTATTAGGGAACCAGTCAAACGTGTCAAATAGAGAAAATTTATGAAAAGGCACATAAAGCTAGGGTATTGTTTTTTTGATAAATAAGCATAAAGAAAAAACTAAATGTAACTATTTTCGAGCGTGACTTTTACTTTACTTTTTTGACTAATTGGTTACTGTTAGCTAGATCAGAAGAAACATTATTTTGTCTCCTACACACACACCCAAGGAATTTTAACACGTCATATTCAAAGAGACTTAGTAAACAAATAAAAAGAATAAAAGACGCGGAAATCTATCCATTACTTACATAATATTATATCGTAATCTGTTGGACATTAGCTGGTGACACAAATACTTTCAAAGCTCTGGTCTGCTTTGATGATTGGCACACTGGTTGTGGACATTTTAGTATATTGTAACACTATTTAATACTCCCACTAAGCCATTATTAATTCTTACTAATATAAATGCAAATGTGGGTCTGCTCGACTATTTATTTGATTGTTAAAACCGCTGAACTGATTTTGATGGAGGCAATAGTAGCCTAGGTAGGTACCTAACTTTTTATCCGGATGCAGGACGTCGTTCCCTCGGGAAGTTTCATCGCAAGCGACATTATTATTATAAGTATTGACGACAGAAAGGTCGACGAGACAGTAGGTATGGATGGGATTCTTAAAATCTTCATAAAGGATATACACTAAGATACGGCAAAGTTAAAGTTTATTACAAAAAATTGCAGAAAGACTACACATATTTTAGTTTCAAACCCAACATCGATTTAACAATTTCTTTTACTTTAAAACAAACTGCATACACAAACCTACTTTCTTTAATTCCAAGTGAAACTACCAGAGATCCCAGTCAATGCGTAAATGACAAACAAATAAATAGCCATACAGATTGCAAGCTGCGTTCTCGTTGCGTCATGCACTTTGCTATGCAAATAAATTGCAGCCATGCTCAGTACTTTCTCCTTAAAGCCTAATTTCTCTTGTTACTGTTACTTGAGCTGCATTTTGTTAAGTTTTTCTAATGGAAGTGTTAAATTACATACATAGACATCATTACTTTATAGTAGAGAATATGTGGATTCACTCACCTTCATACCACAAAAACTTTTAGACGTCTGTTGAACACTTGTCTAAAAAAAATTCAAATTATGACGTTGTAATAAGGTCCATGTTGCAGTCACACTTTTTTTAGACAAGTGTTCAACAGATGTTTAAGTTTCTGTATATAAGTTTGGAAACCTCTAAATTGTATTTAAGAAAACTATATTATGAAGAGCTATCGAATTCCTGAGTTAACGTACCTATTTCGCGGAATAAATATAGTAAAGGAGGAAGTAACTGTGAAAACTATTGCACTAATTTTAATGGAATTTAGTTCAGATAGGCTAGAGTCTAAGAAACGACAAGCTATATTTCATCCTCGTACATAAAGTAGAAGTTCCACCATGACGGGCTTAAGATTATGTCATTCAACCAAGAGATATTCGAAATAAACCTCAAATAACCGAAGCTAATCCACATTCAGTAACGGGGCCCATATTTGGACCTCAAGGTTCATCGCCCACGTGCAAATTTGCAATCAGCCTGTGATGAAAACATACAGACCATTCCGGTAACTGGTCCAAGGTAAAGTGGGGGTTTATAGATTTTATTATATTAAATGGTGAAGGAAATATTATATTTGTATAGAAGAAGTCTTTTTCTTGATGAACTGATGTCTCATCGGACGATGAGAGTGATGGAGATGGATTGTACCTGTGGCGTCCCAAATGCTTATGCAATATAATGTATTCTGAGTTAGAATAGGCGCTATGACCGATATGGGACACATTTAAATGCAATAGATAATAAAATTATAGTATATCCTTTCAGAGACACATATCTGTCTATTTCATGAACAACTTACTTTTTGAATACACCGCTAAAAATACACACAGATGCGGCGGAGGACTGTTTAATTATCACCATTAGCATTTTGTCGTAGATGTGTGGTTACTATAACAAATATATATTTCTAAGCCTTCATTTACTAGCAAAAAAAAAACATAAACAAACATGTTCCGTAAAGTCCATAGGAACTCGAAAAAGAAAGTACTAGAACCCTAAAGGCAGTTCCACACGGCACTGTAGGCTACAAGTATGGTGAGTCACGATTTGCACCCGTTGTGCGTACGGCACTTATCGTTTTGCACACGAGTTCGTCACAAAATACACTATATATTGTGCGGTTACGTTCTTATCAGTATTAATTGTTCGTTCGTATCAATTAGACGAGTGGAAGTTGATAACAGTGCTACTTGCTTTGTCATTGTCATTGTTTATTTTGGTCCTGTTTTCGAGTGATTTTTTGAGGAAAAGGTAAGTTTTGAGCTTTCTTTTGTTATGGTTTTGGATTGTGTGCTATTAATAGGACAGTTATGCAAATGTTTTTGCGCTATATATACCTACCATGAAAATGGCAATGTTACAATAAAATTATAATGTTATTATCTACAGAGGAAAACTAACTTCGGAAATAATTTGGTTGGTCCGGATATTTTAATGTTTTTTTTTCCTATTCTAGAACCAATCATGCCGTGCTGCAAAGTATCAGTCAAGAAAACCCTGGTCTGCTCCATGAGCGAGTGCATCTGCATCCCAACGGAAGGCAAACAATACGTCTGCCTGAGCAAAGATGTTGACGGCAATATCGTACCCTGCTTCGACTGCAAGGCCGTCGTAATGGAAGGTGACGAATTCAAATGTGTCGACGAATCCTGCATCTGTCTCCCTACTAATGGAAAGAACTGCCTCTGTGTCTGTAAGGATGAAGATGATACGATCAAGTCTTGTGACGACTGCCCTTGCATCAACGCTGAAGAATGTAAGGAAACTTTCAAGAGATGCAACAAGCCTGGATGCGTCTGTCTCCCAACTGACGGAAAGGCTTGCATCTGTGTTTGCAAGAAGAATGGAAAGATTGTCCTTTGTGAGTGCAATGGGGCGGGAACTTGTGTCAATTCTACTTGCGTCTGCGTTTCTACTGAAGGAGCCAACTGTATCTGTGTTTGCTGCGACGTAAAAGGCAATATAAAGGTCTGTAAAGACTGTACTTGTGAGGGCAAGAAGAAGGATTCCCTGGTTTGCAACAAAGAGGGCTGTGTCTGCATTATAACGGATGGGAAGTCCACCATTTGTGTCTGCAAGAATGATGCAGGCAAAATTGTGTGTTGTGATGAATGTGTGTGTGAATCTGGCAATTGTGATAAGCCAGGGTGTGTATGCGTTCCAACTAATGGAGCCAAGTGTGTCTGCGTCTGTTGTGACGAGAAAGGCTCCATTAAAATCTGCAAGGATTGTACTTGCGATGCTAATAAGTCTGCTACCCCAAAATGCAGCAAGGCTGAATGCGTTTGCATTCTGACTGACGGTAAGTCTTGCATCTGTGTTTTCAAGAATAAGGAAGGCAAGATTGTCCGTTGTGATGACTGCAAGTGTGATGATGCTGGTAAATGTGATAAGGCTGGATGTATTTGTATTTCAACTGAAGGAGCTAAGTGTGTTTGCGTCTGCTGTGATGAGAAAGGCTGCATTAAAGTCTGCAAGGATTGTACTTGCGATGCCAATAACTCTGGAGCACCGAAATGTAGCAAGGCCGAATGCGTCTGCATTCTAACTGACGGCAAATCTTGCATTTGCGTCTGCAAGAATAAGGATGGCAAGATTGTCCGTTGTGATGACTGCAAGTGTGATGATTGTGGCAAATGTGGAAAGCCAGGATGTGTTTGCATCCCCACTGATGGAGCCAAATGTGTCTGCGTTTGCTGTGATGAGAAAGGTGCCATCAAAATCTGCAAGGATTGTACTTGTGATGCCAATAAATCTGAAGCCCCTAAATGTAGCAAGGCTGAATGTGTGTGCATTCTAACTGATGGTAAGTCCTGTATCTGTGTCTGCAAGAATGTTGACGGCAAGATTGTCCGTTGTGATGACTGCAAGTGTGATGATTCTGGTAAATGCGACAAGGCTGGATGTGTTTGCATTAAAACTGATGGAGCTAAGTGTGTTTGTGTATGCTGTGATGAGAAAGGCTCCATTAAAGTCTGCAAGGACTGCACTTGCGATACCAAGAAGTCTGAAGCCGCAAAATGCAGCAAAGCTGAATGCGTATGCATTCAAACTGACGGTAAGTCTTGCATCTGTCTTTGCAAGAATAAGAAAGGCAAGATTGTGCGTTGTGATGGTTGCAAGTGTGATGAATCTGGCAAATGTGACAAACCTGGATGTGTTTGCATCCCCACTGATGGGGCCAAGTGTGTATGTGTATGCTGTGACGAGAAAGGCTCCATTAAAGTCTGCAAGGACTGTACTTGCAATGCCAATAAGTCCGAAGCCCCGAAATGTAGCAAGGCTGAATGTGTGTGCATTCTAACTGATGGGAAATCTTGCATCTGCATTTGCAAGAATGACCAAGGCAAGATTGTCCGTTGTGACGGCTGCAAGTGTGATGATTCTGGCAAGTGTGACAAGGTTGGATGTGTTTGCATCCCTACTGATGGAGCCAAATGTGTTTGTGTATGCTGTGATGAGAAGGGCTCCATCAAAGTCTGCAAGGACTGTACTTGCGATGTCAATAACTCTAAAGCTCCGAAATGTAGCAAGGCTAATTGCATTTGCATTTTGACTGATGGTAAGTCTTGTATCTGTGTTTGCAAGAATAAGGAAGGCAAGATTGTCCGTTGTAACGATTGCAAGTGTGATGATTCTGGCAAATGTGACAAGGTTGGATGTGTATGCATCCCTACTGATGGAGCCAAGTGTGTTTGCGTCTGCTGTGACGAGAAAGGCTCCATCAAAGTCTGCAAGGATTGTACTTGCGATGCCAATAAGTCTGAGGCACCGAAATGCAGCAAGGCTGAATGCGTTTGCATTTTGACAGATGGTAAGTCTTGCATTTGTGTCTGCAAGAATAAGGAAGGCGAGATTGTCCGTTGTGATGACTGCAAGTGTGATGAATCTGGCAAATGTGACAAGGCTGGATGTGTTTGCATTAAAACTGATGGAGCTAAGTGTGTCTGCGTCTGCTGTGATGAGAATGGCTCCATTAAAGTCTGCAAGGACTGTACTTGCGATGTCAATAACTCTAAAGCTCCAAAATGTAGCAAGGCTAATTGCATTTGCATTTTGACTGACGGTAAGTCTTGCATCTGTGTCTGCAAGAATAAGGAAGGCAAAATTATCAAATTGTATAGTTGTGATGACTGCAAGTGTGATGATGCTAGCAAATGTGACAAGCCTGGGTGTGTTTGCATCCCCACTGATGGGGCCAAGTGTGTTTGTGTCTGCTGTGATGAGAAAGGCTCCATCAAAGTCTGCAAGGATTGTACTTGCGATGCCAATAAGTCTGAGGCACCGAAATGCAGCAAGGCTGAATGCGTTTGCATTTTGACTGATGGCAAGTCTTGCATCTGCGTTTGCAAGAATGATGCAGGCAAGATTGTCCGTTGTAATGACTGCAAGTGTGATGATTCTGGTAAATGTGACAAACCAGGATGTGTTTGCATCCCCACTGATGGGGCCAAGTGTGTTTGTGTCTGCTGTGGTGAGAAGGGCTCCATTAAAGTCTGCAACGATTGCACTTGCGAGGCCAAAGAGTCTACTGGAACATGCAGCAAAGTTGTAACTGATTCTAAGAAATGCTGTGCCTAAATTCTATAAGCTTTGTATGCTACGTACTGTACTCCTATATTATATACCAATGTGTAATCATTTAGAATAGAAATGTTTAATCAATTTTTTTTATCACTATAATCTTTTTAATCACATGTTTATTGTTGTTATGGGCTTATGTTTATTCTATTCAAATGGGTTTTAATGATAATCAATAGATAAGTATGACTATATGATGTTTTTGGATTATTTTTATTCGGTTTTGGTGTATTTACTTCTTATATTGCTTTGAAATGTATTGTGTTTATTGGAAATAAATAATAAAAAGTATATGACTGTTTTTTTTACCAAAGTCTGCTAACTCCAATTTAAAATAGATTTTTGTGGGACTAGGTATCAATGTGTTATTTTTGCGGGCTCTGTGGTCAAAATAGATAGTCTTCTCTAGTTGAACATAAAAACCTTTGCAACTCTACAGTTGCACGAATTACGTACTAATATTAGTTTCTCAACAACAAAAACAAGTCCAAACAATCGTCAGTTAAAACTGACAGTAACACAATTTAGATGACACTTGATAGGAATCCATTACTGACAGTGACGTCATGACAGTTGACGTAAACGGTTGAGCTGTCAAAATGACTGACATGGCGGCCGCTGCGAGCCACATGGGTGGTATTTTAATATTCAGTGTGCGTTTTGTTTTGATGTTCAATTATTTTTAATGTTTACTATTGTTATTTTTAGAGCTTGGGTAATTATTAGTTTATTAAGGCATGTTTGATTTTGAGAGTTTTGTTCTTTATTTAAGTCAGGTAGAATCGTTTTCTTGGTCACTCTTGAATAGTACCTACTCATGCATATTTTTTTGTAAAATAGAAGGAAAAGTGAAAGTAAGTTAATATTATGAAAGGATAATTTAGGTAGCTGAAACACAAGTAATAAATAAGATTAAATTCAACTTGATTCGCCAACATCTGACAGTTGTATTTAGGTAGGATTAAGAAATGAAAGTGTATGTATAAATTAGTTTGTCTAGATAACCATCATAGCCTTAATAAGTGATTGTAGATTAAACCAGTTGTAGGTAATTATAACAAGTACTTACACAATTTAAATTCTTAAGATTTTCGTAACAATTAATTTACTTTATTGACTACATAAATATAAATTATGCTTGTTTTCATATAAATGTTAGTTTAATAGCTCTGTATAATAGAACTTGCGTCATATGTATAAAAAGCTGTCATTCCAATACATACCTTGATGTTGACTTTATTGAGGAAAACTAAGAATAAACGTGTTTATATACTTTGTAATAGTAAATCATAAGAATTTGTGATTATATCAAGGATATGAGTAATCTAAACTGACAAAGCTTAAGGGGTTTACCGCGAATTCAGTGTAGGTTGTGTATGTTTTGTCTTATACCGAAATATAAACAGAATTTGACTATTAGGCAGGGTCTTTGAAGCTAAACGTAAACGACGGACATATGCGCAAACATAAAAAAATACAAAAAAAAATTTGAAACTCCTTTTTTTTTGGGAAATGGTTAAAAATTACGACTGTTCTATACATCTACAGATTTCTTTTTCAGAAGACGTGACTAAAACCATCAAAAAAGCCTACGACAGCATAAAGCACACAAAAAATTCTGAAACACCATTTCTAAAATGTTTTAAACCAACAAAACTTAAGGTAGTTCATTAAAACGACATCAACTATGGCATACCATAGTGTTCTATGGGTAAAGTTAATTTGAACCGCCATGGTCCACTTCACAAGTGTGCCGACAGTGGTAACCGAAATAGTTAAACTTGAACTACAGACGAGTTAAAAGGCCGTGACACTAACTAAGATTTCGTTGAAACAATGTGTATTTTGGGAAAAGAATGATACGGATTGTGTTGTACGATTGTTTAAAATGAATATGATATGAACTATAAATTGTACTTCAATAATAAGTAAAGTAAGTATCTAGCTGTGGATTTATTTTTTGGGTAACTGAAAGACATTCACGGAGTTGGATTCCCGGGGCAGGAAAACCGCCTGTATCTATATACAGGCGTTTTTTTAATGGTATTACCCAGCCCTAACTAGAAACTTTTAAATATTAGACATGTTTAGAGGATAGAAAAGGCTAGTACTTTATTTTTATAAGGTTTTTTCTATAAACGGAAGTTTCTGGACTTGTTTTTCAAAGCTTATACCTAATAATAATGCAAAGAAGCATGTCTGAAACATTTGGACTTTTATTTATTTGATTTTTAGCATGTTCCATCATGCCGGAGCTTTACATCTATTTCTTCGGCTAAAAATACTCAATAAGCAGACTTACAATAACAAGTTACCATGAGAAATACATAGCGTCGGAAAAACCCTTATTATCCATAAAAATCAGACAAACGATCTACTTACGATGAAATACATTGAATAAGTGAGGAAGATGGTACATTAGCATATTTCTCTTAGCACAATTTGATGTGGCCTATATGTTAAGTGAACTGTAGAGAGCTTTGTTACAAACTAGACTTTTGTGTATTCAGGTCAAAAAGATACATGGTTAGACAAAAGATTTGATTGTGAATAACGTCTTGTTATTTTATGATGTTTGATAGAATTGTTAACTTTAGGAAACTTTGCAAAAATACGTCTGTGTAAGATAAGGTCATAAATGTAGTTTTGATTGAGAAAAATGCATTATACATAATTGGACCAATCTTCTTTAATAAATGTTATTGAGGAAAATCAGTCAAACCTATTGAATGTACAGTACTTTCGAGTATTTTAGGCATGGGGAAAAACCGGTCAATATTTTTCAAAATATGAGAACATTAGACGGCGCTATAGTTTTCCCAGAGATTTTAATATCGACGTAGAAATACTTTTTTACAAACACCTAGATAGAGATTAATGGAAAATTCTAGTAGCTTCTTACACTACATGCATATAAACCACGTTTTTCCTTAGTTCACACATTCCGGATTGTTCCCGCATACGATTTGTTTAGTAATTAATTGTTTGGCGTGATAAATACAGTTATTATGGTGTAAAGTGTAGCGGGAATCGCTGCTTGAGATCTTTGAAGATTGTAGAATGATAAAACGCTTGATTTAATAGGCTTTTACTTATCTAGTGAGTTGTAAGTTCATCAATTGGGAGCTATAGTGTTTTCTTAAGTCCGCATGACGGCCTTTGAATTCGAATTTTAACAAATGCTGCTACTGGATAACAGACGAGGTCGTCTGTTTTACATGCCCCTCCAAGTACCTAGATGTAACTTATATATAGACTATGGGGAGCTCTGTGAAAGTTTGTGAAAAACCACAGGTTGATTTTAGCTCAGAACTAAGGCAAACTATGGCAAAAACTAGATCGTCCGATGGGACAACAAACAACGACAGATAGTAGGTAAAATATTTTATATTTTAAGTATGCAAGATAAAGTCGTGCTGCGCTGACCCCAAAATAAATATTGAAATGAGGCCGGGAAAATGATGGTGGTGAAGCAAGAATAAGTTTTAGTACGTAATAGGTATCGTATAGGAAACTCTCTAGGTTAAACTGACATACTTTGATGTTTAAAGTGCATTTGGTTTATTTTATACAGTTTTTATTTTTATTGGGGCTCGTGGGGTTTTATAGGATTTACAAATACTTGCAATGAAAATAAATAAAATTTATGAGAAGATTCTGGATTTATGATGTTATTCTTTCTGTAATACACATAAACTAATTCACCTATTTTTTCAGTTACTTAGTAAATTATATTAACCTATTTTCTGACAGATCGTACTGACCGCTGCGTTTGCGCATAAATTAGGTAAGTTGTAGCAATTTTTGCGAATCTGAATGTATATCGTGTGAATACCTGAGTATTCAAGGGTTATCGGTTTGCCCGGGTAACAGGGTTGAGAAATGAGAAGGTTGCTCCATATAAAACATTGCGCTCAACCGTATCTGTTTAGACTTGAAGCCGACTCCAGATATTTGGGAAAAGTCTTGGCAGATGATAAAGGAAACTGGACTTTCAATTTTCATCCACGAAGTACTAGATTTCCCCTACGCATAAAATTACGTTATCCAGCCATCACACCATACAGTTTGTTACTGTGTAACTTATATTAAGTTAATAAGTATCGCATGTATGCCCCGTTTATAGCGAGTGATGCTGTCGATCGGCTGAGCGGCGTGTAATAAGCCGCGATCACCCGTTATGCTGTCATAAAGACGCAAGGGATGAGAGGTAGCGAGTTTCTGGAACATTCTGGAAGTGATCTAGAATTCCAGGCTGCTTCAATGAAGGTGGCACGTCAGTGTCTTACGTGTGCCTTTAAGGGGTGACAGCAAAATTGCAAAGGCCTCAAAAGACACCGTTAGGACCAAAGAGCACCTACATAGGGGCTGCAGTCTAAAGTGGTAAGGGCATTTTGATGATTTTCTACCTACCAAAATTAACGGTTTGAACAAGGTGAATTCAAAGGTTTTTTTGTATATCTATTACATATTCGTACGAAAAGTCAAAAGCTAGGTGAACCACTGACATTTCGTAAGAACTGAGCTATTGCTCAAGTATGCAATCAAATTACAATGTAGAAAATAATTCTCATTTTTACACCAATAACAACAATATGACACTGCACAAGATAAGTTGATAAATCAAGCTGCTATACCTGCTATTGCTTAACAACTGGACCAACCCCAGTTATCTAGTTAAGATCAGTAGAGTTACGGTAAGTGTCACATGGCAAGTCAAACAAATCGTACAACTATGAGATTATCGCCGATACGCCGTTATTTAGTAAACACTTGTTACACGGTAAACGGAGTTTAACTTAACTATATCTATCTATATGGAAAATAAAACGAAAGTCTGTTTGTGATGTCAAAATAAAGAGCACTTTACCAAGCTTAATTATTATTAGGTAACTTAATATTTGTCCGTTTATGTGATTGAGATTATCTCTCCAGAACTGGTGAACCAATTTTGACTACCTAGTATTTTACTGGCACATAGCTGATGTTATGTGGAATTTACACAAAATTCAGTTAATATTATGATCTCGAGAGTTGGCTACTAGAGCCTTCACAAAAATCAAGTTGCACGAGCAAAAATTTTCTGTCAGAAAACTCTGCTGCTCTGAAGACAGCCTGAAGATGCCTCCCGCATGCGGAGTAGAATCTATCTTTAGGAGTCAACTTCAGAGCCGTGAACAAAGACTATCCCAAAGTCCTCCGCCCAGCCCGCAGTGGTGAGTCGTGTTCTTAGAAGAAATTGGCGAGTGCGCTCTCTAGTGGTTATTTACTTTCATCATCATCATCATCATCAGCCTATCGCAGTCCACTGCTGGACATAGGCCTCTCCAAGTGCACGCCACTATTATACAGTTATTTACTTTATGGCCGTGAATCTATAGAGCTGCAAAAACACTTCACACAAATTGAACGATGCACGCATCGCCGCATGACAAAGCTAGTTTAACATAATAATATATTAAACTGATGGAATGTTGACAGCAAACAGTATTGTCAACTGGGTTATATTGAGTGATCGACGTTTATCGAGATTTTGATCGATTTCTGATTTATGGATCGAACTGTTATTCGATATGGGTTTATGATGAACTGTTTTAGATTAGTGTTGTGGCCCGTTTACTAAACATAAGTACCTAATAGTAGTTCGTATGGACTTGAAATGACTAAATATTAGCTTTTGCAAGTGCCTTATAACGCAATCCTTAATAAATGGGCTGTTCAGTACTGAAAGATTTTTTGAAATCGGTCCAGTAGTTCCTGAAATAAGTGTGTTAAAACAAACGAACAAAAGAACTTTTCTGTTATAAATATATTGTTTGAATAGAAATAATTTTTACTCAAGATATTTAAATAATATTCAAGATCTTCAAAAAAGTGCGTGCAACGTTTAAAATCAATCGATATAATTATCAATTATTTATTTTGAATCAAGTCGTGAATTATATTTTGATTTGCTCTAAAATACCTGACTATGAAGTCTTTAATTAACTAATACCGACTATTATAAACGTAAAACTAGTTTTTCACGGATGCAGCGTATGCAAATTATGACAATTTAAGATAATAATCTCGAAGCATCCTGATTTACTTGTGATTAATCACGATTTTGAATATTATTAATTTTAGCTCAACTTTACCTTTTGTTTAGATAACTTGTTTTAGTAGTTTTGTTTGCTTTTAACCGTTTTCGGAAGAGTAGTTTTTGGATTTGGGTGAAGCTACGTTTTTTTAGGTATATTCGTTTTGGTCGAAAACTAAGACCTGAGATGATCCTTTTTTAGTAGAAATGGAGTCTTATCCGTTGTTATCCAAGTAGGTAAATGAAGGTTCATATAGGCTGCTAAAAAAGACATGGAAATTCTCTAGTGTAGCTCGTTTCTAACTTTTTGTGGTCTCCATAATCCTTAAGTATTGATTACGCGTATCGAAACTCATAAACCAATTTTATGGTAATTGAAATGGCCACATTCGCGTAGGTACTTACATATACTTGTATTTCGCGAGTTGTACCTACTTTATTAATCTACCAATAATAAGCATTTAAATGAATCACACAAAAGCATTCGAGATAAAAATATCTGAACGTGTCAAGAATTAATGTCAGCGGTCTGACATTTACTTGACATTCAATCCTGTTGGGAGTGGTCAGTGGTCAGATGTTTTTGTCAGCTTTTTAAGTAATTTTTAGCTCTTCGTTAATTAAAGCGGTGCGCTAAAAACATGCCTGCTTAATTGCGTGTTTTAGTTTGGGTTAAGAGGTAAGACGTGAGCGGGCAAGGGTTACAATTTTTAGACTGTGTTAATATTCTGCTGTGTTTTAAATAAATTATGTCGAACCAAAATCTACGAGAAGTAGAAGTTTTGAATTTCATCTTTGAAATTATTGAGAGTTCAGAGGATACTATTTTAAAATGATGTTTAGAAATAGAAATATGGGTATTTCATCTTATGCAAAACATGTGAGCAACAAATCCTCATTCGTATTCTTTGTCAAGTGAAAATACATACTGTCAAACAAATATGTATTTAGCTATTGCTAATCTAGGCAATAAAAATATCTCGCGGTTTGCAATATGAGGTACCCTTAGAAATTACTACTGTTTAATAAAATGACACGTCAATCCAATTTTCCCCACCTCTTCAGCCCAAAACAGACACCAAACAATAATAATCTTACATTAGCAAACAAGTTCTGTTAATGTATGCCGTTGTCTTCATCAGAACGAGTCCTGTAGGTCAGTATGTGTAGCTTTATGTCGAAAAACGTCCTTTGGAACCGGTTCGCTCACCTTAGAGTACCATGAAATGATGGGGCTAATGTTGCGAACTTCGGATTTTAGAAGGTTTAACAGCTTTTTTTTTGTTGAACTGGAATTTTGAATTCTATCAATTCGATTTCGATGAAGAAGATCTTCGTTAATATAATTAAATCTAGATTTGAAATACCTAAATTATAAAGATATTTATTGAGAAAAATAAGTTGGATTTTTAAGTACATTCAAATCGTATAAACGTGAGTGTGTTCTGGAATGTTTTTTTTTATATGCATTGGTATATTATGACTTTCCTGTATCATTTCCTGTATCATGTAGATTTTTAAATGAGTAAAAATTCTCAGACTGGTTTTCCCGTTCACAAAACTGACACGCAATGTGGCGTCATTCAGAATTAGAATCTTGATCCTGTGGGGTATGATGTCAGAAATACAGGCACGACGTTTTTGTGTAAGTATTCAAATGATGGAAAGTTTTAGATAGAGATATATAAAAACATTTTCTTTGTAGCCTGGTCGCTTCAACATAGCTTATAAAAACTATTTGTGTGTTGTACTTGATTTCGACCACAAGAGGCACTTCAACAATTATTTTTTTATCAACCAATCAAGATTAACAAAAACGAAATGACGTTAATCAATATGTAGGTATGACAGTCATTATAAAACTAAAAAAAGCTAGTCCAAACATGTTTATAATCTTAGCTTATAATAATTAAAGTTCTAAGAAAAAAGGTTTCTTTGAATAGTTTTTATTTGAGTTCGCTAATGAAAAAGGTTAAAGGTTTGTTGTCTGACAGTTTATTAATGGTGAAATAAGTTGATGAATAATTTAATACATCTTAGGTACCAACCCGCAAGCGCGGTGATACCGCTCAATCCTTCTCTGTGTGAGAGGAGGCCTGTGCCCAGCAGTGGGACGAAGAAAAAAGGGCGATGACGATTTTTGGGCAATTTGCACATGGTTAAACAGATACTTACATAGTTGTAGTACTCTGGGCACAATAGAACTTAGGACAAATTCCATTTTCAAAAGCTAGAACTAGCAACGGCCATTGACAAACTTCATTGTTATTTTATTATTTGAAAAAGATCGTTCAATATTTCTGAACATAGAACCATGTTGAAAAGATCGTTTACTTAATACGTACTACGTTTAATTAATATTGAATCAATAACATTTCTGTATAATTATATAAAATGCTATAATGTAAAATTAAAATACTATATTGAACAATACATTACTTTTAGTATCATTCATAGAAATACACGTGATCAAATTATATGGATATCGGAATTGAAATTAATTCTCATAACTTTATAGTACCAGGTAATAAACACGTGTGGTAGGTAAATGAAGATATATAATTGGTTGTGATAACTAGTAGGTACCTAGTAATATAAGCTGAAGAAGTAAAATCAATTTATAACTATTAGAATCCGTTTGAATGAACATGAAAAATATGATATCCTCCTAGCCTAGATTATCGGCTATGGCGGCTGTTCTCATAAAAGGAGACTAGCCAACTGTGCATTATAGTGCACAAGCATTTGCGCAGACACAGATGCACTCACTATTCCTCCTCTCTCATGGCCCGATGGGACGGCAATCCGATACGACCGGAGAGAGCTCAGATCAGACAAGGCTGACATTTACGTACTTCAGATTCGCCAAACTTTTTGTTCTCACAAAACATTCTACAAGTCACTATTAGGTTTCTAAATCACAGGTGTAAAAGAAAAAAGCATATTTCCGCAAAATAACAAATAATAATGTGACTAACTAGCTAACATGTGTAATGTGTATGAATAGTTGAAAAACTATGCCAAGGTGAGTGGAACCCATTCATTCATACACCCACATGACTGCCACTAACGATCCCTAATTAGTTATCGATTTTTTTACGTGATCGAGTTGAATAAAACTATAAATGTCAGGGAAATTAAGTACGTAAGTAGAGATTTAGATTTTATAATAGCACATTTTGTTAGGTAAGTTTACAGTTTACCCTGTTTTACTTAAGCCTAAGCAGATCTGATTGACATTTATTTTATCCCAAAGTTAAAATAATGATATTAAGCATTTAGCATATCGAAGTGGCCTTTTTTTGGGATCAAGTCTAATAAACTATAATTTTATTTTATGAAGTAGCTACTGTTACAATGATCACTCAATAAATCAACAACAAAATATATTTTTTACCCTGTTGTTTCTCTCCATTTGTTGAAAAACCAACTGGTAATTTTGCTTGAGTTAATGTAAAGACTAGACAAAAATGCGGCCAAATTGTCCTCAATAAGTTATCGCTTTTAGTATGAACACTTAAAAATAAATTAATTCAGTACACGCACAAGGTTAAAGCCGCAGTAGGTGTCTGTCAATATTTACATACAAACAAAACCATTGAAGGTTTCGTCCCATACAAGTTACATTACATACGAAAATATTCAGAAGATCCAGCTACATATGTAGACTATCAAAAATTTTATAACTAAAAAAAAGTTCACTGTAAGATTTTCAAAAATTTTTCTTGCTGAAAATGTATTCTGACATGAATAGATACTATGTATTTAAGGTTCACCTACTATATTATTCTGTTGATATTACTTATAAAGAAGTGAAAAAAAGTTGGATCTATTTCGGTATATTTGTTAATTTAACAAAAACTGAAGCAGTCGTCAGTGCCAGACGGTCTTATCCGTATATTTCAATACTGGTACAACAATCAGGTCAATGTTGTTCGGTGGTCGGGGGCCTACTCAGCTCCTTACAGGTTGGAGTGCGGCGTGAGGCAAGGGGGGTTGACCTCACCTAAGCTCTTCAACCTGTACGTTAATGAGTTGATAGAGACGCTCAGCAGCACGCATGTCGGTTGCCATGTTGGGGATGTGTGCTTGAATAATATCAGCTACGCTGACGACATGGTCCTGCTGAGCGCCTCTGTTTGTGGGTTGTCGAGGCTGATTGGCATTTGTGAAAAATATGCTAAGGAACATGGTTTGCTGTATAACGTCAGTAAAAGTGAGTGCATGGTCTTTCGGGCCAAGAGGTGTCCAGATTACTTAGCAGCAATTAAGCTCAATGGAGTCCTACTTAAGAAAGTTGATACTTTTAAATACCTGGGGCATATATTAACCTCTGACCTGAAAGACGGTGCAGATATTGAAAGGGAGCGTAGGGCGCTGTCTGTTCGTGCGAATATGATAGCCCGCAGATTTGCTCGGTGTACAAGGGACGTCAAAATAACCTTATTTAGAGCGTTTTGTACGTCCTTTTATACTGGCAGTCTGTGGGTGGATTATACGCAGAAGCAGTACAGCGCTCTACGTGTCCAATACAATAACGCATTTAGGGTGCTCTTGGGGCTGCCTCGCTTCTGTAGCGCGTCAGGGATGTTTGCCGAGGCGCGTGTTGATTGTTTCCACACTATAATGCGCAAAAGGTGCACGTCCCTGGTGCGCAGGGTGCGAGGCAGCCGCAATAGTATTCTGAGAGCTTTTTCTGACCGATTTGACTGTCAGTACGTGAACCATTGCTGTATGGTTCATCTGCTGAATAATGTAAAAATATTATTTTAATAAATGTGAGAAATTTAAATGTAATTATTGTAATGTAACTGTATGTATTGTGATGAATTATTATTGATTATTGATTTTTATTATGATAAGTTTAATTCATTCATTTGTATTGTTTGTAATTTATATGGGTGTAAAGGCCTGAAATAAATGATTTATTTATTTATTATTAACGTTAAATTCAACTTCTTGTACGGAAAATCTCTTCGTAAACTTTTTAATTTGCCTATTTACTGTACATATTTGCATATTTTCATTTTTCCTCGAATACTATCATGACTACTCAATGTTACTTAAAGTTTTAAGGTTTTCAAATCAACTTTATACACATAAACTTTACGCATAGTTTAACTTTTCAAGTTTATCCAAGTGGACCTTCTACAATATTTTGTTCTTTGTCACCTAATAAGTATGTCACCTTCGATCATCGCCTTCACAGTATGATATAATGCCAGTTGTCCGCAGAAATATGTGTTACGTAACATACTGATAGCTTTTATATCAGTTTAGTGGACTAGATAATACAAAATTACATATTAAAGCACTTAAGTATTTTAAGTTTTTGAAACCAGGGTTAGAATTTGAATATCTTTGTAGGTCACCATTATATTTAGAGTTTACTTTAGTTAAAATTGCGACATTCCTCAGCTTTGAAAGTTTAATGAGCTTAATATAGGTATACTTATGACGGACTTCAAGAACATTTGTAAGTTACATACATATGGTTACTAGAGTTTACAATTTTATATTTCTCGTATGAGATATAAGTAAAAATGTTATCTTTAGAAGGCAATTAATTGATTTAATAGATGTTAGATAGGTTATTAAAATCCGCACTTAACCTTCCTCATGAATCCCTAACCCAAACCCCAACTATTTACTATCGAAAAACAAGTGAAAATCACTTCAGCATTCTTTATTTATCGCGACAAAAAGATGCTATAGAGAACTTTGTTTTATTCACAATTTATATTAAAAGAGCCATTGCAAGACTTTACGAGCATATCAACTGAAACGTTTGAAGTTGTACCGTATTTCCTGTAGCATCACGTGAAAAATTCACGAAAACAATGCGTTACTGAAATGCTCATTATACCTCAATGATGCTAAAACAATAAACTGGACTATAAAGCTGGTTGTTTTGACGTAAAATCAAGCATGTTTTGCGCACTAAGAATTAGGGAAATGCATTTGTATTTTTTATTTATTTATTTAGGATCTCCAACAAAGGATGTACACATAACATGACATATGTAGTATAAAAAACAATGGGAATAGTGTCGGTGTACTCCTTCACTTATAGGAGACCACAGCATGCACAATATCACTAGCTAACTAATTTACAATATTACAGAAATATCTAAAAATAAAATACAGTTACAAACTAAACACTTATAAACAAAATATACATATACAAACAAGTATTTGGCCCATTTGTGTTGATAGACAGGGTGTATGAACTTTTGGAGTGATTCCAGGAAATTCTAGGGTGTTTCCATCATTTAGGCATGATGGTATTGACAAGTGAAATGTTTGGAATGCCTCTGTTCTGCAAACATTTTGGGCAGAGAGTCTACGACTTCCTATTATATTTCTAGCCTTTTCCCGAACTATGTTGGGGTCGGCTTTCAGTCAAACCGGACCAGCTGAGTGTTTTACATGGAGCGACTGCCTATCTGAGCTCTTCTTCAAGCCAGTTACCCGAGTAGCCAGATATCCTTGGTAAGACTGTCAAACTCTGGTTTCTAACTACTCGTAACGACCAAAGATCTTCAGCTATAGGCTATAGGTATCTACTAGTTAAAGAATTTTTGGATTCCATCCAGTAGTTCCGGAAATTCTTCACAGTTTTCAAATGTTTATTAGTTAAAAACGTCAGCTAAATTAGTATTTAGTTTGTTGACTTAACTTTGAACATCAGCGTGGGTCTTTACAGTTCACCATAAAAGAGAATTTTATAGTACAGTTGACGTCAAATGTTGGAATGCGCTATTTACTTCTACACATCTTTCATGAACTGTACCGAAAAATATTTACATGAAACATACCTACATAAACAAATATGCGGAATGAGACTTTATTGCTTATACTAAATAATGTTTTCGTCAAAAATGTTGTTTATGGAATATATTATTTTACCTGTTAATTTTTGATGTTCGTGTTTTTCATACCATTGTGGGAAGGTCGAGAAGGATAATGCAACACCTAAGGTTGAGTAGGATAAATACAACCTGTATATGTATTTTCGCATCATAAACGTAAAATGTTCAGACATTCCGTAAAAATATTATCAACAACTAAATAATAACAAAAACAGTACAAAATACTGAATAGTTTTAAAAGATTTTATATTTCCATTGATACTTATACAAATCAAATAATTTTATGATTTTACATATTTATTTACATAACTACGTGAGTTGAGAAATATGCAGTTTACTTGTTTCGAAGCTTTTGATGTTTTATTTTGAAGGAAATCGTTAATTAAACCGTGAAATTAGTTATGTTCGGTTTTTAGTGTTTGTTATATGCGCATAGGTAGGTAATCGGAACTCTCGTTATGGTGATTTACCTCATACCTAATATTTTAAAATATTTTCTTTTAATAGGGGTTCTTTACTGAGAACGTATGTATATCTATACTAATATTATAAAGAGGAAAACTTTGTTTGTTTGTTTGGTTGTAATGGATAAACTCAAAAACTACTGGACCGATTTTAAATATTCATTCACCATTAGAAAGCTATATTATCTGCGAGTAACATAGGCTACATTTTATCCCGGTGCGAGCAGTAGCTCCCACGGGACGCGGGTGAAACCGCGGGAAAACGGCTAGTCTTAAAAATAAGTAAGTAGATAAAGCATCAATTATATTTTTAATTAATAGTAATACCTATAATTGTCGTCACAGAACATAAAGCGAGTCGCTTCGTATTTTTAACAAATAACAACCCACCATTTTGAAAAAGAGAACTTAAAGCATTTTTGCCGTGACTAAGAAACTAAGAAATACCAAAAACCGGAAACCATAGTTTAAATAAATAAACGTTTACTTAAACAAAGCCTACACAGTCGTTTATACAGTATGATGTCACGAACAGCCTTCTAAATATAGAGATATATATCGTCATTGTGAATACATACTGTGTGTCGTGCTGTCTATCCTTATAAGGATTTGTGCATTCTTATACAGTGAATTAAGGATATATGTTAGTAGGTATACATATATGTATAGTGGAATAAATAAGTAAGATATTGAGATAAGGCGAGGCAGATGATGCTATAAAATAGATACATACTATATCTTAACTGACTTCCAAAAAAGAGTAGTTCGTCTATGCGTTTATCATACTGTCAGTTGACTTCGATCATATTTGAATTCATCATTTAATCAAATAACTTTCAGAGATTTTTGAGACAAATACAAATTTAAAAGGGATCCTCATATTGTTATTGTCCCTTCGCAAGGCAGCTTAAGAATAACTTAAAAAAATCGATGTGTTGGTTTTACATTACATGATAAACATAACGATAATGTAAGTATTAAGTTTATAATTCGTTTAGAAAGAAAAAGGACAACAAAACACTGAACTTGTCAGCACGTTTAGTTAACAGTCAACTAGGTATCAAATAACATAACAAACAAACGAATAAACATTAAAATCACAGTTTAGTAACATTAATAACAAACTAAGCGTTAATTCCGGACCCATAAACTATAAGTTATGGGCCATAACTCAGTAACTAGGGCACTATTTTGATGAAGGCTAATCAAGGATATAAAAACCGACCAAGTGCGAGTCCAACTCACACACGTAGGGTTCCGTACAAAAACATAAAAACGGTACACGTTTATAGTAGATATGAAAACCCCTTAAAATATTATTTTTTTACCACTTTTCTGTATTTGTTCTATTCTATTCTTGGTTAATGGCAAGTGATTCGTCGTCATAGCGGCAACAGGAATATGTCTTGTAAACAAAGTCAAAGTCAAAAGTTTTGACTTTATGAAACGTCACACTACTTGCACGTTTCCAAATCTTTGGTGTCATAGAAAAGAGCAGGTAAGAAACTCTATAAATAAGATACTCTTTTTTAAAAAGTTATCTGTTACTACATATCTTACTATCATGACTATTCAGGACATACCTCTTGAAGGGACAGATGGACAGCGAAATAATAATAGGGTCCCGTTTTACCCTTTGTGAACGGAACCCTAAAAAGGTTCATGTGCGAGTAATTCTGTAGGTAACTACAATTTTATTCCCACGGTCAAAGAGTTAGTATTTACAGTAAAGTGAACTTAACCTAAAAACGAGTTATGGCCCAGTGTAGCTAATATAACTGTGGGCTGTTGGTTTGCTTGCGATTTAGAGGAAATATAGGTGAAAAGTTTAGGTTGTAACAGAAGAGACGTGAGTAATTATTGTGTGAAAAGTTATTAAATCGCAATGAATATAATACATATTTCTTTAATAATTCAGACACCTTTTGTTACGGAAGCTTTCTGTCAAACTATTTGGTGATTGGAAGTTTATTTTGGAATTGAAGCATATTTTCGAGGTTTCTTTTTATTTTTTAAAAGAAAAAATGTTTACATTGCCACTACAACAAGCTTTTAAAGATTTATATTATCTTCTAACCTACCGAATTATAACAAAGAAAAAAATGTCGACTTGGCTATTTATAATTATGTATACCTACAGCTGTCTATTGGAGTGTGTATCTCCCAGAATCATAATTACACTCAAGTGCAAAAAAAACTGGTCAACCAACTTTGAACATTAAAATTAACAATAATAAAACTAAGTCTTTTGCCAAGTGAAAAAGCATGTAACAGATAATTTTGATTAGCATTTATCCTAGAGAACAGTCTGCTTGCGCCGCTCGCTTCGTAGTTCGATCGTAAGCTAAGAATTAACATTGCTAGTGAAATCAGATATTAACGAATTAGTGCACGATCTGATAGCCGTGGGTTGGCTTTTTAATATTTATTTAAGTAGGTTCTGCTAGGTTCAAAATTAAGAAAAAATATGCAAAATGTAAAAGATATTTTGACTTTTGAGGATCCTGCACAATGTCTGGCTTATTTGGGCTAATAACTAGTTAAGTTTGTAAAAATGACAAAAAAATAATAATATTTGTCCAATAAACCTTAAGACTAAAATAAAGACGTGTCATATATTTTATGAGAACGTTTTAGTAAAGTCTGTACGTAACCTACTTAATCTGAAAATAACTCATTTATTTGATAATCCTTCTCAGTTAAATCAGATGACCTATTTAGATTAAACTTTGTATACTGTAAGACTTTGTTTAATACTCAAAACTATAGGCGTAGTTTAAGATTTATACTAGTTTTGCAGATACATTATATGAACGCAAAAGTTTGCATGTATAGTTTGGAAGTTTGTTCCTCTTTCACGCAAAAACTACTGAATGGATTCTAATGAAACTTGACAGTAATTAGCGCATATATCAAAAAACATATAGCCAACTTTTTATCCTTGTGCAGGAAGTAGTTCCCTCAGGAAACGGGTAAAACAGCAAGTGACGCTAGTATCTTAATACTTCAGGACCAGTTTGTTGCAAAGGAAGGAAATCTCACATCAACTGCTATTAAATAGATATTATTCGAAGGAAAATTATCAATAATTTCATGAACACAGTAAAGCTTTTACTGACTAATAATAAAACTATAAACAAGCTTATAATTTACGATTTATTTATATGAAGATGCGTTTATGCGTACATGGCGGTGCTAACACCGCCATGTTTGTTATCTGTTTCGCAGAAGAACACGAAAACAGTTTAGTGAGTAATTAAAATATTTTTGTTTTGTATGTTTCAAAATGCAAATGTTCCAAAATGCTGGAGGATTATACTTAACTATAAAAGAAAATATAAAAGAACTACATATATGGTACCTATATCATCCTTCAAAAAAAAAGCTTTAAAACTTCCTGAATCACGTATCCATATTTTGTATTATTTTGTTTCCGGAAATCTTAAGTAGGTACTTAAAGTTGCCTTTCTTTATTTACTTCATTAAAATCTTTTGAAGGAAACCGCAAAAAAAATTGACTTACTTACTTTTACACGTGAATGTGTAATAATAATTAACTTTCGTTACTGACCGTACGTAACAGTACAATTTACAATTAAAACAGTCTTTTTTTCTCACGGTTTTTTAGTCTAATGAAACTTTTTTATTTCATACAAATCCCACACTCAAGTATTGTTGGACAGGAAACGCATAATATCTCCTTAAACGTTTTTAATGTTGGCTGTTGACAACCTACTGGCGAGAAAACACTATGACGGAAGTTGTGAAAAGGTCCACTTTGTTCTTAAAAAAAATATAGATAGTAATTTAAAGCCTATGTCCGTTCAGCAATGGAGCACTTTATACAGAACTAGCCTTTCCTGTGTTTCACTCTCGTCCCGTGCCATAAAAAGCAAAATGAAGTCTTCATTAGAATGTAATAAAGAGGATACGTTTTTCTAGGTTTCTACCCTAAAGCCTCCCAAACCATCGATACAATTTGAAAAATTCTTTTACAGTTGGAAAGTTACACTCTTCCCCAGTAACATAGGGTATATTTTTATTCCGCTATGGGCAGTTCTTCCCACTGAAAGCGGGTGAAACCGAGGAAAAGCGGCTAGTAATTCATATACCCTTACATTTTTTTAAAAAGCTAGGCCTTAGAAATGCCCGTTATTAGATCAGTGGGTGCACAACACAATCTTCACCTTCTGCCAATAATCCTGTATGGTGGTGTAAAAGGTCACCAGCTGCAATCAGCCTTCCTACCCACCCACGCATAACCATACATATGTTATGTCAGTATTTAAATAAAGAGGTTTTGCTGCTGGCTGATGACGTCATTTGTCATCTCTTGCTTCCAATACCTGCTTCGTTAAGTTGGTTAGTACCGGCTGTTTCTTACTAGATATAGGACATTTATGGATTTCATTTCAGATTTCAATAACCGATCTATTAGTTTTTTTATGATTGTAGGTTGTATTTTGACATTATGACTTTCAATCTCTAATTGAAAAACCAGGAATGATTTGGTTATTGTAATCCTTAGTAAGTAAAGAACATAACATACGTTTGTATATGAATATGAGTTTAAAAGCAGTCTCAAGATTATTGTATCTGCAATCTTCATAGCTTCTTAAAAACGGAAACACTCATAAACGTACCTGCGCATTTTTGTAGAAAAGCGTAACAGACAATTTGTTTTACGCTCTCAACGAGTTAAAGTGGTTAAAATACACAAATAAACCGTAAATTAACCGTATCAATAGCTCGCTTTAACTTTTACGTGTTTATTTAAGATGCAAATGGCAAGTAATATCTTACGTATGGCCCATACGGTGATCTCACAGTTACATCACACTTTCGCTAACCGTACCGGTTTTCGTCCGATTTCTTTGCGATTGGCAAATTACGAAATTTACGCCTCCAATGTGAGTCGGTTTATTGTGACTTTTTTTTTATTTTTATGTTGGGTCGTTTTTTTGGCAATGCAGTGTATTTTTGCTGATGTCATTTTTATTACTGTCGGTGGATTTTTGAGTTTTGTTTTTTTTAGAGGTTTACTTGGATTTTGGCAAAGAATGTATAGTATCATGATGATTTTTTCGTTTTTATAAAAAATCACCAGACCCAGACTCTTGATCAGGCAGTTTACATAACTTGTAGTAAGTTTTTTTCAACAGTAATTACATAACATACAGGACAGAATATTTTAAGTCATTGTTTTTTTGTATTTTTCATTTCCGAATTCTACATATTATTATTTCAAATCGGGCCTGAAGTTTCTGAGATTAGCTTGGTCAAGCAAACAAACAACTTGCTTCATAAAATTAGTTTAACCACCGCGTATAATCATCGGCAAGGATATTGAGCCCTGACCTTCACCTGCGCAGAAGTGATTTATTGGTTTATTGCCTTAAGTGTTCAGTGCGCAAAGCGATCCCCACTCTTCCGCCGAGAGCTCATTATCCGTGCCGATAACTATAAGTCAACGTAACTAACAAGACTACTACTGGGAAGCATCTAACAACAAATTCAAACTCCGAAACAGAAGCCATATTCTAAAAAAAAGAAACAATCCAAATTCAAAATAACACCACAAACAATAATCACTACAGAATAGAGTAGTTCCTACGAGCGGTTACCGTTGTCCGGTACGGAACGTTCCGGGTCGGTGCGCAGACCATCTGGCTGTCTTCACGACACCTGTTCTTTTTGTCGCTGTTATTTTATCATATCTGTTGTAAATATTAGTTTGGAACAGTACAGGAATATCTATAGATGAGCAAAATACTGTTCATCGTATCTAAGGAAAAAGTCGCGATAACCTTTTACGATATGTATAAGGTATTTACAGCTGTAGGTAGTCTTTTGCTATTTTAGAGATGGTCTAGTCTTAATTGGTTGAAATCTGAGTAGGTATACCTGCAGAATTCGCATAAAGATGTGATGAGATTGAAAAGTTCTGACTTTCAAAGACCTAAATGTGATTTTTAGACCTTACAAAAATGTAACTAGGGCTAGAACAAGTGTGTAGCTTAAGCCGTTCTTTTCCTATAATTTATTTTATGTTACCAATTACAGACAAAAATTTCGTGTTAGTTCTCTCTGAAAAAGATGATATAGCTATGTCGATTGAATGAGCATACTTTCTTTTGATCTAAGGCCATCCTGTGACAGTAGCCATAATGTCAGTAGGTATATCATTGGAATTTGCTACCACGATTCTGATGATAAAGATACGATTAAAATTACAAGTTTCTCCTCATCCTACCTCGAGAAAGGCGTAAGGCCTTGACTTCATTACAGAATGAATCATACGAACAAACATACATACCTACATAGTACAATAAAGAGTGTACTAACAATACATAGAGATGACGTTAAGGCTAACTTTTTTGATGTATGAAGGACGACAGGTCTATAATTATTGTAGGTCTATAGCTTAAGGCTGCAACTGGATAGTTTACATTTAGGATAAAAGAATGTGGGTTCTTAAAATGCTTTTAAGTAGTTTTGTACATTTTTGGGAACTTTATACTTATTTCGGGACGATTTTAGTTTATGATTGACGATTGTTTTCAAGTTTGGCAATATACCTAATTAGTTTGAGTGTAAATTAGCGACGTGATGTGTTTTGGAAACGGCGGTTCTAGAATTTAACCATACATATTTATAACTTATGTAATGTGAATTTTGATTTATTTATTTGTTTGTAAAAATTATGCGGTAAGTATTACATATTAAAAAAAGAAATCGAGAAAACGGTCATTAAAATAAATGAATGTTATGAATAAATAAATACGTTTTTCCTATAATCTCAGACAAGTAAATAATAATAAGCAGAAAGGCTACCAGTTGGTAGTATAAGAAGATATTTAAAATCATTGGTCGTTTATATTACCAAAAAGGTCATCATACACATTGACTACTAATTGTCTCGTGTCTAGTCTATTTTATTTGCATTTTATATTTTGTATAAACATAATCTGTACTATAAATTTGTTTGTTTGCCTCTAAACTAAAGGCTACAAAAAAACTGAAACTTTTACGAAATTATTTAATCAAAAAATTCTATAACAGGTATTATATAGAGGATTAATTTTTTGAATTTCCTCCGAAACTACGAAACCAATTTAAAAATTCTTTCAATGTTGGAAAGGTACCCTGGGAAACGGGTAAAACCGCGAGCAAATAGCTAGTGGTAGTGTTTTATATTTTTATGCTTATATTAGCGTTATGGCTTCATTATTATTCTATCTTTTGCCATACCTGTTTAATATTCTGAAGAGCGACATTAGAAGATTTATATACATACATAATATAGCTTTTTTCAATGGTTTTACTCGGAGTCTGGTAAAATTTGGTTAAGTAAAACCCGGATTTTAAGAAATTTCTGTGTTCGAGATTATCTGGCTCTAGGTACCTAAATTGAATTTAACTAATAACCGTCGTACCACAAAATCGTTTAAACGTCTGTTGAACACTTGTCTAAAAAAAGTCAGATTATGACGTTGAAATAAGTTCCATTTTGCAGTCAGTTTTTTTAGACAAGTGTTCAATAGATGTTTAACTTTTGTAGTAAGGTTGTTATGGTTCACTAAGATAGAGTCAAGTGAGAAGAGTAGGTACGGACAAACAGACATAATAAAATTAATGTAGAAAAAAATAAAATTTTAGTAAAGATTAAATTAGACCGGATTTTAATGCAAAAAACAAATGCATGATGCAAGTTAGTTTCAACATACCTAAGTTTGTAATACTGAATCATAAACTAGATCCTAAGGCCATTGACGCTAAAGTTTCATAATTATTGACAACCCAATGCGAGCGTGCAAATATGATACTTGATAGGCATGGAAACGTGCATCAAGTATCGAATTTTAGCGTACAGGTGCATGTGACAATTATTATGAAAGTTTATGAGCTTAGAGGAGCATTCAATTGTTTATAATTTTTTCAGATTTTTAACCTCAAGATAGGAAAGTTCAATAAAGAAATCATTCAATTTGAAAGAGTATAGGATTATCTAAATATCTATTTATCTGCTGTCATAGACCATACCTACTCATAATGTGCAGTCATAAGAAAATAATTAAGTTTTTACAAAAACAAAGCGATAAAGATATTGTTCAAATATTTCAGTTTAGAACAATATTTTGAACACGGACCATGACCCGAATGTTTTAATGAGTTCATATTAAAAGAACATCAAACAACTTTGAATCAAAATTAACATCTCACATGATCGTAAGTCGTAAACAGAGTAATAATAACGACGAAACATAGTTATTTCAACAATTTACAACCACGCATAAAGTTTAAAACGATCATTTTGTTACACATTAACTAAGGCATGCCAATAATACGCAAAACTTTAGCAATATCCACGAAAACACGAAACCTGTATCGATAAAAATTGTGAAAGAATCGACTTAAAATAAATCGATTACATTATCGTATAGTATCGTTACAAAACACGAGAGTATTGAAAACAAAAGGAACGTTTCGGAAATCAATAGGCTCACCTTGATAATCCGTTTATTTTGACAGCTGGTGCACGTCAACAAAGAAAACAATAGTTTGCACTTGTCCACTTCTAGTACTTACTAACTCTATGAAAAAAAAACAACCCTACACAAATAGGCACGTCACTACAGCATTTTGAACACAACATTCGAACTGAACAATTTTGAATTTCGATTTTGGAACACTGTTCACTTTTCGTTTGTTTCGTTGTTAAAATTTAAGTTTGGAACGCGTCGCGGCATGCGCCCGCGTCGTCGTTGTACACAACACTGAGTTCGCGTAGCCGCCATTTTCTCGGCAAATGGTGGGAGAAGGCACCGAAATAGGAAATAAATGGAAAAAGAAGGCTGTATGGGTAGGTTGGCGTGCGCTACTCATTTAGAAAAAAAAAACAGGATGTTTAACCTTACTGATGTGCAGAAAATTGAGACGCCACCTTTAAAGTATATTTTTTAATACAAGACGATATCCATGGTAAGACTGACAGACTTTCTGGCTTCTGATTAGTCGCAGCAGCTGCAGAAAATGTACAAATGACAGCTTTGTCAGACTCAAAGCATATATACATAGATTATAGCTGTTTCCTGTGAAAATTATTTACGCACCTTACGTAATAATTTTCCAAATTGGCTGACTAGATCCAGAGATATTCACAACGTCACAAACTTTACTTCTTTTGTTTAGATAAATGGTCACATCCACAACACAACCTTGATCAACGAATCTATGCGGCTGCTAAGTGGTAATCCTAATTATACTGTCACGTGAAAGAATGCACCTACGGGATAAGTATTATTTTGACGATTCTATATTACTCACGCAGACGAAGTTGCGGGCAACAGCTAGTTTTTTAATAAAACTTAAAGGATGGGAGGCTTTTATTCTAGAAGTTCGTTTTGCCACTGTCTTCGTTACCGTATTCTTAAGATGCTGGATTTTTCTGTGTCTAAATAAAAGAATATATCACAAACCTAAGCCTTAAAAAACGCATAGTCCTTTTTAAAACTCCCTGATTTTCAGTAAATCACTTCCCCACACATTGTCAAAAAGTAGCCATTTGTTATTTCTGATAACCTATACTTCCTAACTGCCTTTTATTTCATCAAAATGTTTTGTTGTGAAAGAGTAAAGCAGAACCACATCCTTCCTAGCAATCTTTCGCTTTATAATATTAGTAAGGATGTCTTCCTCCAGGATCGTCGAAGGTCACAATCAAGCTAATCTGCCGGTGCGTTATTTTAATTAATTTTCGCATTAATGTTCGATAACATGTTTTGTTCAAAGGTGGAAAGGCCACGCGGCCTTGAAGTAATTCCAATTAACCAGACGCAAGATGCCTTAATACTGAATACCGATTATTTCCTTAATAATTTATAGAAAACTAGCGGTTCTCCGCGGTTTTACCTGCTTCACGAGGGATCTACTTCCTGAACCTGGGTAAAAAGTAGCATAAAAAGTTCCATTAAAATATATTTAGTAGTTTTTGCAGCAAGATTAAGAAACTTTTATTGTAACTTTGGCATTTTAAAATATTAGTGTAATGATATCCATTAAACCCATCATTGGTTCAGTGGGCTTCTAGAACATAGTAAAAGAGTACCTGTAATGTAATTTTATTTTGAAATGACAGTTCAGACGATGCATACAAGTTTCCAAGAATGTGTTCAAGTATCAAAAGTCGTGGTCTCCTAATGGGTAAAGAACCAACCTCTCGAGTATGAGGCTGTGGGTTCGATTCCATTCAGGGAAGTACCAATGCAGCTTTTCTAAGTTTGTATACTGTACTGTTCAAATATATCTTGAACACCAATGGCTGATAAAAAGGTGAAGGAAAACATCTTGAGGAAACCTGGATTATTTAGTCTGAAATCACCAACCCGCATTGAGCAAGCGTAGTGATAAATGCTCAATCCTTCTCCGTGTGAGAGGAGGCCGCAGCCCAGCAGTGGGACGATCAAAAGGCTGTAACAGTTACAACAGTATACAAGTGAGAACCCCTTTGTCGCGTAGCTTGTATTTTTGGCACAGGACCGACCGAGCTACTACGAGTCTTTTTGTAGTAAAGAGTGGTCTTAGAATGTAGCTTTTCTACCTAGAAAGAAACATACTCTTTGCAAGATTAACAATAAAATTGTACAGTATAAGAAAAGCAATGTCATTAAGGTCATCTTGGTAAGCATTAAATATAATTATCAGGTAAAATATAACCGCAATGGATTTGTCATTATGGTTTTGTTCACCTACCTACCTATAAAGAATGTCAGTAAAGTACAGTCGGCGACAAGGTGAAAGATTAGAAGTTATGATTGTAAGTAATAAGTAGTCCTAAGAGCACGTTTTGCTATAATTTTCTATGTACTTATTCAAATAAAAATACATTCCTGCGACTACGATTGGATTAACTTTCGGTGGGTTCGTGCATTTCAGCATTAAAATTCCTTCTCCTCAGTCTGACAAATAGGTACAATGCTGAAAATCGCGAAATACAGTACGGTACTGCCAAGCGTGATTTAATCGCGCACAAACATACATTATACTTACAGGTCAAACCGAGAATCATCTTTTTTAAGTCGATTAAATAATACCATAATTTTTACGCTGACTGTACGTTACTGAATGACATCTCTTTTATAAGTAGGTTCACTTTATTCACGATACTAATAGCATTTTATTGTGGTGAAAGTATTTTTTACCCCGTTTTAAGTTTATCAACTATTTTTCATTCGGTATAATAAGGTTTCAGGAGAGAAAGTTGTACTCTTAAAACTCTTAAAACTTCTCGAACCAAGAAGAATAAAACAATAATAGAATAAAGAAGAATAAAATAAGAATAGAATACAGAATATTTAAACCGCCATTAAAGGAGCTCAGACCTAAGTTGACCTAAGTTGGTACTTTGTATTAGCATCAAATATGAATAGGTACTATATTCTACCTGCAGTTCCACCCACTTCCCCAGAAAACAGCTTTCTGACCCCGGATAAACAATCATTATTGCTTTTACAGAACTTCCAGGTCAGGCAAGTACCACTTTTATATGGCAAGTTAAACTGTAGGTTCCGGCTGTCATTGAACGTCCCTGGCAGTCGTTACGGGTAGTCAGGTCCCTTATGTGGAGGCAAAACTGAGAGAAAAAGTTAGCATAACTTATTAATAGAAAACAACAAACTCAAATTCGAAAGCTTCAAGATCTAAAACCTTGAACTTTTGCAAGAAACGGTAAGTTGTCGATCGTTTGCGCGATAACATTCACTTACACGTTCCAGTTTTGCACTATCTCTGGTATCATAATCCTATTATTATTTAGGTATAATGGTTATAAGAGCTACTGCTGAGTAAGAAATAATACTAGCTTCTACCCGAGGTTTCTCTCGAAATGCTTAATGCAACTTCCATCATTTGGTTCCTAGCAAAATATTTTGAGCATCATATTATACGCAGAAAATTTCCATAAAATCGTAAGGCGTATAGCAATTTTTAAAACAAATATTTGTGTCAGAACACAACCAAGGAAACGATGGATGGATTGTGTGAAAATTAACATGGCTAGAAAGAATGTTGCTTGTAAGATGACGGCCGATAGAAGAATATGGAAGAAGAAAACATGCTGCGACGACTTTAAATGAAATTGGGATAAGGACAGGAGGATGATGATGATGCATATCAATATAAAGAAGTAGGCAGACATATTATTTGAGACCGTTTTTTTTAGGGTTAATGTATGCTAATGTACAGTAAACTTTATCTTTTTCATTGATTTTGTAGGTTAAAATCATCAATCAGTAGCAATGAACTGAACCAAAAATGCTACTACTGCATCCAATGCGGGTTGTCATTTGCAATACGGGATATTTTCATAGAGGAAAATATTCAGGGATGGCCCGTGATAAATTAACATAGGTAAAGAAGATAAAGATTTAGGAAGTTTGAAAGATCATGGGCGCCTTCTGTCAAACAGTGACATAGAATCAAGGAGGAAGAAAAGATAGCGGAGATGCCATAAGGAAGGTAGGTAAAGCGCCTTCTTGTAGGTCAAGCACCGTATGTTACGCGTGATCAGTTACTTTCGGGTTCCTTGTCAAATAAAAACCAATCTGTTAAAGATTGGTCTTGATTGATTGGTAATTTTTCGGAAAAGCCCATGGGACGCAGGCAAAACCGCTTTAGTAATTATTATGTTTCAACCCTGTTAAATATGACTTGAACATTTACATAACGCCATGTACATTATGTCAGTTGAAAGTTATCTTAGTAGTCGTATTATACAGCTGACAGATGCTGGTTTTACAAAATTAAAGGAAAAATAGTTATAATCATGGTTTTAGTGAAATTGATTAATGTTTTGTTACTTATGTTATTTGTTCAATCTATCAGTGCTGGTGAATTTGAAGATATTGATGATTGTAAGTATTTAAGAAATGATTTATTTAACTAGATGTTTCTCGTAGTTTTGCTCAAATAGAGACTGTTGATTTTCTATTGTCTTATAATTCATCATCATCATCAGCCTTTTTATCGTCCCACTTGGCGCAGGCATCCTCTTACACCACGCTTGCTCAATGCAGATGGTGATTTCATACTACATAGTCCAGGTTTCCTCGAAATGTTTGCCTTCATCTTTAATCAGTCATTGGTTTCGAAGTTCATACACACTTATAAAGGTTGTTTTGGAATCGAAGCCACACCCATAGTATCTACTTGAGAGGGTGGATTTACCCACTAGGACTCCATGACTTGCCGGCAAACAAAACAGGAAGAAGCTAGCATTCATTAAGTATAATAAAACCTCGTGATCATCGAATATGATGACTGTCAATGACCATCATCAATGACAACCAATGCTCCAAATTGTGTTCACTAAGTCACTTTAAATTATACAATAATTTACTTTTTTACGTCACATACCTGCAAAAACATAGTTTGATTCGAAGTAAGTATATTTTAATAACTATATTTTAGTTAAGTACTACCCGTTTCCCGTGGTTTCATCCGTGGGCCGAGCGCACTATTTTCCGTATCCGTGTAAATATTCTTTCTCGTATTCAAGACTACCCTGTGTTTCGGATGGCATGTTAAACTGTAGGTCCCGGCTGTCATTGAACATCCTTGGCAGTCGTTACGGGTAGTCAGAAGCCAGTAAGTCTGACACCAGTCTATCCATCCAAGGGGTATCGGGTTGCTCGGGTAACTGGATTGAGGAGGTCAGATAGGCAGTCGCTTCTTGTAAAGCACTGGTACTCAGCTGAATCCGGTTAGACTGGAAGCCGACCCCAACATGATTGGCAAAAGGCTCGGAGGATGATGATGATGATGATGTATTCAAGACTATCCTGGTTCAATAATTTTTACGAGACTGTGCGACAGACAGATAGTTATTTTGATTAAAAAAAAAAATAGGATTTAAAAAGAGCAGGATAAGACGACCTTTCAAGTCAGCAGTATTAAAAATAATACAGCATAACTACCTGTACAACGACAACTAAACAACAGAAGTTATTAATATCTCCGAGTAAACAAGTGTTCATTAAATGGTCATACGCTATGCAAGTTATTAAATTGTATTTTGGTAAATAATACCTTCCTGCCTACCTATAGTACGACGACTTTAAAAACGACCTCTGTTCCATTTGATCAAAAGACAAACGAATATCTAAATAAATGAAATTGAAATTCCAAATACTTACGCACACTGCACTCTAAAGAGTAGGCCGATAGTTGAGCCGATGGTTTTCAAAAATGTTCTTTAAAGAAAATCCTGATTCCAATCAGTTTTCAGTCGGTCTGATACCCGTTACTTAAATACATGATCTTTGTTATGTGCGTACTGCCATTCATCTTCATACTGATTTCTGAGTTCAAACTAACTAACGGCCGGCTAAAAGTTTTCAGTGTGCGGTACTCTAAAAGAATGACGCCCTGAAACAAAATAGTAGAATAATCTATGAATATTATCGTCTTATCAGGACATATTCATCTCTATAATTGTTATGTTAGTGCACAACAAAACTATACACTATTGTATCACAACAAAAAAACCTAAAGATATAATTTATCAAGAACAAGGTGACTTTATCAGCGTTTTAACTGGACTTGTACAGTCATACAAAATGTATTTTTCATCCTTCTGTTGACAATGAGCACTTGGTAACCGACTTTACACGTTTCGCGACGTTTTTTCCCAAAAATATTCGGAAAAATATATTTTTTTGTTTATTATGTACCGTGTTTGTTTGTTTGTGATGGTGCTTGTTTGTGAGTCTGTTTGTATGTATAGTTCTAAAGCTTTGGAGGGATATCCTGCGGGATATCTGGCTGATTGTAAGTAGCTAGATAAGTTATTTTTTGTTTGATCGTTGAAAATACTAACCGATGAGTTAGGTATTTATTTACATATATAGTTTATTTATGGAAGTACCTATGTACTGAAAGTTTTTAAATTCTAAAATTAGATTTTTATCAGAATGTCGAATTAATTATTTTTAGCCTCCGTAAAGTTAAATAAATACTCGGTCTATAACGTTAAATCACGTTTTTAATCTATTCTTAATCTTCATTTAATAATTCGGTGTTACGAACCTGATAATTATTCAATGCAGTATATTATCATATTTAATGGCGCAAAAACCAGTAGTCCTCAAAACTGTAACATTCAAGATTATCCTCATTCTTATCCTTAGCTTACAAATGTGCACATTGCTACATTGCTACTTTAGGTTTTCTTAATAAAGAGTTTTCATCATCATAGGTTGTAACCTGGAAATAGTCATAGTATTCGGGCTATCAATGATTTTGCAAAAATAATTAGAGTAAGTATTTCTTTATAGATTGGAGTTATTTTCTCTCAAAAATCAGTTTCAATCGGTCGAATATTTTTATGAATGTTGATTCTCAATCAATCAAAGTTTGTGGGATTTACATGGATATTTTGACATGGTTGATTTAAGTAAACCCTTCAATGCAGTATTCGTCACCTTTCTTCCAAGCAAGGTGTGTTCTGTTTACGATAGCCACCTCAAAATGACGTGTAGGAACATTATTTGTTTTGAACACAAAAGAAAATTAATATTTGTTGTTTGATAAACTTTCAAGGATCGGAATTTTTACTGAAGGAGTTACAAGGTTTTGTTGGTCAACAGTGCGATTTTTGGATGTATAGAACACTTTTTTTATTAAAATACCACATCGTATGGACCAAAAGGAATCTATAGTTTGTGTAATAAAAAATCTTGATGCCATAGAATGCAAACTTTTAGTCGGACGATAGTTCGATCGGACTCCTAATTAGTATGGCGAGGACATGTAGGGGAATGGGCACTCCTTTAGAATCTACACTATCTCTGAATAAAAAATACTATATTTTATCCAGTTTCTCGGGCTAGCTTATGTAAATAGCTAGTTTTGTACTAAAATAAACTCTATCTTTCCCAGGTCCCGGAACAACAACGCCCCAACCCATACCACTCTCAGACCTAAAATACCTGACAATATCAGTGCAGACAAAAGGGAACATCTTATGGCCGAAACCCAAGTACAATTACTATCAAATGAAGGAGCTAGCCAAAGACCCCCATATCGACTTTAAGAAGAAAACTGTCATGTACGTGGGGGGGTTTCTTGATCATCCTCAGTTGCCTTTTGCTATGACAGCTGGAGCGGTTTATAAGAGGATGGGGTATAATGTTTTCTTGTTGGATACTAATAGGTTTACGACTGTTGCTTATCCCGTGTAAGTAATTGATATATTCTGTTTTTTATTATTTTTTATATAGAGGTCTATATCTAGAATATAAAGAAGCCTATCTCCGCCTCCAGAGACCACCTAACTTCAATTTTTCCCAAACGGTTCAGTCGCTCGAGCTTGAAAACATTACAAAGAAACATAAGTTTAGGTTCTTTCACATTTGAAATATTAAGTAAGATGAGACTAAATTACTAACAATTGATATTACAATTCACTGTTGTTATTTACTTATAGAGCTAATGGTTTTAGGAGGTACATAGTTACATACAGTATGTATTGAGATCTCGTCAAATCTTATCATCGTGTGAAACAAGATTCATGACAGGTTCCTGCCGTTAACCGATTTTTTCTCTATTTCAGAGCTGCAAGCAATATGCGGACCATAGGAAAACACGTCGCCGAAATGCTTGCCACCCTCAACAAATATGGGTTAAACCCTCAATATTTAGAACTCGTTGGTCTCAGCCTAGGAGCCCACACCATAAGCTTCATAGCCAAAAACTACAGACTCCAAACGGGCATGAATATTTCTAGGTTAACAGGCTTAGACCCCTCTGGTCCATGTTTCAGAAATTTAGGACCAGAGGACCGGTTGGACCAGACTGATGCTGACTTTGTTGATGTGGTCGAAACTAATATTGACGGGTACGGAATGGCGGCACCCGTCGGCCATGTTAATTTTTACGTCAATGGCGGGGAATTTCAACCGGGAGATTTCTTTTGGGTTCCTTGTGAAGTTATTTGCAGCCATATAAGGTCTTTTACTATTTGGATAGCGGCTTTAATGAACCCTAACAGTTTTATAGCCATGAAATGTGATTCCGTTCAAGAGGCGAGAGACAAAGATTGTTACGATAAGAATCCTGTTGTAACGAACCTTTTGGGACCAAATACTGATAGGAATGTACAGGGAATATTTTATCTGGCTACTCAAAATAATTTTCCCTATTTCTTGGGCTTGAAAGGTTTGGAAAAGGACTATGAATTCTTTGACTCGAAACTGAATTTGTACAAAAAGACGAGCTGGTCCTTTTTTTGAAGACCGCGCTGGTTCACGGAATAAATAAATAAAAAAAACTTTATTTCTAAAACCTTTCTTTATTTAAATAGTATAAATTATTTATTCTCTTACCAATGAAGGTGAAAAGTTATAAAATCTGAAGGTGCCTAAAACCGAACTTTACATTCTTACTAGCGCCATCTGTAGCAATCATATTGTATTTTCAGCGGTGACTTTACCTTTGATTGCTCGCCCTCGTACCATGACGTTTGGAAGCACCAATGAAAACGTTGCATATCACGTGATGCGTATGGTTCAACTGAATGCTGATAGATGTCGTTTTACTTTACTTGAGTTGTGTTTTCAATAGATGGCGGTGTCAGCGCTTTGGTTGACCAGGACATCTTTGAGTAGGTAGCTTTGGTATTTACTTTTATCCAGTGGAAAAGCATGTATGTATAGAGCTTGAACATTTACCATATAAACAATACAACATGAAACATACACATCACTTTAAGATGTACAGATTAATGTAAGCATATTATGCTGTGACAAGGTAGATATTTAATACTTATCTACATTATATTGAACTAGTAATTGCCATTTTCTTAACTTGCACATTTCTGACAGTAGTTTTCCTTCATCATCCCCATCCTCCGAGCCTTTTTCCAATCCTGTTGGGGTCGGCGTCCAGTCTAACCGGATTCAGCTGAGTACCAGCGATTTACAAGAAGCGACTGCCTGTCTGACCTTCTCAACCCAGTTACCCGGGCAACCCGATACCCCTTGGTTAGACTGGTGTCAGACTTACTGACAGTAGTCTCCTTGGTAGTAAATAATATAGGATTTTTATAAGTTTTCGGATGAAAGGACGAGGACCAATGCATAGTAAATCGTCCTTTCATCTGAAAACTTAAATTTTTTTATCCAACTAGTAACAAAGATCCATCGCTATTCAGGACCTTTTAAACATTCGTAATTAAGTACCTACTATAATAATCCCTGCATTTCAACAGATTTTTTTTCCATCAAACAAAGGTTAAGCTTCCTTATTTTCGAGGTCAACCCTGTCCTGCAAAGTGCATTGTGTACCCACCAGCTGTTTACCTGACCCTTTGTGTCCATTAGATTTAACCCTCGTAATTATGCAATGTCAATAATAGGGGTCATATTGTCCGAAGTTAACCCTTCAGTGTTCAGTTTTGCGCGCGGATTTTAATGCGAATTTTAAGTTGAAATTTTAGGGTTAGGTGGTATTTTTAGGTTGGTATGAATTTTTAGCTTTTTTTTTATTAGGAAATGGACTTGATATTGAATCTTTCTATCTTGTGCTTACTTTTGGACATAAGTAAATAAATGACCATATATTATTTATTTTATACAAATTTTATTGCATTTATAGTGAAAGAAAAAGACTGCCTCTCAATCTATTTTCAGAATATTTTTTATAGCGTTTATGCAATGGCACCTTTAATCTACCATTATTTTATCAGTTTATCTTTTAGTCACACAAACAAACATGGGTATAACTTTTTACATACACAAAACTCTTCAACGAAACCTGCACACAAAATTCAACCTTCTCATAAAGAGTATAAGGTCTAATATCCTTCATATATTTACACGAAACAATAGACAATTTACGCCTGAATTGCGTAGGGTCAGTAAAGGAATTCTAATAAAGAACTCAGTACAATTGATAGTTTTTTTCAGTTTCTAATGGACACCTGGCCCTTATTTGAATATAATTATTATTCTGCTGACCGTATTTAGGGTCCCTTTGTATGGATATTATTTTTAGTGGTCTTTTGTTAATTAGCTGACATGACGGTACCCTGCCCATCCTAAATTAGATGCGGGATGAAGATATTATTATCTAAATTCTAAAGGGATTTTGTAATCCGTAGTGTTTGCATGCGTTAGAAGAAGTATTGTTAAATAATTGCACAGGCGATTATTTGATAAGCCACCGCAAAGGAATCTGACCAAAGTGAATGTACTTTCAGGTATGGAAACTTATTGCTTTAATCACACACTAATATTAGGTAATTAGAAGCTCATGTATTGAAAAAAGCTGTAAGATACTTTTTAACCCGGTGTGCTGAGTAGTTCCTAAATGATGTAGGTGATATCGTCAAAAACTAGATAAATAAAAAGGCATTAGATACTTACTAGATATCTCGCCAAAAACAACTTATTCATATTTTTCAATTAGACATAGACATAGAGTTCCATCCTTTTTAAACTAGCAATTTCCTAGATTCTCCCGATCATTAAGCCTTATTAAAAGCTCGCTTTACAATAATGACAAACAAACTAATTACCATATAGGTAAGTTAACCAGTAATAGCACTTACCATAACCTCTTTACATGCGCAATTTACAATTTTAAATAACTTTCTTTGTTCGAAAACTTGAAAAAAAAACAACTTTTTTAAATAATCGCTCGTTTAATTTTCAGCCTATTGCAATAAGCAGGTGTAATGTGATGTCAAGGCTTTGTGTGGTTTTTGTATCGATTTCTTAATTGATTTGAATCGATATTGTAAGTACCTACTAGTAACTTGTTGATTGTAAATATATTTGATCCATTCTGAAAATCTGTTATTGTGAAATGCTGCGTTTGTTACAGAAAGCTATAGATGAAATAGATTTATTTTTCGAGAGTAAAAATCTGAATTGGTTACCTAGTCAAAATTTTGTCGTCGGTTTAACTTTCAGGTATAAGCAGGTACCAATACTTCTTCTATTTAGATTCCAATTGTAGGTACTCATCAATGTATATAATGTTGTGGAATCAGCAATAAATTATCATAATTCATGATAATCAAAATCTTAGTTACTTACTCCAATTTTTCATTATGTAAGTAGGTATTTGGAAAAACCTTTAAAAATGTATCTATTTTAGATCCACTTACAGCCTAAAACATTAACCGTCTTACCACAAAAACTTTTAAACGTCAGTTTATGCCTTGTCTAAAAAAATGTCAAATTATGACGTTGACATATAGTTCATTTTGCAGCCAAAAAGGAGATTGGGCAAGAATGTATGAAGTTTGGTCCAAATGTCCACCACGAACGAGACCTATATAATTAAATAGTCCACTTAATTTAGAGCAACTTTTACTAAGAAAGTAAAAAAAAAACAATGCCAAAAAAAAGTTATAGCCAAAAATGTATTCTTAATTTTCGGTACTTTTTGTATGTTATCATTATTATTTTTTATTTTATTCCACTTCCATTTCCGAACTTTATCTAAAACTAAGATGAGTAAGACACATTTGCATATAACCAACCCAGTTTTTGCCCGATGGATGTACGAATCACTAACCAATTGAGGCACCAGAAGTGCTTGAATATACTCAGTGGTGCCTGGATCTAAGAAAGAAAGTTCGATGTAACTGGTGGTGTCTTCTCTCTAATATGAACCATTCTATTTTGTCAGAAGTCACAGAAAGTACGAAAATCGAACATCACGAAAAGTAATTGAAAAAATGAAATTGATTAAATCTATAAAATGTTTTATTTGATTTTGCTATAACTTTTTTCTGGCATTATATTTTTTTTTACTTTCATAACAAAAAATGTTCTATATTTAACGGGCTATCTAGCCATATAGGTCTCGTTCGTGGTGGACATTTGGACCGGAATCGCCCATTGTCCTTTATTAGACAAGTGTAAAACAGGGTTTAAAGTTTTTGTAGTAAGGCCATAAATACTTACAAAATAAAATTTCCCCAATACGCGTAGACAGCTGCTTACTACCAAAGACTTCAAAAAGGCTTTCCAAAGACAAGTGCTCTTGCTGTTAATCTATGCACTAGACGTGTCTAAGCATCGGATCAATTTGCCATCGACTTCAAAAGCCGGGGCACGCATATCTTAGCCTTTGAGAAGACTTTAGGCTTTTTTTAAAGCTGCTTTAGGAATTTTTGGTTGTCTGTAGAACGGAGTGGGAATTTGCTTGTCTCCTGTTTATAATTGAGACAAACCTAAGTGGTAAAATTTTAACACTATTATTATTAAGGTATTTGTCTTATTGCTAAAATGCTGAAGTTGATATTTTGTTGTTGACGTTTTCATGTTGTAGTTAGTTATTTTACAAAATTATTTTTACAAAAATATAGCCTTTCTAATATAAATGATAGATTAAAGAACTCTTCGTGGCGTTGCTACCATAGTTTTTATGGTAAAAATCATCAGACTTTTAGTGTCTAAAACTCACCTTTCTTCCTTCCGGAACTCTCAGTATACCAGGACCACGATTACTCTTTGGAACAATCATCGCTATGCTATCCAACTCGTCCTAATATTTACATTAACAACACCTTACATTAACGAGTAACTTTAGTTTAATACATTCAATACTTAACTACATACATGGTTACTATAGACAGAACAAAACATACCATTATTATAATGTAACCAAAGACAACTGGTACATAAACAAGAAAGCACTTAGAAATGAACAAAAAACCATTAACTACATTCTCTATGTCCTTTCACAATTATAATAACTTAAGTAGTAAAATATAACGAGTTAATTTTGTATTCATAAACTACTGATAGCAGGCAGATGTTACAGAGAAAGTTATTTAAGTTGCAAGTAATTTTAACAAGGCTTACCATTGTTTTAAAAATGTGGAATAAATAATGTCATATACATTGTATAGGCACATGGTTTAGGCATGTAGGGGAATGAGGATCATGTTGAGGAAGCATTTGGAAGGTTTTGAGTATTAACGTGGATGAATATCCTAGAGAAACTATAGAGGAAGGAGACAACTTTAAAGGTGTATCAAGCTCCTCGGGTCCCTTGGTTGTGGAGGTCAAACTGCTCTATGTAAACCATTGATACACAGCTGCATCTGATTACAGTGGAAGACGGTTCTGATATAATAATTTTACCAGTAACGACAACCACGCTTGCTACCATTGGACCTATTGTGCTGAAACTGTTTCAAAAGTAGATGTATGTAGCACATCTTTACAATCTTTTATATTTTGTCAATTATTTATGCAATCTTGTATTTTCTCGAAGCCAAAAACTTAACAAGAATCTGAAAAGTCAAAAACAACACACCGCAGTTGGTAAAAAAAGGAAAAACACTCAAATACCCATAAGATACGTTAAAAGTAGCCGCTTAAAATCCAGTTTATTATCCCTTAGATGTTCACACAAACAAATAAAATCGATACTTTATTACTTTAACAACCAATCGTTACGAATCGAAACAATTTAACCGATATAATATATAGCTTACACTCTATTTAAAATTCATAGGGCTTAACATTATAATTTGATATCAGAAAATAAATTAACAATTGAACATATATTATAATCATCAAATAATTTAAAAATTCCAACCGATCATTCGAGCAGATCTAATGCGATTCCCATAGAATCGATTAGACACATGCTTTCACGTCACTAATGAAGCTTCATCTATTTTTTTGTAATCGATTAATTGATATTTAGTTGTCGATATGTAGATTGGAGACAACCGGCCTGAGGAATTAGCAAGTACTTTGTATATGTAGTTAGATAGGAAACAGAGAAAATGTCTAACATATTTTATTTGTAGTAACAATAGGTACGGCAGGCTAGTATTTGAAATAGGGCTTTTAGTCGCACAAATTTGTGTGAATCATTTATATGTCTAAGTCTGGCTTTCCCATGTGGGATAATCATAGCACCTCGACCAATCTGCTTTTAGACCGATGCTAGGTCGTAGTGCATATGTGTCTTGTACCTAATGCTTGCGTATACCATACCCGTAGGTAGGTTGTTACAGCCTTTTCAACTTCCCACTGCTGGGCACAGGCCTCCTCTCACACGGAGAAGGACTGAGCATTAATGACCACACTTGCTCAATGCGGGTTGGTGATTTCAGACTTAATAGTCCAGTTTTCCTCAAGATGTTTTCCTTCACCATTTTATCACCCATTGGTGCCCAACATATACTTAGAAAGTACACACAAACTTAGAAAAGTTGCATTGCATGGTGACAATAATTATCAGAATTCAATTGTTTCTACCACAATCACCACGACTTTTTTTCCAATCTTGACCTGAAGACCACAATCTCTTAAAACCAGCCAGCAACATCAAAATTCAAACCCTAGAAAAGCCGTATATTTATATAAGCCGAAGGTAAGAAACATAGGAGTTATACGAACCTGGTTGAGGGTAGCTCGTTCTGCGCACTTAGCTCTATTATACACGGGGTGCTGCACCCCTCACAAAAAGAAACAAGCCTATGGCATACAGGGTGTCTGTGTGATGCGATGGTGTAGTCTTGATAGTTGAAGGTTTCTTGGTAAGGTGTAAAATTCTGCCGGGGCTGCGGAATTGTTCGAAAGAGTTACCGCGGCCCTAGTACATAAGGGACTTAAGAGGGAACATGGTGGGTTTTAGTCAGATAATATAAAATGAACAGTAAGAGTCTGATACTGCCTCACGCTGCACCCAAAGAGGGAGGATCATTTAATGATTTTCGACTAAAAAAAGATACTAAAGCCTTTTGATTTGGCTACAATCTGATGTGGCAACTGGTCCTGTGGCGGATGTCATCCTTACATCATTGACAGCTATTAAGTAGCTAGAACCTAGAAAGTCTGATACAGTCTGCTATGGATATCTGATCAGCATTACCAGAAGATATTCTGTTCCTTGTTCAGTTGATGCCAGAAGCCAGCATAGTGGAAAAAAATGTACATATCTACATGAGTAGGTACAATTTTAAAGAATCCTAAAATGCTGTAGTACAGTTCGCTTTAAACTCAAAACCATACATACTTTCAGAAATTTACCAACTACCAAAAATCCCAAGTATCAAGAATTTCAACCCCACTACAGAATCCCGTTGTTAATAAGGAAAAGAGTAGGTACACAAGGGATCTTGCGAGCGTCGGCCCGTTGGGGAGACGGCCGCGGTTCAAATTTTCTTTTTCACTGGGTTTTTGACGCAGCGGCTTTTATTTATATATAACTGGATCTTTTTTGTGGATCCAACCTGTGTGGTGGATTAAAAGGCTTTTTTTTTAATGTGGTGATTGAAATGTTTGGTCTTAGATTTTGATGGAGTATAGATTTAAGAGTGGTAGCTAGGTGATCTTCTGGAAGGGTTTAAATAATGAAAACTAATTTATTGTTATTTAAATATTTGTTGTTGTCAATTTGATGTCATCTCTTAAAATCTTTTCTTTATCATCTTACTGGTCTAGGATTGTTGGTAACTAAGAATTGACAACATAATAGATTAAAGATGATAAGGCTAACGACTTCTCTGTTTGCTTGAACGGAAATTATTGCATAGATAGCTAGAATCGGGATGTGGAAAATGGTTTCCTGGGATGTGGATGAATTGCAGAGAACAGCTTATATAATTCGGAAGTACACGTTAATCTAATCTTTAAGGGTCCATGGCAAATAGCCTAGTCCTTTATAATTCTGTTCCATGTACTTAATCAGAATCACTGTGTTAAAAGTTCATGTTTCGAGTAAGATTTATAAGATACACATACCTATACCTGCCTACACATATGACACTCTTAAAAGACATGCTTCCAAGAAACAACTTCATACAAAGAAAATACCAAAAAACCCCATTTTAAGGTGGCAAGAAACCCCTACTTTTTAACACACGAACGAATACTTACACAGGGGGGATATTTAGCATTTTCTTTTACTTTAAAACCCTTTGAAATGTAAAGGGGTTCTTAAGGAAATACCCCTGTCCACGGGTTTTTCGTTTGGGAAACCATAGAGGTGGATAAGCAATGTGTCTGAAACTTTTTCAAAGACTTTGGTACCTTTTTCAAAGTTCTTTGAAGTTTTTGTTGGGTTTGCTGTTCTTTTTTTGGGTTGGTAAGGGTGATTTTGTTGAGAAAAAATATTTTCAAAAAACGTTTAAGAAATAGTGGCTAGGTTTCCCCTTACATTGAAAGGCATGCAGCGATGTAGGAAATTCAGTCAAACCCTCAAAATGTTCAATAGTTTGTAAGTGAGAAAATATTTGTTTTGTAGATTTCCCTAATGTTTATTACATGTATTTTTTTAATAATTCAGGGCAAAAAGCTGGGTAATCATTTTGTGATTCAGTTCTTACTGGGACTTGTAAATCTATATTCTCTATTTGTGTACCTAATTCTCCATAATCATGCAACATCATAACACTGTTTTTTTGGCATATTCGCTAGGAAAGGGTTATTTGAGTGCTGTAAGTTGTTTCCTCAGAACAGAGTAAAACTAATTTTGAAAAACTAAATCAATCTACGATATACTTCAACAGGTACCTATCAAAAATCGCACCCAAAATCGCCATTCCATTCCATTTAAAAAAAAAAAATGTTTATTTATTAGCTCTCCGGAAACATGCGTCTACGTCACTGCCGGATTGAAACCGGTGTACCACCCGCACGGCCGGATATTGAAGCGCAGTTGGCACCCCTGTAAAGGAATTGCTTCTTGATTATATTATGATGACCAGGAATACGTTCTGTGTGGATTTATTTAGGTTATTATGGTGGTCAAGGTAATTAATTAACTTGGTAATTTTTGGGCGGTGATTAATGTGTTTTGGCATGGCCACATACAGTGTAGGTACTACAAACAGGGTGGATTTTTACAAACACATGTCAACGAACTATTGATATTGACTATGTCTGTATTTACTTAGCTTAGAGCTCACAGTAATTTTATTTTGACAGCATACCTACCTCATTTTTGCATTTAAATAAATACATATAGGTAGTAAGGGTTGTTTTATATTTTTTTCATGTTTTAACTAATGTCGGTTACGAAATTCAATACAAAAACAAAGAATAAGATATCTTTTTCATGCGCCAATAGAAGATCTACCGCCCGCACCAATCCTAAGAAGCATTAAGTAGGTACAAACTCCAAGTATAATCCAAATCCATCATACGTACCTACAACCAACTTAAAGATCATTAATCTTAATAAAAAACGAAATAAAAACCCCAAGCAGCTAATACAACAAACGAATCCGCATATTTAAAGAAAAATCTCAATAAAAATAGGTAAAAAACGACTTACATGGCCATTTTTATTTACTCGTATCTGATAAATCGATGACGACAAATGCTTTGCCGCGGCGTCTAGCGCGCATGCGTCGCAAAAATGGCGGCCGAAAAAAAGCCGGGAAATAAGAGAAAGAAGTGGCGTGGGGTGACCCCGAAGTAAGGAGAGTTCGCGGTGCAGTGAGGGTGTAGAAGCTACATTTTGCACGCGGGGTTGCTTGTATTTTCTAGATATTCAATTCGAAAACCAGAGGTATGATTTTTGTATGATTACATTCTGGGATAATTATTTGTCTGAACATATTGGAAAAAATACTGACGAATAGATTGATTTTCATCGAGGAAACTGTACATACATTTAAGCTACTGTCCACTAAAGTTACTACTATAGGTCGTTAACAAAAGCCGAGAAAACCTCAATTAAGACAAAATGTAATATAAGACCAAAAATAAATCCGATAGAGACTGCTACACGTACTCGTAACGTACAACAAACCCGATTTCAAACTCCAAATAATAAAAGTTCACAAAATGCTTTTGCTCCGTCACTGCACCGCAAGCCTAGGGGTGTGTCTTCCCCTCAGTTCCCGCCCCCCGGGAGGGGTGAATGTGCCCTCGTGAAGACTTCACTAGAGCCCCGTTTACTTACTAGAGAGAGTTACTCGCGCTAGTTAGCTGGCTAGTTGGTATGACAGTAAGTAGCTGCGTTAGAATATTGTTAGATGACTATAGATTCGATGAACATTTCGGCTGACTTTTTTGCTTCCGTTATATTATATTTGTCTTAGCTCCTATAATACAAATTAATCGTTATTATTGTTTGTGTTGATTTTATTAAGTTTATTTAATTATTTAAACAAATTTTATTTATTTGTTAATAATTCTATGCTTGACGGAACCGTGCGATATGATGTTATTCACAGTATTTTATTGAAAACCGTTTTAGGGTTTTGCATAAATGCATTAATTAGGCTTTTGATAGCGTTGCCAGAGCATAACAGTTAATATTAATATTTTAGAAAGTAATCTTTATTTGAGTTAAACTATTTCATCTTCACAACACGGCAGAACTTTTATTTTGAAAATCTATTGTTCTAAGTTAGTTACTCGCTCAAGTACTATCCTACGTCTAAACAAACATAGATACAAGGAGTGTCACATCTATCTTTCTTCGCAAAGATAATGTCAAAACACGGATTATAGGACCAAAGATAAGCACACTTTTTGAAGAAAACTTAAAGAACAAGGTGTCCATTCAATTCAGACTAAAATTAAAATCTGTCACAAAATGATATATCTGAAAATAGACTTTATTTTGAAAGATTTTCACTTCTTTCTTTCTATCAAGGAAGTTTTAAAACTTTTTTATATATAAAGATATGGTACCTACTATTAGTATTGCCATATGTATTTTTGAGGGGACAATGAAGGTCTAGCTGTTACATGCATTTTTAAAGTAATTTAGTATTTATTTCCTGTATTTGATTACACCATTACAAAACTAATTTGTGTAGTCTAAAAATGTTCCAGGTTTCTATCTATTTCTATCCTTTCATACAAATCCATCCAGCCGTTTCACATGATTTCACATTACTATCCAGCAGTATTTTAGTTATCAAAACTTTTTTAAAAATCCTCGCATAACACGGCTAATACCGCTACTGAATAATTGGGTGATTCTTCGAGACCGAGTGTTTTTGACTCATTGATCTGGCTCAATTTTTTTTTGCTCTTAGACCTAAATTGTCGTAATAGTTTGACCCAGTGCCTTATGTGCAATATCATATATCGAAGGCATCGAATTGCATCACGTAGATTAGGATTTAATAGGTGCTGATTAATTGCTGGGCCAGATTAATTGTGACAGTACAGGTTAATGATACTTCCTTTACTTTTCCAATGATCTTTATCATAAAACTAGCCGTATCCCCGCGGTTTCACCCGCATCCCGTGGGAGCTATTGCCCGCACCGGGATTAAATATAGCCTATGTTACTCGCAGATAATATAGATTTCTAATGGTGAAAGAATATTTAAAATCGGTCCAGTCGTTTTTGAGTTTATCCATTACAACCAAACAAACAAACAAACAAAGTTTTCCACTTTATAATATTAGTATAGATAGTATAGATTTTACCAAATATTGAAATAATTACTCCTATTACTACTTAATTTATCACTTTTTTTGGCTGACAGAAGAAAATAATTATGAATTAATTAAACAGTAACGCTTTCATTCAAATTAATCATTTATTAAACCTCTTACGGTTGTTAAATCACACTAGCTTCAACGCTATAATAATTATATGAAATGGTAAACTTATCTTAATAACACAAAACAAAAACGAATCTTAGCTTAAAACAAAAATAAAATTCACCGAAAACAAACTCTCAATCAAAAAGAAATAAAACTTACTAATCAAAATCAGACTTAATTTTTCAGTACGATAGGAACTCTAAGCTTGAGATAGTAGAAAACTAATTAATATCCTACCTAAATTAATAAAAAATATTAAATTTTTCATCATCAGTGTCTATTAAGTATGGATTTATATTTTCTAAATCGACACTAAAATGTTTACTTCCATCTCTTGAAAAAGTATCTATTGATCGAAAATCAGGTTAGATCTCCCAAACTTGCAGAACGCTGAATAATTAAATTTAAGTTTTTCAGGAACTTTTTATGAAAATGAATCAGACGTTGAGATTAATTTCTCCTATCAGTAGTTTTTTGTTTTCTTCTTTCCTGCGTATATAGTTTTGTCTATTCCTTCTTGTTTTTCTTTCCATAATTCTTCATTATTATTTATTCTGTCATATCTTCTCTTATCCGCTAGTCTTTTTTCTTAGTATTTCTTCTCTTGTTTATAATTTTCGTTATGAGATTTTGAAATTATGGATCTAAAAAAATATAAAGCTATTCTAGCGACGATAAAAAAAAACAAAACCTCTAGCACAGAAATTGAACTTCGGAATAAAAACCAACAGTTTTATTTTTTTGTATTACTTACTTAAGTAATCTTATTGAAATTAAAAAATAAGTATAATTATTTCCACGGTATTTAAACAAAAAAAAATGCACTAGAAGCCAACACAAATTAACAAATAAGTATACAAACTACAATTAAGTCTTTAGACATACCTGTAACATATGCCCGAATTTGAATGAAATCTAATTCATATGTCCCGCTCATATTCATCTGGCTTTAAGAGCCAGATGAATCCAGACTAATGGGGGACAGAAAAATGAGGAATTCGCAGATTATCAAATCCTGCTCCTTTATTTATAAACGTAAAGCATCAAACATGCAATTAATGTTAGCAAAACCATCTCATAAGACACTTTGCCTTGGCAACAAAACGATAGCAGATACACACTATCAGTTAATTAAGACAGATTGATATGACTACTTGCCTTACAAACACCAGATGACAACTTGCAATCGTATTTTTTTGGAAAAATACGTCCGCTCACGAGCACTCCCTGTCACCGTTCGGTGCTGACCGGTGCGATCACTTACAAGTAAATATTACTTTTTCAAATATTTTTTATTTACGTATAGATAATGATTGAACAAATCGAGCCAGCTTAATGATGAATTTAGTCGGGGACAATTTTTAAATTTATGTAATTATGAAAATACACCATTTTCTTTTATTTTAATGTTAAAATATTAAGAAACACATATTTAAAGATCATTTGGATTCATTAGTTTTATTGTAACGCGACCGTAGCTCGCAGAAAGTTAAATAATGCAGCAAAGACCGGCGTTGGGACACACCAGATTAATTAGGTTTTACTGTTTTCTGCTAACTTAATTATAGTTTTTTTTTTATAAATTCTAATTAGTTACATGAGGCGTCGATAGACCTTTACCTTTTACATAAAACCTGAAACTTTCATTCCAATCGAATGATATTTTCATATGTTCTTCGGTCAAAAACACGTAAAAACTGTGTTTCGAAGAATCACCCAATTAGACAGCATTCACATAACTAGACAGATGGACAGTTTGATTCGGCTGGGGACCGTTACTGCGAGCCTTAATGGTGTAAAAACCATATTAAGCCATTTAGAACTCAAAATCTGGTGTGATATATATGAATTTGCATATGATATTACTCATATTATACCAAATGATCATATGATACCTAAGATACAGACTTTGCCTAGTTTTTGGCTAGTGATAATATAAAATGTAATATATACTTTTGGAAATACAATTTCTTATTGTTATTTTGTACTGTATTTTTAACCGACTTCAAAAACAGGAGGTTCTTAGTTTAATCTGACTGTATGTTGTGTTCAATTATCTCGCATTTTGATTCAATTTTTGAGCCAAGTTTTGGAAATTTTAAGTAGTTATATTAACTGAATTTGAAGAGCATTGAAAGACAAAAGTACCTTTAGTTGCATCTGTCTAGAAGTCGGTGTTTAGTGGATATAGCTATGTTTATTTAGCCACCGACTTCCAGACCGATTTACCTAAGTTTTTTGCTTGAGTTACAAAGAACCAAAGTCTTAGGCGTAAAGGCCAATAGTTTTAATAGCACGCACTACAATTAATAATTATTTTAATCATAGCAGTCGTTATTTACATTTCAATTTACGTCCCTGTGTAATTAAGTTAATATTCAAGACTGTATAAAATTATTTGTGATTAATTATGGGGAGTTTTAATGAAGGGGTACCGGTATATTCTATACAAGTACAATACCAGTTTTAATTAATCAGTCATGCTTGTTTAATTTAATATTTTTTGTTTTTAAATATAGTTTTTTTTTTACCTCTGATGGATTTGTCTGGCCTAGGATTTATAGCATACTTGTGTATATGATCATACAGATTTTAATATCAGCTGAAGTTTCTAGCTACCTATGTATTTTTAGCCTAAAACTGAACACAAATTCTTGAGTTCGAGAGAATCATCTTCAAAAGTTTGTAGTCAACAAAATCTACAGATGAACTACCAATCACAGATACCAGATGAATACCAGTCATAGATTCTGTACTAGTATCTATACTTCCTACAAAATAACATAAACCGACGAAGAAAAAAACCCGTATTAATTAAAAATAAAGCACACTCAATTAGCCGTCCTGATATATTCAGGTTACGTTAGGCGTAGGTATTATACGATGCACTTTTACGCGGGGCGAGTTGGGGCGAGATGGGGTGAAATGCATAAATACAGGCGGGGGAGGGAAGAATACAAAAATAGGGTGCTAAGAGCCGGGCCGCCATCTTGCAATCACCCCCGCAACGTCGATTTTTCGTGACGAGGGTGTTTTTTTTAATTTCACTGTTTTAGCGCGATTATTGTTCTTTAAGTTTAAGTTTGGAATAAGTTTTAATGATGTAGGTTTTATTTAAGATTTAAAATAAAATGAAAATAGAATATGAATTTCAAGTTGATCTTTCGCTGTAAGAAAAAGTACTAATTATGACTTGATAATTAGAAGTGTTGGGGTTGAAATTAAAAGAATGTACGTCTGCCTTTTATGATATCTTATTAATATTTTGCTTTGCTGGTGAAATATGATTAGGGACTAAGATGAATGTAATTATATCTTGGGCATTTTTTTATTCTTTGGATAATATGGGATCTTGTATCTACTTGAGTCCAGAAGGATTTTTTTTGTGAAAATACTGAGGTATGTTATTATGAAATTTCCTAAGGTGATTTAAAGTATAATGTTCTCTCATTATTTTTTAATAAACTACATTGCGTGTAATACAGTAGATTCACCAATAAATCTACAATCCAACCCATCAATTTTCCACTTGATTTAATACCAGAAAATATCATAAACCGTACAATAGATTACCAACTTTCTTTAACACTAGACTACTTTCCTATTCCTAATTGGAATTCACTAATAAATCTATACTGTAGTACTATTAATTACAAACCAAGTTACAATAGAACGAGGTTTTTTTACTCGGTAAAGTTAACGTTATCTTGAAAGAAAATCGTAACGCCTTACGTGCTGTGAGAATGGTTTTAACCAATAGTCTTGCTGGTTAACTCATTACGGTTAAACTAACCACGCCTTTGTACTGTGAGGCTAAATTATGACTGTTTTAAACAGTTACTAATTATTCTGTTTGCCTCTTTTGAATAAATGTGTTGGTTGAAAAATGGTGTCTGTTCTATCAATAGATATTCTTTGTATACCTATGTTGGTTCGCGTTTCCGGGTTTTGCCTTATAAAGGTAGAAAGCGTTGGGTTGTAGTCGAAGACAATTAATTTACCACATTTATTTAAAATAATACAAATTCGATTAGCACTTTTACTCGTTGCACTTCATATAATTTCAAGTATATTCAAAACTAACTCAGTTATAAAAATAAAGGTAGGTAGGTACCATAGTGTTTTATTTTATTATCACAAAGCTTATCTTTTTTGCATCATTTTTATTCTGTTTAAATTGGAAATACAATAATTAACCTAAGTTCTACTTATGTAAGTTAGTTTAGTGAAAAAAACTATAGTTTTAACAACCATCCTCCATAACCATTTACAGAAATAAATACATATGTAAGTACCTTTATTTCAATATACCATAAATAAAGTACTCTCGTTAACTAAAGAGTGACGGGGGTGTTTCAATAAATAAGCACATAATGATGTACTAACTATTGTGATTATATCCCCCTGGTGAAAAAATGCCCAAAAAAACCCCAGGGGTAAAATTCCACCCTCGCGTTTTTTGTCCGTGCATCACTCACCCCTGTTTTTGATTTTTCGTTTCTATTGGTACATAATAGGTATTGATTTTGGGGTTGTGACGCTTTGTAGATAGAGAGATCATGATTTTTATTGTGTATGTTGTATTTACATATGTAGATATTGTGATTGTATTTCTATAGGTACATACACAATGGTTCTTATGGTAAGTTAAATTATATGACATAGCACAATATGAATGAGAAAATGTGAAAATAATCCTATTCATAGTTTAAGCCCAAAAGTGTATCTATCTAGGTATGTATACAGTGGGTATGTATAATTATTACTCTTTCAAGCAATAAAGAAGGGATGGATTTTGACGAAAACTGGCAGTATTGTAGCCTATATTTCGGAATAACATAAAAGTGGCTGCTTTTTTATCAATGTGCGATAAGCAATTTTCTCGGTAAGCGGGCGAAGCCGCAGGCAGAAACGAAAAAGGAACATATTTTTAATTGATCCAATATTTAGAAGAAGTTCAATTTGCTTTTATATTTTTGCGAAATTGTATGTTAAACAGCTTCCAGATTTACTAGAAAGTAGGCAACCAAAGGATTTGATAAGATCCTAGAGCGAAATAGTCTTTCAGTCAACTCAAAACGATTTTAATCATAAAGCTACAAAAAAAAAAAAAACAAAGTCAGACTAGCAAAAATTCCTTTGCCGCGAGAAATGTTTAATGAAAACATTCTCTCAAAAAAACAAATGCATAATGAACTCTTGAAATCAATTAACAATTTGCTGAGTTTAATAAAACAAATTAATTAGCTCGCGAAAGTTTCGCGAAGTTTTATAAGGGTTGAGTTTTTGCCGCACTTCGAAGTTTGGCTGGACTCTCGTTACGACTTTCTACTAGGTCTTTTTTTGCTGTAAGGTTATTATAAATACGGCAAAATGTAGTTAAATAATTTTATTGGGACCAGAAATAGTTGCTGTGTTTTTTTAACTAAAGTATGTACTTACTGTCAACATATCCCCGAGAGATCAATTTCCCAATCACAGATTAAAAGTAGCCTATGTCCTTTATTAAATTTAAATTTCTTGTGTACCTACTAAATTACATTCTTTAATCGGTTCAGAAAGTTCAACAGATTTTGTAATAACAGTTGATTTTATATTAAAACTACTACAAACCTCAGAATATATGATACCTCCTCTTTTTTGGGAAATCGGTTAAAAACCCTACACATTTTAAGGATGTTTTTAATAATACTGCCTACGGTTCATTCACATTCAAAATCTTACCGTTCATTCCTAAGATCCGAACTTAAAAAACTGGTCTTTCAAGCCGAGCATTAAGAAACTTTTTTTCCACCGACAACCATTAAGTTTTTACTTACAAACACACAAACGAAAAAAACCTTAAAAAAGCGTATTATTACTAGAGATTATATCTGCGAACGTTATGTAAGTACAGAAACTGGTTTTCCATACAATTCCATAGGGAACGGGTTCCATTGATGCTAAGAAAACATTCCCCCTGTGAACCGAGTTGTACGCCGCAAACAACTACTAACTGTTGAGAAAAAAACAAAGCAAATGTACTGAGGAGTTGGTGGTTCCGTAGTTAAAAGTTTTCTCAGACATAAGTAAAGGAAAATATTAATAAGAAGCCAGTTTATGAGAATTGCTACCACAATCGGCGCCAGCTCATTATTAGGGCTAAAATCATGACAATGAGGTACATTAATATATTAATAATAGTATGTGGTTAATTACATCAAAAGCACAATACCTAGGTAATTATTGTAAGCTATACTAGCAAGACCATCAGAAGTGAAACTTCTTCAATACCTACTAGGTAATCATTGAATTCAATTCTGCAGTCTTCAGAGGCATCCTCTGTATCTCGTTGAACTCAACCTTTTCAGCTTAGAGGAAGAAACTAAAGCTTCGGGATTGGCCGAAGGAGCTACCGTGGCCATTGTACTTAAAAGGCTCAAGAAGTAACATGGTGGATTATATTCAGGAAGAACCTGACACTCTCTCACTCTGCACCCACAACGGGAGAGGTCATTTGTTGATTTCCCAACAACTATAATGTTATAAAAGATAAAGAAACCTAAAGAAACTCCTCCACAGATCCACGATTCTCCCACAGACCCCCAATACCAATAACTTACGAGTAACGTTCAAGTTTATATAACTGGTTCCCGCCGCTATCTGGACCTGTTCCAAGGTTGAAGTAGCGGTGCTGCGAATGTAACAAGTCGCTCTGATGGTGAGCAACGGAGCAACGGGAGTCAGTTTCCGAATGTCAATAGAAAAGTGTTGGTTTGAGGCACCCTTTGGTCATTTTGGGACTGAAGATGATGGATGAGTTCAGACGATCTGATCCTAGTAATACTAAGAATGCCAAATGTAACAAGTCGTGAGCAACGGCTTTCAGCTCCCGAATGTCAATTGTTGTATGTGAAATTGGTAAATTCTACAAGTGAGGATGATGAATAGGTTCAGATGGATCTACTTCTACTACTAATATAAAATCAAAAGTTTGCATTTCTGTTACTCTTTTACGCTAAAACCTCTGCATATATTTCAATGAATATTGGCAGTCATATAGGCTCAAATATTAGAGTGACATAATAGGTTACTTCTTAGAAAGTTGTTCCCTCGAGAAGCGATTCTGCTGATAGAAGCTGGTGTAACAGATAAACGGTGAAACAAAAAAAAAAAAAAAAGCAATACTTAAAAAAAATGTTTAGTTATACAAAGTAAACGGTAATAAATTAAAAAGAAGATTACAATTATTCTCACGGTGAACTCACCACTCAACTAACAAAAAAACAGTCCTTAACTAACCTCACACGTTTTTCTTACCAAAAGAGAAAAAGTAAACGCAAAAAAAATGGCAAACATTAATTCAAAATACATCTACCGTAAGAGAGTTAAGTGGCAAACATAGACAAAAAATGCAAAAAAAATACGGGTCCCATAATTAAAATTCCGTTCACACATTGGATCAATTTTTGAGCCAGCGAAAAAAAAAATACAATAACAAAAAGCTTAAGAGGTTTTTTTTTTTCTTAGAAAAAAAGTGCGCCATCTTTTTTTTATTCTTTTTTTTGTGCCTTGTGTTAGGGTGCTTTTTTACCTGTTGTCACTTGGCAATCGATTAGATCAATAGAGGTGTTCGTGCTTTTACAATCGTTTGGCACGAGCCGATACTAATAGGGATCGATATTTTTTTTTGAAAGCTGTTATTGTTGACAAGTGTATCATTTTGTTGTGAGGTGTTTATGGGTTTGTAATTTTGGGGAGAGAATACATCTGGGAGATAAATTGCATTGTCGCTATTGAAAGATTATTTGTGTTCAAGTTATTTTTATGCATTTTTTATCGCTACGTTGCTATTTTATAGAATCTAACAGGCTTGCGTATTACTAAAAAACATGATTCTTATTTATCAAACTATTTATATTACAAAATTGAACTGTTTGCTGTTAGCAAAATTCCTGGACAGATTTCAGAAATTATTTCAGTGTTGAATAGCCTATTTGTCAAGAATACCTACACAAAATAGTTCGAAGCAATAGGATTAGGATGAACGGCTGACAGAAACTAGTCAAAATAATAAAAAGTCCTCATGTTTTAAAATCGTCTGCCAAATCTAAATAAACAAGCCCGTAAGAAATGCTCAAATCTCAAATCAAGCTCAAATCTCAATTTATCTCAACTGACTCTTGTTTACCTTTGACTAAGTATATAGCAATTTCTACCTTCAAAAATCTCAACAAGAACCACTAAACACGGTAGGTATATAACCAACCAAAAAATATTCGCCTCAACAATTTCAATTCCGCTGATATCTTATTTAAAGGGAGAGACTTATTTTTCACCCCTAAGTATACGCCGCCCCTTACGCTCGCGTGCTCTTTGCGAACTTCAAAGGGGGTTGCTACCCCCCCTTGTTAACAAACTTCCACCTATCTGCATTTTTATTTAAGTTTCGACAAAAATTTTCCACCCCTTAATTCAATTTTTTTTTGCTCTCACTCGCTCTAGGAAATTAATTAGCGAATGAAGCTGATCTTGTAGTCGATTTTAAAGATTACTGATTTAAATTATAAAGGGGCTTGGGGGTGTTAATTTGAGAAAATAAATATGGTATAATGAACTCACTACAAAGGATGAAGACGCTTTAAAGAGTTTTGTATCATAGTGTTTCAAAGAACTGGGTTGTTATCCACCTTTCCTCAATCATGATGGCTTTTATTTTCAGTCTTAGATAGATATTGGATAACAGTATAAAACAATTTTATCGAATCATTTCATTTTCATGATTAAAGCACCATTTAGCATTATTATTTAGTATGGTTTATTTTGGTCTGTCATACTATAAGAATTTTACACTGGTAGATTCAGTGATCAAATATGCGTTTAACAGTCTTCGTTACTTCACAATCGACATAGTATTTTGTTTCACAACTATGTCCACGACCCGAGAAAACTGGGTTCCACACTTGGTCAAAAAGTAGATAGCTTATGTTCGTCTCCATCTATTTATTTATTTATTTATTTAGGCACACCAACAACTTATTTACAAATACGTTCACATATATACGTTTACAATTGTAATAAGTCCTGCGTAAATATGTCAATTATAGGTGCGCACAACGTTCAAATTAAAAATAACTTAAATTAAACTAAACCAAACTATGCATAACAAAAATAATAATAAAAAAAAAGAAGAAGAATCGATACGAGGCAAATGACAAGGTACTATTCAAATTGGTCAATTTTGTGCATCTATCGCCACAATATGTTTTATTTCAATCAGTTGAATTATTTAAGCGTTGAAGACTAACAATCCAAATGGCTTAAAGAAAGCTGCGTCTCAAAAATTGCGTCGTTCGACGAAAGTAAATATTGCAAAAAGAACTGCATAATACCGGCTTGAGGCTCAATAATTTGGCGAAAAGCATATTATTTGCATTTATTATTGGGGCTTTGAGAGAAAAGAAATAATTAAAGAAGGTCGCGTGCCGACTTCGATTGAAATCATGTACAGTCAGCAAAATAACCTTTTCGTCATCTTAACTGCTTATCTATTTTTTGTACTAAATATTATAAAGAGTTGAAGTTTGTGACTTTAAAAATGGTAGCTGTAATCGTTAGATAATACTGCATCGATTTAAAACATCTTTTTCCAACAGAAAGCCACGTTGCTTTTGAGTATTATAAGCTGTATTTTATCTTGGTACGGGAATTAGAAAGCGAAATAAAATGTCAGTATTTAATAAAATTAAGATAATCTAGAACGTTTCACTTAATAAATCATTAATTATTATAAACATAACATCTAAGAAGATTGAAGTTCCAATTCGTATACAATGTCATATCAAACCTGCTGGTGCTATGATTACTATGGAGATTTTTATGACATTACCTACATTAGCCGACGCGACGTAGAAATAGTGTAACAACATGATGATTGGCTATATTTTGATAATTACAAAAGTTTTGAAACTATTTGCTAACTACTACTCAAAACACACAAGTAAATTTTTAAAGTCAGATGTCTTTAAGAATTCGAATATTACACCACGTAGCATCAAAATAATTTTATTTTTCTCGCTTGCAGAGATATTTTTGCTATCCCTACAATATTTAAGATGAAAATTATTTGCCTAAACACCCACTCCGGTACCCCCGAAAATGAGCATTTCTTTTTAGCAATTTGCTATTGCAATTATGGAAATCAAATAGGGGGTACCTCTTGGCGTCTTCCCGTTTAATTTTGGTTTTAGATACCTCCTTTTTTTGTATACAAGGGTACATAGCAATCATATATAAGCTGACTTTTGCATATAGAGACACTAGCTTCCGCCCGCGGCTTCGCCCGCGTAGAGTTCGCAGAGTCCGCGTAGAGTAGGTTATATCGCGTTTCCAAGAGAATTCATCAAAAGTCCGGGATAAAAACTATCCGATGTTCTTTCTTGAGGTCAACTCTATCTCTGTTTTATTAAAATCAGTTCAGTGGTTTGGACGTGAAAGCGTAACAGACAGACAGAGAGACAGAGTTACTTTCACATTTATAATATTAGTATTGATAGGCGAAACCACGGATAGATACATGGACTTAAGTTTCTATATACTAACTGTTAGTTTAAGGTGAACATCTATGGGCTTATATAGCCTAAAAGTAAATGTATTTTGATTTGATTTTAGGCACTGCTGTTACAAAATAAAATTATCTAAGTATCAGTTGAAATGTAATATTAATACAATCATATTCGTCGCCGTAGGCAGAAGCTATACACATACATTAGTGAATAATAATTAATGGTTGGCTAATTGGTGGTTAATTATATTCAGTAATTAATAGGTGAATGGCCTCTCGTGTCTAATTAACAGCCTTGTTGATTAGCTTGCGTGGATTATCAGCGGAGATGCGGTCAATATTCGACTGTTGCGAAATGAACAACAAATCTAATAATAGTTTTGCAAAGTCATATAGTGTTTTAATCACAATTTTACGTCACTATCTTGAAGTAAATAATTGGATTTTTGCTTAGTAAGCCATTTCTTACGAAGGACAAAATTACAGAAAACAAACAAACATATAGGTACTTATGTAGGTGATAAAAAGATATTTATTATGTAGGGTCTGATTGAGATAATTTAATAATTACTTTTAAACATTAAAAAACTTAGCTAAAGTTTTTGCAACACACGTTCATCGAATATTAATTATGTCATATTTTTTTAAACAAAAATAACAAAGATGTTGCAGCTACTAAAAACAATAGCAATACTAAATATAAAAATATATCACCATAAAGTAATAAAAGATCACAACCACATACAATTCAGTGAACCAACCAAGAAAACCATAAAAATAACTTTAACAATTAAAGATCCGAAGATTACTGAAGGCGAAAAAATGGCGAAAATCACAAAGAAAAGAGGGGCCATTAAAAACAATCACCAACAATAATTTTTGGTGAAGTTTGGAGTTCAAATCACTTGTCTATTGCAGTCCTTTGATAAATATGAAGGGACTGAAAAGAACACGCCATTTTTTTAAGGAGATTTTTATATGAAAGTGGCATATTTTGATATTTTTACAAAGTGAATAGGTTTTATCAAATCCACATACATCCATATTGTTTATCTGGATGACGTTCCTGTTTTGTTACGATTTGCTTTTATAAAGCAAAAACTGACACTATTAAAGTCTGATTAAACATGCAAACTTTTGCAATTCCAAATCAATTATTTTATGGATGTTAAAGTATATTTTTAAACTTACAGTACCTCGTAAGTTGCCTAGAAATTAGCTTTAATTCTGGGTATGGCAAAAACTATAGATTACCATTTGTATTCTCAATGACGATATTAAAATTTGGAAGCAAAAAAATAACCTACAAAAGTTATAGTCACCTACCAATAGGTAACACACTAGTAGATATATTTAATACCAACCAATATAAGTTCAGTGACCATTAAAAACGTGCAATGTCTAACAAATTGGCGTGGCACATAAATTTTACATAAACTATTGGACAGGGGTTGTCGCCCCATGGAGTCACCCCCGCGTTAAACCCATGACCCCAACAAGTATGGTGGTGTGTTTAGAAAAATCGATAATTTCGTTCAATCATGTGAAATTTTGAGAGCAATAGAGGTCAATGTGATGGTCATTGGATTATGTAGGTACTTTCAGATTGAATGATACATCGTAGAATATCGTATCACACTTCAGACTGATATTTTAAAAGTGATTTTCAATGAGTGGATGACTTCTTTCACATAAAAATTACTGAACAGATTTTCGTGAAAATCTGTTCAGTGAAAATTGTAAAACAGATAACTAATCTTATTAACTTTAGAGTATTTTTATATCCGGGTACGGAAAGCAGCTTCCTTGGGAAGCTGGCTTAAACTAAAGGGTATATATAGGGCTAGTAGATTTATTACATCGGAACAGGTATTTCGTCACTGGTATACACTACAATTGAAGCCTATTATATTATGCAGCACAAATAATATGAAAATGCTTTATGTACCTTTGACTCCACCATGCCTCTGAAATACTTTCTCAAATTGTTACCCTCAAAAAATCAAAATGAGGTAGGTATCTCCCTTATACCCTCGAGCCAAAACACGGCATGTTATTTACCCGCCCACCCCAAGAAATTTTTACAAATAGAAAATTTTATATTCAAATTCGATCGTCGCCAGATTGATGGGAGGCCAAAAACTCCCCTTTGGTAATCATATAAAATAAAATACTAAAATTTTACCATGGTTTTACCCGCCTCTCACAATATTTGTCTGTATTTGGGAAACTTACTCATGCTTTTGTCATTGTACTAGGCGTTTTAATAGATACACAGTTGATCTTGTTTTATAATCAGAGACAGGCAAGCGGTTAGTGTAGTGTTGTATGTTCAACCTAGTTCAAGCGATTATAATGTTAGCACCTTTGATTATATTAATGTTAGCACAAACGTTTAGAAAAAGTTTTTAGAAATAATGTTGTGTTTTAGTGTGAACTTTGATATATGAATAAATGATTTTTGATAGTAAGATGCATTGACGCATAACCTTCTTTAAAAACTGGGCTAGGTATAAAAGTCAAAAGATTTATCTAAATTAGGTTAAATCGGCTTTGTAGTTTCAGACATACAGACAAACGAACTCTTTCAATATACTTAATGTTGATAAGGTATCGACGTATGAGGTTTCAAAGAGAGACGGTGTTTTTGAAGAAATTCCTCTTTTCTAACTAACTACCACTGGTATTGAGTACAGTCGTCGGAAATGGTGTTTGTTTATTTTTTGAGAGTTTAAGGGGAACTAAGTCTAATAAAATGGTATGAAAAGAGATTAAATTAACACTGCTACGATTTTGGCGGAAATATAATCCCCAAATATCATTGCTTACTTGTTCTCAGTTTTTCCATGCCATTCAAACATTATTGGAACTTAAATCATTTTTGCTATGTCTACGAAAAAGTAAGCTTTCGAAATGTTCATACATTTCGTCGGTATGTCTATGCGTCTATTCTTTCGATTTAAAGGACCAAAACACCATCTAACTCGCAATCATTTTCTACCCGACTGCACGAAACATGACACCCCAACTCGATGGGATATTTTTTTCCCAAATCAGATGCACTCCCCCATCGCTTGTTACGATATTATTAGATTTGTTAGCACACAGACCGATTCTTATATATAAATCTCTACATACATCAACCTACAAGCTAAATACGACCCTAGGTTTAAAGCTATTAGGTTGAATTTTCTCGTGACGGTAAGTATATACGGGTATGTTCAGGTATTGAACTTGTGTTTACTAACGATCGAATATGTCTGCTTGTTAGGTTGTTTTGCTTTGCTTGATAAAACAATGGTATTCTGGCTTTTTTACAGGCATGGTATTTGTAATTGATTTATAGCCTGACAAATATAATATACTTATCCAATAAATAATAGTAGTTACTTAGTGTCACCAGTTTCTAGGTCTATGAGAGAACAATAGGGAAACGTTTGTATATATGATCTCTGTCAGGAAGTACTAAATAACTTTTCAGTGCCTATGTCACTGCGGTAAGTAGGCTCTAATATTTAATCAAATATCCATTGCGTCTTTGTAAGATACCTACAGATTTCATGCAGTTTTCAGATTCCAGATGAAAGGGTTCATGAGAAAGGCTTAGGTACATAAGTGCAATGTCACGGTAATATAATATACTTGTAATAATTTGGTATTCTATGAATTCACTATCCACCATATCACTTCACACACTATTCGTTCACAAAACAAAATGCAACAACCGTCCTATCACAACTTTAATTCCGAACCCATCTGCCAACACCATATCAAATTCAACTAGCAATAAAACAAAAATAACTGCCAGCTACAAAAAAACAAAACAAAAGAACTTACTAACAATGAAAGTCCGAAAAATAGGGTCAACGATTCTCACATGCAAAACCGTATACTACTTAAAAAACCGAAAATTTATTCAAATTTTTGCACCTCTATTTTTACTAAGACAATATGACTGTTCCGAATCGAGCTACATCTGTTTTGTACCCTAAGTTTTATTGTTTATTATAATAGAAAGCAACAATAGTTGCCGTTGACAATCATAGTGTACCGGAAAGGTGATTTTAAAACAAAAAAAAAGATTGTTATAGTAAAGAACAGGTTTTCATTATCATTAGAAAGGGTAGAATGAGATGTAAGCCAGTGGAGTGTTTTGCTCATAAATTTAGGGTTGACACCTATTATTTTTAGTGGTGATTTCGGAACTAGATAGATTAAACTTTTATCTTATTATCATGTTCTGGTTTATATTTAAATTATTATAATAATGAAATTGGTTTATAGGCAGGTACTTGGTGTGGTTGTTCCTGTTCTGATAAACCACCAAAATAATATTAACTAGGACAAAATAGAAATAATTTCAAAACTTGTCATTATTTTTTAACGTTAATTTATATTGTTTTCTTTCCTCTGAAACATGACTAAGACTAAAATTGTTACTACACTTATAGCTAAGCAGTTAATATTCTAAGTAGTCAACCCTATCGTCTCCCGTATTTTAATTATAGCTTCCTCTTCCCCTGCTCCTTGAAGACATTGTCCTCATTTATAATTTATTCATACATTTCATTAGAAATTATTCACAGCTCGCACCGTATGCAAATCTACCGAAATTAAAATATAGACAAAGTACGCATTCTTTTATTTTTTTTATTAAAAAATAGTTTTGTCATTGCAGCCGTTTGACAGTTCCCACCGAACGAGTTTCATTTCGAAATAGGAACGATGCCATTTGAAGTTTTAAAAAACATAAATTGTTTTTTTTATTAATGTCATTTCTTGGCGGGAAATGTTTTTATGATTAGTTCGTCTGATTTGCATCTTTGAAATAAATAGGTGCATTGTTAGCGATCGTAATAAATTATTATTGTTTTGATAGTAAGATGCTGTGGGAATAAATGAAAGTTCTTGGATGGAATGTTGTGTAACATCCAAAATAATGGAATGTAGTTTCTTGTTAAGTTTTTGAACAAATGATCCAATTTATTATAACAGTTAGTCCGTCCCTATCTACATTTTAACAAGATTCATTTATTGGAGGTAAAAGGCAGAGGTAATTAGTTTTTATTTGCACAAGAAAGAAATGTCAAAGATTTTATTTAAGTGCACTTTGGACTCTCGAATGTTGCAAATTGTTATTATTAAACCCTAAAAACCTAGACTTAATTTATTTATGTCTGAATTATAGACTACTTAATAATTTAAGTTCAGCATTCGGAACAATTACATTACCTAGTAGGCAGTAACATTCATTCTAGGATTCAAAAGCGGGGGCGGCCATGTTACTCCCCGACATAAACTATGATATGATCAACTTCTGGTTTGAACTCGAATAATAAATTCAAATTCACCTAACTAGACACGCAATTCCATACATTATGACCGCCATTTCCCTTTCTACCATAGAGCAGTTATTTCAAACAATCAACATGTCAATTTAATAGGATTTATTAAGCAACAGTTTACAGAAACGCTTGTAATTGATGAAGGTGGATTTCTATAACCGATCCGTTGTTTTGCGGTTAGAGATTGACTTTTAATAACAGCTCCATGTAAATTACACCAAACCATCTTTGATCGCATAACCAGGGATAGGTTATAGAAATTAGCCATTAGGCAGTCGACATACGTCTGAAATATTTAAAGGTAATGTTTAATTTTAAGGTTTTGTTAATAATTTAAGTTACTTTCAAACTATGTTTCCACGTCTCCAGATAAAAATTTGCCAATAGCCTTTCTTGACAAATGAGCGCTATTTCCACAGATCAGATATCACAAGAACCAATCTCCATATAAAACATATTAAAAGAACTCATTTTACTTAATTAGTCTATAATCTAAGTTCCTACTCCAAGCCTATTGATCCGCAGTCTAGGAAGGAATATTAGCAATTAATTTAAACGTCTGTAGTATTAAAAAGAGCGGTAAGAATAAATTTAATACTAATTGATTGTGTTTACTGCATCGTGTGGGGATGCTTGCCGTGTAATTATGGGTTAAGGCATAAGCGGTAGCGGCTTACTTAATGCTTAGGTACACTATTTACGTAGTAACTTACGGCTAATTAGTTCAACAACATAAACGTCAGCAAATAAAATGCTTGTTTTAAGGAAAACTGACATTTATGCAAACTTCTTTTCTTTTTACTCGACTGCTCAGAAGGATTTTATTTTCTTTGGATTCCAAAGTTTCGGCAGGACTTAAAACTATTTCTTATTCTAAGTATGTTTTCACTTACATACTACTGTTATTGATCAGTTTAGGCTTGGTCATAGGTAAGTGAGCTTTTCCGTGGCTTCTCCTTAATTTTAAGTTTAGTTACAGAAATCAGACATACTTAGGTCGCTATTTTCGCGTGATATAACACCAAAAAACTAGAGAGATTGAAACAATAATTTATTTGCTTCTTTACAATGATATTTATTACCACATCTTTCACTTTTCTCCTCAACATTATTTTAGCAAGTTTACTACCCCGCTATTTTCCCATCCCTTGCACCATACCTCGGCTTGTAAAATTGCACTGACGTACGCCACAACAGTCACGTAGCCCATCGCCTGTTATTAATAATTAATATATACGGAACCCGACTACCGCACTTGACTCATGCTTTATCGGTTATATTGGTTAGGTGTTTCCTTATTTTTTTTTGTTCTTTGTGAATGTGTTTATCAGTTATGGAGTTTTGAAGCGTTTTTTTTTGCGCTTAGTTAGTATCGGAAGCTTCTGACCTCTAGGTAATATAGATCCCACTTCAAAATTATTTCAAATAATCAAATTGTGATCTGAAAGTGATAAAAAAGAACATCATCTGTCTAGCCTTTTCCCAGTTGAGTCAGCTTCCAGTCTAACCTGATGCGGGTGAGTACCAGTGTTTTACAAGGAACCACTGCCTATCTCACCTCCTCAACCCAGTTACCCGGGCAACCCGATACCCCTTGGTTAGACTGGTGTCAGACTTTCTGGCTTCTGACTACCCGTAACGACTGCCAAAGATGTTCAATGACAGCCAATGTTAGAAAAGAACAATAACAATGTATCGTATTCCATATTCAAAACAAAGAAAAAGAAACTAAAACCGTTATCTATTCTCCTACTTTATGCCAGTACTTTTCAAATTAAGCGACATAAAAAGGAGGTTTTAACAAACAGATGTCCCATTAGGAAGTTTGCGTCTAATACTTCCTAGCCTTAGAAAACAGGGTTCTAATATACTAGAAATAAATAAAAAAGCTATCGCATTAGCGTAGGCACCTTGTAAGGATATATATAAATATATACAGGACTTAGATACTTAGACAAAGGCATTAGGAACATCTGCCTAGCATATGTTTTTAAATGGCCTGAGTTAGAAGGGTAATATACGGACTCTTTGGTAAAATCTAGATATTATTGTCGTTGTAATATTGTTGTATTTAGTACTGTCAGCTGTGATGATAGTATCGGTATGATTATCTATTGAATTTTATATTGTATCATAGTAGTATTTCTTTTTTACAGGGTGTTGGTGACAACTACTTAGGTGCTAGAAGTACTAGAACTAGAAGTTTTTTTATATGGCAACGTTTATGAACAAATGGCATCGTGTAATGGGAAAGGAAATTGTCACAATGAATAAATTAAAGGTAATATAAAAGGCGTTGGCAAGAAAAGTACCTAGGTGTATGTATGTTTTCCAAAAAAATATAATCTCACTAAGTAAAATAACAAAGAAATTCGAACATCGTATTTTTTTATCAGATATTTAAGGAAAAAAGGGGTACAATATTTTTTGCTAACTCTGTAACTCACGAAAAAACCCTGCAAGTTAATCAATATCTATTGATTTATTTGATGAGAAAGAAAATAAAAATTCAAAATAATTTTGATAGATTCTGGCATTGGATTGGTATGACACTGCGATTGGTAAAAGACAGTGTAATTGTTTTTATTCCTATTAATTTTATAGTCCTAGCTTTCATTTTAGTTGGTATCATCGTACCGTGCATTATTATATTGTTTAACAGGCTTGAAGCAGCTTAACTCAATGTTTTTACCGTTTGAATAAAAATAATATAAATTAATCCGAAATTGTCACTGCATAGAACAACCATGTGACAACTCTACTGATTATAATCAAATGCGACAAAAAAACTAAACAAAAGTTTACTGGTTTTATTCTCTCACAGATTCCAGTATTTTTGTCCTTCATTGTAACATAAGCTTTAAATCAAAAAGTATCAAAAGGTAATAGTCAAATTTCATCTATTGTTTCACTGCAGTGACACTAAAATGAGGGGTCATTTTTTTAGTCACTGCAAAAAAGTGACCCTTGAAAGGGTTATTTTTTGTAACGTTCGAATTTAAATTAAGAACTCTATTGTCGCTGCTTTTTTTTTAATTACGATGCGCCGGAGTCATTTTTCATGCATCGCTTGCAAGCTGATTTACCTGCCAGTAGCTTTTTTTTACTGTTTTTTTTCTGAAGCCTGTTAAGTGTGACCCAGTTACGAATGGTTATTTTATTGGGGGAAAGTAATATTCGCAGTCACATGAGTTTTTTTGTTGTTTAAAAGTAGAGTGGGCATAAAAGTCAAATTAACTGAGATAATTTTTTCTTCGGTATTTTACTGTTAACGATTTAAATTTTTAATTATTTGAGTAAGTAGGTACCTAAATAAAAGGATTCTGAACCTGAAACATAGAAAAAGAAACGCGTTTTCTCTATGCCTGCCAAGGTAAAGATGAGCTTTTAGAACAATTCTTTTTCTGATTTTGAGTGATTTCTGAGTATGAAAATAGTTGGCCCTCGATGTAATTTCAGTATTTTTTCTGACTGATCTTCAAAAGATCTTAAAATAAATAAAGAAAAAGGGAAGTATGACCTTTATTAGATCAAATGTTTATTTTAAATCAGATCTTTCCACGAAACTTTATTTATTTATTTATTTAATTTTACAGAAAGCTTACAGACTAATAATACAATTAAATAATATTTGTAAGTAGTACTAATTGCTAATTACAAGCTTCCACATTTATGCATTATGCATTTGAAATCGTATTTGTCCTAAATAGCTACATGTCGAGTATTTAGGTATCAAAGAAAAATATAGCAAATATCTGCTTACTCGGGAAGGAGTTACAACATAATTCCTATTTTCTAGTTGCGTGCACGCATTTACCCCGAAGGCTATTTCAACTCAGTAGTTTGCATCGAAAATAATTGCATATGCATTTAAATAAAATTGTAATACTTACATAGTAATAGTAGGTACGACATTAGCAATTTTATTTTCGCAGAAAACAATGTGTGGCCATTGATAATTATTTAAATAATAATTATTGTGTTGTACATTTTATTTGTTTTATAATATATATTTTCAACGATGTAATTGTACCTACTTTGTATTGTGGCTTATCTATGTAGAAAACTACTCAGAAAATCGATTCTAAAAAAACAGTTTTAGAATATATATTTCTTTAATTATCTAAATAAAGAAAAGGGTATGAATGAGGAACACCACATTGTTTTATTTGTTTTACCTATTAAGTCCAAAAATGTGGAACCACACATTTTTCATGGACTTGTATCAAAAAATACTTGTACTTGTATTAAAAATAAAAATTATCTATGCAATAGGTTTTATTTCAGCAGTTTCATCATATTACACATCTCTCTTACAGTACCGAATTGCCAAAGTTGAAAACAATACATTTGTTGGTTATAACTATCTCCGTTAAACCCAGGTCCAACTATTATTACATTAAGTTAATTTTTAACTCTTTCTTTCTCATTTTATTACGTTAACTTTATTTCTAACTCGCTATTTTTTTCTTTACCCAGACAAAATAAAGCCTACTTATGTTACTCGGACACAGTCTAGCTTATACCTTAAGTACCTTTTCGAATTATTTCAATATTTTCAGATACTGATAGTTACTCAATTTTAGACGACAAAAAGTTTATTACTCAAAGAATGATTGGCTTTACAAAGTAATTGCAGTGTCGGAGGTCTGCTTTTATATACAGGGTGTATTCAATAGTAAGTGGCCATTATGTTAGCACAATAGACTGATATTCAATACTGACATGATTTTAAAAGGAGTTTTTGCAGCATTATTTGTATATGGAAGTGTCTTTACAAGAAATATAACAAAAACAATATTTATCAAATGAAGATTACTTTAATAAAATTTGGTTGAAAAAAATGGCAGCTTAAAAAAATAACTTACTGTAAAAATAGGTAAACTTGTAATATATGTATGTAATATACCTACTTTTGATACTAAATAAAATAGTTGTCTATCTATGCCGAATTTCATTTTACCTAATTAATTTGTCATTTACGAACAGTCGAATATTAATAGCAAACTAAAATCTTGCAACACAAGCATCATTTTTATTTTCACAATGTAAACAAAGATAATTTTCAAATAGCTAAAGAAATATTATCTGAAAGCAAGCATAAAACGCGGCAAAATTCAAATTCAGAACAAAGTCGGTGATGGACAGCCGACGCGGAAATTTGAATTTCGAGCGCTTTAGCTCACGCACACATACACAATACCATCCCTGTATTTACAAGGGAGCTCGAAACGTCACATTTGGTTGTAAAGCAGTTTCTTAATGTTGCTACTCGACACTAGATGGCGCTAAAATAAATTACTGACGCGTTACGAAAATAAGCTTTTCTTGTTTATTCCCTTCTTTTTGTGATTTCTTTTAATTTTTAAACTTGAAATAAATAGATAAAATTTGCAATAGAACTATAGAAACGGTATTTTTATATGTTCTGATTTTAATTCTCAGTTTGTTTCATAGATGGCGTTACAAGTAGCAAAGTTTATTTCTAAGTCTAGTTGAGCAAATATCCTGTTTGCCACCTCCTGTACGTGACTTTAAAAGTAAACTGTCTCATTTTCTGTTCAAAATGCCACCTCACATCTTATTCTGTACGCTTTCCAGCATTTATATTCATTTCTTGACTCTTTTATGAAGATGCATGTACTTTATAAGAATCCAATAAGATAATGTCTGTATATTTTAATTTAAAACTTATTAGAATTTAGTGAATTAGAAGTTCTTACCTAAAGTGGGAATTGGGATTTTACAAATGGAATGTAGTTGGTTTTCCTTGAACCATATTTAGACCAAAATGATTGAAAACTTTTGTAAGAAGTTTTATTTACAACGGAGAATGTAAATACTGGAATGTATTTTTGTTAACGTGTAAAGATTCTATAAAAATAGCTGTAGGTACTTTTTGTAGATTCAAGAAGTACCTAATTACTACTATTGTAACTAAATATTATTTTGGTTGACAAAAAGTTTGCCTACTTTGATTAATTATCTATAATTTTAACATCCTTAGAGATGTAAATGATGAAGTTCTATGATACTTAAATTTGTGTATTACTTAGGTATAACATCTTAACAGTTATTTCCTAAAAAGATACTATTACTTATTTCTTTATCAGAAGTGAGTAAAAATCCATGAAATCTTAAATAATTCCCAAATATTGTGATTAAGCTGAAGATATATTCGTATATGTAGTAAGAATTCAGTTTCTGTTTGTAAAGTTTGCTCTGATACAAACAAAATTATTATCTAGGCATATATTTCTATTGTTATGAGCAAGTAAATTAAAACAAAGTACTTTTCTTTATAACACACTTTTATTAAACATACGTTCCATAAAACCAAAATCGATGCAGTCTACACACACCTTTATACAAAATAAAAATTATTATTCTTACACACATTATAACAAAAACATATCTATCCTTTTCTAACACCATAGTTTAATACAAAGTTTGGTTATATTTCCGTCTCTTTTTAACGTCACACCCCTTTTTATGACAAAGATTTTTTGCCGACTTCAAAAAAGAAGGGTGGGGGTTGTTTCGCGACGAATAACGATCGATTTTATTACAATTTAGGTGCGCAAGAGTCGTTGTATTTCGAGTGCTTTTGAGAAATTTATTTTCAACTCAATTCTATGGGCACTTGTGTGTTGTTCAGGATTTAGCTTTTTGTTCTTGTTAATTTTGTAATTTATCGGTGTATTTTAGTTGTTATGTAAAATGTTAGTTGTTGTATTTATTAAGTGTTTTAGTTTCATCAAAGTTCTGAATACCTACACGTCTTTGTCTTCCCCGTAGCTTTATGTGTGAAATTTGTGGACTGTAGAATTGGGTGTTGGAGATAGAATAAAAGAAGAGTCTTGTGTAAATCCATTGTGTGTTAAATTTCATAAAAGTCTGTTTAGCCGGGCTATTGAGTTATTATATCATAAAAATTACTACTCAGAATACTGTCTGTCATATGAAATCTTCTGACAACTTACTTTTTTTTCGAATTCGGTTATTACCCGGCCGCTGAAAGTGATTCTCTTGAAAAGTGAGCGAAACCGCAAGGTATATGCTAGTTACATATAAGTGTCTACTTTAAAACAAATAGAGCTATTAACACATACCATAGGTATATAAAAACAATAAAAAAAGCCCTATCAACCACAAATACATAGAAGATAACCCACAAACATACTATGATGGCGATAATAACAGTGTATGGTCAGTAAAAAAGATAACACTAGTGATTTGAATCCACTATGGCCTCACTGATGTACCGTCAGCAGAACACTCCTTTGTCTGCAGCCGCTACCGTGAAGAGATGTTATCGTGTAGTGGTAGCAATAACAGTATAATAAATAAAGAGTTACAAGAATTATTTTAAGAATTCTATAATCTGATTTGGTACTCAAAATTTAATTGTGACATTAATTTTAATAAATTCTAAATGCAAAACTATGGATGGATATGTTATAGAAATTCGCAGTTAGTAGGTAAATGTCGTTTGTTCTTTCTGTGTTACCAGCAACTGAATTGAGAATTTCATCGGGATTTTGGTGCATATTTTTTACCTATATTCGAAGGAATTCTAAGACAGACGTGTATTTAATAAAAATGCATGGGAAAAATAAACTACTTATTCATTATGACATCTAACAATTTGGATGATCTTGACTCACTATACTGAAAGATAAATAATAAACATTACATTATTTACTCTTTCAGAAACAAAATATAAGAACAAAAGAAAAAGGTATGATCGAAATATGGTGATCGATCCTTAAATGGTAACCACTTACCACAAACTCAAGTTATTGCTGTTTACTTACAATAGGTATCCAAAAATACATTAGGTACGTCGATGACGAAAAATAATGACGGATACCTATTTATTCTGCTGTCCCTCCACACGTAAAGTAGCATAGGTGTTGTATACGAACAATGAGCTAATTGAATGCTTAATCACTAAGCTTTACTGAGAACTAGCCATTCACTCGGTAAACGCTCACAAATTAACATTATGTTCAAGAACTGAAGGCAATAGAGGGCAATGACCTATCTGTTGTTCACTGTGACTGAAGAATTTTGCGTCAAAAGTTAGGCAATGTTTTGGATACTACAAAAACTTAAAAATCTGTTGAACACTTGTCTAAAAAAAGTGTGGCTGCTAAACGGACCTCATTTCAACGTCATAATCTGTCATTTTTTAGACAAGTGTTCAACAGTAGTTTAAAGGTTTTTGTGGTACGACGGTAGTTCTAAATATGTAGATGCAGCCACTTTGGTGATTGCTTAGTAGGTATAAGTCTCGGGTTCGATTCCTGGGTCGGGCTAAAGTCGCGTTGTCACTGAGCTTTACTGAGAACTAGCCATTCACTCGGCAAACGCTCACAAATTAACATTATGTTCAAGAACTGAAGGCAACAGTGGGGACAATGACCTGTCTGTTGTTGACTGTGGCTGAAGAATGTTGCGTCAAAAGTTAGGCACATGCCGCCTTACTACAAAAACGTAAACATCTGTTGAACACTTATCTAAAAAAAGTGTGGCAATAGTAGGGGCAATGACCTATCTGTTGCTTTTTGTGGCTGAAGAATTTTGCGTCAAAAGCTAGGAACTGTTTTTAATACTAAATTTTCTAAATAAGTATGGCCATTTTTGTAGGTTTAACTTGTAATCGATCACAAGGAGTTAACGGAGTCGGTGCGTGGATGGATGTCCATTTTGTCATGACGAGTTATTCAGTGTTTCTCCTTTTTTTTTTTTTTTAACGACGTAAAAAATCATCAAATGACCCCTCCCGCTGTGGGTTAGCAGCGGTGAGGGAGTGTCAGACTCTTACTGACTAAACGCCGTCGTGTTCCGTCGTAGGCCTTCTTATGTGCTAGGGCCGCGGTACCTCTTTCGAACAACCCGCAGCCCCGGCAGGCCAGCCCTGCTGGGCCCGCTGGTTGCTGACATCTCTTTGAGGAGCGCGTGGAACAACGCGCGCCGCCGACACGGGTCTGTTGTCTAAAAACAGACATGAGCGATGAGCCACCCGAACTCACCGCCCACAGACCCACGCCTACGGTGGCCGGGAGTCGTCTCGCGACACCCGGCGCCCGTGGTGTCTACCTGCTCCAGCGCGGCGGCCGGGATGAGAGGTGCGAACTCTCTGACGTTCCGCCGCCTCCTTCTCGAGCATGACTGCTTCGCAGAAGGAGGCGACGGCATCCCATTCCCTCTCGCCCCGGACCATGGCTTGAACCAGGGCCGGACGCGAGAGGTCGCCGCCGCCTAAAGCCTCGACGAGGACCCGGCGGTGCCCTTCCCACGCAGGGCACTCCTGGACTGTGTGGTCCACCGTGTCCTCGGGGCTATCCGCATAGTGGTGACACCCGGGCGCCTCCTCACGACCGATTCGATGCAGATACCTCCCGAAACAACCGTGTCCGGTGAGGACCTGCGTCATGCGGTACGTGAGGGCGCCGTGACTCCTCCCGAGCCACTCCTCAAAGAGGGGACTTACCGCCACTATGGTGGCGTGCCCTTCAGTGTTTCTCCTGGCTTGTTAAATTGATGGATCGACAAATGTCAGCCTGTTATGTGAAAAGTTTGGAAGCCGGAAAGAAACCCAGTCTTACTAAAGTATTAAGCATCAAGTTGCCCGGTTAACAGGGTTGACAAGGTCAGCTAGGTATAGTCGCTCCATGTAAAACACTGGAATTTAGATGCACCCGGTTAGACTCGAAGCTGTTCTTAACATATTTGGGGAAAAGGCTAGGCAGGTGATGAAAATAATAATAGAATTGTTTGTAAAATACAACTGCATTGAACTTGTATTTTTATTTATTTACTCGTATCCAAAAAAAGAAACTAAAAGGCGTCAAAGAGTCCTCCCCATCGCTGTCAACTGGGAGTATGCCCAAGGTGGCAAGAAGCTGGCAGCATTACCACCATAATTTATGGTGGTAATGATAACAATAATCTTCCTTAATTAATAACTTAAACCCTAAACAATACCGTATAAAGTTATCTGAAACAAGCGACCACGCTCTTCGCTCACTCCGCTCATTTCGCTCGTTTCGCTTAACTAACGAGCGATTTTCAGATACCCTCCCGATTTATTCGCAGATAGTATCATTTGGACGTTTTATTACTATGTGAGCTTGTAATTGGTTGGACAGTGGACTGTCGTGTACAGTTCAAGGAAGTTTTGGTTATTTAAAAATAACTTTATAATTGCTATAGAACATGAAAACCAAATATTTAATAGAAAATATTTGAGAGCAGATAAAATTTTATAGTTTTGTTTTACCGTCTTTAAAAAGAGGAATTCTATGGCTACACTGAAGTTTTTTTTTTTTAATAATGCTGCCTACAACTTTCAGCTATCGGCGTTGCGAGACATGATACTTGTTACCTACAACTGAGCGAATTATTTGACTTTCTTATTGTCTTTAATGTTAGACTATTCCAGAAAAAATACCACTGGTTAACTACTAGAAAATCTTATTCGATCCAAATGTGTACAAATTGCATACAAACTTACCTTCTCCTCAAGCCTTACTTAATCTTCCTCAAGAACTATTCTATGTATTGATGAAATCCGAATAAAAAACATCCAGTTATTGTTTAGTTTATTTTTTATTTTATTTATTTATTAAAGGATTTACCAACAGCTTTTTTTTAGAAAACAGGACAGACTTTCGTCGGTTAACTTTGTAGTATATTATAATAAATAATAAACCAGCCAATATATTAACATAATACCAGTGAAAATTATACTTAGTATGCTTACAAAGTCGAGCAATTGTTGCTGATAAAATCATATCGAAAGTTTTATAGCTGCGTAAACCAGCAATTGGTGGAACGTAGCGTAAAACGTAACGTAACGCCTCGGTATTGGTCGAGAGGCTATTAAAATTATTTGAAGGTGTCGTGTTTAAGTTTGTTGTGATTTTATCTTAGTATTTTGTATGTATGATGGCGTTTTGACATGAAGTAATATGTAAGCTACCAAGTTACCTGGTCCTTTTAGGTAAGGATTAGCGCCCGTGGTTTCACCAGCTACACAGGGAAACTAATCCCATCACCCGCACAGAAAGTAGCCTATATCCTTTTTTAGGGCAGCACCTATAAATCTGAGCAAATTTCGTCTCAATCGGTTCAGCCGTTCCAGAGTGATGGCACAACACACAAACACCTTTTATTAAGTTTTGATAACTTTGCCAAGGAAGTAAAAGTAAATTGATAAAAAGAGTGATCACGGCAAAACGGCTGCACCGATTTCGCCGCATATATATGAAATTTTGGATGGAGATAGGCTCAGAGACAGACATACTTTTTATTTGGATAATAGGAGCTGGTACTCATATTCTATCTTAAATAATATCTATTAAAAATTACAATGATCAAATTCCAGTCTATCATTTACCTGTACATCAGATGTGTAGGAATGCGTGTACACAAGTGCTGACCTCTGGCGAACACTGAAACTAACTGCGACAATAATGTATGAAATTATCTGATCTCCAGCTAATTAGTTACTCAAATTACTGTAAGTAATGTTAGAAAATAGTGTCAGATTGTATCTCTGGCCTATGAGTTTATTGTTCATTATTTTGAAGTATGTAAGTACAGGCTATTTTTCTGTCAGTCCATCTTGAAGCTAGGATAATTGCTAATAATTTTATCGTTAACCAATCTTCACTACGATTGTATGTGTTGTATAAGTTGTACTTTCAAAGTTTACTTGGACTACAATGAATGAGTAATGGTAATCTAAAATATATTTAGGAAATCTGGTCTGGGACGTAAAAGATAATTCCGTCTAGCTCTGAAAGCACATAAATGTGTCTGAGAAGTAAAGAAGAACAAAGTTAAAGAAATTAAATTACCAAATTCTGGTATCAACTACCTACATTTAAGACAGGAGTTTGAATCTATATTTCACTTTTTCCATGATTATTTACTGTTAACAATATTTCTCGGTAGAACTAAATTATGAATAACCTATAACAATACCTATTTATTGTTGGTAGGATCGCTCGACTGTAAAGTTGATAACGAGACCCTGAAGCAGATTACAGTTACATTTCACAACTTCGAAAGAAACCAAACAAATAGAAAACTGACACTTAGACGACTGCCTACCCCTAGAACCTTCATTTCCAAGTAAAACGACACACAATTATCTTTGAATAACGAATGACCGTTATTTTGACAGCTGTCAATTTAAACTCCGTCCGAATTTCGAATTCATTCAAATTTGGAATTCGCGTCGAATACGAATCAGCCAGCCCTCCGGAATCAAATAAAGTCGATGCATCTTACACGCAACATGACATCAAAATCATAAGAAGTCATTAGGCATCCGAGCGTACGATATACGGACCCTAATTTCGTTGCGAAGACCGAATAACTCCCATATACCACGTTTACTGAGGCATTTTTTGATAATCACCCTCTAACCTAAAACCTACCTTAAGACCCACAAATTAGAATCGAAATTACATTGCGAAATCAGCATGACAATCGTCCACATATCAGGGAAGGTTTTAATGCAAAATCAACCTAGTTTTGCAAGTGTGAAGGTCGTGTTTTACTTGGAGAAAAGTTTAGTCAACAAAAACACACGCGAACGAGAAAAAAACCGGGCATCTTTTTGCGTCCCCTCGCCCCCTAAGCCGGTGGGGGCGAATGGGGTGAAGAAAAATCCACGTGGGGTGGGTTGGGGTGGCTGTAGTAGTTTTTCGTTGGTATCACGCGTACGACAAGCTAAGTATTGATTTTCCAGCACATGGTGCCTTTCAGGTGTCCGCATTTTTTAAAGAAACACGCCTTTTTAACCGATTGCGACGATGGTGCAAGATTTTTGGTAAAATTCTGTGCCTACGGTGGTGGAATCGAGCGTACCTAAGTATTTTATGAAGATAGAAACCTGATATACCTGATTGCTGCATGTATAGTTTTTGATAATTTTATAATTATATGAAAGTCCACATCATTCTAGGCTATTTTTTTTTTAGATATCGGTACCTATGTAGACTTGCCGAATTTAGAAAAGTTCATATTGTTTGGTTAATATTATGAACTATTACGAGAGTAGGTTTCCTTGGCGATCGTTATTTGAATTGTTCATATGCATATATTATGTAAGTTTTTTTTGTCCTTAAAAAGCCATATAGATTTAAGATTTATAAATATTCTGAAGCTAGTTTATTTCCGAGCACTTAATTGGATCGCTAAGTGTCTTCCTTTTACTTTTGTTGAAAAACTTTTGACTCGATTGACTCTATCATCATTCCGGTTTGCAAACAGAACTTTTCTTATATTTAGGTAGGTGTAATCATTTTAAAGGTACTTAGTAGTATCAAAACTAAAACATGTAGCCCATAGCAAATATCTCACATTAAATTCGCACCGTTACCTAAGCCCTTTCACACACATATGCAAATGCGAGCGAGCAAAGGTGTAAAAGATTAGCATCTTATTGTGATTCGGCGATTAGTTCCGAACTCTTCATGTTTGTACGCGATTCGTTGCGGCCCGGTGCTTGTGTGGCGGTGCCTTAATGTTTAACTGAACTTGATGTTCCAATGTTCGATGTTTAAATTTCGAATTTGTTGTTTTTTTTTTTTGTAATTTTACAACTTTTTGGCACTTTTCATTAAGCGTAAAGTATGTACGTTAGGAATAAATTGAATATTTATTAATTTTGAGTGAAATGCGGCTTACATTTTTTTTGAGAATACATGAAAAAAGGATTAAAGCTCGGAATTTTTTTCAGGTTTAGCTAAAAATGGTGTGTAAATTACAAATTATTTTCACCTTGGTTGTTAATTTTTAGTTTTCAACAATATGGTTCGCCTCGCATAGGTATGCAGTTAACCCCATAAACATTATGTTGATGTACTCTTAATACAATTTTAACGCTGTTATTACTAATTTTACACGTCATACTCTTAACAACCGATTATAGACTTTATATCTATAGCCATAAAGGTGAGATTGAATTGGGAAAGAATTGTCACACAGTGTTCAAAATGAATGTATACGGGGACAAAAAGGTACGTTCATTGTTTCGACCCGACGATTTTGTTTTCAATTTAAATATTTTATACAATGTGACAATAGACAAAAACCGGTACTTGTAACAGTAAAAATTAAATATTAAAAATTATGACGGTTCACCCTTTATCTGCTAATGTATGCAAATTCGTGTTAGGTGATGCTCTGAGTTTTGAGGTACGGGAGTCGAGTTCCGATTGCGTTATTTTTTTTGTTTTGCTAACGACAACATTTTTTGCGATTTATTCCACTGTAGTTTTCTACGAAACATCTTTGGCAGTCGTTACGGGTAATCAGAAGCCAGTAAGTTTGAGAACCAGTCTTATCTAGGGATATTGGGTTGCCCAGGTAACTGAGTTGAGGAGGTCAGATAGGCAGTCGCTCCTTGTAAAGCACTGGTACTCAGCTGCACCCGTTTAGACTGGAAGCCGACCCCAACACAGTTGGGAAACGGCTAGGCAAATGATTATTCTACGATTAATTGAGTTTTAGATCATTAAGCTTTATAGCGATTAATTCATAATTAACTTGTAAGCCAGATATCTAAGTGTAACCACAGGAATTTAAAGTACTAATATATTTGCCGCTACATAGAACCACATAGTTTGAAGTTATTTACTTTTTATATATCTAAGAGTATCCGCACACTGCACACTTTTAGTCGGCCGATAGTTTGTTTGGGCTCATAAATCAGTATGAAGATGAATGGTAGTACGCACATTACAAAGATCAGGTATTTAGCTGATGTAAGACTGACTGAAAACTTTGATTGGAATCAAGATTCTTTAAAAAAATGCTAACTAATGGTCAGCTGTCGCCCCACTGTTTAGTCTACTGTGTGCTCTGGGTAAGTACTATTACTGCCGTTTTTATTCAATAGAAATATCGCATTTTATTACATAATTGAAAATGAAACAACGCTAATCGGATTCCTTTGATAGCCAGTAAAAGGTGCAATTTCTTCTAATAACACCTATTAAGGCGATAATTAAAGACAAACTCTAGAAATATTTAGAACTTTTTCCTTTTAATTATCTTGTAAATGTAACGCGCCTGGAATGAGAAACAGGCGATTTATAGATTATCTTTTTTTCTTTAATTATAGAATTCTTTTACTGACTTGTTTATTCATGGGTTACTTAAGCATTTTTATTACGATTCCTTACATGACTTAAATAAGAAATAATAGTAATTTATTTACCTAGATGTAAAAAAAATACAAGACGCGACATACATATTTTTGTCTTAGTCTATCCTAATATAAAAAAAAGAAAACCAGTTTTTGTTAGTGCCCTAAAAGCTAAAAAACTAGAGAGCCAATTTGAAAAATTCTTTCACTATTAGGAAGCTACATTTTGTCCGGATACGGGAAGTATTTCCCCCGAGACACGGGTGAAACCGAGGGGAAACTAGTGAAGAATAAAATACATTACCAAAAAAATATATATAGGTATATTTATTGACAAAAATGTAACTTTACATTGTGGTAGTTGACGTTAAGCTACAAACTAAGCACCGCTTGTGTCTTGTGGTTCGGATGAAAAATCATGTATATTTTTCTTCTACTAAGTAAAGCTGGATTTTACATGAAAATGTACCATCTCCGATTGGTCTGAACACTAAGATAAGACATTAAAGTAGAGACAATATTTCAGCACTTACTTTCAAGCGATTAACCCGAGTTATACTGCTTCGCGACAATTTATGTTAGCAACCTATTCTTAAAGTACTCGTAAATATATTTAAGAACGTCTTGAAAATATTAAATTTAATAAAAATATTCTGTAAAGTTTAATAGAGTATGTCGTTACAATGCTATGAATAAGAAATTCAATTCGCCTAATGTAACATTTGTCGATTATAGAGTCATAAAAAGAAACAAGAAAAACTATTTAAATAGTTACATGTTTTAAAATACAGTAAATAAATAAAATACATGTAAAATAAAGAACGTAAGTATGATTTTAGTCCATACAGGAATAAAAAATGCAGGAGAAAACTACTAAAATATTTATATCCACTGATATACTAATAATACCCCAGACGAAAAATATAAATTGTGTAAATGTCTACTACTACATACATACCTTTCTTTTCATACATAAAATTAAATACTGCTAAATATAACCTGACTAAAATATACTTTATTTATCTATTTGACACCAACTAATAATTCGTAAATTAAAATGCATAAAAATAGTAATATCAATAAGATAGATTGTCGATCGCGTCATACAAAAAACAAAACATGCATGAATAACAATCACAAAACTTAAAATAATAACCATTTCAAATATGCAAATGCAATCAATAAATTATAATTGTAGCCAATAATTTATTCAAACCTTATTTTATTATCTGCGAACTCTATGATATGACAATTGCTATTTTATTTTTAGTCTATGGTTCGACAATTGTCTATCAATATAGAATGGTTGTCTATTGTCATTGAAATAAATAGCAATTAATCTTTCGTTTTTTTGTCATTATCAATATGATAGATACTAGTTTTATGAAGTGCAGCTATTTTTATTTGTAGATTTTATTAATAGAGATATGTTTTTTTTCTAAAATAAATCACTTTTATCTATGATTGAAAATAGATGCACTTCACAAGTATAAAGTTACGTTAAAACTTGAGATATGTTTCACAAAATTATCGTTATAGATCAATTGTCAGTTTTATATCTTTTTGGTTATGTCAATATTTTTGTTTCGAGACTTATAAAGTAACCCGATACACTGACATTCTGACTAGTTTTACGTGCTTCGAAAAATAAGGTAACCAGTAATTTATGTCTACTATCCATGGGAACGTTACACTAACATCCGTCACCTTCTCACAAAGACTCGTATAAATTAAACTAACAAAATACAAATATGACAACGCAAGGAAAATATTTTATCTCATTACACATTCAAAGTAACGCATCGACCGGCAAAAATCAATAAAGGACGCACCATACCTCTTTGTACCACTGTGCGAAAAGTTAAGATGCTCACAAGAAAAAAATAGATATGCAAAATAGATCCCGTGCATTCAAATTTCAAATATTCAAATTAAGAACCATTATTCGAATGCGGAAGAACAATTTTTGACACTCCGAAGAATAAACCCTTCCACTTTATATTCAAATTTCGAATCTTAACTGGCCGAATTTGAATGAAATAGATAAAAAACCTTTTTTTAATGTATTCATGGATTTCGTGGGAACTGATTCGTGGATTCTTAGGTCGTGAGACTTGGTTCCTTTATATCCTTTATGATATAATCGATGGGGTTGCCTGTTATGGAAAGCTGTGTCAACATTTGCAGTAATATGGTAATTATTGATAGGTCATAAAGGATAGGTGTCGGGGTGTATCGATTGATTTTAATTTATTGGGTGTTGAAATCGGGAGAGCGGAATGTGTATGACTATTGTTTGGTTTGTACGGTTTGTAGTGGAGTTGGAACTATTCTGAAAATGCTTTGAGATATGAATTTGCAGTATTTGCTCTGTAATAGAGCTAGAGGGATTTTTTTTGTAAAACTATTGTAATCTATTTTCTTAGAATACATGCCCATTTTAGTAGAGATCAATAATGCTCCCTGCTACTGATGAGGTATATTTTTGGTCCTAAGTCGTTTCCCATACAAAATCTACGAAAACATCTATGGTCATAGAACTTACTTTTTTCAACTATCAAAAAAAGTTAAAAATAAAAGCAGCTAATTATTTCCCGAACACATTCAAATTCCAATCTTAATTCAAATTCAAAAACGCACTCATAGAATTCCGAATACCAATTTCAAAAAAGTTCATTGAGCAACGAACGTCTTCAACCCTTCCACTGGGCATTCAAATTTAAATTCGTGTCCCCCTGTCTGGCAGGTGTACCTTGTACTTTGGTACATTAATGTACATTTTGTCTTTTGTGTGTACACTTCCGTCAGTCAAGATGTCCGTTGTCTTGTGATGTTGTTAAACATGTGGTTAAAGCTTGTGTTAGCTTTGTTTTTGTCGCAATTATGACGGTTTTGGGTTGAATGTCGTTGGTTTGTGGGGTTTTTTCGGCTGTTGGGATGTGGGTGAGATTTTAGTGTGGTTGAGATGTGTGTTTGATAATTGTTGATCTTAGAATATAGTCGACGACAGTATTTTTTTCGAAAAGCTCTGTAAGCCCTGTGTATCCTAAGATTTTATGATTTTTTTGCAGCCGCTTCCTGAAATTCTATTATTTATTTGCAGCCTTGGTATGAACCTTGAACGTCTTGTGTTCCAACTTGAAGCCATAAAAATGTCCTTAAAAATCCAACTAACCCGTCAACAAACAGTGACAGTTACAAAATCCAAAACCGGTGTACGTGACCTCTTTTCACGAAAAGTTTCCTAACAATATTATCCCCAAGTCGTATGCAAATTGTTTTTAAAATAATAACACACCTGGGTCTAAAAGACCGGTCGTGATTTCGCATCCGTACCACATTCGCATGCGAAGGGTTAATTCTTCGCGATTATTTGCGCTCACGCATATTTTTAATTATTCAAGGGTTAATGTATTCGGTTTTTAAAAATGCAGATACGTTTGTGAATGTGATTTTTTGTTGCACATTCAGTTTGTTATTGAGTTTCGTAGTGTGAGGAAGGTTTTTGAAGATTTTGAGTGTGGATCTTTGTAATAAGTAAAGATGTAATTACTTTAATTGAATATAGATCTGCATAAGTGTTTACTAGTGAAAAAAGTGATAATTATGTGTCATGTGAGTACTATTTGTGTTTTTGATTTGTAAGCACAATGCAAATAAAAATGAGTATATAGGCTCCTCCATAGTGGGACATCAAACGTTCATGTTGCTGAAATGGTTTCCAAGACATATTTATTTAGTACAAAGTCGCCCTTACGAAAGCGTAGGGAAAAGGCTAGGCAGATGATGATGACGATGACAAAAACACACTTATAACCCTATGTTTGTAATGCCAGCTAGGACAATCTTAAATTATTATCTACAAATCATATTTTTTTATACCCCATCTATTGCTAGAAACTATTTAACCACTTCAAATTCGAATCCCAACTCAAAAACTAATTTTCGTAAAACGTAAAATCGAAAGTCGCGAATCAACCATGCATCAAGGATAATGATTGGAACGCCACGCCTCCGTCATCAATCACCCACAACGACCATCACCACCAGTTCAACTTGACCCCTGACTTTGTACCACTGACCCCTTCAGTCACCTGTCTTTGAACTGTGTAGGGGAGGGAGGGAGGTCAAGTTACGCTGGAGGGTATGTATTAAGGAGGATTTAAGCGAAAGCATTGTGTCTTGTTAGAAAACGTAATGTCTTTAGATGTTAGTAAATTGTGTTTTTTTGCAACCGATTGCTGAAAAGGAGGTTCTCTATTGGACTGTGTGCATTTTAACTTTCAAAGCTATGTATTGAGTTTTCTATGTGCTTAGTTTTTGAGAATAGGAAACTTTTAAAGTTCGTAGACTAGGTATTCGCTTACTGTCTTGGAATGTACCTATAAACTTTCGAGTACATAAAGTAGGTGCATGAAATTGTCCTTAGAATTGAATAAGCCATTTTGAATTGACAGCGTAAAATATACGTACACATAAGCCCCAGCCCTTTCAAGTTATTCGGAAAACGCATAATTCTGTGTACGATTTGGGAACATCCGAAGGAAAACTGTAATTCGTGGGTAGATTTCCGATCAATAGACATTATTTCTGTGCAAATAATTCTAATACATAATGCTAGTTAGAGTTTTAGAATCTAGACATTCCAAATTCAAACACAAAAAAACAAAACATTCAAAACAATACAAACACAAACTCCTTCACAGAATTCATAAATAAAATCCAATCTATTCGACTATTTCCTACTGGCTGGAAATAATAAAAAACGAAAAATCGCCGTGCGGGGGTAATCTCGGGGGGTGGCTTCCCCGAAATTGAGACGATGTAAGAAGATTACGCTTGATACATTACGTGACGAAGGTGGCTCGAGGCAGATTCACGGGACTCGGAAAAATGAGTATGTGGTCAATGACCTGAGTACCTAGTGTGAGTTTTGCGAGCTAACTTTCTCAATGCGTATATTATCATACAACTAAATCACGTAGCACTAATCTTACAATTGTTTATTTAATAAAGACTGTCATCGCTATTTGGTCGCATTACACTCGCGCTCACTTGCGAAATAATAAACGTTATTATCCGGCAAAATGAATGAAGATGCAATATCTAAATCGTATGTGATGTAGCTTACGACTCTTTATTTCAATAGAGTTATAATTACGTACGGAGCGCGTTAGCTTACAAAACTTGGAAGCAGCACTCTTGTGTCTTATGTACCTATGTAGTTTCGTTTTTGAGAGTATTGGTATATGTAGTTCTTCGAAATTAAGACGATGTAAGAAGATTACGCTTGATACATTACGTGACGAAGGTGGCTTGAGGTAGATTCACGGGGCTCGGAAAAATGGGTATGTGGTCAATGACCTTGTGTCTTATGTAGGTAGTTTAGTTTAGTTTTTGAGGGTATTGGGTAGGAAGGGAATCAAAAGTGTTATTGAAGAAAATTACGTGTCAAAGAGTGGATTTTTTATAGGTACCTATTTAGGAAAATGAACAGTTTTAATGTTAATTACATAACAAGCCCTAATGGCAACTATTCATACCTTAATAAAAAAATAACTTTGAATAATTCATAAACATCTTTGTATCATCATAATTTATTGAGATATCTACACACTTTAGCTTACTGCTTGCGATTTATCTGTCAATAAAATAGGAAATTTGCTAATACCACACCACTTTAATTAAAAACTTAATTAACATACAATCATGTTAATATTTGTTGGTGGGTTAGGCAAAAGTTATTTTTATTTGGCACACCTTTCGCTATTTATATACTTGTGGCATGCATGTAAAATAGGCCAGGCCTTAGGTACATCGTTACAAAACAGGCCTAAATATAGTCTGTTTAGCTACTGATTAATTATTATGTGGTGGAAAATCTCCAATGACCTTTCTTAGCTCAGGAATATAATACAGAGTTTATTAAAATAAAATTACGATCATTGTGAATATACAATTATACCTATTTATCCGGATACATGAAGTGGTGCTCTCAAGACGGGAGTAAAGCCGCGGAAATCGACTAGCTTGTTACATAACTCATATATTTTAAACCGTAACGTATTTTTTGTAAAGCTCAAAATTATAATTCATACTGAGCCTTCTGAAGTGGAGCCTTAATATACGTTTATTATTTGAAGAATCTTATATACCTCAAAACATATTTCCTTATTTACACTAATGTATGTTATACCTAATATTATGAGTGAGGTAACCATCAAAACATTCACAGAACATCCAGTCTTCATACATACTTAATACGCGAACTGTAGCTGAAACTTCAACTGAAAACTTTTCACGATATATCATCGTTTTCAAGTTTGATATGAAAATCCATTTTATACGTGTAGGTATGTAAATATTGCTTCGGTGCCCACAAATCTTTGAAGATACATAGAAGAAATAATATGGTAATATAAAAATATATAAGATACATTTTGTTCAGTTCTAAACTGGTTACTTATCTATGTAGAGGTTTTTATGTAGCAGCTTTGTTAGGCTGTGGATAGAATAGCGTGAGTCGAAAATTTTCGAATATTTTCGTTTTCTCATAGAGAAACTTCGGTGGCTGCATATTAGGCTAATCTCCAATATTCGGACATAATTAGTGTTAACTTATTTTAAAAGAAGAAAGAAAATACTTTTATGAAGTGTCAGTGTTTAGACTCGTTCCAAAAAGACAATAATATGATCAACTACTTTATTGTTTGAAGATTCATTTTCCTGTATTTTTATCCTTCATTTACTTTTTTGTGTTCATTAATTTAAGTCAATACTGTGAGCTTCACTATAAGAAACGATACACAGCCATTTTTACCTAAGTACATTTTTCGACGTCGAAATTCCACCACTCCGTCAATCAGTCCCCGCCCTTACTATACCAAGCTTAGGCCACATTTCCATACATATGAGGTAGTCTGCGAGGAGCCGAAACGAACCTTCTTTGTAAGTCGAGCATTTTTCTACCTACCCTCCCTTTGTCTTCACTTTTACTTAGAACGTGGCTTGTTTAGGATACTTTTTTGAAGGTATCTGGCTATATAAGTTGTTTTTTTTTCGTGTACCTATGTAAAGTCTGTAGGGGTTTGGTAAGGTTGATTTCTTTGGAGTTGTTAATTGTTTTATTAGATAGTTTACTACTGTTCGTCATTACTGCTATTGTTTCATAATTTACCTACCTACTCGTGGAGGTTTTATTTACATGATCAGCAGTAGGTATTTGGGTGAACATCCGCTCTCTATAATGTTGTTATATTCTAATATCCCGCTGCTTAACAAAAATCTATATAACCACTACACTTTCACAAATCTAATAACGACCACCCAAAACTTTGTTTAGATAATTCAATTTTGTGCGAAAAAAAATGGCGTCCAAAAGCAAAAATATAGAGGGAAAATTGTTATAATATCGTAAAGGAGGCGAGGCTCCAATATATCATGGTCTGACGTCACGGGGTATGCGGCTGACACGAAAATATTGCGATGCATCAAAACTGCCAAGGAGCACCGAGAAAAAACGAACTTTGCGCGGTTTGGGGGACAAGTTATCGGAGAGAGCGTTTTGGGATTCTGGCATTGATGTGTACAAAATAAAAATAAAAGACATAGTTAAGCTAGGTTACTTTTAGCTAGCTACAGGTTTAGCTTCAAACTCATAAACTACAGACGGACAGTGGTGAAAGGTGGGTGTTTTGGGGCTGACTTTTATTTTAACGTTCAAAATGTGCTGTTTTGGAGCTGAGAGCTTGAGTTCTTCTACGAAATGTAAAAAGCTCTTTCATGTGTCTATGAAATATTAAAATAACAACACTTCAATTTTGATACAGAAGTAAAGCTGGTAAGTGGCGCCAATCTATCCGCACTGGCCCATTCAGGAAACAATTACATAAAGCAAGCCGATTGAAGCACAGTGAAGCAAAAGTTACTGTTATAAACTACTTCAGCACTGATAACCGCTGGTAGATTGGCATAGGCTAGTATTATTTCTGTATACGGCCTAAGATACTTTACCCGCTGTCGCTTATGAATTACACCAAACAATAATACGTTCAGAAAAGCGAGGGTGGATTGTGTCTTGAAAAATGCTTCGCGGAGCTCTGTGGCGATGGCTTGTATATCATAAGACATATCGCGGGATATATCTCTAGATATATCTCCGCTTGTGTATCTCTAAGTGAATATTATTTTGGTAGGTTATGGAAAATATATATATGCTTGTTGTTGTATTATATATGGCGAAAACTTAGGGAAACTCTTAGTTGTATAGGTAAAAAGACTTACATAGAGATTTATAAAAGTTTTTCATAGTACGAAGCTTAGAAGGTTTTCGACAATAGAGACGAAAATAGACTGAAGTTTAAAAAAAAATATGTAAAAGTACTATATATTGTGTAAGTATAGCTCATATTTTCAGTCCAATTTAATCCAAAACCGATTTATATATTATTGTATCTCTCATTTGATATAGCTTTTGATGATCAAATCCACCAATGACGCGAACCAAACACCTATTCTTTCGGCAAATTGTAGTAAACCATATACTGCAGAAACAAGCTCATCAGCAACTAACTATCATACAAGCTTTAATCACCGCCACAATAGATGCAACTGTCTTCCAAAATTTCAAAATCTCGTCTCAAGTTATGCTCTCACACCACGAACCAACATACAACATTTACACCTGTCTGCCTTTTAAATCGTACGGGAAGTGAAACTCTAACATCTATTGAAAACCCGAAACAGGGGGAGTTTCTCCCCCATACCTCCCACCCCCTCGTTATTCCACTTCCCGTCTCCCCTTTCTTTCCACTAACTTCGCATCGTCATCCGTATTACTTGGGCCCTAACTTATGTGGGGTATATGAGGTGTAACACACACTCAAAAATAGGCTCTAACATTAAGCTTATAAAGTTGTAATTCCACTGCAGCGAAAAACCAATTTACAACAGTCGCATGCAATGGATATTGTTCTTTATGCTAGAGAGGATAAGAGTGAATATCGCTTGTAAAATTACAGATCAATTTCGTGATAGTCTGTACTGATTCCTTTGCATTACTTTTTCCTTCTTTGTGGATGTATTTTATACGAGTTTAAGGTCTTATATGGATAGTCGGTGTGTCGCAAATGTTGATGTGTTGTTGTGTGCGTGCAGCTTTATAAGGTTCAAGACGATTCAATTTTGTATGAAGCACCTATTTGTAATAGAATTTTAGGAGTGTGTAAGTTGTAATGAATTTGTTTGTTAGTGTGTTGTCGTATTTTCTGTAGTTTATGAGAGCCAAACTATAGGATTTGTTATGTATGTACCTATAGATACTTAAAAGATCTGGTTAATGATTCAGTTGGCTAAAATAAATTCTATTAAGTTAGACCTATAGCCTGTCAAATGTAGGTGTTTAGTATCTTATGTTTAACGCAAAACGATGTTGAAATAGCTGATACCTAAAATAACGTCACCCGTAAATAAATATTATTACGATCACTGAAACAACCAAGGAAAGTGTTCCAATACTTTAAATCAAGTTGATAATTTTCAAGTTTCATTTGTTGTATTCTTTAATTTGAAACTTCAAATGTTAGTAACACTCGATGTGAGCTATTTAGAAGCTCTTGATTTAATATTTTGGTAGATTTACCAAGAAAGTAGTAAATGATTTTCCGACCGAGTTTTCTTTGCGTGTGAGCGATACTTTACTTTTAGGTAGGCGGGTGAATGTACTAAGGTCTAAGTAATGTTAAAAACTTAAGCTTATGCTTTCAGTAAAATTTGGGTTGATAAGGGGTAGTCAAATTTTTGTAAAAGAATACATTAGCACGACGGCTCGATAAATACATTGTTGCTATTGCAAACGATAATCCAAAATATTAAATGCCTATTGTTAATATAATATAGAACCTTAAATTTAATAAGCTCGTTGATTGTCTTTTTTAAAAAGACACTGCGAACTTCATTAAAATTCTCACATAAATTAGGATTTAACTGTACCAAACAAATTGGGTGTTCATCATTAATGAGACATAAACACCCTCCTTGGCCCAATATAACAGGCAATTAGCGGTTTGACAAATAACTGCAAATATTTAGGGTACGACTTATAAATTAGACAAATTCACAAGCAAAAACCAACTCTAAGTCTCAAGAAACACAGTCCAATTTACGTTACACAGATCTTAGAAGAATTAAAACACAATGCAGCAAAGAAAAGTTGTGTCTGTTTACTTTAATGACGTCATTAAATGTCATAACATTGGCCAGACGAGGATAATCCGGGATATTTTCAAAGAAACAATGAATTATGTAAGGAAAGTCTTATTGACAACGGATTAGGTCTTAAGACTTGACAGTAAGAAGGTAGGATGGTATTCATGAAAGTTTAAAAAGGAGGCTCGCTTGTAAATTTAGCTTTTTATTTGTCTTTGACTTAACAATTGATATTGAACATCTACATTTTAGAGTAGCACACTGCAGACTTTTAGTCGGCCCATAGTTTGTTTGGGCTCATAAATCAGTATGAAGATGAATGGTAGTACGCACATTACAAAGATCAGGTGTTTAGCCGGGATCAGACTGACTGAAAACCTTGAAAAATTGCCAATCATCAGGTCAATTTTATCATTGTCGGAAGACTGTTTAGTCTGCAATGCGTGGGTACTCCTACTGGCTATAATCAAACCCCATTAGCGTTATTTCATTTTCAATTATGTCATAAAATTGTGATATTTCTATCGAAAAAAACGGAAGTACCATATTAAAGAGTAAATAACTTCGAACTATTTGGTTCTATGTAGCGGCAAATATTATATAAGTACTTAAAATTCCTGTAGTTATACTTAGATATCTTACTTACAAGGTAATTATGAATTAATCGTTGTAAAAGTTAATGATCTAAAACTCAATTAATAGTAAAATAATATAGTACCCTTTTTATCTATAACCCTTTCACTGCAAACGTCGTGTTTTGTCATTCGATTTGTCAAAAAGTATTCGAATTGACAAGATTTGAATATTTTGCGTGTATTGATCGAACGTTCCTTAGACGTGTGCCCTACTCATATTTTATTTATTTATTAGGTAGGGGTGTCAAATCACCCGTTGTTAGAGAAGACGCGTTTGGCGTAATGGTACGTACCAAATGTTTGGTTGGGAGCGGTAAAATTGTTTGTCTGTTTGTTATTTAGTTATTATTATTTTCAAGATATGTAGATTGATAAAAATATTGCAATTTGCTGCTTGATAATGGAGATATAAAAAAACGTTCTGTCGTTTTGAATCTTTAGAATATTTCAGTTCAGATTATTACTACCCTTATAGCTAGCAACTATGATTCCTACCACATAAAAGTTTGTAATGAACTAAAATGTCATTGAAATTCCGCTTGTAAGGAGCACTAAAAATTTAATATCCTTTCGCATTCTTACAAAATATCTTCGAATATGGTCGTTAAAGTCCAACCCCACGCGGGGGTGGTTATTATTCATTTTTCTCCAGTCAAATACAGTGTAGGGTTCACTAATGTGACACTCTAAAATCAACCCCTACGAGGTTTTCGCGACCATGTTTTTTCTCGTAGAAGTTTTTTGTTTGTCCCTCGTCCCTTTCTTTCTGCGAAAAAGTATATTTTGGTCCCTTTCCCTCTATCACAGTGCGTGGGGTGGCAACAGCGAAATTATGATACGTTTTTTTGGGGCTTAAATTGATTTTTAGGAAGTATGTGGAAGCCATTTTATAGCGGTTTTTGAATGATACCATTTTTGTAGGCGAAGAAAGTTACTGTCTTTCAAAGTTTTCTATAAGTCAAAAACTAGATATTAAGTATGTTTTAACTGTAATGTTTTGCGCATTAAGTTTAAATGATTTATTAAAGAAATACTTGTTGAAGTTTAAAAATAAAATCTTGAATTCCGTTTCTTTAAGTGTGGCTTTAACATCATTAATATATCTTATTCCTTTGTTTCCCTGACTGTTATAGAGTGAGCGATACATTCTAAGATGTTCATAGATAAGCCAAAATTACTTTTCTATTTTAATTTAATTGTGTGTTATTCAAAAATTCATCGTAAGGCCCATTAAATTCTTTTAACATGTTAAACAGTAGATTAGATAAAACGTTAAAATAATGCCAAACACGCGGTTTTAAACGTAAATAAAAAACAGTGCCAACAATATTTTTGATATTATCAAATGAAAATAATTTACTTAAATGTCATAACTTGTAAAATTATGGCTCCATCATTTGTCAAGAATATTAAAAAAATGTGTAACTTTCAAAGTCTTGGTCTTTGTTTAATTGCTTATATTTCACAATAAAAAAAAAAACTATGAAAAGCTGAATAAAAAATATATAAATGTAGTCTTTTTAGCTACTTTTAATTTAAATGGCTGCTATTAATATAACAAAATAATTATTCTTGATTATTATAATTATAAAAACGATAAAACGGGGTATATAAAAATTATTAAATGTTCAAATTATGTTTAGTTTTTTTTTTACTTACTTTTCGTGGTTTAACTTAAATGGCATTAATAATAAAAAAATATAATTATTGAAAAAAAAAAACGATAGAACTGGGAATATAAAAATAATTAAATGGTCTAATTATGTTTAGTTTTTGTCGTTTGAATTATGTGAATGATATTAATATTAAAAAATAATGGTTATTGATTATGATAATGATTATGTGACGGCTTTATCAATGTGCAGGTGCAGGGTTAACTTGTCAACCGCCATTGATACTTCTATTATAGCTTTTATGAGTTATATCTATGCGTTTAGTAACTAAGTGGGCTTTATCATGATAGGTGTAACTTAAAGACAATTAATTCATTTTAGTATTTAGGATCAGCATTATTATTTTTTTGTGTAAAATTACCTTTTTTAATTTTCGTCGAAGGTTAAATGAAAGATTAAAATTAAATTATGCATTCTTTAACAATTAAAACAAATTGTTAAAAAATGCGTACCCTATAGTATTTACTTTCAGGAACTTATAATTTAGGCATTGTGCACAAGTTGTAATTCTAGTAGCAGAATACTTATTGGTTTTTGATTTTTTATTTCTAAAAAACTCTACCATTTTTGGATGTCGATAATTTTTTTCTAAAACACACTCGCTGCCATTAAACGTATTTAAAATTGATACTTTTTTTTAGAAAACAAACATTGTAACCACATCCTAACTGGTTGCGTGTTACAGTTAGCTATCAGATAAGTTCCAACGGTTAACATCAACCACGTTCACAATTAACCATTCAGATTGTAAAGATAACCGACAGAATGCAAATTAAACGGTCCAAAAAAATGTACTCGACTGCGCATAGTTGGGTGTGTAAGTATGGTTAGCGTCAAAAATAGCAAAACAAATAAAGTTTTTCAAAAGTGCGTAACAACGAAAATTGTTATAATTTTTCAACAACATAAACGCCAAACTTTTGTTAACATTAAACTTCAAAAAAGTATGTACGTTTGTAGGTATATACGAATAATAAGTTGGGTGTCATTGAACAATTTTATAACATCCATGGCAGTCGTTACGGGTAGTCAGAAGCCAGTATGTCTGACACCAGTCTAACCAAGAGGTATTGGGTTGTCTGGGTAACTGGGTTGAGGAGGTCAGATAGGCAGTCGCTCCTTGTAAAGCACTGGTACTCAGCTGCATACGGTTAGACTGGAAGCCGACCCCAACATAGTTGGGAAAGGGCTCGGAGGATGATGATGACTTACATACTCTGGTTAGTTATTGAAGATGCGGTGTTGAGCAGTTATGAACATTTTGATTGGTTCAGCTACTTTTCAAGCTGACTGTACTTTAATATCAAAATTACTTATACTAAAGTAGTATTGTTGAAATTTTTGAAATGATATGTTTAAGTAGTGAGATTAGAGGTATGATTTCAGATCTGTTGAAAAGATAAGCAAATAAAATTATTACGTATGCTAATCCGTTTTTTGTTCGAACAAGCAAAATTAGTGCGTAGTGTTATTAGATGAGAAACTATTATATGCGTTTTCGTTTTTAAGTTTTGTGAATATGTGTGAAACTTCTTTATACATATGTATCGAGGGATGTGCTTTTCATGACCTCCCAATACTTGTGTACCCATATTCCTACATTAGGATACTTATAATGTATGTACTTTAATTTAATTGTAGGCACAGTATAGGATACCAATACCGTATCATAGTATGTACGGACGTAAAATATATCTACACCTTATTACTTATTAAAAAAACTACATTCGAATTGAGAACCTCCTCCGTTTTGGAAAGACGGTTACTTATTTAAGAAAATATTGCGACATCCTGAGAAAACTACTGAGACAATATTTTCGCCTACTTTGAAGAGATGAAATTCATTAAAACCCTTAATTATTATTCCAGGTAAATTCGATATCTTCCAAGTATGAAGGAAAGATCTACAAAGGCGTAATGCAAGAAGGTTCAATATCCAGACCACGGACTTACATTTGGTTGCACAAAAACGACCACAAACAAGATGTTTCACAGAATAGAATATTCAAAAACCATGTCCCAAAAAAAGACATAAAAATAAAATAATTATGTCATTATCTAACCATTGTAATACTGTATCTCATTATACTTAAATTATAATCGAAAATATATTCCTCAGATCCTAATCAGAGTAATTAATAGGGGTCAATTTAGAGGTCCAATAAAACACATTTTTATAGTGAATTTTATGGCAAACAACAACCGTAGGTCTTTATGTTGGTTTAATTTATTGTTTTGGTCATTGTAATTACAATTTTCGTTTTTAAATTTACCTTATTTGTCACATTGTGGAGTAAAATTAAAAAGTTTAGTGTTTTATGGTCATTTTTATTGGGGAAGTGGAACGAAGCCTATAAATTAAGGTTTCGTAAAATACGTTAGAGTATTTATAATTACCAGATACGTTAAATATGCTTAAATTATTCAATTATAAAAAAAATCTTTATTCAATTCAAATCAATTACATACTCTACCTAGATACACGAGATTTCAATTAAAACTACCCAATTATAATATAATTAAATTAATCATTATCTTACTCGACCCATCAAACTACCTTAAAATAGGTGTTAAAAATAAATTACAATAAATTAAAGTTATTAATTTCCAAACGATTATGCAAACAACATACCGACAGCCATTTCTAAATTCCGCCCGTTTTACCCCAAAATATGAAAAAGCATATTATATGCATATTAACAAGATGGTTTTAACTTAATCGAGATATTAACACTACAACCCCTAATTCTAAGTCGTTGTTTTAACAAACTGTTAATGGGTTTCGTGATATCGACCCTTATTTTGGTAGGCAATTTGATCATAAGAATTTAATAAGAACTTGTTAAAAGTCGCACAAAATTGACAGGAAAAAGAAATTGTTGAATATGCAAAATGAAAAAAAAAACTAATAACGATTGGTGGTTCATTTAAAAACATTTATTACTTCAGATGCAATTGTAGGCTTTTTCTGTGAATAAACGATTATTTATCTTAGACGTTAACTTCAGCTCTCCTATATGGAAAATCATACCAGTCTACACATGTCATATTTCCCTGTCACCTCACATAAGTTTAAATACCTTCACATCCGGGAAGAACCGTATCACCAACAAAAAACCAGGAAACGATAAAGACCAGATACAATTCTAATCACTAATTAAAATATTATATTATATCTGTCAACATAAATAAAATTATTATCAAGTATCCCACTTAAAGCGATCGTAAAACAGAATATTCAAGGGTGAAATAACCATCGAGTTAGCGCTTTCACTGTCCATATATTACCATAATAAGTGGATATAAATATTTATACACAAAAAACTATGTAATTAATGGTCACTGCAATCCTGTTTTTGGGTTAAAATGTACGGAATTACTTGCGATGGTTATCTGTTAATCGATGATCTTTTAGGGGTCCGTAACAGGAATAATTAATGTTTTGGGTTTAACTCAACTGTTACTGAGTTCGTAACGTTAAAAGTGTTCTGGATAGGTAGTTAGTATTGATAAAATTAAGTTTTGACCATCACTGACTGTAGAGAAAGTTATAAAAAACAATCGATAATTAGAAATATTGCTTCGGGCATGGCAAAAGTGCAAGTAACATATATTATATCGATTATTCTATTTAAAATCAATTAATTTAATTCGAAACCATTCATATATTTGAATGAAAAGAAGTTAATGAAAAGGTGCTAATTTTCTTTTTAATATAACATAAAATTACGTGACACAGTAACTAATTGAGCCAAAAGCTTACAAAAATTATTCAAAAACTCATCAAAAGTCCAAAATCGAAAACCATCATGGCGATACCACCTTGTTTATTATTAAGCTTAATGACCATTATACATCAACTTGCATAATTTTATTGTTCACAAAATTACAACCTTTAACGAGCAATCAAAAATGCATATCAAATCATAATTACCTTTAATTAAATGTACGGAACCCTCCGCCCATTTTCGGGTACTTAAATTTTGTATAATATGTTGAATAATTCATTTATTTTTTGTGAAGTATCCCCGATAACTATTTCAGTTCGTGTCCAGATAAAAAGTAAATTCATTAGACTTAAAGATAATTATATTATGGCCGTAATAAAACCTTTTTTTGAGCCGTAAACAAAGACATTTTGTTGTTGTGTCAGTAATTTTGAAAGACAGTGTAAAGGCAGTTTTTTTGTTTCTTTTTGGTATGTTTACTGGAAACGGCTGGAATAGTTTTTGATAAGATACTTGGCTAATTCCTTGTTGTCTTTTGTTTAGTTTTGGAGATATCTTTGTTGATCAAAATGTCAAGAATTTAAGTGTAGATGGCATAGACTATATAGAACAAACTAGAAAAAAGTGACGTTAACAGGTCTTGGAAATGGCTTCTTTGAATACCGGACTAACAATGCCTTTAACTAAGCCGTTTTTTCACTTACAAACGACGGTTTTAACACCGTCTCACAAGTTTATTAGATCGTTTATCGACTCAAGCGCATAGAAATAATCCTTTTATAACTCCTTTTGTAACTAAAATAAATATTTTATTTAAATTACGTTTCAAGGTGTTGAATACACAAAGGAAACTTGCATTCACACTTTTTATTGGCATATCACGCGCATATCTTTGCTCTATTATCTTTTAATACTAAACAATTATAGTGCCATCGTTTTTCAAACAATTTTACACTCACGAGCAAACATCTAAATCGATTCAATTATGGAAAAAGGGCTTGAAAAGGCTAAATTTCATTTTACACTCGGTACGTAAAACACGAAAATAACCTTTTTGAAAATGGCGTACAATTAGGGTTTATAGATAAGTGGGGACATGCCAAAACATGGTGCTAATGACAGCATGACGGGTGACAACCTGACAGCCTAATGTGACAATTTAATTGTCAGTGAAATGTCACTAAGGGGGCAAACACAGTGGCGTTTGTGTGACAACGCAACGAGACAAAAAAACGTTGAGTAAATACGCGCTTTTTGTTCGCAGTCTAGACTTATTTGGAAGTAAATAATGAGAAAGGTTAACTGTACAAGTGACTGTCAAAAATAATGAAAATACCTACTTAAGGTAGTTTAGGTAATTCGACACGTTTTAATAGAAGATCAAAGGCAAAGGAAAAGTTAGGTTTTTAAAAATATATCCGATAGTTAACTGTTACGATTATAGGAAAAAAATGTAAGTAAAAAATAATTAATATTTAGTTTAATGCGCAGTCACTTTCATTACCTGCGGTTATAAATTCCGTAAAACAATTATAGTTTTCATAGAAAATTAAATGGTATTTGCTTGTTTTAATTACTTTCACGGCGAATTGCATTACTGTATCTATATTTATAGTAAATAGGGCAATGTTAATAATAACAAAGCATAAAATAGTGTCGATATATGTGTTAAAAATTCACAAATTTTCAGCATTCGTTTTTATGTGATACCAGCTTTTAAGTTGCTTTACTTACATGAGCTACCTTTCACATGCAATTTATTTCAATAACAAAAGAAAATAATTATCAAAATCAGCACTAATTGTCAAGTTACACTGATGAACTTAACGAGATCAATTACCAACCCAACGATAATTACAAACGTCAACTGTCAACAATTTCAAAATAAGAACCTGCTCATTACTTTTTAAATTTTAAACTCTTTTCTTTAACGTGACGAAAAGAAAAGAGGTTGGTGCTTTTTTTTAATTTTATTTCAGGCCAGCAACATTGTTATATCAATTGCGGCTTGTGACGTGACGTAATTACTGTAATAAATTTAAAAACAATATGGCGCACAAGATGGCCGCGATAGCCGATGTTCGCAATAAACTGTTTTTAATGACTCAAGGCACCTGCACGAATTTGTCCCCGAGACTTGGCTTCTACCATTTATTATTAAGAAAGTAATTGTGAAAGTTCGTACTAATTATTATTTTTGACGGTTTTTAAACGTACCCCCTTGATTTAAAGGCTGTAAATCAAACTAAAGTGTTTCCCTTTTGGAGCGTTTTGGTCGTTAACAATTAATTAGAATCTAAAATAATCAAGTATTTCACTATTATTTTTTCCTAGAATTTTATTACATTTTTTTATTGCTCTAAGCCTACCAAAAAAATGTTTTCCTAGATGATAAAATCTTTTGAAAAAATACGACTTTAAAATGCAGCCTTAATGATGGTTTAGTCCATAGATTAACCACAGCGACAAACATGAAAATTTTACAATTTTCGCAAAAGATTCTTTAGGGATCTCTAAAACAAAAAGGTGCTTGTGAAATCGAATTAATTAGCGCTTCAACAGGTGGTGAAGATAACTCAGTTACGACTTCAGGCGTCTTTAATAATTCCATTTCTACTCGTCCGGAGAGTTTTAACGATTTTGCTAAGTGATCAACAAAACTTTGGATGCGGTAGGTGTTACACGTCTTTTCAGGATGTTTGGAGAAAAATGTGAACGAAGTTTTTATACATACAGCAGTCAATGATATGTGATATATCAAAATAACATTGTGAAATTAAATGTAACAAACGTTACGTGTATGAATGTGGTATTGCATTTAAAAGAAAAGCTCTTGTCCTTAATGATAATATTTTAAACTGAGTCTTTTTTAGTAGAAGGCATACACATTATGTACAGATTTAACTATATATCTTCTAGTATATGTCTACGCATACGACTATTCGTATTGCTAAAGTCACTCGGTTTTACACCATACTTCTTATTTACCATGAAAACGCATACCAATACCATCGCAACTTCACATCCAGACATACAAAGTGCCGTCTCCACTGCTTCTCACATCGCAAACCAAATGGAAACACCCCAACGGTGTCTTTTTGTCTCAATTTACTTAAAGATTGCATTCCCTCCGTAATTAATGATTAGTCTGTTCCTGATTACCGCTAATTGTTCTGATTGTCTCGTTTGTAAAGTCATTTTAAACAATTTGTTTTTGTTTTTTTTTTTTGGGTTTTGTGTTTTGCGCCTGAGATTCGGTGACGCCTCTCTTTGGGTTAGTTTGAAAGAGTGGTGGTTTGGTGACTGCGAGAGTTGCGTAAAACTAAAAAATACCTTGGTTTTGTTTAAGTTACTTATATAACGCATTAATATGTTGTTAATCCATGAAGTTGCCTCAACTTAATAATCATCTAAGTATTTATCTTATGCAAAAACCAAATGAAAAATAAAATTGTTTAAAGTAGCAACGAGATCGCTAATTACGCTATTACATGAAGTTGTCTGTATCATTATATAATTTTCTATAGGTGTACAATAAAGAATATTCTTTTCTATATAAGAACCTCGTCATGTATTACACTAATCAAAACTTTACATTAAGTTAATTCATCTTACATTAAACTAAAACTTTCAACACCTACCACGTACTTACCTTCACATATTTACACCCAAACACAAGCTTACCATATAAAACTCCTTACATAGCTAGGTACCTACTACCCTTGCCATAATAAAAAATAAAAAAAATGATTTATAAACGCTATGTTCTCAACGTTCACAGGACAAGGCGTTTCCTGACCAGCACTTCCGATGTCGTGTTCCCGCCATTTTCCTTTACCCAAAGAAGGTTTTACTTCATGAAAAAAAAGAAAAATATATTTAGTATGTAGATGAAGGTTTGGGCTGTTTTTTATTTATTGGTGAAATGTGGTTGGAGGAATATTAATAAATGTTTTTTTTTTGGATGTGTTTTGGTTTTATTTCTGTGCCTAGTTTTATTTTTTTTAACACTATCTTAAAAAAGAAGATCCTTGTGGTCTTTTGTACGAATCTCAGTTCAGATATATTTTTATTGAGTTACTTAATTAAGTAGTTTTTACTGGTAGTAATTACTACCAGTAAGAATATAGTTAGGTAAGTTAATATAATGTGAACCTACAACCTACATATATTAGGGCCAAGTTTTGTCAAAATCAGGTTTCGATAGCTCATTTGTCGAATAAGACTATGATCTACAATTTATATCAATTCAAGCAGCAGTTTCTACAAGAGGCGAGCAAAGACGCGAACCGAACCTAGTTCATAATACAAGCCTCTCTCTGTAGAGTGTCCGAACTTAAAACATAAGCTGGTATTTAACCAACAGTTTCTCAACTTTTACGAAATAATTCTAGTAGTAGTACTACAAAATACTTCTTCATCCTATAGGTATCCTAAGAGAACCCACCCGCAAGAAACTACTAGTACATACCCACACTCACATTTTTCAGCACAAAATACCATTACGATTAAACAGCACTGCAGAAGGTGGTTGATAAAATTTATTGTACGCATTCCTAGAATTTATTGCTACCAAGAAATGATGGGGGTTTTACCCCTTACCCCTTAAGTCTTACCCCTGTTGTGTAAATATGCTTCGAGTCGTTTGAAACACATTTGTTTTCAAAAGAAAACGTTTATTGACCTCTGTGCAAAAACGTTTTAAATGGCAGTTTTTTTCCTTGTATTTTGCTATGGGTTTAATGAGGAAAAAATATTTTTGAATAATAAGAAATTGTAGGTACATAAATGGTATCAAAATTGTAAACATATCTGCTAGTTTTGAAAGAATGAGTAAACGTTCCGGTTAAAATCTACACAAAGAATTTAGACAAAAAAGACTATTGAGCCGATATACTTATCTACATCAGAATAACTTAGAATACGGGTGAAACTGCAAGGGATAGTAAGTATTCGTACATCGTACTAATAGGTAGATGTTGTAAATGCTAAACTTTGTACGTATGAATGTTTGTGACTCTTTCAAGCAAAACTTTAGTTATATAGTCATTCTTAAGCTATTTTTATCCTCATGCGGGAAGTAGTTCCTTAGGGAAACTGATGAAACCGGTGGCGAAAGCTAGTAAGTATATTAAATTAAAATAATCAACATCTATAAACCCCTTTCTCTACAAACCACAACCCACAACACAACCATCATCAAACAGACGGTTATTTCTCTTACACTAGGAAAGAAAGAAAGAAAGAAGGAAAGAAAGAAAAACATCGAGCATAGGATACAGTATTGGTATTAATGTGGAAGACGTCTCAATGTGGATAAGGAGGGTGTTGCTGGAGATATCTTTGTCTGCTGATACCCGGGTTAGGATTGAAGCGTAGAGTTAGCTATGATATGTGGTTTATTATTTTGTAAGAGTATGGAAGAAGGAAACTGCGCCGAAACCAAATTAAGTTGGGAGCCAGGACGATGATGATGATAAAGCTTTTCTTATATTCTGTAAATTGTTTCATTTCATACCTGCCTAGTTCACCAGGTTTAAATTTCAAATGTGATGAATTTGAAAATTCTCTGAGACTGTAGATAGGTACTAATCACCTGAAAAATCGGATAGGTAAATTACCTGAATCTGAATTCAGGTAATTTTAAAACAGCCTCTGAATCCATAAGTATCTTTGTACAAATAGGCTATATGACAGCACAACAAACTAAATACGTGAATCTATGGAAGTGAGAATCCATACAGGATTGCGAAATTTGATAGTTCTATAACCCACAAGCTACCGAACAGATTTTTCTTAACTGTAGTATCAAAATAACACATGCAACTTTTTATACTATTGCAAGAAGTTCTCTCACAACAGCAAGGCTGGTTACAGATATTCTATCCAGACAATGAGCATTTACACATACTAGTTTGGCTCACTTTCGGAACAAAACATTTATATCTCCCAACTCGCATTCCAAATCCTATCTTCCACTACACAACCGACCTAAAAGCGAATGTTTTCCCTATCCTTTGTTCCTGGCAGAAGAAACACTGTCGTTCACACATGAGTGCGTCCGTTTTTAATACCGGGGTGAGTTTTCCTCGGCAAAGGAATATTTCGTTAAAGATTAAACTTCAAGATGGAGCCACTTTTTGCTGTAGTTTCTCTTTGAAGAATTTAATCTGTAGCGTGTGTGGTTTTAGAGGATTTTTTTTGTTAAGCCTTTAGATAGAGATGTGTCTGATGAGTCTTGTAGTACTATGAAGGCATTTTAACCTTAGCAATCAATAGTGACTGTCACAGGCGACCTGAGTATATCGTCATGTAGTGGAATACCTAAGTGTATTTTTTTTGCTGAAAGCTGTAGTATGACTAGTTTCCAAAATTTGATTCTGGAAGAAAAACTACTCTGGGCCCCATATAAAAAGCCTAACCTTCCTTAAAATAAGTGCGTTATCTATCACTGAGATATTTTTTTAATCGGAACAGTCATTAGTGAGATTAGCGCGTTCAAACAATCGAACCAGCTCTTCAACTTTATAATGTAAAGTATAGAAAAGTTCCTACAATACAACTAAAGAATCTGTTATGTATTTTTACAAAGGGACTTGGTCCTAGAGGTAACGTAACTTTGATCGATGTAGAATGTAAGTAAGTAAAAAACTATAACATAAACAAAAGAAGTTCTATTTCTAAGTTTGAACATGAATCTGAACAACATGGCTTTCTACCTCGATCCTAGAGCACGACTAGTTCAGTGCACACGCTCAAAAATCAGTTCTCAAGATTTTTTTATGAAACCTAATTGTATCCTGAAAAATATACCTTTTAGAAAACAGTGTAAGAATACACTGGGCACTAGTAAGCATGATACTTATTATGTAAAACATTTTTAATTTAATCTTATAAGAATTTAGATTCATTCATTTTTAATAATTTTATTCAGTATTGTTACCCATAAAAGGATGAAGGTCCTATATATTTCACTACGTTATTTATTATGTATACATAGGTATGCAACTTCAGGTAAATAATGTAAAAGTATAATAGAATAAACATGATCCTATTATTCGTTAATTTTACAAACCATGCTCAATGGGGCTCTTACGGCTTATAAGGATTTTAATGTTATGTTGAATAATTCAATTAAACTAGCCATTGGCCCATTAAGTAGCAACAAAAAACTTAACACCACGAACAGAATTCAAAAACATTTCATTTACGCACTTTAAACCGTTTAACAAAATAAATAAAAATAGAAAATTTAAAAATAGAACAGAAACTTAAGGTAAAGTATCCGAATGCACATTACCGTCGGCAACTTCAAAGAGATAACACCCGACGGCGGCACTTTGATCTCGCCGCCCGACGGTAAACGTCTTTGATGTCACCGCATTGCATGGTTATATGCTATTTTCTTAACACAATTATTTTTATTTATAAAATAATAGGTCTATTTTTGTGATTTATTTAATTTTAAACTGAGATAATGTTATTTGTCTTAATGAGGACAGTCACCTTCGTCATAAAACACATTGAAACTATTGGACAACAGTTTGTAAGCAACAAAATACATACATTTAACGAGATATGAAAATCTAAGCAGAAAAAAAAACTATTATTAATTGTTCTACTAGGCCAACTTACTCAGCTGTTTCCCCTTTTTAGAACAGGTAGAAACATATCAAAATCTTCATTACCAAAGTGATATTCATTGAAAAAATGTGCGTCATGTTATCTAGTCTAATATCTCAATTTAGGCTTATGAAGAGAATTAACTAAAAGACCAATTCCAATATGATAAGTGCAATTAAACTTAACAGCTAATTACTTCACCCTCAACCTGCAAAACCGCCAAATATCTCAAATCAACTGAAAAATAATAATCTACAAAAAAAAAGTATCAAAAATCTTTTTGTCGTTATTTTCAACCCTATCTTACCCGACCCAGTTTGTCGGAACTGGGGTGAAAGTTCAGTGGTGGTCAAGGTGAAGCTGGGGCCCATTAACGTCTTGCACTTACAACAACTTCGCAGCATCGTCTTAAGATTTGTGGGTGGAATAAGCAGTCTTGGTACTTGATTAATGAATTTTGATTGGGTATTTTATTGGTCTAAGTTGTGAGTTGTGACTTTTTTGTGTAGGATGAAGTCAAGCAAGATGATGAAATTCCCAAATAAATAAAACTATTGATAAAAATGTAAAGATAAAAAGTAATTTGTGCAAGGGAATGAACTCTTTTAGAAGGTTAAGTTTACAAAAGACAGCACCCAAAAAACGCCCGCCCTTCACCACTGCGTATGTGTTTTTACTGGAAAGAAGAAATGGTGGAACAAATTCCCCAGCAACACAATTCTGTCTGTATACTTTCAAGATCAGATTCTATACAAAATGTTAAAAACCGACATTATATAAGCGAACTTAATTCCCGGACATTTTTTTGTATATTATCTTGTTCTTAGAGAAAATATAAACCATTGCATAGATACGAGTATACTTACATATAGGTTCCAAAACCTACATTAAACACTCATTTTTCATACTTTACATTACCCACAAATAAAACACAGTACGAAGCAACGTCAAAAATTCTAGATTTCAACGTACAAAACGTACAAATCACAATTAGTAGCAAGTATCAAAGCACCACGGTCGCAGTACACAAAGTTGGCTAAGTAATAAGATAATGAAGAACGTCGGGGTCGAGCTACGAATTAAAACGGGAGATGTGCGCTACAGTTGCGGGACACTTTTCAATTTTTGTAACTTGTTGACTGAATTTGTTATTTTTTGGGATTAGTCTTAAACTGCTTATAATGACACTTACTAAGTTGTTAAGTGGAAAGAGGTAAAAATATTACACGATTAATTTTAATTGGAAGTTTATTTTGTTTACTAGAAATTGCTACATAGTGTAGTTTTCTAATTTGATGATCCTGCCTAATGCTTTATTGTAGTGTACCTAGTAACATGCATATTTTAACTTTTACTTACCAAATTCTTCGGTAATATGAAACTATCGTTTACTAAACAGTACTTATTCAAGCCTGAAAAAGTGACTCAACCTAAAATCTACAACTATATAAAAATTGTGCTGTATCGTTGTTTAAGCCAAACTTAACAAATTCCCTGTTAATATGAAAATAGCATTTAGGTATTACACAATACTTAACCCTAAAAAACTAACTCAACCGAAAATCTACAACCACACAAAAAATCCTTAAAAAAATCAAGCGAAGTGTACCCTCAACTCTGACGGAGTTCCTCCTTGTTTATTTAATGAGTGAATCGCAGACGACCTCGTTATGACGTCACTACTTCTTGAACATCGACCGGAGAGGGACAGAATACCCTCCAATTAGTAAGTTGGAACGAGATGAAAATCTCCTCTGAACTTGAATGAATATAAACTCTTTTGCAAAAAAATATGGCACCTATGCGAAATCTTGGTTTTAATGACTCTATGCATGTATGTATGTGTCCAAAACTTTGTACCAGGAATTAGTCTAGAACAAGGTTTAATTAGTTTCTTAGCAATTCTCTAAAATTCTAAATTTAGAATATACTCTTACGCATGCTTGACTTTTGATGCTATTAACATACTGTTAGTCATAAAAACCTTTTGAAAAATACATAAAGTCGTTAAAACCAAGCATTTCGCATAGGTACTCGCTTTTTTTGCAAAACAGTGTATTTTCTTAAGAAGTAGGTTTTTCTTCTAATGAAAACGAAACGAAGATGTGTCAATGAAAGTTCAGTTTTAAGCACTTTGCGAAGATTTCAAGGTGAACTGTTTTAAGGAAAACTTGGTTCTCTTTTACGATGTTTTTTCTTATGGTCTTTTTTGTTTTTAAAGTTGAAGAAGTCTGGTATATATGGAGTACCTATTTGCTGAAAGAGTTTTTAGTCTCTAGCTTTTGTTGACTTTGTTAAGAAATTGAAGTTTAGAGACAGTATTTTAATTGACAGTAGTTTTTCTTTATAGTAAGTTCATGAATGCATGGTGGTTATTTTGCACGAATGTTGTGGTGAATGTTGGTGGTGTTTTGTACGAATTATTATTTACCAAAAATATTCTTAGGAATTTCAATACATAACATGAATGCATACAAACATGTTTTGTTATTATTTAAAAAAAAAACAACCCTCTTGGAAGTCGGAAAACATGTAAGTTTTTATTTTTCGTAAAACTAACCTCAGAAACTAAGTTATATAAAAAAAAATGTCATAGCCTTCGATTATGTAGCCACAAATAAATAAATACATACATACAACTGAACATCCGCCATCTTTATACGGCAAAAGCGAGGCAAGCAAACACGTAGAAAAACTGTAGTATTTTATAAATTCAATATATAAAAACCGCGTTGAATTATCGATATAATTACAGTCTGGGTACACGACGTATCTTTTTTTCGAATTTTCTTCTAAATTTATGTTGATTTCGTTACCAACGTAAACCCATTTCACGATTTCTTTTTTAACATTCGTGTAGCTGGGGGCCGTATTCATAGTATAGTGTTAGTTGGTCTTATATGAAGTTTGTATGGGATAGTAATGGGAAAATGTTGTTGGAATGGTTATTTATTGGAATGGAATATAACAGTGTCATGTTTTATTTTGAGTATTAAAAAAAACTTATTCTACATTTAACCCAAAATGGTTATCGAAAATCGAAACATACTTCATCTAGCACAGCTTCATCATAGAGCTGCATCTGGTTTCTGATTCCTAAATAGATGAGAAAAGGCCAAGTAGATTAATTGTATCTACCAAAGTATAACTTAATAACTAAACTAAATAACTGTATATTCGTGAAAACAATATTTATGTCTTGTAACAACAAATAAAAAAAAGTTAAATAAAAGGCTTAGATAAGAAAGGCTCTAAAAATCTATTGAATACATTTTCTTTAAGTACCTATCTCTTTCTGACTGTCAACAACATTGTGCAACTTCAACAATCACTATCAACACTTTTTAATCCGACTCAGATTTATTCACCAACCCCCCACTATAGATACGGGCTGAGCGTTTTTCATTAGGCTACGATCACATTAGGCGGGCGGACAGACGGCCCGGATTATTGGATCCGACGGACGAAAGTCTTCGATCCGTTGCCTTTTTTACTTTTTTTTCTCTTTTTTTTACTTTTTTTTCCTCCCAGGCACCGTCTGGAAAGCCTTTTCCTCTTATTTATTGCTTATACGAAGCCCAAATTGGATATTTGTGAAAGGTTGAGTCGTTCCCCGATAGAAAATATTAGTTTTTTTTTCTTTGGAGTATTTTTGTGTGCCGTATTTAATCAGATGGGAGTGGTTATTTTTGTTTTTTGTTTGTTATATTTTGTTGTAAGTACTAGACAGACTTTATGAGTGTTGAAGGATCAGGGGCCATGTTCCTACTTCAAGAGTCCAATAGCTAGAGTATTCCCTAGAAACAATATCTTATTAGAATACTAAAAAGTATTTTTTTTATCATGTACAATCATGTGCAAAAATATGAGCCCACTCATAACAATTATAATTTATTTGTTTAACAAAAAAAGCAGACCCATGCGTAGCAAAAACAGAAAATGTGCATTTCCACATAAATATTTAAAAATTAGAAAAACATTAAAAACTAAAAATACTCCAACCAAAAATATACCATTAACTTTCCGACATCTCTTACATAATCACCAAAAAAACTTCCTACATATAAAAAAAAGCAAAAAAACCCCACCAACATCACACCTTAATTTTGGAAAACCACCGGCAGACGTTTTTAAGGGTTTGTCTCATTAGCGGCTGAGAGCGCTCTCGTCGCCCCGCTAATTAAAAGATTTTGATGCTAGTGCGCATAATAGTCGCATGACGAAAAGTCGCAAAAAATAGTCGTGATTCCTAGCCGAGACAATAGAACCCTAGTTGAAATGTGAATGTGAAATCCTTTAAGAATTTGTTTAATTAGAATTTTAAATTGGAATGTTTTTAGTGTTACTTTTTTGGTCTTGTAGGATGCTAGGATATGTTAGGTATATGATTCTATAGGATTATTTGAAAGTTGATGATATTCAATAAATTGACTGTTTGATCAGTGGATCATTAAGTAAATTGTCTTGAATGTCTCGTTAAAGTTTAACTTGGCTTTACTCAAAAACAAACTTAATTTTATTAATGTTGTTTAAAGAAACCAATTCATCTTCACCCTTGACATCGCACAACTGACAGCGGCAACGTACTTGCACCTAATTTACGAAAAAAACCGTAAAACACATTACACGCCGCAGAAAATTCGCCAAAACTTATCAGCCGAAAGCCACGGCACAATCCATCATCATTATGCCAAAACTCGCCTAAATTCAATAAAAAAAAACTTTGCTCCGACACCCCCATCTAGCGGCGGTGGCGGGAACTTCAACATGCGCCCCCACTATGCCGGGGGGTGGGCGCCACCCCACGTCGTATCCCTTTTTTCTTCCCTCCACACCCTTATCCATACCTGAGCTTTCTTTATCCGTAGACTGAACTTTTTATTTCGTTCCGTCTCTCTCCCACATGGGGGGCAAAACCGTACAATTGTGACAGGCGATTATCCATCTCGTTCTGTTGCAAAGAAAAAAATCTGTTTATAAAAATGAGAGCGTAGATGTGTTTGGGGCACGGCTCCATTGGACGTAGGGGTAATGTTTCATACACGGAGGGGTGTTTTTTATACGCGTTTGGATTGAAAAAAAAAATGCACCCCAACAGAAACCGAACTTCTTTTAGGTACCTACGGATATTCGTTTCGTTTCCAATTTCGATAACAAAGCTTATATTTTTTCGTCCGCTTTTTCGCATTTCTTTTGTACGTCTCCTCGAAATAATTGTGCGGGCGGTTGCTAATTCGTTTGCGTGTTTTTTTCATAAATATATCTCAAAGCTGAATAGTCCTGTATCTAGTGTTGGTTAAATCTGAGATGTTCACATGCTCCGCTTGTTCTGCAAAGACGGGATTCATTAAAAATATGAATGGTTTCTGATTAAACTTGTTTGATCTCTACATGTTTGATGTCTTGCGTTCGAGGTATTTGCTATTACAATTTCTGAGATAATTTTAAGAGAATGATTTTGATAAATTACAGGGAGATGATGCAACGACACGTAGGTAATTTTAAGCTTATACTTTAATCAAGAACGCTGGGTAGGCATATATTTCTGGAATTGGAAATTACCCAATAATTGAAAATATAACTTGCCTTTTGCGGATAGCTTTTATGGTTTCGGAATAAAATGCTATTTTAGTTATTAGTAGTTACTGTTACCCGCCGTTGTTTGATTTGAATTGGTTCAGAAGAATTGGCGTCAAAGCGCGATAGACAGACAGATAGAGTTTCTTTCGCATTTACTATATTAGTTAGGGTTCAACCACATAACTACATGTTTCCTGAAACTACCAACATTCAATACGACATTTTTTTTATTTTCTCTCACCACAAAAATAGTAAATCTACCTACTCATTTTTTTATTATTTCTTCTATCTTTCGACTTGTCACAATTTACAGTAACCCTAGCTAGAGAAATCAATCAAATCTAACCTGTAAACGTCCGCTGTCCGTTCCCCACTAGCCGCCACAAAGAGCCGAGCGGTCAGTGGGTTAGTTTTCGCGGTGGACATAGATAAATATGTGTAGACGCGACGAGGTTCCTCTGTGTACCTATTTTTATTGGTGCAATGACTTTTTTGGCTGTTGCCTGGTTATGGAGCATTTTTATTTTTTTTGTTTTGTCATTTTGATAGTTCCTATATATAACATGGAAGTAATCCTATGTATAATAAGAAGGAATATCTTATTCCCTAAAGGCTTTAAAACTGCTGAGACGATTCAAAAAAAAACCGAGTAGTGTAGGCTATATTCTACAAGCTGTTGATTTGCATGCGTGCCATAGTCAAGGACGTCATTATACTAATGATTCTCAATCCAAATCAGCAAAAAAATTGGTACGAAAATTTTTGATTTTATTTTTTTTTTCGCAAATTCGACAATGTCACCTACCCGTTTTCAAACTCGGCGCGTATCTTGCTGGCCTCAAAACCGTGCTGCTCCCTCACACAAACGCAAACACAAAGCATACGCAACAATTATTCATTAATTTCATTCATAAAATTGGATTACTTCTGAAATACTACGACATTACAATGACAAAAAAAGCAGTGCATATTAGCAATTTCCCGTCTACTGTAATTCAAATCGATTATTTACGTATTTTAATGTCCTCCTCCTGAAGTATGGCACAAATGCAAATCAACACCTTGTATAGTGGAAACATCTAGTCACATATTGGTACGGTTGTGTCAAATAACATCATTAAGGTATAAAAAATCAAACCAAACTGTTGTCATCAATGATGAGTTATCAGTAAGTAGTCGCCACATTTAATCAAGTCAAGTCTTTCAGTATGTTTCACGCCGCATGATTTCTGAAATATAATTAGAAACAATCCATCCATAAACCTTTGAAGTCACATTGGTACTTACCAAAATTTGGAACCACATACCTACTCATACTTGAGTCGCAGTCGATGCAGGTGTCCTAACCGCGACCCACCACGTCACAAAATCCCTACGAAAAAACCCCGTGGACGAAGTAACGGGTGCCCACTAGTTAAGAGCCTTAATATAATCACCACAGCTATATTGTGTCCACTTAAGGTTGCGTTCTTTCACCCTAAACCATTTATTAAGGATGGGCCATTAAATACACATTTGCATCGTGACACCGGTCACAAGGTAATAAAATTAAAAGCTGTACTGCCTTCGAAATGAGCTATTGTTATGATATTTTATTTAAAAAATGTCGCACTGTCGTCTTAGCAGGTGCAACCCTTAAATGGTTTTTGGTGAAATTATAATTTAATAAAAGACAAAAAATGTGTTTTTTTAGTTGAAGCAACGTTTTTTTTTTTAGTTTTTTAATAGTAATGGTTTTGTAGTGAACACGTTTTTTATTACACATTGTAATTTTTATGATTGAGTCGCTTGAAAACAAGACATTTTTATGTGATTAAAAATACAACGTAGAAGTAAGTTGTGACAAGATAAAGTTTTATGTTTGTTGTAAAAAGTGCCTTCAATATTTTTTTCAAAACAATGTTATTAAAAAGTTGAGTCTAAGGAATTAATAAATAATTGATCAACGTATACACCCGCCTTTCTTACAGCTTGCATTTTATAAAATAGCATCTTCTGCTATGTATCTAAACTAATAGTATAAAGATGAAAATTTTGTTTGTTTCTTTGTTTTTCGGTTTCGAAACTAATGAAGAATTGAAAAATCATATCACAGTGGGAAAGTTATTTACACTATTCCCAGGTAAGTAATACGCTATATATTGTAAAAATGCTAGGAATCTGAAAAAGGAATATTCATACAATAACCTTTACTACTTAGTATGAACTGCGGTAAAAATACCCAATTTATTTTTTGTAATACAAAAATATACTACTTACTTAACCTATTTACTGACTATGTTCCTCGCAGGTTCACCAGTCCTCCAAAGAAACTACTTGCCGTACCCGGTTAAAAATCTATCTATTTATCCATCTAATCTATCTATTCTGATATCTCTATCTATGAATCCATTCAGTAGTTTATCCATGAAAGACTAGCAAACTCACACATCCAACCTTTCACATTAAAAATAATAAGTGTGATATGGTCTCCTACTTCATAAGACACACCAACTTTTTTAACAGACTTCCCAAAAAAGAGGAGGTTTTCAATTCGGATATCGGTATTTTTTACGACACTATTTGAAATAACCACAATATAAAAAACTAGCCGTTTTCCCGCGGTTTCACCCGCGTCCCGTGGTAACTACTGCCCGTACCGGGATAAAATATAGCCTATGTTACTTGTGGATAATGTAGCTTTCGAATGGTGAAAGAATTTTTAAAAACGGTCCAGTAGTTTTTGAGCCTATTCATTACAACCAAACAAACAAAGTTTTCCTCTTTATAATATTAGTATAGACTAGCACGTGCTAAAACCCAAAAAAAAAACTACCAACACAAGTGCATCAACAATACACTATCAAAATATTACACAAAATACACACAGAATTGAAAAGATCGATTTACAATGAGCAGAATTGTTCCCCCGATCAATCGATATGGCACAATGCAATCGAATAGGGCGTTCACAATTGAATCGATTTTTAACACGAGTCAAGTGGTTTCCATTCAATCGATATTAGTTCTGATCTTTTGTCGATTGTTATTGGGGCTGTCAATATGATTTGGGTATTTAGCTTTTGTTAACTTTTTTGGTCACGCCTCCTTGTTAAGGTCCGATTTCTTTGAAAAAGTTGTGTAAGTATGTGTTTAAATTCTTTTTATTGAATTGTGAATTGGAGAAGTAATATATTTCATGAAGTGTCAGTAGTTTATATTATATAGCATTTAATTAAACCATTGTTTTAATAATTGGTTTACAAAATGAAAAATCTTGAAAAGTATTGAAAATATGTAAATCGTTTAATATTATTGAGTCTTAACTCTTAGGTGGTATGTTTAGTTTTGAATAGCTTAAGGATTAATACTTTCTTAAGCAAATCTATGCAAATAAATACAAAACGAATCATAAGTGCAATGACAAATTAAAAATTAGATATGCGCTTAAATTAATTCGTTTGTACGGATTTATCTTTATCACTAGAAGTTCCCAGGCGTATCTTCACACGAACTTTATATTAAACCCAAAATTCATTTGCATAAAATACACCACTGCATTTTAGAAAAATAAAAAGTAACGAACACTTTATTAAGAAACTAGTTTATAATGAAAAAGTTCTTCAATTTCACTTCCTTATAAATATTTATTCATCAAATAATATGCAAAATACTGTAATTATAGGGTAAGTAAGAAATGGGTTAGTCAATTTGCATATTAACCCTTCAATGGTAAGTGTAAGAAGTACAGTCGAAGGAATATGCAAAATTGGCATAAAAGGCAACGAACGTAAGTTGAATTTCGAATACTTTTAAAAGTGCGTTTCGAAATTTAAAAATTCTTTTAATTTTGCAAATTTCACACCTTGAGCTTGGGGAAGCGACAGGTTTCAAGACGATTGCTTTTAAAAATAAAAAACTTGTCGTCGTGTGACGGTTTTTTTGTGTAATGTATAATAATTTTGTGCAATTTATGCACACTGCTCGTTAGACAATTAGCAAGCAGATGTCTGTTTAAAATTTATTTTGCTACTGGTTCTAGTGTGGGAAATGGGGTGCGTTCCGTCTTTAATGCCTCGTTTAATACTTAATTTTATGCCACAATGTTTTATAGGCTCCTAGATAAACGTGTTAGACATATTGATACTCTTTTTATTACTAACGTTTTTAGACTCTCATTAGGGTGATACTATACATAATACTATAATGACGGTGTTCGATAAGCATTTTGTGAGAAAACTTAATTTAACTCATTGATATTCTGCAGTGGTGGTCGAAATAAACTTGCGTGTGAAGCAAGCTTAAAAGTTTTTTGAAATAAAAAAAGTTTTGATTGACATTCTGAACGTCGGAAGTAGGAAATCATTCTCAAGTATTTATTTAAGGTAAAATTACGTAAGTTAAGTTCCAAGTTATTATAGTGTCATCGCACCCTTTATTTTTGTCGCATGAATTTAATAATACGCCGATTAAAAATAATAACGTTACAAGATACAAAAAATATGAGTTCTGTACAAGCAATGCGTTTTTGACTCTACAGTCAAAACGCAAAAAATATTCAAATCTCAAACCAAACATTTTTGAATAAACTGACAAAACAAAAAAAAAAGACAATGTCGCGAAAAAAAACTAAAGCACAGCTGCACCAATTTGAAAATAGAACTAATGATTAAGTATTATTCATAGCGTTACCGGTTTTTCGAAAAAAAAAAAACTAAAAAGGCCAATAATGATATGCGTGGCCCACTTTGAAAAGACAAAAAAAAACAATATGGCGACGCATTCGATTTGAATATGGAATGCTCTCTCAGGGATATCGGTTACAAAATTCATTTGAATCACAACATGTAATGTCTAGAGAGATAATGTTTTTTACGCGAAGTTATTTTAATGATGGGTACCCTTGGGAAGGAAATGATAATTTATGCTAAAAGGTTTAGACTGGTTATGTCACTTCCGTAAGTAGTTTTTGAGGAAGTGTGTGTTATTTTGGTGTGATGTTTCATGAGAGAACTTTTTGATAATAAAGCTTTCTGGTTACAAAAAACCAACATGGTCATGTATCATATGAAGATACCAATTTATTATAAAGATTTTTTTAATTTAGGCTCCTCAAAATGGAGCTTATTTTTGTAAAAACCTTTCTACCATATAAATGTGATGTCAATTTTCTTCAATAACTTTGAAGACACAGCATATAATTCCATAATTATATATTTTTATAAGTTGAAAATGCTCAAAAGCGGAAACACATTATTATAATGCCAAATAAAGCTGCAACACATTGCTTCTGCACTTATTTATACATGAATAAGTAATTTTACAGGTAGCACTTAACAGTATATTATCGGGTTCATATAAAATGCCAGTACTCAAGGAAACTGACCCTAAGTATGTTTTATTCATGAGCTTAAACACTTTTCTAATCTACCTTATGAACGTATAAGGAAGCACTATGTTTAAGGTAACAAATAACCTATGGGTTATTTAATAGGCAGACTTCACATTGCTATGGGCTATGGTCTTTTGCGTCAACCGGCTTAAGTAGTTTAGTTCAATATGTGTCTTTGTCAAAAGAACTTTGATAAATACTAAAAGATACTAGAGTGAATGTAAATTATCATTTGCTTAGCTTACTTTACATTCTTTCAACGTTTCAACATTACCAAAAAGTAAAGAAAAAAAGCATACCTAGTATTATAATTAAGAAGTAATAGCAGAACATTATTTTGATTAAAAGAAAATTATTTTAAGACAAAATAAAGCAGTATAGTGCCAACATTAATACACTGCGATTTTTTCAAAAATATAATAAACGGACACGAATTACCTGCTTTGCAAACTTAAAAACAGCGCACTCAAAACCAAAAAACCTATTACAAAAACATTCGAAAAGCGTAAATACGAAAATAATTATTCGAAATAATAACACGATTTGACACGGTCGCCGCTTAACCCTTGCGATGCTGCGTATTGGCAATTTGCATATTTTTTTCTTAAACGATTTTTTTCTTTAAGAGCCTCCTGTGATTATTTTATGCGAACACAATACGAAATTATAACTGTTTCGCGTTCACATGTTAATAAGTTTTTTGTTGCAAACATTTGTGCCTTTTATTTAAATCCGTTAAAGCAATGTTGGTTGCGTAACAGATGTTTTTGGCACAATAAATTTATTTTTGGTTTTTATGCGTGACGATGTGTGCGTGTTGTGTTACGGTATGTGTAGTTTAACTATTGTTCGTTTGTGGGTAAGTAATTATCTTAATTTTACACGGTTTACTTTAGTTTTAACAAGGTGTTGAGATTTTAAACTAATTATAATACACTACTAAGATAATAGGCACTGTTTTTTTAACTACCTTGATAAATTAGTAGACGGTTAAATTTTTCACAGTAAGTTCAATTCAAAGAAATGTAGAAACTCTTGCTCTTAAGCTCCGTTATTTGTAATTAAGTAAATTGAAAATGCATTTTTTTTTGTTAAAATTCCGAATTATATATAGCCATTTTAAGTCATTAATTGCACAAACTATATTCAGATTAGTGTAGTAAGTGTAAATAAATTATACCAGTTTCAGCAACATAGTAGCTACTTACTACACCTATATGAAGCATTTTATTTTTATTCTAGACATGTAGAAAAAAACGTCAGCAGCATAGGATTATCGAGCAACAACAACTAAATGTGAGGTTCGCATGAGCGATTTTGCAGGTGATAAAAGCGTATTTTTCAATTTTTATAACTTCATCATCCGTCTAAATTATGGTTTTATCAAAGTGAATTAATAGCGTTTTAGTAAAAATAAAACTGGATTACACGATAGCGGACAGTTTAGAGGCGGGGTAATTGCAACAATTATGTCCGACGTTGATCACTCTTAATGAAAGAGAAGCGACAGTTTGAGTTCTTTTTCATTTTTTTATTGCGTTTTATTTTTAACTGTTTATCCTTTATATTACCGAACAGCTACTGTATTTACGAACTTTGCTTCTCTGCGATTAAAATGTCTACAAATTTTTTTTGCATAAGTTGAAAAATCAAAATATGCAAGTTGGAAAGTGAAGGGTTAAAAAATGACACTTTAGAAAAAAAAAATGCATTTTGGCTTCAAAAAAATATAAACAGCATTTTCAAGGCCAATTTTAAGGTTCGTTAAGATCTTTAAAAAAACAAAATTTTCAAAGTGGAACATCCACATGTAAAACTCAAATCAATTCATCTCTTCAACGAACAGGTTTCAATTAAAGTTCCATTCATTCACTGCTCGAGATTTTGTTCACATCAATAAAAAGGCCTTCGTATCCAAACATTTTGGAGAGGCTGATTCTGGCAAATGGATCTTATTTTAAGACCAAACCTTGAATAAATTATACACAAATATAGATATCAGACGAGCTTTCTTTAGCTCTTTTGAATCATTAGTTTGTCAAAAACGCATTTTCTTTCATAAAGTCAAAGTCAACGATCACTTATGAACGTCAAAAATATAACTAAATAAGTTTGATTCTAGTGGTCCATACCACGAAATACCTGGAGTCATAATGATAGGTAAGTACTTAAGTACCTATGTTTTTAATTAGGTAATAATATTTCCCAAAAAAAATGGCTCCCAAAACTTTATTCCTTTAAAAATGTATTCCTGAAAACCGTTCTGAAATTCGCCAAGGTAAACATATCCAGGTAAAAACAAGCACTGCAGCTTTTTAATATTACAAATTCATTTCTGAGCGGACTCAAGTCAAACAAAAATAACAACGTAACATTCTAACAAGTGACATTATGATATTATTTCACCCACAAACAAAAGAAATATGGTTGCTATCACGGAGTAAGGAAAGATGGACGGAGATGCCATAATACACGTAGGTCGGGCACCTTATTCTAGGTCAAATACTTATGGTGGATTTGACCAAAACGATAGTTACGAGTGAATTAACGAGACGTTCGGGTTTTTTGATGCATATAATTATTACAAAAAATGGTCGGGTCGAAAGAAGGCGTGTAAGAGCGAAGACAGTAACGTTCCTCGTCCCCCGCTCACCCGCATTTTGGCGAACTACTTTCTTAGGAGATTTTCCGTGATATCACCTCCACTAGTCATTTTCTTCTCCATGACTGTAATCCTTTAAGCGTCATACTTTCAAAAGTACATTTTCATAACACAAAACAAAAGAAAATAATAAAGTTTGGAGCGCAAAAGTTTTGGAAGCGCAGTCGCTACCCTTTATTTAACCGGTAGAATATTTATAAGACGAACCGTCTGCAATTTGTCCCGTCTAAAGGTAATACGCATAAAAACTGGAATTCATTATGGTTGGAATATATAAAAAAACTGGATGAAATAGTTGCGTCCGCATTCAAAGGGTTAAACGTCATTGAGTGTTGGTTTGTGATTTGTGGAAGACGTGCTTGTGTTAATTTGGTATTAGTTTTAGATATTAATTAAGAGAATAACTAACTACTTACATACATTTTCATTTTAGTGAATGGTGAGTGTTTTTAATGTTTACATTTTTTGAGGTGTGGTCAGGGTTTGTAAGTATTAAGAGTAACTGTAAGTGAGAGTATCGCAGAGTGCTACATGTCATATATTTTTTTGTTTTAAGGCATATAAGAATGTTCGGATACCTACTCTCCTTGCGATCATGACTGGATATTATTAAGAATCACGTTGATGTAAATGACTGTCTGTCTGACTAAAACCAAATGGATGTACCTCATAAAACAATTAAATGTAGGCGACTGAATGAACGACGAAGTTAAAATTATAAACTTGAAGATGAAAATAAAATAAGGTCAAAATGCCTCTAGTATCTATTCATTGCATGAATGAGACTATGGCTTCAAATACTCATAAAGTTGAAGGGATGATTGATAAGACGGGCGGCAATATTGATAGCACGGTAATAAGATAGGGAAGCGAGATTGACAGCACTATGTTGATTTATTAGTCCAATACAAGTTCAAAAGTCGCTCCTATCGTTATTTAAAACAAACTTCCAACCAAACAGCCACAGCAAACACTTGCATTTTTACATTCCTACTTTTCAAATGAGAACTCTCATTATCCTGTTTGAGTAAGACGCTTACAAAGCTTCGTATATAAGGGCCGCATATAAAATTGAACGCATTTTTCGTAAACACGCTACGTGAGGGTAGGGAGGGCGCGAGTGGCACGGAGGGTCGCAGTAATGGCTGCCGAATGTCGCGAGAATCCATTTTGTCCCACCTCCCTCCCGTTTGGTGGTAAAGTCGCGTTAGCGGGGTTAGTATAGGGAAAAGTTGTAGATGTTTAGTTATTTTTGTGACGTATGTTTTGAGCCTACAGACTGAAACATGGTAAAAATAATGCAGTATTTACAGGTTCAAAATATCTATAGACTTTATTGTACTCGTGCTGTGTAATAATTGATTAGTAATTATTGATTTTTATAATATACTAGCCGTTTTCCCGCTGTTTCATCCGCGTCCCGTGGGAGCTACTGCCCGCACCGGAATAAAATATAGCCTATGTTACTCGCGGATAATATAGCTTTCTAATGGTCAAAGAATGTTTATAATCGCCTTTAATATGTATCAGCAAAATTAGAGAGGCCTTATAGGCCCTTATCGTTCTAGGGCTGCGGAATTATCCGGAAGAGTTACCACTGCCCTGGTAAGTGATTAGCTCCAGAAAAAAACGTAGATAAGTTTTAGACAGAAGAGCGTCACTCACCCTCAGCTGAAGAATCGTAATTTCAAACCGTGCTAGTTGTAGCCATGTTTATTTTATGAAATGAAAAGTAGTAGTAGTTCAAACTAAAAAAAGTAGGCTGGTTAACTACTGTTCTATCTACATTTTTACATATACTAGTTCATGAAGTCGCTCTAAGTATTGGATGCGTGCTAACTGGCAGCGCGGCGCGGGTGTAGGCAGGAACAGGAATTATTTTTACTCTCAGCAGCACTTGTTATCCCTACCTCCGTGATCGATATTCAGGGAAATCATAAATATTGGGGTGAGATGTGGGACTGTGCAATTTGCAGTTTTATTGATGGTTAAATAGGTAGGTATGTATAGTTATACATTTACTATATACTTTATACTTATTTAAATAGGTTTTAGGATTCAAGCATTTTGACAGTGCAAAGTTTTAAAAGGTAACTATAAAACAAATTAGTACGAGACATCTTTTTCTTTGAGTTACGAAAGGATCTTATAAAACCTTTTTAACAAAATCTTTGTTAGTTTGAAAGTTTCAAAACCCAGTTTGAATGATATTTAAACTTTTTTCTTGGCTTAAAGTTAAGTCTATTCATAAGGCATGAAATAGCTATATTCCTGAAAAAAAAAATAGTACTCTAATCAGGTATACTGTACCAGGTTAAGTGACCTGGCAAAAACATATTTTAATTTAATAAAAAGCTACCCGAGTTTAAATTCAACTTTGTGACGAAGGATTAATTATATCAAACCAGAAGACTGTCTCTTCCTTGTCCGATATTATTTCAACATAAATAAAATAATATTAACATCAAGTGAGTTGAAAAAAAAAACAGAAAATATGAAATTCTGAACCAATTTAATAATACAAACTTAAAAGGGTTAAGCAATAATCTCTCTAAAAGTATCTTTTACTAAAATGACAATCAAACTAACCCTTAATATTAACACCTATTACGCAACAATATTAAAACTGTAATTAAAACCTATTAAGTCATAATTTCGTCATCACAGACCACCACTTATCTATAATTAAAAAACACTGCGAGACACAAAAAACGGGCCACCGCACGAAAATCTAAAAACTCTTAATTGGCTCAACATTAATACACTTATAAGGAACCGAGCTGTCAAATTAAAAATACCCTCTGGTAGAATTTTCGCCCTATCATCATATAGCTTAGACTGCGCGCACACTTGAGACCCATGGGCCCTTGGGCCTTGGTCGGAAAAAAACAAAAAATAAAAAAAATATTTTGTAAAAAGTAGTTAAAAATGTTTTTAGTCGGTCTGATACCGAACAAATACGAGTACTTAATCGTTTTTACGTGTGTACTTCTATTCATCTTCATACTAATTTATGTAGCAAAAATCATACTGAATAAAGAGCCCAACTAAACAATCGGCTGACTAATTCTTTGTAGAGTGCACTTGCTCTTATACCTATTCGTACTTACGTGTGTACTTCTAATCATATTCAAACTGATTTATGAGCAAAAATCATACTGAATAAAGAGCCCAACTAAACAATCGGCCGACTAAATATTGCGTAGTGTGCGCTTGCTCTTAGTCGATTAGAACCAATTAAATGTGAACGTAATTTTGCGTGCTATTGTACGTTGATAAAGTTTTTCAGTTGTAATAAAATTTCGTTTCCCTTAGGCTCTTGTTATGGCAGTGACATCTTATTAAAATTCAGCCTAGGGCCAATCCGCGTTGCTTTCTTCAGTTTACACTGGCGGACGTGTAACTGTATACTTTTGGGATTTTACGGTACCTAGTTGAGTTTGGTTTGAAGATTTTTTTTTCGTATTGATAGTTTTGCACGGGGGTTTTGATTTTGTAATTAAGAATATTTAAAGTTCTTTTCGATTTATTATGGTAGGAGTGATGCATCTTTGTTTAATCATGTTATAGAAGTCCTGTTTTACAATGGCATAGTATTTAATTGTATACTTGTAAAGGTTTTAAGACGTTACAGAACTTTTGGTTATTTGTTAGTTATGAAGTCTTTGACTTAATTTTCAGTACTTCAACCTGTGAATATAATACAGTTTATTATATAATGAATAATAACAATTATTTTAACACAAAAAATATTTTACCTGCCAAACAATGGTTGGTAAATTTTGTTGGCTTTCACTGTAATACGTCACCTTTACCAATTTCTGTATTCCGTTTTTCGCTTTATATTTCATTTCAATAAACGCAATGTTGATAAGTAGTCAGTCGGAAATATTTTTGTTTTTTTTTTCGACACCTTCCAGTGTCCAAATTTCTTCTTTATTGCTTTGATCTTAAGGGTGATTTTGGTTTAAATGGTTATGTACGACAATTGTATTATACATTTTCCTAATAACGCGGCGGGGTGGGTCAGAAGCGAATTGGTTGTTTTTTGAAATAAATTTTATATGAGATGTAGGTACAGTACGTCCCCTTCATTTGAAGTGCTTCTGTCTCGTCAGGCTCGTTTGTTTTATGTATTTTTTGTCTTTTATTTGTCTTTTTAGACAAAAATGCTTCAATAATTGGGATAGATAAAGCTGTGTCGATTCTTCCGTACTTACATATAATTTGCAATACGCAATGATCGTACATACATAGCTATACATACTCACACTGTAGAATATAACTATTTGATAGACTATATCATACATACATACATAATTTTAAGTGTGTGTATGCGTCTATTGTTGCGCAATAAAAATTATTTTATTTCTTTCTTTCTTTCTATACAGCGAAATAGGAAGCTTGAAGTTAACTATTACGTGTGAAATCAAAACCTGATAATAATAAACTGCTGAGTCTTACCTTTTAACTTGTATTTTTATGTTAGACGATGGTGAAGGGTGTTATGGGGAATCCTAGATGAGCTATGACTTTGGGCTGATTATTAAGTATACACGACCTATCTAGCAATTTGCTTACGAGGGATAGAGATTTCACATAATCTATTATCATAATTATGAATAGACATATTCAGCAGTGGACGTCCTATCGCTGAGATGATGATGATGATGATGATATACCTCTACTGCAGGACACAGGCCTCTTTTCCTTATTACATTTCGCTTACATACCTTCTATGAGAAGACACCTATATATCCTTCAATCGGCTAATTCACAGACTGCACCTTCTTACATTATATATCTTTTTTCCTTTTGACAAACCACCCTTCACATGATTTCCGATACCGAACCATACTTATCTCTCTCCATAGATTTGTGCACACATCTGTGAGGGGGGCAAAATACCATTAATAAGGGGATTAAGGGGGCGAACAGAAAGAATAAATTGGAAGGAAACCGCCTTCGGGAGGCAGATTTATCGTTACTTAGCATAAGTTCGACTGCTGTGCGTCTTACATTAATTTTTCATTGGGCTGCGGTTGCTGTTTTGAGAGTTCGGTAATCTGCTTATGGTGAAGGTTTTTTTTTGGAAAATTTGGCTGTAGGAAGTGCATTTGATGTGTCTGCAAAAATCCTAAACGTTAGCGTTTTATCTTTGACAAGGTGACATACCTTGGGTATTCCCTGCTACATTTATACCTTCTTCTTTAGTTAAAACGTTACCTAACTCACTTTAGACTAAATAGAACTCATATTCGGGAACTAAACTAGGACTAACTGAACAGGTCAGATAGGCAGCCGCTTCTTGTAAATCACTGGTTCTCAACTGCATCTGGTTAATTTGGACAAGGAAACCGGTCTTAGTTGTGAAAAGGCTAGGCAGATAATGATAACACATATTCTAGAACCCACTAAGTATAAAACAAAGATAACTCATCTTACATAACAAAAATCCTTCAGTAAAAATAAACTCTTTTAACCAAAAAAGTTGAATTATGTAAGCTAATATTAGAACAATTGTAAATTGGTTAAGTTTAACAATGATTTAACGAGTCGTTAAATAGAATTTCCTATAAAACATCTCGACCGCTGCAAAGATTGGCGCTAATCAAACTCATTGCTGACTGTAATAGAATTGTATAGAGCTGTTAGTTTTAAATATTTTTCTTCTGTTTTAACAGTAGACCTTCTCGATAAATATGGACGCCTAGCACTTCTAATATCATTATTCACTCATATGCTATAGACAGTAGTATATTTATACTAACCATGCTTAATAAAGACGCAAAAAGTTGCCTATTTATAAAACAAAAAAAAGTGTTTTGTTTGTATTCAAGGCTCCAAAACTACTGAATTTTAGAAAGCTATACAATCTACGAGCAACATAGGCTATATTATATCCGGGTACCTACTGTAAACTGCGGGAGTATTTAAAAAAAGTTTTATTTTACATACTCTTGCGGTTTATTGGTACTCATTGCGCCTATATTGGCTAAGACAGTGCCTCGCTACTAATGATTGCAGTTTTTGATTTTTCAATTATTATCTGTTACAAATAGAGTCTAGATTTTTGATTATGACGTTTTATGTTATTTCGTAGTGACTGCAACAGGTTCAAAAAGATTGACGTATGCAGGTTGAATATTTTCATAGTTTGAATGTGTCTGGCAAATTGTTGTCGCTGTGATGTTCGTTTGTAGTGAATGGTTACTTGTATACGACTTTTTAAACTGTTTGTTAAATTGTTTCAGAACCCTGTTCCTGGTGAGAAGATGTAACTAAAGATATATTCTTACTTAATATTAGAACTGCGATAGTATTTCTGTCTGTCTGTCTGTATGGCTTACTACTGGACAGACTAAAAATTAAGTTTGTTACACAGATAGTCTAGACACAGGCATAGGCTATATTTTATCCGACTACGGGTGGTATTACTCTCAGAATGCGGGGTGATCTCAAGGGAACAGCCAGTCAAAAATAAAATGTCGGTAACAACATCTCTAGAAAATCTAAAAAAAAAAACGAAAGAAAGACAAAATCGCGCCAGCTAATTGATAATTACCAAGCATTAGTGCCGTGCCAACGAGGGGGTCGCGAAAATTGCACCCCCTGGGGTCACGGCGGTTCCGACCCCTAACAGGTAAACGATGATTGGAAGAATTCGCTTCATTTCATTTTAATATTTGACGTAATCTTAGATTTTTTGTCGTCTCAAAAGGATTTTTTAGCACTGCAAGCCTTTCAGAGATGAAATTGCTTTGGAAAAATCTTTTTTAAAAGGACGCTGTATTTTGTACTTGGAGGTCGCTCGTCGTCGAATATACACAATATTTACATATTTAGGCAGTGTAATTAGTTTTAGGAAAATAATATCAATAGCTAATGTTTCAAATACCAAGACTCAATTTTATTTCACTTACTACTTACTACTTTCATAAACTATTAACTAAGAATTTCCTCGTTTTTCTAAAGTAAAGTTGTTTTAAGAAAAACGGATGTTTGTTGGCAATGGACTTTAATAGCAGAAATATAGTTCCTAGTGAAAGAAAGACGTTTATAAACGTTGTGATGCCAATAAAGAAAGTCATCTGCAACTTATGCAGTCCGAAAATGAAATATAAGTATTTTCTATGCATTTTATCTAGGTTTTAATGTTTTCATGGAAGAAGTAACATAACTTATCACAAATGAAAGTATTGCTAATAGATTATGTAGTCTTTTGAGACCAACCAAGCATCAGTAAATCATGAATACCTATATTAAGGATTAAATTACAAACTATTTTCAATAAAGAATCCCTCTACCCACACGATTATCTATGGCAATTTTTCCATAAACCACAGCACAATTATATAATGTTTTTTATTTATGAATCTTCCAATTCGCGTACCCTACAGTTTAAAGCAGGGTGGCACCGTTTCACCCCATGGGGGTAGCCATTTTTTTCCATGAGGAAACTCCATTTTTTTTCTGTTTAATCAAAAGTGGTGCGACACGCGACGTCGTATGAAACCGGGGGTGTATTTTGGGGTAGGTATAGAACTATGTCTTTGGTTTCCGTGGAAAGTTACCTACAGGTATGGGTAAGGTATTGGATTTTAAGTTGAGATTGGTAGGATATAGGGTATCGGTGGTCTTTTGTTTAACCGACTTCATAATACGGAAAAGGTTATGAATTCGATATGTAGATATATATTTTAACATAAATAGGTATTTAAAATGTCTTGGTAACGTACGGAAAGGCAAATCTTAATATGTACTTGCCTCTCTAGATGACAGTGGGAAAATAAACCAAGCAATGGAAAAGTATGAATAAATTGATGAAAATTAGAATGTTGTCTTTATTCTGTTTGCCTATGAAATATTAGCGTATTTCAAGAATGCCCACACATTGAAATACAGTTGCTCTTATTGCAAATAAATGATAGTGGTGATATAAGTATCATTTATTTGCAATAACAGTAGGTAAGATACATATTTCAAAACGTTGTTACTAACCAAAGAGTCTTCGTTAATAAATAAATATTTGTATTTGATTGATTTATCGTTGTCGATTTATTGAATACCACATTATTTCTAAATTAGATAAGTTTTTTATACTTTGTTGTTCATGTAATGTAATATTGTTAATGACTGAATAATATTGTATGCAATAACATTGTAGGTACTATGAGAGAAACTCGTATGTGACTTTAAATGAAAATAAATTGTTGTGTTGTTGATTTCTTGTTTTATTTCACTTTTTATTGTCTGATACCATGTAGCTTGTACAGTAGTAGATACCAGTAGATACCTAATATTTGCTGCAATGCCTAATAATAAGTAGTCCACCTCTTCTAATTTAAATATGACGAAATAAAATCACAAAATCAAAAATCAAACCCAACATTTGGGCCAGTTACGTGAAATCAAAACTTAGTTCTACATAGTACCAAACTTTGAAATAATTTTACAAGAACAAAAAAAACTTAAGTTAGTGGCGTTCAAAACTTACGCCGCATCGGTTGACGAGTCAATTCAATATAAAAACGTCATAAGTTCAGTAATTACGTGTCTGTCATAGATCCCATAATTTCATGGGACTCTATAATTTCGAAGCCATCATTAACTCATTTTGGTATCATAATATTTTAATTTTTATTACTTTGACTTTTTTCGTTAAATTTTTTTGACAGCTCCGTGGAGTTCCGTTGTTTTTTTGATGTTGGTTTTAGTTTTTTTAGGATACTATTATTTAGGTTACGTTTGTGATAGTTTACGTAAGTAGGACGTTACTTTATGAATGTTTTGTGCCTTGCTGCAAACTAGATTCTATGTTTGTTTTTTAGTTTCAATCTTTTCAGCTTTGTAGTGATATGAGGTTGGATTTGAAACATTGTTTTCTTAGGCCCATTATTACCAAGTTGATAAACGTCCGATTAAGTAAATGCTGTGCTAAATGAAACTGACCATTGATTCTCGTTGCAAAATAAAATGGCCAGAAAACGAAAACTTACAGACGTTATGATGTTTGGTTTATTATGAATGTTTTTATACTGCAATATATCTTGGAAAGACGGACTTGTCAATTAAACGATTATAACATTTGAAAAAAAAAATTGCTATCAATTTATAGCAAAGCGAAAGAAGAAATTTATAGTAAAGCGAAGCTCTTAGATACAACTATGTTAATGGCTAAAAAGAAAAAAACTTCAGGTTTCTACTGACTATTTGACTATTTCAAAATAGAATAAGAAAAGAGAGCAAAATTTTCTCACAGAGTTGGGCAGACAAAAGTTTTGTAAAAATATTGTCTGCTTAACTCAACTATGTTGGGGTCAGCTTCCAGTGTAACTGGATGTAGTACCTATAGGTGGAAATATGAGTGTTTTACACGAAGCGTCTGACCTCCTAAATCCAGATACCTGGGCAATACTGTTTATGTTGAATATAAGTTTCATCTATCTATCTTAGCTTAGCGGGTCACCCAACCACGTACCTACCTATTGCTGATCCATAGTCCTGTCTAGCTGTTAGGTAAGTATCTCGTCGTTCAAGAGTTCATACGAAAAATTCATCAGGTTGTTAACAATCTCCTTCTGGAACTTTCGTAGAGAAAAAGTTTATACTTAGAAAATTACCTACGTAAGTAATTCAAATTCTTTCTTTTCGAATAAAGACACGACATTAAGAATGACGCAGGCAAGTTTATATTAATTGTTTAACTGCCCTAAGTAGTAAGTATTGGAAAACTAGTTGAATCTCAAAAAATACTGAACAGAACAACTAGCAGATTATTTTATTTCGGCCAAATAGCACAAAACTAAATAAATTGAAACATCATTAAACCATATAGACTTTTCAAAGATAGAATAAATTATATATTTTCACCTATCAAACTAAATAATCTAACGGATAGTGGAATGTAAAATAATTCATGTTAAACATAGGTACCTAAAGTTATTTGAAAACTTTTATTTTAATAAGTACTAATAACTAAATAGTAAAATACAAAACTGAAGTATAATTATTTCATAAGGGGACAAAAAAGTTAGCAGTGCATAGGTCATGAACTTTTTCATTATTTTTATGCAACATCCCGAACCATTCCGGAACTGCTTTACCGACATGCATTTTTGTTAATCTATTCGATACTAGATGGCGCTAGTAGTTCCAACTAGAAAGTTTTCTACAACTTTTCTATTCGAATTCGTTTTTCCAGTTAGAATTTTACTAAACCTTTTGTTTAGTTGCCTAAAGTTAAATACTAGTAATCGTTAAATATGAAAAACATATTGTATTTAAGCTGGATTATTATAATACAATTAACATTAAGAGAAAAGAGATATAAATTGTTTCAACTAAGTAAAACATTGATTTGGAAGAACCTGTATTCAAAATCAATTTAAATAAACCATTTTTTGAGAACATCTGGAATTACCAGTAATTTATTATTATTTAGTTAAGTTCTTATAAGTTTTTCAAGCATTTCATACCTATAAGAATTAAAAGTTCAAAACATGTCATTTTCTAACCACTAACTAGATGGCGTTGTCAGCCTAACCCGTGCCAAAGGGTGGTATGAAACTTTTTCATCATTACTTGCACATAGATGTCGTTAGTAAAAAAGTTAGAGATTGGGTCCACATTTTTAGGCAAGTTTTCATACATAAATAGAGGAAAATCTGACATCTGTATTTATTATTTGTCTGTTTGTTATGCCTTTAATTTTTATAGGGATGAGAGTTATGTTGTACTTAAATAATGTTTTACAAACTTTGACGTAACAACAGATTCCTACATAACAGTTAAAACATAAGTAGGGTATCTACTTATTATAAGAATAATAATCCATATGTAAAAGTGCCTATTTACTTGCTAGATACTTGCAATTTTGTTTTAAAATTATAAAAGTTTGATGGGCCTTTATTAATGTTACCACCATTCTAATTAGGTACCGTGTCTAATTCTGAGCTGGAATCCAATCAGATTACAGGCTTGCTCCCTTTTACTCTTAACCCATTGCTTTCCGTTAGCAAAGTTTTCATACATTTCTTCCGCTTGGGCCCAAAAGATTTTGTGTATCGGTAGCAAAATATCTTAATTACAACTCGATACAACCGTCGGTATAAAAGAAGAATAACGAACTTTTAAGATCTAGCAATAGCACTTTCTTGATTTTCATTAATTGTCACCCAATCCACTTTATCACAATAAGGTTAATTTTATTTGAAGTAACTGCAAAGTAAAACAGCAGAAATTTATAATAAAATTCAAGAATCATTATCTCACTCGTTCATTAGCCTCTTTTCTTAAGAAATTATTTCTAAGTGCATCCCTTTGAAATTTTATTATCTGTTTTAAAATTGGACTAAGTAGTCGGATGAGGATGAGCCGGCCAATCTGACGTGACCAGAGAGACAGTCTGTTTTCGTATTTATCAAAATCTGCCTAACTTTTTCTCAATTATATTCTTTCGGTTTCCAGTCTAACCACAAGATGCAGTTGAGTACCAGTGTTTTACCTAGAGCAACTGCCTTTCAGCCTCCTCAACCCAGTTACTTAGGCAGCAGTAATATACCCTCAGGTACGGCTAGTTTTTTCTTAAGTATCTTCTATGAAGATTGACATCATTGATGCCCATTGTCAGTGTAGTACTTACTGTTCATCATCTTCCGAGCCTTTTCCCAACTATGTTGAGGTCGGCTTCCAGACTAACTCACTAATACTGTCTATCATTATAGTAAACTAGCCGTTTTCCCGCGGTTTCACCCGCGTCCCGTGGTAACACTGCCCGTACCGGGATAAAATATAGCCTATGTTACTCTTGGATAATGTAGCTTTCGAATGGTGAAAGAATTTTTAAAAACGGTCCAGTAGTTTTTGAGCCTATTCATTACAACCAAACAGACAAACAAACAAACAAAGTTTTCCTCTTTATAATATTAGTATAGATATATAGTGACATAGTGTATGTTATATAGCAGGTATTTGTTATTGGTCTGATGTAAAGTTAGACATTGTAAGTATAACCTAAAAAAATCATCCATTTGCTCTATCCGAGGCTTACATGGCAGTCTTTTATTCGGGATCTTATTAATTTTGGCATTTTTATAGTCATACGACATACAAGCATAGTCACTTGCTATATTCCGCTAGCAACTTTTCTGAAACGTACGGTTTTGTAGGATTTCATTTGTTTTTGATACTTACTATGTTACTATGTCAGTCCAGATTTTCATCATTAACCTCACCTGCTCATGGTTCACTTTGCTGAAAGACTTTTGACGGTATAAGCACCTCACAGCACCATGTGGGTATTATATGCCTTGCTTGGAGATGGGCAGCTGCATCCCCAAAACTGAAAACTATCCCCTACTGCGCTCACCAACACGCATTTCCAGAACGGTGGGCATATCTCCCATGGACTGGGGGAGGCCTTTGTCCAGCGGTGGCCTTTTTAAGCTATGATGACGGCTATTGATCAAAACCTTCAATCATTTATCAAGCCGAGTAAATATCTACACTTGCTTATTTAATTGGATTGTACTTGTAAATCCAGATTCTAAGCACTCGGCTAAGTAAAACTGTAGCTACAGTTCTCGCCACACTTAAGTCCAAGACAAACAAATATGCTCATCGCACAAACGTTGACCATACTTACCGATAATTGAACCTGGAAATATCAGTTCTGCAGTTTGGTCATCTTTATTGCACCAATAACAGTTTAGACTTTAGACTACTTATTATTATTAATCTCTACTAATATTAAATGCCTTTAATATAGTGCAATCACTGATAATTATATTCAGTTATAATACAGTTTAGTAAGGTTCAATTTCAGACAATATTTTCTAGTATTAGGTATATAGGATCAGACCTAAACTACATCATAGCTTTTATAACTCATCATTGTACTAGTATGCAGGAATCGAACCGCAACATAAAGTTAGTTACAGAATAAAAGGAAAGGTGTGGAAAGAAAGAAAACTACAATTTAAAAAACATATTTTTATTCAATAAAAAAACTTTTATTATAGAAAGAAATGAACAAACAAAACATCTTTATATACGCCTCGACACCGACGCGATGATGGCTCTCTGAAAGCTGTGGATATAATAAATTAATTATATTACATTAAAAAAACAACAGTAAAAAATCTACAATAGAAAACTCCGAAAAAGTAAACTAATAAATCTACATTAAAAAAATATATGCCTAACTCTATAAATCATCAAATTATAACCACGAAACTGACCGTACAGTATACTGGACATTTAACACTTCGACCGCTTAAGTGCGGTCGTTAAGACCCTACAGCTATTTCCGTCTATAATAATACACTGAGCAATAAAACAGATAACAGGAAAAAGCTGACACGATAGCAGTAAAGGAAGGGTTAGATCGCCTACGGTCTTAGAAAAAACTTTACAAGTTATAACATCTTAAGTCTGTCATCACACAAAGAAAATTCAACTCTATCTTCGAAGATGTACGGTTGAATTTCGTGTGTCGTGAAGTGGAAAGTTGTAACCCGTTGAATGCGCGCGTCGTATATATCCGACTTCCGTAATACAGCCAGTGACAGTATAATTGTCTATAATGATATATTATTTTTATCTGTCCATCTTGTGGAAGCGCAGACCCGCGAATGGACGATACACATCTAACATTTTACAACATTTTTCTAATTATTTTTTGTCGTACAGTTTTTTGTAAAGTATTGTTTCTTTATTAACATTTGTTATCGCAGTTTCTACTTGTTTAAAAATTTAATCGGCCACGATAAATTTGTCTTCTTCAATAATTGGAATTAATTAAACTTTATCGTAACGTTACAATTATATTTTAATTTTTTGGACAGGTGCAAATTAATATAAGTAGATATGAGCGATGCAAAACTGCGACTAGATAAAAAACTCGGAAACTTATCTGTGGAAAAAAAATGGTTGACATTAACCAAGCAAACCGGTTATCTATTACAACCATTAACTAAAGTAGGAAACGGAAGTACGACAGATGTGCGTGATTTTTCTTTAGTAAAAAAACTGTATGTAAATGTCGCCTTCATTTGCATAATACAAAAGTGTTCGCTTTCAATCGTAAAGCAAAAAGTTAACCCTTTATCGACCTTTTTATTATTATTTTTTTTCATGTCGGAGCACGTTGTCGGTCTATGCATAATTAGAATAAAGTTCTTTGTGTAGTGTATGTCATTTTTTGTCGCACACATGTGTGGAGTTCAGGAAGTAGGAAAAAACGGCCAAAGATCGAAAGTGTAGGGTTATATTATTAATAAAAAGTAGGAAATAATACCTAGTCAATACTGTTCCGTTGAGGTGGGTTTTTTGTTAGATCAAATACTGATAGTTTTAACAGCTTTCGATTTCGTTGGTCCTACTTCAGATCGCTTTGGTAGATTCAATTTGAAGCTAGTTTCTTTAGAAGCATTTTAGAATTGTTTCTATAAAGCTTGGAATATGCAGATATTTAATAAATCGTAAAAAAGCGAGTAAAATTAATTACCTTTTGCATAATTCAATTTGGACGTTTATAACCATATATCATTAAGTCGCCAAATAAAACAAATCTACCACTATTACTTAATTAAACAATGGACATTCAACCACTCAACATACTGACCAACAAAACTTAAGAGTAATACCACACACTGCAGACTTTTTAGTCGGCCGACAATTTGATCCGGCACTTGATAATGGCGTCCACGGCCGATTTCAGCCACGACGGCTGTTCTCATTTAAGGAGATCAGCCAGCCAGAGATGTATGGGATCGCGCACAAAAAAAAAAAAATCAAGAATTTAGCTGCTCAGAATCAGACTGACTACAAACGTTGATTGGAATTAAGATATACTTTTAAAAAAGTGCTAAACCATTTTATCAACTGCTGTTTAGTCTGTTTAGTCCACAGTATGCGGATACTCTTAACCAACTGACAGTCAACCGCTCAGCATACTGAGAAACAAACCTTAATAATATACATCAAATATTCTCGTTGCCAACCGTTTATAAAGCAAAACTAACAACGGAAGATCACCTGAGCTCCTTATTATTAATAATAATAATCCCAACTATCACAACTGCAAGAAAGGGTTAAGCATTATTATAAAAGATGACTCCAAACGCTGGGAACCAATTTGAATATGCATTGTGATTATAATTTATTCAAATTTACTCACAATGCCAGGGTGTAATTTAATAATTTTTGTAATAACAACTTCTTTAGTTGTTCCGTTATTTGTTACTTTTGGCTATTCTTGAGGTGTGAACTTTTTGGTGTATAATTGGTTTGTTACTGCTTTCTAATTCTAAAAGTTTGTATTTTAGAGGTGTTTCCCGCGGTTTCTAACAGACTTCAGGATTGATACTCCTCCTTCTTTTAGGGAAGTCGGTTAAAAATATTTAATTTTGGCAATGGGATTCAATAAGAATAGCAAATGGGATCCATCGGGAATAAATAAAAATTGGGATCAAAATGTGGCATCCAACGGGAATGACTCATTATTTGGCGCACTCAGATAAAAATCAGTCAAACATTTTCTATGGAAAACTATATAAAAGGGAATTGTAATAATCATATCTGCTATCATTTATAGACAGATTTACACCTACTCTTTCATTTAAAATATGTAAGTATAATTTTAAATGAAAGAGTAGGTTTTTTGAAACCAGGCTAATTAAATTAGTAGTTAATTTACGTCCAAATGTACAATGTTATGTGTATTATGTACTACCCCACAGCGCTTCCTAGAGTTATGGCGAGAAAGAAAAAAATAAATAAAGTGTGGCTTTGTCGACACTGATTCTCGTACAGTGCAGAGCACTTTCATTCAGTCTTTTTCGTCCATTGTAATGAACAAACTTCCCAGCAACAGGGTTATTTTTTTAATAGATAAAATATTAATTATGGAATTTAGCAGTCTTTCTAAACAGCATACTGGCATCTGAAACAAAAGAAATTAAATATTTTTATCACGAAATAGTGACATAAAAAGGTTATCATGAACATAATATTGAGATGTTGGAAAAAGTCTAGTAAGTTAGGTAAAACAGTTTTGGAGAAAAATTACGAATATCTTTGAAGTTCAAACAACAAGAAAAATATATGGAACTTCTAGTCAGCAACTTTGTCACCACATTGCAAACACGTAAAAATCAATGACTTGTAACTTAACGTACCATTCGTTCGAGCACATACCTTACCTGCACACGAAATACTCTAAAAACTCTCAAACTTACTAAGAATGAACAAAATTTCACGTTATCCAACAAGAAACTGAGTTATTTTCATTATTTTAGTAGCTAAAATGAGAAATGTGTGCCAAAATGGCGCGACGCGGGTTTTCGTCCGCCATCTTTCATATGCGCGAAACTGATGCGCAGTGGGCCGAAAACTAACAACCCCATTCGGACACTATTGTTGCCTCATGAATTCACCCACGCGATATTTTCAATTCGGAATTGGAACACGCAAATATCAACCTTTTTCCCTAAGTTTTAAAGTATAATTTTGCATGTTATACCGTATGGATATTTTTAGACTTGCTCGAAATGAAACGGCTTAAGTTGTTCATTTTCATTTTGAAATTAAGAATCTTATTGGCTAGAGTTAAGGTTCAGTTTTATTTGTAGCATATTGTTAGTAGAATATTTTTCTAGTTTTTCCAAATTCGAACTTAAAGGTGAAGGGACAAAGTTGAATATCGTTCCTTAGCCTAGTGATGTGCTCGTGTGAGTGCTTATATCGATACGAGAAAACCTTGTTATATCCGCACGTGTGTTAGTTTTTGATAAAGAAAGGGTAACGTCATATCTGGATGTTGAATTTTTACCTATGAATGTGACATTCGGCGGAATAAGCATACATTGATGTGTGTGTGCGGTATGTTGTTAGGGGTGGAAAAATTTCGTGCCCCGAATGGGACTTTCGGATATTTGGGGATATTGAATGCCGTTTGTTAGTGAGTATTTTTAGACTGTAACTGTTTGATTAAAGATTTTGGAAAATACTAATGCTGTTTATTGAGGTAAAGACGTTATTGAAGGCTAGGAAATATCAAGCGTGGTTAAAATGAATTTTTTGGCGTATTTATTAATTAAGTGTGTGGTATGTTTATATCTTTCTAATCTATCAAAAGATTTATTAAGGTTATTAACATAGGTATTTGTGGATTCCAACAGAAGTTTTTATACTTCTAGTATATTCTTTCAAGCATCAAACTCATCTTCCAGAAATATCCGCGTCCCAGATAAAGGTACAACACTATCTAGAGCTGCGACTGTGTGCTGTCGTATTTTAATAATATTCATTTTTCCATGTCAGCGAATGTTGGAATTCTATGAAATTCTCGGCAAGTAAACCAATATAAACGTACAATGTATATGTATACAAATGTATACTATTATAATATGTATATGTATATTACTAAGTGGCTTCGTATTATTATTATATCAATTACATAAGAGTGCTTTGTTAGATTATTGTATGGTGATAGGCTTGTCAATTTGTATGGGTTTTATGTTTTGTTAATATAGATAGATAGATGTGTTTTTTTATTGTATTGTTTGGGGATTTATAGTGATTTTGCTTCATGTACTGTAAATAATGTTGAGCAAGATTATAGTGCGAGTAATAGTTACAAAGTTGTATTTTGGTCCATTCAGTCTTACAAGGATTTCTGATGCTTTGGTTTTTATTACATATTAATTACCTAACCCTTGTTTGCACTGTGCCTAAAATATTTATAGAGGTAAGGGTACTTAGATAGCTACGCTACAAGCCTTATTTTACTACTCGTTATTCTGCATGATTTCACCTGCATCCTGAAGGAACTAGGTACCGTATCTAAATAATAGTAAGTTCCTTCAGTAGCTTACACGTGAAAGTATCTAAATAATAGTCAATTTATTCAGTAGCTTATACCTCTACATGAAATAGTAACAATATAAATATACATCCCTTCAAACATTACCGCGATTTCACACCTACCAAAATAATTCAAACTATCAATCAAACGCAAGCGATTGTAGAATTAACTGAGTAAGTAAAACCCAGAGTAGTGAACGCTCAATAAATAAAAAGGAACCGTCTGTTGTTGCGTTAGGAAAAACGTTATTGATGGTAGAATGTCAGAAACAAAACTGTGCACATTTGTAGTGGCCCTGAAATTGTACGCCCCAGCGCCGAGCGTTTCCGCGTGAGATAGGGATGGGAGTGCGGATAATTTTGTCGATAAAATTTCGATGGTGTGTTATGGCCTTTTATATTTAGATTTTATTCTCAAATTAATAAAAAAAACTATAAAATGTTAATAAAATAAAAATTTCGTCCGCGAAACTTTGGCCGAAAAATAATACTTAAATAAAAGTATACTTATAACAAGAAAGTAATGATAGCTATCAAATATATTTTCAATATTGTATTGATTACATGTTTAAAAAATATGTGAGTGAATTAACATAATAAATCTATTTAAACCAGCACGGTAGATTAATATCAAATAATTTCCCACTTCCATTGAACAAGACCGATATCGCAACATACAGTTACCGGCTGATCCCGATTTAAGATACCACATGAAATAAAACCGCCGCTCCAATACCAAGAAACAAACTAAACCATTCTATTTAATCAGTAATCATTCATATATTCACATAAGTAGAAATATTCCATTCCTATTGATTACCACATCAAAGAGACGCGATATACAGCTAATTTATCGAATACCTTTTTAACCAACCGACGTTTTTTGTAACCATTTGCATACAGTGTGCAGTAATGATTATAAAATGGCGTAAAAGACCGATAAGGAAGACAATATGCATACTTGCATAATTTTAAGTGGTAGGTCTGTATTTAGAATCGCGGAAGATATAAACTATGCTCGTGTAGGTAGTAAAGGTTCTTTAGGTAAATTACTTGTTTATTACCTGAGGCTAAAGTACGTAGATAAGTGTAAATTGAGTACTACAAAATTTTTAGTATAGTCTTTTTATTTTCCAACGGAAAATCTCATTTTTTGTGTTCTGTAAGTAGTGAAAAAACGTACTTTTTATTAGCCACTGACATTATTTTCTTTTAATATTGTATAGATACTTCCACGCAATATTTCGCGGTTTCTTTCATTTTCCCCCACACCCATTTTCATACATTAATTCCCAAGATTTTCTACTCCCACCAGTTTTTCGAAAAAACCAACACGTGCAAAACGGAACTGGTTTACAACCTAGTCCGTTCAGTTTTTGCAATTACATAAATTAATAAACTTTGCCTAGTTAAAGTGTGAGATCATCATGCAACGCATATATTAATAATATAGGTATGTATTGCATATGTATGTACATTGGAAACGATATGTGCGGTGTAGGAGTCAATCGACTGAGAAATTTCTAGATGTTCGGTTTTCTTTATTAAGATAAGCCTGTGCTTAGAATGTTTGCAGATGCAATAATATTACCTACACTAATGAATACCACCATATTATACTGAGTAAATCAGACGTTTGTAAATTGTTCACAAATAGACGAAACTACATTGTTATTCTTTTGTAGAAATCTTGTGATCAGGAAATTAGTTTACAATTTTATCTTATTTGATTTTTTTGTATTCTTTTTTTAATTAGGTTTTATCATCAAATTATGAAGAGTGTTTACAATTAATTGAATAACATAGAACAATGTTGCTGATCTGCATTAAGTGGGTTATATAACACAAATATAAGAATTAATTTTGATGAAAGAATTCTACACCCAATAAAATTCCGTAGAACCATGAAACACATTAGAATAGGCACTGCACAGTCAAGTATCATAACAATGACATGCACAAAGGTGCAATGTTAGTCTATGCACTCATCTGCAGCATTTGTAGGCTACACAAATACTTAGAATACTCACCTAGTGGTCTCAATTGAGAAATCGGATGCGTGCAATGATATTGTCAAATAGGATGTGAATGCAATGGTATTTTATTACAAAACTTTACAAATAAATAAATTACATGCTAGCCGTTTTCCCGCGTCCGGTAAACTACTGTCCGTACCTACCGGGAGAAACCTATAGCCTATGTTATTCGGGAAGAAATTATAGTTTTTTGTAATTGGTTCAGTAGTTTCGGAGCAGTCGCTTCTTGTAAAGCACTGGTACTCAGCTGAATCCGATTAGATTGGAAGCCAACCCCAACATAGTTGGGAAAAGGCTCGGAGGATGATGATGAGTTTCGGAGCCTTTTGGGTACAAAAAACAAAAAAAGTGCTCCCTGTTTATAATATGGCTATAGATTTTAATATTAAAAATGAATTATATGTAAAAAAAATGAAATAAATAATATTAGTAAACTCATTTTCTGTCTACAAAAAATCTATCGATAAAAAATGACATCGTTGCCCCACCCTAAACGAAGTACGGATACAAGACATTTGTTTCAGTAGCTACCCGATTTCACTCCTTCTAGCGGGGCACCGAAAATAAGCGGCTCGGTGTTAAATCGACTCACAAATTACTTTTTCCTACTTTTAGAAGGGTACATTAGTAAATATTGCGTGATTACTAAATGATAAATGTGGATAATTTTTGAATTTTTAATGGTAAGACATGGATTAAGTTGTTCCTTTTTAGTTTGGGGTAGTTTTGGGTAGTTAAGGCGTCTTAATATTGTTCGGTTTTGTTTGATTTTGGAGTAGATATAGCTGTCAATTGACGAATAGGGTGGTGTCTTTTTAATGATTTTTTGTAAAAAAAAAAAGAAAAAAAATGGATTATTTGTACCCTAAAGGGTCTGGGACTACTGAACCGAATAGAAAAGTTCTTTCACTGTTGGAGAGTTACACTCTTCCCGAGTAATGTAGGCTACTTATATTTTATCTGAGTACGGGCAGTAGTAGTCATTAGTTACAAAAAACGGCTAGTATCTAACAAAGCGTTAGTTTTAAGAATGTGGATAGGAAATACACCAATAATTATTTCATTTCGTGGTTAAATCTTATTATATTCGTTCAAAATAAACCTGAATAGCATGGTTTATTCTCCTCAGAACTACTTAGAAATGCTTAAAAATATACGCAAAAAAAGCCAGCCCTTACAATCCGTCGCTCCTATTCTACCCCGTCCAATTCCTTGACGTAAACTAAATTTTCCGATAGTGAATGGTTTCAAGATGGCGGCCGGTCCCCATGTGCAATGTGTGTGTGTGTGTGTGTGCTTGTTATCCAGTCACTCTTTCTCGAATATTTCCCATTCGTTTTGACAGGCGTAGCGAGGACAAGCATAAAGGTTTAAGTGCACATTTTTTCGTATTTTTTTTAATGTTTGGTTATATTTTTGAACGATAACATTTTAATTTTTTGGGTCTAGTTTTTCAGAATAAAATTGCTGAACTCGTCTAAAGAATTGGAGTAATATAAAAAATTAAAAAAAAAAAATTTACAAGTTATGACTTTCCCTGTCTGGGCGTGAACAAATTGTAAACAGCTACATATTCCGTACCTTAAGTAAGCACTAAGTATAGACTATAATGTCACTTGAACCACCAAAGACAAACAGTTAAAATACTCGTAAATAAACAATTCCATTCACATCCCCAGTAAATAATCAACCTAAATTCGAAGAAGTAGTAAAATAATACATTAATAAACATATGTTTTAACTGAGCTTCACCCATAATAATAATAGGTAATTATTACCGAGTTTAATTATTAATAATAATTGAATTATGTATATGCGATTTGACTTGGCACGCACTGTTGACGTGACTCCGAATTGTGACAGCCGTAAATAGGGGTTTTTAGGAGAAAACCATTAAAAGAAAAATTAGGTAACACAATATGATAATTTTCTATTTTGTAAGCCTGTGCTATTATAGTTAAATGTCCTCCTCACTACATTTTCCAATACATATATTAATATATAATAATTTATTGTCAGATGGAAAGTCTAGAAAAAAAAAGGTTTTTATTTCGATTAAAACGAGTAAATAATCAAATCCTTAAAATTCAAGTTTAATATCTATTCAAAATTAGACCTGTAAGAATTGAGACTAAGAAGTTCTATGTCAAATTAAACAAATAGCATATGTATACGAATAATAAATTAATTTGTAATATTCTCCTTTAAATAAATCTCATGTAAAAATATCTAAGTAGGTATCCTTATTTTAGCACAAGTTTTTACGCAATCTTAACCAAATTGAAAGTCATAATTTTTCACGAACCTCCTTACACTAGAGGCTCAACTCGCGTGCTCTCAAGGGTTGCTTGTTAGCCGACAATACAGTTCTGCGGCTACCAAATTATTATTTACTATATGCTTAAACGATTATGCCTGCCTCTAGTTACGAAGAATTGTTAAGAAATCGCACTAACGAGCTAGTGCTGGGAGTTTATCGATATCGGTGGAAAGCGGTTGGGAAGTAGAGGTGGGCAATGGTTATTTTTTGTTTAATAAGGTAAGTTAAAAAATAATCATATAACACTAGCTGTTTTTCCAGTTTCATCCGAGTTTTGTGGAAACTATGCCTATGTTACGGAATAATGTAGCTTTCCAAATGTGAGCGAATTTTCCAAATCACTTCAGTAGTTTTGGAGCCATTAGGGTATAAAAAACTGACACAATTTGAAGCCTGAGGATGTTTATTGAATAGATATTATTATTGGAAAGGGTAAAGAGTTAGAGCTTTACCCTTTGTAACAATAAAACGCCAGCCACAATTAAAATGAGAAAAAAGCTGTGAAATCTACTAATGAACGCAGAATCTCAACAAAGCAAAAAATATGAATAGATGGGGGAAAATTTTCCTTTCATAAATGACCATTTCTAAGCAAAAATAGAAAAAGAAAACCTACATACGAAACTAGTCATAGAGGTTGTAACCCGTTGTAATTTCGACTTCGTTTTATTTTTGAGTTAAAAATTTCACCCCTAAAGAAGAAAGCATGTAGTCTATACCTACTACACAAAATAATAAATAGGAATTTTTTTTTGGTTCTTTGTACCCCAAAGGCTCCAAAACTACTGAACCAATTCGACAAATTCTTACACTGTTCTAAAGCTACACTCTTACCAAGTTAGAAAGGCTATAATTCATCCCGGTACTTACAGTAGTTTCCACGAAAACCTCGATATGATAAAATGATAATTTCTAAGCTAACAAAAATACATATAAAACTAGCCTTAGAAGTTTTAGTTCCTTTATATTTAAACGTATTTTGTGTTGCTGTCAAAATGTTCTCCCCCAAAGAATAGAGCACGTACTGCAAAATATAAAGAAAAGGCGAATGTACTTGGCAAGGGGTAGCGTGCGGGTGAACTTACCCCTATCTCATTTTGATGCGTCAGACATGACAAGTGTCAAAATTTTATTTAAAAAAACTGGTAGTCCGTGGCGGTATTTTGAGATACGATATTGATTTATGTGTCGTAGTGATTTTTAGTTTTAGGTTATACTTTTATAGCTTTAAAATTGTGTATGGCAGTGATTTTTAGTTTTTGTTTTACATGTTATAGCTGTAAATTGGTTGATCTTAAAATGATTCTGTTTCATTGAAATATTTCAATGTTTCAGAATAAATGTTTAAGGACCTGTATTATAGACATTGTCAAGAAGTGGATTTATATCGAGACATACCTTCAAAAAAGTCGGTCTTTTACTGAACACTTACAAAGAATAACTTATAAATGATAACTCAACAAGCTCATGGTTGTGGAAACAACCAAAGCCATTACTTACAGTTACAGCCATAATTTTAATTCCATTCATAGCCAATTAATCACAGCGACTCATGACTTTACCTATAAAATTGCATGAATAACCGCCATCTACCCCATCCGCCATTTTATTGCCCACAAATGTACCTCTACTAATCATAAAGCTATAAAATTAATCAAATACAAAACGTAAATTACATAATCACGGTATCGTAACTCCGAAATCACCCCTAAATGTAACAGTTAACCCACTAACCGACTTACTAATAAAACACCAATTTAACCTTGACACAGCCCTAGTTAGCATGCACAGTCTTTCTTTTAAAATCTTACGTATTAATTTGCAAACTTTTCCAACAAAGGAAAAACAACCTAATTCTGAAAACGCTAAGAACGAAAATCCATCTCGCTACGCTCGTAGATAGAGATTCGTTTTTCAAAAATGAAAAATTCTAACATAATATTTCTTAAATTGATATCAATACTTAATTTCAACCTTCGGAGTTCGCACTAAAGTTCAATATCAATGCCAAAAATAAAGCACTTAAGGCATTCTGAATTTGAATAAGTTATTTAGCACGTGGTTCTTGTGACGACGTTCGCAATTTGAGTATAAATTAGAACACTTATCTCGTCGCGGTACTATCTTCTTTCTTCGTCTCACATCGGGTTTTGGAGCGTTCTGTCTCTTTTTCACCCCTTGTCAAGCAAGCGTAGGGGTGTCAGCCGCATCAAGTGTGCTTTATCGATATTTCCAAGATAATACTCAAACGGCGACGGGGTGGCTTATGAATAGTAAAATGATAAATGTAAGCAATTTCTGAGTATAGACTGCTGTGTATCAAGACGAATAAGGTGAGGTATATCGATCATTGGGGTGTTTTTTGTCGTCGAGCACTACTGAAATTCCATAGTGTGAAGGGATGGTTAGTTGTGTTGGAGAATTGTATCGATGTCGATGTTTTGGTTAAGCGCGGTCCGCTCTGATATTTAATTTAGCGGCGGAAGCAACAGGTTATTAGCACGGAGCTTTCCCGCCTAACTTTCCGGGCGTTCACTTTTTAAATTCCTCTCTTTCCCTTTCTAATTGGATTGCCTTCTCGTTTTCCCGTGAATGAATGAAACTTGTTGCTTGCTGAATCATTTCGCATTTATTTAAGAGTTTTTAAATGTGTGTCATTGCATCAGGCGAGTGCTCGAGCGTCGGACCTGAAAATCGATTGCTTCTCGATTTGATAAACCGATGGTGTCACTTTGAACCGAATTTTCGTATCCCCCATTTTCGTTTAACCGTAAAACTTATTTTAGCGTATAATTTTATGCATGACGGGCTACCCTTTGGGCGTAAAAATTAACACGTTCGATGGTTAATAATTTTCCGCTCATTAGTTCTATTGAACCTCTTCTGTGATGTTACCTTTATATTTTTATCATAACAAAAATAATAAAGGCGACCTCATTTATTTCTTCGTGAAATACCTAACAGACAAAAGAATTGATGTACAAAAGGAAATCGTCTAAACGATATTGCTTACCCGATATGATATCTCATATTGTGACAAATTGCGAGTCGTATCCTCGTATCAAAATTCACATTTTAACCAAGCGCCGTCTACCTACGTATAGCTTCACAGTCATACGTGAAACGAAGCCCACACCATATCTTACTCTCGAACACACGAATCTACATACATAAATATATTTCTATTCACCACCCAATACATTTTATCTATGTTACCGTTGCCTTACTAGAAATTCCAACTATGAAGTAAGGGCACATCACTATTGTACGTACATTCCAACAAGACTCTTATTTACAGAAAGACAGATGTCAATTTGGTTTGGCAGGCGTGATTCTGTTAGTGCGAGATTGAAGTGGATCCGCGATCGAGTCTCACGAGGTATTCTCAAGGGGTGAGCGTAGTTCTTGCGCTTAGATATAAAGAAAGGTAGATACTTATGAAATTCGAAGGAAAAACCACCCTTCCCTATACTTACACAGCGCAGTCGATTCGGTTTTCGCCGAGGAAATTGTAGCGTAGTTTGAACGGGACATTCGCTCACCGTACGCCGCATAGAGACGACGATTTTCTCAAATTTCCTTCGGGACGCGTCTCTCCCAAATTTGTCTTTGCATTTTATTTTTTTATTTGACTAGTGTTCGATTTTTGAGTGACGCGATTTTTCTTTAATTTATTTTTTGTTGTCTATTCATTTTTTTCTTTCATTTTCAGTGCCAAAAATATTTTTTAAAGTCGCGCCGCGGTAGAATTTTGACTTGAAAACTTTGCCGGTAGCTGATGAGGTAAGATTTTTTCAGTAGTTATTTAATGAAATTAATATTACTGAAGGTAAAATTAAAATATTTTTATATTTTCTACGGAAATACCTGAATGTGCGTTTTCTGCACTTTGCTTTGAGAATTTACTTAAGCTCAGGAAAGTTTTGCCGGTAACCTCACCTAATCGGCGCAACGGTGCCGCGTAATTAAAAATGTGTTCGCAAGTTTAAAACTTAACTAAATTTTAAAATATTTATGATTATTTTAAATACTGATGACCCTTGTTGCCTCTACAATGAATACGTTTTCATAATTTTTATTGGGACTTCGACTAATCAATCTTTGGCGTCATGTTTTCGTAATTTCAAACTAAATTTTAAGATGAAATCGCACTTATTATGCATTTTCGACGACGGACATCTGATATAAGCTTTTATTTTAATTTAGGAACAATTTTTACAATTCCTCGGACTTACCGTTTCTTTCAGAGTTCATACTTTTGCTTTACTCTCGCGAAGTAGGGATACGAATTACATACGAAGTACATTTTTCATACTAAGCCTACGACTTTTAGACTACTGTTAGATATCTACTTTAATGATGTTGTACAGACATGATCCTCCTCTCACATGTATCTTGAATATTTAAAAAAGTAACATAGCCATCCAAATGGAACCGGCAAGTTAATTTAATTCGTACCCAACAGATCATAGACTACCGGTACGCCTAATAGACAACTATTTTGACTAATTGAGCATTCAAAATGACAGAGAGGCGTGACTCCTGTCAAAAATGACGTTACAATGACGAAATGTCATGAATGACGGTACGTAGGCGGGACTAGAACCTTGTCGTATTAATGCAAGTGACATTTTCTTGTTGTAAAACCGGGTTTTGATAGTTAAGAGTGGTAGATGACTTTATTAGTTGATGTAGGTATTTTTTATTTTATTTATGACTACGCTTTGATCGCGACTTTGTCTACCTATATGGAAATTAAACATGGGTATCAATGACGGAATACAAGTAGAGTAACTTGTTCATGAATACTTTTTTGGTCGATATATCATAATCACACGCATTGCCGTACGATTTTTCGATTTTAAAATTGATCCAAATGTGGATAAAATACGAGTTAGTGGAACGCATTTTAGAATTGTTTCTAAAATAGGGTTACGATAGAACTTTGGGCACGTTACTGCATAAGGGTTAAACTTCATCCATGCTTCAAGCTTTGACTAAGTACAGTGAAATCAAATATTCGAAGTATGGCTACGGCCTATAATAATATATTGGAATTATAATGTTCAAATATAGTTTACCTTTTTCTAATTAGAGTGATATCGCCAATAAGACATAGCTAAAGAAAATAACGAAAAAGAACCACATAAATTCAATGAAATCATTAATAAAATATACATATTTCAAACAAAGATTTGGTTAAATCGATTGTCTAACTCTGAATTTCAATGAAGAACTCATTGAAACACCTTTCTAGAACAAGATTTTGATATAAACTCCATACAAGCAAAATTAAAAAACAAAGTTGTATCCATCAATCTCCCTAAATACATACAATACCGTACGTCACATCTATCCCACTACCAAAATCCGCTCAGTTAGTTAAAAAAAGCAATATAAAAACGCACGCAGAGATAATCACGTATAAATATTAACTAGTGACGCGACCCGGCTTTGCGCTGAGGTAATTTGCAACTGACAGATATCCGATTTGGTAGAAGGTTTTATAGATAGTCTTTTGTTTATGGGAAAGCGGTGGAAGTTTAGTTTTAAGTCTCCTGAAAAGGTCTAAAAGTGGGAGAGTCTAAAAGTGTTTTTAGAATGAATAAGCGTTTTGAGTATCGGAAACTAAAATAAGTTTTAAGCCTGATATTTTCTTCTAATAATGTTTTCTTTTTGTATTTTTATTCAGTCAAGTTATAAAACTGTAACTGTAGTAAGTAAAAGTTATTATGATATTTTAACAGCTGTTATTCAAGTGTTGCAGAGACATATTAAATAATATTTTTTTACTTTATTCAACGTTTCCGTACCAAATACATATTTTGGTGTCTTTAAAACACTTCGGAACATGCTTATTAAGCCGTCAAACGTTTAACGTATTAATTTCGATGTTAACAGCCATGCTGTCACTTTAGAAAATAAACTTAAACCTTTAAGAGAAAGAAGCATATTTTAAGGATTTCTTTCATTTTACAATTAAAGTGGTTTAGTTTTTCGTATCCGATACAACTGAATCGTAGTCTTAAGATTCTATTATGAAATTTATGAATCAACAGCTTGAAGCTGGATAATAAATTACACGGCAACACAATGTTTACTCTATTCCTGAATAAAACACGGCAACTTTATTTCCATCTAAACAACCTACTTACAAAGCAAAATCGAACGGAAAACCTATCACAAAATAATATCGAATCTCCATACATTATACTATTGATGGGGTGAACGACATATAATTTATATACCTACCGTACGTATAGCCGATAGTTGGTTCCACCCCCGTACCTTACAACCCTCCGACGCATGTACCTATATACATAATATATACATGTGAGTAGGGTTGAGGACAAAATCGATAGGGCTAACTCCTTTGTAAACCAACGGCTTTGCACGATTTTTGAACTGTCAACTTTTTTTTTTTGGCATTCGGAATTTGATTTTTTTCCTGGTTACCACGTTTTGATTTTTAGCAGTGACAGTGAGTGATAATTGATTATTGCACAGGTAATATGTAACAAAATATTTATCTATACGTTAAAGTTAGTTATAACAAAAATCAGTATTTAAATAATCTAACCACACTCGGAGAATTGTAGTACCTTTGGAAATCATAATAATGTAGGTAAGTACATTTAATATTCAAAATACTGGCAGATTGTTTTACTGCCTACTTATATGTGTATAAAATCTAATTATAATTAATACAGAAGAAACTGCATTGTATCACATTACTTCAGGTATCATAAAAGTTAATTATATTTTATTACCTCTATCGTTAGCTTAATTTAAGTACATAACTAAGTGTTCAAAAGGTCAATATTACATAAACAAACATACTTAATAACTTGTAATAATAATAATTAAATACACTTATTTCTGATGAAGCTATAATCTACAATATTATTACTGTTTTTAAATTTAATAGCCCATTTATTGATGGCAATCATCTGAAAATTAAACAAGAGAGATATTTGCTCTTAAAATTATCTTAACAGTCATCGAACAAATTAACCCTACGATGACAACGCGAACTTGTAATGGGAACTCCTTCTTTTGCGTCGGTAAAATACGGTTATTAAGACCATAGCTGTCAGACTTTTTTTTATAAAAAGGTTGGTCTAAAAGTGATAGGTTGTCTTTGATGTAACTATATCTGACATTTCTCCAGTGAATCATTTCAAATTCAGTCTGCAATGAATTGGTAATAAGTTGTCTGCCGCGACCTTTTTCGCGACATTTACTTGTCGCAGCCAATTACTTAAAAATATTGATCAAAGCCGCGACTGTTCAGTGTGAGAACATGGTAAGACTATTTAATTATTTTAAAACAACTCAACGTCAGTATTTTTTACACGTCCCGGTTAATTTATAGCATGACCAAACGGGGAATCGAACGCATAGTTATTTATTTACCGGTAAAGTGGTAGGATCATAAAATTTTATTTTGTTGTTTGTATTTAAAAGAAGCCTAATAAAGAAGTTGTTTAATCGACTATGATCGCTACCGACGATTATCGAAAACTTCGAAAATCGAATTTTGAAAGCCTTTTTATTTTACTTCGAGTGTTTATTGCTCATCATGTTAAATAGGCGGTTGTTAAAACTTAATTGTCTATGACAAGAACCATGTTTCGTGGTCATTTGATTCTTTTCATTGCTGTAAGTTAATTAAGCTTATTGTTATTAATGAGTTAGCTTAACTTAAAAGATAACTTATTGGATACTTTGTATTTTACTATCGTTTTTATCTTTAACATCGGGACATTATCGCATCTTAATTGTCGATTCTTGTTTTTTACCGGAGCCATCTTGAATTAAAGAATGACGCACACGCGACGTCCGTCGGTAGTAGTTTCGAGTGACTTGAAGTTAATTGATTAAATAGAGTTTAAGTACCAAAAAAACTATCGAAAAGAGTTTGCACTAGATGGAAAATTCCAAATTCTTCAAATACGGGGTACAAGCGAACTAAAATGTGGCCTATTGGTTTCGGGGGTAATATTATTATGGCAAACCCCACCCCCGAGTTGTCAATCGATCAAACATGTGCAAACAGTATAGACTTACAATTTCATAAAACGGCCGTAAGTCACTCATCAACCCCAAAGAAAAAACAACCTTAACGCTTTACAAACACGGTTCAGTTTTCGATGATGAATTTCCCATGCCCAATGTCTCGGGTTTGCAATTTGGACATATTTCTCTTGTATATAGGAGTCATGGAAGCTATGGTAAATGTATTGACAAATATATCAAGTAACAGTTTCCATTAGGATATTGTTTATATCAATTTATGAAAGCACTCGAGTCGTCTCGATTCTTAGAATCGATTGAGTTATGTATGTGTTTAGTTTTTAAGGGTTAGGTAGGAATATAACCCTCTTTTGTATGGCTTGTTAGTTCGTATAATTTTTGAAAGTTATTTTCACGTGAGTTTACAGTGTGAGATCGATTTGAATTGGTGTAAAAAATCTGATTAATTCTTATTGGTTTCGAATTATGACAAAAAAAAACGGACGGCTTGAAAATCCGAATCAAGCAATTATAATATTTACATAGCTATTTTTACTGAGGCATATCTTATCATTATCATCATCATCATCTGCCCAAATGTGTTGAGGTCGACTTCTGAGGTACCTATGCCTATCTAATGTCAAACATCAATTCAAAATGGCGACTTTCACAATCAAGCCAAAAGAAAAATACAAGCACTCAACAAGAAGTAACCCTTTAAACGAAGACACAGCCAACTTTACGCTCAATAAATATTACTACAAACACTACAACTTAGACGGTGTTACCATTATTTATCCGAAGTAAAAAGGCGATACTTTTTAATAGATACCATCACAGTAAAGATAGTGAATTTCAAGATAGCCATCGAATATCGAGTAACTATAAATTTCTCTTTACTTTATTAATTAAAAGTATCTTGTTTAACGAAGTAATGCTCTTACTATTCTTATTTTACATTTTAACTGACTTCCGACGCGCATAAAACAATCAGGCTGAGTTTTTAAAACGGCTTTTTAGATGGATAGATAAGAAAAACCTTTAAAATAGAATACATTAGTTAGGATCATAAATTATGGACTGTTTTGTAAGGAGTTGTAGATAAATAACAATGTAACTTAGTAAACGATAATGGAGGGTTGTAATTGTACTTTAAATATAAAAAGGAAGCAAACATTAACCAATAAAATTACATTACTATAACACAAATAGAACAAAATGAAATTACCTTAGAAAATCTCAAATGACATTTGAAAAATTCGACTCTAGAAACCATTGGCACTTTGATCACCCGCCATTTTTAACACGCATGCGCACAACACACCTGAAAACTTTGACACTCATTTTTTTATATTTTTTTTATTAAATTACTATAAAACTTAAAATCTAAATATATTAAGAAACACGTCTGATCACGGTTGTAGTACAATTTTGAATGCGACCTCGTTCCCTGACCTTTATCTCACGTGAATAAATTATGAACATTTTTGTCCCCTCTCGCACCGAAAGGGTTAAGTTCAATAGGAACTTATGGTTCGTGAATTTGCATATAATTTTTAGTTTATTATTTATGTTTGAAGGGTATTGTGTTGTAACGTTTTCAGGGGGTTGATGTATTGCTAGTATTAATATGGATTACGAAGGTTTGTCCTGTTCAGTTTGGGTTGGGACGAGACAACGGTTTTATCGTCACCAAAGAGTTTGTGTCACTAGATTTTTTAAAATACTCGTAGTTGGTTTTGGAGTTTCTTTATTTGAAAATTACTTTTCTCGTCAGGTGAAACGTTATGGTATAGGCCAATATTCAAAGCTCTTCTAAATATAGTTTGTTTGATCGCGATCTTCGGAACCAGTTGAAAATATCGTTTTGAAGAAATATCTATCGAGTGAGACCACTAGAGGAAACTAAATTGTAACGTTACCAGCAGTGTTATTACCTATAGAAACTAGAATGCCATCAATGGAAGACTATGAATATCAACCAAGAATTTCTAATTAACTCGATAGTCCTCTCACAAACACAACCCCTTCAAACGCTCACCTAATATTATTCACAAAACACAAAACGTGACTATTATTAATATTTTTTTTTTTTTTTTTTTTTAACAAACTGAAACTTTTATTTTTATAATCTATTTCTACAATGTACACACTATACATATATACAAACTTAAACTACTTATCTTTATACAAGGCTAAAAATAAAATACTATATACAAAATATATATAAACATAAAACATAAAATATAAAAGAGCATCGATCAGGCGTCGAAGTATTCCTCCGCATCACTGTCCTCCGGAAACGTGCCCAGAAGACTGGCTGCATTGCCACGTTGAATGGCAATGCTAATTCTTTGTCCGAAGAATAAGCCAGCCCTCTGGTCACGCGAAGCGTCGACAAGCCTTTTCGCGATGTCCTTATAAAGTAACCGCGAACTCGGGCCCCATGGTCCGAGTGTTTCGACCCCAAACGGCTCAAAAGTATAGTTCCCAATGAGGTTACTATACTTGCGCCGCTTGGTGGTCTCTGCAGAAGCAGCAGCCGCACCAGCATGACCTGCCGTGCAGGGAAGATGCGATGGCGCCAGGGTGTCGACGCACGTTGCATCCCACACCAAGGGCCTACCCAACTTCCATGGCAACAACGTCATACCATCAGGCCTCTTTCCATCGTCACGTACCAGTCCATTAGGCTCTAACACGGCTGGCACGCCGGCGGTGGAAAGAGCACGACGGATAATGTCATTAATGCTGGCATGCCGTGCAATACGACCAGCACTTCTGCAGCACGACAGACCATGGTGCCCGAGGCTGTCGACGGCTTCACCGCAATGGCAGCGATGCGGAGCAACACAGGGAGCGCCTAACCGTAAGCATGTAGCGATGCGGAACGTTGTGTCATCCAGCATAGTGCCTATGCTAGATGACGGGATCGCCTGTAACCAGAGGCCCGACTCCCACTCTCCCACAGCCAACAAACGGGCACGCTCAGCAGCACTATTACACGTATTTAATAGATTATTCCGTATAGTGCTACAGAGCGGCCCGTCCCATTGTCTCTGAGAGCAGCGGTTGCCGGGCAAATCCGTATTGGGAGTAGCCATTTTCCAGGCATCCAGCGCATCGGTCAAACACGGTACTTCAACATCGACCAGAAAGGCCACATAAATACATATCAGTTTTATTATTAATATAATATTAATAATAAAACTGATACGATCGCATTTCTTATTATCTGTTATATTAAAATATACCATAATATGTCCGATGAGCCGGAAGTCTGATCTTTTGTAACAGACGTTCTAACCCTTTTTGAGAACCGATATCTTGAAATTATAGGGGTATTGTCTATCTTTTGTGCATCCCTAATATTTAATATTCTTTTGCTAGTGTCTGTGGGAATGTCTTGAGACGGTAGTTGGAAGTAATCTTGGTTAAAATTGAAAAATAGTCACTAAAAATATTGTTTATCTTATATAAATATTACCCTGAAGTAAAAATAATGTCTAAGTTGTCAATTATTTATTCATCAGTATTATAAAGTATTTAATTACAGTAATTACAAATTACCGTGCCCTTCTGATGTATTAATTTATGCGACAAATCTAACTTTTGCCCCTTACATTGGTCGCTTACGAAACCCTAAACCTATCTTACGCCATTTCAAACCAAAACATCATTCAAAAATAAACACACTTACACGCATTTCAAAAACCCACAATTCTAACAAGTTCTCAAATATTTACTCAATGAAAAAAGCACAATGCACGCTATTATAGGCAATCATCATAGTTACTATAGATTATAGATAAAAAAAAAACTTTGCAAAAGCCACTACAACAAAACAAACATTTCACGGGTCTGTGGCAAAGAAAAAAAAACCCGTGTCTATGCACAAGGGGCCCTTTGTACAGAATTTGACTATCTATTGTTTAAAATACTGATTTATAGGCTATTAAACCCTTTCTATTAATGTATGTATAGATAAATTTATGCGCATTATTCCTTGTAAAAAATTGTTAGTTATATTTTATCTGTGGTGTAACAAAAGTTTTTTTTAAACAGGGGTGCGTTTGCATGTGCTAAGACAGACGACGATGACATGAAAAGTTATTAATATAATCTAAAGGGTTTAAAACGTAAAACAAAAGATGTAGAATGACCATAAGTTGTAAAAAAGTCGGATACAAGAAAAACATTAATATTTTTTATTACTCATAACATTTTATTCGAACATGATCTGATAAAGTTTTACGACAATTTTTATGAATAAAATACTAAATTAGATAAAATGTAGTTTATTGTGTAATAAAATGGCCTAATAGCGACAAAAAACGAACTCTTTGACAGAGACAGCAAAAATATAGGGAGATAGTTTTTGTTGACAAACCTTTTGAAATATAAGTGCCATTAAAATATTTTTTTTGTTAGCATCAGGTAGGTGTTGTATGGTGTGAAATATTTTTTAACTTATACATTTGATATCAAACACTTTTTTAATTGAATTGAAATCATCACCATTAGCAGTTATTAAATTTTTATTTCATCTCAGTTTATCCTTTATCATCAAGCTGTCTGCTACATCTAAATTACGACCATATGGCACAACTTAATTGTTCAACCATTTTTGTGCAGCTAAAACATTTGCCTCAACAAAAAAAAATATCTAGCAAACCTATCTGGCTTAAAAAAACAAAAGCATCACTTAACAGGAAAAAAGACGGTTCATTTTAAAAGGCAATGCCCTACTTCCGAAGGCAATCCCGGACAACTTTCACCTATTCCCGTGTAGGAAAACGAGCTACAAAACTAACGTCCCTGAACTGAGTAAATGGCGTGAGAAAAAAGTAATTTTCATTCATAAAACCATTTTCTTAGAAGCGTGCGATAAGGATAGATGTACCGTATCAATAGAGCGCCGTCCCTGTTTCGCGCACTCATTTTTAATGCACTTTCCCTGAAGAGGTTCTTTTATACTTCTTTTTAAGAGTTGCAGGAAGAACGTGTTTTTTTTTTAACTTTTCCTTTTGAGACGGAATTCCGCCTTGACTTTGTGGAGTGATGTCAATAAGTTTAAGCGTTTAACGCCTCAGTGCAGATGTTACACTTTGCAACATATTAATTAGGGAATTAGAAAATATATATTTTTTAAGCAAATGATTGTGCTCTGTTTTACGAAATTAAATAATCTCGGAAAGCATGAACTCATTTTGAAGACAACCATAAATTATAGATACCTAGAAGTGTGCCAAAGTCTATGCAGATGTTAAAATTTGGTAGTTACCTACTCTAAAATGTGTGCCACGAATTACTATGACCCACTAACATGCAAAATCACAGGACATTAGCCGCATCATGCACACTCAATAAAGTCCTATTTAAATAAACCAATCAATTGTAACGATTTTAGAATATCGATTTTAATCCTTTGAGTGGTACTCGATTCAAAGGGATGCTACCGTTGTCCTCATTGTGTCCTTGTAATTTATTGTCACCCTAAACATGTATGGGATGTTCTAGTTTTTTTTTGTCAATAGAATGGGTCATATTTTAACTATTCGACTTTTCGATAGGTGTAAAATATTTTGTTGTAGATTTATTGCGGTGCTTTGAATATCTGTTGTTTATGTAAATGTATAGATAACAGTCTATAATAATTCTTAGACTTTGACCTATAAGAAAAAAATTAATTTAGATATACAGGATATCTGCATAGGGTATACTATACCAACAAAATAAGCATCCTTATTGCCGCAACCGAAAAATATTATTTACAAAAAATACACAAGTACCTAAAACTCGCAAAATACCTGATAACCAAAGAAACCGAACCGAAAACTTTTTCCAAGTATCTTATAAATAAAATAACGTATTCAGAAGCTTCGGATGCTCAACTTACGACTGCTAAAGTTGGGAAACCACTCCAGGAGTCGGCATGAAGTTTTACCAACAATATATTTGTCTGCCCGACAACCGTATGTCGGTTAAAGTGAGGGTATGTTGAAGAGAGGAGCGGATAGCGAGTAAGCGAAGTAACTCTTCATTTAAAAGCAATAACTTAGTTAATAGGTTTATAAAATTAATTAAGCAGTCTATTCTATAAGGAAGTCTAGTCTATTTTTCAAATAGATAATGTCTTAATTGAAGTATCAAACATTAAACATAGGTGAAAAGCATTATTATTGACAAAATAATGTCAGCACTTGGCAAACATTTTGTTGAAAGACGCTATAAAAGTGCATGACTATCAACAGGGTTCTTTGACAGAATTTTACGGTCGATTTTATCAGGTACAGTTACTTACAAGAGCATGAACAACGTCAGACTTGCGTTTTCTCGTCCAAAAAGATATCACAGAGTGACATAACTCCCTCCCGCTACATCTCCGCTCGTCTCATCTCTGCCAAAGTTTCGCAAAAGGCAAACAGACATACACCGGACTTAGCTCCACCACTTCACGCAAACATTTTTGTGAGTAAACTTTAAATATAATAATATTTCACGACTTTTCCGAAAGTTGCCCCATTTTAGAAGTTTCGAGTTTTTTTTGTGTGTGAGTAAAATCATTTTCGTGTAGGAAACTCAGGGTGTATTTCTCTAAAACTTATGAGAACGTTAAAAGGACTTCATGAGATTTGTTCAAAAAAAGGCCAGCGTTAAAACAAATCAATCTGAATAGATTTTTTATAGCAAATCATTTATTTCTACACTCTCTTACATGAAAGGAAAACTTGTACATATTTAAATCTTCGTCATCAAATTAATTCGTCATTGACTGTCCACTTTTTGTACAGAGAAGGTAGGCATGATCACTAATTACTACCCCACTGCCGTTCCCAATAATCTACCTGACTGTAGGATTACTTACAAGAGATATAATATTGGGAATGGCCATCAGTCGATACGAGTTAGCTTTCAAACTGTATTGGAATGAATTCTATTGAGAAACAGTGACAAGAAACACCCCAATACACCTTTAACGTACCCTTAGATATATCTTTCCGAAAAAAGACCTAACCCAAGGACTTCCATTACACACACTCAACAAACAACCTTAATACAATAAACGCAAACACACACACTTTAAACAATTTTGTACATCACAAAAGTACTTACATAACGTCATCCAATATTACGAAACAAAATAATATTCTTGGGAAAAAATTGAAACCTTCATATGTAAGGAAAATAGTAGAATAAAAGCGTGTGTGAGGAATCGACTGTTTCCTTACGTTTCTTTGGGTGGCGTTTGACAAAACAACCCCCTGCCTCCCTCGGCATATGCGAGTAACACATTATCTATCACGGAATAAGAATGGCTGGAGTTGACGTGAAATTGTGACAAAATTTTTTTGGAGTGTAGGTGTTTTTGAAATTTTTGTTTGTGATGGATTTGGTGGGAAATAAAATAAAAGAGGCTCCTAGTCAGTTTATAGAGATTAATAAGACCTATAGTGCTGTTTAAATTTTTAATTCACTCTAGTTTTCGACTGACACGCCCTGAGAGTCTGATTGAGAAAGGGATTCCTTACTCCAATTTGTTTATTGTTTTGCTCAAAAGAATCTATATTTGGTATATATATAATGAAATGTCATTAGTTAGAATCATCGATATAAGTTGTTTTTATTTTTTCAACATGTCGCATTTTTCTAGCTAATCCAAATAAAAATACAGTGGGCGACTCCACTCGCGTTCCTGTTCTCAGCCCGCGCTATATGACACATGTGCGGCATAAAGCGAAGTATTGATCTAGTGCCGACTTTCTGCAAGATAGTGTATCAGACACAACATTGTATTTCTTTTCACTGTTCGAAAAGTTTCTTGGGAGAGGTAACTAGGGTTAAGGTAAATTTTGTAAGGGTCTGTTAAAATAATATTAATTGTTGGTGAAAAAGCCGTTAAGAAAACACATGTATCAAATATGTACAATATGTTCCAAAACGCATCCACGAACATCACACATAACTTACACAGAACAGCGCTAAAATAATTCTTAAAAAATTTACACTTCGTGCCAAGAAAATAACATCGAAGTTGGCCGCTTGCGATAGCCACAAACTACTCGGTGGAACCAATAAACGGCTTGTCATCCCGCTCTGATGGATCATTATTTTATGCGCCAAACTATCGTGGTATCTCTCTCACACTGGAGGACTGCCAACACAGCGTGGTGTAGAAAATTTCCGTTTCCGTTTTTATTTGAATACAGAATCGCGTGATAATGACGGTGTGAATTTTTATGTGCCGTCATAGTTCAAGATGAACCGAATGTGTTCGGAATTCAAAAGTGGAAGTCCAATTATTCTAGTGGGAGGATGCGAACACCTACCGTTGTTATGATTGCCAAAATGGCGGGAGGTGATACTGTTGAAAGAAAAATGTAGGTATGGAAAGGAAACTAGGTAGTACATAATATGTTTTTTTTTTGTTATACATACTATTGTATGTACTATTCTAATGTGAGTGGAGCCTTAAATTATCTTTACGACTTGAACGTTCATCTTATGGAAAAAATATGGTGACACAGAGTTTGAAACTATGATCTTATTAATGCTGTAAGTATAGCTGGCAGTTTGTGCCAAAAACGTAATGGTGTTTTACATTATTCAGATTTATTTTCAAATAAATAATTCTGTTTTAGTAATTGGCTTCCAAACTCGTATAATTTCAATAGTTTCTTGCATGAAACCAGTTTACTTTAGCTAGCGAGTCAAAGCTACTACCTATAAACAATACTTAGTTAGTTCTTAAGTTTCTTAAACATTCGCTATGGCCATCTAAACTCAATTCACCAAAAAAAATTGAAACAATCCTTACCACATTTTTTTCCTAAACCATCAAAATATGAACTGACGGAGAAAAAAAAATAGTAATTTTTCTGCCGCAAAAAATCCGTTACTTTTCGTAATATACGACTACCACTAGGCATGCGGTTGACAGGCGGGCTAAAGGATTTATGAACGTTCCCTCTAACGTTTGAAGAAAAAAACCTCGAGTAAAGCATGGCCTGCTTTGTTGTATATATTTATATTAAAATATAAAGTGTTATGTTTCTTATAAGATGTTTATGGAACATAGAACTTCTATGATACAAAAAGAAACATTGGAATTGAGAAAATTGCGATTCTAATCAAAATAACATATATGAAAATATCGACCCCAAAAAATTCAAAAACTGTTCATATTTTTTTGGTTAGAAGTGTATTATCCCGAAGTACATCTTAATTCAGTATAGAAAAATTTATTTCAAAAAAAAAACTTAGCATTGAAAAACAATATATATTATAAAATAACCGTGTTTTAATACCACCACAAAACTAAGCTCTAACAGCCCTCCGTAGCTAAAACTTTACCCTTTTTTTCAGTTACAGAATTCATAGCGAACGCTAAACTTTTTAAACTAAAGTAGTGGTACCGCCATTATGATGCAAATCTGTCCCAATTAGCGTGGCTCCAAGTGTAGGCCCCGGATATACTCACATCTGCTAGCTAATTTGACTAACAATACAAGTTTTTTTTTATATTAATATTCAAATACATCACCTTTCTATAGAGTCTATGTGATTTTCTAAACAGTGTGTTTAGAACTAGTTTAAAATATGTATGTTTGGTTGAGTTTGAAAATGGTGGTGTTGTCTTTCGTGACATGAAGTGTATTAGTAGAATAATTTGTACTTTGATTACCTACAATACTACTTTATATTATACAGTAAGTCTTTTATATACTTGTGCAAACTTTTTCACCAAAAAGCTATTTGAGTTTAATAAATAATTTGATTTATTTTAGTGTTCATTTTGGGAATAATGTTTGCTTGAATAATTGAATGATTTGTCCTATTAATATACACAAACCCATTTGTCCCTTAAAAAGTTTTAAAACAAATACATAGTTATAAGTACTTCTAATCAATTAAGTACTTATTTAATTAGTAACAATTTATAGGCATCCTACCTAGTTCGCTACTGCCTTAAACTGAACTATTGGTTCATTGTGACATTCCTAATCCCTATTTAAATAAACAATGAAAATAATTTACCTTTTGCAATTACTCAACACGGATTCTTTAGTTTTTGCACGTCATTAGAACTTCTTGTGATTCTGTAGATTTCATGGAAGTAGATACCTACTTAAATGGTAAAAAATAAAATTAATTTCAGTAAAGAATTTAAGGAGAAATTTATAAAAGCATACATAAATGAATTTAACTCGACTTTTTATCGAAAATATAACCAAAAATAAAAGTAAAAATGAAATAAAATCTTTTCTCATGATTTTCTTAGCTTTCTCATTTTTACCCAACTGTGCCACGCAAATGAGTAAGTAGATATCATAGTTACAGCCTATTTATCGTCCCACTGCTGGGCACAGGCCTCCTCTCACACGGAGAAGGATTGAGCATTAATCACCACGCTTGCTCAATGCGGGTTGGTGATTTCAGACTATATAGTCCAGGTTTCCTCAAGATGTTTTCCTTCACCTTTTTATCAGCCACTGGTGTCTAAGATATACGTAGAAAGTACATACAAACTTAGAAAAGTTGCATTGGTACTTGCCTGACCTGGATTCGAACCCGCGCCCTCATACTCGAGAGGTTGGTTCTTTGCCCACTAGGCCACCACGACTAACGACGACGACGAAGTAGATATCATACTTATGTATAATCCACACTTGGCTTTAAGATGAGACATCAACACAAAATCGAAAAATGCAAATCAGTGTATCAAAAAATCTCAAGCATCAATACTTAACCCTTTAGAGCCACGCAGATAAAGTAGACGCATAAACTCGGGGTACTAAGTACCCCAGCGATAAGCCGTTATAGAGCTATTTCCTAAAAATGGCGCCTGATAGCTAACAGGGTTATGAACACCGATAGATGCCAGGAAGTGTGGCAGTGCGTACATTGGGGGGTTAGAAGTTGGTTTGGGCAAATGAGTTGGTTGTGGATTAGTGAGGGTTAAAGATGAAGGTGTTAGTTGCGAGATGGGGTGATACTATGTCCCTTTAATGGCAATTTTCAGCAAAAATCGGCGCTTACATAGTTCTAATAATATGTCCTAAAGCCCTAAAACAAGTCAAATTGCAAAGTTTAATCTAGCCTGTCTAGAGCTAACAATACACAAAAATGTCTCCACCCTCTTTAATAAACATGAACGCCGTACAAAAAACCGCCAACGTCAAAATATTAACAGAATATAAGAAATACCGAAAACATTCCAATAATCCTTTACTTTTTAGAGCATCGTATGTCGCCACAAGATTAAATTCCTTACAATATAACTAGTACGCAGAAAATGTACCATCGTCTTTTTAATATCGTATGTTGAGACTTTTTATACGGAATATAAAATATACAATTTCAGCATCTTCAGTGACATTGTGTACCATCCATCTTTTCGGGTTTAGCTTTCCTCCTCTTTCTTCCCCGTAGCTCCGTCTCGTTCCAACGGATTTGTAGTTCCCCCCTCCTTGCCGGAGGAGTTAACTCTTTGAGCATTTTTCATTGGAATACGGCGGATATGAAGAAATGTATCGCGTACTCAAGCGTGTTATGATTTTTTACTTGTTTCTATTTTTTTTTTTGTGTGCGGTGCTGTTATGAAATTCGGATTGGGGGGAATTAGCATATTGTTGTGTACGAGTAGTGTTGTCTTTGAGATCTGTATTTATATTTTGGTTTTGAAGAACAATCATAGATCCTTTGTAGATGAATAGGTAGTCCTAATCATGTAGCAGTATTGTTAGTTTGGAATTTGTTTATGGTTTATCTGACTGAGTCTTAGGGAGAGTTTGGGGTTTCCTTTGATTCATCATCCCTATTAAACATTGACCTCACTTTATTTTCTAGAAAAGACCATTTTAGTTGACTGTTTTGTTAGGTACTGTTTTTAGTTTACCCTTAGTTTGATATTTTGAAAAAAGTATGTCGATATTGTAGTTCTCCACAACTCTTTGTTCTTGTTAGTAAACGGTCACCCAGTGCTCAACGACTAAAACACTGGACGCAAATGAACAACAATCACACATTCAATCAGTCACGTACCCCAATCCTCTCCCTCACGTCCCCCAAACACAGAACGGCGCTTACCAAAAATATTATTCCACATCCGAATTTCAAAAAACGAACACCGAACAAATTCCATATTCTACTGCACCCACCACCAACAATTGGCGCTTATTCCAGTCACAATTCGGTTATATTTGTTGAAGAGCTCGCGATTCCGAGAGAGCTTTAAAAACCATCGATTCTATATTCGAGATTCCGATCACGTTATTCGGTGGCGGCGTAGGACGTGCATCTGCCATCTAGCGTAGACAGCCGGTACTATTATAGAGTTAACGTGGTTTGAGTCTTACGTGCCCAGTAACTAAGAGTTTAGCTTTGTAAGCACGTTGGGTTTCGCCGTGTGTTGGTTAACTGATGTGCGGTGCAGACGGGCAGGTTACGGCTAATATAGGTCCTCTTACTCTTCAGACTACTCATCCGTCATCTACAGCCATCAGCACAGGTGTTGATCTCGAATCATCCACGTAATCCTAATTCTCTACCACATCATAATCTTTAGAATCCTAAGGACCGGTTCATATGCCAGGCGGATCTTGGGCCAAATAGATCACTGTTTTTTGGAGCTAAGGTATTTTCTAATGACTTCAGCAACTTCTACTATAAACTGAACATCAAAATTTTCTACAAACATCTCTACTAGCATTCTAGAAAGGATTTACCCTTCAAGAACATTACTTAATGTTTTACAAATACCACGTTTTACCGTCTTTCAGCAAAAACCGTCGGTGTACATCTCCTATGTTTCTATGCATGATTCATAAAAAAGTACTCAACGGTGATGTAATATCATAAAATAATTGTAGATAGGCGTTATTTATAGATAATGTATTGGCCACAATTTATATTCAATACACTGAAGCTATAATATTCGTGACGGCCTATCGTGTTACTTTACATGAAAATAGGCACTATGTATTAAGCAATAGAAGTTACTATTGCGCAGAAGGTGTTGATGATGTTATTCTTAAGAGAGACAGAGGTGAATATTTGAGAGCTGATTTTTATAATATGATGATAATAAAAGGTTGTTGCGTACTGCTTAAGTGTCTTGGACATTCACAGCGCATTTTGCAACTGTAAAAAGGTTTATGACTCCTTGCACCTGAATGCCTAATGAAGCTGCAAATAGTCTAGGTATGTGCCTTACCGTTTGTAACGGCTAGGAAAATGTAGACTGGATTCAAAGTATGGTGGACTTTCACAATCGCAAGAAAATTGTAGAGGCTCCACAAATGAACGATAAAGAAACGAAGAAAGACATTATAGATAAAATTATGAGAAAAGATCAAAAAGGATTGGAGATTCTTGATCCTTGAAGAAACACGATATTACTATTCCTTCTAAGACAACAGGTGAAAATAAATGACAGCAAATGCACATTCCAAATGAAGATAACGCTACTCCAAAGACAGAAAACCTCAAACTATTTCAAAAGCATCAATAAAAACAACTGAAACCCCACATAGCAACGAGAATGCAAATCATAAAACCAAATATAAAGGAGTCTACAGAATCCTAATGTGTGGTAAAGAAAACATGGCATTACCATGAGGTTCGGATGCCAATCTGCATGACGGGCGGCATTCGTATTTACCCAATGAGATAGGATAACACAAATGTATTGCTCATATACTGGCTGATTATGGCACGTGATACAGAAAGCTGGGATTTGTACAAGGAATTGATTTTTCTGGGATGTAGATGCCTGTTGTTGAAAATAATTTAGATATTGTTTCAAGGGTAGTTCATATGTTGTTGCTTCGATTCCTTGGGTCTCTCTGGGTTGCTCTGGATTACCGCATTCATACTATGTATAATGTGGCAAGATATTGTGAATTCTGGTCATGACTGAAACGTAATACCAACCTGAAATACTCCCTTCTTACTCTGAGTGATAAGGTAAAGCAAATTGCTAACTAAGACTGCAAAAATAGTTCACAACGGCGTTTAAAAGAGGACATTAAAATATAAGTAATTTTATTATTTTTAGACTTTGATAGATTGAAATAGAAACCCTAAGAAAACTTTGTTAACAGCAACTATGAAGGTTATACGATAGATACTATTCTAAAATTCAAAAAACATCACGCAAACATGAAAGTTTATTTACATGAACGACTTTTCATTACAGGCAAGATATTTTTCACATAAAACATGTTTACGTACATTTCGTCATAAAAACAGTGCCATAACCCGACTTTGCAATGACAAACGCAAACCTTAAAAAAGGTAAACAGTGGGTAAACAAACATGGCTTTAAAATAATCCAGAGAACACACGCGAGATAAAAATAATGAAATATGAACTTTTGAGAATACACTACACTCGAGTTGGAACACCCCTAAAGAAATATCCCATCCATCAACAAAGAAAATAGCGATCCTCCTTGCTTAGACAAATGATTGACAGGGAAGCGAGAAAAAAGAATAAAAAAAAAGATAGGAAAAAAGAAATGATTCCTTATTCAAATTTTCACGGCGTTCGATTTTTTCCTTTGTCGCGAGACGTTCCTTTTTTGTTTCCATTTGTAATTTGTCGGTTTGCTCTTTCGTTGTAAAAACTGCGTTCAGTCAGCGTAAATGTCTTTTGGCAAGTTTTTTTCTATTGGTTTTTATTATAGAGTGTAGACGTTTTGATATTCCAACGGTGTGTGTAATTTCGATGTTGGCCTACAATTTGTCATTTGAAAGGCAAAGGACATGAAAAGAAATGTAAGTATTGACGAACCTAGTAGGTACCATAGTCAGCATCAAGATGAAGAAGCTTGGATATTCAGCATATAAAGTATCTACATAGAATATAAAGGATACGTCAGTACTACTTACACCAATACCATGATACTATTTTACACGAACTTACCTCATTTATTTACACCGCAATTAAACACCAATTACATACTTACCAACTTAACAAACACAACAGCCCCTCACAAGAACACAACAACAACTCAAAAGCCCGAACATTTAAATTCAAATTTGGAATCGACCGACACCAGCTGATTGCCGAAAGCGTTCGCAATTTAAACTGGTGACCCAGTAAGCGTTAATTCAGCCCCATCCCCGCGTAATTTGCGCTTACCGTAAAACTGATTACGCGTACAACAGACGATTCCGTCTCTTTCTTTGTAATGCTGTTCCACTCTCTCCCATTCATGAAACGTTTAATTATACCGCCTTGGGATGGCTTTATGCGATAGTGAAAGTGGTAAAGTTTGATTGGACTTTCCAAGGAAAGTGGGACTGGGTGGGTGAAGTTGGGTTGTTTGGACGATAGTTCGGTGTTGTTGTTTTGTGGATGTGGAGCACATAGTTTTCTGGGTAGCCTTTGTTTGTTGTTCAACTTTACCGTTTGAGAGGAACTGATCGGAAAAGCGTACAAAGGCGTGAACTAAAAGTGCGTGGACGGTGTACTTTTGACAGTCTGTGATTTACAGAATTAACTAATATCTCTTTAAATTTAGAAAAAAAGTAACTGATGTTACACAAAATTAATATAAATAAAAAAAATATATAAAACGATTGCATAACACCACCCATTACTTACGAACGTCTTACGTCTGCCGACTTTTTAAGTATGGCGGACGCCTCAGGCTCCGAAACACTCATTTACTCGTATACCCCCGTTGTTTTCCGGATCCGGATGCTTTTAATTTTAAACTTGGAACGTTGAGCAGGTCCGGGTTGCGACGTAATGAGTGGGGGGTGGGGGGGGGGTGAATTAGGCAAGCGTTTGAGGGTTATTGTGTCACTTGTTGATTTAGAGCGATGAATTAATTTGTGTGTGTGTGTGTTTGGTTTGGTTGTGTGAGTGTTTTGTGTCCGGTGTTTAAGTAACGATGGGAAGATTTTGTGAGACTGGTACCTAAATGTATTATAATGATTATGAATTTTAATTGTATTTAGTATGTGTGCTATTAAAGGTATAAAAAAAATATCGGGTACCTACTCAAATGTTCTATGTTCAGAGATGTAGAAAATTCGAGAGAAGGAAAACTATTCTCCTCAATTTTTTCTGTACAATGTCATAATTGAACAAATAGTATTAAATAAATACCTATTGCTGTCATTTCTAACAAACTAACAACCATAACTTAAACAGAATATCACAATAGAGCCCACAAATCACGAAACGCCTATTAAACAAGAAAATCAGTAGCCAATAACAAAACCAATTTAAATTTAAAGCCTGCAGAAAACATTATTACAATAAAAACCAATACTTTTCATTCGCCATTATCCGTTATTACGGAAATGATACAATATTACGGTACGCTACGATATTACTGTTATTGGTATTTGTACCAATAATCATTTGGACCGATATCATTTGGACCAATAATTATTTGTAACCAGAATTATGGTTTTGTGTTTTAGTCTATTGCATTTGTCACGCGTTGCTATTTTAGGGTTAATTTTAGTTTTGACAAGGTTTACATTTTCTTTTTTCATGATAATTTAACATACATACTTATCCGTAGGTATTTAAAAAAGTATTTTCTACAGTTGAGTTTGTTTCGGCGTTTCTTCTCAGGGATCAGTCAGTTAGGAAATGCCGACCTCAGCGTTCTTAAAATGAAGTGTAAAAGTGATGTAATGTCCAACTTGCAAAATAAACGATTTCATTTCATTTCATTTCAGTTATATTTCTAAGAATATTTCAAAGATCATTGTTTCGCTGTACATAAGTTATCCCAGATTCGTCATCAAAACTCAAACATTGGTTAACAAACATAAGTAAAAGCACCAATATATTTAAACAAAAATAAAGAGCAAGAGAAACATTATTATGCCCAGAATATGTAAAACAAAGTAATGAATAAGCCAATTTGAATTCTGTTACAATGACATAAGACTGAAATCAATAATGTAGAAGAAAATCTGACGTGGAAAATAAGCTGACATTGAAACGGTATGAAGATGAAAATAAGAAAATACTGTAGATATTTGAAACCCAATCTTTGTAGACACAATTGCAGAAATTATATTAGTAAGTGTAGGTACCTATATTTTAACCAAATACTATCTTGTCAGAAAAACTAGGAACCGGTTGAAAAAGTATTTTACGTAATATTAGGTATATATTACGTAAAATACTTTTTCAACCGGTCATCAAGCAATAGCTCAGAATAGTACGTAAGTATTTGAATATCTGATCCTACGTTATTTTTAGCTCTCAGTATCAATATGAATGTCCTAGTTGCAAACAGAATGCGTAGATTAACGCACACGAAATACCACAAAGATACAAAAAACTTCAAAAAAGCAACACAACGCTTACACATGTCGAAAAATCCCTCATCCCTTTAAAATTGACACGGAATAATCTCTAACTGAACCTCTGTAGTCAAACAATGACCTTATTAAGGCGACATACACGAATAATTCAAACATACATATGTTTATACATACCTATGTTGTATAATACACATGCTACTTGGTAAATCCTTCGGAGTAAAACGAGATGGGACGGGGTGGCATCATCCCCTTAAGGGGGGCGCCACCCACCCCTATAGAATGTCTCCACAAACCCCTTTGTAGAAGGAAGGGTTACCTTGGGAATGGAATAGAAAATAGTACATAATAAAAATTCAAAATATATTCTTTGGAGGCTCCAATTTTCTGGAATACCCAAAGGGTTCCTTTAGATTATTCGTTTCTTTTCGGTAGACAGGCTTGCCATGTGATGCTTTTGAATTATGTTTCCTCATAACGATCTGAGAGAAAACATAATAAAATACATGTTTCTGTTGAAATGATAACCTCGGTTTTGTTTTATTCGTATGCGAACTAGGGCTTTGTTTGATCATCTCGTAACTGGGAACTTTGAACAAACGTTTGTTATTTTTGTCGTGTTTAATGATGTCGTTTGGCGTGCCTTTTGGGTTCAAGCCTTTGGATAACTGGTACGTTGAAAATATACATTGTATTTTGTGTACCTAATAAAGATCTTTAGAATAATGTTGTGTTCAGTAAGTATGTATTCTTTGGGAAAACCTAACATTTTTGGATTTCCGTTTTTCCAACACTTTAAGTTCAAAGTTTTTTAGGCATTATCCGTTTTGATTTTAACAATCATTTTCCGGCATTGCCTGTCTTGATTGCTCTTAATAATGCCTTACCTGCATTACCAAAACCATTCTGATTACCTTTGCTAAAATATATAACAACCCTTTGCAGTTAAATCATTGCTCCCAAAAATAAATATCTCCTTAACCAACCTACTACAAAACAGAGCGAATTTAAACCACCCACATTAGTACTAACGAATAATATCCTAAACCATCAAACGTTTCAAATTCAACTTATTCCAAATAAAATGTAATAAGGAAACAGTGGTTTGATCGAACACGCCGTGTCAGGTACCGACTTCAAAAAAGAGAAATTCTATTTCCACAAACGAAAAATCCATCCAATACAATATATCACAGAGTTCTAAGCCCGTTAGGAATAGAGGGGGATGGATATATGCGGTGTACGTAGGTGAGAGGGAGACGGAATCAGATGTCCCTGCGAAATGGAACGTAAGAAGATTGAATAGAAGTCACACTAGAACGAGTTACCTTTACGCACACTAGTGTAGGATACTATATGTGTTGTTAAGGGGTGTACGGTTTGACTGTATGTGTCAATCTAGTGGTTGGTTATTTGGCAATGGAGAAAATTGTTTTTTCGTGCCTATTCGTCTTTTGTTAAAGGATTGTTTTATATTAAACCACAAAACCAATTAAAATATCAGGACAATTGTAGACCATATTCACTGTATTATATTAAAGTCATACTGAGGATTAGAACAATATTTTGAACTCGTCACCGCATTTAAGTTAAAGTAAGAGATAAAACATTATTTCGAATCCGAACAGGGCGTACTTACCTACAATCATTTTCGAAAATGCCAAACATACCCACCTACGTATCGAGGAAGACTCCAATTTACCACTCTTCAAAAACAGCATCCCCTTAACTAAAGGGTTATGCATGTGTGCGCCTAAGTACAACAAGCACATGCAAAAATTCAGATCAACCGTAAAGAAATCACTCACACATACACAAGTAAAGGCTTAGATGACGCACACTGACACACCGTGTACATACACGCGGCAATCTTGTTTGGGTGTGTATGTGTTAGTGATTTTCACGATATAGTACCCTTGGGTGTAGAATATTTTATTTATTTTTCCTGCATTTGGTATATCATTGTTACTTAGGTTTGTATTAAAAGAGGTAGGATTGGTTATGTGGGCTCGTAGTTGAGGATTAGAAGCAGCCAATTTGAACAAATGATGGAATTCTTTTTCGTATCGAGAGAGAGTTTTCTCAAAACCTCCTGACGGCCTCTGATGTGGTATGGAATTGTAATGTTCTGTTATCAAAGCTTTAGATTATCTCTATGTACTCTCAACATTGCTATGTATCTTTTCCCGCAAGTTTCAATGTACCTAAATTCTCGAAGTACTTACATATATTATATACTTTACATTTAAGTCTACCTTTATTTAAATAAAAGAGTTCCTTTTCCTCAATTTCGGGTTCTCATATTCAAATAACCAGTTGCAACATATTTTGATTACGATTCTTGAGCTTATCAAAGTTTTCAACACCACACGTCACGAGAAAACCAAATATCCGTTGTACACGTACCAAACTCAAAAACATGAATTCTACTCGTAAAAATCACGAGCCCATAATAATTCCTTAATACCTACTCCACATGCTTTTCATAAAACACATACATAGTATGGCCGGTAATAGGTTTTTATGTTCGCGTAGCACGGAACGGAACCCAATGGTTAAACCGTAACGTTCGCGTTTGAGTATTTGAGGCCGTATTTGTGCTGCGTTTAGATGGGGTGAGTTGAGGGAGAGTAGCTTGGGTTAGTCGAGTTACTTGCCTATAAGTTAAACTTAAAATGAAAACTTATGATTATATGTACGCTACTTGAACAATGAGAAAGCATCAATCTGGCACATCTGATCTGAGTTTCATGGAGTTGTCAAAACCTCAACTTGGCCACAAACAAGCCAGGATAGGAAATAATTGAGAAAGATCCAGAAGTGGATGTGTGAGTACATATTATGTAAAACTAAAGTAAATAATGAAAAATACAGCACTTTCACATTTTCAGTCACTCACAAAGACAGACACAATATTTTCAGTTACAGCTTTTTAACACTTCAATACCAAAACTCATTTAATCGAGGATTGTGTCTCATGGCAGTCGAGTAACTCGACTTGCTTCATCCAAGCAACTAAACTCCCCCATTCAAACGCTCCACAGTATAGTGCTGTCGTGTCACAGCTACATTCGCTGCGTATGGATCGCGAGCCTTCATGTGATATGCAAATCAGTCGTATTATACCATGATTTGTGCGCCCACCGAGATTTGTGACATCGTGTGTAGCAGCCATATTAAATTTATTGGCTATTACTACATACTAGTATATAGCTAATATTTTTCAGGAAAATGTAACAGTTGATGGTTTTGGGCTCGTCAACCATAAAATTATATTAAGGTGTGTTGAAATTTAACAATGTATTCTATTATTATTAATATATTAAATTACCAAACATTCAAAAGTTACTTTTGAATGTTTGGTAATTTAAGAGCCTGTGGTTTCTTATTTTCCTGAAAACGGACTAAATAATTACCTACTTAAATCACCTGGGACTTCTAATTTATCCATAAAGCTTTAGATTATTTACTGATAAAGTGAATGGACTCACTGTCACCTGAGGGCCACTGTCGACTAAGATATTAGAGAAATAGACATCTTGAACAAACATCAGATATGTAGATACGATACACTCTACAAACACATGCCATCATTCATCACCTAATACCTAATTTACCTAACACACAACTCAGTCTAGAAATCCAGTCATATAACACCTGAAAACCATCCTAACGGAGAGACCAAAACTTAGTGCTCAAAATTCATTATCTTGTAGGTAGGTACCCGTTTCCAAAACATTTTGTGTAATTTTGAAAGTTGTATCACCAATCGTCTGTACAGGATTTCCGTCGGTCGTCAATACATGGGGAGTTTTAGTCGTACCTATAGCTAAATTTAGTCCCTAATCTTTTTGTTAAGGGCTTAGCTATTGTTTAACAGGGGATTAGGGCGATTATTTGTGTTGTTTTTCTTTTGTTTTTTAGGGGCCCTGATGAGTCATTTTTTGTTTTGTGTGTAGGTTGTTTGATGCAGTATTTATGGAGTCCAGATTTGTTTTCGACGACAGATTGAAAATTCTTACTAACGTTTTGAATTTGTTTGCTTTTAAAATATAGAATAATGTACGACAAAAAGCTAGAACAATAACTTTAATTTAAAACTTATTAACCAAAAAAACTTAAATTACAGATCTAGAACACAAAATATAAAAACTAGCCATTGTTTTTTGCCTAGAAAATTAGTCGACTAATTAAAAACCATGATTTCGTTTCTTTGCGAAAATATTAAAGCTCTTTTTTGCTTGTCCGTTTACAAAGATTCAGGTAACGCAGAGCCTTAACCGTACTACAGACTCACCTAAAATAACTTTTGGAGTTTGAAACAAAACAAAGTAAAAAATCACCAATCTTTACAAAAACTAATAAACAAATTGAAAACTTTGCACCGAAAAATCTTTGCCAAGCACATAAGTATTGTACAATGTTCGTTACACCAGACGTTAAAGAGTATATCATTCGGAATTCCGACGTATTTACGATTTTGGCACGGCACGGCTACGACACGACGGCGATGCGTCTACGACTGCGAATTATGACCGAAATCATAGTTTCCAATTTCGTAATGAGATGGTGAGATTTTCTTTTGTTTTTAGTTTTTGAAGCTATAAATTGGGGTGGGGGAATTTTGTATTTGTTTATGGGAGATGACTATTGTTTTAAGTATGACCATGGTAAATGACGTCACTAATATGTAAAGTAATAGTAAACTTACAGGCATATCTTTCTTATGTTATATCTCTACATAAAAAGATGCCAAAGACCAACCAAATTCAAATAAAAATGAAATAAATATAGAAGTCGATTAATTTATCTGAAGTACCCTTTGTTTCAAAAGTAGTTACAGAACACCTTTATCAGAAAGCAAATTGCTATCTAATACCAAATACAGAGCAAAAGCTAAAATAGTCTAACAGGCCTGTAATTTTACAGCACCATGCATTTTAATAATGATTAACGTAACACTTTAAGGCTTTCATCTAAAATCAAGCATAGCATTAACTTTGTATGTACGTACATAAATAATAGGGCGAATGCACCTGTCCCCGCCACCCTTAGGCACAAGTTGCACATTAATTGTATCGCAATTTCCATTCAAACTACCACACAATATGTCCGTCTATCTGTCTACTTTAAGGGCCTCCTGTCTATCTAAAAAGTCACTACAACTGAACCTAGCTGACATTTAATAGTATTGTATTTTATTATTTACGGTCACAAAACCTATGAACGTCTATAAATTTGTTTCGTTCACTGCACATTTATAACAAGTCTAAAGATAGACGTAAAGATAAAGCTATATATATCGATTTCTAAACGCAATTAGCATTAAAATACTTTGATGTTAGACGTACGCAAATAAGGAGTAGGTATTTTGTGTTTTTTGTAACAATTGCTGCATAGTAGAGAGTTATAGGATAATTCGCATGCCGTAGATTCATTAGTTCCTAACAAGGAATCCCGCAATGTAGCCGCGAGAATGCAACAGTAAATAAACAATAAAAGCAGTACGTTTATAAATTATCGACACAATAGCAAAAAGGGCCACACAGTGGGCACTATTCTTTAGACAAATTCACTGTGCCCATAATTGGTGCCGCCACCCTAAGGCGGTGCAAGTCTTAGGAAGTTTTAGTAACGTTTAATTTGGCTATTGTGTAGGAAATAAATTTGAATGGGTAACAAGTAACTTGCCAAGTTTGGTGGTATGTTCTTAAAAGTTGTGCAAGAAAATTATATTAACTAACTAGCTTTTGCCCGCGGCTTCGCTCCCATCAACTGACTTCTCTACTTTACCCTATTTTTTTTTTCATAAGAACCTTCTCCTGACAAACACAACAAAAAAAGAATTAGCCAAATTGGTCCAGGCGTTGTTGAGTTATGCGCTTACCAACACATTTTGCGATTCATTTTTATATTATAGATCTAGAACGGTAGTTTGTTTTTTGTCCTGTTAGCAGTAATATTAAGTTTAAAGGAATCATTACAATTACAATTGATTAATTAATTAGCAGAAAATGATGTTGGCTAAGAAAATTGGTTAAATAATAATATTATACTGCGTTTAAGCAGTTGCAAGAATTCTCTTAAAAACAAAATTGCACCTCATTTACCGAACTACAACTCAATACCAAAAAATAAACAAAAAATACTTTAGACAGCTACATTTATTAAAAAAAGCTGATAAAGTACTACATAAAAACGAAAGTTGCTATTGAAAAATATTATTTAAAAAAAGCTATAATATTGTTGTCATTATGACAAAACTGCATTTTATCAATATGGCGACCAGCGTGGCGACCGGTATGTTAAATAAAGTCGCTCATTGGTCGCCGGCTATAAAAAATAACATCATAACATTGTCACATGTTATATTACAGAATTATACACTGTTATTAGCACTTTATTATTCAGTTTTTAATAAAGTTTTGAAGCTATGTAGTTAACGCAGAAGGTTTAATTTGCACAAAAGTGAAAATCATCTAGTGATAAGAATGGAGCCGATAAATTAAGCAAAGCTGTGGTATACAAATAAACTATATGACTGTATTGAATTTACGTATGTATCTACTAAAGACCCCTGAATTTCTATTTCAAATCGAACCAGTAGTACCTGAGATTATTGCGTTCAAGCCAACTTTCATCATCATCATCACCCCAGCCATAGGACGTCCACTGCTGAACATAGGCCTCTCCCTTAGATCTCCACAGATACCTGTTGGAGGCGACCTGCATCCAGCGTCTTCCGGCGACCTTTATAAGCGGTTTTACAATATTAAGCAGACATAGAAGTATAGTACTCAGAAATTTTAAAAATAAGAACCAGACCTTCTACTAACAAACTACATACAACAAACTAACAGTCATTTATTCAGTTTTTAATATAGTTTTAGTCAACAAAAATGGTCTGAAAGGTGTTATTATGAGCATCGGTCGCTCCACTTTGTCTCGTGTGAAAGGGCGCACTAAATGTGCGCTGTTTGTCATCAGACGTTATTAATTTGTCACACCCCTTTTGTAAGTATATACAATTTAAGGTATAAATTAAGATGGTGTGTCAACCTTTTTGGTCTTGCCAGAAGTATAATGGACGCCTGTGGACGTCTTATTAAGACAAAGTCTAGAATTCAGTTTTCAGGTGAAGAAAGTTCATGTGCAAAAGTATCTATATTTTGTGATTTTCAGTCATATCAATAATCTCCTTTAATAAATAATTACTAGTAAATATAAAAAAAAACAAGAGGTTCATAGTTTTATGACGAGGTAAACAATGTGTTTTTACTTAGATAATTAAATTCAATATTAACAAGCGTTTAAGCTGGAAGAAAATGACCTTTTCTCAGCAGGAAAGCAACTAAGCGCATACATAAGATCTCAATAATAAACATCCAATTTTACTAACTAGGTAAATAAAAAAGTATATAGTCTGCATTTCCATACATATGCAACTTCATTATATCTAATTTTATCCACAATTTGCATGGTATACACATTAACTCTTATAGCATCGAACCTACTGGAATCGCCTTAAGCACAAATTTCTTTGCAAACGTCTGCGAGACAAAACGACAAAATAGTGATAGCTCATACTTGCATTTTCGATAACATCGTTCAAACACATACGAGACAGTACTGAAAATCCAATGGTTAAACTTAATGCATACTTTATCTAGCGTTTGAATGTTCTTTCTAAAATAGTATCTTTAACACCAGTAACGTGGTGAAGGAAAACATCTCGCTCGAGTAAACCTGAAATAATCTGCATTGAGCAAGCGTGGTGATTAACACTCAATCCTTCTCCGTGTAAGAGTAGGCCTGTGCCCAGCAGTGGGACGATAAAATAGCTTATGATGGACATACTTTGTCTAGATACGAGTATTCAGATCAACGCTCAACGCTGTCGTATCTTTGTTAGAGGGTCAAAATCGGCATTGGCGTATCCAATTGGTTACATGTTCTAAGCTTTAACCGGACAGTTTACGTAACTATCACAATGTAGCACCGGTCGCGTAACGTTTCTTAGTGTAAATTAACCTTATATACCTCTACATATGTATTGCATATGTACGGTTAACACCAACCCTTCTGTCCGTATGTAAAAAAAACAGGTAATACTCGTAACTAAGAAGATAAAGTGGGTGTTGTGAAAAGTTGTTACTGTTTAACTTTTAACCGACTTCCCAAAAAGGAGGAGGTTCTCAATTCGACCGTATTTTTAAGGTTCCCAAATCATCTGTGAAAATTTCAACTCTCCAACTATCACGGTTCATGAGATATAGCCTAGTGTCAGACAGACGGCGGACTTACATAAGGGCGAAAACAATAGGCTCCCATTTTTCCCTTTGGGTACGGAACCCTAAAAAGTAGCACTAAGCACCACATAAATTAACCGCAGGAGGCCATAGGCCACTATAAGCCACATCTCGAAAACTTACATCCCTGTCATGATAACATATTGAAATTTATAACAGGAACAAAAAAACTTGTCTAATAGCACACGCGCGACAGCTGCCATTAGTCGCACGAACTTGCGACAAAATTGTCGCAGTACCTGTTAATAACTGCTAATAAGGCTTAATTGGTATAGCTTCCGATCTTGTCGGAATTGATAATTCAGGTAATTTTTAACCACAAATTCACACTAGTCGTGTTAAAAGTACGTTTCATTTAAAGATTAAAAAGACTGATGTTGTCAAATGTTTTTACTTCAAATAGGCTTAGCGGGCTCTTATGAAACGTCACAATAATTGCACGGTTCCGACAAAACCACCATGGACACTGTTTTAAAGAAAGTATATTATATCTCAAAATGGTCATAGAATCTAAAATATATACTGTTACAGCCTTTTTATCGTCCCACTGCTGGGCACAGGCCCCCTCTCACAAGGAGAAGGATTGAGCATTTATCACCACGCTTGCTTAATGCGGGTTGGTGATTTCAGACTTTATAGTCCAGGTTTCCTCAAGATGTTTTCCTTCACCTTTTTATCAGCCATAAAAAAATATATGTATATGTATAGATATCATTTTTTTTATTTTAGTTATCTACTGTTCAAAAGAAACAGTCCTGTGACAGACGACTAGTCTGACAGACATCGTCACTTTCGTAAGTGTGAAGACAGCCCTTAGAGCAAGACCTCTAAAATTGTATAATTTATTTTCTTTTTAAAATAGAAAATGACAGTTCAAAAGGTTGTCTTCATAGTAACAAACGTCTATCCTTGTCAGTTAGTGTCCAACTTAGAAAAGATAAACAGAAAAAATATCTACATAATACCACATACATGGTTAGTATTTTGTACAGTCAACTTCAGGTCAGTGGTAACAGTTTTATAGGAAAATCGAACTTTTTACTATTGAGTTAAGGCGCATGACAGTTACCACTGATGTGCGGTTTACTGTACTTTAAATTCTGCGACTTTTTGTAACAAAAACTCAACATCCAATTACTGAAGTTAATTAATTAGTAACTGTTAACAAAGCATTTTATTAATAAATATAACTGCGTTAGTTTTTGTCAGTTAAGTTAGTTTCGTCCCTGGAAATATAGGGCTGGCAGTTCCAGAAAAAAACCTACCTATATATCTTATAACATGTATTATTTCATCTTTATAAATCACATATTTTTATAATATTAATCATAAAGTTAAACTAATTAAATATCTTTTAATTTTTCTAGCAACAACCCTACGTTCGAAAATAAAAAAAAAAACATTTGATGTGTAATTAAAGACTTGATATTACGTGACGACAGTATTCGAATTAATTTAATGATCAATTACAAGTACCAGCATTTAATTATATCCACTAAATACGTTTTTAAGTGTAACATAAAATTGTAGTAGACTTCACAGTCTTTATTCGAAATAAAAATAAAAATAGATAATCAGCTGTAGATGTTTAATAGCAAGTTCTTGGACATAAAAGATGTATGGCATTTGAACAAATGTCTTCTTAAACATATAATTACTAACATTTAGTAATACAGCTTTATCCTTAGTACTCCATTTTCAATTTTATAAAAGAGCTAAAACTGAGAACTTAGAGAATTTTGCCCCAACGATAAAACTGATTTAAATAAACTTCCATGGATATAACTAATTACACGAAGTAAAATTTGAACAAATGTTGTTACGAAAAAAGTTTAAATAACAGGCGTATCAAGTGATCTATAAAAACGAAAGTAATCACAACTGACACCAAAACAAACCTTTTTTTACAAAAAAAAATCTACAACAAATCTTGCCTCAAAGTCACGTATGCTGTTCCATTATTTAACCCTCAAACGAAGATTCACTTTCACCTTTTAATATAGGTTATTAACCCTCCAAGTAAAAAAACTTACCTACACATCGGTTTGCGCCACCTGAGATTTCTAACAAAGGGATGTTTAGACCCTTTTTCTTGTCGACAATTGTCTGTTTAACCCTTTCATTTTGGGACAGGAAGTCTTGTACACCTGCGTAGAAAGTGAATCCGTGGGTACAAAAGTACCCCGTTTGATTTATTTAGGTTATTGATCGAAGACAGTATTGAATGTAAAAGATATTAATAGTGGGAATCTCTGGTTTTGGGGTCGAGTTACCAAAAGACATATAATTGTAACTGGAGTTCATAATATTACTGATTAATCTATACTTGTTCAGTAATAAAACGGTTAAAAGAATATTAAATAGGTTTCTAACACTCAAGTTACCGGTTGCCATGCAAATTTTATACAGGCATAGGTAATTCTGAATGCGGTCAATCTAAAAATATCACTATTAAATGGAAATTAATTCATTTACACGATATTTCTTACCGCAAAAAGTTACGTAGCGGAATATTCTAGAGATATTTCTAGAAAAATCTGGAAACAAAAGACGCTTGAATGAATTGCACACTGAAGACTAAATAGTCGCCCGAGTTGGGCCCGGCACTTAATTTTTTTTAAACCATGGATTCAATCAAAGGTTATAGTCGGTCTGATACCGGACAAATACCTGATCGTTTTTTACGTGTGTCCAAACTAACTATCGGCCGACTAAAAGTTTGCAGTATGTTCGTACTCTAGATGATATAAGAACATGGTTGTTTAGTGAAGAAAAATATTCTTAGTTCACACGCATATTAAATAGACCGTCTAAGCCCTCTATAGCAACAATAATGTGAATGATTTTTTATTGCAAACCATTGTGACACTTTTACACCTGAGTATTTCAATGCCGTATTGTACTTAATACTACATGATTTATATTTGCATACCGTTTTGTATGAGTTCGTTAGAGGTGTATGGAAAGAAATCGAATGGGTAAGAAATTAAAAATGTATGATAGATTGTTCGCACCGTCGGCAGTTTAGGGTTATAGAATTTTAATATAATATCGAAGGGTTTGAGGTTTGAGAATGTGCTTAATAAATTGTTTGTTAATTGAAATTCCTTGATTTATATTTTTAATTTGTTGCTGTAAAGTTCGGTTGGTATTCAGGTTTTGAATAAACCGATTGAATTTAATAAATCGATTGATCTGATGATTGATAAATAAATCGATTTTGATTTTTGAAATCGAAAATATTACAGAATGTGACGTTATTACTTAGTTTCAGTGTTTCCAATAAATTATTTGGATTTTTTATTTGTTATGCTTAACATAAGCTATCTTTTAAACTGGATAACTTCCCTGTTAGAAGAAAAGTGTTTATACCAATACCTATACATATTTTTTGGTACAAACCAAAAGACTAATAGAACTAATATTTTGCTCACCTGCACAGCGCAGCTCACTGCTCCAGAGTACACTTTGCAAATGGAACTAGCGTTACCAAAACCTGGATGCAGCATCCCACCCCAGATTTTATGACAAAAGGGCTTTAAAAAATCTCCTATTATTACCAAAACTCTTGCACATGTCCCTAACCAGGTACTGAACAACAATAGTCAACCTTTTTATATGCAAAATAATTTCGGTAACCCAATATGCAAATGCAATTCCCATTGCTATGCAAATTTCTCTTTCGGCAAATAATAGTTGATTTTGGATCGATGGAAAAGGGATCTCTTTGGATCCGATCAATACGGCTATTGATCATTCGAGTGATTTATTGGCTTATGAAGTTTGGAGCTTGTTATTTTTATGTTCACGGTTTGATTCTGTTTAAGGGTTTGAGTTTTAAGTGACAGTATGTCAATAGTTTTAGGATGAGCTACATCACTTGGTGAAGCTAGTTATAGACCCCGGAGCCCGAGCAGACTAAACTGTCGGCCGACGACTGGTTGACAGTTTATTTTAAACTCAGTTTGAGCAGGTCCTTGAGTATATATCTACTTATTATTTGTACTAATGAAAGAAAGCTGAAGAGTTTCTTCGTTTGCTAGAGGCAGCTGATCTCAGGAACTACCACACTGAGTTGAATTACTTACTTATTCTTTTATCAGGAAAGGCCATAGAATACTTTTTATCCGGTTAGACAGAGAAGTACCCAAGGGATGTGGGTGACTATTTAACAACCCAATATTAACATTTTAATACTGCGTGGTTGTTCAACCTTCATCATAAAGTAAGTAAGTCTTCTAAGGAGTTTTTACTCAGTCGACTTACACACACTGATGTGGGCGCATCATTAAGCCAAATAATAACTCTATAACATACAAGGTTATTTAATTAAATAATGTCATCATTTCATACACAACAAATAAATTATTTTATTGAATAGAAGAGATGAGTTATGTTATATACTTGAACTTGAAGTTAGGCTTACAGCGCAAATATCTTTGCCGCTCTGTGCCCGAAGAAAAGTGATTATTTATTCGCAGATTTCATTGAATAGCTTTGCTTCTCATAGTTGTGATAACTGACGTGTATAAATCAGAACATTGAAATTAATAGTATAGCCACTTCGATTTGGCAGACTTGTTTGACGAGGACTGTATATAAAAATTGCGGAAACATCGATTCACTACTACTCAGAAATACATACATAACATGCCAAAAAAAGCTCAATATGCACCTAATAAAACAAATAATCACTCACTTCCTCACTTTAATAATACAACTATTGTGTAAAAAAAGTCAATTTCCCGGCTGACCGATCACATTCGAGTTAGTTTTTACCCCAAAATTCAGACCCTGCCCACTCCTTTGTTATGCACCCTTAAAAAGGGGACTATTGGCCATCGCATGCAATTTTGGAAATTACTCCTATATGCAATTGCTATTCGAATTTCGAAAGAAAAAAGGACAGTAAAAAAGCTAACCTCCTTTTTGGGAAGTCGGTTAATAAAGTAAAGCTGCTATCAGTGAACATCTTTGGCAGTCGTTACGGGTAGTCAGAAGCCAGTAAGTCTGACATCCAGTTTTACCTAGGGGTATTGGGTTGCTCGGGTAACATAGTTGGAAAAAAGGCTAGGAAGATAATAATGTAATTGCTATTCGAATTTCGAAGTAAAAAGGATAGTAAAAAAATACGGAATTGAGAACCTCGTTTTAGGGAAGTCGGTTAGTAAAACATGGACGTCTAAGTAGGAAAATGAGTAAGTAGGTACTTTTTCTCTAATTAGAATAACATTTTATGTTACATATGTACGGAAGATTTTGGAAATGTTTTCTAGGAAAAGTTATTTTATTTACTTACTAAATGGAAGACAAACATTATGTCAACAAAGGATTGTTTAAACATTATTACTAAATACAGGATTTTCCTGTAGGAACATGTATCCAACTTCAGTTACCCTCCTGACTTCTCGTGAAAAATTGTGGACGAAATAAATCAAAAATAGTTACTGATATAATGAATCTATAGTTGAGTACTAATATTGTAAAGCTAAAAGTGATATTTATTTTGTTAAAGGGGCTGATCTCAGGAATACCTACAAGAATTTTCCAAATCGGTTCCTTTCCCCAATTTTGGAAGAAGGCTACTTTTTATGCTTAGTTTTGAATAGGGCTAACAAAACGTGAAAATAACATCTGCGTAAAAAAATATAAATCTAAATAAAATGATGAAGGGAATTCTTAGATAAAGTCCTCACTATGGGCAACAGTCCTCTCTTGACACGAGTTTGTATCTCTTTCCTTATTGAGTCTGAACTGTACCTTATAGTGTACATAGTAAAGGAAAACACATATGTTATATCATATATTTCAATAAGCAGACAGGTAAATAATAAGCACGAGTAACTTGAGCAAATATCATCAGACGTAAGTTCATAGAACTAATTATAAAGCTCTTATTTAAAAGACCTTTGCCATCGAGACACGTGAAGGAAAAATCTATTAAATACTAAATATCAATGTTATCTATCAACATCATTATGTAATAGGAACCACTCGGGAACCCGATTAAATTACTTAAAATCATACAATCCTTAAAAAATATTTTTATCTCAGCCATAGGACGTCCACTGCTGAACATAGGCCTCCCCCTTAAATTTCTACAGATACCGGTCGGAAGCGACCTGCATCCAGCGTCTTCCGGCGACTTTTATAAGGTCGTCTGACCACCTTGTTGGTGGACGTCCTGTGCTGCGCTTGCTAGTCCGTGGTCTCCAATCCAGCACTTTTCAACCCCATCGGCCATCCGATCTGCGAGCAATTTGGCCTGCCCATTGCCACTTCAACTTGCTAATCCGGTATATGAGCTTAGGTATTCAAAAATATTTTAATCTATATAAGACCGCAAGAAACAGTTCTTCCTTTGTTATATGATATATAAGTTGATACCAATCAATAAAATAGTGACACGAAATCCGATTTACCATTAGATAACGTTTTATTTTATTATAAGGACAGAAGTTAATCTTAAACACGAGCTAAGTATCAATAGAATTACGAATGCATAGAAACACCCACAAAATATTGTTATAAGACATCATGCATGGCTTTATAACAAATTATAAATATTTATTGTTATGATTTATTATAAATTCCACGTGGGCTCACAGTGACAACGGCCGGAGAATTATATAGTGTAGTGATGTGTAGCACTGGTATAATCGAAACAGTTATTATTAAATATTCGCTGCTTTCAAAGAAATACATCTTCCATCCATATAAAAACTAACCTAGCTCCTTCCTGTATATCAAATATTCATTTAAGTCGGTTCACTAGTTTTGCTGTCACACAACACTTTCGAATTATCAGATAAATAATAATGTAGTCCCAAAAAAACGACATGTTTGTAATGAAAAGTTTGAATCCAACTTTTAAATATTCCTTAAACTAAAACATGTCTAGGAAACTTTGAACTTCCGTATTCACTGCTTACTTATTAGGCTTAAAACTATATTTAACGTAACAGTACATTAATATGCTTATACTTCTCACAAAAGAATTAAGTAACATCTTCCTTCAAAAACAACAATATGTCGATACTATTAATAACATAGTCACATCACTAGTCAACAATATTCATTTAAAAGGAAGTTGCATACATCTACCGTTAGGCACAGCACAACATGCATCCCATGATAATAATATCATAATAATTTACAATAATACCAGACAGCTTAGCTACCGACAAGACAACTAGTGCTTATTAAAATTAATAATATTGCCGTACAAAGATCTTATTAATAGTCTAATGTATAGAAAACATGTAATTTAAGGCTCGGGTATTACAATGTTGTGGTAAAAATATAATGTTTAAATTGTAGCATCTATAAAATTGCTATTTTATAAAACATGGTTGAAGCCTAGAGCGTAACAGAAAAATATTAAATTAATTACTCCTTATAGATTCACTTTACAATGTATGAATAATACTTTAAAATTCATAATTTTAACCGACTTCCCCGAAAGGAGGCTATCAATTCAGATGTATGAAATTTTATGAAGGAACACTCAATGTTTGAAACAGTTTATTACTATAGGGACACAAAAAATTCAAATGAAAAAAAAAACATAATTAACCCAAAATTACCTACCACCCAAAAACCGCAAAACGAAAAAAAAAACTGTTTTACCTACCCAAAAAACATGTCACAACGTAAAAAAAAAAACGGGGAAAAAATATATGAAAAATACACTTTACTCGGCCACCCTATAATTTTAAATTGCATCGCGTGATGCGAACTCCATGAATGACCGAGGGTTGCAACCCCGTCAACCCATGGTGACGCCCATCGATTTTTTTCATAGTGGGGTTAGCTCAACCCCTGATAGTTGGGCAACAGCTGTGAGTTTCTTGTAAGATTTTTTTTCTTATAGTGTGGAATAAAATAAGTTGTGTTGAACGAGATTATTGTAAAGCGGTTTTTTTGAGGTAGAAAGAAGTTAAGGTATTATTTTTCAATTGCATTCAAGCATATCAAATACAGAAATAATTAAGTAAAAAAGTTTTTCCACTCTTCAAAAACCTGTCGCATAACGGTCAAAAAATAAAAAAAAATCTCATAATATCATATTTTCAATTGCAAAAAATAATGCAAAAACCATTCCACGATTAAGATTATTATGTCAACAGGAAGGTACCTAATTGCAATAAATATGTCTGTTTGTCTGTTCGTATATTGGAAATATCCGTAACAATTATGTCTGTCTTATAATTGCATAGCAGTGCAACAAATACAGTCATCATCTATATTGTCTGTAATTTACTTGATTGGCATAAAGATTGTTTTGCTAGGCTAGTTTTTAAAATTGTCGGTCGGCCCAATTTCAATACGTTGATTTTATGTGAGATATACTTTTAGAATTTTATGTACCTCATAATCAAATCAAATTAAAAATTCTCAGTCGCTATATAAGTATCCCAGGCAACAAATTCCACATCACCATGGCTCGTATTGTTTAAAGAAGCTCCATGGAAAACTAACAACACAGATTTTTTCCTAAATTACCTTTATGCAGTAGGTAGGCACACTTTTTGATTATTATCAGATTCTTATTAAAAACCTCTCACTATCAATAACGTTATTCTATCGTTTCAAAATAACGTTATTTTATTCAAATAGTTACTCCGATATTCCTATAAGAAAATAACTTTATTTTTCTCATTGCAGATCAGTTTCAAAGTACCAGTGGCGCCATCTATTGGGCTAACGGTGAGTTGCACTTTTGACATTTTGTAGCGCGCCCTTCGAACCTTTTTGCTAGTCACCTCTTTCGTTTGCATAGCTAGCGACATCTGTTGTTAGATTTTGGAGGTAATATTCGCAAAAGTTCTCGCGAAATCCGTGGCGTTGTTGTACTTGTTCTGAATTGGAAGTTCTTTGCCAAGTTGCAAAGTTACTTTGCAAAAAATCGTATCGTAGTTTGATGTTATTTTTTTATTTCACTTAAGAATATTTTTTGAATAAAATGAAGTAAGTATACATATGTATTTAACATTAAGCTAGCTCAACTAGTAGAAAAATAAAGATATTTTTCATTAATTTTAAGTAGCGTTAGGAATTAGTTACAATATCAAAGGCCATGAATTAGCAGTAATTAATCTTAACTTTTTTTTAAAAAATGCTTCAATCTTTGCGCTTTTTACATAGAAAAGTATCCATAAAACGAATTTTATGACAAGCACTTCTTATAAGACCTTTCAAAATAAATGACTTAAAAAACTAAACTTACCGCTATTATGTTCTGTTTCAACGATTTATAGATCCATAAGTTTTTCACATCCATTGTTTAGGAGATAATTTGCTACTAAAAAATCGATTGCAAAGGTACAATCGATCTTTTATTATTGTAAGGAGCACACGCCTATCTTTTTACGATTGTACAAAAAATATGTATTAACAGCACTACAATCAATGGCGTATAAAGAAGACAATGCAATTTATTATCGACTTTTATTACTTGATCAACTGCTAAATTATTGGGCTCCTCTACATATAGTTCGTCGATAGTAATATTGTTTTCACAATGAAGTGTTTATTGCTTAAAACATGTTTATTGATTTTCATTGTTCGATCAATGGCTGGACGCACCTTTCCTATCATCTGTTGCAATTACCAATTAGTCTTGTCCATAGGTACATTTAATTGCATTGTAAATTACCAAGTTTTTAATAAAATATACACGAGGTTTTTTCCTTACTACAGCCTGTGGTAAACGTGTCGACACAAAATAATTATAACATTGACATTGAATTCCAATGACTCTACTTTCCACTTAGCATAATTAATATAAAAATGTCACATGACATAACAAGGAAAAAAACCATTTTCCTATAATGTCGATCTAGACACGATTGTTTATCGCAACTTGTCTAGCTGATCAAGTTTTTAGAAACAGCTACAGAATTCCAAAGAATCTGGTTCAGTCACGCCAACTTATCTAATGAAAAACAATTATTTTGCAAGCCATTGTCTCACGCTATAAAACTATAAATCTTACAGAAGCCTTTGACACAGTTGAGTAGGCAACAAACAATGTTGCTTGCGAACCTTGTCATTTCTACTACGTAATAGATAAGTTAGCACGTGTACTGAGCACGGTATAAAAGCCTGGTATCAATACTTTGTCGTTTTGCATCGAAAACTCGCCCGCGCCGCACGGAGTCGCCCAAGGAGCGGTTATTGGACCACATTTTTACATTCACATGTGACTAATTGCTGACTTTATAGCCCTTTATGAAACACATTATTCAAGTTTGTTATGAATAAATCAATGTAAACCTCGATTAAAGTGGCCAATCAATTTTTAATAAACTCTTGTTTAATTACAAAAGATAAATTGCTTGTGTTGCTATTTCAGGTAATTTAAGAACCTTTACTACAGTAGCGTTATAAACAGTAAAATCATATTTTATTATGAACTGTCAAAACTTAGATATTATCGCCCATAGTTTATTGTATCCAGATTTATTTAGTAAAATTACCAACTATTTACAATTACGCAAATATAATAAATTTGCCAACAGCAAAATTAAGAGCTGTATTTAAATGCCTCCCAATTATATCGCAAATTAGTGGTTAGCGGGTAATATTACACTGAATAATTTTAATTAACGAAATTCTACAAAATATGATGACTTTTAGGAATCCATTGGTGATTTTAACTATGCATTTATGATGATATCAATAAAACCGTATAAACATTACTTTGAAAAATATTTATACGAGCCAACAATTTGCATATTTACATAGCGTTTAATGACGTTAAGCTGTAATTAAATAATGTCAATGATCATAATAACAATTATAAAGTTTATAATCCTATAAATACTATAAGAAACAAGATTTGCATGAGGTGTATCGATTTATTAACTGATTGGATCACAAGGCTTGGATCAGAATGTGCAACATCATCAAGTTTATTATCCCTTGCAAGATGGTAATTTATTTCAACTTTAAATTAAAATGATCGTTTTGTATTAATGTCTGAATTAAAAACTGAGTCAGCTGTAGTCAAAGTCATTGTTAATATGTTTTTAATAAGATAGACTTCGTGTTGTGAGGAAGGATGAGGAGGACCAAAGAAAGGAGGGATGTATTGTGTGAATGAGAATATGATTGCAAAGTGCAAAATATGTGCCATGATATGAGATGGGAAGAAGACGCTGCGCAGACCTCTAAGAAAAATTGGGATAAGGACAGAGAAATTATGACACCTGTAGGTGTAGGTACTTCTGTCCTTCTTACAGACCCTGAGTCTATGACTACAATTCCGATACCCAATTCGATATTTATAATATCTTCATCCACACAATACTCCTTTAAATAATAAATGATATGCAAGTAACCCTCTTCCACTACATCATCAATAAACAAAGCGATTTCATGATGCAGCGAATAAGATGATTTGCAAAACCGTCCGCCCCGCATACAAGATCGGTCTTATTAACATTTTAAATGTTGCAACGTGATTGCAACAAAGTGCATTGAGTTTTTACATTATCATTGTTAAGTGAGATTTATCTAGGAATTGTTTTGAATTGTGCTGTCCTGTTTGTTTTCCTTTTGTCGGTAAATAGGTAGATACTCACTATTTGTGAGACACGAAAGTATCTTCATTTCGGTAGCAATTTACCAAAATGTATTGAGATGCAGTGAGGTCATTCTCAACCAAAATAATAATGCATAGGTAGCAATAGATTGCTATATAACACCAATTTTTTTTTTAATTTTTATTCTTAAATCGATTAAGAAAACAGCCTACTTGACAGTGTCAAGTAGCTTGTTTGTGTCATAATAATTAATAAATCATGTTAGTATTTTCAATAATAAAAGTCATGACACAGGTTTACGATTATTCAAATAAGCATAAGAAGCAACTCTATCATAATATTAAATAAAACATTATGAATCAGATTACATTATTTATCACCAATTACTACCTGACTCTAATTCAAAACATAAATCACTTATAATTAGCAAGAAACACATTGCCATAAATCAATTATAAGAACTAATTATTGAATTTTACTCAACATAAGGCTATCTTTAACATTCCTATAAATAGTTTTATCTAAACAAGTGGCATTCGGTTATAACCAAACCGGGAATAGAACCCGTTAAGGGCCTTGTCGCAAACAGCTTTAGCACAAATAACTTGATTATACTTGACAGAAAATCAGTTAAGTTAACCAGGTAGGATAGATCTGTGGTCGGTGATAGGGTGACCCCGATTTCTGTGAGACTTCCGAGATGTGGGGGGGAGTGGGGGGTCAAGATAAATTGGTGGTTATGTCTGTACTGATAGTTTGTAGTCTGATAGAAATCAGATTGGGTTTCATTGCAATTGTTGAGCTGACTCACGGACACGCTACGGTTTGATATGATTTATATCTCGCTGGTAATTTTATAGAAATCCAAGGAAATGTTTGGATTGTTGTTTGCTTGTTTGTTTGTTGCTGTCTTGTCCTGATTTGGGCCGAATCAATGTTTTTAAAGACAACCATGTGACAGTTATAATTTATGATTTGTACGACAAGAAGGTAATTGACAAACACGAACTATTTCTACTGTCTCTACATTACATAATTTATTTTTATCGCATTTATTTTCTTTAAGGCACTCATAGACTAAATTTTTCAACAAAAAAACTAGCATATCTCAACTCCTTCAAAAGCTATTATTTTATAATACTCAAGTCTTTATTATCCTTTGAACAAACAAGTTTAAGAATAAGTTATTCAAACACGAGACAACTCGATTCCTGCTTACTCCTATATCGATATTAACTCGCTTTTCCATATTAAGGACGAAGAGTAATGATAGTTTTAGCCATTTCGGTTACAATAAATATTTATAGTCAATTTCTTAGTACATGCTGTGTCTTGGTTATAGGGTGACAAGCTTTAGGTAAATTAGTTTAATTTTAGTAAAGGCGGCATGTTGGTTATGCTCAACTTCATAAGTATTTCAATGTTTGTTTAATAAGTTATTAGCAAACAAAAAGCTATGCCAAAATTATTGCATGACTACTATGAAAAGAGATATAATATTTTTTTATTCTGCATCTAAATTAAGCAAAACTTGAGGTAGATTAAAACTGTTATCTGAACATTTTATATAAATTAATATTTATAATTTTGGGTCTAAAAAACTATTTCATTTTTACTCTTCGAAAGTTTGAAAGTGGTTTCCATATTTTTTTATTCAAAGTTGTCAAGATTATCCTACAAAATCCAAAATGCTGGTCACCCCACAAATACGGTACACCACATTTTACAATGGCTACTGTAAACCAGTCGATTAGGCATCTAGTTGGTCTTGGACCATATTTGGGCCCGCAGATAGTTATAATGCTAATAACAAGAAAACCATACTGTTTTGGCAGTACAGTTAGTTTTAACTAGGAAGGAAACTGGGATTTACTTACTGTGGGAAAAGTACTTTCTTTGTACTTTTGCCGACGTGGTAACTTTTAAAGTTCCCGTATAATGCTAACTTTTAGTCGGCCGATAGTATGACCGGGCTAATAAATCAGTATGGAGATGAATGGTAGTGACTATCCCCCATCCGACCGGTATCAGACCAACTGTTACAGCCTTTTTATCGTCCCACTGCTGGGCACAGGCCTCCTCTCACACGGAGAAGGATTGAGCGTTAATCAGACCAACTGAAAAGTTTAATTTGATTCACATCATTAGGTCAATATAAGCTGTCAGCCAACCATTTCACCCACTATCCGCTCTGCAGCGTGCAGTGTATTTACTCTACTTTTTATATCTTCAAATACCAACCAGCTTCTTCTTACCACCGAGTATCCTGTTGCCTAGGAAACTGAGTCGAGGAAGTCAGATAACAAGTCGCTGCTTGTGAAATATTGGCAATCAATTGTATCCAGATAGTTTTTAAGTCAACGACACCGACAAAGCTAGGAAAAGGTTGAGCCATGTGATGTGTCTAGGATAGTTACAAAAGTATCTGAATTCACCATTTTATATTCAGCTGTAGATAATTGTTTATGCTCAAAGTACCTAATAAAATGTTTTATAGGATTTATAAACAAAAGGACAATTCCTTTTCTTTATTAAATTAATTATAATTAAACTGGAATAGTAACCTCGTAAAAAGTTAATTTGCTTAAAAGATTATTGAGTCTGCCTGTCTTTATTGTTTTCTAGCAATGCGGATGTATTTTAATTTCAATAGAAATTTAATGAAGGAAGTGAATATTATTTTATGGTTATTTCTAACAAAGATTTTATTTCTTATTGATATTTTATTGTAATGAAGATTATTGAATGCTAAGGTTATTTCCTATTCTATAATTATTGAGTAATAAAATAGATAAGTCCTTTATTAATTCAAAATATGGTCCGATTCAAAAAACTCTGCAGTCATGCATGTGTACGAGAAATAAGAAAACTCTCTAGCTTATTAATATAATGAGCTTTTGTCAACAATTTCACCATTGTCGTACAGGTACTAATACTCCGCACATCCGGATAAAAAGTACCCTAAAGCTTACCTCGGTGAATGGTCTATCCAACTGTCAAAGATTTTATTCTAATTGGACGCGCAGTTCTTAAGAAAGCATTCAAACAGACAAACTTGCCAACTTTATAATATTATTATAGATATAAGTATTGATCAGGTATTCAGTAAGCAAGGCCAGCTCTTAATAAAATATTGTTGGTATAAGAAGGACAGGCTCAGAATGACAATTGCGTTGACAGTTAGCGCGAATTTGAATTTTAGTGCAGTCGCTACGTGAATGGGGCGGGTACATTGTTTTACGGATTTATTTGGCTGTCAAATAGCTGTCAATCTGTAAGTATAAGTACTAAATTAGTATTATAGAGCTGAACAGTTTGTTTGAACGTGCCAATCACCGGAACTAATGGTCCCAATATAGAAATCTGAATCTGTATTTTTCAAATAATTTGAAAAATTTCAGTGTCAAACAATTTACTTTTCAAATAATTTGAAAAACAATTTCAGTGTTAGATAGCGCAGCATAGTGTGGCATAGACTATGTATAGGCTATTTTAACACGCTTATATTAGCTGCACTTGTAACTATGTATGTAAGAAAATCTTTGAATATTAATTTGACCCACTTCCTGGTCTCCGATTGGGATTAAATTTGGCATACGCTCTGAGTTCTGATGACAATACATGACTAGCATGTTTTTTAGTTTTTAAAACTATTCATTTTTATTTTATCCTGATGCGCGAAGTAGCAAGGGACGAGGGTGAAACCGCTGGTACAAGCTAGCATTTATAAGTACCTATTTAAGTATGGAGATGCAGTTTATTTACTTAGCAAAACTAGAATCTATCCGGCTTCACAAGTGGAAACACACCGTACCTTATAAGGGACATTTAGTATGCACAGTGGTTCTATTACGAAGTAACAGTGTGCATATTTGTTAGGCCGGGTTCCGCATGCATAGGCTTGCATAGATATAGGCCATAATGCACTTTGTATGAATCAGATGCGTTTGAGTGATTGGTAGTGCGATTGATGTGTTGTTTTAGATCTTCATCTGCCTAGCCATTTCTCAAATATGTTGGGGTCTCATTGGATGCAGCTGAGTTAGTGTTTTAGACAGAGCGACTGCTTATGTGACCACGACAGGTAACCTGGGCTGCCTGACAGGTACCTGTAAGATGGTTCAAAAATTAGTATGCTTTTTAAAAACAAAGTTTTCTTAATATGATAATGAAAACTATAGAGATGAGAATATCGATGTGGGAAACATAAATGTAAAAAAATCGTTGATTTACTAAGCACATGCACTTAGCACATAGAGGTGAATGTGCTATCCCACAATATACATTCTGTGATGCTAATTAATTTCTTAGCTGTAGAGTTTGTTCAGGTACTGTCAATGACGTGAAAAAGACTACGAGTGAAGTAAATTGCTTAAATAGGTAGGTATTTAACTGATGATGATAAAATAAACACAGCAGAAAATTAAAGAGAAATGACATTTACGTACTTGACATAGAAATTCAAAATACTCAACACAAAACAAAAACAGACCCCAAACAGTCACGACATACCCTTGACAAGTAAAGTGTAACACAAAAAAATCTTATAAGGGCTAAAGACTGTACACACGAAGTCATTTAGCGGGATGTGTTCCAGATCTTATCGTGTGCTCTCGGCTTTATGATCGCCGATTATATAGAGCGTGGTGTAATAATGAAATACAAGCGATGCTTCTGTAGATAAAGGTTAGAATTATGTTGTGGCTTCGGGTATTTGTTGGTTCTTTAGGGTTTTTTAAGGAGTTTAGTACTGTTTTTTTTTTTCAGCCAGTAACTTCAATGAGGCTGTGTTTCTTCTTTTCAGTGCTAGTAACTTGTTGCCACTTTACACTCTTAGCTCCTGGATTTCTGAATTGTTCGTAATTTGCAATGATCGATATAAGCATATTGAATGTGTTCTGTGTTCAGACAGTCTGTATCTTGCACTTCTTCTATTAGTCTTCGTAGAAAAATATATTTTTTTATATAATATAAAATATATTCTTATCTTTCAACTATACTTGTAAAGCACTTTTGATCTTTTCCACAATCATACTACATCCTACAAAGTAACATTACAAAATGAATCACAATAGCAGGCAAACCCACACAGTATCACAGGTCTCACGTAAATCAGAACTCAGACCTTGAGAGAACCCTAAACGTACCTATAAGACCTATAACTACATACCTGTAATACCTATACATATGTACCACGGAGTAAAGAAAGATGAGCAGAGATGCCATATGCAGGTAGGTCAGGTGCTAGGTCAAATACGTATGGTGGGCATGACCAAAACGATCAGTTACGGGTGAACTGACAAGGCGTTGTCGCCGTCCCTCGAACACCCGTATCTTAGCGCAGTACTTTCTTAAGGAACTTTGTATTTTTTTATGGGAAATCATCAAATGTTCCGCTGTGGGTTAGCAGCATGATGGAATGTCGGACTCCTTCTGACTAAAACCTCATCATGTTCTTTCTTAAGCCCTTTACGTACCAGGGCCGCAGTAACTCTTTCGAACAATCCCGCAGCCCCGCTGGGGTTTGCTGACTCCTTGTTTGTCCCTGTTGTCTTATTCAGACGGAGGGACAATGCTCCAAGCGTTATGGTATCTCCGCTATCTTTCTCTACTCCGTGCTTCGTACCTATAAGACCTATACCTACGTAGGAGTTAGGTCTTAAAGCTATAACTAATAAGCTAACAGATTGGTTAGCTCAAACGCGCCGGCTCCGTGGGCTGGTTTTAATTATGTTATACCCTTGAAGGAAGTTATGGGCAAAACCGGTTTTTGTACTGTTTCTGTTTTGTTAGTTAAATCCAATTATGAAGTGTAATTAGGTTGTTTTGATGGGGCAGTAAATTGATCGGTGGAAGTAAATCTTTTGTAAAATGTTGTGTGGGTAGATGTCACACAAGATGAAGTTGAAGTGGAGATTTATTTGTTTAGTAATTTATGTACACAGTTACAGAGACAAGAAGAAAAATAGGAAAATTAATACTTGTTGGAATTTAAACTTTTTTTGAATAGGATCATCGTGTGAGCTTCCCAAATCCAACCCATATGATTTCTCATTTATGACAATGTACTGTTGCATCCAAAATATCTAGGTAGGTACTTACTCAGAGTCCTTAAAAAAAACTAATTGATGATGTGAAGAAAAATCTTCTATCTATAAGCTAGTTAACAAACCACGAGCCCCTTTTTACAAAGCCCTAACTCTCACAAACCTATTCAATTAAAAGCTACTCGTGCCATATTCCATAACCTTCAGAAGTGAGGGAATTCTCGTCAGCAAGGAATGTCATTAATGCTGGCTAGTAATATACTAGAACAAACCTTAATTATACACCTCTTAAAATCACCACGACACCTTATGTAATACACTTAAAGTTCAAAATCCCTTGGCAGGATGCTGGCTAGTGATATACTGGAACAACTTTATTTTTACACCCCTTACAACAACCACCACACCTTAAAGCTATAGACATAGAGTTCATAATCCCTTGGCAGGTTGTGTGTCAAGTGTGTGTGTAAGGTGGTAATGTTATAATAGTGCAAATCAGTCGTCGTGATCAGGGCATTACATTGTCGTGCATTGAATGCGTAGCAGTGAGACGGTTTTAAGTTGTATTCTGATTAAAGTATGGTGATGTAGAGAGAAAAAAATAATAGAGAAGAGTAGAATTTAGTAGGCAGTTTTTCTTAAAAAAAAAACTTTAACTGCAATTCTGTTATTTTTCAAGATTTTTACTTGCTTTTGCCATGTCATCTGCCTGGCGTTTTTACGACTTTGCTCTCAGCTTGCAAAGATATTTAAATGACACCAAGGACTGTCTTTACTATATACGGCTGTTATTGACTCTATAACGTGCCTGCCTAAATTCCCATAGGTTAATTAATACTTATTTCGTGTCAAAGAAAAGTTAAGAATCAACAAATTAATCAGACTCACAATATTTTGATTTCTCGTCTAACTACATTATTCATTTTCTTTGTTATACCTATCTACACCTAATTATAAACTGACATGCTTTATTATTTAATAGTAAACTCATGACAAAGAAATACCTTATTTATGACCTATTGTACTGAACTGAATCATTTTCTTGTAAAACTAGTCATGAGATATGATTCATTACAATACATACAAAGGCGCGAACAAAGAATGTAGATATTTGTTTAGACTGAAATACTGAAGACGTTTTCAGGGAATTTCAAACAGAAGGTATCTGAAGAAATTCTAGGTAATTCTAAATGATATTATATTCTATTCTAGGTACTGAAGATGAAATGCTAGAACAATCTTTAAAAGAAAGAACATACAAGAATTTGTGCCCTCCACTGGTAATGCAAAATGTTCTGTGAAATGTGCAGACATTGGACGATATTTTTCTTAAACTAATATCATAAAGCAGAAGAACTTGTTTGTTTGCTTGAACGCCCTAATCTCAGGAACTGCTGGTTTGATTTGAAAAGTTGGTGTTAGATAGCCCATTTATCGAGGAACGCAATATGCTACTTTTCCGGGTTTGTGAAGAAGTTCCTACAGGCAGCGGATGGTACCACTGGCAGAATCTGATTATTTATAAAAGCGTCGTCCATCATAAGTTTCAAACAGTAAATTAAATAATATACCTAACAATAATATTGTTAGCTATCAAGTTTTGCCTGTACAACAAACAGTCCGTCCTTCTACCATTGTTGACTGCATACCACTCAAACCAGACCTCATAATCATCATTCACAACAATGAACCGACCACACGTAAGTTCTAAGAAACTAGTGCTTACATAATTTAAATAATTAAGACCAATAATCGTGAGTGTTGCCCGCCTAAGGCTGCGTCTACACGGTGCTTGCGCATGTTGAGGCATATCATCATCATCTCAGCCATAGGACGTCCACTGCTGAACATAGGCCTCCCCCTTTGATCTCCACAGATACCTGTTGGAGGCGACCTGTATCCAGCGTCTTCCGGCGACCTTTATAAGGCCGTCTGCCCACCTCGTTGGTGGAAGTCCTACGCTGCGCTTGCTAGTCCGTGGTCTCCACTCCAGCACTTTTCGGCCCCATCTGCCATCCGCTCTGCGAGCAATATGGCCTGCCCATTGAGGCATATGCGTAGGTTACATGCATTTTAAAAACATTTTAAAGCAAAATACCCACCCGCGTACTCTTGTCACTTGTCACTTGCGCATGTTAACTTGCTCCAGCTACATGCACCGTGTAGACGCACCCTAACTGTCAGTGTTGCCATCATAAGATGTTGGGTTCCTCACAAATATCTCACTTTGTATAAAGACGTTTATGCTCTCAGTTATTAAAATTTAATGAGAGATACTTTATGATTTAGGGCTGTGTGTTAAGTCAATTTTGTTCTTGAAATCAACTAAGTACTCTTATAAGAGCAATCGGTTGAGTCTGATTGGGTCTAACTGACATTTCAAAATCGCCATCAAATCTGAACTGCAAAAAAATTATATTATATTGTACAAGCTATATTTCTATTAAAAGTTTTGTTAAAATCCGATGAGTAGTTTTTGCGTGGGACTAACAAAGATTAACATTTAAATAGAACCATGCATCAAAACTCCTGTATTATAAACATATGAGTAATCTATTCTACCTATGTACTTTGGCAATAGAACCCTGTAATAAAGATTTGCTCAATAGTTCCACTAGCTTCGTGAAATGCTTCAAGACTAGTATTTGCAGTGCCAACCCTATCATGGTTTAAGTAAATGAAAGTTGATCCAGAGTATAATACCACAAAATACATAGGTACAGAAGTCAATCTCATGTATGTACTTCACTTTTCATGCCTAAACTCGGCGGTCGCGCTAGGGTTGTCAACTGTTTTATGCGCATAAAACTAACGTGGTAGTGGTACTCGTATCTAATTATTTGATGTATTGTTGAGAATAAAACAGGAAAAATGAAATATAAACCAATAATAATAAAATATTTAATGTGACATACAAGAGGTTAATAAACACTTTCAACGGAAATTCGTTTGAACGAAATACCGTTTTTCAGAAACCGCAATTTATAATTTTGTTATTCATATACAGTATGTATGTATATACTTACCCTACTCTTTACTTGTGAAAAAAATATTTTTGTATGTAATGGGTTGGTACAGTCCCTGATCTAAGCTTGCTTCTACCTACAGAAAACTTGATGTGCGAGATTTATTTCGTCTACCTTACAACATAGTCTCGCCATGATCACAAAAATTATCAACTCCTACTAGCAATAATCTTTGAGGGTAGGTAGGCAGGTTCGCCTGGGTCGACACTAGCAAAACTTATTACGGCATTGGGCCAGAGGCCGCCGCCGGGGCGCTTACCTACCCACCTAACTGTACCTACCTACTGCGTTTATTAAACGAACCATCGAAATATGAGAAAATAAGTAGGTACATACTATAGGTAATACGGCAGGCTAAAAAAACGACAATTCACTGTTTATTGTTGTATAAAACAACCGTCAACTTGTTCAATTATAATACGAATTTTGTTGCTCCATTATTACTTTTTCTTTTGTTATTAAAATAAAAAATATTACAGTCAAATTACAGTTAGGTAGGTATCACAACGCGTGCACATTTATCTACCTTTGTGTGACGCGCTTATCTCAAGAAAGCGGCAGCCGCGCTCGCACTGTTTTGAGTTGTTTTGAGACAGCGCGTCTGTGAACACGCACACATAGACACCTTTGTCTGCGTGACTCGAACGCGCTTTGTATGTAGATTGACTTCTGTACCTATGTATTTTGTGATAATACTTTGTTGCGAGTACTTAGTACTCAATAAGCTCTTTATACTGAATTATTTTAAACGTTCTTGATGTAGAACTAAATGCAGTTTATTGCAAGCTTGATAGTTTATCATGAAAGTGATTCGTATTGGACTTTTTAATATCACATTTATGAAATGGTCATAATTAGAATGCAGATACCTTTTCCATGCTTGTAAAGGCCTATTCGAATTTGGTGCCGTCATCATCAACATCTGCCTAGCCTTTTCTCAAATATGTTATGTATTTATGTTGGGGTCGGCTTCCAGTCTCACTGATTGTAGCTGAATCATCATCATCTTCCGAGCCATTTTCCCAACTATTTTTTGGTCGGCTTCCTATCTAACTGGATGTAGCTGAGCATAAGGAGCGACAGCCTATCTGACCTCCTCAACCCAGTTACCTGGGCAGCTCCAAATAACCCTCGGTAAGATTGGTTACCTGACTTTCTGCCTTCATGAACTAATCAAAGTTGAGACTCATAACTTATCGTGCCTTTCGAAAGCAATGATATTTTTCCTATCAAAATGGATGAAACCTTTTTCTATAGAACATCAATAACATAATAAACTCTGACACTCGATAAATGTAAAAATAATCATCATAGATTCAAATAAAGTCACACCTACACATACAAAATGTAGAACAAAAAACGAGCACCCAACAATAATAATTAAACAGTAGCGTCCATACCGTCATAATTAGTGAGTAAAGCGTTAATTGAGGTCACTTCCATCAGCAGGGCCTCAAAATAAACAGTTTGTTAAGCATTAGGGGCATCGCGATTAAATGCAGCTGCATTGTTACAGTTTATTATGAAATTGTCATTTGTGGCGTGACTAGGCGACAGGCTATTTTAGTAGAGTTTTCGACGAGTAGCTGGTCCGAAGTTGGGTACTAGAACTTCACTCACGGTAGTCAAAAAAAATATGTAGGTACCTATAATACTTATAAAAAAAAATAGAACAGATTTCGAAGTATTTATTTATTTTATTTTTATTTTATTTATTTATTTAACAATTTATGTACACAGTGAACATATAAAAGAAATAGACATAGCATAGAAATAGTACAAAGGTACTGCTTATTTCTAAATCGAAATCTCTTCCAGCAGACCCGTAGTAGGAGAGTTAGAATGAAGAGAAGTAGGTAGATAGACTGTGTAAAAGGACATAAAGTAAAAGTAAAAGGACATGTGTAAAGTATACATATTGTTGTTAATTTTATAATACTATCTAACTTACATTTTTTTCCATAACGTTTAGGTATGTACCAGAAATAATTTTGAATCGTCTATTTACACAACTATTACATTACCAAATGTCTGATAGCCTCAAAATACTTAATTATTTATCGGTAATTAAGTACTATCAATAAATAAAATAGTTTAAATCATAATTAAATAACTCAATTTACAGGTGCAGGCCTTATTTTAAATAGTTACAATAATTAATCACTTCAAATACTTGAGTTTTGTTTAGTAGCCTCACAAAACTTTTGTTAATTACCAGCTACAAGCCTTGGGCTTTACGTAGTTTCAATTCAGATATTACCTAATTTTTGCGAAATATTCAAATGCTTGCAAAAATTACAAACATAACAAGAAAAATATTTGCGATCATCATCATCATCATCTGTGTGTAAAGCGTATTTTACTAACACATGTTTTTCGCTTTTTCAGATACAATTTCTTCAATATCAATAGAATTGGAAAGGTAAGGTGGCAGAAATTCAGATCTCAGGTACGCATTATAACTTCTATAATTAATAAGAGCTACAGTTTTAACAAAAGTCATTAGAGGACATAAAGTTTGGTGAAATTTGGTATCAGCTGGCATATAATAAGTACTTATAAATAGTAAAACATAATTTACAATTTTTATTAGAGGAAGGGAGAAACCCATTCGTAAGATGTCTTAAGGCCAAGAAAATCTATAAACCACTAACAAAAACCATTGTTCCGCGAAACAAGTAAGAAAAAGTCACCTTTAATTAGTCTATCTCGTCCTTAATTATTGTTTTACGTGAGGATTCGCTAACGGACTATTGTTTATTCTGAACTAGCTGTTTCTGTGGGTTTGTCCGCATCCATACCCATTATTTCATCAGGTCTTTAACCTTCTACGTTGGGATCGGCTTCCAATATAACTGCAGATAGTTGAGTTCTAGTGTTTTACATGGTGCAACTGATTATCAGATTTCCTTAACTGGACAAAACGATACCTTGGTGAGATTGGCTGTCAGTTTTTCAGGCTTCTAACTGGTAACGATTGCCAAAGATATGCCAAATAACCATAACTTAACGTGTTTTCCGAAATCATGGGTACCTTCTTTTTAGGGTTCCGTACCCAAAGGGTAAAACGGGACCCTATTGTTTTCGCTCCTCTGTCCGTCCGTCCGTCCGTCTGTCACCAGGCTATATCTCATGAACCGTGATAGTTAGAGAGTTGAAATTTTCACAGATAATGTATTTCTGTTGCCGCTTTAACAACAAATACTAAAAACTAGAATAAAATAAATATTTCGGGGGGCTCCCATACTCATTTTTGCTCGATATCTATAAATATATGTATATATATAGAATAATAGTTTGGATGGTACCTACGGAACCATACGTGCGCGAGTCCGACTCGCACTTGGTCGGTTTTTATAACACAGACGGTCACCCATCTAGGGATTGACTGCGCCAAGCATTGTTCTGAAACTTCCTCTATATTATTTCTCTATCTCCATACCAATGATCATCACAATCGGGTCAGCTATATCCCTGTAAAAGCGTGACACACGGACAGACTTTACCATTCTCATTGACAATATCAGTCAGGATTAATTAACAGCTTAACGAACTGGGTAGTTTATTAACGTTAATTAGTGCTAATAACGGCCATTGAAATCTTTCACGGTAAGAATTTTTATGATAAACTGTTGTTGTGAGATCAGACAGCATTGCTGATCTTTGTAATTGCTTTATATGTGATTGTTACGTGATGTTATTTCGAAGTCGAAGTCAGAAAATTTTATTGATACTAATGGCCGTTCTTATTATTCCATAGGTTGTATTACCTACTAAAGATAGGAATTTAGCATTTTAACATTTCTTTGGACTTTTTAGCTGAAGTATATAGTTGATTATCTATCCTGTGTTCTGCTAAGTTTTTGTCTCCCTGCTCTGGTAGTCTTATAAGAGTCATTACTCTTGAGACCAATTCCCTTTGCGTATATTCTAATTAGGTATTCATCGTCATTATCTTTATCCTCCTGCCCTTATCCTGATTTTATTTGAGGTCGGCGCAGCATGTTTTCTCCTTCCACACTCTTCTATCTGCCGTCATCCTACAATCAACATTAACATTTTAATTAGGTATTATTTTAAATTTTTAACAGTTATCCTTTCTTGTTTATTTTATAGGCTAATAATAATCAGATCAGGACTTAACACATGAGTCTGATCATCAATATGTATTAGAGCGTCCATCTACATGGACAGCCGAGACACTAGTCAGTCCATGTCTTATCCAAGAAATCATTTACATTTGCACGGACGTCGCGGATGCGCCAAATATGGACATTTCAGTGCATAATGTGTGATTTATAGACAATAGTGTGTTTATCTGTTTGTTTGTTATTCAAAAATTATGAAAACTACTAACTAATCAATAGTCATCCATCATCATTCACTTGTCCTATTTTGAAAATTACTTCTGTTGCTCTGGGTGCAGCGAGAGAGTGTCAGACTCTTACTGACTAAATCCCATCATGTTCCTTCTGGAGTCCTTTATGTACCAGAGTCAAAGTAACTCTTTCGAATAATCCTGCAACCCCGTATACTTGAGCGAGTTTTATTTGGGGTCTCCAAAGCATGTCTTCTAGGTCAATCTGTCTTCATCTCACAAGTGACATTCTTTCTAGCCTTACCTTTGTTCTCACAATCCATCGTTTCTTTATTTTGGATTTCAATAACCTATTTGCGATTAGAGATTTAATTTGCCATAAGGTCAATTTTCAAGACAAGATAAATATAAGAATGGCCCCTTTCCTGTCATTACATGTTTTAAATCAAGAGGTACTTCCTCAAAAATGCAAACAAAGCCAGGCTGGTACGTTAGTGAACAAACGCAAGCTTAGCGACAATTACTAAGTAGCATTGAAATTTGTTCTCGGTAAGTCTGTTTCCGAGATTTGCGCGCACAGATACAAGCCGGAAAGGCATGCGACTCGTTTAGTTTACTACTTGAAGAAGGTTCGCAGACAAAGTTAAGAAAATATTTATTTTCCATTAAAAATTAATTTCTTAATAAAAAATATAAGGATAGCTTACAGATTTATGATAACTAATAAAAGTAGAAATAGGTTAGGATGTTTGGTAATTTTAAAAAATAATTTAAACCGTTCAGTGGTTTGGCCACAAGAGTAATACTTCGTTTTCATAATTTACAACATCATGTGTAAAGCAGAGATAAGGCTAGGAGTATCGAATGTTTTGACCTGTTGACAGCTGTCAGTTTTCAAGGGAGAATTTCAGTTGTTTGTAATGACTGACTCTTATATGGTGTTCTAATTTACGCACATTTTTATTCTATTTACTTTGTTTGAAAAAATAATTTTATTGTAACGTATTTTTTTTTTCTTTGTATGAATCGACATATATTAACGTATTCAATTTAATGTGATTAGAACGACACACCCGGTATATTCTCAAAACTTTTTGATCTTTACTAATCGAGTAACTTTCATATTTTTTCAAATTTTCATACATTTCAGAAACATTTTCTTTTCTTATGTTTTTCTATTAACAATCTCATCACACCACCTTTTCTGCCGACCCTACCGCCTCCACGGATAGCAGCGCAATCAAGATCCCTGTTCGATTGAGTTATGATGACTCGTGCGCAGCGACGGAATGTTTTGCTGACGCTACCCTTGTGATTTTATCGACCGCTCTAATAGATTGTGGTGGTGGTTCCTTGATTAGGTAAAGGTTGAAACTAGATGGTTGTTTTATTGGTTATTATATTTTTTTATCGGGTTTCAGCTATTGATAGGTAAGTACTTCTTTATAAAAAAGGTTTTTCCTCGTCCCGTGGATCTTCTTACTGTACCTGGATGAAATATAACCCACGTCCCACGGATTGTGTAGCTTCCCAAGAGTTGAAGAATTTGAATTCTTCAATTGCAATACTGTTACAGCCTTATTGTTGTCCCACTGCTGGGCACAGACCCCCTCTCACACGGAGAAGGATTGAGCGTTAATCTTTTGCAATAACCTTTTCTAAATAAATACTTCTAAGTTTGTGTACTAGGTTATTGTGATTACCTAACAACAGTAGGTTGTACTAACCTCGGTGCAAGAATATAAATCATCATCTACTTATTCATCATCATAATGTCACACAGAACACTTTTAATCCTGACTTCATACTGATAGAAATAAAGATTCTGACTAATCCAAGTCTTTACTATGTATATACCAAGACTATGTACTATCAGTGCATCAACAGTGCATATATAAGTAAAATTTTGTGGGTTGCAGCCTTGCATCTTCATTATCTCAATTTTATTTGGGGTCGGTGCAGCATGCCTTCTCCTTCCATACTCTTCTGTCTGCCATATTACAAATAACATTATTTCTAACCAAAATCAAAACTGCTACGCGTTTTTCTTAATAAATAAATATTGACACTAGTGATCCATTAAGTAGTCATGCTCATATCGTCATTATCAATTATGATGCACATGCATTTTATGATATCTCTATTTATATTTTTATCATTATCATGTTTCTTACATAAAGGTTGTTTCAAAGTGTCCTTTCTACTATCAGCGATCAACATTATCAAGGAATTTTGGTCTGATAATGTCTTTACGATAATATTGACTCACAATGGTTGATTGTAGACACACTAGTTTAGATTGTAACTAGTTTAGAGTTATTTAAGGTAAAATATAATAGTGAAGGAAATTATAATAATGATAGAGGTCATTTGGTAGTTGGTAGGTGGTAGAGCAGGAATTGATGAAGTTAATGAAAAGGTACAATTAGGTGTATCCTTATAAAGAACTAACTTTTGACTGTCTTCTAACCATATCCTAAGAAAACTTTTTCGCTTATCCTGACATCGGGTTCATCAATGTCCCGAGGGAGCTTCTTCGCTCACTTGGAGAAGAAGTAGCCCATGTCCTTTTCTCAGCATCTAGCTAGACTATCTGTGTACCAAAATTCATTTAAATCGCTTAGCTTTGGAAGCCGAAGAGACAGACATTCAGGGTTACTTTCACATATTTAGGTAAAGATTGTAAAGAATAAAATATATTCAACTATTTTTGACACTGGTATTTTGTAACTCACATTTCAAATAAGTGGTTCAGGCATAAATACTGTCATAAAACAAACAACAGCTATGCATAAAATCCTTAATTAAAATTTACAACAACCACTAGAGCTAGTCCATAAGAATTATCGAAACATTTACATAACACCGGTATGCCAATCAATTAACAGAATTAATTACTGAAGTCTAAGCTTTAACAAAACGTAATTAAGTTCATAAAGTTACTACAGATTTAACTATTTGACTTGACTTTCATTCAGCCTTGCTAAGTTAATGGCATCAAGTTTTGCCGCTGTAACTTATGTTAGCTTAGTTTAAGTTACCGGTAATGTAACAAGTACAAATCGTGCATTTGTATTGTTTAACGAGGCTTGGTCTAAATTTCTGTTTTGGCCCTACTTTGAACTCTACAGCTCTATTTCTTTTAAAGCTCTTTCAAATACAGCTTCATTCTCTTCATCTTCAATATAAAATCCATCTTCCAATTCTTTCAAATAGTGTAAAAATAAGTATGATTCCATCGGTCTTCCTACCTGTCTTACTTCTACGGCAGAACTCCTGAACCAATTTACCCTGATAATCCTTAGTCTGAGAAAGGATAAACCGTCAGTTGCAGAAAGATCTATTATAGTTAAAGCTTCTCTAATTCTATTGCTAACTCTTTCTTTGTCAACAAGATAAAAAGTGTGAGCAATAGATTTAATGAACCTTTCTGCAAGTCTTCTTTTTACTCAATTACCGTGATTCTCCCAGAACGTAAAACACCTGCTAATATTTAGTTTCCAATATCAAGACCCAAGATCTCTACTACTTTAAATGCATCATCATCATCATCATCTACGTCATCTAGACACTAAATAATACCTACAAACTTTATTACTGTATCAAATTGGTAATTAATAATGAGTCACAGTGCATGTGCAATCTTTAGGACGTTGCATCAGTTGTGTGGTGTGGGCGTCAAAAGGATGATGGAAGGTCTTTAAATGCATCATGTTTGATCAAGGTTATTTACTAACTAAAGTTGTATTAGTAAACTGTTTTAATTGGTAGCAAGCGCAGGTTTATCATAAAGTTATTTCTTATTGGAATCTTGCATTTTTGGTAACGTATGGAAAATTGGACTGTTTTACTTTTGTGAAACATGTGTGTTTGATTGGTACACAAGAAAACATTCACATTATTTGTTTTATGTTTGTATTTAGATACAAAAAAATAATTCTAATACAGTACAGTTACAGCCTTTTTATCGTGCCACTGCTGGGCACAGGCCTCCTCTCACACGGAGAAGGATTGAGCATTAATTCTAATAATTATAAGAAAATAAATCAAGCTGATGTCTAGTCTAAAACTTCCAACTAGATTTCTGTGGCGACAAGGCTGAGCTGAATTTTTCTGCCACTATTTCGGTGCAATATTGATTTTCAAAAATAATTTAAGTACTCTCTTTGTACCATAGAATCAATGCCCTGAATATCCTTCCTAGGTCGTTCTAATTTGAGTACCAAAGTAATTTGTGTAACAATTTGTTCATTTTATCTATCAACAGTACGTAACATTGAATATTTATCGGTCTCTGGCGCCTAAGAGTATCCACACACTACAAACTTTTAGTCGGCCGATTTTGTTTGGTCTCATAAATCAATGTGAAGATGAATGGTTATATGCACATAACAACGATCAGGTATTTAGCCTTTATCAGACCGATTGAAAACTTTGATTGGATGCAAGATGTGAAAAAAAAATCGTGGTGGCCTAAAGAACCAATCTCTCAAATATGAGTGTGAGAGTTCGATGCAACTTTTCTAAGTACCTATATCTTTTACACCAAAAGTAAGTCTGACAACTAAGTCTTACCATGATGAGGAGGTCAGATAGACAGTCGCTCCTTGTAAAACACTGGTTCTCACCTGCATCTGGTTAGATTGGAAGTCAACCCCATCATGGGAAAAGACTCGGGAGATGATGATCAGATTAACTAAGTATTGGTCGACTGTTTAGTCTGCAGTGTGTAGCTGTTCTGGGCTAGTTCCCGTTGATCGCTATTCTATTATTCCGTGTACGATTAACTATTTGATTTCAGTGCTATGAATATTTTAATGGTTTCGAGTCTCTTGTTCGGTTCTAACTTGTTTTTAGTTAAAGCTCGTTGTGTTGAGGTACTTGTTATAGGAAATGTTGAGGTAAATAATTTTATTGTAGAGTATTTTTAGTATCATCTGTATAGTTAAAGGTACCGTTTTTATTGCTACATAATAAAAACATATAAAGTAATGGCATGTCTAACTAAAAGTGTCTTATTAAAAAAATATATTATATGAAATATGAAAAAAAATAGGTATACGTTTCCTAAATAAAATATTTTTTTTCCTGGAAATTATTAAAAGTCGTAAACAAATGAAAACTTAAAAACATGATAATACTCCGAGCTCATTTTCATGAAGGGTGCGGAACCTAATCAACTTCATCATGATTTAACGACAAATTCAAATAAAACTGTTTATCATAAGACCATTACAAAAATCGTAAATTGGACCCCAAATTACCTGCCTACCGAACCCCATAAAATCATAATGGACACCAATCTAATGGCAATGGAACACGAAAAATTAACGAGCTAGTCCATGAAAACAAAATGACATTATTGACTTAATCATTCAACCAACTTGGAGCAATTTTTCTTTCTACGGCTCTAGTTAATCCAGTTGTTGGACCGGCTCCTAGCGCCCCCTGCCGGGAATCGCGGCTAAATGCGCAAATAAAATGCTAATTCGCCAAGTTAAATCTGTTTTGATTAAATTTAAAGTAGGCAAGACAGATTTTTTCCTTAACGGCTTACGGCCGGTTCTATAATTGATTCTTGGTCGCATTAATAAGCGATTTAATTAGCGAAACAGCACGCAACTTATTAATGAAAATGGAAAACCCGAGTCGTATTTTATGCCGACACACAGCGCTGCACTGCGGCGAGTGGAGGAACTAAACTGGGATAGATACCCCTTTCTCTCAGTGCTGCCACCCTTACGGTGAAAGCTCACAAACTCTTTTCCATCCTAAAAGTTCCGCTATTGCCCGCTAGGTGGCGGCGACACGACACGTCCCGAAGCATTCGCCACACATTGTATGCATGTGTGCGTGACAGAGCGAGACCGCGAGTTAAAAATAAAAAAGGAGTAAAATAGACAGCAATATGTGTGTATACAAAGGCGTGGTTACGTGCATGCAAGCATTTTTTTTATCGCAAAAATGGCCGGAACTTTACACTTTTCGCATTAGACCATAAAGTCGCAACTGCATTAGAGGCGGTAGAGCTTGAACTTTATAGTAAATAGATAAGGTCGAAAATCCAAATTGATGTTTGTTCGGATTGCGTTTGGACTCTAGTGTGGCAAAATAATTGGCGTCTCCGACGCGTCGCGGCGTCACTAGAAAGAGAGGATATAACGTAGCTAGCGTCGCGTCGGAGCAGTGCCTACCGACGACCGTTAGAAGGAGGGGGATGGCTAGTTGGCGAACGAGCCCGTTAGACAGAGACGTCGCGAAAAAAATACCCGAAAAAAACTGTTTTCATTAAAGGTGCGCGCCGCGATAGAAATTACAGAAACATGGGCGCGGTTTAAAAAATGTCAGGGGCGCCTGCGCCCTCGGTAAAAAGCCGGCACGGAAGTAAAGGGGGAAAGAGACGTTGTTAGTGGGCATTATGTGACGAGTTGCAGTGGCGAAGCGCGCCGCGAGCGGTCGCCACTGGCGCGCACCAACAAAAACAACAACCGCTAATTATTGCGATTAATAAGCGAATACGGCTCGCGTGCACGCCGACCGCTAGTGACGGCCCATCAAAACCAAATGAATTTCAAACGTGTGCTGTTGTGTTCGTTCTAAGTTTAAAATGTTCCAAAAGGTAAATACCTATTCGGACTTCGAAAATAACCTCGAATTTCGAGTGAGGGCGATGTGTGGCGAAGTCGTGTTGTTTGTTCGATATCGACTGCAGCGCGATGACTGTGCCGTTTTCCCGCTAAAACTGGTAATGATCGAATTCGAACCGCGCTTTTTCGTGTGGCCCACGTTGAACAGTGAAAATTACTGAGAGTTCGATAAACTGTGAGAACTGTTAAAACGTAAACTAAAAACGCCAATGGTGACTCAAGAAGGAAAACTCTTCTTAAAAAATAAACAGGCAAAACATCAAATAACAGACGGGGCCGAGCTACGGTTATTTAAGTAAATATTGTAGATATAATAAATACGAATTATCACATAACAAGAATATTTGTCGACGCTACATTTTAACACGACGTGCTAAATGCCAAAATAGATTCTTGCAAATATGAGAATGTCGTCTAGATAAAATAGATGTTTTGCTGAACTTTAGTACACACTGCAGCTATTTGCACGCACCTAAATTAGTAAAACGCTAAAGTAAACATAAGTTTGATAGCGAAGCTCGTTATCTCTTGAGTGGTGTGTTTTCTTGCGGCAAACCTGAAATAAATGTCATTGTCTGTGAGTACGCGCTCAGTGACTCATATCTAGCTAGTTGGAACAGATATTTTTTGCTCGTAACATTTCTTAACAACATATACACGATATCAGGTGTAGCTGGTATTACTGAATCCTAAGAACTGTTCCAGAGAACAGGTTTTTCAGATCTGAACACAAAGCCAACTCTCTATGACAATGAAAAGTGACATTGTAAGAAAAAATGGGAAAACAAAATAATATTTATCTCGAATGCCAGTGTCGTAACATTGTGATACTGATACCGTGACAGGTGAGAAGTGATAAAATCGTGTTTTTAAATTGTTCTAAGGAGAGACTTCTCATGTAGGTAATGTTTCGAACTGAATTCTCATAAATCTCATTTTGCCGTCAGCGAATTTTTCTTTGGGTAAGTATCCAAAATATTCTGGAGTCTATGTTTTTACATTTTCCCATTTCTCAACATGATGTCATTTGACAAATTTCTAAAAAATACTACTCGAGAAGCTCTTACTAAGTTCAATTTGGCTCCAAATTTTGACCCCTGTCTGCCTAAACCCAAGCGCACTGATATAAAAATGTACAAGACAATAAGGATCGTAGTAGATTATAGATTGATATTATACATATTTACTAAATTACTGAACACATATTTTTAGTAAAAATCACAAATACCTTCATCTTTCAAAGAATACAGAAATAGCATAATTGAAACTGAATCTTATACGCTGAGCGTTAAACATTTTGAAGTTGAGAAGAGGAATTTGGAAAATTCCAGAAATCTGGACCTAAAAGTACAACTAATGCAATTTTGAAACGTAATTTTGGTAGAGAGAAGCCGGTATGAGAAGTGATGTCAAAATTGAACAAAATTATAGTATTTCCTTCACGTGTCTCTCTGTCGTAAAATTTTATTTAAAACATGAGATTAGACATATTTTTTACTATACTTTTCCTGCTGTTTCCTTTGAGGCATATCGAACTGTGAAGGTTACCAAAATAGATGAATATACAATTTCCTCAAACAAAGGTCGTTTAGGACAATTTAAGTAGGTATCTCATTTACATTTGGAACGGGTAAAAAAGCCAAAAAATATGAATCTGTTTACTCAAAATGATTACCTTGTGCACTCTGTCAAAAAACTATTTTCCTTGAGGTAAGCACAAACTTGAGAGCTTGAGAGAAATTTGTATTTTTTCTTTAAAAGATCAACTAGGCCAAACAATTAAATAAAAATGTCATAAAACCAGTTGTATAAAATCAAACGAAAAAATGGCTCAATGGGCTGGCAAGTCAACTTTCAAAAGATTCTCATCAAAATGTCTTTAACCGTACTAATTAAGTTTATTACTTTTTATACCGTAAGAGGCTCGACACGAGTAACACCAAAAACGGTATAATGAATTAGCGATAGCACCTGTGTCAACAGAAAATATATGCATAAATCATACTAAAACTCCTATAGATAAAAAATCAGGTTTATTAAATCGCCAAGATGAAACCAGTCGAATAAATATTAACGATGAAGCTGGCTGGTGGAACGAAGCTACATGTCGAATGCCCTCTAACCAATAGAAATTCGTAAATTTTAATTTTGAATTGCAAACGTGGGATCGCGTGTGAGTGGGTGTTCGTACACCTTACCAACTGTGTAAACGATTTTCTCTCACGATTTGATAATCAAATTTTATTCGTCATATCGCCATCGAGGTATACCTACACGAATAAGGTCTTTAAACTTGAGATTTCTTATGAATACGCTCGGATCTTGATTCTTGACAAAATGTTTTTTGGACTGTCTCATTCGAGGAACCACTTTTACATGTTTTAACATTTTTAATAGGATCGATTTCGTTTCAAAAGATGTTTTCGAACTTAGGCTTGACAAAGTTACCAAAGTGTCCAAAATTATCAATTCGTTGACAAAAAGCAGTTTGATCGATTAAAGATGAACTAAAACTGCTTTTCAACATAAGAAAATTCTTATGCTTTTGGAAATCAGCTCGTAGAGTCATAATTAAAACTGTCATATTAACATTTCTAAAACCTGTTCCTCAATTGCATGTCTTGCTTGACTGAAATCCAATGATAAAATTTTAATTAAACACAGCCAATAATATAGTAATCGTTATTAACATCACAGGTAGAAATGTGGGCATCATGTCGAGTAAATTGAACCGAGCAATATTCACTGATCCGTGAATACGTGTCAATTAATAATTTTCAATGTCAGAGGAGTTGGGTTGTTTGAGCGCCACATGGCGTCGAGGATCCCATTCGGCTGAAATGAAACAGAGCCTCGTTTATAACAATTTTAAGACTGCTCTTCTCAGCTCCGTGTACTTACAAAGTCTGACACTATGCCACTTATGCCACTATTGCATCGCCCCGCGCTTAAAGACACACATGCGTTACGCGGCTCAACTACCGATGATCTCCCGTCTCTGTCGGAACCGTGGCAACCGTAGCTCGCTCTCTGTCTACACGCACGATCTGATGTCGGTCGCACGTCGCGCTTCGGTCATCACATCCCTCGGCTCCTATACCTATCGCATAGGAGCTAGATTGGCGCGTCGCGTATTCAAAATAGGAACGTTAGTAATGGAGTGGTGTACGGTGGGGTGGATGTGTGCGTGCGAGAGAGCCAGCGACCCTCCCCCGCGCCGCCGCCCCCGCTCGCGCCGCCAGCCGAGCGAGTGGCGCGCGTTTACACAATCCGTTGGTTCGGAGCGCGAGCGACACTCGCGTTGGATGCGTGGCTTCTTCTTGTGACGACGATCGACGCGCGAACACGTATCGTCAATTGTTTTTTTATAACATCTTGAAACTCATACGAGTTCAGCGCTCCCTAAGCGGTTTTGGAACCTCTTATAAGAATTCAAGTTCCATTATTATCATAAAAAGCAACCAACAACCAATGAATTGAAGCTTCAAATATTTTAGTGCGGCTGCCATAGTGATTGGAATATTGAAAACAGACTTTTCAATTTCAAAATGAAAATTGAAAATATGAAGTTTCTTTTTTTTTTTGAAAAATTTGAAACTGCTGTAAGATATTATGGAACTGTAAATATTGTGAAAAATAACAAAGTGACGATTAGTGGTACAGTGTCAATGGAAAATCAGGCGCAAAAAGTGCCAGCATCAAAAATTAAAATAAGACATAGAATTTTTTCATCGACAACATAATAAAATTGGTAAGTGTTTTTTTTATATTTTTTCTTATTGTATAGTTGCTAATATAGTGTGTAAACCTCCAACAAACTACCGACGGATACGCGACCGCTGTATAAACAACAAAATGTTTATTTTTCCTTTTTTTAAATACCAATCTGGCATTTAAACTTTTTAATAAAAAGTCAAAAGTTATGTTTATAAAAAAGACGTTCACTAAAATCGTCACCGCACGCAGCCCGTTTTTTGTGTAGAAACTTTTTGCGGTCCAAACTTTAACAAAAAATGGGCCGATGTTTTTCTAAATGAATTACACCGACCGTAAAAAAAACAGTTATCGAATAGTTAAATTGTTAGGCTGGCAACATTATTATCAACAGGTTTGTGGAAAAAATTATGTGACATTTTAATTTTTAAAATTTTATTTTAAAGTTACACGGTTTTAAAAATTAGTTGCAACTTTTGAAAAACTTACTGGTTTTTATTCAAATCAGCAAGCTAAAAAAAACTGTTGGCTCTTATCACCTTGGTTAGCAACAGCCAATGTTCGTGATAAAGGCAGTCACATGTTTTTATCACAAGCGACGATTTAACATACCTACTCGTCCCTTATCGAGTTTAAATAAAGGACACCAAAAACTCAAGTACCTAAAAAAAAAAACAGTGTAAGTACCAAAATTATTATTTTTGTAAAAAAAAGTATATGTTACTAGGTAATAATACAGTAGGTAACTATCTAGTATCGGTATGTAATCTTAAAAAAAATACTATTTAATAAAATTATCGCTCTCTTACGTAATCAACTGGCCAGTTATCTCGTTCACCTTTCAACCTAACAACATGTTATTGCCAAAAGGTGTATTCTACATGTCATTTTAAATAAAATAAAATCTATACATGTTACGTAGATAATGCTAATTTTAACCGATTGCATGACGATGCAGACACAACAAAATTATTTTGTCAATGTTATTTTATTTTTAATACTTTGTTGCTTATCTGTGTTGCCATGCCACGTCGATGTAAACAGCTAAATACATGGACATAGTTTCATTAATTTTGCTTCGAACATTTTACTCATTTAAATGCAAATAACTTGCTTACACGTACTGTTTAGCTACGGTGAATATAATCCACCGATTAAAATATAATAAAAAAGTCGATTAAAAAAAACTTGTCGGATAATGCGGTATCGATATAGCATACTTTGTATTAACCTACTATTAATGATCATCAAACTGTAAGACTAACACTTGCAAGGCACATAATTACAGTTTATTACTTACACAAAAAGAACTAGTTACAAAAGTAACAGGTATTAATATCAGGTCGAAAGAACGAGTCGAGGAATAGGGGCGCGTTCTAAAAAAACATATTCGTTTTCCCTCACCAAATTAAAAAGTTAACGGACTTCAACACTTTCACCGACCAAAAACGGATAATGACTGGTGCAACCAACAAAATCTGTTTTGGTTTCAGTAAGAATTTCGAAACGTTATATTCGGTTTAATTTTTTTTACAAATTCGTGGTCCGCTGTGGTCTCAGATATGCAATCGTACGCCCACATGTAAATGTTTTTATCTCGAAATTATTTGGGTGTGTTGCACGAAAAATAACCGCTATTAAGTATAAGATTGTGAACGCGGAATTATTAATTTAGTTTGGCCGTGGGCAAGATTTTTTATTTTCAAATTCGGCCTTAAGGCTTATCGTGACTTAGTGGGACCTTATCTTCAGGCGTTTTTGAGGCAATCGATTTTAGTTGAAATGTTTCAGGACAACGGTAAATGATTGATGTGGGCACGCTAATGGCCAAGTTTCCGTATGCCACGGGTGTGTTAACTTATGAAACGTTTGTGTTGAACACATCCGAAACGCGTGAGTTTTTGCTCACTCCTACAATCGCTAATTAGACAATTTATCTTAAGTCGGACGTTGTAATTGGCGTACTTACGTTAAATCGAATCAAGTATAAATGATTACCAAGTATAGTGGTTCGTATGAAGATATAAATCAGATGGTCGTTGCTTGCTTATTAATATCTGTACGCCTGAGGCGACAGGTAGGATCGTTAGTCACAAAGTGCGGCCCAGGTTCGATTCCTGGCTGCTAATTATTATTTATGAGCAACTCTTATCTTTAGCCAGCGGCCGCTAGGAAGTGTTGGAATTTTAGTTCTTTCGTGATTACTTGATGCTAGTTTTCGATTTATCTTAGAATCTATATCCACAACTTATAAGTTAGTTTCTCGAGAAGTTGAATCATAGGTACAAAGTTTTTGTACCGAAGATAATGAAGAGAAATAACTATCCAATATGCAGGTTTTTTTTCTAAGTTGTTATAGGTATGTTCATTATTTATTAGTAATGTCGAATCGTGATACTTATACCTACATACATAATATTTTGGCAGATTCAAGAAATTAATGGCACTAAAAAAGAAACAGATGCTGAAAATTTAAATAAACAACATGTAGCGATTTTTAAAACCTAGTTTTTTACTTCTTATTATGTTATGGTTTGGTAAAGCTATAATTTATTATGGAAATTAATCATTTTTGATAGATAAGAAGGCAATTATTTAATTTGAATGTATTTTTCAAATAAAAGTGATGACTAGGTAGGTACCAGAAACAAGATAATAAAAAATATGTTAAGAAAATACTGTATAATAGAAAAGTACCACCTGAAAAATATAAATATTTCAGTATTAAGTGTATAACGTAATGCGGATACTTTAAATTATTTTTTAAATCACCATCTGGTCATATATTGTACAAACACCTTTTTCACACGTGTGCACATGCATTTAATTATAAGTTTATGTGCCAATAAAACAACCCTAAAATATGCCAAAATAAAACCTCAGTGTTTAAACCTGATTAAAATTTTAAAGCAGTATAATAATTATATTTAATCCTCTCTGGTTAACACCTCGTTCGCTACCAATATAACGAATATCCTCACTTACTTCGTAAATTAAATAAATTATCAACTGGCAACATCAATTTAAAAAAAACAACTTTATTGTAATAGTTTGGCGGGTGGTCATTTTCCTTGCAATTAAGTGTAATTCACTACATTTTGTATGTTTGTTCGACTGTATGTTTATTTATAATTGTTTTCTTCACAATTGCATGTTGTTATTGTAATTAATTTGTCAGATTTTATGTACCGTTCAGGAATGATTTTTATCTTTCGTTTAGAAACATGACTTTGCTGTTCTAGTAATGGCGACAAACAAGGTACTTACCTACTATAGTTTACGTTTAACTATGTGTATATAGGTATTAATATTATAATGTACTTGTTCATGTTGCTAACAGCTATACAAAAGTGAAAAATAAAGTTCCATGTTTTTACGTACGTTGTTAGTGAAATTCCTAAAAAAAACACCTAAGTATAAACAGGGATTTTTGTCCAAAACATTTCTACAGGAAAGATTATCTGACTGACATTGGCACATCAAAAAAAAAAACGTAAAAGTAAAATCTTCAAGTTCTGTATCAAGAAATGTCCAAAGAACAGGAAAAAAATCAATAAGTTCGCATTTTTATAAGACCTCTCAATTTCAGGTCCGGTTTTATTAAAAAAACGAAGTTAAAACATTATACAACCCAACTTAGTATTGAAAACAAAAACTTTTGACATTCAAATGTGTTCTTACGAAAAAGGTTGGATGCAATTTGATGCATATTCGACACAGTGACTCATAAACCTAACTAATCAATAGAAAAAAAATATATAATTGAGGTTTTATTAAAAACAAAGATGGCCGCTCCAATTTTGTTGATTGGCACTATTCTAAAAATATCACACTCTATATTTTTACACTACGACCTTTTGACGTTTATGAAAAAAAAAACGCCTTCAATGACAGTTGCTCAATCGTTCAACCGTTTTTGTTTTTACCAACGTCTATTTTAGATAGTGGCATTTTAAAAATAAAGTGGTGTACGTACAACAATGTTTTCCCGCCCACGAACCTAAATAAACGTTAAAAATGACAGCTCGCCTTCATATGGTCGCAATATGGCTATTTTACGAGCAGTACTTGTGTACTTGATAATATTTCACATGTGTGCATTTATTTGGTACTTATTTATTTCGTGTACAATCAGATTACTTGGACTTTGATGATAGGGTTGCGTAAAAATAAAAATATATGTCCGTCTGTCATTTATTTATGAAAAAAGAAAAATATACTTATTTTTTTTTTTGTAGGTCTTTAAAACATGAATTTAAAACTTCGTTTGTTGCACTCGGTTTCAGATTATAAACGATTGTAGATCATCATTTCGAATGCATTTTTTTGTTCATCCAAAACTTTTTGTCGGCACCAATCAGTTTTATTGTCACCTTTTTTGTAAATCAATAACCCTAAACAAAAATGTGAAAGACTGCCAAGTTCGATAATATGGGAATGCTTCGCCTATAAAAGAAGTGAGATCTGAATAAGTACCAAGTTCCATACACATACCTCAGTTAAAAATAGTTACTTTTTAATGATGTTACTTGGCAAGTTTTCATACACCTTGTTATAAACCTACTAAACGCAATGAATCAAGTATTTAATTTTCTATTAAAACTTGCCAAGTAATCATCATTAAAAAGTAACTATTTTTAACTGAGGTATGTGTATGGAACTTGGTACTTATTCAGATCTCACTTCTTTTATAGGCGAAGCATTCCCATATTATCGAACTTGGCAGTCTTTCACATTTTGTTTAGGGTGGGATTTCATTTATTTTTGTAAGGTTGTTTATTTTATTTTTTTCTTATGATGAAGTTAGTTAAAGAAATGTCTCATTTATACTATCTTTTAGATTTTTTAATATGCACTATGTTTCTTACAAAGAAATGAACTAGATTAACTATGACTAGATTTACCAACTGACTGACATGACATGTTATCATATATTATGTTCGTGGATCAAAGTTACACATTCGTTATTTTCGAAAGTGATTCACACTTGGCCGTTTTCAGATTTTTACTTTACTTTGACTAAATACAAACCTTTGTACCATTCGAAGATATATTATATAAATATAGATAAATTTAGTTCGTTTTAGTTCCTTAGGGGTATAAATTTACACCGGGTATAAAACACCTTCATTATTTTGAAACCGACTCACACTTGGCCATTTTCAGATTTTTCCCTTTACCTTGACATAAAGACCTATCTCCGTGCCAAATTTCAAGTCAATACGACCATTGGAAGTGGTCTAGGTTTTTGATGAGTGAGTCAGTGAATCAGTGAATAAGTGAATCAGTCAGTGAGTGTATAGTAAAAATAGCGATTTTCTGACGTCAATATCTCAAGACCTACAATAGGCATATTAATGAAATTTTGTATTTTAGATAAGTGAGGGGGTCTCAACAGATACTAGAAATTTGATATGCGTAAATAAAATAGATTTTGAGTTACAGGGGGGTCGAATTTGGCCCGAAATGGTTCGTGTAATATAACCCACGGCCGGTGTGTCGCCTTTTTTGCTCGAACTTGGCGGACACACTGCCGTGTGTCTAGATAAAATTTTATACAGAAATCGCAGAATTAGAAGTATAATAAAATCAGCCATTCACAGAGCCGTTGTATAAAATATAGCTTGTCATAACGAGCTGAATAATCGATTTATAATGTTATATGATCGATAAACTTAGATGAGAACACAGTTGTAAATTATTATTTTACAAAAATATAACTTCCAAACCACGTAATTCTCAAATTAGGAATATTTTTTCTTGTAATTAATGTAACATTATTATTACAAGACATATAATTTTGATCAGCAACGCGTATTTTCTGTAAGTATTGATAACTTAAAAACGGTCATAGGTATATTTTTTTATTCAAAATAAAAAAATATATTTTGTTCCTAATTTATTGAATTAATTAACAAATAAATAAACGGCGAACGTAGAGGTTATAAAATAAAATAATAAAGCACGAAATATATGTATTTAGTATACTTAGTTAATAAAATAATTATTTATTTTAATCTATACTAAACAAAATACATAAATATTTAAAATATTAGCACTATTAAATTAGAATATTATATTTTAAAAGAATATTATGTACCTGTTTTATATGTATAAAATATTGCTTACTGGCGAACATATATGCATAAATAACTTGTTGCTTTTATTAGGTAAATCTATATTTTAAAATAATTTATATCTCTACTATAATTATTTAAAAAAAACTAAAATCGTGAGAAAATCGTCGCGGTAGAGGTCGTTCCCCTATGAAATTGGTCGATAAAAGATCCAAAAAAGCTGGACCAAATTGCATGAAAGTGGCAAGAAGCAGGCAGAGATGGAAATATTTAGACTATGTCCAATCCAAAGTCCACCCAAGGATGAAAAAGGGATGGACTAAAACAATTTATAATAATGCATAGCAGGAAGGAACACGTGATATATCTCTACAAAGCGTGTTAAAACTAGTCTGTATTATATTGGAATAAAGGAAAACAAATAATATATTTTATGCATGTACAGTCACCTAGATATATTGTCATGATTATTCCGTTTAGGAGTTGAGCAAAACCCGTTCCAATACATGTGCATTGAAACCACACCTAAGGAATTTATACAGAGATTAATTAGCACTAGCAACCGTTCATATAGCACAAAGAACTAGCTTTAATTGATATAATAAATACTAACTAAGGTAAACACTTATGTATGTCATCATCATCTGCCTATCCTTTTCCTAACAGCTTAGAAAAAACATAGACATGTCTTAAGAAAAAAAGATGTAAAACCTACTTGGTGTAAAATAAAAAAAATAAAATAGAACCTCCTTCCCAGCCAATCACAACTAACACTGGCCACTTATAATTTCCACGACCAATAAAACATTTTAATTCAAATTTCCCAGAACGTAGTTGATCGCAAAATTGCTATAAATCTACAACAGTATTGCAATCGCTTTCAACGACGTCAAATGACCACAAAATATCGGTTTGTGATGACCAATAACGTTGTAATAATACGCTGGTCTATGATATTGGGATATTATAAATTGCATATCAAATAAATAATCGCCTATCAATAAATACTCATCATTTATATTCTTTTTTACATCAAATAACTTACTTCACTACAAATAAACTAAATGTTTAACAAAACTCAAACTGCAGATAATTCGAAATGATACATCAATATGACATTGCTTTTTTTATTATAATGCAATACAGTTAAATTTATTCTTGTACAAAAATACTACATACATAGCATTAATACTGACTGCACAGCAAATTTTCCATATTTCATAGCAAAATAACTATCCCAGTCGCATATTAACCAGTAAGTACAACAAAACCTATTCATCATATTTGTCTTAATTTTCAAGAAGCCATGCTCGGCCAATTTAATGATTATTATAACAAAAAAATCCTGTCACATTGCATTATTTCTAAAACCAGAACAAATTAACTGAAAAGGTTCGCGGCTTCGCGCGCTTTTTCATCACTGGAGTGCAGAGTGGCGCGAGCGAGTAAGATAGAGTTCAATTAAAAAACATTGTATTAAAAATTGAAGCTAGTAACGAAAACGAATCGCTGCAAAACCGACTCCACGTAGTCTTGTTTGCCTACCCCTAGAGTGCAATTCAAAACCGCGTAGGCGCGGAGGGGCGAGGCGGCCTGCGAGCTGAGGAGCAGGTAGTTTTAACGCTCGCCGACGCGGTTGAGGCTGGCCGGCTCTGCCGGCCAGTAAGCCGAAGCTGCGGTGGTGAGCGTGAAAATCATCTGCGACGATAAGCTCGCATGGGACCGCCGGAGTCCCGCAGCGCCGGAGCCGTGACAGAAGCCATGCTTGCTGCATGTTGCATGCTTACTTCCATGTTGCATGCCTGCTTACATGCTGCATGCCTGCTTGTATGCTTCAGGCTTGTTTGCATGCTTCTTACAGGAAAATAAAAATTCCAAAACTATGCCAAAAGATGATTCTGACTATAAACATTCTGAAATATGATATTATAGTAGTAGCCTTTTAATGACTACTTATATGAAATGTATGCTAAAAGGAAATACTGACAATGACTGACAATGCACCATCCCCATTTTTTTTAAGAACTATAGTATGTATGTGCAAGCATATCATCGGACTTGCGATCCGACTCAAGTACGTGGCGCCACCTGCAGAAGCTAAAAATGTTGCCTATTGGGCAAAAAAGGAAGCGTGAACGCTTATAAATAATTCAATAAATTACAATTTTGTATTTAATTTTATATTTTTTTGCTGATCTCATTATGCCGTAATTAATAAATAATAAGATGACTGTGACTAATAAAAAGCTGTTTTATTCAGAAAAACTGCTGTAAATAATATAAAAATAGAAGCTATATTTAAAAGAAAAAGAGTTAACATGTATAATGTGCATTAAGATTATTAGCTGTGCATTGATGAAAAAGCTTTTGCTTTAGGAAAAATCGCTGTACGCTGCGAAAATAAATTGTAGTGTGTTTAGTGATATTTTGAGTTGAATATTTTGCTGTGCAATCAGTAATTTTGATGGGAATTCGGAATCTTATTGCATAGAAAAAGGATATTTTTTGATTTGCGTTTAAATACTACCCTATGATATTATAGCATGCGGGCGGTGGTTAGTTGCTACCGACTACGGTAATTCTTGACTCGGTATTTTGTCGTAGAGAATTTCATACGAGTAATGTAACCAAGGTCGTTGGAGTGACTAATATGCGAGTTGTCATGTTATACCTATTGTCATTTTTACTTATCGCGTTTTTTTTTAGTTTTGAATTTGGAACGTATTTTTGGCCTGGCCTTTGACATCGATGGCGGAGGTCGGTTTGCTGAAAAGATTATTTTTATTTTCGTCGGTTTTTTTCAAACTATCTTGTCTGTGACTGTGAAAAGTAAACATTGCGTGTAATGGTTACCAGTTAACTGAATTAACGGCAAATTGTAATAAATAGTTGGGGATAATCACGAAAAGAAATTCAAGCCTCATTACTGGTTCCTAGAAGATTTAATCTGATTCTCGCTAGTCGCTAGTTATAATTTTCTCGATTAAATTGGTTATGGATTTAATTAGTTTTTGTATGAGTCTGAAGATAAATACTTCTGGTTTTAATAGTTATCTATTATCAAATACCAAGGTACTAGATGAATACTTAAATTAATTACGGTGTACCAAAGAGACTGATACCTAGTTGAGTAAATGGATAAAATAAAAATGTGACACTTGACGGTCAGAAAGTGAAAAAATAACCCAGACTACCAAATTCGGAACGCACTGAACTTCAGAACTCTACCATTCACAAAGGAATTTCATATAGCAAACAATTTGTAAAAATATTTGCCAAATTTTTGGCCACACATTAATCATATCAACTTTGTTTAATTCGCCAATATGCCAACGTTGGGCCAATGGATGAAAACATGTTGTTTGGTGACTCATGTTCGGTCATTGCCAAGAATAGAATAAATGACTTGACATGGACGCTCACAACTAATATGTTTAGTTCATTTTATGTAATAGCTTACTTTTTAAGTCATTAGAACATGCTGAAAATTATCATCTGCGTTACCTTTTCCCAACCATGTTGGGGTCGGCTTTCAGTCTAATCGGATGCAGCTGAGTACCAGTGTTTTACAAGGAGAGACTGCCTAAATGACCTCCTCAACCCAGTTACCCGGGCAACCACCGGGTTTCACTGTATACAAAGCAATGGTATTTTTAACCAACATCTTAAAAAGAAAGAATTTAGGTATCAATTCTTTACACGAAAAAAGAAAAAACACTTTCGCATTCAAATTGAAATAATTATTTTTTTATTTCTTGCTTTAAATTATTTTTATTTAATATCAATTACGAATTCTGATCACAGATACATAAAATAAATAGACTTAATAAAATAACTAGGTATGTTAGATGAGCCAACCAACTGTCAATCCGAACAGATTTAAATATTAAATAAGTTTCCTATGACAATGTTACTATTATTAGCTTTATAATAACAGGAAATAACGTTTGAAAATTAATTTCAAAGCGCCACGTAGTGAACGAATGATACTCAGAGTGAACGAATGAGTGAACGAGATTGATATAAATGAGCAAAATTGCGTTCCGTTACACGCGATCTTCATTGTTCTTAGGTTGAACAAATTAGGTTTAATGGAGGTTGGTCTTTATTTTTTAAGTGTATAAGCACGGCTACGTTTTTGGAGTAAAATTAGGTTATAATTATGTACTGCACAATTTAGTTTAGATTAAGTTTTTAAGTATTATCCCGAACTAATTGTGATGACAGAACTTAAGACATATTTGAAACGAAATACATATTTGCTTGCGTGATATATAACTGTGATATTTAAGCCGATGAAAATACATAATACGCCGATATTTTCTCTAAATCCCTTCTCCACATATTTCCAATCAAAAAATTAATTTAACTGAGGGGTTTAAACGTAGGGGAGAGTCATAGCAACAGCTTTGCAAGCCCTACTAGTAAAAATCTTTCAAATCCAGTAATTGACGTAAAGTGGTAATAAATTGCAATTAGGCTGACAAGAACAATGTAGTAAGTTAGGCTTGTCTAACTACTAGTTTCTGCACAGTTTAGGCAACACAATTACCGACTAAACCAAATAATTGGGTACATTAATAACATTCTTATCTCTTTACATAGTCACGTCGTTACTTTTTGGTATTAAACACCTCATTTGATACTTTAAATTTAGAATAACAATATAAAAAAAGAAAAGAATTTCTGTTCGTACTTGTATTATTAATTAAAACGACCATAACTCATTAATTAAACCACTTCCTTCCCGAATTCTATAGTACACAAAAAAACTACAATCAACAGACAATACAAAAAAACGGAAATAGAGACAGGCCATTTACAAAACGGCCGAAAAAAAAAACTATAAAAAGTTATTATTTAAGAGAATATGACCTCATTTCAAGACTCTTCTGTTGTCTATGAACCCATTTTTATTCGCCCACTTGGTAAAGGTTAGACGGTTAGACGTTTGATTCTGACAGGCAATTAAACAGACAGGGATATCTCAAGTGCATTGTCGGAATACTATTCTTTTTTAATAATTTATTACTTTGAGAACTATCAAGGGCGTTGCATGACACTTAACAAATGACTTTTTAATGTTTTTTTGACCTTTTCCAATTCAATAACGCTATCCGTCAAAATGTTTTGTAATTATTACGGTTTTGAACTTTGGGTTTTTTTTTATCTTAATATTTTATATTGTGTCAATACAATATCTTTGAATATTAGTAAGTTTCTTTAAACTTTAAACAACCTATTCAATTATAAATTAATGTCATTGTATATCCTACTGCGAATCAGTAAATTGACAGTTAACCTGTCTATAATCTTTACTTAAAAAAAGCAATCTTCACCAAAGACAATTAATTACAATATGTCATTAACGATGAAATAAAACTTTATGATTATTACAATGCACTTAATTAAATTTTATTCAATGGTTTAACTCCATGTTGAAGCCATTCAAGCTCATGTTGACTGTCAAAACAAGTGTGACATAAAGTAACAAGCAATTCATTACTGTCTTCGACACACAATAGCAAAGAAATCCATAGCCCACGGCTCCACAATAGAACACAATCATATTAAGTACAGCCTTTTTATAACAAACACAAAAGTTGTACAACTATTGTCATAATAATTTCCTACTCGAAATGCGTCTTCGAGTGCCTTTTTTTTTAATCTGCGGTTTTATTGTAATACAAACTTTTTTTTAAGTGTTCGTTTTTTGAAAATGTTATTGAGACTTTTTAATGTTTGTGCTATACTTAGTTTTTTTTTTTTTTTTTATAAAAAATGACGTTTTTGTTTTGTTTTTGCTCGTCGATGTGTATTGATTTTTTTTTGTTGTTTATTTTTGTGTCCCGATATTAATTTACAAGTTGCGCTATTATCGTTGCCTTTCTACGAAGTCAACTTTGGCAACTTGATATTTTAATGAAATTTTGAGCTACAATGTTGCGTTGTAGGTTCAAGGCAAACAGCATCACATTTCATTCAACTAACCGTTCTATATTAAAATCTTATTTTATAGTAGTTCTAGAAAAATATCTTTAATACTTAAAAGATTATTATAACGGCTTTATAAATTATATTTTATTTCATATTTATTAACACGAACGTTATTTATGTCGTGTTGAATAGTAATGTACCGTATTTTATTTTCTCACGATAGAACACATTTAATATGAAAACCGTACGGTAGCCGCGTTATAGAATTATTGCCTACACTTGTATCAATTTGCTGGCTGACATTAAATTCTTCGGACATATTGCTATTTATCTAAAAAAAGAACAAAATTAAAATAATATGAAACAAAAATTTTGTATGCAACGATTACAACGCGCGAACATTGAAACGGGTTAACCCTTGAAAAGTCGATGCAAATTCACGCATAAATAAATAATGTATGGGCCATAGATATCAGCCAGAGATAACCCGAGTTAGACAAAGATGGATGACCAAATAAGATTTGTTGACACCTTCGCGCGATAATATTTTTAATAAATCATCTGAGCGCTCGTATTATTTATACGCCCGTAATTGGACGACAGTATCGAGAACGTATATTCAACTCGATAACTCTGAAATAAATCGATATACTTATGTCTTTTAATAATCAAAACATCAATTTACGGGTAATTTCGACCTGAGTGATTTACATGTTAAGCTACTGAAAAGTATCAAATGTTTTGTGAAGTTGACAGCTGTCAAAAAACGGTCATAATGTCGAATTATTCAATTTCAATGCGTTCAGTAATTGCCGGTGCACTTAAAACGTGAAACAAAAATTAAATCTCACTAAAACGAATGGTTTAGCCATAGCTGAAGTTAACAATCATTAAATGACATTTGTGGGGCTCGTGTTAAATGTGATCCGGTCACGATATACCTACGACAGCCTTTTCAATAATGGAAAATAATGGAAATAAAATTTTAGCGTTTAGATTTTTTCGCTCAACTTTCAAATGGTTTGACATGCGGTTCACTATCATGTTATATCTACTTAAAATAGCTATTTGTAGACTTGGTATTTATATATTTGTACATTTGCTATTTTAAAATCAGCATAATTTTATATTACTTTGTGTCACATAAGTATTTGTACATACAAGTTTTTAGCAAAATTATTTATGTAAACTTTCGTATTGTTTCAGATGTGTTTCGTGTTTGTTATGCCGAAGGATCGTTCCTATGAATCAGGTAATTACAAACATCAATTCCTACACATATTTACACATTAACATAACATTACTTTTGACCTAAAATCGTGAGATCAAAAATAGAATAGGATAAGATCCACAATTTGAGTATAATTTGAACTGTTGGCTTAGTTCAGTGGTAACGAGCCCAGTCTGTTAATGAAAGTCTCGTGCGACGCACCGTGCCGCGAGTTCGATCCTCAGCAAATGCTTGGAGTTTTAGGCCTTATCGAAGCTACATATTTGTTCCAAATACAATGTGATAGTCAAATAAAGGCCAATATGAAACGTTCCCGACACGGTCGCGGTTTAGATACCATATATCTTCAACGTATCACCGAAGGGATCTACAATTTTTACTCATTAATTATATGACATTAGGTTAGTTTAAAAAGAACTTATTTTTTGGCCTCTTCTTACCTCTATCAACGTCTAAAATTATCTTTTCTACAATAATCCAGTTACGTCCTTTTAGCTTAAGACACGATAACTTACACGTGTTAAAACAATCTTCTGTCTATAATCAATAAAGAACCCTCAAGGAGAAAGTTTGATAAAAAAATTTGATTGATCGAAAGGTAAAAACAAGGTCCTTAACTTATCAATCTGATTAGCTACGCTATCAAAAGAATTTCACCTTAGTTCGACTATGACATTGCAAGGTTACATTGGTATGACTTTAGATCGAAACCTGCTGTTTTTTGCTGCTAACTTTTTGCTCTGTCATTTGTATGGTATCAAAAAACAGTAGCGGTTCAACTATGATGAATTATCACTTGTAGTAAAATTGATTGTAATGTTATTTTCGTTTTTTATCAAGTTTTTTCCACCACTGAAAAATACGGTCTAAAATTATCATTTTTTTGTCATTAAAATTACAACAGCTTCATATTCTAAATTAATATTAAACCACAACAAAATGTCCGTAATAATTCATTCGTTAATACAATGTTTCACCCATTATCCTTATTTCTTTGTACGGCACAGCCGTTCTAACCCTCCCTAACCCTTCACTGACATACGGTGTCTTCAATACCCCGACTTTCACATCCTTCCTGTTTTAAATGTATTCATAACGCATAAAAAACCTAATGCGTATCATTTGACGGTATCTAGACAAAAGCCCACTGTCTATTGTCGGGTTAAAAGGATTTTTTGCTGTCTTCGAAATTGGATCGAAAGATGCAACTGATAGTTTGCCCAGCGTGAATGGATATTACTTTCGGTTTTTACTTTGTGATTGTAAACGATATTTTTGGGACTTTGTTTATACTTATATTTATTTGGGTTAGTGTGCTTTTCTGTTTATGCGTTTATTTAACGTTTTGCCAGTAGTTATTCAGAAGCAATTAATACCGACCTTTGATTTTACGGCACTTACCCAATAATTTTCATAGTTTGACATTTATTGAAATTGCCAAGCTATTCAAACAATATGATTACATAATTCAAACCGCACCTTGTTTTCAGTGACATAAAATTTATCACCGAAAACACGAGTTAGGAAACATCATTGAATAACTGTCATTGTTTGTGGCTCGTTAACTTCTCACCGGTAACCCTCTCAACGACGTCTTACAAACCACCACAAAGTGCGTCATTGTCCCTTCCCTATCTCTAACAATGAGCTACCGTACATTTAAAAATCTAAGCTACTTTGAATAAAGCATCCTATTGTGAATATTATAAATATTATGCTAATGCGATAAAGGAAATTTTTGACTCCGGTCTTTATGACCAGGTGTCGCGTCAAAGGGTTGGAGGGAAATATCGCAACCCTACGTGTTCGATCATTTATTAAGATTTGTTCTATTGTCTAGCATCTTATTCCCATGCATCGTGCATAGAATTTATGTGAGAAATGTTAGTGATATATTTTTGTTCGTATTCAAATGCACGCTTGTAAGCATTCGAATGAGACAAGACGGTTCATTGGTCATTATTTTATGGATTAACGTTATTTTAGAAGCGGATCTCAAGATTTATGGCAGTCGTTTGAAAGATTTTTGTTATAGGATTATTGGAAGTATTTAGACCTTGGGCCATAAAAATATCTACACGTTTTTAGGATTTAATTCGGTTTTTATTGCTTTGCTTACATTAGGAGATTTTAGTCGATACTTTTTATACCTTGTTTGATATGTATCTGTCCGAATTTGAAAATCAAACAAACAAAATGTTATATCTACATTTTTTAAAGTCTGTAAATTAATTATAAAAAAATTAAATATCCATAACTTGACGATTTCCGTAATCAGAGAGAAGATGTCAAATAAACGAGTAAAAATGGTAAAATTATACAATTACGAGACAACTGTCCCCGTGGTGAGTCTGTGTAATTTCAGTAATAAGATATTGTGGTAATCGTTATTACGACTGTAATTTAGTAACTTTGTTTGTTGTTTACTTTTGTTCTTATTGTTTTTGTGAGCCATGTTTTCTTCGCTATGTTTTTAACGCGAGTTCGTCAACGTTTCCTTTAGTTTTTTTCATTCCTATGCGTAGATATCTACTATAAATTAAATATATCAAAGTTATATATCAAACTTCTTTACTTCCTTTAAAAAGCTATTTGCTTATAACGTTCTCAAAAAAATAAAACTGAAATCTAATTGAATGATGATGGAATAAAATAACTATTTATTGTAACCTAGTTGTTCATTTTAAAATACCTACAAACAAATTCAATATTATAAAACTCACTCTTACTTTTGTCTGTTCATTTTAAAAACACAGTAAGTAAATTTAAAAATGCCGAACAATTGCAGAATTCACGCGAAATGTTCGTCGATGGGTAATTGGCGCTGTTTCCTCCGTTCAATTCCATGTGTTTAATAATATAATTGGTTTTCAAAAGAAAGAAAAAAATCCAAATTACAGTTTTACGTCGACGAGTCGCGGTTACGACAGTTTTGCACTTATCCTTCGAGCACGCCATTTTGAAAAACTTCTTCGTTAAATGGAGACTTTATTTTTAAAGTTTTTTTCCTTTTTTTATTAGTAAATTATTTTATATTAATACTTTTAAAATTAATTTAATGGAAGTCAGGTTAAAAGCGATCGGGAAAAAACACAATAACTTATTTATTTTAACAGCATAAAGGAATATAATCTCGTACTTATGTGTAGGTTTGCTGTTGCTAGTATGGTATTTTATAAATGCGTAAATATTTTTCTAGAACAATACCTACAACAACATCCATTGTTTAAATAACGGAATTAAGAAAAATAATGACCTATATCAGTGCTATTGTTCATTATATTTAGTAATAAAATAAAAATATGCTGTGAATACCAGTCTTTCGAAAGGAAACAACCATTATAATATTTTTTCAGAAAATTCAAAATAAAAAGAATCTCAACATCCAATAAATAGTTCTTATTTCAAAAGATTCCAAATTCGAATCTGCAGTTTAAAATTTAAACTTCGAACTTCACATGTGTCGTGTACACAAAACGTATGGTAATAGCGCTAACACATATGGCCGCCGAACACAGCTGTTCCTATACGTACTATTCTTATGCAAAACAGAATTTCGTTTTATCCCTTGTACTAGAAATAACCAGTAGTCCGTACTAAAGATGTATTTGTTACGTACAAGACGTGGTATGTAAATCAGTTTTTTTTCTCCAACATTGATATAAAATGCACGTGCACAAATATTCTGGCTGAATGTTCAACGACCTTTGCTTTAAAAAGGCTCAAAATACAGATTAAATAGAATCGATGAGTCGTTCACCTTGAAGGTTTGCTAGCTTTTAGATACTTTTTTTATTTTTAGTACTTGTAATTTGAATGATGCCTAAGTTAGGTTTCATTATATGCAGTTTAATTTTGATGAGGGTAATAAAGATAATTCGGTATTTAATTTTGGATGTGCTAAATGAGAAGATAAGATAAACATATAAAATATTTTATACGCTCGCTTGAACTGTTTTTTCGAAATTTTTCATTGTATTATTTTATAAAATAATAGGTACAGAATAAAGGCGTTGTTAACCGCATAAATGCCACACAAGACACGTAATCGGTTTAAACATATTTTTAACACATTATTAATTAGTCGTGACGCAACCCGTAGTTAACTTTAACAAACACTTGTGTGAAGAAACGTCTTGTTTTATGAGTGCCATAAATTATTTACGAGTTACCTAGTTGTTGCCGTGACGCCTCGCCTTCGTTACCCAAACCCTTTGGCTTTCATTATTTGCTAATGTTTTACAAACAATTTGTTAAGTGTGCGCGTCGATTTACTTCTGTTTAATTAGAAATATTATTTTAACTTGGAATTATAATTTTAACTGAATTAGGTATGTCCTACAAAATCACAATTATTCTTAACTTTTAATTTATTGTTGAGATGTCAACTGATTCCCTAATTCTCACAAAAAAATATAAAAGACCGAATTGATAACCTCCTCCTTTTTGGGAAGTCGGTTAAAAAATATAACTCTTCTAGAGTTCACTCGAGTTAGTTGACACGCGTATTCGATATTCAGATGAACTATACTGAAGCATTATTTTTTAAATTCAATAAGTGGTATACCAAAGAGTTAGTCTACGTTCTTTCCGCGTTGCCATCTCTAAGTTCATTGGCTGAAATATTGAGGAAAAAATCATATAAAAATTATGGTGTGACCAGTATTGGTTGCGCAATTATCATGTGCACACTATTTTTAGCTTCAACTGGATGTTTTCATGATAATATCTAAATCTTAAAGTATTTGAAAATAAAAGTATTGCCATGTCATAATTTATTTATTTATTTATTTAACTTTATGCAATCATAAAATTACAAAGGCGGACTTAATGCCATGGGCATTCTCTCCAGTCAACCTTAAGGTGATGCAGAGATAACATGATAATTTCTGGAAAGAATAGAAACTTTTGTAAGTTGCATAAGTTGTAAGGCTAATTTTCTGGTAAACTCATAATTATTTACTGATTTTCTTAACATTTACAAATTAATTTTAAAAGTATTTTCTTTTGTACACAAATCTACGCATAAAATCTCTAACATTTTCAATGTTACACTTGAAAATATTCAAAAGTACAGTACGCTACAGAAGTTACTTATAAACCAAGCCATGTACTAAACCCATTAAACGTTCACAAACCACACACATGCACAACTTGTCCTGTCTGCAAAGTGCTTCTTATGTGTTATGTCATTTAATTTCGTGGCTTCCTCAATAAAATTTTATAGGCGTTAATTAGACTAAGGGGGACCACAAGAACGTGATAAGCGAACGATTCTCACTTTTGTTGTACTTACAAAATACCTTTTTCCATACTTAAATATGTTTTTTTTTTGCGCAAAAATTATGCTTGTTACACCTGACGGATGTAAGATGCAAGACATTAAAATTGCTTTAATGCCACCATTAAAGTGAACGAACACTTTTTGTTGCGATGATACTTTATTATTTATGTTTTAAATGGTTTAGGAAATTAGGTTTTTGTTGACTTAGGACTGCTGTAAAAATAATAACGTTTTGCTCAAGAAAAAAGGTGACTTGAGAACCTTTTTTTTTAAGTCGGTTAAACATAAGTACTCAACAATTCATAATTGAGGTCAATTAATACACCATTCGTGATAATCGATTGAAATTATTCGTATTCGAAAACATCTCGATACAATTATGTCAAAGATTTTAATTAACATTTTGTATCGTTTAATTTAATTGGAGATCGGTATCTTATTGCGTCGGTATTATTTAAAATTCTTTGTGTTAACCATTAAAACAAAATGCCTGGCTTTAGTTTTTTGAAAATTACAAACTGGTAATTGTGTACAGGGCACGATTATTAGATAAGAGTTTTTGCATCGAAATACGTATGTTAATAGGTGTAATTATAGTCTCTGATATTCATTAATTAATTACCATTCGTGTGCATGATACTTTACATAGATTTTGTTTTCGAATAATTATATCGAATAAAAATTATTCGAATCGCTTTTAAATAGTCCTGTATATTTTTAATGTACCTACCATTATTATTCCTACTATTATGTATATTTATTCTCATATATTTTGGTTAGAAATATACTTAGTTCTTATATTAGAGAAACTAGCGTAAAACCGAATTTTATCTTCCCCACTTGTCTCTAGTATGTGTGTTAACTATCTCAAAACGTAAACTTAATCTAGTCTGTCTGTTTGTTTGCGAAAACAACTGATAGTGAGCCGAGACGCTACGTAGGCGGTTTGTTCAACAATTAATTATTATTTTAGACGTTATTTCTTAGGTTAGAAGTCAAAATATGTTGGTATTTCTTAGCTTTATATAATTTTTATTTGACCCATCTGTCAAATAAAAATGACATTTTTGGCTCTATAGTAATCTGTCTAGGAGTCAGAAGTCATGTTTCATGTATTAATTTGATAGGCAAGGGAATGGCTTTTAATACTTACTTGAACTGTGATATAATATTTAGTATCTTACACATATTTATAGCCTAAATCCTACTGCAAAATATCCATAGACTTTTTGACGATACATATTTTTGAAAACTAATCATACCCATAGACAGTTCACTCGTTACAAACATTCGTGTCCACAATAACGTGGTAAGTAAATATAATATTTCTTTTTTTGTTCGAATAAAAACAATAGTAATTTATTAAAACGTTTTAAGGGGAAGGGCTGAAACTAGGGCAGTTACCGTATACACGTCATATCATGATGTAATACTAAGTAATCAAGTGTTGTTGACAGCTCATAAATTATATTAGTTCATTGTACTTTATTAACTTAATTAACGGTAGAAATATAGCTTGGATATCCTTGACAAACTTAGATTATGAGAAGTGTAACGGTTTTTGTGATAGGTACTGTTTTAGACGACAATTCATGCCTTGCGCTGATGGCAGGATATTTTTTTAGTTTTTATCGGTTTGTATTATAGCCAAAACAAACGCTTAATTTCTTTATCTATGAAGGTCCGTACAAATCCTCATTGAAAAAAATAAGCTCCTCTTTGTACGATTATTACAAAACATACAAATAAAAACATGAAATAAAAATAATCCGGCATCGTTCATGCCTATTGAGCATTACCCCTCAATGAAATAATGTGAAGAATTATTAAAATATGGTGGCCATACCTACCCCTGTGATCAGTCATTGCGCAGGCGTGGCTATCGGTCTAATCGCCCCCGCCATAGACACGACGCCATCTTGGTTAACCATTTTTAAAAATTCCTTGTCCATTTGCAATGAGCGCTAGCGCATACAGCCTTGTTTGGCTTGATGGATCACTTGCATGAATTATTTAATACAATTTTAAATATTATTTCAATTTCTATGCTAATTTCTGTTGTGGGTTTATGTTGTTGAACTTCTTTTTTTAGTACTTGTGCATTTCTCATAATTACTGATGGTTTGTTGTTTAACCGTCGTTATAATTTCCCATAGTGACAGGTTCGATTGAGTTGTGGGTTGTACCAAAAATATAAGGAGTGTTGAGCTGGTGGAAATAGGGATTCGTCTAACACGCAGTTTAGCAATTAATTAAAGCAACGTCAAGCCCATTTTTCTACAACTCTAGCAGATTTAGATCTAGTAAAAGATCGCCTTCTGACGGTCGGCTTTCGAAAGGTTTAATTTCGTCGTTTTTCTCGCGTTATTTTTCACGATACGGTACGATAAAACCTGTATGTATGTATGTATGTGTAGAAATATGGAGCGTGCAACAGCGTATCAAGAGGCGGCATCGCCTTTTTGTCGGTTACCACGTTTTCACGAACAACAATAAGTACTTTTTATAATGTACCCTGTGAGGTCAGAAATGTGGACGTACAGAAATGACGATGTAACTGATACTGATCAAAATAAAAATAAAAACACTTGCAAGCTAAGTTGTAAATACTTTTTTTAATGACCATTTAAATGTAAGTAGGCTTAATATCAAATAAGCAGATCTGTAAAACTTCAAAGAGAACTCGATATAAAAATTAATATGACATGAACACGTGAAGCTAATTATTTTAATTTAAACGGTAATTAATTAAGTACAACACGTGTATCATGAGTATTTTTTTCGTTAACTAGATTATTAATTGGGCAAAGACGAAAAATACTATTTCGTTTAAAACATTAACATAAATAATATCAAACATTTATCTAACATGTGTACAATTTTAAGGGTTAAACTAAAGGTTAAGTGAATAATCAATTATACGGCTTTAACTGGATTATTGTTTACTAACAAGTTATAATTAGAGCCAGTTGTTATTAAACTTAATATAAATTATAAATAAATTACTTGTTTATACGTATTATTTCTAGAATGCTGATACATGTTTTTCTCGTTGCGGATAACATGAGCAAACATTTGAACTAAAATATTCGCGTCATGAACACTATTAAACTGATGTCTGTTGAGCGCCACAACGTGGTAACCAGAACAAAGATTGAAGGTCAAAAGTAAAAAAAAAATAACCCTCTCCAAGCTCGTTACAAAATCATATCGATTAACCAAAAACTTCTTACATTTCAGATGTGTCGGAAACACGAGATCGACAAAAAAAGGGGAAAAAACAAAAAAAACTTGAATACCACCGCGGCCAACCTGTTGTGTGCACGGAGACATTTGGTGAGCGCTCCATATTATTCTTTATCCTTTTCTGTTCCACATTTTTAAAGAAAAAACGTAAAAAACGATGAAAAAATGTAAATAATACGATCCTTTGAAAACGAGATACGAGTGGGCTCAAGATAGTGGCGCACCAAGAGAATTTTAGAATATTCGAATTCAAATTATGATGTACCGGATACGATCAATGGAAATTAATTTAAACTGCTTATTAGAACACGTATAGCGTGATAATTATACACACCCATAAAGCAATTTATCAATGAATTTATCATACTACATAAATTATGACCAGTTTCACCTTGCACTATCATTTAATCTCGCTATCTGCTAATTAAATGATAAAAGATAAAAACCAGTGGAAAATAAAGTCACTTTGTTTTAAGAATATTTTTTTGAACTCTGCCCTGAATTGGCGTGACACAATGCAAATGTTATAAGGACTAGGAACATAGGTATGCAGTTGAAACAGCTCAGAAGTTCATGAATAAAATGTATCATAATATTTCCGAGTAAACTATCGGAGAATAAAACCTTCTTTGTGGCGGCCTCAATAGGAACAAGTATATTATGAGTATAGGTATCGGTATGTCTCAGTCCTTACGACGTATCGGAACGGACAGGACCTCTCTAGTTGACTTTGAGTGCAGGTATCGTAGACTTTTTTATTTCTTACCTTTTTTCAAGTGCCCTCCGAAATAGTTTAAACCTATTTATTCGATTCGAAATTGGGGTTAGGATAAAAGTTAATTTGATCCAGCTCGTGAAGGGTTGAAGTTTTTTGGGATATTTATTACGAAGAATTAATATGTTTTTTGTCCTTTTTCTGAAGACAGTTGTTCTTTAATGTGGTACTTAATAATGTTTTGGATGTTTTAATATTTATTTACGACGTTTTTACGAGTGTCAGTCCCTTTTATAACAATTTTGTATGGGCTTACAAGAAACTTTGTTATATTAAATTCTTCTCGCATATCCCTTTCTTGCTTTATAAGGCTCATCTTGGAACAATTATATGAATCATTCTGTCTTTATGGCCATTAAAACGGTCACGACCCCGGATTCACGCGAATTCAAAATTGTGTGGCCATCTTTAAAAATTTGATCCAACCCTGTTTTACCGTGTCACTTGCAATTTTATAAACATTAACATTTCATAATAAAAATAAAATGCAGTTTCCTTGAAACCACCTCAATCATGGTTAATTTGATTACTTTTTGTCACTGCAAACGTACAGACAGACAATCACGACTTGTTGATATGTTTTAAATTATATAGTGCTGTTATAGTCGGGCTATTTTGCTATCCATTCATTGGTGGTCATCCTTTGTACTATAGGCCTTATATTTAATAGCTATAGAGTCTATTTTTGTTTGGATTTTATCCTGAACGATCAATGTTTCAAAGAAATATATGTGAACGTTCTACCTGCTGTGTCGAGATGCGAGGAAGGTAGTATGCAATAGTGATGCACTTTTATACCGTATTCAATTCATTCTGTTGATTAATATCTCTGTAAACTTCTGTATTGTCTATGCCGATACTTCCTGAGGTTCCTTTCCCTTTTGTCATAGAGCACGATAATCAGGAGTATTTATGTTTGAAAGAACAATAAAATCCTATGGTATATGGAAAGAGTGATAACAATAAGAAAAGGTATAAAAATTGATGACGCATAGCTTGTTTTTGTTATTATTTTTTTCCCATTCTTATTTCCATAATATTTCTCTACAATACTTGTTCAGAACTTTATAATTATTATTTAAATAGTATTGATTTAAATCGATTCTTCTTTAATCTCCGTTTAAGCGTTCTTAGCTCTATCTAACATAGACAGATGCTTGCACCTGCTACAAACCCGTTGGAATAGAGTAAAAAATATACTTTTTAATTTTAAAACAACTGTTTTTTTAAGTCCCGACCGTGGGACCTTGCTGTGTTTACAGTTTTCTGTTTATATTTCAACACTTGTGGCGACAAAATATTTAACAACTTTGTTTACTTATAAATAAGGCTCGGATATGGATATTTTGAGAAACCTCACGTGGTTTAAGTATGAGGATACGAAAACATGTTTTGGGTGAAAAAGTAAAAAATCTAGAATAGTTGAATAAAGTGTCTGGGCTTCGTTTTACTTAAGTAGAGAATTTGTTAGTTTAGTTAAACCAAAAATGGAGGCTGTTGTAATTAGGTTATTTATTTTATTGAGGTTTTTGCAGTGTAATCTTGCATAGTTTGTTTGGAATATTTTCAATAGATCTTTGTTATGTCCTATAAAGGGCCGGCTATTTTTTCAGACTAAACGCGACGTCGTGTATTTTTCTTAACTGACCCAAAATCTACCTGCAAGTAACGATGCACTATTAAGATATTATTAAACTGATAATTTTACCTATTATTACCGCCTAACTGCCTCTCTCATTTGTTTATCTACCTCTGCGGTCCCATTACCCGCATGTTTAAGATAAAAACATGTATTTGGAAACTTCCAAACTTCGTAAGGGAATTCATAATTAATGTTTTTTTAATTTAACTATAAAATGTTTCATTGGATGAGAATCATTCAGTTTCGATCGTAAGATCATAACCGGTTCATGGATCATCAGCCACGCCCGAGATCGCCATATTCAAACGAACGCTTAGAATATTTTTAAATTTTTCTCCAGCCAGATTAGAAACTAGTTTTATTTTTATTTTAAATTTTACTCAATCTATCGTTTGAGTTAATTGATTTTGAACCATTACGGATTTGTTTCGTGTAAATTTACGAGCGATGCTGTATACGCAAAAAATGATCAAAGGACAGGCCTAACAAAGACTTAGGTCATGCAGGTCGCGTCGGCCATTGCACGGCTGTAAAAAATAACGCAAAATCATCGCCCAGTGCAAAAACATGTATCAGTGACTCATATTTTTATACCTTTACGGAACGACTAATAAAGGAAATTTGTTGTCCAACGCTAACAAGTATGTCGGTCGTTTGAAATACAATGATTAGCTGTCATTTGTCAGTTTTCGTGTCTCGTGCGACGACCGACCATTGAATGTGACACAGAGGCCATTAACGTCCACTGAAAACTAAATAAATTGTGTAATTTGCACCTTTATGTAAATTACTTTAATACGTGTCTACCGAAATAGCTAAGACTTTTTTTATTAAATTTAGAAGTAGATAATAGATTTATAGGACATAGAGTCAGGAAAAACAGAATTAAGAACCGTTGTTTTTATAGAGGTGCATTTGATAGGTGACGTCATTGTCTATGCAAATAGTGCGGTGATCACAATAGCAGTTGGCAAAAAGTGTATCGAGCAAAAACTAGCGCCGTTAATATCGACTAGGATAAACAGTCACAAGTTGACCGTGCCAAGGTCACGGGGATTTTGAACTTGGAACAAAAAAATATTCCACATTTGAATATTGCATTCGGCTCGGCTGATTGATGGGATTTCTTTTCACGGCACGCGATTGATTCGCTTTGTTTTTTTTTCGGGTGTTGCCATTCACGCTGCATTCACATTTAAGAACTCCTTTAAAATTATATTCAATTGTTATTTATTCCTAAATCTTTTTTGTTGCAGGGCCGCACATTTAAATGCGGGTGTAACGACTCTTAAATTGTGAGTTATTTTTAAGGTTTGCTTATAACAAAAATGCATAAATTATCTGGCCACACGCCAGATTCCTTGTACGGTTGTGAGAAAAACAAGGCAATTTTAAAATTTGCTCTTTATATGAAGATGTGGAGAAAGAAATTCCACTTTATACGACGCCCCCGATATCCGTTATGCATATCGGCCTTATACGGGCCCTAGAAGAGTGTCGGTCGTCTCATTGTCTTTCTGTCCGTCATGAGTGAGTCACGCCATTGTTGGGTTACACAATAGATGTCTTTGTGCATTGTGCCCCGGGGGACCCTGATGTTACGTATTTTGTAATAATTAGTCGACTTCTATTTGACTCACAAATGATAATTACTCATGCGCCTACTTTCTAAATTTCATTAAAGATCTAGTTGCGCCAATAATTATTGATCGTCCGTGGTACAAGTTTTTGTGAAACGCAATATCTCACACGGCACGCGTTTAGGGGGTCACCCTTGCGTAGGGAAGGGCAAAAAATTCAGAGGGTTCGTCCAGCATAATAGATATGCGAAAACTCAATCGCGTTCGCTTCTAACAATAAAATCCAATGATCTAACTTGGTAAATCGGTCAAACGATTATGACCCCTATGCCGCCGAAAATATGGAGTACTTTTTTTATTCGATTATTCGATATCCCCTTTGGAATAGGCAACTTGTAGGCGGGAAAAGTGGTCGTTCGTTCAGATATGTCAAAACAAATTAGTGGTATACTTGTGCATGTAGGATCGAGCACTATTTTATCTCATTCGAATGTCGTAGGTGCGAAAAGGACGAAATCTACATGAATATTGAATACGATTTATCACCAGTTTTTCCCCTTTAGGCGTTTATCGATGTGTGGGCTATGAATAAGGAGTTTTGAGTTGTTTCTGTTTTATTTTTCTGAATTATCACGTTATTTGTTACAACACGGTAGAAGTGTGGAAAATGTTTTTATGATAATTGTTATGGCTCTGGTTTATTTTAAATACAATTCTAGACGATTAAGTTTACTTCCTAGTTAAAGGCCTACGCCTGAACTCATAGGTATTAAGAACTTGAGCGATCTTATTCCAAACGATTTTTTACTAATACTTCAGCACATCAAACACCACATTCAAAGTATACCCAAAAAGTAAATTATCCCTTAGAGCAGCACATTTGTTATAATTCCCACAAGAACAGTTATATAAATTGCTTCAAATCTTCAACTTAATGAAACTTCCACCACAAAGCATCGCGTCACGCACCCCTAAAAAACTCGACCAACGCAATCGGTATCGAATAATCGAATAAAACACGTAATAATCGTTATCGGACGCAATTACATCGATAAACGTTTGAAATTGTAAAAGCCTGATAATAATTACGCTGGCCGCGATAATTTGCCGCTTAAATCGAATAAATTTCACGTTACCGATCATGATCGGATAGCGGTATTTGTTTTACAAGAAGAGCACTCATGTGGTTTTATTTTTTCAACATCATTATCTGCCTAGCCTTTTCCAACTATGTTGGGGTCGGCTTTTAGTCTACAGTCTGCAGCTGAGTACCAGTGTTTTACAAGGAGCGACTGCTTATCTGACCTCCTGAACCCAGTTACCCAGGCAATCAAATACTCCTTGAAACGACTGTCAGACTTTCTGGTTTCTGACTACTCATAACTATTGCCAATAACAGCGAAATTATGGTTTTAGTTTTTACTATCGACTAATTCGAATAACCGAAAAAATATAATGAAATTGCTCACTACTCACTAGTTGTTCAAATAACGAATGATGAGCCGAGTGGGTGGCGACGTTCGTTGATGGGGTAAAAATTACCCCCGAGGGGTAAACACCCTATGTAGTGATGTGTGTTTATGTGTGAAGGAGGGTATGGTAATGGCGTATTTCCTGGCTGCCCCACACCACTCGTAGGCAATGTTAAATTTTGCATTGCACGCACTTTCAACCATTTCATTGGAAAGAAGAAAAAAAAAAAATTTTTTTGGTTGTTTTTCTAGCTTGATTGCAATTGTTTTAGTTCATTTAAAGCTACACAGTTCTAACTATGATTTAATAGGCATATTTTCTTTTTATAACCAGCAATAAAGATTATGACTTCACAGTTCAACAGCACATTGTACAGAAATATCATTCCGTAACATTTTTACGTTTTTATTGGCCGCCATAAAAGTAACGTATAACTTACAAAATGGCCGTTAAAATGCAACCATTAAACGCCTCCCTGAAATAACCCGAAAACGAGTGTTTGCATTTTAGCGGCCCGGGTGAATGCATTTCATAGTCACTGTACAAAAAAGTGTGTGATTAACTGCTTGTCAAATATAACATTTTGCAAGCACAAAAATGGTAAAAGTAATGTCCCCGATAAACTATCGCAACCCTAACGAAAATAAACGCACGAATCCATTAGAAAAACATATTCAAATGTAGCATGCAGCAGTAACACTAAAATGCGCGTTCACAAGTAATTACACTAATGTACGATGCCCCTGTAAACTGTTTTAGGGTTAACAGCGTCTGCGGCTAACGCAATAAAATTACTTTACCGACTCACTTGCCAAGTGTGCAAATAAAATTATTGTTTGCTTAAACTCTACAGCTACAACCATCAACCATTGTGATTCTTTACAAAACGCCAAGAATTCAATTTGAATTGCGAATGAACAAAAAAGAAAATACTCATAGATTTTTAATTTTAGAATGTAGAACGAGTAATTTATAATGCAAAATAAAATACTCATTTTAATCGCCTATAAAATTTAAATATGGAACGCGCGGGAAATGTCGCCGCCATAAACGCACGCATCCATGCATCGACTTTTGGCAAGGAACTACTTTTTACTAAACCGTTTCCGAGCACAATAAGGATCCATTCAAGGCAATAAACCCTATTCGGGCAATTATTTTCACAAAGTCACAACACTATCTATTCATTATGTCTGGTTTCTTGCGTTACACGTTTTGAATTATTTATTTGCGGTAATATCAATTCAGATGCGACAAAAGGCCTGTTAGTTGGTGCGGCTGTGTTGGCAGCACTGTCGTTCGACGCTCGACCAGATTGGCGAGAGCCATTCACAGTCGTCCGAACTAGTGATGTGAGTTAGTCGTAGCATTCCGTTATCCGCGTACAGAGGTCGCGGTACGCTGGTTATTGTGTACGCAACGGGCGTCAAACGCGTATTTATTGGACATTCGCAGCGCTGCGTCAGGCAAAGAAGATACGGAGTTAAACTGCCATCTGACACGCGAGCATTAAGTAGTTTGTATCAAGTTTCGCCGGATTCCGTTCGCTACTTGAGTTATACGTAGCTGTCGTGTGTAGGGGCACTTATGTGCGTCGCGTGGAGTTACAATTGAGCCGTTCATACATATTTAGTCGGCATTAATTTCGTCGAATCGGATTAAATGGCGATAAAACGTAACTTTCACGTACATTTTACGTAAACATTTACGTGGCGCGTGTGTTTTGTGCTTTTGCTTTGGATTTCATGTAATCGGTGAGCTGCATATTTTTAATTTATTTTTGTTTCCGTATTTAATACATAGGTATGTTACATATATTTTTATCAGACACCATACTACTTTTTTCCTTATTTTGATAAGCTAGTGTATTTTTTTTTTAACTTTTTAACTTAGTTGAATAAAATATTTCAATCGTACATTTTATTTAAAATAAGATAATAAACAAAGAACAATACTTATCTCAGTAACTAAATTACGTATCAACATAAATATGCAATCTCTCGCTTATCATTGAGATAAAATTTCTGTCTGATAACAAGTTTAAAATAATCAAAATAGAATATTGTGCTTACATAACAAACTGGGAAAAAGTATCTTGTAAAGAGTTATATCTTGAAAGATTGACAGAAACCTTCGTGGCTGTCATAATAATCTACTTTCTTATTTCTATCGATAAGTATATCTATAGGTATGTATATCTATTTATCTAGGAAACACGTGAATTCTATTTATCTACCAACACGAGATAGAGATATTTTTCATTTTGTCTTACTTTTTATCTATCTGAAATTAGTCACCCAGATGGACTAGGATTATTTATAGGATCAACGGTCAACGTCATAAGTAGCTGACCAAATCATAATTTTCAAAAGTGTTTCAATGCTAAACTTAAAAAAAATATCCGATGAGATATCGACGCCACAGTGCTAAGCAGCTTTGAAAAAGAATATTTCAGCCTCTTTTAATGCAGACTGTACCTACCTATAATAGTAAAAATATCTAGATATATTTTTGCCTACAAAAGTCACAGAAAAAAAAAACATAATACCTACAAAACAGTACATAAACTAAAGCCCCTTACACACAATCCGTGATAACATTACACGAACATTCATAAAGGTGTCTCCCAAATCCCTCTCATTTTGAGGATTCCCAGTTGAAATTAGTTCGCAAATCTCAGGCTTACCCACCCCAGTTACATGTAGATGAGACATAGGGATAAATAGCTTTCTTTGCCATATTGTTTAGGTTTTTTTTTATGGGACAACGCATTTTGTAGCTTTGTGCAGAGCTTTATGGTGGAACGGAACGTAATTCGTAAAAAAATTGACGAAAAAATGTTGGTGATGAGAAAGAAATGATTTTCAATGTTCACGTCGTACATATATTCAAAATGTAATTAAGCTTGAAAAACGTAAAAAAAGTCTGTAGTGTTTTCTAAGCAAAAAATCTTATGTACTTTGGTTTTTCAGACGTATTAAAATAATGATTAACCTTGCAAGATAACATTCAATTAGTAGAGATAACTTTGCCATAAATACTTATTCCATTTAATTCTTTTCCAATTTCTAGTGAAGTCACAGCCCCAAATTAGTACCCAAAAAACGTTTTTCAAATAACGAAAAACGGTTATTTAACAAAAACCATTGAATTTTGTAACGTTATTCTCTATTTTTGCGCTAATAGGCAAATATTAACAAGTCTGTCTTTCTAATTGTTTGCAGTATCAACATTTTGGTCGAAACAACGAATGTTTACATATTTTTAAGTGGAACAGTAGTTTTTAAGTGATTTTTGCATTAGTGGTTATTTTGTTACCTAAGACTTTTGTTGCTAAGTTAGTATTTGTATAACTAAGTATGTCAGAAAAGTCAATAGATCAACTATTGAAAAGAGCATGCAAGAATAGTATCTCTTTTAAAAACAGTTTTATTTTTGCAATCTTAATTGTGTCTTAATATATTTCACAATAATAAGAAATGATCGATTGCAGTGAAAGCTCTATGTAATAGGAAGTGTTAAAAATAATTAAGTAGATTATAATAATTAGGCTCGTCTATCTGTCAAATGAAGCACTATTATAAACCAGACACATTGAACAGCCATATTGAAAAAAAGCGAATAATTACTTAAAAGCGACTTATTAATCACAATAAATAAGAAAATACCGATACCATCTCCAAATCAGCTCCCAATTTTGAACGACCTGTCAATTTCACTAAAAACTTCCAGACAAAATGTCAACTTAAATTGGGTAGCCACCCTTTGTCAAACTAATTATAAAAGTAGGGTGCAGACAGTTCGTTATGGCTCATTAAAAATGAACTTTAAAGTACATGTGTATGTCGCCTTAGGGCCTATGCCATAATTTAATGTAGGCCTAGGCCCTTTAACGCTCTTTAAACAACTCTGCTTCAGTTTAACGCTTTAATTTATTTTATATCACGTAATTCGTAGGTAGTGCAAAAACATGGTTATATTTGTACTCCTTTCAATGTTTATTACGGGTATTATTTTTATTATCTGTTCCTAGGAACCTTAGGAATATTCATAGCCAGGAAATTATTCCTATTTGTTTAATCTTTGCAGGTGTTCATATGACCGTATCACTTACGGGCCACTGTATACAATTTACATATCTGGAAGCTACCATAGAATTAAATGGCGAATAAAGATTATTATTGCCTTTAAACCATCCTCCCTTAATTCAAAGTCACCCGACCAGTTCCCACGAAACTTCCTGGTTCTTTAGAATTAAAATCTAAACATTGTAACCTTCAAATAAGATGAATTTCTTATGCAAATGACCAACTTCCCACGGATGGCAACATTTGCATACCCAAAGGGTTGATAGTCCCTAAAAATTTTGCATAAAATATGCAAATCTCAAAATACCGCGAGTAATTATGCAAGATTTGACAGCTGCTGACTTTTTATTCGAATTATTTAAAGATGGCTACCGTATCAGGTGGGTAACCTTGGCACTTCGGATTTGGCGGCAAATTGTTACATTATGGGACCACATGGCGGTTTCTGAATTTAATTATAATGTTTTCTTACACATTAAATGTTAATAATACGAGACGGCATGAAAGAATTTATGGAGATTTTTAACGTATTTTTTGTGAATGCTAATTAATAGAATTAAGTAAGTAATAAATATTTTATTTCAGTACGAAGAACAAGATTGAAGTAAGAACAAAGAAGCGAAGGAGCCTAGAAGTTTTTCGCAGTTTCTGGAAGTTTCTTCGTACTGGTGATTACCACTAGCGAGGTATAGAGTTCCTACGTATTCTACCACTGTAGGAACTTCATACCGTGCTCTTGGGTTCGCCAATCTTCTCCAATTCTTCTCCAACACGCCCTTCAAGAAGACACAGCAAGAATTAAGCGGAAGAAATAATATCTGTATTATTTATTTTATAGTTTTTTCATTGTATGATATTTGGCATTTGTGTGTTTTAAAATATGTACCAAATATTATGTACCGAAGACTATGTATCCTCCTACATACATATTATGCAATGTACCTGAAAAACCTTCTGTAATTTTGTCTGTACTGTACTGTAGAGGATTGATGTGTTAATTGTTAGTACTTACATTGTAAGCCATTAGGATTTAACTAACTAACATACTTATGTATTATGATTCTTCAGCATGAATGTATCTTATAACCATGTTCTCCAAATATTATTATTGTAGTGGTTAGGTACTTTGTAAATCTTGTGTTTATCTTCTAGGAATTATTCTACTGATTAATTTTAATACTAGCTTACGAATCATGTGGGAACTATTATAAAAGGTAGCCTTCTATCTGAGAGACTCATAGGACCAGCAATTCTTGGGATAAGAACGTTTAACCAATTTAACTCTTCAACTTTATACCTTTATATTTATTTTTGTAATTATGGTATTAAATGGACACCTCACACAGTGTAGTACGTGATGGTCGTGATGTATATAATTTCAGTTTTCCTAAATGTTGACCAAATGAGATTGGTACAGGGAAATAAACATAAAATAACAATGATACATCTATTTGTGTACTACTTACAGGAAATATATGTTTATATGAGCAACTTATAACGGCTAACTGTGGTTCAGCTAGTAGAACTTAGTTAAGAACATACCTACATGATATTGACCACACCAGACCGATTGTCGGCTGTTTTTCGGCAAGGAGATCAGCCAGCTGTGCAGGACATGTTATCTATCGGCACGGATATTGAGCTCTCGGCGGAGGAGTGAGATCGCTTTGCGCACTGTACACATAAGGCAATAAACCAATAAATCGCTTCTGCGCAGGTGAAATTCAGGGCTCAATATCCCTGCCGATGATTTTAACAATGTTCCTTATCCTGTGTTAGTAAGTATTCTAAATACCAACCTATACATAATATGTGTATCACCACTACACACCCATCACCGAAGTGGACAGCTTACAGTAGCGATTCACATGTTATGCCATAACAGTTATAGTGTACAAGAATTGCGCAGACTCGGAAACACTCCCTCCCTATTCCTTCAGTCTCATAGGGAGGCATTCCGACACGACCGGAGAGAGATCAGGCGCAGGATCGCCATTTACGTGCTCTCCGATGCACGGGTGTCTCAATAACCACGGGTGACAGTAAAACAATCACAACCGATTTCGGTCCATGAATTGGACGCGTTCAATATGCGTCAATAAATACTTTTGCTTGAATAAATAACTTAAATTATGATGTTTTACATGGTTTTATTTATACCTATTACTTTTTCAGCTAATAACCTGCAAAGAACTGGTAGATGCAATGAGAAGAATCCTAAATAGCGTGGTTAACTGTACTCAGAGAAAATATTTATTAGACAATAGAAAATCAATTGTGACTCGGGCATATCTACGTTTCAACTTATATACGCTTCAGCATATATAAGTTAGGTAAAACTAGGTAAAACTCAAACATTATTAATTTACAGTTTCAATAGTTTCATGAAGAATTAATCTAAAATTCACGTTATTTTATATAAAGTAATAGCCTACCCACATTTTGCAAACAAATCAGTCACCCGACGGTTGGCGCTGTGGAAGGAACAAATATCTATTTTTTCAAGTAAATCGTGAATTTAATGAAAGTTTTAGTCTATTTTATACTGGACAAATACCTGATCGTTGTTAAGTGAGTCTAGAATATATCTTCGTATTTATAAAGTTCCCAATCCATCTGTGCGCGGACAATAATAGTGTGATTAACATTGTAACTTAGTTTATTTGGTGGTGAAGAAGCAGTAAACGTGAAAATCGAACAACAATCGGTAAGAGATTGATAATTTTATATTTTTCAACTGTAATAACCAGCCTTAGTTTTGAACAATTTAGTATCTAGAAGGTAAAGCAAACGACTACCTCAGTATTTTCCTCTCAAAATAATAAAAAATATTGTACTTATGCCGATTGTCGTTACGGCCAATGGTCTAATAGCCAGAGCCTCAACCAACACCTCATGAGGCTCTCGTTAGGCGGCTGGATCAAGGGACTGATTCAGAAGGCAGTACTCCTTGATACGGCGCGTACAGTACATTGTGAGGAAGTTTTTGTCTCTGGAACCCTAACCACCGGTACCTGTGACTGATGTCGGTAGCCACCTATTTTTTATATGTTTTTTATTTATAGACTAAATGTCTATGTATATGTATAAATGAGTAAACCGAAAACAATATTAACAGATCCCCATTCGATTCCAAAGGTTGATGACCAACGACCATATTGGCACAAAACATTTTCCCTAAAGGAAACGTACCACATTATTATCAATAACAATATTATTATTTTAGTTATTAAACTGTCAGTTGTCTGTTATCACTATATTTGCCAACTATTATCAGACTTGCAGCGAAATTATCGTAAATCAATGTAATTATAGATTTGGTGTTGATATTACACGAGTTGGAGTTATTTTGTGGAACGTACAAGTAAATATTTAACATAAATTAATAAAATAAAAGCTTGTAAAAATAGATAGTTTACAAAAAAAAAAATATCTTTGAAGGGATCCCTATTTAAGGTCTAGTGGAAATCGCTTTAAAACCACATAGGTAGGAACATACTTACATTTTTGTATCTACTATACGGCTATCTACTGTTCACAGCAGTTAGAGCTATTACTATCAAACTGACTATCTTTTGATGCACACTCGTTATTAGAGAACGGGTAGACCACAACACTTAATCCTTTCAATCTAAAGGTAATGAGTACCTGGACTTTAAATAAAAATCCTGAAATCGTTATTCAGTACAAATATTATGGTGAAAACGCCTTCTCTGTATACGAAGCGGCAAGGAACAGTCAGTAAGTATCGGACATTTCCTCAATTTTGAAAAGACAACACTATCTAACTCGTCTGCTCTCTCTCAAGTTCCACTCTTCAATAAAGCTGACAATATCTGACAGTGCTTTATATGTAGCCACTATGTATCTACCCAGACTTTTCTGGTCTCTGAATAACAAAGACCGTCGAAGAGAAATACTTAGATAGTATTTTGTTTATTCTAGCTATTATATTTTTCTTCATCCCTAAGTTATTATTGTCCACGACACGTTTAGAAAATACATACTTTTAAATTAGAAATCTTATCTACATTGGTAGTTGGCAGTTTGTTTATTACTCATTAAAAAGCTAAAAAATAATGCTGGAAAAATATCAGAGTTGTGAAAGATGGGATGACGATCGAAAGATGCATTAACCAAATTCTGTCGCAATGTGTAAACAGCATTAAAGATTTTAAGTATGTCTAGTTTTCGTCAAAAATCTGTTCACAGGTTCTTTCATTTACTTATCGCCCATTTTATTTCACATTTTTCACATCCCTTTCGACATCAGTACTTAGGTAGCGGTAGAAAATACTTAGCTTCAAAATACCTAAGTATGCTTTACTCTATGCATTCAACCCCCCGGACCTACCTACTAGTATCGACAAATGCTTCAATACTTAAGTTTTTCTAACGACTGCAGTAGGTACAATTAATAGGTAAGTTGAAAATGAATGAATACTGTAAATTAAGTATTTTGACTTGTCAAGATTTTAGCGGTCAATCTAATAAAAATAAACTACCAAACATTAACTAGGTATACCTACTATTCTAGGAAGGCTGCTATATAACCATAATTTATTCAATTAAAGAAAAAAGAACTCAGTTTCTGAACTACCTAGATTTTTAAATGCGATTAGACCATGATGACACTATCAAGTCTAGACGGATCAAACTATTTTTAATTTACTTTTTATTCATGAAACTAAAATAGAGAAGAGAAAAAATAAATATGGCTATCGACATCGAGAAATCTAAAGTTATTTTAATTCAATAAAACTAAGTTCTGTCTGAGTAATAAAAAGTTTTTTATCGAATAAAGATGTCTGATTCTTGAGAAATACGAAGTGTTGAATTATATTTATTTAGATATATCTAAACGTAAGAATATGCTCGCATGTTAATAAGTTTAATATCCATATGTAATTTTATCAATTACTTAGTTTTAAATCGGTAAACAAATTATTTAATTAATTGGGAATCTGGATAGTGAGAATAGATAGGTTAATGCAAAATAACCTATCTATTCTCACTATCCAGATTCCATGTGTCCATTTCGACCGCGCGGCCACCTCATAATTTTTGATGAAACTTTGCCAGGAATTAGTAGTAATTTGTTACTTTTCACTCCTCTTTTCCTGAATTTGTTACAAAAAAAACCAAGACGCTATGACAAAGAACAGTTGGCCGCTAGTACCGCCACTTGCCGTAGTCATCGCCCGTGATTACTCAGAAACTATACAATGTAGATAGACGAATGATACATCAAAAGAAAGGTCTTAATTTGTATAATTTGTTACAAAAATAAAAAAGGTCAAAAGGTAGATAAACAAAAATTTATGCAATGATAAGTTTTCAGGTTATAAGAAGGAAAGTATATCACCGTAGGTATCAAATTAATAGAGGCTAATGTGTATAGAAAATTAGTCTTTAATTTGTTACAGCGAAAAAAGACAAAAAAATACTAGAAAGTAGGTTCAATAATATGTTAGAGTCGATTTTAGTTGGCCGCGCGGACGGCAATATGCCTAAAATACAATTTCGTTTTTCTCGTTATTAAAAGTAGGTTTAAGCTTAATTAGAGTACTAATCGATGGGTAACGTAACCTAGTTTGAATAAATATAGCGAATTTAACTGCAGCATTCATATTTTAGGAGATATTTACAAAAACACAGTGGTATGAAACTGTATGAGAGTAGGGTGTCCATGCATTTTTACATATTCGAAATTTTCGTTATTCACGTCTTATTTTTTTAGGGAGAGTGCATACTTTATAAAAATCAAAGTCACAAATAAATTAAAATTTCTTTATTTACAATCAACAGAAAGGCAAACAAATCAAGTAATAAAAGACAACCAGTCCTTACGAACAGTTTATTTCTTTATACAAGTCATCATAAAATTGAAAAAAAAATAAACTTACCGCAGTCGATTTGGATCCCTCTGCAATACACTTTTTGGTGGTGAGTTCCAACATACCTATACACTTCAAAATTCAGCACAGGAATGATATTATTTGCAACAAAAAAATATCGTTTTTTAAACAGCTTGCGACAAATATTTTTAACAATAGATTGAAAACAAAAGAGATTATTTTTCTGCAATCGTTCCCATCATAAAACACCTGCGGAAAGTCAATGAAACTAATTTTTTATCAGTAAATGGGTGCTTTAAAGAATTAAGAACAATGGACATCAATATGACCGCAAAACGAACCGCATATTTGTTCAGAATACAAAATTAACAACATGCCTTTGTACTAATGTAATCATGGTACTCTACTAGTATGCACTCTCCCTAAAAAAATAAGACGTGAATAACGAAAATTTCGAATATGTAAAAATGCATGGACACCCTACTCTCATACAGTTTCATACCACTGTGTTTTTGTAAATATCTCCTAAAATATGAATGCTGCAGTTAAATTCGCTATATTTATTCAAACTAGGTTACGTTACCCATCGATTAGTACTCTAATTAAGCTTAAACCTACTTTTAATAACGAGAAAAACGAAATTGTATTTTAGGCATATTGCCGTCCGCGCGGCCAACTAAAATCGACTCTAACATATTATTGAACCTACTTTCTAGTATTTTTTTGTCTTTTTTCGCTGTAACAAATTAAAGACTAATTTTCTATACACATTAGCCTCTATTAATTTGATACCTACGGTGATATACTTTCCTTCTTATAACCTGAAAACTTATCATTGCATAAATTTTTGTTTATCTACCTTTTGACCTTTTTTATTTTTGTAACAAATTATACAAATTAAGACCTTTCTTTTGATGTATCATTCGTCTATCTACATTGTATAGTTTCTGAGTAATCACGGGCGATGACTACGGCAAGTGGCGGTACTAGCGGCCAACTGTTCTTTGTCATAGCGTCTTGGTTTTTTTTGTAACAAATTCAGGAAAAGAGGAGTGAAAAGTAACAAATTACTACTAATTCCTGGCAAAGTTTCATCAAAAATTATGAGGTGGCCGCGCGGTCGAAATGGACACGATTCCATGCATGAAAGATTATATTTTCCAAAAAGAATAATTTATATAATTTGAATATTTTATTTACCCCTGCTAACAAAACCTAGAATAGAGAATATTAGTAGAAATCTTTACATAAACTAGCCCATAGACAAAAACAAATTCCCCGTCTCGTAAAAAGGTTCTTAACAAAAAAAGTCTAAACCAAATAGTTTATACCTTTACTGCATGTTATCTTTACCCAAGAATTCACTTTTTCGAACAATCCCGTTTACGTTTACCGTGAAAGGTGGGTAAAAAGTATTTTTTTTTCATAATTTTACCGTTTTTTCCTATACATTGTTCTGTTAGTTATTGGTTTTCATCACGAAATGTATTTGAAGAATGTATGCGTACAATTATGTGTGAACGAGTATTGGTCAGGCTATGTTTCGTCATTACGAAGTATTTTTTCTTCGAAGAAATTACCTGTTAATTAAATGCTCGTCCGCCCACTGATGATTTTGTGGTGATTAGGTGATTATTTTTTACTTAATCATTCGTAGTTAAGACTAGGAATGCTACTAAATATGTCGTGGTACCAGAAATTTTTGAATTAGAAGAACATAAATGTATACCTAACTGTTACATATTTCATTAGTAAATTAATAGTAGAGTTCGATGACAATTCCTATTTTTCTTGGTGGAAAATGCTGCTTACTTCTAGTCTTTGTTAGAAAGTCAAAAGTGAAGAACTAATCACTTAAACATTTCTTAGTATTAGCCATGAGTCGGAATACCATACTATATTATAATAGCACGTCAGTAAGTTACTGGTATATTTATTTCCATATTATTTTGTAAGAAAACCACTTTAAAAATACTGCTACATTTAAAATGTTGTTAAAAATACTTGCCCACTTAAAAACCAGTAAAAATCCCCATAAAATCCTATACATATGTCTAAATTCCAAAGCGACTTTACTATCTAAATCGTGGTAATATCTTCGGATCAACATTAACTATTGTGTAGTTTCATTATCACTTCTACGGGACCCTAAATATACATGGTGACCAAAACTGGTCGGGTTCAACGGTCTCTACTCATTAGTTTTTGATCACACCCTCATAAACAACATAACATCATATGTCCCATGTAAACTACACACCATTTTCAACTTTATGCCGTCGAAAGAAAGGAGAATTTACAATGGCGTGCTTTCTGAAGATTTTTTTACCACTCCGTACACAACTGGTTTTCTACTTTTGGACGTTCGAAATGATAAAATTCCTCTTTTGAGCACCTATAGATTAGAAAATTCTCAACTATAAGTCAGAAATGTTTATAGGGCCGGCTCGGGGCCGGTTTTTTTTAGATAATTTCGTATGAATGTTAAAATAGTTAGTGTTTTAGTATTCTCATATCGTAAATGTTCGTGAAAGAATGTCGGCTCGCTTCCATTTGCATTGAATTGATTTCAAATTAAATATTCTACAGTGAAAACAATTGAGTTTGGCAATTTACGATACTCTTTTGTTTGTTAATCATCGCGTTTAGAGAAACGTTTTGCGGTGAGTCACGGCGTAACTGACAAATGGCTGTTAGAATATCAAATAAGATAGTTTTTGTAACATGTTTTTAACGTCTGGGTTGATAAAATATTCTTTACACATGAAATAGGCAGAATAATGCTTCATTTTGACACTATAGTATTATAGTTTTTTTTTATTATTTATCTCCAAAAGGTTTTCCATTTAATTTCCTATCTGTGTTAAGTCTTCGACTACCAACTTGCTCCATAGCGCTTCATGATGATTGCCCATACTTTTTATATGAATAGGAATTAATAAAATCCGCTGTATATGATTGTATACTACCGAATAGCTTAAGGAAGTGGCACAAAACAATAATATATTCGTCTAATCATCGGAATGCATGCATTACCTACGATGCATGACAAACAATCATGAGATGGACTGAGGAAAATATAAAGGATTATGCGCTATACAATATTTTAAACCTAGTGGTTAAAGCGAAAAGTTTAAAATACGAGAGTGCGGGTTCGAGTCTAGATCAGGCAAGAACCAATGAAACTTTTCAAACTACATGTTCCTAGGTAAACTGGCATGATGAGTATAAAATCATATGTAGGTAATTTAAATGTTACAAATATAAAGTTAGTCGATTTGCTAGATAGGTACTAACGGCTGTTCACAATACTCTATCTATCTGTTGATTTGCTTACTAGAGTTAGGAATTTGATATTACTCGTATGGGGCTAATATCATCAATTATGACTCTAGTAAACTACACATAGAACATGGTTAAAGACTGCACTACTGTCCCCGCGGTGACAGTCACGCTCCCATGTCCCAGAAGAACCTTTCTTTCAACCAGATAAACCGAAGCCTATTTCCTTTTTTTCAAATTTTATTTAAATCGGTTCAGCGGTTAAGCGCAACAAACAAACATAGTGACTTTCGCAATTGGAATACTGGTAAAGATTGGTTTTGCTATTACATTAGGTACCTACAAATGACCGACCAAAAATAAAACAACAACAGACCGACTAATCATTTATTGGCACTTCAATCCGACACTGTTAGTCACTTGTAAGAACGTTTCAAATGCATCATTCTCAAAAATTTGTTCTCGTAGTAAACTGGCACCTTCGATACTTTCCGTACACCGCCTTCCAAAGTTGCCGGGGCCTAGGGAACAGGGTTCAATGATTAAGTGCCGCCCACTCGCAATGCACGCAAGTGTACGTACTCCGCGTAGGAACTGTGTTGGCGTGACAGTATTGTGCACGGAACAAAGTCAGCTTGTTACTCAAATGTACATTCTGATGGGACCGATTTAATTATTCGACACAATGACTCGTTTAGATTGTAAGGCTACGAATGATAGAAAGTTAACTAAGTCATGAAATTCCGTAATTTAAGAGAGAATGACTTTAATAACATAGAACGAATACTCAATAACATCTACGACTAGAGGCGATGGCATAAAAAATTCAAACTTTGGTACAACATAGCGTGTGTACAACACTCGTATGTAATCAGTAAAACACTATATTTGTCTAGCAATTTAGCTGAGTTAGCACCAACACGCTACAAGTTAAAGTAATCACGCTAATGTACAGATAAAATTGAACCTTGTCTCCTAAACTATAGAACACTGATTCGGGTATTGCGAACGAACAGAAACCATTTCTTTGGCTGACTTCCTGCAGCAGGCGGGGATCATCTCGCACATGGGCTGGTGCACACAGTCGGGGATGGCGTCGCAGGGTATGCAGCCATCGCACGCGCGCGCCAGGCACCGCGGGATCATGATGCACGGCGGCTCGTGTCTGCATACCATCTTAGTCTTTGGCCGCACTTGAGTACCCGCCTCCTCCTTAGCTGTCAAAACTATGTAGTTCCTCGTACAAATAGGCACTTCAGCGCATTTAGGCTTATGCGGACAAGATGTGACGGCTCGGTTGCGAGCCTTTAGTTCCATCAAACACAGAGGTACCTTCTCACACATTGGTACATGCACACAAGAGTTCTGTAGCTTCGGATCATATTTAGGCTTGCGACAAGTTCTAACGACTTCACAAGGTGGATAGTGGTTGCATATACTTTGTACAAGTTTCTCTTTTTTCACTTTAGCTGGTTTTAATTCTATGATTGGTTCTGATTCCTTATTGCTATTATCCTCGGCAGGCGATTCAATGTATTGACAACTTTCATTGGCAGCCATGTGTGGTTTCTGTGTTTCAGTGTGTGACACCCAGTACTGACAACTTTCGTTAGCAGTGACAGGTTGCTTCTCAGCCTCAAAAGCAGACAGTTTATAGCGTTGACTGCTCTGATTTTTTGGGGTTGCAAATGGCGAAGGCCGGTACTGACAAATGTCATTTGTTTTGGTCTCAAATGGCTGCACACTGTATTGACCACTCTGATTTGTCATCATCTGCTGTTTCGGGATCTCAAATGGTGACACTCGGTAGGGCAATTTGTCATTTGTCGGAATCTGATCTTGTGGTGAGTTATATGATGGCATCCGATACTGACAACTATCATTTGCCATTTTTTGCTGTTTCGGGATCTCAAAAGTTGAGACTCGATACTGGCAACTCTCGTTGGTAGACATGTTCTGTTTCCGTACATTGCTTTCAAGTAGATATTGACAACTTTCGTCTGTAACCATCATTTGTTCTCTTAATTTTTCTGGAATTTGATACTGACAACTCTCGTTTAGCTTATCGTTCTCAAAGACATTTTCCTTCGAAGGAGGGAGATACTGGCAACTTTCATCCACAATTTGTCCTTGCTGCTTATCTATTGTTGGTAAACAATATTGAGCGCTTTTTTGCCTCTTGGAGACTTGCCCTTGCAGGAAACCAGACTTGATGCTGTTACCATTTGTAGCTACTGGGTACATATTCATAGTCGCTTCTTCTTTAGGAGGCGGCAGATTGAGACACCCGTTGATCAAAACGCACGGGGGGTTGTGAATGCATAGTATTTCACCTCTATACTTCTGTGTTAAGTTACCGGTAATTTCATCGTGTGGGACCTGGCAGGGTCGTGGTATATCAGCCATAGTCATAGAGCCTGTAGACTTTGGTACAACTGCAGCTGGAGGCGGCGCCGTACCGTTTGAATACTTTTTTGAATAACACTTACATGTTACTTTCACTTCTTCCTGTTTTTTGTTTGGTGGGGGAGCGGGTAGAGGTGCGGGTAGAGGAACAGTCACCGGTAAAATAGGAGATGGTGTAGTCTGAGTTTCATTAACAATTGCAGGAGGTCTTGCATGAAAAGAGGCACAACAGGAGCATGAATCTTGCTTGTATGGGGTCTGGCTTTGATAGGCTTGTGGAGGAGCACTCGCATATTGCGGGTTGTTATTTTTTTCACAAGTGGGTGCACAGCAATGGGTGACGATGGTAGTATTTGTATTTAAATCATTACATCTGCACGGCTTCCCCAGATTACCTTGGTATTTCATATTAATTTTATTGAAGAGATAGTCCCAAAAACCTGAGCATGTGCCCGGTAGATCACTACTACAATCAGAAGGTAATGGGGAACACCTTTTATAGGTCCCTTGATACTGACAAGGAGTTGTATATATATCATATGGAGAGTTTGAAAGTGATATCGAAGGGTACTGCTGCTGTATGTTACATTTTGGGTCTGATCCCTCATAACCTGGGGAATAATCATTGAGGAAAGTTTTGTTACGCTTAGACTTTTTTGTTTTAATGAATCTTCGAGTTCTGTCGTCCTCCGTGGATGATGTCAAACTGTTACTCATGTTAGAGTTGTCGTATCGGAAGGTTTCGCGAGGCGATAACGGTTCTCGGTCAATTTTTGTGTGTTGAAGCGCAGTCGGCCTGGAATGAATGTTTCCTTCAAAGGCATAAACAGGTTGGACGGCGTAGCATGGCTGTCTTATATTAGATTTCCTTATTTTGTGTTCACGGTTGACGCTGGCCTGACAACCGTTATCTATGTTTACGTTTTCAGCTTGGTTTTCCTTTATAATTGACATTTGTTTAACATTATTACTCGGTCGTCGGAACATGCTTGATAGACATGGCATTACTTTGTGTCGTATCAACGAGCGTTTAGACTTTATTGTTACTATTTGGTCCCCGCTGTCTAGAGTTTTATATTTTTTGTTTTTGTAGGATTTTCGTACTTTAATTTCGCCTACTGTTTCTTCGTATTGATTCAAAGAGGTTTCTTGTCTTTCCCACATTTCTGTAGAGGTGTCTTCCGACAGTACATAATCATTACTATTGCATCTCTGTAAGTGGTGATTTCGCTTTGGGTATTGTTTCTTCATATGGAATTTATGTTTACCCTTTTTGCCTGTGACAACAGGGCTCTGTATGCCTTCGAAATCGGAACTGTCTGAATGTAGCTCTAAGTTAGAATCGTAGGTCAGTAAGACATTGCTCGATACATTGCTCATTGTTTTTTTTCTTCATCACTTGCCAAGGCACTGACATTGCGAACCACTGTCTGTGCCTATGTTTAGGCAATGTTAATACTATGTACAGTCACATTTTTTTATAAATAATAATAATTTAAAATTTTATCAGTATTTGTCGAATTGAAGTCTTTTTATAGAACTTGTCATTATTATTTTTCTGTAGGTGTCTGTCATAAAGATTTTTGACTAAACTTCTTTTGACGAAAGAGGTTGATCACAGATGTTACATACTAAAACCTGAATAGCAATTATTATTCAGGTTTTTTGAAGAGGTCAGAACAAGACATCGTCAGACCTACATTCTACCCTATCAACAAAAAACAGCCAGATTTTAATCACATCACAGCAACACGGTACAAAACGTTCTCAAAAGGATTCCTGGCATTATTTCTACGGTAAAAAAGCGGGTATTTTTTGTAGGGACCAGGCCACAGGGGCTAAAACAAAGAGCACGATGTTGTATGGTATTAAATGGCGTATTAACGGAGGCGATACGTCATAGTTCATAGTTACGTTGCATGAACGGCTTGTTGTATAGTACGGGGAGCGTTTTGATACTTGTTAGAAGAGTAGGTATTTCTTAAGTATAAGTGGAAGAAGTACATTTAAAGAAAACTGAGTCAATTTAATATGAATCTGGGTAACAAAGATATTAATGAAAATGTAAAAAAAAATGTGTTATAATTTGATGTGTCGTAACTGTTTTAAGATATTTTATTTAAGTAATTTAAAAATATAAATAGTAAATTTATAAGGACAGTAACACATTTATCATTGCATTATACCGAATATGTTTATCTCAATTAGTAGATAGCGTAGGTACTTGATTGTATTTGATGAATAGAGGCAAAACATTGCCACAACAAAAATAGAGACCATTTATTCTTGTCCAGGATAATGACTGCATTACTGCATTATCAAATATTTTCCATCCATTGAAATATAAAAACAATATACATAACACACCTCATTATTACCATAAAAAGCTCAGAAAAAAACAATAATTCAATATATTCAATCAACAACCAAGATTGTTCATTCGCACTATCTGACGTCACTCTATGAAATAAAAATAGAGGAACTGAATAAAAAAATATATGGAGTTGAATGCCAGAGTTCGTATGTACGGTCAGCACTAAAAGTAGCTGAACAAATAAAAAATTTCTAACGTGTCTAACAAAGTAACCAGTCATATTTTTTAAACAACACAAACGCCAAAAAATTCTTAAGAACGTATTTTTTAAATCAAGTAGACCAATACTCTTGTAAGTGATCGACGAAACGGTGTTTAGCAGTTTTGAACATTTAAATTTGTTCAGGTAGTTTTTTATTCTGATGGTACCTTTATAATGAATCGAAAGGGTTAGCTTGGTTGCTAAGGTTGGTATAATAGGGGTGCGGCCCTACGTAATCATAGGTGATCTAGCGAGCGGCTGCCTCATTGTTTAATAGGCGATAGCAACCGGTTGCGGCAACCAAATTTGAATAAAATTGCTTTTGATGCCAGTTTGGGTGGAATTTTTGTATGGTATGAGAATTGGTTGTCTCTTGTAAGTTTCGTTCATAGTTTTTTGCTATTTTCAAAGTGTTAATAGAAACGCGACTTCTGGTCTAATACTTTATAATATATCAGTAACATTAGGAATTTCTTGATTCAGAAATGAATAGGTTGACTTATTAGCAAACGAATTTTGATTGATTTTAGCAATTTTGATTGAGAATGATTTCATTCGATTTTTAAGTTACTGTTAAACAGATTGGCCATGTCTTTTTTATACTAAGTATAAGAGTTTCTAAGTTAACTTTATATATAATATAGCTTGGTAAAGTTATTTACTATTCTTAAAGAATGATAATTAAATTATCTAAGGTACAACAAATGCACTAGATTCCCGAACACTACATTCAACAGTCGAGTAAATATTACTCAAAAATATTGAAGCAACCGTCGCACAACTATCGCTCGTTTCTTTTATTATAGTTTTCTTTTTGTTTTTCGGGACTAAATTAAAAATGTAACGGCTATTAAGTTTAGGGCAGTGAGATGAAACAATTATAATAACCCTCTGTATTGTGAGTTGCTTTGTTTTCAATCAAACTGAACAATACTCAGTACAAGAGAATAATAGAATTTATAATTTGTCCGTGAAATGGTTTTTGAAGTAAGACCGTGTAATATTAGACTTATTAGGTGGTTGATTATTTAAAAATAAAAGATTCATTCTGAGTGGAAGAAAAAATATTTGGTGCTGTTTTTTTTTGTAGATCAAGGCAAACTGAGACCTAGAAAAGCTTTGTTATACTCGACAAAATTACTCAAAATATACAGAAAAAATTATAAAATCACGGGATTTTTATCTGTCACTTTTTCCCAGTGACAGACTTTTTTCCCGGGCAAGCGCATCACTATTCGTCACTAACCCTTCACAACGTATAATAAGTTACAAACAAGTAAAACACGTGTTTATAAAAACAACATGTTATTATGACTAAACTACGCCAGATTTCGTACAATTTCAATTTGTTTTTATCATTCGCTCCCCCGCAACGAACTCCGTTGTTCCACCAAATAAATATTCTGACAGTCTATGGTTTTCTTTAAAAAACTTCCAGTATGTTAGATTTTGAATTTTAGTTATGAAGAAATAAGGTTGTTTTTATATGTTGTGTTACTGAGCTCAATTTTTTGACGTTTGCCGTTGTTTTTTTTTTAAGAACTTTGCCACTTTTCGATAGTATTAATTGATAGCAAATAGGTGGAATATCTAAGTACTAAAACTCTTTTTAGAGTATTATTTTAATATCTTAGAATGAATGTGTAAGGCCGGCTGTAAACGGACGGAGGATTTGCTCAAATTCAAATAATTTATTATTTATTTTAATTATAATAAAATACTTTACTCAGAATCAGAATTCAGAAAGACATTCTGGCAGAATACACAGGTATAATGCTAGTTAAGAAAGAGTTTAACAAAAACTCGCTCTTATTTTTTTGAAAATACTATTAATTCACAAAATGTCTCGAAACTAAAGATGTTTCTTCGTAAATTATGAAGCCATCATGTCACATGGCCGTATGTTGTCAGTAAAAAGGTTAATGTCTTCAATAAATTCATTTTATGAGCCTATCTGCTCTCAAAACGTTGTCGCTAACTTAGTAGGCATACAGGCATTTAATATAAAGAATTAAGCTAATATATTCATAGGCTATTAGTCAAGACACACCTCCGAAATGAAGTTGTCTTAATAACCTATTTGACGCCAAACTACCAACGATCAATCACCTAATATAAACTAGTTAAAAAAATTACGCCATTTTAAAACAGAAATTATAATAGCAAAATTATTCCGCATCTCAAATTACAATTTTAAAAATTGAAAAAAAAAAGAATATTTGAATACGCTTACTTCAAGATACGTTCGAAATTCAACCGATGGCACGTCAATCTTGAATTTAATTTGATTGGTTGAATCCCCACGAGTATAGCCGAGGATCCCCGAAACGGGGGAAATCATGGAAAATAAAAATTTTATTGCATCATACGTGTGTACCAATCTAAGTTGAGCTATGGGACCCTAGTGTTTGTATGGGGGTTGTATGTGGTTATTTGTGATGGTGGGGTCAGGTTATGTTGGTGGGTCGTGTAGGGGATGTGTGGGGTAACCAATCGTGAGTCGATGTTGCGATTGATTGGCAAAGGGCGATTTGGCAAAGCTCACCCCATGTGGGGGCGCCGCGATGTTTTTCGCCACATGTGGGAGGTACCGCAAGTTGTGTGTAGGTAAATATTATTATTGCATGTTAACTTGTTACAGCTTAGTTAGAATCGTGATGGATAAAAATTGTGACAGTGACAGTTTTTTTTCTGTAAACAACGACGAATTTAATAATGGTTGCTAGGTAGATATGCTTTAAAATATATCTACCTAGTTAAAAAACACCAGTCCATTTCTGTAGGTATTCATCTCTAAATGTAGTAAAAAAAATACGAAAATGACTCGGCAACAATCTAAAAATATTTTCTTGAATAGAAATTATCATAACAAGCCTATTTAGTTGAAAAAATATTAATAACTCATAAGATTAAATTAATTGTAACGTTTTAAATGTAGAAACTGTTATTGCTGTCTATTATTAGTGTTATTTTAATATTTTAACTATTAAACGAATCAGTGCGCCTTATTTAGTAAGCAGATTACCATAGATTTGTAAGTTAGATGTTCAAAGTTTTGTTTTTGTATTAATTAATTATTTTATTGCTGGCCTTTGTTGGTGCCGAGGTAAAAATGGAAAAAAACTTGACTAAAATTGTAATTGCGAAAGGTACGTCTGTAGTTTAAGATTCATCCATTGGTTTACGATTAGAGAGTGGTCATTATTTGTATGAAGCTAGTGTCAAAATGCATCAAAAATCGAAAAAGAATGGATTGATCAGTTATTAAAATCCGCAATTGGTGGAAGTTTTGAATCAATCTGGATTTTTGGTATAGTGACAGCCTAAACCTTGCCTTACCTAACTTAAAAAAAAACATATATGTCATTTGTCATAAGAACTTCAATTAATTCACCATAAAGACTTCTGCCAAAATGATCTATAAAAACATACATACTTAGCATACACTCCCACAAAGCCACTAAAAGAAACAATATTGTAAAATAAAATTAAAAAAAGAAAATCTTAACCCTAAACTAGCTGACCGATAAAAATGGAGTCGTAAATATAAATTTAATGTATTCACGGCAATAAAATAAGGGCATACCATTGACAAACGCCATGAGATCACAGCATTCACCATGACGCTACCGTTACGCTATAAAACCTTATTTGACCATAAAACGTAGAAAACCTATTAGGTTTTCGATTGTGATTTCCTATAAACACCTGTTTTATTGGATTTTTATTGTATCCGCTGGGTTAGAAAGTTTAATGTCTGTCAAACTATTATTTTTGGGGGTAAAGATTGTCATTAAGAACAGAGAATTATGAAAAAAAAAAACATTTACCAATTTTTTAAAAATCATTTAACCTATTGGAAACTTATATTAAATATATATATTTAGATATAATACCAAAACATAGGAATAAAATTTATGTAGGTTCAGTAAAAATATGGACCGCATTTCCTTTATTATTATAATTTTGTCTTTTTAAAATTATCTCTTTGTAATCCGCTCACTTCTTCAAGATTCTCGTGGGACCAAAATTCAAGAAGCCCAAAAATTTTACATTTGAAAAAAAAAAAACGCAAATACACTGTCGATTAAATTTATTGTGTCAACCGCTACCTGAATTTATCTGTTGGAAAAATTTGCATAACCCTTTAAGGTAACAAGTAGTTTGTAATACGTAGAATGTCGAGGTGCATTCCAAGAATGTGTTGTGGATAAAATTGAATTTTAAATTTAAATGTGTATGCTGTATATTTGCATAAATATACCAGTAATCAATCGGTTCTCGATTCAGAACTTGTATTGTGTTACATTTCTCACGTTAGTACTGGCGTGGCGTATGCTAATTGTGTGACTGTGAAGATATTTTGAATTTAGAATTACAATTTCCCGCAAAGTGTTGAGAAGACATATTGATTTTAATTTATTTTTATTTATACTAAGTTTTTACATAGACGGGATAAATAAATAATAATGCCAATTAATAATTTAATTATTATACTTAAATTGCTAAGTTATGTCAAACATATACAAAGAAAATCAATTCAAAGAACATTAACAAACCAGAATGATAATTATTATTTTTAATTTCAATCTCAACTCCATTGACCATAGACAAACGCGTTTGACATTAAAAAACCCACACAAAGACAAGTTTTGTTTCTATAAATAATTATTTATAGCCGTGCTAAAATAAATTCGTTATTTTTATAACTGGTATACAATTAATAAATCATATCAGCCATATTTAAAAGGCACTGGCATTAATGGACAAAAAATATTGAATTCCATTCGTCTAAATCACAGTGTTGTCAGTTAGAAATACCGTTTTAACTGGCAATAATTACTTCCTATCTTTTGATTGAATATTTTGAGAAAATTCATGGCTGCTCGTGGATAGATCTATTATAGGGTCGATCCGTGGATAGGAGTTCTCCTGTATTCTGAAAGTCTCATCTTTGGCAGTTGTAAAATAAGTAGAGTAAGGGTAAAGGTAGGAAGATGATTACTCTCTCAGTAATTTGAAAAGTATATTTTTTCTGGAATCATAGACAGGTGAGCTAGTTATTTTAGTGGAACAAAAAATATTGGAACATGCGTAGCCATGTGGCATTTTTGCTTGATCATCATGAGAAGTTTATTAATAAAGTATTCATAAATAATAATTTTATGATTTCTTGGGCATAATTAAGTATAGTGAGATTTTTTAAGTTTCTTATTGGATTCCAGTTGTCAGGTTAATAATAAAAAAAAAAATAGTTTAGTGAAAGACACCTCGAGGAAAAAAAGTGCATTTTTCAAGCAAGAGTAACACAACCAAAAAAGATTTCACCCAATTATTTCATTGCTTAACGTAAAGAAATAATATTTTTTGTAAATTACACATTGTCTAACAACACAGAATCTCTACCCGCCATTTTTTTTTAACCCTATGGCACAAACCAGGACTATAGAGGTCTGAAATCAGCAACCCGTATTGAGCAAGCGTGGTGATTAACGCTCAATCCTTCTCCGTGTGAGAGGAGGCCTGTTCCCAGCAGTTGGACAATAAAAAGGCAAATAATGATGATGACAATTTTAACAAACGAGTTCAAATTATTTTCACAAAGAAAGGTTTTTAAATAAGCCTACATTCAAAGTATAAGCTTTCCAATAACAATAAATTGTTTTAAAAAAAATATGCTGGTTCGTATAAATAAATTGAATGTTCTAAACATGAGGTTTCTTCTTCGGTTGTTGTAAATCTCGTCAAGGTATAGGGACAGGTCATAATGGTAGCGATTCTTACCAGTCGAGTTTAACGTTTTTCTTTTAGAAAATTCAGTAAAGTAACTTAAGTGTAGTACCTATAATAAGTACCTATACTCTATCCACGGAAGCAAGAGCTAAAAGGTAAACAAAGAATGACACTTGTTCAAAATGGCGGTATAACCTGACCGATGACAAAATCACAGATACTGCGAACATTTTACACAAAAATGTGACGTTTTGTCATCGGTCGGGTTATATAGATATAATTGCAAAATTGCACTTCTGTCTTCTTCCATGTTCTAATAAGAATATGCGAAACATTTGTTTGTCTGTTTATTTGTACCCTAAAGACCCCGAAACTACAGAACCGATTATAAAACTTCTTACACTGTTAGAAAGCCACACTCTTTCCGAGTTCCGAGTAACATATTTGTTTTTTTCGACATCCATCTTCTTCTTACTTAAGTTAAGTCTAAACTAAAGTATTACAAGTACTTTATACTCGGTCACTATAGCTTAGGTATTCAAAACTGAATCTATTCATTTTACTTACTCAGTTAAAAACCGCTTCCCGCTCATCAACCCGTTCACAGCCGCACCGGTCTCAAATACCAATAATTTTAATCTCAATGTTCACTAAATTCGAAAAAGTTGATGGCCAGAGAAACTAGCTAGAACCGGTCCAAACCGGTCATCCGGTATTGTAATAGCTTACACATTTATACGGCGGAGTAATAGATGGTAATCAGGCCTGTCTTAGCGTCATTACAGGGATTTAATGAAGCACGTTACAGATTTAGTAAAATGCTTGTAATTTTGTATTTACATAATTTTATGGGTGTTACATGTGTTTTTGAAAGCACTACATGTGTTTTGGTATGTTATAAATTGTTTTATATGTAATGTTCCTTTTAAAGTGTATAAGCAATCAATAGCAGGTATATTATTAGGTACACTTCTAAAAAAAATCTTCAATCTATTTCTAATCCATGTTTCGTATTTAATTACATACATATAATTCTTTTAAAAACTGCTTTCATCAAACGACAGTCTAATTTATGTCTATGCTTACCAAATTGCTTCTCAACAAAATTGCTAACAATAAATCCGTTACATAGTATGAAAAAAAGAACAAATCAAATTATTTCCAACACTTTATAAACCAGAAAAAAATAAGCACGAAGAAATTAATCAAATAGCCGTCGAAAACGTTATCCCATTGCAGATGTATTAAAGTTAAACAATTATTACAATGCACATTCGCTAATATGCAAATTGCATATTATGTGCAACACAAAACACTCTTTAAACATAATGACATACCAATAAAAATCCCGGAAAAAAGAGCAGATGTGCTTGAAACAATAAAAAAAAAGAAATAAAAAACTTTTTTCTAATTTTTTTCTTATAATGACAATAATTTTTTTTTGTTTTCTGAAAAAAACCTAACCCTGTGCTACCATTTTTTCTTAATATTTTAAGAGTATCTAGAAAAAATCGTGGGGTCATATTAACAAACGCGTATGCAAATAAGGCCCGGAGAATTCGTGCACGAAATATGGTATTAAAAACAACTGCATTGGAAGGGTTAAAACTTAGGGGTCCCTATGGATGCGGTATGCGGATGAGTTTTTTTGCCTTTTGAGCAAAAAAATGTACTGGTTTTAACAACGTAATAATAGTTGTGCCATTGTATTATTATTTACGAAATTAAGTGTACTTATTATTGAATTAAAACTGTTGTTAGACTGAATATGCTATTCGAATAATTAGAAAAACCTAGCTTTATGTCCCCACAGCCGTTTTTTTCACGGTTTCACCCGCTTTCCAAGCTAACTACAGACTGTACCGGGATAAAACCCTATAAAAAGCAAAAAATAACTTTTAACACTACGTAAACTAAATTTTTTCGTGTCGGGGGACCGCTCTAATTCATAACTTTAGATACGTGTTTTTTTTTAACGAATGTTGTAATTAGGTAGGTATCATTTGATTTATGTAAGTATTTATGAAGGTAAAAAGCGGTCCCCCGACACGTCAAAATTTAGTTTACGTAGTGTTAAAAGTTATTTTTTGCTTTTTATAGGGTTTAGCGTTTTTAACCTTTTGTCAAAATTATTGCGTACTTTTTTGGGTCGGGGGTTTTTTTAAATTTATAATTTAATTTTATTTCATGCTTTTTAAAGGAGCTCCTTAATTTTTCCTTCTTTCATTTAATTTATTTTATCTTAAGATGGGGTCGCTATATGCGATCTCGGCCAAAGGAAGCTGTTTAACAATCCTCATGACAAACTGGCTCTGGGAGAATTGCACAGATTGAGAAACATTTGGACATTCTAGATTTTCAGCAAAAATATAAATCGGTTTATCCGTTTCATTCCGGCATTCCAGGGTTTCATCCGCCACATCCCATTTCCAGCATTAGGTTCTCGTCAATCAGAAACATGAAGAGAACTCGTCAAGACAAATTAAACGAGCCCAAACTCGATGGGTTTACTAAAAGGCAGTTCAGGGTTACGTCTCCTACCTTCGTGCCCTAACAGCAGACCAGCTCAGCGGTTCCAAAAGACATTAGTTTTTCAAATTTAAGATCCCACATATACTTGCAAGTAAACTGAGCGTGTAACATTCCTATGACATCTAGCAAACGAGCTGATGACCTTGAAGACCTGAACCTATTTCCACCAAACATAGCTAAGAACACTCCCGACTGACATACCTTTTAAACAAAAAAAACCGCATTACAATCGGATCATCCGTTTGGGAGCTACGATGCCACATACACACACACACACACACACACACACACACACAGACATGTCAAACTTATAACACCCCGTCGTTTTTGCGTCGGGGGTTAAAAATAGCCTATGTCACTCAAGAAGAGATTCCCAATAATTAAGGATTTTTTCAAATCAGTTTAGTAATTTCGGAGCCTTTAAGGTACAAACAACGATTAAAAAGTTTCTCATTTATTATATTATTTATTTATTTTGCAATAATGTATATAAATATGCATCCTTATTACTAAAAGTAAAGATATCTGAACATTTGTGCATTACCCTTTCACCCTTACCTATCTCACTATATTTCCACTCTCGCACTCAGGATAAAAGACTAGGTACCTACGTATGGTTACACACATCACAAATCCACTATGGGGTAAGCAGACATCAAAGATCAGTGCATAATCATGCACTCACTGGCTCGGAGTAAGGGGAAACTAGAGTTTAATGAAAAAAGGTTATAATTTTTCCATATCTTTATGTAGTGTGTCATAGGTTCAGCACTGGAAATAAAGATGCTATACTTATAATATTGTAGATGCGAGTAGTCTGTCTGTCGCACTTTGATGGCAAAACTACTGAACAGATTTATATAGGATTTGGTACATAGGTCAAGCAATACTCAGTAGTTTTATTGCTTTCCACAGCTAGAGCATGAAAATGACATATTATCCAGGTGCCGGAAGAAGCTTCCTGAGTTAAACCGCGACGAACTAATACATACCTATAAGTATTTTGATTCCTAGTAGATAGGACAACATAAGATTCCTATAAGAGAAATAAGCAATAAGCCGACTTGCGAGCGAATTTAGTGACAACTGTTTGATTTTCGCAGCCACCTTTCGCAAATCATGCAAACTCTTTAAAAAACTACTCATCACAGATACCAGGATATGCATTAATTTCTATTGGTCATCACTGAAGCCCTTGACCTTAGGGTAACATCACTAAATTCACTTATTTCTTGAGTTGACTCAATGACGGATCTGAGTAACATTTCATCAAAATGATTCACTGTTCATCGTAACTCTTTAATTTGTTTCTAAAAACAGCAAACGGAACTTAAAGTTACGATATGAGGAAAATGGTTTATATTAGACTAAGTTTTGCCTGTCGTTTCGACCGCATCTCTTATAAAAAAAAAATACCTACTTGTACTCAGTTAGAGTACTTATAAGACTTCTTCTAGTAATCGGGCTTTCTACCTACCTCTGAAAATGTTTTTTCTAATCGTAATAGGTAGTAGTTTCTGAGATAAGTATGTTCAAATCAACTGAGCTTCATGATTTTAGTAAAAACTATCCGTTTTACGCCGGACTTACGTGGAAACTGCGCCGGGGTTAAATATAGCTTATGTAACTTGGGAAGAATGTAGCTTTCCAACAGTGTCAATTTTTCAAACCAGTTCAGTAGTTTCGAAGAATTCAGGGTGCAAACAAACAGACAAAAAATGTGTTTCTTCTTTATTATATTAGTATAGATAGTATAGATTTCTTTAATGGGTTAAGGCTGAATTTCTTACTGTTACTGAATCAAGGTGCGTCGCGGATATGGGTGGGTAAAGTAAAAGTTAGTAAGTATTTCTCATGATTATCAAGTATGATGGTATTTTACCCAGTTATTTAAATAAATATAAATAGGTATGTGTCATGAGGAAAAGTGATACTGTAGCGTTGAATCATGAAATAAGCATGTGCAGCATGAATGCACTTTTCAATAATAACATTACAATGATACGTACCTATTTCAGACCAAAGTACTTATGACATGGCGGCTGTCTCTAACTGTGAATTTCTGTAACCTATTCAATTGTTTAGCGATTTGAGATTGTCTATACCTAACTACTAATATAACGAAGAGGCAACTTTTAGATTTTTTGTACCCTAAAGGGTCTGTACATATCCCCGAGTAACTATGTTACTTATAGGCTATATTTTATCGCGGTAAGGGAAGAAGCTTTCGAAAACCACTCATCATGCTCCGAGCATGATGAGAGCCTTTTCCCAACTATGTTGAGGTCGGCTTCCAATCTAATCGGATTCAGCTGTGTGCCAGAGATTTACCAGTTACCCGGGCAACCCAATACCCCTTGGTTAGACTGGTGTCAGACTTACTGACTTCTGACTACCCGTAACGACGGCCAAGGATTTTTGTTTTCCGAAAACAACTAGTGGGCAATTTATATGAAGCTTATGTCAAAATTCAATTTCTAATCTCAAGTAAATAGATAGATAGGTTTTATAAATCCACGGCAAACAGATTATCCAGCTGCGATTTGTATTTGAACAATTGCAAGTTTTTGTAGTTTTTAAATTTTGTTAACAATTAACTTGATTCTCAAAGCTTTTGTTTTTTGAAATCTGATCAGATAACATGTGCAAAAAATATTTAATTATGAGAAACAAATAATACCTACTTAGACCATATTTTGTCAGAACAAAGTATAGAGAGAGATCAGAGATATGATTTTATTCGTATTTCAGAAAATCATAACTAAGTACTAGTATTTTATTTTTTCAGCTTAAAACGGCTGACTGAAATTAAATTCTTACGTCTTATTAGCCTAGAAAATGGTAAGAGCACTTTCATAGTATTATAATATGATGTACATTTTCATAATATTATATATAATATCAGGGTATTTTCACACACAGCTCGAAAAATTCCAGCAACTGCTATGACAACTTTATGATTGATGCATACAAGTAATGTAAGGTATTTCCAATAAGCTAGTTTACAATTATTAATTTAATGCCCTAATCAGAAATAAAACGGTAGTAAACGGTAAGCTAATGAAAATATCTGCCATGATTATTTTTTAAATTTAAAACCTACTATACTCTATCAAAAAATAATAAACATGTCATCATCACATATTTTTCGTTTCCAATGTTCTTATAGACAGAATATACGCAAAGAAAACTTTAAACATTTTTTTTTAAGTATTTTGAATCAAAAACAGACTTCTAGACAATAAGTCAGAAATCTTTGTCTCACACAACTAGATCCAATTACACCCTTTCGTTAGAGTCGGTTAACAGCCCGCATCAATGAAACGGCCCTAAAGCTTAGGGCACACTGTGTGACTATTGTTTTAAATATTTTTCGACTCGCTAAGAACAATAGGCTGATTGTTCAGGCGCCCCGTGTAGTTTTAAACCAAGGAGTCTTTTATGCAAATCAATTTTTAAAATTCGAATTATTATTTTTTTCTTTTTTTTGCTTTTTATTCATGCGGGCGATGCACGTGTGCCTTTCGAATGCGTGATGTGTTTTTTAACGGATTTGGTTCTTGATTGTCGTATGTTCGAAATTTGAAAATTATTTAAATGATGTTTGGATTTTTTAATGGGATTTTAGTGAATGAATGAGAAAAAGGACTTTTTGAAGATTTTTTTTCTTATAAGATATTGGATAAATTGAATTCTTGCATTTTATTATTTTTGCGATTTTTAATGCAAAACGTCAAATACCGAGAGCCTTTTTTTTAATGTTGTGTTATTGTAAAGTGATAAATAATATAATAGATACCTACTTAAGTGTGATTAAGTGAACGGAAATTGCAAACTTAACAAAAATAGTTTTGAAGGTTCGAAAACTAATTTCGTTATTACAAAATAAGGTTTTCTCATTATCTAAAAAAAATATGACCTGCATACATATCAAGATCAAGCAAGAACCCAGCAAAAAATACTAAGAATAAAAAAAAAGACACTGTTTCCGCCCGGGATCGAACCGGGGGCCTTGTGCGTGTGAAGCACACGTGATAACCGCTACACTACGGAAACTTGAAATCAGTGGGCGAAATACAAGTCCAATTGCTGAAATATACACTTACATACATTGAACACTGATAAATTGATAAGAACATCGTAAATTATAAATAAGTGGGTTGTAAATAACTATGTTTATTATTAGTATCATATCTCTAACGCAATAGGGGGCATCTTGTATTGATGTCATGAAATATTGGCTATTTATAAACAGTTTCTAAAGCACCGAGGATCGTATGATCAATTTTATTGTTAAGAAAATGAGAACAAGTGTCACGAATTATCAAGTTATTATGAACAGCTAGTAATCGGTGTCTTTGAGGACCAGACTTATTATCTAACAAAACTTATATAAGTATGTAGCTAGGTATTAGCTAGACGTAGGCAACTGAAATAAGGTTCAGTAGTTTGGTGTGACACTGACAGACTGACAAACAGTCAGACAGGCTTTTTTTGTATTTATAATATCTGTATGGAGGAAGGGATTCCTTTTTGGAAACTAAATTGTCTAGATACTATACATCCAGTTAACTTTATACTAACCAAGATGCGGACGTGCCATGTCGCACGTTTTTGATAGCGGCAGTTAAAATTCGTTAGTAGGTATATTATCCTTATTGTAAATAGGTACGAATTTAAAATTAAATATGTACATACCTACCTGTGGGAACTGAATATTCAAATTATTTTTAACATTATACCTAGGTAGTAAGTACCTAATTAATCATTAATTTTGCTGATTGCATTGTGAAATACTGAATAAAAAACTAAGTTCATCATAACACTATGTGCTTATATGAAAATTGACTGTCTATGTATGATGTTTATATTCCCGGTAGATAACTTCTTAATCGTTGTAACATTGTCTTTTCAAGACTACACCGCACAGGAACTATAATTTCGTCTTTAACTTGAAAACACTAGCAGACGAAATTATTCTAGCCACGAGTAAATACATATATAGGTACATAAACCACTAGACCTTCCATTAGTTACCTATAAAAACGTTCAAACTATATATTTAGTATTTTATGACATGTGTCGACAAACTGTCATACGGTACTTCTTTAGTAGGGTGAGAGGAAAATTGTTCTGCCCACCTGTTATCATCCTTTAGTTTATTTTTTCTTGCTTAAAATAAAAAGTATTAAATGGAGTAAAAGTTTTTTTCTACACTTAGTAGGAAAACTTTATAGATAATAGAATGTCAATCCGTATCATGGTAAAACCATTTTGAGCCAAAACATCAGTATTATTAGTATAAAAGTATCATCTCAAGTTTTAGAGCACATCCATTCATCACGGCTCTTGAGTTGTCCGTCTTCGGACGCAAGCCTCCTCCAAATCTTTGCACTTCTCTCTACACATTGCCACTTTCATCCAATTTCTCTATTTAACCATAAAAGTAGGTACAAATCTATATAAAATTCAATAAACACGAACAGAACCAACCAAGTCTCCCTACCCCACTCCGATCACCGATCTTAACATCCGCAACTTTATAGCATTTGACGCTTTCTTCACACAACCGGCGCCTCATACTATGTGCTATGAATTTAAACTATTATTTAGTACAACATGAACCGCCTTTAATACCATTACGAAGCACGCAAGGCGAAACGAGTGTAAATAAAATATAAATGGGACGGCCGACAACTTGTACAATTACCTGACTTCAATCGAGATAGTCTAAAATGTCGGAGAGTTTATGGGTGTTGGGCTTAGACTATTGATCCTACTGGAGACGATAGGAGTGCTCTATCGACGGCTGTAATGGATCATCTTTGGCAGTCCTTTGAAGCCAAAAAGTCTGAAAACCAGTCTTACCACGGCCAACCAAGGGGTATTGGGTGGCCTGGGTAACTGAATTTAGGAGGTCAGATAGGCAGTTGCGGTTGGACTGGAGCCGATTCCAACATAATTGGGGCAAGGGCTAGGGAGATGATGGAGACGACAAAAATCTGCCAATTTAAGCGCTGGGAGCGAGGCGACGAAACAAATTATGACAGCTCACTCATTAATTTTTGACCACATTAAAATTGCCAAACGAAATATATTTGACGCACATAATCAAATGAACGATAAATCTGCTGTCTTACTTTGGCAGACTGGGTCTTCACCAGGCACGACAATTTCGTGTCCAGTTGTTTAAATTATCTCAGATGTTGACACGACCAGTGGTGTACTGACGCCTTGGCAAACGTGTTCTGAATCTTAAAGTATGTAAAAACATATATTTTTTAAAAGAAGAGTAAAATATCTTGATAGTTCGACCACACTGAATACGGATGTGTAGATGAAGGCTTGTATGACCTTGTTTGTAGGAAGACTGATAGCCTACTTTGGTATATAACTGTCAGGGTACCGAGTAGCTGGACTTTGCAATTACATAAACGTACCTAGAGAAGCATTTTATGAATATGCACATAAGTTTAAATTTTCCTGTACTAAAATATTTTCTCAGTCAGCACTGGCATAAAGCTAGGTTCAAAATAAACTAGCTGTTCTTCTTGTTTAAAAGAACCCTATGCCCTTGGCTCTAGAAACTGTTAACAGATTTTTTTTTAAATCGGCCGGTAGTAGCCGGTATGATGGACATACAAAAATACAGAGCTACTTATGCATTTTTAATATTATTCATTCTTCAAGCAAACAATAAAAATACAAAGTCTACTGAAAACTAAACAGAATGTTATACAGTACATATTTTTTACATCGACAATCGATCCTAGAATAGACACCACCACAACGCAGCTTGTGTCTTGCAATTATTCGATACCTATAATAAATCGTTTTCCCAATCGTCTCGCCCGATTGGTCAGACGGCCATCAAAATACTGAGGCATAGAGTAAGTTATATTCATGTCAGATTAATAGCCATGATAAGAATAGATATTACTTTTTAAAAGGCCATAAAAGTAAGTACAATAGTGCCTATATTTTTTTTCAAACGGGCATACACGAGCCGTGCATACCAAAACTTTTGTGAAAACTAAAATATTAAAGACACATGATGATATACCTATTACTTACCAAGGGGTTGTCGGGTTGAGGAGGTCAGATAGGCAGTCGCTCCTTGTAAAACAGTAGTACTCAGCTTCATCTGGTTAGACTGGAAGCCGACCCAACATAGTTGGGAAAAGGCTAGTAAGATGGATGATGTAGAAGCGGTACCTATTATTAAAATTCATCAGTAAATTCCCCACCTTGATAGGTTGTCCTTCCTTGCATCTACTGGCGTATCATTCATACGCCAGTAGATGCAAGCATCATCTTTCTCATCCCCCGTCGCACAATAGGAAGACCCAGGAAGACAGAGAGCTTGTAACACTAGGTAGCTGGACCTTTCACCTCCATAGCAACAACAACATAGGTTCAATAGCTTGGGGTGTTCAATTCTTCATTTGTTTAATGTCGAAAGGCTCTCGTTTGACGACAATCTCACCTGATGATAAGCGACGATGTGGTGGAAGATGGAGCGTACTTGCCAAGAAGAATCCTATTCACTCTTGACTCGACTCTTCGTAGAAAATTAAACCTGCATATAAGCAATACTAAATAACAAAATAATAATAAAACGATGCATTTGAGAACATTTACTGGACGTCAGTAAATTAATGTAGACATTTACGATGCATCATCAAAATGACGGTACTTTGTGATCATCGTGTATTCTGATATTTTTGACGTTTATAACGTAACATTATCTATACTTTTTAAATTTATTTGACAGCTATTGTTATGTGTTTTATGTAGGTGCATATTTTTGCATTTTTAGATAGGTATATAAAATATTACGATGTATTGAAATTGTAGAGTAGCTCAATGGAATATTTTTAAAAGAAATATAGGTAGCACACTTTTTACAGTAGTTCAGGTAGCTGAAGCCTAGGTTATAATAAAGTAGACATCATTTAAACTTCCTGTTGTATTTAAATTGTAGAGTAACAATATTTAGCCGAGGAGATATATCAAGTGGATGAAAATACATGGAATATTTAGAAAAGGAATACAGTACTTTAATACAGTACAGCAATTTTTTTTAAAGTAAAGTGTAGTTCAAGTAACTGAACTTACGTCCTAATAAGGTGAACTACACTTCCTTCCTCATTCTTAAAAAAAATAGAAAAAAAGCTTAATTGAAGTCATTAACCGGTAAACCTATTCTTGGTAACAAAATAAAATGTCGCTAAATACGAAATAATAAACAAGTAATAAAAACTATCAAGTCAACATTGCCACATAATTTACGACCGCCCAAAAATTAACTAGAACTTTTTCTACATGTATTTTGCCTCATTAAAAGACTATCATCCAATTTAGTTCGACCCTTTACAAGACAGATTCTTTCTTAAATTAATCGTTCTTAGGACATATTGGGAGGTCTCCGTAATTTGGTGCTAAACTTAGCTGGCTTTATTACTGTCCAACTTTAGAGCTTGTGGTAAGTAATAAAATATTTAAATAGAAAATAGATTTTAGGATCGTTTTACGAGCGTTTACGTACCAAAGAAACGATGGAACGTATTTGGTTATGTTAAGTAGGTGAAAGTGACTTGGAGTAAGTTTATTGTGTACTAAATGGCACTATGTGAATGTAACTCGACCGTTTTACTGTGTGGTAATTTCGTTTTACATGTACTTAAAGGCTTTCTCGAGTTTCCAACATTTACATGTACAAATAAAAAAATACACGAAAATAGCAGGTGACTGACATCATGGAGCCACAAAAAGTTCTGGACAACCAATCCAAAAACAAAAATAAAATATTTCGTAAAGATAAAATCTCACGAATATCGAACCAGCGGTTTTCGTTATTTACAAGAAAACTCAAGCAAACTTTATTAATGTACTGATCGAGTCAAGATTAAAAAAGTATTCGAAAGAAATTCCAAATTCGATTTGTGTAACCGACTTTCCAATTCCTATCATAAATCGTCGCTTACCTAAAACGGGTCGATTTCCATTCGATTTTAAATCAGCTGATGCATTCGATTATGGAATTCGGTATCGTAAATCGTGGATGTGCCTCGGGTATCGAGTACTCGGATAATTTCCGAGCGATTCGTTTGACAGGTGCCGCGAGCGATCGCAATACTGCGTTGCATGTCTTTATTTGGCCTTATTCCGAGTGTCGACTATGATATTCGTATATTGTGTTTTTTGTTCGAAAGCCAGCATTATTTGTAAGAGTTTATTGTGTTTTGTACCTTTAATACTACTCGTTTAAATGCGGCGGGATGTGTTTATTTGTACATGTACTAATATAGTATTTGTGAATGTATTTTCACATTGTTTGCACCTTTCCGTGCGGGGCCATAAGTAGAGGGAATTTACGGCAGTGTACTTAGTTATGGGTCTATTTAATTTAATATATATTTAATACGGGATAAGTATCGCCGTTTAGGTAATGTAATGTTTACAACGTGTTGTTATTTCTACATAACATAACGACTGTTTCCCTAGAAAGGTGGCATTGAGTTATATCATTGCAGACTATTCACATCACGCAAATTGTTTTTATGTCACAGATAGGCCACTATCGTTTCCACATATCTAGTCTATTGTTTGACAAGGAATTTACGTAAATTAATAAACTTAAATTTAAAAAATAATCTCAATCGGCAACTTATGACTCCACACCAAAATGCAGAGATTTCTTGGGTCTAAGTTGATTTTCAATGCCTAAATATTATAGAGAATTATGTGCCATAAACCAATCAACATGAAAGCCTCTGCCTGCTTTGATTTAAACCTGGAAATCAATGTTTCCTTGACACCTTTTTTTATGGGAAAATCATCAAATGACCCCTCCCGCTGTGGGTTTTTTTTTTTTTTTTTTTTTACTGTTTACCCCGTTCATGGTTTCAACGGGACCTTTTCTATCTAAGTTGCTCTTGCATTCTAATTCTCGCTTTATTCCTCTTGCACGTTCATGCGTCATACTTTATCTTTCTTTCATTCATCATCTCTCATTCCTGGCCGGGTGGGACTCCCACTACTCTTCCTAAGTTTCCATTTCCGGGGTTCTTATAATCAAACAATTTTTTCTTTTCCGTTTCGAAATATTCTGTTTACAATTTTTATCTTGTTTTCTATGCTTTCATCTATATATTCTTCTTTTCAATATATAATGAAACATAGATTTCATACTGTATTTTTGTTTCTTTTAATTGTTTTATTTGCTAAGTTTTCGCAATATTCCAGGAATTTTATTCTATTTCTCCCTGTTATTATTTCCCCTATTTTATCTTTTTGGATCCTAGTATCTAGTTCGCATTCAATAGTGTAGCGTTCTTGTGCAAATATGGGGCAATCGAGCAGTATATGTGGGACAGTTTCGAGTGTGTTGGGGTCACAGATGCACGATGGGTTCTCCTTGCACTTGAAGCGGTTCAAGTACTCGGAGAATCCACCGTGCCCCGTCATTATTTGTGTTCTTATGGCGTTCATCCCGCTGTGGGTTGGCAGCGTGATGAGTGTCAGACTCTTACTGACCAGAACCCATCATGTTACTTCTTAAGCCCTTTATGTACCAGGTCCGCGGTAAATCTTTCGAACAATCCCGCAGGCCTTGGCTCTCATGTCCCTTCTGGAACCCTTTACCTATGTACCAAACCCGCAGTATAACTCTTCGAACAATCCCGCAGCGCCGACAGGCCTTGGCTCTCATGTTCCTTCTTAAGCCCTTTATTTACCAGGGCCGCTGTAACTCTTTCGAACAATCGCAGCCCTTCCCTTGACACCTCCATATAGCTCCGTGCACGATCAACTCGTGTTCGGGTGCAATCGGACGCGTTCGTGACAGTTCGTGTCATTACGCGCTTGTTCGGTCATCATCGTGCTCGTGCGCGCCCGTTTCGGAGTTACAATTGTATGCGTGTAGGGTTGGTACGAAAACTTTGGTGGATTTTTTATTAGTTTTAGGTTCGTGGGAGAAAATTTAGTCTTTCTGTATGAAGATCTTGACTTACCTACCTATGCGAGTGAACTAGATGTTCTCTGCAATTCCATTCGTGTCCCGAGAGCTGCTGCCCTGCTTTCCGCACCTGGATCTCTATTAGATTCTATCACTCAGGCTCTATTAGATTAGATTATCTGTGGAGGTGCTAAATTTAATAGTTCCAATAATTTAATGGAAACATCAGCAGCATTAATACAATTCTGATATAATAAAAGTATTGAAAAAATACCTGTCTTATAAGCAATAGACCGTCTTAAAGGTAAAACATATATTATCTTCAATTCTGATCATTGTCACCTCTAATAAAATTCGCCAACCCTACCACAAACACGCTGACCATAACTATCAAATCGTGCACACGATTATTAACATTGTACCTCACATTTAAAGGACATAATTGCTTGCATATTTTACGCAATTGCAACAATAGGTCGTGGGTATATGAACTTCTAACCCCGACTTTACACTTGTAAATAACTTCCGTAAAATTATTTATACGTAACTTACATAAATCGTAAAATACTCTAAGAAATTTGGTATGACTTACTTAATTTTCTCGTAACACATTGCAAATAAGCTTGTGTGAAACGCATGCTGCAAAGAGTGTGTTAAGTATGAATGTGGAAGGATGGAGAGGCAGAGGTAGACCTAGGAAAAGATGGATTGCTTGCCTAAGAGAGTACGAAAAATGCCTAAACTATTTACGAGACTTACAAGTATAAATGCGTCCTAATGTTTGCAGTTTTGATATATTGCCGTACATAATGATATGTATGACACGATTGGAGTGACCTTTTGGCTTAGATCTTATTATCGCTTCCAGTAATTGACGGTAGATCATAATTAATTGCGACATGCCCCCTTGCTGACATATTAATTGTGGATTCGCACGATTTATTGGTAATTTGTATGGACCTGTTGACAACCAGTCTTAGTAAGGGGTATCGGGTTGCCCGGGTAACTGGGTTGAGGACGTCAGATAGGCAGACGCTCCTTGTAAAACACTGGTACTCAGCTGCATCTGGTTAGACTGGAAGCCGACCCCAATATAGTTGGAACAAGGCTAGGTAGATGATAGACAGTATAAAACCTAAAAAAAAAATATCCAAAATAGTATTTTATGTCTTTTTTATGGTTTTCGACCGTTTAGTAAGTTCAGATATTACAACTTATTTCTTATTTTATAGTAGACCCCACTGAATATAGTATTTTAAGTATAGTTCCGACTTAAGTAGCTAAACATACATACATAATTAGGGACATAATAACATGGATTCTGCTAATTTATTATAACGTATTTTATAAGCAAGATTTTTATGGCTAAACCAGTAAATCTCCTGGTTTTCAATGGGTGTAATCTGCATTAATATTAAATTGGGCATTATTTAAGGCTATGTTACTGTAGAAATTATGTTTCCCGTTAAATGGTGAATGCAAAAAATATATAAAATAATAGAAATGAGTCATTAATACTACAAAAATGCAATCTCACTTTTCGAAGTCGGATAAAAATTCTGCATTTTCTCACAAAGTGACAGACTTTGTTTTGTTACTAATTGTCATATTACTTAAGTTTGAAGATAACCTATATAAATTAATGTTATCTGATATAATTATTAACGCGCAGTTTCCCAGGTTAACTTAACCGTTACTTAAGTTAACTTTTACTACGCGTGGGCTATATTAAACCTTTGTTTCTATATTCTCAGCTGATCAATTGGGAAAGATAAGATATTTAATTAGCTTTTGCTTAAATAAGTTAACGGAAAAGTAACCTTTTGTATACTGGGTGGTCACTTGGGCCAGTGAGGTCAATCAATTACTTTGTACTTTCTTATTAACTTCAATCTTAATTATAAGCCTGGATATTTTAAATCATTTACAGCCGAATACTGAAAAGTTAATCAATTTTAAGTGCCGCTGAAACGTCATTCCAGTTCGGTCACACTCGTTTATTTTTTGATTTGGTACCTTTGGTTTCCAATATGCTATATTATACCTATAGATTAATTTATGTGAGACACAAATTAATATAAAACCAAGCCAAATAATTTATTTGTCAAAAAAACACAGCTAAGACTACACATACATTATTCACACAAAAACCGTAATAAGGTCAAAATTCACGTCACAATTCGTTGATCTGCCCAAAATGAATGTAAATGGTACAATTTCGTCATACAATCCACATGTTGCAGTCATCTGGTTGAAGCTGCTATTTGATGGAACGACTTGCGCCCGTCCCCTTGTCATCAGGTCAGGATATAATGGAACAGCGAGTATACATAAAGTCATAGTCACATGAAGAAATATTTTTTTTTGATTGGCAAAAATTTTACAAACAACTCTTCGGCGCTAAAATATTAGTAAAGATAAACGGCAGATTTTCTCTCTCTCTCTTTCACTCTTGTGATTGATTTTTAGGCGCCTTACATTTCAAATTACCATCAGTAGTATAATGTTCAACTTCCATACAAATTTTTTACAAATTAATTATTCCTCAGACGCAAGTCATTCAATCAAACAGCAGTTTCAACTATATAACCGCTACATACATACATTGGCTTTCATAAGTTAATCTAATTTATATCATGGTGATGTACCGGTATGCGATGGATGCTAATGTGTAAACATTCGACGATCGGACTGTTCGTCACTGCGTGTAATGTTCTGTGGCTGGTGTAGAGTTAGGGTAATGCTGGATGTGGTAAGAGCGTAGATTGGAGGGAAGAATGAGCGTAGTTCGTAGGTTGACAGGTGGTTTCATGTCATGTGGTGTTGATTCTGAAACAAATAAAAATATATCGTTTACTAGAAGGTCCAAAAATACAGAAGGTTTATAATGTGTTATGTAGGTATTATTATGATAGGTAGGCAGATAAGAACTGTAAAACTATATAAGTTCTATTAGTTTTCGAACAGCAAAAAAAAAACCTTTTTTTTTCGTAAATAAATTATGTATATTTTATCTGTTGAAATAAAATGAAGCTTAACCCTTTATTTTGTGTAGAGGTCCTCTTTTTTGTGAGTACCAACGATTTGTATGTTTTCAGTCATATCTAGTGCCCCTAAATCATAGTAATAGTAGAAGCAGCGACCCGCGATAGAGTCATTTCCTGATTTTGATGTCGCAATACAATGTTCCACGTGGGTATATCGAAAGTTTTCACATCTTTATGACGAAATTAAATTAATGCTTTGTCAGGCGATATTGTTATTTTTTATTGCCCTTTTTACTAAAGTAGTCTAAAGTGGGAATAAAAGTTTTTGAGTGCCTGTTTATTTTAAATTTTTTACTGTTGATGTCAAAATAGGCAGGTAAAATTGGCTGTATTTTTAACTTCTGAATGGCATCTACAATTTTTATGAAAGGAAGATGCATTAAAAAAATCTGAATGCGTGATAAATCATTAACAAGTAATTACTTTAATTTTTTCTTGTAGGTCTGTGTAATTTTTTTTTTGTTACTAAAACTATTGTGATACTCTGCTGAGATAAGGGCCTTACAAAAATTTCCTATTTTCCCTGGAAAAGCTTTCAGGATTTTTTTCCTTAATCTACTGGACAGTTTAGACATCACGGTGGCCCACAAACTCTAGTTAACGATAACTGAACGTTAACTAAGAGTTCGCTAACTGATACTCAACCAGTTTTTACACTTGCCATAGTAATCTACAGTTGTAAGATATTTACAGAATCTAGCCTTCGTTAATGTAAGATTATATTTATCTCGATTTAAATACGACTATAGTATTTCCTGTATAGCTTTTAATTCTGTGGTCTTTTAATTTAGTTATCTGTGAGTTATTTTTAGTTTTCTATAAATATGAATGTTTAAGTGGTATCCTTTAGAATAGCCGCACACTACAGACGGCCGTCAGTTGACCCGACAATAGGCAATTTTTTTAAAGTAAATCTTGAAAATCGAAGTTTTCAGTCGGTCTGATACCGGTTAAATTCCTGATCTTTGTAATGTGCGTACTACCATTCATCTTCATGATTGTTGAGAACAAACAGACTATCGGCCGACTAAAAGTTTGCAGTGTGTGGGTACTTTTAATGATAGTTCCAGACTTATAAATATGAGGCAGTTATACCTATCTTAAGTAAATATTGTAATAATCATCACTTTGTGCGCTATTTTCGTCAAAAAGCGTTATTATGTGAATCAGCTTGTAAGGTGAAGTTAAAGATTTTATATCAAATACAGGTTTAAAGTTTTTCAAACAAGTAAAATGTTTAGGTATATTAAATCGCGAGAGAGAAACAAAGACAATCTGTGTTGCTGGGAAGTTCGTTGCACCACTTCTTCCCAGTAATAACACATTAGAAATGGTGAAGGGTGAGCATTTTAGAGGGCTGTCTTATTTAATTCTGACGTTTGAAAGGTGCTGATTTTCAACCTACTTTGAATAATCGCTTTTTTATTTTGGATATTTAATGTTTTATCTGAAACACTACCATATACTGTCGTATAGCAACAGCGCGAACGAGGATGTGGCCGGTAGGCGCGCTGCCTAATTCCGTCTAATTTCATCCCATAACCATGACAGACTTATTGTGACACTGCCATACAAATTAGGTGAATTTGCTGTATATGATATGTAGGTTTAAAGTATTATGATACGTTTGATAGCTATTGTAAATTAATATAAGATAAAATAATGTTACTAAGTCTGAACGAAAAGTTAGATATGATTAATGTACCTACGCTTTCAAAATCACCTACAATAAGTCAAGTTTTTTTCACATTGGCCTAACCTTTTCCCAACTAAGTTGGCATCGGCTTTCAGTCTAACTGGATGCAGCTGAGTACCAGTGTTTTACAGGGAGCGACTGCCTATCTGACCTCTTCAATATAATTTCCTAGGCAACCCAAAACCGCTAGGTAAGACGGGTGGTCAGACTTACTGGCTTTAGACTAGCCATAACGACTGCGAAAGATGTTAATTGTGCATATTACCTAAATATTCTTTATCTTCTTCTACAATGTAAACAAAATAGAAGGTACTCTTCTATCCAAAATGTTTTGTTTTCGTGTGTCACGGTTCGTAAGTTTTGTGGTACCGTTCTTTATTTTTGTGAGCTTTTGTTAGTCATTTGTTTGGTATACTGACCACATTGAATTAGGGCGAATCATGGGCGAAGGAATAATTGCTATTTAGTGACTTATTTTGACACATTATTTAAATAACCAAATTTTTTGTCTCTTATACAAAAAAAATGTTAGAGAAGTAGGTTTTTCTAGAAATCCTAGTGTTAATCGAACTGCAGATTTCATTTAAAATTCTGGCAAAATGTAATCGCAAAATAAATTCATTAGTTGTAGACGTAGGTATCCAAATTAAACTGGCACAGTTCATATGACTGAAGGTTTTCCTTGATATTAGCTAGATTTCATATCTGGACACACCTAAATATGTTGGACGGTATACGTCGACGTCCAGCTATTCTAGGCATGTAATTGTGACCTGCAAATCTTACCTTTGGGTAAAATTACCAATTTCATTTGATCATAAAAACTTGGAATACGCATTAACACAGCTATGAAAATGCCGAACAATTCAGCATTGCATTACCTATCCCTTCATTTATTTATGCGCACACTCAGACCATTGTCCAAGTTGACCCAAACACGAGTAGTCATATAACTGTGATCTATACTATAATATTATAAAGAGGAAATCTTTGTTTGTTTGGTTGTAATGGATAAACTCAAAAACTACTGGACCGATTTAAAATATTCTTTCACCATTAGAAAGCTATATTATCTGCGAGTAACATAGGCTATATTTTATCCCAGTGCGGGCAGTAGCCCCCACGGGACGCGGGTGAAACCGCGGGAAAACGGCTAGTATTTAATAAAACTGGTACACAGTTAGCATCTAATTATAATATCGTTAACCTTTCAACGGTTAACTATCTGACGTTAATGGTTTTCATTAAAAAATACAGTTTAAACAACCATTAAGATGAGGGATTCATTAGATGGTAACGGAATAGTTAATTGGATGGTTCGGCTGGGAAAAGGTTTAACGTAGGAAGTTTACAAGGTTTCTGACTTCATTGGTACTTACTGGTTTAATGTCTTCATGTATCGTGTTAAAAGTGACTGCATGAAAGTTACGATTGTAAATCCATTAGTGTACGTTAAGTCTGAACGCTTTTTTCCTCGAGCTGAAAAAACCTCACCTCGTTCGTAGACTCACACAGAGGCTTCTGTGTAAGTCTAATTCGCTATTCTAATTTCCTAAAATATTTATTTTAAGACTTCACAGGCTTTAATATCTACTGTTAGAAGCGTTACTGGAGACGTAAGGTGTTTAGAGGTTATCTCTAAAAACATTATTGTAAGTAGATCAAAATATCGATTGCAGAAGAATGTTTTTATCATATACCCTAATGAACATCTAGACAATGGAAAGGTATAAATCAAAAACTACCACTTAGTACAGACCATAATTTGCCCACTTAATGAACCGATAGACAATATAAAGAGTAGATCTGCGCCGGCGCACAAAAAGTGATACTTAAGCGATAGATTAGCCGCGAGCGGGAACTTCCAGATACACAATAGTTTTGAGGAAGTACGAAGACGATTTCGTCTTTTACACAATCCATTCATCCTTTCATTATTACATATCCCATAGTTTTACTCTTAATCTCTATTGCTTATTCAGGGTTAATGACACGAAAAGATTACCAAACAAACAAAGAAAGTTCTCACAGAAAAACAAAACACAACAGCCAACACCAAAAATAATAATTAAAAAAACACCAACGCATACAAACCGACACTTGATAAAGAAACGGAATAATTAATCCCCAATTATGTAAACATAATTAGATGACCAAAAACTAGGAAATGTAACATATGTAAATGAGAAACATGTAACGGTCATGTGTTAGTTACGAAATTGGTTGGTCACCGTCCAGAGAGCAACAGATAAAGTTATTGTAACAAGGTGCGTTTGCGCATGAGAGAGGTCGCGGTGACAGCGGTTTTATGCGCTTAGCGATTTTGGTAATAGAGATGTTGGGTGGTGGTGGTGGTTAGAAGATATTTGACAGCCCTATATAACAGTGTAGAACGGGCTTGTGACGATGGAGATATGATTGTAGGTATAATTTTTTTAGTTGCACCAAAGTAATTTAATAACTTCCCTGTCCCATGAGTCATATATGATACACACCGATTGTTTAACTATTGTCTCTATATCGTGGACAGTGAAGTGGTTAAGATAGAAAGGAAACATAAGCAACACAAAGCAGTAGATCATAGTTGTTTCTTTATAAAAATACAAGTACTTAGATACGATTGCTAAAAAGCCACAAAGAATCAAACATTATTTATGACTCTTATCCCCTAAAAGCTGAAAACTGAACATATTTACGACAATCATGATAACACTGCATTAAAAAATTTACCTGTAGTTAGCTATCTGAACTTTAAGCTGCACAGCTCCGCGGGTAATAAAATGCAAAATTATAATTACCAGGTTATTCAGTTGGGTGAAAGATAGCTTATCTTTTAATTCCCGTTATCCGCTCGCAATCGGACCTCGATCCATAATTAAATAAACGCACAGAAGCGATGATTTTTATCTCTTAACAACTACCTAGGTAAGTGCATAATCATTCTTTGTGTGATTTCAATCGTTACACACGTGTTATTATGGACAATTTGATCTTTTATTTCATCAAAATAGCCCCTAGGAATTTCGTTGTTTGTAGCGGAAAAGTTTTGATGATCAAGACAAGTCAAGAGTCATAGTTTTTGTTTTATTTGTGTCAGACTACAATGTGTGCACGCAAGCTCAATTATTATGATAGATATTTTGTGCTCGTGATCGCTATTATTGAGAAGATCGCCCTGTTAAAATATGCTTGATTTTATAGAAGACATTGCTTAGTGGATCATGCAATAAACTGACTTTACCCAGAAAATATCGGATTGCTCTAAATGTAAATGGTTTCAGGAAAGCCCCACATTTTGCCGATGAAAATGAAACATGCAACGAAGCTGATGTGTCTACTTATTGTATAATCAGATCTACTAGAAACGTTATTAGTCTTACCTAGGAGTATTGCGGTGCCCGGAAAACTGGATTGAGGAGGTCAGATAGGCAGTCGCTCTTTGTAAACCACTGGTAATTAGCTGCATCCGATTAGACTGGAAGCAGATCCCAACATAGTTGGGAAAAGGCTAGGCAGATGATGAATCGAATAAGATAATGAAAATGTTTAGATAGTTTCGTCGAAAATACAGTTTAGAACGAAGCTCTTGATGCCATAAAGTTATGTTGCGTGCATTCGAAGACCGACTGGTTTCCAAATAAAACGGACGAAAGAACAATCTATGAATAAACCTATTCAATTCCAATAAACATTATTCATACCCCAGAATTATAGGATTCGAGTTTACAAGAAAACACTAATTGGCACAAAATTATTCTTCCATAACAGATTCTAAGAAAAGTTGATATAGTGTTCTAGTAAGTATGACTCTTCTGCAATAGGTACGGAGTTTTTTCCCGGTTAATATTCTGAAGCCCAGGTGCACCTACAACATAAACGTCAGTTTACGAAAAACAACCGTTTACTTATAAAATTGAATTAACGAATTCATAGTTACCTGTGTTTTAATAAAAAAAATACGACTTACAATACTTTACCTAAAAAGCTTCTCCTAAGTCTGATAAATACTATGCTGAAAGCGCATCAAAGTGGTCAAGCAAAACGTGAGATAATCGCGCTCAAACATACATATGTGGGTACATACAGGGCCAAACTAAGAACCTTCCTTCTTCGTACTCGGTTAAAAGCTGACGTTTATATCAGTGAAGTTGGGCGTCAGTTATTGTCCAAAGCGGGTTCGAGTCCCGGGAAGTGAAACGGTAACAAAATGCCGGATGTGTCGTGGGCGGTCACTGTGCGCATTGTCATACAAAAAGCTTTGGCTTTTGTCGTGTGGCCATAAGGTGTGGTTTTTCGAGGATATTTTGAAAAATCTTATTCGGTTCTTCATCATCATCCTCCTGCCCTTATCCCAATTTTATTTGGGGTCAGCGCAGCATGTTATGGGGTTCTTATTCAATGTTTTTTTAACCGATTTCCCAAAAAAGGAGGAGGTTCTCAAATTGTCAGGATCTGTTGTTTTTGCATGTTCACTGAGAAGCCTGGACCGATTTTCAAAAAAAACAAAAATTTCCGTTCACAGGTGGGGGTCTTCACATGGTCATACCAGAGGTCAGTCATTTTTGTGAGAGTTTTTTTTATTTAGTTTTAGGTGCAGGAGAAATAATGCAAAAAGAAAGTAGGTAATAGCCACGCATTCACGTCTATCAATTACTTTTCCAAATATTACTGATTTAATATTGTATGAAAAAGTGATAAATCAAAAACATAATAATATAATTTCCCGCTACACAAACGCATAGTCACAGCACGGTTCCACACAACATCTATTGTCTTGGATATAATGCTATTAACAAAATTATTGTTTACCACTTCTATGCCTACCTACCTACTTATTACCGTGGTTCCGAAACAGCCCTTTCCGGCAATCGGTAACGCTGGTTTTAATTAACTTTTTACTGTCAGTTTATTTTCGAGTTATTTTTGTAAAGAACAATTTTATTGTTTGTGGGTTGCCCATTCGGAACTTTTTTTCCGGTAATTTTTGATAAGCTGGTGACATTAGTGTGATTTTTTGTCTCATTGACAAAATTTATGGTGTAACGTGAAAGGATGAATGGGAATAATTAGTTTCTGAATTAACAATATCTGAATTATAGTTAACAATTTTTTTATTTGTAATAGTTGTAGATTGTATAAATATGTAAATGTAATAATAAAGACTCAGAATATTCGAAATAAAAAAATTTTAGTATTTTAAATTTTGATGATCTTAATACTTTTTGAGTAATTTGTTAACAATTCAGTATTATGTAAAAATTTGACAAAATTACCTGAGACACATCATCAAGAGGTTGATTCTCGAAATAAAATAAGCGTGTTTTAATGAGAGAAGATTCATTAATGAAATTGGATATTCGAAAATAAAAATACTTAACATGTTTCTAAGGCATTTTGATAAGGCTATCAGTCCACATTCCAAGACTGAAATATTATGATTAATCTTCAAGTTATATAATATAACAACTTTAAATATTAGATTTATTTACTAATCAAAGAATTTATAAGCCAGTAAAGTGCCTATACGAAAACTATTAGAACGAAAATTTGCATAGGTAATAAATTCCTAAGTAAGTATATCTAAAAACTAAAAATAGCGCTGTCCAACAGGTTTTCATGAATAATACTTATTTTACTGACATCTCTACTTTGTAGCATAAATAATTTATTTTTTTACGATACAAAAGAATGCCATATTTTCAGTATAGTAATATAAAACATGGTTTATCTTCATATAAGTTAAGTTGATGCCGATCACAGATTTCGTGTTGGTCAAGATTGAAAACAAAAGCCAGTGCTGCTGTCAAACGAAGAAGCATGGGATTTTCAACTCAATTGCAGTTGGAATAAGGCTTGTAAGTTTTCTTATAGGTGTTAAATATAAGTTTGTTAAGTACATACAGGAGTTCAACAAACTTTTGAATGACGATTTAAAATTCTTCGCGCGTAGGCAGTGGCCGAAATGATAGGCTTGTCCCTTGAGACTACAATGGTCTATAAATATAGAAAAAAAAAGATAATCTATTAGAATCGTTTGATATTCTAACGCGAGAGTTACTTTGTATGCTTTTCTTTACACTCAGGTAGAATGACCACAAGGTGGTGATGATTTAGGACTGATGAAGAAATTGTTCTTATTGTCAAGCGCCAAAGTCATGTATAAAAGTGAGATAGTTAAATAAAGAAAAAATAGCAAAATTTTCGCAAATTGTGCATTTGTGTTTTGCTCATGGAAAAAAGTTTTTTTTTATATTTATTTCTGTAACTAAAAGTTTTTGAAAACATATATTTTGAAAATTCCAGGCTCCAAGCGGCCTTAGGCAAGTTTAGAAATCAAACATTTTAAAAAAGAATACCAATAATTTCGCTTAACAAAATCAAAATATGGTATCCCTACTCAACTACTCAAAAAAGTAAGGAGGTATGACGCGAATACGTGTGTGTCTATGAAATACTGGACAATTTGAATATCTATGAAATGATTTGAATATGGTCAGCATTGCTTAACTTCTCGTTTTGGCAGATCATCCATTGGGAAGATGGTTAGTGCACTTAAAAGGGAAACAATAGGAAACTTATGTATGAGACAATGTATGTATTGTAAGTGTTAGATTTTAAGTTTATTTGAGCTTCATACGTCAGTCGATTTATTTTATGGTTAGAGTTAGAGAAATAAAGTTTTGGTTTGTGCCATTCATTATGTGAATGACATTGTCTTGATAGAATATAACTGTTTGGGGAAAATAAAGTTATTCACAACCTTTTTAACTTCATCTGTGTTTAGTGAACTGAAACTAGGTACTTCAGAAATAGGCAGGCAGTCTTTGGTTTCTGCAATTACTGCATACAATTCTTCTTTATATCATGCTACCGGTAGATCATCATTCATCAATTATACTAGATTATCTTGCACTGCTTCATACAGTTCGTCAGAATCGATTTCAAAAATATACATAGCATGGATAGGTACTGTAAAAAGGGTTCGAAAGGGGGTATCTCTACTCTTGTTAGGAAAATACGCAGGATAAAGTAAGTCTACATAAACTCAACCACATGTAAGGCTATGACACCAGCTTCCTACGGTAGCATATTATCTTAGCAGATCAGATTAGATCAGATATTCAAGCCTTCAGCGTCCATAATCTAGGAATCTAGGGCCGTTTCAATATACGATCAACGCTCCACCATTCCAACTTTACACCCTATACACAACGTTAATGATATCTCATTTATCTCGCATCTGATATCATCAAAACACAGGTCACTATCCCATTTAATAAGGGCCTAACTTCATATAAGTTCTTTAGCACTTACGTCTTTTTTACCTCGCGTAGGTTCAGTAGTATATTGCCTTTCCTCATATGGAGTTTACAGCCCAAGATATTGTTTTATCTAAACGGCCACGTTATCTAGGTAGATCTATCTGAATTATTTATAAATCCAATCCGAGATTACAACGGTTTTACTATAAACTTAAGACCGTATAACGGGAACATGGTGGGGTCACTCAAATGGCTTGCATGCCTACGCGCATAGTGTGGCACTCTTCAACACAATTTAAGTTTAAGTACAAAACGAATTGCCTTTCATGCTGTTTACGACTGTAGCACCATTAAAATAAAGTTCTTTTTGGAAAGAGCATTATCGCAAACGATTTCGTTAAAACCATTTAATGGTTTTTCGAATTTTCTGATCGCAAATTAGACACATCTTTAAATGCTTTGTGTGGGTCTAAATGCCTTTTTTGAACACTAATTGATAATCGGCTTAGTTTTAAGTGTCGGTGTTTTACATCCGGCGCAAAAAAGGGGTGTTATACGTTTGATTATGTAGCTGTGTGTGGTATCGTAGCTCGTGAACAGATGGATCGATTTGGATGGGAGGTTTTTTGGTCTTCCAGCGGTAGTTATTAGGTGGTTTTCATCAAAATCAGTTAAACAGTATTGCAGTCACTTATATTATACGTTTATATTGTTTAGAAAAAAACATAGAATTCTACAAACCTACTCATCAGATCTTATGTAATTTTAAAGTAACTTTCTAACGGGACAACTTAGCTTTTGAAGTTTATATTCAAAATTGATATTATTAAATTGTGCATGTCATTCTCTTCCTATTCCGATAAGAAAAGAAGCCAACTTATGAATATAGGCTTTGACAAAAAATATATCCATAAATCACACTATATATCACATATTTTTTTCTAACCGTTATATAGAAAAGTTACGAAATCACTGGAAAACAGGACGGTGTCGTTTTCTATTTTATGGGTAGTATTTAAACGCAAATCAAAAAATATCCTTTTTCTATGCAATAAGATTCCGAATTCCCATCAAAATTACTGATTGCACAGCAAAATATTCAACTCAAAATATCACTAAACACACTACAATTTATTTTCGCAGCGTACAGCGATTTTTCCTAAAGCAAAAGCTTTTTCATCAATGCACAGCTAACAATCTTAATGCACATTATACATGTTAACTCTTTTTCTTTTAAATATAGCTTCTATTTTTATATTATTTACAGCAGTTTTTCTGAATAAAACAGCATTTTATTAGTCACAGTCATCTTATTATTTATTAATTACCACATAATGAGATCAGCAAAAAAATATAAAAATTAAATACAAAATTGTAATTTATTGAATTTTTAAAGCCAGTAATTTATTAAATTTTTTGCCCAATAGGCACATTTTTAGCTTCTGCAGGTGGCGCCACGTAGGTACTTGAGTCGGATCGCAAGTCCGATCTTTTGGCATAGTTTTATTTTCCTGTAAGAAGCATGCAAACAATCCTAAGCATGCAAGAAGGCATGCAATGGAAGTAAGCATGAAACATGCAGCAAGGATGGCTTCTGTCACGGCTCCGGCGCTTCGTGGCTCCGGCGGTCCCATGCGAGTTTATCGTCGCAGATGGTTTTCACGCTCACCACCGCAGCTTCGGCTTACTGGCCGGCCCAGCCGGCCAGCTTCAGCCGCGTCGGCGAGCGTTAAAACTACCTGCGCCTCAGCTCGCAGGCCGCCTCGCCCCTCCGCGCCTACGCGGTTTTGAATTGCACTCTAGGGGTAGGGCAAACAAGACTACGTGGAGTCGGTTTTGCAGCGATTCGTTTTCGTTACTAGCTTCAATTTTTAAAACAATGTTTTTTAATTGGAGGTTATAAATGTCAATTTGCCAAATAAATTGAATCTAAATAACATTCTACCATCTTCATAGTACACTGAATGAGATTTCAGTTAATTTGTTCTGCTTTTAGAAATAACGCAATGTGACAGGATTTTTTTTGTTATAATAATCATTAAATTTGCCGAGCATGGCTTCTTGAAAATTAAGACAAATATGATGAACAGGTTTTGTTGTACTTACTGGTTAATATGCGACTGGGATAGTTATTTTGCTATGAAATATGGAAAATTTGCTGTGCAGTCAGTATTTAATGCTTGTATGTAGTATTTTTGTGCAAGAATAAATTTAACTGCATTGCATTATAAGAAAAAAAGTAATGTCATATTGATGTATAATTTCGAATTATCTGCAGTTTGAGTTTTGTTAAACATTTAGTTTATTTGTAGTGAAGTAAGTTATTTGATGTAAAAAAAAAAGAATATAAATGATGAGTATTTATTGATAGGCGATTATTTATTTGATATGCAATTTATAATATCCCCTATTTTATTGACTACTTAGCATCTGTAAACATAGGCCAATAAATTGTTCACATCTGTTAATATACACGTGCGAAGCCATTAGGTGCTATTACAAGTCACAATTTATAACTTTAACAGCATTTTCTCCACTTAATACGGCTTTTATAGTATGGGAAAATCTTCAGTTTGATACCTTCATAAAGTTCTGATGACCAACTTGCTTTGACCTTATGGCTCGATCAGATCAAAGGTTTGCAAAAGGGTTCGGCGATCTGTACGTGGATGGACCATCTATGTCATAGCTTTCTTTGTCTATTGGTAGTGCTGTCATTTGAACATCTTTGTCTGTCAGTCCATTTAGAGCAGTCACAATCCAGAAACTAAAAACTTATTATACCAAGGGGCATTGGATAGCCAATAGGTATCGGTATTGTTCTCAGCTGCGGTTTAATTAAATGAGGACCGACCTCAGCAAAGGAAAAGGCTAGGCAGATGATGTTGTATTACTAAATGTATGTAGTTCATGAACAAAATTTTAGCCTCAAGAATGTATTATTATGTTATGTATTTAGTACCTACACAAAAATACAAAAAACTAGCAATCGGGCAAATAGGCAGAATGTAGTACTTTTAAGACTCAAAACACAAGTAAAACTATTAAACGTCTAGTGACACTAACATTAATCTTAATCCTACAAAAAAAAACTACAAAAATTATATCAGTCCGCCAGGTTTTTCTAGTCGCAATAATGGTGTAAGCGCCATACTCAAGCGGTTAATGACTATAACACTTTAATATGAAACTCATAGTCTACATAGTTTAGAGGCACCTTTTAACGTAGTCAAATGGGCTTGTTTGTGCTAACGTGCTTGCTTTAATTCCTGTGACATACGGATGGGTAAAATGTTGAACTAATTTTGAATAAATCTTAGGTACTTCTGACGTTTTTCTTAAAAAATTTAGAGAGTAAATAAACGATTTTGAAAAATAGTTTGCCTTATCTGAATTGGGAACATTTTTTGAGTCCATGATGATGTCATATTTTTTTGTAAAATAAGCCTTCATTTTGTGACCGGTTATTTAATTTTCTACTTTGAATGCTTCATATCTAATCTATACAATTAAAAAATCGTAAAATTACAAATTGTCTTAAATTTCAAAAATCAACCACGAATTTAAAAAATCTAAATTCGTCTAGAAATGGAATTCTGTCATCAAAATCCACTCTTTAAGATAAGGCAAACATATACCACAGTTGCAATAAATAATAGTATTCAATTCAATTCAAATTCTTTATTTCAGACTTATTTTGTCCATATTTTGTTAGTAATACATAATACTTAAGATCTATGTTAGTAAGCTTATTTTAATGTATGTAATAATATCCAATGCCTCCATATGGGACTTTCAATCTTACAAGCTATTAGCCTCAGGTAGCTGTTGGAACTGTCCCGCACCCTACGCATCAACGATGCTACTCTTTTTCTGATGATGGCATGGAAGCCGTCTATATTCGACTCTGCAAACATCGCCGATGCGCTGCAGTAGCGAGGCAGTCCCATCAGCAACCTGAAAGCATTATTGTATTGGATTCTCAGGGCACTGACGACTCGCTGCGTGTTGCTGGTCCACAGGCTGCAGGTATAAAATGTTTGACAATATGCTCTGAAAAGAGTTATCTTTACTGGCTTTGAGCATCTTGCAAACCTGCGAGCCAGCATATTGCATCGAATCGTCAGCCCCCTGCGTTCCCGTTCCACATCTAAATCATCTGTTAGCTCCTCATTCACAACATGGCCAAGATACACGAATTGAGTAACTTGATGTAGTGCAACTCCCCCTAGTGTCACGGGCGGTACGCATGATGCATTCATGCGCTTCGCCCGAAACACCAGTAATTCGCTTTTTTTTGCATTATACTTCAGACCATGCTCTTCTGCATATACCTCACAGACTTTAAGGAGTTTCCTCAGAGCACTGATCGATGGGCTCAACAACACCATGTCGTCGGCGTAGCTAATGTTGTTGACAATTTGACCATCTATAGAACAGCCAACACCGGTGTTGTTAAGCTCACGGACCAGCTCCTTTACATAAATATTGAATAGTGTGGGGGAGCTCAATCCCCCCTGCCTCACCCCACACCCCAGCCGATAAGCTTCAGAGAAGGTTCCCGACCACCTTACTTGATTTGTCTGATGGCGATACCAATACTTGAATATATTGATGACACCCTCAGGCAACCCTTCTCTTCTTAGTTTGTCCCACAGTTTGCCGTAATTTACCAGATCGAAAGCTCTAGAGAGGTCCAAAAACGCAGCATACACCGGTGTATTTCGGTCAGTGTAGTACCTGACGGTGTGCTTCAAAACTAATATTGCACTCTCTGTTGAGAGGCCGGGTCTAAATCCAAACTGCGCATCCTCGAGTACCACCGACTGGGTGAGCCAGTCATTCAGCACACCGTCAAATACCTTGGCAATTATAGTAGCCAACGTAATGGGTCTGTAATTGCGTTTATCACTAGTGTCCCCAGTTTTGTTTTTAACGATTGGTACCACAACCGCCTTCATCATGTCCTCGGGCAAATAGGTGTGTCTTATACAGAGAGTAAATAGCATAGACAAAACTCGACACACATGTGGACCTCCATGTTTTAGATGCTCCACGCTGAGTCCATCATGCCCAGGTGACTTGCCTTTACGCATGTTATGTAATACCCGCGATATCTCTTTAGAGGTTACTCCAACTGGCTTTTCCACCGATGGACTCATAGCCTGGAGCATCCTGCTCTGCACAGGTAGCTGTGCAGGTAGCTGTGGATCGGTCTGAAAATGATTTTTAAATACATTTGCTATGTCAATTGCATCTACCTTGCCCTCCACGCTCACAGGGAGACTCGGCCTCGGATTGAGTCTACTGGTTTGCTTCCAGAAGCCTTTAAAAGATTTATTTTCATGGTGAGTTGCCAGAATATCCATGCGAGCCTGCTCACGATTGTTTTGGAGCCACTTAAGCTTTCTTTTAAAAGATTTTCTACTATCTGCCATAGCTTGCCATATAGGTCCAGAAGTTGGTTTACCGCTAGTCAGCCACCTCTCAAAATGATGCCGAGCCTCTCTGTGAGAGTCCCTAACATGCCTATTCCAGCCCACAATGGAGATACGCCTTCGACCCTCCCCGCGCATGCGACTTTGTATCGCTGCTTGTGATAGGGAATAAATAATATCAGTATACAACTTATCAATTATTTTGTTATGATTAACATCATCACACATCGAATCAGCACAGAATTCTAGCTCAGATGGAAAATCTATAAGCCTTAAATAACTATTACAGATCTGTTCATAATGCTGTATTTGCGTTTTGTTCCGTTCACCCCATAAAATATTATTGTTGGTTTTCTTAGTTACAATATTTTTAGGTTCAACCAAATCCAAATTGCATTCGACTAATAATGGTAGGTGATCAGACCAGTACACATCCTGACAGACTCTCACATTCCCAATACACTTCCACGCTGCTTCCGTTACCAGACAATGGTCAAGCCATCTCCTACAACCATGCGCGTCACTGACAAAAGTGTACGTGTCCGATCCCTCCCCCAGAGTCTCCATATCAGCGCATATCCACCGTTGATGTTTACAAAAATGTATCATTTCATCCCCGAAGAGCTGACTAGGGTGCGCATTCCAATCCCCCAACATAAAAACAGATTCTATATCACAATTTTCAATAATAGATACTATTTCCCCTAAACATTCTGTAAATTCTATAAGGTTTTCCGATGAGTCCGTTGGCATGTAAATAGAAAATATAAGTATTACTTAAATAAATAAAATAGCTCAAAACCTCGAGTAAACACGACATATAAATTCTGATGATCTTTATTAATACAATCTAAGGCCTATCAAGACTCACATTTCGAAAGAAACGTCACCAAAATGTAAATCAAACTACCACTTTATTTTTATGACAATTATTCTGTTGCCCAAATTGGGGTTCCGTGCGTCAACCACGTAGAACTTAGAGAATTGAACCAACTGGACTCGCCAATCCTAAGAAACCGCTTTTTTTGTATGGCATGTCGCAGTTCAGCTTAGGAGGCCTTGTACTGCTTAACCGGACTTTTGGTAAGAAACCGCTGGTCTTGTACTTACAGGACTGTGTGTATCTTTACTTTTGTCAATTTTATCGCGGTACTGCGTAAAGATGTGATCGAAAATGCATAAGTGAGCTATCACTATTTTGGTTGCGTTGCTTGCTATACCCCCGAGCGTGAATTGGCAGTTTCCGCATAGAGATTCGTGCTCGCGTCTCCAGTTGGTTAAGTATTCTATGAAGTAAGAACACTCGTTGCTAACTGTTTAGTAGACCTAGTGGTTTTAACCAGTAATTCGTATGCTCACCAGGACAGCTAAGTAAAACTAATTCTCTATCGCCTACTGGCTTCTGAAAGTGACAAGAATATATAATTCAATAATTGGCGGCTTGGCGGAGATTTTTGACGAGATTCGAATGTTGCTGGAATATAAATGTAGGGGCGTTTTGGAATTTCGGTTTATTCGTGTTTTGGAAACTGGTGTGAGTAGACTATGGCTATGTTATTGGTCAGTGGGAATAATTTTAGGTTGTTGGTAGTTAAGACGACAATAAAAGAAGTGGTTAGAGAAAAAGTCTTGTTATTTCATAATATTGTATTTACTACATAATTTATAAACATAATTACAGTTAGTCATAAATATAAAACTAATCTTATTTACTTTTACAAGTATTTTGGCAATCTGACCAGGCAGCAAACTACTTATAATCTCCCTTCTTCCGAACATTATCTTCGCCATTTTTAAATAAACCATCAGTTGTGACAGACACACGAAAACCTGACAAACGACAAAATTATTAATACCAAATATCCCTCAATTCTGTATATCTTAACAAACCCCCATTCAAAACTCAAGGTCATTTTAAACTGAAAACTAACAATATCACCCCTCGGAAATTCGAAGCCGAAACTCGGAACTGGTATTCAGTCCCATCAAACTATACACAGCTTGTTTTGCAACTAAAAGCGAGCTAAATTGCAACTAGTTTGCTATTGAAGCGGGGTCGCGTGACCTGACCTCTGTGTTCAAGGTCACAAACTTCCAAGGTCAGCTTTGCGGTGTTAATTCTGTTGGTTCAGCTTGCATAGCTTTGGTCTGATGTAAGGGTGGTTTTAGATGTTATGTTTCCGGTTTTAGAGAAATAAATAAATTGAAATAATGTACTAAGTGGGTTAGGTAGTAAAATAAATTATTATAGAATAATTAGCATTATTTTGAGTTAACAACAATCTCTGGATCTATTAAAAAGATTTTTGAAAGTTCTTTTACAGTTTAGTCATGTTATTTTGGAGTATTGAGTATAGTATTGACCCTAAACCGCTGGAAACACTAGGTTTATTTACTTTAAAGAGTCAAATTTACTCAATTTATTTTCTTTGTCGTAGAAAAAAAAGATAGGTACGCGAAAGATTATAGTAGATCGAGTAAATTGAAATTATACGTCCTGGTGTCATCGACTTAATAAAAGACAAAAAACCTACAGCTAAAAAGCTCTTTAAAAAACGTTAAAGCAGTGGTCTCGACAGACCACCGTGAAAGCGTGGATAATCACACACAATCTAGCTTAAACATAATAATCTATCTAAACAAGAAATAGTTATGGCTAAAATTATTAAAATTAATTTTGTCTAACTATTGCCGTCATAAACCTAACTGTTATTAGTCGGCCAATTTATTTTGATTAACACTCTAAAATTCCTGTTTTGATTTAGGTGTGACTTCGAAAAAAAGCATGTTTGCTTTGAAAAACTGCTTACCTACGTCGTTTTAATATTTTTTAAATAGAATCTTGATTGGATCTTATTATATCATCAGTGAGATAGTTAAGCTACCGAATTTATGCGAAAGAGTGATAATGTATGTATCTATGTCTATATGATCCATATTAAGATACCTTGCTCAATAAGATTTTTTTACAACGTATTTGGAGTTTAACTCTTGAAAGCATCTGGAAATAAATAATATAATTAATTTTATTTTTCTGTCTTCATGTCACCACATTTTATAGACCCACCGAACCACTGTGTAGTAAGCCAAACTAGGTAGGTGCGGGACATCCTACAAGAATAATAGTCAGTAAAAGAGCCAAGAAAAAATCGAATAGTGGGTACCCATCTAAAATATATTCCAGATTAGTACTGCTTTGATTTAATGTTGCCATTTAAAGACACAACTAAAAACGGAAAAATCAAGGAACTGCCTTTTAATGTGCCTACTCGTAAGTACAAAGGGCTTTTTGAGAAACCTACCTTAAAGGAACCATAAGGATGACACGAAGGGTTAAATAGGCACTAAAATAACCATTATGACCATCCATCGTTTCCCGGGTTGTAAAACAGATAAGTACTGAAACTACACAATTCAATTTGAACATTAAAATAAGTTTCCATGCAAGTCATTTCCTGAAAGTGCGTTTAATTTACATGAACATGAGTTCCAAAGTTGATAAAAAGGTGAAGGAAAACATCTTGAGGAAACCAGGATTACATGTATAGTCTGAAATCACCAAGCCGCATTGAGCAAGCGTGGTGATTAATGCTCAATCCTTCTCCGTGTGAGAGTAGGCCTGTGCCCTGCAGTGGCCTGCAGAGTTCCAAAGTCTATCGAACATTGACAGTCGTTACGGGTAGTCAGAAGCCAGTAGGTCTGACAACCAGTCTTACCTATGGGTATTGGGTTGTTAGGGTAACTGGGTTGAGCAGGTCAGATAGGGTAGTCGCTCCTTGTAAAGCACTGGTACTCAGCTGCATCAGGTTAGACTGTAAGCCGGCCCCAACATACTTGGGTAAAGACTAGGCACATGATGTGTTTCAGAGTTCTTGTTAAATAACTTTGCCGGTCTGAAGATACTAGTAGTAACTTCAGGGTTGTCAAAATGTACAAACCACTCGCATTGAATCGAAATCAGACGCTGAGGTTGAAATCAGGCAGAGTTATTTGATCAGAACGACACGTGTAGGCGTTTTCAACATTAATTACGAATGGTATGGGTAAAGGACAGGAAGAATGACTAAAAATCATCATTATTGTTCAAATAGGTAAACATCCAATATTCTCAGGAAGGAAGGATAAATAAAAACAAAATAACTAGCGCAGTCAGAATCTGACTCATGATGACTCAATATTTTACTCACAATTTGATATCATCCAAGTTTGCCTTTATGAACTTTTTGTTAAATCAATCAAATTCAAATAATCATTCTTGCCCTTTGTACTAAGTCCGTTTTGAGTCATCTAAGAACTCTGGTTGAAAAACTAAACGTATGTTTGATGGCCTTAACACGCTAATCTTAGGAACTACTGGACCGATTTCAAAAATTCTTTCAGTGTTATATTTATCAACGAAAGCTATAGACTATTCTTCTCATGAGACTACCACTATGATGGGTAAACCCGCTTGCTTAAGCCAGATACTATGGGATATTATTGTCCATTAAGGTGCGAAGTCACACTTCAGACTTAGAAAAGTATGTTCTTATTAAAACAAACAATTGGCACATAACAATGTATCCATAATTTGAATTATTTGGAAACAAAAATTAATATCATAATTAAATAAAGTAAATTATCTTATTTCAAGACAGTATCCATGAATAGCCAATAGCAAATCCGGATAAAACTTCCTCAATCGTGGTAGAAAGTACTCCATTTGTCGGTAGTTTGAATCGGCATTCATTTGGCGCACAATTTGTTGCTGCGACAGCCGCGCGTATTAATCGACTCACGCGCAGCTTCCGCGTGTGCTGCATAGTGGTGTAGCTGGGGACAAAAAATTGCAATATTAAAGAAAAAAAAACTTTAATTTAGGTAAACATGAATGGTAAGGCTAGGTACTCTATCTTAACAGACAGAGTATTGAAGACTAATAGTATTTTCGAAATTAGTTATTTTTAAGTACAAATCCGTTTTTTAACAAGTTTTTTTAAGTCAAAGTCAACTACTTGTCTACTTTATAAAACAGTTGAAGATCGGGGGTTAGTCAAAACTGCACAAAAAAAAAATTAAATAAAAAAAACACTTTTGGAGTTATATGAATATTAGCGGATAAAATTAAGTCCATATGCTGATTATGAGTATAATAAAACACGAGTACATAATATACCCCATAAAATTAAGGAACATTAACATCTAACCAAATAGTCAAAAACATCCATTTTGATCAACCATTTTAGATTTTTTCCTCACTGCCAGTGCACAGTGCACCTGCGCAGACGCAGTTACTTTAGCCCGACAATATAGGTTATTGAATACAGTGCGCTCGAGCGAGGGCGCCCATAGACAACGCCGCTCAATAGTGCAAGGGAAATTGTTTTCACACGACGCCATCGTATGGTGTATGTGTTACGGGACAAGTTTGATTTTTAGTTAATTTGTGGTACTACTAGAATCATAATTAAAAAAACACAACATAAATAAATATTTGTGTCGTTTTTTTTTACTTTATGGCGGATTTATTTTAATTTACCTACTTTACCTAAATTTTCTTTTAAATTACACTAATATTTATCAAGTATCTTTTTTTTATTTTATTGTTATGCCTGATATCTTTTATATTACCTACAGTTTTTGAAGCACAATATTTCCTGTAATTTAGAAAATATTGTATAATAATTGAAGAACCTCCTACCTTTTTTGAGGTCGGTCAAAAATGAGTACCTATTCACTTATTCTGAAGCAGATAGTTTTCAAAAATCGACGATTTACAAAATGAACCAAACAAAAGTTTAGATTGCATTCTGACTTATTTTCAAAATACTAGGTACAGTAATTTTGATATTCGGCATCTACTAGTGGGTACATGTTACAATGGAAAGGTTAAGAAATGACTATTATTGAAATATGAACTGTAACATATACACGTAATGTTTTATGGAAACTGGTTCTAAGATTCTACGAGTAGTAATATATCTTAACCGTGGAGCTTCTTCTGTGATATAGCGTATAAATAGAAACAACTATAGTTATTGTTCGTGGCGTCACTCGCGTTTCAGGAATTCCAATAAAGTTCAGATGTCAATTAATGCATGAAAGATTATGATTCATGAAGTCATGAGCAATTTTGACTTTAGATCATTCGTATCTATTGAAAATATGATGATAATTTCCCATGTTCATGATCAGCTACTTGCGCAGGATATATTATAGTGCACAAGAATTTTTCGCAGATACAGGTGCACACACTATTCCTTCTTTCTCTTAGTCTGATGGGATGGCAATTCAACACGACCGGAGAGAGATCAGGCGCAGGAGCGACAGCTGTCCTACTGTCCTACTGTAATTTTCTTCGAGAACTCCCTTCTCGAAGAAAATTTGCTAACAGAATGCCTGGATGCCATCAAAATAGAAGTCGATTAAAAATAAAGGTAGAGACGTCTTCTTTTGCATACTGTTACTTTGAAAGCTGACCCCAAAAATACTTTGCAAAGGCTCGGCAAATGACGAATTTAGCTTAGAAACAGATATTTTTAGCATCACCAAGTTTGATGGTTTGTTTGCACTCAACAAGCGCTCGTGTAGAATCATAAAGAATTGTATGCTTACTTAGTTTAACATAGGCAAATGAAAATTTACACTTGGTTTACGAGACTTAACTGCGGCGTGGGTGTATTCTAATGAGTTGGGAGCGGTCATAAGATATGTGGTACTAATGAGACAAGATTGTCAAGATTTTTTGGAGAGTTTTTTGTTCTGTAGTAGCAATTATTAGTTATGTTTAATGATCTTGTCCGTCTGTGCATAGCTGATTTGATTATTTGAAATTAAAAACCTAGCTAAATAGTGTAATTTTTACTTTAATATTTATTATTTAATATAATAATAATCTACGAATAAAAAATGATTTTTAATGTTTTTAAAAAATAAGCACGACAGGTAGATAAAATAATAGTTTTATATATTTCTCGGAAAATAATGTTCGTATCATCTCATAACTCAAAGGAAAAGGCCTACAATAATACATAATACATAGCCGATCCCTCACACTGAGATATAGATAGGTACTAAATCTGTAAAAGGAATTCTATTTATCGCTCGCTCTGTGTAAATTCATTAAAATTAATCAAAGTATTATCACCTTCACACACCATATACGAATAGTTTATTATGGAGAAAAAAACATTTTTTTCACAACTTGTATGGGTACACTTTTATGGCTCGAAGTGTAGTTCAATAAAATGTTGGTTTATGATTTTATCTTTGATATAGAAAAGAAAATGACACAACGCAAGACAAAACAATAGGGAATAGAAAGTACAAATACATAAAGTTTTGAGCCAAATAGGTCTAGATCAGCATTATGCCTGAGTCTGGGTTCTTCTACTGGACCTAGTTGGAATTGCGGGTGTTAAGCAGTATGAAAAATGTAGATATTGATTGAAGTAGATATAGGTACACAAAAGATTTTTATATTTCTAATTTCTATCTAGAAAAATGCTCTATAAGCCTACATAATAAACGTACATATAGGTAGTATCTACAATTTATAAAATAAATATTATTTGCGTGTTATCAGCCCTCTATAATTTTCACAACATTTCAGGCAATCCTCATAATGGCCGCTGTACCCTTAAACGCACTATAAACACACAATAACCGCATAAACAAGTGGTTAAAACAAACGGACAAACGGACAGAGCTACACGCCTTCTCTTTCACCAAACGGCTGGTTATTTCGAACAATGAGCAGTTACTGTCAGAAATGACCAGCGTATGTTTTAACGGGCAGTCCGGTAAATTTATGTTTTGTTGCTAATGAAATATGTGGATAATAATTGCTTTGTATGTTTGTTACTTCAAAAGGTTGTAAACATAAGTGGTATTGGCTACTGGTTATGATTAGTCGTGAATGGTTTTCTGGTATGCATAATTTACAATGTCATGAACTAAAATACAAAGTACACTATTCAATTGTTCAATTGTAAATACAATTTTGTATACCACTCTTTGGAAAAATAAATCCTAATTTAAAAGTAGGCAGGTATGTAATTCAATCTAAAGTAAAAAAAAAAAAAAACTATCCATATCGTATTTCAATTAAAAAAAAAACGTTTCAAAATTTTAAATGACTCACAAAAACAGTTTGACCCAATAGATACTTTGATTGACATATTGTCAGTCAGGCAGTTAAATTCTTAAGACGAACCTTTGACCCAACATACTTATTGATTTCAATTAAACCTCAGGCAATAACTGTATTCTGCAATTTCAAAGATCATAACCCTATTTTAATGTACAAAAGCAATAAATGTAAATTATTATTTTAATACTGCAGTAACTCATAGACGTCGTTTGAAATTAACGAACAAATAAATAGGCATTGTGTGAAGTAGCCAGCTATTCTAAGGATTTGATAGGAGAAAATACGATAAAAAAGCACGTAATTTTTTCTACAATAAATAGGTTTGCTCGCGGTTTTACCAGCGTTCCGGTTTAACTTCTTCTTGTATCTGGAAAAATATAGCTTATGTTAATCGGGAACTGAAAGAATTTTTTTAATCGATTCAGAAGTTTTGGAGTCTTTTATTCTAAACAAATCAAAAATATTTCCTATTTATTATATTTAAGAGTACCTCTAGATGGATGTACCATAACAGATATATTAGAAATAACATTTTAACAAGTTGGCAAATCATAGTAATGCATTGGTGCTTATACTATTACTAAATATATTATAGGATAATAAATAGATAGTATTTATATAATATTAACCGGGGAATTAAGTGACAGTATCATATACACCTTTTGAATGCTTGTTTGAAGAAAATGTTATTAGTTAACTTGTCTTATTTAACTGTATGGTCCAAGATATAAGCTTTTTGCTTGTCCATTTTGTCGAATTATGTTTTAAGGAGTTTTTAAAAAGATTAGGATAGCGATGTGGTAATTGCCATTAAAACGATTGTGACTATAGCTTCTCACTTACACTTTACATTGTTGGTTCAAGAGCTAAGTAAAAAGTCGCTTTTTTTCAAATATAACAAATGTCAAAAGAATAGAATAAGGATGATATGCAAATCAATCTTCCAAAATAAAATAAATGTTATAAAAAAACGTGTAATGTCCATTATTTAAATGATCAATAACTAAATTTATTTTGTGGAATACCAAAATGATTTATTTTTCGTGAGTATCTTGTATGTCATTTTCTTTAATAACTACAGTACGTTGGAAGAAAACCTACCTAGTTATAATCGCTTCAGCTTATAAATTGCACCACACACCAAATTCATTTATAATAACCAAATAATGTTTGCCAATACACACGGTTTATGGCCCATAAATAGCCATAGAATACCACATTAGTAATGAAATATTAACATGTGCAATAGTTGTCAACTCATCGTTTGGTTATAACGATAAGGCATTAAAATTTAACTGTTGCTGCTAACTAATATAACATCATTATTATTAAGTACCTATTGCCTGCTGTTTGTTGACTCTCGTCTCAGTATCACAACTTCCTGCATCTGGATAAGAAACGGCCAAATGAGAGACGGACTCGCGCACAAAGATGTCGTGTACCATTATCTATAAGACGATAAATAGAACACGTGTGTATGGAAGCCTCCTAAAATATTTATTTTGTTTTCAGTAGATATATTTTGTTTTTATAGTGGCAACAGAAATACAAAATCTGTGAAAATTTCAACTGTCTATAACTATTACGGCTTATTAGACGCAGACTGGTGAAAGACGGAAGAATTGCGAAGTCTTAGAAATAGGATACCGTTTTAGCCTTCGTGTAGATAACACTAGAAAGTAACTATCCTACAAGATTAGCTGAAAAGTTTCATCAAAATCCTTTTAGCAGTACATATTTGCTAGAAATATTATAAATGTCAAACCTTTCACATTTATAATTAAATATTAGTGTAATATATTTATAATTATTTCGTCAAACCTTATTGCAATGTATTAAAAGTACAGTTAAAATAATTTCACAAGCTATCGACCCCGCCTTTGCCCGGGGCGCACGTCACTTCGAAACTCTTCATATTATTATATTCACTCATTGACAGACCAGCCAATTATTTATATGTCTAGGGATGGATCCGAAAACATCAATTATTATTTTTAATAGATAAGATATAATCTTGTTTTCATTTTGAAGTGGTGCTTTTGTTTTTATGAGTAGGTATTACACAAATATTTCAAAAGTTGCAGAAAACGTTAATTTTAACTTTTTGTAGAGATATGTAATTTGTATCTTAGCTGGTATATCAAAAACTTATAGTGCGCAAAATTGTACGTAAACAAGAAATGGTACGAAATACAAACAAAACACTGCATTGCAAAAAAAAGTACAAAGCTACAAAAAGGAACGTGTCAATTAAAAGTAAGGTGTCACTTAACATTTTTCGAAGTTGCTCGTTTTTTTGAGTCAAAACCTTTTTTAAATTAAAATCATTTTATCTACGCGTTGTCCAGCCGTCAAGTGTAATAAATTGCATCAAACTAAAGTGTACGGTGGTAGTGTCAAAATTGCCCCGAGGCTTTGAAAGCACCTGTTTGAGCCCGAAGTGCTTAGGAAGTAAATGGACGTGTGTTGTTTATTTGACAGCATGTGTACGAAGTTTCTTTGTTATTGTTGGTAGTTTGTAAGTTCCTGTTGTTAGTCTGTGACTAGAAAAACACAAAACTTAAAAAAAATTTGATTTTTAAGTAAAATTGTCAGTTGAGTGTCAATTTAATTTTAATTTACCTAATTAAAAAAAGATGATTAAAAATTCGGTAATAATAAAAAAAAGACAAGCATGGTTAAAAATCGACTAAATACAATTAAAGTTATAAAATGAATTCTAAGAAGCAAAATGCATTAGAACACTGTCGCATAGGTACCTACTAACAAGTCATTCATGATTGATCAAGTAGTTATTACAAAATCAATTAATTAAACTGGTAGAAAGTACTCACATTAAAAAACTTGAATTCAAAGAAAGATCGATGGTGTCCAATTCCAAAACAAATGAGTAGATAAGAGTATTATCAATCAAAGTAAACCGTTAAAACGTGGGAGTTTTTTTGTCACTCCGAGTGTAATTATAATCACTGCAGATGCATAGTTAAAACAAGTTTTCAATTTGTCTTTCCTTCGTCTATTATTTAATTTTAATATTCTTTTACTATTTAATGAATCTGAAATATGACTGGTAAAAATATCTTCACTTCAAAAGACTTTTCCCAACTAGGTATGTTGGGGTCGGCTTCCAGTCTAATCGGATGTAGCTGAGCACCTGTATTTTACATGGAGCGATTGCCTATCTGATCTCCTCAACACAGTTACCCGGGCAACTCAATACTCCTAGGTAAGACATGTATCGACTGCCAAAGATGTACGATGATAGTTTATCGTGTCCTCTGAAACACTATTTAATGGAACTGAAATATGACTGGTAAGAAGTGCCTAAGTACCTAGGTATATGAAATTCTCGATTCTAATACCTTTTTTGCGGTTTACGCATGCTTAAAAATGTTGCACGCACCTTTAAAATTACCTTTTTTACAACCAAATGGGTAGACTTGTAATGCAACCTTTTATTACGCATATTCATATGGCGTTAAAACAGAAACATATCGTGCCATACATAGTAATATCTATCAAACTTTATGAGCTCTATACTAATTTGTATCCGACCAATAAAAACATTTTTATCCCATCTCCATACACTTTAACACGTGCCTCATAATTCTCCACTATCTACGAATTATATGCAATTTGCAGTAACCGTAAAATGTCTTGACACGATTAAAATTTTCAATACAGACCATTTATTAGGCCAAATGCTTCAGATAGCCGTTTTAGTCTACATAATAGTAATTTCAGATATTTCAATGTGCAAGAAAATTATACAGTAATAACCGCAACGATATTAGCTTCTTACAATAAAAAAAAACATTGTAAAAACTATGAATGTCAACCTTAAGGGCTTAACCACGACATCTGACATTAAGAATGTACCATTAATAACAGTTATGTTAACAAAATACGATGATAATATAAAAAGCTAAAAAAAGTCTCGAAGAAATTCGTTACTGCTATATTTATGACTTCAAAAAATCATAACTCAGTGCGGCTGGAGCTCAATTGATAAAAATTTCTTTTATCTCTGTTTTAATTAGGGTCAATAGGTATCAGTTAGAATAAATTCACTTTTTAAATACACCTGTTTCGATAAAATTTGTTAGTACCCACACAATAGCCAAGCAGGTGATGTGTTACGTCCGCACCTTGAGTTTTTTTAACAAAAAAAGTCCGTTAAAACGACGTTTTTTCGGTTCGATTTTCGTAATTTGAATTTGGAACCGTGAAGATGGCCGACTAGATGACGTATTTATTAATTCGATTGGACGGTGTCGAGCCGAGCCGACCGTTTCTTGTTGGTAATCGGAATCGATTAAAGAAATCGGTTTTATTATAATCGATGGTGATTGTGAGAGCTCTCGATGTGAGATGTGCTGATTAATTTACTATTATGAAATCGATTTTGAATGGATAAACGTGTAGGATTAAAGAATCGTAATCCGTTTTATTTTGGTGTGATATTTTTATGTCTGGACAAAAGGGTTTATTGTGGTATAAGCTGCTTTTCTGCCTACGCGTTGAACTGTGAAATCGGGTAACTTATAGCTATGGAGTCGTAGGCGAGAGATGGGGTACAATCTTCTAGTTATTCACATTACACGTTCATGTTGAATTCATGAAGATTGAAACAAATTAGGATAATATCAGGTAGGTATCGCGCCAGGCGAGTCGCAGATTGCGGGTAATCCGACGTTTATGTATTAGGCTCGTTGCCTAGGCTAATGCACCTGGTTTGGCTAGATTTTGGAAAATTTCCAACAACAATGCTTGGCGTGTTTGTAGCTTTTAAGTACATGTTTTGTCGTAAAAAGGCTCAATTTATTTTTATATTAGGTACTGGTAGATTTATTCCCCGCTAAATATTACCCGTTTTTGGTCTGAATTCACGTCAATATTGTTGAAGATCGAATGCAAGACCTAGCGAAAGCCAATTAGATACTTAGCCATACTGCCTGTGTTATGAATAAATTGTATAACAATACAATTACAAATAACAGCCATAAAATCCGATACTCACTTGTTACAGCATTGTTTCCTCTAGAACCATTCTGGAATATTCGATTCCTTGTAATCGCATACTCGTGTAAGCTCACGTAATCTTACTTTAACCATGTATTGTCGGTATTACTAATATATTCCTGTCTGAGATTAATTACAATTAACGGCCGGTTACAAGTGTATAATGTTACTGCATTTATCATTGTTTAATCGGTTGTTCTTGTGTTATTAGGGACTTTAAGGATGTTTTACTGTGGTTTAGATAAGATGGAGTAAGAGTTATATTCAAATGTGTGTTGTCATTAACACTTGACCGGTGAGAGATCAGACAACGGACCGACATTTATGTGTGTATAAGATGTCTCCTAGATATCTTATCTATCAACAGCAACTTCAAGACTCTAGGTTGCTTTGTAAGAGTTTTATTAAAAATCAATCAAATTTATTTAGTCCTGAATCGGGAATCGAATCTGTGACCTTGTAAACAGCAGTTTGCTTTTAACCTCTATATCAAAGGAGTACATTGGTTGAAACAAAAGTGACCTAGTAATTAGATGTAAGAAAAAACTCTATGAAGAAAGATGAACGATACATAGATCTCAGAAAATCTCTTTGAAGAAAGATGAATAATAGAGTCATAATAGCAAAGAAAGTACTAGACAAATAAGTTGTAGTATCTGTAGTTACACAGCTCGTAGTAATTTCACGGACTTAAACTTAGAAAATACGTCTGATCCTTAACGGATTACTACTGCTAAAATTATCACTATTTTTCTTAAAGTAATACAGAAAGTTACATGCAAAAATATGTACCTATTTCAAAACCCTGATAAAACCGTCACTTGTATAACAAGAAACATAAAACTAACGATACATACAAGCATAAAATCATATATCCCATCCATTTCTCCAAGTGCATCTTACATGCACGCATGCATATGCATGGTATCATAAAAACGCATAGCCGCTAACATAAGTGCCGGCTGTCATGCGTCCGTCAAATCGTGTGCTAGGAATATCAAGAAAATAGATGTTTTAATTCCACACATATATCGTCGAAATAATAGTGGTATGAGAATTTTTTACCGATTTAATAAAAAAGAGGTTCTCAATTCGGGTGTTTGTTTTTTTTTCTACTTCTGGTTGCCCATCTCGGTAGTTTTCCAATGGATTTCTACATTGTTTTTGTACATAAGAAATTATGTTATTTACTCTTTTTATTCGTTGCAGGTTGGAAAGTTTGAAAATTTTGTTATTTTCCGAATGGGTTTACAATTTTTGTTTTGCACCAACTAGAATCTAGATATATAATATCTCCTTATTTCCTGTACCTGCGACAAAATCATCCATTTCTTGTAGGAACAATCAATTTTCTAAATCAGATAGACTTAAAGAAAGATCATAATTCATTTACAACATATTCTTTCTTCTTCAAAATCTTCACAATTTTCAATTTTATTCACAGCCTTGTCACCTACAAACCACTCCTTCAATTAGCATTGACACCACTCCAACTGTATTATAAATCAATTCCAAGTTTCTAAGCTTCCCATACACAGTAATATTGTAATAGTTCCAATATCTGTCTGTTACACAATAATATACAATGTGAAAGTAAATATATTTGTATGGTTGTACGGTTAAAACTATACTAACCAAATGGTTTTTAATAAAATTCGGTAGACTTTACTAGCTTTCCCCGCGGTTTCACCCGCATACCGAGGGGACTTTTTTACGTATATGGATAAAAATAGCCTATATTATTATTTAAAATATATTTTTTGTGAAAGAGCATCAATCATACATATACATACGTACACCATTAAAAACTTTGACGTTTATTGTACTACTACGATTATCTTTGACTAAAATATAGGATCAACTTTTTTGGATTACATGAAGTAATTCATCACAAAATACGAGTGAATCCAGAGGCATATAGCGAGTGGAAATCTAACGGTTTTCCAGTATTATTCACGATACAGTGCGCCGTGAGTTGTCGCACTAAGTTTTATAGCGAAGCCATAGGTCACCGTATTTATGAACCGACTGGAGAACGCAACTTAATAAATTGTTTTATGCTTGTTTCTATGACAGATGGACTTTGAGAATTAGCTTTAGATAAAGGAAGGTTTAGTGATGATGTAGAATGATTACTTGCAAATTAGATATTAATAAATCTTTCGTAATTTAAGGATTGTTGTCAAAAAGGCTGGTTATGCACTTTCTTAGTGACTATGGGCGATAATCACCTACTGTCAGGTCCTCTGTCTTCAAAAATATAAAAAAACTGGGCCACAAAATCAAGAATGAATATCTGAAAATCTACAGTTGTATCAATCAGGGCCAGTGTAAATTATGGGCAATAAGAAAGCTTTAAAATTAACGCAGCTTACAAATCCATAACACCTAATGGATTACAAGAATTTTCAATAATCATCAAAATGCTGAGAGCAAACTGCCTTCCTTATTGCAAGTTGTAATTAAAGAGCTTTGCAAAGACTATCATTTGATTAGAAATTATCTTCGGTTAAAGATAAGTAAAATAGAATCCATCTACACTTGAGGCCGCGAATACCATCTCCTATTAGCAATAAATCATTTACTTCCCAATGCGCATGAATAAGTACATCCAAGCTCATTATGAAGCACGATAACTCACAGTACTAAAAGTTCTGTGCAACGGCCGCTGCGGTGGTTTGCTCACTTTACATGTTTTTGTCGCAAACGCAGACACATGTCCGTCGTCTCGACTTTTTTGTCGCACATATATGACCCGGTTTGGCGGCTGTGCGCGTCCCCTTATAGCCACAACCGCTTTTTGTGAACAATCGCCAATTACGTGGAGACGAAATTCATTGAATGATTTCGTTTATATATTTTTTTTTCGGTACACAGTAGTGTGGTCTTTCCTAGTTACTAATAGCCTATTAGCTGATATGGGTAGTTTATGTTGAAATAATGCTAACTGCTATCCATCTTAGTGTTTATAGTTTAGCTAGAATAGTGGACTTCTTGTAGCAATAAAGCTTTTAGGGCTGGGCCATATTAATACAGCTGGCTTTAATATAGCCCGGTGCGCTGACTGCTATGTTCGATACTCAAGAAGGGATCCTTGTGGCAAGGCAAGACTCGTGGTCTTGCCAAGACAAGTTGTCCTGCTAAAGAACCATTTTATTTGCCATTTCTATGAAATTTCACCCTCTTGCATCTATGCTTCTATTCCGATAGTATAGAAAACAAAACGAATAATTTGAATAAATTGAATAATTATTGCGGTAGTCACTTAGAAACCAAAATTGCCAAGTACTTATCGTGTTTCCAAACTATTCAAATCCAAACCTTGAACCCAGTCAAATATTTCAGTCGGTCTAATACCGGCTAAATACCCGATTTTTGTAATATGCGTACTACCATTCATTACCTATCCTCATACTGATTTATCAGCTCAAACAAACGATCGGCCGACTCAAAGTTTGCAGTGTGCTGGTGGGTTACTCTAAGTGTGTATCCGACTATTGGCGGGACTATTAATTCTAATGCATTGTAATGATCTTTGAACTGTGCACTTTCATATGTCCTCTGGTTATATTCCAGTGCAATTAGTGTACGAACAAGATTGGGACGGTGGGAATATATCGAGAGACTCGTTTTACATGCACTAAGTGTAATTAAGAGTATTTATGCTTTCTGTACTTGTGGGTTTAATTTCATTACACTGTTTGTACGTATGTTCGAATCTCTTTGATAGTACACTGTTGATGTTTATGATTGCGAGGTAATTTAAGTACTTTCTTATTTAGGACATCAACCGTCTTACCACAAAAACTTTTAAACGTCAGTTTATGCGTTGTCTAAAAAAATGTCAAATTATGACGTTGACATATGGTTCATTTTGCAGCCAAAATTTTATTAGACAAGTGTAAAACAGGGTTTAAAGTTTTTGTAGTAAGGCCCCATGTGTTGTAGATGAAGCATAGGATTGCTATTCGGTTTGATTACTATTAGCCTACAGGTATAAGACATAACAATACATATTATTATCAGACTACTATGATATTAAAATTATCATTATTTCTTTGATTCTATTTTCGAAATATTTCTTAAAATACGAGCCTTCTTAACTTATTCAAACTTATTTAATATAATTATTACCCAATTAATAAGTTTAATTTTATAGACACGCTAAAATACATTCCTCAGTGGTCACACGGGACCAACAGACTGTATGACACCATTCAAAAAATAAAAGATATAACAGTCAATAAATTGTATACTTATATATTTAGTTGTCAATAATATGTGAATATTTATTGATTAGCATGCTGATGCTATTTAAGGTTATTGACCTGAGGTAGCGTATTTTATATTAGTCATATATATTCTTGAAATAATATGCTTACTCATGCTAGAGGAAGATGACTAAGGAAACTATGGATGGATTGTGTGAGAAGAAGAAGAATGTTACTGGTCAGAAGATGTCAGAGAGAGAAGTATAGAATAAGAAGATATGCTGGGCTGACACCAAATTAGTTGGAGTAAGGGCAACAAGAAGATAGAATGCTTACTTACCATTTAAGTAATTGACTAAGTTGGACGCTTACCACTTTGTCAAGTAGCTGAATTTTTTATAGATTATGCCAAAGATTGGCATAATCTGTACCTATTAGTTGCTATTATTCTTTACTTTATAGCCTTGATTTTAAGAAGCTTACAAGATATCTCATTAGAAATTGTATTACACAACAGCATTCAACAACTAACACACTGCATTGTTTCTACTTACCTATTTGCACTTCATTAATCCCCTTGAATCATATCAACAAGATAAATAATAATAATTAATCTCTAAAGTAACAAATAGTCCATTTTACCAAGGCACAAAATTTCTGATTGGAATGACTCTCCCATCTCTTTATTAGCCAAAGTACAGATCTATCAATTAACAGTCACTGAAAAATTAACAATCCCAAGAAAAAGATATTTTAGCCGAAAACCAACGAGGCGTGTATTCCTAACATGTTATTTTTAAACGAACGCTAAATGACTCAACATTTAGGTACTTACATCTAGTCTTAACTACAATTTGGTAGAAATAAAAAAATGTAACATACACACTTCAAACGTTCATAAAAACCACGGAGTTTAGTCTTATAGCAGAAGTGTGACCAAAATTATATAGGGTTGCCAATTACGAAATTATTTTTTTTTTTTTCAATTTCAGAAATCAGAAAAGTACCTAACTATTTAAGGTATGTGTAGTAACTCGATGCATCTTTTAATATAGCTTAGGTATGATTTGTTAAGGTCCTCTTTTAATGAACCCTGTATGAAAATTGATAATCATATGAAAATAGACATTCAATTCAATACTAGTCTAAAGATAATGCTGATTGAAAAATCTATACCTACTACATAAGTGATTTGAAGTAAATCCAAGTAGGTATTATTTTACATAATGCAGCTCTTCTCGTCGCATCGTTTTCTCCCACGCTCTGAGGGGAAGCCAGGATAAATTAGAGTAAAATTATTCAAAAAAAATATTTAAAAAATTAAAAATAATTTTCAAAATCGGTTCTGTAGATCTAGAGATTACCCGTCAATATTCTTTCTCTTTTCCCACTGTGGGCAAAATTAGTTGGCATATAGACAACATCACTTTATTCTAAGCAAAAAATATTACTTAGCTTACCAATCAAGGATAATCAACCAAAAATCCTAGACAACCCTAAGACCCGCTTAATTCAAGGTTAAAAAAAACCGCCTTAGCAACTAGTAGATTCTGTGTGAAGATGACGTAACCCGGTCATTGAACTTTTGTTTTTACAAACGGCGCCTCCAAAGACATGGTGTGCACAGTTAATATTGTTCTAATTAATTAGAAACGATTCTCATGGTGGACTTTGTTCGGTAAACAGTGTAAAAAGATTTACGAGGCCGCTTATTGGAATTTGTATTACTAAGATTAGTTTTTGAGTATGATAGGCGGATGATGGGGGGAATAATAATTTTGGTACTGAAAAGGTATGTATTGAATACTCGATACATAGTGAAAATTGTAATCAGCTCTTTAGCTTGGATTTATATAAAATCTTCCAAGATGAGATTTTTGTTGGTCTTAGCACAAGTAAAGAATATACTTATTTAAGTACATATTTCGGTTTCTCAAAAATATATGAAAATTACGTTTTTAGGAATCAAATCTTGAGCCGTAAACCTAAAGCCTATCTCGTAAAATTCTAAAAATAGTTACATTCACGTTTTCTTCCTAATGTTAGTTACATCGAAAAACACGATTAAAAGACATACTTATGTGTTTAGCTGATATAAAACTTTACCATTTCGAGAGCCAGTCCGTTGTAACATGATATACGGCAATAAACGCATCTTAAAACTTCCAATATGTATTGTAAGAGAACATTAACATGCCTACAAACATTTTATATTTGATATTAACATAACAATCTAAGAACATCCCACTAATGATGATATAAATTTTCAATCTATGGAAAATGTGAAATTTCATTGTTACGACATTTTTGTGGGCGTGTGGCCATGAAATACGAGACTTTACGAAGAATCTGCGATGACTATACATTTTGTCTTTAATAATATGTCTGTGATATAATAATGAAATCGTGAATACTTAAATTAATTTAATATTCACTAACTAAAACTAAATTTTACTCAGCAAGCTTAGATAAAGGATTCTTTATAATTTTTTGCTGAATCTAAAAACGTATTTCTTGAGAGACTGGTGCAGAAAAGCCTACTTACCTACTGTTTATATCATCGACTGTTTCTAATCAATTGGATTTTCCATCAAATTAAAGACACTTATTCATTACCAATAATTCTTCTCTTCTTTCTCTCATCTTTTCACAAAAGCCAAACCTGTTACTCATCTTTTCATACCAACTCGCTGGTGTAACGGCCCCAACACAAACTGACGTAATAAATCGAAACTGCCATATATTCTAGTGCCCACGACTTTTATGGCATTTAAAAATGTCCAACAAATGTTTATGGAAAACACTATATTAACGTGAAACCATAGATATGTTGCTAGAAAGTTGATAATGTTACTTTTAGTAATAGTGTGTAATGGCTGACTTTAAGTTATAAGAATTGTCGCTTGTACCTATATATTCGTGTGGTACTCAATAAAGTTAGTGTTTAGAAGGTCTAATGTCGACTACGAAATAAAAAACTTGTCCATTACATTGTACAGTGGACATAAGTAACAACAGACACTAAACACCATAAAAAACTTCCTTGTCTGAACCCAACATAATACAACGGAAAACGATTAACAGGGTTGAAAGAGCTTACTAAGCGTATCTTGGTCATCAACCAGCTATATAATGATGGTAATGAAAAACGTGATAAAACCTGAGCATTTAAAAGTCTGGAATCACCAACACCAGTGAGCAAGCATGGTGATTAACACTCATTCCTTCTCTGTATGAGAAGAGGTCTGTGGCCTGTCGCAGGACAAAAACTAGGCTTATGGTGATAATGATGATATGACAGCTATGCCTAAACAAGTATAAAACCCTGGCACATAACTTATCAGTCCCCAATTCTTTAAATAATATTATTATTAAAAATATATAATTTTTTAGGCTAAATGGTGTCAAATATAACCTATTATTTTTCTTTGGTTAAGAAATCATCAAAAATGGACTTCGAGCTCTTACAAGATTTCATTGTGAAATCACTTTACCTACTGCTTTCAATTATGCCGTCATAGTTTTTATGCTCCCTGTAAATGTTTCTGAAATAAATGTTAAAAATATACATACGTAGAATCAGACAGTTCCAGTCTTTAGACGTAACATATTTTTGAAGAATATTATTCTAAGCGACGTGCTTCGACGACTCCATCTTGAACCGTTTTTGTAAACAAATGCTAGAAAAAATGGTACAAGCTTTAGTCAGGGGTATGCAACGTAACGTACGTAAAGTATAAAAAATACTACACATACCTTAATAATTATTACGCAAAAAAGTCTTCTATTCCTAGAAACTATATCTTTCAATTTTGATTATTTTACTCTTATTTACTTTTATTTACTTGCTGCATTTAGATGTATTATCTACATACATATACAGATTCTAATATATAAAGAGTTTTGAATACTGAACCGATTTGAACAATTCTTTCACTGTTAGGAAGCTACACTATGGCCTTTGTTTTATCCGCATACGGAAGTTTCGCCGAGCTGCGGGTGAAACCGCGAGGAACAGCTACTTCTTAATATAAAGATATTTTTTACAAATAACCAACCTTTCATCCTACTTTATATCTACATAATGTGTAGAGATATTTCAGAAAATCAAGATGACGTAGGTACAACCATACGTTGCGCACCCCTGTCGGTGCGTAGGAAGGGTTGGTATTTCTACCTGCGCGATTTATGTGACCCCTGCACCTGAGAGGTTGGACCCTGTCGGGGTAACTTACGAATGTTTTGACTATTATTTTAAAATTTTGGGCTTTTTGGGCTCTCAAAAATGGTTTTGTGAAAATATTTTGTAGATGTTTTTAGTACTTATTTAAATGTTAGAAAAAGCAAATATTTATATAACAAGCTTAAAAGATGAAGAATCCTTAGATAAAGTTTTCTTTGCTTACAAAACGTTTCATAGCAGAATGAACTGGATATAGGAAGGATACTAACCAGTTAATTATTTTAATCATTTATACTGTGAATGCCTTATAGAAATTCATAAGCTCTCAATTTGATTTTACAGATATTTTTTCCGTAACTTAAGTAAGTAGGTAGATAAAACAACATAAAACAGTTGACGTAAAGTAATGTATAAAATAAAGATAAATAAACTATGAGCTGAAATATAACTATTCTAAAATACCACAGTTATAATACCCGAGGTTTAAACTAACGGGGTTTTAAGTAACATAAACTTAGAATTATCATATAAACACCATTAATATCTGTCTAGTAATTTCAAACATACAAACATGCAGAAATTACAAAATATATTTTAATGTTTATTTATAACTCTAATTCAGTTTTGACGTATGAAGTAAAAAGATTTACAGTTTTAAATAAATTAAATTATAAATCTTGAGATTAAGTTTTTTTGTGTAGCTACCTATCAATCTTAGATTGTTGTAAAAACGTTCGTAAATCAATTACTGTCGGAATCTAGCACATTTGTAGGCAATTTGTGACTGTTAGGCTGTGTCACATTATAGTCCTATTTGTAATTTGATACTAGTGGTCATTGTAATCGCTCTGTCACACTAGCGGATTTTAATTCCTGGCATTCAATAATGCTTCGTATTAACTTAAGGCGATGTGATCGACCTACAATAGTGTATTCTGAATCGTTTGAGGGTGAAATGATATGCAGAGATTTTTGTCAGCCTCTAGGTTTTAGCTGTCGTCCATTACCGATAGTTATCAAAATGTTTGCTGTTCGATTTAGTACGATTCACTCAGAAAACCAAGTGTAAAAATAGGTATAAAAGACTGAAGAAGGAAGGCAAAATATGTGATACTTTCAGTCAATGTAGCAATATAAGAACAATATTTCAGATAAACGCATCAGAGAATTTTTAAAAATGCCATAGATATAATTAAAGCATACTTTGTAAGTAAGTGCTGCACATTGGACGAAAAACTCTGTAAATATTCGCAGGTAAAAGTCTACAATAAATACGAGTACCTAAGCATTGCCGATTCTAAACCATGCCAGGTGTATAGGTCTCATCCATACCCGTAATAAAGATTAGGGACACACATTATGTAGAGGCTTCCATATTTCATCTGTTAAATAAATTGTAATATTTCGTAAAGTATTACTCAGAAACAAGAGGATTTATAATTCTTAGAACTAACGAGACTTCATGTAACAACTAAATTATAATTATTACTATAAACCTGTAGGGCCTTACTACAAAAACTTTAAACCCTGTTTTACACTTGTCTAATAAAATTTTGGCTGCAAAATGAACCATATGTCAACGTCATAATTTGACATTTTTTTAGACAAGGCATAAACTGACGTTTAAAAGTTTTTGTGGTAAGACGGTTAATGTCTAGTAAATATTTAGTAATAAATAAAGTCTATATACCTTTATAAAGTACGTTTATGCTTGGTAAATATATCTTTATTACAAACTAGTCGTTTGCCCGCGGATTCACCCGCGTCCCTTGGGAACTACTGCTTGTACCGGGATAAAATATAACCCATGTTACTCGGGAAGAGTGTAGCTTTCCTGCAGTGAGAGAATTGTTCAAATCAGCTGAGTAGTTTCGCAGCCTTTAGGGTACAAACAAACAGATGGACAAATTCTCTACTATATTAGTATAGATAGGTAGGTTAATACGACATATTTATTATGACTACTTTACTAATAATATGAAATATCGTAAGTTTAATACTGCATCATAAATATACGAATAAAGGGCAGTTATTGCATATCTTAATGTAATAGGTAGTTATTTAAATTAAGTACATAGTTAAATTCTTTTGAAAAGAATATTAATGGCTAGTTATAAGTTAACCTCATGATGAAGATTGGATGATTGGAAACTGGTGAGAGGCCTAAGATCAAAAGTGAACTGGAATTGAATAGCCTTATGAGATATGAGTATCAGGTTATAAGGAAAGCTTGAGACATGAATGTGGATAGATACAGGATCAAAGAAAAAGTCCATATGACTAGAAAGATTGTTGTTGTGATAATGATGACATTAACTTTGGAGTTCATACATTATTTTCTATCTGCCAACATATGTCACAGTTTTTTATCGTCCCACTGCTGGGCTGCGGCTTCCTCTCACACGGAGAAGGATTGAGCGGTGATCATCACGCTTGCTCAATGCGGGTTGGTGATTTCAGATTTTATAGTCCAGGTTTCCTCGAGATGTTTTCCTTCATCTTTTAATCAGTCTATTGGTGTCCACAATGTACTATTACGTTAAATCAGTGCTTAGCTATTATTCTGTCAACATTTACCTAGGATCTGTTGACTAGTCAAACATTAAGATGAAAGTAGGAGTTTCAACAAAAAACAAAGTCATGCTTCAATGTGACCACAGCACAACCTGTTGTGTAGCCATTTAGATAGAGAAATTTATGGAACCAGTGGCATTCACCAAGATTTGAGACAAGAGGCCATAATGCGAGTGGACCACAGCGGTTTTCGAGATAATCCACTCTTATTTGTGGAAATGTAGGCTCGATGCCTGATTACGAAATAAATAGTGGAATGGTGGATGAAACGAACTAGTTTGCTAATCTTTGTAAGTAAAAGGATAAGCTTGGAAGTAGTTTTATTCGTTCTTATCGAGGGGTACGTGAGTGGGTATTTGATGTTGGCTTCTTAGATATGTTATTTCTAAGCTGTGAGAGCGAAGAATGAAGGCAAAGAAATTATTGAAATTCTGAACTAAATAGTAAAAAAAGGCCAGTACATAATTATATGACTACCATGCCAATGGTTTTTTTTTTGTCATGCCTTGTAGATTGTTGCCTATGTTCCTATAACATACGAAGACCCTTTGTCATCAATGAATTTAACATTTTCTTAGCTTTTATCAGCATGCTGGGTTGCAAGACATTGTTTCAGTGGTAAATATGCTTAGGTTTTGGATTTATCAAGAAACTTAGGTACCTCACACTCCCAATTTAATACAGGCAGTATTGAAATTCATAAACTTGCAGAATTCCAATCCCGAGTAGGATATTTTCCAAATAATCTCACGTAACCATTTAAGCCTACTTTCAAATCGATTCAATACGTCAATCCTTCAACTGTGTACAGTAATTTATGTTCTAACAAACCTTGTAGTTTACATTACCATAAACAACCAGACAGACAATCCGACCTGCGTGTATATGTAGAAGTGATTTCAGATTGTAGGACATGCAAAGGAGTTTACATTGAGTTGTCTATCAAAGTATAAGGATCAAGATTTCATTGTGTTGGACAAACTAGAGGGTAGGTTGGTTATTTGAAAAAGGAACGTTTGAAGTTGGATCTTGATGCAGAAATATCGATTTATCATAATCGAGTTGGTTATGTTTGACAACTGCCAGTGCGAAAAATCGAATGACGGATTTTTACCGCTCGAAATGTGTCGCGCGACCAAAATGCGTCAGTGTGAAAACGCTGTAAAGCTTTTGAGTCACAGGAAGTATTGACCAGACCTTTGCATTATATCCTTAGCAACAAGGTGAGCATTCGGATCCCTCGACCCGAGAGTTTCAAATACAAACGGCTCAAAAATGTAGTTGGCTATGCCTAAGGGACTTAAGTACTAGGTAACTACTTCTACATTAATTTCAGACAAGTTAGCATAGAATATACGCTAGAAAATTATTACTTGAATCTTATATTAATTGTGATTTATTGAAATAAGCATATGATTAAGTTAATGTATGTAAGTAATAATAATAAATATATATTATGTAAGAATGTATGTATGGTGTCATCTTGAATGGTATTGCGTGGGCAATCAAATTATTTTAATTTATACAATGTTCCGAATAAAATGCCAGATAGTTTAATGAATAGTTAAGATTAGATATCACATCTTTGGAATTTGAATAAAGTGACAGTTTTGTCTTTTATGATTTCCGCTTGTAATAACTTTGTTGAAATAATAACTATTAACTATTGAAATGAAATGACTCGCCGCCTACCGTTGAAAATATATTTTTCTTCCTCTTATGAAGCCAGCTGCAGGTTTTAATCACCTTGAAAGTCCAAATAACATATCTTTTGATTTAAAAGTAAGAGATTTGATTACACAATATAGGTATTACTTTATACTCTGGTTATATAAAGCTTTATTTTGCCTTTAAATGTAAAAACTGCTACGACCGAAGATTCACATGTTTTTTATCCTATTTTTGTGTCGCTTTGTTGTCCTTTTCAAGCCATGTATCACAATAAATCCTTCTTAAAGTTAGTATAACAACATATTATAAACTAATCAATTACAGTTATAAGCAGCCCAAAAGTGGAAAAAGACAAATTATCATTTAACCTATTCAAATTAGGTCTTATCATAAATCTAGTGAACCGAGTATGAAAATGAAACATTGCAGTAATATTTATCGAAACAACTTTATTTAACAAAAAGATTAATTAAACAACTCTATAATTTGCACATTATTATTGGAAATTCATGCAAATATTGCCACAGAAATACATCCAACCAACCAAAATAAAAACTTCTTCTATTCGAATAGTTTTGACTAATCGATACTCTCCATAAATATAATTTATAATCGGAAGATTATCGATGTAATAGGAACATTGGTAAATTAGTTATTTAGTAAATGTCTTTGTGTCGCTCGTTAGTGTCAGAGAGTGATGTATACACAATATTTACGGTGTAAACAGTTGGTGACACCCACGGTATCATTCAGCTATGTGGCCCTATTTGGTGTAGGGTGATGAAGCCAATTGTTGGTCTGTGTTGATGTGATTTTATTTTTGTAAGATTTTATGATAACCGAAGTTTGTTATAAATTAAGTTGTTATTAACTGATAATTATTTACTTTACACTATGCAATAAAGTATTATTTTCTTGAAAGAAGCATGTACAACTTATGGTAGATTTGCTGCGCTGCAGGTCGCGGGGTCGATTCCCGTACGGAACAGACAATTTTCAATCTCAAACTCAATAAAAACGTTTAAACTTAGTTTTTGGTAATTCAAAACTAAAGACAATCCCCGTGTTTTGTGCCTTTTTTGATGAATATTTGTGAACACCTTTGACAGAGGAGAAACTCCTAGCGTGGGAAAATAATTAAAAGGCCAAATAAATAAATAAAAACCCATAATTAAATAAATAAATAGGGGCACCAACAACAGAGCTTACCTTAGCCCTCATTAATCCATAATGCCGTTGAGGCGCTGTGGGCGGCTACATACCCTGATTACAATCTCAAGCTATTAGATATCAAAGTCATCTGGCAGATAATTTGTGCCAAATTGATATAAACAAGTACCTAGTTAAAGCTGGCAGTCCTTGGAACTTTCATTGCTAATATTTAGTAGAAAACCTTAAACCAAAGCTGTGGGTAAGTAAGCTTACCGCTCTGAAGTCAGCCATTTGATGCTTTGCGTGTGCGCTGTAGTGTTTTGTTCAGACATCTTGACTTGAGTGAAGTTGGTAGTAGCAAATTCGGAGGTTGCTTTAATTTAAAGAGAAAACTTAGATGTACTGAGGTGTCTTAGAATCTGGTTGACTTTGGCTCCAACTATATTCATTACGTGTAATAAATAAGTTTATATAATAAATTGCTTTATTGAAGAACAAAAGAGTCGATTTTGCAATATAACGACAGAACTGTTATAAAACATGTGAATTACTCTAGGCACTAAAAGGTGGCCTTTCGAATCCGTAAAACATTTGATTATAATGAGAGTATTAAAATTCGCATTTTATTGTACAAAACATGACAAGTTAATATTATAGGTATGTCTTAAAACCTCAGCTTTCTAGACCACCTCAAGCCCATCTGCACTCAGTTAATTGCCCCTCAGTACCACAGAACGACAGCAGTTTACAACATTGTTGCCTAAACCTCAGGGCCGATAAGATACCGTTCATTTGCGATATCTAGATAATTTTATATGATCTTTAGTGCTGCTGTTACAAAGAGGCTAACTAAATAGACTCTATAAATTTTTGAGTGCGGATTTTACATATAACACGTTATTTTGAAAAAACTATCTTCAATGAAATAAAAAAAATATGTTTGATGTCCCGGAATTGGGTGCTTACTGACTTTACCGCTTCTTCACCACTTCTTCTTCCCAGCCATAACACTAGGAAGTGGTGAAAGGGGGGCGTTTTGGGGGTGCTGTCTTTTTGTATTATTTGACGTGAAAAAGTGCTAAAAACTAGCCCATTTTCAATAAACGTTTTTGACTTTGACTTTGACTTTAATATTGACATATTAAAATCAGTAAGCACAACAAGTGACTATTCAACTCAAATGGCTGACTTAGGAGGCTAAAGAAAGTTCTTTGAACTGTCTCTCTAATGTAGATCTAAAGTTAAATGTTTACTATATATGATTAACCTTTTTCCAATTAACTCTCTTTTTACCCGACTACTATAAGAGTTATATTATAACTTAAATCTAGTTAGTATGAATACTCACTTATATTGAGCAAAGTCTAGTTAGATTCTCATTTAATTTCTGTGTCCAATAAGATATATTCCAAAAACACAAGTCTAAAAATAAACCAGGTTTAAAGTCCTAAAATAACTAACACATTTTATGTTTTATTTACTTCATACCCGTTCTGAAGATTACTCTTAACAAAAAATGTTATTCGAGCAGCATTTTAGCTGGCTTCAATGATCGGCACTTACTCCCATCCTGTGAGTGCAATTATCGCCTCAGATATAGTTATTTTGATTGGACCTCTTAGCATAGTTTCAGTTTAAGAAGCATCATCTTGGAATCTGGATAAAAATGGGCTTTTAGTTGAGGGTTCTGTAGACTTTTATTTACTTCTTTGAGAGGGTTAAATGCATAGGATTGTTATAGGTTTTATTTGAGACAACATATTGGCAACTGAATTATAAAACTTGTATTTGAAAGTTTGTTTGAAAGAGTGATCTACCGTGGTCATGTTACATGAAGATATAAAATTGGTGTTTTTAGTCATAAAGGTTTGACACCCTTCTTCTGCACCCACAGCAAGTGCGATCATTGATGATTATTAATTTACCAGAAAAGATACATAAGTATATTTACTTCTTTGAGGTCTTGGTACCTATATATTAAAAGGCTTAAGACAATCAAAAGGAACTCTAATACTCTGCCACATTTAAAATGGTGTATCAAAGTGCATCTGCGTCTGTCTTCATGTCTTTAAGTTTATTTACACTTAGGCTTTTAAGTGTTTCAACAGCTAATGATTATTATTATTAATTGCATAGACAAAATAAGAAAAATAAAGCGAAAAATGCGTAAATGTAAAAGTGCTCTCAATTATAGAACGACATTATTGAAGAAAAATAAAGCAACATCAAGTCGACCGATAGTTGGTTTGGGCTCATAAATCACAAAATGGCAGCAGCCACATAACAACGATTATGTATTTGGCCTACCTGACCTACCTGGTCTAAAACAAAGACACGTAGCCACGGATTAAAAAACGCATTATTTAAATGCGTTTCTAGCAGTTGACAAACTTCACACGGGAATAAAATTACAAAAACACTTCTAAATCCGTTTGAAACTCACCCACATCTTAGCTTTAACTCTCATATAGTAAGTTAAAACGTCATGTTATCCGTGAGATATGTGAAAATTCACTTGTTTTCACATAGAACACGTACGGCCCCTAATTTGTATTGTCCGGTCCGGTCCGGTCCGGTCCGGAACAAGTCGTGTGAACGGCCAGTGTTGTCTCAGAACCGTGTACACATTGTGTTGGTACTGTCCACAAGACGCTTGGGGTGTTGGTGTGAGTAGTAAGCTGAAGCGATTTTTAGTATAGCGAGAAATTTTGAAGCAAGAGATGGGTTTTGAGGTATTTTTTTCTAGTTAGATTTGAATAACAGTTTAAAAATGTACCTACTAAAGTGTAAATAAGAAAATATCAATGTGTGTTTTTTTATTTCTTCAAAGATTCCTCTTCGAGTTGGATTGTTCTAATAAGAAGATGTTGAGTCACGGTCGCTTACCAGTTTGAATTTAGATTTACATGAACTATGTACCTACCTCCCTACAATTATGATTTCTAACTAGAAGTAGGATTCTGACAGGTTTAAAGATCCAATTGCTAGTAGAACATTAGGTATATACCAGCGTAAAAGCCAATAAGACATAATACACAGGTACTTTAAGAAAACTTTATTCCTCATTATCCTATAACTTGGACCACAAAATTTGTCTGTTTGTCCGTCGCGTTGACGGTTCGCTTGTTGACATACAAGGTCGTTGAACCCCCTTCCGGCTCCGTTCGCAAATATTCACGGCAAACATTTTGAAACTGGACAATTCTATACACAGACCCCGTCTTTGAACGTACCTACCTATGGGCTTGTTAAAAAAGTTCGTCTTTTGGTACTTACAGTCCTTTTCGGGAATTCTTTTTAGAAGTTTTGTAAAGGAGATCGTGCTAAGCCTATTCAATTTCCACTTTTACTATAATTCTTTGTATCTACATTCGCAACTTACTGGGAACCAAATCATCGGTTATTGAAAGGTTTATATAACTTAGTATTAAAACTTCGTAATGTTCATGGAATCAAAAGATAAGCTACCTACATCACTGATATGATATGCTAAATTATATTCTGAACAATCCTTACTAATAATATTATAAATGCGAAAGTAACTCTGTCTGTCTGTCTGTTACGCTTTCACGTCTAAAGCACTGAACTGATTTTAATAAAATTGGGTACAGAGATAGAGTTGACCTTGAGAAAGAACGTAGGATAGTTTTTACCCCGGACTTTTAAAGAATTCTCTTGGAAACGCGATGTAACCGAACTCTACGCGGGGGAAGCCGCGGGCGGAAACTAGTACATATATCTTATAAAATACCAATTTGCTATTTTAAAACCTGAAATAATAAACTCATACCACCCACTTATAAACAAAAATGTTTCAGATATCAGGACACATAAATAAACTAAGAAAAGTCATTACAAAAAACTTATTATTTAGTTTTATGTGACATTTTTATCGTAACATTAATGTGACATAGTGCATTCGCTACCAAACCGTGAAATTATCATTTTAATTAAATTAAATCGTGGGAATTCATATGATTAGATTAACCAATATTTTTTCATTCGAGTAAAAAATATGATAGGTAAGCTAAGCTTGTCAATGGTTAATCGATATTTTATTCGTTAATTAATTCCATTTAGTTTTTCTCAGAGAACTTTACATTTTTTAACACTAATTTAAATGTCAAAAATGGCTCAAAAAAGAACCTACCTAACCTAGCTACTCACTTTTTATCAAAAAATTAAGTCAAAAATATCCAACATCAATGAAATTAATTTATACAGTCATAATAAAAATATAAGATGTCATAATTTTATTGCCAAAAAAAAAAACAGACCCAAAGTTCAATGAAACTAACAAATCAAAAGTAGGCTTCATTAAAAGTCTAGCTTCTATTTTTGCCTAACTATGACGTCAACCACACACACACATGCCTAAAATTCGATGTATATACACACACATAGAGAATATGCTAAGACTTAACTAAATGTGTTCACAGATAATCGTAAAATGATCGTTTAAAATCACTTTGAGTCTTTCATAGTATTAATAAAATTAGATTTTACGCCAATGTCTTTTAAACCCACGCAAATGTCACAAAAGAGGCTAGGTTCTGTATATTTAGAATTTAATATTGTTATCAGCATATGGACATACACACAAGGAGAGATATTTAAATATAATGTAGGTACTTTTTTATTAAAAGTTCCCGTTTTTTTTTTTATATTTTTGAGCAGTCATATAATTGCCGGTTATGTAGTAATTACGACGACGTAATTATTTTGCCTGTGTTTTTCTTATTATTAGAAAACTAAAGCTTGTACATCAACCTATTTCCTGTTCTTATAGTAATTTTATTTAAAGTACCAGTTCTTCTGTACTTTTTATCTAACGCGGTTAATTGTTTATATCACATTATTATACTTAATAAAATATACCTTAGCAAGAAACTCGGCCTGTATTATTCATACACTAAATAATTTATACCGACCACTCCTAAACTGGCTTCAAAAAATTTAAAAACACAATTCTAAAAATAGAGGTAATTTGTCATTGTTATTAAAAATAAGAATACTCTACAAAATAATAGCATTACATGCGCCTTAATTAACATAACAATTAATATAATGCTTACTTAGCTTATTAAAAAATTACAACCAACTATACAGATGAAAAATTACATAATAGCCACCATATTTCAAAAACTGGTCAAGTGCGAGTCGGACTCGTGCGTGAAGGGTTTCGTGCCCCCTAAAATATTAATGCCCACTTATTATCGTAGTTTTCAGTCATCATCTCCCAAGCCTTTTTTTAACTATGTTGGGGTTGGCTTCTAGTCTAACCGGAAACTATAGTTTTCAGTATTTATTGTCGTAACGGCAACAGAAATACATCACTTGTGTCAAAATTGCAACTGTCTAGCTGTCATGGTTCATGAGTTACAGCCTGGTGACAGACGGACACCGGAGTCTTATGCCCATTGTCACCAACAAATACCTAAATTTATTGATCCCCTAAGAGCCATTATTTGTAAGTGTTCCCCTTAACACGAATTTAGTTTTCACCATAGTTTAAGTGTCCCTTATAACCTTTAAGTATTTTAGGATTTTAAGTGACGAAAACGTTAAGATATTATTGGTGAAAACAGGCATTAGGGTCCCATTTGACCCTTTGGGTACGGAACCCTAAAAAACACACTGCAATTTCTTAATTTAGGCTCGCTTACACATGATAATTAATGCTTAGTTTATTTAATAGTCAAGTAAATCATTTTGAACTAAGTGTGCATACAAACTACCCTTATTAATTTCTGATATTGCTCTAAGGGCCGCCCTCTATTAATTAAGATACAAAGGTATGTAGGTAATTAATATTTACGTCATAGCATTATAGCTTCAATTAGGTTATAATTAAGAAGTTTTGAGGTAAATAGTGACAGTGGTTAATGGATAAATCTGTTAACTTCAGCTATTTGTTTAGCTGTAAGTCCTCCATAGTGTACTAAATAAATAAATAAATTTTTGATCCGGTCTGCTTAGGTCTCGTCAAATAATTATGCTACTCCCGAAGTTTGCTTTCAATAACTCACACTAGTTCACATGTCACTAGTTGATCCGGCAGTTTTCAATTTATTATTATAATGCCCAAACGATTCGGGCAGAAAATCCGCTAGTGAAAACACGCCGTTAGACGTCGTACAGTTTGACTTACTTTATTAGTCCAATTTCTATGGATTTTTTGCCTAACGATTATTTTTATACTCGAAGGAGAATAGGATAGTGACACACCTAAACTAGGGTGACCACAAAAATTTCGGGATAATTTCTTCGAACCGCAACTAAAATAAAATGACAAACATATCCAAAGTATACAACTTATCTCAGACTAATAACAAGTTGGAAAGATGACTCAGAAACTAGAAGTACCATCAAGATTTCAAATCTAGGAAACCAGTCTACTTCACTGAATAAGCAAATAAGTATGCCGACTTTGGACTAGTAATATGGCCATATAGAAAATACCTGTGTGGTCTATTACAAATAGACCTATCAGGACTTTAATAGTTATGTACTTAGCCAGTTTTATTACTGCAAGCTTCCTATTCTGAAGAAATAGTGGAGAAAAAGATCATTTGGAATTTTTTCTGTTTTAATGTTCATTCTGATCATGTAATAATTGCTATAAGAACTTTTATTGTTTTTTGACATTATTATGAAAATATATTAATGTTATGTGGAAGATGAAAAAAATAATATTTGCACGGCAGAAATGCCGAATATAGTGAAACCCTTAGATGTTAAGAACTGATGTTAACTACCTATATTCTTGCAAATAAATATATCATTCATTATTAAGTCGTTAAACAATTCTGTCTCATATAATGTTATGTATAAAATTAGATACTTACTTAAAATATTTCAAATCTATAGTTAAAATTAGGAAACATGATACTAACCAACATAAAAATAAACCATAATAATTAAATAATATGTCACATAAATATAAACCCAACTTTTCAATAAAAATTTAAACATTAATAAATTGTAATAAAAAAACAGTCATGTCATGCCTATAAAATTCTATAGGGCCCATCAAAGAAATCTCGACGGAATAACACTATTAAAATTTATAAGTAAAAACATGAATACAGATATTCTAATTATAAATACATATTCATATTAATTAAAGCCCTTCAATCTGTGGTCAATGTACTGTGTTTTATTCATTCAATTTTATTATAATACTAGCTTCTGCCAGCGGTTTTACCCGCATCAGGTTAGAACTTCTGCGCAAACCTGGTTAAAATCTATAATATATAAATGAAAGTCGTGTTAGTTACACATTTTAAAACTCAAGAATGGCTGAACCGTTTAAGCTGAAATTTAGAGGGGAGTTAGCTTAGATCTGGGAGAAGGACATACGATAGAGGTTGTCACCATCCGGGACAGAAGCTAGTAATATATAAACTATAGTCTGCCTCGTAAAATGGGCTATCTGACACTGAAATAATTTTTCAAATCAGACCTGTCATTCCTAACTTAAGCGCGTTCAAACAAACAAACAAACAAACTCGTCAACTTTATATATTATTATTGTAGTAAAGGTAAGAAAAGTACTCAGATAACTATAAAACGTAAAGTTACTAGGTAAGGGCAACATTCATAAGTGTGTTGGGGCGACCATGATTCAGAAACGAGTCCGGACAGGTCCGAATAAGAATTCGTAATTAACCGGTTGAAACGAAGTGGATTCTGATATAAATTACAGTGATACTTGTTTACTAACTACGTAATGGTCACTTGTGATTCTTTGCTGAGAAAATTATTCTTTTAATATGTACCTGCTCTAGATAATGGTGTTACAAAAGCTTTGCAGTGTGTTTAAAAGGTTAACAAGAGTTTTTACACCATAAAGTCTATAATAATCGATTATTTTTACGCCATTCAATTGGATTTAGCTATAATATTTGAATTTTGCATAGTATTTCTGCAGCTTTCTGTGTTGTACTGATATTTTGTCAAATTAAACTATGAAAGATTTCACTCATTCATAAATTGCCATTAACAAAATGTATGGCGCTTAATCCTATTTAAAATCTTCTTCCAATTTATTTTAACATAAAAAAACAACGCATTACAACTTAATATCACCTCCTCGCTCCATATAAGAATAACTCATACACCAAGACATAAATATTTTATAAGTTCAGTGAATTCCAATCCCCATAACATTAGCATTTTGCAAATTATTAACTAATTAATATGTTGAAGCGACATCATTGTAGACGCATGTCAGGATTTTAATATAAACACTTCGCTTCCATAACTTATACATATCGGTCGCTTTTAATTATAATATGCTAAAAAAGGCTTACTTTGTATAAAATAATAGCTAGGCTGCAATGTGTGATTAATATTTTTAGAGTTGCGTACGTAATTTTGTTGGTTATTTAAAATCGCCGTGGTTAAAGGAAATATCTTCTTCCATCCTAGAAGTGATATTTTACTTAGGTAGTCCAAATTCCACATAATGTTTCAATCAATCAAAAGAAAACTTATTTATTATATTTAAAACTAGCCTCTGCCCGCGGTTTCACCCGCATCCCGGGTGGTGATAAAAACTATCTCCTTCTCCCTGGTCAAAGCTAGATCTCCTCTAATATTCAGCTTAAACGGCTCGGCCATTCTTCAGTTATAGAATGTGTAACTAAACTAACACGACTTTCTTTTATAAATAAAGATTTATCTACTTTCCTACCCAATGAAACCAACCCACAAAAAGACCTCTAAATCTCGCAGAACCCACGTAAAAACCTACACCCACACATAAAACTCGTCTCACACAAAACCGTTCTTCTGGTCACCCTAATAAAGAGTGTAACACACGAACGGACGGGATGCAATCAGCATGCATATGCGGCTCTCACTAGACGGAGCAAACATCGAATATTGATCACCATATTATGATAATAAGCGAATTTAAAATGTTGCCGACAAGCTTACACGTAACACTACAGATATTTGTATTGGAGAAAACGTTCTTTAGATTTTAAGTGTTTTAAGTTAATAGTGGAATGGGTTTTTGCGGTAACTATTTAGCTTCTTGAAGTACATGTGAACTTTCTTGTTTGGATGTTTTCAATTGCGTTGATACAATGTTTAAGTTTGTTTTTTTGTTTGTAGAAATGTAGGTTTAACAGCATATTTGAGATTTTATTATGGTGTTTTATTGAGTAGACTTAAGTTTATGATTGCTGTTGGTATTTTGTAAACGCAAACCGTATACATCCAGTGTTGTTTTCCAATACCTTCGAACAAATAATTACGCTAGACTTCAGGCTCTCTTCATTTGTGACTTACCTTCTTACCTATTAGCAGGTATTTTTATTTCAGTAGTAAATGGGACTTGTCCTTAAAATTTCTTTCACCATGGTTACCCCACAAAAAGGTCCTCCATAATCCGTACAATGTTACTCAAGCAATAATTTGTTACCATCCGTCCCTTATTTGGGGGCTGGATGTACCAGCCCCCACTAATTGAACTAGAGGTGCCCACTATCTTCTACTTCATTAACCAGACCCTAGTCCCCAGTTCCCAGTCCCCAGTCGACGTCATATCTTATCTCTGTCAAAGCCTGTTAAAGTTCCACAGACAAAATAAGTGTGTAGAGTACTATTTTAATAATAATTTCTAATGGCGTTTCGTAGATAAAAAAGTGACAATTATCTTTGTATTTGAATATTAAATACTTGCAGATGTTGATTTCTGCATATAAATTGAGTGGATATTATAAAATGTAGAAAAAAAGGAATTATTTCAAGTTAGAAACTTGAGAATCGTATCGACACTAAGCGGTTTGTGTTATCTGTGCAAAATGTGTCACTATTAACAGCATCTGCTCATGCTTAGAGTGACCATGAATTTGAAATAGTAGGTATAGCTTTGAAATTACATTACAGTCAAAACATGACAGACAGACCTACAAGGACTTTTTCCCATAATCTTCTCAGGACATGAGTATATTACTTTGGGCACTAAAGCATTGAGCCTATTAACATGTTGAACGCTTAATGTTTCAACATTCTTACGCAGATCGTAATCCATAATTTACTTTTGTAATCACACACATAATCTATTTTGCATCTCAGAAACCTTAGTTGAAATGCATTTTTTAAATCTTCGTAACAACCAAAGAACATTGAACCTACATTATCCACGTTACGCAATAAACAACAAAACCCAACACCACATTGACATATCCGCCATCTTAAATCCACAATATAAACACCAGAATCTCAAGTTCACATTTCTCGAAACTAATCATCTCACGCAATAGCCTATACGCCACAATTGTGCACGTACCAAAATTCTTAGAAAGCATGTCTTAAAAAATCCTAGAGATATGTGCGTGTGAGCATAGCATATGCGTATCACAGTGGTATTACCATACAATGGGTCGAGGCGTGCTGGCCTGCAGCCAATGGTTGCCACTGTGCCGATGACTTTGTGGAAATTGAGCGAAAAAAGTTAAACTACTGTAGTTGTTTCTAGGAAGAAATTTATTGTTGGTCTGTTGTTGGTTTTGTTGTTTTAGGTGGTTGTGTTAAGTCAGAGATGACCGTAGGTTTAGTAGATCTGTTGTCATCTCAAAAACTTTTCTACGTATGTATGCCAAATCAGTGTTGCCTGGGAAGAAACTACCCTGCAATAGAATACACTACCTACAATCAAATATCTGTCTTTGAGCGTCTTTCAGTGACTGAAGTACATAGTTTAAAAATTTAGATTCTAAAAAAGAGGTATCAGGCCCAAAAAATATTGTGGAACTCTTTAAGCGGATTCTGGAGAGAATTATAAACAATTTGTCTATTTGAAACCAGACTGGTAGGTGTCTAAAACAGCTGTGAAAGTCTATGCAGTAAGAGTTACGAAAGCTTTGCACATGCAAAGACGAAATAATACTCATATTTTTTTAGCAATATTAAAGGATATAACAGAACAAATGCACAATAAAAACTAGTAGCCCTACCGACAATATCTTGACAACCCTACTGCTACCGGTCCGTGCGCTGTCAATCTTACGCCTACCGGCTTTGAATTCAATTGTTCATTGACCAAAATGTCTTTATCGTGACGGCTGTGTTGATCATCGAGTCGCTGGCAAATTGGATCGTTTGCACTATGTGAAAGTCGTGGGTTAAGTACCTAGGTAGGTACTGCTTGTTAGGTTTTGCGAGTACCTACCTAGGTAAGTACCTGCTACCACAGAGTACATTTCTATATACTGACTGCTATTTGTTAGGTGTTGTAAGGAATGAAAAAGGTGTGATTAGGTACTATTTGTGAGGTTTAATAAGGAATGTAAAAAAATTAAGATTGGAGTAGCTTTTGGTGAAAGTCGTGGGTAGAGTACCTAGGTAGGTACTTCTTGTTGAGTTAATAAGGAATGATAAAAAAGTGAAGATGGGAATCGGTTTTCAACGTGAATACGATACATTCGTGCGCGATACATTCTGACCGGAATAAAATTGACATGCGATTCTAGGCGGCATCTTTTGGACCGATAGTTGTCAATTGTTTGACGTCGAAATAAAAATTTTCTCCAAAATTATGGTTAACTAAAATCTAGAACTATCTTAAACCCTAATAACACATTACCAAACCCATACCCAGTACTCTCCCTAGCAAGTACTGCCTACTGCAACCACCAGCCACATTTACCCATATTTACTTAATGCAGTACGGTACACTGCAACATAAATACCACTGTTTGAATACATCATTAACGGTTTTCTCGGCTGTGAACCGAAAGCACAATGGTACTGTCGCTTACACTAGTGTTAACGATTTTCTGCTCAACTTTATGTGGAGAAATGGTGTGAAGTGGCTCTTTTGTCGATGGTTGTACTGGTACTTATAAGGGATAGTTTGACAGTTGGCAAATGTTGAAGATTTTAGATGGAAAACTGTTGAAAAGAACTCCTCGTTTCCGTTGGTCATTTCCCTTAATTAGTGGGATAAAATTAGTTTGTATTAATAGTTGAGTCAAAATCTCAAATCTGAAGATATTTCAAATTACCTGGATTTGTCAAAAATTTACATAACACAACAGCGCTCGCGCAAAAAGGAAATGGCTCACAATTTTTTATTTTCGGTAGGCTCGCATTTGACCACTATTTCACTTTATGGTAAGGGACGATGGAGCACGCACTCGGAAAGCAAAGTTATTTGATGAAAATTGTATCTTCCCTTTGTCATAGACAATAACAAAAGCGGTTAAGTACGTACATTTCCGTAACATTATTTACGACTAACAAATAGCATTCCTTCAAACCAACTAACCAGTAGTAACATCTTCTTTGACATAATAATGTACTAAAATGGCATATGTCATCGATATTTAAACGACCAGCTTACAAAGACCTCTCAACTACCTATGAAGTTAGTATGAGAGAGCTCAAGATACGCTGGTTACAATAACACTAAAGGCATTTACACTTGGAAAAGTAACGTTTCTCGACCACCGACCATTTGTGGTCATTCTACAGATGAGATTTTCATATTTTACTGTCGTTTAAAAGCTATATGCTTCCTAGCTTGAACTGTTAGTAAATAGGTAGGCACATAAAATGTTAGTAGCTTTTAAAGGTGCAAACGGTAGGTAAAACTGTGTGGAAATTCGTGCTAATAACAATTTTCTGTTAATGTTTATGTGGTGCTTAAATACCTATACTTTTATTTCATTTATAGCTTTTGAGAAACATTTACAATATACATTTTCTTACTGGTGAAAAATTATATCTTATCTATATCTAAATCTTAGTAAAATGTAAAACAATATTTATCTATATCTATACTAATATTAAAACCCCCGACCCAAAAAAAGTACGCAATAATTATGACAAAAGGTTAAAAACGCCAAACCCTATAAAAAGCAAAAAATAACTTTTAACACTACGTAAACTAAATTTTGTCGTGTCGGGGGACCGCTTTTTGTTACACCTCAAATAGTAGAACTAGTGGGAAAAAAAGTTCCCATTAGTTCTACGGTAGAACTAAGCAGTAGAACTAGTGGGAACAAACCCTCTAATTCATTACTTTAGATACGTGTTTTTTTTAAACGAATGTTGTAATTAGGTAGGTATAATTTGATTTATGTAAGTACTTATGAAGGTAAAAAGCGGTCCCCCGACACGTCAAAATTTAGTTTACGTAGTGTTAAAAGTTATTTTTGCTTTTAGGGTTTGGCGTTTTGTCATAATTATTGCGTACTTTTGGGTCGGGGTTTTTAAATTTATAATTTAATTTTATTTCATGCTTTTAAAGGAGCTCCTTAATTTTTCCTTCTTTCATTTAATTTATTTTATCTTAAGATGGGGTCGCTATATGCGATCTCGGCCAAAGGAAGCTGTTTAACAATCCTCATGACAAACTGGCTCTGGGAGAATTGACAGATTGAGAAACAATAAAGATTAACCTTTGGACATTCTAGATTTTCAGCAAAAATATAAATCGGTTTATCCGTTTCATTCCGGCATTTCAGGGTTTCATCCGCCACATCCCATTTTCAATCAGAAACATGAAGAGAACTCGTCAAGACAAATTCAACGAGCCCAAACACGATGGGTTTACTAAAAGGCAGTTCAGGGTTACGTCTCCTACCTTCGTGCCTTAACAGTAGACCAGCTCAGTGCTTCAAAAGACATTAGTGTTTCAAATTTCTGATCCCACATATACTTGCAAGTAAACTGAGCGTGTAACATTCCTATCACATCTAGCAAACGAGCTGATGACCTTGAAGACCTGAACCGATTTCCACCAAACATAGCTAAGAACACTCCCGACTGACATACCTTTTAAACAAAAAAAACCGCATTACAATCGGATCATCCGTTTGGGAGCTACGATGCCACATACACACACACACACACACACACACACACACACACACACAGACACGTCAAACTTATAACACCCCGTCGTTTTTGCGTCGGGGGTTAATAAAGAGGAAAACTTTGTTTGTTTGTTTGGTTGTAATGGATAAACTCAAAAACGACTGGACCGATTTTAAATATTCTTTCACCATTAGAAAGCTATACTATCTGCGAGTAGGGCTGCCATTTCGAATTTTGCCAAACCCGGACAAATATTTTAAAAAACCCGGACATTTGGCGTAAATCGCATTTTTTCCCCGGACGAGTCCGATTTTTTTTTGTTTAACAAAACAAGACCTAATTTTTAATATTACCATATTACTTAAATTCAATGAGGTCCTTCCTTACATGAAAAGTCAGGGCCCTCTCTAGCTCATGTAGTACCTAGTACCTATTGAAAGATTGTGACTTAATGTATTTCGAAGGTCATAATTAAGAAAGCTCATTTGGAAACTAGGAGTTACCTTCTTGATAGGTTAGACAAAAAAATGTTGAAAAATACAAACAACTGTAAAGTGAAGTCGCCGCGAGCGCAGCGAGAAAATTTTGAGTTTTGGGTCACTAAAGCACCTAAACTTGTATAATAAAAAAATCCGCAAAGTGAAGAAGCCGCAAGCGAAGCGAGCGCAAAACTTTTTGAATATTGGGATATTAAAGTAGCTAAACGTAAAAAAAATCGTGATAAGAAAAGAAGCCGCGAGCGAAGCGAGCGCGAAAATTTTTGAGATTTGGGACACTTCGACTTCTGCATAATTTGCGCCCGGGTTATTCGCATACCCAGGCACCATAGGTTAAGATGGCCCTATGAAAAATGTCCGGGTTTTCCCCGGACACTTCTTGAAACCCCGCCCGGACGGCCCCCGGACGGCCTCCAAACGAGGACAAATCCGGGGAAACCCGGACGGATGGCAGCCCTATCTGCGAGTAACATATGCTATATGTTATCCCGGTGCGGGCAGTAGCTCCCACGGGACGCGGGTGAAACCGCGGGAAAACGGCTAGTACATAATATAGGTACTTGCCTAATCTACTCATCTCCTTTTCGAATCTATTCTGAAAGAAGGTTTTCTTCCCTGAAACAAAATCTATATTATTTTTATTACACCAAATTTTTCATAACCCAACATTTCTACGAAAGAAATTCTAACCACCAAAGCTTAAAACTTTAAAAACAGACGCGACTCAGGTTACAAGTCTCAAAATAAACTTCAGAAATTTCAAGTGTTAGAAATTATAACAAAAATAAAGGTATATTTACATAGACCATCGTGTTCCCAGTATGTCTGACACGCGTCCGTTTTAATTAAAAAGCTGAATTTCGTAGTCATTAATCAAACAACAATTAGTGGTGGAGTGAGAAATGTGAGTGTAGATGCGACAGTGGTGTAAAGTTGAAGGTTTATGCCTATTTTGTTGAATAATCATAAATTAATGTTGTATTCCTTATGCATTTATGCGTTTTAAGTTATTAAAGTATGTTAAACAATCTAAGAAGTTCAGTTTTTTATTATAACTCAGGATCACACACTTATGCTTATAAACTTACCTACTGTTAATTTTATATCTTTTACGTATACCCTAAATGACTATCAATCTTCCAATCGATTGGGCTTTCAGTGATATAATACTATGAATGCACAATTTTTATCCAAGTGACATTTGTCAAATGTAGACACAAAACTGTCGCAGTGATGTCGCATCTGCACATAGTGACTCTTCTATCCCTGTAACGAACACGCGAGAGTGACAGGAATACCACTGTTTAGTTCTTTAATTAGAGATTAAAACTCTGATGAGACTATTTAAGGTGCTCAATATATTTGTGTTATTTGAGTAAACTAGAGCTTATTTGAGAAGACGTGTAACTCAGTACAAGTTCTTTGAAAGATCAAGTCATATTTTAATCATTAAGTTATGATGCATTTTACTTAACCGTCTTTTATCAAAGGATTTTATCTCAATCGAAATCCGTTTCTTGGTTATGTTCATAAAATATTAAATAATAAATACAATAAATAATTGTCTATTGTTCTTCATCATCATTACTATCAACTGCATGATGAAATAATCATCTCTCAGGCAAATACCAACTTAGATATCAACGCTTAAACACCACAAACATATTTAATTTCTAACACCAGAAATAAATTACAAAAACACAACACACTCCAAAATAAATAACAAAAACCAGCATTAACACAGAAAATCGTATCAAAACAAATTTAATAACGCCAAATTACTTTCATACTAAAAACAATACAATTAAGAGTTTAACCAACGTATATGAAACCCGACTCAATTGTAATTTAACTGACGTTTCTTATAAAGTAATTAATATGACATCGTCTAATGTTTTTTTAATAACAGCAATGGAATTGTACAATCACTCTAATGCATGGCTTGATTATACCAACTTAGTCTTACACCCCACACAAGGGAATTTCGACTCTATATCTAAAACTATAGGGGTGTGTTAAAGTGTATGTTTTGCTGGTATATTTGTAGTTAATTTCGTTTTCTAATTTGTGGAGTAGAGTCATGTTTTCTGAGTCTCACGTGATGTGTTCAAAAGGCTAAATGGATTGTGTTTGCTGTATTTTGTGTTTAAAACAAAAGTTACTTATGTGGATTAATCTAGGGTTGTAAGATGTCATTTCTAACATGTTTTAGTAATAATTGTATTTAATACTTAAGTTTTACAATCTGAATAATTACCTGTAGTTATGTTGTATGTGTGTGTATGCTAGTTGTAACTGATCATATAAGTAAATAATCAGGCTTTCAAACACTCTATACTACTTGTTTTTAAGTGGTAATTTAATTGACCACTAAACATTAACAGTCTTACTTATAAACGTGAATAAAATAATAAGTCATACTTAAGGCGTGTTTAAGAAAAAATCTTACTTATAAACCGAAATCATTTTCTTAGTAATGTCTTAAATGAGCTGTCAAATTAAGTAGCCTCATACCCTTGTTTAGGCTACAGTTAGGTTGTGGTATATTTTATATGTTATATGTGACTAACATTTTGTTGTTATTTTTATGTATGTAAATGTATTTCTGTTTGTTTCAGTGTCGTCCTACTAACAAGTTAAAGTTACACAAGATCGGCTACAACAGCATCTTAAATTCCTTTTGTTTTTTGTTTCTTTTTTGTTTTTTTAATCACAAGCACGACTTGCTTCTCATTTCACTTGTCATTGGCAGAATCGTCGACATTGACATCGACACGGATTGCCATAAATAAAAATAGAATAGAATAGAACCCGCTTATTAGCAAAATGGCTGGATTCTTACCAGCTGATTTTTCATTTCCGGTTTATTGACAGCTCAACTTTTTAATTTTATATTTTACGGATGCCATTGTTGCCATTACACAACGTTTTGATGACAAATATTTTTTTAAGCTACCAACATTCCGGTAGTGTTGAGAAATTAGTATGTTTTTATGTCATTATCTGTTCATTACTTAAGACATGTTTAAGCAACGTTTATAGGTCAAAATAATTTAGTCACTACTTAAGGCTTTAAGTAGTAATTAGTTAAAGCAATGTTTAGAAGATGATTTGTTGATTTTTATAAGTAAGGCTGTAAGACGTGACTCGTAAATTAGTAATTTAATAACTTGACTTGTCTTAGACATATGTACATAATTTATTTACAATCATTGCACAATTCATTAGTTAGCGTTGCTATATGCTTCAAGATTGTCCGAAGGAGTTACCGCGGCTCCTGAACATAGAAGCTTAAGAAGGAACTCGATGGGTTTTAGTGAGTAAGAGTCTGACACTCCTCCACGCTGCTTACCCACAGCGGGAGGAGTCATTTGATGACTTCCCAAAAAAAAAGTCTTGCCACAGGTAAGTGAAGATTAAAAAATTCACACATTTCAAAAACGTATCACTGTCAAAACATGGTAATATCGTGAAATTAAATTTAAATCACACCTGCCTTATTAAACTTAAAAGCCTAAACTCAAATACAATTAGGGCAGCTGTACACTAACGACGCGACATATTCGCAAAGGTTTTTGTCGCAACGCTAATATCGTGCGTCGCTTTTTATTGGTACGTCATGAAATTAAAATGCATTATATCTGTCAATTTAAAGTAAGCTTTGTATTTGAAGAGGGTTTCATGATAAAATTACAAAAAAAGCACTTAGAAACGTTTGGTACGATTTTTGTTTAGTTTTTTACATTTTTGTCTTCATCTAGCTAGACGAACATTTTCCCCACATAAAGTGGTTGCCTTAGGAGATGGTGACTGCCATCTGGCTAAAACATTCTTGACCATTGGGTAAAAAAAACCTTTGAAAATAGTGCGTATTTTATAAGAAAAAATAAACGTGAAAAGTTTGATCTGGCTGCCAAGGCTTCAAGTATCAATATGTAAGTTACATGAACTCACCCCAAAGTAACCGAAACAAACAAACGATTACCAAGAAACCTTCAATTAAAATAATTGCAACAAACTCCCAGAAGACTGCAAATTACTTACCATTCGTTACTCCATCACAGCATACAGAAATAACTAATTTCCAAACAAACTGCTTAAGACAGCCTATTGATGCATTACCTTCGAAACTATCTTCACGGAACTTACAATCTAGGCACAGAGATTTACTAAATAATTATTTATTAAGCACACTTAACACAACATTAATTAACACTGCCACTCAAATTTCAACCTTATGACTCGCTCATATAAGGGTGAATATATGTCTGTTAAGGATAGCAGATGTTAGAACCAAGTGTCCGATATCGAAAGTGTCCGGAGTGGGGACGGTACGGTCACGCGACGCTGTCGTCGCGTCTGGGCGGGGCTTTATGATTAATTGCACGTGAGTACACAGCCTTAGGTGTGTGGGTACTGAAGGATATGATGTAAATGTCCGCCAAAAAGTATGAATAACAATAAAATATTAAAAATAATAACGATGCTGCTTTCCATCAAAACTAAATGATATAGATTGATATGACAATAGCTTTTGTTTTACTTGATCATGATCACATATGTAAGTGTCTACACAATATTCTTACAGACGCTTGAAAGACTGAGTTAAGAAGGTTCAATTCCCAAGAATTATTTTCCATTTTTTTATTCAGGGACTTTCAGTCTAGTACAATCATAAATAACTGTTTGGAATAATTGTTCTGAAAGCTCAATTCCCGATGATCGTAGGTTTTTGAACATCCAACCTTTTTTTTTTGACCTAAAAAGTGAAGTACTAGAACCGGCTCCATTTCTATTTAATTATACTAATGACACTACGTTTATATCCTTGTATATCTCAGCATAGCTTCTACTACACTACAACACCCTGCCAAGCCTCGTATCGTTATCTAATCGTAATCGTATGAAAGCTCATTACAATGACCACAGCGAGTTATTCGATACAAAGGTCGTATAATACTGCTAAATGCTATCTGACCTCATCTGTTTGGTAGCCACTGAAACTTCTTGGTGAAAGGGGGGCGTTTTATTGGTGCTGTCCTTCTGTATCATTTGACGTGAAAAAGTGCTAAAAACTAGCCTATTTTCATTAAACGTTTTTGACTTTGACTTTGACTGTTTTTAAGGGGTACATTATACGTGCAAAGATATTCAGAGATTGGCTTATAAGTTCCTGCTTTTCTTTGTAAACTTAGAGCCTTACTGTAGATTTTTTTTACCGTCTGTCAATTGTTTTGAGATTAGAGATTGAAGAACATACCAAAAAACTGGCCAAGTGCGAGTCGGACTCTCTCACGACGGGTTCCGTACCATTATCCATTTATAAAACGGACATAAAAATCACGTTTGTTGTATGGGCTTGTTGTTATAGCATCAACAAAATACATCATCTGTAAAATTTTAGAAATGATCTGTCACCAGACTGACGGACGGACGGACAGAGGAGCGAAAACAATAGGTTCCCGTTTTACCCTTTGGGTACGAAACCTTAAAAAATGGATAGATCAATTATAGAAAGTCTCTTAAGGTCTAGTCTTACTTCTTTCTTCTTAATTGAAAGTGTTTATCAAGGGTGTGTCGTGTTTCTAGCGAATTCTCACTAATTCTATTCTATTAGTTAACATTTTGGCAAGGATTTAAGTAAAACTTTGAAATTCATAATGTCAGATAAAAAAAAATTACACAAATGTAACAGAAAAGAAAGAAATGTACAGGACATTTCAAAGTAAATTGTGAATGAAGATTACAAATCAACTTTAATTGTATCCAAGTACTGATGACAGACGTTGTAAAATTTTCTCTTCAGCTCATAAATTAGAAACAAAATTAAGCTCATTAGTTCCAATAAGTATTCTCAAAAGGTAATTACATGAGCAATTTGCATTGCAATACGGAAAATATCAATTTCGATACATTGTCTCATGTTAAATTTTGTAACAAGGTGGTTACAAGAGCAGTTATGCATCTGATTATAACTTAAGAATTAATATATTACGAGAGTGGAATACTGAAGTATGCCAAATGCAATTTTAATTAAGGTTTGTCCCTTTTGCCTGTTGCCAGTTTAATATCACCAGTCCTCTAACTACCACAGGCACACTTTTTTGTGGGCAATCACCAAATGAATAGCATGAATTACAATTGAATCCCTCAGTGAATTGTCAGATTTTTGTTAGGTACTGTTACAGCCTTTTTATCGTCCCACTGCTGGGCTGCGGCCTCCACTCACACGGAGAAGGATTGAGCGTTAATCACCACGCTTACTCAATGCGGGTTGGTGATTTCAGACTTTATAGTCCAGGTTTCTCAAGATGTTTTCCTACACCTTTATTTGTCAGCCATTGGTGTCCAAGATATACTTAGAAAGTACATACAAACTTCGAAAAGTTCGTCAGATTTTTGCAGACTGAAACTCACCTTTGTTCTTTCTGAAGCCCTTTTAGTGTGTCCCGTGGGCACCTACTCCACTATATTTTTAACTACTCTCTCTTATAATTCCCCTTAGTTCTGTGGCTGGGAGTACAAGCCAAATGCTGCATATAAAACTCTCATCATGATGTGACTAAGTTTTCCGAAAACGATTTTTCTTACAGAGATTATTTCACACATAGATATACGTACACTCGGTTTTTTTACACGCGATATATCTCGAGCGACAAAAAATCTGTCGTCTCACCGGTAATTGCACTCAGAGCCACAAGATACAAGCTGTGCTTAGTTTGTGGCTCAACGTAAATATAAGCATACCTACTGTAAGTTCCTTCTGGCAAATAAACATTATTTTATTTTATAATTGACGATTGTTTGCTGTTGCGTTATACGCGCGACAACGCCTTACGACCCAAGCGAACAATCCGATAGTGTGAAAACGGTCTTATTAACCATTGGATTGCCAACACATCTGCGAAGCTTTGTTATTCTCATTAAGCATATCGTTTGCTTGAGGCCATCAAAGACTCTCATTAAAGAAAAATTACATGTTTTTTTCGCCAAGCGGCTTGATAATTACAAGCCAACATGATATTAGTGACCTCATGATTGCTATGAATCGCCAATATATTCATAATTGATTATAAGTGAAATGTTAATGACAGGTTGCATAGTAATTGAAATTCATTGATTGGTTGTATGTTTATCACGAAATATTTCATATTCAAGAGTGGTTATAGTGTCTGTTTATTTGTTGGTATATTCAAGAGCTTTCTGCATTTGTTTGTGGACTTTCTTGCCAGTTCTTTTTCATGAGACCCACTCTTTAGAATAATAGTTTGACGTTTCGAAAAAGCTTTCATAGTTCTATTTGAATAAAAAAACTCACAGCACAGACTTATTTTTACCATCATCAAAAAATATTTTTGCTCTTTTTTTACATGGTCAGTATCTTTTTTTACATGGTCACTTACAGCGATGGGCTATGTCTACCGACCACAACACGACCAAACCCAGAGGCAGATGCTAGTCAAACGTACAGAAAACACCTCGAGGCCCAATTTAATTCAATAGGTGTTCAAAACCTAATTATCATTTCAATTTGTGGATAAAAAAAAATATTTACGGCCTAAGGCCTTCCTTTTATGATGGTGTATAGGTTCGATTCCTGGCTCGGTAAAGTGATAGTGTGTAGTTAATTGTGTGTAGTGGTCCATCATTATAGTCCATAGAATTGGTGATTGTATAGCTGTGCCGGCGTAATGAATAGACGTGGTACGGCGCTCCCAGGTTTGTTGTTGAACTAGGAATAATGGATATGGCATTTTGATTTTGTTTTTTGAAGTTGCATCAGCTTAAGCATAGATTTAATTTGGTTAACAGAAAGGAGTACATTAAAAATATTTGTCCTTATTATCGACCCATTGCTGGGTATAGGCCTCCTGTTAGACAGAGGATATTTGAACGTCAATAACAATACATACTTAAAAATAAAAATACCCAAGTGTAGCATGCATTTATATTTTTACCTACAGTAACTTTATTTAAAGTTATCCCACATTTTTTTTTTATTTATTATACAATGTAATTTCTTTATTTACATAGATATTAACATTTTTACAATACATATCAAAAACTATCCTAGTAAAACAAAAAAACATTTTTATCATCACAAGGTTCTGGTTATATCCTGAATCCTGAACATTACCAGTTCGCAAATCTAGATTTAAAAATATCCTATAACGTATCCAAACCAACTTCACGCATCCACGCTGCGTTTGCGCAGAATCCGTTCATTGCGCAAGCATTTATTAGGCGACGTATGACAGCTGGGCTGGAATCCTCAGTTAATAACTAGTAAATGTGCTATAATCAATTCGTTTCAGCGTTTAAGGTCCGTATTACAGAAGGCTACTCAAGTCAAGTTTGATCTCCAATCACCTGATCATAGTTTAACTATGGAATCTGTACTTGAGGGTTGTTCTTATTTCAGAACAGTACTTAAACTGCACTCAGCTGAATCGAGATTCAAATCGCGCCTCAAGCAGAGAATATGGCTTGTCTATGCATCAGCCTGTTTTCGTTTACATTTTATTTTTTTCGCCAACTCTGTTACAACTTACGCAAAATAAGAATTTAGTTTAACATCTAATTATTAATGAAATCATGATTTAAAGATAATATAGGCTTTTTAATTGTAGGTTTTATTTAAAAATGGCATTTTTACGCCTTATACGCCATTATTTATACGCCAATGATACCAATAGCAGTTGGTTGTAATATCTAAAATTACAAATACGAGCGTGTTCGTAGAATGGAATGTTTTCCGAGTGTATCGTATCTGTGGTGGTGGAGATTGACACTTGACAGTTACAGTTATAATTAAATATTTTAGTTATTTAAAATGACTTCAAGAAAGAAAGAAAAAATAGTTTATTAGAGAGAAATGTCTTAAAAAAAGATGATTATTTTTACATAGTATTTTATTGATAGAAAAACAAGTGTGTTTTATCATTTATAATAGTACCTATATATACCTATACATCTCTGAGATATCTGAGACGAACTGAAGTTCAACCTTCTGTTCGAATCATTTTATAATGTTCGATAGAAAATATATTATCATAATAATCAATTTCTTCAAAAATATCAATTTTTTGTTCGCATTTTAATTTTAACTTCCTATTCGACAGCAAATTATTTGCTAAACTGACAAGGAAATCTCTGCTCAAGCGTGGTGTCGACCACACTTGCGTGATTATAGTTCAAATCTCTACTTAAACTGTAATCTACAACTGAGTAATGATCTACACTCAGCTGAACTATGATCACCGAATCTATGCTTGAGCAGCGTTCTAAAATTAAATCTCAACTCAAATCTAGTTTTAAACAGAGATCAGGACTTGAGTAGCCTTCTGTAATACGGACCTAAGAGCGTGTACGCTCGGCGCGCGATGTCAACTTTAGGTAATTCAACGCAAAAAACCGCGCAGACTAGCGTCGCGGCTGTGTGCGTGCCTATCATACTTCACGTATAGTCACACACACCATTTTGATCCTTTCGAGTGAAATTGGTAGAACAAAAAATATATTATTTAGTAAATAGTTAATAGCGGGAAAATAGTGTAAGTCTATGGATGTCTAAAATATAAAAGCATGAAAATAAGTCGTTAATACTTACACTCTTTTGCAAAAAAATCGGGCACCTATGAAAACCTTGGTTTTGAGGACTTTCTGTATGTTACATACATTTTTCAACAGTACTAAATAGTCGACTGATGATTAATGACAATGTTAAGAGTTTCTGTATTTTAACCGATTTCAAAAAAAGAAAGGAGGAGGTTTCAATTAGATTGTTTTGTGATTGTTCTCAATTTGATTGTTCTCGATTTCTCAAAGACGCCTGGACCGATTTGAAAAATTGATTGTTTATATGAATGGTCCAGTCCATCCAGACCGAAAAATTGTGGTCAAATAACAACAATTGCCGGAAAGCCAAATATTGGTGAAGAGCTTGGGTTTACCATTGCAAATAAAGTTTTAAGTTATCTATCCTATATGCTTCAAAAGTTATTCGAGATCAAAAGTCAAAATTTGGGTACATCCAAAATGAAAAAAAAAATTATAGCTCGATTGGTAACAGACATCTGCAATAAGTGATTTCTAGCCTAAGGAGTCCGCCAAATTGGATTTAGACTCGCGACACATTTTTTTTCGAGTTATTCATAGCAAGCCCTTTCATTTGATACCAATATCGTAGGAATGCATTAAAAACATTTTTTTCTCCATCTTGGTTATACCGCCATATTGGATATAGAATCATACATTGTCATTAAAACTGAACATTCAAACAAAATTTCAACTCAATCGATAAAAAAAATATGCTTTAAAATTGAGCTTTAAATAAAATAGTAATGTATCAAGATTTGTTGGTCGCGCTTGAAATGTACTCTATTCTCGGTATCCACGGCAGAGGTTATTCACCCTACGCGATGTGACGGAGCGACACGTCCTCTCTGTGAAGCCCTGCGGCGGTCTGGCTTGAGTTGACTCGCGTGCAGCGTTTTATAGTAGTTTTTAAATAATTTATAAAAAAATAAAAACGAGAGATTAAATTATAATATAAAGTTTATGTTTTAAAGAAAGAGTTATATTACTATAGTAAATAATTGTTATATTAAATTAAGTAAGATAGATAGGAAAAAAAAGCATTTGAAATTCACAATTATTCACATTGTTAAAATATTTTTTTCTGAAAGATAGAGACCTAAATCAAAAAATGTTTTCAACTAACTATAGGCATGGGGATTTCGTCTATGAGTAAAAAAATAAATATGATTAGATTTGCCACTGTTTCCACATGAATTTAAGCTTCGAAATAGACGCTGAACGGGAATTTTATAAAACATCTGTTACGTTATAGGGGTTTTAAGTATTTAAACTACACAAATTGAAATTTATGTTCAATTAACTATATAGACAGTGAAATTACCTTGCGTTATTAAAAAATAACATAGTTATAGGATAAGTAGTTACTGAGAAACACTGGTTTGAAAAGTACCATTTTAGGCCAAATGGCGCGCGGTTGACGTACACGCTCTTAACAGTGTGCCCAGAGTATGGCATTTATGAGAACCGGCTTTTAAAAGGACATTTTGAATACCTATCCAATTTAGAAAATGATATTCGAGAGAAAATACTGCATTCCTATTATTTTCTTGTCTAAAGGATAAGGATAAATATGACGACATAAAATGAAAATCCAGTGGTCTAGGAAAAAAACTCGAAAGGCTCATTCTCATAGCGTTAAAACATTTAATTTTGAAGAAAAAAAATTTCGTTGAAAGGTGATCACATTTTTTCTTTCAAGCAAGAACAAGTATATTCAATTAACGTGAATCTCAGCCACTAGAGACTAGATTTCTCCGTAAACAAATTACTCCGAACACCCACACAGTGAAACCTTAGCCTAAGGACCAATCTCTACATCAGAACCATGAAAACAAAATTGCCCATATAAATCATATCCACGTTTACCCGTAATTTATTTCTCAATCAATGCCCTATAAAAGAAAAGTCAACTATCAATCTACGTACATGTTCTAAGTTATAGTAAAAACTGGATAATTCATTTAATAGCTCATGTTTATTGGGAATAATCATTCAGGTACAATGGACAAAGTTGACGCTTGCGCAATTCATCACTCGTTCAGTTTGACAGCTAAATTACTTAGCGAGTAACGTCAGCAGGCTCTCGTTATGGTAAAGTTTTTGTGCACTTAGATATTTTAGGTGTTGAATGGCTTGTCTAGACCTTTTCGGATGTATTATGGGTTGACTGTAAGGAACATAATTGCTTATAAATAATACAGGGCTTGATGTGAAAGTATGAGATACAATGTTGAGTTTTTTTGTTAATATCTTTCAACCGTTCCCACCTTTCACTGGTGTGTCAAAGATATGACTTGATATTTCATATTTTGTTGAAAAATATATTTTGTGATCATGAATTTATTCATTTTAACTGCAAAATACCTATAACAGTGTAGTAGAATAATTAAATAATTACTCATATCTTCCAATCTATCTAGACAAACAGTTTAACTTAAACAATTACCCCCTTACTTATAAAAATCTGTACATGCTTAAGCAACGTTTATAAGTAAGAATTTTCTTAAACAGCCCTTAAGTATTACTTATTATTTACTTCACGTTTATAAGTAAGGCCGTTATACAATAGCTTTGAAAAATCTGAAAATTATGAAACCTGAAATTCACAAAAAACCAGTTTGACTATCAGAGACTACTGTTTGTTAAAAAAATTAGATACGTTAGTGTGCACGATTGATTAGACTTGGTGACATTATTAGACTTTTTGTTTAAAAATTGTTATCACATAACTGCTTATTCTTGGCGAATACAAGCCTAAGTTTTTGTTCAAATATAGGTTTTATCTTTCATAATAAGCAATGACTTGCAAGTACTTAACATAATTCTAAGGTAATCACAGCATAAATGGAGTAAAATTTATAATTAATCATGCTAAATGTCATCAAAATAAAAGGTTTCATGGTAATACATCTGTAGTTTTTTAATTTTACAATAGCAAAAAAAAGGAATCCAAAATCTTTTAAAAGTATTTTAAAGTTAACGTGGTGCATAAACTGCCTGACAAATTCATTCTTGTAATATCAATGTCTAGAGACTGTTTATGACTCAATTTTTACTAAGTAATATTCTGAAGAAAGTCTACCCCAAATATTTCTATCAACCCACAAAATATTTGCCGACCCTACTTTAAAGCAGGGCAAGATTTATGGAGCCAAATGCTTAAACGAATAATTATTCGCTCAAATTCCTTACAAAGCACAAAAACTAGGATTTCGCAATATTTCATTTAATATTTATGAATGATGGTCGTTTAGTACTGGTACTCGACTTGACTTGAAGAGTACTGGTTGACAGTAACTGGCTGGTAAGCGTTAAATTTGATTTTGGAATGTTATTCTCAAGCAAGGAGGTTTTAATTCTGGAGTTTATAGGCTAGTTTCACAACTTCTGGATAGTATGAGTTGCCTAGTAAATTCGTAAATGGAATTCAATGAGGGTTTTTGAAATTTTTTCTGCCACCGGGTGGCGCCACGTATGCGTCTGGTCCAAACAGCTGTCAAATAGTATGGAATTGTAGGTGCCGAACTTATTGTTTATTGAAATTCTGTTATATTGGAAGTGTTATTGATTTTATTATGGACTACGGTCAGAATAAGGTTTCCGAACTAAAAATTGAGCTAAGAGAGGGTGCAAAAGTCACTGGTACTAAGGAAAAGCTTGTTGAAAAATTTGTTAACACAATATGATTTAGTTTTTTTTATTTACTCAACCGCAATAGTAAAACAATAATGCAGTGCTTTAATTATAAAATAAAAAAAACACTAAAATCGTTCACTATTCATAGTAAAGATAAGCACTTTGACAGTTATTGGACCTGACGACTCGGTGCTGCCACCTCGTGGATTGCCATTTTAGAAAACCCTCATTAGCACGGGATTTTCTTCAAGGTTTTTAAAACGCGCGTCAAGAGCTATCCTAATATGTATTTATATTAATATTGTTCTGTGTAACGTTTAAATAGTTTAATTACTGAGTTTACAATTAGTATCTTCTATGTAATACTGAACTGGGTTTAAAATTATTAGCATTTTTTGCCACCTTTAAGCAATTACTCGAACCTTTGTGGTTAAAGTATCAGAAGAGTCAACAAACTTCGATATTTTTGTATGTTTTGATAACTGAGTCATGACCATAAAGCATCAACAGCATTATCATTTACATTCCTTCACGGATCACGAAATTGTTTTGCGAAAAAAACCTCTGTACTTAAATAAGTAATTTTTAAGTGATTACAGGAATCTGTATTACCGTGTCAATCATTATTTTTTTCATCAGCGATGCGCAGAAAAAAATGCATCTTAATTCGAATTAAGAATACTGTGTTCTATTTTCAAAACCATTCAGTTTATTTTTGGTTTGTTAGCGTGAAGAACGGTCCTGAATCATACCAGATTAGTGACACAAAGAAAAATATGCTTTGTGACGTTAAGATAAGGTTGATTTTTGGTTGGTAGAGTTCGTAGCTTGTTTGATTTCTTGGGCGTTCTCTGCAACATAGTTGCAAATTGGAGTTTCAATGACTGTTATTAAGCCAATTATACATGAAGTAAAAACTATTGAAAATTGAACGTTTATAATCGTACAATCCTTACACTGGGAGTGTTACAACGTTATTCCAGCATTTTTTATGTGAAATTGTAATGAAAACAATAGTTTGTTTTGTTAAGAGAGTGTGAAAATTAACAAGGGGAAAGTTTCAGTTTTTGCTTTCGTTTTAACACTTCAAAAACGCAGCTATTTATTTTGCTAACAAATCTAAAAGCAAAGGTGTATTATCTTAGAGTCAAAACTGAAATATCCTATGAGTCAGTCAGTAAGTACAAGACCTTTTAGAATTCATTAGCACCATTTTATTAAAATTTACAATATTTATAATAATATTTATGAATTTTCCTGGACCTTACCTTGAACTTCTAATAAACCAAAAATATCTGACATTTACGTGAAAGTCATTGGTTGATGTAACCTTTTGACTAAAAATATTCTGTTCAAGTTTCCAGGGTACCTACCTAATAAAAACAAATATAGCTCACACGCTTGCTAATTATCCCAGGTACTCTTTGACCTATTCTTTTTTTTCTCACTTTTTTTTCCGACGTCAAAAATCATCAAATGACCCTCCCGCTGTGGGTTAGCAGCGGTGAGAGTGTCAGAACTCTTACTGACTAAAACCGTCGTGTTCCGTCATAGGCCTTTTATGTACCAGGGCCGCGGTATCTCTTTCGAACAACCCGCAGCCCCGGCAGGTTTTTTTTCACACTTAGGTACCAAAACATGACTTTTTTTCGAGTTCATCAGGAACATAAATATCTTGAAAAAAAAGTCAGACATGACTTTAAAGACTTTAAAGTCAAACTTTGACTTTTAACATGACAGGTAACATGTTAAATAAGTCGAAATCATAAGAAAACGTTAAAGAAAAATCCTTACTATATCGGTTTCTGCCTCTAACTCAAAATCTATTCTGCACCACCACTTAATCCAAGATTACCAAACAAAATAACTAATGCCATTACCACTAAGAAACCAACATAAGGGCCTTACAGACCATCAACAGTGCTTGTATCCAATCCGACAGGCGATTTATTTGGCCGACATGACAAATGCATCCTTACTATTCCTGCTAAATTGATCAGTACTTTGTTACTTAAACAACCAAATTAATTTGTTAATACCACACTTAGATAGCAAAGCAAAATCAACCTTATTGAGTAAGGCAGAAGAGTGTTGGTCGATTTTAGGAGGTGTCGTCTTAAGTTGGTGGTTGCAGATCCCGATGCATCATATTGCAAGTATTTTGGCATGCTTGATTTCTTTGTTATCTATGCCAATTGCAAGTTATGAATAACATGTTGAGGAATAACATACCTAAACCATAATAAAATCTGCAATATTTTTTCTCTAAGTATTACCTATACAGATAGTGACAGTGTTGTGAATTTGACTGTACTTGTCCCTACTAATATAAAATTTGAGAAAGTAACTTTGTCTGTTTGCCACGCAGTCATGCCAAAGCTACACTCCTAGTCTACTGGCTGCAGAAAAACCTAGGCTACTTTTTGAAAGGGTGTGGGGATGCAGATCCCTAAAAACCCAGGTGGACCTGCGGGAAATAACTGGTACTAAATATACCTACTAATTTTCAAACCAAAGAAATATCCATACACAATAGAATGTAGGTTAGCCGACAAGATACCACATCCATAACAATTCTTTCATCTCTCAAATGTTTGGCAGACATACTCATGTCACATTTATTCACGACAAACATACCAAATAGACTATCTAGACAAACTTATTAGCCAGATCATAATTCTAGTCAACGAGCCACTTACTCCATATATAATTATTTAATCTTGCAACATTGTCAATCCTGGGTTCGTTCAAAAATAACTGGGTGCAGTGACAAATTGCAAGCTATAATTTGCAAGACGCCTGCGCAGACGCACGTTCAAGAAAAGAAGACTTAAAATAATCTAAATGGATGGTTAAATCAACATGAACAACTTTGTTCTACTTATATGTAAATATGTGAACGCTTAAATAAGTAGAATTACGCATTAACGTCCGCGGGGTAAAATATTGTCATTAATTGTGATGAGAATATCAGCTGCACTTTTGTTCGGTTTTAAAATAATTATGGTACTGTAATACTGGTTGAAAATTCACTTAATTTATATGTTTGTTTACGTGATGTGAGCTACTAGACGCTTCTAGACTATTAACTACTTGAGGATCCTTGGAAAGCAAATCATTCGAATATCGTATTGCATTATCTAAACATACTTTTGTGAGTTCTACATATAACTGTAACAGAGATTATCAATACATTATTCTAAATTAGAAATGTCACAGGTGTCTTTAATTTTTACGGTAAAAAGGTCCAATTTCCACTACATATCCCCTAAAACTGTTACAAAACTTCACGTACCGTTTAATTTCCCAACAGCACAACAATTAGTTCAATTGACGTAACAGAAAACAGCAGAATTAATTCGTTACTAACAAAAATAGTGCTAATCAATCTCAATTGAACGAGCTTATCAGTTACGTTCGCTTCCTGCAATTGTTTTAATCTAAACTCTAAACAACAAGGGCAGTGCTGGTAGTCGGTATTTGGAACAGTAGTTGGGTAAACGTACTAAACTTTTAAAATGAATTTCGTAACAGATTTGATGAAAAGTCGTCCATTTTAAAGACCTTCAAAAAAGAAAGAGTTGTTTGAATGGTACATTTTTATACCGATTATTCCGCCATTTATTCACATTTACTTTTTTTAGCAATTACTCTTTCGACAATGGTTATGATCATGATCTACATTTCGTGGCCCAAACATGCACGCATAGGTACACATTTGGCTCCTTCTTTGCAAGCATGCATAGATATATTTGCTTTAGCTTGTGGTCAAGAATAGGTACACCACGAAGTTTACCATCAATCTAGAGATACTCAGATCTTTCCAAAAACTTTCTCTAACCATCTACACCCAAACTTATCTCCTTCAGGTCACAACCAAATGCCACTTTTAACGTCTTGCCCAGCACTTAGTACCTTTCTACGCCACATATCTACGCCCTAAATGGATTTAAGTCGGGGTCAAGTGAACTCAGACCATTACGACGATTAGGACAAGCGACGACGGGTCAAATTTTATTATAGGGGCAAGAAATTGGCTGTAACTGTGCACAAGTGCCCGTATCATTAAAAAAATCACTAAGACTATCTTTGTTTTATGGCTATATCTGGGTAGTGGGTGTTTTGGTAGATGATGATTCTGGTGACGGAGCTGGCAATATTGAGTCATAGTAGTCGGAATTTGGATTTATTTAATGTTAATTCTCATTGCAAAAAAATATGAAGAAATTAAATGTTGACCAAGAACAGTAAAGACTTCTGAGATGATGACGAGTTAATTAGTAAAACACATTTTTTTAAATGTTGTCTTTTACATGAAAAAATATTTTTATTATATTAATATTATAAATATTATATAATATTATATTATAAATATTATATAATATTAATATTTTCATAATCAATAAAGATTTTTACCAGTTTGTACTTCTAAACTCAAATATCAAAGGGCCAAACCATACTTATGACACAAAACTTAGGCAAAGATGACTATACCTTATATCAAATCCCAATGCAAGTTTCAGTTTTTTTCCTGAGTACTTCAACGACAAACATATTGACATATTCAACATAACATCTTTATTAATTGCAAAACATAAAAAATAAAAAGAAATTAAATACTGACCAAGACCAGTAAAGACGCTTGAGATGATGAAGTCTGAAGAGTCAATTAGAAAAACACATTTTTTTGAATGGTGCCTTTTGCATGAAAAAATATTTTCATAATCAATAAAGATTTTTACCAGTTTGCACTTCTAAATACAAAGATCAAAGACCATACTTATACTTATGACACAAAACTTAGGCAAAGATGACTATACCTTATATCAAATCCCAATGCAAGTTTCAGTTTTTTTCCTGAGTACTTCAACAACAAAAACATTAACATATTCGACATAACATCTTACTCTAACCCAACAAAACTTATATAAACGTAAACAGGATGAGCTATAACTCCCATCCTCATTACACGTCTTCCATTAGAATATCAGCTCCTGTCATTTGACATCACATCAACATAAACCTATTCGGTGCTACTGACACCATGGCCCGCGGAAAACAAGACCACATTACCTTTGCTGTCGAACACCCCTAAAGCTTGAGTCACTTCTCCTTAAAGCTGAGGAGGTAAGGTTCAAAATTGTGAAGTGACGATTTGGCAGATGGTAAATGTAAGTTGGTATTTCTGTAACAACTGCTCATTTGGCTCGGTGCAATTTGTACGAGGTCATCAACACTGTTATGGATTAGTACAATTCACTTCAGAGAAACTGAGGGCTGACGTTCATTGGGTTTACAATGTGACAGTTAATAATTGTTTGAAATAAAGTTTATTAAGTATGTTGGGTTGGTATTTTTTCCGCCGATCTGTGGCCTTATGCTATGAATCGAAACTTTAAGTGTTGTTCCATCACACTATTACATTCATATTTAGCAAATTACTAACATTTTTCGGCGCCCTGACCTACTTACCTACCTCTTAGGTGAAGTAGCCTATCTCCGTCTTAGAATACCACTTCGCTCTATGCCAATTATCTTGGCGGTTCAGCCGTTCTAGCTTGAAAGAGTAACATCCAAACATCCACATTTATAATATTACCAATGACACCTACCTATAAAAACAGCTCCAACTCTTACGATCTTATCTCCAATTTTCACGTCACCACGTACCCATGTGTCTCCATCGGGCTGTCAATCTCCCTCGTCTGCCTGTCCGTCAGCCCTTACAATTAATCCGTCGGCCACGGTGGCATAATTACCGAGTGACATCAAGCCGGCGCCGGCGCAATTGAACGACCTCTACGTCACTGCTATACTAATTATAATTAAATATATAAACGTAGTTTTTTTTCAAATGGGGATTTGATGATCTCAAAAATTTACGGTTTTTGATGGAGTAAAGTCTTCATCATCAGCCTTTTTTATCGTCCCACTGCTGGACAAAGGCCTCCTCTCATACAGAGAAGGATTGAGCATTGATCATCACGCTTGCTCAATTCTAGACTTTATAAGTCCAGGTTTGTTCGAAAATTTTTCCACTTTAATCAGTCATTGTTGTCCAATTAGACGTAGAAGGAACTTCCTTTTACAAAAAAAAAAAACTAATATTATTTTTATTACCAAGTGATGTATCATTGAGCTTAAGTAAATAGGTGTATTTTCTGTGCCCAAAGCTGTTAAATAAACAAAGACAAATAATTACCTACACGACATTTTCCTGGGAGTTCAAGTTTTATACACAATGACTTCAAAATTGGCAATACATTACTTATATTAAAACAATCTTGCAAACATATGCCACAATCTTACCTTTTCAAAACAGTTATTACATGTGTCAAAACGTAAGAGCACGAACAATAGGATTCACCGCATTAAATCTTTAATATGTGTAGAACCCGCTTCCTGTAATCCGACATTTTGAATAACGTCAAAGAGAAATGAAGTATATTTCTCTGAAATTCAGTATCTGTTTGATTTCCCTTCCTACGTTAAATGTGACTGTCTTTCTGATGAAAATCAGTAATATGTGTGACGGAGATCTAAGAAATTGTGAATTGGTAATTTTAAATATTTATCGCATCCTAATTCATTTTGTTCGACGATTTATCTGCTATACTATATAATTGTCTATCATCATCTGATGAGCCTTTTCCCAACTAAGTTGAGGTCGGCTTCCAGTCCTAATAGTTGCAGTTGAGTACCAGTGCTTTCCATGGAGCGACTGACTATCTGACCTCTACAACCCAGTTACGGGCAACCTGACAACCCCTTGGTAAGACTGGTTGTCAGAATTCTTTTTGTGCGACTAGATAGTCGCACAAAAAAAAAGAAAATTGTCGGACAACCTGACAACCCCTTGGTAAGACTGGTTGTTAGAATTTCTTGTTTCTTGTATAAAAATCCACTCAACAAGATTTCTTATTGTTATAAGTATTGAAAACTGAAAATACCACTGGGACATTTATATATGGACATTTAAAATACAGCGTGTTTATAAAACTAACTGAACTAAAAGCGACATAAGAACAATACCCAATTCGTCAACCATCTCATTAATTAAAAACTACAATCAAAGAACGGACAGTACAAAATGTCGGACAAAACTAACAATAACCTCGTATAAATTACATTAAAAACTTTTATTAGCAGCTATGAATATTAAGACAAAGAACATAAGAAAACATCTGTTACTAATTATCTCACTAATTATATCGCCATGTTGTACGAGTGACATTTCGAATAAATGTAATCGATACCGTTAATTAACGAGCATTCGATTAATCGGAATAAAAATAAAATGCTTAAAAATAATATTCATACTAAACTTGTATGTGGGGCGTTTTTTTGTTTGAACTACATGACTAGTTTGCTCTATGGTTTTGTTTCTTAGAAATGGTGTTATACTGGTTCGATATAAAAGAAATTGTCAATCTATGAGGGTGGTCCTTCATTAAAAGGACCAACAATTTATTAGTAATTGGTCCTTTTATACAAACATAGACTTAAAGCTATCTGTAGATACTCGCACTATGGATTAATAATATTACTTCTCGTTTTAAAATACTAATTTTTATTTTTTATTAATAACTACATGTATTTTAAATGCTAGCAAGCTGCCATTAAACACTAGCTTCCGCTAGCGGTTTCACCCGTCAAAGCTGCGCTGTACACCTTCGTCGATAAACAATCTATCACACTGCAAGATTTTTCCAATCGTCAAACAGACCCTGAGATTAGTGGTTAGTTAATACATAGTTGATCTTTAAAAAAGAACCCACAAGCCCAAACAAAAGAAAAATACCCCGCAGGAAGACACGGTCCCTACAACTGATGTTTTACTTAGAAATCGCTACACAGTAATAAAACGAATCACAAAGGACATGGTTGCAATTCGCACACAAACATAATACTTTCGTTGAATTATGCTTCAGACTGGTTGTTAAATTGCAATTTGAAAATAATCGATTTTTGATGGTTACCCACTCATGGAGCCTAGGCCCGATTATTTTCTTAAAGTAAAACATTGTTGATACTCCTTTTTAGGTCGTGAAACCCATTTAAAAGTGTTTAAAATACGATTAGTGAGCTCGTAATGACTTCATTGGTGCCTAGGTTACCTTTGGGCTAAGGCTTATTTAAATGCAATTCATCATTCAATGTCTGGTGCCTTCAGAGTATTTTACGCTGTTTATGCATAAAGATTATATGCAGTTGGGAGTGCTTATAAATATTAATAAGAGCCTTTAGAAGGTACTGATTGGATTCTATCATAAACTTATATGCAAATGGTAGTCTCACAGAAAGAAATATGATTGACTGATTTAAGATTTTATTCGTAGCTTTCTAATAGCTTCCACCAGGACAAATTTTATAGCATTTCTTGATGAATGAAACATCTAACACTGAAATTAAATATATGTTTTTCAAATCGGTCTTGTAATTCCTAAGTTTAGTACCTTCAAACAAATTCTTCAGCTTTACAATTTAAGTAGAGTTTAAAAATGATCAGTATAGTTTTATCTAACAGGTAGGTAGTATTACTAAAGTACTCTTTTATAATGTGTCATAAAATATCAATAACTATAACAGCTCGACATTTTTGCATTTGATACGACAGCCGTTAAGTGCAGTCTCCCCGAATAAATCTCACATAAATTATATACCTATAAAACGGACATAAAAATGCAGAGTGCTCTTGGAATAAATCCAAAAATGAATGCGTAAAAATACCTATAAGTATTTTGTGTACCAACCTCATTTGTAAGATCACAAAAATTAAGTGGTTCTTTATTTCTTTTCGAATAAAATTGGCAATTAACGAAAGCTTTTTAATTTGTGGGTCATTGTGTCGGTTTCTTGAAATAATGGATGTATGTAATTAACATAATCGGAATTGTGAGTCAGATGCTAAATATATTAAAAATATAACATAAGCAACTAGGGTTACCAGAATCGTTAACATTGAGGCTCTGGAACTCAAGTCTTCAAAACGAAGATAGTATGGGCTTAGTCAGTAGTTCCATCGACAGCCACAGACTCAGAACATGCTCGACGATTTCCCAACTTCCAAAAGAAAAGAGACAAAAACAAGATAGGAAATAAAACTAAAGTACGTAGTCCTTCCACCCGAAATTTCGGTGAGTTCAAACACTCATGACTCAAGCGACAAAAAAGTCTGCAAAATTATTCCGACATTCCAAAAGTAAGAACAAAGACATTACAGCGTACTTTAAAACACTTAAATTATAATTACATAAAAGCGTTAATCAGACAACACTAAGCTTTTAATGACGATTATCCTCAAACAAATGTAATTGTAGTACGAAAGGTTAAGTTAAAAATGGTGATAAAAACACACAATTTGTAAGCATTCAGGTGTTAAAGTTTTGTACGACAGTCATTTTTTGTGCATGTCCTGTTAACTTGTCGGTTAGCGTATGAAGTTTTTGGGATCCCATAAAATGTACCTTCTTATGGTTCTTAGGGATTTGGACGATAAAACTAACTAAAGTCCTCGGTCTTCAAGACAAGAGTGAATAGATTAGTTCTAAGCAAGCATGCTTCGATTATATCGTCGCTTATCATCAAATGATTAGTGGTTAAACATGTGCTATAATATATATAATCCTATAATATAATAAAATAAGGTTGTAATCAAGCCATCATCTGAAGATGTCCAATTAGTTAGGTTAACGCTATTGATATCATCATCTGCCTAGCCTTTTCCCAACTATGTTGGGGTCGGCTTCCAGTCTAACCAGGTGCAGCTGAGTACCTGGAGCGACTGATATAATGTCTCCAAAAGATTAAGCATCAAAAGACCAACACATCCAACAGTACAATATTATTTTTGAACAAATTAACGATCTCATGGCCGGTCGTTAGCTTCCTGGCATTGAAACAAAATAGACTGACCAGAATGCATTCTGAGAATCTTAGAACATACATTTGCTGTAAAAATAGCTGCGGTTTTACGATCTAGAACATTTAGTGCCACATAATTAATGCAAGCTATTAGCACAATAAAAATATGCTAATTTTAGACCCCCCTCTGATAATGAGGATAATTAAGAAGATTTTCTAGAATATCTACGTCAACTTAACTGGAAATATCCTTATATACTCAATTTTTGCAGACAATGTGTATACCAAGAAGTTTGAATTTATTTAGAAACTCTCATGCAATTCGTCACACAGTTAACTTAAAAAAAAAACTCTGTCAAATTACCCAGCGGCGAGTGTTGCCAGCTTACAAATTGCACAGAATGTAAGTTCTTGGTAAATATTTCTGTGTTCAACCCGACGTTTTTGCTGGCTCTAAAGACACCGCGAGAAATCTCCGCGAACACTTTAATTTGACAAATTTGTAAAATCTTTACATGGCTTCACATTTTTGTTGTGTTCAAAAGAAGTTTTTGATGTGTTTTCGTACGACAGCTGGCTAACGGAGACGCCATTTTGAAATTTGGCGATGGTCTTAAAAAAACGGTTACGGTTCTCTTTTTGAATGTGACTTTCAATTTGAAAGTAAAGTTTACTTCCTGACTTTTATCGCCGATTTTTCAATGAGGGTTTTTGAAATTTTTTCTGCCACCGGGTGGCGCCACGTATGCGTCTGGTCCAAACAGCTGTCAAATAGTATGGAATTGTAGGTGCCGAACTTATTGTTTATTGAAATTCTGTTATATTGGAAGTGTTATTGATTTTATTATGGACTACGGTCAGAATAAGGTTTCCGAACTAAAAATTGAGCTAAGAGAGAGGGTGCAAAAGTCACTGGTACTAAGGAAAAGCTTGTTGAAAAATTTGTTAACACAATATGATTTAGTTTTTTTTATTTACTCAACCGCAATAGTAAAACAATAATGCAGTGCTTTAACTAAAAAATAAAAAAAAAACACTAAAATCTTTCACTATTCATAGTAAAGATAAGCACTTTGACAGTTATCTGGACCTGACGACTCGGTGCTGCCACCTCGTGGATTGCCATTTTAGAAAACCCTCATTAAATGTGTAATTTATCACTTAACTTCAACACTAAATATTTTAAAACCTTTCGATGCAAGAATATGTGGTTGCAAAAACCTGACACCTCTTGTCCAGTAAGACACAGGAACGAACACGGCGTGTGACCATAACGCCTTCCCGCCACTTTTTGCCCATAAATTAATTGATGCCTAAAGACCAATGGCCATGAAAGTACCGTCAACTTTAATTGTTTAAGAATGTTATAATTATATGTAGACGTAGACAATTTTTTTCAAAGTTCACATAGTTGTCTTCACGCTATTTTTATTCGGAGTTGTCCAGAATTCCAATCAGCTTCAAGCCTTGTTTAGCAACTTGACACTAAAGATCGATATAAAGTATTTATTATAATTATAATAAATTCTGTGACATGCTACGGTGTACATTTTTGAGATCCTTTATCGTGACATACCTGCATAGTAGGTAGCGTTAAAAGTCAAGCCTTTTATGATATAAAAGTAACATTTCAAAGTGTGGTCTCACCCAATTTTCTTGTTCTTTATGACTAGCTTTTTATTCAAATAAGGTTAGGAAAAAGCATACAGTTAAATTAAAGAAAAATATAAGAGTAATATATATTTTAATTTTGTCAACTGTTAAAAATTATTTAAAAAAATAATTCCTAGTGGTCCAACTTTCAATTTTGCCAGCTACATGCACAGCACAATATTTTGTTACCGTGGTGTAAGCGCATCCTTACCCTGTTCACACCTAAAGGACCAACTGTATGTGAAAATATGGTCCTTTTGGCCAAGTGGGGGCAGTATCATGTTTCGACCGCTCTTGGGGGCAGTGGTCCGTGATGAAGGCTGTCCTTGTAACTCCATTGAGTGAACCTGACCTTTTTATTTGAGCTAAAAATAATCGGTGAACAGTTCTTTTAGATTATGTCGTTTATAAAAGTATTAGCTTTCTTTAAACTACGTAATGTGTTATGTTGGACATGGTAGATAACCAATTGGTAGGTTATTTATTACAAATTAGGTACTTTCAGTATTGTATAGAAAAGTATGTTTAAATATATTCATAGATAATTTTAATTCTAGTATTGGATAATTTTAAATTTATGAACGTAATTAAACTTGTACAGTTTAAAATCAATTCTAAAATGTTCCATAATGAAAGATGACATACATGATAATATTTTATCTCGTGTTAAATCTAGCTATATACCTAGTAGTTAAACTGTAGGTCTCCTCATAGTGTTAAGGTTATCTGAAACACGAATCTTTGCTTGAACTTTAATAACTTGCTATAAAATATGATGTTGTTTTGGTAAATAAATTTTCTTCATAATATTCTCCCTGATTATTATTTTCTCTATCTTTTATAACAAATCTGTAAGGGCTGAAAAAAGGATTCCGTGCTAAAGGACCAGAAAAATTACACAGCAATTCTAACTTTGGAGTTACAGGAACATCCACAAAAAAGGTTTCCAATCAATTCGATCAAACTGAATCGAAATACAATTTTGCGGATACATTTTATACCTTGCAACACTCCTTGTACCATGATACGAAATAAAAGGCAAAAACATTTTTTTTTCCAGCAAAGACATTTGTCCTCGCGCCGTCAATTAGCCGATATCGAAAAAGGAAGTTGTACTCATTGTTTCCAATTTCAAAATAAAATAAAGTTAGCGTTGAAATGCGCCGGAGCCGTGGGGCGTGTCAGTGGTATAAAACTACACTAGTTTGTCATTCTTCACGCATATACCGACGGTAGTCGCTACCGCAATTGCTTGGTGCGCGTACGTCCATAAAATATTTAATTCGTCATTTGAATTATCTATCTGCCGACCCCTGCACATCGCAATTTAAACTGTATTCCTTTGTTTAAAGGGTCTGTTTTGTATTGTCGTGTTTATTGCTATATGATGTTTCGTATTTGTGATGTGTTTTGATCGGTTCTTAGCGCACCTGCTCAGGCTGACTGATCGCAGTTACGTGCGGAAACTTATAGTCCGATGAAATAATCCTATGCCACGTTTATTATTGACCGGCTGCGTTTAAAATCGGACGTTTTAGAGTATTTATTCCCTTTTATTCGAAGTTTTATTTCGAAGCCGTATTTGTTTCATATTCAGAAATTATACACGTTTTAAGCAGCGCAAGCTGGATTCGATTCATCGTTGTGCGTAATGATATGTTTTTATTTAACAGGCGCTGTCAGTTTTCACCTTTTTTTAATCAGCACTTTTGACGGATTTTTGGACCTTTTTCCATTTTAATGTGAATAATTGTAAAGTAAATTATGCATGTTAATTTTTGTAGACGTGATTGCAGGATTAAAGTATAGACATTCTAATTAGACAGCCTTAACAAATATTGGACACTAAAGTGTTCTAAAAAACAATGAAGTTAATAAATTCGCAGACCCTTAACTTTCCCGCTAAATATGAATTAAATTCATATGACAAGCATTACAAGATAACGTTGATAACTAAAGCTGATGTTTTGATAATCATCGAAAGGCTAAATAAACTCGAAACTCAGTTACATAAGTAATGTAGGTCGCTTTGCACCTTGCACGCCATTTGGAGCGAGTTCGAGGTGCCACACTGGACAAAGAAAGCACCTTATACACCGCTATATTTATTCATGAGCCTTATCAATTTGTTGGCAGCCGGGCTTACAATATAATACGGGGTTGCCACAACATAATTACCTGGATAATATTAAAACGATGTAAAAATAGTGACGTGTTACGTTATTTTTCTTTTACATACATAATTGTACATTTAAACCTAGGTTAAATTTAAAAGCTCGAAACTTTTACATGACCTTTTCGTGCCGCCAATTAAAATGGACAAGACGAAATTAAAGATTAAAATCTAATTATCATTTAGATTTAAAGTTGGTGTTTGGTTATGAAAAAGCTTGTTACGCTCAGATGGTGATGTCGGGCGAAAGGTTGGTAATCTATCATTTGATGGATCGAATTATGGTCTTAAAAACATGATCTTTTTGGCATATTATTTAATGCTTTTTAAAGTAATTAATAACCAGTTGAAATAAAACACCCAACAATCTTAATTCTCTTATAAATTCTTTTCAAAGAACCTTTAAAGTCAGGCTGGATTCTAACTTTTCACAGTCCATTGTGATCATTTTTTTGTCACACCTTCTGTTCTGTGAACAGAACAAAACCAACACAACTACAGTGAAACTTGGTTAAGTGGGACCTGGATAAGTGAAATTCCTCCATAACTGGAACTCATGCTGCGGTCCCATCACCTTGGCATTGATTTACCTCTGTTAGTGGGACGAAGCAAACCTCTATAACTGGAATTCGTAATTTTGTTTTATCATCACAGTTACCTCTATAAATGAGACAGCAAGTGAATTTTATACGCATAAACCTCTGTCACTGAGACAACATCGTTTTGTTTCTTTGCCAACTTATTGTTTAAATTCCGCACTTAACTACTATGTAATTTGAAGTCTCAATGGTTCCAGTTTTAGTTTTGCTTTACTATTTATGTTTACGGAAAAACTAAAGTTCATCATCCTCCGAGCCTTTTCCCAAACTATGTTGGGGTCGGCTTCCAGTCTAACAGGATTCAGCTGAGTACCAGTGCTTTACAAGAAGCGACTGCCTGGAAAAACTAAAGTTATAACCGTTTATGAAAGTGTGAAGACACGCCATAGATTGTGTCGAATTTAATGTGCCAAAACTTTTATTTTTTCTATTTAAACCTATTTATAATTTAAACATGGCACGTTATTTTACTTAATGATCGCACCTCTATAACTGAAATAACTTGTTTTCTGGCCTCTATTAATGGAACCCTCTGCAACTGATAAAAATATTTATTTATACCTGGGTATCTGAGAAACCGGGTAAGTGGAATACCTCTATAAGTGAAACGAAATTGCAGGACCCTTGAAGTCTCACTTAACCAGGTTTCACTGTATTACCCGAATTTCGAAGCGGCCGATACTGAAGCGAACTAGGGCCCAAGTTCACCCATTACATAAACGTCACTCTTCTTAAAACGATGGTTTACTACGAATGTTCAAGCTCAATATCAAAGCAAACAGTTGTTTTACAAAACCGTCCGTTTATGTTGTCAGTGGACTTCAGCCTAAAGGAGCTAAGTACGGCCCAATTATCGTTAGGTTTGAGCCAATCGGCGGTAACCACAGGCCGGACGGCGCTACAATGAATTATTGTATTTCACCGTGCGCCCCCGGCGTTATTACCATGCGTAATTGCAAGAGGCCTGCGCACACGCCGCCGCTCTTCCCCGTAACTTATTTGGTGTGAAATGAGAACAATTTGACTCCGTGAAGATTTATGACCAGAGATAATGACGTTCTAGGTAGTCGGAAGGCTAAATTGTTTTCCTTTGCCGTTTTTTCAGTCGTCCTTTTGGACGATTATGCTTGTATCGAATGTAAGCTACTGCGTAAGTTCTTTCGTTACTTTTATACCGTTGTGAAATTTTTGAATAGTTTCATCAAACAAATCCCATTAAAATCTTCTTTGTCTATTGAGAAAGCAGTTTCTTTGTAATTAAGAATCATTCGTGTAGTTCCCATACAATTTATCATACAACAACGTTTCTGGGTCGAATTAAATACAGAGTTTAATTAAAACCTGCGAGTACATCTGAAGTTAAAGACGCAACGCCAAGGGCACACCTAGATAAAAATATTCAAATGTAATTGTCGAACAATTTACATGCAACTAGTTGTTACCATAAAAGGTGCAGGCAGCGTCAATGGCGATTGAAAAACTTTATTATTATGCAGAACATAGGTTGTGTGCGAGGTTATCAATGTTGATGATGCAGCGATGATCTTAGTTGCATTATTATGTGTGGCTCATGTCCCCGGGGCGGTACTGGCGGTGCCGCGCGATAATCATCGCCCTCCCTACTCAATGTCACAGGTTAGTTGTCTATTAACCCCCAAGGTACACTAGGTGCCGCTATAGGGATTTATCGCACTTTGATCGCCGTTTAATGGGTCATATTTACGCTATATGTTGCTGTGAAAATGATCCATTAAGGGGTCATAAGCCAAAGGTGAAAAGTCGTCATCCGTGTTTATATTGAATGTGTGCAATCATTTAATAATTAGGTACGGTCCGAAGTTTTATTTAAACATTTTAGAAAGGCTCAACAGCGCCCATTGTAATGCACATGCATCGACGTTTCATTGTGTACACAGAACATTCGAAATCGTGACCAATTTATTGGGAATTTTAATATTTTTAAATGACCACAATTACGTCAATCATTCATGGAACTTTTCAAATAAATGAGAAATAATTGTGTGCGGGGCTCGCTACCATAATTATGTCGAAGTTGACGCATTCCATTACGGCTTCGATTCTATGAAAATGACAGATAACAATCGCGCGTTGGCCATCGCCTTGGGCGCGGTACCGACGTAACTAAGTATTGAAGTATTGTTGCTCTCAGTGTGCCTCGAGTTTTACTCTTCTACATGGTGTTGCTTAATGAGTGAGGGTCTCGGCTGTCGGCCTGTCATGGGGCGTGAAGACTTCAATCATTTTGATATACAAACACCTTTAGTAAATATCAAAGTTGTAGCTGCAAATAATATCATTGTGGGCATTTATTTTAATAGGGTAAGGATTGAACAGTCAGTCGGGTAATAAGTGGTTTTGAATGGGTTTGTTCTGAAGGCGTGGTGAGAGGTTTATAGCGTTTTAAATTATGGAATAGTAATGGTTAGACTCAGCCAGGAAAAAGCTTAGTACAATTCGAACAAGATTTGATGTGCAAGAGCTTTATTGAGTTCGAGTGAAGTAGACACATTTAATTACCCTACCGTATGTGTGTTAGTTGACTTATGTATCTAGCCAAAGGGTATCCAATTGTCAAGGTAACTGGGGTGTGGAAGTCGGATAAGCAGTCGATTCTTTTAAAACACTTGCACTCAGCTGTTGATAAGCTTATGATAATGTAATGACCACAATAAAATATAACAAAAAAGGTTTCCCACTTCAGGTGACTTCCAAAGACACTAGATCCTGAGAACCTCATAAAAAACAAAAGCCAGCTTTCTAAACAAAGACTAGCAAGAGAAAGCATATAGTGTCGCAAGTTAAGCTACACTATGGTATTATGAGCGCTTATCTCAACCTATCATTGACCAGGGGTCGGCTGAATACGTGTTTACATGAACACAGTAACTTATAAAGTATAGGGTTTACGCCTACGATTTACGAATAGCAAGATTATTGAAGAAAGGTTCGTAATTAAGTGTGCAGTAACTTTATGGATTTTAAGCCCTGTATTTTGAAGAAATTGTTAAATCTTGACTGTATGATATCACAGACAAGACTTTTACACTGTTTAGAAGTAACACTAAACAATTTCTTTACTAAGGAAGATGCAATGACGGATTTCAAACATGGTGTAGAATCAGAGCAGGTCAAAAGACAAAAGCTGGTCTATGAATTCTTCCATGTTCCATATCATGATTCTTGTAATATGGTACAATACTTAATGAAATCTCAAATATACGGGCCTGCTGGAAGAAATTTCTTTTGAAATAAGCTGTGCCATTGTACAATTTTTTCTATTATTTATTCTTGTTTGTGTTTTTATGTGTTGCATATGGCCCCTAATCTATAAAGAGTAGGTACTCTTGTTTCCGGAGCGGAAACTATTGAAATTACTAAGTATTACTACTAAGGAATTTCGGGAGACAAATTAAAAGCGTGTTACCGATTCTGAGGTACTTTTAATTGTAAAAAAACTAATCTACTGTCTGACCCATCTCGGCGCGACATCTCCGGTGGGGCGACTTATCTACCTAAGTTCTTAGAATTATAGTCAGCACATTATACATGTGTGCGTACAGACTTAATCTAGGGCCGAAGGCTGGGTGGTCACCATAGCTCCTCCGACCTTAAGAGGAAAATTATCGGGAGAATCGATTTTAGATTGGTTCCGATAATTTTTCTTGAAACACGTGTATTTCAGCAATTTGAGCCGAACAACATAAACGGAAAATACAAAATACTTAAAATAACTAAACCTAAGGTCACGTACACCAAGGACGCACTGAAGCTACTGTCCCTTTTATCAAAAACACTTTCGATCACTTCACTATGTTTTAACGAATACGCCATATATTTCACTTCGTCTAGATTTATGCCCTTCATATCAAGTGCACGTGTACTGGATAGCTGTGCGTTAGTGCGTAACTGAGGTAAGGCGATGATTGGTACTCTTTTCACCACATCGGACTCTATGAAGATACGATGATTAATGTGTATGCCATGAATCTCCACCTCACAGGGTTCTTCGATGGTCATCAGGTAAGTACCAAATACCAATTGTCTACTGGTCTCATCCTTGCATCGTTCTGTTAGTGTGGTCTTCTCTTCACTATACAGGATCCAGTTGTTGTTAGCGACTTGTTGGACTCTGACCTGTTCGATTTCTATTGGATGTTGTTTGCAAAGGGTAAGGTCGTTTTCGAAATTCATAAGCTGTTCGACACAGGTAAGTTCATAGAAGGGGATCCTGTTGTCTGCAGTGCAGAGGAAGCGAGCACCGGCAGAGAATGGTCTACACGGTATTGCGATTGGTGAGTATCTATTTTCTTTCGCCAATAGGTAAGGGTATTTGGGGAAAATAGCTAGGGTCTTATTTTCGGTGTCATGGAAAATTGGTAGGGAGTAAATCTTATAATAGTTATAAGTAACATTATCGGTAAGTGGTATCTCCATTATAAACGTTATTTGATTACTTTTAATAAATGATTTAACACATATAATCTCTTCTATTTTTAACAAGTTCGCTTCGGCGGGAGGATATATTAAGCTTTCATATTCGGATATTAATTTAAGATGATATAAAAGTTCTGAAGAATTAACAATTGATTGATGTAAAATAGAGACTCTGCTTAATGCAAGTGCAGTTTCGATTTCACTTAATCTAATAAATATAGTACGAAAGTTACTCATGAAAACATTGAACAACCCAGTTAAGTACGTCAGAAAAATCCAACTATTTTGCTGAGCAGTTAAATCTTTAATTAATGTTTCAATTTTAGTTAACCTGTTATGGAAGTTAATTGTATTCTGTTCAATAGTTTCAGTGGCATTAATAAAACTGTCAAACATTTTAGAGACCAATGTTAACCTTTTAGATATAGTGATTTGACCTTGATTCAATTTAGAAATGAGATTATCATACTTCAACGCATCATCATGATCCAAATTACCGGTAACAATTTTTATAATAGAGCCCAGTGGATTAATGAGTCCTCGTTTAGATCGTTTGGATGGTATAAGCTGTTGGTATTTTTCTACAGTTAAATCACGTATGGAATCTGTATGCATTTTAATAGTCATAATTTCTTGTGAGTATGATGCATTCCAATCAATTAAATTACAAAGCGCTTGATAGTTGGTAGAGATGTAGTTAAGGTCAGTATAAATTTGATCTAGGCTGATGATCTTTACAATAGTCCACTGATCAGTTTGGAAATATGCATGACCTTGTTTCACCGGTAAAACTCCTGGATTACCTTCAAGATTTTGCAGATGAAGGGCCAGCGACAGCATCGTGACTGTCATCAATAATATGCCGCACCTGTGGAGGACGTTTTATATTTTTAATAGGAATTTTGGTATCCCTTTCTCCTATTTTTATAGGTAAAATATTTTTATCTGCTTTGCCTGTTACTACAGCTTTTATATATCGGGGCTTATCCTTACTTTTACGCTTATTTATGTCTTTACCGAAAACAATTTCTCCTTTTTTAAACTTTATTTCACCTTCACCACCCTTACTCTCTATTCTTTTCTTTAATATTAACCATTTTGTCTGCTAAGTGTTCGTATAATGTTTTATTCTTTTTGCATGATCTTTTACTAATTTTGGAAATAACGTTTTTCTAATTCTATGCTAAACGGACTGCTTGAGTCGGTATGTCCGAAGACAACTTCAAATGGTGCAAGTTCAGTGACTGAGTGAATAGTGTGATTGTATGCCAGAACAGAATAAGTCATAACCGAAGCCGCATCAGTACATTGTTTTTCGTATTTGGCCAGTCTGTAAATTTCTATTATAGTGGAGTGGAACCTCTCAATAAGACCCATTGAATTGGGGTTATTAGGGGTTCCAATGTGAAATCAATTTTATGTAAATTCAAAAATTCCTTAATTAGTTCATTATTAAATTCGGTTCCGGGGTCTGAGCTTATTCTTCTGGGTGTACCGTAATACGAAAAATATTTCATCAGTGCTCTAGTTACTTCGGGAGTTGATTTTCCCTGAGTTTCGATTGCCTGACCTAATTTGCTAAATGCGTCAATTATAGTTAAATAAGTTTTACCTTCTATACTAAAAAGATCTATAAATAGCTCTTGAAAAGGCGCGTCTTGGGTTTGTGTTAGTTGTAATATAGGTTTGATGGGTTTCCTATCATATTTCATTCTACGGCACCCATCGCAACTGTTTATGACGGCTGTTACAGTTTCCTGCATTCTATTCCAATAATAATTTCTACGGAGCCTAACTAGCGTTTCTTTTATGCCTCTATGACAGGTCTTTCCTTCATGGTGTTTAAGTATAAGTGCCTTTTGCTCTCCTTCATCTTCTACAAAAATAACTCTTTCTGTACATTCAAATAGGTTAATAGTTCCCTTTCTGAATAGTTCAATTATTATATTGCTAAATAGTTTCCGATGTTCATTCTCCTCAAAATAAATGAAATATTTTAATTTTGGCTGTATGTATTCCTTTAAAAAGTCCTTTACTAATTGCGGATTATCTTTTGGCAGGAAAACTTCTAATATCTTTTGTTTGTCACGTGACAGGTTCTTAACATGCATTTGATTTTTAAACCATGAAAATATTAAGATTTGATTCGGCTTGGTGTCGATCGCCTCATGTAAAATAGGTATACCGGTTGATTCTAATTCTACAGCGGAATGAACGGTTTCGTTCGACTTACTGGACACTGATCGTATTGGATACTCATTTGTATCGTAGTGAACTTCTCTAATATTGTCGGAAAAATCTATAGGACTACAGGTCATAGTTCGACTAGAATCAGATATCGTTACTGTTGATGAACCTTTACTATCTGCACATTCATTTAGATTTTTATCTTCCTTCTCATCAATATTAACTGCTAGAGACTGATTTTCGTCGTCTGTGAGTAAGGCATTGATTTTTATTCTGGACAGAGCGTCTGCATTTGTATTTTGTTTGCCGTTTTGTGAATTAAATCAAAGTCGTAATCTTGCAAACGTAACCGCCAACGTGTGAGTTTGCTACTAGGGTCTTTAAGAGATTGGAGCCAAGTTAAGGGACGGTGGTCAGTATATATATAGAATTTTCTACCGTACAGATAGGGCCTAAAATGCTTTACTGCCCACACTATAGCGAGCAGTTCACGTTCGATGGTACTATAACGTGATTCTGTATCACTGAGGGTACGACTAGCATACGCAATGGGCTTGTCACTGCCAATCTGTCCTTGTGACAGCACAGCGCCTAGAGCGACATTGGATGCGTCGGTCGTCAGTATAAATGTTTTGTCATAGTCAGGGTATTGTAACAGTGGGGCATGTGTCAGGAGTTCCTTGCATTTGTTAAATGCGTCTATGTATTTCTGGTCAATAACAATTTTGTTGCGCTTTTTTAAGCAGGCTGTCAATGGTTGAGTAATTTTTGCAAAATCTTTTATAAAACGTCTGTAGTAACCTACAAGTCCAAGAAAGCTCTTAATCTCTGTCGTTGTCTTTGGTAACGGGTAATTCAATACAGCGTTTATTTTGTCGTCATTAGGCTTTAGCCCGTCTTTAGTTATAGTGTGTCCAAGGTAGAGCACTTCTTTGCGTAAAATTCAGATTTGTCTAATTGAATTTTCATGTTAGTTGTTCTAAGTCGGTCAAATACAATTCTTAATTTATTTATCATTTCGTCAAGGCTATTTCCGTAAATTATTATGTCATCCAAGTATACCATGCAGTGGAGTCCTTGCAGACCACGCAAAATATTATCCATGGTCCGTTGGAAGGTAGCAGGAGCGGTTTTAAGTCCAAACGGCATTCTGAGAAACTCAAAATGGCCATTTTGCGTCGAAAAAGCTGTCTTCTGTCTATCCTTCTCTTCTACTTCTATTTGGTGGTAGCCGCTTGCTAGATCCAATGTGGTGAAGTACACACTCTTTCCTAGTTTGTCGAAAAGGTCATTAATATTAGGTAGGGGGTATTTGTCGTCTATGGTTATGTCATTCAGTCGTCTGTAGTCTATTACCATCCTGTATTTAATTTCACCAGACGCATCCTTCTTTTAGGGACAAGGTGAACTGGAGCACTCCAAGGGAATGAGATTCTTGTATAACATTTTCATGAAGTAATTTTTCTACCTGATTATTTATTTCGTTTTGGATGAAAGGTGCCTGTCTATAGGGTTTAATGTATATAGGATCTTCATTTTGGTACGTATGTGATGTTTAACCTGATTAGTAAACGTAAGGGGGATTTGGTCACAGTAGAATATGTCCTTATATTCCCTACAAAGTGCATAAATTTTCTCACGTTCTTCGCCATTGGTATGATCGAGTCTTAATTTATCTAAATTTTCTTCAAGTAATTTGTCAATTTCTAGAGGAGTATTGGTCGTAGTAAAATTTATGTTGTATTCTGTATTTTCATATGGCGTTACTGTGAAAGGTTGGCAAATAGTCAGTTGTTTTGGGCAATCTGAAGTGTTTTGAATTACTGTAAATGCGTATCCACTATCACAGTTTACTAAAGCACTAGGCATTCGTAGTCCATTTCGAAATTCTTGGTAGTCAAGAATAGCGTCACCTGAATATTGATCTACTGGCAATTTAAATCGTTGTTCTGAACGTGGCTGTACAGTAATTTTATAATTTAAATTATTATTGATTATTGGAATACAAGTGGAATTCGTTTTAAGATTCGTTCTTTTAGATCAATAATTGCACCTAATTGCTGTAAAGGTCGTTACCTATAAGCCCGTCATACCGTGGATCTACTTCGTATACATAGAACTTATGCCAATCGTCACTAACAAAGGTAGGTAGAAGAGGAATTTCTATTACTTCATTATGTCTACTAGTAGCATGAGTACTAACCACCTGAAAATTTTCATTACGTATATAGTCGTAAAATACTCATATGCTTTTGTAGGACCAATGAACGATCTCATACTACCAGTATCTATCATCATTTTGCGTCTATCTCTTCTACATAAATATACGGTAGCTCTAAATTAGAGTCAAAATTTAATTCTAAGATTTCTTGTCCGTCGAGGCACTCTCCTGAAAATCCAGTGCCTGAATTTCATTTTCTGATTGTAATTCATAGTCAACATGAGTCTCGTCATGATAATTAATTTCATTTGAGTCACCATAATAGTCATCGTCATAGTTAGAGTAATAGTTATTGTAATAAGGCTCATAGTCGTCAGCAGACAATTCATTTAAATTGAAACCTTGTGGTACATTCGATTTAGGTTGGGCTGTTCGCATAGACACATCAGTAGTTTGCGTTTGAGGTTTTAGTATTTGTGGGGTATTAGAATTATTGGGGGATTTGTAACCAAACTGCTGAGGTTGCAACGGTTTATAGCCAAACCGTGGCGGTGGCCTGTATCCTAATTGTTGGGGTGGCCTGTACCCAAATGGTTGAGGTGGCCTATACCCGAATTGTTGAGGTGGCCTGTACCCGAATTGTTGGGGTGGCCTGTACCCAAATTGTTGAGATTGGGGTAAGTACCCAGGCTTGGGGCGTGATGTTAATGCATTTGGTAATTGACCTTGGGGCTGATTGAATTTATTCTGTGGAATACCGAAATTAAATTTAGGTGTGGTAATATTATTTGGCAATAAAGGTTTGTATCCGCTGGCGTCATTACCAATTTTGATCCGAAACTGCTAGATTGACCGTAAATGCGATTCCTAGTATTATACTGCTCTAAGAAATTAACTTCCTCAAGTACTATACTCAAGGCCGCTTCTAAACTAGAGGGTGCCTTAAGCCTTACAATACGAACCATATTCTCTGGGAGATTGTATAAGAACACATTCAAGGCCGTATTGTTATAAATAATTGTCTTTGCACTCTTCAAATCAGTATCCTCAATCATGTTGACCTTGGACATCAATAATGATCGAACACTTTGGATTCTATTACAAAATTCTAAATAACTTTCACCGGATTTAATTTTTAAGGATTCTAATTCGATATTAATGCACGCTTCGCTACGCGGGTCTCCAAAATGTTGAATAAGTAGATCTTTAAAAGCAGACCATGTCACAATATCTTCACGTTCTGATAAGAGCGCTGCGGCGTCATCTCTCAATCGACTAGTTAAAACATTATAAACGTAAAGATTTTGTTCGTGGCTACCCTTATATCGGTCAAGGACATACTGACACTTTCGCAAATAAAGATTTAACTGTCTTTTATCACCATTATACAAAGGTATTAATTGAATAATTTCTTTGGGTATTTGTTCAATAGTCACTGAAGTCATCATGTTCACAGAGTAGAGAACGGAACAGATAAGACAATTCGTGAGAGTACAATTGACTATGCTATGAAACACACAAGATAACACAATTCAAACATAACACACGTAAATCAGAAAATAATTAGACGCAAAATGTATGTAATAGTTTAGGTAATAAAATTAAAAATATTAATGTATAAAATATATATTTTTTTTATATTAGGTGTAGAATTACATACACTTTACTTATTACTTTTAATAAAACACATTTATAAAAATATCAATGCAAAGAATACACTTGAGATAACAATTAATTGGCGTCTCTGAAAGTTTAACTACTCTATGTCGGTTCTATTTATAGAACACAATGAGATAAGCCAATAATCTAAATGAACACGTTATAATGAGAGAGGTTTAATCTCAAAATAATGTAGGTATTAAGTATTGGGGATAGAGGAACATGGATTGGCGAAAAATCACTCACCAGCCAGCTGCTACTCTCATCCTTGGTATTCCTTTGTTTGCCCACACGCACCAAGAGTAATTTATTTGGTTCGTCGGATTTCACTCGTCCTTAAATTCCCACAGCTATCGTGCAGCTCGTCCTCGAGACACGCGACGAATTTAAAACCGCGAAGAATTTAGGAATATAACAGCGAAATCCTACCGGCTGCGCCACTCTTGTTTCCGGAGCGGGGAAACTATTGAAATTACTAAGTATTACTACTAAGGAATTTCGGGAGACAAATTAAAAGCGTGTTACCGATTCTGAGGTACTTTTAATTGTAAAAAAACTAATCTACTGTCTGACCCATCTCGGCGCGACATCTCCGGTGGGGCGACTTATCTACCTAAGTTCTTAGAATTATAGTCAGCACATTATACATGTGTGCGTACAGACTTAATCTAGGGCCGAAGGCTGGGTGGTCACCATAGCTAGGTACAGGGCAACTAAGAAACTTGTACACATTGTACCACTTAAATAGGTATAAATAAGTAGGTACATAAACAACTTAACCAAACCGTCTTGCAGCCACAGATTAAGGATCAAAATAGTCCACTAGGATTGGAATGCTGTCGCCATCTGCCGGCGCCATTAAATCAGTTACCCTCAATTGACATCGGGGAAAGATGCACAGCTGCTCCTTATCCGCGCTGTCGGGTAAATGTTGCGGTAACGTCATCATAATCAAATAAGTTTTAAAAAGAAAAGACAAGGGAAGTTAAAAAAGGATGGAAGGAAATGAAGCTGGCTAGATGTTTGTTTGAATTGAGATGGGCTCATCTATAATATAATAAAGAGGAAATAGCTGCTGCGAAGCTGTCCCAGGTAGCTGGTAAAATCGCGGGAAAGGGACTAGTAAAAAATAAGTAGTAAGAAAAATGTGAGAAATTAAAATGGTTTGACAAAACATTACTATGTATTTTCAATAAAATGGCACAACATTTTTATTTATTTATATAATGTTAAGAATTTTAGTTACTTAAGGACGCGTTTGCAAAATTGATAGGCATGAAATCGAACTACTACATTGACACGGCCCACTCACACAAATGTAGGCATTGTTAGCTGCAAGAATATAGTCAAATAAACAAATTTTGAAACTTGGATAATTTATTTTGTTTTTTATGTACTCAAGTACTTATCTGCGTTTAGATAACCATAAAAATTTTACTGGTTTTGTTGGTTATGTATGATGACTATGATGAAACTTTACCTCCGGTCTTGATGGAGTGACCTGAATGTATATCGTCGGTGTCTGCTACTGGAACTCCGCGACGAATAGAGTTAGGTGTACCGAGTTTGGGCTCGTTTTGTTAGCTATGATGAGACCTGACCACCGGACTTGATGCAGTGACCTGAAGGTATATCCTCGGTGTCTGCTACTGGAACTCCGCTACGAATAGATCTAGGTGTACCGAGTTTGGGCACGTTTTGTTAGCTATGATGAGACCTTACCACCGGACTTGATGAAGTGACCTGAAGGTATACCCTCGGTGTCTGCTACTGGAACTCCGCGACGAATAGATCTAGGTGTACCGAGTTTGGGCTCGTTTTGTTAGCTATGATGAGACCTTACCACCGGACTTGATGGAGTAACCTGAAGGTATACCCTCGGTGTCTGCTACTGGAACTCCGCGACGAATAGATTCAGATGTACCGAGTTTGGACTCGTTTTGTGTGTTATGAAGAGACTTTACCACCGGACTTGATGGAGTAACCTGAAGGTATACCCTCGGTGTCTGCTACTGGAACTCCGCGACGAATAGAGTCAGATGTACCGAGTTTGGACTCGTTTTGTGTGTTATGAAGAGACTTTACCACCGGACTTGATGGAGTAACCTGAAGGTATACCCTCGGTGTCTGCTACTGGAACTCCGCGACGAATAGAGTCAGATGTACCGAGTTTGGACTCGTTTTGTGTGTTATGAAGAGACTTTACCACCGGACTTGATGGAGTAACCTGAAGGTATACCCTCGGTGTCTGCTACTGGAACTCCGCGACGAATAGATCTAGGTGTACCGAGTTTGGGCTCGTTTTGTTAGCTATGATGAGACCTTACCACCGGACTTGATGAAGTGACCTGAAGGTATACCCTCGGTGTCTGCTACTGGAACTCCGTGACGAATAGAGTCAGGTGTACCGAGTTTGGACTCGTTTTGTGTGTTATGAAGAGACTTTACCGGCGGACTTATGGAGTAACCTGAAGGTATACCCTCGGTGTCTGCTACTGGAACTCCGCGACGAATAGATCTAGGTATACCGAGTTTGGGCTCGTTTTGTAAGTTATGATGAGAATGAATAAATATATATTTTATTTAATACAAGTGATGGTTTCATGTGAAATAAAAGAAGGTTTTGGATTCATTTTAATTTATTCACAAATTTTTCAGCCCTAGAATATTTTTTTTTAAGTGCGAGGAATGTACCCTCAGCTTCATATTCCGTGACATTCTTGGGTCAATCAATTCTGGAAGAAGACAATTTTGGTAAAAACTAATTAAATTTATCTCCATTTTTTCCTTCCAAAATTGTTCATCTCTTTGTATGTACTCATATTTGACTTTGCCAGGGCCCGTCCAAATAGCAAACACGCAAGTGTCTTGCCTAGTAATGCGTAGCTGTCCTTGTATTTGGTAATACCATTTATGTTTTTTGTTTACCGTAAATAAATTATCACTAGGCAACCAAAATCAACTTTTTGAGTTTAATGGCATCGTCTGGCTCCAAACCATATGCCGAAGATGGACATTTTATTTCTATTATTCCAATCTCACACTTTCCGTCGGGGGTTGCTCCAAGAAAGGGAAATTCTCGGTCTATGAACAACCCGCACTTTTCAATGGGCATATTCAAGATCGCTGCAAGTTCGCGGATGGCAGTCGCTTCATTGCTTCTGCCATGTTTTATTGACGGGATATTGCTTAAGTCTTTCTGATACAATATTTGTTTTATTAGTGGTCCACACTCAGTGGTTATGCGACGTTTACAGACTGCTGCGAACCACGACGCTGTCAGCAGTTTCCTTCTAGTTTCTAGCCATAATGTACTGCCACTCTGCAAAACTGTGTCCCTTTCTAAATTTACCTTTTCAGTCTCCGAAAGTTCTAATGCATTTAAAAATTTATTTTGGCCTCTTCAAATTCTTCCTCGTTCATGTCCACCTTTTGGCAACTTTCACCATAATAGGCATCTTTAGATGCAGATGGCTTTGGATTCTTTTTCTTTTAATTTTTCTGTTGTGCCTTTTTGATTTAAATTTTGGCGTAATTTTTCTAGCCGAACAATTTCGGGATTGGCATCTGTGCCAAAATATATTTGTGTACTGCCGACTGAAGGACACCCGTGTTATAGGACACCACGGCTGCAGCACAACGAGCAAGATAGGACCCCCGCTGGGTAAAGTTCACTCTTTTGCCTCCTATAAATTTTGCAACTCGTGCATTAAAACTTTCCACTGCATTATTTGTTTCATTGTAAACAAAACTACAGGAATGCAGTGAAAGACGTTGGGCCAAATCTTCAACTTTTTGAAAGACCCCGTAAGCTGTCAGTTCTGGCACCATATTATTCACGTTGCGTTTTTTGACGTCATCACTACAAAAATAAGTTGCGCAGTTGGAGTGATCACCAAATATATGATAGGGACCATTTATTATATCATTTTGATACCTCTTGCCTTTTCTTCGAAAGCAACGTTTTTATTGGACCAATATTTGACGCTACTATCAATGCCCCAACGTATACGCAAATAATTTTCTTTCAGAATCTTTCGGCCCCTTATGTGGAAAGAAGTATTACTACAAATTGCTAGCAGGCCTTTGCAGTAATTTCTTAGTAAATGATTTTTACATTCGATTTTACCCACAGTTATGTTATCATAAGGCCTTGCGTTCCTAATGCTAGCATAAGTGCTTGAATCACCATCTGCTATAAACTGGTGGTAGATAAGTCCATGCATACCAATGGACTTTTTGAAGCCCTCTGTTATTACAACTGCTTCTATAGCGGTAGAAGGACCTTGAAAATTTTTAAAACAAGCATGTTTCCTAGGTAATGCCCTTTATTTTCTGCTCGTGCACAGATATTGCAGAATTTATTTTTGACACCATAATATAATACTTTTTTTGAGTGCATGCCTACGATTGCACCAACACCGGAGGAAGCACTGTAATTGGTTCCATAAGAGCGCTTGGACCAACATGCATCACCCGATACAGGTATCATAGCTAACCCATCTGTATTTACACTTCCAATAGCTAAAGCATTGTCTTTCTCCTCTTTACCCGCCTCGATCATGTAGTGCTGCGCAGCCTTTTCCACCACCGACTTATTATGTCATGCTTAGCTTGGTACAATCGTACTGACATTGGTGGCATATTTACATGACACAAAACAGTATTAAGCTGTGTAACCCCAGCACCAATCGTCATTATACCAGCGACAATTTCTTCATTCACGTCCATTTTATTTTCAGTTTTTTTGGATGATTCTAACGTGAATTCAGCACCACACATTTTGCATTTAATTGAAAAGGTCGAGTGAAGCCCAGACCTTTTTTCACTCAATAGTTCAATTGTACTCAAATTACAATTAAACATAGACTTATGATTGCTGATTCCTTGTAATTGCTCCATAAAATAAGCCATTTCAATAAGCCTTCTTCCTGAAATCTGATAGGTTACTTTTTCTTCATCCACAGCGGTCTAGAAAAAAATATTTAATTTGTCATTTGTACCAAAGGACGTTAGCAAAACACAATAATAGTACATGTACAAGTCGTAGTAAAGAAATATGATAACTTACGTAAGATGTCTCCAAGTCATTGTTATTGGAAGTACTACAATCTGTTTCTTCTGAATGCACCTCACTTATGTCACTAGAATTGCGACTCACTTCTCGAAGTCTGTGAAAACAAACGAATTAATTTGACAGTTCTCAATTATGATGAGCATTCCATAAACAAATGATTACCGTCTTATATTTTCCAATGCATTTTTTCTGGAAAGCACTTGTTTACGAGAGCTTTTGCCAAACGTTCGACTTCTCGGCATCTATAACAACAATTGAATATTCATAGTTATTATGTACTCAAACATTTTATTATAAAAAAAAATAATAAAAACGAGTCCAAACTCGGTACACCTAACTCTATTCGTCGCAGAGTTTCAGTAGCAGACACCGAGGGTATACCTTCAGGTCACTTCATCTAGTCCGGTGGTAAGGTCTCATCATAGCTAACAAAACGAGCCCAAACTCGGTACACCTAGATCTATTCGTCGCGGAGTTCCAGTAGCAGACACCGAGGGTATACCTTCAGGTCACTCCATCAAGTCCGGTGGTAAGGTCTCATCATAGCTAACAAAACGAGCCCAAACTCGGTACACCTAGATCTATTTGTCACGGAGTTCCAGTAGCAGACACCGAGGGTATACCTTCAGGTCACTTCATCAAGTCCGGTGGTAAGGTCTCATCATAGCTAACAAAACGAGCCCAAACTCGGTACACCTAGATCTATTCGTCACGGAGTTCCAGTAGCAGACACCGAGGGTATACCTTCAGGTCACTTCATCAAGTCCGGTGGTAAGGTCTCATCATAGCTAACAAAACGAGCCCAAACTCGGTACACCTAGATCTATTCGTCACGGAGTTCCAGTAGCAGACACCGAGGGTATACCTTCAGGTCACTTCATCAAGTCCGGTGGTAAGGTCTCATCATAGCTAACAAAACGAGCCCAAACTCGGTACACCTAGATCTATTCGTCGCGGAGTTCCAGTAGCAGACACCGAGGGTATACCTTCAGGTCACTTCACCAAGTCCGGTGGTAAGGTCTCATCATAGCTAACAAAACGAGCCCAAACTCGGTACACCTAGATCTATTCGTCGCGGAGTTCCAGTAGCAGACACCGAGGGTATACCTTCAGGTTACTCCATCAAGTCCGGTGGTAAAGTCTCTTCATAACACACAAAACGAGTCCAAACTCGGTACATCTGACTCAATTCGTCGCGGAGTTCCAGTAGCAGACACCGAGGGTATACCTTCAGGTCACTTCATCAAGTCCGGTGGTAAGGTCTCATCATAGCTAACAAAACGAGCCCAAACTCGGTACACCTAGATCTATTCGTCGCGGAGTTCCAGTAGCAGACACCGAGGGTATACCTTCAGGTCACTTCACCAAGTCCGGTGGTAAGGTCTCATCATAGCTAACAAAACGAGCCCAAACTCGGTACACCTAGATCTATTCGTCGCGGAGTTCCAGTAGCAGACACCGAGGGTATACCTTCAGGTTACTCCATCAAGTCCGGTGGTAAAGTCTCTTCATAACACACAAAACGAGTCCAAACTCGGTACATCTGACTCAATTCGTCGCGGAGTTCCAGTAGCAGACACCGAGGATATACCTTCAGGTCACTCCACGTTAGCAGTCACCAAAGTACTTCATGATCACGTGCGATGAAACGTTATTTTTTAGTGAAATATTTACAATATTGCATAATATTTTGGTGTAATGATAAAATCAATAATCTTACCTTAGAAGGATCAAATTTGGTTAGTCGAATATTTTGTATTTATACAGCGATCTTTTCAACACGAGCAGCTGGAAACGAGCGATACAGTGTCCTCTCACGACGGCGGCCGAGCGCAGACTGACTCAGAATGAGGCTTTCGCACAATCGTGGGTCGGAAGGAATACAAATAAAATAACCCCTATTTCAAGCTGTTAAGACTCATCGTTAGTAGCAAAATATGTGAAAAAAATTGGTTTTGTTTTTATTTTTTCTAACCTTATTCATAGCACAATACTGTATTTTTTTTCCTCACATTTAATCTTGACTATGTTTGCCTATTTACAAAAAATAAATCAATATTAAATTACTTTATTCTTAGTAGAAAATTGTACCTAAACTTGACCCGGAATCATGAATTTTGTAGAAAGGGGTTACGAAATAACTTTTTTATGATATCAAAAATTTATTTTTTCAACAAAAACCTTCCTCGCGTTTATAGTTGAAGACCCAAGCTATAACTAGGAGTTATTTGTCATATTTGATTTGGCTTGGTTTAGTCGCAAAATGTACCGAAAAACAGCTTAATTTTGCTCAAACTGCAAACGCGTCCTTAATGCTACTGATTTGTATAATTTAATTGCTTAGTTTGTAACGTCAACAATTTGTAAATGTTTGCACGCCGAATGGCAAAATATGGCAGAACTTGTTTATTTTATAACACCATTTACTTTTGTACCCATATTTGAAAAATAAATATATCTTTATCCTTAAAATAAATGCATTTGAACTTTTTGACACAGATTTTGCAATTAAAACAAAAAGATATGTGTAAGATCACCGATAGCCTTCCAGTACTGCTAGGTGCGGCTGAATACCGACATTTTACATGAAGCGACTGCCATCTGACCTCCACAACCCACCTTAATGGGTTATTCGGTACCCCAAGGTTAAGCAGACCAGTTCAGACTACCAGCGTTCCTACACTTCACGACTGCCATAGAATATCATATGGCAACCGGGACCGACTGCTTAACGTGCTCTCCGAGGCACGGAGGGGCCCGATGTGTTAAAGAAGGTCACCCATCCAAGGACTGACCGCGGCTAGCGTAGCTTAACCTCGCAGATAGATCTGTGCGGCTGTAATTGTGCCGCGGGCCCCTCGAGAGAATGGTCCAAATAGTGACCCTTATGCTAAACCTGTTTTTTCTTAACTTGTATTATTCTTCAACTTACCTTAAGTTTAGGGGATATTTTATTGTTCGACTGCAAAATATAGGTACGTCAAGTATCTGCTTTTTGTAATTGTGTATTGAGAAGTTATGTTAAAAGCTTGCATATATTTAAAATTGCAAGAAATTATTTACCATATTATTATCGCATCAATTGGTTTTACCGCAGATTACAATAATTTCATCAACTGATCTATCCATGGTTTTGCGATTAGAGATTGAAATTTGTCAACATTTAGGTACCTATGTCAAATTCAATATATAATCGTCTATCAACAGATAGATCAGTTAGTGAAGTCCTTCGTCAAAATATTTACAATGATGTTGACCAGAAAAAATATCCTATCTGCACCATTGAAGGTGCGTTTGTAATTCTTTCCTAGTAACTTTAGATTGAAATCTTTTTGCCAGTCAAGTAAACGATTCAGTCCTTTTAAATATGGTTTTGCTGTCAATTAAGTTTTTTAGAACATAGCTGTTAAGTTAATTGCCATGTGTTGTGTTTAATTAAAGTTAAGAGGATTGATTAACTAATTACGAACGACGGGTTGACGCAACGTGCGTTTGTGAAGTCCGTTTTGAAATGCAGTGTATGTTATAAGGAATATTTATAAAATATTTCATAGGTAGGTAAGTAAGTATAGGTTATAATTAGTTAAAAATGTTATTTATTAATTTAATACTTTAAATTAATAATTGGTACAAATATCTCTTGTAATATAATGTAATGGAACGTAAATTATGTTCTATTATTATAATCTACCAACTTTTACTTATGTTAAACTTCTAAGAAACTTGGAAGCGAAGCAGAGCGCAGAGGCATCGGGCAGTGATCATCGGAACGATTATATTTTAAGAGCTGTGGGTAAGTTTACCGCAACATGAATTAATTCTTTTTAGACTAACAGATTCACTTTGTGTTTATATCTTCTAAATAATTTTAACGAAACTAGCTTTAACAATTATGGAGCTGTGTAAATAATATAAAATCATCAAAAAGGTCCTGTTCCAAGCAATTGACTAATTGATCAAATTATTATTTTGACATCAGCGTCAAATCGTACATAATATAAGCCCAAACACGAGGCAGTTCACATATTCAGTTGTCGATTTCCCTCGCCCTTCTCTGGTCTCCATCATCAAGTCACCTTAAAACCTTCACTGTTGCAAAGGTCTATTCAATACAAATAATATGAGCCCAAACACGAGGTACTTTACATATTCGGTTGTCGAGTTCCCTCGACCTTCTTTCGTCTCCATCATCAGGTCAGCTCCAAACCTTTACTGTTGCATATTGTTATAAGACATACACCTTATAGTCAAGTTTTTATCCTGCGCATGCTTACAACTTTCAAAAGTTGCCCTGGATTTCTCAGGGCTTCCATCATCAGATCCTGACCTGATGATTATGGGATCACCTGTGAGATATACCCTATCAAACAAAAAAATAATTTAATAAAATAGTCCATAAATAGTCCTATGAACGATGTTTTCATAACAGCGCCTGAACAATTTTTAAAGCATTTTTTCGTATGAAGGTGTAAAAAATGAATTAGAGAGTATGCCATATTTTTTTAAACATTTTTATCTTTTTTTTGAGATACGTTACATTGTTATAGGACGTGGGGCAATTTTGATCCATCTTCTTTAAGAACGTGTAAAGTATAACCTAAAACACACATTACCTAATATAAAGACCGGCGCACAATAGACGCCAGTAATACGGAAGAACGTCTAATGACAGGTGAAACGCAACATGTGCTGGTGTTAGCGAAATTATTGGTTTAGCCAGGTGTTCGTGATCTGAACGTGTAGGGACACTATGATAATATGTAGGAAAAACTAAGATATAGTAGGAGATTCTGTGATTGCAGAAACCATAATTTGGTAAAAAAAATCTTAAGAGCATTTTGTGACTTTACTCCACTTTACATACTTTCTGGTAAACCTATCACCTACCTATATGGTGTATGGTACCTTCATGGTGGTCTTTCAACCTACTGGTAAACCTATACATGAAGGAAAAGTACAAATAGCTTTTAAATAAACAAAACAGTACATAGTTAGTTGTGAATCTTTAAAATACAGCCTACATTGTGCACGTGCAATGCAACTACTGTTGTTAAACGCATGATACAAAGATACAGAAACAAATATAAAAAAAACATTTTGTAACATATTGCTGTCCTAAATCTAGGACAATTTCACAGAACCTCCAATGCGTAGCCACCCTACCCTAACAAAACAGTACACCAGCTTCCTACAGTAGAGATTTGTAGGAATGCGTACGCGCCATTATTTGAGACCGACTCGACTAAATTATTGTTTATCAGAGAGGACCTAACCTAACTGTTTTACAAGAGGACACGGAGAAATTTACATTAATTGGCAACACAGTCTATTTATGATCTTGCCTCATTTCACGCTTATATTATATTTATCTTTTCCTAGTATGTTAGCATACATAAATTCTACCTAAACACTGAACAGCGGGTGTGCGATTAATCGTAGGGATATGTAAAAGCTACAGAGCGCATGGAAATTTGAATTAATTTATGCATAAAATACTCGTCACAATAAATTAGGTAACAGAATTTTAACCGACATCCCAAAAGGAGGAGGTTCTCAATTCGTCGGGATTTTGGTTTTAATATGTCATCTGAATTTAGGTTTAAGAAAGAAGATACGTTTATTCTACATCCAGTTAGACTGGAAGCCGACCCCAATATAGTTGAGAAAAAGGCTCGGAGGATGATGAAAGAAGATACGTTTATTTTCACCTTGTATATGTTATGGACCAAGTGATAAATTGGGCAGTATACATAATGCCCGGTCATTATGAATAATGCCCAATATGAGAGTGCAATTTGATAATAATTATTCAAACAATCAAATTGACCGGGCACTATACATATTGCCCGTGACCTTTGGGCAAAGTAATACAAACATATTTAATTTCATTTTTTATTGTTACTGACATTTAACTTAAAATAAACTAAATATAACACATCCCATATCAATTGACAGAGCATAGAAGTAAGCATGCAACATGCAGCAAGCATGGCTTCTGTCACGACTCGGCGCTGCGCTCCGGCGGTCCCATGCGAGCTTATCGTCGCAGATGGTTTTCACGCTCACCACCGCAGCTGGCTTGCTGGCCGGCTCGGCCGGCCAGCCTCAGCCGCGGCAGCGAGCGCTTCAACCACCTGCGCCTCAGCTCGCAGGCCGCCTCGCCCTCCGTGCCTACGCGGTTTTGAATTGCACTCTAGGGGTAGGGCAGACAAGACTACGTGGAGTCGGTTTTTCAGCGATTCGTTTTCGTCACTAAGTTCAGTTTTTAATACAATGTATATTTGAATCCAAATTAAATTCTACCATAAAAAAAACGAGGCAAGAAAAATGAGATCAAGAAAAACGAGGCCGAGTCAGTAAATTAGATGACAATTGTCCAATTAATAATTTTGTGGCTAGAATTATAATTTCCCATTAAAATAGAACATATAATTTAAAACAATAATCATAAAATATGTAGCAAGTAACAGGATTTATTTATTAGAACAACTGCCACCCTCCCACCGCATAAAATATAGCTTTATTATCAAATTGCCCAACTATCATGTAGCAATATAATAATGCCCGTGCAGCGTATTTACAGTATATACATGGCTAGTACGCAAGCGTGTGAAACTAGTCGCGAATAGATTGGAATTCACTTTTTCTACAAAGTCTTCCGATGTATACAGTAGCAGTACGCAAATACTCGCATATATTTTGTAGTGGCCAAAGTAACTGCTTTGTTCCATAATATACAGTGCTAGTCCGCATGCAAACTAATCGTGTATACACTGGAATACCATGAATGTTACGATTTCAATCTGCAGTTGCATGCTGCCATTTTGATTAAAACATTATATAAAAATAAGTAATTGTAAAAAGGGTTTTAAATTCCTGTGTGAGGGATGCACTTTAACTTACAGTTTAACTGTTAGTTCAATTTTTATGTTTTATGTACGAATTAAATAAAGTGACTTCTTCTATTTTTATTTAAATAGGTAAGTACCTAAAGGTTGTTTTCTTCGTTCATCCCTGCCCTTATGTTGAGCTTAACAGTTCCATTCAAATAGGTGATGATGAGGTAGCACCTCGTCTAATGTTATACACGACAGCATGATTTTAACTTTCATGAAAAAAACATACTAAATGTAATATTTATAAGACCTTCATTGTGACTGTAAAACTCAGTAAACTACCTTCACACAAACAGCTTTGTTTCAACTCCAACATACAGTCAACCAACACGTTTTTCGTATCACAATCAGTAACATAAAGCAGTGCCATCCCTAGGTCCAGTAAATAGGCCTCCATACACCGCGTTAGGCGAACCGTGAGGACATGAAACGCGCCGCTATCGCGATCAAAGATGCCGCTCGCTTTCGGCACCGCGCGGTTAAGCGGAGGCTACACTGGTTGAAGAAATACCTGGAGTCTGAAACCTGTGGGAAACAATGAGAAGAATTTATAAAAGGTTGCCTATGTTGTCTTAATAAGGTTTAGAATGGTTGTTTTTCTAAACTTTGTGGTGATCGCCTGCAAATCGTTAGGTTCTATTTCTGCGCATTGACTGTCACTGCAAAACTACTGAACCACTTTCAATGAAATTTAATAAACAGATAGTCTAGAGCTTGAGAATCTATTCTTCTTCTCATTAAAAATATTTACTCGGTTGTGAAAAGTAGCTCTTCCGGGACGTGGGTGAAACTGTGGGGACAACTGATTTACACAATTGCAGATAAAATAAATGATCGTTTTAGAGTTTTTCAGAGTTATTACTAAAACTGTTATTATTTTACACCTCCTTTGTGTAATTTTATTAGTTAGTGTAAGTAAAGCTTTATAAATAAACAGCTGAAAGATGCGGCCTTACTCAAATTTCAAAGAGTAAAATGGACAGCCAAAGTTATGGTGAAAACACATTCTGAAATAGGTATCATATGATCATGATATGAAGAAAGTACATAACTGGACATGGTTACAAAAATATCTTGCATCTGAATTGTTGCAATATATTCTCCTATCCTACTTCATATTATTTTATTAATCCTATGCATAAGACATTATTTACGTTTCAAAACTACGAATAGTAAAAGTTAAAGAGTTTGTTTGAATTTTGATTTGGTACCTTTGACATAAGGGTGTACATGTACATAGGGTGAAACCTACAGTCAATTCTTTAGACAGGGCTTAAGTATTACGATAAGTATTAAGATTAGGCTTATTCTATATATCTTTAATATTTTAGTGCTACAGGGTGAGAAGCACTTATAGAATTTTATAGAAAATATTATTTCGCACCACAATAGCCATACACACAAGAAGCGTGACTCGATACTTCAACTTTAGATCTCTGCCTAACATTCGGACTTAATCCTACAATGTTATTTAACTACGTAATTAAAGAAAATACATTCTATCTCAGCTATCAGTAGAAAATCAGCAATATACGCAGATATGTGAATGAGGCTTAACCTTAACGACCTTGGTTTCTCAGATATAGTTGGTAGCCGCTGTAATGAGCATTAAGCTGTAGGAGCATTTAACCAATCGGAACCGCCATCGCACCCGGAATGCATGTGCGAAAATAAATAAATAGTGATAACTCATAAGCTTACTGGTGCATTTACGATCATATCCCTACATAAGCACACGATTTTTTTCATAGGCATAAACTTGATGCACCCATTTGCAAGTCGAAGCTTCGGAGCTAGTTGCCTATAATATTTGTACGAACAAATGCGCAAGTCGAGTCAGATGGGTAATTTCAGAATTGTAAAGTTATTAGGTAGGTACGAACTGTACGAATACGAACGATGCTTTATCGTACCTTTGGCAGAGTTGAAGATGCGGTAACGGCATCTCCAGTTGGTTGGATGCTCTTGGCAAATAAAATGTTCAGTACATAAAAATAAAGTATGTACTATTCCGTATCATAGTATGGAGTCGTTGCTGGAAACTTCTGTGACTATCAGAGTATGAGTCGTAATAAATTGTAATAGTTCTCAGAATATCTTGATGATTGACATTGTAAATGAACAGTTAGCTTAACAAGTTAGTGGTAGGTTGACAAGTGAGTTATTTAGTTTAATTTTTGTTGAAAATAATAACGAAGATACTTTCATATTCGTATATGTACTGTACGTACATATAAACTTTTAAAGGAGGAACGTGGATTTAAAATATGATAAATGCTTAATAGCTTGGGAAATATCTTATGTGTAGGCTTACTTGATAATTGAAAATAGCATTGCAATAAAAAATAACTTAACGAAAAGACTCCGAATTTATACAATTACAAAAAAAAAAATGCATCTTCTTGAACTAATCAGATCAACTAGTAAACTATACTTTTAACATCCTTTCTTTGCCTTTTTCTGTAATCTGAAAAATATGCACCAAAGGACTAATGGCTTAAAGCACTCGGATTATTATTAAATTAATGGCTAATAATTAAAACGTTAACTTTCAATGCTGACTATACATGGTGTTTACTATGGTTCTAATTTGTAGCGTCTATTAATAGCGAGCGTCTGCAATGTATCAATTCGGTCAAACGGTGGCGTATGATACACTCAAGCATGTTTAAGTAGCTTGCACTTGAAAGTACTGTTTGTAAGGATAAATAGTGATAGAAATAAGGTTGATAAAAATTTTTAATTGGGTCCTATAAATATTTACCTACAGATTGTTGACAAAAACATAAGTACTCAAAACACAAAAATAGTGGTGAACGTTTATGTAGGTCTGTATGTTTGTTAACCTTTGACGTAAAACTACTGAAATGAATTAGATGAAACAACAAAAAAAGAACAAGAGAGAAATGCCTCTTTGTATGAGTGATAAAAAGCAGTCAGACTTCAACGTTTGCTTTACAATATGCAGAACTTTTTAGAACTTCAACTTCATTTTGAGCTTGACAAAAACAGTCCTCCCCGCAAATGAACCGTAAGTACTAGGCTAGCATAAACTTAAAGAACTTACAATTACACTATATACAAACCCTATAGCCAATCTCTCATAGATTAGGCGTAGACAGACACCACAAAATTAATAGAAGCAGTTAGTCACGATTTATACTCGATCTCGCCTCGATGAGGCTTGAAATACCCACCTTTGTTGTCATTACGGTCCACTGCAGGTTTATATTAGGACGAGTCGTGGAGAACAAAATTACTTGCAGAGATGTCATAACGTAAAATCTCTTAAGAAAGTAGCGTGCCAAAATGCATGTGTTCGGGGGACGAGGAACGTTACTAGTTCCGTCCTTATAAAATACGAGTTTCGTAGAACCCGGCAATCATTTTCAAAATAAAATCACTGATCAATCAAGACCAATCTTTAACAGATTGGTTTTAATTTGAATTAAATTAAATCAAAAATTATTTATTCACATTAGGCTGAAAACAGCACTTTTCGAACGTTAGGATTAGATGAGACAGCCCCAAAACGCTCATTCTTCACCACTTCCTATGTGTGACAACCAAACGTCTCATTAGTTCTAGTAACTGATCAAGCCTACCTCACGTTCCTTAACCTACAAGAAGGCACTTGACCTACCTTCCTTATGGTATCTCCGCTATCTTTCCTTCCTCCGTGGCTCTAGTGCTCAGGGCGACATCGCTTGCGAATGATTGCAGACTAGAGTTGTAGGTAGGCAGTTATCCGGGTGAAATAATACACTGAAATTGGATTATGTTGTTTTAAAATTGCAGTCCGCAGGCTGTTGATGTGTTGATAAAAGTGGTTCTGTAGATATTTCAGTTTTATGTGTTTTCTTTGTTTGCATTCCTTCTGGGGGTTATTAAGCCAATAATTTATTTTATTAGAGAGCCTTTTTGAAAGTGACTACTATTAACAGCAATAAAATTGGGTTGACGATGAAGAAAAACTAAACTAGTATTAGTTGGAAGTTGGAAGCCACAAGTTGAGGCCTGGCCATATTTAAAATCAAATTCATTTATTACAAAGATTTTTGAGCGTCAGTTTTCAAAGATCGCTTAAATAATTTGCCTTGGTGCATTCTTTATAAAGTTTTATTATTTGTAATTTCATAACTTAATCGCAGCCCTACATCGCAAAAACACGGTATACAAATTACAAGTCGTTATATTTATAATTTTATTTGCACAAGTCGAGATCGATAGGATATGATACGCACAAGTTTTACCGACTTCGAAAACTATGGTATGATCAACTTGCCTCGTTAGGTTAGCTTATTCCAATGGCTTGTTTATGGAACCCATCGATACTGATCAAAGGGATAATTTATTATAATAATCTCTTGAATATTTAAAGGAATTTCAAATATGAAACGAGGTGTTTAAGTTTTTGTTGGTGAAGGAATAAAATGGATTGGAGTGCTATGATAGTTGAAGATGTCTTAGGTATTTGTCTTTTTGCAATGCTTAGAACGTTTTCTAGTTATCCATTTCGATATAAATAGTATCTATATTTAATCCAAGCCACTTGATACTACAGAGTATAGCAAAGAATTGCTAATTTGTGATTTTAACACAGGTCCCTATCCAAATTTTTAACATAGGTATATTCCCTACCATCATCTCCCAGCCATTTAACTCTAAGTCTATAATAAACAAACTAACATCGCATTTGAAATTACTAATTGCTATTAGAATACAACGTATGTATGTATGTCACATTTCTGCATAACTGACAGACTGCGGACGAATGATTCACCAGCACTGACTCATGGCACGTTCTATCATGATTAATATTACGTATAACAGTGTAACAAAGAAAATAACCCTTTGTTTATGTCCCTTTGTCTTTGTTTAAAGTTAAAATAACTTAAGTACTTACACGTTTATTAAGTAAGTACGTCAAACGTCAGTTATGTCATCTTGACTGATATGTGTGTACTTAAGTACTGTAAAAGTTGAATGTGTCCAATTTTATTGGTGTTGCAATTAGTGAACTCTTTTGCTCAGAGGGGTAAGGAAGAATTGTACGAAAGTTATGAAGCTACAGTTACATTTCGTCAGTTTTTTCGCTATTTTTACATTCCTAGCCCAATTTCCAGTTTTAAAACTCCAGTTTACACAAATGCGCACCTTATAAATCAGACTGTTTAAGAACATTAAGAATCATTCAAAAATCTACAGATAATTTATTATGATGTCGAAAAATGTTGTCCTCTGTCTTATCAGGTCTATCAATGATGTCCACGTCCACCTGTATATGGAAAAATTAGATATCATAGCACCTTCAATAAAACTACCCATCAATTTTTAAAGTGTGAAGTACCTACTAATTAGGACAAGTTTAATATGATCCGCCAAATGTATAATTTCGTCACAGTTTCGTCATCCAATAAGACAAGCTACAGTCATCATAGGCCTTCAGCTGCATACACATGTGTTTGTCACAAATCAGTGTGGGAACGTTTATATAGAACAAGTTAATGACGAAATTAGAAGCATCTTAGTTGTTTTTTACAACATGCTTCGGGAAATGTCTCGGCTCATCTAAGATGACTGGCGACACTAGTTTTGTAGGGTTGCCATGATTTTGTGTCGTTTTCCATTTTATTCTAAGCTTTTAAGAATGCTACAGCCAGACGAGAAGTTCTTCTTGGCCGATAGTCGATAGTTAATAGTTTCATGTGTACCTAGTTTTTCTCTAAGATACTTAAATTATATTATCAAAGTCAGAAAATGTCTATGATTTGTGAAATACATAAAGAAATAAAACACATAACAGCATTGAAAGTCAAAGATTGTGTATTACTCTTTGGTAATCGCAATGGGTCGGAAGCCAGAAAGCCTGACAATCAGTCTTAATATACCGGGTAACTGGGATCAGATATGCAGTTGCTCCATGTAAAACACTGGTACTTAGCTGCATTCTACTGGAATATTGATAAATTGATCTAGAATATAAACTGATAAACAAGTTTTCTAACACTTCGATCTCATGGTGACCCTACTCACTCATTAGAAGAGTGCGCAGTTAATTTATTTTTATTGTAAGTGTCATGTCGCGAGTGCAGCGGATAATTTTTCTTTGTCCGATGCGCGTGCGTCATTCGGTGTATAGATGATCAGCTTATGAATCCTGGCTTTGTTTGTCTCTAATAAGTAATATGCCAAACTATTACCTACACGTTTCGAATTAAAAGAAAACTGAGAAATTAAACCCAAACTTTGATACCACTCTTTATTAAAATCTTTTTTATTGAGGGCGTTTTTGATGGGAAATCATCAAATGATTCCTCCCGCTGCGGGTTAGCAGCGTGAGGGAGTGTCTGACTCTTACTGACTAAAACCCACCATGTTCCTTCTTAAGCCCTTTATGTACCACGGCCACAGTAACTCTTTCGAACAATCCCGCTGCATACACTTATAGTTTCTGAGAGTTCATTATGAGTGGGTGAGTCAGTGACCTTTGCTTTATAGTTAATTTTAAGTACCGCAGATTAGCAGTGTAATAAATACTTACCAAAATTGTAGCTAATAGTGCAAATATTAGAATATTATTTTGGTGTGGGAAGGTAAACTTAGTCAAGAGTACCATAAAATATTTAAATCCCTACTCATATTATAAATGCGAAAGAAACTCTGTCTGCCTGTCTGTTACGCTTTCACGTCTAAACCACTGAACTGATTTTGATAAAAAATGGTACAGAGATAGAGTTGACCTTGAGAAATAACATAGGATAGTTTTTATCCCGGTCTTTTGAAGAATTCTCTTGGAAACGCGATATAACTGAACTTTACGCGGGCGAAGCCGCGGGCGGAAGCTAGTGACGAAATAAACAAAGTGCTTATGAAGTTATAAATAGTAAAATCTAGGTTTATATAATCTTAACCAATTAACGTGAAACAGTAATTTATTAGTCTTAAAACTAATTCATACTGGCGCCAAGCTAGCATTCTAATAAATATCTATCTAGGTACATATTTATCATTATTGTTTTAGTTTATTATCGTGATTTGTAAATAAATCAGTTGTGGTTGAATAACGATTGATAAATGTTGAAGATTTTAGATGGAAAACTGTTGAAAAGAACTCCTCGTTTCCGTTGGTCATTTCCCTTAATTAGTGGGATAAAATTAGTTTGTATTAATAGTTGAGTCAAAATCTCAAATCTGAAGATATTTCAAATTACCTGGATTTGTCAAAAATTTACATAACACAACAGCGCTCGCGCAAAAAGGAAATGGCTCACAATTTTTTATTTTCGGTAGGCTCGCATTTGACCACTATTTCACTTTATGGTAAGGGACGATGGAGCACGCACTCGGAAAGCAAAGTTATTTGATGAAAATTGTATCTTCCCTTTGTCATAGACAATAACAAAAGCGGTTAAGTACGTACATTTCCGTAACATTATTTACGACTAACAAATAGCATTCCTTCAAACCAACTAACCAGTAGTAACATCTTCTTTGACATAATAATGTACTAAAATGGCATATGTCATCGATATTTAAACGACCAGCTTACAAAGACCTCTCAACTACCTATGAAGTTAGTATGAGAGAGCTCAAGATACGCTGGTTACAATAACACTAAAGGCATTTACACTTGGAAAAGTAACGTTTCTCGACCACCGACCATTTGTGGTCATTCTACAGATGAGATTTTCATATTTTACTGTCGTTTAAAAGCTATATGCTTCCTAGCTTGAACTGTTAGTAAATAGGTAGGCACATAAAATGTTAGTAGCTTTTAAAGGTGCAAACGGTAGGTAAAACTGTGTGGAAATTCGTGCTAATAACAATTTTCTGTTAATGTTTATGTGGTGCTTAAATACCTATACTTTTATTTCATTTATAGCTTTTGAGAAACATTTACAATATACATTTTCTTACTGGTGAAAAATTATATCTTATCTATATCTAAATCTTAGTAAAATGTAAAACAATATTTATCTATATCTATACTAATATTAAAACCCCCGACCCAAAAAAAGTACGCAATAATTATGACAAAAGGTTAAAACGCCAAACCCTATAAAAAGCAAAAATAACTTTTAACACTACGTAAACTAAATTTTGTCGTGTCGGGGGACCGCTTTTTGTTACACCTCAAATAGTAGAACTAGTGGGAAAAAAAGTTCCCATTAGTTCTACGGTAGAACTAAGCAGTAGAACTAGTGGGAACAAACCCTCTAATTCATTACTTTAGATACGTGTTTTTTTTAAACGAATGTTGTAATTAGGTAGGTATAATTTGATTTATGTAAGTACTTATGAAGGTAAAAAGCGGTCCCCCGACACGTCAAAATTTAGTTTACGTAGTGTTAAAAGTTATTTTTTGCTTTTTATAGGGTTTGGCGTTTTTAACCTTTTGTCATAATTATTGCGTACTTTTTTTGGGTCGGGGGTTTTTTAAATTTATAATTTAATTTTATTTCATGCTTTTTAAAGGAGCTCCTTAATTTTTCCTTCTTTCATTTAATTTATTTTATCTTAAGATGGGGTCGCTATATGCGATCTCGGCCAAAGGAAGCTGTTTAACAATCCTCATGACAAACTGGCTCTGGGAGAATTGACAGATTGAGAAACAATAAAGATTAACCTTTGGACATTCTAGATTTTCAGCAAAAATATAAATCGGTTTATCCGTTTCATTCCGGCATTTCAGGGTTTCATCCGCCACATCCCATTTTCAATCAGAAACATGAAGAGAACTCGTCAAGACAAATTCAACGAGCCCAAACACGATGGGTTTACTAAAAGGCAGTTCAGGGTTACGTCTCCTACCTTCGTGCCTTAACAGTAGACCAGCTCAGTGCTTCCAAAAGACATTAGTGTTTCAAATTTCTGATCCCACATATACTTGCAAGTAAACTGAGCGTGTAACATTCCTATCACATCTAGCAAACGAGCTGATGACCTTGAAGACCTGAACCGATTTCCACCAAACATAGCTAAGAACACTCCCGACTGACATACCTTTTAAACAAAAAAAACCGCATTACAATCGGATCATCCGTTTGGGAGCTACGATGCCACATACACACACACACACACACACACACACACACACACACACAGACACGTCAAACTTATAACACCCCGTCGTTTTTGCGTCGGGGGTTAATAAAGAGGAAAACTTTGTTTGTTTGTTTGGTTGTAATGGATAAACTCAAAAACGACTGGACCGATTTTAAATATTCTTTCACCATTAGAAAGCTATACTATCTGCGAGTAGGGCTGCCATTTCGAATTTTGCCAAACCCGGACAAATATTTTAAAAAACCCGGACATTTGGCGTAAATCGCATTTTTTCCCCGGACGAGTCCGATTTTTTTTTGTTTAACAAAACAAGACCTAATTTTTAATATTACCATATTACTTAAATTCAATGAGGTCCTTCCTTACATGAAAAGTCAGGGCCCTCTCTAGCTCATGTAGTACCTAGTACCTATTGAAAGATTGTGACTTAATGTATTTCGAAGGTCATAATTAAGAAAGCTCATTTGGAAACTAGGAGTTACCTTCTTGATAGGTTAGACAAAAAAATGTTGAAAAATACAAACAACTGTAAAGTGAAGTCGCCGCGAGCGCAGCGAGCGCGAAAATTTTTGAGTTTTGGGTCACTAAAGCACCTAAACTTGTATAATAAAAAAATCCGCAAAGTGAAGAAGCCGCAAGCGAAGCGAGCGCAAAACTTTTTGAATATTGGGATATTAAAGTAGCTAAACGTAAAAAAAATCGTGATAAGAAAAGAAGCCGCGAGCGAAGCGAGCGCGAAAATTTTTGAGATTTGGGACACTTCGACTTCTGCATAATTTGCGCCCGGGTTATTCGCATACCCAGGCACCATAGGTTAAGATGGCCCTATGAAAAATGTCCGGGTTTTCCCCGGACACTTCTTGAAACCCCGCCCGGACGGCCCCCGGACGGCCTCCAAACGAGGACAAATCCGGGGAAACCCGGACGGATGGCAGCCCTATCTGCGAGTAACATATGCTATATGTTATCCCGGTGCGGGCAGTAGCTCCCACGGGACGCGGGTGAAACCGCGGGAAAACGGCTAGTACATAATATAGGTACTTGCCTAATCTACTCATCTCCTTTTCGAATCTATTCTGAAAGAAGGTTTTCTTCCCTGAAACAAAATCTATATTATTTTTATTACACCAAATTTTTCATAACCCAACATTTCTACGAAAGAAATTCTAACCACCAAAGCTTAAAACTTTAAAAACAGACGCGACTCAGGTTACAAGTCTCAAAATAAACTTCAGAAATTTCAAGTGTTAGAAATTATAACAAAAATAAAGGTATATTTACATAGACCATCGTGTTCCCAGTATGTCTGACACGCGTCCGTTTTAATTAAAAAGCTGAATTTCGTAGTCATTAATCAAACAACAATTAGTGGTGGAGTGAGAAATGTGAGTGTAGATGCGACAGTGGTGTAAAGTTGAAGGTTTATGCCTATTTTGTTGAATAATCATAAATTAATGTTGTATTCCTTATGCATTTATGCGTTTTAAGTTATTAAAGTATGTTAAACAATCTAAGAAGTTCAGTTTTTTATTATAACTCAGGATCACACACTTATGCTTATAAACTTACCTACTGTTAATTTTATATCTTTTACGTATACCCTAAATGACTATCAATCTTCCAATCGATTGGGCTTTCAGTGATATAATACTATGAATGCACAATTTTTATCCAAGTGACATTTGTCAAATGTAGACACAAAACTGTCGCAGTGATGTCGCATCTGCACATAGTGACTCTTCTATCCCTGTAACGAACACGCGAGAGTGACAGGAATACCACTGTTTAGTTCTTTAATTAGAGATTAAAACTCTGATGAGACTATTTAAGGTGCTCAATATATTTGTGTTATTTGAGTAAACTAGAGCTTATTTGAGAAGACGTGTAACTCAGTACAAGTTCTTTGAAAGATCAAGTCATATTTTAATCATTAAGTTATGATGCATTTTACTTAACCGTCTTTTATCAAAGGATTTTATCTCAATCGAAATCCGTTTCTTGGTTATGTTCATAAAATATTAAATAATAAATACAATAAATAATTGTCTATTGTTCTTCATCATCATTACTATCAACTGCATGATGAAATAATCATCTCTCAGGCAAATACCAACTTAGATATCAACGCTTAAACACCACAAACATATTTAATTTCTAACACCAGAAATAAATTACAAAAACACAACACACTCCAAAATAAATAACAAAAACCAGCATTAACACAGAAAATCGTATCAAAACAAATTTAATAACGCCAAATTACTTTCATACTAAAACAATACAATTAAGAGTTTAACCAACGTATATGAAACCCGACTCAATTGTAATTTAACTGACGTTTCTTATAAAGTAATTAATATGACATCGTCTAATGTTTTTTTAATAACAGCAATGGAATTGTACAATCACTCTAATGCATGGCTTGATTATACCAACTTAGTCTTACACCCCACACAAGGGAATTTCGACTCTATATCTAAAACTATAGGGGTGTGTTAAAGTGTATGTTTTGCTGGTATATTTGTAGTTAATTTCGTTTTCTAATTTGTGGAGTAGAGTCATGTTTTCTGAGTCTCACGTGATGTGTTCAAAAGGCTAAATGGATTGTGTTTGCTGTATTTTGTGTTTAAAACAAAAGTTACTTATGTGGATTAATCTAGGGTTGTAAGATGTCATTTCTAACATGTTTTAGTAATAATTGTATTTAATACTTAAGTTTTACAATCTGAATAATTACCTGTAGTTATGTTGTATGTGTGTGTATGCTAGTTGTAACTGATCATATAAGTAAATAATCAGGCTTTCAAACACTCTATACTACTTGTTTTTAAGTGGTAATTTAATTGACCACTAAACATTAACAGTCTTACTTATAAACGTGAATAAAATAATAAGTCATACTTAAGGCGTGTTTAAGAAAAAATCTTACTTATAAACCGAAATCATTTTCTTAGTAATGTCTTAAATGAGCTGTCAAATTAAGTAGCCTCATACCCTTGTTTAGGCTACAGTTAGGTTGTGGTATATTTTATATGTTATATGTGACTAACATTTTGTTGTTATTTTTATGTATGTAAATGTATTTCTGTTTGTTTCAGTGTCGTCCTACTAACAAGTTAAAGTTACACAAGATCGGCTACAACAGCATCTTAAATTCCTTTTGTTTTTTGTTTCTTTTTTGTTTTTTTAATCACAAGCACGACTTGCTTCTCATTTCACTTGTCATTGGCAGAATCGTCGACATTGACATCGACACGGATTGCCATAAATAAAAATAGAATAGAATAGAACCCGCTTATTAGCAAAATGGCTGGATTCTTACCAGCTGATTTTTCATTTCCGGTTTATTGACAGCTCAACTTTTAATTTTATATTTTACGGATGCCATTGTTGCCATTACACAACGTTTTGATGACAAATATTTTTAAGCTACCAACATTCCGGTAGTGTTGAGAAATTAGTATGTTTTTATGTCATTATCTGTTCATTACTTAAGACATGTTTAAGCAACGTTTATAGGTCAAAATAATTTAGTCACTACTTAAGGCTTTAAGTAGTAATTAGTTAAAGCAATGTTTAGAAGATGATTTGTTGATTTTTATAAGTAAGGCTGTAAGACGTGACTCGTAAATTAGTAATTTAATAACTTGACTTGTCTTAGACATATGTACATAATTTATTTACAATCATTGCACAATTCATTAGTTAGCGTTGCTATATGCTTCAAGATTGTCCGAAGGAGTTACCGCGGCTCCTGAACATAGAAGCTTAAGAAGGAACTCGATGGGTTTTAGTGAGTAAGAGTCTGACACTCCTCCACGCTGCTTACCCACAGCGGGAGGAGTCATTTGATGACTTCCCAAAAAAAAAGTCTTGCCACAGGTAAGTGAAGATTAAAAAAAATTCACACATTTCAAAAACGTATCACTGTCAAAAACATGGTAATATCGTGAAATTAAATTTAAATCACACCTGCCTTATTAAACTTAAAAGCCTAAACTCAAATACAATTAGGGCAGCTGTACACTAACGACGCGACATATTCGCAAAGGTTTTTGTCGCAACGCTAATATCGTGCGTCGCTTTTTATTGGTACGTCATGAAATTAAAATGCATTATATCTGTCAATTTAAAGTAAGCTTTGTATTTGAAGAGGGTTTCATGATAAAATTACAAAAAAAGCACTTAGAAACGTTTGGTACGATTTTTGTTTAGTTTTTTACATTTTTGTCTTCATCTAGCTAGACGAACATTTTCCCCACATAAAGTGGTTGCCTTAGGAGATGGTGACTGCCATCTGGCTAAAACATTCTTGACCATTGGGTAAAAAAAACCTTTGAAAATAGTGCGTATTTTATAAGAAAAAATAAACGTGAAAAGTTTGATCTGGCTGCCAAGGCTTCAAGTATCAATATGTAAGTTACATGAACTCACCCCAAAGTAACCGAAACAAACAAACGATTACCAAGAAACCTTCAATTAAAATAATTGCAACAAACTCCCAGAAGACTGCAAATTACTTACCATTCGTTACTCCATCACAGCATACAGAAATAACTAATTTCCAAACAAACTGCTTAAGACAGCCTATTGATGCATTACCTTCGAAACTATCTTCACGGAACTTACAATCTAGGCACAGAGATTTACTAAATAATTATTTATTAAGCACACTTAACACAACATTAATTAACACTGCCACTCAAATTTCAACCTTATGACTCGCTCATATAAGGGTGAATATATGTCTGTTAAGGATAGCAGATGTTAGAACCAAGTGTCCGATATCGAAAGTGTCCGGAGTGGGGACGGTACGGTCACGCGACGCTGTCGTCGCGTCTGGGCGGGGCTTTATGATTAATTGCACGTGAGTACACAGCCTTAGGTGTGTGGGTACTGAAGGATATGATGTAAATGTCCGCCAAAAAGTATGAATAACAATAAAATATTAAAAATAATAACGATGCTGCTTTCCATCAAAACTAAATGATATAGATTGATATGACAATAGCTTTTGTTTTACTTGATCATGATCACATATGTAAGTGTCTACACAATATTCTTACAGACGCTTGAAAGACTGAGTTAAGAAGGTTCAATTCCCAAGAATTATTTTCCATTTTTTTATTCAGGGACTTTCAGTCTAGTACAATCATAAATAACTGTTTGGAATAATTGTTCTGAAAGCTCAATTCCCGATGATCGTAGGTTTTTGAACATCCAACCTTTTTTTTTTGACCTAAAAAGTGAAGTACTAGAACCGGCTCCATTTCTATTTAATTATACTAATGACACTACGTTTATATCCTTGTATATCTCAGCATAGCTTCTACTACACTACAACACCCTGCCAAGCCTCGTATCGTTATCTAATCGTAATCGTATGAAAGCTCATTACAATGACCACAGCGAGTTATTCGATACAAAGGTCGTATAATACTGCTAAATGCTATCTGACCTCATCTGTTTGGTAGCCACTGAAACTTCTTGGTGAAAGGGGGGCGTTTTATTGGTGCTGTCCTTCTGTATCATTTGACGTGAAAAAGTGCTAAAAACTAGCCTATTTTCATTAAACGTTTTTGACTTTGACTTTGACTGTTTTTAAGGGGTACATTATACGTGCAAAGATATTCAGAGATTGGCTTATAAGTTCCTGCTTTTTCTTTGTAAACTTAGAGCCTTACTGTAGATTTTTTTTACCGTCTGTCAATTGTTTTGAGATTAGAGATTGAAGAACATACCAAAAAACTGGCCAAGTGCGAGTCGGACTCTCTCACGACGGGTTCCGTACCATTATCCATTTATAAAACGGACATAAAAATCACGTTTGTTGTATGGGCTTGTTGTTATAGCATCAACAAAAATACATCATCTGTAAAAATTTTAGAAATGATCTGTCACCAGACTGACGGACGGACGGACAGAGGAGCGAAAACAATAGGTTCCCGTTTTACCCTTTGGGTACGAAACCTTAAAAAATGGATAGATCAATTATAGAAAGTCTCTTAAGGTCTAGTCTTACTTCTTTCTTCTTAATTGAAAGTGTTTATCAAGGGTGTGTCGTGTTTCTAGCGAATTCTCACTAATTCTATTCTATTAGTTAACATTTTGGCAAGGATTTAAGTAAAACTTTGAAATTCATAATGTCAGATAAAAAAAAATTACACAAATGTAACAGAAAAGAAAGAAATGTACAGGACATTTCAAAGTAAATTGTGAATGAAGATTACAAATCAACTTTAATTGTATCCAAGTACTGATGACAGACGTTGTAAAATTTTCTCTTCAGCTCATAAATTAGAAACAAAATTAAGCTCATTAGTTCCAATAAGTATTCTCAAAAGGTAATTACATGAGCAATTTGCATTGCAATACGGAAAATATCAATTTCGATACATTGTCTCATGTTAAATTTTGTAACAAGGTGGTTACAAGAGCAGTTATGCATCTGATTATAACTTAAGAATTAATATATTACGAGAGTGGAATACTGAAGTATGCCAAATGCAATTTTAATTAAGGTTTGTCCCTTTTGCCTGTTGCCAGTTTAATATCACCAGTCCTCTAACTACCACAGGCACACTTTTTTGTGGGCAATCACCAAATGAATAGCATGAATTACAATTGAATCCCTCAGTGAATTGTCAGATTTTTGTTAGGTACTGTTACAGCCTTTTATCGTCCCACTGCTGGGCTGCGGCCTCCACTCACACGGAGAAGGATTGAGCGTTAATCACCACGCTTACTCAATGCGGGTTGGTGATTTCAGACTTTATAGTCCAGGTTTCTCAAGATGTTTTCCTACACCTTTATTTGTCAGCCATTGGTGTCCAAGATATACTTAGAAAGTACATACAAACTTCGAAAAGTTCGTCAGATTTTTGCAGACTGAAACTCACCTTTGTTCTTTCTGAAGCCCTTTTAGTGTGTCCCGTGGGCACCTACTCCACTATATTTTTAACTACTCTCTCTTATAATTCCCCTTAGTTCTGTGGCTGGGAGTACAAGCCAAATGCTGCATATAAAACTCTCATCATGATGTGACTAAGTTTTCCGAAAACGATTTTTCTTACAGAGATTATTTCACACATAGATATACGTACACTCGGTTTTTTTACACGCGATATATCTCGAGCGACAAAAAATCTGTCGTCTCACCGGTAATTGCACTCAGAGCCACAAGATACAAGCTGTGCTTAGTTTGTGGCTCAACGTAAATATAAGCATACCTACTGTAAGTTCCTTCTGGCAAATAAACATTATTTTATTTTATAATTGACGATTGTTTGCTGTTGCGTTATACGCGCGACAACGCCTTACGACCCAAGCGAACAATCCGATAGTGTGAAAACGGTCTTATTAACCATTGGATTGCCAACACATCTGCGAAGCTTTGTTATTCTCATTAAGCATATCGTTTGCTTGAGGCCATCAAAGACTCTCATTAAAGAAAAATTACATGTTTTTTTCGCCAAGCGGCTTGATAATTACAAGCCAACATGATATTAGTGACCTCATGATTGCTATGAATCGCCAATATATTCATAATTGATTATAAGTGAAATGTTAATGACAGGTTGCATAGTAATTGAAATTCATTGATTGGTTGTATGTTTATCACGAAATATTTCATATTCAAGAGTGGTTATAGTGTCTGTTTATTTGTTGGTATATTCAAGAGCTTTCTGCATTTGTTTGTGGACTTTCTTGCCAGTTCTTTTCATGAGACCCACTCTTTAGAATAATAGTTTGACGTTTCGAAAAAGCTTTCATAGTTCTATTTGAATAAAAACTCACAGCACAGACTTATTTTACCATCATCAAAAATATTTTTGCTCTTTTTACATGGTCAGTATCTTTTTACATGGTCACTTACAGCGATGGGCTATGTCTACCGACCACAACACGACCAAACCCAGAGGCAGATGCTAGTCAAACGTACAGAAAACACCTCGAGGCCCAATTTAATTCAATAGGTGTTCAAAACCTAATTATCATTTCAATTTGTGGATAAAAATATTTACGGCCTAAGGCCTTCCTTTTATGATGGTGTATAGGTTCGATTCCTGGCTCGGTAAAGTGATAGTGTGTAGTTAATTGTGTGTAGTGGTCCATCATTATAGTCCATAGAATTGGTGATTGTATAGCTGTGCCGGCGTAATGAATAGACGTGGTACGGCGCTCCCAGGTTTGTTGTTGAACTAGGAATAATGGATATGGCATTTTGATTTTGTTTTTTGAAGTTGCATCAGCTTAAGCATAGATTTAATTTGGTTAACAGAAAGGAGTACATTAAAAATATTTGTCCTTATTATCGACCCATTGCTGGGTATAGGCCTCCTGTTAGACAGAGGATATTTGAACGTCAATAACAATACATACTTAAAAATAAAAATACCCAAGTGTAGCATGCATTTATATTTTTACCTACAGTAACTTTATTTAAAGTTATCCCACATTTTTTTTTTATTTATTATACAATGTAATTTCTTTATTTACATAGATATTAACATTTTTACAATACATATCAAAAACTATCCTAGTAAAACAAAAAAACATTTTTATCATCACAAGGTTCTGGTTATATCCTGAATCCTGAACATTACCAGTTCGCAAATCTAGATTTAAAAATATCCTATAACGTATCCAAACCAACTTCACGCATCCACGCTGCGTTTGCGCAGAATCCGTTCATTGCGCAAGCATTTATTAGGCGACGTATGACAGCTGGGCTGGAATCCTCAGTTAATAACTAGTAAATGTGCTATAATCAATTCGTTTCAGCGTTTAAGGTCCGTATTACAGAAGGCTACTCAAGTCAAGTTTGATCTCCAATCACCTGATCATAGTTTAACTATGGAATCTGTACTTGAGGGTTGTTCTTATTTCAGAACAGTACTTAAACTGCACTCAGCTGAATCGAGATTCAAATCGCGCCTCAAGCAGAGAATATGGCTTGTCTATGCATCAGCCTGTTTTCGTTTACATTTTATTTTTTTCGCCAACTCTGTTACAACTTACGCAAAATAAGAATTTAGTTTAACATCTAATTATTAATGAAATCATGATTTAAAGATAATATAGGCTTTTAATTGTAGGTTTTATTTAAAATGGCATTTTACGCCTTATACGCCATTATTTATACGCCAATGATACCAATAGCAGTTGGTTGTAATATCTAAAATTACAAATACGAGCGTGTTCGTAGAATGGAATGTTTTCCGAGTGTATCGTATCTGTGGTGGTGGAGATTGACACTTGACAGTTACAGTTATAATTAAATATTTTAGTTATTTAAAATGACTTCAAGAAAGAAAGAAAAAATAGTTTATTAGAGAGAAATGTCTTAAAAAAAGATGATTATTTTTACATAGTATTTTATTGATAGAAAAACAAGTGTGTTTTATCATTTATAATAGTACCTATATATACCTATACATCTCTGAGATATCTGAGACGAACTGAAGTTCAACCTTCTGTTCGAATCATTTTATAATGTTCGATAGAAAATATATTATCATAATAATCAATTTCTTCAAAAATATCAATTTTTTGTTCGCATTTTAATTTTAACTTCCTATTCGACAGCAAATTATTTGCTAAACTGACAAGGAAATCTCTGCTCAAGCGTGGTGTCGACCACACTTGCGTGATTATAGTTCAAATCTCTACTTAAACTGTAATCTACAACTGAGTAATGATCTACACTCAGCTGAACTATGATCACCGAATCTATGCTTGAGCAGCGTTCTAAAATTAAATCTCAACTCAAATCTAGTTTTAAACAGAGATCAGGACTTGAGTAGCCTTCTGTAATACGGACCTAAGAGCGTGTACGCTCGGCGCGCGATGTCAACTTTAGGTAATTCAACGCAAAACCGCGCAGACTAGCGTCGCGGCTGTGTGCGTGCCTATCATACTTCACGTATAGTCACACACACCATTTTGATCCTTTCGAGTGAAATTGGTAGAACAAAAAATATATTATTTAGTAAATAGTTAATAGCGGGAAAATAGTGTAAGTCTATGGATGTCTAAAATATAAAAGCATGAAAATAAGTCGTTAATACTTACACTCTTTTGCAAAAAAATCGGGCACCTATGAAAACCTTGGTTTTGAGGACTTTCTGTATGTTACATACATTTTTCAACAGTACTAAATAGTCGACTGATGATTAATGACAATGTTAAGAGTTTCTGTATTTTAACCGATTTCAAAAAGAAAGGAGGAGGTTTCAATTAGATTGTTTTGTGATTGTTCTCAATTTGATTGTTCTCGATTTCTCAAAGACGCCTGGACCGATTTGAAAAATTGATTGTTTATATGAATGGTCCAGTCCATCCAGACCGAAAAATTGTGGTCAAATAACAACAATTGCCGGAAAGCCAAATATTGGTGAAGAGCTTGGGTTTACCATTGCAAATAAAGTTTTAAGTTATCTATCCTATATGCTTCAAAAGTTATTCGAGATCAAAAGTCAAAATTTGGGTACATCCAAAATGAAAAAAAAAAATTATAGCTCGATTGGTAACAGACATCTGCAATAAGTGATTTCTAGCCTAAGGAGTCCGCCAAATTGGATTTAGACTCGCGACACATTTTTTTTCGAGTTATTCATAGCAAGCCCTTTCATTTGATACCAATATCGTAGGAATGCATTAAAAACATTTTTTTCTCCATCTTGGTTATACCGCCATATTGGATATAGAATCATACATTGTCATTAAAACTGAACATTCAAACAAAATTTCAACTCAATCGATAAAAAAAATATGCTTTAAAATTGAGCTTTAAATAAAATAGTAATGTATCAAGATTTGTTGGTCGCGCTTGAAATGTACTCTATTCTCGGTATCCACGGCAGAGGTTATTCACCCTACGCGATGTGACGGAGCGACACGTCCTCTCTCTGTGAAGCCCTGCGGCGGTCTGGCTTGAGTTGACTCGCGTGCAGCGTTTTATAGTAGTTTTTAAATAATTTATAAAAAAATAAAAACGAGAGATTAAATTATAATATAAAGTTTATGTTTTAAAGAAAGAGTTATATTACTATAGTAAATAATTGTTATATTAAATTAAGTAAGATAGATAGGAAAAAAAAGCATTTGAAATTCACAATTATTCACATTGTTAAAATATTTTTTTCTGAAAGATAGAGACCTAAATCAAAAAATGTTTTCAACTAACTATAGGCATGGGGATTTCGTCTATGAGTAAAAAAATAAATATGATTAGATTTGCCACTGTTTCCACATGAATTTAAGCTTCGAAATAGACGCTGAACGGGAATTTTATAAAACATCTGTTACGTTATAGGGGTTTTAAGTATTTAAACTACACAAATTGAAATTTATGTTCAATTAACTATATAGACAGTGAAATTACCTTGCGTTATTAAAAAATAACATAGTTATAGGATAAGTAGTTACTGAGAAACACTGGTTTGAAAAGTACCATTTTAGGCCAAATGGCGCGCGGTTGACGTACACGCTCTTAACAGTGTGCCCAGAGTATGGCATTTATGAGAACCGGCTTTTAAAAGGACATTTTGAATACCTATCCAATTTAGAAAATGATATTCGAGAGAAAATACTGCATTCCTATTATTTTCTTGTCTAAAGGATAAGGATAAATATGACGACATAAAATGAAAATCCAGTGGTCTAGGAAAAAAACTCGAAAGGCTCATTCTCATAGCGTTAAAACATTTAATTTTGAAGAAAAAAAATTTCGTTGAAAGGTGATCACATTTTTTCTTTCAAGCAAGAACAAGTATATTCAATTAACGTGAATCTCAGCCACTAGAGACTAGATTTCTCCGTAAACAAATTACTCCGAACACCCACACAGTGAAACCTTAGCCTAAGGACCAATCTCTACATCAGAACCATGAAAACAAAATTGCCCATATAAATCATATCCACGTTTACCCGTAATTTATTTCTCAATCAATGCCCCTATAAAAGAAAAGTCAACTATCAATCTACGTACATGTTCTAAGTTATAGTAAAAACTGGATAATTCATTTAATAGCTCATGTTTATTGGGAATAATCATTCAGGTACAATGGACAAAGTTGACGCTTGCGCAATTCATCACTCGTTCAGTTTGACAGCTAAATTACTTAGCGAGTAACGTCAGCAGGCTCTCGTTATGGTAAAGTTTTTGTGCACTTAGATATTTTAGGTGTTGAATGGCTTGTCTAGACCTTTTCGGATGTATTATGGGTTGACTGTAAGGAACATAATTGCTTATAAATAATACAGGGCTTGATGTGAAAGTATGAGATACAATGTTGAGTTTTTTTGTTAATATCTTTCAACCGTTCCCACCTTTCACTGGTGTGTCAAAGATATGACTTGATATTTCATATTTTGTTGAAAAATATATTTTGTGATCATGAATTTATTCATTTTAACTGCAAAATACCTATAACAGTGTAGTAGAATAATTAAATAATTACTCATATCTTCCAATCTATCTAGACAAACAGTTTAACTTAAACAATTACCCCCTTACTTATAAAAATCTGTACATGCTTAAGCAACGTTTATAAGTAAGAATTTTCTTAAACAGCCCTTAAGTATTACTTATTATTTACTTCACGTTTATAAGTAAGGCCGTTATACAATAGCTTTGAAAAATCTGAAAATTATGAAACCTGAAATTCACAAAAAACCAGTTTGACTATCAGAGACTACTGTTTGTTAAAAAAATTAGATACGTTAGTGTGCACGATTGATTAGACTTGGTGACATTATTAGACTTTTTGTTTAAAAAAATTGTTATCACATAACTGCTTATTCTTGGCGAATACAAGCCTAAGTTTTTGTTCAAATATAGGTTTTATCTTTCATAATAAGCAATGACTTGCAAGTACTTAACATAATTCTAAGGTAATCACAGCATAAATGGAGTAAAATTTATAATTAATCATGCTAAATGTCATCAAAATAAAAGGTTTCATGGTAATACATCTGTAGTTTTTTAATTTTACAATAGCAAAAAAAAGGAATCCAAAATCTTTTAAAAGTATTTTAAAGTTAACGTGGTGCATAAACTGCCTGACAAATTCATTCTTGTAATATCAATGTCTAGAGACTGTTTATGACTCAATTTTTACTAAGTAATATTCTGAAGAAAGTCTACCCCAAATATTTCTATCAACCCACAAAATATTTGCCGACCCTACTTTAAAGCAGGGCAAGATTTATGGAGCCAAATGCTTAAACGAATAATTATTCGCTCAAATTCCTTACAAAGCACAAAAACTAGGATTTCGCAATATTTCATTTAATATTTATGAATGATGGTCGTTTAGTACTGGTACTCGACTTGACTTGAAGAGTACTGGTTGACAGTAACTGGCTGGTAAGCGTTAAATTTGATTTTGGAATGTTATTCTCAAGCAAGGAGGTTTTAATTCTGGAGTTTATAGGCTAGTTTCACAACTTCTGGATAGTATGAGTTGCCTAGTAAATTCGTAAATGGAATTCAATGAGGGTTTTTGAAATTTTTTCTGCCACCGGGTGGCGCCACGTATGCGTCTGGTCCAAACAGCTGTCAAATAGTATGGAATTGTAGGTGCCGAACTTATTGTTTATTGAAATTCTGTTATATTGGAAGTGTTATTGATTTTATTATGGACTACGGTCAGAATAAGGTTTCCGAACTAAAAATTGAGCTAAGAGAGAAGGTGCAAAAGTCACTGGTACTAAGGAAAAGCTTGTTGAAAAATTTGTTAACACAATATGATTTAGTTTTTTTTATTTACTCAACCGCAATAGTAAAACAATAATGCAGTGCTTTAATTATAAAATAAAAAAAACACTAAAATCGTTCACTATTCATAGTAAAGATAAGCACTTTGACAGTTATTGGACCTGACGACTCGGTGCTGCCACCTCGTGGATTGCCATTTTAGAAAACCCTCATTAGCACGGGATTTTCTTCAAGGTTTTTAAAACGCGCGTCAAGAGCTATCCTAATATGTATTTATATTAATATTGTTCTGTGTAACGTTTAAATAGTTTAATTACTGAGTTTACAATTAGTATCTTCTATGTAATACTGAACTGGGTTTAAAAATTATTAGCATTTTTTTTGCCACCTTTAAGCAATTACTCGAACCTTTGTGGTTAAAGTATCAGAAGAGTCAACAAACTTCGATATTTTTGTATGTTTTGATAACTGAGTCATGACCATAAAGCATCAACAGCATTATCATTTACATTCCTTCACGGATCACGAAATTGTTTTTGCGAAAAAAAAACCTCTGTACTTAAATAAGTAATTTTTAAGTGATTACAGGAATCTGTATTACCGTGTCAATCATTATTTTTTTCATCAGCGATGCGCAGAAAAAAATGCATCTTAATTCGAATTAAGAATACTGTGTTCTATTTTCAAAACCATTCAGTTTATTTTTGGTTTGTTAGCGTGAAGAACGGTCCTGAATCATACCAGATTAGTGACACAAAGAAAAATATGCTTTGTGACGTTAAGATAAGGTTGATTTTTGGTTGGTAGAGTTCGTAGCTTGTTTGATTTCTTGGGCGTTCTCTGCAACATAGTTGCAAATTGGAGTTTCAATGACTGTTATTAAGCCAATTATACATGAAGTAAAAACTATTGAAAATTGAACGTTTATAATCGTACAATCCTTACACTGGGAGTGTTACAACGTTATTCCAGCATTTTTTATGTGAAATTGTAATGAAAACAATAGTTTGTTTTGTTAAGAGAGTGTGAAAATTAACAAGGGGAAAGTTTCAGTTTTTGCTTTCGTTTTAACACTTCAAAAACGCAGCTATTTATTTTGCTAACAAATCTAAAAGCAAAGGTGTATTATCTTAGAGTCAAAACTGAAATATCCTATGAGTCAGTCAGTAAGTACAAGACCTTTTAGAATTCATTAGCACCATTTTATTAAAATTTACAATATTTATAATAATATTTATGAATTTTCCTGGACCTTACCTTGAACTTCTAATAAACCAAAAATATCTGACATTTACGTGAAAGTCATTGGTTGATGTAACCTTTTGACTAAAAATATTCTGTTCAAGTTTCCAGGGTACCTACCTAATAAAAACAAATATAGCTCACACGCTTGCTAATTATCCCAGGTACTCTTTGACCTATTCTTTTTTTTCTCACTTTTTTTTCCGACGTCAAAAATCATCAAATGACCCCTCCCGCTGTGGGTTAGCAGCGGTGAGGGAGTGTCAGACTCTTACTGACTAAAAACCGTCGTGTTCCGTCATAGGCCTTTTATGTACCAGGGCCGCGGTATCTCTTTCGAACAACCCGCAGCCCCGGCAGGTTTTTTTTCACACTTAGGTACCAAAACATGACTTTTTTTCGAGTTCATCAGGAACATAAATATCTTGAAAAAAAAAGTCAAAGTCAGACATGACTTTAAAAGACTTTAAAAGTCATGTCTAACTTTGACTTTTTAACATGACAGGTAACATGTTAAATAAGTCGAAATCATAAGAAAACGTTAAAGAAAAATCCTTACTATATCGGTTTCTGCCTCTAACTCAAAATCTATTCTGCACCACCACTTAATCCAAGATTACCAAACAAAATAACTAATGCCATTACCACTAAGAAACCAACATAAGGGCCTTACAGACCATCAACAGTGCTTGTATCCAATCCGACAGGCGATTTATTTGGCCGACATGACAAATGCATCCTTACTATTCCTGCTAAATTGATCAGTACTTTGTTACTTAAACAACCAAATTAATTTGTTAATACCACACTTAGATAGCAAAGCAAAATCAACCTTATTGAGTAAGGCAGAAGAGTGTTGGTCGATTTTAGGAGGTGTCGTCTTAAGTTGGTGGTTGCAGATCCCGATGCATCATATTGCAAGTATTTTGGCATGCTTGATTTCTTTGTTATCTATGCCAATTGCAAGTTATGAATAACATGTTGAGGAATAACATACCTAAACCATAATAAAATCTGCAATATTTTTTCTCTAAGTATTACCTATACAGATAGTGACAGTGTTGTGAATTTGACTGTACTTGTCCCTACTAATATAAAATTTGAGAAAGTAACTTTGTCTGTTTGCCACGCAGTCATGCCAAAGCTACACTCCTAGTCTACTGGCTGCAGAAAACCTAGGCTACTTTTTGAAAGGGTGTGGGATGCAGATCCCTAAAACCCAGGTGGACCTGCGGGAAATAACTGGTACTAAATATACCTACTAATTTTCAAACCAAAGAAATATCCATACACAATAGAATGTAGGTTAGCCGACAAGATACCACATCCATAACAATTCTTTCATCTCTCAAATGTTTGGCAGACATACTCATGTCACATTTATTCACGACAAACATACCAAATAGACTATCTAGACAAACTTATTAGCCAGATCATAATTCTAGTCAACGAGCCACTTACTCCATATATAATTATTTAATCTTGCAACATTGTCAATCCTGGGTTCGTTCAAAAATAACTGGGTGCAGTGACAAATTGCAAGCTATAATTTGCAAGACGCCTGCGCAGACGCACGTTCAAGAAAAGAAGACTTAAAATAATCTAAATGGATGGTTAAATCAACATGAACAACTTTGTTCTACTTATATGTAAATATGTGAACGCTTAAATAAGTAGAATTACGCATTAACGTCCGCGGGGTAAAATATTGTCATTAATTGTGATGAGAATATCAGCTGCACTTTTGTTCGGTTTTAAAATAATTATGGTACTGTAATACTGGTTGAAAATTCACTTAATTTATATGTTTGTTTACGTGATGTGAGCTACTAGACGCTTCTAGACTATTAACTACTTGAGGATCCTTGGAAAGCAAATCATTCGAATATCGTATTGCATTATCTAAACATACTTTTGTGAGTTCTACATATAACTGTAACAGAGATTATCAATACATTATTCTAAATTAGAAATGTCACAGGTGTCTTTAATTTTTACGGTAAAAAGGTCCAATTTCCACTACATATCCCCTAAAACTGTTACAAAACTTCACGTACCGTTTAATTTCCCAACAGCACAACAATTAGTTCAATTGACGTAACAGAAAACAGCAGAATTAATTCGTTACTAACAAAATAGTGCTAATCAATCTCAATTGAACGAGCTTATCAGTTACGTTCGCTTCCTGCAATTGTTTTAATCTAAACTCTAAACAACAAGGGCAGTGCTGGTAGTCGGTATTTGGAACAGTAGTTGGGTAAACGTACTAAACTTTTAAAATGAATTTCGTAACAGATTTGATGAAAAGTCGTCCATTTTAAAGACCTTCAAAAAAGAAAGAGTTGTTTGAATGGTACATTTTTATACCGATTATTCCGCCATTTATTCACATTTACTTTTTTTAGCAATTACTCTTTCGACAATGGTTATGATCATGATCTACATTTCGTGGCCCAAACATGCACGCATAGGTACACATTTGGCTCCTTCTTTGCAAGCATGCATAGATATATTTGCTTTAGCTTGTGGTCAAGAATAGGTACACCACGAAGTTTACCATCAATCTAGAGATACTCAGATCTTTCCAAAAACTTTCTCTAACCATCTACACCCAAACTTATCTCCTTCAGGTCACAACCAAATGCCACTTTTAACGTCTTGCCCAGCACTTAGTACCTTTCTACGCCACATATCTACGCCCTAAATGGATTTAAGTCGGGGTCAAGTGAACTCAGACCATTACGACGATTAGGACAAGCGACGACGGGTCAAATTTTATTATAGGGGCAAGAAATTGGCTGTAACTGTGCACAAGTGCCCGTATCATTAAAAAAATCACTAAGACTATCTTTGTTTTTTATGGCTATATCTGGGTAGTGGGTGTTTTGGTAGATGATGATTCTGGTGACGGAGCTGGCAATATTGAGTCATAGTAGTCGGAATTTGGATTTATTTAATGTTAATTCTCATTGCAAAAAAATATGAAGAAATTAAATGTTGACCAAGAACAGTAAAGACTTCTGAGATGATGACGAGTTAATTAGTAAAACACATTTTTTTAAATGTTGTCTTTTACATGAAAAAATATTTTTATTATATTAATATTATAAATATTATATAATATTATATTATAAATATTATATAATATTAATATTTTCATAATCAATAAAGATTTTTACCAGTTTGTACTTCTAAACTCAAATATCAAAGGGCCAAACCATACTTATGACACAAAACTTAGGCAAAGATGACTATACCTTATATCAAATCCCAATGCAAGTTTCAGTTTTTTTCCTGAGTACTTCAACGACAAACATATTGACATATTCAACATAACATCTTTATTAATTGCAAAACATAAAAAATAAAAAGAAATTAAATACTGACCAAGACCAGTAAAGACGCTTGAGATGATGAAGTCTGAAGAGTCAATTAGAAAACACATTTTTTGAATGGTGCCTTTGCATGAAAAAATATTTTCATAATCAATAAAGATTTTTACCAGTTTGCACTTCTAAATACAAAGATCAAAGACCATACTTATACTTATGACACAAAACTTAGGCAAAGATGACTATACCTTATATCAAATCCCAATGCAAGTTTCAGTTTTTTTCCTGAGTACTTCAACAACAAAAACATTAACATATTCGACATAACATCTTACTCTAACCCAACAAAACTTATATAAACGTAAACAGGATGAGCTATAACTCCCATCCTCATTACACGTCTTCCATTAGAATATCAGCTCCTGTCATTTGACATCACATCAACATAAACCTATTCGGTGCTACTGACACCATGGCCCGCGGAAAACAAGACCACATTACCTTTGCTGTCGAACACCCCTAAAGCTTGAGTCACTTCTCCTTAAAGCTGAGGAGGTAAGGTTCAAAATTGTGAAGTGACGATTTGGCAGATGGTAAATGTAAGTTGGTATTTCTGTAACAACTGCTCATTTGGCTCGGTGCAATTTGTACGAGGTCATCAACACTGTTATGGATTAGTACAATTCACTTCAGAGAAACTGAGGGCTGACGTTCATTGGGTTTACAATGTGACAGTTAATAATTGTTTGAAATAAAGTTTATTAAGTATGTTGGGTTGGTATTTTTTCCGCCGATCTGTGGCCTTATGCTATGAATCGAAACTTTAAGTGTTGTTCCATCACACTATTACATTCATATTTAGCAAATTACTAACATTTTTCGGCGCCCTGACCTACTTACCTACCTCTTAGGTGAAGTAGCCTATCTCCGTCTTAGAATACCACTTCGCTCTATGCCAATTATCTTGGCGGTTCAGCCGTTCTAGCTTGAAAGAGTAACATCCAAACATCCACATTTATAATATTACCAATGACACCTACCTATAAAAACAGCTCCAACTCTTACGATCTTATCTCCAATTTTCACGTCACCACGTACCCATGTGTCTCCATCGGGCTGTCAATCTCCCTCGTCTGCCTGTCCGTCAGCCCTTACAATTAATCCGTCGGCCACGGTGGCATAATTACCGAGTGACATCAAGCCGGCGCCGGCGCAATTGAACGACCTCTACGTCACTGCTATACTAATTATAATTAAATATATAAACGTAGTTTTTTTTCAAATGGGGATTTGATGATCTCAAAAATTTACGGTTTTTGATGGAGTAAAGTCTTCATCATCAGCCTTTTTTATCGTCCCACTGCTGGACAAAGGCCTCCTCTCATACAGAGAAGGATTGAGCATTGATCATCACGCTTGCTCAATTCTAGACTTTATAAGTCCAGGTTTGTTCGAAAATTTTTCCACTTTAATCAGTCATTGTTGTCCAATTAGACGTAGAAGGAACTTCCTTTTACAAAAAAAAAAAACTAATATTATTTTTATTACCAAGTGATGTATCATTGAGCTTAAGTAAATAGGTGTATTTTCTGTGCCCAAAGCTGTTAAATAAACAAAGACAAATAATTACCTACACGACATTTTCCTGGGAGTTCAAGTTTTATACACAATGACTTCAAAATTGGCAATACATTACTTATATTAAAACAATCTTGCAAACATATGCCACAATCTTACCTTTTCAAAACAGTTATTACATGTGTCAAAACGTAAGAGCACGAACAATAGGATTCACCGCATTAAATCTTTAATATGTGTAGAACCCGCTTCCTGTAATCCGACATTTTGAATAACGTCAAAGAGAAATGAAGTATATTTCTCTGAAATTCAGTATCTGTTTGATTTCCCTTCCTACGTTAAATGTGACTGTCTTTCTGATGAAAATCAGTAATATGTGTGACGGGAGATCTAAGAAATTGTGAATTGGTAATTTTAAATATTTATCGCATCCTAATTCATTTTGTTCGACGATTTATCTGCTATACTATATAATTGTCTATCATCATCTGATGAGCCTTTTCCCAACTAAGTTGAGGTCGGCTTCCAGTCCTAATAGTTGCAGTTGAGTACCAGTGCTTTCCATGGAGCGACTGACTATCTGACCTCTACAACCCAGTTACGGGCAACCTGACAACCCCTTGGTAAGACTGGTTGTCAGAATTTTCTTTTTTTTTGTGCGACTAGATAGTCGCACAAAAAAAAAGAAAATTGTCGGACAACCTGACAACCCCTTGGTAAGACTGGTTGTTAGAATTTCTTGTTTCTTGTATAAAAATCCACTCAACAAGATTTCTTATTGTTATAAGTATTGAAAACTGAAAATACCACTGGGACATTTATATATGGACATTTAAAATACAGCGTGTTTATAAAACTAACTGAACTAAAAGCGACATAAGAACAATACCCAATTCGTCAACCATCTCATTAATTAAAAACTACAATCAAAGAACGGACAGTACAAAAATGTCGGACAAAAACTAACAATAACCTCGTATAAATTACATTAAAAACTTTTTATTAGCAGCTATGAATATTAAGACAAAGAACATAAGAAAACATCTGTTACTAATTATCTCACTAATTATATCGCCATGTTGTACGAGTGACATTTCGAATAAATGTAATCGATACCGTTAATTAACGAGCATTCGATTAATCGGAATAAAAATAAAATGCTTAAAAATAATATTCATACTAAACTTGTATGTGGGGCGTTTTTTTGTTTGAACTACATGACTAGTTTGCTCTATGGTTTTGTTTCTTAGAAATGGTGTTATACTGGTTCGATATAAAAAGAAATTGTCAATCTATGAGGGTGGTCCTTCATTAAAAGGACCAACAATTTATTAGTAATTGGTCCTTTTATACAAACATAGACTTAAAGCTATCTGTAGATACTCGCACTATGGATTAATAATATTACTTCTCGTTTTAAAATACTAATTTTTATTTTTTATTAATAACTACATGTATTTTAAATGCTAGCAAGCTGCCATTAAACACTAGCTTCCGCTAGCGGTTTCACCCGTCAAAGCTGCGCTGTACACCTTCGTCGATAAACAATCTATCACACTGCAAGATTTTTCCAATCGTCAAACAGACCCTGAGATTAGTGGTTAGTTAATACATAGTTGATCTTTAAAAAAGAACCCACAAGCCCAAACAAAAGAAAAATACCCCGCAGGAAGACACGGTCCCTACAACTGATGTTTTACTTAGAAATCGCTACACAGTAATAAAACGAATCACAAAGGACATGGTTGCAATTCGCACACAAACATAATACTTTCGTTGAATTATGCTTCAGACTGGTTGTTAAATTGCAATTTGAAAATAATCGATTTTTGATGGTTACCCACTCATGGAGCCTAGGCCCGATTATTTTCTTAAAGTAAAACATTGTTGATACTCCTTTTTAGGTCGTGAAACCCATTTAAAAGTGTTTAAAATACGATTAGTGAGCTCGTAATGACTTCATTGGTGCCTAGGTTACCTTTGGGCTAAGGCTTATTTAAATGCAATTCATCATTCAATGTCTGGTGCCTTCAGAGTATTTTACGCTGTTTATGCATAAAGATTATATGCAGTTGGGAGTGCTTATAAATATTAATAAGAGCCTTTAGAAGGTACTGATTGGATTCTATCATAAACTTATATGCAAATGGTAGTCTCACAGAAAGAAATATGATTGACTGATTTAAGATTTTATTCGTAGCTTTCTAATAGCTTCCACCAGGACAAATTTTATAGCATTTCTTGATGAATGAAACATCTAACACTGAAATTAAATATATGTTTTTCAAATCGGTCTTGTAATTCCTAAGTTTAGTACCTTCAAACAAATTCTTCAGCTTTACAATTTAAGTAGAGTTTAAAAATGATCAGTATAGTTTTATCTAACAGGTAGGTAGTATTACTAAAGTACTCTTTTATAATGTGTCATAAAATATCAATAACTATAACAGCTCGACATTTTTGCATTTGATACGACAGCCGTTAAGTGCAGTCTCCCCGAATAAATCTCACATAAATTATATACCTATAAAACGGACATAAAAATGCAGAGTGCTCTTGGAATAAATCCAAAATGAATGCGTAAAATACCTATAAGTATTTTGTGTACCAACCTCATTTGTAAGATCACAAAATTAAGTGGTTCTTTATTTCTTTTCGAATAAAATTGGCAATTAACGAAAGCTTTTTAATTTGTGGGTCATTGTGTCGGTTTCTTGAAATAATGGATGTATGTAATTAACATAATCGGAATTGTGAGTCAGATGCTAAATATATTAAAAATATAACATAAGCAACTAGGGTTACCAGAATCGTTAACATTGAGGCTCTGGAACTCAAGTCTTCAAAACGAAGATAGTATGGGCTTAGTCAGTAGTTCCATCGACAGCCACAGACTCAGAACATGCTCGACGATTTCCCAACTTCCAAAAGAAAAGAGACAAAAACAAGATAGGAAATAAAACTAAAGTACGTAGTCCTTCCACCCGAAATTTCGGTGAGTTCAAACACTCATGACTCAAGCGACAAAAAAGTCTGCAAAATTATTCCGACATTCCAAAAGTAAGAACAAAGACATTACAGCGTACTTTAAAACACTTAAATTATAATTACATAAAAGCGTTAATCAGACAACACTAAGCTTTTAATGACGATTATCCTCAAACAAATGTAATTGTAGTACGAAAGGTTAAGTTAAAAATGGTGATAAAAACACACAATTTGTAAGCATTCAGGTGTTAAAGTTTTGTACGACAGTCATTTTTTGTGCATGTCCTGTTAACTTGTCGGTTAGCGTATGAAGTTTTTGGGATCCCATAAAATGTACCTTCTTATGGTTCTTAGGGATTTGGACGATAAAACTAACTAAAGTCCTCGGTCTTCAAGACAAGAGTGAATAGATTAGTTCTAAGCAAGCATGCTTCGATTATATCGTCGCTTATCATCAAATGATTAGTGGTTAAACATGTGCTATAATATATATAATCCTATAATATAATAAAATAAGGTTGTAATCAAGCCATCATCTGAAGATGTCCAATTAGTTAGGTTAACGCTATTGATATCATCATCTGCCTAGCCTTTTCCCAACTATGTTGGGGTCGGCTTCCAGTCTAACCAGGTGCAGCTGAGTACCTGGAGCGACTGATATAATGTCTCCAAAAGATTAAGCATCAAAAGACCAACACATCCAACAGTACAATATTATTTTTGAACAAATTAACGATCTCATGGCCGGTCGTTAGCTTCCTGGCATTGAAACAAAATAGACTGACCAGAATGCATTCTGAGAATCTTAGAACATACATTTGCTGTAAAAATAGCTGCGGTTTTACGATCTAGAACATTTAGTGCCACATAATTAATGCAAGCTATTAGCACAATAAAAATATGCTAATTTTAGACCCCCCTCTGATAATGAGGATAATTAAGAAGATTTTCTAGAATATCTACGTCAACTTAACTGGAAATATCCTTATATACTCAATTTTTGCAGACAATGTGTATACCAAGAAGTTTGAATTTATTTAGAAACTCTCATGCAATTCGTCACACAGTTAACTTAAAAAAAAAACTCTGTCAAATTACCCAGCGGCGAGTGTTGCCAGCTTACAAATTGCACAGAATGTAAGTTCTTGGTAAATATTTCTGTGTTCAACCCGACGTTTTTGCTGGCTCTAAAGACACCGCGAGAAATCTCCGCGAACACTTTAATTTGACAAATTTGTAAAATCTTTACATGGCTTCACATTTTTGTTGTGTTCAAAAGAAGTTTTTGATGTGTTTTCGTACGACAGCTGGCTAACGGAGACGCCATTTTGAAATTTGGCGATGGTCTTAAAAAAACGGTTACGGTTCTCTTTTTGAATGTGACTTTCAATTTGAAAGTAAAGTTTACTTCCTGACTTTTATCGCCGATTTTTCAATGAGGGTTTTTGAAATTTTTTCTGCCACCGGGTGGCGCCACGTATGCGTCTGGTCCAAACAGCTGTCAAATAGTATGGAATTGTAGGTGCCGAACTTATTGTTTATTGAAATTCTGTTATATTGGAAGTGTTATTGATTTTATTATGGACTACGGTCAGAATAAGGTTTCCGAACTAAAAATTGAGCTAAGAGAGAGGGTGCAAAAGTCACTGGTACTAAGGAAAAGCTTGTTGAAAAATTTGTTAACACAATATGATTTAGTTTTTTTTATTTACTCAACCGCAATAGTAAAACAATAATGCAGTGCTTTAACTAAAAAATAAAAAAAAAACACTAAAATCTTTCACTATTCATAGTAAAGATAAGCACTTTGACAGTTATCTGGACCTGACGACTCGGTGCTGCCACCTCGTGGATTGCCATTTTAGAAAACCCTCATTAAATGTGTAATTTATCACTTAACTTCAACACTAAATATTTTAAAACCTTTCGATGCAAGAATATGTGGTTGCAAAAACCTGACACCTCTTGTCCAGTAAGACACAGGAACGAACACGGCGTGTGACCATAACGCCTTCCCGCCACTTTTTGCCCATAAATTAATTGATGCCTAAAGACCAATGGCCATGAAAGTACCGTCAACTTTAATTGTTTAAGAATGTTATAATTATATGTAGACGTAGACAATTTTTTTCAAAGTTCACATAGTTGTCTTCACGCTATTTTTATTCGGAGTTGTCCAGAATTCCAATCAGCTTCAAGCCTTGTTTAGCAACTTGACACTAAAGATCGATATAAAGTATTTATTATAATTATAATAAATTCTGTGACATGCTACGGTGTACATTTTTGAGATCCTTTATCGTGACATACCTGCATAGTAGGTAGCGTTAAAAGTCAAGCCTTTTATGATATAAAAGTAACATTTCAAAGTGTGGTCTCACCCAATTTTCTTGTTCTTTATGACTAGCTTTTATTCAAATAAGGTTAGGAAAAAGCATACAGTTAAATTAAAGAAAAATATAAGAGTAATATATATTTTAATTTTGTCAACTGTTAAAAATTATTTAAAAAAATAATTCCTAGTGGTCCAACTTTCAATTTTGCCAGCTACATGCACAGCACAATATTTTGTTACCGTGGTGTAAGCGCATCCTTACCCTGTTCACACCTAAAGGACCAACTGTATGTGAAAATATGGTCCTTTTGGCCAAGTGGGGCAGTATCATGTTTCGACCGCTCTTGGGGGCAGTGGTCCGTGATGAAGGCTGTCCTTGTAACTCCATTGAGTGAACCTGACCTTTTTATTTGAGCTAAAAATAATCGGTGAACAGTTCTTTTAGATTATGTCGTTTATAAAAGTATTAGCTTTCTTTAAACTACGTAATGTGTTATGTTGGACATGGTAGATAACCAATTGGTAGGTTATTTATTACAAATTAGGTACTTTCAGTATTGTATAGAAAAGTATGTTTAAATATATTCATAGATAATTTTAATTCTAGTATTGGATAATTTTAAATTTATGAACGTAATTAAACTTGTACAGTTTAAAATCAATTCTAAAATGTTCCATAATGAAAGATGACATACATGATAATATTTTATCTCGTGTTAAATCTAGCTATATACCTAGTAGTTAAACTGTAGGTCTCCTCATAGTGTTAAGGTTATCTGAAACACGAATCTTTGCTTGAACTTTAATAACTTGCTATAAAATATGATGTTGTTTTGGTAAATAAATTTTCTTCATAATATTCTCCCTGATTATTATTTTCTCTATCTTTTATAACAAATCTGTAAGGGCTGAAAAAAGGATTCCGTGCTAAAGGACCAGAAAAATTACGGCTACTATACTAGTTTGGATTGATTGTAAGAAAGAAATAAAGAATAAGAAGACAGTGGTTGTTAGTATGATGGCTGACAGAGAAGAATGGAAGCCAAGCAGTCAAATAACTTGAGAACAGGACAGAAGGAACGAAGGGAATAGTCTAGAAGGTTAAATAAAATTCTCATACATTTATCACAAGGTCAAGGATAGGCAGTTACTCGGTGAGAATGAATGTCGACCCCAAAAAAGTTGGGAAAATTCTACGCATATGACGAGATTGACACAACTGTCTTAAAAATACTTAGGTTATTTTAAGCTTGCCATAGTTATCTACTTTTACTTGCGGATCGCATCAAAAGACCTAAAGACCTATAGATGCAAAAATAATTGAGTGCGGTATTTATAGATAATAGGCTGTAGGGCTTAGTTTAACGCGGCTAATTGAAATAGACGTAAAATCGATTAGTGCAGCGAGCGCGGGCAGCGTGCGAGCACCGCCGTGCCCGACGGATTATCTCGGATTATGTAGTATATGGGAGGATTTTAGATAAAAGGTTCTTTTGGGTCCTTCTTTTTCTGAAGTGTTGTGAAATGTTAACTAGGAAGAGTCAAAAGGATGATCTTTTGTTGATTTAATTAAACTTTATTACATACAAATACTTACACTATTATGCACTCAACACAGACCCTACCTATATGTATTGTATTTTATCTTTTCCTTCATGGGTCAGTAGCATTGTTTTACAGCCTCCAGTCAGCGGAAATTACCTGTAATCTGGTTACGTATATTAGGTCAAAGTTATACCAAACTAGAAAAAAATGAATGAAAAATTACTATAGTAATATAATTTAAACTGCATATTACCAAATCAATATGAGTACATTAACAACCACCACAAAACAACAATTTTTTGCAGGGTGATAAAGTAGATACTTTTCTCCATCGTTTGAGCCCAAGGAGTTTTCCTTTTCACTGTACTAAACTTTCTTCCCAGTAATAACCTAACTATTGTATTTACGATCATTAACTTACCATCTACAATTCCCCCATATACTGCACCGTAATGTAACTCTATCCCCCAGTGCGTTGCGTCTCACCTTTCGCGTTTCAATCATACTGGTTGGCGACGGTAATTCGGGTGCGGCCTCACCCCGTCATACGTCCCTGTCTACCTACCTACTATCTACTACCTACTTATTACCTTTAGTATGTCTGGGATTTTTGCCTATACCATTTTTTTTGAACTTAGTAATTTTGGAGTTTAGAGCTCCCAAAGCAAGCTACAGTCTACACTTGGCTGACAGATTATTACTAAGGTAATCGTGAATTCATTCCAATGTCTTAATCAGTTTGATAATGACTCGATCTTGATTGTTTAAAAATATTTTTTAAGTACCAGCACATTGCAGACAAAACAGTCGGCCAACAATTGGTAACTTTTTTTTTAAAGGAATTGATCGTTGTATTGTGCGCACTCCCATAGGTAAATCTCCGTACTTTATCAAGTGCGCAATCAAACTCTATTGGCTGACTTCGTAGTATGAGGATACTCTTGGTCGCAGTAGATTTCACTTGTACAAATCAACAATATATCAATAATAAATCAATCCTTTATAATTATAATAAATCTACAAATCATTAATGGGTTACCTACCTCTTTAGTGATTTCGCAAAATCTCATCTTAGTGAGCGCTTGCTACAAGATTTATTTCTAAGTTCTGATTCAAGATTTATGCGAGTATATAATGCTAAATTAAAATTTAATTAAACTTATTTATTTAATAACAAGTAATTACATAAAAGTGTCGTAATAAATATGTACGTTGTAAAATATATTAATTTCCTTTACTCATTATTTTAATAAGTACATTAACCTGATTAGGTTTAGATAGCTCTAATTACATATTTATTATCTAATAGTAAATAAGTAATAAAGTTAGTCTCACTTTCGGTTAGTTGGCACAAATAACTTTGGTTATACTAGCTGTACCCCGCGATTTCACCTCACCAGAAACACCTACCTATCGATACAAAAAATCATCTAAAGTTTAGCTTTTGCACCGGAGAATGTAACGAAAAAAAGCACTTCCAACCTATAAAATACAACAATTTTTTATCCAAAAATGTTAATAAGTAATGTATGTATCACAGTAAAATAAAAATACGACGAATATTTTTTCAAAATTTTTATTAACGCATGTTCACAGTAAAATAAAAATACAGTATAACAAAAAAATACCAAAAACTCAGAAACCTAAAGCTTATAGAGCCGTGCCCCTAGGCTGTGGTTCCAACCAGTAACGGGAGATCCAAACCATAGTGTCGAATTACTCTATCCATTTATTTGCTACAGAACCAACGAGTTTTTATTTGTTTTAACCCCTCTCTGCATGATGATTCATTCGAGACTGCTCTATGGATCGATTTGAAATAGTCGATTCTTAAAAAAGAATTCGATTTAAATAGATGGGTACTAAATAATATAGTTAGTGCTTGGAAGCATAAGGTAGGTTTGTAAAACACTAGCCGTTTTCCCGCGGTTTCACTCGTGGGGTTGATGGGAACTACTGCACGTAGGTACTTGGATAAACTGTAGCCTATAATAAAATGTATTACTCGAGAAGAGTGTAGCTTTCCAACAGAGAAATAATTGATATCGGTTCAGTAGTTCAGTACCCTTTACGTTACAAACAAAACAAAAAATGTTTCCTATTATTATATTAGTACCTATACCTAGATGTACATAGAATTGTTTTTCTTACTTCGAACAATAACTGGACATGTAACTTCATTTAAAGAAATCACAAAAAAGCCTTGCTATAAACAACAAAAACAGTACATTTTCACTTACTAAACTTCGCAATAAAAACTTAAAACAATCGACAGTTAAGGCCCGTCGTTTACAACAAGCAAGTAACAATTAATCGTACAAAGTAGAAACATAAAGGCCAGGAAATATAAACACATCATTACAATTTTATTAATAACCCATTGGAAAGCATAAAGTAAATGAAACAAATTATAAACGGCAACGCAATCAATGGACAAGGATGGAGTCAGAAGGACCATTCAGGAATAAGTAAGACTATGGTCTTTGGTGTGGCCTTACTCAATACAAATAAATAAATAATATATGCCACTTCGGTTGGGTTAGTTTGACATTTGTACTAGATAGTTTTAATTTAGATCGAGTAAATGGCCCTTTCATCTTAACTAATACATAATTTTTTTCAATATCTTTTTTTCTGTGTCATATTTTGATCTTACATTTTGACTTTCGAGAACATCACTGTTAACATTATTATAGTAACGGACTTCGGAGCCGGAAAGTCACTTCAAGAGATTTATTAAACGCTAGCTGATTTTCGACGGTTTCAGCCGCTTCCCGAGGACACTTCTTCCCTCATTCGGACATAATATAACCTATGGTACTCAGGGATAGTATAGGTATTCAACATTGGAAGAATTTGACAAATCAATTCAGTACTTTCGGTGCCTTACAAACAAACAAAAACACGTTTGCTTTTTATATAATATGTGTATCCTTATACTTCTGCCAATTTTCTTCCATACTGTCACACACTCAGAGTATTTGACTAACGACATCCGTTTGTAATAAGCCTGCCCAGCCCACAACGCTTCAGCGTGAAGATATGTTTTTAGATTTTGGGCTATCATTAGTCATACGGCTACCGTGATAACGATATCTGATGGTTAATGTAAAAATGCATTTGAGTTGCATTTATTTTGCGTGGGTGTAAGGGTGAAGTAATAGTGATAGCGATTTTGGGGTGACTATAAGCGGCGGTGGTTTGGCTACAGAGTAGACAATTTTAGAGGGAAAATTCATATTTAATAAAATATTATAAAACTGACAGTGTATCGAGCTTTACACACTAGAGTTTAATGTGTGCGAATGGTTCGAGAAATAAGAGCCAAGAACATCTTTAAAATAAGAATCTTTGTACCTTTTCATACTTTAATATTGGCTGATGACGATCGCTGATGACGTTATCGCAAAAAACGAAACAAAGTACTTTGCATAGCCAATTATTTTCCACCATATTTAAACATACATAATTTGCAAATATGTAAATGATTGATTATAATGTTACCAACTAAAATAGATGTGATTTATTCACACAAATTATTCTTACTAAAGCAACCCTTTATTCCTGCAATCATTAGGTATCTAAAATTCAAAAACCGCTTACTCTACCTCTACGTCCCCGCTAACAGTATTACTCCATGCCCACACCCAGTGGGCAAGAGTACGCGAGTCATTCATCATTACCGTACAGTGCGCGCGCATTGTCCCGATTTTTATTCTCGATTTGATCAGCAAAGCGAATTCAGGTTAATGGACCTCTGCGTTTTATGTGCACTCGTTTGCTGACGGTATTTCATTTAATAGTTAATGATACTGCACCGAGCTTTTTAACATCCGTACCACGAAACACGAAATAAAGGCATTTTTTAAACTTGTATGAAAATCAGAGGTCGATGACCGCTTGACACTAGACTGACAACTTAGTGATGTCCATGTTAAACAACGTATCGTTAAAATACCAACTTCGAAGCACCTGTTCACAAATCACGCTTATAACCAACGACGTACTCGTAAGCCTGTCCCATCACTCGTTAAGACACAAATCAATGACCATACGAATAAACTTACAACCCGATACTCCCATACATTTACCTCTAACCAGCACCAACCAATACCGTTCATCACTAACTTCCGTGCTAAACTATTACATAAATACTATAAACACCCGTTAATATATCGAATATCGATAGTTATTTATATTCGAAACGCAATCCCGATGGTCGACGTATGCAGTAGTCGATTTTTCAGTGTTCGCCCCTGCGGCAACTGTCGATAAATTGTTGACTACATAATGTTTTGACATCACTAATAAATTCAGAATGTGAGTCGGCTAGCGTTAAACTCGCTACCTTGCTTGAGTAGGTACTGTCAGTTAAAAAAGTGTTAGAAGATATTTGAAATACATGAAGTGTCATGAAAGTTATATTACTTTATAGACTAGCATACTAATTGAAGACTATAATATGGTAAAATATTAATTAAACTGTTATTTGCATTTTTTCATTCAGCAAGAATTTTAATAGAACATAAATAAAACATAAAATACCTTTATCTTTTCAATTGTCCCTGTGTATCTATTTCTATAAAGTTTGATAATATTAATATCTACAAAACGAACACAGCAGACGGCCACATCAGACACATAACTAGTAAAAGCTCGCGTTTTACCAAAGGCATAAATAAATCTTCGGTTGAAAATAAAGGGCCACAATTGCCCCTTTCTACAAAATCTCTTACAACTCTGTGCATAACTGTACAACCAAGCATGTAGCAAAAGTGATAGCATCTAACTATTCCGTTGATTATTTCATATCACTTTATTACAAAACACGTTTATAAAATAGCAGGCGGGGCCGGGTGGATCCGTTATATTGATGCGACCGCTTCATTAGAATTACATTAACTTGCATATTTTAATAATAAAAATCGATTCACTATTTTCTACGTAACTGTACTTTTGTTTCGAAACATCGTAGCTCTGTTGGTTAACTTTTCAAAAAGATTATTTTATTTTATTGATAGGTAAGTGCCATTAAAGTATGCATTAGACAATGTATGTATTATTATCTTTCAATATGAGTATCATTAATGATGTCCAGTGAAGAGACACAACTTTCGAAGTCATAGGTTCAAAAGCAATACGGCACTTTGTTTGTTTGTCCCATTAATTGTGTCTTAAAAAGTTGGAGGGACCGTAATGCATCCTAATTACATTAATTTGTAAAAGTGGTTGATCTCATAATTGTTTTTGTTACACTTCATCATTTGCCTAGCTTTTTCCCTAACTATGGTGGGGTCAGCTTTAAGCTTAAGAGATAGCTTATCGACAAAGTTATGAAACATGACGGACGAGTAAGCATATAACCCTTCTTGACAGTCGAGTAAAAATCAAAAGAAAGTATAATACTTATACGATCTATTTCAACCCTCAATCTAACAAGTACTGTTCAACTAAAGCCGAACACTCACTATTCACTATAACTTCATAAAACCATAAGCCTTAGTACACACAGTTTATCAATCAATGTATCGGCGGGGTGCACACTCAATAACAAAGGATTACTTTGTCAGAAGCGGACGGATGGGCAACGCAAGAAGTGTTTAATAACACTTATAGGTTTTAAACTATCAATCGATTGAAATGTTGTGTACCGAGCCTTATGGCTGATTGATCGGCGGATTTGAGTGTTTGTAGCGGCGAAATTAGATGTTTTTTTGCTGATTATATTGTTTTAATATCTTTAGGAAATAACGTGGCGACATTAAAAAAATCATGCATTGTTTGAATATTTCATTCGGTGTCGAATTTGTATTTCGTTAGTAGTAAGTGGTCAAAGTTGGGTTGAATTACTGTTTAACTATGGATAAAACTTGTACTGACCGAAGCAGATCTAAGCATTATTACTACTTACGCCCTTATTCGTCTGCTAAATAGATTTTTTTTAATGTACGATAAAGTATCGACACAACTCTAAGGACAGACTACCCATAATAAACTCCATAATCAAGTAAGGTACAAATAACAATTACTCGATAATGCAAACAAAAAAAAACATCACATTTCTGCGCTTTTCTCAACATTCTTGGACATTTTCTACATAGCTTTTTTTTCCTTATTTACTACGTGCTTAAAGAATCGGTTCGGACATTGAGTACAAGATTCCAGCTTGTAAATTAATTCATAAATCGTCTACGAAGTAAAATGTAGACCTATTATTGTGAAGAACCTTTCCACTTTAATATAGTAACTCACTTTGCTATTATTAACTGGGTGGTCTTACTAAATGCGTAACTCTGTTTGTGAGAGAAAAAATGTGGAACCACAGTTTTGTATTGAGGGGGTTGGGTTCCGTATGCAATAACAAAAATATTTTTAATTGTGATGATAGTAAGGACAATGCGAATGCAAGGAGAAAATATGGTGCGCTGACCTCAAATAAAGTTATTAAAATTATCATTACTTATCATCATTATCCTCCCAAGGGTGGGATGATGGAAGGATGGATGGTGTATAATCTCTTTTAGACCACAAACCGTCATTTATAGGAATGTTGAAATAGAACTTCTACGTAATATTACGATAAATCGTGTATATGTACGATTACTAAATCCAATATAACGAGGAACGAAAATATGCTTGCTAAAAGTTTTCTGTACAAGTAAATAGATGCTAAGTAAATAGATATTAAAAATTACCAAACTCAAGTGGACTTAAAAATAGGAAGCTGAGAAAAAGAGTCATATGACCAGAGGAAAGTTTTCATCATTATTCAAGCAGTTGATCTTAAATCATAACGGCACAGCATACCCACAGAACCCTAACCCATCCCGTCCATCTTTTTCAAACCAGCCACATTTACAGCTAGATTACAAATACGTACGCTTAACAGTAACAAACAAAGGACTTTACAAGTTTTTACTAATGAGAAGTGACAGTTTCCTTACCGGTCTTCTCATCAAGCGAAGCATGAAATGCCATAGTAGAACACTGCAAGCCATTAATTACATATATCCTTACATGGGGCCTAGAACTTCTCTACTGCTTTCGGGAAACGGCCAGTGTATAACAACTCAGGTTTTTGTGGTACACAAGGAATTTTAGACCTTATCTTGTGTGGTATAAAGTTGGAAATTGGTTGGTTTCCCTTCGATGACGACAGCTACACATGGTTGACTGTCGTGGGAAAAGACTATAGTGTAGTGCTGACGATGTTTGAAAACTAAGAAGCAATTTTACACCTTAAAGGTTGGGTGTTAAAGTCTGATTTTGATTGCAAAAGTGTTGTCCCTTTGGACAATTAATTAGAAAGTGTCTTGTAAGCACAAGTGGCAATTTAGGTACCACAACAGTGCCAAGCCCAGAATTTCTTTTGACGTTTCTTTTATGTTTACAAAGATTTGTTTTTAAGGGCAATAGTATAATTTAAATGGAAATTGTTTGATATTAATCTTGCTTGGGTATCATTTCGTATAGGTATGTAACTTGTCAAAGTTATGGGTGTCTGATTGGATGGTAAAGAGATTTAGTCATTGTTATCTACATCAATCTAATTATTACCTAAAAGGTAGATAAAACAGACTGTTTCTTCTTTAATGATACTTTTTTTCCAAAATAATGAATAGCTATTAGTAGCTGTCATTTTCTAAAAATAAAGGTAAATGCCTTCATAAGCTACGTTTGACTGCAGTCTTTAGTCTAAATCTACTGACTACAATGTTAGAAACTATTTCTCAAAATAAAATGCACCAGCTAGATCACGAACCTGCAACCCAACGAACCCATTCAGCCTTTCTAAGAACTCATACGTTCACTAAGTATCTTAGCTAGAACTAACGGCATATAACAAAGGCAGGATATGTACTAATATAATAAAGAGGATTTTTTTTGTTTGTTTCTTTTACCATAAAGTCTCTAAAAGTATTTAAGATTTGAAAGAATCTTTTACTGTCGGATGCTTTCATTTGAACATCTTTGGCAGTCGTTATGGGTAGTCAGAAACCAGCCTTACCAGGGGTATCGAGTTGCCCGGGTAACTGGGTCGAGGAGGTCAGATAGGCAGTCGCTCCTTGTAAGACACTGGTTCTCAGCTGCCTTTGACTAGACTGCAAGCCGACTCCATCATATGTACCTAGTTGAGAAAAGGCTCCGGAGATGATGTCGGAAAGCTACACTATTCCTGAGTAACATAGGCTATATTTTATCCAGGTACGGGAAGAATACGCGGGTAAAACCGCATGGTAATAGCTAGTGTATATCTCGCACGTATATTTCACTTACGATCTCGGTACACAATTATAGTTTCACCATCATTCATTTTATTTTTCTGCCACAGCTTCTGTGAAACACGTTAATGTTTCGTATCTCGATCGTATTGTTAGGGTTAGTGTACATGATCTGTGTTATAAGCGCTAAAAGTGTAGCAGCACTTAGTAAAATTCAATTGATGCGCACACCATTTCACGACTGGTCAGACAACGCTTTATAATTTGGGACAAAAAAAGTGCAACAAAAGTTTTTTTTTCTCGTCACAACTCTAGTTTTCTGGAATACATTTCATAGGCTTGTGCAATCGTGAATAAGTTGTTAACACGACCTATATAAGTTTAGTGTACACTGTGTGGAGGTACCTACTTGGGATTAAAGATATGGTGTAAAATGTTTGGTTACCTATTCTAACTGGCACATCAAATTCTGGTTATCATATAAAAACATTATTCGGTATCCAAAATCAAATTACCATCCAAAAGAATGCAATATTCTTCGTAACCCACCAATCACAATCCCCAAACATACCTACCCATATTTGCCCAACACCACATATCTAATCAAAATGACAACTAGATGTACAAAACGTCAGCTAATAAGCGCTCAAACATCTCTCGCGCTGTTACACACACGTCTGTACTAAGCCTTACAACATATGTTCCACGAACAGTGTGGAGTCTATTCGTAGAAATAATCACGGCTACGGCTGACGTTATTATCCTCACAATTATGTGGCTGGACAAAATTCTGAGCGAACAAACTACCTACAGAATAGGCTTGTATGTTTGTATGTTAGGATTGAAGATAGTGTGTGGTTTAGATAAGGTTGAAAGAACCTTATACCTTTTATGATGGTTGAGTAGTAGATACTACTCTGTGAAATTAAGCCTGAGTATCATTTTGTGTAGATGAGCATGTTAAAAGACATAAATTAGGCTTGGAAGAGTGGTATATTGCGTATGTGCTAGTCTAGTGATCGTCAAATATTAGGGTGCTTATTGATTCCAGGTCAGAAGTAAATACATACCTTTACCTAAGTGTAGCTTGGACTGTAATGGCTAATGGTGAAGGAAACATGTCGTAATGTAATGTGGACTTAAAAAGCCTGAAATCAGACTCACAATTTGATGACATTGTACAGAGATTGATTGATAAATATAACATGAATTATAGAGCCTACAAAATATTTGCACGCTTTATAACCAGAAAGCTCTTTGAAGCACAAACTGAGAGAGACAAGCCCTGAGGTAAGGTTTCAAGCGCTGACTATAAAATCATGGATGACTAAACCAAGCATAAACACTAACTTCACTCCCACAGCCGAAACGACGTAAGCGCCATTTCATTTAGACGTACATACGCCATTCTGATATCTGACAGCTCAGCAGTCGGTCGACAAATCTACCGATGGATTCAGTTTTACAAAAGGAGGTGGATCATAGTGGATCCTTTGCAAAAGCGGAGTAACTGACTGGTCGGATAACGGATAGTTGGCAGTAGGCACGCACGAATTGTACGCAAATAAACGGTTGAATGGTAAAGCGAGTTATAGATTTGGTAGTTTTGAGAATATCCATGTTCTAGGGGATCTAAAATGACAGTTTCAGTGTACGAAACTCTATGACTTTACTGTTTGTACTATGGTAAACGCAAAAATAATCAAAAATCATCAGATACCAAAGTTTTACATAGCATAGTGTACGAAGGGGCTTAATATTCTTATGAGATGAAAAAATCATAAAAGAATGTTTAGATCTTCGTCATAAATCCCGGATTATACACAGCAGATATCTGATCTACCATCTACAAGAACCAAGAATTACACGCATGCAGATTTTAAGGGCTTGAGTGGACCAATATAACTTGACACTTTGACAGAAAAAAAAATACTATCAATGGTTGAGATCGTAAAGTACGTTCTTCATATCGTGGGAGACCAAAATATACTGGTTGTTCATAACGTCTAGATGAAGTAAAATTATGGTGTAAATGCGTACTGAGAAATAGTAATTAATTAAAAAGCTATTTTTAGTGTTCCTAGTAACCGTTTGCTAGAAGATAATATTTTTAATGTGTTGTTGCAATGCTGTCTACTTGTTTTAATTGCTGTAAAGGTTTCATATGAAAAGAAAAGGTATGTAAACTTATTATTAAGTCGCGATAATTAGTAGGTCAGTGAGTCATGGTGAAGGAACGTTTTGAAGTAAAACCCTTACATGTAATGGTAATATATGGAACCTTATAAAAGTAGGTATTGTTAAAGAAATATCAACCCTGAGAGGGTTGAAATAGAGTCGAAATAGAAGAAAACCAGAATATATTTCATATTGGTTATGATGTTGTTACCAAGCTGACCAGTTTTGATTGTCCTTTTCTTCTTCTTCCTCCTGCCCTGTTTCCTTTTACTGAGAAAATAATTTCCAATATCTGTAGATACCACTTGCTAATTAGCTAAGAATTTGAAATCAATTTTCTTAAAATTGAACATGATTGGAATGATATATGAGCTTAATAGAAATAGAATTTTGACTATCTCTAGATATCAAGCCATCTAAAGACAGTTCTAGAAAACCGCCGTAATTGAATAAAGACGTATCAACAAACAAACACGCTGCCACTATAAAGATATCGTCAATGACAAAAGCTCTCTCAGAAACAATAAGTTTTGTAGGTCAAAGCATACTGTGGGAACAGGTTACCATTTCATTCCTTTCAATGTTTATGTCAATTATAACGCCCTCCGACTAAAGACCTTCAATCCCTTATCATTATGTTCCATCAGCAGTATCCAGAAAAACAGATCGAAAACACCATTTACCAATGTGGATTGTTTTTTGCCACAGATGAGGTATAAATGGAGTGATATGTCGCGATTTTTTTTTGTAACTACACTCTGAGATTGATTCGGCAGTGTTTCCACAAGCATATTTATAGCCTTTGCACCAAAAGTCAATTAATTTTTCAGTAATAAAATCTTCATTATAGGAAATGAATCTTATACTATGTATAAAGCAAGCTCTCTTAAGTTCAGGAATGTTACAGACCATCATCTTCGACTTAGCCAATTACCAAATATGTTGGTGTCTGCTGCAGAATAATTGAATACACCTAGCAATACGGCATCCCTTAAAAAGTCTAGTTATAAGACTTTCTGAATAACAACTTTATAAGTAAAAAATTTCGAAATTATACTTAATCAAGTTTGATATTTCATTTCATCATTTAACCGGGCGTGGTTAACACTCCATTTACTACACAACCCTGCCCCCACAATTGCAGTGTTTCAAAAAGATTGAGCATCTTTATTTCCAGTTGTAATTGTGCACGATCCAATGTTTATATGAGAACTTGCTCTGTTCTCTTATTGTGAACAATTGCAACCTATGTTTAAAGCTACGTCTCAATATTGGCTATTTTTGTGGCTATAAGATCAGCGATTTTGAATTATTTTAAAAGCATAATTCTATGATTCTAACTTTCAAAATTAATATTAATTTATAGAATGCATGCGTGATTGAAAAATGTTATTAAGGTATGCTTTTGCACAGTGTACATCTGTGGACTTAACGTTGGCGTTCTACCATAGAGTCTACGTTTCGTCTATCAAAGGTCCGTAGTGAAGTAAAGGCGGTAGAAAGTTTTCAATAAACGCTCTAAGATGATTGGTCTGAAAGCTTAATTTTAGTTTCAGATTAGATTATAAGAGTTCATATAGGAGTAGTCTATTTATTATGACTGACGAACTCCAGATCAATGGCCCCAAAAAATAAGGTTCTGTTATTCCCTCTCCGCTGCTTACCGCTGACTTAGTGGCCACACAACACCCAACAATTTCCCCACAATTAATGCTCGTATGCAGTTATCCAATTATTTGTCATTGATCACGCGAAATATCTGTATTTTTCAGTTTTTAATAATTTCACTCAATTAATTTAAACTCGCCTTGGGGGTGTTAACAAACCATTTATTTAAAGAAATAATAAAACGAAACAGAAACGGTTTTTTTTATTAATTGGTTTATTAATCACTTGAAAATTGCTTTATTCCTTGACAATGTAACTTAATAAAGGTTATTTTTGAAGATTATCTTTTGACAATATAAAGCTCTTAATTTGATACAAGGTCAAATAAAGTTTTCTTACTATGAATGTCGTCATAATTGGTGAAACTTCTTCACTTCACTGTCTTGATTTTTGTGTAAAAACTACTGTCTAGTCATTTACTCTTCTACTGAATCCAGGTTTTTTTTGGAATGTTGACTCTGAAACAAAAAGAAGATTCAATTAAAACGGCGACAAAAATATATTTAAACAATTTCCTTTAGTGACCCGTGGTTATCAAAAATCACGTAAGTAAATGCTAATTATTTTATTTACTTTCACATTCCTATTTAAAGCCGCAATTTTATTACAATCTGATATTGAGCTGACCGATTTATGAAAAACAAAGAATGCTAATAAAACTATCAATGCATTTTATACAGGTATTCCAATCAAAAACACAGAATTCCAATATAGTTAGTTAAAAATTCAAAGCCTTTGTGCAAATTGAATGCGGCTTAAAAAACAATTTTGGGATCCAATTCAATAGCGGTATAATTAATTTATTTTGCGCTAACTATCGCGTTCACAAAAGCATATTTTATTACTAGTATTACAAAACGAAACACAATGAGAACCAGGAACATGTAAATTGCAGGAAGGGTCATGAACGAAGAGAGGTTGTCATTTCTGCGTTGCAAGGCATGTTAATTGCTTTCGTTTGACTCTTGTGCTTGTATTCTATAATAATTATACACCTTCGGCAGCAAATTTTTGTTGGGGGCTAGGTGCAGCATTTTCATACTATTTTCTGAGTGACATCGGTCCGTGCGTATGTGCAAACAATTGACAAACGCCGCCGGTGCTAAAGATGACGCTTAAAACCGCGCGACTGATTTTTTCCGTTCAGAATGTGTCTAAAAATCCACTAGCGTGAAAACATAGTTAGACATCGCTAAATGTAAGCCATAGGGACAAAATAATATGAAAGTTACGTATAAACACGCCTATACTGAAAATATATTCTTGCGATTCATATCCAGTGGTCAACAATTGTAGGACAAAACGAAAGTGGACAAATTAAATATTTCAATTAATACATTGGTTTTATTTAATTGGGTTTTATCGATTTTCAGTTAACGAGAGTTTCATGTAGGTTAAATATATTGACCAAAGTATGGCATACATACATACAGTTGCGTATACATATGTATGTATATAGGTACGGCTATTTGAATATAACCCTTATGATCCATCCTTGCCTCCCTAAAAGGGATGTGGATGAACTTCATTAGTGAAGTACAAACAAATCGATAGACCAGCTCTTCACAATAGCTCTCGAGGCACCCGCGGCGACATTGTACCGGGTTCGATACCCGGTTGGTGCTAATGATCTTCTTGAGAATTTAACATGTGTGATAAAGTGTTGAGGTAATTTTTTTGCTTATTTTAAAGTTATTGTAAAAGGTGAGGTGATGAATACTAACTAGTTGTTGCTCGCGGTTTCACCCGCGTTCCGAGGGTGAAACTTCTTAGAAGGTTCTTAAAAGTAGCCTATATAATGTTCTTTCTTAAGCACTAGACTCTAGTAGAAGACGCTGGATGCAGGTCGCCTCCAACAGGTATCTGTGGAGATCTAAGGGAGAGATAGGCCTCTCCCTAAGATCTTCAGCAGAGTTCAGCAGTGGACGTCCTATGGCTGAGATGATGATGATGATTAGACTCTAGTCTAGACTATCAATCCAGGTAGCAGTAATTTTCTTTCTCGGACAGACAAACAGATTTACTTTCGCATTTATTATAATACTAAGGATGTATACATAACTATACTTTAGGTTAAATGTGGGACCTATTAGCAGTAAAATGTCCAAAGTGACAATGTCCATTATTTCCGTCTCTAGTCAACAGTTTAACGGCGACAACGTATAGCTTTTACTACAGAATGTTGGACACACACGAATTGTTACGGTGTGTTTCCATTAAGCGATGTTGTTCTATGTTCGTTGTATGCTTCACAAATCTGAGAAGAAGTCTCATTTTAATCTTTGTATTATTTGTTGACCTATGTAATGTGGAGTATAAGTATGCATGTATGTTCTCATTCAGTCTCTGTCATATATTGGGTTAAAAAACTTACACAAAGCAACTCGAAAGTCAAATGTTTTTATTTTAAATAGGCCTTTGCAGGCTCTTATGAAACGTCACTCTAGTTGCATCTAGAAGATGGTAGTACTACACCCATAGGCTAGACCTATGTGCAGGTCAGTTATTGTTAGAATTCCACGTCAAAAGCTACTTTCATTAGGAAATTGTTATTTTATTATACTACTAGCTAATCCCGCAAATTCATATCGTTTAAACCTTCCCTGGACCAGCAGAACCATTTTAAAACCGAAATAATATAAATCGCTCAATCCACCCCCGTGTGAGAGGAGGCCTGTGCCCAGCAGTGGGACGATAAACAGGCTGTAACTAAGCTAAATCGGTCGAGCTACTCTCGAGTTTTAGCCAGACTAACGAATAGCAATTCATTTTTATATAGGTATAAGATTTAAATCTCGTCTATTGAATACACTCTCTTAACCACTATGTACGTTAGAAACAGTAGCTGTTTTCTACCACGTTGTAGAAGCATTATGTTTCCATTGTTCAAGCTTGATGCCTTTAAACAGATATTGTCCACTTAACTTTAGGTCTTGTTGACTTCTAGAAAATAACGTTACACAACTAATATGCTGGTCTTCGTTAACGAGAAATCCTGTTAAATAAACATCGTATACTTTTGTATATTTTTATGAAAAACTAGCTTTTCTAATGGTTTTACCTTTTTTAAATAATCATGAAATGACCCCTCCCGCTGTGGGTTAGTAGCATTGAGGGAATGTCAGACTTTTACTGAAACTAACTAAAAATCCATCGTATTCCTTCGTAGGTCTTTTATGTTGTACCATGGCCATGGTAGCTCTTTCTCGCAGCCCCGGCGGGCTTTGGCCCTACTGGGAACCGCTAGGGACTTTTTTTTAACCTAACTTCAATAGGACTATAGGAACCACACATACAGTTAATCCTTTACCACGTACTTACTATAGCTTAATAACCTTTAATTCTAACTCGAAAAACAAGACCCGAAAACCCTTTCATTTTCCACATCAAGGCAAAGAACGACCCTTAGACTCAGACTTTCAAAAAAGGTGGCGTCACTCAAAAATTTTCAGCAAGGTTCCATTTCATCTAAAGGGGTAGAATAAGAAAATAAGTGTTAACCCTCAAGACACGCTATCCGTATAACATGAGTGGTGCATGCTCAGACAACGGGCTTCAGCCAAAAAGCTGAGTAAGCACGAAAACTTTGGAGACAAACAAAATTTTGGGCTTTAATTTGGTAGGTTCTGTAGATCATCATCATCCTCCGAGCCTTTTCCCAATCATGTTGGGGTCGGCTTCCAGTCTAACCGGATTCAGCTGAGTACCAGTGCTTTACAAGAAGCGACTGCCTATCTGACCTCCACAACCCAGTTACCCGGGCAACCCGATACCCCTTGGTTAGACTGGTGTCAGACTTACTGGCTTCTGACTACCCGTAACGACTGCCAAGGATGTTCAATGACAGCCAATGGTAGGTTCTGTAGATATTGGACAGTAAAAACTTTAATAAATAAACGACTTCAATAATAATATACGTGAAACGTTCTCTTTCTCCTAATTCTAAAATATACTAACTATGCTGAAAACCGTATCAGAATCTATTTAGCCGGACGTGAGATAATCGCGCACAAACATACATTCATACAAACTGAGAACCTCATTTAATGAAGTCGGTTAAAAATGTGATCTATTTTTCTACCCGTGAATGGACTAGAATTTTCGTTAAATAACTTTGCTACTTCAAATTGACTGTTAGTGACTTTACGGTAGTCAAAATCTATACTAATATTATAAAGCTGAAGAGTTTGTTTGTTTGTTTGAACGCGCTAATCTCAGGAACTACTGGTCCAATTTGAACATTTCTTTCAGTGGTAGATAGCCCATTTATCGAGGAAGGCTATAGGCTACTTTTTATCCCGGGAAGTAGTTCCCACGGGATGAGGGTGAAACCGCTGGCAGAAGCTAGTGTACGAATAAAACTATACCGTTCTCGTCTGTACTATCTTCAGTACAGAGTAAATTACGACAATGCAAGAACTTTTGCCCAGAAGTTTTCTTACCACAAACTTTAATAATATTGCCGCTAGCTCAAAGAAAGCTTTAACTTGTTCAAAACACAATGAGCAAGCCTATCTCTATTCTTTATAACAAAATGACAGTACAACATGTAGCTCCTACCATTCAATCCAAAAAAAAGTGTAACAATACAAAAATACGGCCTTACCAAGTGCTATTTCTATTCTATTGTCATATCTCGATACTTATCATTACAATTATATCTCGGAATCGGCCAGAACTAAACAATGGGCGATCACGAACATACCTTATCCGATATAATCGATAACGATCTATATCGAGCGATTATATCGATTCCATTGTTGTTAAATCGATAATTGGATAAACATTCGATTCAATAAATTAGATGGCTTAGCACGGTTACATTTTAGAGTCGTGATCTATTGGTAATAAAATATGTTCTGTAGCTGTCTTCTGTAAGTTTGTATTAAATACTAATTGTGTCTCACGACTTCGGTTGCTTAATTGTTATAAATAAAAGCACGATTGTTTGATACAGTGTTGGTTGAAAGTAAAAGTGGTTTCTAATTGATTTTCATGAGTTATTGTTCTTTGCTGTCGGCCGTGATTCGTTACAGCCTAGTCCGATACTTGACTCATATTTTTGTTATAATGTTTGTAGATTGAAAAGGGCTTTTTGAAAGGATTTGTAATAACTATAAAAGAGCAGTTAAATGGTGTTCATTTGATTGAACCGTCCGTTTAATATTCTCAATTATTCGTTTTCCGTATACCTAGTATCGTTCATAGTTAATTTCCCAGATTTGTCTCAAGTCCAGACACTATGTGGTCACCTATGCACCAACATCACAGCTCCCAACATTTTCTCATTCAACATTCCCATTTTCTTTTTCGCAGCATTAATTTTTCTTTTTAAGTTATTTCTATACCACTCCCTGCGCATCCAATTTTACTTGACCTCCCAGACGTAGAGGATTTGGAAAATTTTGCAAGCATTCTTAAAACCAGAGGGGTCTTGTTAAAGTGGTTATTTTGCAGGGTAGTCAAAAACAAAAGGTTGGATGTATTGCTTGCTTTCTCGTCCGGCCGGTAACCGAACCGTCTCATTTGCTCCTCTTTAAAAATTCACAACACCCTAAACAGTTAGCTAGTGATTTTTATGTTGGTTCGCTTGCATTTACCATCAAGCTTTTGGTGAGTTTTTCAAGTAATGTACGAGTATGATTAAAAATAATGCGATCCTAATCTATGCAAATAGAAATATGGTATATCTGCTATCGATAAATTTAAATGCATTTGCTAAAAAATTAACCAAGTATCGTCATGGCATGGTCGTTGCTATGGTTAGTTGTACAGTACCTATGGGTGATTTTAAGGAAACACGTTATTTACCGCCTCAAAAACACGACCCAAACAAAGAAAAATTCAGAGGCTTCAAAAACTAATTTCACAATCACAAGGAAAACCTTTATTCTCCCTAACACCATCAAAAATCACCATTAAAAGTAATTCCGTAGCAAATCCCAGAATCCGGCCGTAACAGACGGATTATGTGAGATTCTTCTAAAATACACTGGATGAACAGAAAAATCGTCAAGTATTCGCGTGTATCACAAAAGGGGGTGAAATGGAAAGGGGTGCCCCCCCGGCAGGTGGGGTGTTCCGGAATCTGCGGGAACAACGAACGAATTGGAGGTGATTTCTGTATTGTATTTTTTTATGATTGATGTTGTTTGTTGCTAGAAAATAGGGACGTCTTTTAATGTTGAAATGTTTTTTTTTTATGTCGTTTTTGAAATTATGTTCATATTCCTGTAACCCCTTGTTATTTTTTATTTGACGCTATAAGTGCTACTTATTACATACCAAGCTAATAATTATTATAACTGTGAAACTAACTCAATATCTGTTTATCACGCCTTTCTCGCCGAAACAACAGAACATATTTATATGTAATTTGGCACACAGATAATCTAGAGCCTGAGAAAATACATACTACCTACTACTTTTTATCCGAGTGTAGGAAATAGTCGACACATGGGTAAAACCGCGGGCAATAGGAAAAGAGAGTTTTAGTTACTACTCCGGAAACCAAATCCAATTTTTTGAGTAGGTACCTACAACACAATTTGAACACCTGCAATTACTCGCTAAAGTACTATCAAAAACTATAATTGCCGCATTATATTCTTCGTCCCTCAGCTCAGGGGTGGCTAGGGTAAGGGGTGGTTCACGATGAGTGCGGAGTCAGGCACGATCGTGACCTCGCATCGAGGAATGACCAATCTCGGCTCCAGCCTACTTGTTTGCTAAACCAAGTGATTTTAATATACAACATGCTTTCGTCAAGATTTTTTGTGTGTTATGAGAGAATTTTTTTGAAGTGGTTTTAGTTTTAAATTAGTTTTTGTATTTTATTTTTCGTCTTTTCTGCAAATTGTGTGTTTAATTCAAACTTTATTATTGTTTTCACCACCCACTGCAAAAACTAGAGAGCAGTGACAGTTTCTTCGCGTGAAAATTTTGCTTTTTATGCAATCTTGCATGCATAATTTCCCCATCAACTTTTCCCCAACACATCAAAATTTCGAAAAATTACCAAAACGCCCATAAAATTTCACGTCTACAAAACTGAAGGGCTCACAAAATTGGGAGCATGCACTATCTACGGATCTCTTGAAGAGCCGGATCCAACACCTGAAGGGGCTCCTACCATGAGGACCTTTGAGGGTACTGGAGTAGACCTGAGCACTCTTAGAGGTAGACGCTGATAGACTCGTGAGAGACTTTTAAGGTTCAAGGCTCGAAAATAGACAGGCTTTGATCTGGTATTAGGTAATTATTGGAGACTAATGCGAACTTCAATGTTTATCTATCCATTCTTTTTTGTTATGTTTTGAGATTGGATAGCTTATGAATTCTGCATTAAGCTTTAACTTTTTGATGTAATCAGCATAACTCTTATTTAGGCTAGGAAACCTAAAATTAGTTGATTTAGTTAGTGATATTATAACACTGTAACTATCAGGAAAATTATGATAACTCAAAAGAACCTGTACTAATAATAAAAACTACATTTTCCATCAAAACTGACAACACAGGTGCAATATTATAATAAACATTAGAAAACAGTTATGTAGTGGGTATCTGACGAAATCAATTTACCAAATAAATGTTTGCATCTGCTTAAAACCCCACAGACGATATCCTGCTCTATTCTCTAACCAATAAGGTTGTATTTCGTGGAACAAAATGTAGTTTTCTTAGATAGGTACTAAGATTTCTCACGTAGTATTCACGGCTATGTGATTTATAGTGAGTGGTCAAGCGTGGGTGCTGAACAACTCGTTACCGTATCCCCAATACGTTAGTGCTTCGACGCCATTAAAATATTATGTTTTGTGTCAGATTTGTGCTTGAAAGATGAATTATTGTGAAGTAAATCTTGAATCTTGAAACCATTTTTGGTAGTGATTAATGTAAGTGTGTTAAGCATTTGTTTTGTTGTGTTTATGAAAGTTCTGTAAGGAAAGCTTAGATGGGTAATATAATTATTAATTTAGATAAGTTATCACTAAAATAAACATGAATTATATATCTAAATAAGCTTTATTTATCACCCATGTATTAAAAACCCACCCATATCACCCATATCCCGTGGGAACTACTTCGCACACCCGGATAAAAATAGTCTATAGTTGTTCGCGACAAATGGGCTATCCAAGGCTGGAAGAATTTTTCAATTCGGTCCTAAGATTAGCACATTCAAATAAACTCCTTACCTATTAAGTCAATGATTTCCTTATCCACACTTTTTCACAATATTCCACTTAGGTAAGTGTTATTTACAAATTATACAAGCATATAAAAGCCTATTTCACACACAAAGCGACTTCAAGTGAGCTTTTAGTACGGTTGAAAGGATTACACCTACGCTTTTCTAAAACATCATTTATCCACATCTAATATTTAACTTATATCTTCATAGTCGGTCAATATGGAAATGTTTGATTTATTAAACAGTGGAATATTTGCTAAATTCAGTACTTTTAGAGTAGTAGCACACTGCAAACTTTTAGTCGGCCGATAGTTTGTTTGGGCTCGTAAATCAGTATGAAGATGAATGGTAGTACGCACATTACAAAGATCAGGTATTTAGACGGTGTCAGACCGACTGAAAATGATGACAGGAACAAAGATTTTCTTAAAAAAAATACCTGCTATCTGGTCATCTATCGGCCTACTAAAAATTTGCAGTGTGAGGGTATTCCTAAGTTTATTAAACATAGAATTTCCCACAGCTCTCGTATTGAGCCATATATCATAGAATACAAGAAATAATATTTGCTTATCTCGACAGGTACATACTAAGTTGTTTGTAGTTCATCTTTGTAAATGATATTAGCTGCTGTTGTCAGCTCTCAGCCATCTTTTAAGTCCGAACTTATCATCATCATGGTTAAGGGTAGTATACATTGACTACAGAAAACGCGCGAGTGGTTTAACCTTTTGGCATTAGCGGATTTGTAAGGGCGGTGTTGCGCGAAACACCCAAGAAGAAAATCCATCAATCTGAAAACGCTTTTACTTTTAAAATCAAACTGTTAACGCTTTTGTTTATTTTCCAAATATTACTATTGACTTTTATCCTTATTTCAAATATTCATGTCAATGTAAAGTTGATGAAGTAATATACTGCCAGCCTCTTGGGCACGCTTCGAGTCGACAGCGATGGGGACGAAATTTTTTGATTTTCAGTTTTAGTTTTTTCTAAAGTTTAATTAGGTACATGTAATTAATAAGTTAAGTTGAGAATTGGAGTGCGCTTTTTTGTGCGTATTGACAAAACCGCGCGCATTTCTTCTCGTGAGTGCGCACCTTTACATTAAAGTTTTGGTACCAAAAGTACCAAACGCCTTCTTACTCATAGTGTAAATATAAAGTCAATGATGAATATTAAGTGTTGACGTATGTTTTTTCATTGTGCACGCTTGAAAGGTTTTAAATCACAATTCTATTTGACAGGTTTAAAAAGCCTTCAATTCAAGAGCCCATGTATGGTCATGATAGGCATACGTCAATGGTTGTTATTCTAAGCATTTTACGTGAGACAGCATGTCAATCCAAATTCACATAGGTATAGCTGTCAGTTTTGCGCCTGATCTCTCTCCGGTCGTCGGATTGCTGTCCCTTAAGACTTTAAATGAAAATCATATCGACTCTGGAACCGTTTATGAGAGTGAGAAAAGAGTATCCACCTGCGTCTGAACCACCAAATAAAATTTGTGTCACCTCTTTTGAGCTGTCCTATAACTCTAATGCTCTTATCCTACCTGCTGCATTAATGCTATGTGGAATTTTGACCCGAAATTAGACTGTCAATTTCTTTAAGTAGGTAGTAAGGTATAATATACCATCAAATCTATCTAAACTACGATCAAATAAATACCTACATAAATGCTGAAAGATCTCGTAGAAATGCGGTCCACTTAACGATTTTGTAGAAAAGCGGGAACCAAAAACCAAAGACTACAAAAACAATGACTAACATAATACAAAACATAAAGAACAGTAAGTATCCCAGTTGTTAGATAAGTTCTGTGTTAACACCGTACTCGAGATAAGTGCGGCTCACCCACCTACATAAACGACAATAGTTGGTACATTATAGAAACTGTAGTCGCGGGCGCAGCTTTCTGTTAGAAAATATTTTAAGTCAAGTTTTTGACCGTAGTATAGTAAGTTTTTGAGTAACGGTTAACCTACATAAAGGTTTGGGGATTACTTTAATATTAGGAACTAGCTAAGAAACTACCTCCTGTATCTGGATAAAATATAGCCTATATTATCTGGGGATAGTGTACCTTCTCAAAAGCAGAATAGAGAAGTACTTTCAAACCCTTCGGATTAAGAAATCAGTTGCTGACTTGAGGACTCTTTCTTTTAACTCATAACTTTACCTAAATCTCTGTGTTGTGTGATTTCAAGTGTTGGGAACTTCTTCCCGTACCTGGATAAAATATGTCATATGTCTCCCGAGGATACTGTAACTCCATAACAGAGAGGAAAAATATCATATCGGTTCTGCACTTTCAGAGCCTTGAATTCAAGAACTGAGAAATATTTTTAAGTTTAACTCATCAACACCCAAATCCGTGAAGCGATATTTATGTCTTTACCGACAGGAGATTTATTAAGTATTGTGCAAGTAACAGTGAGAACCTTAGTGTGGATGGCACAATAGTCAAGATATGTCATGTTTATGACCATTTTTGAGCCTATCTAAGTTTTAATGACTAACTAGCATAAAGCTATAGTAATTTCTCTGATGCTAAAGACTAACAATTTATAGAGATATCACCCGTTTCCCGAAGGTAATTCTTCCTGTACCTGGATAAAATATAGCATACGTCACTTGAGGATAGTGTAGCTTCCGAAAAGCGATAGAATTTTTGAAATCGGTGTAGTAGTTTCTGATCCAGAATTAAAATGCTGAAGTGAGAAATCTTTAAGTTTAACTAATCATTAAACTTACCCAAATCCATGACGCCATATTTATGACCATACCGACAGCAGATTTATGAAGTATTGTGCAAGTAACAGTGAGAACATTAGTGTGGATGTCACAACAGTCGAGATAAGGCTGGATGCAGCCGCGTCGCACCCACATTGTAAGTGATAATCGCTACGAAATACTCCAGCTTTGGGAGGAGCGTTTGAACTGGAGTTTTGGATGGAAACTTGTACAGTGCTTTTTAAATAAAGTGAAGTCTACCTAAAGTAGTGGATGATTTTACTTGCAACTAGCCTAGAAACTCAACCACGTACCTAATACTATTAATTTAAGGAGTTATTAGATACTCTTTTTATTTTACTTATACCTACTAGTACTTTAGTAGGAAATTTAAAAAAAATATATAAAACATAGGAAGTGGTAAAGGGTGGTTGTTATGGGGACTCTCGTGCAAAATTTTGAGTTTCAAAAAGCTGTTTTGCAGACAAGTTTGAATAAATAACTTTAAGTTTGAAATGAACAAGGTTATTTTTTGTACGTTCTAAGATCTTAATAATTAGGTAAGCATCATAATACTCCTGACGTTATCCCAATTTATTATTTGCAAAAGTGGTGTGGAATTTAAGGTGCGGTTGATCCAAACTCTATCAAGTGAAATCTCAACAACAGTACTATACTCTATCCACGGAAGCAAGAGCTAAAAGGTAAACAAAAAATGACACTTTTTCAAGATGGCGGTATAACCCGACCGATGACAAAACGTCACATTTTTGTGTAAAATGTTCGCAGTATTTGTGATTTTGTCATCGGTCGGGTTATACCGCCATCTTGAAAAAGTGTCATTCTTTGTTTACCTTTTAGCTCTTGTTTCCGTGGATAGAGTATAGAAGTATTTTACCAACTAATAGATCAAAAAATACAATCTATCATCATGTACTAGTCTTAATGTTGTTACAGACATCCGTTTACATACAAGAAGAAATTTTAACGACCCTGGTGACATCCTAATAGCTTTGTTAAATATTTTCCTGAACCCAAAGATTTATGAGCACGGAAATATATTCTTATTTATGTTGGTCACAAACTATGCTTGTTCAGTACTAGATGTAAATTGATTTAAAAGTTTATTAGCATGGTTACTTACTAGATGGTGAAATTACACTTACACTATCCATAAGGCACAACCAATTACTTTGTGGGGTGTCCAAAGGCAAGTAGTAAAAACGATCCGTTTAGTTTACGAATGGTAGTTTTTTGGCGTTCAGGTACCTATTCTATGACGCAAATGTCAAAAACATTCCTATACAACTAGTATGAATTATTTCTTGGACGACACATATGTAGGTACTTTAATTCCGAGCCTTAGTTATGATATTACAGACTTGATGATCGTAAATGGTGTTATTTATTTAATTTTTTCCTCAATCTTAACATAGGTAATCAAATAAGGAAAATCTTAATATTACCTACGTGTTTTCACCAAAATAGCACCCATTGACTTTTGTAAACATGATTTTGGATAACAACACATATTCAAAGGTAACGAATAAAACCGAGGCCCACAGATAGTACCTAACAAACAAACTTGAAAATTCGAATGTTGGTACTCATTATCAAGTGAGCTTCGTTTTGAGGTTAGAAATAAATTATTTTTAGAGATTTTGGATAACAAAATATGTTTAAAAGTAACGATTAAAACCGTTGGCAACAGCCAGCAACAAACTTGAAAATCCCAACTTTCGTACTCAATATGAAGTGAGCCTCACTTTTGAGGTTAGAATAACATTATTTTTAGAGAGTTGCTACGCCAGTCGTTTGAATGGGGCACGACAGTACATTTGTTGCGTGGGCCGGAATAGTGTCAAGCGGTGCGCAAGCGCAAGCATTAGGAAACACGATGTTACTGGTGTAAAACAGACTTTATTTGAAGCTTAGTTTAAGTGTTGATTTCTGTCGGAAATAGCAGGTTAAATTATATTGAAATAAGACTTCAATGAAGGATTGGGAATCAAACACTACTTGTAATCCTAGTATACTATCAAATGACTTAAAATGTATGCTGCAGAATAGGTTTAACTATAGTTATATTTACATATACATATACCAAGAATGTGAACTACCCAATTCCCAATATCCAAATATCTCCCACACGACAAAGTGTCCATAGCTTGAAAGACTCAAATATAATTGAGTTTTAGATATAAACTAGACAGTGTTAGTGAGGTGCTTCAAGTTAAAAATAAGTAGTCTTAATTTTGTTTTCCTGTCACTTCAAATTAAAGCCAATTTCTAAAAATGAGATGTCCATTTATATAACCCTCTAACACGCTCCCAGTTAAATAACACATTCAATTCAATAATTGGACACCAAATTGACATCTACAACTTTGTCCTCAAAATAGAAATCACGGGAAACACGTAGAAAGTCAGTGTTGCCAGCGCAACGAAAATAAACATTTTACTGAACATTTTGTCATAAAATAAGGTTTACGTAATTTCCGGTATGGCGTGGTTGGCCGTCGATTTAAATCTGAATCTATTGGAAAATAGTCGAAGTGTTTATTGAATGAATGCAGCCTTTGATTTGTGTTTACTATGTTTAAAATGCGTATTGGATTATTTAAATTATTTTAGTAGTAAACTTGTCATATTTTATTTAAGAGAAAATATATATTCTGTGTGACACTTAAGCTTTTTTGCCTTAAGTCAAGAAAAAAACAAGCTTCGGTAAACCACAACCATATAATAAGTCACCGATACCATAGATGACTAAATAGCTACTAGGCAATTACACACTTCCTCGACACGTGGATCCTTTTAGTGGATATTTTTGGGGGGAAAAATTGAGCTAACTTAAAGTTCCTGTAACTAGTGATTGCAAGCAAACAATCAAAGTCTTCAGCTAAAAATCCTACAATTTTTCTTTTCACTATTTGAAAGATCAAACCTACAACTGAAAGAAAAGCCTATCATTCCTGAACTTAACACATAAAAAAAACCTCACAAAATAGATTCACTACATCTATATTATTCTTACAACCACACAATACCCGAACCTCCTTTTCTCCACATACAGATAACTAAGTAGGTACAATGTCTTCCACGCCCTTACGTCAGTATTCTCTAAGGAAAATCGGTAAAAATCCACGAATGAAAGGGTGGATAAACGTCAAACTCACATGTGGGCGTGGCTTGTCACCCTACACGATATTTTTCTTACGTCATGTCTTGGGAGGAAATGACATGTATTTGATTTGGTAATTTTATGTGATACTAGTACCTTCTTCGTTATATAAAGTATGTGTATGGAATAAAGATGTGTAAGCCAAAGTTCACCGATAACATAAATTCACTTTGAAAATTAAACGTGAAAATTCAAAGCAAACAGTTGATTTAAGAAAACTGATGTTTATTTCGTCGATGAACTTGGGCCTAAGTCAGTACCTAAGTTTCAAATCTGGTGTCATATGCAACTTTAGCACTTAGGACTGATTGATATCAATATTTATATTTACGTTTTAAGTTGTATTATGCATTAAAAACTTGCAAAAAAATCACTATCACAATGCTAAGAATATACAAAATTATGTCATGAGAGAAAAGTACAATAATTCATAAGTAACTAACCAACTTCGATGGAAACTCAGAAATAAAACTGATTTCTTATATGAACTGCTATTAAGAACATAATATATGTAAACCAACTGTGTAATTAGCTTTAAATATGCGGAATAAAAATATCCACTCGACTTTTACCCTTAACGGGCCCTTTAGTACCAAATCGTAGTACTAAAGGACCAGTTAATTTGCAAAAAACAACACTCGTTTACAATGTTGTAAACAATCAATTACAATTTAAAAAATATAATGACCGTCGCAAATGTGTAGTCGACATCTTAGTAAAAGAAGCGAGCGACACCGCAGGGCACGTCTGTGTATACCTTTAGAGTTACCACACACTGAAGACTGAACAGTCGGCCGACAGTTAACCCGACTGTTGTAAAATTTTTCTTAAGAAAATCCTGATTCCAATCACAGTTTTTTTCACGGACGAGCAAGCGCAGCGTAGGACGTCCACCAATGAGGTGGTCAGACGACCTTATAAAGGTCGCCGGAAGACGCTGGATGCAGCGCGCCTCCAACAGGTATCTGTGGAGATCAAATGGGGAGGCCTATGTTCAGCAGTGGACGTCCTATGGCTGAGATGATGATGATGATGAATCACAGATTTTAGGCGGTCTGATAACGGCTAAATACTTAATCTTTGTAAAGTGCGTACTACCATTCACCTTCATACTGATTTATGAGCACAAACAAACTATCGGCCGACTAAAAGTTACCAGTGTACTCGTCCTCTTAAATAACACACATTTATTACAGCAGCTACAAACTTTTTACGGACTTAAATACCAATTTATTATGCGTACATATATTTAGTTGCGATCATTCTTTGTCCTTATTAAGTGGACGCAAAAAACCGTAATGGCGGGCTCATGTAAAAATATTGTTAATACTTGAAAGTTACTGAACTCGGACATAACAAGCTGTCTAATTGACAGCATGTAACAAGCGCAATTTTTATACTTTTAACGGTAACTGACGTAATGTAATTGTCGTATTAATGAGCATCATTAGTACAGATATTGAGGGAATATGTTGATTAATATTGGTTAATTAGTTTTGGCGTTCAACTGTGTGAGCATGAGTATGGTTTTCGAAATTGGGTCTAGGTACGAAGAAGAGGATCCTTCATAATTCATGTTACCCTCTAAATAGCGTTCAACCATCTGCATTCTATGATGATGAATGATGACTGCTAGATTCAGTGTTTAGCAACAAAGATTCAAGAAAAGCATTTTCTATACAAAACAGAAACAAAATCGGTTCATCCATTCGTGATGAAAATTAACACAGTCGTATCAATCAATTCCTCGTTTTTGTATCGGGGGTTAAAAATGCACCGCCTAAATACTTTCAAATAGGCAAGTGAAACCCGTTTAATAAACATTAGTATGTTATGAAAATGCGGGTAAAGAGACTTGGCCTGACTAGAGATAGCACTTTGAAATAACTTTTATGAGGCCAGTGTCAAAATCTCTAGTATTAAAATCAGCATACAGATATAATATAGGGAATGGCCATTAGTTACTAAGGTTATGGTACATAGCATAATCTTCTCCACAATCTAACCCATACTATGACCTGAGTATTAAAATTATCATAAAGCCGATATAATGCAAATTGTAAAACTAAAGTTTCTCTTTTATAATCGTGGGTGCAACTTAGGTGCTAATGCAATGGGATTTGCTACACTAAAAGCTAGACTATTGAATTAATTGAAAGTTATATTATTATCATATCTAGTAAAATAAAATAAACTTGATGTTCAATTGTGTTTTTAACTTTAATTACTTAAATGAATAACTATGGATCTCAAATCTCAGAGCTTCGAAAACATTTTTAACTGACTTCCCAAAAAGGTTGAAGTTCCTAGTCCATAATATTTATAGTTTTATTTTGGAAAATTATGTATCGTTCCTTCCGCGAGACAATATTTTCCTAAAATATTACATCATGAATTTCCGAAAGGCGTTTCCATAATCCATTTACCTATAGTTTTTTTTGTCGGTGTTCTTTCATGAGCCAAAATCATATCATCGCTTAGCACATGTAGTATACAAAAACTTTACTCCCTAACTAATTAAACAAGCTAACAATTTATTGAACTGACGGTTCATATTTAACTGAATAATAAGCTGTTGTGTTAGCTATAAAGTTGACGGGGTCGCGCCATTCAAACTTAAAGTTTATCGACACGACAACACTACGTTAGAGAATATAAGAATCGACTGTTTATACGTTTTGTTTCTAGTGTTTATTCATATTTTTTTTCATGTTAGGTAAAAACGTTAGTAGAGTATTTTTAGTGTATTCGAATCTAAGAATAGTTCTTGTCGTTTACTTTCTTCTTCTTATCGAATGAGCTGCAGGTTTAATCACCTAGCAAGCCCTCAGAGTCCGAGTTTTCTCAAATCAGGGACAGTGAGCATTTACCTAGCTAGAGCCTCATGAATAAAAAATTTCTTAACATAATAAGACCTTCCTGAACGAGAACGTAATCTGATATGGGACTATGATAATGCACCTGTGTCTGTCCATAAGCTTGTTCATTATATCTAATAATAAATCTTATGCATCTGGTGGAAATTATCAATCATAATTCTTATAGAAAAAAAATCAAATGTAAGCATTTTCATAACTCACAAACGTAACTGCCAAGCCCATTCTTAATAAAGAGTAACTCAGACCTCGTTAACTCTCTCATGAAATATTTTTATAGCCCTCTAATTGAGTCATCAACCATTTGTCTATATGTTCGTTAAGAAAAATTCTGAACATTTCTGTGATCTATAACTTCCTTGCCATCGACTCACGCGCACCGCGAGTTATGATCGATAAATATCATCTTTAGTGAAATATTGAGTCCTTGACTCCCTGTAAGGAATTATGTTTTGCGTGATAGTGCATATAAATTGCAATAGATTCTTGATAAACTTACAAAGTAACTGGGTAAATAACTTTTCTGCGAAATGGATGAAGTATCAAGATCGTTTATTGCAATATCTGAAACTGTTAAGTAAGTCTTTTTCAATCCCTATTAATACTAGTTTGTTTGTTTGTACGTTTTCCCGGACAGACTCTAGCTAAACAATCGGGGTAGGCTAACACATTTATAATATTTATTAGTAAGTATTTATCATCAACGTCATTTTTCTAGCCTTTTTGCAACTATGTCGGGGTCGGCTTCCAAAATAGACATATTATTAACAAAGCTCTAAAACGCGTGAATCCGGAGAAGCGAAGTTCCTTTAGATACTCTCCAAGACCAGTGGGTCATAATTTCTCCAAAGCATAAAACGCTATAACACATCAGCGATAATAATGCAATAAAGGTGAAATTCCACCAAGTACCCGGTAATTTAGTCAGCCATACATATTAAGCTCGCTAAATACCAATTAGAGACTTAATGATCATAAATAATGATGAAAACACGGAATTTTATCGTCAGTACATCAATTATACGTTATAAATAAAGTTTTTTGGACGCCATCTTTTGAAGTTTTTGAGTTGTGATCTGAGATATGGTTCGCCAAAAAGTATTTTTATGGTTAATTTTATCGGAATATCGAAGATTTAAGTTTTGGGGTTACTTTAAAATGGGACAGAGGTGCTTTTGCAATACAGAGAAAAATAAAATAGCACTGCGAATAAAATGTGGTCTATAGACGAATTCAATATTTACATGTCTCTAATCAGTCTAAAAATGCGTAGCTAGGAAATTAGACCATATTCAAATAGAAACAAACAAAATATTTGTGTATCACCCCGAATACTTTTAGGGTCCAATTTGTCGCTTCTCACACTATTTTGGATAAAGCTACAAACCCGTTACTATCCATTAACCGATATATGGCCCTGGGCCCAGGCCTTATAGCCAACCATCAACAATCACAACAACTTAAGCCATTATCTAAAACCATCAGGGGTCAATTTTCTCCGCTCGAAAAACAACAATGGCCCTTCTATCTTACAGTCACCATTCCTACATATCTTACGTAACTGGTAAACAAACGTGACGTTAGAAATACGATACTAACAAGAATTTACGACGAATCGTAAAAATCTTTGGCCGTATCGACAGCCAATCTCACGAAATTGTCTAACTTATAAACCCACTTACGTACCAACCCTCCGACAAACAAATTTCAACCTTATTCTTAAAGCTGCAAGTCACAATTTTCTGTGGCAGGTAGTGGTGGTTATAGTCTTTTGTTTATAGGTGAATATTAACAAGAATGTGTGAAAGGGGGCAGGGAAGAGGGGGTAACGTATGTAGGCGGGTTACGTTAAGAAAAATCGTGATATACGCATCTTTGCTACTATTGGTGTAGGGGTCACATGCTTACCTATAAGTAAGGAGGTGGGTGCTATAAAAGTCAATGTTATGAGTATAGGGAAAACACCTACGAAAAGTAGGTAGATATATGATTTCGGGATAGTTTCCAAAGAAATAGATAGGCTTAATTTTCACATTATCAATTAAAGAGAAGGTGAACTTTATGACTATAGAAAGAGCTGCCCCGACAAGAGCTACTACCCTACCTACTTACCTACTTCTTTAACCTGTTATAACATATGGAATGCTAATAAAGAATTGAGTATTGAGCTAGGCTCTAAAATTAAAGAAGAATAATTCTCAAATACAAATTATAATGTCTTATTAAGTAACATGACGTATCCCCGCTTTTATGTCCCATCCATTAGCGACAGAAATACTTGACAAGATTTTAAGAGCATCTAAGTGTCTGTGGGAATAGACCCTTCATAATATTTGAGTATGTATGCATGTTTGTAAACGCTACCCACGCGAAATTTCAAGGGTCAGCGTTAGACTTGTGTTTGCTTGCTACTAAATTGTTTTTACATGAACATTGTTTAAATGATTTAAGTTTTTGCTTTCTACAGGACAAAGTTCATTGACTTTTCGACCTAAATTGAGTTATTTCACTGTAACCGTAAAGTCAAAACCCCTTGAATCCGCAATACCAGCGTACCCATAATGACCCATTTTTCCAATCCCATTTAACTTCAAGCCTAACAATGGGCCCTCAATCAAGAAAATTCAAATAAAAATAAATAACAAACCAAACTTTTTATCTTTCCGAGTGATTTTAAAAACCTCTTAGCGAATATCGAAGAGATTTCATTTTCAATACATCTCATATTTTTCATACTGCCAGGATGACATATCAACGGATCATAATTTAGTATATCGGACATAGAAAATTGGACCTTATTGCGTTGTGTTAGGGTGGTTTTTCGAATGGGGGATGGAACAATCCTCCTGATTCCATACGATTTCACCCAGTAATGATTTGGCTCGTAATGAGGGAGAGGCGCGTAATATTCTGAGAGTAACGTCTTGGAGTATAGTGAGGCTGGATAAGAATATTTGTTTACTTTAGGAGTATTTAATGGGCATTGGGAATATGGTTTATTTTAGACCCTTTTTAGATCAAAATAGAGCCTTAAATTACAACTAGAGTAGGCAGGCACTGAAAATATCATTAAATATATTACTAACGTAATTCATTGAAGTAGCAATGGGGATTTTTGTCTTTCCACTAGATCAGCATAAAATATTTCTTGGTTTAAGATGGACTTTCAAAATACTACTTTTCATTTGTTTTTATTATAATTGTACACAATGAATAAGTACCCTCTACTGTCAAAAAAAAATTGTTACCCCAACCCATTTATTAATTAAATTCTTATCCAACTTTTAATAATCCAGGGAGGAAAACATTCGTCCTTCCGGAGTTTATTATTGCTGTTATTGCTTCCATACGTCAACAGAGTTCTTTACTCTATATTATATACTTGTAAGTATAATAATTTATTATTATTGGATTAACGGAATTAATGGCCAGAGTGTTTACAACATTTATATTGGGCTAAGTATTAGGTCAGCCTTTTGAAAGATCTAAGAATAAAAGAAGATGGTAAATAGTATATATTTACAATTTTAATACTTCAGAAAATATTTCATTGAGGAATAAATTGTTTGTTTTGGGAATCGAACCCATACTTAAAACAGCGGTCAATAGCTCCGTCCTTTCACAGATGGGATATTAACTTAAGTAATTTCAATTCAAAATTAATATTGGGTAACATACTCAAATAAAATTGAACGGTTCCACCGATATCGGAACAGGTTTCAATAATATCTATAAGGAAATAATTAAACGTCATTTATTTTATAATTACAGTATAATATCGTAAATATTAGCTATACCATGTAGTACACGGATGTTTAGGCTTGCAACATTGTTACTTTATGACCCACAGATACTTCTAATGGGTTGTAAATTGACCCATAATCGTACTTAATGTAAGTATTCATAAATAGTGGTATATGCTTAATTATACCTCTTTAAACCGTATAATAAATACTGGATTAGATACGCATGTGGAACTGGCGATATAAATAGATATTTGTAAACAAGTTTTGGATAAGATAAGCTGTTTTATGGATTTTGAAATAACGGTTTATCCGTACGGCGGATGCCAAGCTTTTCCTTTTCTTATTTTCCAAAATTCATGACACCATTATTGAAGACCATTATAATATATATTATTAAACTACACCATTATTGAAAACCTAGGATATAAAATACATAATATAGTACACAACCATATTTCATTAGGTTTAAATAGGTGAAAGTATACCATCACCTATTTTCAACCAAGAATTTGAGAACAACAAAACAACAGGTAATGTTTAACAACTTTCTAGAAAAGCAATATGTCCAAAACTCTTACAACTTTCATCTCATTAGAGTTGACAACAGGGGCATTGCTTAAAAAGCTTGAAGCATTGTCACAAAGGCGGTTACATTTTTCATAAAATACTTGTCAAAATGCCTCCCACACAACGTCTCGGGCCCCGGGCCACGGAGTAACGAGAGTCCGTGTATGGAGACTCTTAACACGAAAGCCACTCGAGTTATCCACATCCCAGTCTCACCCCTAAGCAGAAACGAGAAGGGAACACCACTACTCTCCGTCATATTTTTCCCTTTACCACCCTCGCTTTCTGAAGCGTTCTTTTACATAAAAGAGGTTCTTGAGAAAATAATAACGGGGCTGCTCAAAGGGCACCCAACTTTTGCTATTTGGACGCTTTGATTTTCGACTTGGCAAAGAATTTTAGACCACAAAGGGAATTTCGATGCGGTATTAAGCAAGGATTTAATTTCTAAGTTAATGCAGTAGGAAATGGTAGCACTAATGTGTTTTTTGCATTCATGCATGGTAACTCGGCCAGTCTTTACTTAGAATAAAAAGTTCATACTCCTTCATTTTATTTACAATCACAGAAACATTAGGAAGATACTTAAATCTTGCTATAAAGCAATATGTTCCGCCTTTAACCAACTCAATTTGAATACATCAAGAAAATCCAATTGTAATGTTATGCCTCATCAATCCATCTATTTTAGTAGCAACTATTAAAACATCATCTTCGACATGCCTTGTAAAACACAATACAAAAAACATTCTATAACCAACATGATAAAGTCATAATTTCGACAATCTCCATACCAAATCTCCAATTTTTAAAAGTACTTCTACCATAAAATATCCGACAATATCATAATAAAACAAAGCAACACCCAGTGAAGGGAAATGGTTCGCCGTTAACAAATTACTTTAATACATGCAAACCTATTTTGTAAGTATTTAATAGGGATAATAATAGCCCTCTCAATTGCTGTAACAATGGCGATACAATACTTTATTTAAATAGGGCTGCCTACAATGGAATCGATTCAAACATTAAGCTATAAATAGTATTGACGGAACTACGGAAATAGATTTTGGACTAACAATTGAGCCGTTTTGATTATGAAGTAGAATTTATGGACTAGAAAAAAATCACATCCATTGTCAAGCTAGTAAATCGAAATTTGAAAGCATAAATATGTCAGTTGACCAATCAGTGGCAAATTCATCCTTGGTTGGTTTGACGATCCTAATTGAATCCCACATAAACCTGAAAATGTTCCACCAGTTTAACATTAGAATTAGCTTGCAATTCTTAAGCAGTGCCGCTATCAGCAACACCGTTCTCGGCGACAATATTAAAACTTTCATATGCAGTAACTCCGACATATCTCATAACTTGAGGACGGCAAAAACATTTCAACGCGAATTTTTCTTTAGACGAGAGATTTTATGACGACAAATGACAAAAATACTCAACGTTTCATTGTGGAACTTGGAAACGGCGCTGCGAGCATTTTTGTGCGCCCTCCGAGCCTCCTATACATGTGTACAGAAGGGCGAAGTTATTTGCCTTGCTTCTCTTCCGTCCATTTGCCCTCCCCTCCTCCCCCCCGCGCTTCCGGGGCCGCCGCCTACCACCCGGCGCGTCCGACGACACACGCCAAACAAATACCTACTCTAACACCTTCGCGAAAGGATTTCATTTCTGAGGTGACGCACCAACTATTTTTCTTTTACAACCAAGAGCAACGTGACATCGGGGGCGAGGAAAAGATTGTCGACTCTGAATTCAGCGACACACACTCGAATTTGGAGCAATCGATGTGTGGCTGTTACGACGTTTTGGAAGTGTGTCTCCGGGGGCAGAGGGCTGCGGGGCGATTGCGACCGTACGAAAAACATATTTTTCAGATAACGACAATGAGAAAGGAAAATATTCAGATGAAAATTCCCCGATACGGCGCGCCGGGAGCGGCCGCCTGGAAGATATTAAGGGGCGGGCGTGTGCTACTTAACGATATTTTTCGACATGCTTTACTTTTATTGCTAACTCACGGCTCCGATATCGGATACGGTTTGTCGTATATCAAAAAAGAAACTCGATTCAGACGTACATAAAAAATATATTACGTATTTAGCGAAGCGAAGTGAAATCAGTGAAGATAGCGGTCGGCTTCCACATCAACGGTTCCTTTGAATCATTTGGAGTCGAGCATTTTCGTGGAAACAAAAGAAAAATTCTTTGACGTATTACGGGAGCAATAATATTCTGGAAATTATTATCCGAGCGGTGTCCCAGTGGGATATTAAGTAACACGATATTAACATCCCCGGGGGTGAAAGGGATGGCTTTATGGATTAAACGGTTAATTAGAGAGGGACGGAGGTAGAGGGGGCGATCTTGTCTAAAGGACGTTGGCCTCCGGGGCACGCGACCGTTGATTCGAACTCCTTTTTAATTCTTTTTTATTAATTATAGCGCGACCGAGCAGTCTTGAGCGTTCTACTCAGTATAAACGGACGGGGTGAATAAGTTTAATCAGATTATAGTCTTGTACTTTTTCTAGGAGTATTGATTGAAGTATTAGTTGGTAGAAACGAGCTGTTGTTGAAAGCTTTTATATCATGTACAGATAGTTTTATTACGTTAAACGTTCTTGCACTAGATAGGACCTTGCCTTCGAACATTATATTTTTTGGAAACCGCTATCTATGCCTGTCATGTTACTGTCACGTGCTTCATTCTAGTCCGATACATCGAAATTTCTTCCCCAATAAATCAAAACCCCCATCGATATTAACATAAATGCAAATCAAAAGCATCAAGTAGCATGACATCGTCACAAATCTTAAACGCCCTTCCTTCTCATTAAAGACCTTTTTCTCAGCTAAACGACCCTGGTTTTTATTCCCCACTTAATAGCCATACCTTCAATATAAACTTGGCAATGAAAGGCCCTGGGGAGGCCAAATTGGGTCAGTCTTTGACTTAATTTTTTTTTCATCAAGGTCGGTCATAATCAATAGGGCGATGTTCCAATTTACGCCTGTTTGTAATTAGATTTTTGGCCGATCGATTTTGAGGTAGGTCGCGGACGATCGATTTTGCTTTGTGATTTGGAACGTAATTAGAAAGGGAGTTTGGTGGATTGTATTTTTAAATGTTTTTTTTAAGTGTTGTGGTAAGATGGTACTTTGTTTGTAATGGTAGTCGGAATGATGATTCGTTGATCGCACATTGTCTTGTGTGATGATTATTTTAACACAGCAATTATGAAAAGGGATGTCATTTTTGTCATGTCAATGGATGTTCGAAGTCTCAGTGTTTTTGTAATTCGAACTTTAATTATTTCGATATTAGAATCATAACTTTACAACTTTTATTTTTGTGAATATAAAGCTGTTTTTGTTATTTTCATTTCAGCACCTCAACATTGACGTCATATCAGCCCTTAGTACGTAAGTACGTAACATTTTTATATAAAATACGCCACTCATTTACACATATTGCAAACATACATTCAACCCAAAATCCTCACAATATTTCTGTTTGACCACTACCAAAAAAAAACAAAAAACCGATTTTAATTTAAACCGAACTTATTCCAATACCAAAAAACTCTATTAAATCCTGCTTTACCAAATCGGGCAATAAAAAAAATCAATCCGGTATGTTTAAGGTTCTGCATACTAATCACAGTCGGGACATTTCAGTTAGAACAAAGGATGAAGAGGAATTTTAATAAATCCATCTTCTATTGTATTGATTGAGGATTTCAGAACGAAGTGAGAAAGGATTGGTTTTGAAACGAGTGGTGGGATGTTTTTGAATTTTATTGTTTTTGGTCTAGACTAGATTAAATAGGTAGGTTTGGTGAAGACTGGACTTAAAATTTTAGGCTTATAATAAAATATTAAGGTATCATAAATTACATAAACTATTTAAAACATGAATTAAAATCTTAACTCTTTATTTTTTACAATACTCCGGTTGTGTGTGAATCGACATGACAATGAAATAAATATGTTATTTATGAAAACATACTTGTCAACAGGCCATGAAATCTATTCTACAAATAGGTACCACAAAAACCTCTTATATTATTTCAACCAAAACTACAGTCTCACTTCCCCACTCAAGCACAAAAAGACCGGATATCTTAACTTGAGTAGGTACGTATTGTATCTTAACCAATATTTGAGTGATACAAAATCTTAACCACTATTCACAAGAATATACCAAAAACTACTTGACAATCTACATTACAAGAGCTGCCTCCAAAATCGTAGTACACAATTCAGAAAATTGTGTTTTTTTTTGTGGGTATGATACCGGATAAATACTTGATCGTTGTGACATTATTTGTACTTCCATTCATATTCATACTGATTTACCCACTAAAGGTACTACAAAATCTTAACCAATTCACAATTCACAAGAATATACCAAAAACTACTTGAAAATCTACATTACAAGAGCTGATACCAAAATCTTAGTACACATGAGTACGTACACTTAGCCTATGCACACACTGCAAACTAAACAGTCGGCCAACTTTTTTTTAGAAAATCTGATGATCTAGTCTGATACAGGACAAATACTTGATCGTTGTGACATGTGTTCTTCCATTCATATTCATACCGATTTTCCCACTAAAATACTTGTAGTGTGCACCACACTTAACATCATTATCTCGACTTATCCTCTAGTGTGTACCGTTGGCAAAAAACTGATGAAAGGCACAAAGCCTACTTACGATATTTGTTTGGTGGCGGAATGCGGTAGCTGAGAGCGCAAATATACGCGTACTGTCGGTCAATACACTCACAAGATGCTCAACCGTTGTGTGTAGCGTCAGCAGATTTGTGTTTCGGGTTTGGATTTTTAGGGGACTTTTAAAGGGAGATTGGTCTGAAAGAAAGTTAAGAAAAGACGGCGTTTTGGTCAACTGTCTTGCTGTTTAAAGATGAAAGGTCCGATTCAGATTTAATTCGATCAAAATACACCCTTATCATAGAAAACTTCAGAGAATTTGATTTCTCATTGTCACTGTGGCCAGGGTGGAAATCAACCTGATTGAAAATCTATACGATATCAGAAACTAGCCTATTGTCCTGTAACTATCCTCTATCTTGCAAAACTAGCTTCTTTCAGCTGTTTCAGGTCCCTTAGCTTATAGCCTTTCCTGATGGGTATCTAACACTGAAAGGTTTGTTTCAAATCGTTAAAGTCCTTTCTGATTAGCGTGTTCTAAAAAATTGATCAAATATTTAAAACCAAATTCATCCCTTTTCCTTTACCTGTCGACCATACCTGTCACCTTAAATTTCTCCGTCATCCAAACACGCAGGTATACGCAAATTATAATGTCTAATACAGACTGAATGGGCCGCGTCGAGCGTTAATGTGAGTCCACAAATGACTCATGACTGCGCTAGTGTTTGTGCAAATGTACCGGTAAGTCAAACTTCGTGTGCCCACACGCATGTTGGAGAATTTACTAGTGTTTTATGGGCAGTTTTCTTGATTTTTTAGGGGTAAACTTAGACTGTAGTGGGAAATCCTGATGGTACATATATTATGAAATGTAATAAATCATAAAGCTTACCTTATTATATTTATAGATATGGCATTTGGAAACAGCAAACATTTAATGTTAGGCGTATGCAAACAATAAGCAGTGCTTTTATTTTTTTTGAATAGTAACCACCAGTCTAATACAGACCAAATAAATTGGTAATCAAGAGAAAAATAATCAAATTATGTCCAAAAATGCAAAATTTAACAAATGTATAAAATTGACAAAAAAATATATGTAAATGTAAATTCTATGATAGATGGGATAAGCAATTTGAAGAAAAAGACAAGCCCAAAAGAACACTTGAAAATGCAGCAACTGCAAAGCACTCGATAAAATTCATCGACAAATCTATCGATTGTCCAACATCTGTGTATCGATTACAGACAGCATTACGTAACCAAACACTCGAATAGGAAAGTTAAATTTATCTTGTAAGACAAACAGCGATCGTACAAACATTAATGATTCTTAATTAAATGAATAAATATCCAGAGTCAATTGTGATGTAATACTTATTATGCATACTCATAGATTTTTACTAAATTCTTTCAAATACTTAGGAAATGTTTTTTTTTAAGCGCCAGAGTAGCTTTGACGTAGGCACATACTTGTGCTTTAAAAAGTCAATACATTTTATTATTAGACTAGGCAGATGATGAGCTATGTTTGACACCATCATACTTCTTTTTAACCGACTTCCATGAAAAGAGAGAACCTTGTGTTCTCAGTTCGACTACTTTATTGTCTTTATTGTTTTTTGTTTTGTATTCATACCAGAATTCACTCCTGTCATACTCATATCTAATTTCCAATTAATAAAACTACATAGGTACTACAATTACAGAGCACACAAATACATTTATTATAACTATAACCTCAATTGGTTATAGGATCGCCTACAATCCTTTTACGTAGTTTACTGGGTCCTAGATAATGAAGCTTAGGTTAGAAACAATAATGTGCCAGTTAAGGCATAGTGCACAATGTTACCATGATTGGCTAGCTAATTATACAGGAGAATTCTAAATGAATTGCTACCAAAAAGGTAGAATGTAACTTGTTAAGAAAAGGCTTGAAAAGGCTAAACTAAGATTGACGGTATTATAATGAGATGCTAGATATTTACTGTAGATGTTTGTTACTCTTTTACGTGGAAACTGTTGAACGGATTTTGATGAAATTTTACAGTAACATAGCTTATACATCAGCATATCATTATACGGTTTTTTATCAGGGTGCGAAAAGTACCTAATTTCCTCATGACGCGGGTAAAACCACGGGCAACAGAATACATAATACATAAACTCTAGAATATATGAACTCTAGAGTTAATGTATAACGAAGATCAATAACCCAACAAATCTAAAAATAAAACATTTATGACGTACAACATTTATATTAATTAAGGCCAATACCTAAGTATGAATCATATTTGAATAAGTAGCGGAGCCAATTAAAATTCTGTGTCCCCTTAACCGGCGAGCGATTCCGTTTGAAATACCTTACAGTTTTAATGAACGGCCTAGGCTTAATGGGCAATTGGTTAATAAAATGAATTCGAATGTGGGTATGTAGAAAATAGCTGGCTGACATGATATGCGCAGTGTATGGGTTGGTAAACTTAGAGTACGTGTAATGGAACGCATTTGTTTAGTGCATTGTTTGAACGATGCTGGAATAGGATAACTATGTAAAGCGGGAGTAAGTTATGATGTTTAGGAAATAATATGGAACTCGTTGTTCCTCACGGTTCCACCCATTTCGAGGACTTTTCTTCTCATGCCCGAATAAAAAGTAGACTACGTCCTTTCGCAGTCTTCTCAGGACAGATAGACAGACAGATTTACTTTCGCATTTGTAACATTTATAAGGACACATTATACACTGCATCAAATTAATATTGATAGCATAGTGAGCTTTCCGATACTGAGAAATACCTCTTCTAATGAGAAAAAAGCTACGAAGAATACTTACTTCATAAAAAGCCTGATTTTTAAATATGTAGGTAGGTATATGAATTATAAATTTTGTAGATAGGTATATCAGGCATATACCTACGAAACGTAGGTTTGTCAAGCTATTTCCAGCATAACTCTATAATTGATACATTTTTAATTAAATTATTCACTTAAATTACGCACACACAACATCTCATAATGATTAAAGAGTAACTTTCGCTTCGTCAAAAAGGTTCAACATTCATCAAAAACCCTTTCAAATTACATTAAGAACACGCCCTTTCACCTTACACATTTGCTAAAAGATTCAAATAAATCAAAAAGCAAAGACAAGAATGCCAAAATACTTTCAAAAGGACAAACTATCAAAGAAATAAATGACTTACATCCAACTTTTATACGTGAACATGTAAAAAGGATCAAGTTGTATTAAATTCCAATATAGGTACTATCGGGGGCATTCTCGCCTGACCACCCATGGGTACATTTTTGCTTATTTACTAAAAAACAAATCACTTTCTTACTTTGCCTAAATGACGTTAAATAAACGTTATTATACTTTTTTCAGGACGGCGGGCAGGAGCTGGATGGAAGCCGAAAATCGATCTCAGTGGCGTGCACTTGGAGAGGCCTATGTCCAGCAGTGGACTGCGATAGGCTGATGATGATGATACTTTTTTTCAAAAGATTAAATCTAAAAAGAGTTTGCTTTGAATAGCGCCGTAGTATTTTAAAAGCAAAAATTCACTAGTGATCAGGCGCAAAAGTCGGCGTTAGTACACAGAGTTACAAATACGTAGAGAAGTCTAACAGGCAAAGTTGCTAATTTCTCGCAAACTCTCATAAATTAAATGCCAAATATTTTTGCCTGTAGCTCACATATTAAGTTTCGCAGCTAATATCTAAAGACGGTGAGACGATGGCCACGAAACCAGCGATTGTTAAAAATGCTGTGATTTTTTTGTATGTTTACTACCATTTGAGATTTAAAGATAATTTCCAGTTTTCTAAAAACCAAGCTCAAGCTTAGTTTGTGTAATAAAATGTATTAACTGGCGACGGTAAATATTTTTATATAAGAACTCGTAAGAAATTCCAGAAAATATCATCTTGTAATATTCTAACTATATTTATATAATGTATTAATTATGTGTATCAGTTATAATTTAACTATATTTCTAAATAGAAATGTTTATATAAGATTTTAATTAGACAAAACTCTTTTTACGTTTATTCCCTAGTATCTACTCACAAAGAAGACGACAAGATTAATGTGACATTGTTCTGGCAGTGATCTAAAATTAATTCCTTTAAGTAAAACTATATCTGGCATATCATTGTATAGATAGTTCAACTCAGACTTGCGCGCGGCCCTATGTGTGCGTCGGCTTGTAAATATACAACTTTCGTTCGTGTGACAGTGACGTCGTCCGAGCATGACGTGTTCTTATCGCTTTTTGTTATGGGTACAGTCGTTTACAAAATGTCTAGTTCTTCACGAAGTAAATTATTAAGGAGTCAGGTAAAGCGTTTAAAAAAATGAAACAACATTCAAAGCATTTTATTATTAAATATAGTTTTTCATTATTTTCTCATACGTCTTTTCAAATTGACATTGACAGTATCTAAGAATTAAATACTCACTCCTTACATATTTTCTAGCTCGGGGTACGCGGACAATAAATAAAAGTGTGGACTAAGAATGTAAAAAGAGGTACAATCTAGTATAATAATGTAAACAAAATGTGTGGGGAATTTTAAAAAATTATATTGCTTCGCATAATGTCGACCAAAATAAGACGGAAATAATGAAACTCATAAATGAACGTTTAAGTCAAATTGATGAAGGGATATGGGGTAATACTTGTCGACATGTACCTACAAAAGAAAAAAGAAGAGTACTATAGACATTTTGACATGGAGTCAGAATTTGTAATTCACCTTGGAGAGTAGCGAATCCGGAAATTCATCATTTGAGTTTTCAACTAGCGATTCATAATCATTATAAATAAACATTAAATTACGTAATAACTGTTTTTCTTTAAACAGCCGTATACAACCCCTAAATAAGTGTATTGTACCCGACTATACCTCTTGTCACGCACACAAAGTCACTGTATATGTACAAGGGTTACCCACACATAAGGCCGCGCGCACGACTGAGTTGAACTTACTATACAGCTGGCCGAAAATTTTCCCAATTTTTACTCGACAGCCACCAAAAGGAGGGCTCCTATGCTTTCTAAAGTCCTCCCACCCTGTGTTTTTAGCTGTTAAAAGCATCTGAGTACGCCTAAATCCCATCCTATATTTTCAGAATCTTTAGCTAACCAAATCCGTGCTCGCTGGTTATCTACTTGTATTCAATACTCAATCTATGTGCCAAGCTTATGTACTTGCATTTCATTTACTCGGAATCTTGCCTCTCTATCTGTCGCATCTTTTTTTCTCTTTTCCCTGGATTTCCGAGCGCCAAATCCTACTTATAGCGTCTCTTGGTTGAGCTGAAATGGATTTTTTTCTGATGTATGTCACCTAACATGTTTTGATACTTTATTTATTTTGTTAGAGAAAATACTCGTTACTCGAAAACTATATTTAAAAAACAATTGAATTCAACAATTCACAAAAAATACAAAACCTTTTTTCAAAGCTAAATAAACACGGATTGCAAACCAAAGATAAAACTGGATATTTTCAATTGTAATAAAAACAATGGCCGGCGTTCCTAGTAAAGTGCAAACGAATAGTGTTTTGTAACGCGATCCCGAAAACTCGGTACACGTGTCGGTGCGATGCCAAAATGTTGTTTATACACAACAGAATCATGCCATTAGAAGTCGTAACTGGTGAAACAATCGCCATTTTTGTTTACAAGTTTCTTCTAGAATGGTTATGGAATAAGGAAAGATGAGTGGAGATGAAATAATGTAGGTAGGTCAGGCCTTCTAGGTCAAATACTTACAGCATGACCAAAACGATCAGTTATGAGTGAACTAATGAGTTCGGGTTTTTTGAGACATCTGTGATCAATTTTTGTCATAACAAAAAATTATCGAGTCCAAAGAAGGAGTTTATCCTCCGCACACCCGTATATTGGCGCGCTACTTTCTTAGGAGATTTTCCGTTATGGCATCTCCGCTAGTAATTTTGTTATCCATGGTATTGGCTGATTTACGGCTATATTTACTACACTAGTAAACTCGTGTGCGATTGATTACTGTATTATGAACTTGCACAGAAATAGTTGTCAGTAACATTGTTTTACAGTCTCTCATTATGTTAATGAAAATAATGTGCTACTAAAAGTTATGGCTCTGAGACGTAAAGTTTTTCTTAAAAAGTATGTTTTGTTATTGAAATATAAGAGGTAGTATGAAATTAGAAAACCAATAGTAATTACGAAAACAATACAGTTATTATACTTTCATATCAAAACAGCAATTAGTTACCAAGAACACTATTTAATATCTTACTCTTTAACCACAGAATTGTATACGGGATTTGTACTGCAAGATTTTTATTACCTATACTTAACTTTATATTAACTTTTAATAGCGTAATCTTTCAATTGAAAGTCGTGATCGGTCTGAACGTACAACGACTTTGGACATAAAAATAATAATACATAATAAAAAATAAAAAAAAATATAAACTTTTTATAAAAGTATCAAGTTGTTTAAATCGTAGTATACAAAGGAGCGACGCGCAACGCACTCACAGTGATATTTCTTTATAGTCCGCGACACAACCACTCTTGGGAAATATACGACGGTATTATAATGTGAAGCGTAGATGAATTTTGTATACATTTTATGGTTAAATAAGCCTAGGAGTGTTTAGGTGTTTTTACGCAGTTTTATGAAAGAATATTTTTACGAAATTATACTACTAATACTTATTTCTTTGTAAGACATTTCACAGTTCAACCTAGGAGATTTTTGACTGCTTAACCGGGCTTAAAAAAAAAAAACAATTTCTTCGTTAGTTCTGGCTTCTGAATATTGTACTTTTTTTTCCGACGTCAAAAATCATCAAATGACCCCTCCCGGTGAGGGAGTGTCAGACTCTTACTGACTAAAAACCGTCGTGTTCCGTCATAGGCCTTTTATGTACCAGGGCCACGGTATCTCTTTCGAACAACCCGCAGTGAATATTGTACCTTCAGTGATATGAATTCAAACATACTTCAATGATTTAGTTATACATAGTTTCACAAAAGAACCTGACGCATGTTCTGATCAATTTTTTTCCACCTATCTAAAATACGATGCTCAATTGTTTTACTACCAGGCACTATATTTCTTCAGTGTGACAGCCCTATACCTTGTCCTAGTTAAACATGGAAACCCCATCATCACTTAGCATAATTCATGTACAATTAGTCACTTAAATTCAGACTATTTTCCAGGTAGCATTGTATTTTTAAAGTTATTCAAATAAGAGTCGTGTGTCATTTAAATATTTTTGTCTAGTCCAGTCACAGAGGTTCGTGGAAGAAGACGCAAAAATTCCAGTTGACAATTCAGAATTCTAATAGTTGGTGCCTTGCAAATTATTTTGGGTTCCTTCTGTGTTGTTTTAATTAAATTCTAGACTTACATAATTATATGTGTTACATAGCCTGTTATAGTGTTACTTAACTTTTAATCGGCCGATCTTATATGAAGATTCATGCCAGTACGCAACGTTTAGGTGTCTGTCCGGTATCCTTTATTATGGATATCCTTTAAAAATCCTGAAAAGCACAGCAGTTTCACATTTTCATAAGAAAATTCAACTGAGATCAATCGCGAATTTTCAATCACCTTGAGTTGACCAAAAAAAAACTACTTAGACATATATGACGTAATGACCAATATGGATATGTACCGCATGTAATTTGAATTTATCTGTCTCTATATTATAAAATTCCAAAACTTCAGACTTTCCTATACATCTGAATAAACGATTTTTCATAAATCACAAAACAAACAAGTCTTTTATCACCTTCTCATATTTTTAAGCAATAAAAATGACCATTACTGTTAGCAATCGTTATTTATTTCCACATATCTGTATTTATTTACATACATACATATTTGTTACTTGGGTTCAAATCGATAGTTCAACTGGTGGGATCTGAACCTGTGACCTCTTGGTTGCTGGTCGAGTCTATAAGTGCCCATTACTAACCTATTAGGGCTACATTTAAAGCTATTTGTCAATGCTACATATCAAGTTAGAAATAAGTTACTAAGTAAAAATAATAAGTCATTTTATCTACTAAGAACCATCGCCTAAGAAAAATGTCCTTTAAAAAATCTTTAAGTTTACAATTCCTCTTTTACCTCTATTTGGCTAGAACTGATATTTCTCATTTTTTATATATTTATTTTTACATATTTTTTGCAAATTATCCGTCAACTCCTCGGTTCTGTTTTAGTCACAATGGACCAGAATAATAAAAAATGGTCATATTTTTAATCATAGGTATAATTCCTTGAATCTATCCCACAATTTCAACCAATACTCTCATACGGAACCACCAACACAATTGTCTATACATATTAACCGACACCACTCATTCAATCATTCACCATTCGTTTGAACGATTAGCATACACTAAACGAGACAAATTTTAATCGAACTGTTTATAATCACCAGCCTAACAGGACCCCTGGCCAAAACCGGTACTAAAATTTCAGTACAAAAATCACCTTGTATTTCTCCTATGTATGAACCACTAGCGCCACCTAGGGAGGTCAAGTTAAACTGGCTATGTGTACTCAAATGCATTTTATACGCAAGTACACCATTTTGAAAGGCCCATTGTGTGGTAATATTATAGAGTTAATTCCTTTAGTGAAAATAATAATTTGTGTAACTATTTTGGATTCGTTTATTGTACTAAAGTTATGGGTCTGTTAGCTTCATTTTTCAATTATTTTGTCTTTGTTTGGATCAAATAGCTGTCCTTGGACGAGATCAGTCGCATAAAATAATTACGATGTTAAAAATTACAAGTGAAATTACTGTTATGTTCCGAATATAAAATGGGCTTCATCGCAAGTTACTTCCGAAATTAGGTTTAATTTTTGACCCCTATGTTACCAACCAAAATATTAAGTTAATGAAGCAATACAATAATTAACTTTTAAGACAAAGACGTCTTGAATAAGGATATGAAATCCTTTAAAACCAGACAATAAACTTCTAGAATAAATGATCCATAAAACAATCACATGATATTAACAATTATACATTCGATTAACAAAAATTACTTTTGCAAAAGACCTTTAATTCTGTACTTAATTTCATGTTAATTTGCAGAAATAAAGTGGTATATTTAAAGGTGATAAATAGTGCCACAAAGTACCGTGACCAGTACTGTCAGTGGGTATTAAGTTTAACCATAATCGCGGTTTTATACACCTTGAGGAACCAGTTATTTCTGGTTCAGGTTGAAAATTGACAACTTTAATTATTTCTTGTAATTTAAACCTACTTATAATATGTATTTGTAACAAAAGCACCCAGAAATACATTACACTATCAAAGTACGTAGTAGTAGTAGTAAATTAAACTTTTCAAATATTTATTTGTTACACATTTTGCACAAATGTACAAAGTTGACTTTGGTAAATATACCTACTTGCTATAAAGAGGCATTTAAGCCTCTTTCGGAGCTATAATTATTGTGAATGAAAAAAACTATTCATATAAACAACGCTCATAGTTTTAAAAACCTAGTTGAATTCACAAAAACGGACCTTGACAAAGTTTCCTCTATCATAGCTTAGCAATCATTTCTAAAAAAGACTACAGAAACAAACCCTACAAATGCAAATACCTCTGAACGATACCACTTAAAAAAACAACCACGATAATTTCTGAACTAAAGCATAAAACAATTGAACAGCATTGTCGCAAACTCGAACATCAAAGAGCTTAAATTGTTTGAGTAATTCAACAAAGTCATACAAGAAATAAAAAAGTACCGTCAAACTTCATCGTTTGCTAAGAGCATCGAACCAACCGCCAACCGGACACGCCTTCCACAGTGCTAAAGGTCTTTTTCAGATTTACAATGTGAGCTTCAAGTGCCATTATCATCCTGTCCTTATCCTAATTTTATTTGGAATCTGTGTAGCATGTTTTCTCCGTCCACACACTTCTTATCGACCATATCGACTTTCCCACAAGCCATCTTTTCTTTTATATCCTCTATTTTTTTTGTTATCCTCTCGCACCATCAAGTGTATAAATGTAGGTACCTACAATTACTTAAGTGTGAAATAAAACTTGTAATTGAAAAAAATATGATCGAAAATGCATGAGTAAGCTATCACTATTAGTTACATTCCCTCGCTTTTTCTCTTTGAGTTTTGTGCTTAGCGGTTCCTGTTGATTTGATATTCCAAGACCGTACGCCACAATATTAAACTAAGTTTAAAGACTAGCGTTTTAATTTTTATTGTGCTCGCGATAAAAGTTGTAACTTTGAACAGAGGTTCTGCTAACTGAACTTTGTACCATCGGGCCTTCGAACTTTTGTAGTTTCAATATGTATCTATACTTTTTGTATTAATTCGTGTTTCAAAGGCTTAGTGGTGTAGTAAAGCAGGGTGAATGTAATAAGCGTAAACTTAACTTTTGTGCAAGTTTTTCGCCATCTGTTAAATCCAGGCTTTTATTTACTTTAGGTTAAAATCTATACTAATATTATAAAGCTGAAGAGTCTGTTTGTTTGTTTGTTTGTTTGAACGCGCTAATCTCAGTAACTACTGGTCCGATTTGAACAATTCTTGCGGTGTTAGATAGCCCATTTATCGAGGAAGGCTATAGGCTACTTTTTATCCGGGTTCGTGCAGAGGTTCCCACGGGATGCGGGTGAAACCGCTGGCAGTATATCATATTTGACCATTATTTGACATATCCGTTAGTCTTTTCTGTTCGAGTGTTTTGATTTTCAATTGTCAATACACAAAGGTAGATACGTCTATAAAAAATAACACAAACAGAAAATAAAAATAAAGCTGAAGGAAGAGCATGTTTGCTTCAACTCACTAATCTTAGGAACAACGTACTAGTTTCAAAAACTATCTCAGTGTTTGGTAACCCATTTCTATTGAGGAAGTCTACTTTTTCTACAGGTGCATACATGACGGCACACAAAGATATTTGACTGTACAAAAAAGGTGATGCAAAATATCAGCCTACCTAACCTTAGCAAATTACAATTTTTAGTTTACAAAGTAGCTGTAAGGTCATAGTCATTTAATTCCTAATATATTTAGACAGCGTCTTCTCTTACAAAAAAGTGCAACACACAAAATGTCATGTGCATCGATTGCATCGGCGCTCCGAGCAGTTTTCGACCAATAATTACACGTTATTATGAGTTAAACTTTCACACATCTTTGACCTTTGAAATTCATAATTATTATGGTCATAAGAACATGTTAAATATGAGCTCTCCCTTTAAAAGCGATAGTAGATAGTGTGTTTATAATTTTAAGTAATACTTAAGGGTTTTTAATAGGACCTTAATGCCCGTTTTCACCAACAACCTCTTACCGTTTCCCTATCTAAATGCTACTTTTAGTAAGGATCCCTCCCAATTTGACACCTACCTAAATTCATTTTCACCACACTTGTACATGGATCCCTTAAGTAAGTGACAGATTACTAGTTCTACAAACGATAATGCAAAGTCGATATTTTATCGATAAAATGATTTTTCTGTACTTCTTAAGAAATAAACGTCTATCGAGTATATATTACTAAAGCCTGTGAGTTTTTATTCTTGTGATGTTATTTTAATTTAACTTAAACTACATTACGCTATGTTTTATGCAATAAAACAGTAAAGAGGTTTTCTATAGGTGAATTTTTACCTATGTCATTCGCGCGTTTGTCAAATTGACTGATGTGTATGTGTACATAGAGTGAGGTTAATTTTGGGTTTATTATTGTTGAATAGATAAGTTTATTTTGGCAGAGAAGAGAAAACGAGGATAAACCTTTCTTGCAGAAGAAAAAGACAAGCTAGTGAAATTGCTGTCGTCTCATAGAGACACAATATTAAACAAAAAACGGATGGGACCACGAACGAAGCCAAAAACAAAGCTTGGATCCAGTCACAAATAGTTTTAATGCGACATGAACCCTTTACAGGTAAATGTGAATAATATCTGTGTATAATAATATAGTGTTTTAAGATATTGCCGTACAACTGTGTTCCTTGTTTTACTGTCGGCTTCATTGTATTTTTGTTCTCCATGAGTTGATGGATTTAAGTATGGGGTTAAAATTATATATTAATTTAGTTTCAGGTGGTGCGAGAAATTGGAAAGACGTGTAAAAACATGCTGCGCCCAGCCCACCTCAAATTGAATTGGTGCAGGAGGATGATGATAATGTTTGGTACATCATATGAGGACTAATATTAAAATATTTGTTTACTATCTTTGTTTTAATTTACATAATTTATTATGTTCAATGTTAGCCTACTTCTTACCTCCAGAGGGTATCCCCTATCACCTAGGAGATAGGCTCCTCCATATTCACCATTTTCGAATCATTGGTATCTACTGCAGTTTTGGTATTTAAGGCCTATTCAAACCTGAGCGATATTCGCTGCCGCTGTGGGTAGAGGTAGATACCGCGCCGGTTTCGCTCAGGTATTTAGTATCAAGTATAGTTACCGGCATGGATATTGAGCTCTCGGCGGAAGAGTGGGGATCGCTTTGCGCACTGTACACAAGGCAATAAACCAATAAATGGCTTCTGCGCAGGTGAAGGTCAGGGCTCAATATCCGTGCCGATAACTATACCGCGGCTAGAGCGACCTGAGCGATATCCACTGCCGCTGTGGGTAGAAGTACATACCGCGCGGCAGCAGCGGCATGCATCCCGAACATCAACAGTAATATTAACGCATACCCACTGGGTTTTCTCTGTCGCAGGTGGTAGCGAATACCGCTTAGGTCTGAACAGTCATATTACCGCATACCCACAGGGTTTTCTCTGCCGTAGACGGTAGCGAATACCGCTTAGGTCTGAATAGGCCTATAGTTGTCCCGGCCACCGCGAAACTACATCAGTGATTACCAGATTTGCATCTGTTATGGTCTGTATATTTATGGACATGCAGGACTTCCTATTTTTGAATAATTCAGCGACATCACGACCTAGCAAGTGCATTCATAGCAAGTGATAATCTATAATCTTATAAAAAAGTCATGATCATCGTACTTTTTTCTCAGACATCTGCTCTTTCACGTAAGATAGGTACGTGGGCTTCTAATGATTATTATTTTACATATCCACAACCTCCACAGCTTCTAAACTTTCTAAAAGTTTACGTTTCATTTTTTTTTTGCTTTTTAAACATGGTATTTTTGGTGTTACATAACATATAAAGGTACATTTCACTATCCATCGCCAGAAACGGTTCAAAATATGTTTGTATTCTGTAATGATAATGATAGGAGTTGTTTAAGCAGGCATCAATCGGGCTCCCAAGTTTAAGTGAAATTTTTAGGTTAAAATTGACACCTAGGCTTTGGTGAAAATGAAATTCTTATTAAGTGTTCCGTAAATGCTCCCTAAATTTAGGTATTCGTTGGTGAAAACGGGCATAAACCTTTAAGTCTAGGTTCAGAAAAACACCGTTTCTATTTTTTTTTTTCTTAACAGCCTAAGTAGTTGTCCAACTAATAAAATGTGATAATATATGAACATTAATGAACGTGGAAATTAATAAATGTACGATTATGATAGGACTAGGTAAGTTACAATGTACCTAATAATAATGAGTATTTTTAGAACTCAATAAAGTCCAAGACATGGCTTCATTATAATCATAAACACATCATGTAACGTCATTTCTCGAAAATTCCTCAGTTTACAACAAGAAAGTATTACACAGGTACCTACGTTACTAAAGTCAAGGAGCCGTATTCTATCAGCTAACACAAACATACGGCAAATAAGTTCTCTGATCATTGCAGTTTTCTGTAAAACTAGCCATGTACGTGTCGGACTGGAGCACGAAGGGTTCCGTACATTTATGTATAAAACAATGTTGAGCCAAAAACACACAGCCTTGAAGACTGAAGTGGCCGCTGCAAATAAGATAGCAGAAAAATAAATACCTACATCATCTTCAAAAAATTGCCATTTAAAGAAAAGAGCCTGATGACAGATCTACGGTCGGACGGACAGTTCAGTCTTATATGTAGATTCCCGTTTATTTCCCTTTCGATATTGAACCCTAAAATCCAACATTCTTTCAATTACTTACAATTTTTAATGATTTTCTGTCTACTTTGTATAATGCAGTTAAGATAACCAGTAAAAAGGCAAGGCAATCAAATCGATGTAATATTACATTACATGTCATAGGGTGCATGCTTATTTGCTTTTTATTTTGCATCAAACACGAGGTGCTATAAAAAAGTAATATTAATTTGTAATCCTTAACAAGCCAAGATGTTTCTATTTTTAATTAAACACGTGGTTAACATCAGGTCCCGTTGTTGTGCCCGCTTACATTGGAGCTAATTGTTTTATCGAAAATGTTTGCAAGATTGTTTCGGAGCAGTCGTTTCTAAAAGTTTGTAAATATTCTAAAATACATAATTATAAAACAAAGTTTTATAACTCAATTATGGACTAGGTTGTATTCTCACCCAGCAATAATGCAAAATATTGTCGTAAAATATGTAGCTATGTTATTTGTAAAATCGACTGTTTTATTGTTCCATGTGATTAATTGTGATCAATCTTTCTGGTCCGATGTGTCACATTTAAATATTTTAATAATATCTCACAGTTGTTGCAAAATTGCAGAAGTCTTTTAAACTCTCAAATAAACACAGCAACCAGCCACTACCAATAATTTATTTTATTAGCCGCCATATTGGATTTAAAGTCAATACAATACACAACCGGAGGTACAGTCGGGCGCAGTAATTTTATAAAAAAGTCAACTATTGCCGCAATTTGTGCAGCCCAGTGTACACGGGGCGTCGTCCCGGGCTTTTTCTGTCTCCTTCCATTTAAATTTCATTTTGAACAGGAATGGATTCAGTTGGGTTTTCAGACTTATTGGTTATGCTGTGCTATGATTATTGTGGGTTTGTGTTTGTTGTATAAACTTTTAGGATGACTACACAAGAGTAGATAAGTTAAGAGGTCTTGTGTAGGCTCGATAAGTAAATGAAGTAAACTAGTTGAAGAATAATAAAAGAGCAAGGAATTAAACGTCTTATTTCGAGGAGTTTTTCTCATTTTGACGTCTCAAGCATTATTTATTTATTTATTTTATACACTATTACTACAGACTAACAGCTATATAAACACTTAACAATAGAAAGAAGTCATGGATAACAGAGAGCCAATTACAATTATTTAGCATCAACTTTATTTTCCGAAATTAAAATTCAGAATGTTACTTCTCAAACAGTATTATAAATTAATTTATTTGTCTAAATTCGATTCAAACATCCTACGCCCCAACCAACCCTTACAGTTTCTTCCACAATTTTCAACCGCGCCCAATCATACCTCCTATCTTTAGTTCTATGAAAAATGATGATGCTAGTGCAAAATGTTCGTCTGGCCAAAAGGTATTGATTTCTGAACGAAGTGCCGGCAGAAAAATATGCTTACATCACACAGCCTTTGTCTCCGACCGCGGAGATGTGAATTGTTAGACAGTGTGGAGAAGGATTTTTGAAAAAAAAACGGAAATCAAATATTGGTACTATATTTGTTTTAATTTAATAATAAAATAATATATATTTCTAAATATAGATATGGTTTACTTTAAAATAATGTACACACTGTATACATTATTGTTGTAAATAAAACTAAATAGTTGTGAATTAGGCAGATAGATAAATTCTTGTTTCAGATACAAGCAGAGATTGTGACCCAGGGTGCAGTGCCAATGTTCAGAAGTTCATAGATTGTAGGTACTAAATTTTGGTCTCTACTATAATTTTGCCTGCCTGATAATCTGGACCCAGTAGGTAGGTACCGATCAAGGGAAAATGATGTCAAGTTAACAGTAGCATCAGATACTTCAACATCTGCCTAGCCTCTTCGCAACTGACTGACACTCGGCGAGTCTAGCACGCCGAAACACAGAGGAAGTCGATATGCCAAGATTCATCCACGTACGAGCCGCACCTAACCTTATGACCTACCGAGCCTAACCTTATGACCGATCGACCTACGAAGCTGTTTCTTAACCACGATATCCGTAACCTTTTCATCTAATTTCCACATAACCTACAAAACACAATAAGAATCACCGGATATAACAGCAATACATATTTATTAAATATGAAATCCTCATAAAAACCATTTGTCCGTGCATTGTGACTGAGCATTAATTAGTTTTACAACTAAACCTCTGTTTTAATTGAAATTGCTAATGAAAAACAATAATTACACATATTTTCCTGCAATAAAAGTATATATTACTTTACAGGTACGGTCTGAAATACCTAAGAGTACCCGCATACCTACTGAAGACTAAACCACCGACCAACAATTTACCCGATGGTTGGCAAAAAATGTTGAGTACAATCAAAGTTTTCAGGCTGTTTGATACCTACAAAATACCTGTATTTTTTAATGTAACCCAAGAGTACCTACGCAAAAATTCATCTTGAAACTAATGATGATGACTGGTAAGCTCTTAAAGTAGCTGAACAAAATTTACAAAATTTTAAAGGGTCATAATTTGTTAACAACACACGCCAAAATCTTAACATCCTAAACTGCAAAAAGAAAAGATGAATAGTCTGTTAACTTATAGATGGCATGGTGTTTGGCAGTTTTGAAAATTTATTTAGCTACTTTTAAAGCTGACTGTACCTAACTGTTTTATTGAAAACTAAAGAAAACTACACCAGTGATTTTTATTTCTATGTATATTTAAAATGCAATTGATTTGAAATGGTAATTTACATAAATCTTAATAATGGAGCTTTGTAATTGAAATACAATATACCTAAATGATTACAGTCTCTGAGAAGTAGTAAAAATTTATGAAAAGTAGTAATAATGTACTACCTTTTTATTTTCAAATAAAAAGTTTAAATATGTATTATAAATATATCCGTGTACTTATATTTATTAGGTATACTAATACATAATTTTACGTATTATGAAAATTTCGTTATTAATTTGCATTGATTTCATTCGAGATTTTTTATCACAACTCACTAAGACTGATATTGGTTAACAGAAAATATTTAAGGATACTAACTCTTCTGGCTGTTTCACCCGCGTCCCGAAAAACTACTTCCTAAATCGGATCTATAGTTTTGCCCTGAAAACGCGACAGAGAGAAAAAGATAATTTCTGCATTTATAATTTTATTAAGAATTAAAAACGGTACACAATTACAAATATTACTTTCACCATAATTTAAATATTGGTTCACTCATGGAGAAATAAAATTGCTTGCTTGGCTTAGTCCACACTGATTTAATTCTAAATAATTTACTTATTTTATATGTTGGTAAGTGCTATTTTATGAATATATAATCTCTACCGACAAGAAAAGTCATAAGCGCGAATGGGTACCGAAAGGCTTTTACGATAACATTTTAATGCGAATATTATAATTTTATACTTGCATACAATATTCAATGCATTTATTTCGCATTAACATGTTCTACACGCATAACAACTATTTATTATTTTCTACGGAGTAAGGAAAGATAGCGGACATGCTATAAGGAAGGTAGGTCAGGCGCCTTCTTGTAGGTCAAGCAACGCACGGTAGGCGTAATCAGTTACTAGAACTAACGAGACGTTCGGGTTCCTTGTCAAAAAACCAATACCACCTTATTATAAAAGGTGGTTTAAGAAGTACCCGCTTTAGTAATAGCTTTAGTCCACTGATTTTGTTCGGGGCGGTGGTTTAAAGGTGGTACAAAAGCTGGTACTTTTTTAAAAGCACGCTTTATAATAAGGTGGATGAAGGTTAGTCTTAATTGATTGGTGACATTATTTTGAAAATAATGTATGACTTCCATAATAGATGTGTAAGGGCGGAGGTAACGTTCCTTGCCCTCCGGACACCCGCATTACGGCGCGCTACTTTCTTAGGAGATTTCGCGTTATGACATCTCCGCTAGTCATTTTGTCCTCCATGATTGTTACTATCTACTAATGACTGTCCGGGTTTCCGTTGCACAAGATTTAAATCTTTTGTACATAGATGTGTTATTTAATCGTAAAATTCTCTTAGCTATACGCAGATAGCCATGTACTCTATTTTAGTACCGAACATTATGATTGCAATGCTCCATAAAATAATGTTATGCATTTTACACTATAATTTGTTTGCATTGAAATACCAGAACTAATTACAGATTTTACAAGACGTATAAATGAGATTTTTCATTTTTATTGCAACATATTTCCTATTGAGTTACGCGTAATTTCTGCAGTGTGTAGATAATAAAAACATAAAGTTTATAAACTGCAATTTGTAGGAGGAAATGATGCATTTCCTGAGCTGATACGTTAACCACTTAATATTCTATTGAAACTGACAACCGTTCAATGTGGATGCACTTAATTGTACGCAGTATATTTATTTGAATATAGTAGTTCTAATCTACACTGGACCTCAATTTTACTATACACACTTAAGCCCAAACCCACCACCACATAAACATTTTTCTTAAAAAAACTGTTTACATTGAAAATTGACCGTGAAAATGCACATTTGTTTTAAGAAACCTGACGTTCATGATGTCGGTGAACTTGGATCTTACAAATATTTAATTGTATAATTTGTTATATATATTATTGTATAATAATACAAAAATACCCATTTTAATAGTCGTAAAATTTTCCAAAAGAGCCCTCTCCTCTCTCACAAACCTAGAGACATTTCAGGATTTGGAACAAAGGACGCAGCTATACGCGAGAACGAGACGACACACGTAATCCACTTATACGTCACGGGCCGGTTGTTCCATACATTTTTACTGGAGAATTTTGGGAATACCCTTAATGCATATTAAGCCTACCCGCAAACTGAAGACTAAATAGTCGGCCGAGAGTTGGCTCAATGTTAAAAAAAATAATGACTATTTGATCATGAATTTTCTGAAAAGTTTTTAGTCGATCTGATACCGGTCCAATACCTGATCGTTGTTATGTGAAGCTGTCATTTAACATCCTTGGCAGTCGTTTCGAGTAGTCGTAAGCCAGTATGTCTGACACCCGATTTACCAAGGGGTTGTTCATGTAACTGGGTTGAGGAGATCTGATAAGCTGTCGCACTTTGTAAAACATTGGTACTCAGCTGCATCTGGTGAGACTGGAAACCGACTCCAACATAGTTGGGATAAGGCTCGAGAAATGATGATGTTATGTGCGTCTCCAATACATCTCCGTACCAACCAAGCGCCCGATGAAACTAAAAAGTCGGCCGACTAAAAAGTCTACAGTTTGCTTGGTACTCTAAGCCGGGCTCCAGTTATTTGCCATGAGTTATCGGGATACCTATTGAAATGAAATTTTACGCAGTGTGGGTTTTTGGGATAACGAAGGTCGTATACACTTTTGTTGGTAAGAATCTGACCCTACCCGAGTTTGCCCGGATTATTGTTTCAAGTACTATATTTGGGATACCGCAAAACGGTACGGTATTTATACGGTTTATGCGAATTTAATAACGTTTTGTGGTTCGAGACATTTTATAGTTGCGGTTTGGTTTTAATTATTATTTAGCTGTGCATTTTACATATATTTATAATACGGTTGCCTAAATTTATATATATCTGGTAAGTAAGTACTTCTAATGTTTATAAGTTTCTGTTAAGCTTACGATGTTCGAGTGCCATTTCATTAAGTATGTAATGTAAAATCAGTGCATCTGAAAGTTTATTTATAAAATGTAATCGATTTACTATTTACCAACCACTTTAGTGGTAGTTAAAGTGAAGTATTCATGAGGTCATTGATTTGATTCCCGGTTGAGTCAGGAATAGTTTTATTTAATTAATGTGAGATATACATAAAAGTCATGTTTATAAGCATACAATTAAAAAAGAATTATTGTATGGAAAGGCGTACCTATACCTACAACACACATTTGAGGTTACACACAAAAAAAAATGTGCGACATTTTTTATCATCGCGTTTAAGATTTTTATTTTAAGTAGATATATTATGTAGTATATTATTTTATTTGATGTATATACAATATTGATATACATCATTTCGTTGTAACCGTATATGTCTATGAATATCCACAAAGGAAACACCGCTATCTCAAACTGTAATTTGTCAAAAATAAACACCAGTAATAATCATAGCTACATTCCAATAATGAGCATATTTATTGTACCAAGAAACGTCTTACTAATACTTATTAATAGCCATTACTTTAATTATATTCACTGGAGCTTGGTTCTCAGCGATCTCAGGTTAAGACCCCATCTAATCCGTTCAGAAACACAAGCATTAACGTTCACTTTAACGATTTACATTAATAAACGTAAACTTATAAATTAGTATCATTTTAAGTTGGATATATTGCTATCAACTCGTATTTAATCGGAGAAACGGTTGAAATTGTTATTTTAATATTTTAAGTAGGTACGAGTATCTTATTTAGTTGGTTTTAATCCTTATTAATATGCGAAAGTAATTCTGTCTGTCGCTCTTTGACGTCAAAACTACTGAACCGATTTCATTGATATGTGTTTCCCAGTGCAGTTACATTGATATGTCTTACAGACTGAGAAAGGTCATAGGTAGGCTACTTTTATCCGAATGCGGGAAGAAGTACCCTCGGGACAGGGTTAGACTACAGCCAACAACAACACAGTTGCGAAAAATTAAAAGGCACCTATCAGTCTCATTATAATATCCATTTTAAAACGAAGGACCAATCTTAAACCCAACTTAAACTTATGCATAACCATAAGAACTAAAACGTAGGCTCGCTTACAAAAAGACCAAACCACTATCATTAAATTACAGAAACAAATTACTCTTAGAAACTTATCGTTAAAATGAATATGCTATAAGCTTCCTCATAGAAATTATGACCCTTTTAACTACGTTGACCCTTAGCTGGGAATTGAAGAAGATTTTACTTAATTTTATGAAGCTCCATACCAGTTTGTGTAGATTTACGTCAGAAATAAACGAGGTAATTAGACATAAGATGCTTAATTTATAATTAGTTTTAATAACTCACTTCAGCATCCTTCAGTGCTACTTAGTTTAATGGCTGACTGGTATATATCAATTTTTATTACGCTTGGTTTGATGGTCAATCAATGTCGAGTCTTATGGACAAAGTATAGTTTATCATACTGTTATAGATATGGGGTTTTAATGTGGTGATAAAATTAATTTAATGTAAGTTCTACTTTAAAATGTTGTCTGAGATTACTTTTAGCTTTAAGAGCCACCACTTTTTCTAATTACATATGTACCTAAATTATATTCTTAGCTCGTTACTTTCTCCTATCATTTACAACCTATCGATTCAGCCACAGACATCTACTAAAAGAAACTCACATCATACGAAGCCTTTAATAATAACAGGCATTTACCGCGACTAAAACGTAAAGAAGATGTCTTATATCTTAGGCGCAAATTATTCATGTTTTGTTGATTGATTTATATATCATACGTTATTCCTTATATAGATATCAATACTTGTATACAGATAACTGCATACGTATTGACAAGAGGATAAATATCGGATGTAAACACCTTAACAAGCTGTTTCCTTTGCAAAGATACAGTGACAAGTCACGGAAATGTCGGATATTTTCCATTTAGATATTAACAAGGACTTCAAGTTTTCACACCCTATTATAAAACAAATTATTACTCGGTTTTAAAGTCTAAAAAGATCTATGTACTCAATATTATTTTCGTGTCTCGGCAGTAACGTTCGCTGTAAGAACACATACGCAGGGAAACGAAGTCCCCTACTGCTTATGTATTTTATTATCTAAAGTTAAGAAGTACCACGGATCTTTGGACTTTGGATTATTATAAAAACATATATACATACACGTTTTATATGTGAACATGAAGGGTTGTCTATAGTCTTACCTAATATTGAAGATAACAGACGATGGTGTATGTCTATAGAGATGATATCATGTCATTGAACATGATCAAGGAAGACTGTTGCAACCTGATTGTGCTGTCTTAAAATCGTCTTCTTCATCATATTTTAGTATGTAGTACCAGTATTACGATCCAGTACAACACAGTGCGCAGTTGTAAACACCCAAACAGCATTGACCTTTATCCGTTCACCCTCACAACACAACACAACACAGCTACACAACAGGTTGTTCCAACACACCCAAAATCACCAAGAAGGATCACTTCACAAAACCTCAATAAAATCAATTAAAAATAACATTTAAATTAGTTTAAAATGTTTTAAAATCAGGCAGTGTGTTCAGCACGACACCCCGACTTGCACTGGTGAGCTAAATGAGAAAGGTTTCCCTATTTCTTCCCATTCGAGAGAGAATATAAAACTCTTTTTCGCCTTTTTTTTTACTTCCAACTTCGTCTTAATATGCCACCCGCTCGGACCTTGGGGTAATGGCTTAGGTAGCGCATAGACTGGACAGACGGAAGAAATATTAATTTGAACTTTTGGGTCCTTTTTGGTTTATTTTGGTCCCTTTTGGTCCTCTTTGGTCCTTTTTGGTCCTTTATGGTCCTTTTTGGTCCTACGATCTGCATTTTGCGCATCTCTGTTGTGCTTGAAATATTGGTTGATCTAGTATCTTATCTTTATTTAAAAGGTCCAAAGATCGGTCTTTACACAGGAGTTAAAATTACAAGGGATTTCGAATGAGAACCGGTTGTGTTGGTCTTGCACCAATTAATACGGCTATTATCTTTTATGACATTTTTAGGATGATTTTATAGCCTTATTGGCCTCGTGACGGTATGCATCGCTTCGGAATCGAGCTGCTTCTAAAGACCATATGATTTGTAAGTTGGTTTAGTTTCCGTTCGAGGAAACTGTGTTTAGTTACGGCTTTGAATTAAGTGTGGGAGTAAAATAAAATTGTCACAATCACCTATTTATTTGCAGAAGTAAATGTGCATATTTTAGGCTCAATAACAGCAAACAGCATCTTATAAGGACCAAAATATTGTAGTTACTTCATATAGTGTCATATAATATACACATTTAAGAACAGCTGTTTATCTAAATCCTTAATCTAATAGTACGTTTAAGTACGCACGTTCCTATATTTGCATTTATTTGTACAAGCCACACATATCGTAAATCGTTAGACAACACCGTTTTAGAGCCTATCGGTGAAGATATTTAACATAAACGAGAGATTATACCGAAGTATTCAAAGTCTATATGACCTAAGACCTTAGGTATGTCTATCTGATGTCTAAATGTTTAAACAGTTGGTTTCACAAAGCTATCTGCCGTTACATCAATCTGTCGAGGGAAACGTCAGATTGTTAGACAGATATGATAATATGACTACTGTGGTGAATGTCGAGTTTTCAGAAACTATCATTTTTTACTTTTTTCGAGCCCACTGAACCAGCGTTCATAAATTATATTTACTTATTTGAATAATTTGAAAATAAGTTTTCTAATTCAATTATAACTTTTTTATACCGTAGTAGTTGTTTTCCAGCGGTTTCATCCGAGTCCCGTGGCAACTTCTTCCCGCACCTGGATAGAATGACCGGAGATTCTGTAGCTTTCCAACAATGAAAGAATTTATGAAAACGTTCAGGCGTTTCGGTTCCTCTGGGTACAAACAAACAAATAAATATTACCTTTTTACTATATCAGTAGAAAGTATGAATATGAAATCAACACTTTCACTACTTACAACACTCCATACACAGTCCCTGCGCAGTTTTCATTCAACACTACACAACACATCGTCCTTCTATGCGCAGTCGCACGCTTCAAGTCTATTTCTTCCTAACTCTGCTGGAAAGGGGCGGTTGTGTTAATCGCGGCGCCACCCCCGGTCTTCGTTAGTCTAGAATTAATTCGTTGATAAGACGCCGCGCCTCCCAGCGATGTTGTCTTGAGATCACAGGGCTGCTGCGACGGGGAAAACTGACGGAAAATGGTTGGAGTTTTTATATTCGGTTGGTTGATTGTGGTGGGTTTTGCTTATTTCTTAAAACGTTTATACACACATGCAAGTTTGATGCATTAGTTAATGCCGTTTATAATTAGGCATACAATTATTTAATGGGTTTTACATGTTTATGTTATGTAAGTAACTATACTATTATTAACTACACTATTAGGCCGTATGTGATGGGATAGAACACTTGAGTTTTGTTGCTCGGGCACAAACTGTGAAATTATAGATTGATCATTGGCAATCAGATCTGAATCTTCTTAATCAATAAACTCAGTAAATTATACCTATGCTGACGTAACCTGTAACATTAAAAGCCCTTTAGTACCAGTAAAATTAACTCTACCAGTAAGTAATCACTAACAACAAGACGTGATTTTAAAAAATGCCTTCACAAAAGGTTCCCCTATTTCAGGGACCAATTTTCCAAAAGTAGCCATCCCTGAAATCCAAGAGCAAATTAAAAAGACGACCACAAGATCGCCTCAGGGGGGACGAGGGAGAAATTACACCCCATGCCTACGTTGACCCTCTTTAATGAACATTGCATCGCATGCCGTCTCCCTCCCTCTTTCAGAATTTTCAGCAGACCCCTTTTTTTGTCTCTCTCTAACGGTAGAGATTTCACAGTGACATCAATTGTCCGCGTTGCATTTTGTACGAAAACATTTGGGTACCGGCGGGGTATTTTTCTTTAAATATTTAAATAGGATACTTTTCTATAGAAATATTGATTTGAAATAGATTTTCTATCGAATTTGTTCAGGATGAAAGGCGTGTACAGTTATTGCTTGAATGGATTCTGTAAAGTTTTTTTAATTGAGGCGGTCAACTATCTTGTTAGGGCTAGGGATTATCATATTTTCAATATTATTTCCATTCATCGCTGTCTATAAACTCCTTTAAAAATAACTACAGCTCATGGCAACACATTTTGTATCCGGCGCGGCGGTCACCGCCGGTGCCGGACGTGTGCGAGAGCAGGCTCTCCACAGTACCTGGCGTGTCCGCTGGAGGGCGCCACAGTGTCGTGCACAGTGTCGCACGGCGGCGAGCGCAGTCAGTAGCGCGGCGGTCACCGCCGGTGCCGGACGTGTGCGAGAGCAGGCTCTCCACAGTACCTGGCGTGTCCGCTGGAGGGCGCCACAGTGTCGTGCACAGTGTCGAGCACGGCGGCGAGCGCAGTCAGTAGCGCGGCGGCTACCGTCGGCGCCGGCGCGTGGGAACAACATCTCCCAAGCCTGATCGGAAATCCCCCGAAATTGTGTCTTGGCTAAATAGCAGACCACCACTGGTGGCAAGACACCGAGGCATCGCAGGAAGGCCTAGAGGCAGCGATAGGGATCGTGTTATCGTATGTCAAACTGCTGCATCTAACATCTCTCCGATCGTAGCGGTTCACCGTTCCATCGGATAAAGGGATGTTAGACGAGAGAGTGCTCTTGCGTTTGCGCGTATGTTTGAGCACTATAATATATCCTGCGCATCTGACTGCTTCCGTATAATGGACCCCGATTTGGCGAAGACTAGTGGCGATAGGTTGAGGTAGAGAGGTTCGGGCTGATGCAACCTGAGCTTTGTCTGAGACCTGCACACTAGCGGCTCTGGGGGTGTGAGTACATGCCGTGGTCGTTTTCTCTTTGAGCTGGGGGGACAGAGGGAATCCGGCAGCACCCAGAGCGACAAAGCAGCCCTTTTTAGGGGAGCACTGCTTTCCTTGCTCAGCCTGGGAGGGGGCTAGAAAAGGTGCCCTAAAAAAATGCTCACCCCAAACACTCTTTGGATAGCAGTAACCACGGCTGCTTCCGCATCTTTTTTATTCGTGGTCGACGCAATAGTAATAAACTTAAAACACCTTTACTGACTTTTGGTGCATGGAATGTTCGCACCCTTCTCGACCGGGAGACAAACGCCTGCCCAGAACGAAAAACGGCCATAGTTGCTCGAGAACTCCGCCGCTACAACATTGATATAGCTGCTGTAAGCGAAACCCACCTTGCCGATGAGGGCGAGCTAGTCGAGCATGGCGGTGGCTACACTTTCTACTGGAAGGGCACTGCTGCAACAGAACCAAGGAGGTCGGGAGTTGGTTTTGTGATCAAGAATAGTCTTGTGAAGACACTTCAAGAATGTCCAATCCACATCTCGGACCGTATAACCACATTGCGCCTTCACTTAGACGGTGACAATTTCCTTAATGTTATCAGTGTCTATGCACCGACGCTAGGTAGTTCTGACGACATCAAGGATAAATTTTATGAAGAACTTACACAATGTCTCCATAAAATACCGAACAGAGAAAAGATTCTCTTGTTAGGGGACTTCAATGCTAGAGTTGGTCGAGATTATGAAGCGTGGCCTAAAGTTTTGGGTAGACATGGGGTAGGCAACATCAACTCTAATGGCCAGTTGCTGCTTAGTTTATGTGCTCAATTCCAACTTGCAATCACAAACACCATGTTTCGCCTTGCTGCTAAGCACAAAACTACGTGGATGCATCCACGATCTAAGCACTGGCACCTCATTGACTATGCCATCACGAGGCAGCGAGACATCTCTCAGGTCCTAGTCACTCGTGCTATGCGCGGTGCTCATTGCTGGACAGACCATAGACTAATTGTCACAAAACTGCGTCTTTGCCTTCGGCGACCATTCAGGGCTAGCAGGAAAAAGCCTCAGAACATAAACATTGAGAAACTCAAACATCCGGGACCCCGAAGCAAATACGCTGAAACGCTGGCATGTGATATACACTCTCATCAAAATACCGGTGATATTGATGCAGACTGGAACGCTTTATCGTCGTCCATACTTGACGTAGCCATTAACACCATAGGTCTAAAAAATAAACGCAAGCAAGACTGGTTTGATGAGAACGACGAAGTTCTTTCTAAAGCTATTGCCAAACACCGAGAACTTCTCAGGCGCAGTAATAACAGCGCACTTATAAGAGAGAGTGACCGTGAGTTGCGTAAACTCACGAGACACACTAAAGATAAATGGTGGCAAGACAAGGCTCAATACATCCAGTGGCTTGCTGATAGTAATCAGCTCGGTGATTTCTATAGTGAAATTCGCAATCTCCTGGGTACCACCAACTTCATAAAGGTTCCACTGAAGTCGCTGGATGGTAAAAGTCTGCTGAAAAGCAAAAATGAAGTGTTAGATCGTTGGGCAGAACACTTCAATAAGCTACTTAATGTAGATCGAACAGCCGATCTACACTACATAGACAGTTTGCCTCAACTTCAAATAGCAGAAGAATTGGATGATGCCTTGTCTAAACATGAGGTGCTTTGTGCCATCAAACAACAGCAAAATCAGCGTGCGGTTGGCCTAGACCTTATACCAGGTGAACTTCTGAAGTACGGCGGCGAGGAACTGCATTCGCGCGTCTGGGAAATGTTTGTGCTTATGTGGGAGAAAGAACAAGTTCCTGAAACTTTTAAGTTATCACGCGTCAGGGCTCTCTATAAGAACAAAGGCGACCGGTCGGAATGTGGTTCTTACCGCGGTATTTCACTGCTCTCTGTCTCTGGAAAAGTCTTCGCCAGAGTACTTCTGAACCGCCTCAGGAACCTTTCTGAAAAGATTCTGCCGGAAACCCAATTTGGTTTCAGACCAGACAGAGGAACTTGTGAGGCAATATTCGCAGTCCGTCAACTCCAGGAAAAAAGTAGAGAGCAGGGACAGCACTTGTATCTCTGCTTTATTGATCTGGAAAAAGCCTTTGACTGCGTCCCTCGCGAGGCCCTCTGGAAGGTACTGAAAAAGTTGGGGTGTACAGAGAAGTTCATAAGACTCCTGCGACTCCTGCACGATGACATGCAATGTTGTGTAGCGGTTGAAGATGACCAATCGAGCTTCTTCTCCGTCACCTGTGGAGTGAAGCAAGGTTGTGTCCTGGCTCCCACATTGTTTGCATTATATTTCGCAGTTGTAGTCCGGGAAGTATTGACTTCTTCTCCTGAAGGAGTTCGTATTCGTTATCGGACTGACGGCAAACTTTTCAATCTGAATAGACTCAAGGCGACCACAAAGGTGTCCTATGCACATATACAGGACATTATGTATGCAGATGACCTCTGTTTCGTGGCTGAATCCCCTGAAGCCCTGCAACAGCTAGTCACGAACCTTCACAAGCAGTGCTGTACATTTGGTCTAAAAATCAGCATCAAAAAGACAGAAGTGATGTCTTTAGACAATCACGGACGTCAAGAACTGGCCATTATGCTTGGTGAAGATGTCCTGAAGCAGGTCGATAAATTTCGATATTTGGGGAGCATTATAACATCAAAGTGCGACCTTGACGCCGAAATCAATAGCAGAATTGGTGCTGCAGCAGCTGCTTTCGGCAAATTCGACAAGAAGGTCTTCAGCTCCCATGACCTAAAGATATCCACAAAGGTCTCTGTGTATATGGCAGTTGTGTTGCCTTGTATACTCTACTCAGCGGAAACATGGACACCGTACCGACGCCACATCAAGCAACTAGACCGCTTCCACCTCAAATGTCTGCGCAAAATATTAAATATCCGTTGGTTTGATCGTGTGCGTAACACAGAAGTGCTGAGGAAAGCCAATGTAGGTGGCATTGAAGCATACCTCATGAGGAGACAGCTTCGTTGGTGCGGGCATGTAATGCGCATGCCGGATACTAGAGTGGCCAAGCGCATCCTCTACTCCGAGTTGCAGGAGGGCAAGCGGAAACGTGGCGGACAGCTGCTGCGATACAAGGATGTGCTGAAGCGCCACATGAAAAGCTGTTCCATTGAACCGTCTCAGTGGGAGAATCTGGCATCCAACCGCAGAGACTGGAGAAGCCGCGTTAAAGCCAAAGTCTTTGACTTTGAAGCACGCCGGCTTTCTGAGTTGGATGCCAAACGAGATGAGTTGAAAGCTCGACCACCTGTAGCTATCAACTACAACTTTGTGGCTGGTACCCTGACATGTCCGCAGTGTGCGCGGACTTTCACGCACAAAATTGGATACTCCAGCCACATGAGAGCACACGCACGCCATTAGGGTCGAAGTGGTCGCCGTTGCCGAAATCGGCGTGGAAGATTATTATTATTATTATCCATAAATAATATCACAATAAATATTTTCAATACAATATTTATTAACCCTAACCTTCAAACACACAGCAAACGAATGAATCAATTTAAAAGTTCAAAGGACCATTAATCTTCGAAGAAATATCTGCGAACATAAGGTCCAAAATGATATATGGGTCAAAACTGTGTACATGGTACTTATTAGTGATATAAATGTGCAAAGTCAACACACCATAGACAGCTGTGAAAGGACCGATTGCTTCAATAAATATAACTGGGTGATAGGACTTGGAAGAAATTTATTGGTCCCCAGAACATGTTCATTTGTTCATACCACAATTATTTATGGATCACTTAAGTTTCGCTAAGGGCTACTGCGTTTAAAAAGATGGTAAATGTTTATAGTTTTATCTAATCTAGAAGTAATTTAAGAGAAGGTGTTCCAATTTAAAACTATAAGATGTCGTAGCCCGAAGCAGTATATGTGTGGCTATTAATTTGTAATGCGTTAGCTTGGGCCGTAAAAATTCAATGTATAAACTTGCCCTATGATAATATAGAAAGAGCCCTTGGGGGGTTAAGTAATTAAGCTCATAGCTCCAAATATGTAGAATGATAGTCTATAGTTGCCAGTCTTACCAAGGGGAATTGGGTTGATGTGACAGGCAGTAAAGGCCCCTCGTAAAACACTGGTACTCAGATGCACCCGATTAAGACTGGAAGCAGACACCAACATAGTTTAGGAAATGCCTAGCCAGACGATAATCCATAGCTTTTAAAGGTATCTGAATACATTTCTATGATAAAAAGAAACTCGAACCTACTTTTTGTAAACACGAAACTGTCAAAAATATCATCCCTCGCAAACTAATGCCACTTCATGTTTATTAACATCACATAATTAACGATCCCGTGTTATTTCCAAGTTATTTACCGTCACAAAGGTTGCACTATACCCAACTTACAAAAAGGAGTTTAGGTACATGTAATATTTAACACCCCATGTAGTTAATAAGCTGAAAGACCGACAAGCAGTAAGTTCGTAACTTATTTTAAAAGTGAAAAATGTTTTTTGTCCTACTAATTAGGACTGGTATCGAAGGTTTTTAATCTTGTTGTTTTTAGTTCGTGTAGACGTTAAAATTACTTTGTTCTGAAAGTGTTTTATTGATATTGGTTTAGTTTATTGTTCCTTTCTTTGGCAGGTGTTTGGTTGCTTTCTTAAATTAATGTAAACAGTCAACAAGCGATGGTCAATTAGTTTTAGTGTCGCTCTATAGTTTTGTAGTTGATATTCGAGTTTAAATTAAAAGGTAAATTAAAAAAGCTGCAGAAAATTATATTAAACAATGTAATAACAAAGTACCTACTTACGTAAAGTTTGTAAATTAAGAGTAACACGGCTGATATATCTATTTACAGTTTAAACACTTTGGTCTCAATTTGTGTTATTAGGCTACATTTTCTTTTTATACCGACATGTAAGGATTTAAAAGTTAATATTATCAATTCAATCACTCCTATTTTCTTATAGGCTAGAGTCGTCTTGGTAGGGCTTTCTTCGTATTTATTATTGCTATCAATTAGAGACAACAAATAGAAAACTACTGGAAACTCCTTATAGATATACCTCTGACATGTCCGTACTAAACGTTATACTCATTAAATAACACTTAATCGGAAAGGGTTATCTTTAACCTTTCTAATAGCTTAGTTTAGCAGATTAAATTAGCATAACTTCTATAATTGGTATGACCACTCCTAAGTAAGCTACGTTCCCACGCCTCAAAGATGGAATCAATTTCATTTTATACCTATTGCTGGAAGTTGGTCAATAAAGCACGATAGGCTTTCAAAGGGTGTGGTTCCTAGGTGTGAGGTTATCATATGGCATTTCAATATTTAAATTAAATCGCTTGTTGGCGTGTGAAACTGGTAGAAATTGTTTCATGAAAAACTATTAAATAATATTTGTTATTCAGAACACCTTTTTTGTTATAATTCAGTCAAAGTTTCATTTAATTTTTTTACATACATTGTTTTACAGAAACTAGAATTGAAAGATCTAAAGATCATTATTTTAAGGTTCAATAAATCCAACCCTAAAATGACTCACTGACTTCGAATGGTAGAATCCCTCCTCATATCTGTATCTGATAGTTAACTATACTCCATTCAAAATAACATTAGAAATTTAAGTAAACCTTTTTTACTGTTTGTTCAACCGATTTTGACTTCTATTCCGTAGACAAAAGAACGGAATTGAAAGCAAAATAGTGGTTACAATACCAAGCATTTACTGCAGCCGCCATTAATCATACTACTAACGCAATAGAAGTCAAAATCGGTTGAACAAACAGTAAAAAAGGTTTACTTAAATTTCTAATGTTATTTTGAATGGAGTATAGGTAAAATATATAAAAATCTTTTTTTTTTCAATTTCCCGTACCACTTTATTTACTCTTGCAAAGTCATTGTAGTTTTCGTCATAAACGAATCATGTCGACAGTTTTCTCCAACTGTCTTTTAGCACATTTAATCACTAGTGTCGCTATTAAGGCCTATATAATTAATAAGTTAAATAACACAGCATACCAATTAATGGGGGCTATCAATTGTAGTTTTTAATGAAGCGAGACATTAACCCGATTGTCCTCACTGAGTGACGTCTGAAAACAGCTGATGAACGAATTAAGCAGTACAAAAATAAATAAAATTGCAGTGTCTGTTTGTATTTTTGTCTGTCTATTTATCTGTCTGGCTGTTTGTTCTAGCTAAACTTTAAAATCGCTCGATTTTGTTCGATTTTGTTCTGACTGTCACTGGCAGAGAGTTTCGTCTTTCGAGTCTTTTCCCAACTATGAAAGAGACGGCTTCCAGTCTAACCGAATGTAGCTGAGTTCCAGTATTTTACAAGGAGCGACTGCCTATCTGACCTCCTCAACCCAGTTACCCGAGCAACTCAATACCCCTCGGTTAGACTGGTGTCAGACTTACTCTCTTCTGATTACCCATAATGACTGCCAAGGATGTTAAATGACATCCGGGACCAACAGTTTGACTTGCCTTCCGAAACACTGGCAGAGAGTCTATATGTAAATATAGAGAAATCAGGCTACTTTTCATCTGATTGCGGTATATCAATTTTGGACGCGGTTGAAACCGCGGGGCACAGCAAGTTTTTAATAAATAACGCATCACGACGTTAATTTAAGCCGACGCACATACAAGATGCGTATCAACGTATAATATTTGAAAGTGGCATGACTATTAACCTTATCAATGATCGGGTGCGCAGACGCATAAGGGATTAATTCAATTCGTAATTTTAATCAATTGAAAGGTTGACGCAACCTGAACTTCGTGGAGTATTATTTATTATTATATAAATAATTTATAATGTATTGTGTAGGTTTGTAGGTTTAATATGCATTTATTTTGTAGAGTATTAATTGGTTGGTCTTTAATTGAAAGGCTATGGTATCATTTACAAAGTAAATCAAATGGCAATTAATAATGTTCAACCGTACTAAAAATTGACCATCAAGATTGGTCCATTTAGTTTTTTTTAAAAAAGGTTCTTCAAACCTAAGAGACAGACATGTGTTGCTGGGGAGTTTATTGCGCCACTTCTTCGTTCCAGCAAAAACACATTGAAAGTGGTGAAGGGTGGGTGTTTTGAGGACTGTCTTTTGTTTTGACATTCGAAGTGCTGATTTATCAGTCCCATTTGAATAAACTATACTGCATTTGAGTTTCGTGAACTTTACTGTTGAGATCTGAGGGTTTCCTATCTTATCGCATTTCTTGGTAAGTATATTATGAAATGGAATCATTTCTCTGACACACAGTTTCGCATACTGTTATTTGCCTACATACTTATAGCTTTCACTTACTTTTTGTGGCATAAATTGGGCATAGTAATAATTCAGCTTAACAGGTTGATATTCTATGGATGATAATGATGATGATAATATAGCAGAAGGGCTACCAGACCTGAAGATTCTAAAAGCTTAAGCTTCAAGTTAATCCTCCGAACCGTGCTCTCGATTCACAAATTAAATACCTTCCTACCTTAAACGAATAATTGAATTGTTGCTAACATTTGCAATAATTATAGTGCATGGCCGACATGCGCTATGTTTATTTGAGTGCTTGTAATTACAAGGTACTAGATAAAGCCACTCCTATACACATCACGGGTAGGTTGGATTACATGAATATTGTTTTCTGATGTTTATGTTAATGAAAAGATAAGTTTATGTCTCGTAAATATTGATGGCTAATAACTATTTAGTTTAGGTTCCGTTTATGTGGAATTTTCCAGGATTTCTAGGTGATGAGTTGACAAAGGTTTTGTGTAAGTTCTGTTTTTGTAGGAAAAGCTTATTTATATTTTCTCTGATGTGGTATCTTTGGCCTCGAGTTTATTTTTTACTAGTTGTGCGTTAGTGGCGCAACTTGTGGTGTGTCTGTCTGTTTTTTTGGTTACTGTACAAAATATCAAATCATTGTTAAAGAGATGATTTTTGATGGTATAATTATTATCTGAGGCACTAAGGTACGGTAGACTGCACATCAGTGGTAAATGTCATGCACCTTAACTCAATAGTAATGAGGGTTTTCTAAAATGGCGTCCACCAGGTGGCGCACTGAGTCGTCAGGTCCAGGTAACTGTCAAAGTGCTTATCTTTACTATGAATAGTGAACGATTTTAGTGGTTTTTTTATTTTATAATTAAAGCACTGCATTATTGTTTTACTATTGAGGTTGAGTAAATAAAAAAAACTAAATCATATTGTGTTAACAAATTTTTCAACAAGCTTTTCCTTAGTACCAGTGACTTTTGCACCCTCTCTCTTAGCTCAATTTTTAGTTCGGAAACCTTATTCTGACCGTAGTCCATAATAAAATCAATAACACTTCCAATATAACAGAATTTCAATAAACAATAAGTTCGGCACCTACAATTCCATACTATTTGACAGCTGTTTGGACCAGACGAATACGTGGCGCCACCCGGTGGCAGAAAAAATTTCAAAAACCCTCATTAGTACGATTTTCCTATAAAACTGTTACCACTGACCTGAAGTTGCTGTACATGACATAACGACAAAGTCCTTTCTTCATCTAGAAATGAATACACCCAAGCGGTCGCAACTGGTACATATTATAACTTCTTGAGTGCTTTAAAATAAAATAGTAGCACTAAACTTCAAAACGCGTTCAAATGGGAACTTAAACACTAAAATACCGAACTGTGACAACTAACGTCCTTAAAGACGCCTACATTCAACGACAATTTCTTGTTTTTTTTTCCTCATAAAAGGCGTAATGTGCTGGTGAAATCGCACCTTGAAAGTAATCAAATTTTTAGTGTGGCAACATTGTAGGTTATTATTAAAAGTGTTGCCCGATCGAGATGTTCTCATGAGGTGCAGACCTCCCTGGAGCAAACACGAAGGAGGACAGGGGCGGATTCTAGTGTTTAAATGTCTTATTTTTATCTTTTGTTTTAACAACAAAATTATTTGTATGAAAATTAATTACCTATAGTTTTAACTTAAAAAACCTAGTTTAAATTAAACTATCAACTAAGAATTTTTAATTCACTGCATGCTGATTATGCTTCAGTAGGATAGATAATCAATAAATCAATAAATCCTCCAACATTCTATTTGTCAAAGTTATCTACACTTTATAATAAATCACTTCACGGTCATTGCTTGACATCATCGTAAAATCTTACCTTGTCTGATAAAAATGAAATAATCGGTTTATTTTTATTACGATTTTTATTTCAAACATTAAAATCAAATATTCATTTATCAAGTAAATCAAAGCAATAAATGCAGTTTCTTATATTTAATTATAGCCACAACTCATTATGCGTTATAAAGATTCATGTAGGCGATTGCATGACAAAACAATATATGATACGCAATGTTTTTCATTCCATATCAACATGGTAATGCACTTCATATGCTTAGCATAAATCATAATAACTTACAATGACACGCGGTTTCACTAACAACTGTCAATCACAGCCCTTTTTTGCATAAGAAAATTGCTCAGCAAAAATATTGACAGACAAACAATAAAATTGGTGAAGTTACTTAAAACTTCATATTGCATGTAATTGATATTTAAATACGAAGACATAAAGTAATATGTAAATGATATGTCTTCGTTTTATTGCGGTACTATTTAACATGCAATCCGGCCCTGCCCGATGTTTATCGAGAAAAAAAATCATAACCGACAGAAAATAATTTTCGAAGGTATTACAATAATTTATAGCTTCATTCCGATCGATTGCTCCTTGTAAATATTACATTTTTATGTTAAAATCTTTGTGTAATTAACTCACGTAGTTTATCAATAAACTTAGGCTGTATTTAATTTACTGCGGAATAATTGACTGCTGTAATTTTAGCTTCGTTCTGATCGGGCACGTACCTACATTAATTTATTTTTTAATCGACATGTTTATTTAAAGATATAAGTAATAAAAGATACAAAGTATGAGTACTATTCACTTTGCAGATGCTGAACGAACTGCCGAGTTTCACGTTTCAAAATCGATGCTAAATCGATTCAAATCGAAGAATCATTCGCCCCAAATGATAGAGGACTTTATCGAGAAATCGTGATTTGCACTCTCTAACCCTATTCACACCGCAGAAAACAGTTACAGAAAAAAATAATCAATATTTAATTTACTATTCGCTGGCGTTCGCTCGATTCGATCACGAGCCGTTCACTTCCCCATTCATCTTTCAACTGTTCCACACTTATTATAAGACGAAATCGATTCAGCGCAAACGAGATCTCGATTCTCGATTCTCGTTCCCATAAATCTTTTTTGCGGAGGCTTCGGGCGCGGCGTAAGCGATTAGTAGGTGCGCCACGGTTATCAGACGCGAGAAACAATTTCCAATGCATTATATAAATTATGACTTCATCGGTGAAACGTAGGTCACGACTCGCGAGTGAAACAACAGTGAGTTGGTGGCAAATGGTAGGCGTTTGGTGGCTTGCAATTTTTTTTAGCTTGTTTTGTTCTTGTAATGTGTAATGTTTAGGAGTGAGAGAAATTTGTGTAATATGAGGATCAATTTTGCAAAATAGTTTTCAAAAGACAAAACTGTTATGTAAATTTTTTTCTTGTCTGGGTATATCTGCAATCAGTCGTAGACTATGAGGAAATTTTTGTGTACACTGTGACATGTCGAGTGTATCTCCCAGCGGAGACAGCTCCTTATAAAGTTATGTACTTAGTTACGAAAAAGTATATTAAACGAAAAAAAACTAAACTCTGCTTACTTACCAAAATTGACCACACACGTTGAAAAAGAGAGCAACACACCAATAAAAAAGAAACACTAAAGATTCTAAATTCGAACATTCTCACGATCATGTTCGGCCATCTTCAGCTGTTGGAAAAGGATGGCGTCATTTCCGGTTCCTCCAGACGGGACTGGTGACATTATTTTTGATGGCTGTGACAACTGACATAGTAGTTATTCATAAGTATTACTCACTATCTTATTAGCAGTCTTACAAACATCTATATACATTATAAGTAAATGCAAGAATTTGATTATTTGTTTGTGACGCTTTCACTCTGAAACGGCTGAACCGATTCCGATGAAATTTGGCAAGGAAAGAGGTAGTAGGTACCCCGGAAAAAACGATAGTCTACTTTTCACCCAGGTGCGGAGAGTCGTTCCCAATAGAACCCGAACTAAAACAAAGCCGCAAGCTATAAGTACGCTAGAAACGGCTGAACCGATTCCGATGAAATTTGGCATGGAGAGAGGTGGTGGTGGAAACGGCAATAGATTACTTTTCATCCGTGTGCGGGGAATTGTTCCCTCAAGACACGGACAAAGTGAAGCCGCAAGCTATAAATTAATAACAAGCTAGATATAATAACATTACAGTGGATTATAGAAAGATTGTTCACAAGATAAGCATTTCCTTTTCAACGGTTATCGAGATGATCTAGAATTAGCGTATTTTCCTTGGCATAACTTAGTAAGTAGCTCAGCTTCCTGTGTATATGTTAGTCATAGTCTATTCTCTACCTGATTGGAAAACAAATAAATTGATTGATGTACGTTTTGTTTATACCCAACTGACGTCAAAGTTAACGTAACAAATATTATGATATAATAATTTTGAATTCACTTAGCACTAGTTAGCATCCGTATCTAATTGGAACTACTCTTCGCACCTGGATAAAAAGTAGTTTAAAGGCTTCCTCAAAAAACACTGATACTGAAAGATTTTTACACATGTTATTAGTAGTTATAATACATAATTTTAGTAAACATAAGTATATAATTACATAGATAATAATGCAGCTAGTGCATGAAATATCGACATTGTCAAAACTCTTAAGTACCTCATAACATTTTATTGTACACTAATATTTATTAATTAACACATTTTATCGTAAACCGACCGTTAACTGAAACCCGTTATCATAAGTTACGAACAACTATTTTAACTAACCAACATATTTTTTACAGATATAAAAATTAATGATGGTGAAAGTACTCGTACCGCCAAATAACCTCTGATTAAACATTGATTAGTCTGATGTAATTATACAAATTGGTGAATTCCGACTACATAATTGGTACGGTACAGCACAGGATCATAAAAATAAGCACAGGGAGGTATTCAACCGGCCCCGCATTCCCTCAATAAAAATTAATCATTTCATTTAAAAAACGCAATAATATTTCCTCGTCGTTTCTTCCACTAGTCTTACTACTGTTATTGGTGTTCACATGTACGCTCTGATACGCAATTAGCAGCTCTCACACCTTTTCTGCTGACTTGGTTGGACGTCATTCAATTTTATCGTGTAATTAGAGTCCATAAAATCAGTAGATGTCGGCGTCAGACGCGAGTGAAGGCGATGCTCCGGCATTTTTAGGATAGCGACCGACATTCCTTGCACAGGGCTGGACTCAATTTCCTCTCTTAATGGACTTCAGTTACGCTTAATAAATCTTAGTAAATACCCAGTTTACAACGATGTGTTTGTATATTCGCTCGGTTAGCAACATGTCGTTGCATTGTTACATTCTACAAGCTATTTATTTCGCAGCGTGAACTACATTTTACTTGACCAGAGTGCGACCACATCTATGAAACTAGAACCGCAGGCACGCAGACTATGCAATTAGATGCAACAATGTCGGTGTTGTGAGTACAAAGCCCTCGGTTCATTGTCATTACGCTTCTGTGTACTAAGATAAAACGGGAAAGTATAAATAGAATTGTGTATTTCTGGGTGTAAAAACTGTATGAATAAAGGTATAAATTGGTCATGCGCCGCGGGTGATCGCGCCATACTGCGCAGCCTTGGTCCAGCCCTGGTGGCTCTAGGATGCCGGGCGCACCTTCCACGATATTTAAGCGAGTTTAAAACTAAGATTAAAGTTGTCGCCGCTATAGTTTTTGCGCTATTAACAAGCGTACTCATAAAGCAGTTTTTCTTTGTCGACTCTTTAAAATAACAAGCATAACCTTTACGAAACTCGTCCATAAATAACAAATAGAAATCGCCGTGGAGATATTTCATGGTTTTGCGTGGGATATTTATTATTACGGTTAGTTTTTTTATTAATTAACGTGTGTGTCCGTTAGTGTGTAGTTAGATGATCGGGCCCACCTCTTCACATTTCTCGCCATGAATTATACATGATAGGTATCTAATTTACATCGCATCAAAAACACTTGGAGGCACTAAATCGTCGATTTGGTGAGGGCCGCGATTTAAACTGTAATTTTCCGGTTTAAGCGATATATTATCATAACCTGAAGATTTAGTGCAGAAGAGTAAGAGGCTCCATTGAAACTGTTTCATTAAATTGTAATTAGAATGTACGCAGATTAGATTCTGAGCTATAACGTATCCGATAGTTGATTCTATTCAATTTAAATTCAGTGTAATAGTTTATATTACGACCAGTTTAAACATCGTTTAGAGTTTGTTGCCCATAAATGTTGCAAGAAACAGAAAGGTTATTTATTTATTCTAGCAGTTCCATTCGTCTAGACTGGTATTTTGAAAAACGGAATGAATATCTTCTTTTTAAATAAAAGGAAGTCGTGTTAGTTACACATTTTATAACTCAAGAATGGCTGAACCATTTAAGCTGAAAATTAGAGGAGAAATAGCTTAGGCCCGGTAAAAGGACATAGGATAGTTTTTGTCACCACCCGGCTACGGGAACCAGTCATATCGGGTGAAAACGCGGGCGGAAGCTAGTTAATTTATAAAACCAAGCCAGATTTGATACTGTTGCCATAGCAACCAAATCTATTTACATTCCGTAGCTCCAACTAAATCTCGATTCTAAAATTAAATTAATTTAATTAAAGATAACGAACCGTGAATAAGCTAGCTCAAACTAATAATAACAAAAGCTTCGGTGTTACGACTCGCAAATTATACAAAGTGTAATCAACGTGGACTATTGATAGTCGAAACAATAAGTTATCGACTTTCGACGCGCCCGCGCACTGAAATAGGGTTGCCAGATTTGATATAACTTTTTTTAGTTCTAGAATTTTGAGATTTACTCTATGAGTCTTCAAACAATATAGAATTTGGTATCCTAGAAACTTATATTGCCGTGGATTTAACCAAATGCTTACCTATATACCAGAATAACATGAAGTAACAATGATAGTAACTCTAAAACTCATCATCTGCCCAGCCCTTTCCGAACCATGTAGATACAGCTGAGTACCAGTGTGGAGGGACTGCCTATCTGACCTAATCGTCATAGTTACCCGGGCAGATGCATTATAGTAATACTGGTTTTTCTGGATTCTGACTACCCCTAACGACCTCTCAAGATGATTTTTGATGTGCGGAGGAACTCGTCATGACAAGATGGTATCTACTTAACCCAAATGTTTCATCTGAATAATACCTTTTTTTTTTTGTTTCAGCTGAGGAAAATGCCTGACACATACACACACCACCGCGGGGAGACGGTGAGGTTATGTGGGGCTTGCACCCACTAAAAACCTCAGCTTTTGTGCCATCTTCTGCCTTTTAGAGAGGGGCCACGAGGACCAAAGACGACTTTCGTGACATCTGAATAACACCTACCTAATGGAACTTTGTCTTTAGTGTAGTTGATTATTGCTTTGAACACATTTTCATTATTAGAGGTATAAAGATAATATTGAATTGAATATTTAATATTGAATAATTATCATCATCATCTGTTTAGTCTACTTGTTTTCCAACTATGTTGGGGTCGGCTTCCAGTCTAACCGAATGCAGCTGAGTACCAGTGTTTAACAGGAAGCGACTGCCTATCTGATCTCCTCAACCCAGACAATAATTAGATATTTAAAGACATTGTTGCAGATATTTATTTCATTAAACTGATTTACATATTAAAATAATAATAGATTATTCAATTTATTACACCATTAGCATTGTCCATGAAGATCACAATAAATTCTCATTTAATTAGAATGAACTCATCTTCAATAGCTTATGTAAAGTAAATCAATTGATTTAATCGTCTTGATTTACCATCGACACATACCATAAATATATGGTACGTGGGTTGCACTTAAACCACTATTATAATTACCGCGGTTTCACCCGCTTTTCGGGACATTTTTGGTTACCATTTGCTTTGGCTATATAAATCATTCAAAAAGATTCTCTCGCTTTTAAGTACTTAAATAAATAAAAGCTTTTGCATTTAGGTTTAGTTTATAATGTAAGTTAGTTACTACCAACTTACCGGTATTTATAAATTACACACAAAACCCTTTACATACCTATTGATAAACACCGCATGCAAATCTGTATTATTTTAGAATATAATATTGCAAACAGACAGACAGACTATGTTTAATAATATTAATCAAGGAAGTAGGATGCACCATCATCATACTTATGTCATCAATGAAATTATAGTAACTCAATGATGATTGGTATATCATGATCATTACCATTAAGAGCTTCATGACGTCACAAGGGACTGATATTCAATAGGAAAATGTTTTAGAAACACTATAGGTATTTAAGTAGTGGAATAGGTACTGAAAATTCGCATTGAATTAATATTGAGTATTTTTTAATACTTAAAAGGAGCAGTGAAAATTGACTACGTTCTTTCCTAGGCTTCTAGACTTATCAAATTTAATTTAAATCGGACCGAGACGTACACTCAAAGCTTAGTATATTAGTAAGAATTATGATAATGATATATTAATAAAACCTATTTCACAACACAAATTAAAAATAAAACAGTATTCTTTCTTAGCCCTGAGGACATTAATCCAGCCAAGCTGGTACCTTCGAAACTGACGTTGACATTCACCATATAATAAATATTTCATCTGAAACCACCATGGAGTTTCAATTGAGCAATTTAATAATTTAAAAATCGTAACAGCCGTAGGTAAGGGCAGGTGCATTTTATAATGAGCTACGAAAATTGGTTTCGATATTTCATTTGGTTCGAAACTTGATGGATGGTCCGCGAAATGAGGTGCGAACATACACTCGTGTGAAAACGGTTTTATTTCAAGTAAGTACTTACCTACTTATGTTTTTGTTCCTTTTTAGGATTCCGTACCCAAAGGGTAAAACGGGACCCTATTGTCTGTCACCAGGCTGTATCTCATGAACCGTGATAGTTAGAGAGTTGAAATTTTCACAGATGGTGTATTTTTGTCGCCGCTATAACAAAAATACTGAAAACTAGAATTAAATAAATATTTTGGGGGGCAACAAACGTGTTTTTTTTTTTGTCCGTTTTATAAATAATGGTACGGAACCCTCCGTGCGCGAGTCCGACTCGCACTTGGCCGGTTTTTCAAATCCCCCTCTATCTTTTGTTTTCTTTGAACTATTTAGTAAAGAACCCTTTGAAAAGAACTTCGGTATGTAACGATAGTAGATTGTTCGTGAATCAGGTGTGGGGCAACACATAAAATTTGTAGTGAATGTGTTAATGAGTTTAGATTTATTGCAGTAATCCGATGCAGTTGTGAGAAAGTTCGTGTAATTTATTGCTTATTGGCAGTCGTTAGGTAAATTACTGGATATCGTGATAAAGACAACTTAAAAGTCGGTAGGCCAGAAACATCTGACGGTCGTTGACAGGTTCAGTTCAATTTGATGTTAATGCTGTTCATTTCAACTCATTAAAAACATTATTTAAAAGAATGCTTTCGTTAACACTTTAAAGGTGAATTGCAGCATTTTACTATAATGATAACCAACCGTATACGTGCCGCCCATTGGTCAAATCAGCGATTTGATGACTTCAAATGGTTCGGTTATCATTATAGTTAAATGGTGCAACTCACCGCAAGTAAGATACTTTTAATGTAGGTACCTTTAGCATATTTGGCTTATGGTAAGTCAAATACTTATACCAATACTATGATTTTATTTGAGCTAGCACAAAATCTCTTTGTAAACCTTCTCCCAACTGTTGATGATTTCAAAAATCACTTAATTAAGTGAAATAGGCACGTGATGAAGCACAAACAATGAAGGTAGGTACTTAGGTTCTAACTAAACGGGTAACCTTTACCCAATCGAGCAGGCTCGCCTAATATCTGTCGCTCGCTAACCGAAGGCGTGTTAGCATTAAGTTTAGTGGTCACGAAGCCAACTTACAGCCCACAATACATCTGACGAAAGCACTCAATGGGCCACTCGTTAACCTTACTATGGTGGATCGTGCGAAGTCCACTAGAAACCCCTACTATTTGTTTACACTCTTAAAAAGAGGAAAACAATATTTGAATAAGCTACAGTCATTTGTTTTTAAATGGATCACTGGTGAGCTACAATTCATCAATTGTGTGTACTCAATCTTTCTAAATACTTAAAGGGCAAATAAAAAATAAAATTTTAAAGGCATTTTTCTCTCATGATTCAAAAAGTTAGGAAAAGTTCTGATGTTCTTAATTATTTACCTAATCGTTTTACCTATTAGTAGGACAAAATATATATATTAACAGGATGATAATGATATACCTAATATCATGTTATAATTAAAAATAACAGTTAATTACCAAATCTTTACAACCTAAAGCTAACCTTCTAATTTAGAATTGAATCAAAAAAACTAGTTTTTACAACATCAATATAAATGTTTCTAATTAACAAATAATAAGAGGTAACATAAAAGTTAAATTAGAAATAACTTAACACTAATGATTGCTGTAAACTGTAATTAGCAGTTTATTATATTTTATTTCCGACAAGCGCGAATTCATTAAAGAAATTGGTTGAATCCTCTCTAAGCATTATCTTAGTTCATTCGTGATTAAAAATATTGAATATTATATTAACATTATTGTGCACAAAATTGTTTGGTGAAGTTTTAACAGTTAATGTGTAATTTAAAGTTAATAATTCATTTTTATCATTATGCTAAATTCTTTCGATTTTAAAGATTCTCTAATATGAAAATCCTAACTTTCTATAGTTAAGGTGCGCCAAACGTCACTATTAATTGTAGGCTACTACTAACGGTACTCACTATTTGAAGCTGAAAGCAAATGACAGTAATTAAACATTTGCTCAAAAGGGACCGATGGTTCAAAGTGTGTTAAATTGTATATTAATGTGTCACCATGGATCACCCAGTGGTTTTCCAACTACATGTACGTATTGGAGTCGATCTTGCTGCAGAGTTAATCGAAGATCTGAAGAAAGTGGAGGGCAGTAGACGGATGAGGGGTGCCCAAGAGTTCCCAAAATGTAGACTTTCTCAGTGCATATATAGTTACCGGGACGGATATTGGGCTCTCGGAAGAGTGGGGATCGCACTACACATAAGGCAATAAACCAATAAATCGCTTCTGCGCAGGTGGAGGTCAGGGTTCAATATCCGTGCCGATAACTATATTCAAGACTCGAATGCTACATAATAGCTACCAATACATTTTTTTCGACGCAACTACTCACCATAAAATCACCCACTATACCTACCACAGACTCGGCAACAAATAGTAGCGGCCATTTTCCCACAAGCGTCTCGCGTCGTGTACCCGATAGGATCAAGTCGAAGCGATTTCGGTGTCCAACAAGCATAAGTTAAGGAGGTCCTCACAATGAGTGCCGTATTGCTCAGGCATTACTTTCAGGAGGACATTGAGGTTTATGGCTCCTGTAACCAAATAAAGAAGATGTTGAAGTAAGTGTTGAAGGGTGATTAGATGAGCTGTGTTCCGTTGTTGGATCTATTGTTTTGTCAAAATGTCGAGTACCTATATTCTACGTCTGCCGAAAATTGGCGTCTCCGTCTGACGCCAGGCTAGAGGCTTTTTTCAGGCATTAAAATCATCAGATTTCCACTCTCGCTGTGGGCCCATGGGATGGAAAGACTGTCTAATGCCCGTTTTCACCAACAATCTCTTAATCTAAGTACCACTTAGAATAAGGGCTCTCCCAATTTTGACATAAATAACTATGTATAAGGGACACCTAAACTTTGGTGAAAACGAAATTCTTATTAAGTGTTCCATAAATGCCCTTAGGGGATCCCTAAATTTAGGTATTTGTTGGTGAAAATGGGCATAAAACAACAAGGTTTTCAAGAAATTCCAGTATAAAAGATGAAATGTTTAAGTATGAACATTGGTATCACTTTTGCATTAGACCGTTGTGGTGTCCCTAAAGCTTACTATTCACTGCAACGAATAAGCATGTATCGACAAACCATGGTCTCATCATAAAAATGTTCAAGTACATGAAATTTTCGATGATACCACAAATGCCAATTTCTTTCAGAACTCGTTGTCAGACGCTCTTTATCTCACAAAAGGTCGACCCTAACGTTAGTGCTTTCTAAAAGATATAAAACTATTGGGGATAATTGGGCAATTTAGACGGACAATGATAGGAAGGGTAACTACGGGGAAAGGTAACATATTTGTACCGTCGACAGATCACGCGATACCCATCAGATGTTCAATTAAATTGTAACGTGATCGGAGAGGATGACCCGAACTCATTTTGAAAAAGTATTTGTAACGATAACTTTGTATTACAATTAAATCAGCCCTCTGGGTTTACGTGCGATGATACTTCCTCGGTTTTGGAAACTGTTTTGCACTACCAGTCCCCTTTATCAAATTCGCTGCAGTCTTCAATTAGACTTTCACAACTGTCACGTTCATAATGTGCTTAGTTATTAAATTATCAGGATACAAACCTGCTGAAAACTCAAACACGTGACCCCGTTACGTCTTTTTGTCAGAAATAATACTTACAAAATAATCTATTATACAAAATCAAAATACAGACTGTTTTCTCTTACCTTTATTAGCATACAAGCCACGCATTCGTCGTTGCCTGTTTTATGCAGCCATCAACAATTTTATGTCCCAAAGCTCTAAACCTTTCGTGGGAATACACACTATAACAGTATTATGACCTTCAGGTAGTAAAATTACACGTGTTTGTTTATATTATAAACTTATTTCTGCTGTACTTTCACAGGCCTTGTGAGAATACAGTAAAGCCCAAGTTCAGATATAAATAAACGTCAGTTAACTTACGAATTTTCATGTTCAATTTTTACGGTAACTTGGTGATCTCGAACATTAATTTTGTTCCATATGTTTCAGTTAACCCATATCATATCTTTAAGTTACGTCAATAGGGTTTATTTTTACATAAAAGACTAACTTTCAAAGTTAATAAAATTCGAATATGGTTATTGCTCTCTAGTTATTGAAAAAGCTGCTCTTCTTGTTAGAATTATTGAAGGTTTTTTAAGACGTTCATGATATACATAATCTCGAGAGGCAAGAACCTCCTTCACCAATATCGAACCATAACACTTAAATAAAAAATATTCAAACATCGATAAAGCCGGATACCTAAGCACAACACTAATCCCTGTTCACACTATTCACGAACAATCGTCACATCCCACACAAGTATCGCAACGGAACATAAATCCTACATTTGACACGCACTCCCTAACCTTTCGATATCAATCGTTTGGATATTTCGACATAAGATTTATGGCTTATCCCAAATTTACAGCCAACACTATTGTCTCTAATTTGACTGTAGCACTGTTGAATGAGATAGGCTGTGTTTATAATGGGAGAAACTTTGGTGATAGTTTTGTTTCAATAATATGCTTTATGGAAATGGCGGTCTGAAAGTTAGACTAAATAGAAGAGCTTTATAATCGGATAAACCATATTAGTGACAAGTTCGAATAGTCTATTAAAAAAGTCTTAACTTTTTCCGATAGGACTAGCTGTTCTTGAGGTAAGTGATGACAACGAACCAGACACACAACCTCGTCATCAACTTTATAATAATTACGTAAGTGAAGATATTTCATTTATTTGTATTAATAATTATGTTCAATTATAGACCGACACAGAACTCTAAATCAGCATAATAAAATATTACCGAAACCATTTAACTACCGAATATTCGGCGCATCACTAATTCTCGGCCTCCCAAAAAGCAGCGACAAGACTTGAGAACACACCCTAACACATTACCATAATCCCATGGTGAGGTTTCAAAATATTTATGTAAGTCGCATGTAATGTTTTGTAAGACTGCTGTAATTTTATTCAAACAAACACCGCGTAGGTGACACAACCAGTAGCGAAGTTAATCATTCTTAACTAGGTTGGATATTAGTACATTCAGAATATTATTTGGCCTTCTTATAAGCTGGTTAACTTGAACATAAACTGTGAGCTTAATTAAAGTTAATGCTTGTTTGAGGGTTCTAGTTTAAATGTTAATAAGAGCATAGGTATTATTTGATATTGCAGATAGGTCTGTGTCAAATTAAATTCATTAATATTCCGTGGTTTTTCAACAGGTTTATTAAACTTGAGTTCGTTCTTCGTTTGTTTCATTACGCTGCATCATCATCATCCTCCGAGCCTTTTCCCAATCATGTTGGGGTCGACTTCCAGTCTAACCGGATTCAGCTGAGTACCAGTGCTTTACAAGAAGCGACTGCCTATCTGACCTCCTCAACCCAGTTACCCGGGCAACCCGATACCCCTTGGTTAGCCTGGTGTCAGACTTACTGGCTTCTGACTACCCGTTACGACTGCCAAGGATGTTCAATGACAGCCAGACAGTTGTTTCATTACGCTGCAATCAAAAAATGGTTCGTTCTTTCTCTAAATGAGTATTATTCACAAAATTGGCATTCCATTACATTGAGAATACAGACAATGTCTGCCAGACATGAAATGCCACTTCAAAAATATCTCACTTATTTATAGATACAAACAAAGAAACATAAACCATCTCCCATTTACTAGAATTACAGGTAAACTAATAATAAACATATAACCATTATCTTAGTAATTTGACATGATTATGTAACTATCCGTCTGCCGGATAGTTGAGCTATCCTTAAAATAACGATCGCGTGAACATTTCTACGTTTGCACCGACCATGGAGAACAAAATGACTAGCGGAGGCGCCATAACGCAAAATCTCATAAGATAGTAGTGCGCCAAAATACTGGTGAGCGGAAGACGAGGAACGTTACTGTTTTCGCCTTCTTTGGACCCGACCATTTTTTGTAATACCAAAAATCGTTGAGGTCTTTAAGAACCCAAAGCCCTTGTTAATTCACTCGTAACTGGTCGCTTTATTCATGCCCACCGTACCAATTTCACTTAGAAGAAGGCGCCTGACCTACCTGCAATATAGCATCTCCGTTTATGTATCCTTACTCCATGGCACGGACAGAGTTAGTCAAACTTGTCTCCCTTGGGTATGTGGGTACTTAGCTGATTAGTGGGCACGGCCGGGAGACAAAGAAATGGTGAATGCTTTTTGTATTTGTAATATTGGGTGAATTATTGGGGTATGGTAATCCTGTGGACTGCACGAATGGACTGAATGTAATAAAGATTGTGATGTCAGCGTTTTTTGAATAACGAATGCAACTCTGTTTTCACAATTAGAAGACTTTTCGTTAATAAACACTAAAGCAATGATGCAAGGCTATTTGTAGTTTTCAATTCAAAACAAAAAATAAGTTTAAGGAATGGAGTATTGGAGTACCTAAGTAACAGATATTTTAACAGACAATTGGAGCAGTTCACTTAATCAATTATCTTCAAATATCAATAAACAATTGCCATTTAACACTGCAAATTATCATATAACTCCTTACGCTCTAGGAAAACATCTATTTCAACAAAACTTCTAGTCCTAGTTTAAGAACATCAGTCTATGAACATTACTAAGAAGCATAGCACGGACTGCTCCCCATTCCTTACAATACCCTACTCTTAAGGTAATTACAGACTACCCAGATAAGTGCCTTGATAACACTTCATAACTCGTACACACTAAAAGTACAGTCAACGAAAAACACTACCAAATTATGGCCGTAAATAATTAAGTTATTTATGTTCTTTAAACATTTTTAATTTTTTAAACGCAGAATGCGAAGTTTGTTTTTAAATAACGACTTCCTGCCAAGGTAAATGTTAAACAGCCTACTTTTAAAATGAGGTGGAATTCTTCAATTAGTGGTGCACATTGTGGCTGGGTTTACGAAATTAAAATTATAATATAAGTTTTAATTTACACTTATTATATTGGAGAATGACTCAGCATAAGCGTACATGTTAAATAACAATGATGGGTAATGAAAATAATTAATACACCTGCTAGACAATGCAAGTGATCACAGCTCGGGGTCATAAGGCACCCATTCCGACACTACTTGACGTCATAAAGCGAAATATTACCCAACGAACCATACGTAGATATTAAAACATGGGCGGGGTTTAATTAGAAATTTAACCTGTTAATAAATTACCGATGGTCTGCCGCCACCAGGGTGTGGCAACACTCAGCGTATTTCCTAGAGAAATAACGACGGTGTTGCCAACGCAAACTCGAATTCTGGATATTTTCGGAACGGCGTCCTGATGTTTATTATGTCATTTCCCCCGAAAACGAATTGTTATCCATTAGTGTCCCGGGTTTGTATATTTCCATTTTTATTTCTACTAAAAACTAATTTAAATTTTCTTATAAACGACACTATTTTAATAATGTGTACGGCGGCCATATTTTTAAATTAATGGGTGTCACTATTGTTAGTTTAGAATAAATAAATCCGTCAAGAATGTTCTGGAAATAAACTGAGAATAATGGTATCCATTAGAAAAGTTCAAGATTTTGGGTTTGAAGTTATCTCCATAGTTAGTAGTTAATAGATTGTGCAATTAAAATACTGTAAAACTTAAGTTTGGGCACAGTTTAAAATGTACTAAAAGATTTTACGATCGGTAGTGTATTTTGGAATTATACGAAGTGTTTTATTATTACTTTCATGGAGTCGTTTTCTATGCCTTGATTTAAGTGCTTGGAAAACCGTATATCAGTAGTTATATTGGGTTTTTAGTATTTAGTTTAGATGATGTGATGGTTTGTATTTGAATGTGACTCTTGATGCCACGAGACGCGGTACTATTACTAGGTAACCATGAATAAGTGCTTTACCGTGTATTATATTTTTTAGGTTTAAAGATATTTATTTTCAAAAAAAACATAAGTGACTTACATGACAACAATAGAAACTTACACAAAACCACATACTTAGGTACTTACGATAACAATATTTTTAAAATCGGATCAGCCAAACAGGGGATAATCGCACACAAAGATACACAGATAAAAAACAAGTCAAACCGAGAATCTCCTTTTTTAAGTCGATTTAAAAAATGTACACAAACATTCCACACCATTCTAGAATCTCCTCTCCACTAAAAAAAAATCAATTAAAAATATTCCCGCGGCCAGTAAATTAAGTACCGCATCGATTATTCGTTTTAATCGATACCTACGTGATATCGAAGCGCCTCTAGCTTCGTTAAGATCGGTATAATCGCCTTAGACATGCATCATGGCTAATTCATGTGTTATTCGATTTTAAGAAACGATAGCTGATGGGTTTTGGGGTTCCGTTAAGAAATGTAAAAATCCATTTGCTCTAGAATATTCAGAAATACTGTGTATTATTTTTGACGCTTACAATTAAGAAAAAAATAAATATTTTCAGTATTTTCATAGGTGCCATAGACGAAAGTAATAAATGATTAGAATAATATAACCAGTTAATTTGAAAGCAATCATGACTTATGAGGCTACCTCTTTATAGTAACACTGGATAAAGTTAAATGTTTTGCACCAGTTAAATGAGGATAGAACTACCTCTAGTTTCTGCAATCACAAGAACACGGAATTTCTCATTGATATTGTTTTATTACAGTATCCAATCACACTTGACAGCTACACTAGTATAAACTACAATTCTGAGAATGAACACTAATTTTAGTTTGCAATTCTATGCCATTTTATAACTGTGAAAGTCAAAGATGTAGAAAGTGAATTCGTTTGTAGGTAACGCTGTCATAGTAAAACTGCTAAATGGTGATGGAATATGGAATGTAAATAGGTTGGCCCAAGATATGAATCACCTGCCTAGCCTTTTCTGAGTTATATTGGGTTCAGCTTCCAGTGTAATCACATGCAGGTGAATACTAATGTTTTACATGGAACAACCATTCATCTATCAAGAGGCCTACCTTTAAAAAATAACTTTTTTATTTTTAACTACCTAATTAATTGCGTGTGCGAAGCAGCTCTTTCGCATGTGAAATCTCGGAGAGAAAAAATAATTGGTACGGAACCCATCGGTTTATTTTAGTATATATTTTATATGTTCTTCTGTCGATATTTCTGTGTGGTCATATACCGCTTAGTTACACGTAATCCAGCCGAAATCAAATGCAATTAGATTAATAACATGGATAGACACAGATATTATAAAACTTGGAGTTTTACTCAGTTGAAGCCTGATGTAAAACAAGCATGGATGTTATGTGTAACAGAAATAAATCTAGGGGTAATTTATAAAATTAGGATATACTTAAATATATTTTGCAGGCATGTAAACAAAGGGGGTTAATTCTAAATTATCAAATCAAATCATTTATTTGCATAATACAGGTATAAAAGATGTTACATATGGATATATAGTGCACTGTATCATTCATTACCATTATATAAAAAAATACATGGAAGAACGGTTTAGGCAGAACCTCAGCGGCATGAACTTTTTGACGCATTTTTAGAAATTATTTATTTTATGAAAAATTACTAAAACCACAAGGTCTGCATCAATCTAGACACACGGCAGTGTGTCCGCCAAGTTCGAGCAAAAAAGGCGACACACCGGCCGTGGGTTATATTACACGAACCATTTCGGGCCAAATTCGACCCCCCTGTAACTCAAAATCTATTTTATTTACGCATATCAAATTTCTAGTATCTGTTGAGACCCCCTCACTTATCTAAAATACAAAATTTCATTAATATACCTATTGTAGGTCTTGAGATATTGACGTCAGAAAATCGCTATTTTACTATACACTTATTCACTGATTCACTTATTCACTGACTCACTCATCAAAAACCTAGACCACTTCCAATGGTCGTATTGACTTGAAATTTGGCATGGAGGTAGGTCTTTATGTCAAGGTAAAGGGAAAAATCTGAAAATGGCCAAGTGTGAGTCGGTTTCAAAATAATGAAGGTGTTTTATACCCGGTGTAAATTTATACCTCTAAGGAACTAAAACGAACTAAATTTATCTATATTTATATAATATATCTTCGAATGGTACAAAGGTTTGTATTTAGTCAAAGTAAAGTAAAAATCTGAAAACGGCCAAGTGTGAATCACTTTCGAAAATAACGAATGTGTAACTTTGATCCACGAACATAATATATGATAGCATGTCATGTCAGTCAGTTGGTAAATCTAGTCATAATTAATCTAGTTCATTTCTTTGTAAGAAACATAGTGCATATTAAAAAATCTAAAAGATAGTATAAATGAGACATTTCTTTAACTAACTTCATCATAAGAAAAAATAAAATAAACAACCTTACAAAATAAATGAAATCCCACCCAAAACAAAATGTGAAAGACTGCCAAGTTCGATAATATGGGAATGCTTCGCCTATAAAAGAAGTGAGATCTGAATAAGTACCAAGTTCCATACACATACCTCAGTTAAAAATAGTTACTTTTTAATGATGATTACTTGGCAAGTTTTAATAGAAAATTAAATACTTGATTCATTGCGTTTAGTAGGTTTATAACAAGGTGTATGAAAACTTGCCAAGTAACATCATTAAAAAGTAACTATTTTTAACTGAGGTATGTGTATGGAACTTGGTACTTATTCAGATCTCACTTCTTTTATAGGCGAAGCATTCCCATATTATCGAACTTGGCAGTCTTTCACATTTTTGTTTTGGGTGGGATAAAACTTACATAAACATTTGTAACACTCTACCATAAAAATGTGAGCACATTGATTTTATCAATCGTTATTCAACCACAACTGATTTATTTACAAATCACGATAATAAACTAAAACAATAATGATAAATATGTACCTAGATAGATATTTATTAGAATGCTAGCTTGGCGCCAGTATGAATTAGTTTTAAGACTAATAAATTACTGTTTCACGTTAATTGGTTAAGATTATATAAACCTAGATTTTACTATTTATAACTTCATAAGCACTTTGTTTATTTCGTCACTAGCTTCCGCCCGCGGCTTCGCCCGCGTAAAGTTCAGTTATATCGCGTTTCCAAGAGAATTCTTCAAAAGACCGGGATAAAAACTATCCTATGTTATTTCTCAAGGTCAACTCTATCTCTGTACCATTTTTTATCAAAATCAGTTCAGTGGTTTAGACGTGAAAGCGTAACAGACAGGCAGACAGAGTTTCTTTCGCATTTATAATATGAGTAGGGATTTAAATATTTTATGGTACTCTTGACTAAGTTTACCTTCCCACACCAAAATAATATTCTAATATTTGCACTATTAGCTACAATTTTGGTAAGTATTTATTACACTGCTAATCTGCGGTACTTAAAATTAACTATAAAAGCAAAAGGTCACTGACTCACCCACTCATAATGAACTCTCAGAAACTATAAGTGTATGCAGCGGGATTGTTCGAAAGAGTTACTGTGGCCGTGGTACATAAAGGGCTTAAGAAGGAACATGGTGGGTTTTAGTCAGTAAGAGTCAGACACTCCCTCACGCTGCTAACCCGCAGCGGGAGGAATCATTTGATGATTTCCCATCAAAAACGCCCTCAATAAAAAAGATTTTAATAAAGAGTGGTATCAAAGTTTGGGTTTAATTTCTCAGTTTTCTTTTAATTCGAAACGTGTAGGTAATAGTTTGGCATATTACTTATTAGAGACAAACAAAGCCAGGATTCATAAGCTGATCATCTATACACCGAATGACGCACGCGCATCGGACAAAGAAAAATTATCCGCTGCACTCGCGACATGACACTTACAATAAAAATAAATTAACTGCGCACTCTTCTAATGAGTGAGTAGGGTCACCATGAGATCGAAGTGTTAGAAAACTTGTTTATCAGTTTATATTCTAGATCAATTTATCAATATTCCAGTAGAATGCAGCTAAGTACCAGTGTTTTACATGGAGCAACTGCATATCTGATCCCAGTTACCCGGTATATTAAGACTGATTGTCAGGCTTTCTGGCTTCCGACCCATTGCGATTACCAAAGAGTAATACACAATCTTTGACTTTCAATGCTGTTATGTGTTTTATTTCTTTATGTATTTCACAAATCATAGACATTTTCTGACTTTGATAATATAATTTAAGTATCTTAGAGAAAAACTAGGTACACATGAAACTATTAACTATCGACTATCGGCCAAGAAGAACTTCTCGTCTGGCTGTAGCATTCTTAAAAGCTTAGAATAAAATGGAAAACGACACAAAATCATGGCAACCCTACAAAACTAGTGTCGCCAGTCATCTTAGATGAGCCGAGACATTTCCCGAAGCATGTTGTAAAAAACAACTAAGATGCTTCTAATTTCGTCATTAACTTGTTCTATATAAACGTTCCCACACTGATTTGTGACAAACACATGTGTATGCAGCTGAAGGCCTATGATGACTGTAGCTTGTCTTATTGGATGACGAAACTGTGACGAAATTATACATTTGGCGGATCATATTAAACTTGTCCTAATTAGTAGGTACTTCACACTTTAAAAATTGATGGGTAGTTTTATTGAAGGTGCTATGATATCTAATTTTTCCATATACAGGTGGACGTGGACATCATTGATAGACCTGATAAGACAGAGGACAACATTTTTCGACATCATAATAAATTATCTGTAGATTTTTGAATGATTCTTAATGTTCTTAAACAGTCTGATTTATAAGGTGCGCATTTGTGTAAACTGGAGTTTTAAAACTGGAAATTGGGCTAGGAATGTAAAAATAGCGAAAAAACTGACGAAATGTAACTGTAGCTTCATAACTTTCGTACAATTCTTCCTTACCCCTCTGAGCAAAAGAGTTCACTAATTGCAACACCAATAAAATTGGACACATTCAACTTTTACAGTACTTAAGTACACACATATCAGTCAAGATGACATAACTGACGTTTGACGTACTTACTTAATAAACGTGTAAGTACTTAAGTTATTTTTAACTTTAAACAAAGACAAAGGGACATAAACAAAGGGTTATTTTCTTTGTTACACTGTTATACGTAATATTAATCATGATAGAACGTGCCATGAGTCAGTGCTGGTGAATCATTCGTCCGCAGTCTGTCAGTTATGCAGAAATGTGACATACATACATACGTTGTATTCTAATAGCAATTAGTAATTTCAAATGCGATGTTAGTTTGTTTATTATAGACTTAGAGTTAAATGGCTGGGAGATGATGGTAGGGAATATACCTATGTTAAAAATTTGGATAGGGACCTGTGTTAAAATCACAAATTAGCAATTCTTTGCTATACTCTGTAGTATCAAGTGGCTTGGATTAAATATAGATACTATTTATATCGAAATGGATAACTAGAAAACGTTCTAAGCATTGCAAAAAGACAAATACCTAAGACATCTTCAACTATCATAGCACTCCAATCCATTTTATTCCTTCACCAACAAAAACTTAAACACCTCGTTTCATATTTGAAATTCCTTTAAATATTCAAGAGATTATTATAATAAATTATCCCTTTGATCAGTATCGATGGGTTCCATAAACAAGCCATTGGAATAAGCTAACCTAACGAGGCAAGTTGATCATACCATAGTTTTCCGAAGTCGGTAAAAACTTGTGCGTATCATATCCTATCGATCTCGACTTGTGCAAATAAAATTATAAATATAACGACTTGTAATTTGTATACCGTGTTTTTTTTTGCGATGTAGGGCTGCGATTAAGTTATGAAATTACAAATAATAAAACTTTATAAAGAATGCACCAAGGCAAATTATTTAAGCGATCTTTGAAAACTGACGCTCAAAAATCTTTGTAATAAATGAATTTGATTTTAAATATGGCCAGGCCTCAACTTGTGGCTTCCAACTTCCAACTAATACTAGTTTAGTTTTTCTTCATCGTCAACCCAATTTTATTGCTGTTAATAGTAGTCACTTTCAAAAAGGCTCTCTAATAAAATAAATTATTGGCTTAATAACCCCCAGAAGGAATGCAAACAAAGAAAACACATAAAACTGAAATATCTACAGAACCACTTTTATCAACACATCAACAGCCTGCGGACTGCAATTTTAAAACAACATAATCCAATTTCAGTGTATTATTTCACCCGGATAACTGCCTACCTACAACTCTAGTCTGCAATCATTCGCAAGCGATGTCGCCCTGAGCACTAGAGCCACGGAGGAAGGAAAGATAGCGGAGATACCATAAGGAAGGTAGGTCAAGTGCCTTCTTGTAGGTTAAGGAACGTGAGGTAGGCTTGATCAGTTACTAGAACTAATGAGACGTTTGGTTGTCACACATAGGAAGTGGTGAAGAATGAGCGTTTTGGGGCTGTCTCATCTAATCCTAACGTTCGAAAAGTGCTGTTTTTCAGCCTAATGTGAATAAATAATTTTTGATTTAATTTAATTCAAATTAAAACCAATCTGTTAAAGATTGGTCTTGATTGATCAGTGATTTTATTTTGAAAATGATTGCCGGGTTCTACGAAACTCGTATTTTATAAGGACGGAACTAGTAACGTTCCTCGTCCCCCGAACACATGCATTTTGGCACGCTACTTTCTTAAGAGATTTTACGTTATGACATCTCTGCAAGTAATTTTGTTCTCCACGACTCGTCCTAATATAAACCTGCAGTGGACCGTAATGACAACAAAGGTGGGTATTTCAAGCCTCATCGAGGCGAGATCGAGGTATAAATCGTGACTAACTGCTTCTATTAATTTTGTGGTGTCTGTCTACGCCTAATCTATGAGAGATTGGCTATAGGGTTTGTATATAGTGTAATTGTAAGTTCTTTAAGTTTATGCTAGCCTAGTACTTACGGTTCATTTGCGGGGAGGACTGTTTTTGTCAAGCTCAAAATGAAGTTGAAGTTCTAAAAAGTTCTGCATATTGTAAAGCAAACGTTGAAGTCTGACTGCTTTTTATCACTCATACAAAGAGGCATTTCTCTCTTGTTCTTTTTTTGTTGTTTCATCTAATTCATTTCAGTAGTTTTACGTCAAAGGTTAACAAACATACAGACCTACATAAACGTTCACCACTATTTTTTTGTGTTTTTGAGTACTTATGTTTTTGTCAACAATCTGTAGGTAAATATTTATAGGACCCAATTAAAAATTTTTATCAACCTTATTTCTATCACTATTTATCCTTACAAACAGTACTTTCAAGTGCAAGCTACTTAAACATGCTTGAGTGTATCATACGCCACCGTTTGACCGAATTGATACATTGCAGACGCTCGCTATTAATAGACGCTACAAATTAGAACCATAGTAAACACCATGTATAGTCAGCATTGAAAGTTAACGTTTTAATTATTAGCCATTAATTTAATAATAATCCGAGTGCTTTAAGCCATTAGTCCTTTGGTGCATATTTTTCAGATTACAGAAAAAGGCAAAGAAAGGATGTTAAAAGTATAGTTTACTAGTTGATCTGATTAGTTCAAGAAGATGCATTTTTTTTTTTGTAATTGTATAAATTCGGAGTCTTTTCGTTAAGTTATTTTTTATTGCAATGCTATTTTCAATTATCAAGTAAGCCTACACATAAGATATTTCCCAAGCTATTAAGCATTTATCATATTTTAAATCCACGTTCCTCCTTTAAAAGTTTATATGTACGTACAGTACATATACGAATATGAAAGTATCTTCGTTATTATTTTCAACAAAAATTAAACTAAATAACTCACTTGTCAACCTACCACTAACTTGTTAAGCTAACTGTTCATTTACAATGTCAATCATCAAGATATTCTGAGAACTATTACAATTTATTACGACTCATACTCTGATAGTCACAGAAGTTTCCAGCAACGACTCCATACTATGATACGGAATAGTACATACTTTATTTTTATGTACTGAACATTTTATTTGCCAAGAGCATCCAACCAACTGGAGATGCCGTTACCGCATCTTCAACTCTGCCAAAGGTACGATAAAGCATCGTTCGTATTCGTACAGTTCGTACCTACCTAATAACTTTACAATTCTGAAATTACCCATCTGACTCGACTTGCGCATTTGTTCGTACAAATATTATAGGCAACTAGCTCCGAAGCTTCGACTTGCAAATGGGTGCATCAAGTTTATGCCTATGAAAAAAAAAATCGTGTGCTTATGTAGGGATATGATCGTAAATGCACCAGTAAGCTTATGAGTTATCACTATTTATTTATTTTCGCACATGCATTCCGGGTGCGATGGCGGTTCCGATTGGTTAAATGCTCCTACAGCTTAATGCTCATTACAGCGGCTACCAACTATATCTGAGAAACCAAGGTCGTTAAGGTTAAGCCTCATTCACATATCTGCGTATATTGCTGATTTTCTACTGATAGCTGAGATAGAATGTATTTTCTTTAATTACGTAGTTAAATAACATTGTAGGATTAAGTCCGAATGTTAGGCAGAGATCTAAAGTTGAAGTATCGAGTCACGCTTCTTGTGTGTATGGCTATTGTGGTGCGAAATAATATTTTCTATAAAATTCTATAAGTGCTTCTCACCCTGTAGCACTAAAATATTAAAGATATATAGAATAAGCCTAATCTTAATACTTATCGTAATACTTAAGCCCTGTCTAAAGAATTGACTGTAGGTTTCACCCTATGTACATGTACACCCTTATGTCAAAAGGTACCAAATCAAAATTCAAACAAACTCTTTAACTTTTACTATTCGTAGTTTTGAAACGTAAATAATGTCTTATGCATAGGATTAATAAAATAATATGAAGTAGGATAGGAGAATATATTGCAACAATTCAGATGCAAGATATTTTTGTAACCATGTCCAGTTATGTACTTTCTTCATATCATGATCATATGATACCTATTTCAGAATGTGTTTTCACCATAACTTTGGCTGTCCATTTTACTCTTTGAAATTTGAGTAAGGCCGCATCTTTCAGCTGTTTATTTATAAAGCTTTACTTACACTAACTAATAAAATTACACAAAGGAGGTGTAAAATAATAACAGTTTTAGTAATAACTCTGAAAACTCTAAAACGATCATTTATTTTATCTGCAATTGTGTAAATCAGTTGTCCCCACAGTTTCACCCACGTCCCGGAAGAGCTACTTTTCACAACCGAGTAAATATTTTTAATGAGAAGAAGAATAGATTCTCAAGCTCTAGACTATCTGTTTATTAAATTTCATTGAAAGTGGTTCAGTAGTTTTGCAGTGACAGTCAATGCGCAGAAATAGAACCTAACGATTTGCAGGCGATCACCACAAAGTTTAGAAAAACAACCATTCTAAACCTTATTAAGACAACATAGGCAACCTTTATAAATTCTTCTCATTGTTTCCCACAGGTTTCAGACTCCAGGTATTTCTTCAACCAGTGTAGCCTCCGCTTAACCGCGCGGTGCCGAAAGCGAGCGGCATCTTTGATCGCGATAGCGGCGCGTTTCATGTCCTCACGGTTCGCCTAACGCGGTGTATGGAGGCCTATTTACTGGACCTAGGGATGGCACTGCTTTATGTTACTGATTGTGATACGAAAACGTGTTGGTTGACTGTATGTTGGAGTTGAAACAAAGCTGTTTGTGTGAAGGTAGTTTACTGAGTTTTACAGTCACAATGAAGGTCTTATAAATATTACATTTAGTATGTTTTTTTCATGAAAGTTAAAATCATGCTGTCGTGTATAACATTAGACGAGGTGCTACCTCATCATCACCTATTTGAATGGAACTGTTAAGCTCAACATAAGGGCAGGGATGAACGAAGAAAACAACCTTTAGGTACTTACCTATTTAACATAAAAAATAGAAGAAGTCACTTTATTTAATTCGTACACAAAACATAAAAATTGAACTAACAGTTAAACTGTAAGTTAAAGTGCATCCCTCACACAGGAATTTAAAACCCTTTTTTTACAATTACTTATTTTTATATAATTTTCAACCAACCCTATCCTACCACATGTAACTTACGTAACATTCATGGTAGTGCCAAAAACATCGTTGAACATAACGGTGCAAGTCATTGACACTCGGCACATAGCACATACTTAGATGCAGTAAGATAACTGGCATTTGTTCTTATCTGTCGTTGGAAGCTGTGCTTTTTTATCTGTGACTCCTGTTTGAGGAGAAAACATTATTCTATCATCATCATCAGCGTTTCTATGGTCCACTGCTGGCACCGTACTCCTCTCACACGGAAAAGGATAATAATATGTATATGTTATGGACCAAGTGATAAATTGGGCAGTATACATAATGCCCGGTCATTATGAATAATGCCCAATATGAGAGTGCAATTTGATAATAATTATTCAAATAATCAAATTGACCGGGCACTATACATATTGCCCGTGACCTTTTGGGCAAAGTAATACAAACATATTTAATTTCACTTTTTTAACATAACACATCCCATATTAATTGACCCAGCATGGAAGTAAGCATGCAACATGCAGCAAGCATGGCGTCTGTCACGGCTCCGGCGCTGCGGGGCTCCGGCGGTCCCATGCGAGCTTATTGTCGCAGATGGTTTTCACGCTCACCACCGCAGCTTCGGCTTGCTGGCCGACTCCGCCGGCCAGCCTCAGCCGCGGCGGCGAGCGCTTCAACTACCTGCGCCTCAGCTCGCAGGACGCCTCGCCCCTCCGCGCCTACGCGGTTTTGAATTGCACTCTAGGGGTAGACAAGACTACGTGGAATCGGTTTTGCAGCCATTCGTTTTCGTCACTAAGTTCAATTTTAATACAATGTTTTGAATCCAAATTAAATTCGACCATAAAAAACGAGCCAAGAAAAATGAGATAAAAAAACGAGGCCGAGTAAGTAAATCAGATGACAATTGCCCAATTAATAATTTTGTGGCTAGACTTGTAATTTTCCATTAAAATAGAACATATAATTTAAAACAATAATCGTAAAATATGTAGCAAGTAACATGATTTATTTATTAGAACAACTGCCACCCTCGCACCGCATAAAATATAGCTTTATTATCAAATTGCCCAACTATCATGTAGCAATATAATAATGCCCGTGCAATGTGATAAATAATGAAGTTAAGATAGTTATTAATCACTTGGCCCGATAAAGCTAGACATTATTTATAATGCTCGGGCATTATAAATAATGCCCGAATTAATCACATGGTCCATAACATATATATAGGTATACTTTTTACACGCTTTTTATTTTAATTAATTTGGATGCCATTGAACATCCTTGGCAATCGTTACGGGTAGTCAGAAGTCTGACAACCTATCTTACCTAGAGGTTGTCCGGATAACTGGGTTGAGGAGGTCAGATAGTGCCTCTAACCAGATGCAGCTGAAAAAGAGTGTTTTACATAGAGCTAGCGTGCCAGTGTAATCAAACAACCAGGAACCGCAATATCGTGCCTTCCAAGTATCAGCCGAACCGTTTGGCACAAGAAGGCTTTGCCACGAGATTTTTTAGTTTGTAAGCTTTATCAAATCAAAAATGTAAAGCTCTTGTAGACAATTAGGTATGCAGTAAGCAATACTGCACCTCTTTATAATTAGAACAGGTAGAACCATTAAAGTCACTGACTTCAATTTATTTAAACAGGCAGTGTAATAAAATCCAGAATTCACAGCTTCAATAAATAATTTCAGCATCACCATTACCAATCAGAGCACTACAAATCGATTCCTTAATAAATATCAATTAAAACAATACAAAGCGCAGTTCCCAATCAGTTAAATTAACAGCTTCATTAATCTCTTCACACTCGGCAGTTAACGACACACGCACATTTACTCGAACCATAAAACGTAACCAGAATCGGCAACACAAACGAAAGGGTCAAACCGAGATCAATATCGTATCGATTAAAACAAATCGATAAGCTTATCCCGAGAATTCTCCTTCTGCGGGATTCATTGCAATAAATACGAGTAGCCTCAATTTGTCGACCATAAAGTCCTTTAAGATGCAATTTGTCAACGTCAACTCGCAATGCGTATCGATGCATCGGAATGGAGCGATCGAGATCGATATCTCGTCTTTGTATCGATGCTGACGATTATCCGATTGGCGATTGTGTAGTTGATTCTGCACGCGTATGCAACATGAATGGTAAATCGAGGAATCTATATTCAAATGCAAAGCTCTGTTTTGTTTATTCAGATTTAGAATAACAATAACTGTTGTTCCTGCGTTAGGAATACAGATGTCGCGATGTTGATTCGCATCGGATAAGTGGACATGCCTATTGTATTAATTTAGATATGACGAACCACTTGTACTTAGGGTTAACAAAAGATAATCATAAAGTTTTATTTTTGTGAAAGAAAATAGCTTTGTGAAAGTCGTTTCCAATTTTATGCATACCGTTACTTTAAAGTTTGTATTTCCCGCAACTTAAATAAAGTATTTGCAAAAGCTAGTTTAAAATAATACTTTGTTAATTATATACCTGTCTAAACGTGAGTGCGATCTCTTTCTAAGTAATTTCACCAACATGGCAACATGATATTTTATTCTCACCTAAAATTCCGTATTGTTCTCCAACTAAAATTACCTATTAAGACAAAAGCTTTAGTTTTCAATAACTATAATTCCTAGAAACTAACCTCTAATTACTAAAACTAACACTCCAATTAATATTATCGTTTTTCCACAAGTTTTGTGGTTTCCTAAGCCGGAACGGATTATGATTAGAATACAGACCAAGTCACAAAAACATTTGCATGACTTTCCATTATTATTTAACTCGTGAACCATGCATTTTAGTTACCCGTGCATCAACCATCTTCTTTATGAGTATAAGTTACTGATACTCGCAAGAAAATTATACTAGAACTCTAAACAAACAAATGAATAGTTTTATAAATTACTAACACAAATACACAACTAAGAGTTTTACGGTTCATTTTAACTGCGATAAATATTACTTCTAACGTGGTTGAAGGTAACGGAGTATCAATGATATTTATGCAGACTTCAAAGGGATGTGACAACGTACGGAGACGGGTCTCTGATCAAATTATTAACAACGAACTTAAAACAGACTGGACTGGACATCAAAGGGGTAGGAAGCAAGTTATTAGTAACTATCAAATTATGTCCTGATGAAAATTGGCGGGAGACTAAAACATCGCCTGTGTGTTGGCGTCAGATTTTTCAAACGACTCACCTGTCTGTTTTGGTTGTTTTGTAGTCTATTTATGGTAAAGTTTATGATGGTTTTAACATCAACAGATCTGTAGGAGACATTTTGTAAAGGACAGAGATGACAAGCGAGTCAATCTATTTTATGAAATAATATTTTGGGATACCACCACTATTTAGCCTAGCGAAACTGCGAGTTTATTGCGAAATCTTCACCACTGCCGTCGTTTAATGCATATCATACTATATCCATAAATGCATACAGCATAAGTACTTATAATTCAGCCTCAGTTATTTTAAGTACCGCTACAAAATTGGCGCTTGAATTTCGGACAGCAACCAAATCAAATGCGATTTGCATCCAAAAACCAATCATCGAGTCATAAGAAGTTTGACATAAAAGGCCTTGCATATCTGCTTAGCAAAACCGGCGTGGAGGTATGTACATATGTAATATGCATGAACAAACGTACATACTGAGCCTCGTTTGAATTCCATATATTGAACTAGCTTTTGCCAGTGGTTTCACCTGCATTTTATGCGAACTTCTGCAAGAATCCGGATAAAAAGTAGTCTATATTCATCCTCGATAAATGGGCTAACACAATGTTTTTTCATAACCTACCAGTAGTTCCTAAAATCAGCAAAAAATCTAAGTATATCTTAGACACCAATGACTGTGTTTCGGATGGCACGTTAAACTGTAAGTCCCGGCTGTCAGAGAACATCTTCGGCAGTCGTTACGGGTGGTCAAAGCTAGTAAGTCTGACACCAGTCTAACCAAGGGGTATAGGGTTAACTGGGTTAAGGTCAGATAGGGCAATCGCTCCTTGTAAAGCACTGGTACTCAGCTGCATCCGGTTAGACTGGAAGCCGACCCCAACATAGTTGGGAAAAAGGCTCGGAGGATGATGATAGCAGTTCCTAGGATTAGCGCGTTCAAACAAACCAACAAACTCTTCAGCTTTATAATATTAGTATTGGATTGAGTCTTCAGATGGTTTGAATAAGAAACATGTGCCTGAGTTCATCTTTATGAGAGACAAATCGCTTTCGATGTGTGGTCCTAGTTTTATGAGGTCTGCCTTGATCTAAAGATGTTTCTTTATTGACTCATATCTTGAAGGGATTGTTGGAAATTATCTGTTTCTATAAACTAGTGTACATAAGTGGTGGTTGCAAGCCAATTTATGGCCTGTGAAGAGACCACCTTCACACTTGCAACTTTCCTTTAACCTGACGAGTAAAACAAGCAATTTCTTCCTGGTATTTTTTGCCTGTAGTTCTTAATAATCCCGATCATAGTACTGGAATATATGATGTTGAACATAAACTATACCAACCATCCATTACACAACATATCAAGTCTTGAATTAGGCAACATATTTATTGCCCTTCCGCTGCTAATTAGCATCCAACAAAACATTTAAGCAACCAAAGATCAGATCAGCAAAAACTTACAAAAGCCACTATGACTAACGCCATCCGGCGCCAAGCTTTATAATATTAATATACAATGATTATATCCGTACTTAAATATGAAAGGGAAACATTAATTTACAATCAGTTTCTGATCATCCATCTTGGTGTGCAACGGAGGAAAGGAGTCATAATCCATTTCCTATGACTACTATATTAATTATCGTCCTAAGGCGATTGGTAAGCAAGCTCATTGTGGTACTTGGGATGTGGAGAAGGTAGTGAATGGATTGCTTAGTTCTGTATTGTTGACGTGTGATTCGTTTGTGGAATGTACGGCTGTTTTTCTGGGTTTATGTGGTATTCGCTGACTTTTTGTGTGTGCTTTTCTACATTACACGTTTGACTTGACCTATCAAGCGATGGATTCTTTTGATAGATATTACCTACTAACAAATATAAATCACATTTGTTATGTAGTAAGCTCATAGTTTTTTTTTGGAGGGAATAGGCTGATACTTCAAGTTCCCTAGTGTGAAGGATACGTCTTTGTTGGTGTGTTACCAAATCTGATACGAAATGCATATTAAATATACATCCCTGTAAGTCATCACTCCGTTTAGACTCTCCTCTGTGCCCTAATCGCTATTGTGATCATAAACTCTATACATTATTGCAGCTGCCTCTAAACTATTATATAATATATTGCTACAAACTAACGAACGAGCCATATTTCCCCTGTAGCACATAATGCAATAAAAATTAACGCCCAAATAAATCTTAGGGCTCAAGTATTTGAGAAATGTTCATATACTCTCATTATTTTTCTTTATGTCGGGAGCAAAATCTTGAAGTATCAACGCTAGATCTTTAATGGCTTACAAAGCCATATGTAAGAGGAACCTGTTTGAAAATGACAATTGCTCGTGTAAGAAGAATTATTAAGTTAGATAAGAAATAAAGTGGATGGGACATGGTGTTTGAATAGGCACACTTGCGAGAACGGTATGTTACGAGAAGTTGTGTAAAACAAGTTTCAAGTGAAGTTGGGCTTTGTTTAATTATTAATTGCAACACCAGTCACGTGTCTTCCATCCAAAGAAAAACTATAAGGTACCGTTTTAATACACTGCCTGGTTAAATGTTCACAAACTTTACTTAGACTTTGCGAATCAATAATTATTGTTTTACACATCGACTATATTTCCAAATTCAGTTGATACTCGTAAGATGGTCACCAAAAAGTGCACAGTAAATATGTTTTTCAAGTGCATACAGAAATAGAAGCACCTCGCAGTCTAGTCCTATGAAACCAATCACCTAGCTCAAAGGCGAAGAAACTAGTCTATCTAGGCAATCGATATCCCAGATACGTTAAATGCAAATTGCGAAAAATACCCCATCGGCATCCTAGAGATTTGTCCGAAGATATGCAACGTGTCAACGTTGGCTCCATTCCTCTATTTTGCGTATCTGAATATTTTGCGTATCCTAGACTTAATTAAGACTTAGAATTTTGAACCCTATCTTGTAGGTCGTAAGATTGGGTTTAGTGTGATGGTAAGGTTTTACATGTGGATATATAAATTTGTTACTTTATATCCAATATCGGAATGATACGTCGAGTAAACTAGCTGCATCAGATAAAATGCGAGCGGAGACACGCGAATAAGTTATGTATGCCGCGTGTTCGGCCCCAGGCTTATGTTACTTTACAATGTAACTATAAACTGTAGTCTTTTAATTAAAAACTTGTTTTTCTACTTTTTAATTTATTTATCGTTCATTAGCACGTTGATCTAATACTGTAATAAATAAACGCTAAGATATTCAAAGGGTAATTACAACGTAAAGTGTAAATATGAAAATTGACATGTAAATCGAAATGGAGTTATTCGTTTTGTTTGTTTAATCAATCGTTTATATGTGTTGTGTCACTTTTTAATTGCACCTAGTTACCTATTTAAATAAATGATCAGTCCAGGGTATGTAACGGTGACTGGCATATTTTTTTTTTACAAAGTCATATCGGAGTTTACTGTAGTTTACCATAGATAAAGATTACTAAAGAGCTTTAGATTAGATGCTAAGCAAGTATACAATATAGGGGTAAAGTTTTTTTGCCACAGTCCATGGAATTTTCTGCGCAGGAGGTACATAAGATTGACGCACCCGGGACAAGCGAAGTACTGCTTCTTCCTAAAAGTATAGTCATCGTTGTACCTATATTTGCAACACGATTTGTCTCAACAATTACAAAGATACCATAATATTACTTAAACGTTCACTTAATAAACTATATTCCTTTATAAGTTTCACTATCTTAGCAATAAAGTGAAATAAATAAATATTAAACAGCGATCAAGTGAGATCGGTAATCCATTTGCTGGGTGCTATTAAGTAATTTTTCACAGCGACCGATTGTCATGACATTTATTAATGATAACTGGATTATATCTGGATTTACCACTATTATGAAAACTTGCTATTTCTGAGGACAAGATAGTAATAAATCCAATTAGCTGTCGGTTTTCATTTAAGTTTAGAAAAGGCAAGAATATACTAGCCGTTTTCCCGCGGTTTCATCTGTGTCCCATCGGAGCTACCTACTACACTAAGGCGATAAAATGCCGCCTATATTACTTGAAAACATTGATATACAATTCAGTATTTTTTATATCAATGCTTGCGAACTCAACTTGCCTAAACTTCATTACTGGGTCACTTAATACTCAAGTCTCATTTACTACCAGCCAGTAATATTCAATTCTGTTTCCAAAATCAAAATTGGCATCATACCAAAACGTCATCGCTCAAAAACAAAAGACTGACACATGCAAATAACAAGTTGCATTATTCACTCAATACAAAGAATTAGGCGAAACGTCACATGACTAACAAACAGAAACATGCAAGCATGTGCAACCGTTAACTTTGACGTTTAAAACAATGTGTAGTTAAATGTAACTACTGTCACTTGGCATATTACCAATACTACCTAGTATGATTCAGGACTGTGTGTTCCTTTAAGTACTAGTAATATAAATAAGGGAGAACTGTTTGTCTGTCGTGATTTCAAGCCAAAACTCATCTGATTAGCCTTTTCTCAACTATGTTGAGGTTCTGCTTCCAGTCTAGAAGAATGCAACTGAGTACCAGTGTTTTACAAGGAGATATTGACTATCTAACCTCCAGGACCCAGATACCCGGGCAAACTATACCCCTGGGTTAGGCTGGTTGTCAGACTAATTGGCTTCTGACTACCCGTAACGAATGCCAAAGATGTTCTAATGACAGCTGGGAACTAACTAATGAATCGATTTAAAATTGTACTTAGCACACAGAGGATATAGAGCTTAAGAAACGATATATGCAGGCTACTTTATATACAGGTACATGACATATTTGTAAAACAAATTACGTTTTATCTTTTCAGACTTTCCGAACTTCTGACCCCTTTATAACGTACGTAAGCATCGCCGTATGCAACAACTAGTTTACTATTAAAACAATAGCGTGACGCATCCCATCATCTTTGTTTACTTGTTTACAATTTATGACCACTACTGTTTGATCACTGACTGAACCTGTATCTTTAGCTGGAGTCAACATTTGCAAATCTTTGTGTTGATGTCCTTGAACTAGTGATGTGGTAGTGGTTTATCGAGGAACGGGATTTGTATCGTGTCAATAATACCATAAAGGTAATTTGGTACAGGGAAATTTGTTATCTGAATTATATGTTGTCTAGGACTAGGAAGCAACATAAAGTTTGAAATGGATCCAAAATAAGATTCCTGATAAAACATATAAATATAAGGCATGTGAGCTAAATCGTGTCTCATGCCTATTTCTTATAAACTCATTTAATTAAATGCCTCATGCAGGTAATTTTCTTTACACGATTTACTTACACTATACCTACTTTAGTAACGACTTTTAAACAATACTCTACCAGATACATAACTTCATTATCAATTTCTTTAATATCAATTAACATTCTTCTCACAATACCTACCATCTACTAACTTATACAACCTACTTCTGACACGTGAAATAACCGATGACGTTACATTATAAACTCATTAAAATGATAATAAAAACGTTCACGATATTATTGAACTCGACAATCCCGTATTAAGTTGACGTTCGTTCACATCACTACGGGTGACGGCACGTGTATCTAGTAACTGCAGTAGATAATATACTAGGTTTTCCTGTGGTTTTATTTACATAGAATTCCTAGGTATACCGCATTACAAGCATTTGTATATCAGAACCATTAGAACTAATTAGGTATTCACAGCTTATTGGGATTTTTTTAGACTTATCCTACATTTTTGCTTGAATATCTTTTGTTTAACTTTCTAATCTCAGTGTTAAAATGAGTACATCTCTGTAAGGCAGCCAAAAAGCCTAACTTTTACCGTAAAGAATGGAGAGAAGAGAACACCCTCTAGCTAGACTTAAGAGTCAGACATTAAAGTTAGCCTTCCTATACACATTTTAAAATGGGCACAGTGATTCCTAAGATGACCCTCCGTGTTCAAGCAAACAAACAAACTATTATAATAAGCCATATAATATTACTAGGTGTAGATATTACTCACCTAATTGGATTATATTGCTGTATATTTCCAAACTTGTAGGTGTTTACTGTAATAAAAACTATGAGCACTCCACACGTGTAAACTATTATGACGCATCAAATCTTACGAGTAGCGGTAGGTAGCATATTATCATTGCAGGAAAGTGTTCTTCATCCTTATAAATGGCCTAAACACACAACTAGGTATATTCAAAGTCTAGAATTACATCTGTTAGAAAGATACTTTTTAGATTTCTGTGGCAGGAACAAATAAGCGGAGCTTTATATGAATTGATTCATACCTAAACAAAAGACGAAATATTATCACACTTGTGCTTAGAAGCCATTGCACCGTTCGATTAGAAGATTAGGCAATCCGAATGCATCTTACTATTTTGTCACCTACTTTAATGAGTTCTAAGATAAAAGACACAAAAATTGGTGTACTTAATAAAGACAATCTATCTATTATATTATTTTTCCCTTTCCACTGTTCTGAAGTAGTCAGTTAAAATCTGCCATATTGACATTCGGATCATGTAATTCATATCAATCACATGAATCAGTCGTGAAAAGCATCACAAACATTGGAATGACAGAACAGACATTAAAACTGCATCAATATTCATAAATATATCGATAAGGATCGATGCTACATCGTCTGCATCGATATGAGATTTCATCATGTAGAACAGAATATGTGATATATTGCATGTGGAGATTATGGGACAGATATAAGGATCAACAGTGCTAATTCGTCTTAAATTATTTAACTGTATATTTAGCAGCCTTTTCATGAATAAGCAAACAAATAATGAATTAAATAATTATATTGAAAAAGGGCCTATTTTGGGTTGAGGAACTTAAAGGTTTTTTTTGTTCGTTTCTACCCCAAAGACTCCGAAACTACACACCGTATTTGAAAAATTCTTTCACTCTTGGTAAGCTACACTATTACAGCGTAACATAAGCTATATTTTATCCAGGTAAGGGAAGAAGTTCCCCGAGACCATACCATACCATTAGCTAAAACCACTCAAAGAAAATCTGTAACGGTCTTCCCGTAACTTAGAGGACCAAATCGGAACACGTTGAACTGAACTATAAATCGTCATCCAGATAGGAACAGAAAAAGATGGAAGCGAAAGATGAACTGATTCTCGCAACCGTTATTTCAAAACGTGAGCAGGGAAAGTGTGACAGACGGACAAACAGACCGACAGAATCCATAAAGGGCTGTATTACCAATCGTGGTGCAGAAATCGAGTAAACTTGATGATATCGATGTTGAATTGAAGATCGGTTTGATGGTAGTAGTATTAATCGGTTGGCTTAGAATGTACCTAACTGGGAAGTAAGGTTTCGAGTTTAAGATCTCAAGTTAGGAGATTTGGGCAAGGATTTAAAATAGTTGTTGCTGTGAAGTTGTTGTTATGCAGCAATATCTACAGTCCAAAATTATCCTACTAACTACTTTACAAAACTCAAAAAAAATAGTACTGCGCATGAGTGAGGCTTCAAATAACCAAGTTCAGAAATTCTAAGTCAGGCATTAGCGCGAAATGTAGATAAGGTATTTTACTATACACGTTTACAAACAAACAGTTAAGCTAAGACCAGAGGAAGTACGGATGTTGATAATTTTGCTGATTAAAGATAATTTATTGATATAAGAAAGATCCCAATTATTCCAACCAACCTTCATTTCATTGCAATCAAACATTTTCAAACGTCATTTTAATCGGCTGCAAATAAGGTACCAAGTAAGAATGCATCAGTCAGGTTTTACTTCAAAACATTTATGATTAGTTCTCGTCTGTCATCCTTAATTCCCATTAGGAAACATAACCAGCCAGCCAATTACCATAAAACCACATTTTAACGAGCCAGTAATTTTGTGTCCAACCGGTAATTGGTACTCTGTCGAACCTGTCAATAGCTTAAGATGTTAACTCGAAGAACAATAATTGTAGATAAGTAGGGCCTGCAAACAATGACCAATTACAACAACGGGCTTTGGTATCTGAAAAAAGGTAAGTTCTTGCCGTGGAACAATTACAAAAATTGCCCTTTTTTCGCGTTTTTGACCTTTCGTTTTGTCGGTCCCATTTTGACCGAAAGCGAGCTATCTCGGCGGAAGCATATTCCAGTCACGTCAAATAATATCCGCGCTAGTCTAAACGTTCGTACCCATAAAGGCAGCAAACGATACGAACAAATAGCCATATTGTTAAAGTAAATTGGTATTTTACAACGCCAACTTTAGTGTCGCGGCACCTTATAAGACCTTGTCAATTTTACTTTTACACCTGTACTTTGGACTTATCAATCAATTGTCACACTTATAGCACGCAAGCTAAGGTTGAAAATCTCTTTTCGTTGCGACTTTGACGCAAGATAAAGGGTTTCGAAAATTAAATGTCATTTTGAATGACAGTTGTTAAAGCGACATCTAACGGTCGGTTCACGAAGTTTGATGGAGTAATAGTAATTTTCACATTGACAGCCCGTAATTTCATGTTGTGAAGCTGAAATTCAATTTTATATTTATTTTAATAACAATAAATAGACAGCTGGTTGTGCAAACCTTTGTTAAATGCGTTATTAACAGTTAACTACATAATTAAGGACATGACTTTTAGCCGAAGTAGATACCTATATTAAAACGAGGTTTTATGGGGCTTCTATGCATTCATACACTAACTTAAAGTAATTTTCTAACGCGTTGCAATCTTACTCAACTTAGTTTACAGAGTTACATACCCAAAGTGCCCAAAGTTAGTTAGTACACTACATTTTTTATTTTATGCAATTAAGTATGTCTAGGGAAAAAGCTTTGTTTGGACTTGGTGCCATAGTACTTTCATATTGTTTTACGATGAGTATGACAACCCCTTAATTGCTCCCGACTGTTATTTAACCCTACATCCCGCAGTTTCCACCCTTCAAAATAACTCTCACTAACAAGAAAACAGAAGCCACATTAAAAACAACGAATATTTCAATAATAAACGTATAAACTACTTCTGCGTACATACAATGAGTGGTTTACGGTCAATTTTTTACTCTCTCCGTCGTAAGTCAGCGGAGGAAGTCGCATCCACTGCAAATTGTTACCGACTCCCGCGCAACAAAAACATACTTTATTTCGACGCCTCGTATGTTAAAGCTTTTGAGTATGGAATGACTATAGAGCGATCGGAGTGAAAATTAATAAATAATTTTGGCAGTTATCATAGATTTTTTGACGAAACGTAATGTTATGGAAGAAGTTTTTTGAGTAAAGGCAGAATTCCGTGGGTAGCGGCTGACGCAGGCGCGCGCGGCCTACGACAGTCGTCGGCCGCGCGCGACAATAGTCAACATATGAAAATGTATGGCGCCGCTGCCGAGGCCAGCGACAGTCGCGCGCGGCCGACGAATTTCGTAAGCCGCGCGCGGCATTGTCTTGAAATTAGTCGATTTTGTTCGTCCGTTCCCTCTAGTCGAAGTGCTAATTGATATCCTTGAAGAAGAAGAGGATGACGTGTTGCTGTGGCTGTATTATGAAAATAGATTACCAATCTACCCTATCTTTAAAAAGTAGAAATGATGAAGGATACTACCAAGTACTGGTTCAAAAGCATTTGTATTGTAATGAAAACAAAAGGTAGTTTTGCCGACTAAATAAAAAACAATTCAATTCTGGTTTTACTAAAATTCTATAGATGTTATTAAGCGCTAGACCATGTTGAGATGCATACGGCCGCGCGGCTCACGAAATTCGTCGGCCGCGCGCGACTGTCGCGAGCCCTGGCAGCGGCGCCATACATTTTCATATGTTGACTATTGTCGCGCGCGGCCGACGACTGTCGCGCGCGGCTGTCGTAGCCGCTATCCACGGAATTCTACCTTTATCGTGGTGTTTTCGGTCGTTGTAAAAAGCTTCTTATAAAAAATAACTTTGGTAATGTAATAGATTTCTTTAGAAATAAGCATTGCCTTTGTAAATTCATTCTTTCCTGTCTTCTTTCTTTATTGTGTGTGTGCACAAATATTTTAATTAATAAATAATCAGGAAACATTTTTTTCTTTGTTTGTTAGTACCTAAAAGTCCGAAAGTGGACTGATTTAAAAATTCTTTCACTGTTGACTTCCCAAATAACATACCTATAAGCTATATTTTACGATACAAGGAGGTTCCCACTTGAAACGGCCAAAACTGCGGGAAAACGGCTAGTTATCATACATACATATATAAATAAACAAACTTTGTAAACAAAGCTTCAGGAACGTAAACAACTATTACGAGGGCACCGAGGGTTCCGTAAATCTATTGTCAACTGTGTAAGCTACAAGCTAATTACAAAATGCGATGAGCCGTGTAATCGCATTATCAACAAATCCGTATCGGTTACATACAAGGAAATTAACTTTAATTCTTTGTACTACGGCACTACCTTTTATAGCAACAAGACTGGGAGTGAATGGTTTTTATTAGATATACCTCTTAAATATCAAGAAAAGTATGAACCGTCATACCACAAAAACTTTTAAACGTCTGTTGAACACTTGTCAAAAAAAATGTGGCTGTAAAATGGACCTTATTTCAACGACATAATCTGTCATTTTTAGACAAGTGTTCAACGGATGTTAAGTTTTTGTAGCAAGGATGATAGCGTTTATTCCCCGAAGTCTTAAAACCACGTTTTGAGATGTACCCATAAGTATCCATCCACTAACTTTATAAGAGTAGGTATTGTAGCCGAAGACAACTTCCGTCTTACCACAAAACTTTTAACGTCAGTTTATGCCTCGTCTAAAAAAATGTCAAATTATGACGTTGACATATGGTTCATTTTGCAGCCAAAATTTTATTAGACAAGTGTAAAACAGGGTTTAAAGTTATTGTAGTAAGGCCCCTTAGGTTTCAAATAATTTGATTATATTTGATAGTTAATAAATAAGTACACGGATAGCGTGTGTCAGTAACAACAATTCTTATTCAACTTTGTAGTGAAGTTTATTACGACAGTAAAAGTAACAATAGCATTCATACACTACATGTATATGTTATGGACCATGTGATTAATTCGGGCATTATTTATAATGCCCGAGCATTATGAATAATGTCTAGCTTTATCGGGCCAAGTGATTAATAACTATCTTAACTTCATTATTAATCACATTGCACGGGCGCGTATTTACAGAGTGTACATAGCCAAAACGCATCCATAGGAAACTGCTCGCTGATATTTTGTAATGCTGTTTTTTAATTTGTGATTTCAAAGTATACACGAATTTTGCGTACTGCTCGAGTATAATTCGTAGCTTAGATGTGCACATGCATCATTCCAATTTATACACGGTCAAATTTAACTATTCAAAATTAATATTAGGTAAAGCATTAAATAAAAAAGGCTTTTGAATCTGAGTTTGTTGATTAAAAATGGGTGCTAATTAAACAGGCTTCTTTTTAATATCATTATTCGCCCCCAAAAATTTATGTTGCCTTCTAAATTACTAAGTCAGCCACAATTAACGAGCATCTAAATAATACTATCTTAGCCAGTAGTATCTTCTAAGTAAACCACTCTAAATACAACTCAGCATGATGGTTATTTTTTAGCATCTAAATTTGTAGCATGCATTCTAACAGTAAACTTCTAAAATACTATTAAATGACACCATAAAATATATTTAATTAGCTTCTAATTTTTAACTCAGTACGTTTAAAATGTAAGCAAGCAACATGCAGCAAGCATCGCTTCTGTCAAGGCTCCGGTGCTGCCGGCGGTCCCCTGCGAGCTTATCGTCGCAGATGGTTTTCACGCTCACCACCGAAGCTTCGGCTTGCTGACCGGCTCAGCCGGTCAGCCTCAGCCGCGGCGGCGAGCGTTAAAACTACCTGCGCCTCAGCTCGCAGGCCGCCTCGCCTCCGCGCCTACGCGGTTTTGAATTGCACTCTAGGGTAGAGCAGACAAGACTACGTGGAGTCGGTTTTGCAGCGATTCGTTTTCGTCACTAACTTCAATTTTAATACAATGTTTTTTAATTGAAGGTTATAAATGGCAATATACTAAAAACGAGGCCCAGTTAGTAAATTAGATGACAATGTATAAGTAATGTTGTAAAATTAGAAGCTTAATCATATGTTCAATAAATAATTTTGTGGCTGCATTTATATTTCCCATAAAAAAATCAACTTGTTTAAAAAATATTCTAAAAGAAATTGAATTTACGAGCATGATTAATATTTAAATTAACATTAAATGCTAGGTCGTGTTTTAATCAAAATGGCAGCATGCAACTGCAGATTGAAATCGTAAAGTTTTCGCGCCTATTCCAGTGTATACACGATTAGTTTGCATGCGGACTAGCACTGTATATTATGGAACAAAGCAAGTTACTTTGGCCACTACAAAATATATGCGAGTATTTGCGTACTGCTACTGTATACATCGGAAGACTTTGTATAAAAAGTGAATTCCAATCTATTCGCGACTAGTTTCACACGCTTGCGTACTAGCCATGTATATACTGTAAATACGCTGCACGGGCATTATTATATTGCTACATGATAGTTGGGCAATTTGATAATAAAGCTATATTTTATGCGGTGGGAGGGTGGCAGTTGTTCTAATAAATAAATCCTGTTACTTGCTACATATTTTATGATTATTGTTTTAAATTATATGTTCTATTTTAATGGGAAATTATAATTCTAGCCACAAAATTATTAATTGGACAATTGTCATCTAATTTACTGACTCGGCCTCGTTTTTCTTGATCTCATTTTTCTTGCCTCGTTTTTTTTATGGTAGAATTTAATTTGGATTCAAATATACATTGTATTAAAAACTGAACTTAGTGACGAAAACGAATCGCTGAAAAACCGACTCCACGTAGTCTTGTCTGCCCTACCCCTAGAGTGCAATTCAAAACCGCGTAGGCACGGAGGGGCGAGGCGGCCTGCGAGCTGAGGCGCAGGTAGTTGAAGCGCTCGCTGCCGGCTGAGGCTGGCCGGCCGAGCCGGCCAGCAAGCCGAAGCTGCGGTGGTGAGCGTGAAACCATCTGCGACGATAAGCTCGCATGGGACCGCCGGAGCCCCGCAGCGCCGGAGTCGTGACAGAAGCCATGCTTGCTGCATGTTGCATGCTTACTTCTATGCTCTGTCAATTGATATGGGATGTGTTATATTTAGTTTATTTTAAGTTAAATGTCAGTAACAATAAAAAAAATGAAATTAAATATGTTTGTATTACTTTGCCCAAAAGGTCACGGGCAATATGTATAGTGCCCGGTCAATTTGATTGTTTGAATAATTATTATCAAATTGCACTCTCATATTGGGCATTATTCATAATGACCGGGCATTATGTATACTGCCCAATTTATCACTTGGTCCATAACATATACAAGGTGAAAATAAACGTATCTTCTTTCATCATCCTCCGAGCCTTTTTCTCAACTATATTGGGGTCGGCTTCCAGTCTAACTGGATGTAGAATAAACGTATCTTCTTTCTTAAACCTAAATTCAGATGACATATTAAAACCAAAAATCCCGACGAATTGAGAACCTCCTCCTTTTTGGGATGTCGGTTAAAATTCTGTTACCTAATTTATTGTGACGAGTATTTTATGCATAAATTAATTCAAATTTCCATGCGCTCTGTAGCTTTTACATATCCCTACGATTAATCGCACACCCGCTGTTCAGTGTTTAGGTAGAATTTATGTATGCTAACATACTAGGAAAAGATAAATATAATATAAGCGTGAAATGAGGCAAGATCATAAATAGACTGTGTTGCCAATTAATGTAAATTTCTCCGTGTCCTCTTGTAAAACAGTTAGGTTAGGTCCTCTCTGATAAACAATAATTTAGTCGAGTCGGTCTCAAATAATGGCGCGTACGCATTCCTACAAATCTCTACTGTAGGAAGCTGGTGTACTGTTTTGTTAGGGTAGGGTGGCTACGCATTGGAGGTTCTGTGAAATTGTCCTAGATTTAGGACAGCAATATGTTACAAAATGTTTTTTTTATATTTGTTTCTGTATCTTTGTATCATGCGTTTAACAACAGTAGTTGCATTGCACGTGCACAATGTAGGCTGTATTTTAAAGATTCACAACTAACTATGTACTGTTTTGTTTATTTAAAAGCTATTTGTACTTTTCCTTCATGTATAGGTTTACCAGTAGGTTGAAAGACCACCATGAAGGTACCATACACCATATAGGTAGGTGATAGGTTTACCAGAAAGTATGTAAAGTGGAGTAAAGTCACAAAATGCTCTTAAGATTTTTTTTTTTTACCAAATTATGGTTTCTGCAATCACAGAATCTCCTACTATATCTTAGTTTTTTCCTACATATTATCATAGTGTCCCTACACGTTCAGATCACGAACACCTGGCTAAACCAATAATTTCGCTAACACCAGCACATGTTGCGTTTCACCTGTCATTAGACGTTCTTCCGTATTACTGGCGTCTATTGTGCGCCGGTCTTTATATTAGGTAATGTGTGTTTTAGGTTATACTTTACACGTTCTTAAAGAAGATGGATCAAAATTGCCCCACGTCCTATAACAATGTAACGTATCTCAAAAAAAAGATAAAAATGTTTAAAAAAATATGGCATACTCTCTAATTCATTTTTTTTACACCTTCATACGAAAAAAATGCTTTAAAAATTGTTCAGGCGCTGTTATGAAAACATCGTTCATAGGACTATTTATGGACTATTTTATTAAATTATTTTTTTGTTTGATAGGGTATATCTCACAGGTGATCCCATAATCATCAGGTCAGGATCTGATGATGGAAGCCCTGAGAAATCCAGGGCAACTTTTGAAAGTTGTAAGCATGCGCAGGATAAAAACTTGACTATAAGGTGTATGTCTTATAACAATATGCAACAGTAAAGGTTTGGAGCTGACCTGATGATGGAGACGAAAGAAGGTCGAGGGAACTCGACAACCGAATATGTAAAGTACCTCGTGTTTGGGCTCATATTATTTGTATTGAATAGACCTTTGCAACAGTGAAGGTTTTAAGGTGACTTGATGATGGAGACCAGAGAAGGGCGAGGGAAATCGACAACTGAATATGTGAACTGCCTCGTGTTTGGGCTTATATTATGTACGATTTGACGCTGATGTCAAAATAATAATTTGATCAATTAGTCAATTGCTTGGAACAGGACCTTTTTGATGATTTTATATTATTTACACAGCTCCATAATTGTTAAAGCTAGTTTCGTTAAAATTATTTAGAAGATATAAACACAAAGTGAATCTGTTAGTCTAAAAAGAATTAATTCATGTTGCGGTAAACTTACCCACAGCTCTTAAAAATATAATCGTTCCGATGATCACTGCCCGATGCCTCTGCGCTCTGCTTCGCTTCCAAGTTTCTTAGAAGTTTAACATAAGTAAAAGTTGGTAGATTATAATAATAGAACATAATTTACGTTCCATTACATTATATTACAAGAGATATTTGTACCAATTATTAATTTAAAGTATTAAATTAATAAATAACATTTTTAACTAATTATAACCTATACTTACTTACCTACCTATGAAATATTTTATAAATATTCCTTATAACATACACTGCATTTCAAAACGGACTTCACAAACGCACGTTGCGTCAACCCGTCGTTCGTAATTAGTTAATCAATCCTCTTAACTTTAATTAAACACAACACATGGCAATTAACTTAACAGCTATGTTCTAAAAAACTTAATTGACAGCAAAACCATATTTAAAAGGACTGAATCGTTTACTTGACTGGCAAAAAGATTTCAATCTAAAGTTACTAGGAAAGAATTACAAACGCACCTTCAATGGTGCAGATAGGATATTTTTTCTGGTCAACATCATTGTAAATATTTTGACGAAGGACTTCACTAACTGATCTATCTGTTGATAGACGATTATATATTGAATTTGACATAGGTACCTAAATGTTGACAAATTTCAATCTCTAATCGCAAAACCATGGATAGATCAGTTGATGAAATTATTGTAATCTGCGGTAAAACCAATTGATGCGATAATAATATGGTAAATAATTTCTTGCAATTTTAAATATATGCAAGCTTTTAACATAACTTCTCAATACACAATTACAAAAAGCAGATACTTGACGTACCTATATTTTGCAGTCGAACAATAAAATATCCCCTAAACTTAAGGTAAGTTGAAGAATAATACAAGTTAAGAAAAAACAGGTTTAGCATAAGGGTCACTATTTGGACCATTCTCTCGAGGGGCCCGCGGCACAATTACAGCCGCACAGATCTATCTGCGAGGTTAAGCTACGCTAGCCGCGGTCAGTCCTTGGATGGGTGACCTTCTTTAACACATCGGGCCCCTCCGTGCCTCGGAGAGCACGTTAAGCAGTCGGTCCCGGTTGCCATATGATATTCTATGGCAGTCGTGAAGTGTAGGAACGCTGGTAGTCTGAACTGGTCTGCTTAACCTTGGGGTACCGAATAACCCATTAAGGTGGGTTGTGGAGGTCAGATGGCAGTCGCTTCATGTAAAATGTCGGTATTCAGCCGCACCTAGCAGTACTGGAAGGCTATCGGTGATCTTACACATATCTTTTTTTGGTTTTAATTGCAAAATCTGTGTCAAAAAGTTCAAATGCATTTATTTTAAGGATAAAGATATATTTATTTTTCAAATATGGGTACAAAAGTAAATGGTGTTATAAAATAAACAAGTTCTGCCATATTTTGCCATTCGGCGTGCAAACATTTACAAATTGTTGACGTTACAAACTAAGCAATTAAATTATACAAATCAGTAGCATTAAGGACGCGTTTGCAGTTTGAGCAAAATTAAGTGTTTTTCGGTACATTTTGCGACTAAACCAAGCCAAATCAAATATGACAAATAACTCCTAGTTATAGCTTGGTCTTCAACTATAAACGCGAGGAAGGTTTTTGAAAAATAAATTTTGATATCATAAAAAGTTATTTCGTAACCCCTTTCTACAAAATTCATGATTCCGGTCAAGTTTAGGTACAATTTTCTACTAAGAATAAAGTAATTTAATATTGATTTATTTTTGTAAATAGGCAAACATAGTCAAGATTAAATGTGAGGAAAAAATACAGTATTGTGCTATGAATAAGGTTAAAAACAAAACAAAACCTTTCACATATTTTGCTACTAACGATGAGTCTTAACAGCTTGAAATAGGGTTATTTTATTTGTATTCCTTCCGACCCACGATTGTGCGAAAGCCTCATTCTGAGTCAGTCTGCGCTCGGCCGCCGTCGTGAGAGGACACTGTATCGCTCGTTTCCAGCTGCTCGTGTTGAAAAGATCGCTGTATAAATACAAAATATTCGACTAACCAAATTTGATCCTTCTAAGGTAAGATTATTGATTTTATCATTACACCAAAATATTATGCAATATTGTAAATATTTCACTAAAAAATAACGTTTCATCGCACGTGATCATGAAGTACTTTGGTGACTGCTAACGTGGAGTGACCTGAAGGTATATCCTCGGTGTCTGCTACTGGAACTCCGCGACGAATTGAGTCAGATGTACCGAGTTTGGACTCGTTTTGTGTGTTATGAAGAGACTTTACCACCGGACTTGATGGAGTAACCTGAAGGTATACCCTCGGTGTCTGCTACTGGAACTCCGCGACGAATAGATCTAGGTGTACCGAGTTTGGGCTCGTTTTGTTAGCTATGATGAGACCTTACCACCGGACTTGGTGAAGTGACCTGAAGGTATACCCTCGGTGTCTGCTACTGGAACTCCGCGACGAATAGATCTAGGTGTACCGAGTTTGGGCTCGTTTTGTTAGCTATGATGAGACCTTACCACCGGACTTGATGAAGTGACCTGAAGGTATACCCTCGGTGTCTGCTACTGGAACTCCGCGACGAATTGAGTCAGATGTACCGAGTTTGGACTCGTTTTGTGTGTTATGAAGAGACTTTACCACCGGACTTGATGGAGTAACCTGAAGGTATACCCTCGGTGTCTGCTACTGGAACTCCGCGACGAATAGATCTAGGTGTACCGAGTTTGGGCTCGTTTTGTTAGCTATGATGAGACCTTACCACCGGACTTGGTGAAGTGACCTGAAGGTATACCCTCGGTGTCTGCTACTGGAACTCCGCGACGAATAGATCTAGGTGTACCGAGTTTGGGCTCGTTTTGTTAGCTATGATGAGACCTTACCACCGGACTTGATGAAGTGACCTGAAGGTATACCCTCGGTGTCTGCTACTGGAACTCCGTGACGAATAGATCTAGGTGTACCGAGTTTGGGCTCGTTTTGTTAGCTATGATGAGACCTTACCACCGGACTTGATGAAGTGACCTGAAGGTATACCCTCGGTGTCTGCTACTGGAACTCCGTGACGAATAGATCTAGGTGTACCGAGTTTGGGCTCGTTTTGTTAGCTATGATGAGACCTTACCACCGGACTTGATGAAGTGACCTGAAGGTATACCCTCGGTGTCTGCTACTGGAACTCCGTGACAAATAGATCTAGGTGTACCGAGTTTGGGCTCGTTTTGTTAGCTATGATGAGACCTTACCACCGGACTTGATGGAGTGACCTGAAGGCCCCTCGGTGTCTGCTACTGGAACTCCGCGACGAATAGATCTAGGTGTACCGAGTTTGGGCTCGTTTTGTTAGCTATGATGAGACCTTACCACCGGACTAGATGAAGTGACCTGAAGGTATACCCTCGGTGTCTGCTACTGAAACTCTGCGACGAATAGAGTTAGGTGTACCGAGTTTGACTCGTTTTTTATTTTTTTTTTTTTTATAATAAAATGTTTGAGTACATAATAACTATGAATATTCAATTGTTGTTATAGATGCCGAGAAGTCGAACGTTTGGCAAAAGCTCGTAAACAAGCTTTCCAGAGAAAAATGCATTGGAAAATATAAGACGGTAATCATTTGTTTATGGAATGCTCATCATAATTGAGAACTGTCAAATTAATTCGTTTGTTTTCACAGACTTCGAGAAGTGAGTCGCAATTCTAGTGACATAAGTGAGGTGCATTCAGAAGAAACAGATTGTAGTACTTCCAATAACAATGACTTGGAGACATCTTACGTAAGTTATCATATTTCTTTACTACGACTTGTACATGTACTATTATTGTGTTTTGCTAACGTCCTTTGGTACAAATGACAAATTAAATATTTTTCTAGACCGCTGTGGATGAAGAAAAGTAACCTATCAGATTTCAGGAAGAAGGCTTATTGAAATGGCTTTTTTATGGAGCAATTACAAGGAATCAGCAATCATAAGTCTATGTTTAATTGTAATTTGAGTACAATTGAACTATTGAGTGAAAAAGGTCTGGGCTTCACTCGACCTTTCAATTAAATGCAAAATGTGTGCTGAATTCACGTTAGAATCATCCAAAAACTGAAAATAAAATGGACGTGAATGAAGAAATTGTCGCTGGTATAATGACGATTGGTGCTGGGGTTACACAGCTTAATACTGTTTTGTGTCATAAATATGCCACCAATGTCAGTACGATTGTACCAAGCTAAGCATGACATAATAAGTCGGTGGTGGAAAAGGCTGCGCAGCACCATGATCGAGGCGGGTAAAGAGGAGAAAGACAATGCTTTAGCTATTGGAAGTGTAAATACAGATGGGTTAGCTATGATACCTGTATCGGGTGATGCATGTTGGTCCAAGCGCTCTTATGGAACCAATTACAGTGCTTCCTCCGGTGTTGGTGCAATCGTAGGCATGCACTCAAAAAGTATATTATGGTGTCAAAATAAATTCTGCAATATCTGTGCACGAGCAGAAAATAAAGGGCATTACCTAGGAAACATGCTTGTTTTAAAATTTTCAAGGTCCTTCTACCGCTATAGAAGCAGTTGTAATAACAGAGGGCTTCAAAAAGTCCATTGGTATGCATGGACTTATCTACCACCAGTTTATAGCAGATGGTGATTCAAGCACTTATGCTAGCATTAGGAACGCAAGGCCTTATGATAACATAACTGTGGGTAAAATCGAATGTAAAAATCATTTACTAAGAAATTACTGCAAAGGCCTGCTAGCAATTTGTAGTAATACTTTTCCACATAAGGGGCCGAAAGATTCTGAAAGAAAATTATTTGCGTATACGTTGGGGCATTGATAGTAGCGTCAAATATTGGTCCAATAAAACGTTGCTTTCGAAGAAAAGGCAAGAGGTATCAAAAATGATATAATAAATGGTCCCTATCATATATTTGGTGATCACCCAACTGCGCAACTTATTTTGTAGTGATGACGTCAAAAACGCAACGTGAATAATATGGTGCCAGAACTGACAGCTTACGGGGTCTTTCAAAAAGTTGAAGATTTGGCCCAACGTCTTTCACTGCATTCCTGTAGTTTTGTTTACAATGAAACAAATAATGCAGTGGAAAGTTTTAATGCACGAGTTGCAAAATTTATAGGAGGCAAAGAGTGAACTTTACCCAGCGGGGTCCTATCTTGCTCGTTGTGCTGCAGCCGTGGTGTCCTATAACACGGGTGTCCTTCAGTCGGCAGTACACAAATATATTTTGGCACAGATGCCAATCCCGAAATTGTTCGGCTAGAAAAATTACGCCAAAATTTAAATCAAAAAGGCACAACAGAAAAATTAAAAGAAAAGAATCCAGCCATCTGCATCTAAAGATGCCTATTATGGTGAAAGTTGCCAAAAGGTGGACATGAACGAGGAAGAATTTGAAGAGGCCAAAATAAATTTTTAAATGCATTAGAACTTTCGGAGACTGAAAAGGTAAATTTAGAAAGGGACACAGTTTTGCAGAGTGGCAGTACATTATGGCTAGAAACAGAAGGAAACTGCTGACAGCGTCGTGGTTCGCAGCAGTCTGTAAACGTCGCATAACCACTGAGTGTGGACCACTAATAAAACAAATATTGTATCAGAAAGACTTAAGCAATATCCCGTCAATAAAACATGGCAGAAGCAATGAAGCGACTGCCATCCGCGAACTTCAGCGATCTTGAATATGCCCATTGAAAAGTGCGGGTTGTTCATAGACCGAGAATTTCCCTTTCTTGGAGCAACCCCCGACGGAAAGTGTGAGATTGGAATAATAGAAATAAAATGTCCATCTTCGGCATATGGTTTGGAGCCAGACGATGCCATTAAACTCAAAAAAGTTGATTTTTGGTTGCCTAGTGATAATTTATTTACGGTAAACAAAAAACATAAATGGTATTACCAAATACAAGGACAGCTACGCATTACTAGGCAAGACACTTGCGTGTTTGCTATTTGGACGGGCCCTGGCAAAGTCAAATATGAGTACATACAAAGAGATGAACAATTTTGGAAGGAAAAATGGAGATAAATTTAATTAGTTTTACCAAAATTGTCTTCTTCCAGAATTGATTGACCCAAGAATGTCACGGAATATGAAGCTGAGGGTACATTCCTCGCACTTAAAAAAATATTCTAGGGCTGAAAATTTGTGAATAAATTAAAATGAATCCAAAACCTTCTTTTATTTCACATGAAACCATCACTTGTATTAAATAAAATATATATTTATTCATTCTCATCATAACTTACAAAACGAGCCCAAACTCGGTATACCTAGATCTATTCGTCGCGGAGTTCCAGTAGCAGACACCGAGGGTATACCTTCAGGTTACTCCATAAGTCCGCCGGTAAAGTCTCTTCATAACACACAAAACGAGTCCAAACTCGGTACACCTGACTCTATTCGTCACGGAGTTCCAGTAGCAGACACCGAGGGTATACCTTCAGGTCACTTCATCAAGTCCGGTGGTAAGGTCTCATCATAGCTAACAAAACGAGCCCAAACTCGGTACACCTAGATCTATTCGTCGCGGAGTTCCAGTAGCAGACACCGAGGGTATACCTTCAGGTTACTCCATCAAGTCCGGTGGTAAAGTCTCTTCATAACACACAAAACGAGTCCAAACTCGGTACATCTGACTCTATTCGTCGCGGAGTTCCAGTAGCAGACACCGAGGGTATACCTTCAGGTTACTCCATCAAGTCCGGTGGTAAAGTCTCTTCATAACACACAAAACGAGTCCAAACTCGGTACATCTGACTCTATTCGTCGCGGAGTTCCAGTAGCAGACACCGAGGGTATACCTTCAGGTTACTCCATCAAGTCCGGTGGTAAAGTCTCTTCATAACACACAAAACGAGTCCAAACTCGGTACATCTGAATCTATTCGTCGCGGAGTTCCAGTAGCAGACACCGAGGGTATACCTTCAGGTTACTCCATCAAGTCCGGTGGTAAGGTCTCATCATAGCTAACAAAACGAGCCCAAACTCGGTACACCTAGATCTATTCGTCGCGGAGTTCCAGTAGCACACCGAGGGTATACCTTCAGGTCACTTCATCAAGTCCGGTGGTAAGGTCTCATCATAGCTAACAAAACGTGCCCAAACTCGGTACACCTAGATCTATTCGTAGCGGAGTTCCAGTAGCAGACACCGAGGATATACCTTCAGGTCACTGCATCAAGTCCGGTGGTCAGGTCTCATCATAGCTAACAAAACGAGCCCAAACTCGGTACACCTAACTCTATTCGTCGCGGAGTTCCAGTAGCAGACACCGACGATATACATTCAGGTCACTCCATCAAGACCGGAGGTAAAGTTTCATCATAGTCATCATACATAACCAACAAAACCAGTAAAATTTTTATGGTTATCTAAACGCAGATAAGTACTTGAGTACATAAAACAAAATAAATTATCCAAGTTTCAAAATTTGTTTATTTGACTATATTCTTGCAGCTAACAATGCCTACATTTGTGTGAGTACGTGTCAATGTAGTAGTTCGATTTCATGCCTATCAATTTTGCAAACGCGTCCTTAAGTAACTAAAATTCTTAACATTATATAAAAAAAATGTTGTGCCATTTTATTGAAAATACATAGTAATGTTTTGTCAAACCATTTTAATTTCTCATTTTTCTTACTACTTTATTTTTACTAGTCCCTTTCCCGCGATTTTACCAGCTACCTGGGACAGCTTCGCAGCAGCTATTTCCTCTTTATTATATTATAGATGAGCCCATCTCAATTCAAACAAACATCTAGCCAGCTTCATTTCCTTCCATCCTTTTTTAACTTCCTTTTTCTTTTTAAAACTTATTTGATTATGATGACGTTACCGCAACATTTACCCGACAGCGCGGATAAGGAGCAGCTGTGCATCTTTCCCCGATGTCAATTGAGGGTAACTGATTTAATGGCGCCGGCAGATGGCGACAGCATTCCAATCCTAGTGGACTATTTTGATCCTTAATCTGTGGCTGCAAGACGGTTTGGTTAAGTTGTTTATGTACCTACTTATTTATACCTATTTAAGTGGTACAATGTGTACAAGTTTCTTAGTTGCCCTGTACCTAGCTATGGTGACCACCAGCCTTCGGCCCTAGATTAAGTCTGTACGCACACATGTATAATGTGCTGACTATAATTCTAAGAACTTAGGTAGATAAGTCGCCCCACCGGAGATGTCGCGCCGAGATGGGTCAGACAGTAGATTAGTTTTTTTACAATTAAAAGTACCTCAGAATCGGTAACACGCTTTTAATTTGTCTCCCGAAATTCCTTAGTAGTAATACTTAGTAATTTCAATAGTTTCCCGCTCCGAAAGTGGCGCAGCCGGTAGGATTTCGCTGTTATATTCCTAAATTCTTCGCGGTTTTAAATTCGTCGCGTGTCTCGAGGACGAGCTGCACGATAGCTGTGGGAATTTAAGGACGAGTGAAATCCGACGAACCAAATAAATTACTTGGTGTGTGGGCAAACAAAGGAATACCAAGGATGAGAGTAGCAGCTGGCTGGTGAGTGATTTTTTCGCCAATCCATGTTCCTCTATCCCCCAATACTTAATACCTACATTATTTTGAGATTAAACCTCTCTCATTATAACGTGTTCATTTAGATTATTGGCTTATCTCATTGTGTTCTATAAATAGAACCGACATAGAGTAGTTAAACTTTCAGAGACGCCATTAATTGTTATCTCAAGTGTATTCTTTGCATTGATATTTTTATAAATGTGTTTTATTAAAAGTAATAAGTAAAGTGTATGTAATTCTACACCTAATATAAAAAAATATATATTTTATACATTAATATTTTTAATTTTATTACCTAAACTATTACATACATTTTGCGTCTAATTATTTTCTGATTTACGTGTGTTATGTTTGAATTGTGTTATCTTGTGTGTTTCATAGCATAGTCAATTGTACTCTCACGAATTGTCTTATCTGTTCCGTTCTCTACTCTGTGAACATGATGACTTCAGTGACTATTGAACAAATACCCAAAGAAATTATTCAATTAATACCTTTGTATAATGGTGATAAAAGACAGTTAAATCTTTATTTGCGAAAGTGTCAGTATGTCCTTGACCGATATAAGGGTAGCCACGAACAAAATCTTTACGTTTATAATGTTTTAACTAGTCGATTGAGAGATGATGCCGCAGCGCTCTTATCAGAACGTGAAGATATTGTGACATGGTCTGCTTTTAAAGATCTACTTATTCAACATTTTGGAGACCCGCGTAGCGAAGCGTGCATTAATATCGAATTAGAATCCTTAAAAATTAAATCCGGTGAAAGTTATTTAGAATTTTGTAATAGAATCCAAAGTGTTCGATCATTATTGATGTCCAAGGTCAACATGATTGAGGATACTGATTTGAAGAGTGCAAAGACAATTATTTATAACAATACGGCCTTGAATGTGTTCTTATACAATCTCCCAGAGAATATGGTTCGTATTGTAAGGCTTAAGGCACCCTCTAGTTTAGAAGCGGCCTTGAGTATAGTACTTGAGGAAGTTAATTTCTTAGAGCAGTATAATACTAGGAATCGCATTTACGGTCAATCTAGCAGTTTCGGATCAAAATTGGTAATGACGCCAGCGGGATACAAACCTTTATTGCCAAATAATATTACCACACCTAAATTTAATTTCGGTATTCCACAGAATAAATTCAATCAGCCCCAAGGTCAATTACCAAATGCATTAACATCACGCCCCAAGCCTGGGTACTTACCCCAATCTCAACAATTTGGGTACAGGCCACCCCAACAATTACAGGCCACCTCAACAATTCGGGTATAGGCCACCTCAACCATTTGGGTACAGGCCACCCCAACAATTAGGATACAGGCCACCGCCACAGTTTGGCTATAAACCGTTGCAACCTCAGCAGTTTGGTTACAATCCCCAATAATTCTAATACCCCACAAATACTAAAACCTCAAACGCAAACTACTGATGTGTCTATGCGAACAGCCCAACCTAAATCGAATGTACCACAAGGTTTCAATTTAAATGAATTGTCTGCTGACGACTATGAGCCTTATTACAATAACTATTACTCTAACTATGACGATGACTATTATGGTGACTCAAATGAAATTAATTATCATGACGAGACTCATGTTGACTATGAATTACAATCAGAAAATGAAATTCAGGCACTGGATTTTCAGGAGAGCCTCGACGGACAAGAAATCTTAGAATTAAATTTTGACTCTAATTTAGAGCTACCGTATATTTATGTAGAAGAGATAGACGCAAAAATGATGATAGATACTGGTAGTATGAGATCGTTCATTGGTCCTACAAAAGCATATGAGTATTTTTACGACTATATACGTAATGAAAATTTTCAGGTGGTTAGTACTCATGCTACTAGTAGACATAATGAAGTAATAGAAATTCCTCTTCTACCTACCTTTGTTAGTGACGATTGGCATAAGTTCTATGTATACGAAGTAGATCCACGGTATGACGGGCTTATAGGTAACGACCTTTACAGCAATTAGGTGCAATTATTGATCTAAAAGAACGAATCTTAAAAACGAATTCCACTTGTATTCCAATAATCAATAATAATTTAAATTATAAAATTACTGTACAGCCACGTTCAGAACAACGATTTAAATTGCCAGTAGATCAATATTCAGGTGACGCTATTCTTGACTACCAAGAATTTCGAAATGGACTACGAATGCCTAGTGCTTTAGTAAACTGTGATAGTGGATACGCATTTACAGTAATTCAAAACACTTCAGATTGCCCAAAACAACTGACTATTTGCCAACCTTCACAGTAACGCCATATGAAAATACAGAATACAACATAAATTTTACTACGACCAATACTCCTCTAGAAATTGACAAATTACTTGAAGAAAATTTAGATAAATTAAGACTCGATCATACCAATGGCGAAGAACGTGAGAAAATTTATGCACTTTGTAGGGAATATAAGGACATATTCTACTGTGACCAAATCCCCCTTACGTTTACTAATCAGGTTAAACATCACATACGTACCAAAAATGAAGATCCTATATACATTAAACCCTATAGACAGGCACCTTTCATCCAAAACGAAATAAATAATCAGGTAGAAAAATTACTTCATGAAAATGTTATACAAGAATCTCATTCCCCTTGGAGTGCTCCAGTTCACCTTGTCCCTAAAAAGAAGGATGCGTCTGGTGAAATTAAATACAGGATGGTAATAGACTACAGACGACTGAATGACATAACCATAGACGACAAATACCCCCTACCTAATATTAATGACCTTTTCGACAAACTAGGAAAGAGTGTACTTCACCACATTGGATCTAGCAAGCGGCTACCACCAAATAGAAGTAGAAGAGAAGGATAGACAGAAGACAGCTTTTTCGACGCAAAATGGCCATTTTGAGTTTCTCAGAATGCCGTTTGGACTTAAAACCGCTCCTGCTACCTTCCAACGGACCATGGATAATATTTTGCGTGGTCTGCAAGGACTCCACTGCATGGTATACTTGGATGACATAATAATTTACGGAAATAGCCTTGACGAAATGATAAATAAATTAAGAATTGTATTTGACCGACTTAGAACAACTAACATGAAAATTCAATTAGACAAATCTGAATTTTTACGCAAAGAAGTGCTCTACCTTGGACACACTATAACTAAAGACGGGCTAAAGCCTAATGACGACAAAATAAACGCTGTATTGAATTACCCGTTACCAAAGACAACGACAGAGATTAAGAGCTTTCTTGGACTTGTAGGTTACTACAGACGTTTTATAAAAGATTTTGCAAAAATTACTCAACCATTGACAGCCTGCTTAAAAAAGCGCAACAAAATTGTTATTGACCAGAAATACATAGACGCATTTAACAAATGCAAGGAACTCCTGACACATGCCCCACTGTTACAATACCCTGACTATGACAAAACATTTATACTGACGACCGACGCATCCAATGTCGCTCTAGGCGCTGTGCTGTCACAAGGACAGATTGGCAGTGACAAGCCCATTGCGTATGCTAGTCGTACCCTCAGTGATACAGAATCACGTTATAGTACCATCGAACGTGAACTGCTCGCTATAGTGTGGGCAGTAAAGCATTTTAGGCCCTATCTGTACGGTAGAAAATTCTATATATATACTGACCACCGTCCCTTAACTTGGCTCCAATCTCTTAAAGACCCTAGTAGCAAACTCACACGTTGGCGGTTACGTTTGCAAGATTACGACTTTGATTTAATTCACAAAAACGGCAAACAAAATACAAATGCAGACGCTCTGTCCAGAATAAAAATCAATGCCTTACTCACAGACGACGAAAATCAGTCTCTAGCAGTTAATATTGATGAGAAGGAAGATAAAAATCTAAATGAATGTGCAGATAGTAAAGGTTCATCAACAGTAACGATATCTGATTCTAGTCGAACTATGACCTGTAGTCCTATAGATTTTTCCGACAATATTAGAGAAGTTCACTACGATACAAATGAGTATCCAATACGATCAGTGTCCAGTAAGTCGAACGAAACCGTTCATTCCGCTGTAGAATTAGAATCAACCGGTATACCTATTTTACATGAGGCGATCGACACCAAGCCGAATCAAATCTTAATATTTTCATGGTTTAAAAATCAAATGCATGTTAAGAACCTGTCACGTGACAAACAAAAGATATTAGAAGTTTTCTGCCAAAAGATAATCCGCAATTAGTAAAGGACTTTTTAAAGGAATACATACAGCCAAAATTAAAATATTTCATTTATTTTGAGGAGAATGAACATCGGAAACTATTTAGCAATATAATAATTGAACTATTCAGAAAGGGAACTATTAACCTATTTGAATGTACAGAAAGAGTTATTTTGTAGAAGATGAAGGAGAGCAAAAGGCACTTATACTTAAACACCATGAAGGAAAGACCTGTCATAGAGGCATAAAAGAAACGCTAGTTAGGCTCCGTAGAAATTATTATTGGAATAGAATGCAGGAAACTGTAACAGCCGTCATAAACAGTTGCGATGGGTGCCGTAGAATGAAATATGATAGGAAACCCATCAAACCTATATTACAACTAACACAAACCCAAGACGCGCCTTTTCAAGAGCTATTTATAGATCTTTTTAGTATAGAAGGTAAAACTTATTTAACTATAATTGACGCATTTAGCAAATTAGGTCAGGCAATCGAAACTCAGGGAAAATCAACTCCCGAAGTAACTAGAGCACTGATGAAATATTTTTCGTATTACGGTACACCCAGAAGAATAAGCTCAGACCCCGGAACCGAATTTAATAATGAACTAATTAAGGAATTTTTGAATTTACATAAAATTGATTTCACATTGGAACCCTAATAACCCCAATTCAATGGGTCTTATTGAGAGGTTCCACTCCACTATAATAGAAATTTACAGACTGGCCAAATACGAAAAACAATGTACTGATGCGGCTTCGGTTATGACTTATTCTGTTCTGGCATACAATCACACTATTCACTCAGTCACTGAACTTGCACCATTTGAAGTTGTCTTCGGACATACCGACTCAAGCAGTCCGTTTAGCATAGAATTAGAAAAACGTTATTTCCAAAAATTAGTAAAAGATCATGCAAAAGAATAAAAACATTATACGAACACTTAGCAGACAAAATGGTTAATATTAAAGAAAAGAATAGAGAGAGTAAGGTGGTGAAGGTGAAATAAAAAAAAAGGAGAAATTGTTTTCGGTAAAGACATAAATAAGCGTAAAAGTAAGGATAAGCCCCGATATATAAAAGCTGTAGTAACAGGCAAAGCAGATAAAAATATTTTACCTATAAAAATAGGAGAAAGGGATACCAAAATTCCTATTAAAATATAAAACGTCCTCCACAGGTGCGGCATATTATTGATGACAGTCACGATGCTGTCGCTGGCCCTTCATCTGCAAAATCTTGAAGGTAATCCAGGAGTTTTACCGGTGAAACAAGGTCATGCATATTTCCAAACTGATCAGTGGACTATTGTAAAGATCATCAGCCTAGATCAAATTTATACTGACCTTAACTACATCTCTACCAACTATCAAGCGCTTTGTAATTTAATTGATTGGAATGCATCATACTCACAAGAAATTATGACTATTAAAATGCATACAGATTCCATACGTGATTTAACTGTAGAAAAATACCAACAGCTTATACCATCCACGATCGAACGAGGACTCATAATCCGGCTCTATTATAACACTGGATGGATCATGATGATCTCGATCCGAAACGAACATTATATCTAAAAGGTTAACATTGGTCTCAAAATGATTATTGCCATGAAACTGAACAGAACAATTAATTCCATCCATAAAGAACATTACCTGATTTTGCTCCATTTTTCTGACGTACTTCTTAACTGGGTTGTTCAATGTTTCTTCATGAGTAACTTTCGTACTATATTTATTAGATTATGAAATCGAAACTGCACTTGCATTAAGCAGAGTCTCTATTTTACATCAATCAATTGTTAATTCTTCAGAACTTTTTATATCATCTTAAATTAATATCCGAATATGAAAGCTTAATATATCCTCCTGCCGAAGCGAACTTGTTAAAATAGAAGAGATTATATGTGTTAAATCATTTATTAAAAGTAATCAAATAACGTTTATAATGGAGATACCACTTACCGATAATGTTACTTATAACTATTATAAGATTTACTCCCACCAATTTTCCATGACACCGAAAATAAGACCCTAGCTATTTTCCCAAATACCCTTACCTATTGGCGAAAGAAAATAGATACTCACCAATCGCAATACCGTGTAGACCATTCTCGCCGGTGCTCGCTTCCTCTGCACTGCAGACAACAGGA